>NC_143013.1:286423421-288823421 GCF_055824585.1 Amblyomma mixtum
CACATAACAACGTGCGTGCGAACGCGATTTCAGCACGCACCCTACAGTGCACGCAACTAGCGATCTCGCAACTCGACGAGCGGGCAGCACGCTGCAGCACGCGTCGTACCAGCACGAATACCCGCATTCTACCAGCTCAGCGCAGATGGAAGGTCGTCCACTCCGCTGAGGAGGAAAGGAAGAAAGCGGAGGAGGAGGGGCAGGGGGCAAGGCGGGCCACGCTACCACGGGAGCAGCAGGTAAAGGCACGAGGAAGGGGCCCGCGACCAAGGCCACGTAATGGATATAATGGTGGACGAGAGGAGGCGCAGCAACGACATGCCTTCCCATTCTCTGCCTGGCTGCCGTGCAGGAAAAGAACTTCGCCCTCGAGCCGCGAGGGCTGGCCTCAGTCGATGCCTTTCCTCCTGACCTTGATTACGCGAGTGCCGTCACGAGCAACGATCGAGCAGGCAGCGGGGAGAGCGGAGAGGGCACAGCAGCGCGTTCAGTACGATTTAACAGTAGTCAGTATGCAAACAAGCAAGCAAACAAGCAAGCAAGCGAATGACGAGGTACTACATCCACAATACCCTGGATGCTGCCCAACATTCAGCAGCCCTACACCCACACTTTCCACTCCCCGAGGACTGCCACCAACCACCCTTTCTCCACGCCATTTTCTCCTCTGGGGACGCGCTGTGTCCAGCACACACGCACAAGACCAGCAACGGCTGTTCGAGCGGCTTAGGAGGATTGCGGCAGCCAACGGAGACCTGGACTACGGACACCGCCCGAAGAATAAGGTGATCAACTACCAATCTACCAGTGGTTAATTAACGATTTTTTTCCCCTGCTCATCCTCCTCTCCACTCTCGCTCGCGAAGGAAAGCGCTTTCTCCGCGTGCTCCCATTACTCCCCGCTCCGATAAGGCTGTGAGACAGGAGTAACAGCTGCCTCATTGATGTCGTGCTTCTAGCGGCTTTCGCCAACTCCTTCGACACACCTTCCGGACACTCGCTGCGCGGTCTCAGCAGTACACGCTAACTTAAACATCAACGGCGATGACAGGCGGAGACATGTAGTCCTTAACCAGCAGGTTCACTCTGAAACAATGCGTGTTTCGAAGCTCGCCTTGCCGGTTTTATCGGCCGCCATGCTCTTCGTCCTCCTTTCCTTCTGGTGTCAGAGGGGACACTGCGATTCGCTGTCTCCTCCTCCTCACGGTTCCGCTTGCAACTTCCTCAGCTGTATCCTTCCGGCAAAGCGCGCGCGCAAAACGCCCGCCTCGCTGAGGAATTGAGATCTCGCGTTACGGTTCCAACCAAAGCGCGCCGGCGACTGTCACTTTCCCTCTTGTGCCCACAATGGGCTTGGACGCATATACAAACCCCGCTACGAAATGGAAATGCGCGCAGGTGCTACACGCGCGAGCGTCGAACACACAACTCTCGACGACGACGCCCTCAAACGTTAAAAGCAGGAAGAAAGGGGGCGAGGGGGGGGGGGGGGGTCGACAACAGCGACCCGTCAAAGTCGGAGGAACGGGAGGGAAACAGCCCAACACACACATACACACACGCACGTACAGTGGGAAACCACTTCACCTGTCAGCTGGCCCCCGGCGTGCAGGCGCTCGCTCGTTTCCACTCCCATTGTCTGCGCGCCACAAAGGACCGCTCACAGCCGGCCTCGGCTGGCACAACGCGCCGCGCTGCCCCTCACAACCTCCTTGTTTCTTTTTTTTTTTTTTTTGCTTTCCCGCTTTCTGTTCACCCGCAGTTACTGTTTTTGTTTTCTCACTTCACGATTACAGTTGTTCGAGAGAGAGAATCGGCACGGGCCGAGAAGAACGAGGGGGGGAGGGGGGGGGGGATCTTTATTTCTCCCCACTTCCCCTTCTGCCTCCCGGTGCGGCCGACAAAGAGCGACCGAACAATTAGACGCCGATTGTTCCCGCCCTTATTGGACAAGCTGCAAGGTGCCGCACACGTGTACCGCACCGCGCGCGCCGGGTGCGACTGCATAGCGCGCACACGTGTCCGCCTCGTCCGCCTCGCCTTTCGGCGTAATTCAATACGTCTACTTCCCGTCCGCGCAATTTCGCCGATCCCAGCGTGGAGCTCTCAACGCCCACCGAGACCCGTCGCCGCGCACGATCCTTTGCACGGGCAGGATGCGAGTGAAGAGCGCACACACTTCGCTATTCGGCCGCCCACAGAATAGCGCCAGTGACATTTAGCGGTCACTGAGGCGACGCCGACGCCATGTTCCCTGGAAAGGGGATCTGACGCAGCGGGTGCCTGACAAACAAGTGATTCACCGCTCGTGGCACGAACACACACTGCTCTGCCAAAGCCTCCTCTCAGGATCAATGCTAGCCGCATAGCTCGGTTCGCAGTGAGGCACCAGTGGGTCGGTAGCCTACGTGTTCGTTTACTGGTAGCGATGCGGCGCTACTAACGGGCAGCGGTGACGTACGTCACAGCGCGATGTGCTAGAATGGCAAGAGAATGAATGCTCCTCGCGCTGTCACGTTGAAAGTTAGTCCAGATTACTTCCCTGTACACGGTTTGCCCTACGGCCCTGACACCGAGCCCGACATGGGAAAAAACCGCTAATCACGTCAAACGAGCTCGACCTTGCTCATTCCGCTAGGTGGAACGCAATTGCAGTAGAAACTGTCTCTGTCAGAGAGAAACTGCGCACAAAGTAACTTGAAAGTGAACACTTCTCTCCGGTGCACACAAAACCAACGGCTCGCGGGTTAAAAGGGCACACAAACAACGTTTCTTGGGTTACTATTTTTTTGCCTTTGAAGACAGCTACAGGCCTAGTAGTAATCATCATCGTCAGCAGCGCTGAAATGCACTTTGACGTCAAGGTCGACCGGCCAACCTGGGCTCCCGCATTTGCGAATTTGCGATGACGTCAGCGTCGCCGGCAAGCCCAAGTTAATATTGCTTGACAAAATTTGTGACAAAATCCTTAACGCAGATGATGAGCATATTCACTGGGGATGCGATGGAAATCCTCCCCCCAGAAAGCTCCTGCCATAGCCCTCAGCTGAAAGCTGGGAAAAGATTGCACGTAATGAAAAACAGAGAAATATAAGCGAACATCGCCGATTGCATCCCCGAGGTCACTCCTTCATGGAGGCCACCTGGGGCGACAAAGGCTTAACGACGACAAAACATGCCTAACAAAGCTTATTCCTCCTCCTACACATCTTACTGAGAGCTACCACTGAGTTCGGTGACGTCACACTTATTGTCGCTAGTGTACCTTGACGTCACTCGATTTAAGTGGAAATGTCGAGCAGCTCGTCGGACGAAAATTCAAAACCCGTTTAAATTACGTTTCACTCAACGGATGTGACAGAAACTTCCTAGAAAACATTGCCTTGCACCCGTGAAACCAATCATATCGTTTGTTAGCGCTCGAAATTTTGTGCCGTTGCCCTTTTAAGTACGCTGCACACTTCATTGTGGCGACGAACTTACTGTCGTAGAGTCGAACTCCCCACGAGGAGAAAACTGGGCGCACGGACAGATGAAATTTGAAAAGAACAGCCTATCAGCTCGCAATATATCTGACTGCTCAGCAATACTGAGTGAGATCCAAACTTTGTCTCTAACTACAATTGTTTTTTTTTTTATTTTTTTTTTTTGTCTACAAGCATGATGGCTTTGATGGCCCTTCAACTCTGACGCGGAAGAAGCGAAAAGAAATCAAGCCCTCGAGTGTTCCCCGTCATACGGCTCGCACCTGCTGGCCTCCAGTTTCCCGACGCCTCCGGCCGCCAAAGTGGCCCATCAAAGCGTTCAATTACCGGGCCCGGCGAAACGGGAGGTTGCGACGTGGCACCTCTCTGATCACAATCATCGCTCCCTCATCACCCGGCGACCCGCGGCGACGCCGATATCCGTCCGCCGGGCCGCGCGGCGCGGGAGATTCCCCCGAGGCGCTGACCCGACGGCCTCGTCTCTCACACAGGGAGCCCAGGCGGCGGAGGCGAAAAGGGGGAGGGAAAGGAGTGGAGGGGGCGTCACGCCAGCGGCGGCGTCACCGCAGCGCGCGGCGCGACCTCTTTCTCGGCCGCGCGGGGGTCATTAGCAGTGGGGCGGCCGCGCGCCGATGGCTGCCGTGAGCGACCCCGCCCAGCGAGCGCCTATCGCGTACGCGCCCATCGCGTCGACCGGTTGCGTGCAGCGCGGCCAATACACGAGGCCTGCAAACCTACCCAGGGTTCCTCAGAACACTCCGCTCACCGTACTCGTACGCCCGGAGGGCGTTCCGTTGTTATCGTGATAAGGGAACATCTTCAAACGCGAAGCATATGTTCCTAACATAAACGGCCAGGGATTCTGCAACCGATTACATCTGTTCCAGAAAAGGGAATGGAGGTACGGTTACCAAGTGCGCGGAACCACGTTTCCGGCTCGTCGTAAATCCTGGGTAAGTTAGGTAAACAGAACAAGAGGTGCTACGACTAAACGAACCCAAGCCTTGGTGAGCATCGGGACAAAATTCGAAGCAAGCACTGGATTCATTATTGCCAACCCGCAACAGTCAACTAAATGCACAACCCTGAAATGACCAGCGCGCGGCTCAAATAGCGTTATGCATTTTTCCAGGATCAAAATGGGCTCACTGAGCAAGTGTGGGGGAAGCAGAACTCACAGAGCCGCTAACGTTTCTCCGCCTTGCGTCAAGCAACGCGCAAATATAGTTCGCGGTCAAACTGATGCGATGTGAAGCTTTCAGCCGTTGACATGACATTACCGGTAGAGGCTGAATGTTACGCGACTTCCGCTACTACTACGCACCTCGTGAACGACAAAACAAAGGGAAAAAAACACGGGCACCGTAGCGGCTAATAAATCAGCGCTCGTTCGGCGCTTACTCTTTCACACGAAGAGGTTGCGCAACGTCCAGCCTTCACGCACCTCCGACAAATGTCGAAATATATCAATCATCGGAGCTGGCTGCGCGTCGTGCCTCCAACTGCATTATCACACTGCAGTAATTTTTTTTTCTTTGTTACATATTGCAACACCAGAACTTTGAACACGAGTCGCATACTTTAAAAAAAAAATAGGCCCAAACATTGCATCACCTACTTAAATAACGCGTGTTTGAGAAACAGCGAAAACGAGGATGTAGTGCGTACACATTTCCAACACTGGGAGTATTAAAATATAGTCAAAAGACAATGAGTACCCCCGGGGAAGCTCGTACTTAGCAACAAATCTACTGCTTTCAAGCAGCTGTGCGTCAGTCAAGCCCTTCACGCAAGAAGAGAGCTGCCTGCTATGCAGCTCATGTCTTTCTTGTCTGTTTTCTTTTCCCAAGTTAGCAGTTTGTCTGCGAGTTTCTGCGCGCCATTTCCGAAGAAACGTACGAGGAAGCTTTTTTTTTTTTTTCGGGGCGAAAATGGAAATGTAGAAAAGAAAAGTCAGTCCCTTAGGAATCTTCCGAAAACTTTCTAAAATCGCTTTCATTAAAGTGAGACTACAATGGACAGTGCATTAAAGAGCAACCACAGTACTTTTTCAGAATTCCGCGACATTCAAGGATTCAAATTTGTACAAGCTGTAGGTGAAGCATGCCAAGATTTTTCCCACAAGCATTTAAAATAATGACGTAATCGCCAACTAAGTTTCAAGCTTCTCCTCGCAGCGCCCAAGGAGCGCGGAGAAGCTCCGTATGACGTCGCGGTCAATAAGATTGTAATTTCCGCTGTCGTCAACCATACACGGTCAAACATCGTTGGATGCGGCCAAACAACGCTCGGCCGGCTTTGCCTTCGGGGAATTCGGAGTCTCTACTCTCTAGGGCATTCGGAAAACGATTTAGGCACACAGGCGCAACGCATGACAGTGACCGCATCATTTCATTACCATACATTAAAGAACGTTCGACTTTCACCTCCACAGGTGCGGTCTTCATCCGGCGGCTAATAATAGAGCTATACCAGCTTCGTTTACTGATCACGCGTCCTGGAAAATTTTGTTTCCGACTGAACATGTGCCTATGTCCCATCAAAACGATAAGGAAAAAAAAAAAATCCAAGCGCATGAAGACCAAACTGCAGAAGGGGACGGCGGCGGCCGCTACAAGACCCAAAACAACCGGCGGGGAGTGCGCATTCCTCGGTTCTAGGCAGTGCTGCACACAACTATCGAATATCCACGTGCTGTGACCGGCACCGAGGGAGAAGCAGTCTTCGCCGTACAGTAAACCCGCTGGTCCCCGTCCGCGTCTCATTTCGGAAGGGGCGCTCGTAGTAAGCGCAGCGACGCCGATAAGAGAGCGACCGCGCGCTTCGTACGCACCACAGCGGATAGAGATTGTGACATCAAACGGCCCCAAGGCCAACGGAGAAGTCGGCCCAGATGAAAACAAAAGCAAAAAGGAGTTCAGGTTTGCTTGAATTGCAATTTTTCGTCGGCTGCCGCATGACAGGAGCGGCGACAAAATGCGAGCATCCCGAAATTCTGTTTCGGAAATGAAAAAAGGAAAATCCACAGAAAGAGAACAGCAGAATACGGTACGCCGGTTAAAACAAAAGTAGGCGTTCATCAAAGCCTAGAATAAGGTATAAGTTTGTACTGTTCACAGAAGCAACACAGAAGGTCGAAGCTTACGACTACCCGCGCGGACGTTTTTAGCGACAGCATTGCATTGTGCGCATAATTTTCGTGCTTCCATAAGACGGTGGATTTGTAATATTCCAGCCTTCTTTCTGTACTCTGTCATTTCTTATCATCTTCCCTTTCTTCCAAGCTGATACGGATAACGAGGATAGCCTACACAGTACTCTCCTACCCAAGCGGAGGACGCTTATAATGAGTGGCCTTTATCTTAGACATGGGTAGCTGTACTCAGGATTGTTATACAGGTAAGTTATGCAGATCGGACCAAAACTGGATGCACGAAAATCTCAGTCTAGAGGTAACGCTCACTACCGCATGACAAAAAAAAATAACGTAAAAAAAGCGTAACCACAGTCGTGTACGTGGTCGGCAATACACCGAAGACTGCTTTTGTAGCTGCGCTGCTTTTAGAAGCCGATAACCTCTATCGAAACAATGCATCCTTGCGCAAGAGATACATATAAAACACAGACGCGTGAGTGTGAGAGAGAGAGTGGGCAGGGGGAGAGGAGAATAAAGGGGGGGGGGGGGGGGGGGGGGGAGAACGGGAGGGAGATTTGTAACCCGAAATAGCCACGCGGCTGACGGGAGCAACGAGGCAGACATGAAGACACTTGTTCCGCCGATCATGCCATTCCGTCATTCGCCGCGGTCTCAAATAACCCCCCCCCCCCCCCTTTTTTTTTTTTTCCTTGCGCAACGGCGGCCAAAATAAGCGGCGGTTAGGTTCTTCTCTAGCGTATAATCGGGGCGCTACAGTGGGAGGCGAGCAGCACAGATGAAACACAAACACTGGAGGGCAGAGCACGATTTATACGGCAGATACGATCACGAAATCCGAGCACATAGCAGTCATCCTCGCGCCTGAAAAATAATTCAACGAAAAAAAAAAATAATACGAGAGATTGACCAAGATCTTCGATGCATGCCGCCTCGGAAAAGGCCAAAGACGAAGCATGCGCAAAAAAACTCGCCTCAGCGCGGCTCTGAGCAGGCAATTTTATGAAGCCCGCAAAAGCTTCAAAGCGGCTCCCTAGCGAGATTTCTGGCAAATCTCATGATCCAAATGCACTCGGCAGGCACGCTGCGCGAGCCTTGACTATTCGTGCTTTGTTTTCCTGATAATTCCTTTTGTTCTCAGAATACCGTCCACTAGTCGGCCTCTACGACTTTCACTTTGACCACACGAAACGCGATGACAGCGTGAGAATTTTCGCAACCTGCCCAGCAGTAGTAACAGAAGCAAAGGCATGAGAACCAGCGCAGAAGAGGAGATCAAGAATCCCCCGCGTCGCTGCTCCTTGACGGTCATTAGACGCCCCGCGGTGGCGTGGTGGCGGCTCAGAGCGCAGTCGCGCGGCTTTACACGAGCCATCCTCCTCTCCATCCCCGCGCTCCCTTTCCGTCTTTCTCGCCCAGCAGTGTGGAGGGGCACAAAAAGCGAAGGGAAGCCTCCTAAAATCACTGGGTCCCGGCTCGAGCGGGCCAGAAAAAATGGAATGGTGGGGTGACGCGGGGGGGCAGGGTGAGGGCGTGCTTTCGGACGACGTTACGAAGGGGGCCCGCTTTTGGGGATGCCAGAACAACCGCCAGCGGGCCGGCGGTAACACGGAGGCACGAAGGCAGGCTCTCAGGGCACCGGCGACCATCGACCGATCTGGCCCCCTCCTCGGAAGGAGAGGCTGCGTTTTGAGAACACTGACGGTTGTCCACTGGACAAGAAAGAAAGCTGCCCCGGAAGAGATGTTACTTTTTTTCGTGCTTGCTCGAGACGGGGCCAAAAAAAAAAAAAAATGCGCGTCCGGAAACTATGCTCTCGAAATTCCCACCAGCTGGGCACGAATGGTCTCCTCTGAAGTCTCAACGAGTTTCGGAGTCCGCCCGTCAAACCTCTTGCTTCGCTTGTACCACCATTTTTTTTTTTCTATAGCCGCCACTGATTTTACGTGGCCCCAATCAACACATCTCTGACAGAAGTGTCAGTATAGAGCTGTTACCGGGAATGAGCGATGGTTGCGTGATTCGCATTAATTTCAGAACACGGGCGTTTTTTGAATTTCCCCTGCATCTAAGGACGGCCGCCTAGGCACCCAGACAGAAAGTGAAAAATCGTGCTCAGCAGCCGAACCCTCCCCGGCATCTACGCAACAGGCGGCCATTATAATCTCGGGAGAGAGCGAAACGGGGGGGGGGGGGGGGGGGGGGGGGGATAAAAAAACTGTACTGTCACCCAAAAAGTTGGCACATTAAAAAAAAAGAAACATGAAGACGCATAGAAAGAGAACACCACCACCACCCGTGTACACGCGAAGCTTATTCAAGGAGAAACATCACAGGACAAGATTATTAATGAGCAGATTTACTCCCTCGTTTTACCAGCACCATGAGCGAGGCGGAGGAGAATAACAGCGCTTGCCAGAGTCTTTGAAAAATTTGCGCCCGCTTCGACCATTATTTTTAGCGCACAACCAAACCGCACGCAAACACTTACATAACTCAACGGACATAACTCGCAGTATAACCCGACCGACAGCGGCACGCTACTCGTTCATCGCCGCTGTCTCTTTTTTGCCCGTCCCAAATATGTTTTTCAATGCCCCCCTCCAACAGACAGGCTTTGAAAGACGTGCGCTCGCCAGATGCCACAGTCAGGACACAATTGCGCGCAGCGCAAAAAAAAAAAAAAAAAAGAAGGTCATAAAATGTTACTGTCCCCCCCCCCCCCCCCATTCCCCTCTCCTTCCCTTCATGGGTCTGGATAAGAAACGAGTGTTTGATGATTAGGCTCGCGTGACCGCGTCCACTGCGTGACTCCGCTAAAGCCCTAGCAAAAAAAAAAAAAAAGAAATGTCCCGCCTTGTAACCACCACCCTTCTTCGTCCGAGCTTTTTCTGAGCACCGAGCATCTGCAGTTCTGCACATTAACGAACAAAAAAGAACACTGTGGCTGACAATAACACTTCGCAACGCTACATAGTCTCCCTTTCTTTAGTTAGGGAAACAGCGCCTTTACGCTCGCTCGGGTCGCCTTGTGCTTTACGTGCACTATGGTTGAGACGAACCGAAAGAAACACGGACAGTGTCACGCGAACCATGCGGGAGCAGCCATTTTCATGGTTAGGAATGGAGCGCTCAAAGTAGGGGTTGCGCCACTCCAACAAAGGCATCAAAAGTTTTATCGGCCATGGCACCACCATGTGGGAATCCTGGCTTTCCGCCGTCGCCTTTGCGCGGCTGTGCCGGCCGCCCGCGTTGTTTCTCCTCTTTCCCTTGCTCCCGCCTCAGGCGGTGGAGAGGCGGCTGGGTGACTAATCACTGTCATTTAGCCACAGCTCCGCCCCGGCTCCCCAAGGGCCTTTGCCATTGGCGCCTTTTGGCGGGAATCCGGGACCCGTTTTGGCGGCCGCGCATCCCGCGACCGTCCGAGCGGGGCCCAGAGAGAGAGAGATCCCTCCGAGACAGCGTAAGGTGCGTACGTTACTGTTTGTCCGTGCCGGCCTTTGCCGTTCGGACCAGTGCTTACTCGAGCTCGCCCGCACGTGTCCTCTGACCTGCAGCGGTTCGAGCCTGTCCAGCGGGGTCCAGCGACCTCCGACAGGCGTACCTTGCGTTGATTGCCCACTCTCTCTCGCAACCGGCCCAACGGTCGACACGAGAGAGAGATCACAGCACTGCCGCGGGGACATTCTCCTGCAGCGGCGTGTTAGCGGCGCGCATTACTCTGGTCGCTTCGTGCGCGCAGCGGAGCCTTGCTCCTCGCGCGCCCCCGGGACGGGGTGACGATTGAGTGTGTGTGTACTGCTGAAGGACGACGTGAATAAACGTCTCCTTGGTGAACTTGGAGGCCTATTTCTTTGCGGCGAATCGCTCTCCTCCCAGCGGAGGTTGAGTGCGCCGCATCGGTGTCCCAGTGGTGTGTGGTGACGGCTGATCGGGGCCCTTGGCTCGCGCGAAGCTCGAACCCGCGGTGGGTGGTGGCCGGTGTCCACTTAGAAACCCACAACTGGCGCCCAACGTGATAAGTCATTGGCGCTTACGCCTTTGATGACACATTAGCCGAGCAGGTCGCCTTGCCGATCACGCTTGCGCACCATGTCTACCCCCAGCGGGGCACTCGGTAGCTACATGTCGGCTCCCTACGGAGTTGTAGCGTCGTTTGATCCGTTGGCTGCTGTTCCTTCGAATAGCCAGACACCGTGGTTGGCAGCGGCCCCCATTGGGGTTTACGGCGACACAACCTAAAATGTCGACCACGCGGCTCCCATTGGAGCTGTATCGGAAGCACCCTGCGGTGCATCCGCTGGTCACATGCCTCAGCTGTGCAAGCTTTCCGCCCAGTGCGAAAGCAGTTCGTGTCACGCTGCCGCAACCGGCAGTTTCGAACAGCAGCAGCCGTGCCCCGCGAGCAGTCAATTCTGCTCTGGAAACGGCGAGGCGCTGGCCCGGTTCCCTGCGGAAACCGCGCCGCTCATCGAACTAGGAGCCTTGCCTCCCTCATTCGTGCAGCCCGCCCAAACCTCCACTGAGGCCGGGGTGCAGTGCGCTCAGTTGGCTGATGCGGCTCCGCGAGCCTGCGGGTCGGCTGGCGCGCTGCGCTCTCCTGATACAGCATTACGACTTTTCCGTGCAGTGTCGAAAGGGGAGCACAAACGTGGTAGCTGACGCGCTATCCCGTGCCCCACTCGCCAGCGGCGCCTTGACGCCTGTAGGCGGAGGGGGCGAAACAGCGGACGAGCCGCCGGGCGGCTAGGAGGGGGAACCCGCAAACGGGTTAACCCATTCCGCTAACCAGGCGAGCAGCGCTTCGCAAAGCGGACGAGAGGCAAAGCTCTTCGTGAGCGCCTCGGGGGTGCCGACGCGAACGGAAATTTTGGCTGCAAACCTGAGTGGGGACGAGACCATGCTCCCCTCTGGGATGACTGGAATCGTTTTCAGCCGTAAGAGCTACTGAAAGCCCAGCAAAATGATCCCTTTTGTCGCGAGGTGAGCGACGGTCTCAGGGAGACGGAGCGCCGTGACGCTACTTGTATTGTAGCGGGCGCAGGGGGGCAGAAGCCAGCGTGTGTCGCGGCGAACCCCGGGGAGTCATATTTGCTGGACCATGACGGGCTCGTGCTGAAGTAAATAGCCACCGATGACGAGTCCATCGACCCGTTGAAGGTGGTTATCCCCAAAAGTCTGAGAGGCGCACTTTTGCGATTCTCTCATGACGAACCACTGGCCGGTCATCTGAGTGGCTCCAAAGTTTTTGCAAAACTGAGTCATTCGGTGACGTGGCCCGGCATGAAGCGTGACATTTTCCGCTATTGCCGTTCCTGCCATGTCTGTCAAGCGGTGAAGTCACGGGGCGGCAAGCCGCCTGGAATGATGAAACCGATTGACAGTGTGCGTCCGTGGCAGATGGCCACCTGCGATTTGATGGGGCCTTTCCCCAGGAGCAAGCAGGGGTTCATAGACCTGAAGGCCTACGCGTCACGGTCTGACGAGCTTGCGCCGGTACCCATTGGTATCAAAGGCAAGCGCAAAGGCACAACTGGTGCTGCGGAACGCAAGCGTACGGAGCACCGGTACAATCTGAGGCGACGGTCACCGGTGTGATTGATGCCGGACGGCGGACTTTTCCGCAACCGAAGGCACGCAGCCTCAGCTAGCTGGCGAGCTTTCTCGTCAGGCCCTACCCAGGTGAAGCACGGTGTGTTATTTTTTTTTGTTGTTGTTTTGGCAGCATGTCAGTTTCAGCCTTGTGTGTTTATCAGTTTATTTATTTGTTTTGTTTTAGTCAGTTTCTAGCCACTTTCGTTTCCCAGCTTGTTCGTCTGTTTTCGTTCTAACGTACCAGACTTGTACATAGGCAAACTTCAGCCAGCTCGTGCTTGCTCTTATCTTCAAGAAGAAAACGATGGGTGTCGTTTGTACAGCGCGCCTTTTCTCATTTCCGGCCCGACTGTGGGTGATTGGCTCGTTAAGGAGCCGTGTGTCGCGGTGCGAGTTTTGTGCGGCCCGTATGGAGGGGAAGTTGGCGGGGCGTTTGGGACGATGGGGGGCGGAAAGTGCACCCTTTGACCCTCGCCGCGGCGCCTCTGGACGCTTCTGATGAGGGGATCGTTGTCGCCGACCAGCGTCCGCGCACGTGCCGGTGTATGCGTGTTTGTGGCTGTGACTGTGGGCGCGCGTAACCATGAGCCAAGGCGACGCCTGTAGGTTGTGCCGTTGTGTGCTTCTGCGTGAGCGCGAGGATGAGAAGGACCCCTCGCTGTGGCCAAGGTTACACATCAGGACGCCGCCGAACGTCCTCGCCCGTTTCAGCCGGCGTGAAGGGGGTGCACTAACTTTCTTGTGCCCGAACGTGATGTCGTGTCCAAGGGCGCGAGGTCAGTGCTCTGCCGCGGCCCCGTCGTCATCAACGCACCCTACATCAACGGAAAGAAGACCGCCATCAGTCGTCGGCCCTCCCAACCCGTTCAACTTGAAATCTGCGAGCGGTGAGTCGCCGACAGGCCCACTGGGCCGTGCCATCGAACTTTGAGGCTGACATCCACCTGTCACATAGCTGTACAGTTGTATTCACATCTTCTTGTGTACCGTGTATATAATCTGCAAGCTGTTTTGATTTACTGAAGCGTATGCAAGTGTTGTTTGCCTTGTTTTTCCTTTGTTTTCTTACGTTGTTCTGGCTGGAACTGAAGTGTAGCTAGTTTTTTTGTGTGTATTCATTTCTTTATTTTGGAACTGAAGTGTAGCTTATTTTTTTTGTGTATTGATTTCTTTATTTTTGGCCGCGTGCTTTGCCGATGGGTAGGAGGGCATTTAAGGAGAGGGGGATGTGGGAATCCTGGCTTTCCGCCGTCGCCTTTGCGCGGCTGTGCCGGCCGCCCGCGTTGTTTCTCCTCTTTCCCTTGCTCCCGCCTCAGGCGGTGGAGAGGCGGCTGGGTGACTAATCACTGTCATTTAGCCACAGCTCCGCCCCGGCTCCCCAAGGGCCTTTGCCATTGGCGCTTTTTGGCGGGAATCCGGGACCCGTTTTGGCGGTCGCGGGAGCCCAGAGAGAGAGAGATCCCTCCGAGACAGCGTAAGGTGCGTACGTTATTGTTTGTCCGTGCCGGCCTTTGCCGTTCGGACCAGTGCTTACTCGAGCTCGCCCGCACGTGTCCTCTGACCTGCAGCGGTTCGAGCCTGTCCAGCGGGGTCCAGCGACCTCCGACAGGCGTACCTTGCGTTGATTGCCCACTCTCTCTCGCAACCGGCCCAACGGTCGACACGAGAGAGAGAGATCACAGCACTGCCGCGGGGACATTCTCCTGCAGCGGCGTGTTAGCGGCGCGCATTACTCTGGTCGCTTCGTGCGCGCAGCGGAGCCTTGCTCCTCGCGCGCCCCCGGGACGGGGTGACGATTGAGTGTGTGTGTACTGCTGAAGGACGACGTGAATAAACGTCTCCTTGGTGAACTTGGAGGCCTATTTCTTTGCGGCGAATCGCTCTCCTCCCAGCGGAGGTTGAGTGCGCCGCATCGGTGTCCCAGTGGTGTGTGGTGACGGCTGATCGGGGCCCTTGGCTCGCGCGAAGCTCGAACCCGCGGTGGGTGGTGGCCGGTGTCCACTTAGAAACACCATAAATGTCCACAGAAACGGAGAACTGCATTCACGTGCCGGCAGTTCACGGCGTTCTCTTTATACTCGTTAGGCTCTCCCAGTTAGGTACGCGGGGTTAGCCTCAGTTCAACCACGTTTCCACGGAACGAAAAGGACGAAAGAATTAGGAGCTTCAACGCCGTTAAACAGAGTATGCCGTGCGCAAGCACTTGGTTTCGAATTAGCTTCACTATTGCCTAAACATTGTCTTCAACTTGCCCTTGAAATTCGCTTGACTACTGACTTATATTGTCCTCAAAGAAAATTTCTTTTAAACTTTCGTACCCCGTGACCATCCCCTAGCCACATCACATGCAAGTCAGAGACTCATCGGCTTTTTCGGCATTGCCGGTGAGGTAATGCTTTCGCACCAACAGGCGACCTGTACAGATTCCTTAGCATCGCCCACATGAATGCCCCACGCAAAATCCCAGCAAAGAACGGGAACTGATATGTTGTTGCCGAATCTATTAAAAGAAATACCGGCTTGACCACATTGCCAGGTACAGAATTTTAACACGCCAAACATCGAAACTTGACGCTGTGTTTACATTCTGTAAACACAGCGGAACACATAATAACTGAAAGCCGACACGTGTTGTATTATGGCCACAAAACACCAGACGCAAGAATTTCCAGCTCATTCTAGGCTTCCTAGCAATATTAAATGCGGTCCCACACATCCAGATTGAGCTGAAGAGGACAACACGCAAACAAAGATGCTACACAGAGTACGCTCTCATCACGATTATTTTAACGCCTACGCTAAAAACCGACGGCACATATTCAACCGCTGTTTTCTGGACTTGCAAATCAGGCAGCAAAGACCGCGCGGGTGTTCAGCGACCGCAAAACAGCTTTCGGTTTCCCCCTCCAAGGGCTGCGGGGGGCAAAGGTTCCGCTCAAGGAAAGCCAAGGACGTCCGACCGACGTTAAACTTTCTCCCCACGCTTCGCGTGTACGCGAACGCATTTCCCTAATCGCGCCGGCTCGGCGCTAACAATATATGCGCACGCAACATATCTTCATTCCCTCGCAAGAGGAGAAGACCGCGCGGTCGGAAAAGAAAACAAAACAAAAGAGAATAAATAGCGCACAAGTAAAGAAAGGTCGCAGAAGCAGCAACGCGAGCAGCCCGCCGGGCTTTACGGCCCGTGTCCGCCGCCAGCGCCGGGCATACGGAAAACGCCGACCTGCCTCGTAAATCAAGGGCCGCGACGGCTTTTCCACGGCCGACCCAACAACGCGGGGCAGCAACTTGCGGTTATAAGCGGGCTTCGAGTAGACAGAAATAGCGACCTCGTGGTTGCGAAAGCGGGGTGATCGGAAGAAGAAGAGAAGAAGGGGGCGGGGGGGGGGGGGGGGGGGGGGATAAAAACAGGAGGATAGCGCTGGACGAAGAAAAACGAAACACTGAAAAGGAAGCAATAAAAAAAAAAGGAAACAATACGGCGAGGTGCCGAGAGTTGCTGGCCCGGGAATCCCAGCCTCGCGCTCAGTGCAAAAGCTGGCGCGACAACCGCGTCCTCGACAATGACACAAGTGACACACAGCTAGACGGGCAGGAGTAATGCAGGGGCAAAGGGAGGAGAACGGGGTGGTTTGGCCGCAAGGCTGAAAGCGAGCGCGGAGACACGGCTGAGCCAGCCGTTTCCATCGTCCTCTCATACATAACACCCGGGGACGTCAAGTCGGGTGCCAGCGGCCTTCTCAAGCACGGAAGCTGAACGACGGCGATCGCGGACAAGGAGTGCACTCGTAGAACCCGAAACGCGAATGTAGGTTTTGTACTTTTTCCTGCACGATACGCATCCGTGACAACGGTATTTACTGAAGCGAACTATCTCAACTAACTGAAAAGAAATCTAAACAAGAATACCTATTCAACTCCATTATTTTACACCTAGCACAAGTACACCACGTGGCAAAAATACACAGAGCACAAGTAAAAGCACATGAGCAAGACATTAAAATGAACAAGCCCACTGCCGTTCAGAGACGACGTTCGCTGGTTTGCAGCCGCGCTGGAAGCTTACTGATCGAAAGCGCAGGCTATAATTTTGCCATCCGGGCCAAATCGTTGAATTCCGTGATATGACGCAACAGCCGGGGTCGACATTAAGCAAGCCCCGTGGTCACTCGAAAAGAATAAAAAATTAATCAAGGTCGACAAAAAAAAAATGAATGTCCTCTCTCTCTCTCTCACACACACACACAAAAAAAAATAAGAAAACGCCCACACCTGCAGAGAGGTGGGTAACGAGCGGTCTAGATTTATATTCTACTCCAGACGAGCAGAACCGCTCTCGCAACCTTCTCTCCGAGGACCATTTGTTACCCAATTCCGGGCTGGGTGGTCCACGCAGAGGGTAAGAGTGAAAGGAGGAGGAGGAGAAGAAGAGTAACAGAAAACCCAAACGCGAAACTTATAATACCACCCGCCGCTTTTTCTGGGCGCCATCTTTTTTTTTTCTCCCTCCCCTTTCACAGAAATTGGCTTCGATTCTCATCTGCATTGCACTCGCTTCGTCACGTATCTTTTCGCCCTTTCTTTAAAGCTCAGTTCTATTTCCTTCTTTTTCCTTATTCTTTCCATATCTGATCCTACATACTCCTGGACGTAAAAACAAAAACAAACGAGAAAAGGGCCCCTTGCAAGAACGACGTCCTCTCTTTTTCTGCTTCTGCCGCAGCTTGTTCTCGCCTTTACGCCTCTCAGGGCAGAAGCGGCTTGTTGCCCTTGGCACCAGGCCGCGCCTGCATACGTAACTACCGCAGCGTGAATTCTTGGGCAAACCTCAGCTTTCGCGCCTCCACGAGAGCGGCTGGCCGAGGCGAGCATCGCGATGCTCGCCGCCACGCGAAAAACCGGGAGAAAAAAAAAAGATACAAAGAAAGGAGACGAGAAAGAAAATAAGACTGCCTCGGAGAGTGAGTACGGAACGATGAAGCAACAAAGCGCAGCGCACGCGCGCATACGGCACGTACCGCATATTTTCAGACTACAGTCCGAAGTTGAGCTTGGCGCATGATAGCCTCGATGCTTTTGCGCAACTAAACCCAACACTATAGTTCGCATCCGGTAAACTGTAAACAGGGGTCAGGTATACAGACCGCGAAGCCGCAAGGCCTCCGAAACGGCAGTGTTTTTATAAACTTATCTTTTCTTCGCGAGTGCACTTTTCCTTCGACCGAATCGCGAGAGCACTTTTTCTTCAATCGCTACCAAGGTAGTATGCGGTCTCAGAATCCCTCATGATCCGCGTTATCCAGGCGGCTAGCGGCACGAAACGAGGTCTATAGTTTATAAATCGAGAAATCGAAGAGGTCCGTAGAGAAAAGGTACATTCTAATAGACGACGACGAAAATTAAGGTACCGTGTAGCCCACACCTGTGGACAGTCCACACAAGGAAAAAGTATACCGTTTAAAAGTGCAGCTGCAGCGGACAGTATGCCGGAAATTACGGTACACGAACACGCCGGTGGATTGCGTGGCAATCCCAGCTTTTGCGGTCGCCGCAGAACGCTCGCTCAGTGGGCACGGCGCCAGCAGCGCAAGGGGTGAACAGCACACCCCGTTTGTGTAGTGCAGTCATCGCAAGTGCATCGCCTCGGACGCTCCATGCAATTCATTGTTTTATGGCATCATCCCACCCCCGCCCCCTATCTACACTCGACTTCTTTCCTTCTTTCTTTCTTTCTTTCTTTCTTTCTTTCTTTCTTTCCTTCTTCCTTTCTTTCTTTCCTTCTTTCTGGCTTTCTTCCTTTCTTTCTTTCTTTCCTTCTTTCTTCCTTTCTTTCTTTCCATTCCACGTTTTCACCAGAGCGGAGCAGATGGTTAGAGACAAGCTCCCTCCGGTCGACCTCTCCCCCTCCTTTGCTGTTATTAACGTGATCTCTCTCTTGACGCACGGTCAGCATCGGGAATTTGATAGGGACATTTTTTTTTTTCTTCAAGCCTCGGCTAAAATATACGACGAAGACAGTACTGAAGTTGGCCTATATCAACAGACTGCAAATTTCTAATGATCAAGAGTCTGCGAAAACAAACTAAAACGTGGAAAATCCAACGGGGCAAATCACCGGCGCTCGAAGTCGTCACATGCATGTATCCGAACAGACGCGGAAAATTATTGAAACTCGTCACAACCCAAACCTTCTGAGGAACGAAAGCGATTGTTTGCTGCCGATCAATGAACGCCAACAGACACACGAAAGGTCCAGCCTATCAGAGTTTAAGCAGATGGAAAATCCTGAGCAGTTATTCTCACTGTCCTGTGAAGCATTCGGCACAGAGCCGGATGTCAAAAAAATCTCTGCCTCTCCCGTAAACGAGAGTAGAGTAAGCATGAAATGTTTACGGGCCTAATGTCATCTCGGTGGACACCCGTACCGCACCGTACAGGAAGGGAGGAACGCCACCACCCGTTCAGCGCAATGCCTTGCCATTTGAACGCAAGGTTTTTTGAGGAAAGGAAATGGCGCAGTAATTCTCTGCCATCTCGGTGGACACCCGAACCGCACCGTAAAGGAAGGGAGGAACGCCACCACCCGTTCGGCGCGATGCCTTGCCCTTTGAACGCAGCGCTTCTCCCCCGGATCACGTATGACAACGAAGTGTAACGTGGCATTTATGTGCTTTTTGCCCGCGTTATTAGAAATCGGAAATTATAATTCCGTGCATTATCAAACCCACAGCTCCACTGATATCTTGATAAACATTGAGAAGGCACTGGCAGCAGTTATTTTTTGTCTCATTTGGAGACCAACCGGCGCTCGCATGCCGGTCGCGTAGGAGGGCTTAGAGAGTCTCGTTAAATCTCGTTAAGTCTCGTACGGTGCCCGGATGTTCTCGTTTCAGAGCCCGGATGACTGGAATTCAGTGCCCGGATGAGTGGATTTCAGTGCCCGGATGATGGCTCTCGGTCTCGGCGTGACGTCACCACACTGCCGACAACGGGAGCTAAAAGCATTTCATGCTTAATAACCAGGCTGACGAGTACGCGCCTACGCTATGAGCGGCCGAAAAGCCAAACCACCATAGAACGATAGCATTTGAAATGAACAAAAACCGCGAGCTGTGTTTATGAACACCAGATTTCACGCAAACCGAGACGAATGAGCAGAAAAAAAAATGGCAACAATGTGCACGAGACTTCGCACCTCGGACAAAAAAACATATTACGTGCACGACTGCCACCCCTCGTGAAGTGTAGGAGCTGGAGTGATATATGTACGTAAGCCCCATTGTGCATGCGGGGGATGAAAAACGCCTCGACAATCCTTCGCTTCAAACCTATCGACGACGCATCGCAAGTACCCGCGCCCCCGCCATTCTCCCACTTGGTGCAACTAAATCGGCGTGTTTGGCAAAACAAAAATGCACCACAGTTGAAAAGACCGGATCACGTAAACAAGCCGTGCGTTCAAACACGAAATGCTGTTAACATACAGAGAAGGTCACTTGGAGAAACACCTGCTCGTTTCGTGACGTCACACGAGGCCAGATTCCGAAACCCCAGAGTTACGAGCAATCAGTTTGGCATTCAAGCTGTTTTTACATCTCACAAGGCAGAGGGACAGAAAACAAAAAGAAATGCCCGCGCAGTTCACACAGCAATTACCTTGTAACCGCATCCCAGCCCTCTGGCCAATGCAGTTTCGGATCAAAACGCAAGCAAGCCAGAAGCTATACCGACGCAGCATAAGGCGAGCCGCCCCAAAATGCAAACGCGAGCTTCCGAAGACCGCACGAACGACAAACCGCCCCGCAGCAGCTGGGTTCCGCTCGTCAAACACGCACCAGTGGTCGTCGTTACCGAGAGCAAGTGAGTGAGAAACATTTACATATAGAAGCCAGAGACGCGGGCGACACACGGCCGACCGCCGTCCCCGAGGATGACCCACCCGCAATTCCGAGGACCCCCCACCGCACGACGTGCGGCCGGGGCACGATTAAAGATAGCGCGCCCCCTGGAAAAATCGAATCGTTTCCAGACGCACATTTATCTGCATTTTAGCACGCTGTGCACCCGTAACGCTTCTCCGCAGCGACGTCCGTCCTGTTATCGCAAGAACGACCCCCTCCCCCCCCTCCCCTCATTTCTCTCTCTCTCAATTGCCACCTCTGCATACCACAGTCTCCGCGTGAAACCACGCCAGCGGACAACATTCCTCGCCTGCAAAAAACCATCTGCCCTCTCTTTTTTTCATTTCGTTCTTTCTTCATTCTCTCCTCACCCCTCCTTCCTTTCTCCTCTTATTGTCCAAGCTTGAAGTTGTCCACTCGCAACGCTCGTCGCCAGCGGAGGCAGGTGTGAAGCTGGTCGCTCATTTTCCGGTCACGTACACCCAGTATACGCGCGGGCGCACGACGATTTACTGATTTCACAAGCGCGCACAGGCGACGATTACTGGCGCAAGTGCAAACGGGAGGGGGGGAATCCCGCTCGCGGGTGGCTTGTCACGTCCCCGAGCGATACGCGAACAACCGCTGTTTTGTCACCGCCGAACAGGAACGAGCAGCACCTGATGAGCGGTTAATCGTTTTCCACTGCGGGGCATTCCCTGAAGCGAGGCGCTTTCGCTACTGGAGGGGCGTCGAGTGCAGGTGTTCCACTTTTTTTTTCCTTTCTGTTTTTCCTACTCGTGCGGTCTGGCGAACGAATAAAATTCATGATATTGTTCACAGCGCAACAAGAACGGGAAAAACGAAAGACGATAGAGTAACACAAACAAGCGCTGACTATCAACTAGTTTTTATTGCAGAAAAGAAGGGGTATATATAGAAACACTTATCAGGCACACAGACGTTTTCTGGAAGGCACGTGGGAGTTCAGATACCTTAACTCCCTATCGGATAAGGCAATCGAAGGGCTGCTGATACATAGACTGCCTTTCTGATGAATATAAAAGGCCTCCATGATCTCTCGTGTTACCTTATCGCCGTGTCGGAACAGGATGCGCGTGTTACTATAATCCGGTACGCATTTGCACTCCTTGCACATAAACGTAGACTGTGCAAGGGGGTCACCTCTTGCCCTCCTTTCAGCATGATCTTTCATATGCTTGCATTGGCTGAAAGGAGGGCAAGAGGCAAACTCGCCCAGATTTCTGCTTTACTGAACGAATAAAACCCATCTTTCCGAGACTGAAGAGAGCAGCCGCATTCCAACAAGCCAGCCGGCTCACAAGCCCGGCGGCAGTCATTGAAAGCATAAAGTTTCTTCTAAACTGTGCAACCAAGTCGTTGACGAACGCGTAATCACTCCCATGTGATTACGCAATGTGATGATGAAGATCTGCGTTGGCAGGGTCGCTTTTCGCTTTTGCCTTTTTTTTTATTTTTTAAGAGGGCCTTCGCCGAACGACCGATGAAAGCTGACGAAGACGACGATATCCAAAGCACGGTGCGAGAGCTCAGCAGTAAAACACGTAGCACAGGAGCGCAGTAAAGAAAGGCGTGATTAAGCACTGAGCGACCTGGTTTGAGAGAGGCAGGCTTTTCTTTTTTTTTTTTTACGAAGAACAACAAAAAATAGGCTTGCTCAACGTATCCTTGCAATGCGTCCAACATTTTCTCCCTATCTCGCTCCATCTTAGCGCAATGCAAGAAATATAAAAATACGAAACTACCGAGCTGAACAAAGTACGATCCTTGCACGACCAAGGCGACAATTCTGCCCACAAAACCACCTCCGCTCACGGCAACTCGCACAGGGGCTCCGTGTATCGAGAACCCATGGACCTGTAAAAACGTGATTTACACTGACTTCGCTTGAACACTTGATGAGAGAGTCCATTTATCGCCCGCCATTTAACGCGTAGCAAGAAGAAAGAAAACCAAGCAAGACATATTGTAAATATTGGATTCAGTCTTACAATAACAGCATCTGAGCGCCATCAGACGGCTACAGAAAAAAAAGGTACGCAAAACAAAATCTGTTAACAGTATTCATTTCCTTTCTCCACTGAAACCCCCGAAACTCTCAGTGAGGTATCGCCTTAAACCTCCGCACTATACCATGAAGCTATAGCAGCCGTTTGACAGCGCGGATGGCTTAATTGCTGAAATGCAAGTACCTCAATAATGCAATCACCCCGGTAGTAGCGCTGCTCAATGCTCAAACAAAGCCGCCGTCGGAAGTGGCAGAGAAAACGCATCAACCGCTCTTTCCTACTCCGATATACGTGTAACACTGCTTGTTCCCAAGGGCTTTCGTCCACTGAGTAAAAGACTTAACGAATACGCCAAAAACAAAAAAAGAAACAAAAAAAAACAGGAAGCAGCGGGAAGGAGGCAAATGAGAGGGAGTCGAGCTCGCAATCGCGAGAGACGAAGAGAGGCAATTATGAAATCAATAACTGTGCCCTCCCCCTCGATCCTCCTCTCTCCCCACGCGCCTATACTCGGAGTATAACTATCCAAGTCTTTTCCCATTCCGCAAGCGGGAACTAAACGACCAAACTAGAGAAGAAACAAAAGAAAAAAAGGAACGAACGAATGGAAGAAGCGACGAAAAGAGAAAGTAAAATGAACCACGAGTGAGACGGACGAAAGGAGAAAGAGTAGGAAAAGACCGCGCACGTCGTTACGAGCCGGCGCGTAATGAATTAGGCCCATGACAAATGCGACGGCGCCGCTGATGAATACGAGCGGCGAGGAGCGGGACTAATCGTTCGCGCATTTATTGCCCCGCTCTCTTTCTCCTTTTCCCCTTCTCCTCACGAGGGAGCGAGCGCGCGAGCGCACAGCTGTCGGGGAGGCAGGAACTTCACTACGACCGTCCGTTAATTACACCGCAGTGTGCGTTCGTTCGTACGTGCGCGCGCGGGTCGGCAAATACAAATACAAACATGGGGAATCCGCGTTCGTATACGCTTTAAAAACTCTGCCCCCTAATTTGGATTTCTGCTCTCTCTCTTTCTCTCTACTGGCTTGACTCAAGTAACGATCGCAACGCGAGGCAGCCAAAGGAATGACGACGTATAGAATGAGTTTCCGCACGTAAGCGCTAAAAGCAATGACAAATATTTCAGTCCCATATCAAGTGATATCGGATAACTACGCAATAAAAGCAAGTCGCAAACACGCGCGCGCGCGCGCACACACACACACACACACACACACACACACACACACGCACGCACGCACGCACGCACGCACGCACACACCACAACGGCACGCAAAAAAAGAACAGTGTCCGTTGCGTCGAACTTCATCTCGCGCACTTTCTCCTTGTCCAGTGGCATAAAAAAGAACTCAAGCGTTTGCGAGACGAACGACCCAGAATGTGACGGAAAGATTACCTTGAGCATGCAAACGTCGAGTGCTGTCGGGAGGAAAAGTAGTGCATACACCACACGAGCTACGAACTAAACTGCATCGTAGCACCACGTCAAGGCCGCGACTAGCGCCGAGGTGGCCAAAACTTGGAGCTGCGATGCAGTGTAGCGGAAGCTTCCGTGGTTTATTCTACTTTCGCTTCTGACAGCACATTTATAGGCATGACGCCACATGCAAAAAAAAACAACAGAAAGTGCATAACTTCAGACAAAAAATTGTTAAGGCTCACTAAATTGCTAAATCGACGGCGAACAACAAATTATGTAGTCGCAGCAGATTTGCACGCGTCCCAGAGCGCGAGCGCTCTTGACGCCCGACGCGAGAATGTAGGCGGGACAACGCATGTCCACATTGCCGCCTCGCTCACGCGTATAAACCTTTGCGCCTTACGCAACTCTTTCCGAGACCGAGCACATTTACCTCTAAGGGCGCAATTCGCGGAGCATTTTCAGAGCGCGAAAAACACGGCGCACGGCCGTAGACTCTCGTTCCAAAAATAGAACCGTTCCGCAACAGCTCGAGCGGACGACAGCCATGCACTGCGGGCAAAGAAAGAAAACGTAAAAAATGAAGGAAGGCGACAAGCTGATAACGCACGCACGCATGCACGTACAAACACACGCGCGCATACGCGCACAATAGAGAGAGAGAGAGAAAAAAAAAGGTGCGGATTCAGGCATAAATTACAGCTGAAACAAAACAGCAAAAGAGGCTGCGCCGAAAGGAGGAAGAGAACAATCATGCCATCACGAACACCTTCCTAAGAAAGCAAGTATGCAAATAGCGCAACATAATGGATAGCCTCGAAGGTTACGAAACGAACAAAGGAAGCCCCATTGTGGACACAGGAGCAAGTGAAGAGTATGAAAGGAAGGAGTATGCAGCGCAAAAAAAAAATAATCGTAATACCCCCCCCCCCCCCCCCCCCCCCCCTTCCTCTTTCGAACTACTACACCTACTATATATTTCCCATCCACTCCGTCGTAATTCACTCCGTGTATACGTCGACGATGCTAGGTGCCCGCGCTTGGCGCGATATGCGGAGCCTCCATTATGCAGGTCAGACACTGCGAGAGCGTGTTCGCGCAGGCGAGTTCGGGCACGGAAACGGCCACAATGGAGCAGTGAAGAAGCGCGCCGCCAGGGAAGGGTCGAGGGGGGGTTGCAGAGAGATGATGACGCGTTTTACGAGCAATTTATCCGCAGCGCTTCCGTGGCGGCAGCCGCCTCCGCGCACGGGAAGACGACCCGGCGGCGAGCTAAGAGAACGGTAGAACGGCTCGAAATTGATTACTCATAAAAGGCGGGTTCGGGACTCGCTTAAATGAAAGGGAAAGAGGGGGCCTTTACTCTTTAGTTATTGATCTTTTTTTTTTTTTCATGGCTCCGCGCAGGTCCGTGATCGAAGGATCTGGCGGCGGTCAGTAAGGGCCCCGATGGAGCGAGCGAGAAAGGCAGAGCGTGCATTAATGCTGCCTGAACTCGTTCTGAAGGGCTTCTACAGAATGTTTTCTTGCACTTCAACGGTGCGAACTTCTGCGCAGCGCACCACGCGCAAGCTGAACGATCGAGAACGCCTTCCCTGCTCCTGTTGATGTCAAATGAACCGAGGAGAAAAAAAGGTAGATGCTGTAAAGCGAAAAGAAGTTTACTTTGTTTTTTCCAGAGTGTTCGTAGACACAAATTAAGAATACCAGTAAATAAAAAGGCACTAACCGCTGCAGCCCGACAGCAAGCAAAAAAAAAACGCCCGCAAAACAATTACAACCGTCGTTAGCATTCCCATACAGCTGGCAAAAACGATAGCCGCTAAAAGAAGCGATTGCAGCGGCTTCAAATTCGAACGGTCCCACCACTGAATCAAGCGCGAGGAATCGCTGTTCCGCCAGTCTCTGAAGCCTTTCTTCCGACCGTTGTTCTCTCCCCGTCTTTAAACCGAGACCCAATCTGGACAAGACACAACTCAATAGCGCCTGCCGACGGGCAAGTCTTTGCATTAAAAATACAAGAGAGAAGACACGGTCGCTTAAGCTCAGGCGCGCTGAAAGAGAGACGACACTGAAACAGAAACAAGCAGAGCAAAGCGACGAACCAGAGAGACCGAAACGACGCACGTGGGTGGCCAACAGAGCGAGAACAGCTGAAAAAGGGTGCTCAAACCAGCCGAACGAGAGAGAGAAAAAAAAAACAAGAAAAACACTCAAGGGATCGTCCTCGCGACAATAACTGCGCATACAAACGACCGCCGTCCGCTACACGTCCATCGCCCCGACGGCGAACACGTTGCCGCTGCTGCAGAAGCAGCCCAAAGCAGGGCAGACGGGGGGAAGCCGCCGAGTGGCCCAGTAAGAGCCCGTATAAATAGAGCCATCTCGGCGTATACGCGCTGAGAGAGATTTATACGGCGCCAACAACAGCTGGTGCTCGGCTACGACGCGTGGAATAAGGGCGGAGGGGGAGTGTAGCCGCCCGGCCGGCGTCTTTAACGAGCCGGGAAGAAGACGGAGGCGACAGCCCGTCGCGCAGACCGCGGCTCCATTGGGCCGTAAAGACGCGGGAGAACAACTCTCGCGGGAGGCGCGCGCCCGCGAGAAAAGCGAGCGACAAGCTGGCGAGGCGAAGCCGAGTGGTGGGAGGGAGTAAAAAAAAAGTGAGATGGGGAGAAGAGTGAAGAACGTTCCGAAGCAGCTCAAGAAAAAAAAAATAAAAGGAAAATTGAGCCGCGGCGTGCCCGAAGAACCGAAAAAGAAAAAATGTGTCACACACGGAACGCTTCCGCGCCCCGGGATTCCAAGATCGACGAATATTCGGTTGTGCCTGACGGCAAAGCAACTACTTCGCGAAACTAATCAATTTTGAAATAAGGGCCGCAGTGAACGCGGCCGCGAGAAATTCCGCAAAACGGGAGTTATCACGGAGTTACTTTCCGCGAAATCATCGTGCGCGGAACTAAACCTTTGTTAAAGGCGCAGCGCCCAGGAGGTTTGCTTCATTGTGAGGATCCGCGGGAGTCTTAACTTTGAGAGGGGGAGAAGACTGCAGTTCCTCATGCCTTCGAGATATCCGCCGAGGTTGCGTAATCAGACAACACCGAGTGGCCGAGCAGCAAACGCTTCTATGGCTCTTTCTTGGTGTGTGGATATTTTTTGCCGCCAGCAAAAGACGCTTAAAACAATTAAAAAATATCCCCGCCACTCGATTCACATCGGTGACGTCTGCACCGGAATGGAATCCTTGACTCCCGTTTGAAGTGAAAGACGGTATAGCTCTGCCTCTGGGATCCGCGCCCCAGTCAAAGCACTGAATTACACTCGCGAAATCGGCCCAAGATGGCGACACCTGTGCTTCATTTTCTGGCCTTTTCTAGCGCATAAAAGCTCTTCTTTTACTGACAGTAGAGCCTTTGCCGTCAGAATGCGGCAATCTATCAATACAGGCCAGCTTATACTTGTCCTCGGTGTAACTTTAAGAAATGGTGCTCATACTTCCAGCGTTTCTTTGTATGTTCTGACACTTAAGATGCCGATAAAGCTCTCAAGGTTGTAAGAGGCTAGAACAGTGCTTCTGTTACCCTCTATAGATATTATGAACTTCGACAGTGTCGTAATTCCCCGACTATACCGCAGACACCGCGGCCTGCGAACTTTTGACCGACCCTCTGCCTCTTGTTTTACTCACTGCCGTTACACGCGGACGTATACTGTGTAGAGTATGGGTCGACAGTGTGCGAAAAATAAATCTAGGGCGACAAGCGAACGGTTGTTCTGGTTTCATGAAATACAAAACTGCGCCATCAGCGATGTCCAATCAAGCCTCATAACCAACCCTCCTCCTTGCACTTCCAATCCAGCACTATGAGTAGGTTTAAATATTACCAGTCACAAAACCACGCATCCGTGATTAGTGCGAAAATTGAAGCGCCTCGATCTACGCAGCCACACAAAACCAAAGACACAACAGTGCGGCAAATCCAGCACAGCAACAGTCTGCATTCAGCGACAATAACCGGCGACTGACATTCACTTAAATATTAACAAAATCTGTAAGACCAAAGCCTGGCTTCTGTCAGGCCCACTGATGAAAGATGACAGCACGGCAAGTTATGACATTACTCTGTCAGCGTGGCTAACTGTGTGCAGCGGTAACGCCCGGAGAAAATCGGCAGTCCTCCCAGAAACCGATCTTCACAGCCGTATTTCGAAATACCTGCCATCACGGTAAGTAAGCGGCTTAACGACGGCAGAAGGTCAGGGCGTTCTAACACACCTGGAAAGGAAGTAAGCGGCTCAGTGAAGGCAGAGATGGCGGGAGGGTAGAAACACGCCCGAAGCACCACTTCTCCTAACACATCGGGTCACGTAAACCGGCTGCCGAGCGCATTAGCGCCAATCTATACAGGCGCTAACAGCCTGTTTCTTCGAGGCGCTATCGATCCGCTCTCGAATGCGATGAATGGAGCTGATAATCGAGAAGAGGGAGGGCGGACTTGGGAAGGCAGGGGGGGGGGGGGGGGGGGGTGCATAGAAGCGGCTGGTAACACCAGCCAGCATCTCACCGACACAGGCAGAGAAAGCCTCCCTTCAGCTAAGCCACATTCTCCGTGCCTACCCTCCCCTAACCCAACTGACTGTCGGGGGAGAGTCGGGGTCTGGATTCGGGCGCGCCACAAAGCTTGTCTCGACTAAAAGGCCACAGAAAATAAAATAAAAAGCGAACCCTCGCCTCCGTGGATGGTTAGGAGGAGGTGCGCGCCGAAATCAGGTCGAAGCCCGCCGTCCGACGCGACGCCAGCGTATAAATTACGCTTCGACCCGACCCCGCACTCCGGCTGG
Organism: Amblyomma mixtum; assembly: GCF_055824585.1. Lineage (NCBI taxonomy): Eukaryota > Metazoa > Arthropoda > Arachnida > Ixodida > Ixodidae > Amblyomma > Amblyomma mixtum. The sequence goes on from NC_143013.1 coordinate 286,451,869, forward strand.
GACCAGCGCCAAGCGGGGCGGTCTATACGACGCGCTACTTGTTGGTCTTCCTTGCAGCGCCAGATATTCCCTTCGTTTCCGTTTTTACTTTTTTTTTCTAGCCTGAGCGCGTGTTCTACTTTTTTTCCCACGGAGATGCAGCAGTGCTGGCAGCGGTGGCAGTGCCCCTCAGTTCTTGCAGCACACACACACACACAGTGGCGGAGGAGGCCACTGCCGCTTTTATTCGGTCGTAAAGAAAACAAACTGCCGGGACCGGTTGCGCGGCCACGCGACACGACGCGCACCACGCGGCCCCCCGCGGACACACAGACATCAAAGGAGAGGGGAAAGGAGGAGAGGCTCGAGGAGCGAAACAAAGGGGCAGACAGAACAAACGAAAGCGCCACAGGCAAGAGGACACAACGAAAGGTTCGCCCCACACCGCCTTTTTGTAAAAAGGAGTGCACCTTACATCCTTTTTGCTCCTTTTGCTTGTTAAAATAGCGCGCTTTTGAATCAGCGCACCAACTTGATGCGGTCCCGCGGTACATTCAGGTTCCACTCTTCGACGAGAGAACAGTCTATGAATCGAATGTAGAAGGCGCAGTTTCTTATATGAAATACACAGCGTTACAGCCTGCCGACCTCATTACAACATCGTGAGCGACCTTCCGTTAATTCTTGACTGAATCACGGGGATAAAAACAGGAATCGTATAGTCAAAGCGTGCCACGGACCTCCGTCCGCTTAGAGACTGAGCGGTCTTTCGTCCTTCCGAAGAGAGCGGCGCATCCGATTGTCACTACGAACGCCAGCGACAAAAAATCCTGCTCGTACCTCAGGAGCACACAACGTGCAAATTGCAGCACTTCCGCTCCGGGAAGGTGCGCACCTCCCGCCGGCGGCTCGGCCGGCCATGATTGACGAGACCGCGCGACGCCTTTCGGCTCCGTCGGAAGAACGGAAGGGGGACAGGTGAAGCAGGGAGAGGCGAGAAGGGCCTCCCCGCTATTTGTCTATAAATAAACTCTTTCGAAAAAGCAGCCTTGTCTCTGTGACGTCGCAAGCACGATATTAGAACGCAAGAACTGCGCAAAATACCTATCCCCGCTCAGCCCTCTCTTTGCCTGATATTCTTTCCTGCTCGGCAGCCAACACTGCACGCCTCGAGGAACGAGTAACAAATTGTGAGTTGGGTGCATTTGATGCAACGCGGAGAGGAACGATGCCGTGTGTTCGTTTTATGCTTGCTCGAACGAAGGCACCGACGTCGGAGGCTCGGCGAGACCGTTCTCGGAGAACCAACACAATGAAACAACAACAGCGAAAGAAGGCGGACACACAAAGGTGTTGAATCCGTATTCGGTTTAGTCAACCGCTCAAGAAGCGCTGCCGGAGAAAAGCATCACAGAACAGGCTGCTACGACGAGGCTGTGAGCGCAGCAAGCGAGGTCTAATCCACTCCGAATGCGTCCCGACGAGGAACGCTCGCTTTTCAGCGACATTCGACTGCCGCCGACCCGTGTTCACTCCATGATGAGGTGCTCACTGAGAAGGTCGAAGTACGCCCCGAAAATCGCACCGCCAGCCCTCGCACAACCAGTGAAAACAGCGTAAGTCGACGGGAGAAAGATACGTAATGCAGGTATACGCTGTTGGGTTTGGGATTCCCCCCCCCCCCCCCCCCCCCCTCTGCCTGTGTGGATCAAGGCAGCTCGCGCTTCCCTCCTGCTTAAGTGGATTAAGGCAGCGACCTTCCAGGACCGTGGGACCACGGTGGCAGCGGCGAAAGTCAAAGACCGCCGAAGGCCGAAGATGCGGCGACGATGGCGGCGTTCCGTGGCCGAGTCGACCCTCGGGTCAACGAACAGAGCGGTGGTGTGCTGAGTGAAAGACAGCAGTGTTTGATTACTGAGCCTCTACCCTCTCCCATCAAACGAGCTGCGAGAGAGCCCACAGCCCAGCGCCGCCCCTGCCGTGGGCGGTATCAACAGCATCCACAACGGTCCGTCTGATTGGACACGTCTTTCTTCGAACTGTTTCCCCAGACAGGGATCTGGGGAATCCGTGCGCTATTTAACGGGTTGTTGTTGTGAGACTCCAGGGCACTCCCGTTGACTCCTGAAGAAGTTCTCCCTTTCACTGAGAGTCATTCTCAGTTGCCCTCTTTTTGTAAATAATGTAAATATTCCTGCATAAAGTTCTCCTCTTCCTTGTTTTCTCTTCGTAACCCCGTCTCCCGCCTTCCTCGTTCCTTCTCCGGCCCGACCACGCTCACCCCCGATCCTAATAACGCATAGGAACGCTCCAACCAGCGAAAATGAGCAGCGGCACAGGCACGTCCAAGAAAGCAAGCAACTAGATTCGAAAAGCACTAGCTATAAGAGGTCGGCAGGAGAACCAAAGATAGGCGCACACACAAGGAAACCGAAATGAAACAGAAAAGAAAAAAAATGAGACCACAAAGAAACGAGACAGGAAGCAAGGAAACCGGGGCGCAGAACGATACGAAATGGCGTAACGGAGAAAGAGACTGCACAGGGGTGGAAAGGGAGGAGGATGCGCAGTCGCAGCAAAATGAAAGCAGCGAAACAAGCGCGCGCCCCGCACGGCTCCTCTGCACATGTGGCAGGCGTCGTTTCGCTCCCGTCACCGCGAGGTACAATGGGGGCGAGCGGTGAGTCCACCGCCCTCGGGTGCCTCGATGGCCCAGGCGCGCGGACATCAAGGCACCCTAGCGGCCCCATCCAGGAAAGAAGAGAGGCTTCAGATAAAAGCTACGCACCGGGGGATGACAAGGGCGAGCTCTTCTTCGATTCCTGAACGGGAGCTGCTCTCGGCCCACGTCTTCTGACTTTTCTCGTTTGTTTTCTTTCCTTCTTTCTCATCCATCCCCCTACCACTATGGCCGCCATCAGAGAAGGAGATCTCCTTCTCTGGCTGACAACAAAAGAAGAAAACTAGCTGACAGCGCACAGGGGCCAAGTTCACTCGTCTCGGACCCGCGCGTTTTGACGAGGGCTGGGGGCTCGGAGCTCGGGTAGCGCATGGCGAGTACTCCTTTCTCTCTCCTTTTTCTTTACTGCACGGGCGCGGCTACCGGGAAACTGGCATTCGCCAAAATGGAAAGAAGGGGCCCGACAAACCGAGGTGAAGGCACGCGACAGACTACGGAAGCTTTCTTCCGCGCTGCGCTCGCATCGAACAGAAGGGAAGTAAACGTAAAACGGTCAAAAATGAGTTTCTTCTTTTTTTTTTTTTTTGGTTAGAGAAGCGCCGGCCTACGAGAAAAGCAATGAAGCCACGCGGAAAGGACTGGTGCTTGCTGACTTACACTCAGAACTAATGCGCACAACAAACGGCATTGGCACATAAGACATTTGAATGGCTTGTTTCATCGAAACGGCGCTGCAGATCCAACCGCCACAGCAACGCTTATAGGCTGCTGCCCTTCTCCCATTGGCTTAAAACTGGTTCAGGCGTCTCGTATACGCTGAAATTTGTGCACTGTAGCCGTTACTCCTGCCACTGATGCCCTCGAGCTCACTCTCTCTGTCCACATCGTCCACAAGATTACATTCAGCAATGCTCAAAATGCGTCGAGCAAGTTTCGGCGTTGTGTTTCGAGCCAGAGCAACGAAGACTGTGCTGCGGGTTTCAAACAAAACAAAAAAAAGAGAGAAGAAAACAATGCGTGCCGTTTACTGCACGCTGCTATTCCTCGTGTATTCCTCCTCAGAAAAGTTAGTCCGGAACGTTTCTCATTACAATCCGCTGATTAATAACGATTTCGTACTCTTTTTTTTTTCTACGAGAAAAACGTAAAGCGTATAAAACTGTCACCTACGAGGCTAAACGGGCCGCTGCTCAGAGATATCCCGGGCTTGCACGCCAAGATCGAACCAAACACTAAATGTCAGGAGACAAATGAAAAACAAGACGTTTCCTTTAATGGCTGTAGCAGCGCGCAAAATGTACTGCTTAAATGACCACACGCCGACGTGCCGAGCAAACGTGTCGAATGCAACAAAATAACCGATTTTCACCATGAGCTAGTGGAAGCGATTAGCAGTGTAAAAAAGCCTAAACTATGATAAGAAAGAAAAAAACCGCGGTCACAACACCTTTCCTTGGAGAACAAAGTCATTAATCATTCTTAAAAAGCAAGGAAACAAACGCAAAAGAAAGTAACTCCGTTTCCAAAGCAAGCCGCGACGATAGCCCGCGAAAACATTATTAACGCCGCTCAAACAGCGAAAGCCGCGGCGCCGCTTTCCCCCAAAACCCCGTAATCAGAAGCCCGCTCTCGATCGAAACAAAGGCCGCTCTCAATCCTCGCCATAAACAAGCAGCTAGACCCCGTCAATAGGCGCGCAATAATGCCGCGGAGATGACGCGGGCCGCATTAGAGAACGAGCCGGGAGCTCGTTCTCGGAGCGGGAGCGGAAAGCGCTCAATGAAAAGAGTTCCACAACCTCCCTCTCTCTCTCGCAGCGTCGTTTTAAAAGCGGCGCAGAATGGCTGGCCTTGTCTCTTTCTTCCCTTTTTTTTCTATTTTTCCGGGTCAACGAGAGCATGAGGCCCCGAGCTTCAAAAGCGCGCGCCTTCCCTCTCCATGCCTGTCCCTCGGTAATTCCGTGCAGGGCCACCCAGGGCGGTCCGGGCACGAAACGACGGCGGATTGCCGCTGCATAACGGTCATAAATAACTGGCGCTGTCTGTGTAGCACGCTAAACACGCACGCGTAGTAGTATGTACATGTTTAAACTACAGGGCTCGGCAGCGAGGAGCAAAGCGAATACAAACCCAACATTTAAATCGCCAGCTTCACAGCGTAACCGAGTGACCCGGTAACGCTCGCACGCCGCTGCACGGTATTTCCCGACAGCGAAGCGCCAGCGTCCGTTTGCGTGCACCTCTCGCGTCGATATCGGCGCGGAGCGACGCGGTGCCAACAATTCAGAAGCGCAGCCACGCGGCTACCGCGTTTAAACACGGCAGAGAGGAGCGCGGCCCGCCGCCGCCGCCGTCGTGAAATATCGCCGCCGCTTTCCATCCAGTTCAAACCGCCCGCCCTGTTCGCTTCTCCGTCGTTCCGTCACCTCTCCATCTCGAGGAAAGCACGTTTCCAACAACAACAAAAAAAAAAAGAAACAATTCCCCTCTTCTCTCTTCTCGATAGTTTCCGGAATTCCATCCGACGCCATATCCTTTTTTTAAGCGGGACCACATAAAAGCGAGTAATGGACATCGGATATGCGGGGGAAATCTCGGGAAGAGCCGCAGTTCCTGGGCGACCCCGCGAGGGGGGAGCGAAGATTTCCATTGAAGAGAGCGAGCGCACTTACGCGTTCGCCACCCCTGCGCGGCGGTCGCCGATATTACGACAAGCGGGCACAAGAGCCCTCTTTTCCTCTACGTAAGTCGTAAGCGCCACACGAGCGCCGTAATGGATCGGACGGCGCTAAAGTGAGACTAAACAGAACGATGAAGGAAGAGCTAGAACAAAAAAAAAAAAAAAAACTCACCGCTCGCTTTCGCTCGCTGCCGAAAGATGGCAGGACTATGCGAGCACTTCCCACTACCGTGCGTTTACGTTGTATTCCTTGAAAATGCGACAGTTCGGTTTTATTCGAGGAAAAATGCACCCGGTGCGGGCGGCGCCGAACTCGCCTCTGCGCGAGAAAACACGGTTCCTCTGCAGCGCAACTGCCCCGGAGAACCACGAGCGAAATGGGCGCGACAATCCGCGTCCTTGTAGATATCCTTCGACGCCCTAGTTTAATACATTAGCCGACGAAACATATTTCCTCTTTTAATATTTTTTTATCCGCGTAACATCCGCACACATCTCACAATAGCAAACGAGTTCAAACAACACGGAGGAATCTGCAGGTACAATGGAACAACGCTCGCCTCACAGCCCCTGACACACAGACAGCTACGAGCTTGGAAAACAGATGGCAGCGAGCACACGCAGCTGCTGCGAGAGAGAGAGAGAGAGACAGAAGCGGCGCGCTCTCTTCCCGGGACGTCTTAATAACGGGGCCTTTGTTTCGAGGTCACCAGTGCGAGGAGCGGTGCAGGAGAGGGCAGCCATGAATGAAGCGGTTACACACCGAGGCGAGTCGCGCTGCTCGCACCTGCATGGCGCGCGCGAGTGCTTCAAGAGAGCGCCATTTTGTTCAAGCTTTACGTGGCACCCCCCTCCCCCCTCCACACACACACACACACAAGAAAAAAAAAATCAAGACCTTACAGCGCAGCGAAGCTCCGTTTTCGGAAGCTTCCTCGCCTTCACCCAGATTTCGCCCTGCTACTCTGGATTTCCCTGTTCTTGCTGGAATGATTCCCACCGGAAGCGGGGTGGTCTGCGGAGCAAGACGCTATAGAGGCAAGGGCAAGATTGGCAGCTTGGAGCCAACGAGTGACCTCTCTCAATCCCCCCCCCCCCCCCCCCCCCCAACAACCTTTGCGGTTTTGGCGAAGCGCAACTTTCTTGACGAATGACGACGCGCCGCGGTTACGAAATCACCTGGAGCTCGCTCGTATAGGACCTACGCATTCATTGGAGTTTATCGCGTCCACAGCGCACGCCCTTCCGATCATATCGCGACTTCAATGTCGCCACTGCCGTCATCAGTCCAGGCGGGCCCACTGAGACAACGGCCAATGACAAAGGTCAATGACCTCGCACTATTCCTCTCCGCGGTCAAGTACGTGCGGCAAACTTTCCGAGTTCGTTTTACTATGGGACTCTCGATCTTCCTCGATTACATTTCCCTTTTACTTAGTATCCGCTTCGTAAAGACATGCTCTAAGAACGAATAAGCCTAGTACAAAGGGAGTAGGCTGTTCTCTAGCGTATTCAGGGGAGAGGTATGATGCTCAAGTTCCGAATAAATTTCGATGACTAATTATAACGAATGCTTTTTCTTGGCAACGGAGATACTGCAAAGCAGATAGTAACCTGATGCGGTCAGCAACAGGAGGAAGCTCTTCAACGCGGCACAGGAGGTCTCGCAATTAGCAAATAGGGGAAGCTGAAACAACCGTTAAAATCTTCGTAACTGCTTGAACTTCACACGTTTTGAAAAGTTAATTGCTTTTGAGTGATGGACGTCTATCGCAGGGCTTCCGCAGCATACCCTGCCCCCTAAAGGGACTGCGGCAGGGGAAAGCTTAGTCAATTTCGCGTTTAAAGTGTAGACCAGAAAACCTAACTAACGCCAAATATGTTCACCATCCTGGCAATAGCGGTAGCAGCGGACGGATGTCTTTCCTCAGGGTTCTCTGGCTAGGCTTAGCTAATCAGGCAGGGGAGCACACCGACGTGACGTGAGAGCGCGCAGTCAACTGTCAAGCAAGGAATTGCGGATAAATCTGACTGAAACCGCACCGCAGTACGGTTAACCCACCGAATAGAAATCGACACTCGTCACAAAAGAGAAAAAACACAGCACGCAGAAGGGGGGAAATGAGAAGAAAAACGCTGCCCAGCGAAGCGTCGACTTCGTCAAGAAGAAAAACCGCCCTCAATTTTCGTGGAAGAGTAAAAATAACAGACGGAAATTTAAAAAATAATAATAAAGGTCAGTGTAGGGGATGAGCGCATAGGATACAACCGAAAAGCACTCTTTCTTCAACGTGCCTGAAAATTTGGCACGAGCAACAAATAAGCGCCCCCTGCACGCAAATGCACAGGGAGACACAAACCATGAAGGGGGAAAAAATATTTAAAAAATCGCCATCTGCCGCGGTGCTATGATGGAAAGACGGGAATGAGGAAGAGAGGGAAGGACGGGTGGGGAGGTTTTTCGCTGGGGGACGACGAGGCGGGAGGAACGAGTGCGGAGCACAGCGGCGCCCATTCCCCGCGGACTCTGCCGCTGAACGCGACGCCGACAACAAGAAGCAAAGACGAGCTGGAGCGATTTCCGCCCGGGCGCTGCCATCCGTGCCTTTGTGAACGCGCGTCGAGCATTCGGAAGGCGAATAAAAAAACAAAAACACTGATTGCACGCCACCCTTTTTGCACGACTAAACAGGCTGATTTTATGCGCGCACACGCGAGCCCCTCGTTAAACTGGCGTAATGTATAACTAGTTGAAACCGCATCCTGTTTCTTTATTGCTGTTTTTCCCCTCGAGAGCCCTGCTTTTTTTTTTTTTCCTCCCCTGCTCCAACAAACGAGAATAAGCCGGGTTTTTTTTGTTTTTTTTTTTTTTACCAGCGGTAGTCAACGCACCCCGGGAGAATACGATGCGGCAGCCGGGCGGAAAATATCAAGCTCGGGTATTGCCCTGCACAACGCGATAAGCCTGTCAGAAGTGTTGCGCTGTAAGCCAGCGAAAAGAAGGCGACAACGCAGTTAAAAGAGAGCACGCATTTCTTTTGATTATTCAAAGGATTTACCATTGCTCTTCCGACGATATGCTTTAATCGTGTCAGTACCGAGTCAGACGCACATGATCGGATTTAGTCGGGAGCAATCGCTAAGAGAAATTATTGCGGCAATCGCAATTTACACGGTTACTGTAACAGTCTCTCATAGCCTTAGTCGCTTTGGGACGTTAAACCCCATAAACAAACAAACAAACAAACAGAGGTGTCACTTTTCACGAACAAATTCTGCGCAATTCAACTGTACCAACCTTCAATCGTCGCGGGAAATTCATTCTCGAAACAGAAACGTTTGAAGACGGGGAGTTGAAGAAAGACTAAAAGGAGCACTTACGCAGGGTTACCTAACCTGTGCCACCATCAGCAAACGCAGTTTTTTCCGCCCTCCTGTTCCAAAACCTAGTTGTTCATAAATGAGCTACAGATTGGTAGGGACGTCGGGGCGTACCGCCTAGCTCCACTCCGAAACTGTCATTTTCATCTCACCACTAGCAGCGGTCATTTCTTTCCACGCACAATAAAAGTAGCATCGGCGAAACCGTCAGGGTCTTCATTCCAGTTCACCGCCTGCCTTCACTACGCACTGCCGGTAACAATCTTCCCTCTTCCCTCCGCCAAAGACACCGCACCTCGCGCCATGCAGAGCAGCCAGTCATACAACGCACAACGCCGTTCCTATCGACACAAGGCTCGGCTCGTCAAGAAGCCGCGCGAAACAAGCAGATACAAATACAACAGGCGGCCCTCCCCGAGCACAGGCTCCGCGGCATGTGCCGTGCGGCAGAAAAGAAGGGAGAAGGCAGGAACGCGGACGTGAGAGGAGAGGAGGCACCCCGAACAGAGGAGGAGGAGGGAGCATGACAAATCACTCCCCTCCGCGCCGCCAGCCGGCGGAGGTGTCGACAAGCACCGGCGGCCACCGACGACAGCAGAATATACAGTGTGGCACAAGGGAGCGAAAGCGCACTGATGGCAGTCAAGCACTCCGAACGCGGAAAGGGTGCGGAGGACTCTCTCCACATCGCTGTTACTCCCTTCCGCCATACTTGTTTAGCGGAATCTTTGTTGTGCCTGCGAAGTGAGTCAATCGACAGCGCACCAAGCGACCGGCAACATTCGTGCCGCGAACGTTGCTTCTTGAAAGGCCGGTAAAACAAATACACCGCTGATAACTTTTAGTATGCATGTGTTTCTCTTTTACGGCGTCATCGACTGGTCGGTTTGACCCTTTGGCTCAGAGGGCGCAGCAGATCGGGGCCAATGCAGGCCGAAGGAGGCGCCGTCAAGCCAAATACGCGGGCGCTTTGGGAGCGGTCACGTGACGGAGACAAAACTTGAGTTTTTCGCTGGGCAACGACTTTTCGCAACTACTCCAGCACCGTCCACACCTACACTTCTTGGACTGTACGCACTAATGAACACATCTACTGCATTTTCAGTCAGAATAACAGAGCCGCAGAGATGTCTCGTTAGAAATCCAGGTACAAAGACATTGCAGGAGGTCCCTCGCACTAAACCTCTTGCATACCTGGAAGCCGAGCGCGCGCCGATGCACACTCGGTACACACGCGCAGAGCGCGCGAACGACGGCGAAGGTCGAGCGGCGGAGCCGCGCTCGGCGGCGGCTCCTCCGACCACGTGCGTCTCTCCAGTGACGTGACGCGGCCAACCCGCGCACGCACATATGTGGCTAAAATTGATCACGGCGCACGCCAGACCCGGTGTTGACTAGCCTATAAAAGCTTTTCGCTTCAAAAGAAAAAATAAAAGACCGCAAGCAGAAAGGGTAGTGGCGAGGAGATGAAAAAGCATAGGGATAAGCGCACGGTGCCATTGAAGACAAATGTAAGCAGCGACACAGTAATCTCGCTCGCAAGGAGACGGGCGAAACAATGGGACGGAACCCGGGAGCGAAGATGTGCTCCAATTACAACCTGCGATGGTCTGCTGTTCCCCGACCAGGGGATGGTGTCCATCGAGACGGCAACCAATGGAAGTGCTTTTTATTAACACAGTTGGTCTTTGCTCCCACCTCAAGAGCTACCGCGTACTCTCATTCGCTAGTATTGCTAACCAGCAGCAATCCCCACATATACAGAAGTAGACTCAGATAACGGCTCTCTGCGGCACGCTCCTATGTGACGGCGAAGGGCGCTTCTACGAGCACAAAGAACCGAACCCAATTTCCAATTCAGGGAAGAAGACAGGTGCGAGGCCGCGAGTGAACGACCGTTTCCCGGAACGTATAGGAGCACCGGTATGAGACGGAGGCGCGCACGAATAAATTTGCATGACAGAGAAGGAACCGACGCGGCCAGAACGCGCAGGGGAGCAGAGTTTCAATAAAGGTGCGCACTCTCAGATGAAGTCGCCCGAGCTGTCGGCGCTAACACAAACTCTCTTTCTTTCTCTGACGCATATCGCGGCAGCAATTTCGCCGCCAGTGCAAGGCTACAAGGCAACGGGACTAGCAAAATTTTCTAAAGGCATTTTCCCTCTCACTTCTGGCGAAGTGAAAGTGATTTACGCGTCTCGAGGTTCCTTAATCTTAGTCGCGCCTACCTGCCGGCACCGACGGGCCAGAAATGGCAGGTGTGAAGTTGCGCTTCTAAATGAAGGAAACAAACACACAGAGATACGGAGGCGAACCGAAAATCTGCAGGACAAATGGCGCCGGGAGAGGGGGGGGGGGGGTGGGGGGGGGGGGGGGGGGGGGGGGGGGGGGGGGGGGGGGACAAAACTATCCATTTCGAACCGCCCTTGCTTTACTCCATGTGTCAAGTCAAACGTAAGTGGACCCTAGTTGCTTAACTCCGCACCTAACGAATGCAGGTCTGGTATAGCTCTATCATGCACCCCATCACCATCATCGTCAACATCATCAGCCTGACTACGCCCACTGCAGGGCAAAGGCCTCTCCCATGTCTCTCCAATTAACCCTGTCCTTCGCCAGTTGCGGCCACTGTATCCCCGCAAACTTCTTAATCTCATCCGCAGTCATGCACTCCATGCAAGGCGCCAAATTTGTGCGAAGCAAACAACCTCCTTTCTTCCCACCAACACACCGGAGGTTCCTCAGTTTCGTTAAACTAACAATACCACACCCACAACCAAAGGTAGAAAATGATATCGAAAACAGTTAAATAAGCACTTGAAGTGCACAAAGAGACAGGACGTAGAAATAAGACGTTACACACACGAGCGCGTCATGTCTGTCTGTGAGCTTCAAGTTTTTCTAATGTCTCACCAAAACGCCCAAAGAATCGCTTTGCCGACTTAAGAACTAGTTTCGGTAAAAACAGACCGCAACCAAGACCCCTACACGAGGAGCTACGCTTGTCACCACAAAAGCTCCTAGGACCTCGCTCGAGACCACTTCCCCCTTTTCCTTGTTTATTCTTCCTCGCACGAGCCATCGCCGCACACCTACACTCGCTGCGGCGCGAACAAGTTCCTCGAGCAAAACGGCCCGCCCGTCGCCGTACGGGCGGAAGCCGCAACGCCCGCTCGAACGGGGCGAAGATTCGCGCCCGTACGGAGGAGTACATCGCAATACCATTTGCCGCACCCGCTGTGCTCGGCCGCCTATTGTCGCGGCCCCTGTTTATTTTTTTATTTTTCCCGCTTCATCCCCGCCGGCGGCGGCGTGCAATTTTCACGGCCGCCCCCGTAATCCTTTTTTCACTCGCCGCCAAAGATCTTTTCATCCGATCATCCTTCGCGACGTGCCCCCCCCCCCCCCCCCCCCCCCCCCCCTTCCACCAGCGAACAAAGGGCGGCCTTCTCTCCTCCAAGCAGGCGATCAGGGTGCGCGAAAAAATAAATAGATACAAAGAGAGAGAAAAGAAACCCCGCGCTCTTTCCAGACATTTTTCCTCCCTTTCTCAGCCTTTTCTTTTGTTTTTTTTTTTTTTCACTCGCGGTATTTTCGCCTTTGTTCGCAGGCTCGCTTTCACCGAACAACGCTCTTTCTATTATACTCGGTGCGAGGCATTATATTCGTCGACGTGACATATTCTCCCGGCGTTGGCGGGAGGATGAGCGTTCGTTTAGTACGCCATCGTGGCCGTCGTTTCGGGTCGTTTCGGATCTTTTCGCGGCGCGTTCGCGATTTCCGGGGGAACGAAAGGGGGTAATTTAACTGCGCAGAACGAAAAGGGAATTTCGCTTCCGGCGAATAAATCGCTCTTTTAAAAGCATGCCCGGTTCATTTGCCGGTGCAGCTTAAGCGAACCGCGTTGGATTGAAAATATGGCGAGTTTTACGATACGGGGACCCAATCGGCTGGTGGGACGAGGAACAGCTGGGCGCCAGTGAGCATGCGCAGAAGGAAAACGCCCTCGAGTTATTGTTCTGCGCATGCGCGCCGACGCTGTGGAGGTTACCCTATCGGTTAGAGTAATGGCGAAGCGGCAGTACGCATGCACTGCACGCTTTTATTTTTAGTGGCGAGTTATGGAACCGTATCGGGTAGGGTAACAGGTAAACAGAGGAATGCTAGTGTGCATGCGCAGAACGATAACCCGAGGGCGAGTGACCGTTCTGCGCATGCGCACTGGCGATCCACTGTTCCCCTATCCGCCCTAACCAATAGGGTCCCGCTATTCTAAACCTCGCTATTGAAAATAAAGCGTAGAGCAAGGCTTCAAGGAAGCAGCAAAGCTTCTTCTATTTTCTAATTATCTCTCAGCCATAAAATGGCTACACCACTACATTCTTACTGATCGACGCCAAATAAAAAAAAAAAAGCACAGAAACATTGCCCCACGCTTTCCTCGATTTCCGTGACTGTTGGCGTCCTTTATACGCAAATAAAATACAAGTTTCGCGGAATGAGTTGCCAGAGCTTCGTGCTTCGTTATGGGAAATACGGCTTCAGTCTTCGGGTTCGCACCAAAAGTAGTACAACACAAATATGATACTAAACGTGGAGTCACCAACAAGAATAGCCCGACAAGAAAAATGACCTGCAACTGGCAGTGGGTTGGGAGGCGTTAATGGACTATCAAACGCGCAAGGAACAGGGTAAAACGCTTCGAACTAGTAAACTGGCTCCCAATGAACTCAGACACTCCGTCGTCCTCTCATAATGTATCACCTCTTAAAACGCGAGCTGTGTGCGTCAGCATTCCTTCGTTTATTTCCCCGTTTGTTGTTGTTTTTTTTTTTATCTCCAAGCGAGAGGAGTTCAACCAACGGGTGCGGCGTTCTCAGGATGTAAATAAAACAACGCAACGGAATCGAGGGTCCGGCGCAGCTAATGCTCTGAAAGAAAAATAGGAAAGGGCGTACACAGAGCTCGAGCCACAAATAAAGCCACAACGGCGCTCCCGCGGGGCGCGCCATATAACTCGGGGATTATTGCTCACCCAGACAGAGTCCTCCTCGCAGCTCCTCCATCAAAACCGAGAGCGGCGCGCGAGCTGTGCAAGCCAAGCCCAGCACCCGGCCGCACACACAAACACGCACATAATCGCGGACGCGGCAGACGCCAAATTACCCGCCAAAGACGGGAAACGGCGAGGACGCAAGACCGCGCACGACGCCGCTCCGCTGCGCCCCCGCGCGGATGGATGGAGCACTAAAGAGCCCCGCTAAGGCCCCTAGCCCCGCGGGCAGCCCAGGAAGATAGGGAAGACAGGGATCTACAGGGGGCGCCCTCTGCCTCGCCAAGATGACACGGCTTGAAGTGGTTGCGCACTCGGTACCACGGAGATTTATACTATATAACCGAAACCCCAGCCGGCATCATCGACCGAATGGCCAGTGCCCTCTGTTGGGTTTGGGATGCCCCCTCCTGCCTAAGTGGATTAGGCAGCGACCTTCCAGGACCGTGGGACCATGGTCGCAGCGGCGAAGGTCAAAGATCGCCGAAGGCCGAAGATGCGGCGACGATGGCGGCGTTCCGTGGCCGAGTCGACCCTCGGGTCAACGAACAGAGTGGTGGTGTGCTTAGTGAAAGACAGCAGTGTTTAATTACTGAGCCTCTACCCTCTCCCATCAACCGAGCTGCGGCAGAGCACCACGGCCCAGCGCCGCCCCTGCCGTGGGCGGTATCAACAGTGGCCACAACTGTCCGTCTGATTGGGCGTCATTCTTCGAACTATTTCCCCAGACAGGGATCTGGGGAATCTGTGCGCTATTTAACGGGGTGTTGTTTTGAGGACTCCAGTGTGCACTCCCGCTAGCGAAGCAGTCCTCATCCACTGAGAGTCCCTCTCAGTTGCTCTTCTGTAATCATGTAAATAGCCTGTATAAAGTTTTCTTTGTTTTCCTTCGTAACCCCGTCTCCCACCTTCCTCGTCCCTTCTCCGGCCCGACCACGCTCACCCGATCCTAATACCTCTCTCTCTTTCAGTGCGTGTGTAACTAGTTTAGGGATGGCGAAAAGGAGGACACTTCATGTGTGGTCGAGATGAGAACTTAATCGAACAAAAACAGAAACAACGCCACCCTGCCCGCATCACAAATGGATACAGCAAGCAATCTAAAAGGAGAAAATAACCCAATCGTAGGACGTAGCGGGGAAAGTGTAAGTACATACGCTGCATGTGAGGAAAGGGAATGCGAAAAGGATTTTAAAGAATACCGCCAAACAATCGTCTTTACGCAGGCGGCTGCCACAGTGCTTTCCAAAATGCTTCATCAAAGCGACACCCTACTCGCCAGATTACGCATGAAAAAGTAATACTGAATCGAATAATACGATAGAACGGAGCGTAAAACGCCATCAACCCAAATGATCGCACGGGCTGGATCGCTTCATTTGAGGCGAGCGATCACTTTCTAGATTGCGGCGCGGTCTACCTTTGATCGGGGACAAATAAAAAAAGGAGGAGCTCTCGCGGAGGAGGGATAATCGAAAACTGCGAGAGCCAAAATTAGTCCGCACAGGTGCGCCGCACGCCGGCTTACTGAAAGCCTTTGCAGTGCGGCCGGGGAGGAGAAACAATGCGCACGTCGGGAAATGAACCCGTTACGTGAATCGCAGCAACACCCACGTACTCTATGCGGCCTTTGCGCTTTATTCCATTGACACGGTTGCCCACAAAGCGCAAAGAAAAAAAAAAACGCGGGGAAAAGAAGCTGTAGGGTTAAACAGGATAGACGTGCGAAAGCATGTGTTTAGCCCGGTTGGCTCATGGTTTTGCTTTTTCTAGGTCATCGGCACGTCTGGCGACGATATTAGTTAGTATAATATTAGCTGATGAGGACGACGACGTGCAATGCACAGCGTGAGAGTGTGCTGCGGTTTAACCCTTACAAAAACGGTCTATAGACTTCTTATAGACTGTATCGCCTTCTTAGATATTTCTTTTTGTCTATTCGTAGTCCATAGACTGTCTATAGACAAAAAATGCCCAGGCTTAGCTTGGTTAAGCCAAGAATGCGTTGCATATTGCGCGGTCTTCTTGCGCGTGGTATTGCTTGGCGGCACTCGATTTTCTCAGCAGCTTTTCCTCCGTGACGTATGGATGGATGGATGGATGGATGGATGGATGGATGGATGCATAGGAGCGCCCCCTTTGAAACGGGGCGGTGGCAACCGCCACCATGCTCAGCCGTCTTTTTCTCTCCTTTTTTTTTTCCATTTGTTTCTTTTTTTCCCATGGTTTGGTGACGTCACCAAACCACGGGAAAAACCACGTGACGTGAAGTCACCACCGAAGGCGCGTCACCACCAAACCACGTGACGTGACGTCACGTGGTTTGGTGGCTGCCCGGCCGCGCCCAAGGGCTGAACTGAGTGATTGCAATATGCTACGCATAAAAGTCTACTCAAAGTGCATGGCCATAAATCTATAGATTGCCCACAGAGTGTCTCCAGGATTTATATTGCTTATAGATTAGTCTATAGGATTTGACTATAGAAAGCCTCTAGTCTTTATAGAAAAAGGTCCATGGACCGTATATGACTGTCTAAAAAAATTTTTGCAAAATTTTTGCAAATTTTTGCAAGTGCTCTCGTGCAGTGGCCAGCGACACCGATCCGTTCGCGCCGCCGTGGGTTCGAAACCCAGCCGCGGCAATATTTATTTTCTTTGCTTCTTTACTTTATTTAAGCTCACAAGGTCAATTCAAGGACAGGCTTTTGGAGCTTTGGTCGCGAAGACCAGCTTTCCCTGTTTAAAAAAAATAATAATAATAAACACGTTTCGAAGGGCCTACACCCTCCAGCCGCACCACCGCACCCACGCTTTATTGCTGGCTCCAGGAAATATTTTTTCTGAAAAAAAAAAAAAAATTCGAACTACAGCGCCACAGTCGGGATGCTTGCGGGAAGCTGTTAGCATTGAGCCTTCCTCTCGAAACAGGAAACGGCGCCGCGCTAGAAGCAGTAAGTACTAGTTTCACTTAGTTACCGGGGGCATCTCGATTACTCATTCCAGTTGACCGCGCGCTCTGCCTCGACTATGAAAAGCGGGGCAAGCTGCCAACAGCGAGCAAAGACAGAAGGAAACCGTTCGCGTGGAAAACAAAAAAAAAACGTGAAGGCGTCAGCGGAGTGCGGGCGTTAGCGGATAAACGAGTGCTGCCGCTTAAAAGACGACAAAGCAGCGACATAGGCATTGGCTGAGGGATTTACGCCAGCGATATGCTTCCATCACAGCGCTTATCGCTTGCGGTTAAATCGCATAGGCAGCGCCTGCGTTGCTCTCCTGTCGTCTTTTACCCGGCAGCACACCCCGGTTAATGATCTGTTCGGGTGTACGCTGGACGTTTGAGAGCATTGCAACCGTGGCGCGCAAGCGGACATGCCACGCGGTATCTTTCTTTTTTTTTTTTTTGTATTTCGCGAGCACCTCCAATTAGCGGAAAAAACTAATACGTAATAGATGAAAACTTAACACCTGTTCAAATGGACGTTTTGAGTCTACCTTCTGTTAAGTTTTCATCTATTACGTATTAGTTTTTTCCGCTAATAGTTTTTGTTGTTGCACTCCGTTCTCTGCAAAGTTGGTTAATTAATCCGGACTAATTACGCAATTAATCAGCGTACAAGAAATAGTATGGCTTGCTCCATACAACAGCCCGCAAACACGCATTTGGTCGCGTTATCTTAGAGTGCCTCGGCACATTTTGAATCCCTTGCTAAAGTTAGCTGGGACACCCTGTATATACTATTCCCCCGGATAAGGCGTGGTGCACATTGTGCTTATGCAGCCAAACAGCAACTCCGCGCAAAGGAAAACTAACAGCAGACATCTTAGCGGCGCAGGACACTGGTCACACGGATCCCGCCTGAGCAAGTGATGCCGGTGGTGTAAGCAAGCAAAAACAAACGGTATACGCGTACAACCGTAATAAAATGCCTATTACTATTGTAATGATCGGAGGCCCAGCCAGCGGAGAACGGCGAGACAGTCAGGCGCCGTCAGGTATGCGGCCGAAAGCGCTGCTGTTCGGGGGAGACAAAAGAGACACTGCGTGGGGCAGCTACTGGCGACGGCATCGGCGTACACAAAGGCGTCTAATCCCTTCGCCGGGAAGGCTGAGTGCGGCGCTTCTCCTGGACTGCCCGAGGACTGACCGACGAGACCCAGTGGCGACGACGGCGGGGCGGCGGCGCCGCTAACTCCTTACCCGCGTGCGCCCTGGGCAGCAGACAAAGCAGAGGGGCGACACGGCTGATTTGTCCCTTCCACCGAACTGAAGAGGTCACCGGTGTGAGCGGTCAGCGCTCGCGTCCCCATCGATCAGGATCGTCACTCAGCAGCAAACGACCTTTGGGCCTGGGAAAACAGTTCGCGACTCAGAGACGCCAAGTTCCTCCTTGCCCGTGTATGTGTGTGTCTGTGCGGTGTGCGCCGTCACGTGGGGAGGGCGGAGCCAAAGAAGACGCTAGCAGCCCATTGGACGCTCAACCCGAGATCAGATTCCCTACCTGGGTACCTGGGGAATGTGAACTTCATTTAAGGAGCAATCTGTGGGGTGCCAGATCAGATCCTCCTCCATTTTCTGACTTTGGTCTCCTTGCTACTGTACACAATGTAAAATAAACGTTCCAGCTTTGCTATTCCTCCCGAAGGCTTCCCTCCGTAGTCTGGCTGCTTCGTCCTAATGCGGTGAAGACCCTGGTCCCGATCCCCGAGCACATCAACTGGTTGGCAGCTGTGGGATGGTCTGCGCGGCGTCCTGGCTCCGGTATGGGTAAGTGCACGGTCTTGTCTCTTTTTGAGTTTTGCCAGGTTGTACATCTTTGGAATTTGTAAACCTAGGTAATGGAATGTGGCTCCAGAGATTGCCTGGGAATCTTCTCTGACCACTAGTAGAGACTAGCCGTCGCTTGGGGAGCAGACATGGACTGGAAAAAGTTGCGCAGACCGGACCTGGTTTTGATATGCGGGAAATTGGGCATTGATTGTGGGTCGATCCGTAGGAAACCGCTCTTGATTGAGGCAATTGAGGCAAGCGGTGCAGACGCGGAGGAGATAGTCGGATGTTGGGAGTACATTCGGGAGGAATTAGAGAAGGCACAGAAACAAAAGAAGCGAGACGATGAAGAAAAGAGGAAGCTCGATCAAAAGATGCGAGAGTGGGATGAAGTAGCTCGACAAGAGCGGGAAAGAGAGCTGCGGGAAATCACACGTGAACTTAATTTGATCAAAATGCAAGGAATTCGATCTCGATTAAGTGTTTTCAGGACAGGCGGCAATATCAGAACTTTCCTTGAAAAGTTTGAAGGAACTTGTACGGAGGAGCAGCTGGACCAGGGTTATTGGTCAATAATGCTGCTGGGTGTCCTCCCGTGTGAAGTCGCCAACATATTAGCGCGCCTGTCGGACGAGGATGCGAAAAACTACGCGAAAGCTAGAAGTGCGCTCCTCCGAAACTTTGGACTTCTCGCAGAGGTCGATCTCAAAACCCAAAGTGACTGTGGTAGGCTACACCACGACAGTGTCAGCGACCGACTTAGGAGCACCGCTCAGTCGCCGAAGGTCACGAGGGCTGCTAAGAAGTGCCGGAATAGGGCAGGCTTTGTTCTAGAAAGAAAGGCTACTTCAGCAGCAGGGACCGATGATTTCGGTCATGAAACTAGCAAACAGTGCAGATCCGCAAGCCGCGAGGGCTCGGGGGATAGAGTAAGCACTAAGGCTAGGAGTGAGAAAAAGTGCCGATCCGCAAGCCGTGAGGGCTCGGGGGATAATCAGGACACTAAGGCTAGCGAAAAGTGCATATCCGCAAGCCGAGAGGGCTCGGGGGATAATGTAGGCACTGCTAGCAGTAAGGAAAGGTGCAGCGCGGCGGTTTTGAGCCTGGAGGAGCGTGCACTTTCCGGGAAGAAGGCGGCCGTCTCTAACCCTGAGGCAGATGCTCTGTTGAGAAGTGAGGTTGATTGCTGCGATCGAGAGGGTAGCACACAGGACAAAAACGCTACGTTAGGCGAAAAGCGTGGTTCAGGTCAAGTTGCAGGCCAGAGCGTTAGTGTCGTAGGCTCGAACAGCAAACCTCGGGAGAGCAAGCTATGCTCAGGAAAGAGTAAAGTGCCGATGAGACAGTTAGATACTGCAACATGCAGTGACTCGCCGAAAGCACGAGCCCATTGTTCAAAATCAAGTGGGAAATGCGGCTCGGTGCTGCATCAGAGAGAAGATGCGGAGGGTGAGGACACCGCAGGAAAGGGAGGCGCGCAGGGCCGATCTGCTAAGGCAGTTTTCAGAGGGCGGCCGCGCGCAGGGACAACCAAGCGAGAGCGTGCTCTCCTGAGAACAGACACAGTACGGGCCAAAGACACTGGAAAGCTAAAGGCCAGCCAACAGTGCAGTCGGCCGAGACGGTCACCGCGGCACGCCAGATGCAATAGACACCGCACAAAGGCAAGACCGACAGGAAGGGTTCAGATAAAGCGAAGGCCACCCGACCCATTGTGGCGACCCTGCGGTTGCAGGACGAGTAAAACTTGCAGCAGGGCACAGGGAAGCATGCACAGCTACCACGCTAAAGAACGCAGCAGAACGCGTTTCAGTGGCAGGCCATTCTTGAATCGAGAGGGGAATGCTCGTAGGCATTGCTTTCATAGATCGTCCCCCTCCCGCATTCTTTTCGGGTCCTGCTCGGGCGTGGGAGACGCGCGGCCGGGTTGCGGAACAAATCAGCGTCGCGTGGCGTCTGGAGCCCGAAGAGGTGAACGCGCAGCGTGAGCCCTTCGGCTTTTGTCAGGTCTCGGCGGCTGAAGCTACTGTCAGTCTGCGACCGCGCCGAGCGCGGCTGAAGAATAGGACCCTTCGCGTCGCGACGGGGGTAGTTAGCAGATTCCAAGAAAGAGTCTCTGCTGTTTGCTTTTTCTTTTTTTTTTTGCTGCTGCCGAAAAAGTTGTGAGCACATGTAGTTTTTGGATGCTCGTTTTTAAATTTTTGCAGCAGTGGTCTTGCATTACTTTTAATGCTAATTGTTTGAGAATGCACAGGTAGTGCTTATGCACAGCAGCGTCCGCTGTCACGCGGAAATGCTGGAAAGACGGGCCATTGTAGGACACTGGCATAAGCGCCGGGAGCAACTTTGTTTTAAGGCATTAAAGATATTAATGACTTGGGCTCCGATATTGAGGAAAGCTTTGCCAGGTTAAGCAAAGGTGACGGCACTATGCGGTCATGCAAATGAGGGGAAGTAAGCACGCTCGTAATTCTAGTGGTAATTACGAGTTGTACTCCATTACAAAGAGGGCGAGAAAACTGAAACGCGAGGGCCTCAGTACGCGTTTTCTCCGTGGCCCTGTTGGAAGTACTTAAGTTCCCGAGAGAAAAAGTTTGGATTTGTTTCTCCGCATTTGCATCTCCGAAGCGTCACCGTTTTGTTCTCTTTGTCGTCTAGTTGGAGCGGTTTTCTTTGATCAAAATTCGGAAGCGAGTGGCATCCATTACAAAAGAAAACACAAAATTGGCTCAACTAGGTCCGGTAGGCCACCTTTCCAGGCATGCGCTTTCGAGCGAGGGCTGGGTGTGTATCAAAATTTACAGCCTTTGTTTAACCTAATCCGAAAACCTGGCAGTTCTCTGAGGTTGGCCGTGTGCTGCCCTGCTGGAGGTATGGGCTTGGCGTAGGCCTGATCACTAATGCTCCGTTTCGAGGACCCCTGCAAGATGTGCAGGGCTTCCTGGCCGACCTGTCGAGCAGAAGGACTCGGACACTGACGTACGTTTGTGGTGCACCGATCAGCTGCAACCACTTCGTGACGTCTTCTTGGCGGCGGACGGACTGTAATGATCGGAGGCCCAGCCAGCGGAGAACGGCGAGACAGTCAGGCGCCGTCAGGTATGCGGCCGAAAGCGCTGCTGTTCGGGGGAGACAAAAGAGACACTGCGTGGGGCAGCTACTGGCGACGGCATCGGCGTACACAAAGGCGTCTAATCCCTTCGCCGGGAAGGCTGAGTGCGGCGCTTCTCCTGGACTGCCCGAGGACTGACCGACGAGACCCAGTGGCGACGACGGCGGGGCGGCGGCGCCGCTAACTCATTACCCGCGTGCGCCCTGGGCAGCAGACAAAGCAGAGGGGCGACACGGCTGATTTGTCCCTTCCACCGAACTGAAGAGGTCACCGGTGTGAGCGGTCAGCGCTCGCGTCCCCATCGATCAGGATCGTCACTCAGCAGCAAACGACCTTTGGGCCTGGGAAAACAGTTCGCGACTCAGAGACGCCAAGTTCCTCCTTGCCCGTGTATGTGTGTGTCTGTGCGGTGTGCGCCGTCACGTGGGGAGGGCGGAGCCAAAGAAGACGCTAGCAGCCCATTGGATGCTCAACCCGAGATCAGATTCCCTACCTGGGTACCTGGGGAATGTGAACTTCATTTAAGGAGCAATCTGTGGGGTGCCAGATCAGATCCTCCTCCATTTTCTGACTTTGGTCTCCTTGCTACTGTACAAAATGTAAAATAAACGTTCCAGCTTTGCTATTCCTCCCGAAGGCTTCCCTCCGTAGTCTGGCTGCTTCGTCCTAATGCGGTGAAGACCCTGGTCCCGATCCCCGAGCACATCACTATGCATTGCGTGACAGAAAGAACGCCCGTTCCTGAAGTCTGTTGAAATAACGCACACAGCCGCCGTAGAGCGCGAAAAGAAGGCAGGGAAACACGTCCCAGTAAACGAAAATCGCACGAGCTGCAAACACACTGCATGAGTTACAAACGAGCAGCATCAACGAGAACGCAATGCGGTCAAGCGCGAGCTGTAAAACAATGCCGTTACAGCTGATAAAGAGGATAGCAAGCAAACAAAAAAACTTCATTGCGTTTATCCTGTGCCGACGGTCGTGCAAGGCTATCTTTTTTCGCGGTAACCCCAACCCCGCTTTGTAAGCGGCGCGGTATTTCGACTCGTTTCTCTCACGCAATTATGAAGCGCAAGTGGAAAAAAGGTCACAAGTGGACCTTCCCTTTCTCTCTATGCCCTTGCTTACCACCTTCCCATCCTCTCTACGTAAACGCCGTCACCGGGCAAGGGCAAGATGTCCAGTAAACATACGGATCTCCAGATATAGAATGAGGATATTTGGGGATATATTAGAGCGACTTTCTCTCGTTTCCAACAAACAAAGCGACAAACGAATTCCTTTCCCCGGAAGTACGAAAGCAAGAAACTATGCGGACAAGGTCAAACAACGAGGTAAATCACACGACCAGCCTCACGGTGCCTCAAAAACAACGAAATAGATGAAGCGCAGGCAATGAGAAGAGGGGGAGGGGGTTGAAACGGGTCAATCTAGCGCGTTTGGTTACCGGAAGGCAAGCAAACAAACAAACAAAACAAAGACGCGACGGCAACAGCCGTTATAAATAGAGGCCGCGCTCCATTAGGCCGCCGGCCCGTTCCGCCCGAACGAGAGAGGGAAATGGGAAGCAAACTGAAAGGAAAGAAAGAAGGCAATCACGGGGCGTCCAAGGACAGCGAAACGAAGGAAGAAGAAAGGAGAACAGCGCGCAGAGGATAAAAAGAACAACAAAAAGCCAACGCCGCCGGCCGAGAGACGAGCAACAGACACGGAAGCCACCGGGCGCGGGCCCAATCGATAGCTTCTCGACTGAGACTCGTGCACTCGACTTCGCCACGGCACACCACATACACGGCGGCGGCGGTTGCGACCGCTACACCGACCGCCTGTTACCGAGGGCTTCGCGTACGACGAGGAAAAAAAAACAAGCAGAAAGTATGTCCGCGCTACTCTTACACAATGTGTCGCCAGGACTCCGCGAGCGCGACCGTGGAGTTATGCTCCCCTTAGCAACAGCGAAGGCAGTGCGGGAACCGAAATGCAGCGGGCTAATACCTCCACCACTTCCCGGGAAGAACCCCGACGAGGCCGAAATGGAACTCCGCGATCCAAGCGAATTCGAGTAAGTATTCAACGGTGCGCTGCGCCGCTAAAATCTCTTCGTATATGTCCCCACAGCTGTTTGATCGTCGCAACAGTACAGGAGATTACCACCGCTGTAATAAAGTCACAGAGGACTACTGTTGATAAGAGGCGGCAGCGTACTGCTGTCGGAAGTTAGTGCACGTTCCGAAGGGCGGTACGTACACACGGATGGGGTGGAAATCGAAAGCAACAGAAGTTAATTAAAAAACGCACAATTCATAGCTTTTGCTCGTCCATCAAGAAGCCTGCAAATAACAAGGTTACGTGCAAGGAAATATACAGCATATTCCACTGAAACATACCCTCGCAACCAAATTCACAAGCTAACTATACCGTAACCACACACCCCAAAATAAACTCCGGCGCCGAAAGATGAATTTCCAACATGAAATGACGCCTCGCTTCACAGTGGTGTTTATTCAATGGGTCAACCACTTCGAAGCGCGGCCATCCCGCTACCATCCTGATTCAAGCTGCCGGGATGAATGACTGACAACCACATACCAAGCGAACCTAAAAGAAAAAAGCAGGCGGCAGAGAGTCCGTTTTAATCTAGGCAACGTGCGCAGGTGACCCAAATCCAAACGGTCTGGATTAAAGACACGCTGTTGTTACGCTTCTGTCGACAGCTCTCAATGCCGAAAGCGGAGTTGCGAAGAAACCAACGGCGTTATGATGATGATATCGGCGTGGCATCTTGCCGACAGATGCCACGCCGATATCATCATCATCACCACCACCACCACCATCAGCCTGACTACGCCCACTGCAGGGCAAAGGCCGATCCCACGTTCACTGGCAGGTGCAAACACTGTGGCGAGGTGGCTGACACCTACCACATGGTTTGGGCTTGCCAGCGCAACTCAGCTCTCTCCCCCCACCCCAACCCTAACAGAGAGGAATGGGAGGCGGCCCTGCTTGGCTGCTCGGACCTTCAGGCCCAAAAGGCTTTGGTCAAGAGGGCTAAGCTGGCGGCTTCGACCAATGGGGTCCCGGAATAGGGACTCCACCCATTGCGGGGCTCTTTAAGAAAGCCTCACCTCTTTTATTAAATAAAGGCTTTTCATCATCATCATCATCTCCCATGTCTCTCCAATTAACCCTGTCCTTCGCCAGCCGCGGCCACCTTATTCCCGCAAATTTCTTAATCTCATCCACCCACCTAATTTTCTGCCACCCCCTGCTACGCTTGCCTTCTCTTGGAATCCACTCCGTTACCCTTAAGGACCACCACCCCTGAGGCAACTAAGCTAAAACAACAGTAAATTTCTTAAGCTTCGATTTCATCAGCGCTGGTTCCCTCCTTTCAACTGGCCTTAGGAAACCAACGGCACATGCTGAAAGAAGCAATAACACCGCTAAACATTTCTGTCCGTGCAACCACCTTCCTTTAGACCGCTGAGGCAACACGTCACCTATAATGAATTGTCATGCGCCCGCCAACTGCTTTTTGTTTTTGTTTTGAGAAGAAAGAATATACAAATAGCATCAAACGCTGGCGCTACTCTGCTCCCCACCGACCACGTTCTCGATGTCCCCTTCAGCCACAAAACAAGAACAACAAATATGCCCGCAAAACCACAGAGCGCATATTTACTGCGACGCAACGCGAAACGCGCAAAACTGGGCCGGGAAACAGAGACCTCCAGAGCTCGGCAATCCGTCCGCGCAACCATGCACCCACCAACGGGGCGAGCAAACCTCCGTGTAGTCGCCGTCGTAACACGGGCCCCATATAAATCCAAATATGCGACGGCGGCGCCTGAAACATTCACGACACAACGTCGCAGCAGCGCGCGTCGCTATTTTGCTGCTACCACCCTGCTTGCCACTTCACTTTTACTTTCGGTCGCCGCCGCTTCACAGACCGGCTCGAGTCGCCGCACGCACGCAAGCACGCACGCACTCTTGGCAGCCCAACCCGAAGGGGGCGACGCCGAGCCGCTTCGATCCAGCGTGCGCGCCCTCCCTTCAGCCCCCTCCACTTGCCGAGCCGAAAAGCTCTCGCCGAAGCTCATGCATGAACGCACAGGGGACGGCGGCGCTCGCGCATGCAACGACAAATACGCCGAGCGGCGGTCCGCTTCTTTCGTACTGCTCCTTTTCACTTTAGTTTCCTTTCCCCCTTTTTCTTTTCTTCCCTTCCATTGCCATGGCTTGTCTTTCAGCTCCCGCGCTCCCTCCTGCCTTCACCGTTCTTCGTTTTCGGTCAGTTTTATCCGCCGCCTCCGTCGCCGTGACAAGATTAACGGCCCGACAGGTCCGAATTTACGACCGCAATTCATCAAAGCGACAGGCGTTTAGAAGGGGAGTAGGACGACGCCAAGGCGCCGACGGGGGCCGTGCAAGGCCCAGAGCCTGCTTCACCCCCAGGCTGCTTCCCCCCTCCTCCGCCTGCCTTCTGGAACTGGGAGTATAAAGCACGACGCCACGCAACGCTTTTTACTCGTCACTGCGCTCGCTCGTTCGTTCCGAATGTTCGTAACCGTGAGCCAAGCGTAACTTAATATATTCTGGGTGTCAACATCGGTCCAAAGCACGAATGAACCACGCTGGATACGGGCACTGACAGCACTAACACAGCAAGAAGAATCACAGGAATCTCCAACCGAGTCAAGCGCTTGTTACGCATGTTCACTGTCAACGGGTGAGCAACGAGTACGTTAGAGATTGGTTTATGAGGGCTTAACGTCCCACAGCAACTCGGGCTATGAGCCACTATGCTAGAGAGTATGTTAGCAGAGACGTACACCGGCTTACCGGACGTCTACTGTGCACGCGCAGACACACGGTTGGGGCCAGGCGAGGCAAGTGCACGTATGAAGGAGGCATCTGATAAACCGGTATACGTATGTACGTCTCCGCTAATACGCCTCCGGTATGCTAAAATCGTCTAGTTTTAGCAAAGCGGAGGCAGGAAAACAGCACGCAATCTTTCGTTTCCTGGTCGCTTACACGTGAAGCAATTGCCGTGTCTTGTTGAGGAAACAAACGCTCGCCGTTCAGCGCAATGCAAGTGAGACTTCAGTCTCACGTGCGGCGACCGCCGCAAACACACTTCACATAGTATTTTTGCTCGCATTCAAAATTCCAAGAATTTCCAAAAGAGCATTGTACGAAACGTACGCTTAGCCTCGCAAATACGTGCAGTGCACATTAGCGACAACACCGGTACGAGCAAGTCGTACTTTCATTATTAAAGGGGCAAATGAAAGAAACTGAAGGTGGCCTGTGTCGACGACTACGACATTTTAACGACAAAAATACCACTCTTGCCAAAAACTGTTTTAATAAGGTAAAGAATACGCCCCCCCCCCCCCCCCCCACACACACCTTCTAAAAAAAATGATAAATAAAAAAAAACGAAATACCGGTGGCGCCATCATCGCCAGATTTCGCAAGTAAACTGCTTACGTCGATACCAAATTATCTGCGCGGATCCCAGAGCCTATGCTACACAGGTATTTATTGCAAAATGGCAACCAGTCGTTCTCGGTGCGGACGTCGAGAATTTGAACAGAGTGGCGGGAAATTAAGTTCAAATTTCTCAGCCATAACGAACTACATAATCAATTTTTATTAAACGCACTAATTCCAAGGAGTTGTCCTTAGCGTCCCTTTAACCCAGTTTCCCAACATAACACTCGTAGACAAGAATGTCGCCAGAGCATCGAGTACATCCACTAGTCTCTATCACTATGCGAGATGTGATGAAGCAGTTGCAGCGATTAGATTGTGCATCCTGAAAGCGCCAATATACCCATTCAGCGCTTCCTTTTCGCAAGACTGAGTAATCAGTCACGCCTATAATTGGGGCAATAAAGCAGTGCGGAGAAGATAACAGAGAGACCTTCCCTCGTACAGATAACGAGTAATCTGGAGAAAGGAAGAAATGAGAGGTCTAGCACAGCTGAACAAGAGATCAAATATTCCAACGTATCGTTATCTGAACGCAAGAAAATGAGACCAAGAGTCTAGAAATTTGGCTCTGTGACGTTTCTCATACATTTCCATTCAAGCCAAAGCACTTGCAATCCCATTTAACACTACTGGGTATTTTGCGAACACAGCAGTCAGAAAATTCACTACCCACCCACCAAGTTACCCCACCGCTGTATTACCGTGCTCCAAGTGGAAACTACACTCCACTGATATTACCCTAGCTTCGGAAAGAAAACGAACAAGCGGAACCCAACCGACGCGGTAAATCTCCACAGCCATAATACACCCGTCCACGCGCCGACATGGCGCCAATGTCCGCTCGTGTGCCGTTAAAGAATAATTCACGAACGGCCATCGTGCTCATGGCATCAAAAGCAGTTCAGCCGCTACGCGCGCCCTCAACAAAAGCACGCTGACAGGCAGACTTAATGACCACCCGAACTAGCTGGATGCATGCGCGACGAACAGCAAGCAAAGAAGACAAACGGCCCCTCTAACTACATATTGATTGTGCGGCGTACAAAGCTGCGAGTTGCCTCGACTAATTTCCCGCAGTCTCTCGGGGAAGGCGACAACATTGTGACAGCTCATTTAAAGGAGAAAAAATAACAGTGTACAGAAAATGTTCCTGTGTGAGGCCGTCTCGAAAATGGAAACAAACCATCCTGCACATCGCTCAACGAAGCAAAAAAGAAAAAAAAACGACGGAAGTAGAAAAAAGAACAAAAAGAAGACGACAACGAACTAGAGTGGGCTGTGTGGCACATTGAGGAAGGAGGCCCGTTGAGAGGCAAGGGACACGAACGACCTCGTCTCGGCGAGAAGAGCGGCCGACGAGCCGGCTACTTCATCATGTCTCGCCGAAGCAATTACGTCCGCGGCAAATCAATGACTCTCAAGTGTCCGCGAACGACGGACCGATAAGGGAGAAAGCCCCCACGAAACGAGAGACGAAAGGCAAGCAGCCGCTGGCGGGGGCGGCCTGATTAAGCCACCAGTGGGAAAGAGGACGAAACAACAACGAAACAAAAAAACAAAATGGCTCCCTTTAGTGACACTAAAAAAAAAAGAGAACAGAGAAAGGGAAAGTCTTGGGAACTTGGGGAATGACCCAGAAAGGAAAGAAACGGGCAAAGACGTCACCGGGTGGTGAGAATTTCGGGGCACGCGTAAATATCGGAGCAGCCGCAGCGATTATATATATTTTAAGTTTACACTGTTAAACTTATCCTTTCATTGGCTCTGAAATATAACGGTAATAAAGTAATAAAGCAGGGTATAATAAATGGTTTATAAGGGTTTAACATCCCAAAGCGACTCAGGCTATGAGGGACGCCGTAGTGAAGGGCTCCGGAAATTTCTACCACCTGTGGTTCTTTAACGTGTACTGACATCGCATAGTACACGAGCCTCTAGAGCCTATAAATTTAGTAGGAGCGAACAGTAAACAGTAACCACTGGGCGACGGAATTAACGAAACCACTCGCTTCCAGTTTGTCTTCTTCATGAGCGCTGGCACATTTCCCGGTCCCGAAGCGCATGTAATACATAATGCGACGTGTTGTCTTAATAGACAGACTGTAAACAAAAAAAGGGACAAATGAAGCCACCAAACCGTGCCCAACGAGGCAGCTCCCCTTCTCAGGGAAATGCACCTCCTCACAACTGAAAGTGAACCCGCTTACAAGATTTCGATCTGCGATGTAGAGAGAAAGAGAGAACGAACGACAGCAAGTAAAGAGAGAGAGAGAGAGAGAGGCGACGCTCTTTGAAGAAGCGCGCCTCCGCCTGGCGAGGGGAAATTCCCGGCCGCGGCATCCAAACCATTTCCCCCCCGACCGGCAGAAGGCGCAGCGTCGACGCGGAATTGCGAGCGGCGGCGGCGCCGAGAAAGAATTATCGCGAACTCCCATCGAGGTAGTGTCGCTCCCACCGCCGCCCAGGCATTTCGAGGGGGCGCGCATTCTTTTCTACAACAGAGTGCAGCAGGGGAAAGCGGAACAGGCGGCCGCAACTCGAGTCACCGGGGTTAATACACACGGCGGCTTCCCTTTAAATCTTTCCAGTAGAGAATTTGGCTAATGTTCAGGGGAATCGTCGCCGCTCGTTTCGGGGTTCAAATCCGGCTCTGGCCGCGTTCCTTCGCTCCCTACGCGTCGCCAAAACAGTTCCCTCCGAGTCTTAGTTGTGTGCAACGGCGCTGCACACGTGTTTGATCGCAACACTGCAGAAAGAACATCTGTTTTGACTGCCGCTTCTAAACAGTACAAGGGTCTATGGCCAGTGTCACAACGCTAGAGAGAGCACGAGGCGACGTCCGCTACTGCGTTGTTCTCAGGTGCCCGCGGGCAAACCTTATACTCGAAACAGTCGCACAACGCTGTAACTTTCACTCCATTGAGGGCTAGTAATGAGACTTTTTTTTTTTTTTTTCAGAAACATGGGCGCGAAATTCAAATCCATTGGGAAAAGGAGCGCCGCCAAGATAAGAGCACTTTTATCTCTTTGAGTTACTTCTCCATGAAGACGTCACAAGCGGCATCCTCAATGAATCCAATGGGACGTAAGCATTACCACACAGACCCAGCGCCTATCAAGCACTGCAACTTCTCGACGTCGTGGCGTCACGAACCGCCAAAGCAGCACAATCGCTACCCCGAACTGGAACACTCTGGGCAGAGAGTTCGAAACAAAAGCAACGCTGGACGTACTACAGGCAGCAGGCCGCAGTGCAGTAGCTGGAACGACGTGCTTGAACCGCTCCACGAACCGACGACGGCACACGCGTATAGGGGAAGATACACACAAGCGTTGTTCCTATCACCGTCGGCAAGCAGGAAGCTGTGGGAGGACCAGATAAGGCACGCCTCAGTCGCAACCAAGGTTGCGGTCGCGGAAGGAGATAACACTCGCCGGCTCGCGCCAGTATGCCGCGGCCCCGGCCGCACACTGACGTGGGCGATGAGAGGGCTTATCTGGTTACAGAGACGACGCACACACGGACACGCGTCATGAAAGCTCTCTCGGAGGCAGACGTCGAATAAAAAAAAAAAGGAGCCGGCTTCAAAAAATGCGACGTAACCGCCTCTCCTGAGTAGTTCTTTCCTTCCTCCATGGCTGCGACGAAGACCAGTGAATGTGCGCGCCGTGTTTAGGATGGGGGCATCCTTTGCTATATTTTCTCTGGGGTAGACACTGAGGGGTACAATTCACAGGAGGAAGTAATTTTTGGATCCTTGCTGCTTTTGACTGGTTGCTCGCCAGGACCCCTCAGCGAGCGCTGCTGACTATCTAGAGACGTGCCAGTGCGAATAATAAATAGGTGCCGCGCCCATAAGTGACCACGACGACGAACTCTTCGAAACCAACAGGATAAGACTACATCACGCATCGGAAAATTAACTTCACCATCGAATGAAGGGTGAAGTTGGCGAGAGAAAAGTTGGCGCTTTTACAATTTCTAAGCGGTAGACAACGCTGGAAAAAATTCATGCGCAACACTGGGTTGCCTTCTTTCTTCTGCGTCAGTAGAGTGCTGTACCAGTGTACCCAAGAACACTTTTTTCTTGCGGGGAAATGAATTTAAAAAATCTGTAATGCTTGCAAGACTTATGATCACTGTACTTTTGAAGAAATATTTAAGAGTAATTTCATTACTTTTTGGAAATAATTAAAATTTAATGCTATTTTTGTGAGCAGTAATTGGTAATAAAATTTAAATTACATTTGTGGAATTTTCTGCCACGCAATTCGATATAAATTTACTGCATTTGGGAAGTATTTTTTCCGTGCATGAATGGCGTGCAAACAACTGTATGCCTCATAACGGCGCCAGTGGGACATTATTTTTTTTTTTTGTATGTGTACACGCGTCCCGCTGGCCTGAGCGCTATGGCGCGGCGGTTATTTTACACGCCTAACGATGTAATCTGAGAAAGCCACCCACGTATGAACAACTAATTAAGCCAGCTGTTAACACGAACGGATGTCATGTTTATACTTCGTCCTCAGTAATGTTTCGCAATTCTGGCTTTGTGCCTCGATTGTGAAACTTTCCAGCCAAGAGACTGCTGCTCTTAATTGTCCCTGCGCCACAAAGCACGTTGAGAGGGCTTTTTATTTATTTATTTAGCCCGCAAACACATTACACGCCTAGGCGACCGCAAAACACGCTGCTGCACTCATAGACAGAATTTCTGACCCGGATTCTCACCCGGCAACCGTCCGGGCTTTGGGCGATGACGCTGTGATGCCACGGGAAGTGAAATTGTTCGCACCGCCATATGCCAGGGCGAAAGAACTGGTCGCACGTGCACACTTACCTTACGCGGATAAAACACTGCAGAGGGGAGATGTGCGTATCCGATCGAGCATAGAGCAAAGTGCCACGCGACACCAGCCGCGCGAGACGCCGGAGCATGAGCACTTACCTGCAAAGAAACAAAGAAAGAGACAAAGGTTAATTGACGCACGCACTCACACCCAACAGCAGACAATGTAATTAAGGGAACCAATTAGAGAAAATGACCGACGCAAGCTTCCTTCTCAGCACAAAGATACGGCAAATGTGCGCAAGCGGCAACACTTCAGACGGATGGCGCGAGCAAGACGCATCGATGACGCATATGATTATACATTTTCCACATGTACGCCGGAAGGTAATGATTAAACCCAGACTACCGTCCTGACGCGCCTCGGCTCCGACAAGGAACATTGGATACTCGTTAGATTTAACATTTAAAGACCGAAATTGTGTGCCCTTGCGCTGATAGCGTCTGTTTCAAAGCATGAAGACGGAAAATACGTAATTTAATGTCCTATTAGCGGTCATTGAAATTTGAAAGATGAGGGCTTCGTCTTGACCTATAGTTAGCGCTTTCGTCAAAAGTTACGTCAAAACGAAAAACAACTCAGGAGGGCACGAAGGCTGAGCATGTGAGAACCGCGTGCAATTCAGCGGAAAACACAGCGCTCGTGAACATATACACTTTACGCGTTCACCGTCAAAAAAAAAAGGGGCGAAAAGGAAATACGAAACGCCGCGCAAAGCCGCCACAACAGGACAAGGCGAGCACGACGGGAATCGTGACAGAAGGGAAAGCGAAAAATCCACAGCTGTCGGCTGCAAGGCGGCGCTTTGAAGGCAGGCATCGCCAACAAAAGCAACGCCGATCGGGTGAGAGGGCCTCGTCAAAAAGCGCCCGGCAACACAGCACTGCGCGACCGTTTCCCGCGTAATCGTTTCCACGCTGGCAGGGGAAGGAGGAACAAATTCCCAAGGCGCATCTAACACTAGCCAGGCGCTTCCCGCCACCGAGGGATGCGCACCGATTACGTGCGTTATACGCCGTAGGCGCAAGAATCGGCACCCTGGCGCTCAATGCCTTCCTCGACAGCCAGTCGTCGATTCATCGCTGCAAGCGTGCCTCAGATAGCGTCGACGCTATGCGTTGTTTCGCTGCTCAGCATTGGCTTCCACGCGAGTGCAATTCGGATACCGAGCCAAGTAGGCCACTGCAATACGTTAGTGATTCCTGTGGTTTGCAAATTGTAAAATATATATATATTTTTTTTGAGCTGCTGCTTTCGTTACATACATGGCATTTTAAGAATGCAAATCTGACAACGCTACGCTTGCCTTCTCTTGGAATCCAGCTGTTACAAGACCTGCCCAAGCCCTCTCATTCCTCTTGATTTCGACTAGGATGTCATAAACCTGCGTCTGTTCCCTCCCCCACTCCGCCCGCTTCCGATCTCTTAACGTTACATCTATCATTTTTCTTCCCATAGCTCGCTGCGAAGTCCTTAGCTTAAGCTGAATCCTCTTTGTTAGAGTCCACGTTTCTGCCCCTAGGTGAGTACCGGTAAGATACAGCTGTTGTATGCTTTTCTCCTGAGGGATGATGGTAAACTGACATTCATAATCTGAGAGAACCTGCCATGCGCGCTCCACCCCATTCTTCTAGTTATTTCCCTCTCGTGATCCGGATCAGCAATCACTACCTGACATATATCGACATACTCTTGCAGTGCGCCAGCATCGTTTCGCAACTACCGTCCGGGGAACGCTGGTGTTCCCTGACCTTCCAGCGACACACGCTTCGTTCACTTCGTCCCTTCCCGTTACCTACTTCACCTACATCCTGCATTTCCGCAGGACGGCGAACGGTCAGTCCAGACGCCATTCTAAATCTCCACCTGGATTCAAACAATCCCCACATCCGCGCAGAAAGTGGACCACGCGAGGCACTCGAAGGGAGGCGCGTAAGTCGACCGAGGACGAGAAAGAGGGGGAGGAAGGCGTCTCCTCTCCGCAGGGGGCCCAAAGGCGACCACCACCGTCGCAGCCGCCTCCGCCAACGCACGGTCACGGCACGGCCGGCGGCCACCCCCATGCCTTCTTTCATTTTGACGCCGCCACGCAATCCGTTTCGTCTTCTGGCACATGCTCATTTTCTTTTTTGGCCTAACCAGTGCGCGTTCGAGGGAGGAATACACTGCCCCCCTCTCTCTCTTCAACCAGTGCCCACGCACGGCGGAGTGACCCACGGATCGTCGAGGCCCGGCCAAAGAAGAGCGGTCGGTGGCAGCGTATCGCGCGGCAAAAAGCACACTTGCACAGGAAACGAGTCAGACGAGAAAGAGGCGAGCGCTGCTCGGCTACACTCCCTCGTACGCGGCGTCCTTTGTTTCTTGCTCGCTGCGCTCACCACCGGCCCCTGGTTTCCTCTCTCTCTCTCTAATCACCACGCCGCGCGACGCCTGAGAGCAAGGAATGCGCAAGAAAAAAAAAATGCACCCGCAAGACAAAAGTGCATTCGACACGCGCCCGCAGTCCCCCCCAGCGTTCGCCAGGTCCGCCGAAATACGGGAACACATCCCCCCCCCCCCCCCCCTCCTCTCCCGGCACGTTCGCCACAAGCTGCTGGGAAACGCAGGCACGGTGAAACACCGCTGCCCTCCGGAACGACGCCTATAATGTTTATCTCTCTCTTCCCCCTCCTCATTCACCATTGAGAAAGGCTTGCTCGCGGTGGGACAGGTTTAACATGCACAACCCCCCAGTCCGGAATGCGTATCGCGATAATGACCCCCTCTAATAGCGCGGTCGTACGGCCGCCCTTGGCGCTAATTGAAAGGGATCGCTACTTAAGCTATCGAGCAGCTCAGCTCGATAACTTAAGCCACCGAAGGGGGGCGGCCTCGTAGGCGTTCGATGCTCGATGGGAGGAGGACCTCTATGCGAGACGGCCGGAGCACCCCGGAAAGCAAACTGAACAGTAACACGCAACAAACGTGCTGATCCGCAAGAGATGTCGCGCAGTGTGCTGCGGCGATTTCAGTGCCTCCGTTGCGAGTGTCCTGCATAATTTCGGAAGAACTCTAAAAGCTCCGCGCAGCCCATCATTAACCAGAAGCAAATCCACTTCCCTCTTGAGCGCCACTAACTTCCGTACACAATGCTAAACATCCGCATTCTGCAAGCCTTCGTAAGCCTCCTTGGCTCGCTCCTTGGACAGCCTCCTTGGACAGCATTATTATTCAAACCCCGAGCACATATAATAAATAAATAAATAAATATTTTGAAATTTGAAAGCAGGGTGCGTTTCCCCACGATCTCATTACCTCTGCAGATCATCCGTTCAAGTTAACAACGAACGCACCTGCGATCCTTAATTGTCTGTACAAACAAAACGAAAATGAAAGTAACACATGAACATCATTACTGCGCAACAACTGCCGCTCCATCATTTCACAGGGCTATTGAATAGTCAGCCTTGCTGAAGAATCACAGTTGTTAACATCGCTGTGACACGGGAGACAAAGACGCTGAACCGTCGAAAAATTTCGCGCGCTACGCTGTAGACAAAAATAATAAAGAAGGCTACTGCGGGAACCGGCTTTAACGGGGGAAGCAAGTGGGGCTTGTCTTCCGAGCGCCCAACAGCAGGAGAGCAACCAGGCAGACATCACAGAGGACGCCCTCAAGGCACCTGGCAGCAAATACAAAGCACAGAAGAACTCAAAAAATCAAAACAACGCGCACATTTAGATTTGAGAGATAGGATTGGGGGGGGGGGGGGGGGGGGGTCTGGTCGAAACAACAACGCAGCCGGCGAAGATGAAAGGGTTAAGCTCGAATACCACAACTGCCACAAACGCCCGAGTGCCCCTTTCCTCCCACAAAGCCGCCTCGCTACAACCGCAATTCGAGTCGCCTCCTGCGCGTTTGTTTGCCTATCAATGCTTTCTCTCTTCCTCCGTTTTCTTCCTTTCTTCTTTCTTTTCTTACCTTAGTTCTTCTCTCCACTCTCTCTGAGACTCTTTTAGCGGCCACTTCCGGTCCGGAGAAGCGCGCTCCACCTCCTCTCGCAGCGGCGGCGAGGCACGCTTCGATCCCGGAACCGTTCGTGCCTCGGGGCCCCTCGCTACGCCGCGCGCCTCGGCGGCTCAACACAGCGCGTCGCCATTGTTTCCGCCGCGCGCGCGAGGTCACACGAAGGTCCGTGGAGGGAGAAGGGCGCGACGATGACGTACCGCGGTAACGGCCGAGCGATCGCGCGAGCACGCGCACAACCGCCGATACACTGACTGTGATGGGGGAGTGAGGGCCACGCACCATCGGAGAGGCGAGCGCGCGCGAAAGTGTAGTCGGCTTTCTTTCCGGTCCGTTGCTCGTCCGACGGCCACAGAGCGGTAGGTGCGCTACGCGCGAACCGAGGTATTGATGAAGACGCGTCCCCTACTCGACCCAACAGCGAAGATTTTGAATGTCAGTTAACGCGCCTCGCACTGCACGGAAGAGTATTTATCGAGGATAACACAACCTATCCAGCAGTCTTGGACAAAAATTGTCAATAATGGAATACTGTAAGGTAGATTTACGGAAATATTAAAGATCATAATAATGGCCCATTCTTCCGATGCGCAGCAAAACCTTTCCTTTAAAGTTTTTTTTTTCATCGCTAGCATCGAGTTGTTAGGACCGCCATAAAAAAGAAAGAAAAAATGTGGTTCGTGTTTGATATCGTCAAAAACTATAGCAAAAAATGCAAGTCTGCCGACCGGAGACCTGCGGATATAGTGATTTCTATAGTGAAATGTTACAATATATGAAAAAATTGAGCTCAAACTATTTCCCGTTTGAAAACGCTTTTGTACAGAATTGCTGGGTACGAGTATTTGGAACATGCTTTTGTGCAGAACAGCTGGGTACGAGTAATTTCTTTTTTATACCTCCATCACACTGCTCGACACGTTAAGCGGATCATGGCTCCAGGTGAAAACTACTCAGAAACACAAAGTAAAGTACGGTTCTGTGACATAAAAGTGGAGTGATCCCTGCCTGCACGATCTTATTTTGGTGGCGTTTATGTCCCGACGACACTAACAGAGGCGTTTAAAATGTTTCCGGGTGAGAAAACCGCAGAATAACATTATTTTTATGCGTCTATGGATCACTGCGCACAGCATCGACCGTTTCACTGCGTCAGTTTCTCACTCGGATCACGAAGTCCACGGGGAAACACAGGCTTCATGCCAAGTCGGCGTTAACGTCTGCCGTTGTGAATGCGCTGCATATTATCTTTGCCAGCAGGTTTGCATCGGAATGTTGTTCTACTTTCGTTAAGCTCTACAGACCATCCCAACGGGAAAGAGAGATTCCGAAGCTCCTCCTCTCTGGGCTGTTGCAAACCAGTTCCGCTGCCGCTTCCACCACGCTAGCTAAAAGTGCATACAACAGCCCAGCGAGCAATGTGGCGAAGCCTAGGGAACCCTTAATGGAAAGGTCTATAGTTTACGGCAATACGTGCCGCACTATAAACGTGACGTTGGCTAATGTGTGCACCGTTAGGTTTGGTTTGGTTTATGGGGTTTAACGTCCCAAAGCGACTAAGGCTATGAGAGACGCCGTAGTGAAGGGCTCCGGAAATTTCGACCACCTGGGGTTCTTTAACGTGCACTGACATCGCACAGTACACGGGCCTCTAGAATTTCTCCTCCAAAGAAATTCTAGCCGCCGCGGCCGGGATCGAACCCGCGTCTTTCGGGTCAGCAGCCGAGCACCATAGCCACTAAGCCACCACGGCTGCGTGTGCACCGGTACGAACCGCGACGAACGAAAAACTTCCCGCGGCTGTGCAGCTACTAAATAACGCAAGACGCACTACTCCGACACCCGCCGTTTTCCCTACAACGGGCCACCGGCGCCCACGAGCAGCAGCAAACGACAGACACGGCACAGAGAACACGCGCGTCTCTCATTCCTGCATGCACCTTGACATGCTGAAAATGAATCAAACCTGTTCCCAGCGCGGGCGTGCAGCCTTCGGTCGCTGCGTGACAGCGGGACACCGA
This sequence comes from Amblyomma mixtum, assembly GCF_055824585.1. Classification (NCBI taxonomy): domain Eukaryota; kingdom Metazoa; phylum Arthropoda; class Arachnida; order Ixodida; family Ixodidae; genus Amblyomma; species Amblyomma mixtum. Next base: position 286,489,907 of record NC_143013.1, read on the forward strand.
TCGGGCGGCCTGCAAACACGCGCCTTGGCCGACGCGCGTCGCACAATGGTCCGCTCCATCTCGCTCGCACAAGAACACTCTAGCGGAAGGCAGAGGGGGGACGGCAAAGTAGCCATCATCGCTGACTGCTTACTTAACCCGCAGTATCAATGGCCCTCTCAAGAGCCGCATTTAATGGACGCCCATCCGGAGCCGCGTTACGACAGCTGCCGCGTGTAAGACGACGACGCGAAACACGGGCGTTTCGACGGCGCGGGGCTTAATATATTCCTGATTGATCCAATCCGCTTCGGAGAGTGGGGGCGCCACGAGGGCGATACCGGGACGCCACCGATCCGGCGCAGTGGAAGCGGCGGAGGTAACGGCAGTGTCCTGTCCACCACTCCACCCTTCTCCTCCTCACTCATTCCCTTCTCCGCCCCTTCAGCGCTCGTGCACGGCAGCGGCGGACACTGATTAAGGCCGGGAATGGGGGTGGGGGGTTAGTCGCAGCCGCCCGCGCATACGGGATGAGCCTGCCACATCGACCTGCTCGTCCACAACAATTAGGGATCTCGCCTCTCCCAGCTCCTAGCCCGTCCGCCAGTGATGAAAATTGAGTGGCTCAATGTACGGACGCGAAGCCCCCTCCACTCATTCTGATCGTTTGTTAGTCATCGTACTTTGTGCGTGAGTGCGTGCGAGTGAGTTTGCGCTGTAAAGGAATGCAGAACTCCATAACCAAAGCATGTAGCTGGGCGAATCGGTTTAGAATACGTTAGCGTATGTTTAAAACAACTCACTGTAACAAAAACAGAGGTCAAGCGAAGACGGCTGGAAGGAGGCGTGGAGGCGACACCTCCTCAGAGGCAACCGTATGCAAGATGAAGGTGAAAGGTCAAGGCTTCACACATAACCCGAATTTTTTTCAGCTTTGCTCACGAAGTAGTGTTTCCGCACTAAAAAAAAAAAAGTAACAGCAAAGAGAAACGAGCAGTGCGCAGAAAGCCCACCTTCCCATCGTTCCTTTCTGTCCATCAATTACCGCAGGCGATACGGAGCCTTCCGCAGACAGAGCGGTAGTGAGTAAAACTCCCACTACCATGCAACCGGCTAAGAGCCCCCATTAGGCTTGCGTAAACAGATAAAGCACACGCGCAGCGCCGATGGAACGAGAACACGAGAAGCGACGGAAGAGGATGTTTAGCGCTCGGAGCGGGTGGCGGGAAAAGGGATGACAAGGAGACAGCGATCGGCGAACAGCAGAAGCTGTCACAACCGCAAGCAAGAAAAAAGGAAAACGGCAACGCCAACAACGGCGTCGCTCGAAGCCGAGGGATGCGCACGCCCCCTCGAGGGCGCAAAAGAAGAAGGTTCCGCTGGAGCCGCCCAGCCACGCCAACTACACAACACCAAGGGCATAAAAAAAGAAAGAAACGGGAGAGCTCCAGCGTCGGCAGCCACTGCTACTACGATGCGGAGCGAGCCGCGACGCCTGCCGACGCGGCTTCCGCGCCGGACGTGATGGATGGCGACAGCGATGGACGCCAACGGTCGCCCCCAATCACTTTCTCTACGCGGGCACTCTGCCCACACCCCTCTCTCCACTCTTTCGGCGACGCGCGCGCGCACACAAGGTCCACGCGGAAGCCGCCACGACGAGTCAAGGATGACGGCCGAATAGTCTGTTGCTTGCGCCGCTCCTACTCGTTTCTTCACAGCTGCGGAGTGTGCGATTCCATTGACCGAACCGTGGCACCGTCTTCTCGATAAACTAGCAGTTCATGTATCGCGCATGACGCGTGATGCATGGTGGTCTAAGTCCCAAACCTAGTATATTGCCTATGAAAGACGGAGTAGCAGAGGGCTCGGATTCATTTCGATCACCTGAGGTTCTATAACACGCACTGGCATCGTACATCACAAGGGCGTCTTTTGCGCTTAGCCTCCATCGAAACGCGGCCAATGCAGCCCGTGTCTTTGGACTCAATAATCCACAGACAAAGTCGCTGAACCACCGCAGTGGGTATATGTGCATCAGCAGATTCAACGAGGCCATAAACGTTTCGTCTAAACTGTGTTCTCGCTAGTGAAAAACAATCACGCTTGGAATCGCGTTCTCAATTTACCCTTAGAAGTGAGCTTAAACTGAAATGAACCGAGCAGTCGAAACTCCATTTCATCCTTGCCTTGTTGAACCGGCAACACGAACGATCGCGGCTAGTACACCAAGTTTGTTACAGATCTTCAAGCCACTCACTTCACCGCACAGAGCGGCAGCGAAACCGAATCGATCACAGCGACAGCACTGCTGGTAGTTCTAGCGTGCAGCCAACGTAGCGAAAGGATATCAAAGCAGCAGCACAGCAGCAGGGGAAAAAAACGCCCAAGAAGGGGAGGCGGCGGACCTCAGCGGTGGCACCAGGCCGGCATTGTTCACCGCTCACCTCCCTCCCTGCTCTCGCCCCTCCATTTCCAGCAACGCACGGGGCCCGTTGCCACCACCGCCACAGCATGCCGTGCGCTGCGCTCCCCCTTCGCAAGGAACAACAGCGCGCAGCCAGGGAGCATTGGTTCCACTCAGCGCGGTCTCTCCGTTCCTCTCGGGCGAAAAGCTAATCGCGCCGCCACCGAGGAGGAGGAGCAGGAGGGCCGCCGCGCAAGTCTTGTTTGCGGCTCCCGCGATGCGATTAGTGCGGCCGCTGGCCATCCGTCAAAGGCAGAGGGGCCGGAGGGGTGCCTAATTTAATCAGCGCCAGTCCCCCGACGACGCCGGGGCCTCCTTCTTTTGCATGGAGCAGGCCTCTTGCCGCTGCTGCCGGCGCCGTTGGCCCCGAGGCACCGGCCAGCGCTGGCGGCTCCCACGGGTTCGTTCGGGGCGCAATACGCACAGCCGCGTTGCTCACTCCTGCCGGGCGGCAACGGTGACACAACGGGCGAGAAACGGTAGCAGACCGCCACGCCTACACTGACTGGCGCCGCTGGAGACGCCTTTGGTGCTACCGTTACGAACCGGTTTCTCTCTCTGCTTCGAATTTTCATATTTCGGTTTCCTAGATTTTTTTTTCTCTTGTTGTGCGAGTCAGTACGATTCCCCACTGACATGTATGAATGCCTGTGTCACAGCTCTAACGTTAGTCTTTATTAAGAATCAATTTCTCAAGTCCCAAATACGCGGCGTTACTGTCTCTATTCACAAAGGGTGCGAAAAAAGCCGGACCATGTCGCACGCTCTGTTTCCGTCGCTCTAACTGTCGCACGTCAGCCTAGGCCCGTGGTAGCATACGCGCAGGAACACCGTTCGCAAACATGAGAGCTTGGCCTGGGCATGCGACTAACATTTCATCGTTCACTCACTGTCAACACTCATTTCACTTAGCGTTATTTCATGCACTACCCCACTTGTTCTGCTTTAGTCATGCAGGCGATGACCGAAGAAGGGGGGGGGGGGGGGGGGGGGGGCTTTTATTCACGTTCAATGACCACGGTTTTCCTCCAGAACGAGGTCTGTCTTCCTCCGTATACGTTTATTCGTGCTTGCGCTGAATACTACTTCAAAGCCTTTCCGTTCGTTCCCGTGAGAAGTTAGCGGCTACCGGTGACGGCAACACGTCCGCAACACAGCCAACGAATACAGCGTGCCCGCTGCATCCACTCACACCACAGCACAACGAACCAGGCGATGCTTTTCACCAATACCACTTCAAAAACTTTAAAATAGAATGACGAACGATTTAGTGTCGCTAGCGATGCGCCACTGCCCTGCGATGGCAGGTGCTGCCACCGGTGGGGCTTGTGAGACACAGGTTGCTCTTACCTATCAACCTCTCGCCACCGAGCATTAAGTGCCATCTGCCACGGTGGGCACTATGATCACAGTCCGGTAGGCAGGTTGTGATGACGTCACAAGGTCACGTCACCCAGGCAGCCCACCTGCCACCTAGATAGGCCACAACCCGGTGCGCACAGCGACCACACACACAGGCAACAAGTAAGCGGCCGAGTGGAAGTTCTAGTGCTAACACACTAAGACGAACTTCTTGGGTAGTCGCAGAGCCAATCGGCAGCGAGAGCTGTAGCGCAACCGTGTCCGTTATATGACTACATGACATATACGACAGGCAAGCAAAGACAGACACACAGACGCTGTGAGGGCGCACGAGCGGCGCCTACAGTTTCCCCGCACGGCACGTCCACGCAGCCGACCGTTTCGTGCCCGGCCGCACAGCGGGAAGCCAGCAGCGGCCTAACCATCGGCCGCAATTATGTATTCCCCTTCCCGCCTCGGCAGCCGGAGCGAAATAGCTGCTGGCGATGCAAAAAAGGGGGCGCCGCGGAGGAAGAAGACGCCGCAGCGACGACGACGACCGAGGGCGGGGAAAGAGAGAGAGGGGGTCGCCTGCGACGGTCTTCGCTGCCGGAAGGAGTAGCGGGGCCCGAATTTGCATAGTAATTAATCGGCTCTCCCAGCGGCCCGCACTCGGCCGGCCCCAGCTGGCACTGAAGTCTCCTCCGGTGCCGTGGCGCAGGGCGCGCCGATAAATCGGGGAGAAGAGACAGAAAGGATGGTTTCCCGGTCACGCTCGTAGATTACGGGGAGCTTAGCAAAAAGGACGGCGCAGCACGTCACCGCGCGAATGCACTACGCGGCCACTCCTGCGTCTATTTCTTGCTCTGGCAGCGCCACCTAACCGCACCCAGGTCAAAATCGGAGAGTGCACAGCGCGGTTCCATTCCACCCTTATATAACACGGTGCGTTAGGACAAGTAGTGTGTTTAGATTGGACTGATAACGATTCTGCGCCTGTACTGTTTCGATCCTGGTCCCTTGCGCCCTTCGTGAACCTTGTCAAAACCGCAGGGTCCCCCCCCCCCCCCTCTCTCTCTCTCTCCCGACAACGCGGCAGACAAGGACAAAGGTATACTCAATTGAATCGAAGAAAGGGAATTGTTATAAGCGCCCATACGTGTTTCCACTGCCTCTTCGCGGCAGCATTTTATTGCACTTGCATGTAGTGCAAGCGCCCATTCAATGGCTATTCATGTATGAGAATGCAGGGAAGTAAGGGGGGGGGGGGGGGGGCAAGTATACAGCGAGCCTATTAGTAAACCTCGTTGGGTGGGAGAGGGGGTCAAAGTATATACAGCGAGTCTTCGTCAACCTCGTTGATGCTGGCTGTTAACCAAACCCGTACACATCTCTCAATTAAAGCTAACAAACGAAGTTAGTTCTAATTACCACGAAATTATACAGTGACCGGGGAGCGCTAAGTGACCCACTTCCGCGCCAGGAACGTTTCGTCGCACTTTTCACCCCTGGAACGCGGAATGAGCGAGGGACCCCCCCGACAGGCGAAGAACGGCATCCGGCGCGCGGACGTCGACCGTCGGATTAGCTCGGAAAAGTTATGGTGCCGCGCGCGTTGGCACGCCGCCAGCCGTCGGCGACTGCGTGCAGCAGCGCGAAATAACACCGGCAAAGTCGCGCGCTGTCAGCGATCTTCACAAACTTTCTTTCCTTCCTATACAGCGTGGGGTGCGTGTTAGCCCTTCCATTCAAGTGTGTGCTCCCGCTGGCGTCAAATGAAAGGCTAACAGTATGACTGAAACACGACCACAAGAAAACACCAGGACAGCAGCTACTGAGGAAGACACAGAAGCGAGGATCCATCGAAGACCGTCGAAATAATGAACTCACTGCAAATAAAATCTCATTTTGATGGTCCTGTTTCAACTGCCGCGTCGCATCTGACGCTGGAAGTAAGTAGACCTGCAGTGAAAGAGTTTATGGAAGGCAATATTTGCGAAAGAATTTTAACTTGATCGCTGTGTTTCCACGCATCCTGACCGTGTAGCCGAACTGTGGGCGTACATATAACCACCCAATGACATTTTTAAGAACCTAAGACCAATTGCAGCTGCTCTATTCGATCGACACGAATCCAAGTCACACTGTCAAAAAGAAATAATCACGAATAGTTAATCCTCCGTGAGTCCGTAAAAAGGGAAGCTATTTCTGCCCAGGTCTACCACAAACCAGTTACAATGTTCACTAATTTAATTATAATGTATTTCGGAGCAAACACAAAACAAGATCACAAGTCGCGTCCAAATATCAGAGTGGATCCAATCAGAGTGGAAAGTTCCAACTTCGCCCGCTAGTATAGCTGCACGACCAGCAAAGCTCGGGTGCTCTTGGCCCCTGATGCGACTTTAGAAACGACTAATGGTCCAGGCCTAGAGACGTGATGAAAGCTTCCGTAATAAACGGAAAGAGGCGTTGAAGAATAACATACGAACATAAGCTCAATACATGACGAGGTACAATCTGAGGACCGCAGTAGCGTGAATTCTCCCAGGTTCAGGAAACGACCGCGAGCCAACGCTAGAAAACCGAGAATAGTACGCCTCTTTCAGTCGGCGAAGGCTGGCGCAATCGGAAGCCCGGTACAACCGAAGTTGGAAAGAAAAAAAAATGTAAAGAGGCTTCAAAACGCCAACTCATTTAGAGTCACTCATTTCTCACCCGCGAGTGGCATTGTCCCGACGCGAAAACTGCGAAGATAAAACGACATGACGATGATACGAAGGAGCCAAACAACAACGAAAAAAGTTGTTTGAAAAGCGGGGAGTGCGCTGAGGAACGCGAGACAAGAAAAGGCAAAGATGGTTTGGTTTGGTTTATGGCGTTTAACGTCCCAAAGCGACTCAGGCTATGAGAGACGCCGTAGGGGAGGGCTCCGGAAATTTCGACCACCTGGAGTTCTTTGACGTGCACTGACATCGCACAGTACACGGGCCTCTAGAAAAGGCAAGGAGGGAACCTTTCATGAGAGGGTATAGTTTCCGGCCCGGAGAACGGACTACGCCGTCTTCTCGCATCAAGAACCAATCCTGTCACCCACCGTGCGCACAAGACGTTTCAGCGTCACCGGCATCATTCGAGTGAAACCCCCAAGGTCAACACGTACCCCCCCCCCCCCCCTCCCCCCCAACAAAAAAAGCAAGAGAGCTCTCTACCTAAAGTGAAGGCCGGTTGCTTCAGGTGCAATCACGAAACGGGGTCACGTGCTTAATTTTAGCACGTGCCAAACCGTTTTGACGCAAGGCCGGTCGGCTTCAAGCCTATAACAAAAAAAAAAAAATGACGCTAACAACTAGCACCAGCAACAACCCGCCATCATCAAGTAAGTGAGGAGCGAGAAACGGTAGCGCAGAAATACACTTCAATTTCGTTGGCTGTAACTCGCTTAATTCGAACTTTCCGTTTATGCGAAGTGATTAATTTCTTCTGTCAGCATTGTGTTCTTAAAAGCTCCCATATTTCAAAACCCCGCATAACTCTAACAAAATTCCCGGTTAGAATCGACTAGAGCCGACTGCACAGCTCAATTTCAAACGTTTTCAACGCCTCATTTTCAGACCACTGGCGGCTGTAAAAGCTCTACACATTCCTTCGTCTCATCACGCAAGGCAAGTTTGCGATGCGACGCCACGTAACGATGTCTGATTTCGTAGATAAAGCCAATTTGGCTCCGCGAAGAAAGCGACTGGGCCCTCCAACCGCGAAATAAAATAAAATTCACTTTACTCGTCAGGTTGATAAACGACTTCTGGCACGCACGGGTGTACATTATACTTTCGCAACGGGCTCTACACAGACTGGTCGCCACGGACACAAAGCAATCACGAACGGCGAAAGCCGAAAAGCGGACAGTCTAATGAAACAAACGGAGCCGATCACCGCAGCCCCGGGGGCGGGAGAAGGAAAAGGCCGCTCAAATTCTTCTTCATTACAGCCCGTGGCGCGAGCCGGCCGGCGTGCCCGGCATTAGCGTGGGACATGACGCAGCCGCGGCACAAGCCGGGGCGCACTTATATAAGGGCGCGATCAAACCCTCGGTAATGGCATTAAGTGGATCTCGGGGAGGAGACTTACAGAGTGAGTAATCGAAGCGATCCCCCCCCTTCTCGAAAGTGTGTCCGCCAGGCTAACAAGTAAATATGCTCGCGCGCCGGCGCCGAAGCGGCGACGCCCAGGGACCTACAAGCTTGGTCAGCTCTCGGCTAGCCGCGCATCTTTACAAAGGCTTCGCCCCACTACGCGTCTCGCCTGACGCAACGTCGACGAGCGACGCTATTTAGAGAAAGACGCTTATTAAAGCGGGGGATCATTAAAACACTGAGACACGCTGGTCAAATTTCGATGAAAAAAAAAAAAAAGCCCAGCGCGGGAGTTTCGAGAGTAAACTCCCAACAATTGTCTTGAGCGAAGAAAAGCAAAGCGAAAAAAAAAAGAGAGAAAGAACTCATTGTAACACTCAAGTAGCGTAGATAAAACGTGCATAGAGATAGGTGCAGGCAAAAAAAGGACGACAACGTATACTCTTTTAGCGACGCCGGAAAAGCACTACCACCATTAGCGGCGTTCTCCATTACGAGGCGACGCAGCCATCGCCACCGCATTCTGCCGCCTCGCTCGCCCGTCGAATTTCGCCCCGGCGCGTCGCAGGAGGAAGAAAGAGTGGCGGTCATCAATAACGCGGGGATGAAGACCAGAATAACGAAGCACGGCGGGGTGTGGAGCGAGGAAGAGGAATGGAGGCGGCGGGGCTGCGGAGTCGCCGATGATGGAGCGCGACTTTACACACTGTCAGCGTGGTCTCCGAGCGGTTTTGAATGCACGGGGAGAAGAAAGACGGGGAGGGGGGCGAAACATAACGAGGAAGGGGATTATGCGGACAGGGGAGACAGAAATACGAGCAAAACAACACGTGGTGGGGGGGGGGGGGGGGGGGGGGGGGGGGGGGGGGGGGGGGGGGGGACAAGAACACTACTTTTAACCTGGATATAAATGAAAAAAAAAAAAGGGGGGGGGGGGTATTAGTACAGTTGAACCTGGTTATAACGAAGCTGAAGGGTCCCGGCGATTATTTCGTTACAGCCGCGGTTTCGTTATAGCCCCATGTTGACCGAGCTTCGAAGGGGAACCGTCATTCCTTCGTTATATCCATTATTTCGTTATAACGAGGTTGGATGGACGGAAACAAGAAACGACTGAGCAAAAACATATCTGTGCCACTTTGCGTGCGCTAAAAATTCCTCCATTCGCGGAGGACATCGGTACAAATCTTGGTTGCGCATCACCCAAATACTGAGGGAAAAAAATTAAGTGAAGGAAAACGAGACGATCTGCCCGCCGCTTGCTAAAAATCATTGATTTCATCCAATAATAAAGAAAAAAAAAGTAAATGAGGCACGCAAAATGACACGAGTGGCAAGCTGGAAATTAGTACCCGGGCTGCTTTTTTTCCTGCGAGGCAATTTTCCAAGGATGAACACGAGACACGCGAAAGAGCGACAGAGTACAAAGCTCTGAGCAACCTGATGAATTGTAACAAACGTTTCGAAGCTGCTGCAAAAGCAAGACAGCCGGAGCGGAAGGCACTCAAACAACGATCACCGACACCAACATCTACGTTTGCCCAAGCAGAAACAGATCGCTACGCTAAAGTACAACGCGTAGCCAGTCGGCGAAGCCTCCAGGGAAAAGAGAAAGTTATTGTTTACAGGTAATCGATCGCTGCTCTAACAGATCACCTTTCAAGTCTCGCGGCTCCGTGTATGTAACAGGAAGCCGGCCACCGATGTCGGCGGCTGGAAACTCGAGTAACGCGCACGGAGAAAAAAAAAAGAAACGAAGAACAGCATGCCACAATGCAGGCAAAGAAAACAATGGACGAGGATTCCCCCCACCCCCTTTCCACCATTTCTCCTTCCCCCACACGCACAACCGCGCGGTGCCGACGCAAAGAGGGGTCGAGTTCCGCGGCTGCCGCTGCCAGCTAGCCGATCGCAATAAGAGGTTTCGCCTATTTCTTCTCGATCGTCTTCGCCGAGGCGCTAGACATTGTGTATACAGCATCAATCACAGCCTTCTGAGAGACGACGACACCGCAGAAACACTGCACTGTTATACGCGGGCCGAACCTGCTCGTGGCCTGCCTCTACGTGCACAACCTGCCCCCTTTCACACCTTCCCACATCCGCACGTGGTTCGGGTACCCACCCGAGTGAGGCCGTTACCGAGTTTTTCCTTCGCTCCTAACCTCCTGCTCCTCCTGTCTCTTCTGTACATTGTACTCTTACACCTCTCATGGCTTACAAATACAGCTGAATCTCGTTATAGCGAAGTAGAAGGGGCCCGGCGATTACTTCGTTATAGCCGTAGCTTCGTTACAGCCCGTGTTGACCGAGCATCTAAGAGGAATCGTCATTCCTTCGTTATATCCATTATTTCGTTAGAAATCGTTTTGTTATACCGGGGCTCGACTGCACGAACGGGCCTACTTGAGAGGAAAAGGTGTCGTTTAGAGCTCGCGCAACCCAACAAATCCGACGTCAGCGCGAACAAAGATCCGAGCTGCGGTTTGGATCGTTCGTCTACGTTGGCGGCCTCGCGTGAAGCAGGCACATCTGCCGCGAAAGTTTCTCAGCGCGAAATCCGGGCGTTCAAAATGCAGGAATGGCCGCCGCCCTGAGATCTGGCACGGTGCCATGAGCATGCCAAAGCTGTCTCGATGCCTGGCCGCGATAAGGAAAATAAATAACGTGAAAAGTCTTATTGATAACATAGCAGTAGCCCAATTGCGAAGCAGGTGCCTCTCTTTTAAATGGGTTCACCACGGTGGAGGACGTCAACGCTCATATATGGCGCGTGTAATGCGGCTGAAATGCGGCTGCAGAGAAGTTGCGGCCCTGTCTTCCTCCCATGCTAAGGGCCGAGCACAATCCGCAAGGCTCGACACGAACGCTAATCAACGTCAATTCCCACTGGTACCGCACGCCTGCTTACGTCCCAACCCGAGCAAGTTACGGCAAACACAAGCCTAATGTGAACGTGGCCTGAGGCTCTAAAGCGCGTTGCAAACGGCGCACACAAGGCGGTCAAGGTGAAGAGCAGGAGATCGACGTGACAGCGGACAAGACCCGCCCTCGCGGTTCAAGATGTGGAGGTATCAGGGACTTCCAAATGGACTTTTCGCTTGGCTGCATATTCGCATAACATCCCTCCAGGGGGAAAATATGAGCAGGAACCAATGCAAGGATTTTAGAAACCGATGGATATTGACATCCTAGGGATATGTGTGCGCTACGAAGGAAGCCGCGTAAGAGGGCTCCGGATTCAACTACTGGGGGGGTCTCTTTCTCTTCCGCGTCCAGAAATATGAGCGTGTAGACAGCATTCTTTTTTTCTCTTAGCCTCCGCCGATAGCGACCGCCGCTGGCCACTCCCCGCGACTTGCTGTACAGAGGTAACAGATACTTGAGCCACCGCGGTCGTTACGAAATCGAGGATTAGAAACGCAGAAACCACACAGTAGTGCGGCAGAAGAAGCGCGACACTCGAAGAGCCCATTCATCGCGGCACTGCACCGTTCGACGAGGTCACCACGCGCCACCGCGGAATCCAAACCACACGGACAGAAGACGGACGAAAAGCACCGGCTCGCGTTACCGACGACGTCGAAGCGAGTAAACAATGCGGCAACGCAGCAAGCGCTACCCTCCGCCTCCCAGCAAAGAAGCCGAGGCCGGCCGACGATTCGGGACACGGCGGACGCGGTCAAGGCTTCCACAAGGAACGGGAGCCGCCGAGGAAACCGGGCGGCGGAGAAAAGGGGGAGAGAGACCGGGACGTGCGGCCAAAAGCCACATCAAAAAAAGAAGAAAACGAACCTGTGGCCTCATATAATACGCTTCCTCCTCCTCCCCCACACCCCTTTCTGCGAAGAGCGAGGCCAAGGCTGGCAGCCTGTCCCCCTCCGCCGCGGCTAGCCCGCGCTGCTCGCTTTCCAGTGCTGCTGCCTGCGCGCACTGAAAGGAACGGACCGTCGTCACGCCGCCCGTGTCAACGCGGGCGCTGGAGAAGCGCGCGCGTTCTCATTCTGACTTTATGCCGGCGGAAGTGAATGACGAGAGATGCCGCCAAGGAGAGGCAGGGATGCGACAAGAAAACAGCGACATTCAATCTCTTTGAAGCGTTTTTTGCGCAAAGCGCTACAAGAAAAAAAAAAGAAAGCTTCGTGGATCATTACTCATTTCTTTATCCCTGTCCCCGATTTCTTCCTTTCTTTATATTTCCTTCAAGGCGTTGCCACCATGACGGATTGCCGAAAACAATGACTCAGATATAACAAAGGCATGCAGGATCACAGTTGGCTTTGAGATTTGTTTACCCGTATCCGACTCCTTCATCACGCAAAAGCCGTGCTGACATTCGCGGCTCGCATATAGGAGATTGCACACAAGTCACATTGGTGCACAAGTAGCGCGGCCAAAGGCAGCGAGGCATGCATAATCGGCTTAGCGCATTTGCTCCGGGCTGCACCGCTAAAGCTGAGCGATGCACGCCAAAATGGACAAGATGACGTCCAGCGAATATTACTCCAGAATGCGGAAAAGTTGACTTCGAACCTGGGTCACAGGGCGGTCTCATCCTCAGAGCATCTTGTAACTACTATAGTGGGACATCGCATCGAGCTGACAGCGGCAAGGAAATTAACCACGGATTATCCTCAACGTCATGACAATCGGTAGACGCAATTGGCTGGAGGACCTTTCAGGGGGCATTTGGCTCTGTGTTCTTGACTTGTACTCCACTACAGCTGCATCGCTCGTCCCAGAAATTGGCAGCCCACCGTTTGGTCCTTTACTCTCTTCTGTTGAACCTATTCCTTGTGCGCTGGCCACGAAGGCTCAGTGGTTCTGGTGCTCCGTTGCGGAACCAAAACACGCAGGTTCCATCCCGGGCGCGGTGGTCGCATTTCGATGAGGACGAAATGCTCGAGACCCGCGTACCATGCGATGTCATCAAACTTAAAGTAACACCAGGTGGTCGAAATTATCTGCAGCCCTCCAATGAGGCGTCTCCGAGAGCCTGAGTCACTTTAGGACGTTAAACCCTTCCAGGAAGAGGATGCAATTCATCCTGTCGATTGCGCCATCCTCTCGCTGAGATGGCGCAGTCGACAGGATGAGTGGGCAGCTGACAAACCTGCAAACATCAATCCAAACCTTTTGCGCTGATCCACTCAAAATGAATACCATTCGTTTCCATGTCGGTATACGAGCGTATCCGTCACTACGTCTCTGCCGAGGCCAGCCCCCTTTGCGAGATACGCCCAATCGGCGGTTGCGTTCGCGGCTCACAGCGGCTAGACTGCAAACTTTCGAAACGTTGACACAAAGGAGACTGAATCATCAAAGAAACGAGCGGCAAGGAACAGCACGCCGCCGGCAGCGAAGCGACGCGGGTGTGCGCATACGCGCGGAATGGAGGAAGACAAAGGGGGGACCCTCTTCCGACGGCGATCCGTCATGCGCGGCAGCTGACAGGGCGTCGCGGGCACAGCGTCAACCGCTGCGCAACTCCTCGCACACGCCACGCGACTACAGTCACCGGCGAGTTCTGGCGAACTTCCACGGCACGCACGTTTTAATCGACTGGAAGAAGAGCGCGCCGTTACAATGTATTTATGGCCACCCCCTGGCCTCTGAGGGGGAGACGCGACTGCTATTTCCACCGTCCCAATAGCTGCTTGTGCCAATAAATGGAACGCGTCTTCGGAGAACGAAAATAAGCCAGCGCTCTGAATCCTATGTATTCCCTGCAACGCTCTGTGTAGATCCCATTCCCGCAGCCGCTATCAGCATTTTAAATGTAGTGACAACAGAAAATCGTGTTCTTTCTAGAGTGGTAATGACACCTGTTCTGCTACATGTATCAATAGCCTTCCATTTGGTTACCGCCCTGAAACTTTACGGCTCCCTGAGATGTCATGTTTTAATTCGCACTAGTGCAACAAAACGTAAGTCAGTGACAAGAACAAAAAACAAACACGAAGACTCTACCTCCTGCGACACGACGCGCGAAGTCGGTTCACATTTTCACTGTGAAAAGGGGGGGCCGAACCACCCGAGGGCCCAGTGCTACACAGTCGCAAAATCACCGCCCCGGGAGAAGAGTTCGACAAACAAGCGCACGCAACGCACTGCAGACGCCCACTACACGCTCGAGGGGAGGCAGAATGTTATTCAGCGACGACGGAAGCGCGGGGCGTATTGAGCGCGCAATCCGGTTCGATCAAAGGGGAGACCGAAGGGAAGGGTAGCCATAAGCAGTGTCCCCTCCCCTGCACGCACCCGCATGCACACACACTCTCCAACCGGAATAGAAAGAAAGACAGCCATGACACGACAGTGCAGACGAGAGCGAGAGAAAGTAAACGGAAAGAGAGAAAGCGGAAGAAACAAACGGGGCAGCACGCAAAGGAACAAAAAGAGCAGCCCAGGAAAGAGGAGCAGCGAGAGGAGTGCGGCGCGGCCCGTCAACGCGCAAACGCACTTCAATCTCCCCTCCGTCGTCGGCGGCCGGCGCACGCAGGGAGTAGACCGCACAGGCCGCCTCCAGCCAAAACACGAATAAAGAATCGATCGACTCCACGCGGCAGCGAATAGCGGGAGAAGCAGCAGCAGCAGCGACGGCCGCCGCGGCGGGAGCAGGATCGCACGCGGCGGCGTCCGGCCGATTTCGGCCGAGAACCGCTCTCCCGACGCATGCACGGCGACGCGGCTGTTCTAATGGCCGCCCGGCACGCACGTCCGTTCCGGCCGCCCGCGTGTCGTTCTCCCTTCGCCGCGATCCCCGCCCCTTCCTCGGAATCGTTTCTTCCGTCGGCAACGTTTGACAGCCCTTAGTTTCGCCTCCCTGTAAAACCTCGCCTTCTTGCCGCATTACTCCGTAACTAAATCGAATCGCCAACGAAGCGCTCGAGGACTGCAGCCACTGATCAGTAGAAAATACAGCAGTGGCCGTGAGAGCAAGGTTTGCTGGATGCCTGCACTTCCGGCAAGGCATTAATGCAGACGCTGCAAATAGTAAGTGAGTGCAATCAGCCGAGTGGTACGACTAGACAACGACATTGCGCGAACTAACACCGACCAAACGAATCCGGACTACGCCTTATGACAGCGAAGAGCGCGGTTCGAAGCCCCATTTTCACTTCTCGCGATAGCAATATATCGCTCCATGCCTGTTGAGATAGACAACTCTCAACGCTAGAGGCGACGCGCACAAACCCTTCGAACCATATATCGCTACGTAAAATAAATAGATAAACTCAAGAAGAAACCTGCGGCTAGGAAGCCCTGCACTACTATTTCCTCAAGCAGCTTCAACGATGGCTCTTCGACAGAAATCGGGATAAAGTGCTTCCCGCCGATACCACAACTGGTGAGGAGGAGTTCCGCATACTCGGGCGCGCAAAAAAAAAAAAAAAAACGTCGTCGCGCAGATTAATCACGCAGGCGCTCAAATGAGTTGGTCGGCAAGGATCCGCCCTGTTCCCCGCCACAATTACGTCGGGTTGCAATGCACCCGGTACTGCCTAGGCAATGAATATTAATTCGCAAAGCAAGCGAAATATTCCCCAAGACCATACAGCTAACAAATCATATACACTCAGGGCGCAGACATTCATTCCTTTAGTGCTTAACCCTTACACTACGCCCCATTTAACCGTTGTGTGTTCAAGCATGTTTTGTGGCAGGGAAGCAAAATTGCTCACACCGCGATATGCCACGGCGAAAGAACTGATCGCACGTGCATACTTACCTTACGCTGATAAAACGCTTTGGAGAGAAGATGAGCTTATCCGATCGAGCCTACAGCAAAGTGCCACATGGCACGAGCCGCGCGAGACGCCGGAACAAGAGCACTTACCTGCAAAGAGACAAAGAAAGAGACAAAGGTTAACTGACGCACGCACTCGCACTGAACAGCAGGCACTGTAATTAAGGTGACCAATTAGAGAAAACGACGGACGCAAGCTAACAATATAGAGCGAAGTATACGCTTCGTTAGATGAAACACTTATTTCACTCGACGTATCGATCAGAGGACCGATCTTTTTCAAGTCCTTTTCATTCTTGAAAAAGATCGGTCCTCCGGTCGAAACGTCCAGTCAAATATGTTTCCTTAAACGAAGCGTATACTTTACTATATGCTCTTTTAAGCAGTCAAGCACTCGACGCTCTCGGTATATATATATGTATATATATATATATATATATATATATATATATATATATATATATATATATATATATATATATATATATATATATATATATATATATATATATATATATATATATATAGGAGAGCCTGCGCATCGTTTTAGGCAGTAGCTAAATCGTGAGAGGCTGCCCGGGAAGGGCAACTTTGGTCGCAACCAAGTCCCACCCATGGCAGCACCTGCCATAAAAGGGCAGTGGCGCATCGCATACCTCTGCACCACTGCGGCATAATTGGTAGGAAGACTCCCAGGAATACATGAATGGTGAGAATGCACAATTCCGCACATATGGACATTAAAACCCATTATCGCCATCCGAACAACTTCCGTCCCTTAACATTAGATCTGAACACAGAAACCGAAGTAAAAACCGAACTGCTAGCGCACCTAACTTGCGTTTGGCCTACCTACGCTAATCAACCGTGATTCTTTTCCCTTGTTCGTCGTGGACATATCACTTCCTGAAATAAGTGAACAAAAAGCATAGTACGCGCCAACGCAGCGAGAGCAGTGAACGGGTTGTAAACCCGCGGGTCTTTTACACGGATTGCGGACGATTACGAGCAAAAAAAAAAAAAACAAAAAAAAACAAGCGCGGAGATAAATTTACACGGACGCATTTGTCATTAAAGTGTTCCAGATCTAACAAACGCACTCGGCCCACTGCTTTGCTCTGCCGAAATTCTCAAACAAACATATTGTTAGGTTGGTCGCAACGTCAACAACAACAGTAACCTAACTAACCAACAACAGCCGTCGTTGCAAAGTAATTAGTGCTCCCTCGCTCACGGCTTGCACACTGTATGTGCAGCACCATTTCAGGAAAAAAAAAATCAAGAATTGATACAGTACTTTTTATGACCAAAGCGGAGAGATCCTTCAAATAGGGCACAAGGACGAACACTACACAATGTATGTATTGCTTTAACCGCGAACAGCAAGTTTAGAAATACGTACAGACACCCTTAGCTGATATATCGCACGCTTGACAACGTCGTGTCAAGATGTCACGGAGCAACACACTGCAACTAACAATAGCAAAGGTTACAACTGGGAACGTTCTCGGGGTAAATACAGTTTCATCCATTTCGGAAACGCAAGAAGTAAAAAAGCACGTCTTGGTGACGTAACAAAGAATGACACGCGGCATAGAGATTGTGGGAAACCGGGCGAAGGAGAAGAATTCTGAATGCTAGCTACAAGCTCGCTATGGGAGCACTATACGAGTCAGTGGTTGTTTTTTTTTTTTGTTTTTTTTCTTTTCACGGAGGGCGGCTGTCTGAATATAAACGATGTCAAATTGAAAAGAGAGAGGAAAGAGCAGAATGCGCCTCAATAGTTTGACTCTTTTGGCTGTAATTATCGAAACGCGTCACTGCTGCAGTATTTCAACTGACCGGCCTTGACAGCGTTGACAATGAACGAGGAAGCTCTCAACCTGTTTTGAATAGCAAATAAAACTGCCCCGGCGTCGGAATGCGGAACACGCCTCAGGCCTTGAACTACTGCTGCATTACCCTTGCCCCTGTGGCCCTTGGACAATTATTCACTAGCGTGCAAAGAATAACTGCTCTACATTCTCGACATGCTTTCCGCTCAGCGCCAGTCGAACTTCCGCAGTCCTTGAGCATAATTTAGGAACCTAGGAGCAGGAAGTAACGCCGCCCAAGGCAACGCTCAATATACCGAAAGAGAAATGCCCGTGCCGCGCCAAGAGCCAGCGCATCCGTCGTACCGAGGCCCTCCCAATCCATCACCCAAAAACGGAAACCGGCACCACCAGAAACCGTGCGCTCGCAAACGAGACAGGGGTAACTGCCGAACGCCGTCTCTTCCCAGCTGGATAAATGGGCGTCACTCCGAACACACAGGCGTTTTATTAGACGAGAAAGCAAGGGGTTCCCAGCCTGCCGCGTGCCAAAATGCAGCGAACCGGTCACACCACTCGTCGTCGTCGCTCGCGGAGCAGACAACACGGAACGGAAGGGTTGCCACCGGGGGTGTGCGGCGGTGAAGCACTGCGCAGGAGAAAACGAGGAACGGGGCGAGCGCGCCCACAGCCCGATGTTTCCCACCCCGAACGGAGCGGGAGTAGCAGCAGCAGGGACGGTCGCTGCTTGAAGCCCGCCGCTCTCCCTCAGTCCTCTTCCTCCTCGCAACGTGGCGGGCGCACACGCGCGGAACTGGCAGCAGAACCTGCCGACATCGATCCGGAGGAGCGCGGCAGGGAGTCACGTGACTCGGCTGCGTGACCGCGGTGTTGCCTTCCGTGCTCCGGGCTCGTTACGAGGGCTCGCATCGAAAAGGACGGGGAAAGCCGGGAGGATGCCGCCCAAGAGCCCGAGCAAGCAAGCAGCCTGCAACAACGTCGATAACAACAGGACCCTTCGGAAGGAACGGGGGGGGAGGGGGGAGCCGGGTTAACCGAACGAGAGCGACTCTCCCCGTCTTCCAGGGAGGGCGACCCTTCGAAGAAGGAGCGTGTCGAGAGGATAGCAGCGTGATGAAAGAAAGGCCTTGCTGCCTTGCCTCGGTGATGCGACGTGACGTGACACACTTACTGGGCGTGTCGCCGCCCGCCACACGCCAGTCGATGATGCACTCGCCGCAGCCGCCGCTCCAACAGCGAGGTTCTCGGCACTTCGAAGTTCGCACGGGTATTAGGCGACGTGCTTACAGCACCGGCGAAGAGAACAGGCTACGCAACTAGACTTTGCGCTGAAAACTAACGAAGTTCCTCAACGACGAGTCTTCAACGCCGCGGAAATGTGTAAGGGCAGATCAAAAGTCCCAAGACAAACAGCAAGAAACGTTGTAAGAGTTGTGTAGTATGTGCAGAACGCTTAGTTTGGCGGAAATCTGGGCTAGTAGTGGAACTCGCCACTCGATTACAAAATTTCAAGCACTTAAGGAAGGGGCTCTATCGCGTGTGTTCGTGTTCGACCTTTTTTTTTTTCTTTTTGTCCCGTGTATTCCATAAACGCTAGCAATCACGAATTCGAGAGCACAAAACGTCTGCAACTCATTTCGCCGCTTTATTCCGTCACGTTGTATCCGGAAAAACACACGCAACTCCTTACGCGCTAAATGCTATCGACCACATCATACAAACTCTGAAAAAAGCTAGACTTCGCAGGTAAATCGACGAAAGCGATTGCTAGTGTTTCCAAGAATGCAACGACAATCTACGTCACCAATGAACCGGCAAATCTGGCACAGGTGGACATTAAGCTAACGGTCACAGCTATGAAGTAATTCGAGAGCTGTAATTTGATGACAGAGCTCTCATACCGCCACATACCGTACCGAAGCCATTCATCAAGCGCCTCGAATCTTTCGGAGTTGACGGAGGCTAAAGGGGAAACAATTGCAACGAAGTTAAATGCCCTTATCGTTCAACTTCTCTCATCAACGCGTTTCCGGACCCAAGAGTGCATTAAAAACACTGACGCGGCGGAACTTTGCTACGCGTCATTTGTCATAGCGTGCTGCCCAGTTACTACCGCTTCTCAATACATGACCCAGAGCAAACCGAGAGTAGGAGGTAGAAGAAAAAAACAAGCAAGGCGAGAACCAGGCTCGCGGAGAGAAAGAGAGAAAAGCGCAAGAATGATGAGGAGGAGGCCTCGATCACGAGTGGATCAATGCGGGAATCCACCGACTGCCCAAGCGAGCTCCCGCGGCCATTTGGCCCGAGCAGGGAGAGAGACGGCGGCCCGTTGCAAGCCCTAATTGGCGCATCAATCCCCCGTTGCGCCGGGCCCGAATGCGTCGGGACTCGCGCGCATCGATAAACACCGAGCCGCTCACTCGGAGCGCGAGGGTGAGGGAGGAATGAAAGAGGACACGGAGACTGAAGGCCATGTAAGAGAAAAGGCTGAACACACGAAAAACCATGACCAAGAAAAATACCCTCGCTCTCCTTTAGTCCCATTTATCGGGGTTAAACGACGAGGGCATCCGTCACTTTTATTCCCCGTTCAAGCCTGACTGAGCGGTCGCTCAGGGCCAGTGCCGCGGCGCTCGTAATTACCGCGATAAGTTCCGCGTCAAGGGCACGGACGGACACGCGATGCTGAGACGGGGTGATATACATTTAACAGCGACTCCGGGGAGCATTACGGACTCTGAGGAGGAGCCGGCGACGGCACGCAACCAAAGGTGCGGCCTTCCCTGCACAACCGAGCTCGAGCAAACTTGTCGTACATAGCAGCCCCCCCCCCCTCCCCTCCCACCTAACTTTCTCATTTATTCCATGCTTATTCTGTATCTCTCTCTCCTTGACTCTGCCACAAAAGAACACTAATTCAGCACTGAGCGATCATGTGTACTGTCATATGGCTGTCAGCATGTGACAGAGCATCGCCGATTATACCTCGTTAAAGAGACAAGGAAAAACGTCAAAGTAATATTTGACACGTCGTCCACAGGCACCTTCGCTGTGAGATCAACGACCACACTAAAGCACAAACACGAGGCAGCCCACAAACGTGGCCACCGAAGAAGACTTCATGTCACATCATTTTTCATGTGACGATATTGTATGCAATAGAAGCCACGCGATTTTTTTTTTAAATCAAATAATACAGCTACAACACCGCAAACGTAGACGACGGAGTTGACCACGCCAGCAGAAAGACTAGCGCGCGATACAAAACGTAGCTACAGCCCTCGCAAAAGAACAGATGCCACTGAAAAGGGGGCTTGGCGAAGACAAATGACCCTGTGGGTGCATCAAGCGACTTCCACGAGCACACGATGAAACCGGATACAGATGGGACCGCGGGCGAGATCAACCAGCCACGCACGCGGAGGGCAGAAAGGGGAAGCCACGAGCAGCAAGCAACACACTGGGTAAAGAAAGCCGGCACTCGGCGTCAATGGGGGTTCGGAAACAGCGCCGTCACCATCATGCACCATCACTACCGCCACCATCACCAGCGTCCGGGAGAGCCCCAGAGTAATAAGAGGGAATTGCTCGATAATAACAAAATTTTCTCGCACGCCAAGCGACAGCGGCAGCGGCGGCAAAGGAGTGCGCGACAGCCCGACCGAACGACCCGGCGCGAGGGACGTCAGCCGACCGCCGCCACCCCACCGTACGGCTGATGGAAGGGCCGGGCTCCCCGGGAAGCACGGAGAGACGGGGAGGGTGGAGACCCGCAGAGGGCCGATCGATCCCCGATGTGGAAGCCGGGTGGCAGCGCGCAGAGCTCCCGCAGGGAGAGGAACAGCCACTGACAAGAAAAAGCTCTCTCTCAATCACGTGACAATAAGCCAGCACCCCGACACGCACGCCCTCCCCCCATGGCTTCACACCGCGTGCGTGTATAAATCTATGTGTACTCAGGTAAAAGCCCACAGAGGGGTCGCCGCGTTAGGTACGTCCAGCAACAATCCAACCAAGAGAAAGCACAAAGACTGGCTCAACTAGGTACGCAGAGGCGGAGTTCCGTGCGTGCTTTACACACAAATAAGCGGAAAAGCGATACCATGGCATCCCTATGAACACAAATCCAGTCGGGAAGTGCTTCATTGCGTCGATGAGCGATTACCACCTGATTATCTCCACCTTGATATACGATACAGCTACCACAAAGAACAATACAGCGACCGTGGCAGGACCTACGCCGCACCTGCGTGCATACTGACTGCGGTCGCAATTCGATGGAGGCGAAATGTTATGAGGCCTGTGTTCTGTGGATAGCAGTGCACGCTGCAGAATCAGGTGGTCGCAATTATTCACAGCCCTACACTGTGGGGTCCCTCATAGCCTCAGTCGCTTTGGGGCTGTAAACCCACTAATAAAACCAAAACCAAAGTAAGCGTCTAAGCGTCTAGCAACTGCGTCTAACTAACCAAAATCGTTGGCGTTCAAGGCAGCAAGCCTATCAGTGACCTTGTGGACAAGGTCAGCGAGGAAAAAGCGAGCTCGAAGTCTGGCCTTGGTGCTGGCAAAGGGCGCGAGCGCAAGCGTATTGGCGTACATAGTGACATCGATATGCGTTGTGTAAACAGAGAACAATCGATCAGGGCGCTTTGACGCAACAGCTGGGGCAGTAACGGTCACGCCACCAACCGCGGAATACATAAAAGGCGCAAAAACGTCACTGTTGTACAGGAAATATTTGACATGAATCATAAAGGTTAATCGCCATTGACCCTTTTGTCGGATGATCAGTGAGCGAGACTAATGACAGCGCCAATGTCAGAGACAAACAAAAGGTGCACAGATCGGCTCTATTATACCATCGCTCAGAAATGAACCATCATACCGATTATATTTTACAAATTCTTAAAACAAAACACAACCCTAGCACAATAACGTATGTATCAGGAACGAGATGAGAGCAAGTTAACATCACTTTCTATATAAGCAGCTATATAAGCTATAAGCTATATAAGCGCACCCCGACAGCCAATACTCTGGGTCCGTGAGCAAGACGTACTAAGGCAAAGATAAACAAGAACCAATAATCTTCAAGGCCATAACACGAACAGCAGGGAGAAGAGTGAGCAAGCTACGGTAACAGTAATATTAAAAAAGAAAAGCCCACTCAAACTTTTCGGCTGACTCCAGAGCCAACTGCAGCGACAGTTTATTAGAAAAGAGAGAGGAAGAGAGACGACTGACAGAGCCCACTGCGCACACGCCGAGTCTACCGGGATCACAAAGGGGATGTATTCCCGACTCCGATCACAGCAGGTCGGTCAGGATACAAGTCTCAAATCGTCAGCACGCGTAACCAAGATATTTTCGTTTACAGCATACTACGCCGGTGGCGACATCTGCCGGCAGCAAAAATAAACTGAAACGAGAAAGGACCCCGCGAGATCCAGAGGTCGCGTGCAAGAAGAAGAAAAAAAAAAAGAGCGAGAGAGAAGACAGCGGCACGCACGCCAGCCTCCGAAATTTGTCTTCCGCACTCCGCTGCGTGCCCACGCCATCACGATACGCTCCCCTCCCATGTCTCCCCTTTCCCGGTCTCTTATTTTCTTTTTCTTACCCTCCCAACCGCTCTGCAATTCCCGGGCACTGGAAGCACCGAAGAAAATGCGCGCGCAAGCCCTCCTTCAGAGAGAGAGAGTAGCCGCCAGGCGAGCCCCGTTTTGGATCCGCTGGGGCGTGCAGCTGGTCGGCGCCGATAGAATGTGCCACCGCCCCCTTCTCGCGCGGCCACGAGTCGATGGGGAAGGAGATCGACGAGGAAGGCGCAGGCAGAGCGGCGCCCGCGACTCGGGCACCTGGGAAGCCGACGCTCCCTCGCTCCCAGCAAACGGCACGACATGCGGATTCTAACAAACCACTCCCCTTTTTCCTCCGGCACTTCACTCGCATTTATGCGCATGTCGTCCATATTCGCGGGCAGGCCACACGGAAAAGAAAAGAGCTTCGGATGGACGCCGAGAAGAACCGAGAGATACGACATCCGAGCTGCACAGGCATACTTCTCCCTCTTGCGGTAGATATCGACATTTTCTCTGCTTCCCCTTCTTCTTGCGCAAGTGATAAATTCGCAAGTACGAGGTGTTACTGACGTACGAAAGAGGAACATGAGACCTTAGCTCACACAACCTGTCATGCCGTGGACCTAACGGGGTCGACGTCGTCAGAGGTTTTAGCATACCGGAGAGGTATTAGCAGAGGTGTACAGAGGTTTACCGGGCGCCTCGTAAGACTTTGGGATTGTTTTCTTGGTTTGGTTTACATCTTCTCATTTACATCGCCGCTTCCGCTTCAAATCGAGTTGTTTTTCTTTTTTGCGTTTAGCTCCCTCTCTCTCTAATTTCGATCTTTGTAAACCATTCTTAGAGAAAAAAAAGGGCGGGGGGGGGGGGTAAGCTGGTCCCGCCGGGCCCCGCCCATTTCACGCGCGTGTGCAGGAGTCGCCCGGTATACGTCTCCGCTACTAAAAGTTTCTTATAACTGACATCAAAGCTGCGCGGCCGTAAAACCAGCACTTCGTAAAATTTCTATGTTGTAAAATTAAGGCTGTAAAATTGGAGGCTATTACTCCAGCTTGAATCAGCCCCGACATGTCTCTTATCAAACTTTATTGCGGTTTTTATACAAAGCCGCACTGTTGCGCCGCAATACGAAAGCGGGCCCCGGCTTTGTCAAGCTCTCTGAGAGCTTTCCGTTTTCCCGCGGCTCTTCTGTCAGTTACCTCAAACTGAATCACGCCTACTACGAGAGTGCCCGATTCCACGCCCGCCGGGAAATTACGATCGCAGAGGGCGAACGCGTCCACGAGAGCGCCCAGACCCACCACCGCAGCCATCGCTGCACGCAGCTGTCACTATCCCTATTCAGCTACCGCTACCATTCTCTCAGCGAGCAGCACTGGGACGAAGCGCGACTATGACGTAAGAGCGAAAGCCTGCAATGCGGGCTCCACTCCCTCACCTCGAGCGGCACGGCTGCTTTTAAAAAACGAGGAAAGCAGCCGGCCGCTGGCGCTCGAAAGAACGGTACCGAGCGACCTGAGTCTCTGAAAAAATAAAAACAAATAAAAAATGAAAGGCCGTGTACTGCACGGCACGGCACGAGTCCGGCGAAACGCCGAGGCAGGAAGACACTCGCGGCGCACTATCTGGCGCCTTATCTCGACGAGCAATTAGGACAGTTCGCAAGCGGCATCTCGGAGAGCACGTCCGCAGGGGGTTTCGAAATCGCGCACTATTTGCTCCGACTATCGGGGCTCGCCCGGCCGGCAAGGAGCGCATGCAGGTCACGGCGCAACTGCTCGTCCTTTGTTCTTCCAAGCTGCACTGCGCCAATGGTTCCACCGTCACAGCAAGGGATAGTGCGCGGTATTTAATTAAATTTATTTTATTGTATTTGCCATCATGGCACAAATGACGGAGCGGGGAGTAAAAGCTTCCGTTTGACAGCTTGACAAAGCCACGGGCCCCCAGTAGGCAGGCTGGCATTTGGATAATAACGGGCAAAGACCACATAAGCACCTCAACAGAACTAAAAACAGAGAAGAAAGCTGTTCTTGGTTCATAGCAATTAGTCCACAAACAAGAGCGGAGTGAAATACGAAGGAAATGGATAACCACTGCAACAAACCTGGCCAATACCGCGCCCTGCGTATGTGCCGTCGCCTGAGGCCAACAACAGCCACAAACAACTAAGTTCTAAAGCCAAGATGTCGCTGCGAGCGAGTGTGCAAGACGACGCTACAAAGGGATCCTGTCGTGGCCATTCGGCTGTCAGTGTGAGCGTGTTCACGGCACGACCCGCATGCGCGACTATAAAAAAGGACTCGATTTAGGCAGCGGTCGTACAAGCTATCAAGCGTCAACGGCGCGGCGGCGTTCAACAGGGAAACGGGGTCACAGAACGTTCTTAGCGCCGCTGACCTCGATGCGCGCGCCAGTCAGCCGCACGAGAAGGCCTGGCGTTCCATTCGGGCCCGTGTTTTACAACCTGACGCCTCCGAGCAAGGCAGCGCCGAGGTGGCTACGCAAAAATCTACGAAAAAAAAATAATGAACTGAGAGACCTATATAGATCACCAAGCAATCAAATTTTCACCATCGAAACGCCTTGATGCAAGTAAAAAAATTTTGAAAAAAAAAGGAGAGAAGGAATTCCCAATTCAAATAGGAAACTGCTCATTGCGCACACTGGATGCTATCCCGGGGCAGCCCAAATACCCCGGTCGAATCACCATTTTCCACCACTTGAGCCACACTCACATTTCCGCGGCCAAAAGGGGAAAAAAGACTGACAACCGATCATCTTCCACGCCGCGAAACGGGCGCTTGGCTCGAAAGCAAAGACCGAGGAATTTGAAAAAAAAAAAAAAAAAGCTAATGCGGGAGCTGGGTAAAGAGCGGTCTTCAAGACGCCTAAATTCCCCGCAAAAAGACCATGGGAGAGAAGGGCGCCCCCGGCCACCCGCTCCGGCGCACCGACTTTATCACAGGGGGACAACGTTGTTACACGGCCAGCAGCCTTCCTTGCTCACGTAACAACAAGCGCCGGCGCTGACATTCCTGAACGCACGCCGGTGGGGCGCTTGCTTGCTTGCTTGCGTGCGTGCGTGCCTGCCCGCCTTTTTTTTCGCGTCCCGCCGCCACCCTGCGGGCGGCCCTCTTCACGGTGGCTCTCAGCACCGCTCAAAGCCCTTCTTCTGAAGCAGAGGGAGGAGGGAAGGGTTGCTGCCCCTCGCACCGAGGGGCATCGAACCTTCGCTGGCAGGCAACGGCGCCGTACGAGGTGCCGTTCCCAGGCGCGGAGGAAGAAGGGCGGTTCTTCCTCCTCCCACCGCAAGCGGTACCCTTCCTACGCGCAGCCGCCAGCGAATGCTCCAGTGCGGCCGGCCGGGCCCGACCAGCCGTTTTTCGCCCCGAGACCGGAAGGAGCGCGCGGCGACAAGCGGCAACGTCGTCGGCGGGCGTGCGCTGCGGAGCGCGACGCGAAGCGGTGGTGCGCGCGGGCTCGGCGACACACCAGGGCGGTCGAGCACGGCTTCGGCTGCAACAGTGGCCGAGGGAGCATCGTGATATATCGTGTCATAGAAAGCGTCAGAGAGTGCAGTGGTAAGAGTCACGTGAGCGCGTATTGCTCACAAACATTTGCTTGCACCGTGCTTCCCAAGCACTGGCCTCCGATAGAATCCTGTCGGGCGCTTCGCCATAGCGAATCGCGTGCGCTACCATCGGCCGCATATAATGATGATGATGATGACGAATTTTTATGGCACAAGGACATCTGCAGCCAAATAGTGCCATGGCATGAGGTTTATCGTTTATTCAAGTTGGGATCAACGACCTATTTCTCAAGCATTTCAACCTAAACAAGCCCAGCACCAGACCAGAAGAAGGTCTGCACCCACTGTATCACCGGTAAGTACCCGGCGGCACTGGGGAATCGAGCCCCGCATCTCCCGTATGCGAGGCGGATGCTCAAACCAGTAGACCGGTGGCCGCACATAATGAGTGAATGACTCTGATTGAATGAATGAAGTCATACTTTGAGGAATTTATTTGTTTGGAGAACGAGAGTCCACGGCGCTGAAATGATTCCGTTCGTAGACCATTTCCGATGTACACAAAACGCGGGAATTATGTCCCAACGTGCCGGCAAACATGTTTGAAATACAATTTCGTGCTTTTTGTGTGTGTGTGTTAAGAAGGGACTACCAAACAACGCGAGAGCAAGCCGACAAGCAGCACTCAAGCTGCTTAGCGCGTTCACCTAGCGAAACGAGACGCCTCTACAGCTTCGCCCCCGACCCTCATTTGAGAGCCCACAGAGCTAGATGCCAAGCCACACACACAAACAGCCGCCAATTCAAATTCCCAGCACACGCAGTACTGGTTAGACGGCCTTGCATGCCACTTAGCCAGGCGCCGCGACACCCTCCTCCTCGGTCCGGGCAAATTAAACCACTCGGGATCTTGGTTTGGTTTGGTTTGTGGGGTTTAACGTCCCAAAGCGACTAAGGCTATGAGAGACGCCGTAGTGGAGGGCTCCGGAAATTTCGACCACCTGGGGTTCTTTAACGTGCACTGACATCGCACAGTACACGGGCCTCTAGAATTTCTCCTCCAAAGAAATTCTAGCCGCCGCGGCCGGGATCGAACCCGCGTCTTTCGGGTCAGCAGCCGAGCACCATAGCCACTGAGCCACCGCGGCGGCACTCGGGATCTTGATAGTAGGACTAGCGAAAAGCAGCGGCGAGGGAAGGAAACTAAGTGAGCTACACGCTGAGAGATATAAAAAAAAGGTATTTGCATTTAACTAAGAGCAGGTAAGGTCCCAACAGAAACAGACTTAAAATCGGTCTCAATTTCGAACGGGGCGCTCTCAAAGCTAGCGCTATTGTTTGAGCTGCCTAAATTCGAGATCAAAAAGTAGTGCGTTCCTTGTGGTGAGCGACACATAAATGCTTTTCCTGCAGGCTTATTACATGACACGTTTGACATGAGCTTCATTAAAGAAGCTGTTACCGCTGACGATACGCTGTCACTTTCTCGTGCCTTAGGCCAATCGGCCACAGACCAAGCGCGGAGTGACGCGCCTCCCTTTATTTATTTATTTGTTTCATGCCGACTACTTCTGTATACTTTTCACAGCGTTGCACCCGATGTGTGAAACGGTGTGTATTCAAAGCCCGGCGGCCACTGGACGCGCAAAGACATTAAACTTCCGGTGGATGCCGGCAGAGAAAAGAAAAACAAAAAGGAACCGCTTCCAGCCCCAAAGTAAACACCGTTTAAGCCTGAAAGACGCGGTCGCCGCTAAGCACAACAACCGTAAAGAGATTCTCGAGGAAACCTCGGGGCGGGCGCTGGACCGGCGCAGTGGAAGTCGACTCGACACATCAGCCGCACAGAAGCTCCGCAAATACCCAGTATCCACCCGGGGCGAGGCGAGGGAAAAACAACACGCGAAGCAGCTCAAAAAAGAGAATCAAACGCCGCGGAGACGGCACTAAACCGGGCAGAGAGCTGTCGTCCCGGGCAGGCAAGGGGACAATCTCGAGACGAAAAGCAAAAAAAAAAAAAAAAGGTGGGTCGCTTCACGATCCACCTACAGCGCGGGACGTTTTCCTCGCCTTTGTATTTCTTTCAATGATCTTCTTCTTTCCGTCTCACTGTTTTCTTTTCCTTCGTTTCTTTTTTTTTCTATCTCCTGCTAGTTCCTACCCATACTAGAACAGAAGTGGACAGCACAGTGATGTTGGCAGTGTAGCGGATACCTCCCTAGTGTAGTGTGAACAAGCCCCATCAGGCTCCTGGTTCGGTGGACTGCTTGCCGAACCTGTCCTAAGCACAGCGGCAAACTTCACGAACAGCTCAAGCGAGCAGTAAGGAGTTGGGGACGGAAAGAACCCAGGCTACCTGACTTGAATAGGGGCTCGAGTCACTCTCGCGGTAAAGAAAACAGACCGAATAGCTACAGGGCTAAGAGAAAGCTCTCGTTGAAAGGGACCACAACACTGCCACTCAAGAGTAGCGGCGTGTTAGGGGACAACAGACTAGCTACACCGTGGCGAATGCGGTAACCGACAGCCACACACAGCGTAACACTGAGTATAGGAGGTATTCACATGACGTCATCCGCAAGGGGCGCTAGCGGCCGGCGCGGCATTCGCCATGTTGGTGGTCGCGCGCGCCGCCGCCGCAGCCAGCCGCAGCGTTTGAATAGCTGGTGATGGGTGAAATGTGAGTGTATTTCGCGTCTCGCCGCACGTAATTTCTGTCCGACCCGTGCCGCCGCGTGACTGAGTGAATATTCCGTGAACTGTGCGAAGCAGAAAAGAGCGGGCACGCTCAGAAGGTTCTACTTTGTGAAAAGGTCGACCCCCCGTAGGAATGCGGAGGCACCAGCATATGGTGTGCGACGTATACAAGACTGCTGCCGCGCGTTGAATTCACCGGTATCGAGGCCCACCTTGTGCACGGCTTAAGTTTGCTGGCAGGCCAAGGAATTAAAGGATATAAACCTATGAGAGGGTGCAATTACTTGACAAGCGGGTGAGTCCAAGAGCCGTGCTGTGGGTGCCGACGTCCGCGGTGCCGACGGCCGAAGTGCCGTTTTTGAAGAGGTGAGTAATTCGAAGGGTCTGTTCACTTAGCTGTAGCTTAACTTGTCATCTCTACCTGCTGAAAGTGACGTGTTACAACTGAATCTAGCGGAATGGTTGCACACTGCGTTGCTGCGAAAACGGTCTTGTGCATACGAAGCAGCGCTACGTAGCTACAATCAAAACTGCAAAACATTCTCGCTGTGTCTGCCGTTCGTGCTGCGAGCGCATGGCAGTATTTGTTTGGCCGTTCTGTCGGGTAAATAAGGCAGCTATGACGCTTTGCCTTTCTGCTGAAAGACCGTACGTCTGAGAAGCGTCAGCAGTTCGCGGACTACAGCTAAGCGCTTGAATTATCAATTTCTGCGGTGGCAGTTCTGGAATTTCGGTAATTAATCGTGCTGTTTATCCACGATGTGCTCTGCATGACTAGCTGACAGTTATCAACTGATATTAAAAGCTGCAAGTCGTGTACGTTCTTGCGTGCAGCGCAGCCAGCCAGTTTTGCTGCCGAGTTGAGGCAGCTCGGTTATATCACGGCCCAGAAGAATTCTGCTGCAAGCTTCATGCACAATACGCGCTCCACAAAGATAAGTGGTCGCTGACGTATTCAACAACGTACAAATAGGTTACGGATCACTAACAGTTCAGGCCGGGTACCTCACGGCGCACCGTGACACCACGCGAGCTGGCCTGAAACGACCGCAAACATGGCGCGCTTGCCGCGACGACGCTCGCGCCGTCTGGTAGCGCGGCCTCAGTGAATACCTCCTATATATAAGTAATAAAAAATTGCAGAGACTCCAAATTACACTGCGTGTTGGCAATGCGATAGCACTGGAAGCTGTCGGTGCCTTTCCATCGAGTTTTGCGCCATTCTGGCATAGTGGTGCTTGCAAACACCCTACAGGCCTGTCTACACACATCCAAACATCCCTTCAGGGCATCCAACAGGTGGTTAGGAGTTTCCCCACAATGTCGCGAGGTGGAGACACTGACATGTGGTTTTCACTTCCAGTTTTGTGACGTCACTGTCCCTTTTCCAATCAATAGGCGAATTTTATGACCGACACGCTCATTTGTTCCTGATTAGGCTTCTAATGCCACAGCATTAAAAAAAAATACAAGAGGCTGCTTTTAATCGTATTAGCCAGCCCAACGGACGGTACGGGACAATATGCAACAAACTATTCGTGCAGTCAATATTCGTGCATCCAATATTCAAGCAGCAAGTACTCATAGAGCAAATATTCATGCAACCAATTCATCCTATGATTTATGTTGACCTACGAACGTACTAAACACAAAAGAGGGTAATGAAAACAACAACAAAAAAGCACAACAGCGATTGATGAGCGAGTGTGCGAGAGTGAGCGATCGCGTGAGGGAGTCGCGCACTTCTCAGCGAAACGCCAACTGTGAAATTTAATTCACACCCCTCATTTCTTGAAGGCAACTAAAGCGTAATCGGTTACCCACACTTCGCCATATATCGTTCAAAGCTGATGTTTCGAGCTGACCAACGTTTGCGCCACCTTGTACACACATTTCAAAAACACCGCACTCTATCCTAGAATCTGCGCAATACGTTGCGCCCTCAACAAGTACCTCGGGGGAATCGGGGCAGAAACAGGAAGACACGTCGGCACGGACACATAACATACATAGAGGGAGGGGCCAGGCGAGCGCGCTAATCCTATCGCGCCGCTTATTCCATTCCGGCTCCGAGAGCGGCGGCAATATCGATCGACACTCCCCAGGCTCATTAAGGCGATCTTCATTACCGGCACTTTGTCGCCGCTTGGAGTACAAGAAACAAGAACTTTGTTTCGTTCCGCCCCTCTCGTCATTCCTCCTTTAAAACGCGTTTGCAATTGAAAAACGAATTTCACCAGCACAGGTTTCGACTTGAAAGGGGTAAGCAAGAGAGCATAAACCACGTCGGTCTGAAGCAAGCGCATTTGCTTTGTTTCTTTCCCTTGCGGTTTTTTTCTCCTCCACCCTTATTTTTCTTTTATCTGTCTGAGGGCAGTAATCACATCTTCTTCCGACTTTCTTCTCAGTCTTGCCCTTTCCGCTTATAACAGCAGGCGTGGGCTGCGATGCAAAGGACTGCGAGCCCGAATTAAAGGCAACACTGGCAGCGGCGAAAGGCCAGCAAGAGTGCAGGGCAGCAGTCATCATCTCGGTGCACGCGCATACGTACAAAGCATCAGCGACTTCTCTCGGCATATAGCCTTGCCACCCAACTTTCAATGCGGGGAAGTATTTTCAACGTTACAACGCAATGCGAGAAAAGGGGGGGGGGGGGGGGGGGGGGGCAAGGCCAATAGGCCTCCAAAAGAAAGAAAACGGAGGAAAAAGAATCCCCTGGCAGCACTTGAAAAGAAAGAAAGAAAGAAAGAAAGAAAGAAAGAAAGAAAGAAAGAAAGAAAGAAAGAAAGAAAGAAAGAAAGAAAGAAAGAAAGAAAGAAAGAAAGAAAGAAAGAAAGCGAGACTGTTCGCATCTCAGCGTTCCTTCATCGACCAACGACAACACAGCTGTGCCAGGTTTCTGCCTTGATTTACTTTCACAGCTGTTTCCTCTACGTATGCACCCAAATAGGTTTACCCGGAGGACATGCGCCGGCAAAGCTCGAACTGCATTTATTTATTTATTTATTTTAATTTATTCATTCAGCTATACCTTCCTTATAAACCTTACCATACGGCTGAAGGAAACGAAAGCACTCACGACAACCACTTTCAACTCATTAACCGTACCGAAAGCGAGGCAGAAAAACATAAACACATTCATCAAAAGACACCGACTGCTTTCCTCTTTTTTCTTCTTGCCTCTCTCTCTACCGAAGATGCGCGATGAAATGCGACTCGGTTACGGGTTAAAACGTGCTGGACGCGCTCGCTCGCTCGCTGCAGGATGCAAATGAGGACACGAGGAACTTTGCAGTCGCGCTGCGCAGGGTCTGCACAAGCCACCGCCGAAATCCTCGGAGATTCAAAAGAGACTCCGCGTCGAAAGAAGAGCGCGCCAACATACGTGGGGAACGGGGATGAGCAACGGGAAAACAATAAAGACAACCCAAAACGCCTTTCTCTCCCGGAAAGCGGACGGAAAAGACGGCGCGCACCAATCAGCGACATAAAGCCGGAGAGCAAACCAAAATTCTCAACGCCAGTTCATTCCCTCAAAAGCGGGCCAGCCAAGGAGGACTGAATCCCTGCGCAGACTCGCAAAAAGAGAAACGAAAAGAAATAAAAGACACCCCCCGCCAACCGCGCCAGGCAAAATGGCTCAGAGTGTGGTGCAGAGCAAGCAAAGGAGGAGAAAACGAAAAGCGAGTGGGGGTTGGTTTCTGGAAGCTTGCTTTGCGCGATGTGGATGGATGGGTGGGTGAGCCGGCCGCCGAGCCGAGCCAAGCCAGGACAGCCAGCGATCGATAACACGACAGAACACACGCGCGGCAAGCGGGCGAGAGGGCAATAAAGAAGCGCGAATAACAGCAGCAGCAGCAGCGGGGCAGGAAAAAAAAAAAGATGGGAGCACTGCAGCAAAGCGAGAGAGCGTAGGCGGCAACCGCTCCCCTGCTTTCGGCCGACGCACTTCGCTCTCCAACCACTCTCTTTCTTGCACCTCTCGTTCTTTCCCTATCGCAATGGCGAAAACGGGACCGAAAGGAAGAAGCAATAAAAGAGAGAAATATGTTTTCACGAAAACACAGACGGCGTCTTCTTCGGCGGTGGCGGCGACCAAGGTTGAGGGCGGGCGGAAGTGGATATTCTCCTTACATCGACCAAACGCACGCGACGAAAGGAGCGAACAGAATCGACTAAAGAGAGAGAGATAGAGGGAAGAACTCGCGGCGAAGGAGGTAGAGGAGGAAAACAGGCAACCCTCAGGAAAACAAAGAAAAAGAGGATGAAAAAAAAATGATGGGCAAAACGGGCAAATGTAAAACTTGCCTACTACAATCAAGAGCAAAGTGGGTTGTAAAAAAAAAGGAAAGAAGGAAAGACCTGAACTGAGCACACTATCTGAGAGGCGTAACGGGCGAACGGAGACTCGACCGAGAAATGCAAACGCAGCAACGAGGGAGCACATCGGCGGGAGAAAAAAAGAGAGCTCGATTCGTGTTGTCGATCAGGCGATAGTTGAGGGAGGGGGGGGAGGGGGGGGGGGGGGGGACAACACACACACACTGTTCGACATGGCCAAACGAATGGAAAGGAGTGCAAGGGGGGATGCAACCGGTGCACACCGGTAGAGCCGGCGCAATCCCCCATGAAATTGCGTTTGGCCAATCAGCGAACGACTGGCGGTGCTGCACGACGATCGCCCGAATGGATACGGACGCTTTTTCTTCCTGGATGGCTCTCTCTCACTAGCTCCTTCTCATAATCGCAACCAATAAAGATATCGCAGTGTCGGGTAAATTACCCGTTGAAAGGGCGCCAGAGGACCACGCCGATTCCTGCACACCCTAAGGACGCGATGAATGCTATTCGTCAGTATACGCTTGACTGCCGGAGTGCAGCGCTGACAACAAATGCTGCAGAAATAGGACACATTTGCTCACCAATTTTTTTAAAGGAAAAGTAAACACGACGTTTCGGCGCCTGCACGGGAACCTTCATTATATGCTGTATGGAAAGACGGTGGGATTCAGCACGGTTAAAAATTAAAATTACAAAGTGACCGATTGTAGATTTCTGCAAGCTTTCTACGTCTACTGTTTACAGCGTGCTTCGTATTATGTATATGAAATGATTCTAAAAGAAGGCGCGATGCTAAGTTGTGTTCCGCCAAAGCATTGGACGTAGAGAAGCCGTACATGACGTAATTATGATGCTCTTTGAGCCTTTGGCTGAAATTTCCCGTTTCGCCAATAGAGGCAGCGTCACAGCCTGGACACGGTATCTTGCATACCGCGCCAGGGTATCCTGATAGATCTAGACGGCCTTTTTTTCTAGACCAATGCCAATTCTGTCAGCCTGCCTGTGTAATTTCACCAGATCAACGCTCCAGACAGAGGCACCGTTTACACATACAACCACCAATTGAAAACATACCTTTTTCCAAGGGTGATTAACGATCGGAAAGAACAACTACCAGATCTAGTTGTCATATCTTCTTCTGTGAGTGCTTTTACTTCTGGTTTAGAGGCTCTCATCTTCTCCGATATGAATGTGTATTAGCATGTATTCTGTTTCCGATGCGCATAATACGACTGTACTCTGCCGTTACTCACAGCATGTCACTTTTTTATAAATACTGCCATTGTACGGCATTGTCGTTTCTCGTTCGACATGGAGCGAAACTTTGTCTTTTCTTAGTTGTATTTTTTATCCACTCCAGTAAAGGCCCTTACTTGGGCTGACAATACGAATAAACAAACAAACAAACAAACAAACAATTCCTACGTTTCGACTGCTCACTGATAAAGACGCGAGCTCTTCTTATTCCGCCTCCAAGACGGCACAGGGTCAGATCTCCACACAGTGCTTCCCAGTGACGTTGAACCAATACAGCGCCCAGTCAGCTTGCATCGACGGCAAACGCGCCTGGAGAAACTCCCAAGCAGCGCGCAGCCTAGCAGAGTCCTCAATAAACGCTTTAAGTGGCGGCAGCCCTCCGAAAAAAGCCGATAAAAACACGACTTACGCAATGAGCGAAATTGAGCAGCGCTGACAGCGACATTCCAAGCTGCACCACCGAATAAAGCACCGCTGGAAGAGACAAAACCTCAGCGACTCAAACGGGCGCCGGACGCTCTTATGCTATGGCCGTCGGCATAAACTATTTTTTTTTTCTTGCCGTTGTTCGCGGTCTTTCAAATCACCGTAATTTGCAGCGTCAAAGGATAAATTGCGTGCGCAGTCTTTCCACTTTGGCGACACTTTTAACGTCCATCGCGGTGAAATATGCTACGGCCCGTTTTCGTAATCCGAACCGACGGTATTCGGCGCGCAGCAACTCGAAGAGTGCAGCAAGCAACCGACAAAGCGTGAAAACAAAAACATCCGGAAACAAAAATTCATAACGAGAACAACGACAAGTTGCCTAAGCTGCGCATAAAAGCAGCCGCGCATAAAACAATAAAGGAAAAAAAGCAAATAAACACACGCCGAACGTCCTCGTAAAGTGAGGTTCGCGAAGAAAGGGACGCAGTACACACGACGAGGTTTTATAATGTAGCGCGCACAAGTTGTTTTCCAAATAACGGATCGGCCGAAATCAGAATGCCCGCCCAAAATCGGCGCTCATCGCTTTTCCGGGAGCATTCGAACAAAAGAAGAAAGACGTCGTCGCGAGAAAGCGACTAAGCGCTGAATATGCGGCGCCAAGAAACGCCTTGAACCGCGCTTCTCCGTACGACGACGAGAGCAGTAGCAGCAGCTGCTGCGTTATACGCGCGATACGCATGCGGGCATTCGAGTGCGCGGCGATATCCCCCGGAAAAACAACACAAGCCGATGACCGAGTGCAGGCGCGTGAAAGCGCGACAGAGTTCGCGAACGTTTTATTTTTCAGAGGCGCTCGCGGCCAGACGCACACTGTTCGATCCTTGCTTTTCCCACGTGGCGCTGCGACTTGGCTTCCGCAATTTAACCGCGCTCTGAACACGGATACGCTTACATGGGAGTAAAAAAAAAAATCAGGGGGGCACTTTGTTGACCTAAAGTGCGGTGAGGCGAAAGCCTTTAGCGCGGTGTTGCTGCTTGTGTCACTGATGTGTGGTTAAGATGTTAATTAAGTACACAATTGTTTGTGAATCTTAAATGCTGAATACAATGGGGGGGGGGGGGGGGGGGGGGGGCATTTGGGGAGCATCCGTCTAATTCGACTCCTTTCTGCAAACACCCTCCCCGCGTCCTAGACAAGGAGAACTATGCATATGCGTTGGCAGGAAGTAGCGTAGCCATTAGCACGCTCGGCTGCGGAACAGAAGGATGGTGGTTCGAATCCCATCGTGCAGAAAATCTATCTGGTCTGACTAGAAAAAGCGTCACACCTCTGCTGACAACCGTCTGCTCAAAAACCTTCTGTCGGCGAAAGCCTTAAAAACAGTAAGCTGTCCTCTATCGCACGCCTCGGGTGTGTGCTAGAGGACAGTTAACTCCCTTTTCCCTCCTTTTTTGTTTAGAGTGCACGTTCCTTAGAATATCTCGCGTGTACAGCAGCCCACAGGTTTCCGTGTGTTGCTGTTTCTTTCATGGTCTGCAATCAATCTTCTTAGTTCTACATACGTCGTCACAGTGTCTATATTGACAGGCATCGTGACCGATCGCAAAGACGAATTCAATGCCCCCTGTCAAACGGTTGCCGTGTCTCTTTACAATACGATCGATGAAAAATACGATGGGGGCACCGGCGCGCAGCCTGCTCTTGCCATTTCCAGTGTTACCAACCGTCGCACTAATCGTTCAGCATCTACAATCGCCACGCGGTCGGTATGTACTATCGGACAGCACAAACAATACGCGTAGGGGACACAGTTCGAGCGCGGAAAACAGAATAACAAGTTTTTTAGTTCAGGATGATGAACTGCGTATATCGTCTCGGAAGTGTGACGATCGCTCTTCGAATGTGATCACGGATCTCGCTGGCATTTCCGCTCCCTTTCTTTTTCGTTTTTTTTGCGTTAGTTTAATGCGTTGCTGCGTTCACGCCCGAACTGTCCTTCACTCACCTGCGATGGTACAGAACGCTTCCACGCGCATAGACGCACGCTTTCTCCGCTGGCAATGCTTCCCGGTGCACGCGAAGGGATTAGGAACACGCTTCGCCCGATTACGTCACAGTGCCCGATCGGGCGCGCGTGGCAACGGAAGCCGACCCGTCAGCCTGAGTTAAGCGCCTTACGAATCGCGCGCACACGCTGCAAGGCAATCGCAAACCTCGACGATGGCAACGCGGAGGACAATGTGCCATACGAGTGCCGGGTTGTTGTTACTATTATTATTATTGATACTTCATTAATAAGTAACAATGAAAGGAAAGCATGTTGTCAGCCGCGGCATCTGCCATCGAATCCTGAAGCACCTGAGCTGCAGCTAGCGTGAGTCTAAGGACGGGGAGAGGACAGGAGAGGGAAATAAAGGGGGAGCGCAAGAAAGAAAGGACATGAGCGCCGATTTCATGCAAACAGTTAGTTACAACTGTGAAACAACACTATACCTGACGCGACGAGGCAACCTAGCAATCACGTCAGCAGAACCGCTTCAAACAATTCTGGGAAGAACACGCAAGATGGCATGTTTGAACGAAAACAAAAATACAATTTGCCGCGGGTCGGTGCTCTTTGGCATATCTCCCTCGTCAGGTCTCTGTCACGGGACGTCGGCGCCCTCCGTTCTGTCAGTGTCTCGCGGCTCTCTCTCTCTGGCGTCTCGCCGCTCAGACCGCCATGCCAAGGTACCATCCTTGACTGCGCTGCTTCGCCGGTAACGGGGTCGTCTCCGTCTCCACTCACGAGACGTCGGGGAAACGAGATAGCCTTTCGCAACGTGTAAGCCGACAGGGAAGCAAGACGCCTCCGCTAAGCAGACAGCCGGCGTCACGGCTGTCGCATTCGAAAATCAGGGCTACCAAACGGGTTACCAACACCTGACAATTCCGAACGCGCCAAATGCAGAACAAATGAAATATATAAAGAAACCAGAACCCTTAAGCCCTATGATGTGTCATGCGGAGACCTCGTTCGAGGATGCTCAATATTAATTGCGTAAATACCCGACATTGCAATCAGCGCTGAAAATAATTTATTCTAATTACGTCCCAGTGTAAGAATATAAACAGCCTCATCCGCACTGTTGACTATGCAATAACAAGCTACCAGTGGTCGTCACAGGCGCGGCGGGGCCCTCCGGAGACTGCATGGTCAGCGCGCCTATTTAGGGCAGCTCGAGACGCGACGGTCGACGCCGCTCTCTTGACGCATGACGCGAGGCCACTTGACGCCTCGCAAAGCATCTGCTGTCTCCGACGACGGAACTGACACCGGAAGACGGGCGCGGCTGGCGCCGCCGCCCGACGTCTGCGTTGTGAAGATAAAAAAAACTGCGCGAACACTTACGCAACCGTCGGATACAACTTACGACTGCGGTGAAGCTCCGCCCACACTCATGATCGGCGCACAGAATTCCTCCACGGCAAAAACGTTGCACCGTTGTTAAACCTCTCACAGTTACTAAACAAGACGCTATTCGCAAGAAGAAACAAATGAAAAGCTAAAGAATGTTTACCTAGATAGTTTAGGTTTGGTTTACGGGGGGGGGGGGGGGGGGGGGGTTAACGTCCCAAAGCGACTCAGGCTGTGAGGGACACCGTAGTGAAGGGATCCGGATAATTCCTATCACCTGGGGTTCTTTAACGTGCACTGACATCGCACATCACACGGGCCTCTAGAATTCCGCCTCCATCAAAACTAAACCGCCACGGCCGGGATCGAACCCGCGTCTTTCGAGTCAGCAGCCGAGCGCCATAACCGCGGAGCCACCGCGGCGGCCGGTAGAGAAACAGGTCACGCATCGAAGTCGGTTGCAATCTGCCCTGCTGTTCTTTTTGGCGCGGCTTGAAGTTGAAAAGACGGTACCGTAGTTTTCGTTCGGGGTGGCCTCCGAAGTGTTTTTGAAGGATTTCTCCACCGTTGGGCCTCACGTGAGGGAAAAGAAACAGTGCCGAGGGCCGGAGACAATGCATACGCGACAGACGACCTCGTCAGCGAGATAAAACAAACTAGGATGGAAAAGACGCCCGCAGTGGCGAGCAAGCAAAAAGTGTCTCGCAAAGAGACAATGCGCCTTGAAGAAGCGGCAAGGCTCGCTCACAAAACCGAAAACTTCAGCGAATTCTGGACTAGAAAGAAGGAGAAAGCACGTAATGCCAGAAAGTTTAAACCATTCCTACTTGCATCCGCGCGTACATACAAGAATGGGGGAGAACAAGGGTGTTGAGACCGAAAAAAATAGGAGGGGGCACTCAAGCTCCGCCTGAAGGGCATGACGCGATGGTGTTAAAGGGTTAATGCCTCACAATGCGGTGGACAGGTTGTGATGACGTCACCTAGGTCACGTGGCCTAGGATTTGGGTTGCTTCTCCAGGGATTTTTCGCTCACGACGACGACGCCGGATTTTCTCGTAAAAAAATATATGCTGATAACGGGTCCACAGGGCCGCGAAAGGCGAACGCGTCCTACGCGCAGCCGAGCTGGACACAGCGGGCAGGAGTGACTGACTGCACGGAGCCGCGGCCCCAATGTACCGTCGGAGTTGCCACTCCCCATTGACGGGTGTCTCCAACGGCAAACAAGATCCTAACACCGGCGGCACAGGAAAGGGAATCGAACGGAAGCCAGCAGACGAGGCGAGTCGGGGCACGAGGAAACGCTCTTGGAGGGGGCACAACGCTGGCCAGCGTGCACACACAGGCCACAATGGATGAATAGGCGAAGGGCAGACGCCGCGACAGTCCACGCCACCGCCGGCGAAGTGGAGGCCTCTCCCCCCCCTTTCGTGTTCTTCGTGTTCTTTGGTACCTTTTTCATCCCCTGCCAGGGCACCTTTCTTCTCACTGCCTTTCCCCCTCCCTCAAACGCGGCTCAGGAGAGGGGAAGACCGGTTCTGCGGCACAGTCGCCGCGGCTTTCTTTTACTTCTTCCCCTTCTCCCAAGAGAGGAGTCGAAGAAAAAACATCAACAAAAGAAAAAAAGAAAACAGAAGAAAAAGGAGGTACGCGGTCTCCGGCGCAGAATGAGAAGCCACAAAAGACGGGGCCCCGTACACAACGGTTTCTGACTGCTCTTGCTTTTCACGCGTAAGAATGCGGCGGCGGCGGCCGATTGTGGTGAGGGACGAAGTAGGAGGA
This sequence comes from Amblyomma mixtum, assembly GCF_055824585.1. Lineage (NCBI taxonomy): Eukaryota > Metazoa > Arthropoda > Arachnida > Ixodida > Ixodidae > Amblyomma > Amblyomma mixtum. The sequence goes on from NC_143013.1 coordinate 286,530,439, forward strand.
GGAGACGAGGAAGAAGTGGTGGCCCGCGAGGAGGTCGAGCGTGCCCAAGCGACGACGCGGTCGCGCGCAGAGAAAGAATGGCAGGCAAAAGAAGAGCCGCGCGTGTGCGAGGTCGAAATCACGCACGCGAGAGAGTGCTTCGCCAAAACGCCGGCGTGTGGTGGGGGCCCGGAAAGAGACCCTTCCGAAGCAGCCGGGGCTCACTCGACAAACCGTCCCCAACCCGCAGACAGGCGGCGCTTCTTCCGTAAACATCGTTTGCGCCTCGTTACGTAAACAAAGGAATGAACAGCGGGGCAACTCTTCGCAGAGACACAGCGCGCATTTCCGGAAAGCCACGATTTCTGACAATCGATGCTATGTTAGTTTTGCTATAAACCCTAAATGGAATGGAATAAAAAGGGAGTAAGCTGTATTCTAGCGCGCTCTCTTTCATAAAGGACACCTTACTCTTTCTACTCCCGAATTGGCGTGTCCGTGCATGGAGTGTACTATCGCGCTCAATATGAGTTGCAACGCGCGGTCATCTACCGGGGCTCGTTCCGTGGTGTGCCTCCTCCAAACAGTCGCTCGGAATTCTGGGAGAAACTGCTGTTCCACGAAACAACAGCACCCCCGCTCAGGAAAAAGTTTCTCCCAGAATTCCGAGCGACTGTTTGGAGGAGGCACACCACGGAACGAACCCCGGTCGATGACCGCGCGTTGCAACTCATATTGAGCGCGATAGTACATAGTAGGAACCGCATAACTCTGGCATAATAATATACTGTATATTATTAAATAATATACTATATAATAATAATAATAATAATAATAATAATAATAATAATAATAATAATAATATATTATAGTAACTATAATAACAATTATTAAAAAATTAAATACAGATCAGGCACAGGAAACTCACCGCCCCGTCCGCCCCTCCTACAAAGACAAACGCAATGGAAGAACGACGCAGGACAACCGCCAACTTCAACTTCTTTCTCAATGACTATGCACTTATATTTAGCCAAAATCTAAGTTCTTCTCCTCAAACTCAGTCTCTCTAAAAGGAACACAAAGACGAGCCCGGGCTTCTGTGACGAGTAAACTGCTACGTACCGTCTGAAAAATATAGATAAGCACGTTAAAGGAAAATCGAAGTGAAGATCTAAGTGAAAACCGAAATGCTAGCGCCCCATCCGCATTTCGCCTAACCACGCCGAATCGTGCGCCATTTTTATTTTTATTTTTTTGTTGTTGTTGCGAAAGCCACACTACGCCAGTCGCCAGGTTTAACCAGAGCTAAACCACTGCCAATTTTCTTTGAAACCTGCTCACTGCTCTAATTTCTGAATGCCGCAGCATGTGTTGCTAAAGACGCCCATGAAATGACACCCCATAAATCTTCTAGTAGCAAGGCGACGTCGCGACCGTCACTGAAACCGCAACCGTTCAGCCACCGACTCATGCGCGTTGCTTAATCGCTCCGCACACAAACGGCGCTTCTACAATCGCAGCCGGCCAGCAGAGGTCACGCACTCTGGGAGACCGCGGGCCGCCGAAAACAGGGGGTAGAATTCGGACGGCGAGGGAGGGAAACAAGGCGGCGGCCTTCGATGGCACGCCGCATGTCAGCGACCGCACAGGGCGCGCGCAGGGTTGCGGGAGGAGGGAAGGAGAGAGCGGAGTGTTCGGCTCGCCGCCGGCACGCGCGGGTTCTGGCCGGCACGTACTACACGACGGAGTGCGGGAGGACCGGCGCTTCCAAGCTGGGCCCCCATTCGGCAGCGCTGGTCGCGTGACCCGAGGGTCGCGTGGTGAAAGCATCACGGTCTCACGTTTCGGGCGAATGCGGTACCAGGCAGGCAGCGTTGATAGCACGCGCGTGCTTGGGCAAGATGGCAGCAGGCATACACCCGCAGAGAGGTCGGACGACGGCGGATGGCTTTGAAGCACTCTCGCGTCCGCTTGGGGACGTCTCTCGCGTACGCTCAGTTTGGCCTGTCTTTGTCCCTCGAAAAACCAAGTCACCATCTGATTGCTGAGGGCCAGCCGCGACGAGGGTTCCAAGCTCGCTGCAGACGACACGTAATAAGGCACGAGCGATGCGAGGCAGGTAGTTTATTATTATTATTACTATTCCGGCAAGTCCACAATGAAACGGAACACCGTTAGCCAAAGCGAAAGTGAAAGCCATTCGGAGGTTTTCAAAACAGCAGCAATCTGAGCTTTCAGCGAGTTTCGGTTGACACAACAGCAAAAGGAAGGCGTAAGCAATCCTTAAAATAAGCCGCCGTCCTAAAGCAGCCTCCGTTCCCGTTGGAGCTGCACACTAAAACCGCCAAGAGCTTGAAAAACCGCGTTGAACACACACGCCTTTTCTTTTTCATTTCATTTCCTATTCATCTCAAAAAACAGACCGCGCCACTCGAGCGCCACCGACGTCCGATCCGAGCGTCTCAATCGACGCAGCGGCGTCCATGACGTCAGGTTCAGCTTCGGCTTTGCACACAGATAAACGCGCAGAGTTCGTCAAGCACGTGTTTTACTACAACGCCCACCGGTGTAAAACTGCGGTCGCTGTTCGCTTACTGCACAAAACATAAGAGGAAGCAGCAGCACGAGGGGGAAAACAAAGAAACCAAAGAAAAAGGGAGCACGACTCTCGCTACATGCGTCACGAGGACCTGAGAGGGAGAATAGAAAGAACAGACGGAGAGAGCAGGAATGAAGAGGAGAAAGAAAGAGGAGGCAGCACGACAAGCAGGCAGCCAGGCAGGCGCGGGCCCAGGCATGCGCAGCGAGGACCCCTGCCGAGGCACAGACGGGGGGGCCTCCGGCGCGCCAGAACCGGCGCGCCGCTGCAAACAAACAGACGCAGTGAGTCGCGTGACCACGTGTGCGTCTCCAGGAGCTCCGTATCATTCTTTTTTCTCCTTCGGCGAGTGACTTGCCTCGCACGCCACAGCGCACCGCGCCCCTAGCGAACGACCACCGAAGACAGTTGAGGCAGCCGTGGAGAGGAAACACATTTAAAGAGATGTTTAACGCGCAAATCTGAGTCCGACTGCAGCGGTAGACTACGGTGCTCTAAACACAAAAGTTAAGTTAGAAAATCTTTCAACATGAAATACAGGTGTTGCCACCGCTGGCCGTTTTGCGAGGAAACTGCGGTGAGATCACAACGATTTCTTTTTTTGTTGCTGGCGCGGGCGGGTGCCTGAGGCTTGGATCGTGTTGCAATCTAGTTGCGGGGAGGAAAAAGGCTCCATTTTTTAAACAGAAATTTCTTAGAGCCAAATGCGTCTTTCGGAATCAAGCATACCCAGAGAGAGAGAGAGACGAGCAATCGATTTTTCCTCAGAAAACACAAATGGAAAGGAGATGACAATGCCCTTGCCCATTGTAAGTCGCAAGCTCTCGGTATGCCTCACACGAGAATACAGGTAATAAAATTGCACTCGGAACGTCGCTAGGATTTGAATAACATCACTTTAAAGACATTTCGACCGCTGCATTTGCTGAAAACAAGGAAACATACAGCTGTACCAATTACTTCGAAAAAAAAAAAACTGAAATGTGGTGCATATTCCGTATCACAGGCTTTTGGACGTTTAAGACAACTTGCATTAGAATAGGTAATTGCTTTACGAAGTATGAGACAACTGACTAACGAGAAAGACTTGTCAAAAGCTCACGAATAAAAAAAAAATCCCGCTAGGGCGGGTCTCGTCGAATGTAAAAATGAAATGCGAAGGAAGCCTAGTACTGAAATATAAAAACATACTGAACGGTCTGCGAGATGTATCAGTTCGGCAGTATTGAGCACGCAAAAATATGGTACGTGTTTTCCGACTGACGGCACTTAGAAAAAATCGGAAACACACATCCCGCTGCCAAAAAAGGGATAAAAGGAACGTAGTTCGTGAATCGCCATGCATGATGCGAGTGACGCTTTTCCCGACAACCGGGCAAGAAAAGAAGACAAAGAGACGATCCTTTAGAAGGGCACTGTGTGCTGAACAGCGTGGGCGTAAAGCGGCAGCAGGCCAAACAAACTGGGGACGCACGACGAAGACACCATGTTGCCAGACGAGAATGACGAAATGGCGGCCACAATAATAACGAAAGACTGTTCGAGCACCACAGGGTAGCGATCCTTGCCTGAACCAGCGCTGAGAAAAAAAAATAAAACTGAAGGGAAAGACGAAAATAAGAAAGGGAACGTTCCCTTGGAATCGATTAACGAAATACAGCTACTTTGAACATTCCATGAGCTAAGAACAAACACAAGGAATAAAGAATTCATTTAGCCCTTGCCCCGCCACCAGCGCCGTTCCGACTGAGATCAAAGAGCTTTCCGACATGAAACGCCCCCAGGGACAAACGAGCAAATAAACTCCACATATAAACTACAGCTATATAATACAAACTAACTCCAACCTATATAACTATATACTGTAAACGCAGTCCACGCTTACTAGCTCGTCTGACAACTCTAACGACGCGGGCGAGAACGGTCGATTTCCAAATCAAATAAAAAGAAGAAAAACAAACTTTCGAAATAACCGCGGCCAGCAATATGACCCTCGCTGAGAGATCGTCTTCGCGAGACGCGCCCGAACTTCTTGAACGCCACAGCAGACTGCGGGGGCATAGCAAGCGCCACCACGAGACTTAAGTCGCATGACGTCATACATTTAAGCCGCATGACGTCATACTCGGCTCGGCCGACGACGTCTAGCGGAGCGTTCCCGCCAGAAATTTTCCCTGTCACTGGCCGAGACGCCAGCGGAAAAAGAAAACAAACGAATGAAGATGCGCGCCCGCGGCATAGTTTCGAAGTGAACTGCGGTGAGCGGGCAGGACCGGCAAGGCACGGCCTCCGGAGGTGTGCGAGCGTGCGCGCACTGCAGTGGCCGCGTGCCAAGGCAGCCGCCTCCAAGAGCCCCCGCCGCGACCACAGCGAGTTCGAGACGAGGGAAAGACGGTAGGACCGCAACGCTGAGGACCGGACCTGTCCGCCCCCCTTCGACTATGTCTCTTTCTGTTCGCTCTCTCCAGTTGTTGTGTTGTTGTGACTGAGAGAAGGATGAAGAGGAAATTGCACGGGCCTGCTACTGGCTCTAGCCAAGCCACCACCGCTGCCACGTGCAGATAGAGGAGAGTTAAAAGATCAGAGGAAAGAGAAAAAGGAAAGAAAAGACGCGCGTCGCAGCAACAACTGCGTCCGCCGGAGCGGACGCTGCTCAAAAAGAAGCGGCCGAAGCCGCGCTCGCCGAAGCGAGAACAGATACTCCTCGTGGCCGAAGCCGCGCTCGCCAGCGCTCTCTCCAGTCTCGCATTCGCTCTTTTATATACCCGTGTTTGCCCTTCATACCCGTCGCATTTCATATTCTCCGGGCGTTACGCGGGCCGCTGATATACATAGCAGGGCGCGCCCACACTTAGCGCGGATAGGAAGCCCGGAATTCTGTACACGGGGGAACCCTATCGGTATTCAATGCGCGTCAGCTGCTCTGAACGGGCCAGTTTAAAGCATGGCGACAAACGAGGAGGTAATTTGCCCCCCGCATGAACATACTCGAATGATTCCTCCAGTATTCCTGATTTAAATGCTCGAAACGGTACGGGAAACGAAGCGATAGCCACCGCGAGACGTTGGCAGGAAGAATCGAGTGCACTGGTGAAATTTTATGAGCAGAAATAATTATTGAGAGCAACATTTTGTTCTTATAAGTTGCTAGACAACTTGTGTTGGCTGGCAACACAAGTTGCAGCAGAGCCGTAGCAGAGTTCTATGCTCATGAGCAACTTTATGCGGCTACACTTCACAAGCGACCAGCACGAGTCAACTTTGCAAACCCGACTGGCTTTCGTAGAACTGCGTACGAAGAGCACAACAGTGGACGGCGTAACCTCGAGCCAACAGCTTGCACCCCTTACCCTGAAAAAGTTCTCCGCAGTAGAACACTGCTTTGTGACGTGCGCGTGTGTTTGTACTGTGTTCTACCAGACGTTCACGCGCGTGTGATCTGTATATATTTATCATGTATACATGTTAATAGATTTATTATCAGTGTACTCCTCCCCCTGTCCTTTCTACTATCCCCGCCCCTCTTTCTTTTCACTTCTACAGATTGCCTGCTATCCTTTATTTCCGCTGCCCCAGCTCAGCTGCTTCATGCAGCGATAGCAGATGCCGGTGTAGCAAATTTTTTTTTGCCTTCCATATTCAATGCAAAATAAAAACCACTACTACTACTACTAGAACACGAAATGGCCAGCAATGAAGTTCCTGCCACCCTTCCGACTCTAAAGCATAGGACATGCTACGCCAGCCGCGCTGCGGAACACGGAAGGCGACTCGGTGGCCCGTGAACTTCAGGAACAGACTGGTGCACAGCAACGCACAAACGCACTGCCTTCGAATGGGGACGGAACTCTAGACGGAACCAACGAAAAGCGCCCCCTTCACCCAACAGCCCAAGCCTGCAATGTCAACCGAACGTGGCCTACAAAAGTCACCCCAGCGCATTCTTGCCGTAACTTGAATGAGACGGGAGCGGAGAGGCTATGCGAACTTGCGGTTTGCGTCTGGCAAAGAGAAGGAAGACGCCGAACGGGGTGCGAGAATGATGGTGAGGTGCCCCTCTTCCACCACCCCACTCTCCTCCCCCTTCGCTACAACGGTGCCTCCCTCCCCCCGCCATCGCTCGACCCAGAATAGGAAGCGCCGCGATTCCCAGCTGCGCGCGCGTACGCATATACTTCCCGACCGCGGCGTATCGGCGGAAACGGACGCCAACACATGGTGCGTGCGTGCGTGTGTGCGTGCGTGCAACTCTCGCGAATCGCCTCGCTACGCACGGGGGGAGCGGCAGCACGCTCCCAAGTTAGCAACACTTGGCTCCGCGAGGGAGGCGCGGGTAGAGTACAAGAGCCGAGCTTTGACGCGCCCTGCTGACAGCGAACATTACGCTCGTTCAGCCCCGATGAGAATTTACACTTTCCACGAGTTTTTATTTATTCATTTATCAGTTTAGCATAGCTTTGGCTCGGCCCACGCGTTTGCCGCGGTAGCTGTCTACGGCGTGCTACCGCGGTATCGGCTCCATTCGTTAACCGCTTTCCAACGCTGAGCCCCTGCGTACCCAGCAATTCTGGACAAAAGCGTTCTTGAACGGGAAACCATTTATGAACGCAATTTTTTTCATATAAGCGCGGACTTCAATACAACAATCAATATATCCGGAGATCACCAGACGGCAGTCTTGTATCTTGTTTCATTCAGGTTTTTGCTACCGTCAAAACCGTTCCCCACTGGTTTTCTACGGCAGTCTAAACTGTTCGATGCGATCGATGGGAACGATGCGATCGATGGAAACTGTGAAAGAAAGGTTTCGCTACATATCAAAATAATCGGTCACTACCTTCGATATTTCTACAACAGTGTCTTACAATTATCCAATTTTCTAAACTTTTGCCCGACAAAGCTGGTCATGCTTCAACGTGTAGTATTCGATCACGAGTATTCCCACGCCGCCGTCTGACAGTCGTAAGCTGCACGTGTCAGCCGACACCGCAGTTCGTCGACTTCGAAATTCCGTTCAACAGTCGCGCATAGAGGCAACTGACAGGTATCATAACCACATCACCAATATTCAAAGAAAAAAAAAAAGAAAAAGAAAGCCTTATTTTCGAGCTCACGAATTACTGCGAAAGCAAGTCAGTTCTCAGATGCAGATATAATTAAGCACAACACAACTACAAGATACACAGCTCCCAACATAAAAAACGCGGTACACGTGTCAGGAGAGCTAACATTACAGAGCTAGTATGTTCACTGTATATGCAAATACAAAACATTACACAACAGGGAAACATAACCATAGCAATCAGTAAGCACATGGAGCGTTGCCGTAAGCGAGGACAGAGGCACATAAAAAGAAGCAAGTACGTGCGGACGCAAGAATGACGTAAATTCAGACACGTGATGTGAACCTTTAAAATGATTGTCAGGCCGCCACCGCGGTCATTTCGCGCATCGAGGCAACCGACAGGTATCATAAACACCTCACGAATATTCAAAGAAAAAAAGAAAAAAAGGCCTTATTTTCGTGCTCAGGAATTACTGCGAAAGTAAGTCAGTTCTCAGATGCAGATATAATTAGCATTATTCGCAGACGTCGGCTCCGATTTCACTTTTCAACAGATAACGCGTTATCTATTGAAACGAAACGAAAAGCTCTAGCAGAAAATGTCATAGAGGACATTCCACTCCACAACGCAAGCAAACATGCGTACATGAAAATGGGAGAACAAGGACAGTCTGTTTACAGTACCGCAAGAGAACTTAGTTGGTCTAGCTGTTTTCGGTTCATTCTCGTTTTTTAAGGCGCGAAAACAATACAAAACACAAGGGTAGACGACACGAAGGTATAGGCAGGCGCTTCGTCCTAATGTCTGCCTTCGTGTTTTGTCCCGTTTTCGCGCCTTAGAAATCGAGAAAGTTAACAAAGTACACCACCCAGGACTTAAAAGCGCGATAAGCACGCGACTTCGAAGAGGGCCCCGGACGAAACGCCTAAACAAAGACAGAAACAGGCAAAAGCAAGAGGAGCCCGACAGAAGCGGTCACCGAGCGAAGTCGACCAAAGAAAAGCACAGCGCCGCAGCGAGCGACGCAACGCGCAGGCGCGGAAACTCATCTCCCGGCCGAACTACCAAACCCGGCCACGCAGAAACCAAACGAAAAAGCCCCCCGCTGAGCGATGGAGGAGCAAGAGAAGGTAGAGGAAAACCCGAGCAGAACAACGACGACGCACAAGCGCCCCAACAGCAGGAGGACAAAAGCAGCAAAAGCAAGAGGAGCAACGGCGGTCTAGCGGAGGAGGGCCACTGGGCAGTCAGTGCGCGCCGCCGGTCGCCGCGTCGGACGATGCCCGCGCGCCGAGGAGGGCACCCGACCGACGCCTCGTTGTCGCGCTAACGGACGAGGCAGCAGCCCAGGCCCGCGGGGAAAGCGCCCGCCTTCTCGCTTACTTCCAACTCGCCCGGAGTGTAAGGCTGCGCGGGAGCAACCGCTGGCTGACGCCACAACACGACTCGGCAACTCGTAGAAAGAAGATCGTCTCTCGGTACTGTGGACTACCAACTGCGTTTCATGAACCAGCTCAAACCTGGTAACCGCAGATTGAAGGGTCCGACAGAAGGAATAGTCCTTAAAAAAAGCGTGCGGGCGGGGGGGGGGGGGGGCAATGGAAAGAAAGGTGATAAAACTGTTACAGCGCTACGCACTGCCGTTTTAGGCAGCAAAACAAAACACTAAGAGAGAGAGAGAGAGAGACAGCGCCGCAAGAGACTAGACACAAGCGGACACACACCACTAAACACCAGGAACGCCTGTTCGGAGCACCACGTCATTTATAGCCTATACAACGAGTCGTGTCCTTAGCTTTAGTACAGATTCTGTGTTTCGTTCCCTCGGGGGAAGATGTGGAGATTCCAGGCGGATACGCGCACAAGTAAAATCACTTCGCGCCTCTGAAGGCGGGAACAGCAACCGGAGGAGCACATGTGTAAGAACGACCCAATGGCGAACCGGCACGTGTCAGCGTTCCTTTCCGAAGGTCGATTCGGTTTGTGCGCCACGGCAGCTGTTGGGCTGGCCAAACAATGAGTCGGCCACAGACAGCGATGCGTCGTGAAGAGGTTCACGGCAGTTGAAAAAAAAAAATAGGGGCGATCAATTGGTTTGATGCCGAGGAAATCCGAGAGCATGCTCCAATTCTAATTCTCCAATTCTATCGCAATTCTGTGGTCACTGCGTTGCACTAAGCAATGCATTCCAATTCTGAATATATTCCAATTCCGACTAGGCAGACACGCAAAGTGTGTCACAGCCACCGACAGGCCGCTTCTGCAGTGACCAGCAGCACCTTTATTATCCGGGCGAACGGTGAGCAAATCAACTCGCCTTCAGCGCCCCAGCAGTACTGCTGTCGGCACGTGGACGAGGTTATGCGACCCTGTATACTCTCTACGCTAGTCCGTTACGTGAGACGTCAGGCGTGTCCGGCCACGCACCGAGATACGGGGACCGCTGTCACTCCTTATACGCTTATCTTCGGGCTTCGGGTTTGGGCAAATAAACATCGCGACAGCCGCGCGACGTCCTGACAGCGGTTATCACGCCTACGGGGATAGGAGTAACAATGCAACTCTGAGCTCACGCACACGCCTACGAGCGGCAACGGTACGCAAACAGGTTGTACTCTAAACAACGCTTTCATACCCCGGAAGATCTTTCTCTTCGTTGCCTAAACTCAGTTAGGTGGCGAACGGACCTCATTCACGGCGCATGTACAGTTCCGCGCTCTCAGTCGATCAATATGTGCCAGTGATACAAAGTAGCTCTCACGAGATGCGAGTCGATTAAACGCCTCCGAGCGAAAGGAGGCGACCGACCTCGGACTGCGTGACCAAACAAGGCGATCTATCTCCAAACCGATGGAACAGAAGAAGGAACGTGACTTCGTTGCTGGAGCTAGTAACGGTTAAGTGAGGCGGCACTGAACTTGTGTTGGGCAGCGCGCTAACGGCCATCACGTTCAATAGGGTTATAGCATAGTGGAGACCTATAGCTGATTACCGTACACCTGGCCCGGCCCAAGCCATTGCGTGTGCAGAAGAGGCGTCCGGTAATCGGGTACACGTCTCCGCTAGTACGTCTACGCTATGCTAGAACTCTCCAATAACGACGATGGTTGTACGCGCTCCGCGTAACCGCTGTAAGTACAGCGCTGAAGCAGCGCTCTGCGCAGAGCGAAGGTGCGGTGCTAGCTGAGCAAACGTTCCTGAAAAATCCCAGCCCCTACAGTCGGGCGCCGCTTTCTCCGCTACGAGGCGTGCAGCTCAGGTTATCCCAACTAGAGTCCGCGCGTCGTCAAGACTTACCACGAGGTGGGAAAATCCCCGCAAGCCTGTCCTTCAACGCCGAAAGATTGCCAGGTCGGGGAACAATAGTTGACGCGAAGGACACGCCGACCACAAGTGACACCCGAGGTGGGTTTGTTGTTTAAGTTCCTGACGCTGCATCTTCAACGGATACCGAGCACAACGAAAGCAGTTTAGGCCTTGCAGGGCCCGCTGATAGCGTCCCGTGTTTTTTTTTTTTTTTTCTTGTTTCTTTCGCAGCAGAGATAAACGGCACTCGTCGCGTGACAAATCTGCGGCAGCGGCGACACACTGCAATGCACGCGGTATGCTCTACCGAAGTGAAACCGGCTTTGCTCCGCGGCAAGCTCGTGAAAATAAAACAGTTATGACGCAGGTCCTGAAGTCAGCGTTGCGCCAGGGGAGTGCAAGACGAAAAGTCGGCGGTGTTTTCCGTAGAGACGTGCCCGTGACTACGTGTCTGCCTGTAATAATCACGCCCACCTCAAGCGCCAACTGATGGGGCAAAGGCTGCGCAGTGGCCACCCCTTCCCCCTTCTTCCGTTTAGGATAACTGCCGCCGCAGATACCAGCGCTAATTAGTTGTCTCACGTCTCACAAATTATTATTCCGCTTTGTTTTCTTGGTGTAGAGACAAGATATTCTCTTCCACGAGCAACTGCAGCAGTCGCCTCTCAGCTTCGGTATCTAAGCCCACACAAGCGCTAAACGGATGGCCTGCTTCTCACAGTGAACTGCGACAATGGAGCGGGGAGTCATCCACTATCGGAATCCTCTATTATCTGTTAAAAAAGCCTAGTGTTGAAACAAAGCGCGATAATTAAACCGTACATTGCACGCCGTACGTTGTACTTTCCGCAAGCGCCGCACAGCACGCGGAGAGTTCAGTAACCTCGCCTTTACCCACCGCCGCGCCGCAATGAAACGCGTCGTTAGCCGACCAGTGAGAGATAGTTACCGCGTCACATTTCCTCGTGCAGACCTGCATACAAGAAGGCCGTGTATGGACGAGCTTATATACCCCACTTTTTCCCCTCGCATCGGCCGCTCCGTTTCGCACGTGCGAACCACCAACAAACTGCGACGACGTCGCGCATCGGAGAGATAAAAAGAGGGGAGGGAAATCGTCTAACGCTTGGAATACGTTTCCCACACGCAAGCCGCCAGCAGTTGTCGTCGCGAGAAACAATTCTTTCAAATGCGCACGCCAAGAAAAAAAAAAAAGATATCGCCAGCGTAGGTAGAGTGAGAGCGAGAGCGACTATCTGCGATCCATCAAGGAAAATGCGGTACGTGAAACCGCTCGCCGGAGAAAACGCCAGACTCTCTTCTTTACAATCTCTTCTTTTTTTTTTTCTCTTGCCTTCCTTCATTCTCCGCTCTCCTTTCTCCTCCTCCACCAGCTCCAAAGCGCGCGCACGCGGCGAAGACCCCGCCGCAACCAAAGCTGGAAGTAAAAAAACCGGTTCCAAAACGGCAGAGGCGGCCGCGATGGGACGAAGCCGAGAGCTCCCTTCGGCAAACCATTCGCGCGCGCATACACACACACACACACACACACACACACACACACACACACACACACACACACACACGTGAGGAGCGCCGCACCGCATGCCCGGCGTAACAGCGTCCGGCGTGTCACCATTCCCACGACGGACGCAACGCACGCTGCCAACGTTAGTACGCACGGTGCTTCCAGCGCTTAAGCAAAGGAACCACACACTCTGCAGTCGACCCAGGCGCCGCTGTCGGAGGCACAAAAACAAGGAAAAGAAAGTACTGAGAGGTTCTCGGGAGGCGCGCGAACCGGGAAAAAAGACGACGTGGTGGGACGCTGCCGTTGTTTACCTACGAGAGCGGCACCCATGGTAGGCCGCACGTCGTCGACGACGCCATTCGCAGTAAGGAAGAAGCAGAGGAACCGGAAGAAGAGTCTCGCTGCCGCTTCCCTTCTCGCGAACACAACCGGGCGATCTATGTGAACCGTACGGGTGCAGCGGTAACAGCGTGCAGAGGGAGTGGTGTTTTACTTGGGGAAACAGGAAAGCAGGAAGGGCATCCCCGCGACTGCCACCACTACTTCCTCGCTCAAGTCCGACACCGGGGAGCGGCTGATGAGGGAAATGCGACACTTGGCGAGAGGTAGGGAGGAGGACAATAACACGCGAAGAAAGCGAGAAAAGTATCAAGGACGCAGAAACACTTCTCGACATGTTAACATAACAAAGGGCAAACACCCTTTGTCCATTTGAGCGACACTGGCGTTCTATGGTTCCGAGGATCCCTCAACGCATTCCGCCTTTCCTGGCGTGCGACTAACATTAGCACAGTCGAGAGGACAGGGCCATACGCTATATTCAAGTCTGACGACGACAAACTTCACGTACTTTGTTCGATCGAAAGGGCATCGGCCAGTGGTATCTCGCGTGCGTAACATCATTTCGGACGGATTTCTTTACCAAAGCTCGCGGTTGGCCTATTAGCGTCGCTGCTGACACGGCAGGCCCATTAGGGAGGAGTTCCTGCGCTCGAAGAAGAAGCTCCGTTTACCACAGATCGTTTGCGGCGTTGAAAAACGCTGGCCCTAGTTTGACGCCATCAACCAGGGCAAGGCCACCCAACAGCAAGCAGATCCGCGCAAACTCAAGTAAGGTCACCTACCTACACCGGAGAACGAGCTGCACAGTCAACCTCGCATCGCTAAGCCATTTGCGTTACTGCGGTACATTATAACGAATGGATCGTAATCACTACAGTCGTAAAACAGCAATCACGCATATGCGATCGTCAGTGCTCACGAACCTTTAGCGACATAGAACGGGATAGACACAAAACTACCCACCGCGGCGCGGTGATAAACGCAATCAGAGAGCATTCGCTGTTAAAGCCAACCTCACGCAACCGGCTACAAGAGCCTCCGGCTAAAATGAGAGGAGGAATGGCGAGAGAACATACGGTCACTTCGGCGCTCGCCCGCTCCGCCACTCGGGCGTGTTCACAAGCCGCTAAAGAAAAAAACGCAGCTAGCTCGAAGCAAAAAGCGATGGGGAGAGGAGAAAGAGAGAGAGCTAGCGCGCAACTCCGACAGGGGACAACTGGCGGCCGAGCAGAAAAGAGCTCACAAGAAGACGACAACGCTAGCGTCGTAAGACGAAAACCAGAAAGAAAAAAGAAATGACCGAAAGCGAGCGGATGAGCTCCACATCATAACGGCCAAATGAAATAAGAGACCAGCTGGAAGAGAAAAAAAATCAGAAGCGCTTACAAAACTGAAATCCTGTGCCCTCAGAGTTCGTCTGCCGTATACGCATGCTCGTGTGCGCGCGCGCACGCGCACACGTACACACACACACACACACACACACACACACACACACACACACACACACACACACACACACACACACACACACACACACACACACACACACACACACACACTGCAATTTCATCCTAAGTACACAAAAGAAAAAAAATCCCCGAGTTGCGTTTCCTCCTCTTCCACACACCCTTTGTGTCGCGAGAATTTCTTTCTGCGCGCGGGGTTCGTCGCTGGTAACGACCTCTCCCTTTTCGCCGCCCGGGTTCGTAATGACCGCAGGGCCGCGTCGTGCGAATATTACGCCACACAATCAGGCAGCGAGAGAGAAAAGGGCACGACTGCACGAGCACGGGCGGAAAGCGCGAAGGATAGCTCTCGGCTCGAAACAACGAGAGGAAAAAGAGGGAGACGAGCGAGCAAGCCAAACGCGCGGATGATGCGAAATGAAAAGGCCACCGCCGCGTACGCCGCCCGGCTGCGAAGAGCGAACCGCGAGAACCATTTTCCTTCCGAACACGCAGCCTCCACCGACGCCGCCAAACTGCGCCGTCCGCCGTCGTTGTACGCTTTTTTTTTTCTTGTTTCCCACGAGGATAATGGAAAACCGTTCACGCGCGCACGAACGGCGCTGTTATGTGAGAGAGCCTCGCAACAAACGCTGGGGAGCTGTTTGAAAAATTTACGGCCGAAGACGAGTGCGACGCCGTTTCGCATCGCCCTCGGCGATATTTGGAATATTCGCCGACAGAGACGGGTGTTATGAGGCCGTCGATCGGTTTCCTTCAGAAACCCCTACGGGACATTGGCCCTTGCTCGTGTGTTCATGCGCGCACGTGTAAGCTGTGAGCCTCCGAAGTAAACTAAGAGAACAAAGGGTAGCCGACAATCTTGACCCCGTTACTCCAGCAACACACCAGTGGAGTTCGGTGCAACGACAGCAAGAAAAAAAGAAACGCGATCCCACCTGGTTGTAGCCCAGTGGCCGAACACGCACCACAAATCCGCGGCCTTTCTGACAAACAACTGAATCGTCGCCATATCATTCCGTACTGCGAGAGTGAGGAACAAATGGGCAAATTGGTTTTTGAGGAAACGAAATGGCGCAGTATCTGTCTCACATATCTCGGCGGACACCTGAACCGCACCGCAAGGGAAGGGAGGAAGGCTGGAGTGAAAGAAGAAAGAGAGAAAGAGGTGCCGTAGTGGAGGTCTCCGGAATAATTTCGACCACCTGGGGATCTTTAACGTGCACTGACATCGCACAGCACACGGAACATTTATTACTGTAGATGGCGATGGGGGAGGGGGGGGGGGGGGTACATGTTACAGGACTGTGAATGGGCCCTCAGTTCAGGGCCCCAGCAGAAAACCTCGGCGTGCAAACTAGGCCTTATTCATCCAAGCGCGAACCTCAACCAGCGAGCAGACAAGCAGGCAGCCAAGTTTTTCTGCTCCCGGGAACCGAGATTGTCAGAAAGAGGAAGGAGAAAGAAGAGGTTTCAGCCTTTCAGCAGAGCGACGTCGAGAAGGGGGAGAGGAGAATACCCCGTAAAACGAAAAATAAAAGAAAGAGATGGGCCAGTAAAGAAAACAAAAACACGCGCGCAGAAGCACCGGGAGCAGCGTCGGCAGAGGTGGGGAAGGAGAGGGAAGGGGGAGGGGGGGGGAGAACCCTATCGAACGCGGAAGGAGAGAGAGGAACCTTGCAAGCCCACGCGGGGGAAAGGAGGGGTGTTGTGCGGCGGCGAGCACCGCAGCGTCTGGGCGTGGCAGCAGCAGCACCGCCGCGCCGCTCGGCCGACCCCGCCGCCGCAGTGCCGTTGCTTGCCGCTCAGCGAGAGGACCCACGGGAACCGAGAAGACCCCGCGGAATGGCCGCCTTGCTAGTCGGCCTCCTTCGGCAAGGGACCAGCGCTGCTGCGGCGACCGTATTCGGAGCGGCCCCACAGCTGACCGGGCCGACCAACGAGAAGCGTGAGGGGGAGACGCGGTCGTCGTCTACGCTGTCGCGGGGGCGACTGGAAAAGCAACTCCCGATACGGCCGCCCCCGCCTCTTCCAACCTGTCACGCTCAATTTCTGTTAGCGAGCGATGCATGGACGTGAATCGGATCATCCGTCCGAAAGCCGGGTGGCAGACCGCGCGCTCTCCTCCACGCGTCAATTCGGTCAATGAGAGCAACGTAGAGCAGTAGGCAATCGCGAGCTTTTATCCCGAGTATGGACACGCCGATCACACCGAGGAGCGGCCGACCTTAGTGCTCAAGGTACACCGAACGGCTCCGGCTCTATCTTATGTAGAGACTCGCTTTTAGCGAGCAAAGCGCTTTCCTGAAAGCAAATTCAGGCGGCGATCACAGAGACGGTTTTATTTTCATGTCATTTTAATTCCCTAAAGGTCAAAAGGACGATTATATAGGGGGAGCATGAACATAGCGCATCTGCAAGCTACAATTACCAGCTACTTAAAAACAAATAAAGGCAGCACAACATTCAGTATTGTTAGCAATGAAAAATTGTAAGCGCGGTGCTCACAAGTAACATAAACATGGTTACGAATGGGGCAGGGTAGCAACAAAACATACAAACAAAAGCTCTTTCGTGATCTCGCCGTTCAAGACAGGACTATAGTGTAGGAATTTTCTTTTTTTTTTTTGAGAGATGGCGCTTTTAGGGTAGGAAAATAATTTAGAAGAGGGATAATAGTTGACCTTCACGCTTCGTCGCATTCATATGCCCGCAATAATCAAGTGAAACTGGCTCCTAAAATTGACCATAGTTAATGAAAGCTCCCTGTAGTCAAGCTATACATTAGAGGTACCGAGAGATAGGGGGGGGGGGGTTGGCATCCCTACTATAGAGTACTATACTATAGACTACTATAGAGCAGTAACGTGCAAATGAATTGATTAAGCCAGCACGCTGTTAACGCCAAGTTTCAAGGTCATGTCTTCGCCTCTCTCTTTTGAAAGGAGCACAAAAACGACGCATTCGAGTATATCTCAAATTGCCCAATGCGCAACGCATGACCGAAGAAAAAGAAACCACGCGACAGGTTGCAGCCCCAACAATCGGGAGCTGACGCAACTGAACCGCTCGCCGCCAAAAATGAAAGCAGTGGCAAATGTTTTGCCTAATACAGCAACAATAAGCGTGCGATCGACGTCACCTTCCAAGTATATTCCCGATACCGTTCAGAAAAGCAACGCAAGATTCGACCGGTGCGGTGCGCCTTTCATGAATGGCGGAAAATTTCTTCGGAGTTCTCGGCGGAACTTTTGCCAGACTTTATAGGCGTAAGGCCAGAATTTGCTTTCTGCGAAGACCGCGATGTACGTTCCCCTACAGAGATGACGAAACATGTGTGAATGCAACGACAGGAAAAAGAAAGAGGCCGACGCCACTCGACAGTCTAGTAACTATAGATGGGAACAGACTGCATGCGCTGGATTTGGCACTCGCGGCGGCGTCAAATAATCGACGGAATATAATAACAAACTGAACGGAAAACAATCAGTGCAGACGCGGTTCGCAGAACTACTCCCAGCGGGGATCACACGATACCTCTTGCATCAGACAGCGCACGAGTATCCGTTACCTCGGCGTGACACCGCGACGAGCAACTTTCGACATCGCAGTACGCTCCTCTTGTTTTGTTTTTTGTTTATCTGATGCGATGGCACGTCAACGCTTGACAGGGAGCTCGCGATCCGAGCGCAATATCATCTCAAGACAAACACGCAGTTTCGCCATTTCTCCCTGCAATCGCTTCGGTCTCATTCTGCTCCAGCCTTTCTGCTCCAGCCTTCTTTGAAGAGAAGCGCCTTTAGCGGTTAGCAACTGAAAAGCGAACAGTTCATTAGCACGCAGTTAACGCTTAATCTCCCTAAATGAGTGCAAATTATGCTCTCTTTTTTTCTTGCTTTCGTGTTTATGATCCCGCCAGCGCTCTTTCGTGTTGAAGGAACAAGAAACAGATTTGGTTCTTGAATGGAAACAAATTACTGGCACCTCCGATATGAAATGGATATGTTACTCGCATTCAACTAATCATTACACTGTAACTGTCAGCGAAATGATCACGTTTTCTTTTGTTCCTTGCAGTTTTTTGGGGGGAGGAGTAATGCCCGTTTGCAGGAATTTGTTTCTTTTTTTTTTTACAACTTCACCGCACAGTATAGAATAGAATTCGTATTTGTGCTCAAGCTGACCTTTCATACTGGAGATGCCTGTAACTCCCTGTTACCGCCGAAGCAGTGCTAGTCCCTCGATACGGCCCCAAACGAGTGATGGAAAGGCTGTTTACGTTTCCTGACAGCGGGAATTTCTCCGGCGGCAATGGAAGCGCGTAACAGAAGCGATGAAATTCGCACTGACTGATTTACTGTGACGGATTTAATGAAGGTCACTACCCTGTCAGTCCAAAACTACTTCTAAAAAAAAACGGACAAAAATACCTCCCTCCCCCCTTTTTTTTTCCTGGGGAAGGAAATCCAAAGTCGAGGTCATGAGGCACTGGGTATACAAAAGCGGCAAGTTTTTTTTTTTTTTTTTTTTTTGGCACAATGTGGTTTTCCCCGAAGCATAAAGCGCGCGCGGCGACAGTGACGGGCAGCCGATTTTCCCTTTTGCTGCACCTGTCTTCGTGGCTACCATGACTGATCGCGTGTCAGCATTCGGATGGCCACCCCACCTGTTCGTCAGAAGCCCGAGACACGCGAGCAAAGGGGCATGAGCACCATAGTTGAATAGCCCACTCCAGCAAGGTAGAGCTGGGTACCTCTTCCTTTCCTAATTCCGTAAAGGACTGCGAGGCCCTTCTTCCTTGAACTAAGGGCAACGCTCTGGAGAGGGTGTGGGTCAGATAAGTGCGCGTGTTGTGTGGGCAGC
This sequence comes from Amblyomma mixtum, assembly GCF_055824585.1. Taxonomy (NCBI): domain Eukaryota; kingdom Metazoa; phylum Arthropoda; class Arachnida; order Ixodida; family Ixodidae; genus Amblyomma; species Amblyomma mixtum. Next base: position 286,549,594 of record NC_143013.1, read on the forward strand.
CCCTCTCAGGTTTGTGTATGTTTTGAGTTTGTTTCACTACTGGCGGTGCACGTGACACTCCGGTTTTGAAAGTTGTCTGCTATTGGTCACTCACCGTCCGTGAACAAATCAGCACCAACACATAGCGTAGAGGTGTATTGCGCGTATATTTCTGCACTGAATTGGTGCGTATAGGATAGTGACATGACACTCATATGGTTGCATTACAGTTGTAAACTTTATAACCTATCTTTGGTTGGCTTGTGTATCTTCCTGCAGATAACATTCGCACAACTTCCACTTCTTTCCTTGATTATTGATTGTCGTCCCCCCCTCACGTTACTCAATCCCTAATTATTCCTGCCAGTCACCGTTCAGGTACCCTCCTGAGGTATTTACTCCTAGGACCACTGCAAAAATCGTCTCAGAGACACTAGTTCTTGCCTGCGAGCGGCACTTCCCTTTTTCATTCATTATCAATTAGACCCACAACCACCTTTCCTCTCGCTGCCCCAAGCCTTCTCCCGAAAGGCGACCCCTTCCTTGGAAGCTATGTATGTACGGGCCGATGGAGTCCGCGCGCCCCTAATGGACCCTGACCGACCGCGGCAGGGAGAGGCCGCTGGCACACAATAGCGCGCTGAGTACACGCACGAAACGCGAGCGCGCAACAATGACCTCCAAAGGCGCCGCCTCAAACGCGAAGTAACCGTCATCGATAGCCGGCATCATCTCGGCGCCCGTTTTGCAAGCGATGCGCGCGACATTGATCTCGCTTGCGCAACCCTTTTCTCATTGCTGATGCCGAAGGACGTCGAAACAGTGCGCGATTACGCATCAAACGACGGGCCGACGACAGTGAAGGGGGTAAGAATATACGCGCTGACAGAGCGCGCCCCGGGCGATTTCCCAACAATAGACACTTGTCTGCATGACGAAACGTACCGCTGTAGGACTGCGAAGGTCCTAAGCAACGCTCAAGTATCACAGTGTATCATTCTGTTTAGCGTCTGGATCACACTTAAGGCCCATTCGCGCTTGCGATTCGCGAAGGGCGTGCGACCGGCTGTCGCTTGCGACTGGCGAGCGGCTCGATTGTACCGATGCAAAGACCTGCAGGTTCAGAAAGAGAGCTCCCGATCTTCACTATTATCGGCAGCCGGATGTGCAACAGGCTTCCGTTCAATGTCGCGGTGCTCCTCACTGGCTAGCGGTCTGCAGCTCCCAGTCGCAAAGATGGAAAATCGAGCATCCGTCTCGCTTTTGGACCAAATCGCTTGCCTTACAAGGCGCTGAACATCTGGTAGAGGCACTCCGTAATCTATTCCCATCGCTGCCCATATTAACGGGACAAAAAACACATGGGTCCTAGCGGGCTCGATGCATTTTGCACCCGCTCCATTGTACGAACAGCGAGTTTCCATTTTAACGAGTCGTAAATACATTGAAAAAGTATGGCTCCCAGAGAATCGTCGGCAATTCGAGTCGTTCGTTATAACGGAGGTCATATGAACGAGGCACGACTGCGCAGCTCCTACCGTGGGCTTCGGCACAAAGCTTGTTTGAAATCAGCCCGATCGACAGGGCAGGAAGGAAACCCGCGACTCTTACGGCCCCGCCCTCTCTCCGACACAACCGCTGCCCGCCTCGGAAGGGTCTGCGGCCGACACTGACGAAAGAAACAAACAAAGCAGGGACCACGCGTGGCGGCAACAACGTCGAAGTAGGAACGGGGGCAATGTCTCTCCAACCCCGTGCGGGACCGGCCGGCGCGCTCTCATTACGCACGGCCATCGCCGCCGTCGCCCACCGGCCGGCGAAGAAAGAGCGAGCAACGTGTAGAGCAGTGCGAGGAGGTGAGGGGCGGAGGGAGCAGCCGGAGGGCAACTCAGAAGGAGGAGGAGGAGGATGAGACGCGAAATATACGTGCACGGCGCGGAGCGAGCCAGGGCCGCCGCTAGCCGAGCGGAACCGCCGCGCCGAGAGACGACCCACGCGTGCACAGGCCGCCGCAGCTGCGTAGCCCTCGGCACGCTGCAACGGATCGCCACAAACGGTGAGGGAAGAAGACCTGCGCGCGCAACGACGGGAGCGCGTAATAGCCAGGCACGGGGCCAGCGTATGCAAGACAAGCTGCGAACCGCCACCACAGCGTTAAAAACAGATGTAAAGAGGCGAACAGAAAGTATGCAGGCATCTGCGCAAGGGTGCGCAACTCGTAGAATCTGCAGATATTTTCCGAATTACTAAATATCCGCAGCATCGCTTCCTGACCGCAGCCCCATCGCATAAGACAATCGATTTTGGCATTAAATTTGTCTCATTTAGCGCAGAACACAGACCAGACAAAAGAAAGGACACACAAGACGGGTTCCTTTCTTTTGTGTGTTGTCATGTGTTGTCGTCTTCGTTGTGTCCTTTCTCGAGCGCCACGGTTTTTCATCATGAGCAACCAACTAGCCCAAACATCCACCCTGACCCTTTCTTTTGTCTGGTGTGCGTTTTCCGCTAAACGAGATGAATACAATGGCTGAAAACTAACTAGCCTATCAGTTAGCTCTCCTGAAGTACATCGGTTTTGACGGACAGCGTAGGCATTCGCTTGGTTACGCTTCCGCAACTACGAACACCAGCGCAGTTCTCCACGGGAGAACAACCAGGCAGCAGAAAGGCGCCGCGATGCGGGACAGGGACCGAGGCACTAGAACCGAGTGAGGAAGGGGGCAGAAAGAGTAAACAGCGGCGCGCAGTAATACGCGAGGAAATAGGGGTGGGGGAGACGGGCGGTCTAGCAGCGGGCGCGGAGAGCGATCGCTCCTCGCTCGAGCAAACAAGGGGCGGGTTCAATCCGACGCCGGGGCCGCCGCGTCGACACGGATCGCCGGCAAACAACGCGGGGGGACAGAGGACGACGTCAAGGAGACAACGGCGCCCGGCTCCTCCATCATCGACCCATAGCCGTAATCAAAGGCGACAGGTACAATGGGCGGCCGCGATATATGTGTGTGCGCGTGCGGCAAACCCCCCGCACTGCTTGAGGGATGTGGTAGACGCACGAGGAAGCGACAGCGGGACAAACGACGAACGCGCCGGGAAGCGACGGCTGACGAGGGGGCGACGGGGACAAGCGACGAACTACGACGACCGCCATTATTATAGAGTCCCTGGTACACTTCACGCTACTTATGAATGTAAGGAATGCTTAACTTGCCGCTCTACTCAGACATCATCAATAACCAACGCATGGACGAACACCGGCTAGCTCTTTCAGTACAAAAATCCAGACTGAGGGACCGAGAGAGAAGCCGTGAATGTCCTAAGGAGCGAAGTTAGCCGGACAAACGTCTATGGCTGCAACTTCGCGAAACGGGAAAAGCGAAGGGAACAAAAGAAAGGTGAAGAAAGTGGAGATGGGCGGTAATGATGTCATAATACAAAGAGCTACGCGCAGTATCCAAGACTCCGCAAGCACGCGGAAAGCAATCGGCTTGCTTCACGCCGGCATGTTCTCAACGTTCTTGTTTTAGTTTAATTCCTCCTCTTTGCGCTCGCTTTCAGCTCGTACCTCGCGCGCTGCAGTCAGTCACACGCGGCTCTATTAGTAACGACGCGGCCCGAGGCGCCGACATTCTGGAACCCTTTGTTCTCGGCGCCGACGACGCTTTTTCCGCGTACAGAGGCACCGGCACCGACCGGAAACGACGGCGCGCGAGCGGGCAACAGGTAGCGTACATTGAACGTCGCATGGCGCCGCAGTTAAGTGGCTACGCCGGCGGGACGAAATGAGACACGCGCCCGCCGCGTTTCTGCGAAACATTGCGGAGCACCGTCACAACGGTGGACGGGGCCCACACGGGGAGAGAGAGACGGACGCCATCACGTAGTCATGCCGGGTTCCTTGCTTCGTATCTCCCTTCCTTCCCATAAGCACTGGGTGCGGCCGATACAGTGGCGGAATACGGAAAAAAGAAAAAAGAAAAAAAACAAGAGAGACTAAAGGGAACCCATCGACGCGGCGGCGGGGCCCCACAGGTTTCCTCCCTCGCAAAGGACAGCGCGCAGCAGGCGACGACGAGCGCCGCCGGCGTCATCGCCGTCGCCCCTGGCAAGAGGCCAGACGTCCTTGCCTCGGGTTGGCAGTTGTTAAAAGCACGCAGCGTGGTGCGCCGTGGCGGCGGCGGCGGCAAGCGCATCTCGCACGCACTCGCAGGCGGGCAACCCCCGTCGCCTCTCCGGGCGCACAACAACGCCGCCCCTCTGTCCGAACGCGCTGCCCGCGGGAGGAGACGGAGGAATAATCGTCGGTCGCGAGCAGCAGCAGCGCCCGGCGTGGCCGCCCGTTTTCACGGACGACAGCGGCGAGAGCAGGAAAGCTCCGTGCGAGCGACAGCGGCTCGGCTACAGCGACGACGGGGAGTGAGGGTACGCGATTAACAAAATACCCGCTGCTGCTGCCGCTGCAATCTCGCGTAACAGACGCGAGAGCTCAGCGAGGAGCAGCGCACGCGAAGCACGCGGGTGCGTGCGTGTCACACACCACTCCTCCCATTAAAGCGGCTTCTCGCGCCGGCATCTCTTTCACACCTGTCACGGAGGACGAGGCTCTCGGGCAGGCAGGGGGGGGGGGGGGGGGGGGGGTGAAAGAGGGAAGGCGAAGCGGCGACCACGGTGCATCTGCCAACAGACATGCCTCCCTAATTGCCAGCACTTCAGCGTCAACACGGGCCTCGGGCAACGGACGAACTGAAAGGAAAGCAACAGGAGCGGGTAAATAAGTTCTCCAGCGGAGTAGCGTGTTTAAGGTTAGGCTCCATCCAGTTGGAGTAAAATGACTCTCTCTCCCTCCCTAACTCTCAGCAACGTTTGATATCTCGGCTGTGTCGAAGCGATTTCTAGCGGTAAATAGATTTTCCCTGGTCAGCGTGAATCCGGCGCAGACGAAACAAATGCACTGATAGAAAAAGGTCAGACGGACAATAATTGCATGGACAGTTTTATTAACCCGCGTGAACGCTTTAAAACTAGCCCGACTGTAACGCTGCGCCTAAAATACTAGTTAGGCCTATGCAGGCCCACCGTACTATACATTGAATAGAAACAAATCCCCTTTGATTAAACAAACACTGCAGGGGACAAAAAGACAACGCGGCTTCGAAGGCGTTCGCTCACCATTATAAACACTACGGGAAGGATATCGGGTGCGGGCGAAGTAGCAGGTGCAGCGTTATATCCACGGTCGGCGAGGCCAAAGTGCGCGGCTTAATATGACGGAGTACGTCTAGTGTGGCGCATAAAAGCGAGCGAACGAAGGTTAACAGAAAGAACAGCCTAAACGGAAGGAGGCTGGCCGGGAGAGAAAAAAAAACTAAATCACCGCGCAAGACCCCCAACGCTCGTTCCCTACCCCCGAGCTCAAAAAGCCTCACTTCCTTCTCCACCTTGGAGGAAAAAAAAAAGAAGACAGTCATTATTACGGCACAGGTCGCCGTCACTTTCTCAGCGCAGGCCCCCCTCCAGCAGCGCGTGCCGCTGTTAAAAGGAAAAAAAGGGGCCGAAGGCTGTGAGAGCAAGCAGGCAACTGCCGTCGCCGCTCATCTCCTTCCTGATTCTACTTGGTCTTTTCGTTCTATTTTGCTTTGCCCTCCAGCGTATTCGTGTCGCGGCAAACGCAAGGAGAAAATTCGTCAACAAGTTCAACGCTGAAACAGAGAACGGACAGTGAAGCGCACAATACAAGCGCTAACTTCAACTTAATATTTATTCGACCTTCCACACAGACAACAATTCGTCACGTCATAACCAGCCCCCAGCATTCCACGCTACACCAAGGGGGGACAGCTCCATCAAAGAATGCGAGACGCAAGCACAACCTGCGCGACAGAGCGACGTACACGCGCGCAGTGCAGTCGCAGAAACAACGAAATACTAAATACGCGTCAGCTTCAAGGACACGCAGCCACGGAGCGAACGGGGTCCGTGAGACGACCGCGAGTGTCGTTCACCCGAAACTGGAATGTCGTTTATTCGGAACCGTTTGATCCGAACTTCCGGCTTATACAAACGACACACGACGTTTAGGTTCCGTCATTATCGCGTTTGTTAAATGAATGGTTCCCCATAATTCGAATTCCGTATAATTTGCACAACTTTTCGGTCCTCCTGCAACCAGCCAACCACACGAGTTTGCTCAGGGTGTCGTCACTCGTCAGCACTGGCGCAGAGGTTCAAAGCCTAATTAATTGGTCTGCACTGCCCAAATCAATTTGCACCTGCATACGAACCACCCACCATCAAATTTCCTGACTACCGCTTATATAGATTTTTTAAGCTCATTTTCAGCCCGTCGCATTCCTAAAACCGCTTTTTGCGTATCTTTAAATGTCTTCTCTCCCTAGACCCCTCCCGAATGCAATGCAGATGAGACAGCCAATGCCAATGCAGATGAGAATACAGATGAGACAGCCAAGCGTCCGGAACAAAGAGGGAAAACACGGGCGCACGAGGAACAATGGTCAGAGAACTCAATCGCAGTTAAAGAGCCCGCGCACGGACATCCTCAAAAGGACCTCAACCGGAGACCCCGACAGGCGAGGAAAGGCAAGCGCGAGCCGCATCTCGTGCGAGGTCGGCGCGTGCCCGCGCAGTATCCCCCTCCCCCCATCAAGGTAGGAGGGAGAGGAAAGCGTGACTGCAATTTACCGAGTAAATACCGAGCGGAGGGAGGGAGCTTTTTCGCGGCGGCTGGCAGAGCTTCAGCGACAGCTGTGGCGCTGCTCTTTTTCTGCCCCCTAGACGGGGAATCCCTGCACACACTCGACTCTTGATTGGGCTGAATGTGGGCGCCGCGACTGATGCAGGCAGCCCGTTTCCTGCAGACGGCTGCCACATTGCTAGGGCCGAATTCGACAATCCAAGTAGTGGTGGTGGTGGTAGTAACTGGCTTTACTCCGAACACTGAAAGACACGGCACAGACAAAACAGTCTTCCCAAGAGAGAGGCGTGTCGCGACGCGACCTGCAGAGCTCACAGGCAACACGAAGAAAAATGCACAGTAGAGATATGCGTCACCGAATCAGGCTCAAGTTAAAATTTACACTCGAGAAATGAACTCCCAATTGGCGCGTCATTTACTTATCTAACACGAACAGACTCAGAGGGTACCAAAAAGAAATGATGTAAAAAAAAGAGAGCACGCAGAGACAAAACCAGCACCGACCTCAATAAAAATAATGCAATTTAAGCCTCAGTAACTTAGCGACGCGAAAGAAGATAATGTTTACGCCGCAGAACCCATCTTTATGCATGTGGTACTGCAGTACTACATATAGGTCGTCACCTACAAATGCAGGGAGTTAAAGCAACAAAGCGCCGTTTAGACGCGTAATTTGTAAATTAGCAAACAGGGAAGCTCTCTTTTCGGAGCAAGTGTTGGATTCACTCAAGACAAAGCCCAGTGATATGAGGGACGCTGCTTGTAGCCGACCTTGAGTCCTGTCGTTCCCGGGCTGCGATTTAGAAGGGCGCCAAGCTGAATTCGTTTCCCACGGAACAAACGTAAGTATCCCCCTTGTTGGGAACGGGGGCCACACACCCCACCGCTGCCACCAGTGTTGGGAACGGGGCCACAATCCCACCGCTGGAACCAGTGTTAAAGATGGGGCTTCTATCCCACCGCTGGAACCAGAGTTGAAGACGGAGGGGTCCTGGAGATGACTAACTCGTTTAGCCCCACAGGTACCGGCTCCGAATGACGATGTCGGACTGCGCTATCGAGGCAACTGTACACAAGGGTTTATTCTACATATTTACAGATGAGAATCGACTCGAATGCGAATGCAATGCAACCCAATGCTCCGATCACACAACAACATCCCGTTAAATACGGTTCGCGTTCCCTACATCCCTGACTGGGGAACTTGGTTCGAATAACGTTGTCCAATCGGATGGGCCATTGATGACGCTGGCGGTACCACCCACGGCACGGGGCGGTGCCGAAGCTCTCGCTCTCTCACAGCTCGGGGGATGAGAAGGGGAAGACAGTCATCAAACACAGATGCGTCACCTTGACCACTGCCGCAAGTATTCTGTGCGTTGCCTCCGTGGGAAAGCAGAATCCCGCAGTCTTCTCGCAGGTGGTTGAACCTTCTCGAACTCCCCCGCCGGATGGCCGAAGCACGAGACTCCTTCGACACAGCGTCTTTCAATTAGCAGCCTCGCTCAGCGTGACCTTGCGTAGCATCATCCAGTCCGGTGACCCGAAGGCCGACTCGGCCAACGTATACCGCTGTATACAGCTGCTTCTTGTGCATCTCTGCTTCCAGCGTTGTTGCTGCTGTCACAAGTTCTCGCCGCATCTCTGCCTAACGACGACACTCGTCTGACAGTAATTTCTTCCAGGCCCGTGGGAGACAGCGTCCTTCGATCGGTTCGGAGGTTCGGTGATTTGGAGAGCAACAACCCCCGTCCGTCGTCGTCTATGCTTCTGCCGCCGGCGCCAGGCCTCGTTGTCCACTCTTAACACCCTGTTCAACGGTGCAGTGTTTCTTGTACTAGTAGCTGCCTACGCGATAACTGCCAGAAACAAGGTCTGAGTGTTGACCGCGCAACAGCCAGAACCACGAACTCGGGGACAGATGGAAAAGTGGAAGGGATTTTCCACATTCAAACTAGCCACCAACGACCTATAACAGCTCTCTCTCTCTCTCTCTCTCGTCGTGAATGCGCAAAATAAACGCAAACATTGAGCGTAAAGCTATTCGTGCCCCCGAAACATCGCATTTATACTCCCTCCGCGCATACGAGACATATTTCACTGTCGCACCGTACTGACAAAGATGCCTATCTTTTACCAGCTACGAACATTTCCCAGCATCGAGATCACCTGCATAAGATTAAAGAAATATCAGCGTGTACCTACGTTTTTGCACATTCATTTTGTCCAGGCACAACAAGTTCATGGAATAAGCTTCCCCGCAACATAGCTGTGGCTACATCCGATTCAGAATTTTCTGTTGCGCTTAAGGCTGCTCTGATTTAACACTGATTTTCGTGGTCTATATGTCGACTTGTTCTGTGCTTGTTCTCTTTACGATGTTTTAAACTTTGCAAATTTTTAGTGTGCGCGGCGACATTACCACGCATTTCCATTCAATTCCCAGTGTTCATTTAAGCTGACATTTTGTCTCATGCTCTTGCTATTTCCTATCGGAGTGCCTGCATTATCCTCTATTATCGTTTTCAATTATTTACATATTTGTTTCCTCGGAGTTAATGTATGAAGAATACTGTGGTACACCCCCCTACTGTAATGCCCATGCGGGCGAATGTGGGTACATGTATAAATATAAATCCGAGCCAGAACGACGGCGACCGAGCCATCATTCCATGTGGCGCGGGCGGCACTCGCTACCTTCCTGCGCGCTCTTTACCGCCGTCCAACTAAAGAATCGCCACTGCGAAAGCCCAGAGCAAACTCCTCGAAGGACGAGCAGGCTGCGTCGGCTTGTCATGACACGAAACTGGACTGTCCACTAGAAGCAAAACACGAAAACACAGCAAACGCCAGAACGCGCTATTAAGATTCGAGCCATAGCAGCGCGGACCAAACGACGCACCGACGAGGAGAACACCGCGAAGAATCTGGAATAAGTGGGCGTTCCGCGCCTGCCAATAACAATCGCACTGCGGCCGCCGCGCCAGCAGCAAGAGAAGTACGCCACACCGCTGTAAGAGCCAAAAAAGCGAGAGAGAACCGATCAAGGAAGTAGGTCAGATGATCCACGCGGCTGAAAAAGCAAAGACGGGAGGAGGCGGATGGGTGAAGAACGGCGGAGCGGAGCGCGTACACACATACAAGCAGCGACCTCGTTGCGTCGTTCGACGCTCTTCCCTTCCTCACTCTCTCTCCACCTCTTCGACCACAGCGCCCCGCCGAGCGAAGGAAAGGAGGAAGACGACGGGGGGAGGGGGGGGGGGGGGGGAACGAGAGGAGCCGTAACAAATCGTCAAGGGCCGGGCGTTGCACGGCACGCATCACAACGCTCGCAGCCCAAAATCGAGAGAGAGGCCGAAAAGGCCGCGACAAGGTCGTCCGTGGCCCGCGATGTCCGAACCGAATAAACGAGTTCGGGCTTCGGAGAGCGGCGCTATAAATCGCCCCGCGCCGCGAATCGTCGAAAACCCGTTGGCGCTGCCAGCCCGGGTTATCAGGTCGCCGCGCCAGAGCGGACGTACTACTGCCGCCCGACAGGCGTCAAACAAGAGTGACGCGCAACAAAAGGCGTCACGCGAGCAAAGGAGCTGGGAACAACAGTATGGCGGCCACTCCTTCCCCATCCCACAACACCTACCCTATCGGCGCGGGCTTCTTTGCGCAGCAGTCTTATCTAAAGCCCTCGATGCCACTTCTTACGGGGCGAAAGGGACGGTAAAAAGAGCTAGTTTGTTCCTGGTGCGGCTTGCGTGCAGGATTCTGTTCTCTCGCCAACTGCACTGCCTCCTCAAGTTCCGTTCTCAGAGCACGTCGGTCATAAATGTCTTTCGAAGGCGGTAAACGTTTCAGCAACGCCATATTCTGAAGGTGTAGGGCCGAGTTCTAAGCGAGTTCGCTAACGGCTCTTGAGCGCTCGAAAGAATTCCCCCTCCCTTCAGTCAGAGCCCTCGACTTTTTTTTCCGGGTGAGTAGCGGGGGGGGGAGGCTAGTAAACGCACCTTAATCCTTAGTTTCAGAGCGCAGATCATTATACTGCGGCGTCACAAGGCTGCGACGGCAAGCGTACTGAACGGTCCAGGAAAACAACAAACAAAAAAAGCCCGTCAGTGAAATTAAGAAAAGCTCGCGTGCAGAACGTGAGGCGGTGCTCACTGTGATCTCAAAGAAACAAAACAATTTCTGGAAACATAGCATATCAAACAAAAACGAACAGAAACATTTCTCCTGCGTCCTTTCTCGGCGATTCATTTACCCAGCCCTCCCTTAGACATTGTTGCGAAAATATAACATGCGTAAACAAATATTCGAAACCTACGTAGACGATTCTCGTGATACAAAAATCGATACGCACAACAAACGGCATCGCGCTTAGAAAGCGAGTGTTTCGGAGACACTACAACCGCTCTCATTGTAAAGATGGAAAGGTCAAGAACGGACCCACCAACGCGCACCAGTCTCGTGCAAAAGGGAACACAGAAATAAACAAAACACCACCCCACCCCCCCTTTCCCCCCAGACAAAGACGGCACAGCACGCATACGCTTACCACAATGTGCGCAGCAAACGGGAGAGCATATGCGTCGTCCGACCAGAGCCATCAAGCGCACAGAAAACAACAGATGTCGTCTTGTGCGGCGAGGCGGGCGAGCTCTGCCCACACCTGTCGCAACACGACGACACCGGTGCCGACAGGCACTCACCTTTCTTCGTCGCGGTGGTATATTCAAGAGTGTGTACAGCTAAGGCAAAAACAAAAATTGCTTAGCATTAGAAAAAAGTCCGCAAGGTTTTTGGACAGAGAAATGTACATGCAGAGCTCTACTAGAGTCAAATGCAGTTCAAGAACAAAGCGGCAAATGACTCAAAGGCGGCCCTTCAGCCAATCGCTTTGGCCGATTTTCATGACGTCGCGGTTAATCCCCTGTCACTCTAGGTTCATCCGTAGCCTATTCCCTGTCCCACTAGCGTCTCAGGAGATTAACTACGCATCGACCACGACGTCACGCAAATCCGTCAACGCCATTGGCTGGAGGCAAATGCCCCCGCTTCGTTCCTTGAGTTTTACGCCGACTACAGACCGCACTTGGAGAGGACAGGAAGGCCCGCAAAATATACAGCGAGCGCGTACGCTTCGTTAGAACTGCGCCTTGGTTATTTCCTGATTACGGAACGAATAAGCAACCAGACCAGTGAAAAAGCAAAACAGCTGGAACTTCCCAAGCAAGAGCCTTCCTCGCTCTTTTTTTACACACTAGAAGCTATAAGTCCATGTATAACTATAGGCTGTGCTATAAATATAAACTCGCCATAATGAAAAATGATGACTCCTTACTTACACTGGCTGGGCTAGAGCAAAGCAGAACTGTGTATGATACCCGAGCAGCAGAACCTTGGAATGTTAAGAAATGCCGCACAAACTATGGCAAGCAAATGTTGCAGCATACCTTACCGACACTTCTGAACCAGTTGTACTGCCACAAGAATCTTGATCTATCCAATATTTCTGTGAAAGAATTGCCCCAAATGTTCATGTAGTTTTTTTTCTTCCCATTACCACTTTGAGTGCACCTGTCAATTTTGCTGTCATTTATTTTCTCCTCCCTGTGTTTGCCTTTATAGGCTCTTTGATCTAATGTAGTTCTCCTTTCTTTTATAAGCACAATGTACTGCGTATTGAACGTACATGTCTCTTTCTCTGTACCGAACATACTTTACTCACATTTTGTTTGATGTCGTACTCCGCCACCGTCAATGCTGCACTGTAAGAGGAAGCCAGGACCTCTCAAGCTGTCTATACAGCTTTTTCCCTGGCTGTCCTCGCAACACCCAGTTGCGGAAATAAACCTTCAACCTTCAACCTTCAATGCGAGCTGAGGCCAGTGCAACTAAGACAGCATCCTCGCTCGCGCGCCCGTTGTCTCCGCTTCGGACCCTAACGCAGCTGCGGCTGTTTAGACGCTGCTACAGTGCACCAAGAGTGCATTCTCTGCAAAGACCGAAGAAACCGCACCTCAAGGCAGAGCCACCCTCACAGGGGAACTGAGAGAGCCAATCAGGACTCATCCGGAAACGGCAATCGCCGCGCGCCTTTGACTGCCGTCCAACGCTGAGATACTCCCTGCGGGAGACACGAGGCCGACACGTTTCCTCATCTCGCGCGCTATCCGCCGCCCGGGGGCACGAAACGTAAAGTTGCAGCTGCGCAAGAGGCGCGAAAGATGCACCACGCGCCCACGTGCAAGGAAGGGAGACTACGATAACCTCGACCGGGCACGCGCGACGCGACATCGATCGAGAACCTCGCCAGAATGAAGCCAGAAGTAAAGAAAGGGCGACACACACATAAGAAAGGCGCACCATGCTCCAAACGCAATCCCTCGTCGCCGCCCGCACAACTGCCGAACAGGGCAACCGGTTCGATGCTCGCAATCGTGCCGAGAGAGCGTGAAGCAACGGCGGGCCCATCGCTGAACGGCAACAGCTATCCAACAGCGCATGGAGAAAGATGGGAGGGGGAACACGCGAGGGCGCTCTCTTCTCTGCCCGTTGCCCCCCCCCCCAACCTCCGTTTCGCCGGCCGATTTCGTATCCCTTCCCACCCACCTCCGTTACACTCCCACGCCCACTTCGTGCACAGGGCCGCCGTCACCCGCTTCCATCAGCGACGCCGTCACTGTCACCCCGTTCCGAAGGGCTCCCACCGACGTGTATTGCGCCCCCTTTTTTTGCCGGTCCCTTCCACACCGGCTCCGCTTCGCCCTGGCGGCCCAGTTTCTTGCTGCAACCGAAGAGTCTGCGATCGTCCCCATAAAACGCCCTAGAGGGTCAAGGCGGCAAAACTCCCCGGACGATGGACGGACTGCATGCAGTAAATATGCCGTATCGGCGCCAGTAAAGTTTTAGCGCCGAGACTTCGATTACTTCACCCTGGTTTAAAAGTCAGCGCTAGGCGTGTGCGCAGTTTTTCAGGCGTTGTGTCTTCGTCCCTTTGCAAAAGTACACGCTAGGCAGTGCTGCTCAGATTTATGTGCTGTACAGTCCAAGCTTTACCACGTTTCAGGCCGGGCTACCAGATCGTCCACAGACTGTCTAGCGTCACACATCCTAAACCCATTTTGCTAACTGGTACCAAACCGGCACCTTCCCCTGGAAGACCTGCCCGTCTTTCCACCTCTCTGTCTCATTTCGCTCCTTCTCACAAACTGAATCACGGCGAATGAAAATTGCCAGCACAGGACAAGCCGTACGTTTCCTAACATTACTAAAACTGCGGCTATATTTAAAAGCCGCGCTGCTACATGCGTTCGCCGTGCAGTGGAGCCCGCACGTCTGCAGTCGAGACACTCGTGCTGCTATCACCTTAAGCGGACAGCACACAAGCTTATCTCTCACTTTAGTACCTTATCGCCCTTATGCCTCAGTTGCTCTGTGTATCACTCCGCCGCAAACGCAAACAGGCACATGACAAAGAACGAAGGGAAGGTCTAACTAAGAGGAAGAAAAAAAAACAAGGCCAAACCCAACGCTCGGAGACATCGTCCCAGATAGGACGAAAGTACCGCCGAAGATGAGCAAGGTCGAGCACGAAGCAACCGGAAGATCAGACGATGACTGCGATACCATCGAGCGATCGATGAGACGGTGACGATAATGGACGGCAAAGATTCCATTCGTTATGAATGGGTGCCAAAGCAACGACGCGGGGAGGAGGGTGGGGTACAAGGTTATATGTTTGAAAAAAGAATGTGTGTCCTATCATTCAGACGACATGCCGCCCGTTCCGGTTTTACTACACTCTTGCAATCAGAAGTGTCAAGAAGTGCGTTTTAATAAAAAAAAATAAAAACATGAGATTACTGTGGCGACGCGCACTGAAGCAATGCAAAAGCAAAACTTCCACATACTACATCAACGTCCGTGGCTGTTCTGACGTCCATGTAATATATCGACGTCCGTGGCTATTTTGACGGCTAAGTGCATTTTTTCGCGTTTAAATAATTAACTAATTACGCCTCACCGACATTTTTTTCCCCAGGAAACATTTTATCACACACCATCTGTCACAGTCACACTTCATTCTTCACAGAACGACGTAATCGCGCGGAAAATATTGCGGACACTTCTTGTTGACACGACAGAGCCATATAATGCACTCGCATTAAAATAGGAAGTTCAGTTCCGAACCAACGCACAAGGTGCCAGCGACAAGTGACGAGAACAACAAAGGACGCCGTGCCACTGGCAAGACTAGGCAAAGCGTTCAATGGTACGCCCAACAACCGCACATACACCCGGCAGTTCAGCGGTCAAAAAAAAAAAAAAAACACCTCAGGCTCCAACACGTTTGTCCCAAATTTCGTCACAGCTCGAGGAACAGAAGCGGACGTCAGAGCGTTTTAGCTAAGGTAATAAATACAGATTTTATGGAGGTCAATCTAACCCACAGGGCCCGTGGAGTGGGCATTCTCTACAGGGATGCAGACAGCAGGTATCGATGCCACTTCGTCGCCACAAAGGATGGGAAAAAGGTGACGCAATTCTTAACACATCACCTCGCGGCGCATCCACACTGATACATTTGTCGATGCTAGAAGCGTGTCCCACCAGGCATCGGGTCCAGGAGCACCGCCGCAATGCCGAAGGAGGAAGGAAACGTGGGCCGGAGACGGGGAGTAGGGGAAGTGAAGGAAAAACTGTATTCACATATTTACATTATTTACAAAGAGCGGGACTGAGAATGGCTCTCAGTGGAAGGGCAACGTCTTCGTCAACCGTAGTCGACTGGAGCTAGCAGGCTCCTCGGCCACACTCACGGCCGAGTTAAATATCGTCCGGTTTCCCCAGATCCCTGGCTGGGGAATAATGGTCGACGAGCACTGTCCAATCCGATGGACCGAAGGGGACGTTCTTGTCACCACCCACGGCTGGGCAGGTGCGAGCTTTTCCACTCTAACGCAGCTGGGTCGATGAGAGGGGGAGAATGCTGACTCAACCAGCCCAGCGGGAAAGGAACCTCCCGAAGTCTTCCAGCAGGGGAATGAACTTGCCTCCCCGCCGATTTCCCAGAACGCGAGTCGGGGACACAGAATTCTTCAATTATCCGCCAGCGTGACCGGCGCCGCCAAGTCGCCTCCGCATTCACGGTGGTTGCTCGGACAAAAGCTCCTGGGCCTCGCCTGCCTTCGTCGCCGCTATAGTGGTCATCTCCGCTGTGGTCGCTGGGGTTTCTGCTGACAATGGCCCTCGACATTCTTGCTACACTAATCCGCTGAGGCTCGGAGGGGCATTCCAAACATCTCACTTCCCATGGTCGTCGCGGGGTTGTCGACCTTGGTGATTGTTCACGGTAGCTGTTTGATCGGGCCACGTGGTCCGAAGTACGGCTACAACAGCAGGCCTCGATGAATGTTCACGATAGCGGCTTGATCGGGCCCACGTGGTCCGAATTACGGTTACAACAGCAGGCCTCGATGAATGTTCACGGTAGCGGCTTGATCGGGCCCACGTGGTCCGAAGTACGGTTACAACAGCACGTCCGCCGCCCGAAGAGGTCTCGTAGTGGTTGCAGCCAACGCTGCTGCGCGCAGAGACCTGGAGTTGTGTCCGTTCGGCTTT
Organism: Amblyomma mixtum; assembly: GCF_055824585.1. NCBI lineage: Eukaryota > Metazoa > Arthropoda > Arachnida > Ixodida > Ixodidae > Amblyomma > Amblyomma mixtum. The sequence goes on from NC_143013.1 coordinate 286,565,900, forward strand.
TGGTCACAGCTGGGCCCAAAGGTTCTTCCTGCTTCGTTGACAGCTGTAACGAGCTCAACCAGCAAGGTACACAGCCCAACCAGCAGAAAGCGCCAAACCGACTTCAAGAACTGCCAAGCTGTTTTCGGTCGACAAAGTCTGTTTAGAAAAAATGAGCTGTCGCGTGAAATTTACGTCCTCCTCCGAAAGTTTCCAAGTTTGACCAAACCAGAATACACAGAGCTTGATTAGTCAAAAGGGAAAAATTTTCTAAAATTTTGGGGGGGTGCCGTAGCACGGTGTATGTCACAGAAAGCCACCGCCCGTGAGAGCACAAAGGGAAGGTGGAGCTGCTGAACACACATACAAACAGACAAAAATGATTCTCGCTAAAGCAAAAGAACAATACAAATTTGCATAGCGGAATAACGTCTGGGGAGTCATGAAAGGGCATTACACGGGAAAGCTTCGGCTGAGGCCATCAGCGTTTCCATTACCTCGCACTTTACTGCAACGCATGTAAACTGAGTCCCGCAATGCCAAGCTCCAAAATTTCACTCTCATTTCGCATAGGAGAGTGTAATGAACAAAAGACAAAAACAAGCATTAAACTCAATATGAGATTATGCGTCATATCCGCCCCTTGCGCGGCCGTGGTCCGACAGCTGCTTTAGCAGATAAGACATTACATAATGCTAGGAATTTCAGCTTGCATTTCTGTACAGGAGAGTTAAATGAACAAAAGAGACAAGCATTCAACTCAAGAACGGGTTATTCCTCGAACCCGCCCGCAAACAGCGGTGCGACTCAGGGAATTTACTGGTTCCTATTTTTCAGCCGCCCCCTGCGCGGCCGCGGTCCGATAGCTACTCTAGCAGGTGCAACAGGACACAAGGCTAGGAATTTCAGCTTGGGACCCTTAACTGTTCCTCGTCCAAGTCTCGCGGTTCTGAAGTTTGGCTGACGCTCAGAAAGCAGAATGCGAGAAGGGAACGAACGGGTGCGAATGCCGTGCCAGCGTATCCGTCTCTCTCGGATTGGGTTCGCGCGTTGCGTCCCCTTAGCTTGTGTTCCCTTCAAGCGGCGCGTGCGAACTCTTGAGCGCTGAGGTGCCAAATTGGGGCAGGTAACCGGTTGTCCGGTTTTCTGTGCAGCAGTCAACATGAGGCGCACTTTCCCCTTCATTAACATTCCCCGTTTGGCCACCTCTATACGCCGCCGCTCTGTGGAAACCCTCGCTGTTGGTTTGCGGGGCGCGTCACTAGCCATCGCGGAACCGTCACAGGTTAAGTCGTCGGCGTTCGCCTCATTGTCAGTTTGTGATCCAGCCTGCTCTGGCTCACTACCGTTAGAGTTTATAAGGCTTACAGGGCCACGTTTGCCCTCTTCACCCGCGTGCTCTGCTGGCTCTGCGAATTCTGGAGCCTTCGAACTGGTAAGGACCTGCGCAGCATTATTTCCAAAACAAAGGCCTTTTTCTTTGGGCAGCATATCCAAGCGATTTGATAAAATCGAGGGATACTGCATAGGCAGGTTTTGGGAGACGGCTGCCTTGGTCAGACGCAGCTCGAGCGGGCTCTCGTTCGCGACGCGGGCAGTAAGTTGGTCGTATTGGATACCTTTCCTATCCTTATACTGGCGGTACAGCAGGCCAGAACGGAGCTGGAAAGGTATGTTCTTCCGTGACACACCTATGTCACTTTGGTGACTCAAGTAATGTAGAGTCTGGTCTTTCTCTTGCTCAGCGGTGAACGTTTCTCTGTCCACACGAAGGAGTTCGAGAAAGCCATCTGAGTGGGGCAACACAAGATTGGTATTCAATTCCTCACCTAGCCCCAGCTCATCACTTGCGCCTGCTTCGGAAGACTCACTACAGCTTGCACTACTATCGGTGCTCTTTATCCCTGTGCTAGAAGTGAGTAAGTCCTGTGCTGACTCGTCATTAGGTAACGCGGAGCCGTCACGGCTTAAGTCGCCGGCGTTCGTCTCATCGTGAGTCTTTACTAGAGATTGCTCTGGCTCATCACCGTGAGAATTTACAGGCTTCGGGCTTACAGGTTGAGGTTTGCCCTGTTCAACCACGTGCTCTGCTGGCGCCGCGACCTCACGCGCCTCCGAAATGGTGAGGACCTGCGCAGCGTTATCTCCAAAACAAAGGCCTTTTTCTTGGGGCAGCATATCCAAGCGATTCGAGAAAATCGAGGGATGCTGCTTAGGCAGGTTTTGGGAGACGGCTGCCTCGGTCAGACGCACCTCGAGCGGGCTCTCGATCGCGACGCAGGCAATTGGCAAAGACACGCAGTTTTCATTGCCGACTTTAATTTCTTTTCGCGCCGAAACCTCCTGATTTAATGTCGAATTCCTGTCGGCGCGCTTCGCCTCTAAAATTTGTTGCAACTCCAAACGCATTAAAGCAAGTTGCCTTTCATCGGCTTCCTTGAGACGAAGACGTTCTTTCTCTATCCTGTCGGCCTCCTCCTTGCGTTCCCTTTCAACCCTGTCGGCCTCCTCCTTAGCGTTCCTGATTCCCTCCTGAATGACTTCCCAGGTCTCCAAAATTTTGTCTCCCTCCTTAGCACCACATTCCTCAATAGCCTCAATCAGCTGCGGCTTTCTGTGACTCTTCCTGGCCTCAATACCCAGCTTCTCACACAGCAACATCAACTCTGGCTTCTTTAGCTTGCTCAAATCCATGGCAACTTCCGAACGAGGACTTTCATAAAATAAGCTGCTACGTGAAATGCTTAAGCGAGCACGTGCAGAAAAAACAATCTACAGGAAGTGATAAATTTCCAGAGTTATCAAGCCTGGCAGATTCTTAAAGAAAGTCAAGCGCTCACCACTGCTGAAGCCAGGACCAAGCGTGGAAGATCCCGCCGCTGCCAACCAGTTGATATATTTGTCGATGCTAGAAGCGTGTCCCACCAGGCATCGGGTCCAGGAGCACCGCCGCAATGCCGAAGGAGGAAGGAAACGTGGGCCGGAGACGGGGAGTAGGGGAAGTGAAGGAAAAACTGTATTCACATATTTACATTATTTACAAAGAGCGGGACTGAGAATGGCTCTCAGTGGAAGGGCAACGTCTTCGTCAACCGTAGTCGACTGGAGCTAGCAGGCTCCTCGGCCACACTCACGGCCGAGTTAAATATCGTCCGGTTTCCCCAGATCCCTGGCTGGGGAATAATGGTCGACGAGCACTGTCCAATCCGATGGACCGAAGGGGACGTTCTTGTCACCACCCACGGCTGGGCAGGTGCGAGCTTTTCCACTCTAACGCAGCTGGGTCGATGAGAGGGGGAGAATGCTGACTCAACCAGCCCAGCGGGAAAGGAACCTCCCGAAGTCTTCCAGCAGGGGAATGAACTTGCCTCCCCGCCGATTTCCCAGAACGCGAGTCGGGGACACAGAATTCTTCAATTATCCGCCAGCGTGACCGGCGCCGCCAAGTCGCCTCCGCATTCACGGTGGTTGCTCGGACAAAAGCTCCTGGGCCTCGCCTGCCTTCGTCGCCGCTATAGTGGTCATCTCCGCTGTGGTCGCTGGGGTTTCTGCTGACAATGGCCCTCGACATTCTTGCTACACTAATCCGCTGAGGCTCGGAGGGGCATTCCAAACATCTCACTTCCCATGGTCGTCGCGGGGTTGTCGACCTTGGTGATTGTTCACGGTAGCTGTTTGATCGGGCCACGTGGTCCGAAGTACGGCTACAACAGCAGGCCTCGATGAATGTTCACGATAGCGGCTTGATCGGGCCCACGTGGTCCGAATTACGGTTACAACAGCAGGCCTCGATGAATGTTCACGGTAGCGGCTTGATCGGGCCCACGTGGTCCGAAGTACGGTTACAACAACACATTATGGCATTTCTATTCCCCGCAGAAGCAACGCATCTGACCACACGAGCCATCTAGCCGATAAAAAAAACGATGCTTAGAAGCACATCCCGACCGCCCACACTTTTTCATCCAGCGAGAGTGGAACCCCAGTTGGAACTAGAGGACGGAGGCCGCCCACCTCCCACCGCAGCGGGAAGCCAGCGACCGGCTGCTGTAGCAACCGAAGCCGTCGCCAAAGCGCGACCGTCGCAGGCAGGCGCGGCGACCAGGATAGGAAGAGAGCGAGAGAAAAGGGGGGAGGGGGGGACCCAAAGGCTGCTGGCGGCGGTGAGCCGACGCCGTCGAGACTAGCGCGTGTCGTCATCGGCTCTTGTTGCGACATCCGGCCGAGAGGGGGAAGAAGCGGAGCGCGCGCACAAACCAGCACGAAGACGGCGGCCATGCCGCCCCTGGCCCCCCCTCGATCGGCAGCCAGACAGCAGCACGCGCATGCTGCAGCCCCGCGCCGACGGCGCGAACTCAAGCGCAGGCAGGGACGGAGGAGGCCAGTTCAATCCTCCCGCCGGTTGTTTACAAAGCGGCTCCTCCCTCCTCCTCCTGACACACACTCTTTCGTTTTGTCGCCCCTGCTGCGGCTGCAACACCCCGCCTACGCAAAGTGGCCGACGCCGCTCCTCTCGCACCCAGCTGTCTTTTATAGATTTTTATTTCGTTTCTTGCGAAACTTTTTTTTGTTGTTGTTTCTTCCTGGGAAGCACGTCGGAGAAACCGCGGGAACAAGGTAGAAACTTACGCAGGAGGAAAGCCTGCCGGGAGAAAGACGCGAGCCACGCGCGCAATGCGTCGTCCTCCCACAGATGCGCTCGCGCGCTTCTTTCATTCTCCTCGCCCTCTTTCTCCCCAATGCCGCGCGGTGGGGCGACCACACTGCGCTCTTTCTACCGCGGCCTTCTCATTAATTCGCTACCCTCATCCTCCCTCGCAAGCACGGATACATCGCTGACCCTGCACGCTTTTTCTGACGCGCTCTGTCCCCTTCCGCTACAGAATAGCATGACCAAAGTACAGCGAAGCGCGACTTTACAGCCCCGCCTAGCTCGGAGCCGGAGAGAGAAACAAAACCGTCGCGTACGGCAAACGAGAAAGTACCAGAAAACAGCGCGCGAAGGTCATCGAGCACTTCTGGGAACGAACCGTTTTTCCTCATCTCCACTTCTTTAGTTCAACGCAGTTTCTGCTTATCTCTTCACTCCGCACAAGCAGCGGCGTCAGCTCGATGAAACAAGAGTTCGCTGCACCGGAGGCGTCGAAGCAAAACATGCCGCCAGCACAACCGACACCCGCACGGCGGCGTTGCGACACCTAGTGTGCTTATACAGCGCACGTTCGTGTCGACTGTGGCCTGCAGCATTGCAATGGTTCGAGCGACGTCCACACAGTCTGCGCCTCATTAAAAATGCAGCGCTGCATTCAACGCCAGCACCCCCCCCCCCCCCCCCCCCCCCCCACTCCGCCTTTCCCTGGGGCGGTCGGTCATGCACCCTTCTTACGGCTTCTGCTGCCTGCCACTGCAGCAAAAGCACGAGCATAAACAAACAACCGCCGTCACAACCAAGAGCGCCGATGAAAGCTGTGTTGGCTTCCAAGGACGCTGGGTATGCTCAGCAACGCACTTCGCGCGGTCTTCTAGGTAGTACGTACGCTCCCTCAAGGGCACCGGGTCTCGCTTGCAGGTGGCCTTATTGTGCGGGTGTCGCGCACGCAGTGTCATTTCCAAGGAACGACATTCGCAGCTAATGTCATGCGTCCCCTTCGGCACGGAGAACTCCAATGACACACGGAAAAAAAAAAGAAACGACGTAGCCACCCTTGGCAACACCATTGCAATCAGGGTATTTTGGGGAATTTCTGATTAGACAATTAAATAAAATAAACCAACAAATTTGGGGAATAAATTCTTCGTTTTGAAGGCAACGCTTTGCCTCTTAGCATTGCAAAGAAAATGCCCGATCAGAACGAAAATCAAACGAAAGCAAACGTGAAAGTGCTAGCAATATAACGCGTTTACGACAACCGAGGAAAATATCTTTGCCACCATGCCCGTCCAAAATTTAAAATGTTTGAATAGGAGAAATCTCGCAATCTACCGTTATTCCCTAACAGACAGGCAATTCTGTCAAAGTGTGTAATCAAAATGAAAGAATTCAACTTTGTTTTTTCACATAAAATTTATGGCTTGGGCGATGTGGCGGGCCAGTTGGTAACATATATCTGAAGGTGTTCTTCGTTCTGTCCTGTTACCTTCTCTGTTCCTACAGATATGTATCGCTTGGGGGGGGGGGGGGGGGGGGGGGGCGACCTTTGCCTCTATTAATCCGCCCTTTTAGCTTAGGAAGCAAATTCAGCTTCTCGCGAAAGACGTTCCAACGACACAGCGCTCTTTTCTATTGACAGGCCCCGCCGACAGGCTTTTGCGAGCACCTCGTTTTTTTTTTTGTTTTTTTTTATGGCTTTTCCCAGCAGGCATGATTAAATGGCCACAACCACTTAATATTGCTGTTAAAGAATTGAAAAGCAACAACGTTTACAATGAAATGTTTCATGACAATCGCGCACACGTTTCGCCGCATGACAGTGGGCTATCACAGCCGTTTGGAATTCAGTTGCTTCCGCGGCTAAATTCGGCGCCTTATTCGCCGTCTCCCCTCTTCTCCGAATAGCTTAATTTTCGAGAAATTCCTCATCAACAGCGCGCGCAGCTGCTCACGTGACACATCATATTACACACTATTCGTTTTTACGGCACACCATTTAACACAAAACACCGCACGTTATCACTGTTTGGGTGCAAACAGCCGCAAGAAGATTCCCCACACGCTAATTAAAACGGCGAGGCTAAACGCCGAGGGCGACCGCCGCCCTTGAACACGATAATTTCGATAAGGAGCTTTCATTCAAATAGCTCGGGAGGAAGAGGTGAGAGACGGCACATTAATCAATCCGTCGATGCGTGATCGACGACCCGTACAGCACCGTCGAAAAACCGGCGCGAAAAGCACGGAGACCGACAAGAGAGCGAGACGTTCTGCGGCACTTGGCCGCTACACAACAACCGGCGCGCGACGTGCAGTGCCCGCCAAGCAAGGCGCCCGAGCCGACGCCGTTGCTGCAGCCGGGAGAACGACGACGGCCAGGAACGGAGGAGCGCGCGCGCCTTATCTTTCTGCGAGCCTTGCGGTCCTCACGGTCAGAGAGGAAGAATTGCCCGATAACGAGGGCGAACGGCCACGGCGCCCGACGCACTCCGAACGGGGCCGCCACAGAGGAAGGATGAGGGGAAGGAAGGTGGGGGGGGGGCACCGAAAACGTACTCACACGCACATACACGCTGTGAGCAGGCAAGCAAGCAAGCCAGCAAGCAAGCTTGCCGACGGCTCAATCGAGTGCAGCAGGCGCGGCGGAAATACGGGGCGACGTCGACACAAGGACGCGCTTCGCGCGCGGAGCGCCGTCAATGCGCATCTTTGACGGGACGTCGCTGCGCACCGCTAAAGGGAAGGGCGCATCGGCGAAAAGGGGGAAAAAGGGGGGGGGGGGGGACGTGAAGTACAACACGTACAAACATAGTTAACAGCTAGCAAGAACAAACTCTCGGGAAACACGGGAAGTTTTAGCGGGCTTGGAACGTTGCCTCAGAGCCGCAACCATTGCATTCTTGTATGTACACTCACGGTCAAAACTTAATAGCAGGCAATGTTAAAGAAGAAACTGAACTTCATCCCCGTATGTGCGAATCACAAAGCGCTCATGCGGCAGGCCCAGGTTGAGAAGAATTTAAATTTCTTCAACAGAGTCCCCCTTCCATACACACTTAAAGGGGCAGCGCGATGATTTCATCAGTACCAGTTAATATCATTAAATAGATTCATCACGCTTTCCAGAGGCCAGAGCAAAAAGAATTATTGAAATCGGAGCATGCAAACGAAAGTTATTCCACTCTGAAAATTCGAAATGAAAAGCTCAGACGAAAACGCATTTCACTCACCCATTTCACTCACCCAGTACCGAGATTGGGCGCTACCAATCAGAACCGCGCCTAGCGCACACGCAGCGGAAGCGTGCATGCAGTTGTTGCTTTGTCGGGGCTGTAGACAGCCGCGCATTTTGACGGCGTCTTCCCCCCGTGTACGCGACGCCGTAGTCAGGGCAGGGGTGACTAACAACAAAGGAAGCTCCCCGAAGTTTTTTAGTCAGACTGGAAGGCTGTCAGCGGTAGCCCCCTCCCCCCCAAACTCGACTCCCGTCTCCTGTCCGGCCTTTCTCTTGACAATTTTGGGCAAGGTGTGTCGACTGGCTTTTTTTTCGCTGCCGTCTTGGTATGGTCACGGCCGGTCTCGACGAGCGCGCTTTCTGGTCTGAGCCAACGTTTTTTGAACAGCGCTGGCCGCCACGAAGGTTTGAAGCGGAATGGAAAGTGTCGCCCCTAGCTGTATTCTTGTTGGTTTTCGTTCGCTTTCCCTGCTTCTTTCCAGTTTTTGTGGCATGCGAAAAGCTTTCAGCACTCAGAGACATAATAATTTTGGATCCATTTCGCAAGTATAAAGGAACAATATGCAAACTGGACGCCCAACCAATGAGAAAGGCAGCGCCCTATCTGGATGCCACCTCATTTCCGCTGCCACAAATGGCCGCCGCGTTGCGACAACATCGGCTCGAAACAAGCATTTCTAGCGAAGATTAAAATATCAAATATAATTATTTCGGCGATCTCATTGCGCGTTCAGGGCTCACAATGTCCCTACTCTGCATACAAAGAATAAAGACCCCATGCTTTATCTACATCGCAGGGCACCTTTAATGGCGGGTGCACAATCAAGGCTGCTCGCCTGGGACTAATTTAGACGCCACCGCGTCTCCCGGAAGCTGTTTGTGCCTCAGAGCACTAATGTGCCTCATATTTACCCAAAATAACAAAATTCGGTGGGTAAATAAAAAAAATTCGGAAGTTTTCTGGGCGTCGGAAAATGCTCATGCCATTCGTACAGCGCGACACGTGCATCCTTCTCTTCGCACGACAGACGTAACAAGTGTTGTTCAGCGCAGCGCGGCGAGCTCACACTGGCAAATAGGTTTACTTTCAGGGAAATGCACCACTTTCTATCAATGACCCCCACTCTCAAACCACTGTGCCTGGAAAAGAACATCGAAAATTCACTTTCCACTTGTCAGGCAAGACGTTTTCTGCACTGTAACGCAGAAAGATTAATGCAAGCTTCTAACTAATAGTTTCCTTCCAGGACATTCCGCGTGTCATCAGCACACACACAGAGGAAGAAACAGAGCGCAGATACCAAGAGTCTGCGAGGCAGAAAATTAAGCCAGACCACAGAAAGCGAGACACTAATAAGCCGATTGTAAAAAGACCGGAACCGAACACAAGCCAACAGCGTATGCCGCTGTTCTCTACACAGAATTTGCTACCTCGCGCACAAGAAGAAACGCAAAAGACGGTCGTTAATCCGCGGAGTCGTGAGAAAAACAAAAGAGTGCGAAAGGGAGTGGGTAAAGACGCGTTAAGTGAGCAAGGGCAGAACGAGAGAGTAAAGCATCACAAAAAAAAAAGGAACACAGGGATGGCGCAGAGAAAGCCAGCAGGAGGAGCAGCCACGAACGAGCGGCAGAGCGGACCTCCGACCGGCGGGCAGCCGACCGAGGCTCCGCGCCTCGGCGCCGATGCCGCCCGCGAGAGCAGTGTGTGTCAACGGAGTCACGAAGCTCGCCGAAACAGGTGGCCGCCCGGACACGTCGTAAATAAACGCGCCCCTCGAAACAGGGCACCGGTGAGCCCAGCCGCGGCTCGGAGATTTCTCAATGCCTCTTTTTCTCTCTCTCCGACTCTCCGCGCTCTCTTATGCGCGCACTGCGCCCCCAAACAATCCTCTCCCTTCCCGCCCCCGCTTGGAGTCAAGTACCTGTCGTACGCAAGGACGTTCAGCAGCAGCTATGTGCGGCGTTAGCGATGTCCCCAGGGGGGAAGACCCGCTGACAAACAAAGAATCCAACCGCGATAGAACCGCCTATTTCTACATATAGTCGGATACAAATCAAGAACGAAGCAGCGGCTTTTCCCCGTCAAAGGACCCGTTTCCAGCCAATGGCGTAGACGGATTCTCATGAGCCTCAATTCAGGGAGTGGCAGATCAAAGGTGATAGTCCCCTCCCTGCACCGATACCCTAGCAGGCTCATGAAAATAGGCCGACGCCGTAAGCTGCAAGGGTTTCATTTGATGGAGAAAAGGCGCCTCGCTCGTGAACTGTATCCGACTATAGCTCTAAATAATTACACCCCTTCTCTCTGATTTCAACCCTGCAAAACGGCCCTGTAAGTCAAAGTGCAGGCGCTCGCGCTACAACAACCAACATCATCAATCTGTTAAAAAACAAATTCTCTGCACGGAAGTCGTTCTCCCCGCACCTTCGCTGTTGCACCGCGTTTTGCCGGCATGCGCCCAGCTCTCACACGCCCTACTTCCCCTTCGCAAGGTCATCCACGATTCGTTTTCACGGCAGCGCGGCGCGAACGGCGTTGAGCAAACATGGGCTGCAGGTGACGCTTCGCCACGGAACATCGTCGGACAGGTGGGCACACGCGAGCACTTCGCGGTTTTCATTCGCGGACGCCGCTTAACGTTTCGTGGCGTTTGTCGACGAGCGCAGGAAAACGATCGTAAACCAAGAATAACGGGAAAGCACAATGGAAAGGAATAAAGCGACGGTGCAAAAACCATGCGACCCATAAAAGAGGTCCGATATCTATAGCTCGGAAACGTAATTACAATAAGGTGACTGCGCTGGCTAGTTACAAGCCGCAGCCGGTACAACTCGCGGCAATTTTCAGATTAGCGTAGAGGGCAATACGCTCGTCGAAATGCCCGTGCGGTGCTGGTCTATTAAGAAAAACAATTGTTAAAATGATCTACACTAGGGGCGCCATAGTCGCACACTTTTCCGGGACCGGAGTTTGCGAATATAAACCACTCGGTCGAAAACCTCGAAACGTCTACACGGGAATGCAGAATGCAATGAGAATGCGTCAGTCTTAGCAACGCTGAATCGCAATGTGCAAGCTGTGCACAAGGTCTTTAACAGCACTGCAATTCTGCTTTTTCACTACTTTTCCCCGTCCATTTGCGCGAGACCAGCTGCCAATAAACAAGGCAGCCTAGCTAAGGGTGCTAAAGCACTGCTAACTGAGCCTGCGTGCACTGCAGAATTATTTATTTATTTATTTATTTACAAATACTGCTGTCTCTTGCTACAGCCATAGCAGGGGTTAGTTACAAAGCATAATACAACAATGCATGGGCGTCCGGAAGGGGGGGGGGGGGGGGGGGGGGGGGGCAAGGGGAAGCGGTAATGAAATTCCTTTTGCACTGCATCTACTTCACTCACTTTTTTTTATGCTAATGTAATTTGCTAGGCTATCACTACTCCTGGAGTTCGAAATACTTCCAGTTCGAACTCACCTACTTCAATTAACTGGCGAAGGGTTAATGAAGGCGGTTCTATTCTCCCCTTCCACTCTTCAATTTAGGAACGCTTTCTACTACTCGCTCTACATTTTTACACCTCCTTGCGTGTAATTCTTCGTAGTTAGATTTCAAGGTTATTCTGCCGTAACAGTGTGGCAAGTACAGGGCGATGACCTCGGAACAAGGAATATGCGTAGGCTGCTCAGGCATCCATTTATTCCTTTTCCTATTTTTTTTTATGACAACCCCATACCTACAACGATGTCTAAAGGACGAATGCAGCGATACAAAAAAAACACAAATACTACGTCCATGGACACTATGAAGCGAGTGAGATACAAATTAACAAAAAAAAAACACAAATACTATGTCCATGGATCACAATGAAGCGAGTGAGATACAAATTAACAAAAAAACACAAATACTATGTCCATGGATCACAATAAAGCGAGTGAGATACAAATTAACAAAAAGAACACAAATACTACGTCCATGGATCACAATGAAGCGAGTGAATTGCGAAAATGAGCCGCCGCGTTTCATTACGAAATATCGATTTGAGCCACGACTCGCGTTTCAATGGACGGCTGTGATCGCACTCCGCGCCGCGAAAGGAAACTGAGCAGAGAGCAACACGAAACGGCAGGAAGCGCGAATACGATTCTCCTCCGGCGCCAGAAAGAAGGGCCGGTCGCCTCGAGGGATCTGCGTCACGGCCGGGACGGGAGGAGGACAACGCACGCACGGAGAGGCGGCGGCGGCGCTGACGCACACGCGCCAAAAGGCGGCGTACGCCTCGTGGGCACCACGACAATTCTCGTACAACCACGCTCGGTTGTTTACGCGAAGGGTTGACGCTGCTGCGAGCGACGGGCGGGGCCAACCTTGCTCAAAGTATACCGCAGGCTGACGCTCTATCGCACAGCGACGCTCAGATAATGGATTAAGGCCGACCCTTCTGCGACACTGCCACGTGAGACTGTCACGTGACCTCCACTGTTGCCACTCGCAGAACACCCCTGCCGCACATAGGCCAAAACACTTGTCTAGAGCACGCGATATCTAGCGATAACATTCGGTTAAAAATGACCAAATGGTTTGGATTTCATCATAGCCACCAGCCTGACTATACCTACTGCAAGGCAAAGGCCTCTACCATGTCTCTCCAATTCACCCTGTCATTTGCCAGCAGTGGCCACCGTACCCCTGCAAATTTCTTCTTAATCTCATCCGCCCACCTATATTTCTGCCGCCGCCTGCTATCTTGCCTTGTCTTGGAATCCACTCCGTTATCTTGCCTTCGCATTACATGTCCTGCCCAAGCCCATTTCTTCCTCTTGATTTCAACTAGGATATCATTAACCCGCGTTTGTTCCCTCACCCACTCCGCCCTCTTCCTATCTCGTTACGCCTATTATTTTTTTTCCATAGCTGGATGCGTTGTCCTTAACTTAAGCTGAACCCTCTTTTGTTAGCGTCCACGTTTCTACCGGCAAGATACAGCTGTTGTATACTTTTCTCTTGAGGGATATTGGTAAACTAAGATTCATGATCTCAGAGAATCTGACATATGCGCTCCACCTCATTCTGGATGTAAGCATCTGCAATTAAAATTAAACTCATGGGATTTCATCGTCATTTCTTGCCTCCCTCGTCGCACCGGCTTTGGGAGCTGCGGAAAACACAGTTCGGTCCTTCTAGAAATGTGCTTTGAACTCTGTACTGACGCCGGACCAACCATTAGGCGCCTACAGGCGAGGCATTCGGAAGTGGCGAGCTAATACCCTGTGATCTGTTCACGTTACTGAGTACTGCCATCATTACATTTGTTGTGGAATTTTAGATACACACGTTGTTCGGCACAGAAATTAGAAATTTTACCAAGTGTGTGGGCAGGGCTGCTGGTATATGCCCGATGTTTATCAAATATACTTTCGCAAAAAAAAAAAAAAAAAAATTCGCGCCAGATCCAGCGTACACAAGTCACAGAAGACTAGGGGCTAATTCTAACGATGAAAACGCTCACAAAACAACACTGAATAATCACCCTTCAATGATCAGACAGGCTTTCGTAAAGGGTACTCGACAGCAGACCATATCCAAGCTATCAATCAGGTGATATAAAAATGCGCAGAATATAACCAAGCCCTATTTATAGCCTTCATTGATCACGAGAAAGCATTTCACTCAGTGGAAACCTCAGCTGTCATGCAGGCATTGCGGAATCATGGTGTAGAAGAGTTAGGTGAAACTATTGGAAGCTATCTATAACGACTTCAACGAATCCAGGAAAACGAGAGGCAAGCACAGCAAAACAATTGTAATGCCGCAGGTTAAAACTAACGCCTACCGTTCATCATTCTTTCCTCGAACCACAGCTGAGTGGAACGCCTTACCCTATGAAGTAGCTGACATGCCCTCAGTTGAATCTTTTGTTACAGCTGTGTCATCTTATCTATGATGCTGCAAGTATTTCTTTACAACGCTTCTTGCTTTGCCGTCCGCCTTTCAAAGTGTATTCCTTCTTTCTTTTTTTGTGTGTTTTTTGATTGTGCACATTCCTTCATGGCTGTTTGTCAATAGCATGTTTTCTTTCTTTGCCGCTGTTAAACTCACCTTAGCAATTGTTCAAGAACAATGTATCCACTCCTGCTTTGACTGCCAAGAGGCAGTTGGCAGTATTTGATAAATAAATAAAAATAAATAAACATAGTCCTCCATACGGCGCAGCCTCATGTCGGCAAAGAAGCGCTTTATTAAAATTATTAAGTCTTAGGTACTACTCTCCTGAAGCTGTTGTGCAGTTTGTTGCGTGTCAGAATGCAGCAAAAGCTCAAGTGTGATGAGTTCCATCCCATGGGCTACAATGTCGAAGTACCAATCGAAGCAGCAGTGCGAATGCAAAATGATACCAGCCAACACTAAATAACACTTCATTGCAGCATAAATTTGATGCCGCCGCCATCGTGTAATGCATAAACAGTGTACAAATATCCTGCTTCGTGAAACCATTAGCGAGTCATAAAAGCCAAGAATAATTAACACTACGTCACAGCAATCGTCTGAACTAGCCGCCACGTAACGCATAAGCAGTACAGAGAACTCCCCACACTCCAGGTAGCCTCTGAAAATAGTATGTTGTAGCGCATGGAGGTGAAATTATTAGCCGGCAATCAGTCCACAACGGGACGCCGGAAACGACCTTCAACGAAAAACTTTGGCGAGGGCCGCGGATGGGGAGGAGGAGGAGGGCAGCCAAGCACGTGCCCCGATAAGTGAGCTGTTACAACGAGTGCGACCAGCGCTGCACAGATGGCGAAGTCGCCGCGCGCGCGCGTTGATGACAACCCGGGCGTCAGAATTATTCAGGCGCCCGTGTCAACAGGACCGCGCGGGGGGAATTGAAACAAAATGACTGCCGGCCGACAACATGTTCGCCCGGCAATAAAACAACCTGTCGAGTTCAGCACGCGCACAGCCCTTTCCGCGTGCGCACACACTACATACACTCCCCTCCTTCACCGCCGCCAAAAAGACCCCCCCCCCCCCCCCCTCTCTTCCGGGCAAGCAATGAGCCCCCCACGCCTGCGCGGCGGCAGCTTCTTCCGTCCTCGCGAGACTGGGAAACGCGAGAAATCACTTAGCCTAATTGAACCTGAGCCGCGCGTCGGACCGGCTTGACCGAGCCTGCCCGAAACGACAGCGCGCCGCCGCTTTCCAGCACTGCTTCCGCCGCCAAAGTTGTTAAAAACACGGAGAGGTGGAAATGAAAGAGCGCGGGGGGGGGGGGGGGGGAATCTCGCTTAACGAGCTTCGTCAGAGCGCGCGTCCATCCATCGTTTTGCACCATCGGAAGGAGGAGAACCTCATCATCCGCGCGCCTCAAATCCACTCCCTCATCTTAAGCAAACCTCGGCGACACTAGCCTATAATTTCATTACGAGCGAAGGGACCGACAAAGCGAAGTTGTCGCCGAAGAAAAAAGAAAGAGAAGGAAGAAAGGACGTGAGAGGGGGAGTTATTAAAATCAAATAGAAATGAGCAAAGGAATTGGAGCGGTGGCCCTGCAAACGACACGGGATCGAAATCAGTCACCGAGATATTAACGACAGGGGCACTACATTATATCGCGCGCTCGCGACGGTTCCAATGCCTCTGAACATTGGACGACTAGCAACATTCTACAAGTCAGCTCCTCCGCGAGGATGTTTTCCAAACAGAAGCTCTCGCACACAGACGGCATTGTAGGATTATTTTTCCCGAAAAGGAAGCGGGACAGATTGGCATTAATCTGAGTCAGAAGGAAGCTAGCGATACGAAACAATAGTCACCGGAAAAGCTTTCGAGTCAATCTAAAACATCCACAGACTGGCCATCCTCTCAGCAAAAAATCAGCAAAAGCCCCGCACCTGACGCGCTCGCTCCGTGTTTAGAGCAAGGATGCGAAAACGAGAAGCACGTCTGGACAGGTACTGGTGGGTGAATAGTCAGCACCGTAGTATCCTTTCGACATGTACCCTTCTTGGAAAGCTGGTGGCAACCGTCTCTGGAGCTGTGGTTGCCCCTCTCTCCATTTTCTAAAAAGGGTACAATGATGGGCGTCTGCGGGACCTTCTTCCCTCGCGCTAATCCTAATCCCTGTTGGTGGGTTCTCGGAGAGCGTGTCCGAACAAGGGTTTTTTGGCTGTAAAACATCTTCCCGCGAGTCGGCATTCCTGCAATTTTGCAAGCTGTCATTTCTCCCCAGCAAGCAGTCACACTAAATCACCACGCAGGCAGCGATTAGTTCCACTGATTTTAAGTTCCACCGCCGAGGCACGACGCGAGAGGTCACGGCACCAACTAGAAAAAAAAAAAAAAAGCGATGGGAAGGCGGGAAGGACGGAGGGGGGGGGGGGGGGGGGGGGTTAGAGTGGGGCGATCAGAAACGGCGAGCCGCCGCCAGTCAAGTGGACGAACAAGCTTATCGCCGGGAAGGCAAACAGCTGGTGCCATACAGAGAGAAAGATGGATGCCACAGGGCGCGCGCGCGCGCTGCTCGGGGCAATCGACGGCATTGCAATGACGACGGCGACGAACAACGCGGTGCCCGTGATGAGAGAAATAATGCCCGGAACGCAGAGGGTGGAAATATCAGCAAGGGAAGACACCGCGTCGCGAAACGCAACGCACGCACTGACAATGGCCCGAAAGCCGTAATGGTAGGCTATATACTTTCCGCCGCGACAAGTAGCAGGCCGAAGCCAGGCCGCGATAAACGCGTCGAGAGAAAAAGAGGCGAAGATAAGACTTCGTGACCTTAGGAGTCCGTGATGAGTAAGTCTGCGCAACCCGCCGAGCTTTCTTCCTAGCTACTGTCGCAGTTTACAAATACAGAAAAAAAAAAAAGAAGGAAAGCAGTTCAAGCAGACAAGTGACTCAGAGCACGTGTGTTTGAAGTAGTATGGGCAACGAGAGGTCAATGGACTAAAACAAACGATCCAAGCAGGAAGTATTTTCGTCAACCCCATTTGGTACTACCTCCATAGCGAGCACTTTTTTTTTTTTTCGGAGCGAAAGAAGAGATGCAAAATGACATAGGAACGGCAAGCACATTACATGCATTGCCATAGAACGAGGGAACCTCTTTTTTTTTTTTTCTGTACATGTAGTTTGAAACACAATAATCAAAAGAAAGAAGTGATTAATGCTAGGGACACACGCTTTGCGGGACAGGGGTGGAATGGCAGGCTTTCGTCAAGGGCACCAACACAAGTAAAACGTGCGTTCGGCTGAAACGATTTCGAGTGAAAGTTAAAAGATGCATCCATGATCCATGGACGGCCGGCATTCCGATTACTGCCCCCGAACAATTTACCCCACGTTCAACTTCATTAGCACGTGTGTTCCACAATGAAAAGACCAATGAATGCACTTCGCCTCTATGTCGTCAAGCGCACATGACTGGATACGTGCCAACATACCCCCGTACGTTCGTTCGCCCGAGAAAGAAGCATTTTATATTATCGAACTTCCCACACAGCCCAATCACGCACAAAAAGGGAAGGATAAATGCGCCATGTGTTCCGGGGCAATAACTACGCGAGCTGTCCAGCAGCAATCTCTTCCTCTGCTCTGACAAGCTGTCAAGGGGTGACAAAAAAATGAAACATACAGAAACGTAAGAGCGCGCTAACATGCATGCGTTTCGGGGCGCGACACGCCGCAGAGTAACTCACGCGGAATGAAAAAAAAAAAAGTCAAGAAAGAAAGCTGAGCCAGGCACAGCGAGAAATAAAAAGGCGTTGCGAAGGAAGCACGCAGCCAGAGAAGAAAAAAAAACGCAGCAAAACTCCCATCTGTCCTACATTTCCATCAACACACGAGCCGGCCTCGAAGAAAATGCATGCTGCCTTTCATATATAGAGGTCACTGGTCCCTACACGACGGCTGCGGAAAAAAAATAACGCCTCGAAAATATCTGAAGCATCGGAGTTCTTTTCAACACCCTTAGTTACTTGAGTATGACTGAAGATGTATTTAGTGAACACCTGTCGCGAGTTGGAAAAAAAGGCGGCAATTAACAATCGCGGCAGTGCAACACGCGCGAAAAGCATTTCACTGTTCGGCCATTCAATCACTAAAACAAATGCGCCCCCTTTATAGTTCTCTTAATAGCGCAGGACACTTGGCGACCGCCGATGCATGCGATTAAACTCCCAAGCATCGCTGATAGCTCGATGCACGTGCAATCTTGGCGCTGAACGTGTTCTCCACTCGGATGGAATTGGCGTAACTCGTCAGACTTGCGCAATGATATTTGCGTTCGAATTTTCCTCTTTCATTCGCGGCGGGTGCAGCACAAAAGGGGCGCGCGCCACGTGAAACAAGAACACGGCTCAATTAATTACAACGGTTACCTCTTGACAAATACGACGAGCCGCTCAAACCGGCGCGAGTGATGATCGGCTTCGGGCCCAGCTACCGATCCGGTGGGGACAGCGCGCTCCGCCACCGGCGCTGGCCCTGCGAAGCATGATGAAGCAGGGGCCGTGCCCTGGGCCGCTTCACAGGCAGCACGGAAAACGTGCACTGCAATCGGCGGCGATTTACCGAAATGCTCGAGCGCTCTCGGGTTAGGCCTAAGCGGACAGAAGCCACCGACCCTCGCGGACGTGCGCCGAACGAGCGCGGTGTAACGCGCCGCGTCGGGATGCATCGATTTCGGGCGGGCCCGGCGGGAGAGGCCGGGGCCGGGGGAGCCTTCCGCAACGGCTGCCTACCCCGAGACCCGAGCCCCGGCCGAGACGGCGACCGTGACAAGCCCGCGCGGAGAGACGCGAGAGGTTAGGCCTACTTACCTCCAAATCCTCGTACGTCCTGAAGCTGAGAATGGCAAAGCCGTCGATGACATCCTCCTCAAAGATGGGCTCCTTATTCCTTTTCTTGCGGTTCGGAGGCCTAGGAGGCTTTGCGGAGCGGCCGGGGGATTCATCGCCCTCATCGGCGCTCTGGCCGCAGCGCATCGCCTGCTTTTGCATCCGGGCGGCCCTTTCGCGGCGCCGACAGCGGGAGCCCCGCACTTTGGCTTCGCCTTCCATGGCGACAGACAACGCGGCGGCGGCGGCCGCGGCGGCCGAATCAACCGCCGCGCCTCCGGGAGCACATCGCCAGGCACATCCACACGGCGGTTAATCCAAGCACGGGGGACACACTAGATCCAGGCACGGGGCGACGACAATCCAACCGATCACCGTTCGACGCACGAATGGACGCTTTTCTTTTTTGAACCGGTAAACGCCGTCCGAGCACTCGACACGAAACCCCAATTGTTCGCTTGAAATGGCGGAGGGAGATGGCCGGAGCTCGAACAGGCCGCAGCGCGCCGCGGCTCCTTCGGGAGGAAGTGCCTCCGCCGGCCGGCTTGGGAAAATAGTGCGCGCGCAGCCCGCGCTTGCGCTCTCTCCCTCTCCGCTCTCGCGGCTGCCGACGACGCGCTCCCCTCGCGACGGAATGCGCGCCTCCACCGCCACCGTGCGCGCCGGCGGGTTCTTCGCCGTTGTTGCTTCTGCTGCCGCCGCCGCGGCTGCTGCTGCGCCGCTCGCGCGCGCGGTGCCTCGCGGCGAGCACCGGTGGAGGAGAGGACTCCTCCCGATACAATTAGGAGAGCGGCTCATTTGCGCGCGCGCGATCAATGCGAAGCGCGCAACACGAGACCTAAATCACGCTCCTCAGCTGCCGCTCCTCCGGATCGCAGGCCCGAAAAATGTGGACCTCTGCTACGGGGTAAGTCACGTGCGCCTCTCTCCTTGGCCCGCCGCCACTTGTCGTTGCTGTTTGCTCCGGGCCCGGGTCTATGAACGCGAGCTTTTCTTTGCTGTCATAGCACTTGTTCAGCTCTCAGAGGACTTTTTGTGTTTGGTTTTTTTTTGCGACCGTAGTATTGGAGTTATGTGTGGACGTGGTGTTACTAATCGATAAGACTGTATTTATGTGGATATAAAGTTGTCAACTTTTTATTGCAATGACATAAGCTGCACAACATTCTGCAGGGGATGAAATAATCAGACAGGGAGAGACAAATGTGTGGTACACTTTACTGCGTTCTAACTACGGAATTCCGAGGCTGATATATTGCTTATTACAGAATTCTTATTACAGCTTTACCTTGTAGGAGGCATATACCGCTCACTTAATTTTAGTTGTCCGCGATCTTGAATCGTTCATTTAGTTCATACAAAGATGCAGCTACAGATGAGCTGATTCTTACTCTTTTTTTTTTTACTTTGTTCGGTAAATTAAACAGGTACGAGAGCAAACAATTACATTCTTTCAGAACATTCATTCTGCGGCTGATTCTTCCGTCTCGGTGTAGCTTCGTGCGAAATTATTTCTCTTCTCTATTCGCTCCCGTAACTACAGGAACTTACGGTCCCTTACCGAAAAATGTTTCGTACCTTCTTTCTTCTACATTTTGCGGGAAATAGCTTCAACTGCATTAATTTCAAATTCGCTGCTGGTCAATATCAAATGTCAGTGACTAGGACAGAGCATGTTACATGTTGCAAAACGACTTGTGCTATGGCATGCTATTTCGGGTGGTATTTCAAAGTGCTAAGGTTATAACACAGTATTGAAATCGATTGAGTGGTGCTTTGTTAAACAAGAATGGCGTTCGATGCTGCCGCGCCTTGGAGAAGCGTGTGTGTGCGTGCAAACGCGTCCGTGTGGAAGGTTCAGATCAATTATTTTCCGTCAGGCGAGACGAAGATCCATAGCGGTGGCGGGCCCCGAACTGTCGCCTTCATTGTATGCAGAGGCGCATTGTCAAACGGCGCCCATCCTTTGAGAAAAGTTTCGCAACTCGCACCTCGGCAGCAGGTGCTTTTCAATGGGGAGCGCTTGCGAGAAGGGCTTCTCTGTACACAGTGGCATGTGAAGCGCTCGCTCGGAGGCACATCGCTCAAATGCTGCGCTCAAGTGACGAAACTGCAGAGCCTTTTGCCTAACGCGCCTTTGAAGGTCGCTAGCTAGCGCGTTTGGAATTGCTTGTTTTCTTCCTTGTTTCTCTCTTCCTTTCTTTTTTTCTGTCTTTCGTTGTTCATTTCTTTCTCATGCCTCTGTGCAGGCCGGTAAATGTGTTATGTCGCAGACGTTGCGCCTATAATGCACTTTAAAAAGTGGCTGCTGACGGTTAAAATATTTTTCATGTGCTTTGCACCCATTTTTTTCATTTTATCGGTGATGGAATGAGCATGTTGAAATTGAACAAAAATTGATGGATGTCGGTCTGTGATGGTTCGTTATGGTGAAGCGGAATTATAGTTTGGCTGGACCAGAAAAAAAGAAGTCACTACCTGAGATGGGAACTCACCCGCTTGTAGCGTAAAATGACACCCGCGGGCAGCGGTAATACATACGCGGTTGAAAGCAATAAGGTGGCTATCTGCATTCTTGTTTCTGTGTCGTTTATGATGCAAACAAACGCGGAGCAGTTGTTACTGAACGGTTTGTTGTGTTCTGGTGCTCGGTAAAGTTATTGACGTTTTGGTTTACGACCAAGCGAAATAAATGCGGATTCATTAGACATTCAAGCTCAGCGCATTTCTACTATGATGTAAATGTTTTATTGAGGTTATAAAGGGGGGCAAAGGAGGCGAGCTTCGCTGTTAAAAGTTTGAATGCCTTTATTACTTTCTGTGCTTTGTAGGCTGGGGCAACTGCGGGCGTCGCCTCCTTGTGGTCTTCCGCTTGAACTCGTTCTCCGGGTGGCCAAGGCTCTGACCTTCCTTGTCAGCTGGAGCTGAGCGCACTGACGTGGAGCGGAAATTTGGCTAGTTGGTTAGTTGATTAACAAGAGACAAAGCAGCGCATTCACGCGTACGTGGCCTTGTTTGATTTTTCTTTTTTTTTTCTTAGCCTACCTCTGTCGTTCGCAAGCTGCAACTTCGAAGGGAACGCTGTGGGGATGTAACCTGCATATAGCGCTGAGTAAGGGAGAGGTTACACAAGGTTATCTCCGTGACTCTGAACAGGCGGGAACGCAGTGACCACGGACACATTCGCATACATATTCAGATCATGGATGCAGAATAGATAAACCGGAATATAATTATCAAGATAACTAAACAGGCAGTCTCTTACCTGTGTCCACCGAAACGACGTCATACGGAGCCGATAATTTTCTGCCGTAGCCGCTAAGAAAGCAACAAAAAAGGATACTCTTTTAGGCCGAGGTCCCATGTACTCCATCCATTAATTTTTAACTTTATTTGAGGGTAAAAGAGAGTCCATGTGGTTGCCTATAAAAAATATCTTGTTTAAAGGGGTCCTTTTAAATTCGCCCCTGGATTCCAGTTGTAGCCTAAAGTCTAAGCGCGGAGTGCAATACGTTTAAGCAGTCATACGTTCTATTTCTCGCCGTTACCTATACTGTGGAGAGTGCACTGAAACGATACCTTTTACTTTTGTTTTCTTTGCTCAGGGAGCGTAAAATCTGTTAACTTTTGAACATTCTTTTCGGAGTCAGAGTTTAATATCACTGTCAACGTTATAATTTCTGGGAAGGATGCAATGCATCCCATATATAGTTGTTTTGATGTATAGTGGTTTACACAGAGAAAGACGAGTATTAGAACGAGAAGACTTATTTACGTATTTTACCAACCAACTTTTACTGTTAGCATGGAATCCAAATTGGAAAGAACAACCTGCTTAGAGTCTCGCTTACCGATTATACTGAATAGTCAAATAAGCTTCTGCTACACGTACAAAGCGCTAGGAATCGCCGATCTACCAACATAGGGTTAGGATCCAGACTGCCGCCTCATGCTTGATCTGGGGGGTCTTAAATGGGCTGCCCATACAGGAATTAAATTTAGTGGCAAATATTCAGTGTCGGTTGACATCAGCAGAACCGGCTGGACGAAGACACATTCGTCTTCTATCTCTGCCAATTATCCAAGATTATTGATAATTCTGGGAAAGAAAAATGGTCTGTTTTTCCAGAGTCACACACAACTTTCAAGTGCATTAACCATAGCTGAAATAGATAATGAAAAAAAAAAATGGCTGAGGCTTAACTTGGTTAAGCCTGGAGAATGCGAAGCATCATCCTGTCGCGTAATTTGGAGGCGCACAACCACAGCGACGGCGCGAGGTGGGCCCCCGTTTCTCCACTGTCGTGACGTCATCGTGTCACGTGGTGTGACGTCATGTATCACGTGATTTGGAGGCGCACAACCACAGCGACGACGCGAGGTGGGCCCCCGTTTCTCCACTGTCGTGACGTCATCGTGTCACGTGGTGTGACGTCATGTATCACGTGATTTGGAGGCGCACAACCACAGCGACGGCGCGAGGTGGGCCCCCGTTTCTCTACTGTCGTGACGTCATCGTGTCACGTGGTGTGACGTCATGTATCACGTGATTTGGAGGCGCATAACCACGAACGGTGAAGGGCTGAAGTGGTAGCTAAAGTAGTATGCTTCGCATAAAAGAGTAAGGACAGGACTCACGCTAGTCGTTTTTTGTGTTAGTTAAACTACCTGAAATTAGTAACCAACTAGATTAAGAGCATTTGCAGTTGCACACGGACTACATCAATTCTCTACCGTGGAGCTTTTGCATCAAAACGATGTGACAATAAATCTCTTCTCGCAGTAACAGCGCAGAGATTTACAAGTCCTGGCTTGCCAAGCGCGGCTAACCTCCAATTCCAAACACATAAAATATCGCGCTGTGTCACAGGGCACAACAGAGACGTTGCTCGGAGCAATCAACAGGCCAGGAAGCACCTGCGAGCGCCGGCAATAAAGTTCACGCGAGGGTAAAAATATTCACGACGAGCCGAGAGAGCATCAGCCCTTGAGAGACAAGTGCGCTCACAGCTGTTGCTCGCCGTCTGAAAACTTGGGCGCGCGCGCGCAAATGCTTTGGCATTACGTTCGCGCAATACTTACACAATGTGCCTCACCTTAGAAGTGCCGATCTGCGAGTTGAAGCGGCCAGTGGTTATGGCTTTAGGCCCTGTTCACGCATGCCTCACCCGCTCACCGTAAATAACGGTTGGAAGTTCAGCAGGGTAGTTGTCATACGGATACGAGAGAACGCGCGCTCGTTGCGTAACACAGTCATCCGCTTACTTGTGTTTTGACAGTGTTGTGTTTCTACCCCCCCCCCCCCCCCCCAACTCTCTTTGTGTGTTCCCGTCACATCTGTATCCACTTAGGTCATGCCCAGAGGCAGTGCGTGGACGCATTCGACTCCTGGATTCCACGTACCACCACTTCTGCCTAACTGCCACGACTTGTTTTCCGGAGTTCCCCTTAAACGGCACCCAACGCAGCAGTATTGACCCTGCGACTTTGTGTGTGCATCTGTCAGGGTGACATGTCTCAACGCCTGCTGCCACCTGCGGAGACGAGCGTCTGCCAAGCGTCTGCCATTCAACCGCGCCACGCGCTTCTGGACACTTCCGAGTATCCAAGTGCCTCAGCGGATGAAGCGAGGTGACGACGCTGCAGGTGTTCGCCTTTCGACGTTTCCTTGGAACAAGATATGGGATCCTACTAGCCCGACAATACGGACTTCTGGACTCTTCCGAGTACCAAGCGCCTCAGCCGAGGCAGGTGATGAAGAGGGGAACGACCTTGGAGCACCCGGACGAAGTCCCTACGATTGGTCGGAAAAGGCGGGAAGATCTCGGGAGGGTCTATTTAAAGCGCTCGACACGCTCATCGAGGAGCCATTCCATAAGCGATTCCCTGAGCGATTCCTTCAGCGTTTCCCTGAGACTTCTCAGCTTTTACCTTGTGTGTCTCTTTTTGTAAATAATCATGTAAATATGTGAATACAGTTTTTCCTTCACTTCCCCTACTCCCTGTCTCCGGCCCACGTTCCTTCACCCTTCGGCACTGCGGCGGTGCTCCTGGACCCGATGCCTGGTGGAACACGCTACTTGCACGGCAAAACATATCAACAGCAATACTTTGATTTGAGCTAGTTGGTTGAAGCATGACATGTTTACGCAAAAGGCGTACTGGCGCTAAAAAACGGAGACAACACACACAACAGGACAGGACTGGCGCCAACTTCCAACTGAGTTTATTCACAGAAAAACCACTTAAAAACCACACTGCATGCAAAAAGTTACAGACAAACCAGATACAAGGGGTGATTTAACAAAGATACATGTGCTAAACGGACCAAAGCAATGATTATAACGCTGACAAAGACCCACTAAGAAACCTAATCTCTTTATCTGACAATGACACAGATGGCTGGCTTATGCAGATATCGCCCCTCTGCTTGATGCAATAGGCTTCTATTACTTCACGCTTTAATCTGTCTTTTGACCTTGCAATGAATTTCGTGTTCTCAAAACCGGGAGGGCATTTCTAGCTTTTGCAGTGAGTGGCCATGTGGCATCGATAGCCATTTTTTACAGCAATCTTGTGCTTCCTCACTCTTTCATTATAGCACTGGCCTGTCTGGCCGATATATTCCTTACCGCAGCTTAGAGGAACAACATACACAGCATCAGCCGTGCATTCAGTGGCGCGGATTTGGTGTTTTTTTTTTTTTTTTTGCACTGCCTAACCATTATGGCACAGAGCTTCGATGCGCAAATTGAACGCATTCATAAAGCCGGGTACCCAGAACACCTCATCAGTAGTATCAGTGAGGACCTGGTCAAGAAGCGCAAGCGGACGTTGATGGGAGAACAGGGTCAAAAAAACAAGGATAAAGAAAAACAACCGACGGTGGTGATTCCCTATATTCACCGGCTTTCGCACAACTTGAAGAAAGTGGCTAGCAGATATAAGATCAATGTGGTGCTTTCTGCTCCCTGCAAGCTGTCGCGCGTTTGCACTTTCAACAGAGTAAGAATGGTTAGGCAGTGCAAAAAGAAACACCAAATCCGCGCCACTGAATGCACGGCTGATGTTGTGTATGTTGTTCCTCTAAGCTGCGGTAAAGAATATATCGGCCAGACAGGTCAGTGCTATAATGAAAGAGTGAGGCAGCATAAGATTGCTGTAAAAAAATGGCTATCGCAGCCACATGGCCACTCACTGCAAAAGCTAGAAATGCCGTCCCGGTTTTGAGAACACCGAATTCATTGCAAGGTCAAAAGACAGATTAGAGCGTGAAGTAATAGAAGCCTATTACATCAAGCAGAGGGGCGATATCTGCATAAGCCAGCCATCTGTGTCATTGTCAGATAAAGAGATTAGGTTTCTTAGTGGGTCTTTGTCAGCGTTATAATCATCGCTTTGGTCCGTTTAGCACGTGTATCTTTGTTAAATCACCCCTTGTATCTGGTTTGTCTGTATCTTTTTGCATGCAATGTGGTTTTTAAGTGGTTTTTCTGTGAATAAACTTCGTTGGAAGTTGGCGCCAGTCCTGTCCTGTTGTGTGTGTTGTCTCCGTTTTTTAGCGCCAGTACGCCTTTTGCGTAAACATGTCTTGTTGTGTTTTGAGTTTTGTTGCGCGGATGTTGAGATTTCGTTCGTCGCTTTCTTACTGTGATTACAATTAATTCTTTCTTGTTTTTGCAAGCTGAACAGTGTACCACACTCAAGCGCCACTTTGCACAAGGCTTCCTTTGTTGTTGTTGTTGTAAGCCGTGTAGTGTACCACACTCAAGTGTAACTTTGCATGCTAATCGACGCTGTCTGATTTGTTTGCCGGAACAATGGCGATTGACCTTGCACCAATATCGCATTGACTCGAGTTCAATGACCCTTAGTGCCACACGGTACGTCGGCTGTATTCTCGTTGGCTTTTGCTGTCCTGAATCCTGTTCATTGTCACGGTTTCGTCGGGATGCCTTGTTCGTGGTGATCTGTTTTTGTGTCAGCAATGACTGACCGCGCACAAGCAGTTACACACGAGGAGCACTAGTGATTGTAGCGGCGCCTCTTGTGTGTCTAGTCATGTGATCTTTCTGTCTGATTGTAAAGCCCCTTATTGTGTATGACTCAACTGAGGCTCAGTTAGATGCACGCCCGGAAACCGAACTTGAACTCATGTGCCCACCACATATACATGCTCGCGCATCCGCTCCTCACACATTGCGCGCACGCATGTACAGACACGCACGCTCGTTTACAGATGGGAACGGTGTTGTAAATCCCCCGATACTTTTAGTTTTATGAAAATATTATGAAGGATAAAAAAAATGGCTGAGGCTTAACTTGGTTAAGCCTGGAGAATGCGAAGCATCATCGTGTCGCGTAATTTGGAGGCGCACAACCACAGCGACGGCGCGAGGTGGGCCCCCGTTTCTCCACTGTCGTGACGTCATCGTGTCACGTGGTGTGACGTCATGTATCACGTGATTTGGAGGCGCACAACCACAGCGACGGCGCGAGGTGGGCCCCCGTTTCTCCACTGTCGTGACGTCATCGTGTCACGTGGTGTGACGTCATGTATCACGTGATTTGAAGGCGCACTACAGCGACGGCGCGAGGTGGGCCCCCGTTTCTCTTCTGTCGTGACGTCATCGTGTCACGTGGTGTGACGTCATGTATCACGTGATTTGGAGGCGCACAACCACGGTGAAGGGCTGAAGTGGTAGCTAAAGTAGTATGCTTCGCATAGAAATTTATTTCGGCATAAACGGTACAGTTTGGTTGCAAAAAGATGCGCGTACCAATGGGGTTCTCCTGATTTGAAAATTGTCCAACCTTGTTTATCTGTTACAAGCATGAGGTTTCCGCAATGAAAATTCTTCCGCGCGATTCGCGCCTACTTTTGTATTATCCCAAGCAAATTCAGCTATACAAAGTTGCGAACTTCACTCGAGAGCGAGCCTACTATAAATTGGCCAAAGTTTCGGCCATTCAAAAAGGCATTTTTTTTGTCTTGATTCTGATATTTTTACATGTAATACTCGTGTCATTCCTAACTTTTCTCAGAAGGTATTGTGCTTCTAAAGCTATGTATGTTCTTTGTGCTTTTTCCAAACAATGCAAATTGAGAACTTAGTAATAATAATCCAACTTTTTTTACTCACAGAATGGTTGCCAGATACTGGTATAGAAGCGCCGAAACGTTTTGTACTGCGTTGTTGAAAGCGAAAAATGAATTTGTGATTAGGCTATGGCATTTGCAGGGACACTTGTCGAGAAGAGCTAAAATCCGTGATTTATATTTCAAACGCCGTATATTTTTTGGTATTGGTGTCAAATCAATTATGCAAATTACGTAACTTTAATTGGGGCTAAATATGACTGCACGCGCCATACCGGCAAGCACTACAACACTTCGTAGGCGAGACATTTTTCGAGCTAACTATAAGAAAGCAATCAATAAAAAAAAAACAGGCATGTATTTGGGACAGCGCCCACGTACCCGCCGAGGAATGATTCTTTTGGTTTTGTACACTATCTCAAACCGTGTACCAAACTACCGTGCCGTTATAGCGTCGGACACGTCAAAACTGTTAGTCAGCGGACTTGAGTCCCTCTAAACAATAAGTAGTATAAAGGGTGCAAGCAGTCCTCTGGCTCACACCCTTTCATAAAAAGGAGTATACTAGAGGACACCATACTCCTTTTTTATTCCCATATAGGCGTATTGCTGTTCAGGGCGTACACGAATGCAGGGAGAAAGTCCGTTGACTGCCACAGCGGGGGTCGCTAGATGCTCTGGAATGTTCTGTTCCTGGGAGAGGGGCTCTCTTTGTTCCCGAGCGAGGCATTTTTCAGCCGGCGATAAAAACAGGCCTAGCAGCGCAGCGATCCAAAGCAGAGATCGCGATAAGGATGCGAGACAAACATTTGGCAGTGTTTCGGTCTTCTCCTGTGGGATGGGGGGGCTTGGCATTCACTCGAATTTTCCTCCCAAGCGCGGCTCTTTGCCGCGCCGCTCCCACACCGGTTAGCTGCGGCCACTGGCCTGTCTTTTTTCTTCGTTTATTTTTTGTCTCCTTAGCTTTTCCGTTTAATTCGCCCAGGTTCCTGCACGGCATACTAAGAGGGACTTACACGAAAAGGGTGCGCAGGCACTTGCAGGAGTGAATTTAAAGTTCGCAGAGGATGTGGCGCACACAGCGAACGTCCCAATTTTGTATTCGAAGCAAAACTGCTGGCAAGTTTCGCCTGTTTTCGGGATGAATGTGTACAGCGTCATCCGTCAGGCTGACATCTTTGAATGTGCACTGCACACAATGAAACTAGACGCACGCAGAAGAGAGTATTGTTGTGCGCAGTGTTAATCATGGGAAGTCTAGCAACTGGGCCGTCTATCAACTCTATTACGTGCTGGCCTCTGTTAAATGTTAGTATTCGGGCTCCCACGTTTATTCTGATATGCAATGATCCGGCCACTCCGGACACCTATTTTAGGTTATAGACATTTCCCCCTTGACATGACCACAGTCGGTGAGTGGCTGGCTAGCACCGAGGAGGTTGTATATATGTCTTTATACGTAACCTCCTTGGCTAGCACAAACCGAAGAAGTGATCACAGAACACTTCGGGCGTCTTTCGCTGTCGTTTCTGACGTCATTCTACGGCATCGTGCTTAATTTTTAAGGCGAAAGCCGTTAATGTCTCATCGTTGTAAGCAGCAGTTGTCGACAGAAATGTCACGCTTTTCAGTTGGTCGAAACGGTCGGGACGTCACAGTGCGCGAATTTCAAACGGGGCCAATTGTACTCTAGCTAGTAACCAGGCAACCAATTGAAGGGATCGTATAGTGATGCTCCAAGTAAGTGGGACTGAGCTTAGTTAATTGCTTAATTACTCAATTAGCCTAATTAACATTTCTAGTCAGGCCATATAAATAAATAAAACCGAGTAAGAAATTGGTCGAGCTCGGGAATCGAACCCCGGTCTTCGGAGCGTGAGACGAGCATGCTATCCACTGCGCCATGCCAGCTCGATGGTTTGGGAACAACAAAGGTGCGTCTAGTGAATACGGTGTCTTCGCTCACTCCCATCCTCCTCCCTTCCCTTCTGGCGAGGTTTAGGTGTCCACCGAGATGTGAGAGACAGATACATTTCCTTTCCTCAAAAACCAATTTACCGACGAGCGAGGCATAGAACCGAATGGGCGATGGCGTTGTATGGACTCCTGGAAGCGTTGCAAGACGCTGTCGCGTTCCACTCTTAGAGGCGAAGCTTAAAATCTTAACCACACATCAGTGACCGCACTTTAGGTCAAAAAAGTGCCCCCCTGAATTTTGACGGGTGTCCACCGAGATATGTGAGACAGTTACTGCGTAATTTCCTTTCCTCAAATACAATTTTCATTTTCTTCATTACGGGCCATCTTTGTCTTTCTTCTTCCACTCCCACTTCCTCCCTTCCTCTACGGTGCGATTCAGGTGTCCACCGAGATGACAGAGAATTACTGCGCCCTTTCCTTTCCTCAAAAAGCGTTCAAAGGGCAAGGAAGGCATCGCGCCGAACGGGTGGTGGTGTTCCGTGGACTCCCTGGCACCGCTACAACACGCTGTCGCGTTCCACTCCTAAAGGCGAAGCTTAAGCGTCACTAATCAGCAGTTAATTAGTATTCAGGCACAAATCAGTAATTAACCATTAATTAGTCATTTGTCGTCACTTAATAATTAGTACTCAATTACATGTGACGCCACCAGTGCCACAGAAGCAGTCAAAGGGGTGCGGAAAACGCTTTCGCCTCTACGCACTTTAGACCGTCAAAGTGCCCCCTGAATTTTTTTGCTTTTACTATCGGTGTATCGCCACCACGCGTGGTAACTCATGGTTTTAAATCTCGAGAGAATGGCCAGCTAAAGCCAGCCCCGAAATCAGCTGCCGAAGCCTTGCGGTGAGCAGCTAGGGATTATTAGCCGGGTGAAATTTTTAATTGCGGAGGACTCGGCACCTAAGCTTTCCTCGGCTCTTGACAGCCTGGATACTTGGCTGTCAAGAGAAGGATACATGGAAGACCGTCGGATCGCGTTCCTTTAAACATCGTCCTTAGCCGATTCCATTAACGAAACGGGCCAACATTACCAAGGTTACCAGCATATGCGTAAACACAGTAATATCAGCTAATAGGAAGTAGTGTTCTACAATGAGGGAATCGTGCGAAATAAACATGTGTCCGGAAAAACTGGCGAGCTAAGCTGGGTTTATTGCATAACAATGTTATACTCTTGAGTATATTATTTCTACTCTGTATGCATGTATTGTTTATTTTTTTTTAATTGCGCAATATTTTTCTCCTCTGCTATACTTGGCTGCACGTCGTAGCACAGAGATCCTTCCTGAAAGAGGCATTCTTCTGTACAACAAAATAAACGTTCAAAACAACATCAACAACAACAAAAAAACACACCCTGACCCAAGGCAGCGCACGCAATATCGTTTTCATTCAGAGAGGTATTTCACAAGTCACATCGAAAAGCACTGTTGCTGCGCACGCTTTCGAAAGCCCCATTGAGAACCCCGTTCAAGAGCCTATGCCCATTGCAGAACTCATGGCGTAAGAATGCGGTGCCTTTTGATGCTCTTTATTTTTTTGTTACTTGGCGCCATTCCTGCCCCTTATTAGCTCGCTAGATAACCATTGTTTGATTTGCCCAATCTGATAGTGCGTATCGATCCTTGGCGATGTAGCAGTCCCGTCATCAGAGGGCTTATTGCTGTTGCTACGCTCTCGATATTATCTTTCGCTCGCCTATCCAAGCAGCACTTTCGGCTCCGGAACCGTGAAACCTCCAGACGCATGTTTTGAGCTGTTCACTTTTACTGTTCACATTTTATCTGTTCACATTTTATCTGTTCACTTGCATATATCAGGTCAGATATGTTAGCGTTTTCCCTTCACATCTCTGTGTCTTCGTAACCATGGAACTCTCTGGTAGTTTTCTCTAGATTTTTTTTTTTTTATCGCGGCTGCAGGAACCCCGCGTCAAGCGATTAGATGCACACAGCTTCGCGTAGTGCAAAACGGTTGCCTGCTTCTTTTGTCTAATCTTTCTATCAAGCTCTTCAAGTGAAACAAGGCTAACGTATCCGAACAGATTGCCGATGCATTGTCTCTGCCTGAAAGGCAGAGATTCTTGTATATACCGGAGGTAGAGATAAAATGATGACCTCCACAATACTGCGTAAGAATGCAGAGGTCGACTGCAGACGTTATAGGATGATTTCGTTACACGTGCTTCTTTGCAAAAGGAACCGTCAGTGAGAGCAGGTGTGACGCTCAGCGGAAAGCATGGCGGTCATCTCGAGTTCAGGTCATTCACCTTATGTGGCAGCCGTGAGTGAACAAAATTTCGCATCTTTGTTATTTTCTCGCGTGTACAACCGCGCGGAAGTACTTACGCACTGGAATGGGCGCTAGCTTTCACATACCTACACAAGGAATAGTTTCGAACCTTTTCTAGCTCAGCGCCAGGATCCAGGAGCGCCTTACGTGTATATCTGCTCGAGTTAAGGCGCGCTACCAGTGCCGACAGAAGGAGGCCAATGGATCGCATTTTTACTCGCAGCCTGGGTTAAAAAAAAAAGGGGGGGTCATGGGTTTTGCTTTCCAGCTCTGTAGCTGGTCACTCACTGCAGCCGTGAAACTCCAGAGGACCGGAAGGGCTAGAACGCGAGGTCTCGTCATGCTCCAGAGATTGTGATAATGCGTGTTGGAATGAATTGCGTTGCAATTATGTACAGCGGTTATGTGTTGTGTTGACGTGTAGTTGTGATTATGTGTTTTGTGATGAAGTGTAGTTGCAATTATGTGTTTGGTGATGACGTGTAGTTGTGGTGTGTGTGTGTGTGTGTGTGTGTGTGTGTGTGTGTGTGTGTGTGTGTGTGTGTGTGTGTGTGCGTGTGCGTGTGCGTGTGCGTGTGTGTGTGTGTGTGTGTGTGTGTGTGTGTGTGGTAGTCCTCCGGTGCCATAACGGCGGCCTGTGCGACGCTACAAGGCAAGAGCAGCAACGGAAACCCGGGGGTCGACATGCTGGACTGTTGTGCTGTACTGTGTTGGGTTTGGTTGGGTTAGGTTTTATTGCACATAAGCGACGACATGCTGAAGTGGAAGACGATGAACTATGGTGGAGAACTGCCATTGTGCGGCAAAAAAAAAATAGTAATAAAGAGTTTGTATGACACCGGTCACAGGTGTTGCATAGGTTGTCGCCTTGGGAGTAAACGCGCTGGACGGGGTTGACTGCTTCGAGGCAGACTGAAAGGCAAGAGCTCCCCAAGTGGTACAGGAATACGAACCGAAGCCGTCGCGAAGAATTTAAGCAGTGACGGTGGCCACGTTGATGCCACTCCACATGCCCGTGCTATTTCATCTTTACTTTTATTTTTTTTTATTTTTTTCTGGGGGGGGGGGGGGTGCAGATACTAATACTACTATGAGGGGAGCAGGTCCAAGAGGCTGACGAACCGACAACACCGTGTCCTCGCCTGCTGCCCTTGTTCTCTTACCTGCACCGCCTGTTTGCGTCAGGCACCCTCCCCTTCTTCACTAGCCGCGTTTACATGAACGCGACAGTAGCGCATCGCATTTCCTTGCGTATCTCGCGGGGCCGATGCGCTAGTGTTTGCGCGTACCGCATCAAGTCTGGCGGGGCTGAGACGCTTCGCCCATTGCGGAGGGGGGAGTATTGTATAGCCAGGACAGGGATGAGGAGAGACAGTTACTAACCAGTTTACATTCACCGCTGAAGTCGACTTGTCATTCTCGATCTAGCCTCGTCTGGCGCATTGATGCGACGCGCTTTCCTAATGCGTTGTCACAGTTTACATGATGCGATAAAAAAGTTGATACGATGCGCTGCTGTCGCATTTATGTAAACGCGGCTACTGTGGGCCTGGTTTGTGGCCCCATGACCACCGCGCATGGTCCCAGAGGAAGAGGTTTTCTTTCTGAAAAAAAAAAAAGAACGTAAACGACAACATTGGCCAGACAGAGAACGCGTTGGTCACAGAATAATTATTGTCACGTAAAAGCATGACGACTGGAGAATGCGCTGGCCATCCTTCGGTGCGTGGCAGTACAGGTCCTTCGAATATTAGAGGGAACAAAGTCTGAGCGTTCGGTTAATGATTACTTGACAGTTTTGTGTTAAAAACACACATTTCGCCGTATTCTAACTTGTTCCCCATAAGTTCAGTAAAACACTTATATTCTTGCCGGCTGCCAGTTCCCCATAAGTTGTTTTTGACTTCAGTAGAGAAACAACCGAAAAAATTGTCATTTTGGGCAAACTCGTGGTTCACTTTCATATTTAGGGGGACCTTTGCAGAAG
The DNA here is from genome assembly GCF_055824585.1 of Amblyomma mixtum. NCBI lineage: Eukaryota > Metazoa > Arthropoda > Arachnida > Ixodida > Ixodidae > Amblyomma > Amblyomma mixtum. The sequence continues at coordinate 286,599,964 of NC_143013.1, forward strand.
CAGCACAGGCTATCACGCTACAGGAAGCTAACATGAACTGTTTTACAATAAGCTGGTTATAAAAAGAAAAAAAAAAGAAAAATGCAGGCTGCTCGCAATTGTCTGTGTTCATTATGGCCTGGTGTCGTGATTTTCGCATTTCGCATGCACAGAGTCTATTTCGCCTCAAATTTCCGGTCAATTATTTCATTCTCGAGAGTCTAGAAAGTTGCCGGGTTCCTTTTCGTTACACTTATGACTGAGCCGGTAATTAGCCGGCAATTATTGTTAATAACACTCATGAATTGTACGTCCTTCCTTTCTCTTTTGTAAAGACGCTTATAGGTATCTGCTCAGCGTTCAGCTCGTTGGTCGTTTGTATCTTGTGTCGACTTAAGACTACGCATCTGCATATTGCTTTCACGTGAACTTATCTTTGACATGGAAATCACAATTTTCCTTTCAGCCGCAGTCCGCTCTAAATTCTAAGCACGTAATCCCAGAGGTGGCCGTTGTGCGTAGAAGTGAAGCCGGCGCAAAGGATATGCGAGCGAGAACCGAAATTAAGAATTCTCTCTTGTCGGCGCACACGACGAAGGTGCTACGCTGGGCAGGGGGCTCATGAAAAAAACATAAGATGCACCTGAGGTCATTCGTTAATGCAAATTATAGCCTTGACTGTACTTACCTGCAGTTTTTCTCCGAAGCCTGTAACTGAACCTGCACTTTGCTCTGGAAGAGTTGTTTTTCTGTTTTTTTTTTGTTTTTTTTTTTACAGCGCACATCAGCACACTTAGAAACTTTCTGGCGAGAGATTCTACGAAAACCTTGAATGATGCCGTGCCGGGAAGTATTGCAAAAAGAAACAAGAGAATGACACATGTCTGCAAGCGGCCAATTCAGCGGCTCTTTGGATGTCCATTTCGATGTTTTCCGTTACGACATAATTTATGAACGATTCCCTCTTCGCTTCTCTTGTTTTTCTGCTGATCAGACAAGCGCTCAGTGCTCAACTTTATTTTTTGTTTTCTCCTTCGTGCAGTTGCAACCAACCCTTATCAGCGGGCGTGCAGTCGATGCAGACTCAAGAGTTCAGACAAACTGCTCTGTAAATAATAAATAAACGGTAACGGGCCACTGACCGCCGGTAACCGGTGCTTGTGACAAGCTAAGCTTGCTCACAGCATAACCGTATTCGGACTTCTCTCGAAGAGTCACTGAAAAAGGAACTATATTGTATAGAGGACAGGAACCTAAATAATATAGCGTGTCGACAATGCCCACCGAAATTACAACCACGGTCAGTGATGTGAGCTCAACTGCATGCTGTGTTTCTGACAGCCGCTTTTCCCTAAAATGAAAATAAAAAAGAAAAAAGGATCAGAGTTTGGTGGGAGAAAGGGCAAACTCATACTTCCACCAGCAAAAGCAACCTCAGAAAGGACTTTTGAAGAAAATATACAAGTGCAGGCGATTGTAAACTTCCACGGCAAAATTGCGAGGGCACTTTGGCAACTATAGTGTTGTGAGGCGAAAGCCGAAGACAGTATGCCGTGACGGTTTATTTGAAATGTCAAGTTGAATACGCAGTAGCGTCCAACTTAGAGAACTCCAGACGGATCCCGTGTTTTGAAAGTCAGCGCGATGATTGATAAAAAAACTAAAAAAACTTGGAGATCTACAGATTCCGCGTCGCACGCGTGGTAATCAAATTAATCACTCTTAGCTACTACTCAAAAGCTGCAAGAAAGCAGCCACTTTATATATAAGCAGACGCCAGAGCTCATTAGTGGCGTCCATCTCCCTGAAGAAAACTGCCCGCGCGGTGAATTTCGAACAAGAGCTTCGCGGCTTGCGTGATTGAGGAAGTATGGAGATTTGAACACCACCCACGACGGGAATCGCTAACGACACTCAGGCGTAATTAATATTTCTCGCGAATACGTGAACTGTAGCGTCGCATCGCTGCCTGCGCGTTTGCGCAACGGCCCGAGCAATTATTGCGCTTTACATATCTGCCTCTTGCTTTCGGAGATGGCAGAGCTTATGCGTTGTCAACTTTATTTCTTTTTTATTTTTATCATATATCCGCAGTGGAATGAGGAAAACGTCTCTGCGTGGCACCAGGGAGCGAATCAACCTGAGCACGGTTATACCGCGCTTTTAAGGCGAAAGCCTTTCTTGGCTCATTAGTGGCGTGGACGGAAATCGAAGAGAGAGGCTGTCCACAAAGGTCGTGGGTTCGAGTCCCGTGAAGGTCGTGAGTTCGAGTCCTGTGACGGCCGTGGGTTCGAGTCTTGCTAATGCCGTGGCTTCCAATCCTGTGAAGGTATTGGGTTCGAGTCCCGCTCAGGTCGCGTAATAGAGTCCCGCAGAAGGTATGGGTTCGAGTTCCATGAAGGACGTGGGTTCGAGCATGAAAAAGGGAAGGAGAAAGAGAGGAAAGTGAAAGTGTATCGCATTTTCGCCCTTAAGCAGACTTAAGGCAATCCTGTAGTTTTTTGTGTATGCAGAGGCATCAAGTGAAGCCCCATTACACCGTGGTTTGCGCCGTCCGAAACGGAGTTAAGCGGTAGCGGGGCTTGCAGAATTTCTATATTTATTTTATTTATTTGCATATACTCCAGGTCCATCCCGGGCCCATGCATGATGCAAGAGCCATGCAGGTTCTAGAGGTGTAAGCGTTGGATGTATTAGCAGGCTGACTGTGCTAAACTGCTTTCTAAGACGAGCGAGATTAGGCTCGCCGTATAGTTCAATGTCCTTCATCACGCATCGTAAACTTAGTTCGTAGCGATTATTGCCTATGTAACCACGAATATGTCGCAAAGAAAAACTGCAGATTCGGATTTAAAACAATGGAATCTGGAAGGAAGTGATGCAAATTTACTCAAATATCGGGGGAAAATATTTCTCAAAACCAGCAACATTCTCGTGAACTGAGTTTGTCCGTTCATGCACCCTCTAGGACAATATGTCAACAATGCCGCTGTGTATAGCGCCTTAATTGTTACCCTTCGTGTTCTATAGGTGCTGTCACTACTAGACTGTCTCATTACCGTCTTTGTTACATGCTGCCTCGTGCCTGGTTCTGTAGCTGCAATGTAGAACTGTCTTGTTTCCGTCTATTCATTCCCTTTCTTTGCGTCTTCTGTTGTTGTTTTGTGTTTGTTTTCTTGCTGGCGTGCATACTGCTATTTAGGGTTCCCCGTTTTTGTTGCATGCTGTCTTATGACAAGTTCTCCCACTGGCTGTGCGGAATGCATCTTGATTTTTTTTTATCCGTTCTCCTCAGCGTGTGTGTTTTTTTGTTATTTTTCATTTGCTTTCTTGCCGACGTCCATGCTGCTGTTTCGGGCTCCCCGTTTGACACTCAGTTAATATTACCGACCCGTTGTGTCCTGAACTAAATTGTGTTACTTGTCGTGGCTATGTCGTATTGTGTACTACGTTATAAGTCCTTGTTCGTTTTTGTTCGTTTTTGTTCACTTTGGCAAAAAAAAAAAAATTGCTGGCAGCAGCCTCTCCCAACTGGCACCAACCTGTTCTGTAATATAATAAAGAACGCCAAATAAGAAAACCGATCGACCAGAACCACTTACAGATACTTCGCCTTCCTTCGAGCCGCGGGACAAGTAAGTGGCGTCGATAGCGGCAAATGCACCTCACGATAGTAACCGGCATGGATGTTAAGCGGTGGTCACAGTACGTGTGGCATACCAGCTTCCTTCGCTGCTTTGCTCTGTATATATCTGTGAAGTCACCGTCTGCCTATGCACGCCAGACGCCGGCGAACTCCCCATGCCTGGCATGACCATGGCGAATCGCGACTGAATCCCGGGGAGAATTTATTAGTCTTGGTCGGCCGACGCAGGAGCTAAGTCGTTTGTCGCTAATGTGGGCACTTGGGCTCCTGAGCATAAGGCGAAGTCGTCCGTAATAACGAGACGTGAACGAAACCGAAAAACAAAACAAAAAACGAAAACATTTAGTACTTCATAATGACTCTGGCTGTGTACTTCTATGAGAGAAGGAAACTTTTGATTTCTTCAAAAGTAGCTGCCCTGTTTTGTTTATCTTGTTTAGTAGTTATCGTACTCACTGAAGAGCATTGCCTGGCCTTGATAGGCCGCCAATCCTCACCGTATGCGCAAAACTGCCAGCTACGTCTGTACGCACAGCAAGTCATTTTTCAGGCTCATCTTAATGTCAATGAAACTAAATTTCTGATTACCCGCGGCGGTGGCTCAGTGGTTACGGCGCTCGGCTGCTGGCCCGAAAGACGCGGGTTCGATCCCAGCCTCGGCGGCCGAATTTCGATGGAGGCGAAATCCTAGATGCCCGTGTACTGTGCGATGTCAGTGAACGTTAAAGAACCCCAGGTGGTCGGAATTTCCGGAGCCCTTCACTAAGGCGTGCCTCATAGCCTGAGTCGCTTTGGGACGTTAAACCCCAATAAGCCAATAAATTTCTGATGCTGCAGGGACTCCACTAATTCATCCATGTCTCGTTGCGTCTCGTGCCTTGTGGTGCTCCTTCTGGTCTGAGGCAGCTGCGAGCCGCAGTGTCGACAGTCGCATTGAGTGAGCTGTGTTTACGAGTTAAGGAGGACCTGTAACGAGCGCGCTTGCATCTGTCAAACGTAAGCGCTACATCTTGACGTCTTGTTCAGCAACAAACGCTCGTTTATAACCAGCATTATTCACAGTGGTGACAACGGCAGTGATATTGTTTGTCTTGTTTGTCGCAGGTGTGCACATGTCAGCGGGGGAAGCAGGCGGCGTCGCCGGGCCCCAGTGCTCGACAAAGCGGCGGCAGCTGGCTGGAGCCCAGCAACCTCCTGTCAGCTGCAAACGATGACTCGTTGGCGTTGCGTTTTCTGTTGGCGGGACCGGTGCTTTGAATGGCGGTTGATGTGATGAGCTTTATTTAACGCAATTAACCGGTTGTACAAACGCCTTCAGAACGAATATACCGTGTTTACTCGCGTAATGGTAACACTCACATAATAAGCGCAATCCATACTTTGGCTGTCAGAAAGATTTTTGTTGCGAAAGCAACACTACGCTAGTCGCCGAGCCATTTCGCGGAGCCGAGGAAAGGTCATACTGCGCATGCGCGAGGAGCAGTGACGTCACACGGCGCACAGTTGCGCCGCCGCGCTCGCCAGTTGCGCTTGCTCAGCAGCGGCGCATAGCTAGCGTGCTGTGGCCACCGCCGCTGCCGCGCGCTCTCCATCGCCTCTCTCTCTCTCTCCTTGTTGCTTTCGCAATCCTCCAGGTTAAACCACTGCCAATTTTTTTCTTTCTTTCCTCGCGCAATTAAGGCACCCCCCCCCCCCCCACCCCCCTTTTTTTTCTCGCGCGCAGTGCGCTGATGATGGTAGTGAACGCTAGAAGGCGCCCTTTTTGAATGCCGAAACTTACAGCATATATGTGTCGAATGGCAACAATCAAAACGAAATCCTCTGAAACGGCAGAAGAGGCGGCTATAGCCCTCGCCCTAGCGCATACCCAAGAGAGCATCATCCTCAGCGATTCCAAAATGGGTATCAATAATTTCGCAAAAGGGCGAATTACAACCACCTCCCTTAGAATCCTTAACGCAACCAAATTATCACCAAATTATTCCGAACTGATATGGGTCCCAGCCCACTCGGGGAATCCGGGGAACGAGGCAGCCCACAATAAAGCCCGAGGTTTCGTCGACTGGGCAGTGGATGAGTCTGGCTCCCTGAATTTCACGAAGGACTCATGCATGATCACATATCATGATATCACCAATCATTTTAAACTAGAGAGGAGAATTTTCCCCCCTCCGGACAAAAGCCTGACTAAAGAACAAGAGGTTACGTGGCGTCGTCTACAGACGAGATCGATACGCACCCCATCACTCCTCGCGCACATTTATCCAGATCTTTACAACCCAAACTGTAAACACTGTGGCTAGCGAGCCACCTACGATCACATCTTGTGGGACTGCAAAATAGAGCCACCTCCGGGTGATCTAGTTACCGCTCCTTCTCTCGAGCGGTGGGAGACCGTGCTGGCTAGCTCTAACCCCAGAACGCAAGTTTTGGCGGTAAAGTGGGCTGACAAAGTCGTCGAGGGCTGCGTACTCTCGACCACTTAACGCGGCCTCTTTACGGCGAATAAAATGTTTCACAATCAATCAATGTGTCGAATGGGAAGATACTGTACTATATACCCCACGCAACAGGACAGAACAGCCCATAAGAATGCTCTGCTGCGAGTTGCTGATGCTGTGAGTTTGATTGCGCATACAATAAATTAGTTGTAAGGCCGTTGTTACCTTACTGAATGTCACAAGATATAGTGAAAACTAGACGGGCTTGCAAGTTGTGAAAGCGTGATCTTAGCAGCTTCACAGACGTGTGCACTGATACTCCTTTAAAGTGAACTCAACGAACAGTGTCCACTGCCGCAATTTGTTCTCCAGAACACACATTTTTCAGAGATGTAGTTTCAGTGGTTTCCACTTGCCGAGGGATTTTCATCTGCAGACTTAGTAAATATTATTGCCGAGTATCGAAACTTGCCTCAGACCCAATATGTGAACAAAATTTTTCTGCGCCGGCTCCTAAACTCATGTCCGATGTGTGACCGTTGCTAACAGTTACTCTTTTTGGCTCGCTGGGTCACATCTGTTTAGAGAAAGAACTTGCTGTCAAGAATGGGGAACTCTGACTACCCACTCAAAACGCTGGCCTTACTAGAATTCGAAACCCTCTTCGAAATCAACCTCAGTGCTTAATTGATTCGAAGAGATCGCACAAGAATTCATGTACTTCGGTCAACCACTTTGTTTGTTTGCTTGTAACACTCGCAAAGGTCCTCACTGTGAGGGCATTATACATGCGGGCAAAAAGGGGGGGGGGGGGGGGGGGGAGGCAAGTTACAGTCACCCATGCCGAGACACGCATTTCAAATTTTTGACGCTGGAAAACTGAAGAAAAAATTGGGAGTGGTTTAGCTCTGGTTGAACCTGGAGGATTACGAAAGCAACGAGGAGAGAGAGAGAGGCTATGGAGAGCGCGCGGCGGCGGCCTCGGCACGCTAGCTATGCGCCGCTACTGCGCATGCGCAACTGGCGAGCGCGGCGGCGGCACCTCCGAGTCACCCGCGCAGCGATGGCGACGGGGCGCCAGCTGTGCGCCGTGTGACGTCACTGCTCCTCGCGCATGCGCATTATGGCCTTTCGTCAGCTCCGCGAAATGGCTCGGCGACTCGCGCAGTGTTGCTTTTGCAACAGTAACCAACACCATAAATCAAGGATGTGTTCGCGGTTCTGCGGCTCAGGCAGCAAAGCTGAACTCGCCCGTGCAGTTCTCTGCATGAAATATGGTATTTTCTCTCAAGGTACGAATAATTTCGGATGCGAAAACGTCAACAAAAGCCGTCTGCAAGGAGCAGCGTCATAAATAATGCCCATCGATCGACGATTTGTGTGCTGGAGTACAGCGAGAAAAAAAAAAAGCTTCCTCCAGCTTGAAAATGACTTTCATTACAACTTAAACAACAAAGCTTTGGCTTATTTGAGGCTCCCGTAATTACCCTGATGCTTCGAGAAAAAAGAGGAAACGACTGTAATAGTTTCCTTTCAACGTGCCTGGGAAACTCACATGCGCGGAAGCACTTCAACCGGTAATCATCCGCAGAAAAGTGGTTTGGTTTGGATTATATATTTAGCTGCTGAGAGGCGATGCTAGGCTATGTCCACGCAAGACAATGGAAGCGTCTTATGGCTGCTTGACACGCAATTTGAATTTCCGGCCTTTCAATAAATAATACCCGAATACAAAAATATTGAAGCTTCAGAATAAGATATATTTTTGTTACACAACGCCAAGAAGCCCGACGCCTTTTCAACAGAACACTAATTACATATCACGAATGTAATTACAATCTTTCGCTTTTAATCTTCACTTTCCTCGTTTTTGTTTCCACTTTGAGATAAGGCAAAGAAGAGAAGGCGTCGTCGGCGCTCTCCTGGTCGTCGGCAAGTTAATTAGGATTGGTTTTGTGATTTTTTTTTTTGGTTTCGTATGGTAATGCACGAAGATCGCGACAACATGGTGTTGAAGGCATGTCGAGGCATTAATTACCTTTGCGATTGTTCGGTTGCCAGAGCATTTTTGTTTTCAGAAACGCGAACAGCTTTTTCCACGTTCGTACTTTCGCCCTCTTGCTTTGTTTGCGTGCGTCTGTTCCGTTCTTGCGTGCGTCTGTGAATGAACGGAAGTAGTTGCGCGGGCGGAATGAAAATGACACGATTGCGATGTTTTTGTTTCCCGTCTCTCGACTGTCGGCTCACGTCAACAAAGAGCTGAGAAACTGTTGAGGTGCGAAGCGTCGATCTTTCTCCCTTCCAGCGGCTGTTTACAATATGTGTACCTTCTTCTATATGCATGCAAGTGTGCCCGTTATAGAGTTGAACCTCGTTATAACGTAGTTGAAGGGGCTGGCGATTACTTCGTTATATCCGTAGCTTCGTTATAGCCCGTGTTGACAGAGCACCCAAGGGGAATCGTCGTTCCTTCGGTATATCCATTACTTAGTTATAAACCGTTTCGTTATAACGAGGCTTCGACTGTAGTGCCATATAAAAACTACCTAACTTGTGCTACAGAAACCCTGCATTTGCAGTTATATTCGCCACCCCCTCCCCCTCCCTCTGTTTTTCGCACGCTCATGGGGGTCGTACTTATCTAGTCGTTTAAAACACAGGAAGCTTCTTTCCGTTCCGTTAGATGCGCACCTAACAAGGTATCGTTATTTTGAAAAACTTCGAGAATGGCAACAGTATTTGCTAAAAATGCTTAATGCAAATGGCGTTACATTCTCGCAGTTACATTCGTTTGATGAACTATACACGTCCTGTCCGGCGGCTGTTTGACGCGCTCGTAATTTCGTACAGAAACGGTGATGGTGCAGAAATTTAATTAGGCTATTATTGTGTCGCCCCAAGCCCTCTCTTCTTCCGTTTTAGAGCGCAGCTCTTTGGCGTCCGTTCCTGGGTTTCGCGTCGTCGTCGGCGTCGGCGTCGGCGTCGGCGTCGGCGTCGGCCTCGTAACCAGCTCCGCCCCCAATGTCATGCTTTTCAATTGGTCGAAATGCTCGTGACGTCACAGTGCGCGAATTTCAAATGGGGCCAATTGTACTTTGGCTAGTAACCATGCAACCAATCAAAGGGATCGTATAGTGATGCTGCAACTAAGTTGGACTGAGTTTAGTTAATTGCTTAATTAATCAATTAGCCTAATTAATATAGAGGAGAATGAAGAGGTCAGAAGAAAAGAAAAGAAAGACGCGCGCCGCAGCGACAACAGCGTCCGCGGAAGGAGACGCTGCTGAAAAAAAAAACAGATAAGTACGAAGCCGCGTTCCCTCCACCACCACGCACTTCCCCACTCAGTAAGTTGTTGTTGTTGTGACTGAGAGAAGGATGAAGAGGAAATTGCACGGGCCTGCTACTGGCTCTAGCCAAGCCACCACCGCTGCCACGTGCAGATAGAGGAGAGTTAAAAGATCAGAGGAAAGAGAAAAACGAAAGAAAAGACGCGCGTCGCAGCAACAACTGCGTCCGCCGGAGCGGACGCTGCTCAAAAAAAAAAAGCGGCCGAAGCCGCGCTCGCCGAAGCGAGGACAGATACTCCCCGTGGCCGAAGCCCCACTCAGTAAGACGTTGCTCGTTTCATATACGTTGTGTCGAACATCCTAGACAGTTCCAACAATTGACAGGTTAATGACAGAACACGATGGATAGAAATGCAATAATGTAAATATGAAATAGCCTAATTAACCTTTCTAGTTAGACCGCATAAATCTATAAAACCGAGAACGAAATTGTTCGAGTTGGGGAATCGAACCAGGGTCTCCGGAGTGCGATACGAGCACGCTAGCCACTCCGTAATGCCAGCTGAATGGTTTGGAATGAACAAAGGCGCGTCTAGCTAATACGGCGTCTTCGTTCACTCCCATCTTCCCCCTTCCCCTTACGGCGAGGTGCAGGTGTCCACCCAGATATGCGAGAGAGATACATTTCCTTTCCTCAAAAAATAAATTTACCGTCCAGCAAGGCGTACAGCCGAATTGGCGATGGCGTTCTGTGGACTCCCTGGCAGCGTTGCAAGACGCTGTCGCGTTCCACTCTTACAGGCGAAGCTTAACATGTTAACCACACATCAGTAACACACGCAGACAGCCAATGGACGCGTCATTCGCTGGCAGCACTTGATTCATCATTCACAACCACATTCTTAACGTACGCTCCCTTGCCGCACATGCCAAGGACGTACACCACGATCACATTCTGCGCCATTCCTCTGTACTTTGCTTTGCTGAAACCTGGATGGATCCCGAAGAGCCTCTCGAAATCATAGATTTCCTATACTGCTGTGGTGCTCGCAGAGACCACAACACAGCGGCGGGAGTCGCTATCTACTTGCGCACAGGTCTCTCTGCAATACCAGTCGAAATGTTTGGCACGTCACATGAACTTGGCGAACTGTGCGCCGCAAAGTTGCCCAACGGCTTGCTGGTAGTAGCTGCCTACTTCGCCCCTACCGCACTCACGAAAGACGTCGTGCACTTCCTGCAACTCGCATTAACCGTCCATCGATCCACACCGATGTTAGTAGTGGGGGACTTTAATGTTGACATAAAGACAAACAGCAATTTCTTAACACTTATGCGGGAGAACATCCCGTTCCTCTCGCTCGTAACGCGTCCCACGGCTGTGACAACCTCGCGAGGCACTTGTATAGATCTCGTCTTTGAGAATCAAGCTTTGGTGTACCAAGTCGAACATATATCAGTCTATTTCTCCGACCACAAAGCTTCCTTCATGACTGTCAAGAACTGTTAGTGGAATCTTTGTTAAAGGAATACGTGTGAAAAATAAAAAAAAAACTCTGTGATAGCGCATACATGTGTTGCTCGATTTCTTTGTCTCAATCTATCGAAAAGGTGAAACAGCTTTTTGCTGCGCTCAAATTTCGCATTAGGAAGTAACGTAATCGTCGGTATTTTTTTTTTTTTTTAATGCATAAGTAGCCTATTAAAGAAGCATACAACGATACTTGTTTTCTTCCAGTCGGTGTAATCTGCTGTCAGCTGTCGTGGCACAAGTGTTTACGAATACAAAAACTCGCGTCTTTGGACGAAAACATGCTATGTGTAGGATACGGCGAGCATTTTTCTCAACTGTGTCTTTCTTCATATCTGCGTCTGTCACGATTTCGCAAGATAGACCGTGCCCTTACGTGCTGTTCATCCATCGTAAAACAACATTCAAGATTATCCTTTTGTTAGCAACCAGAACACATCACGATTATTTTCAGACACGGAGTCGCGAGCATAAATAGTATAAGCAAGTGATTTCACCTCCTGGGTTCTCTCTCCCCCACCCCACTTTTCTTTTTTGAAGACTAAATTTAGCACATCATACATAATTGTATTGAAGTGGATTTGATTTGAGAATACCGCCAATGTGGGGGTGACGGCGATGTTGGCAGAGGGAAACCAATCTCCACCTTTTGGACATTACTGACACTTGTTTGACGCTCAGTTCCGAGCGGTCTAATTCAAGAACTTTTCAAGACAGGGTCAAAGTGGTATCTAAAAGTCACGTTTACTTCTTAATGCATGTTCCTGAAATGTATTGCGTTTATTAATGACTGTATCGCCCCCAAGTAATACCCTCTTCTGGAAGGCCTTTAGGGGTAATGTGAATAAGTAAGTATGCTTTAAGTAAGTAAGTGATTTTGAACAGCCTCGGTGCTTTTATAACGAACCTGCCGCTTTGGCTGAGTGGCCTCGACGTTCGGCCGCTGATTCCAAGGCCGCGAGTTCGATCCCGGCCGTATTTCGATTGGGGCATAATACAAAATTTCACGTGTGCTGTGAGATGTCAGCGCAGGTTAAATAACCCCAGGTGGTCTAAATTTAACCAGAGCCCTCCGCTGTGGCTTCCCTAATAACCCGTGTGTTGCCTCGGAACGTTTAATCCCACAATTTACTATTTTTAGAACAACTTGCTGAACCAGTGACTTAATGCACTCCAATTAGGAAAGGTGTCTGTGGATCGTCGACTTTATCAATTGTTACTGTTACCTATTAGCCAAGCTTAAAGTATCTAATATATGAAAGCTACTGGGGTGTACTTAGTATTCTACACCCAGCACGATTAAATTTGCATTGCTAATGGCGCCTTGGAGTGCAGCGGCTGTACGCAGAGATTGTCGTGTGTTGCCGGTACTCACTGTTAACCAATTTTTTTTTATAATGGTCTCTACAGCGTTTGTGTGGTTTGTAAAAAAAAAAAAGTCTTGAATAAACAATACTTTTTGTTGCACGCATTTGAATTCCATCGGTTGTCATTTATACTCAATTAACAGGTGAGCCGGAGATCTAATTTTTTTTTTTTTATTTCAGAGGTAGTTTCGTCTCTAATCATTAGCTGATTTTGGTAATGGCCTTAAACAATCAACCATAAAGGAGTAATATAACCATGTCCCACAAGCTTCAGCTCAGTATCGCAGGCTAGCAAATTACCCTTATAAAAATGGTCTATAAACTTCTTATAGATTCTATTGACTTCCTATAGATATTGCTTTTTGTCTATTCACAGTCTATAAATTGTCTATAAACAAAAGTCTACTAAAAAGTGTATGGCTATAAATCTATAGATTGTGTACAGACTGTCTATGGCATTTGTATTTCCTATAGACTTTTGTCTATAGACAGTCTATAGACTTTATAAACAGAAGTCTATAGACACTCTATAGACTGTCTAAACCTTTTTTTGTAAGGGAGACTTCATATGAACAGCCCCGAAGCGATATAGCAGATGTTAAAAAAAGAATAGCGCTGCGTGTTGCATCATCCTGAATCAGATTTATAGACCAACAACGGAAAGCTTATAAGTCCCACCCGTACCCGGATTGAGAAACGCCATGGTCCCCTTCTCCACTCTCTCCCCTCCCTCTGCGTGTGTGTTTAATACATATAGAGAGAGACAGTCGACACCTGGTATGTAGTTAGGCTTCTTGATCCGCGCCGACTGTGCAATCGTGGAAATGTGCTCTGAAATGCGCTTCCAGATTTAGCTTTCAAGCATTACTCTCCGGGTCCGGTGCGAAGGGCGACTACAAAAACGGTTGCCCTCTTCCACAGCTCGTTGAAGCATAGTTTGAGCGTCTCAATATAACGTCGCTACGTCATTTAGCACGCCTTACTGCATCAGCCTTCTATATCCTGCGCAAACTATACGACAGAAAGAAAAAAGACAACAAAATCGCAATAGACGGATTTTGTATCCCGCTGAAAGCGACGTCAAAACAGAGATGAAGGAAGACCGCCGCTGCCTTCCTTCAGCCGTCGACCTTTCAGTGGGCTGGCATGAAAGGGTTCCTCCGTGTTAGACAACCCAAACCGGTCCTCGACAAGGCGACAGAGATGCAACAAGGAAGTTACTTGTATGCAATGGGTGGCGCTCTTGCGTGCGTCTGAAGGGTTGAGTAAGCCCATAGTGAATGGTCTCCCCCTTATGCGTCGTGTAAACGTCCCGTCCTCCGTGGAAGACGGTTGTTTTATACGAGGAAATGACTGGTCCGCAAGGGGGCAACAGCATTAATATCCGCACGCGAAACGACCCTGTTGCACCTTACTTGTACTTCGCAGCACTCGGAGACCCACATATATATATCTTTCGTATTCGGTCAAAAGGCATCGCTTCTTGTGCTTCCTTTTATTAAGGCGAAAGCTTTTATTGGCTCATACTGTCGTCCGTTAACAAAGCGTGCAACACGCGTTTCACTCGGGAACTAAAAAAAAAGATAGAAGAAAATCAAAGGTTGCTTAAGATAGAGGAGGAAAAAATAAACCCAGAAACAAAGTTTAATGACTAGAATAATTAGTTAGTTAATTATAGGCAAAAATGCCGAAATTGCGTCTAAATAGCGCGGTCGTCGATATAGCCACGGGAGGGTAGCGGATCAGAAGGGTAGCGGATCGGGCTAGTTGGTGCAGATTTGACATTTTTCAAGCGCTAAGACAACAAGGACGAAGAAGGAACAGACAAGGACGAGCGCTACTTCCAACTACTTCCAAGCCACGGGAACGATGTGACGTCACATCCACCGCAAGTCGTCACGGCATAGTGAAAATTGTCGCAGAATGTTCGTAAAAACGTCGGATTTGTGTCGAATCAGATGGATAATTGTGTAATTAAGCGTAAGAAACACTTAAGATCCCCGAAAGATGTACAATTTGGGTATGGATATAGCCACGGGAACGGTGTGACGTCATGTCCATCGGAAGTCGTCACGGCATAGTGTCCTCGGCTTTCACCTCTCAACACATTTGTTGCCAAAGTGTCCACGCAAGAGGTGCATTTGAGCGAGTTTTCGGCCGCAGGCGCTGAGTGGAAGATAACTGAATACGGTTTTGAAGGTTGTCCAAACAGCGGCTCGACATTTCCACCCGCATCGAGTGACGTCAAAATGCGCTTGCCCCAATGATTGTGACGTCACCGAACCCAGTGTTTGTTCAGAGAAATTGCCAGGGCTTGCCAGCGACGCTGCGGACATCTGGTATGTTGTAATCCAGGTTGGCTGCTCCACCGTGAAGGTGATGGTGTACTTCAGAGTTGGCGCCGACCGAGACCGAAACTGCCGACACAAAATCGTTCATAATTAATTACTGGTGTTTCACTGATAATTTGAGCTATTTTCATGATCCCGTATTCCTTTTTAAAGCCATAAAAACGGACACTCACGAACTTTGTGTCTCTGCCCTTTCAATGTTGAGGTCTTTGCATATACTGCAACTTTGTCCGCCTTTGTTCGATCGCTACTCACATGTAGAGCAGCCAACCGCGAACTGCCTGATTATAAACTCCCTGCTTTTCCGGTCATCTGTCTCTCTGCCTCTTTTGTCCACCTTGCGCACAGTCGTTTAGCCACAGCTTTCCAGGAGTTCCTTTGTCAGCAGCAAGCACCCAGACACAGGGAGAAGAAAACAATAAGGATCAGCATTATAGCTGCAGCACCGTGATACAGAGTATCGCGCAGAACAATAACTGCACCCACCCTGAATATGTTTTTTTTTAATGAAGTTGCATGCTTATACGTGAAAATAACTGTATCCGCATGAGTTTTGCTTGTATGTCGCAGGTTTTCTTCATTTTTCATATTTCTTTATATTTCTTTTTCTTCATTTCTTTTTCATATTTCCTTATATTTCTTTTTCTTCATTTCTTTTTCAGTCTCTCCTTTTAGTTCATGTGAAAGACTTAGGTTAGTACGAGGCTAGTGATTTCTCAAGGTGAAATGTCTCGCTTGCCCCACGCCAGAGACCATACTTTGAAACATCGCAGTCGTAGCCATTTTTATCAAAGCAAAATCTAACGGCATGCATTGTTGAAACAGGACCGTGAAATTAAACAGGAAGGGTGGGGGGGCATGCTGTTTAATTTTGCGGTCTAAGAATTGCCCATCATACGCAATGAAGCAGTCTTCCCTATAGCGTTCGTGGCGATCATGGCTTTTTAACTCACGGAGTAGAATAAGACAGCACTGTCCTGCGAGTTTACTGTCTTCCACACTTTAGAGGGCTAGAACAGAGTGTGCCGAGACAGCTGACGGCCTATGCCGCTGCTTGCAGGACTCGGCAGACACATTTATTTGTTATTTGTTTGTTTATTTACCCAATACTGCAAACCTTGCTCATGTCCAAGCATGGTGAGTAAACAGGTAAACAATAGACAAACAGAAAAAGTTAACACAACAGCAAAGCGTGACGAACGGCAATAAACAATCATTCAGGTCGGTTACAGCGCGAGGAAGGAAATGAAAATTTACGGTGTCAGAATACGGTGTCAGTGAATTAGTATAGCGGTACTTTTAATAATTTCGCTCCCGCTAGTATACATGCTGTTTGCTCGAGGACTTGCGTATACCCGCCTTACGGGCTATGCACGACTGTGCAACACGAGTTTTCCACCCAGTAAACTAAACTCTCTCCAAACGTGTCACCCCTTGGCAAACCCCTGGCAACCAACCAACAACCAACCAACTACAACCAATCAACATAACTTACGGTGTCAGAATACGGTGTCAGTAAATTAATATAACGGTGCTTTTCATAATTTCGCTCCCGCTAGTATACATGCTGTTTGCTCGAGGACTTGCGTGTACCCGCCTTACGGGTTGTGCAGGACTGTGCAACACGAGTTTTCCACCCAGTAAACTAAACTCTCTCCAAACGTGTCACCCCTTGGCAAACCCCTGGCAACCAACCAACAACCAACCAACTACAACCAATAACTTACGGTGCCAGAATACGGTGTCAGTAAATTAATATAACGGTGCTTTTCATAATTTCGCTCCCGCTAGTATACATGCTGTTTGCTCGAGGACGTGCGTGTACCCGCCTTACGGGTTGTGCAGGACTGTGCAACACGAGTTTTCCACCCAGTAAACTAAACTCTCTCCAAACGTGTCACCCCTTGGCAAACCCCTGGCAACCAACCAACAACCAACCAACTACAACCAATCAACATAACTTACGGTGTCAGAATACGGTGTCAGTAAATTAATATAACGGTGCTTTTCATAATTTCGCTCCCGCTAGTATACATGCTGTTTGCTCGAGGACTTGCGTGTACCCGCCTTACGGGTTGTGCAGGACTGTGCAACACGAGTTTTCCACCCAGTAAACTAAACTCTCTCCAAACTTGTCACCCCTTGGCAAACCTCTGGCAACCAACCAACCAACCAACAACCAACCAACCAACAACCAACCAACTACAATCAATCAACATAACTTACGGTGCCAGAATACGGTGTCAGTAAATTAATATAACGGTGCTTTTCATAATTTCGCTCCCGCTAGTATACATGCTGCTTGCTCGAGGACTTGCGTGTACCCGCCTTACGGGTTGTGCAGGACTGTGCAACACGAGTTTTCCACCCAGTAAACTAAACTCTCTCCAAACTTGTCACCCCTTGGCAAACCCCTGGCAACCAACCAACCAACAACCAACCAAATACAACCAATCAACATAACTTACGGTGCCAGAATACGGTGTCAGTAAATTAATATAACGGTGCTTTTCATAATTTCGCTCCCGCTAGTATACATGCTGTTTGCTCGAGGACGTGCGTGTACCCGCCTTACGGGTTGTGCAGGACTGTGCAACACGAGTTTTCCACCCAGTAAACTAAACTCTCTCCAAACTTGTCACCCCTTGGCAAACCCCTGGCAACCAACCAACAACCAACCAACATCATCGCATAGAATATGGCCGACGCAGTGGCGGCGGGCACGGTGCTGCGCTGCAGATGGATGATGCAGGCGGGCGAGACGGCAGTTCTCGCTTGGTCACCGCCGACTAGAGTGACTGCCGCCGACGACGGCACGCTCCCTCTCTCTCTCTCCTCCTCCCCCCCCCCCCCCTCCCCCCTCCGCAGATGTGAAGAGCAGTGCCTGGGGCGGCCGGCTGCGCGGAGGCTCGAAAAGACGTGACTCGCATATCCTGCCCGCGCAAAGCCGGCGGAGTGGCCCGGCGCACGAGTGCTAGCCGGGCACGCAGGGCCCGTGCAGAGAAGCCGAGGGCAGCTTGCGTGGGGAGCAGTGGAAGAAGGCAGCTCGATAAATTGGCTGCAACTGGGAAAGATACGCTGTCCTCACCTCATGCAAATTGAAACGGATATGCGGTGTACCCCCGTGCACGATATCGGCGAGCGATGAGAGTCAGAATGGGAAGAGGTCGGGGGGCACGTAGACATCTGAGGGAAGGGCGGGGGGCTGTGTATTTAAGAGCCAAGGAAGACCGACAACTCTGTTCTTATCGATGTACTCCTACAAAATATAGCTCAGTGCCCTTCCTCCGAAGAGGAATCGCGTGTACTGATATCTCCGTGGGTTCGATATGGCGGGTTAGCGATGCCTACTGCTCTTCACTACAGATGCGCATACACGTTTTACATGTGCGTGTGCAATACAGATGTCTCAGCGATAAGAACAGGCGAGCTGGTTCTGCCTCTCGGACCAATATTAGAATGGTAATTGTCAGTGGGACGTCTTGAGGAGTCACGGCTTCTCCCTGCCCTTACTGCCCCGTATGATCAAATCTGCATGCTGCGACAAAGTGCGCACGCGCGACAAGAAGAAACATAAAGAAAAAGCCCCTTGCATAAGAATGCACGCGCTTTCTACCCTTTAGTCGCCGCTGCGTTTTCGTTCGCTGCTTGTCGCAGCCACGTGCGTGTCCTTGTGACCCCTACCACGACTGTCAAGTACGGAAGCCGGCGCGTACGAATTGGCAAGCGCGTGATTCCGCCGAGGTCGACGAACAACAATCCTCAATAGGAAGAGAGCGCCGTCCCGGCTTCGGCCTTCGACATATTACGCGGATCACAGGACTACCAACGGAACCCCCAAATAATGCAAGAACGACTCATGAACAGTTTCACAGTAAAGCAGTTTTTGAGACAGCATCCCTCATAACCACGTCTCAGCGTCATCTGTCAAATCATCTTCAGCGCACGGTCTCTAACAAGCAAACCCCGTTTCTTGTGAGGACCTTGAATGGACACTGCGGTACCAAACGAAACCACACTTTTGCTACCTGAGAGAGAGAATGGCTTGTGGGACTAATTTTGACTGCGCTCCTCGCCCCTTCTCTCTTTCCCTTTTCGATCACCTCATCCCTCTTCCCCAGTGCACGGTAGCCAGCCGGAACACACATCTGGTTAACACCCCTGCTTTCCCTCTACCTCTTTATCTTTCTGTCGTGTCAGTCATGTGCTGACACAACTGTCACTATCATTCCCAACACACTTGGATTAATCGTACTGCGAATTTTATTTTTTTTTTCCTCAGGATTTATCACAACAAACCAGGGCGAATTTTTGTTTACAGAGCTTCATCTTTCTATCGGTGACAGAGAAGGGTGCCAGGTTGATTCCCACCATTGCTGACCGCTTTTAATTTTCCACAGATAATCACGACGTGCCCCCGTCTTCTCTATATTCATTCTCTTTTTTTTCCAAACCTAATATTTGTACCTTTTCCTCAGAAGAGGCCAAAAACTCCGGACGCATTTCTTTTATTTCCTGCTCACGAACTATATCGCTCTCGAGTATCTTCTCTCTTGCCGCAAAACATCGACCCATTGCACAAACCCAGAGCTCAGAAACGACTCCGAGGGCGGTGGTAGCTCGCTGCTGAACCCGGCCCCTGAGCGGCATCCTCCTCTCCATGGAGATCAATGCGGGCATCATTTCACCTTCCACATCTATATATCGCTCGTGAAATGACTTAACACTCGTTAAGCGAGCAGTCCAAGCAGCGCGCGAGCGCCTCCTTACACGAGATGAGCCGAGCCCTGGTCGAAGCCTCTTTTCTACTCCTCCCCATCCTGCCTTCTGTGGATGCCCGAGCGGCCGGCGTCCGTAATTTATAGGCGGCCGCGGAGACCGTATCGATTTAACGGCCAGGCTCGCTCTAATTGCATTCTTGGCGCAACGGCGGGGGCAGTGTGCCGGCAGGCAGTGCTCGCTCGGCGTGTGTGCGGCTTCCGCCGGCTTTGTCCCTTCGGCGTGGAGTTGGCGGCGAGCCGCGAAAGGAGTAGGCAAACGGGCGTACCGAATCGTTAGCTGGGGCCAGCGTGGCTTGGATTCTGTGGCCACCCAGGCTCTCTTGAGGTTCCCTTGGGCAAAGTGCCGCCGTCCCTCTGCTTGTCCGCTTGTTGGGCCACTGCGAGGCTGTCCTCCGTACACAACCCGACTAGATACATACACGGTTGTGTGCACGTCACGAGAGAGGAGAGAGAACAGCGCGTAGGTGAAGAATAGGAAAGCGGGGAAGAAAGGGAGGCTGTGCGAAGCGCTCAGTACGCGTAGTAGTTGTGTTGATTCAGACTATCAGCGCCTATTCCAAGGCTTACTTCGGTACGGCTGAAAGGCGAGGAAGTGTTTACTGTCTTTCCGTTTACCTTGCCTGCTTACTCGCTCCACAGGATGCCGTGATCGAGGGCGCTGGCAGGGAGATCATCGCGTCCTTCGGTTCGGGGATTCCACATACCCTATCCTGCATATAGGACCTAACATTAGAATAATGTTATAAATATGTTATATAAGTTGCAGTAACGTTCCATCAATGTTGAAAACTAACAAATAACATTGTGTGTTATACCGAAAACAATTGAATATCAAAAGTCAAAATTATGCTCACGCTTACTTTCATATGTTATTATAATATTAAAAATTAACAAATTTTTTTCATGTTGCACCATAAACTTTAAACTTAACGCTCCAAATAGAAATTGTTTTAATAGAGCCTTCTATACATTAAAAAATGTTTGAGTCATAACTATAAAACAAAGGTGCATATATATTTCAAGCTCTGGGACCAATCTGTTCTTTTTGTACAGATGTTCAGCCAAGCGCCGTAACCACTGAGCCACCCGCCGGGTGGCTCAGTGGTTACGGCGCTTGGCTGCTGACCCGAACGACGCGGGTTCGATCCCGGCCGCGGCGGCTGAATTTCTTGAAGGCGAAATTCTAGAGGCCCGTGTGCTGTGCGATGTCAGTGCACGTTAAAGAACTCCAGGTGGTGGAAATTTTCGGAGCCCTTCACTACGGCGTCTCTCATAGCCTCAGTCGCTTTGGGACGTTAAACCCCAATAAACGAACGTAAACGAAGATGCTTATTCAGCTATAAGCACTTTGCACCTAAACCTCATAGATCGTGCCAGCCATTGAATACTGCATGTACAATCCCATTATGTCGTTAGAAAGCCTTGCTTATTACCCATTTGCCTGTATCACTCATTGGACATGGCTTGACTCCATCATCCGTTCGGAGGTGGGTGTATACGAGTAGCATGTTGCGCTGTATTGTGGACGACCCCGTCTGTAATCGCTTGACTCCATGTTATCCGTTGAGAGGTGAGTGTATGAGTATCATGTAGTGCTACATTGTGGAGCCCAAGTGTCGCCCTCGTTGTTGGCCCTTGGAGAGCGTTATGTACAGCGTTTGTCAAAAGTTTGGAGCCCGGGTTTTTTTGTTTTTTTTTTTGAGCCACACTGTGTCGTTCTTAATCAATCTCCAGCACTCCAAATTTCCTGGACATGAAAAGATTTCTGGTACTGCCTCCTGCGATAGGTAGGACTTCCATGAATTCTCCTGGAGTCCCAATATAAATCTTGGAAGTGAACCACCTCGGCTCCAAACTTTTGACAAAGACTGTACCTTCACAACTGGCGGACCTGCCTGCTCCTGCAGTGTTGCTTTACCATACTTGAGAACGTTACAGTTACATTGTTTAAATGTTTTGATGCTACGGAAAAGGTTATTCTAGCGTTTATTTGTAACGTTACAGAAACGTTCAAAAAAAAAATAAAGCGGACGTAAAGGACATTGAAATGAAGTTTGAACAAAACAAAAAGTTTGTGTTTCGGTGCTACCTGGGTAATTCTTTTTCATTTTATTCAAAGCTCACCTTAACAGGGACACTACGTACACACTGCGACAAAGCGAGACAGTGGTTTAATCATGATATATCTGGTTTCCGTCTTGCATTAAAAAATTCTGTCGCGCGGAAGGGATAAAAAATTTTAAAATGTGCCTCTATAAAATTGTTGGTACTACTCGAAAAACAATAATGACTTCACGAAAAATGTCAGTGATACTTACTATAGTTGGTCATCGTGCACAGTGTAGCTGTTTCTGTTTTGCTTTTATGTTTTCAGATAAAATAGCTTCGGACCGGGCGCAACACTCGTTTAGTTGTATTTCATCATCGTATGCCGCTGTTCTTTTTTCACGTGACAACAATGTGTCTGAGGTCGGGCTCGCGTGAGCTGAGCAAGCGGACTATACCGTCTCTCATCCTCTTTTATGTTTTTCGTTTTTATTTCTTCTAGTCTTTCGGTTCCATTTCTTTTTCTTTTTGTTGCTGGGTAAGCGTGGAATATTAGGAGTATATAGCGTGGAATGTGTAGGCCCCGGCTTGTTGCACCCGGGATTCGGCTTCATGATGTGGACTGCGAGCTCTCTTGTGAAGACACGCCTCTTCGTGAGCTTTAGTACATAACGTGAATACAAGATTTTTAATAACAAGGGAGTAATTACTTACTGGTATCCACCCTAGCGCAGCCAAACGGCTACAAAGGAAAGCTAGTTTTCTCAGAAACTTCGAAGTTAAAGGAAAATGGCCCTGGTCCGGGGTTCAAACTCGGGACCACCGCTTCAGCGTAGCAGTCGCTCCGCTGAAGCGGTAGCCAACAAGTTTTTTCTTCCATCCCGCCAAAAAACGGTCTCGATGTGTTCCGTCGACGCAGAGCCTAGTTCCCGGCCTCAACGTTCCTCGGGAACTGTATCAGTTATGCATGGGCCGCTGGCAGTCTTACGGCCAGATTCACTGCATTACTCACTGACTCGGCTCCTGGACGTAATGGTTGCTCCAATGCCTTTTCAGACGGCCTTTCATTGTCGTTTATATTGCGTACCTCCGTTTCTTCAAAAACTGCTCCAGGTAGCAGCCGTGCCCCTGACTCGTAAGGTCTGTTCTATTCTTATCCTCCAAAACATTCACTTTCCTCGCTTTAGTCTTTCCAGACTGTATTCAAGCAGGAGCAATATTTCCAAACGCTTCCAACACGAAACGTGAGTTTCTCTGTGTGTACGAGGGGGCTCGGTCTGACGGTTGCTCTAGCTCCGCCGGAATAAAACTCTTCGCGAACGACTTTTCCCATTCCTTTATTTTTGTTCGTGGCGTGTTTATGCCTGGCCTTGCCTCGCGGAATGACGCGTCTTCCGTTCAAAAATACTCCGAAAAGATTCGGGGAGGAACGCGATTCTGCAAAGTGACAAGTGCAGACATCATCTTCGCCGTCTTCTTCAAAAAGGCGCCGTATTATGCATGCGCTAGCAAGGAAACACTCGGCGAAAGCGCGCTGCCAAAGCGGGTCTTTCGACGTCAAGTGCTTGCGAAGAAGCCATTCTAGAATGCCCCCACGACAAGCGCAAATAAAACAAGACAAAGCACGAACGTAAGCCGCAATGCGTTGCTTCGATAAACATGCGCGGGCCTTATTGTATGTGTGTGTTTGTATATATATCGTGCTTCGTATTGTTTTATTTGCGTCAGTTGCGGGGGCATTCTAGAATGCCTTCTTCGCAAGCACTTGACGTCGAAAGACCCATATAATACTTATATACATATATATGTGCCTCGTAAGTCGTAACAGACGTTGAAAACAGGGCGCGCTGTGGGTTTACGAGGACACGATTGCGACACTTTGTCGCGCATCTCAGAAGCCCCCTCTATATTCATACACGTATACTATACACACAAATGGGGCTCTTAGCTACCGCATAGTTGGCGGCTCTGCAAAGCGACTTTTCATAAGCTGTCCTGTGAACGACGCGAGTGCGCGCATCTAGATTACACACGGCGTATACATAACGCTGCGTAACGGAGAGCGTTTGCTGACGACGGCTGAAGCGACGGAGCGAAGAAGGGGGGGTGAAAGGGGAGGGAAAACCGTAGCGAGGAGGAGCCGTCGTGCAGCGGCGCGAGCTACAGCTGCCCCCTTTTTAAATATTTACCCCCGCGAGCCGCCGCTGGCGTAGCTCGTTTGGACGGCTCTTAGCGCCGGCTCGCACGTGGTGTGGGGTCTCTGTAGCCGCAGGGGAAGAGATGAAAAAGCGGCGCGCTCGGACGGGCACCGGAACCGAGGAGGAGGAAAGAGGGTGGAAAGGGGTTTTGCGATGGGTGTTGAGCCGCGTAGTGAATGCGTGTACATGTGCGCCAACGAATGCTGCATGATACTCCGCACGCTCGCAGGCACGGACGAAGGAAGTGGAGGAAGCGGGGAAGGCGCTTGACATCCGCAATTACACACGGCATTGCGCGAAAGCCAGATGATCCCTTCCCTCGCGACGCAGAGAGGGTTTGCGTCACTCGGTGGGGAGAGGGAGGGAGGGGAGGAGGGTGGCGGCCTTGTCGCGTCGTGCTTTCGCAATCTGTCGCTGACAGAGTATATAACGTGCTCGCAAGCCGGCATGCTCTTCGGCGCTGCCTCACGCTCTCTAATGCTGTTGCCGCGAGCCTTTTTGTGTGTGCGTGTGCTTGTGTGTGTGTGTGCATGTGTGTGCGTGCGTGCGTGTGTTGGGGACATAGGAGTGAGGATGGCGTATACTACGTGGTGTGCAGTTGTGTGTTAGTGTGTACCCCGGGAGAGAATGCGGAAATTCGCGCACCTTCTCTATGCGGTTGTCGGAGCATTTCGGCGCGCCGACTGTTTGAGTGCGCGTAAAGGATAGCATCTCCTCCGCGGGCGTGTCTGATTTCTAATGACTGCCATATGCGTGGACCCTCCACGTAAAGCAAGCAAACAAAAAGCGTTGCGCAGTCCTATTTTATTCATTTGTGAGAACTACGGGCGCCATCCAAGCGGAGCGCCAGATATGAAAGTGCGTTTTTATCCCCCCCCCCCTTTTCCTTTTTTTTTAGTGCCTTCATCGTTTATATCTTTTTGCTTTTGCGGCTGCCGCTTCGGCCCACCTGCTTCGCTTTTCCCCGTCAGATCAACGGCGATTCGCAGAAAGCCGCAGGTGCGCTGCGCCCGGGGCGAGTATTTTTTTGAGAAAGGAGAAAGATTTATAACAGGAGGAAGTAAAACGGCCCTTCATATTGGGCTGCCTGTTGTTGCTACCCTTTTTTTTTTTTTTTTACAAAAAAAGTCTTCCAAAGAGAAGTAACAACTACATGTGTTCATCTCTGCTTGCTCTTTCTCTTTCGGGATTTGTTTACACGCTGTTAAGAATTTAGTGTCTGGGGAGGGGGGAAACGTCTTGCGGAGAACGTAGGATTAAAAGAAATGCACTAGAATGTCACGCATGGAGACAGTGAGAAAGATATGCCCTATGACGAGGAGAAAAAAAAAAGCAACAATGTATGCAAGCCTTTCCATGAGAAACGAAGACAGTGGACTTAAAAGAGGTTTATCTGACTGCTGAAAGCGCCAACATAAAATCGAGAGATGTAGCTTCAAGGACACCATCAACATGTTTGTCATAGGAGCCATATATTACTGTTCCGTGCAGAAAATATCCTTCATATCTGGATTTAGAAGAGGGGCGTCCAGAATAACATTCAGAGTGCGATATAAATTTTGAATAATCGCTTAGTGGCATTAAGCTGCGTTTTATGGTGAACTAAAGTCTGACCGATTACCAAATACCCTCCCTCCAGCCGCATAAAAAGAAACAATTTTCGTTTCGAATTGGCGATGTCAATTTTCTACAGCCTCTAGTCCCACAAAGAGTTTTAGCATGATATTATTTTTACTTTCTATAATGACAGTGAGTGGTCTTCAACTGTGTCCTGAACTAGTTCAATAATGGCGCCTTTTCCTGAAATCTTCGTTGTGATTGAACACATGATGCAGTTTATTTCTGCATTCGTTGCTGTACATCGTGAAACGTAAATCTTATCCTTATTCTTCTGAATTATATGATTCGTTTGGGCAGGTTTATGGGATTTAACATCCCAAAGCGACTCAATTCATGAATGACGCCGTAGTGGAGGGCTCCGGATAGTTTCCACCATCGACCGCCTGCGCTCGCTTGACGTGCTCTGACATCGCACAGCACTTTGCCTCCATCGAAATGCTACCGCCGCGGCCTGAATTATATGGGTTATGCCGCTGAAAACAGTGATCTATTCACGCCTCTCTAACTTCCGCGCCCCTTTCCTTTATCCGAAATGTCATGTTGAAGCTTGCAACTCCGTCAAGCTAACTTCGGGAACGTCTTACGTCCCCTCTTTCAACTGCGTCCTTTGCTATCGTAACGCGCCTCGAAGAAGGAAGGCCCTTGAACCGATAGCCTGTCGACCCACAGGCCGGTTGAGCACTGCTACACGGGCAGCTCCGATGGCCATCAAGTCAATGGCCTATTGAGTCGAAGTGGCAGCGCGGTTCTCTATCGAGATTTCGAAGGCCGTCGGAGCTGCGGCGCTGTGTGCGCTATTCAGTGGGGGACCGCACACATGCTACGAGCAATGAAAAGAGAGACTATAATGGAATCGCCGAAAGCGAAATTCGATTATATACCCTATTTTGTGTCGACAGAATTGCTTTAGCTGCAAAAACATTACAACAAGCAGAATATCATTAGTTACAATCAAACAAAAACACCTGGCAACTGATCGCTATAAAGTGCACCGGAGCTGATGTATGCAGCGTGTGCAAAATACGAGGGAGTCGATTCCAAACAGACTGAGACATCCGTAAAAAAATTCGGTTTTCTTTTCAACGCTTTAGGTTCAGCTTGTGGGCTGAATCAAGACTGCTTACAAGGGCGAAAGCGTCGGTGGCGACGTTGATGTCACGGGTATTTGGCGTTATACGTCGTGCAATCTGTTGGTGGCGATCGGGCCCCGCGTAGTATGCGGCTACATCGTGAAACTCCTAGGCGCTCCCTTGACTTTGGCTTGAGGCTTCCGGGTGCACTAAAGCAACAGCTGCGTCTTCTCTTCAACATCCAAATCCTTGATAAACATCTGAAACACATACTATACATATTATCAAAGTGAAAACACATGTCACGGAGGAGGAGGAGGTAGAAGAGGAAAGGCAGGGAGGTTACCCGGAAGAATAATCGGTTTGCTACCCTACACATGGAAAAAGGGGTGAGGGAACAAAAAAATGAAAGAGAAAAGAAAGTAGCAGAAAATTGAAGTGACGCTGGAGGTCACTGGATGAAACGCTTGATCCACGGAAACCTGTGTCACACATTTGGAATGTCGTTCGTGGCCTTCGAACATCCACACACATGCGAGTATACTTAATTTCAAGGATCAGAATTTGTGCGCTCACAAAGCAAAATACAAGTTCGGCTATGTTTACACAACTAATGACTTTGTTTTAATCTCACTCTGACTGATAACAACCCTTGCACTGCTCTTTCATAATTTTATTTTTTTTTTTTTCAGCAAGGACGTAGTGTTTCGAACGTCTTTCATAAGTGGCCGACATAAGCCGCCTATATATAAATAAAGCAGCCTTTGTATCCCGCTCGCACTATGTATATATGGTACGCCGCTTGCTTGCGAATGGACCAGCAAACGCGGGCCCGGAAACAGCCGGCACCAGCGGACTTTCTGCCACTAAACGCAGCGAAATGGCCCCACAAATTTCGTGCGCACAAACGAAAACGCAGCGTCTGTCGCTCGCCCTGGACCATTCAGAGCTGGCAAATTCGGTCCCTCGGCGAGCATGCCCGCCCTTCGCTACGGACTAGTTGGCACGTGCCACCCGCCTTCCTCGCGTCCTTGCACGCAAGCAAGGCCCTTAACCCCCCCGCACTGCTGTTGCGTTCGCCGACAATGGAGTGAGAGTACAACGGCGGCGTGGATGTGCTGCCATTGTTTTAGGCTTTTTAGGCTTTTCAGGCCTAGAAGTGGGTTATAGGCAGATAGCCGGCGCCTTAACTAGTTGGGTTTGAACTATGTATACGCATTGTCGAGGAAGTAGGCTATGCAGGGCACCGCCTACGTCGCCTTCGTCAGGTTTCCTGCGGCAGTGTTCTTAACTATCAGGATTAAAAGGGAGAGTTGGTTTCGAGGAAAGGAAATGACGCAGTAACTGTCTCACTTATCGGTGGACACCCCAATCGCGACGTGAGGAAGGAAGAGGGGAGAGAGAGGAAGAGGTGCCATAGTGGAGGTCTCCGGAATAATTTCGACCACCTGGGGATCTTTAACGTGCACAGACATCGCACAGCATCAGGGCGCCTTTCGCGTTTCGCCTCGATCGAAATGAGGCCACGCGGCTGGGTTCGAACCCGCGTCCTTCGGCTCACTAGACGAGCGCACTAACCGCTGAGCCTTACAGCTGTGGCCTAGTGGTTTGAGCGTCCGCCTCGTAAGTGAGAGGTGGGGGTTCGATATCCAGTGCCACCGGGTACCCACCGGTGTTACAATGGGTAGAAGCTTTCCCCTGGCCTGGTGATCGGCTTTCCTGAGGTGTAATGCTTCGAAAACGGGTCTTTGATCCCACTTTGTGTAGACGAAAAATACCTTGTGCCATGACGCACTTTGGCCACAGCTTTCCTTGCGCCATAATTCATCATCATCACTAACTGCTGAGCCGCTGTGGTGGGTTAGTTATCTAAGTCGCTCTGTTAACTGCGTCGTAATCTCCAAGGCTTCGCGGCCTCTTCCAGAGAAGCCCTCGAGTATTTACTCTTCTCCGTGCTCGTCGCCACATTGATACAATTACGTGGCCATCTTACACTTTACTGCTGGACTTCACCGTGAGTATCTATGACCTTCACCGCGGTCGCCTTTATGATGTGACCGTTCAACGCGCAATCTTTACCTTCCGCTCCGCGTATTCATCTGAGCGTCTTCAAGCAACGTTCGCCATTCGCAAGCTGAACTTCTCCGGAAAACGAATATGTCGGTCTCAGCAGCTTTGATAGCCTACTTTAAAAGAGATTATCGCAGAACCATATCAAACAGGTTAACGACTTTTTGCGCAATAAAAATTGAATATAACGTTTTAGCCAACCTCTTAGTAGTACCCCCCGGAGGCTGGCGGGATCTTTAAAGGACAAATCCGTTTATTTCTGCTGAACATTTTGAGTTGGTAATCACATCAGTAGAATTCCCTCTGTCCGATACAAAAAACCGTTTTCCAAAATACTGAGTAGAGGTATTTGAAAACAGCAGAAACCAGGAAACTGAAACTGATGTTGGGTTTCTGCCAAACTAAGACGTCACTACGTACCAATCTATGACGTCACGGATACTGTCCCCAAATTTATAGTGTGCGCTTTGATCCGCTAAACTGGCGATTGTAAGCGATAGCTAGAGTCATTATTTGCCTGAAGTGCCCAAAAACAAGCGCGAAATTTTGTCCTTCAGCAAATCCAGAGCAAATATCAACTAGCCTGCCCAGAATGTGACGTCACACACTCAAGGTTGCCCGTAGAAATCGTGCCGCGAAGACCACGAAATGCAAAATAATAAAATCAATTTGCGCTGCAACAAAACGTCGCCCGGCTGCGAAATTTGGCACAAATGGCCAGGAAACTGCGGAGAACTCACCTGGAAAGTTTCAGTAAAATCCTTGGAGGTGCAAAGAATGCTGGAGTAGCCTTTTAACGTAAAACAAAGTGCAGGTCATCTAATGCGACGCTGACTACAAGCACCCTGGTTGCTAACTTAATTCGCAGCATTTTTTTTTATGTCCCTTTAGTATTCAGCTGGTCGCTTCATTTCCAGTGCACATCTCCTGTTCCATTCACCGCTGATTCAAGGCATACCTGATACACGCTCTACCTGAGCTGTCTTTTGATTACTGCATTTCGGATGTCTGCATGCGCATTGCGCTCCCACATATTGCCTGCGCCGTGTAGCAGACGGTGCCTTTGGTTTTGTCCCTAATAATCAGACTATTTGTTTTCAACGTCTTCCTGTATCGTCCGCTTATATATATGGCTCCTGTAGTTTCTGCGGACCTTGATGTAGAGCAATATCGTGTGCTCAAAATTCGCATCACACTCTAAACACGAAAACTCCCATATGGGAGTAAAAAGGGAGTAAGCGGTTCCCTAGCTCCCTAGCTGTTCCCTAGTGCGACTGAACTCTAAACATTAATACTCCTATATGGGAGTAAAAAGGGAGTAAGCTGTTCCCTAGCGCCCTAGCTGTTCCCTAGTGCGCCTGCACTCTAAACATTAATACTCCTATATGGGAGTAAAAAGGGAGTAAGCTGTTCCCTAGCGCCCTAGCTGTTCCCTAGTGTGCCTGAACTCTAAACATTAATACTCCTATATGGGAGTAAAAAGGGAGTAAGCTGTTCCCTAGCGCCCTAGCTGTTCCCTAGTGCGCCTGCACTCTAAACATTAATACTCCTATATGGGAGTAAAAATGGAGTAAGCTGTTCCCTAGCGCCCTAGCTGTTCCGTAGCGCGCCTGCACTCTTAACATTAATACTCCTATATGGGAGTAAAAAGAGAGTAATTTGTTCCCTAGCACCCTAGCTGTTCCTTAGTGTGCCTGCACTCTAAACATTAATACTCCTATATAGGGAGTAAAAAGGGAGTAAGGTGTACTCTAGCGCACTCCCTTTTATACAAGTCATGTGCGCTAGAGGACAGATTACTCCCTTTTTACTCCTTTTTATTTAGAGTGAGGGTGTTTCGTATGCGGTAACTTGCTCTTTTACCGTTCTTCCGAATGCACTGAGCGAGAGGAGGCTCATTTCTGACTATTGGATGAATTCAACTGTCAGCGCAGTGCTTTACATTCTTCAAAGTGGCTACGAGATTCTCTACAAGTTCACCTGCACGTCTTATTGGGGAATGCTTCAGATGCCTGGCTGCAATCACAAGGTGCCTGCGTCAAGAAAACTGTCCTTAACGCCTCTAAAAACCTCACCTCTCACTTTACCACTGTCATTCTCGATGGCAGCATACCAACACTAATTTCCTGACCAGAAATGAAAAATGAGCTAATTCTTCGTCTCCCTGTCGTGTCAACTACTGCTACTCTTTTACACTGAATTTTTTCTGCGCGTTGTTTTACGGAGTACCAAGCTGTTTGTACAGGAATGCATTTACTAGATAAGCTTGGCGTACCTTTTTGGCATGTTCTGTTTGAGCGAAAAACGGATTCAAGTTTAAATTATACGAAAAAAAAAACGCAGTGTCTAAATAAAGAGGCGTTGCGAAAGTCGAATACCTCGATCCCGCTATTCAACCTTGGGCTGAACCACATACCTCAAGCGACGTTATACATCGAGTAATAAATAGTAAAGTGAACCAGGTTGGCATAGTAATTTGCTGCCTTTTCTTTCGAAGGCACTTATTGCAGCCTTTGGTTTAAACTAAGCGCCACTTAAGGAAGCTACGAAGGAAGGTTACGAAGGAACGAAGCATGCAGAGTCGATCAGTATGCCTTTGCGCTTAATTAAATCGTTTGGAGCGCCTGTAGGTGTTTACATACTTACGCGACGTCGACCGAGGTAGCCGGAGTTCGAATGCACGCCGCTACAAACTTACCGCTCTCGTTGGCCCAGAGACTAAAATTTTGGGGTTGAGGCCAATTCACACTGGAAACTTTGTGAAACCAATTTATCCCAGAATCCAGGCTCCTAATCGAAGGCTTTCGACTCAATTCGAGCCTCTTCGGCAGTTAGATTCCCCGGGTACACCCCGCGCTGCGTTGCTCGCGTCGAAGCCCATGCGTCCCGTGCCTTCATAGTTGCCGAACACGATGATCCCCCTGGTAGGGTCCCCGTTATGTCCCCCGGGACTGCTTATATACCATACTTACTTCACTCGCATGTTCTGCGACAGGACAGGCAGACACAGCACATTCCACATTCGTCGAGCTAAAAATGCCGAATTTCGACCCAGAAAAGTAGCCTCGTAAGGCTGCGAGCGTGAAAAAAGGCGCCGCGCTTAGCGCCCAATTCACAGGGTCCCAGGCAGACTTTGGGCGTCGACGGCCGAAGGCGTCTCGCATATAAGCGAAGCTCGCGCGGCGCAGCCCGAGAAACAAGAGCCGTAGAAAGCGCAAGGCGTGAGGTACTTATACTCGGTAACGGCGCGGTTCCGAAAAGAGCCACTCGTATCTCGGAACAAATGGGCCAACCGGCGTCCCACCGACGTAATCTCGATCGCCGACGGACATTCGGCGACGGCTACCAAGCGAGGCTGGAATAGAAGCTGCCGCAATGGGCGCGGCGCGGCTCCCGTTTTCCACTCGGACATCACGAGAGCCGGGGCGGGCGAAAGAGAAGTAATAACCAAAAAACAAAGAAAAGAGCACAAGGAAACCAGCGCGAACGAAGCACCAAGCACGCTCTTCCACTTGCATACAGGGGCACCCTCTCTCTGGCGTGTCCGTCGGTCGCCCTCTCCCTTTGTAAACTAGTTTGTCAAAGTGCGGCGCGGGGCGCTTTTAGGCGCGAGACGACGGCGGAGGCGCTCTTTTTTCTGACCGCTCACAGATAAAGAGGCACATTTTCTTTTCTGCTCCTTTGCTTTTTCTCTCTGCCGGTCTCTCTTTTTTTTTTGTTTCTTTCGCTCCTTGCGAGTAGCAGATCTCGGAGACCATTGTGACCGAGCGCGGGTGTCCGCTTTCCGCCGACGCTCG
This sequence comes from Amblyomma mixtum, assembly GCF_055824585.1. Taxonomy (NCBI): domain Eukaryota; kingdom Metazoa; phylum Arthropoda; class Arachnida; order Ixodida; family Ixodidae; genus Amblyomma; species Amblyomma mixtum. The sequence goes on from NC_143013.1 coordinate 286,632,151, forward strand.
TTTGTCGGCACGACGTTGCGTCTCCGTCGGCGACGAGATCTCTGCAGTGCGGATGGAGAACGTGGGGAGGAGAGTAGAGTCGTAGTGTAGTTTTGCAGGCGGCGGCGCGGAAGAGGGGAAGGGAAGGGAGGACCGGGGGACCAGTTGCGTTATCGCGTTATTTCGGCTAGAAAGTCAAGCGGCCGCTGTCCGCCGCCTGATTACTGCATTTCCTCAACAATCATCTAGCTCCCTCTTTCCATCACCGGTCCTGCCTACACCCAACACCACATCGTGCTCATATCTCGAGGAAGAAAGAGAGGGAGAAAAAAAAAAGAAAGAAAACGCGAGAGGAAGTGACAGGAATTAGAGCAGAATTCAGTCCACACTTGGGCGCTAGAGAGAGAGAGAGTGAGGGCTGCTTGCCGTACGCCTCATTATTAAGTGCATCCAACCTTCCGGTATCCCAGCGCCCGAACGAGTATAAAAGGCGTGCCGGGAGAACGGCCAAACACACTCCAGCTCCACTCCTCTCGAGTAGCTCAATCGTCTTCTGCTGAAGCCCCAGCGCCCAACGTCCAACGCCGACACCATGAGGACCATGGTAAGCGAACAGCTCCTCCGCCGTCTTCCGAAGAATACGTGCCCTAAGCTGCAATTCAACGCACGCTCTTACCGGATACAAAGGATTTTGCCCGAGCTTTGTCGGCTTCGTAGGGCGCACAACTCCAAGCGCTGCGAGCAAGCTGGCAGCCTTAGTTCTGCATCCCAGACTCTCTGATATTCAATTCGGCCATCCAAGGACCTCGTAGACTGCCTTGGTAGTGCAGAGAGAGAAGTGATCAAATTACGCCTCCAATTTTTGATGAGCTCTGCTCTTTCGCTTACTGAGAAGTGAATTTCGATTAGAACAGCTGTTGCTTGCGAAGCAATCATTAATTAATTCGTAAGTTATTCAGGAAATTGAACATTATTTTCTCGGGAAAGCAGGCGTGGAACCTCCAGTGTAACTAAATCGCATAGCAAGATGAATGAGGCATTAATATAGGCGTCTCGTAACGGAAGAAGAAAAATAACGGTAGAGGTCAATAAGCACATTTAGACTAATTACCTTCATTATGCAACGCTGAGCAGATTTGACCCTGAGACAGACTAAGCAGTGTTTAGTATGCCAAGCACCTTCAGGAAAAGCGATGCCACGAAAGAGAAAAAAATTGTTTACAGTGCCCTAGTCCGCCCAGTCTTGCTATGTTACCCAGATGATACCCTGTTACTCTAGTTAACCTTTCGTTACAACAACCAAGAAAATGCACGCTTGAGATCAAAATGAATATACAGCTGCTGCTGGGGTGCATTTTATACATCAACCTGACGTCCGACCTTTTCCCTGCAGCTGGTTACCGTTGCTCTTGCCGCCCTCGTCGGCGTTTGCTTCGCTGGAGTCGTCTCCTACGGTGGCGGCTACGGTGGCGGCTACGGTGGTGGCTACGGCGGTGGCTACGGCGGCGGCTACGGCAAGTCCCTTCCTGGCCCCTCCTTCCTCATCAAGAGCCTTCACCACGTGAGCAAGGTCAGCCACGGAGGACCCATCCTCGCCAACTACGACCTCGGCGTCGCCTACGGCGGTGGCTACGGAGGAGGCTACGGCGGCGGCTACGGATTCGGCGGCGGCTACGGACTCGGCGGCTTCGGAGGCTACGGACTCAAGGGCTAGAGGAGTGAGCAAGCAAAACAGCATACATCCAGAGAGCATGCGCAACCGTGTGTGAGAAATTCCCCCAGACCATCGTCCCCTTTACGATTCCCCTTTCCCTCCTATTCTGTACAGTCGCGGTAAAAATAAAGGAGGGCAGCTTCGGGGTCATGTAGCGCGCGACATCTCTCGGGAATGCGAGGACTAGTGGCCTCTGGAGACCCGAAGTGTACTGTGCGAGAAACTGGAAAGCTTCGACCGGCAAGGTTCAGGAGGGACATCCCCGACTGAACAGCTGAGGAACGTGCATCAAGCTGGAGGACTTATACGAGTGAGCCCGTGTGCAGCCCTGCTGGCAAGAGTGATACATGCCGGCTAGTACTCCGTCCACGCCATTGCGATCGGATGTCTGCTCTTCATGCCCCATTGCGAGTCCCTTGCTGCTTTCTACAGCGTTGTATATTTTGTACAGATGCCTGTGGTCGCGCTGCAAATAAAGGAAAGAGTGAGTCATACCAGACGCCTTTGTATCGTGTGCTTTACACCGGTTACACCCTGCCATGAGCTGTCCCGGCTCGTGTACACGCCCTTAACTCCGTTACGCGTTCTAAGCGTGAATCATCGGTTCATTTCTTCTTGCATGTTGTATTAGAGGCTACACGATTTGCATCGCTCCGTCGACGCTCACTGATTACAAATTCAACTGGCTTCCGGTGCTTTGCATGAGTGCCTTCACTGCACGCAGAAGTGAAGTCTGGCGTATTGGCCAGCTTTGCCGAACACGAATGAGCGGGTTAGGTGTTGTTTGGAACTGCTAGCTATACATAAAGGTGGTAAGAACGTGGAACTCTGAAAACGTAATCCTTGCAACCAGCATAGCAAGAACAAAAACAACAAACTGCGGTGGCACAAGCGCCGAACTCCTTGCGATGAAGTGACGGCGTGAAGCAGCGATGACAGTCAAATAAATCAAATAAATTTATTTTGTGGCAGCAGGTACATTGCATATCTAGGGAAGCTGCAAGAAAAAGCTGCCCGTAAACAGCTTGAAGGATTCTCAGCAGGCAGTTTGAAGTGGCGGCAGCATCAGTTACGAACTACAGCAAAGAACTGCATGCTTAGCACTCTAAAATTACATACCATGTGTTACAATAAGGCATCACCACATTGGTAGGGTTTTTGTACGCGCCAGAAGAAATATAATAAACGAAAAGTTAGTTCGGATTCGTTCGCAGTGTTTCGTTTCTGTGTTCTGCGCTACCAGGAAGAGAACAGGCCTCGTGCAGGGTATACAACGAAGGTTCGGTTCATCCGTCGCGGTTAATCCATTAATCCGTAGTCAATCACCTGCCACGTGCCAGTGTCATGCGATGTGACATTACCGGGATCAAAGGGATCAACCACGACGTCACGAGAACCGGTCACCGCCATTGGCCGAAGGGCCACCTGTGAGGAGCATTTGCCGCTTTGTTTTTGAGTTGCATCTGTCTATAGTTTATAGTTCCCGAAATAACGCAACAAGTAGCGTTGTAATCCAGCTCTCAGGCCAAGATCGACGAAAGAATGCACGAAGGCAGCTACTATAGCTGTCGTGGCCTATAGCAGTCGTGGCCTAGTGGTCTGGGCGTCCGCTTCAGCTGCGGGAGGTGGTTGGTTCGAAACCCACCGCCAGACACCCACCGGTAAAAATTGGTACAAGCCACCCCCGGCCCGGCGCCCGGCTTCTTCAGGGGTGTGCGCTTGGAAGAGGCTCCACAAACCCCGCTGCGCCCCTTCGGGGGCAACTATAGTTCCGAGCACTCAGCCTGCAAAGGTGGTTCGTGTTTCACTGCAAAGTGGAGTTCCGGCTCAAAACTCGTACGCTCTAACCAGCGTGTCTCAAGACAAACACTGTAAGCGATCCTTCGTTCCGAAGATAAAACTTCAGAGTATCACAGCTGACTAGAATGTCCGATTTTTCTGGCTGTCCGACGACTTTGCTTGGGCTCCTTTAGTAAGAAAGCTTCCAGATTGAAATAAGGGGGCCTCACTGACTCAGGTAAGGAAGCTTTCAGAGTTTGGGGATCAGTATTGAAAAATTAGTCGCACAAAGAGAGAGAGGGAGAAGACTTATCTAACCAAATCACCGACAGCTCACTACCGCCAGGATGAAGGGCGCCTGACTCGGCGCACATTTCTGGGCTATAGTTGGTTTCTCTGGTATACGTACAGTAATTTAAAAGCTCCAGCGAAGGACAGTATTTAAGGGTAGTTGAATTTAATCCCTTTGTGGAGAAAGCCAGCGCCTAAAATTTAGAGACGCGTGGAAAAAAAGTATAGAACTTAGCACCCAGGAAAAGGAAATAAATTTCATTGTGTAAAGCTGAAATATATCTGTATATATCGACCGTCCCGTCCTTAAATAAATTCAGTTGTTAGTCGGCGCTTGTCTTGCGTTGTTCCCGTGCAATAAATAAATTTCAATCTGGCGGTGCAGCAAAAAACCGTCTTTTACTCGGTCCTTGCATTTCCTGTTGCCCCAAAAAGCTTCCGCGTCGAAGGATTATCTTGCGCGCCACCCATTACTCTCGCGGTTGTTTTGTATCTCCCTGTGCGTGTCAACTCATTCTTTGCACCAAGCGTGACAAAAGCCGGGACTTAACCTTCACGCCTGGTGTGACAGTCATTATTTATAACCGATACCTGTAAGGTCAGTATTTGTCATATTCGACCTGCTGCATTCTCTCCTCGAAAGTCACAATCTGATATCGGACAATGCTGACTCGTCCATTTGCTCTGAACCTATTGAGTGCACAATGTTTTGTGTGCACTCCCAGCATGCCGCAACTTCCGGTACACAGTCCGCACCTGGTGTATACTGCATGCAGGACTCCATTTTCACTCATTTTTTTTTTTTACTAGATTGTCCGCACTCGATACATCGCCTGCAGGAGCAAGGTGTACAAGGAGCCCATAAAAATGTATGATCGGGGGCCAGAAGTGCACAGGAGACGGTAACAACAACCAAAGCATTCATTTTTTTAGCGCAAACAAGACATGACACAGAAATAAAGATAGACAAACACTTTCAGTCCCATGTCGTGCTTGCGCTAAAAAGAATGCTTTGTGAGGAAACCAACTAGCCCAACATCTATTTTAACGACAACCAAAGAGCATAGGTTTGCTGGGTCAGTAGTTTCAGACCATACTTGCGGACTTGCCAAGTCGGACTTGAGCTCTCGCATGCGTATATAAATCAGGCGACTGCTAGTTCGCATCGCGCTTACAGGAAAAATCATCAGACGCGCGTCCCCGACAGTACGTGCAAGTACAGTGCAAGTACCACAAACGCTCGTAATAAAATAAGCGTCGGAAATTTCATGCTATGTTCGGTGATATTAAAAATATATGTACTGTGTTGTTCGCACACATAGTCTGCAAAGCGCGAAATGTCAACTTCTAAACATGTATAGCCCGCAGATTGCATACCGGAAATCACGGTATATGTGTGGTTCGCATTATTCAGCCACTGACAAGTCGGACGAGGAGACGCCAGGAAAGAGGAAAGAGTAAGCGAGAGCAAGCTACTGGGTTTTTCGACGTCTCTCTTGCAGAGCAGCTGTCGGACGAGATCGAAATCGACCCCGCTCTCGATGTTAGCTTTGTGCTCAACAAAATCAATTTTTGCGCCCGTTATTTCGCTCATTTCGACAGGCACCGTTCGCGCGTGTTCTGTCGCACGCTTAAAGTCGATAAAGGGATGGGGTTCCAAGGCCGATGTCACAACGAGGCAGTAAAGGAAACAGTTGCAGTAGTGAACGCTTTGCAAAAGCGTGAGCGTAATTCAGTACGGGCCGAGTGTACTCGGGTAAGCCGCGAACTTTATCAGTAAATTTTGTTACTGTTTGAGTAGCTAATTGCATACTAAATTCTCCTTTCTAACTTTTCCACTGATTTAATCTTAGCCTTTCATGTGTGCGTGTCACCTCGAAACCATTTATGCACGTTACTTCACCTTCGTGATCTGCTGTTTATAGTGCCGCTTCGTTCCTTTCGCAACTCTAAATCTCAGCCCACCATTTCTGAAACTGCTTCTTGAGGTCTGTACAGCGCTTGTCTGGTCTAGCGCGCCATTCCCACCTCTCTTTATATATTCAGGACGTAAACATCACTTTGTTGCCAGGGCGTTTCTTGAGAAGTGTAACATCAACAGCGCTCGGAGAAACGTCAGAAAGAAGGACTGAGGAAGGCAGATGGAGAGACTACTATATATTTGCGCAATCAAAATCTACGAGCACTGCATAGAGAACGAACAGCGACGTGTTTCTGTTGCGAGAGAGTTTTAGCAGAAGCGGTAGAAGACAGGGCGCCCTCTCTCTCAGCCACGGGTGCTCTCCGCCCCTCAATCACTTGTAGTGCACCGCGTTGCGAGCAACGCCTCTCAACCGCGACTCCCCGGGAAGCGAGAGGGGCCTCGAGTTCCATTCCGGTGCCCCAAGCGTTATTACATTTTATTTCCCTCCGACGCGGAGCGCACATGTACTTTTCGCAGGCGCTTCAACTAGGCGCGCGCGCGCGACAGACCGCCGCTCGTTTTCGAAACACCTGCAGCCACCGAGCTTCCCAGCTCTTCCAGAGCCGGCTGCTTCGCCAGCCGCTCGCTCCCCTTCCTCTCCGAACCTCACTCCTCCGCGAGGAAAGCCGCGCCGCGCTTTTGGCGCCCGCGTTTTTCATCGTTGCTCGTGTCTTTGTAGATAAGGCAGGCAGATGCGGAGGCTTAGCGGGTGCTCCATTACAAGTGCCTTTTGTGCGGGGCGGCAGGTCGTTTGTGCGCGTGTGTGCGTGTGTTGCGCGGGAAGCCTCGGCTTAGCGATGCTGCTGCTTGGTGGTCCGCTGGCTCGCCTCATGTGCTAATGCGCGGCAGGTGTGAGGAGTCCACAATAGAGCACCCGCTGAATAGCGTTGCGAATGCAGATGAAGGCGCGAATGTGAAAGAGAGGAGCTGAGAAGGCCAAAATAAAAATAAAAGAAAACTGGCTTGGGATTCAACATAGACGCCTTAATCAATCCTTGAATCTCGTGCAAACATATACCTATACACAAATCTACGCATATTTCCTCCACAGAAAGGCCTAAAGCTAAGCATACGGGATGGCAGGAAGAGGTCACGCCTAAATACACTCGAAACAGGAAGGATTAAAAAGAGAATAAGCTGCCCTCTAGCGCGCGTGGGTCAGACGACAGCTTTACACCCGTTTTACTCTTATTCAGGCGTTTTGGTGTTGAGAGTGTAGTTATGTCTGTAGGCTTCCCACTGTTGTCACGCTCACTTGCCGCTCGCAAACTGAGGCTATGATGCAATCGATTTTTAATCACACGCTGCTTTCAAGTTTGCAGCAGTCGATACGTTCAGTGAATGATGGGGATGCGGGCTCTTTAATTACGTGCCAGAAAGGAAACGTTTCCATGCGCACAGTTTATTCTCACGCTTTCATGCTCATCCGATTAGAATCCTTAACAAAATTGTGCGCTCCGGAGAAATGAGGTGAGTCTCGACCACGATTACTCCCTTTCGTGCTTTTGTCTTTTTCGATGGATAGGGCTAGTTGGTGCGTACACGGCATTTTTCGGGTGCACTGCAATCAACACAGACGCAGAGAGTTGTGTCAGTGCACGTAAAAGAACCCCAGGTGGTCGAAATTTCCGGAGCTCTCCACTACGGCGTCTCTCATAGCCTCAGTCGCTTTGGGACGTTAAACCCCATAAACCAAACCAAACCAACCAGTTGTCTTCCTCAATCTGTATCCGTGCTCATTGAAGCGCTTCCGAAAGTGACTTTCTTGGGTGTTGTCAGGCGCGATATTGGCGAAAAGCTTTATGAAAGGAAAGGTATAGATGTTAGTCCTCAAGCAAATTGCTCCAGCCTGCGACTCTATCATGAAGTTTGTGAAGCGGAATTAAAGGCGGTCGTAATAGGTGTCAGTCAAGGTACAGCACGGGTGAGGAGGCGCTCATAGCTGGTGATCACGTTTGTATCTCCGCGAAGAGCCGAGCGCGCTGGTAGACGTCACAGTCGCGGTCCCTTTCAAGTGGCCGTGGGCATCTCTATTTCCATTTCCTCACTACGTAGTGCAAGGAAGCCGAACAATGGGAGAAATTACATTTTAGAGGGACAGGATGTATTCACGCTCTGTTCTCATTAAAGGTGCATAGAAAACTAATTAAAAATGGCATGCAGCTATAGGTTCTTGCGTTCTAACCCCAAAGAGGCCACGCGCACCGAAAATGGAGGGTTTATAAGCTACAACAGATCAAAATAATCAAATACAGGTGTCGCCATTAGCGCCCCATTTCGCAAATAAAATGCGTGTGCGTCGTCCCTTTCTATTTTTATTTTTTGCGAATCTCGGAGGATACACTACGCTGCCATTCACTTTAAAACGGGGGAAACCCGTCGCTTTTGTTAAGGGCGTCACGAGCTTGAATCTACTGGCTGGCAAAAGATTTTAAATCCAATTTTCTGGCCTCAAAATGAGTATTGTTACCAGACAAATGTCAACGTAATCAGATAAGAGCTAGATTAACAATTTTTACTGAGAACAAAGATCGGATGAAGCCGTCTCCTGTGTCCCTATCCAGTGCCCTGTCCGATCCAGTGCCCTGTCCGATCCAGTGCCCTGTCCGAGTTCGTTATAAATGGCTCACGTTGCCTTTGAATTGTGAGGATTCCAACTATTATAACAGCTGATTCATTTGATTCCCCCATGCGAGTGTTAGCAGCAGGTGCGAAGTTCAGCATCTGTCACGGTCAGACATATATAGTGCATTGTCTGGAAATCTCTATTTCAGGTGTTTCACTCAGCAAATTTCATGAGAACGGGCGAAGCTGTTAAGGAAAACAGTCTTTTTTCCTGGTCCAATATTTGCGCTTTGTTAATGCAGCTTTCAAGTAAGCTCCAGTCCCTGCTACGATGAAAGAACGAATTGCACGGATATCGGCGGCCGGGGTCCTAATATAGCACTGACGATGGGTGGGCAGTCATTTGCTTCACGCGTGAACAACTCGCTACATGAAAGGAGTAATCGCTGCTATTCGTTGCCATCCACGCAGCCCGTTGCTCAAGAAGTCGAGATTAACTGCCACGTGCTCGGCAAACGCAAACGACTCGGGACTACACGCCCGGGCGGCGCAAGCTTCAGCGCGATATACGTCACACGCCTCTTGCTCTCAAGACCGGCAATTTGGCACTCAGCCCGCTAATGCATAGTAACATTATCGCCTGCAGTATAGTCTCACACCAGAGGTATTTATTTTTTATTCGTTCATTCTTTTATTTTTCCCCAAGCTGCTGCCACCGAGCCATTCCCGAAGCGGTCATGCAAGCTCGTTAACCATGCACGCTTCTCTTTAACAACGTCCGCGACAGCGTGTCCTTAACAAGGTTAACCGTTGTGGGCATGTGTAAAGAAAGAAGGGGATGTCCCGACATGGGGCTTCACTTTGGTCTAAGCATAGCGACACAAGCGACGCCTTGTTTCCTTCACTTCAAGAGAGAACAGTGGCACGAAAAAAAAAAAAAAAAACAGAAAAGGGATAAAATGGGTGCCTGTTATTAATGCCAGCTTAGCCGCTGCATAGTCCCACTGCTTTGCTTATCACTAATTATAGTGATGGATAAAGATGACTGATGATTACTATGGATAATGACGTAGATTAAAACCATCTTTGTTTTTGTTTCTATCTTTCTCATTAATAATTAATGACTAAAGATGGGGCTATTTTTATTGGTTTCGTACGTTGAAGCGGTGGGGAGGGGGGGGGGGGGGGCTAACCCCTGCAACGTTTAGCGAATTAGGATAAATATCAACTACCACTAATTAGGAAGAGCTGAAGGGAGTATCGATCTGTTTCTAAGCAATGAGCATTAATAACATTTTGAGGGAGAAATGGTGGGAAAAATAAAGTCGTGACCACCTCAAACTCCCACCTTCGATGAACATTTGTCACTCTTATGATCTAGACTAACAGAGTTAACCTACAGCCATTCCGGACAGTAGAACTTGGTTGTGGAAGACCACGAGTAAGGACTCGTGTTCCGTGCGCAGTGTGGCCTAAGACGGAAGGTGTCCACTTGCTTGTAATGCACACTCATAAGGCATTTGTGGTGTTACATAACACTTAACACAACGCTTAATGTTCTAAATCGGAGCAATACCAATAGCGGACGTTTATGCCTACACTTTCCAAAATTCCTAAATATAGGGTCGTCGCAGCAGCAAGAAAATATTTTCAACAACAAACTGTCAGCCGTGGCAAACGTCAGTTCATATACAAATCACACTAATCACCAATGTAAATAAAGTTAGTATGCTCAGACAGTTAAGTCGGTTAATTAATTGCTAGCGACATTTGCTTGCGATCTCTGCGAACTGAAGATGGAATAAGTATAGATAATAGTAAATGACTAGTACGTCAGTAAATCTATTCGAAATTCATTTGTTTTGCTCTAATATTATACCTATTATACCTCCCGTATAATGTCTTTTCACGCTTAATTGCTTTTACGAACTTCCTTGGTGGGGCGTTGTCACAAAGTGCGCGCATGCTTTATTTTTCTTCTTTCTTCTCCGACCAAAGTGGCCACGGCTGGCCACGGCGCCGGTAGTATGCGGGCATGTCGCGACGCAGCGGCGATGACTTTGCCTCCCCCCGCGTGGGCGTTGACCCCTCGCGACGCTGGGGGGGGTCAAGACTACGCCGCCCCCCTCCTCAGGATTATCGCCGGGAAGCGAGTGCTTTCGCGAGGGGGGGGCGGGAAGCGGCCGGTGAATGCCCTAGCACCCGTCCCAACCTTGGGAAGTTAACATCGCTCCTCGTTAGGACCATACCTTTCCTTCGCATCCCCTTCAGTTTCTTCATGTTTCTTCTCCCCCCTTCTCAACATCTGTAAATCGTTGGTGCACGGGGCCGAGAGGATTCGTTTGCTTTTATTTGTCTTTTTTTGGTTTGTCACGTGAACACGGTGGCGGGAAAATCACGACCGAGTTAGTTGGTTTTGAGATTTCGGTGCGTGCCGACGTGTGTGGGGTCAGCCAGGGAAGTGCTCGGCAAGCGAGCCTAGGCGGTGTCTGACGCGTAGAGCGCGGCGACGGCGGCCCCGAAAGACGCGTGGAAGACGCGTAACCCGGGGCCCAAGTTCGCCCGTATCCGCACCCCCCCATCAGCACCGCGCGCTTCCGCAGCCCGACGCTCCCTGCGACCGGACCTTGCCACTACGCAGCTAAATCACCGATTCTCACCACTCGCTTTTCTCTTTTCTTTGTTCTGTCGCTGTTCTCGTCCTATTCTTTTGTATATTGCTTTAATCGTGTAACTTTGTTGTTTTCCTTCTTATTGTCAATAGTTGCTTGTGTTCTGATCCTGTGTTTATTCGCGTCGCGCCTGTGTATTTTCGCAATATTGCTTGGTTTGTTTTGTAGCTGTTTGTTCTTGTTCTTACCCAAGTAAAAGGGTTGCTGAGGAAACTTGCCTATACGCCTCATGCCTCCGGTCAACGGCTAATCAGGCGTGGCCCCTATCGCCGGTCAGCAGTCTAACCTCATCTTCCGCACGCGGGGTGGAGAGGTTTGTCGCTCCTCCCCCTCCGAATTTACGGAGAGTGCAGTGGTGGGCAGGTTGGCCCGATTAATTATAATTTCGGCGCCAATCAAACATCTAGCCGCCCACCATATCGTGACAGGCGTATACGCTGTGCTTGCTTCGATATCGCTCGTCATGTGTTAAGTTGTCGTTGGTTTCTTTTTCACCGTTTCATTACCCTGGTCACTGTGCATGGCGGGTCAGAACTGTTTTTTCCCTCTAGTTTCTTACGTCGCAATCGTAAGCGGTCGTCAAATGAGAGTGGTAGGCTATATGCACCACAATCTTCTTTGTGGTCAGTTTGATTCAGTGTGTGCGGTGTAGGTAATACGTTTCTTGTGGGGGTGAAACAAACAAACAAACAAACAAACAAACAAACCACATGCATGCACTGGCACGGCGCTCCACCCTTCAGCGCCGTCAGCTCCAGCGATCCCCAGCGCGCGTTGCTGCCGTCAATTTTCGCGTCACGGTCGGCACGGCCGCACGCGGGGCGTGACCATATTTGCGTACATCGAATACAAGTGGGGCCCACGGGCGTATGATTATGCGCATGCGCGGGAGGGGGGGGTCCCACTTCGCTGTTGCCCGTAGCTCGTGCATTATCTGCCGCTCGGCCAATCGTGTGCGGCAGATGTACTAACCGCCAGTCGAAGAACGCAACACACGTGTTGGTTATAGGAAGAGTGGTTTGGAGCGTATCCTAATTGTTAAAAGGATGGCCTGAGTCCTAATGGGACTAGAAGAAGGGGTTGGGTTACGCTTCTGTAGATTAGCCCCAGTAATAGCGATCTCGCATACTGTTCGCGCTCCCTGCAAAGTTTCGGCCACATGGAAAGTGGAGTGTTCGCTCCTCCTTCGGCGGCTCGCGGCGAAGCTTTAATGTCCACTAACATTCTAAATACGTTTTAATAGACTTTGCGAATCGACAGTACGTGCGAAGTGGAAGATTTTCTACTATAGAGATCGGCAAAAGACATGTTGACTGTGACTATGGCCGTTTGCATTGTTTACGCGAGAGCGTAAAGGCCCCGTGTCGCACAAAAGCCGGTGTCGGCGTTGCCGTCGGCGTGACAGAAAAAAATCGAACTATTCAATTACAACAGGATCCCACAGATGGCGACAGCCGCACCAGCGGCGCATCGGTGACCCCTGATCTAAAGTCACTGGAACTCTGAAAGTACCGCAACCAGCGGGCGGCGCGCGGGCAACATTGGGGTGTTGTTGCCAGAGGTGGTCCAGCGCGGCGAGCGCGTCGTCTGCTAGGCGAAGAAAGTCTCCCTTGCGGCCGCCTTGCTCATCGGTTTTGCGCACAAAATTAATCAATGAAAGTATTCATGATTGAGCGCTTAGATGAGGTGAGGGTTTCGAAAACCTTGAAAGCGTCGCACGACAGCTGCGCAGCCTCTCGTATTCTTTAGCCCACGGGTGTGAGCTAACAATGCAAGAAGCAGGTTTGTCCTATCGCTTCCGTGCGAGGTTCGCAAATGCATGTTTTCGGGACCCGGAAAACTTTAAAGCCGGCAGGCTGCGTACATATCAGCGGGATATAGCAAAACGTTTAGTAAATCGGTTCACTTGGAAGTCTGATGCGTATAAAACGTTCCCTTTACGCTTACTGCCGCCTGTTCTTCCCTCCGTGTGGTCAGTCGCCGGTCGGATGCTTGTGGGAGGTAGTTGGGCGACCCCTATTTTATAGGTCGACGAGGGGGCCAATGCTCGTAACTGTGCGGCCAGATAGCCAGATAGCATGCGGACGCGCTGTGGCTGTTTTTCGATGGAGGCTAAATACAAAAACTCCCGTGCGCACTGCGATGTAAGTACGCGTTGAAAAACTCCAGGTGGCATAAATTCTCCCACTGCGCTCCACTTCGGCACCCCTCATAGCTAACGTGTCACTTCGGGATGTTAAACTCCGCAATTAAATATTTTTTATTTAAGCCTCAATACTGATGACCTGCAGGGAAAAAAATCTCGTAAAGCAACGTCTCCGAAGACATTTATAGCTGTCACACAAACGCAGACACACGACGCACAGAGACACGCACACGCACGCACACAGACACACGCGGTGCACAAAGACACGCACGTACACAGATACGCACGCAGACACACGCACTGACAGACACACGCATACACCGACACACGCGGTGCACAAAGACACGCGCGCACACAGATACGCACGCAGACACACGCACTGACAGACACGCATACACCGACACACGCACTGACAGAGACACGCATACATCGACACACGCACGCACAGCACACATGCGCGCGCACAGAGACACGCACACGCAAGCAGACATAGGCCAGATAGAGGCACAGACAAGCGCGCGCACACGCACACAGACACACGCCCGCACACAGACAGACACACACGCACACAGACGCGATACTGAACGTGCTACTTGGTAAAACACGCCGTCCAACTTCCTCGGAAGCACTGCGCCCCGTCGGCTGCCAGAGCGAGTGGACCATCTAGGGAGGTGCCTGATCACGTGATCGCAACTGGCCAATAGGCGGCGCGGCGGCGAAGAGAAAACAGCTGCGGTACTTTCAGAGTTCCAGTGACTTTACCCTGATCCTCGGGTCCTCGGGCTGCGAAGTCAAGACACGCTACCGCTACTTCACGCAGACAAATTCGTACTGCTTGGTTAAAGCAAGGCTCTATATGTATTTCGTGTGGGCTCTCATTAATGATTGTGACTGTGAAAGAGAAAACAATGTCCGTGTCTGCGTGGTCAAGAGGAACCGCTGTTTTTTCTCATCGAGGGCGCAGCCGCCCATAAACGTACGACATCAACATCACCGGCCTACGTAAAATGAATGCTGCAAACGAACGAAGTCAGACAGAAGGGACATAACGTCGGGTAATTCAGAAGAAAGTGATGAGTCCCTAGCGTATCGAGTTATGGGGCCGCGTCGGCCATTTGTTCTCCACAATCGTCTGTTCGTGCGCGGTGAGAAACCTTGAATCCCCGTTGGCGAGCGGCCGTGAACGAAGAAAGCCCTTTCGCTGGCTCTCGTCCAGGGGTCGCTGGGACCCACCCCACTCGCTCGTTCGCTGCGCGCTTGGCGAGGAGCTCGCCATGGGGGAAGCCGTGAAACCGCTGGCGCGGTTCGCGTGGCGGCAGGTTTGTAGAGGCGCCGCCGCTCCGCACCCGCGGGCTGCGCTGAGCGCTCGCGATCGCATGCGCCTAAAGTCACTGGAACTTTACATGCGCCTGGAGTCGGTCGATTCGCCCTTTCCCCATCGAGCCTATGGTTTGTCCGCTCTCGCGAAAGAGAAAGTGACAGGGAGAAAGAAATATTTGAGCAGAAAGAGAGAGTTGAGCTGCTGCAAAGAACCTTAGATGCGAATGAAGCTATTAAACGCCCTCGGAAGGAATGAAGAGGACGGGGAAAATAATTAATATATGCAGCGCCTGCTCTATTTACATTGATCAGAGGATCAAAGAACCGTGGGTGGTCTAAATTAATCCGCTGTCCGCCACTTTGAGGTGGATCATAGCCCACTGCACCGTGGTTTTGGCACATAAGAATTAATCATTGAACGTTGAACATAATCTCACTAATCACGCTATTTGCTCCGTGAACAGTCGGAGGATTCGACGCCTCGGACGGAGAAATCAAGTAATTATGTTGATTTTCCTAGAGTATAAGCTAAACAATCGTTAAACTACTTTTCTTTCTCTTTATTAGTTTCTTTAGGCGAAATATTCATCCCCGAATACGCCTGCGATGACACGACACTAACGATAATAACAATAAAAGGCTAACCCTCCAACCACTAACTAGCGTCATCACATCTCAGCGCCTTAATTACTGTACTTTTCCAGCCGTAATGAGGAGCGAGAGTAGTAGACTTACTTCGATAAGTATTAATCGAACCACTCAGCCTCATTACCTGGAACTATAGGTTCGCTCCAACGTTTTTGCGCCTTCAGACTCGCTTGCTACAAGGAAGCCTGCCGGAAATAATCGCCATAATCTTGTAATCTTGGTTGGTAGCGGTTAACGAAGCAGTCGCCGCATAACCGCGGGCGCCTTGCAGGCATCGCTGGTCACACTATACTATAGCATGACGCTTTCGCCATGCGTGCGCTGTATAATTCGAGCGAGCTTTGCGCGGCAGCTGCTGGTGACGTGCGCAAAAATAAAGAAAGGCCGCTTTCACAAGCTTAGGTATATAGGCTTGTTAGAAGTGTATATGAGCATGTGTAGGCAGCGAAATTCTCGAAGACGGTACACTAAAACTTCCTGCAGTGATAACAAAGTGGATGGAGTGCAGCGGAAACCCTGTCAGAGGCAGATGCAGTGTTCAGTAATCTCTTTTCGGCAAGGGCTTCTGGAGTTTGCCGAGCCTCTTTTCAGCAAACACTTAAGATATGCTTGGTTTATTTTAACTTGTCCTTGAACAAAGGTTACAATAGCCAACTTCAAGGACACAAAGAACTTATAAACAAGATATGTTGTATTTAGTAAGTTTAACTCCCCAAAGCGACACATGAGCTTACAGGGATGCCACATGAAGGAGGGCATCGAATTAATTTAGACCACATTTGTTTTTTTAACGCGCGCCGGCATCGCGCAACACATGGGCGCCTTTTAAGTTTCGCCTCCATAAAAATACGGCCGCCATAGTCGGGGTCGACCAAGCAACCTTGGAAAAGAACAAGACATGAATCCTTTAGGCAGACTGTTTGCAAGCAAGGATCTGTAACGTTAAAAATTCACTATTGGGAGACAACTTCCTCGGCGAAAATGCCGCAAGCCATTTCTGCGTTTGTCGCGCGCGTTTCTCGTCTATTTAGGCAGCAAAATTCTTGAAAAACTCAAGATTGAGTTCAAGGCTGCAAACTTTCAATGTGTGCCCAGTGTTAGTTAAGGACACGCGAAAAAGCCATCTACCTTCCTCTCCCTCCCCTTTCTATCTCTTCCTTCGTCCCCCTTCCCACGTGTAGTGTAGCATACCAGGCGTCGCCTAGTTAACCTTTCTGCCTTTCCGCTCATAATTGTACCTCTCTCTCTCTCTCTAGGCAGCATCCAAAGGCGTGCGTGTGTACAGCGGACAGAAAGGCATCTGAGCTTCCGAAGATCTGGCGACGGCTGCCACCCCGTTTCTTTTCGAGCCGTCGGGCTGCTGCCTTTTCCTTTAGTTTTGGTTTTCTTTCTCGATTTTCCTGTCGGAGAACATGAGCAGATAGCCGCGGGGAGCTCTCCCCTTACGTGCGTCTCACCCCTTACGTGCGTCTGTACGACGAAGCGGTGGCCTGGCAAAGGAACCGAGAAACAACTTGTTTGATGTGCCGCTTGCTATCCTAGTTATCTTGGTCGCGGTGTACTTCAATCAGGATTCTGAGTGTTTTTGTTTTCTCGCTTCCTTCGGACTTCTGTTAAAAACTCTCTTGCTTTCTTACGTCGAACACAGTCTTCTGCTATGGATTTGAGACATAATTTATTTGCAGGGTTAGTTTATTGCGCTAGTAAAAAGGCTTTCCTTACATTTATCAAGTCCAGGCTTCTTGGAGATATTTTTTGATTGCGAGGCAACTGTGGAATATCGTAAGGTACTGTTATAGAAATATTGAAGGTATTGCTCCATTCTTCTGAAGAGTAGCAACAACTTTCTTTTAAAGTTTGTCCATCACTCGCATCGTGTAGTTAAGACTGCCACTGAAAATCAATGGGGAACCTTAGCAATGGTAAAAAAAACCGTTAATAGCAAAAAAAAAAAAAAATGAAGCCTGCCGAATGAAGATCTGTGCATATATCGATTGCTACTGTGGAATCTTACGATATATGGGAAAATTGCGTTCATAAGCAACTTCCCGCTAAAAAATGCGCTTGTCGAGAATTCGTAGGCATGTTCTAATCATGTGTTTGGGTAAAATTTTGCGCTTTTGTTTTCTTCTACAAAGAAGTGGGTTAAGCTTGCACAGAGTGTTTACTGACTATAGCCTACTTAGTTGTCGAGATTTTCTGCCGCTTATTGCCAATGCGTTCCGATTTTGGTGCCAAGAGATTGTGCCGTCTCCTGGCGGGAAAATTAAACAAATTTAATGGAGGGTCGTTTCGCTTTTCTAGCAACGTATATGGCCTGTCACTTGCGCTCGCACAGTTCACGCGATAATTCTTCATTATTTTATTTTTCATCTTATATTTTCTCTTAAAATGAGCTGGTTTCCTCTGCAGTAAACTTTGCGAAAAATGGCCCACTTACCTCCAGGTCAAGTCACATCGAGCTCGTTCACTCGTAACTGCTGGTCCCATAACTTGGGCTTATGGAACAATAAACTGTATACCGCTGGAGACATCAACAAACGCATTCTGAAAGCGGCCGTTTCACGAAATCCCGAGGATTTGCCGGCTCCGGCGCTCTGTTTACTCAGGAGTTAAAAAAGTGAAGCTAAGCGCGACCCAGTTCGTGCCCCACGGGTACGACGCAGTAGCTTTATGACTAACGGTCATAAGCGTACGGTATTCAGTCTGTATATGACCGCGCTGTACACTAAATGCGTAAAGATTGCGGCCAGCGTTTCATAAGTCATCAGCGGCCATACAGCACTTCCTTGTGCATTGCTTTGCCGCTAGAGGGGCTCGTATTTTCCTCCTCTTCCTCTCGTTGCCATCTTACCGCGCAGCGATTCCCGAGTGGGCTTAAGCTGGATTATATTTGTTTGCGCTGGGGACTATACCCGCACGCTAACGTTTGTTTTCTGGATTCGCTTGCTCGGGGACAGAGCGGCTTTGTTTTGACCGTCCTCGTTTTCATTCTCTAGGAAGTATCGCAGCGCTTTTTCCCCTCTTAACTCTTTCGCGATAAGATTGTATCGAATGAACAATTTTCGCACATGATATTTTCTGAAACATTACATGGTTACACAGTCGGCAAAGGAGTTACTAGTACGAATGTTTGTTGACCGAGCGAGCTTTTGTGCTTGCGATGCATGGCTGGGCTAAATACACTAATTTTAACCAGATAGAGATAGAGGCTCCTTCAGCGCAGTACCCGGCGTCGTAGATGGCGTTGACGTGCCGAGAAAATCCGGTTTGGTCGAGATGGTCGTAGCGTCACAAGTGGAGCTGCGGAGTTAAAAAAGTGATTAAAACATTCGATAAATGGTGATTATAATGCCGCAACATGACTCAAACGTCATTATGACGCGTGAGAATGTGAAGTAAATTAACTGCGCTGTAAAAAAAAAAAAAAATCGGTAATTAGTTTTGAATCCAACCAGCGATCCTCGGGTCGCGAGTCAGAAGCACTACCCCTATACTCCGTTTCATATATCACGTGCGACGCTACGAAAGGTAGAGAAGTAGTCCGCATGAAGAAATACAGGGAGGCGGATGTAGGCAGCGCTGACGAGAGCGCTAGCTTTGACAGCGTTGCACCTGGTGTATGAAACATAAAATAGTCCGTCGAGGCAGGCTCGTTCGACTCCGATGAAGGAAGGCCTTGTGTGTCTAGTGCTTATGCCAGCAGAACAGCTGATCTCGACCTTTGCACAAATATATTAAATAGGAATGCAAAAGTTTGTAATTTCCGAAGCCGTGAATATAGGAACTTTTTTTTTTTCGCAGTTGTATCGAAAGGGTTCACGCTCGAAACAGAGATAATAGAAACGCATTGGGGGGTTGCAGACAATGTCCTTAAAAGTCTGCACAGATATTTTTTTTTTACCTCTGTAGGCGTCGGCACGCGAAAACATCTGAGGCGTGAACGGATGGATCGATCAAGCCATGCATGTCATTCGCATTTTTTTTTTTAAAGGAACGACAGCTCTGAAAAGGCGGTGACTGGTGTTAGCGGAGAGTTAAATAAAAAGAGAAACGTTCATAGTAAACGAACTTTTCATTTTCTTTCGGTTGTTTGCAACTGGAGGATTTATGGGCCATTCTACGAAGGGGCTGTCAGTTCTGAACCATGCATTTTTTGGACTTTCTTTCTAAAAAAAAATCGGGTTCAATGTTTCAGCATGGCTTCGCTAAGTAAAATTTCTGGTTTTGTTGGTCCCCGGCCCCTTACACCGCCCTGGTTTTACCCTCAGAGTGCGACTTCATTCTTAAAAAAAGTGGACTGAAATTTTCATGGCGATTTCGAGTTTATATTTTCAACCAACCAATCTGCACGCTAATTAATTGCCGGTCTGCATAAATAACTCATCAGTGCCAGGCTCTAATACCCGTCGTCGCGAATATTTCATCCCATTCAAAGGAAGCCTGGAGGCAGAGTCGCGCAAACTCTTTCTTCTCAGCGCCCGTCTTTCTTTTCGCACAGCTCACGGCCGACACACCCGCCCGAGCAAATAAACGCGCACACCGCTCTTGGATGCCCCATCCTTTCCTTCCATCTATTATTTTTCCTCCCACACGAAAAAAAAAAAAAAAACTTCCCGTCAATAGCTGTACCTTCTTGCGCCCCGTTCTTTTATTCATACTCGACATTCTTCATCAGATTAGCGGAGTGCGAGCGAGAATCGAATCCGGAAAGAAGGGAGGAAGAGGTGGAGGGGGATTCAGGGGAAGATGGGGAGGAGGGAAGAAGAAGTAATGGGAGAAAAGGAAGAAGGGGCGAGAAACGCTGCAAGCGTTCCAAGCTTTCGCTCGGCCGAAGCGCGCGAAGGGCATGAATCATTCATCCCGATAGAACTGGCACGGCGGGGAAATGATAAGTTGCATGCGCGTCCGGCCTCTCGCATGCCGGCCTCTCGGATCTTTTTCTTTCTTTCTCCCGTGAGGACGGCACTAAATTCGAAAAGAGTTCTATCGTTTTCTCGGTGGAGGACGTTTCTTTCTCGCTGATACACACGCTGACACACACGCTCACACAAATACACACACACATATTATATATATATATATATATGAACCAGAAGTGTCACATCTATATACTGACACCTGCTGGTCCCCAGTCGAAACGTCGACAATAAGTGTCTCATTGAGTGGTGCGCGTGCGTGTGCATGGGCGTCCGGAGGGGGGGGGGGGCAAGGGGGGGCGGCTGCACCCCCCTGGAAAATCACTCACTCGAACCGTGAGTGATGGCCGCACGCCAGGGGCGGTGGTGCGCTCAGCCAAAAGGGTAAAAGCAGCCCCGCTTCGACGCTTGGTCACATCTGCGAAATGCCGCGTCCGGGCGCGCGTCGTTCCGCTGTTTTCAAACCACGCCACCGCCAGCTCTGCTGAAGGACGACCTGTTGCAGACATGCAGCGGCACCGGCGAGCATGTGTTTCGAGCCGTCTTGAGATGGGTGTCTGTTTCTTTGATCTCTAGAGAGATAGCGACACGGAGGCAGACAGTGCACAGGGCACAGGTCGCTCGCTATAATCATGATACGTTCGTACGCCGGCCACCGATGAATTCTTGAGGGGGGAAGGACAAATCAGCCGTGTCCACCCCCGCTTTGTCAGGCTGCTCAGGGGCAAGCGGGCGACGAGTTGGCGCCGCCGCCGCGCGCTGTC
This sequence comes from Amblyomma mixtum, assembly GCF_055824585.1. Taxonomy (NCBI): domain Eukaryota; kingdom Metazoa; phylum Arthropoda; class Arachnida; order Ixodida; family Ixodidae; genus Amblyomma; species Amblyomma mixtum. The sequence goes on from NC_143013.1 coordinate 286,652,911, forward strand.
TCCTCCGATCCACGGGAGAGCTCGGTGCGGTAGAAGCGCCGCTTTCAGAACCTTCGGCAAAGGGGATTAGCTGCTTTTGTTCACGGCGACGCAGTCTCCAGAGGCGCCCCCACACCAGCGTTCCTCGCGTCTTCTCCGAAAACCAGCGCCTTTGGTCAACGCAGCCCGATGGCGCCTGCCTGGCTCGCCTGTCACCTCTGGCTGGGCCTCAAATCACAACAGCGCCCATGTACTGTGCGTGTCAGTGCATGGTAAAGAGACCCAGGTGGTCGACATTATCCGAAACTCTGTACTACTCCGTCCCTCATAGCCTGAGTCGTTTTGGGGCTCTGAACCCCATAAAAGCACAAAAACAAATTTTCCGGCCGAATTAGTTGCGGGTGTCCCTTCCCCTCGGAAGTCGCGCGGCGTTCCTTACACCCCAAAAGTGCGCATTCGTGGATATTGTGGCAAGTAAGCCCTTGCACGTGTGCGCGCCTCTGTGTTTGTGCTTCGGTGTTTTTAGTGGCGGGTTGTCAACGAAGGTGAGAACAACCAAGACAGCGGACGAGAAAACGACGAGCGGCGAGCAGTGTGTGTGCGGTTGCTCGACTGTGCGGATGCGCGAGCAAGATGGAGCGAGGTGTATGAAGCTGCGAGCGTGCATTTATCTTGTAAATAAGTTTTCGTTGTATATATAGTCATCTTTTGTTTTCAACGTACTCGTTCAGCCATTTTTCCAATCAATATATATGATGACTGTGCACTGAGAGCGTGTAATGAAGCACAGAAATGAATTTATCACCCGTGTAACTACGCAATTCGCCCAGAAAAATCCGAGGCGCCTACAGTTGCTGTTCAAGGAAGACTGACTGAGTGACTGTAGTTGCGTGTTTGTGAACATATTGCGCTGTGTGCTGGTCATCAATTCGGGTGAGTCGAGAACCCGTATGCAGTAAGACTGAGCACTTCGAGTATTGATAGTATCTTTTTGCATTTTTATTAATTTTAATTGTTTCTTTGTTGATAAACTCCAATGTATCTCTACAATCCGCGCTTTAATTTGCTGCTTGTAATTTTCTTTCATGTGTGTATTTTGCTTATTTTTTATTTATATATAAATAAATAAATTTACTCCGCAAATAGTGCCTTTTCGCCACGAATATACCCCCCCCCCCCCCCTCCGGCGCCAACAACCAATGGGCCCCCCCCTGCAAAAAATTCTGCGGACGCCCTTGTGCGTGTGCCTGCGTGCGCGCGCGTGTGTGTGTCACCACTCAGTGAGACACTTATTGTCGATGTTTCGATATATATATAAACGTTAGTCCCCACTAGAAACGTTAGTAAAACCTTGTTTTTTTTTTTCTGCACGTGTCATTCTACTTTACAAGCATGTACCGTCCATGGCAAAAGTTTACAATCCACCGCGCCGTTCATTCGAATAGCGCGGTGGACTGTAAACTTTCGCAACAGACTGTACGTACATTCGTGGTTGGTATGTATTTTTCCTCACGTGCACAGACAATTAAATACAGAGCCACCTACCTACACACATATAAACTGCAGTGTATGTGCATCTATGTATACCTCTTCGTACGTGCCGTCAGATGTATCCAGAAAGGAATTAGCAACGAATTACAAACACTGCGTGCAGAGAAAGTCGACAAGAGGGAGCCGCGCGCAAAGAACACGTGGAAAGGCAAACAGGCAAGACACGCCAAGGGCGGGGCATCGGCCGCTTAATCATTTCGTTCCATCTGTTTTTCTTTTTGGGGGTAGCTCTGCTCTGGCACGTGGATTCTATTGATGTCCTAATGATTACTTTCTTCCTTCCTTGTTCCTTTTTGTTTTTGTTTCAGACCCAGATCAATTAATCACGCGCGCGTGAGTACAGGACACTGACTCGTTAAAATGTATACATATAAAGGTGGAACAGAAAGGTGGAAGGGCGTGGGAGAGGTGGAGGTAATCAAGTTGGCTCGTCATCAGTCCCATCGATTACAAGTGAAAGGGTGGTTAAAATATAACCCGACTTTATTCTTTTTGTTTTGGCGCCTCCTGGCTCTTGGCAGCCTTATTCGTCAAGCGTGGTGAGTAGCGAGAGGTGCGAAACATATGTGAATCCTCTTGCGGAGTCGAAATGAATGAGATCACCGATGGGTCGCATTACAAGGACTGCTCTATTGAGTGGTGCTGCTGCAGATTGGTTAAACGTGACTTCGCTGTAATGGAGTTTGGCACGAAGTGTGTAGGGTAGACTCCCTGCTTGTTAAAGGGACCATGAAAAGAATTAAAAGCCGCTTGTAAATGTTAGAAGTGATGCTCAGAAGCATTGACACCAAGTATGAGTCTTCGGAACTGAGCCGGCAATTTATTATGAATTTTTGAAAATCGTGTTTTTTAAAATTCGCGGGCCGCTTGGTGTCTTCGTAGGGAGCAATTCTGAAACCAAAATCGGGAAAACAGACGTCACTAGTCCCATGACGTCGGCAGGCCACCATACGCTGTCATTCGCTAGAGCCGCGGCAGTTTCGACGTCACGGGCACACTTCCGGTAGCGGCGGAAATCGTCTGCTCGAGCTGCCGCGCAACCCCCTCGGGCAAGCGCGAGCGAGGGCATTGCCTTCGCGCATATGGTTTTAATTTACCTCTGCCGCCTCTTTCTGTCGCGAGTTCGGGAGCCACTCGCAGTGCCTTTTTCGACCGCCCAAGATGAATACGCCTTGCTGTGTCGTCGGCTGCAAACCCAGTGACTGGCGAGGTGTTGAACTCAGGCATGTTATTCCTAGAGACGTGCGTGAGCGAGCAGCCTGGATGGAGCGCATCGGACTGCCAGCGTCGCACGCCCGCCGAAGACTCCGCGTTTGCGGTCGACACTTCGCACCTGACGCTTACTACTCTAACCCAGCGCTCGTTCGACAGTCAGGCATGAATGTCAAGCACCTGAAGTTTCGACCGAAGTCGCTGCCGACACTGTTTCTTCCCGCCGGGAAGGTGAGTTTCCAGCTTACAGCGATCGGTATGAACGTTTACACGATATGATCTGCGATGGAAGACAATTTTATCTACGAGAACTTAAAAAAAGGTACCGCATTTACTTAGGACACAGGACGAATTCGAAGCGTTAGCTGTCGCGGAGGGCCTTGGCCTGACGGCTACGTACTGCTGCGGTTCACATTCGGCTGCTGCTTCGACATGCAGACTCGGTCCCGACCTTCTTTCACTCTCCCGTCCGTTTTACGACCGTAATACCGTATGTTCCTTGTGTTCTAAGTCGGGCGGCGCGATTTTGCGATCCCGCAGCCGGGTGTCCAACATCATTCGACAGCTAGGCTCAGCATATGCACGATGTTTCACGCCAAGACTTGGCAGCATCGGTGTGACGGCCGAACCAGCGCACAAAAAAATAAAATATTGTGTGAGCCGGGAACAGGTCCGGGTCCATTCTGCCAACTAGCAAAGAAACCCGACGCACGCCGCAATCGAAGAAAGCGCCGAGACTGGAGAGACGCTGCCGACGCACGCTGCTCCTCGGGAGTGCGACAACCGGAAGTTGTAAACCGAATGTCAGCGAATGACGTTTTCATGGGCGGAGCCCAGTCCCGGAGCTGTTTTCTTTTATTTTTTTATGGTGCCCCGCGCGTACGAGTTGAGGGGGGAGAGGACGAGGGTGATTTTTAATCGCCTATAACTTTGTTGTTATTTATTTATTTATTTATTTATTGTACCCTCAGGGCCCGAAGGCATTACAGAGGGGAGTGGGAATACATAAAATTTTCAGTCTAAACAGCAACAACAAGAGAAAACAAAAATAAACCAGGAATACATGACAAATTGAAAACACAGGAAGGCAATAAGATTAGAATGCAGTAGGGATATATTAAAACAGTGTGTAGACAGTGAAAGGCAATTTATATACAGTAATAAACGACACATACTCAGAAAGAAACATTAAGGACTTGACGAAATGCATTGTTATCAGAAATACCTGCGATGTCGTGGGGAAGGTGATTCCAGCTGGCACAAGTTCGAGGTATGAATGAGTCATGAAAACATTTGGTGTGACAAGATGGGATTCCAACTTTATGACGGTGATCAACGCGTGCTGATATGTAACATGGTCTTGACAGTAACTTAGGGTTGAGAAAGCTGTTGTGGTAAATTTTATGAAAAAGACACAATGAGGCTATTGATCTGCGGTGGGAAAGAAGTGGTAGGGACAAACTTGATTTCATGGCATGTGTAGCTCAAAAATTCTTGCGCTGGAGTGACGAGTGATGGAGTGACGAGGATGGATTTTATTTAAAACGGCAGAGGTTAAGCCGTTTTCAATAAAATTTCAGTCGCTAGTTCAGCGCCAGTCTGTGTCTCTCTTGTGTCCCAGTTTTTTTTTTTTGCGCTGCTTTTACCTTCCTTAAGATGAACCACCGACTAGCCCTACAAAAATTTTGATCCCTGCATGTACTTATAGATGAACACAATGTACTGAGGAGTATGTTTAAAAAACGTCCGGTGAGATGCTTACTTTTTTTGTTTGCTCCGATGTCCTTATTTTTTACTTTCCTCGCAACAGTAAACATATGCAGTGTTGCAGTCTCTATAAAATTTTATGATATCCTTGAATTGATGCACTGTTTAGAATTGTACTTCGCGGAGTTGTATGTTACATGAGTCGAAATAGATACACCATTGCTAGGTCAGTGAAGCTCTTAATTTATAATGCATTATTCACCTCCCATACAGAGCATTTCTATTTAGTATAGGGCTCAATAACTGAATCGAGCAATAACAAACTGTTACTATTAAAAAAAAAGAACGCGTACTAGCGAAACGTTACGTTATACAGAATTCACTGAACCTGTCTTTGATAAATATAATCCTCTTAAAATTCAGCAAATATACACCAAAAGACTCTTGAACAATTTCATCCCGGTTACCGAATATATTCCAGGATAATCGCTGAAATAGAAAACTTGGGAAAGTCTGAACCTGCATGACCTACTCGATACACTGAAATGTGGAATGTTCCCGGATCCTGTACTAATTGTGGCGATGAAATGCTTCACTATCGTCTATCCAAACTTTTAATCAGTTTTCATGACAGAGGTACAGAAATTTTCAACCTAACTCCCTCAAAATTCAAATTGCTCGGGATCAGTCTCCCCTAATAGATATGTTCCACTGCTCTCCAAGACCTTTTAACGCTGCATTAATCTGAGACTATATTATTGAGCTATTACTGCATATTTTGATTTTGAAATTATCATAATATTCCGAATTATGCGTTATAACTTAAGCATTTGTATTGCAGCCATTGTGATCTGTTACCCAGTAGCATAAGAAAGTGCTCCCAAAGTTACACGCGTATGCCTCCCATTGCTGTTGCTTGTACGGGAATCGAGGGCCCCTGAAGCTGCTTGCATGCAGCTTTTATCTCGACCTTCTCCATTCTAGACAGTGGGAAATAAAAGAATTAATTGATGATATACCACCTTCGGTTCGAGATGGAGCTGCAACGCTCACATCGCTATTGGCTGTTTATATATATATATATATATATATATATATATATATATATATATATATATATATATATATACCGTATTTACTCGCATAATGCTCGCACCCCCCACATTGCATTGCCTATCGAAAATTGGAATTTTTTTTTTCCTCGCATAATCATCGCATCCCCAACATCACTCGACAGAACTAAGGAAAAGTGCATGCACTATCAAAATATAGCATTACCAAACTAATGATAAAAGGACTAACAGATACAAAGGAGCGGATGACCCAGCTACAGCCTAAGACAACTACAGCTCAGATAGGAAAGAAAATGATTACTTCAAAGCAAAGCGGAATCTTTGGGCTACATAAAAACATCCCCCCCCGGTTCACAGCCTATTTACATTTGCTTTCAGCACTCCAAAGCATTGTTCAAAAATTTTCCCCGCGTAATTATCGCACCCCCTAACTTCGCACCGATTTTCTGCGAAAAAAAGTGCGAGGATTATGCGAGTAAATACGGTATATCATAATTTGGAGTATATGATAAGTTTTCGGCCATTTTCTTATTTTGGCTCTTGATTTAGTAATTTTTTCAATACTACAGGCTTAACACCATGTAGTATTGCGTCCAAGGGTATTGTTGTATGAACCTGACTGCTGTACTTTTTCATCGCTTTTTTACACCCCAAAGAAGGCCTGAATGCACCCGGCCACTGTGGAAACTCTTTATAAATTGTTTCTTTTTTTCTAATCCCAAGATATTACTATTGTTTATTCAGGACCTCTTTAACGCAGTCCGCAAACTGTAGCCGACAGGGACGGAGAAAAAGATAAGAAATTTGTAAAGTATATATATGGCGCGACGAAGCCAATGCTAAGTTCAAAATTTACGATAAGCAGTTACAGCGCAGTAAGAGGCGCCTAGTAACACTTGATTGCTTGAGTTTCTTTGAAGGATCAGGAAACACATAGCTTTTTCTTCTCCTTCCAAAAGAGGCAACGCTTGAGAAAAAAAAGGCACCCTTGATTGCGATCTTTTCTTGTCAAATAACGTTAAACATGGGGGTACTGCATTTAAGGCTGATTTATTTGAACCGATTTTTTTCTCAATTTCCTCTGTCAGACAAGTGTTTTATATTGCCTCGAGATAATTATGTCTGTAATAATTTATTACTTGGCTTTGTCTGCACTCTTAAAAAAAAGTTAGTAAAAAGGTAGTAAGTACAGCAGATACTAACACTGACTTCGTTTTACCACTTTTTATCATCTCTTTACTACCCTCAATCAAGATTTCTGATTGGGCGACTTGGTGGCACATGATTTGAAATGACCAGCGCGAAAACAGACGGAGACAACAGAAGAAACGCAGACGACAGGACGGGCGCTGCCGTCTGTGTTTCTTCTGTTGTCTCCGTCTGTTTTCGCGCTGGTCATTTCGAATTTAATACCCTCTTCAATGTATAGTTAGTAAAAGTGGCCCTTGCTACCTTTTTACTAACTATGCTCGCTAGTTACTACCTAGTTAGTAACCGTTCCTTTAACCCTAAAATAAAGACAAAGAATATAAGCTGACACAGATTGTCGTACTAATAAACTGGTTTTGTAATTAAACATTTCTGCAGGGGCATATGGTTAGTAGACTAAGCTGTTTCTACAATCTCAACTTCATAATTACCGCTCGTATCTTAGCTCAACCGGTAAGAGCCACTAGCCCGTAAATGAGAGTCTGATTTACGAAGTATATAAGAATGAGAAAGATTTCCCTACATCTGCAGGCGCAGTGCGCGAGTGTGACTCTTCCTGATTTGTTTGTTTGCACTGTTGAATAAACTTCCCTTTTATTCTTCCTGATTTGTGCTGCATTCTGAATCTTTGTGTGCGCACGGTAAGGTTGCTGATGCCATCACCTCGCATAATTTCTACATGTAATGCGCGATAAGCTTAAACCTAAGCGTGTTATTTACGGCCAGCACGCTCTGATAGCTCTGTCTGGATTCCGGTATTAGTCAAATTGACTGGGAAGCATTTTTTTATTTTTCGAGTACGCATAAATTTGACAAGCCACGCCAGCACCGTGCGATGAATCTAGCAACATATGCGAGTTTCTATTCATTTTGTTAGTAAATGCTACTAGCTTCCCGTTACTAACTGCAGCGAGCAGCCGTTACTAACTCAGTTGGTTAGTAACTGTTACTAACCTTCCCGTTACTAACTGCAGTTACTAGCAGGGTAGTAACTTATGTGACGACCAGTTACTACCCCCAAAAGGTATTAAGTACTACTACCTTTTTTCTAAGAAATGTACTGCAATCTATACCGACGGCTCACTACACTTAATTTTCCAAAAAAGATAAGATAAAGGCACAGTAAAAAGCCCATGTTGCGATTTATTAACATTAGAAAACTGGGCGTTCATTAGTTTGATGTGTATTAAGCCGCGAATCGTAAACAGTGCACTCAGCACATGAAAAAAACGACGATCCGTTTAGTTAAACTACTAACCTGGCGTTAACTATTCTTTCTTGTCCGCTTAGCCATACACATACTAAAAGCAGTGTGACTGGCTCCAATAAAGGCGGAGCTGTGCAGACGACTATCCGGAATCTCTTCGTCAGTATTGCATTAGGCGAAGAAACTTCAAATTCAGTTCGTTAGAAAAACAGCGCGACTACATCAGCCGCGTGTCGCAGAGCGAATAGGAATAAAAGGTCCGAAAACGCAGGAAAACATCCGGTCTAGACAGTTTTTTCCGGAGGAGACGTTTTATTTTCCCAACGTCTTAGTGTCCATCGGCAGTCGTTTCGGGAAAAACAACCTAAAATAAAACAAAGAAATGAAGGAAAAAAAGAGCAAGCAAGAAAAGAAAAGAATAGAGAGGTAGAAAGGAATTAAGAAAGCTAGCAAGCGAGCGAGCGAGGTGGTGAGCAAGGAAATTAAGGAATGAGAGAAGAATGGAAGAAAAAAAGAAAGGATTGGGAAAAAGGAAGGAGATGAAGGAAGGATTAAAGAAAGAAAGAAAGATGGAAAAGAAAGAAAAAATTAAAGAAAGGATGAAAGATAGATAGATAGAAAGAAAGAAAGAAAGAAAGAAAGAACGAAAGAAAGAAAGAAAGAAAGAAAGAAAGAAAGAGAGGTAGTAGGGAAGAAGTAAAGCAAGGATCCGCATGCAAAATTGAAAAATATAAGTGAAACACCCGAGGCGTTTGAAACTGCAGTGATTCATGCCTCACTGGAGGTTGCATACCTACGAGCAGCTACCAGCTGTGTCGCTCCACTATACGATTTGCCATGAATTAGATTTTTCAGAGTCCCGTCGGCGCTTCCATACACGAGCATGAACGAAGAGGTACTGGAAGAGGGGACGGAAAGGCAGGAGAATGTGAGGTAGTGCCCATAACAGCATCAACACAGGTAACAGACTTTAGAGTCTTGTGTGTCGTGTCTTTAGCGCGTAAAGAGATGAGAGATCCTGAACAAAAGGCTTAAACGATGAGAAGAAAAAATAAGGAACAAAGTGTAAAAAAAATGACATCAAGTATAAAATAAAATGAAAAAGAACGGTCACTAATAGCGTGCATCCTTTAATGTAGATCGAGCTACGTTTATCGCCTACGCAATAACTAACTACTTGCGCAATTTATAATTTTATACAAGGCAACTATATGAGAAAAATGAAATACAAGCGTGCGCGCAATCTAGAAGGGCATGATACGGGATATATGAGAAAGAAGCCCGAGGAAGATCTTTTCACATGCATACGATGCAGCATACCACAGGAGTTCAAACGGCGGCCGCGAATGATCGCCGAGGGGCTCTTCTCTTTCATCGTTCATATAGTATAAAATGCACCGAGTAATTTCGCTCTCCTTGTATAATGCAGACCTGCATGTCTACTCGTATGAATTCCACCTATGGCTGAAACTAAAGCTTCAGGTACTTATATTCTCAATGCGAACGTGATCGCAAAATCCAGCACAGATCAAAGGGATCTCGCCTTATCCTCCGAAAAGCGCGGAGCGCATAAGCGTATATACTGCTCCGGGGCCTTACTACCGTATGACCGCCCTCAGGACTTTTCGCCGTTTCGTTTTGACGCGCTCTCGCTTGTGTTACTTCGATGGTCATTCATTTATGCGCACACTGCTGTCAAGATAATACCAGGGATGTTGAAAACCGCCGGCGGCTATATCGCAAAGCGCTTGTGTGCGTGCGTGCGTGCGTACGTGCGTGCGTATGTGCGTGCGAGTGCGCGATTTTTAGGAAACTTGGTCTTGCTCCCCGGAGTTTTTGCATTTGTGGGAGTTCTTTGACTACTTTGTCCCAGCCTTCACCCAGATATAAGATGGTGACAAAAAAAAAAAAAGATACAAGTAACACGTAAATACTGCGTAGCATATAATAAGTAATAAAAACTCTATTTAGGCGTGGCCAAGTGGGAGGGAGTGGTTACGAAGCGAGCTGTATAATGCAGGGTTCCAGATAAATTTCGACCGCTTGCATCGATGTGCACCGAAATTGGCTTTTTAGAGGGCCTTCTTGATAGGAATCGAACCCACTACCTCGCAGCCAGTAGCAAGGACACTGATGCAGAAAGTGATCTACTTTATCCCACATATCTTGACTCCGGGTCGTGGAAACAGCTCAATTTTGATAGCTTTAAAGGAGTAGGAGGCCAATTGAAAGAAAGGAAAGGTACCCAAGAACGCATGAAAGAAGGGAAGAAAAGAAAAAAAAGAAGGAATGAACGAAAGAAATGAATAAAGAATCGAAAGAAAAGAAAGGAAGAAGGAATGAGAGAAGGAAAGAAAGATGGAAGGAACGAAACAAAGTAAATAAAAGGAAAGAAAGAAGGGAAGAAAGAAAGAGACGCCGGCCGGCGCGAGACAATCTGGGCCGGTGCTCTATATTCGTCGCGAGGTGGCGAAGCACGAAAACCCCCGCGTAGCAGGCAGCGCCGACCAAGCAGCAGCAGCAACAGCAGCAGTACAGCGGCAGCGTCGATGAAGCAAAGGCACTGCTGCAGCGGCTCTCCGGAGGGGGCCAACAGGGAGGCGGCGAGCAGCTTAGCGGGAACTCTTCTTTGCTGCCACGCGGCGGCCTCGCGGCTCGCCGCAGACCACGCGGGGCTTCCGGCTCCCGTGGCGAGGCAGCAGAATGACGGCGGCCAAGATGGCGGCGGCTCGCCGGACGACGCAAGAACCCTCCTTTCTTTCATTTATTCTTTTGTCTCTCTCCCTCTGTGTGGCCCGTATTCTTCGTTCTTTCCTTGCCCTCTCCTCCCGCACTTTATCTCGACCCCTCTCTCTCTCCGTGATTTTTCTCTTCTCGTCAGCACGCTAACGCAAAAATAGGCACAGTTCGCCAAGCAGCCGTGCCTCATTGCTTTTTGTTTTTATGTTGTTCTTATTCAAGGCGAGATGGTGAGGAATGTAAGCGAGTAAAATACTCCCCTGCCCGCCGAGAAGAATTAAGTAGCGACGGAAGAAAAGTAGTCCTTTAGTTGATGTAATACAGAGCAGTCCAGACAATGAAATGTACTCAAGCATAACCGCCAGATTTGCCGATGTCTCAATGCCAAGCGTCGATATAAAGTAAAGGCTATCTTTCTCCTGTCAGATAAAAGAAGTCAACCCATTGTTCGTAGCTTTTGTCGACGCCCTGCTCACACGTTGATGAAGCATCTGAGGACATATGCATACTTCTAACATTGAAACCGGAGTTCGATACTGATTCATTTCTCTGAGCTGTGGGCACTTAGTTTCTCAGAATATTTTATTTTGTGTAGCCCATGAAAATGTTCAATTCAATACACATCGCGATGTGAAAGATACAAAAATTTTGTCTTTTAGCGCTGTTAGCTTTCCCCATTTGACCTGACCATACGATTCCATGCCCCGCAGGGGACCTTCCGCTAAGCGCTCTGACAATGCTTATTTGTTTCACATGACGTGTTTGACAACGAACGACGAAGATGAACATTTTATGAAGGGCATTTTGGAATGCATATATCAAGTGCCATATGCACATGAATTAATGAGGTATGTGAAGTTCGACGCCCAAAAGCTTCAGGTGCGTTACAGGATAATTTCTACCGGCTGAGGAGGTTCTTTAACGCGCACCGACATCGCGCATTGAAAAGGCATTTTACAGCGAAGCTATTAGTGGCTTGCTTGACGAGTGAACGTCGTCGTCGTCTCATCTGAGTTGGGAGATGATGTAACACATCATGTGACAGGCGCGGCTCACGTGATCATGCCTTCACTCGGGACCGGTGACGTCACGTCCGAGCGCTCCTAGCACAGATGTTGGTGGAGTCCCTTCATTTAATCGCTAACGCGCATACAGCTGCGCTGTTGAAACCCAAAGCATAATTCAATCTCGCGACCTTGGGTTCAATAGCCGAACCCCACATGTATAGCCTGTGCTCTGAGTACACAGTACGTATACTATGTTCCTGTGTTATGTACTGATGCGGTCGTCCTGCGTATACACTGCACTGAATATATGTTACCTCTGTCTCCAGATTCCATTTCCTATCGAATGAACCAACTCGTAGTCTACCTTTGTTTTTTGTTGTAAAGGAGATGTAAAGGGAGGTGGAAAATTCAATTTTATTTGCTACCACGTGACTGAAGCAAGGGTCTTGCGGTAGTCATACCGCTCATTTTATAGAAGTGACAGAAACTTGTCCTTCAGAAGCTTCCAGAAGTTTATATTTTTTCTTGTCAGCCTTTTCCGTCTTATTTTTGTTGTTGACTGCGAATAGTGCCAAAATTCTGCTTTTCCTGTTCTTGAAATTTGGGTAAAATGAAGCAGTCAACCGCGCGCGCAAGCATTCTTGCAGGAACCTCTGAAGACTCGTTCTGGGGCAACACTCCTTTTGGGTAGTACTGCTGTTCATTTAACAGAGGCCAGTGAGCCGTTGTTGCTGTGGGCACGGTCTTTCCCTCAGACAAAGGTCCTACCCTCTAAAGCCGTCGAAAGAGAACAAAAGAAAATGTTCCGTAATTGCCCTTCCAAGCCAGCGCCTTCGCGTCACTCGTCGTCGGTTCACGGAGGGCATCCGCCGCGCGAGTCAGAATTCCTGCCGACGGAGAGAAGACGAATGAGGCTTTCGTAACTTCGCTCTTTGCTAAGCCGCTTTGTTCACCGTTAAATATAGAATTGGAATTCCCCTGCGTACATCGTAGTCGTCGCGCCGCGTTTCATACAAGCGCCCCTAATCGTCTTCATTCGTGTGACGCAACATTTCGACCACACTGAAGTAGCGTTCAAGCGTGTAAGGAAGGAACTACATTAAAGAAAGACAGGTAAAAACAAGTAACGATGATACAAAGTTTCCAACCCATCTTTTGCTCTTAAGTAATGCTATGCAGTACTTACGCACCATTTTCCCTAAAGGCAGGTCTTACGCAACGAATCCCACGACAGCTTTGCTATGATGCAATTTTTTCTTCAAACCTTGCAGCGACTCTTTCATATGCTCGAATGATTGATGAGCTGATTATTTCGTGAACGCATATGGTGCAATTAGTGGTTGAGTGAATAATTTGGTGAGTTGATGAGTTCATCGACTACTTGACTCTTTAGTTGTCAGGACTACAGGGTGCAGCTTTCTTTGACTTCTTGCTTTTGTATTTCATACCTGAGCGACTGTTTTGCTTAAAGGCAAAAAGGCGCTTTATGCGAAAAGGATTCAAAATCATTCTCCATCTATTTAAGAGTATCGTAGATTGCTTATGCTCGATGTGTGGCGGTTATTAGCAGCTCGGGGTCTGCGATGATGAATCCGCATAACCTTTCAGGTACGCTTGCCCTTATAAAAATTTCTATAGACAGTCCATAGACTGTCTATAGACTTTAGTCTATGAAGTCTATAGACTGTCTATAGACAAATCCTTTAGACTGGTCTATAGACAGTCTATAGATTTATGGCCATACACTTTTAGTAGACTTTTGTCTATAGACAGTCTATAGACAAATGTCTACTGAAAGTCTATAGGTCTATAGGAAGTCTATAGACACAGGTCTATAGACAGTCTATAGACGATCTATAGACTTATGGTCATGCATTTCCTATAGAGCTGTCTATAGACCGTCTATAGACACTTGTCTATAGACGGACTATAGACGACCTATAGACTTATGGCCATAGACTTCCTGTAGATTACTGTCTATAGACAGTCTACAGACAAAAGTCCACTGGTCCAGTAGACATATGTCTATAGACTGTCTATAGACATTCCATAGGTGTGTGACCTGGCAGTGCCTTTGTCTATAGACAGTCTATAGACCTGTGTCTACTAAACTATTAGTAGACCATTATCTATAGACTGCGTATAGACTGTCCACAATCATTGAAAAAGGTCACCAGACAGAGTTCACACATGAAACAATCAATATACTTACAAATTTAGTTTATTTCCAAGCTATCCAGGCTGGGAATATGCAATACATGCACCATAAGAATGCACCACAGTAACATAAAAGTTGAAAGTAACAGTCCGGCTAGTTTCCTCAGAAGCATTCTTGTGGCCTGTTGTCTGCAGTAAATCATCCCGGCATGTTCACCTGTACAGCACAAAGGAAAAAATAATATAAGAGGAACTGACAAAAAAATTCCCATTCCATCTCTACACATGCGCTTTACAATGTAAGGCATATCCTGGTTATGCCATTCTAGAAAGGCAATCTTGATCTTTTGGTTTGGTTTTATGGGGTTCAAAGACCCAAGGCGACACAGGCTACGAGACGCTAAAGTGAAAGGCTGGGGAATAATTTCGGTCACCTGTGCAGAGTACACAGGCCTTTAGCATTTTGCCTCTATTAAAATGCGACCGCCTAGGCCGGAATCGAACCTGCATCTTTCAGGTCGCCATACGAACATGATAGCCACTGAGCTATCACGCCGGCTCAATCATTTCAGTAAATACACGACAGATTATAAGTGTCGTCATAAAACATTGTAACAAAGACCCCTAATCCCTGGAGCACTCTACTCTGAATCTAGTACTGATATTGATTTCTGTATGGCAATACTGTTACAGCCAATACTGATCTCTTTATGGCAATCCTTTTACACTATTTGTAACAGAAGACTTCGAACAATTGTGCCACATTATCTGCATTGACTCGCAACGGGCTGTTAAGAATGCCACCTCCATACAACACAGATTCAGTGCACCTTACAGAGGGATCCAAAAAGGAGAATATTGCAGCATTTATTCTTATAACCGCTATAGAAGCTCTTCAGAATACCCTGCGTGAATTAAGCCTGGTACACCCGGCCAAATTTTTAAATGGCTCGGGTGTTGCATCGCTAAATGCACCTTGTAAAAAAGGTGCCTTCCGGCTAGACTGCTGGCATATTCATGGTGTAATTTACCGAGTGAAATGTCATTTCGTGGTTCCTTTTTGTTCATATAATGTTTGAGTGCAGTACTTGCGTGTTTAGATCAACGTTATCAGAAACATTCGTCTGCCACTACGAACAGCTGAAACAAGCGGCATACGCAGCAATGGATCTTGTCCATATGGCCTCATCCTCTGGGTAAAGTACCACTTCTTTCATGGCGGACAAGTCGTTTACCCAGATTAGTGCAAATGCGCCACCATAACCATTGCTGCGTATTCCGCTTGTTTCGGCTCTTCGTAGCGGCAGACGATGAATATTTGTGATAACTTTGATCTAAACATGCAAGTACTCCCCTCAAACATTATATTAACAAAAAGAAACTATGAAATGCCATCTCACGCATCAATTTACAACATGAATATGCCAGCAGTGTAGCCAAAAGGCACCTTTTTACAGGTGTATTTAGCGATGCAAGACCTAAGCCAGTTAAAGATTTGGCCGAGTGTACGTAAGCCGATACTCAAACGGGCACAAGCTATACAAAACCAGCAGGCAGAAGCAACCAGTTCACCACAGATTTGCGCCTATAATTTGAAGCACAAAGACGGAACAGCATACTCGTACATCTGCGCGCGCTCTTAGATACAAGCGGGTTGCAGCGCTTCCATGCCGCGCTCATTATTCAGAAAACTAATACAGCACACAGAGGCTGCAGCTGCGCCGTTTCAAAAGCAGTCGCGAGGTTGAGACAGCAAATTACTGTCACGATAAAATACCGCCTGAAATTCACTTAGTTTTTCCTTCAAGTGCAGCTTTAACAGCGCAGTAAAGAGGTGTGTTTCTTGCATGGAGGCAGCCTTACCCAACGCTGCTAGAAAAATCAGCGAAAGCATTTAACGTGCTCAGAGTAGGAAGTATTTCAATGAAACAATTAACGCCTTCAACAGGCGCAGCTATAATAACACGAGAGCTTAATTTAATTTTAGGCGCAAATAAGCGGCGAGTCACATCGGCGCTTTCGTAACGTAGCAGTCTGAAATCAGAAACACATACTTTGCCTCTCGCGCAAATGGTATTCTAGAAATCTGTGCACGCGTGAGCGGGATTCATGAACGAACCACTCGGAACGAAATGTAAGCCACCTCTTGTCGAGCCGACCTTTACCCAGCTTTCAAAATGAAGTGCCCGCAAGCCAGCGGCGGCGGCCAACGGCTCTGATGACAGACACGGACGAATCCATACGTGTGCAACGAAGGGGAGATGGGATGGAGCTCGTGGGTTCTTCGCGGTGTTTGAGCACGCCGGCCTTCGCGCCGGCAACGAATTTTATTCATCCATCACACTACAAGCATTCCTCCAGCGCCGCTTGAATACAACTTTGACAAACGTCTCGCGCTCCAGTCTATAGCGTTACAAGACACCTTTGCTGAAACGTCGGCGTCCACGACGCGCACCGAGCGAGCGTCCATACGTAGCAAGCAATGCACACCTCAAAAAGAACAGCACTCCATGGTCCAGACAGGCGATAACACAAAAATAAGAAAATAAATGTAATCCAGCACTGAACGAGACTGTATGTAAGTACGTTTTCGGAGGTGCAAAGTAAATTGAGCTCACAGGGCGCTAACTAACACACAGTTCCATTTCGGCCGTCATTCACAGGCTAAACGACATTTCTGGCCGCGCATCTACCTTGAAACACGAAAAATCTAGTAGACAGCTCGCGAGGAGCGGCTTATCATCAAGGGCATCGCACAGACTGCCTTTCCGCGCGTTAGTAAAGACAGCGGGGCAGAGATAAGCGGCATTAGTCGAGAACCCGATGGCTTCCGCCTTAGAAACGAAGATAGGACGTTTGTAACTGCGACCATAATCTGTTCTGCACACACAGCTCTGCTTAGAGTGGTTTAGGAGACCAAATGAATAAAATATAAACGTGTAGACTTACCGTAAGCGGTCGATGAAGCTGGATTTTGAAGAAAACGTAATCCGCGAAAAACATGCCAACGCCATTGAAGCAGCCACGCACAGGGTTGTTTGCAGTCCGAATGATTTTCCGCCGTCTCGCGGTAAAATGGGTAAAACGTGAAACAGAAACCCATTTCACGGTCGTATCTTTATCGCTCGCACTCTTGCCGTGTGCAGCTTGACCTGATATCCAAGACCACAGAAGGCAATTGGTTTATAAGCTTAAATTCTTCGCTTACCCTCTAAAAATCTTATTGTTTTCGTGAAAACAGAACCGAAATCTAACTTCTTGTCGGTATACGCGCCGCATCTCCTACCGAATAGTATGTGGTACAATTCTCAAATAATAATTATAAGGTTGCATAGCATAACGTCTTTTTTGCGTGTGTTCGTGTTCAGAAAACTGATATGCGCCACATCAGCGTGTCATCGGCTCCGAAGCAACAGGTGCAAAGGTAGGAACGAAAAATACTGGCTTTGTGATAGTTGCGTCGCAGCACTCACGTGAATACAAACTGCAAAGGTAGAAATGGCAGATGTTAATCGCACAGAGGACCAGGCTCTTCGAGATTAATCTAAAGTGTTTCTAAGGGATGGGCGCTTCCTTGAATTCTCACACCCGTATTTTCCCCTTTATTTTCAGGACGTTTTAAAGAGAAATGTAGAACCTTTGATGAAATGTGTCTGATTTCAGCGCGTTGGACAGTAACGACCGAAAGATGGAATGGAATTGTGTAGAGCGATTCCTTTAAGGGACAGCATATTCGTTTGATGTAGTACAGTTTGCGGGCGCCATTACTTCAAGAACGGCTGCCTTTCCTGGGTTTACTTGTTAGCATTAAGTATTTAATTGTATTGACAATATACGTCACGGTATAACGAAAAGGAGCTCGTCAATGCTCCTGAAAACAATATACAGGAGGGTGTTGTAATGGCTTTAGGCAATACTTTTTAATTTCCGTAATAGCGAAGGAGGTGGGGACTCCCGACACAGTTGCGGTCACTAGATGCAGGTCCCCTCAACATGCAGTGCAAAAATGAATTGACATTGTTCTCGACTTAGTCGAAAGTCAGTGTATCGAACATTGTTAGATAAAATTACGATTGTTATAGACTGGTCTATAGGCAGTAGACTATCTATAGTGTACAGTCTATAGACGAAAGGAAATTGAGGTAGTTGTAGACTGTAGTCTATAGGGAGTCTATAGACCGTCTATAGACAAAAGGAAATTGAAGCAGCTATAGAACTTGGTCTATAGAGAGTCTATAGACCGTCTATAGACGAAAGGATATTGTGGCAGCTATAGACCTTAGTCTATAGACCGTCTATAGACGAAAGGAAATTGAAACAGTTATAGACTTTAGTCTATAGAGAGTCTATAGACAAAAGAAAATTGAGGCAGCTATAGACCTTAGTCTATAGCGAGTCTATAGACCGTCTATAGACGAAAGGAAACTGAAGCAGTTATAGACTTTAGTCTATAGACAGTCTATAGACAAAAGGAAATTGAGGCGGCTATAGACCTTAGTCTATAGCGAGTCTATAGACCGTCTATAGACGAAAGGAAATTGAAACAATTATAGACTTTAGTCTATAGACAGTCTATAGACAAAAGGAAATTGAGGCGGCTATAGACCTTAGGCTATAGCGAGTCTATAGACCGTCTATAGACGAAAGGAAACGGAGGTAGTTATAGACTTTAGTCTATAGTGAGTCTATAGACCGTCTATAGACAAAAGGAAATTGAGCCAGCTATAGACTTTAGTCTATAAAGTGTCTATAGACAGTCTATAGACAAAAGGAAAGTGAGGCAGCTATAGACCTTAGTCTATAGAGAGTCTATAGATAGTCCATAGACGAAAGGAAATTGAGGCAGCTATAGACCTTAGTCTATAGACGGTCTATAGACAGTCTATAGACAAAAGGAAAGTGAGGCGGCTATAGACCTTAGTCTATAGAGAGTCTATAGACCGTCTATAGACAAAAGGAAATTGAAGCAGCTATAGACTTTAGTCCATAGATTTTCTATAGACTGTCTATAGACAAAAGGAAAAGTCTATAGGATGGCTATAGAGTCTATAAAAAGTCTATAGAAAGTCTATAGACCATTTTTATAAGGGTGCAGATTATACGAGAGAGATTACCAGTTGAAAAAAGCTACGAAAGAGCAAAATAACATGTCGCGTACAGTAAGTGAGTAGCTCAGAGTATTACACTCTAAATGCAAATACTCCTATATGGGTGTAAAAAGGGAACAAGCTGTCCTGACACTCCGTTTGATAAAAGGTGGTGCGCTATAGTTGAGCTCACTTCCGTTTTAGTCATTTCTGTTTGGAGCGTAGGAGAAGCTTAATCAGTAAAAGAATCAATAAGTAAAAGAGGGGAGAAGTGCAAACAATGGGGAGCTCGAGAGTTGTAGAAGTGTGTGATGAGAGGCTAGTTGGTAAGACATACTGAAGACATAAAACTACGCAGGAGACAGGATACGGACGCTCGTCCTGTCTGCATCTTTTGTGTGTCCTGTCTCCTGCGTAGTTTTATGTCTTCAGGATCTCGAGAGTGCGTAATAACAAGCAAGGAAGAAAGCAATTTGCAAACCAAGCAAAAAACGGAGCTGGTAAGCGACCTTGCAATTAAATGAGCATATGAGCGAAAGTGTGGCTAAGTATACTGGATGTGGTGCGCCGTCACGCCCATACTTCCGTTGAAACAGTTGTCGCCAATTTTCCGACAACCCCGACAAGCGACAGGTGTATAGAGAGCTGCTGTCTGAATCGAGCAGCTCGAAACAAGGGTCAAGCAATAATAAAAGAGACGCTAAACGTAAACAAAAAAAAAATGCTCTGTAATGAGAGGAAAGAGACCGTGTTCCCCGGGGTTTTGGATAGCGGAGTGTAGTAAGGGAGTGAAAAATGGAAGATCGTCTCCGAGAGGTGTGTGGGTCAGCAGTGGCGGGCGCTAAATAATCAATGGGCGTCCACGCCGCTCGATCCGTCTGTCGAAAGAAAGGAAGAGGGGGTGTAGGCTCTAGCTCACTTGTCCTCGACGTCTGCGGGCGTGATTTCTTCCGCTTGTCCGCCGCAAGAACGAGTTTGTCTCGCGCCACCGTTCCCAATCGATTTCGACGCCGTCCGCCGCCACTAACGTAGTTTCCGCATACATGCCTCGCGTGCCGCGCTTCAATCGCGCGCTGAGGAAAAAAAGAAGAAAAAAAAAGAACGAGTGTCGATTTGCCCCAACTGTGTATGCGGGTGTGATTGCTCGGCGCGCGCGTTTTGTGAAAGGCACACAACTCCACCTAGGAGCTTGCTTTCTGTCGTCTCGGTTAACCTTTGTGTTTACTTTTTCTGCGTTCTGGGAATTGATGTCTAGTCCTTCAAGAGAAGCAATCTGGGTTGAAATGACACTTTTGAGGGGTCATGTTTGGTTTTGGGGGGCGTGGGACAAGGGGGTGCTTAATTTCACGTTTTTGAGGTACTTACGGCCGGTTCAATGCACAGATGTGTACATTTATGTACAAATAATTTATGTGCGCGCGAAAAATTCAGGAATACCAGCAGTTCTTCGATTTGCCGCAAAATTGGTAAAGTGCTTTTCCTGTTCTCTTTCTATAGCCCATTTTGCTGAACTCACTTTATTGTCGGTGATGTCTGGGATAAAATTTAAATTTCACAAAATGACTTATGCTGTTTTAACACGTTCCAACAGCAAACACTCATACAGCTTTTTTTGTACCTGGCTGAAAACTTAACATCACATCACTGACATATACTGCCATGACGCATAACTGACGGCACAACACTGATATCACTGATATGGTGATACTCAACTAGCACAAAGAGACGGCAGCGCTTTATTTATCCCTATATAGGAGGAACCGTGCGCCGTTGGAGAGAATGGAGTAAAAGAAATGGGGAAAGTGTATTTGCAAAATTTGTAACCAGCAAAGCGTGACCTAATTATTTTCTATACTGGCTCAATCGTTCCAGATTACTGAGACCTCTATCGTGCTCTTCTGCGTAGTTTTTACTTTCTTTATTTCTTAGCCTTCTATTTTATCGCTGTTTGATATGTAATTTGTACGTATACAGTTTCGAGCGATTCTCCCCATCGTTTGAAACAATAGTTCCAAAATTGCAGCGCTTTAAACGCTGCCACGATAAATATCATCGCTTATTCACCTCTCTGTTATATCACGCAGGAAAGACTGACAACTGATCGCCGCTAACAGTGCAGGTGGGAAAATGCACTGCAGGAATTTTGATGCATCAAGAAGACAGATCACTCTACTGACCGATCTGTTACTGTTGCTCCTTCATGTAGTCTCATCACTTGTCATCTTCGACCTCTTCTTGTGCTCGTTATGCATTTTAACTAGAGCACTTGTGATCGACAAGACTGATTAAAGCTATGGACAGTCTGCCTTTGTGTAGCCCAGTGTTTGCCACTTGTCGTCGGTTAGCGACGCAAATTATACTACTGTGTTACGTAGGGAGTTCCATACGGCCGCGTTTATGTTGTAGTTTTCAAGAATTATGAATATTTCGTAAGTGAACATAACAGCTTGAAAATATCACGCATAGAAAGACCTAATTCGAAGCTGGAACATCATTCTGAGTCTAAGAAATAAATAAATACCAATAAGATCACGAACATAACTGTGACCATTTCTGAAACATAATTGAACAGTTCAGTATCATGTTAACAGACCAGTACGATACATTGTTTTACAAAGAAGAATTATCGCTTTGTTAATTTTTCTTGCTAAGGGCAATCGTGTAGCGATGTCTGAGTGGCATTAAGGCTAGAAATGAAATCTTTTTTCACTTGCTTCGAGAAAGATGCGTTTTAATGCGTCATTTGTTCTAACGCTCCTTGCTACATCTACCCAGTCCACTACCTTCCTAATCTGTTAAATTAACCACTTTCCTCATTTGTTAACCAGCGGCTTGATTAGGGTATTGGTGTGTGCCTCCTCTCACGGCTCCTTTGTCGCGTTTTACGCAACGTCATTCCGTTCATGGTCTTTTATGCTTTGACGTTATGCTAGTATAACATTCCTTCGTCAATTTCGGCAAGTAACCGACAATTTAAAAGACTTTTTAAAGCACAATAACAATTCACCATCATCATCAGCAGCAGGACTAAGTTCCGTTCCCAACCCACATTCCCCGCCCAGGTCTACATTTTCCTTTCCATTTCCGCCTGAATATCACCATAATTTTACCAGTGCTCTATTTTTGTTTCTGACATACCTCTGCCATTCATTGGCAGCCGTTTTCGTTAGACTCCCTGGAACAAAGTTATGGAAATTTAATAAACGTCAATCACTGCTACAGGTTTCAGTGAATCTGGTCTGCTTGAGTCTTAATCATAATGTTCACCGCTCGCATGCAGATGCGATGACATTAAATAATGTTATCTTGGCGAATTAACCAGAAATCAACCCCCCCCCCCCCCCCCCCCATACACACACAATTGCCGTCTGCGCTCTAACACAGTCAAAAACTGTCATGTCAGTTAATGCGTGTATTAAATAATTGATAGCGGATGAACACTCTAACAATCTCCGGAAGTGCACCACTGCTGTGTTCGCTTATGCGAGAAAGACGAAAAAAAAAAACGAAAACTGAAAACCTACATCAAATTCCATTCGTGATAAAGTTTAGCTAGCCTTAAATAAAATAAAGAAAAAGTCGAAAAAGGTCCTTCACGCTTGAAAGCATTGACATAAACTCAGCGGAGAGTGCACACAGGATGCTTAGACGAAAACCTAAGCAAACTAATCACAGCGCACTCACTGTGAGCAGCCTGTCTCTCTCGCGCTTCAAGAATAACTGCTCTATAAAGACCAAAGTTCCACACACACAAAAAAAGAAGATGCTGAAGGCTCGTTGAAGCACCAACAAGAAAACGAAATCGGCCGCGAACGAAACAGGAGAAAAAAAAAAAAAGACGACGCCGAAATAACGACCGCGGTGGAATTAAAAAAAACCAAACAAAGCAAGCGAAAGTGAGCCCAGCGTGCACACCGACAGGAAGAAGCCGGCCCGGGCGGTAATCCCGGCAGCTCAATCAATCAGAGAGTTCCCGGGTTTGTTCATCTCGTGTCCCGGTCGATGAGGCAGCGCTCCGAAGCGCGCCGAGCTCATTCGAGCCGAAAGCCTGTCAGGAGAAGACAAAGAGAGAAAGACTCGGGTTGAAGGGGGGAGGAGAGGGCGGGCCGTGTCAAAACGCTTGCGACGCTATTATTTTTCACGGCGTTTATTATTTACCGCCGCCCTTCCCTTCCTTCTGCGTTCGCGTGAACGCACTCTTCTTTTCCGAGCACTGGCCCAGGAACGAGGGACGCCAGCCATATTGAACGAGAGTTTGGAGCGGGGCGCGCAGCAGTAGCGGGGATAGGCATTCGTCTCAAAAGCTTTCGTGAGCCGGTCAGGGAAGAAATGTAGCGCGACGAGTAAGATGTCGCGACCGAGTTCGAGACCTTCCGCACCGCCCGGAAACGCTGCTGTCTGTTTCTCCCGCTCTCTGACAAGTGTCGTGATTATTACTGTCAAGAGGGGGGAGGTTAGGGCAGGCCAGATCTGCTGGCTCGATTTCGCTGCGCCGGACATACATGAGAAGGAAGGAACCGAGATGTGGCTGCGAGGTGTGACAAATCTAAGCTACACGTCGAAAGTAGGTGTTATACGCTTACAAAAATTTTTTAGACAGTCTATAGACTTCTGTCTCTCGAGACTCTCTATGAACAAATCCTAGAGAACAGTCTATAGGCAATACAAATGCTATAGATAGACTACAGACAATCTATAGATTTATGGCCATACACTTTTAGTAGACCTCTCATTATAGACAGTCTGTAGGCTATAAATAGGCAAAAATAAATATCTATAGGAAGGCAATAGAGAAAGGAATTTTAATGAGGGAAAGGTGGAGAGGTCGGCCGGTGGTAACATGGTCCTGGCCTGCTACTCCACACAGGGGAAAGGGAAGAGGAGGAAAAGGAAAGTGCGAATGAAGGCTGATGATGGCATAATATAATGAGTTTCACGGGTGATGTCTACACACACACTCACACACACCACACTGGCTGGCACTCGCATCGCGGTTAGTAGACGCACATAAAACTCATAAAACTGATGTCTGCAACACAAACGCCGACACATGTCATTAACCATGTAGGTTGTGCACAGGCAGTCACAGACGAGTATCCAGGCCTGTTTCGCACAAAATGTTGAGCAGGGCCTTTATCACACGCCACCAATCAGAACGTCTCGTCCTGGCGCCCAGAAGAGTTTCCTCAGAGAGAGGGCGAGAGTCCAGTTGTTTCACGGTCGCCTCCAATGTTGTTCTTGCAGCAGTATAGTTCGGGCACTCGCAAAGAAGGTGTCCAATAGTCTCTGGAGTGTGGCACTGTGCGCAATTTGGGCTACTTTCGATGCCGATCTTGCGAAGATAGTGTTTGGTGTAGGCAACGCCAAGCCGTAGCCGGTGGAGTAAAGTCCCATGACGTCGCACCACCATAGACGGCAAATGTAATCGTGAGCCAGCGTCAAGCTTACAGACGCGGTCCTGTTGATGACTCGAATCATGCCAGTGCGACTGCATTGCCGCTTGCATTAAATGCGCCAACAAGGCTCCAATGTCTGATCTAGAAAAGGCTATCTCAATGAAAGCACCATCACTATGTGCCATCCGAGCCTCGGCGTCAGCACGCTTGTTTCCCGCTATGCCGCAATGGCTCAGTCTCCATTGAAACTTTATGATATGGCCGCGGTAGAAAGCTTCGGCTAACAAATTAAAGCACAATTTGTTGAACCAGCTGCTCGCATGCCCTTGGTTTTAGATAAGTTTGTAAGGAAGGCAATAGACTCTATAAGAAGTCTATAGACTGCCTATAGAGCATTTTTATAAGGGCATGAATGCATAACCGATGGTGGTCCTTTGTTTGGCCAGCGAATGGAGCTCTAACGTGCGGGCCTCACCTACACTGTGTGCAGAAAGGGGTAAAAAGGGAGTAAATTATCTTGCAGCGCACTTCGTATTTACTCCCATATTCGTGCTTAGAGCGCAGAAACCGTCTTTCCGCATCGTTTGCGACACCCAAGTTACAGCATTCTCGCTCTTGATTCCCAGTGTTCCCCAGTGTCTTGAGCTTCCAACTAGGCTTCCAATCGACTCGTAGCGCCCTCCCTCGTTTTTTGCCTACATGAACGGTTTAAAGCCTTCTTCTTTCTTTACTTGCATTATTACGTAATTTTCCACACTAGGTATAGAATCAGCATTGCTACGGTGACGTGAACGTTAATTTAAGCGACGCATAAGTTTTATGTCTTTTTCGTAACATAAAGCAGACAAGGCGCCTTTTAACGGTCGTTTTGTAACACAATTTTTCTTTGTTCCTGCCAACAGGCTGCGAGCCTTCCGAGTGATAAAATTAGCCACTTAGGAGAGTCCTTCGTCTGTAGTGCTTGGGTGGTTGCTTCTTGTATTTCATTATAACCCCTGTTTTGAGCAAGGTCAGCCATGCTTGCTTATGCTCGTAACCGCATGGACACCTTAATGGACGTTTAACAAATCTTCGCAAGACGTCTACTTTAAGAAATTAATTCGCACTCGCCAACCACAAACGCCTCCAAGCTCTAGACCTCCGCATTTGTGTAACGGGAGAAAAATTGATTGTCTGGAGCCCACCCCCGGCCCGAGAAGACTGATGGATAACCTATGTTACACAATCATAGTCTTGTATCCAAAACGAAAATGGAGTAAAGGCAAAAACTAACGACACTTAATACGGGAACGTAAAGACAAAGAAAACGACCCCAGCAGGGCAATTTGTAGGCCGTTGTCTAAGCACACATGAGCAGGGAGAAAGGGAAGGAATACACCCCGCGTCACTGTGTACACACACACGCACACGCGCTGGGTGGGAGAGCCACTTTCTCCGGTTCCCAGATTGCGTCGATTCGAATTTCGTGCCCTCGCAGCTTGCGCAAGCAAGCGGCTCTGCGCAATGCTAACGCGTCTAGCGAGCAGCCGGCGCATAAAATAATGCCAGGCGCCGCCGAAAAAGAAAAGAAAGAAAAGGAAGAAAAGGAAAAACAGCTAGGGAAAAAGGCGCAGGAGAACGGAGATGGGAAAAGAGCCTGTAATTACATGCCGGGACTGAACTCTAAGGAGAAGGAAGCAATAAATAGACAGCAGAGGGGGAGGGGAAAGAGGGGGACGAGAGAGAGAGAGCAAAATGATAACTTGCGCAATGCATGCAAGCACGCAGCTAAGCGAGCGACCGTACACATGTAGAGAAAAGTCATCAGCACCGTCTCGGAATAGAACAGGTCTATTTTTCTTTGGTTAAGTTATTCGGATGGGGATTATTCTTTCTTTCGGAAATAATTCTTCGCGAAAGTCAAGACCGTTCGTTTTTATCTCGACGTGTCGCCTTTAGTTATTTTCTGCTCCTAGTATATTTTTTTTAAATTTTTGTCTGCGCGGACGGTATTGCACGCTCACTGTACGGGGAAGTTTTATGAATTCTCGCCGCGCGAAATAGGATGAGGTGATTAAAAGTTGAGCGCTCGTAGAATTTAGATTTCGGAGCGGTTTGCTTAAACGCTGCATACGCGAATAGAACTTGAACGCCTTGAAATGCACTTGCACTTTGCAGGCACTAAACGCAAGAGCGAAGGATTTTAAAAAGGCGATTTAGAAGGATTGAGCTGGGCTGATTCAGTCAGGTTAAAGCTCCCTTTCATGTTTTCTGCGATTTGTATTCTTTCTTTATAGCATGAAAAGAAATATCACAGAATTCAATAAAATGTAGACGTCCCTCGTTCTCGTTGTTTGGGAGATTTAAAAACAGTTGAAACGACTGCACTGTTTTGCGAAGCGGGGTTAAACAAAGAGTTATCGAGACGTTTATTGTATCTAATTTACGTGCGTACATTTATGCGTACATATACCGAGTCTTTCATCTAAGACGTACTGCAGTTTTTTAAAATAGGCTTTCTAGTCAGAAAGGCGCTTTTTTCGGCATAGCATTGTGAGTGGGGTAGCGCTTCAGAATGCAGCTAAGATGTGCTAACTAGCAGACTGGTTAACTATAATACTGAATAGTTAACTTAAAAATTACTCTGATTAATTTAGTTTTATTTATTTATAGCTATTTATTCAGAGGCGCGTACCCCACTGTGAGCAATGTTCATATCAGTTATCATAATTTCGAAAACGCCCTTACCCTCAGCCTTGTCGCCCAACAAATTTTGGCTATTTCGACGACTTACTTGCACTGGAGGGCTTGCTTCCTGGAAAATTTTCGAAAGCACATGTATTTTGGCGTGATGCAGAATTTTTTGGGACACAGCGCTGAAGGTGATTCTGTTCTTTCGAAATTCCTAAGAGACGGATATTACTTACAGTGGGCCACACACCTCTCAATAAGTAGATAGATGGCAATAGTTAAAAAGTAAACTATGCAATTAGTTAACCAGCCTACTAGTTAACATGGATTAGCGTTACACCGCTGACAATGCTATGCCGAAAGAAACCCTCTTCTAACTGAAAAACACTATTTTTAAATATTGCATAACATCTCAAGTCAAACAGCCGTTAGTAGGAAAATGAATTAAGTTTCGTTTGTTAGGTTTTATGGGGTTTAACGTCCCAAAGCGACGCATGCTATAGGAGGGATGCTGTAGTGGAGGGCTCCGGAAATTTCGACCACCTGGGGCTCTTTACCGTGCACTGACATGGCACAGCACACGGGCCTCTAGAATTCCGCCTCCGTCGAAATACGACCCCTGTGGCCGGGATCGAACCCGCGTCTTTCGGGTCAGCAGCCGAGCAACTATAAGCTGTCTTTTATGTTCATGTGTGTTTACAGACTGCTAGCGACACGGAAAGGTGCCCCAGATTTTTAGATCTGTAAGGTGATAAAGTGATAGAGACCATTTTTCTCATTCTGTTTTAGCTC
This sequence comes from Amblyomma mixtum, assembly GCF_055824585.1. Lineage (NCBI taxonomy): Eukaryota > Metazoa > Arthropoda > Arachnida > Ixodida > Ixodidae > Amblyomma > Amblyomma mixtum. The sequence goes on from NC_143013.1 coordinate 286,680,697, forward strand.
ATAGCTCGTTCGTAGCTCATCAATTAAATTCGGTTCGTATCGTGAAAAGATGTATTAAGGTGCTGAAAACTAGGTCGATAAATAGAAAAAAATGGAGAGGACTTAAACTCTGCCTTAAGGGCATAACGCGATAGAGTTAACGATTAATTCTCATAAATGCGGAATTGGTGATTCTCCTCTTTATATGGTTATATCTCTGGGAGTCCTCATACCACTCATGGCGCAGCAGGAAAAAAAAAGGCGTGATGGGAGGAGGTGTAGATCCATAGAGGTCGGATAAAAATAAGCCGGAGTGGTTACTTGGAGCCGGCTGACATTGTTAATGAGGGTTTGAAGGCTACAAACACATGGGCTCGCCTTGCAGATGTCGATGCAGTTGGATGGTCCAGCGCAGATGAGGAGGGACGCTGGACGCGTCCAGAGGAGGCGCAATACGTAGTGCAATGCACTGGATATACGATGTTCTAGAGGAGATGAAACACATGGAAGCCTTAATTATGGTCAGTGTGGTTGCTATGTATATGCCGTATACACGGCGCAAGGGTTGTCGGAGTGAGGAACAGTGCAGGTGGGCAGAGCTTTTATTTGGATACAGTAGGTTTCGTGTAATATGGAAACGTTCATTCGCTGTCGCCAGAGTGCCCCGTACTTGAAATTCGGCAACACCGAGGGGCCGCAAAAGAGCGCGGTAAAAATTACAGCGCCCGTTTGGATGTGAACTTGGAGGCGGCTACCTACAAGGCGTCCCCTTCAGCCCTTATCTCTATTGCTGGGTGTTACGTGAGAGTGGTTGTGTTTGAATGGAAGGCACAGGATTTCGAGCATCTGAGTTCTGACCCTGGAGGGGTCAGGTGCCCGCCCCGCCACTGTTCGCCATTTTGCAACAAGAGGCCGATGAAGAGTGGCGTCTATGTAGCGGATGCCTGGAACTTTTTGGAGCGTATCGGTATAGCCGCTCCAATCTCATGGAGAGCTGTGGTTTGCGTGGGAATTCGCGATAGGAATACGCAATGCGCAGAGCGTGGGACGTAAGACTCTAGACGCTGGAGCGGCTAACAATGCGGAAAACTTGGCTATCTGCATTGCAGATGGCTCGCGACCGTTGCACTGAGCCAGCTGGAGATAGGATCAGCTTGCTCCCTCGCGAGATGATGAGAGTACGTGATCGAGCGTCTTCTGATGCCGCAGTTGCATACCTTGGTCTACATCGGTCGCCATCCAGGCGTCGTCGATTCTTTTGTTCGCGATATTATGCAGACACATTTTTCTTTTTTCACTGCCTTTCACTTTCTGAAAGAATACGCAAAAGGGAGGAAAGAACACTTTAACCGCGGCCGTTGAATTTCTTTGGAGGAGAAATTCTAGAGGCCCGTGTACTGTGCGATGTCAGTGCACGTTAAAGAACCCGAGGTGGTCGAAATTTCCGGAGCCCTCCACTACGGCGTCTCTCATAGCCTTAGTCGCTTTGGAACGTTAAACCCCATAAACCAAACCAAACCGAAAGAATACAGAAAAAAATTGAAGGGGACACTGAAGCTTCGCCTTAATGTTATGACGCGATAGCTAATGGGTTAATGCCCATATATACAGAATTGGTCATTCTCTATACTTAACATTCATAGGTCCCTGCTAGTCCTTCTACCACTCCTGGCGTGGTGGTGCAGCGGTTGAACATTGCGTCACTGCTCTGCAATGACAGGTGCTGCCACCAGTGGGACTTGTGCGATCCAGGTTACTCTTCCTCAGCAACCTATCACAACCAATCATTAAATTAACTGCCACCTGTCATAATCAGCAGTTTGCTCACAATCCGATCGACAGGTTGTGGCGACACCCCAAGGTCACGTGACCTAGCTGGCCCACCTGCCTCCCAAGGTTGTTTCTTTCTAGATTTTGGGGGGATGTTTCGTCCACGATCAACGACGCCAACGACGACGCCGTATTTTCGGCGACACGAGTTCCCTAACGCTATCGCATCAAAAAAAAACCAAACATAAAAACAGCTAGGCTAAGACTTCTTCTATCGGCACTGAAATGCTACGAAATGAAGACTTCTCGACAGCCACGTTGGTAGCACGCGAGACATCTGAACAACAAAATATTCCTCCCAGCAGGGGGCTTCGTGTTCATGCACCGCCAGTTTCAGACACCGTAGGAGCCGGGAATTAACGCCCTGTGGCCGGCGTGCGAGCGATACGCGCGCTCGTAAAACACGCTCGCCACGCGACCCCGACGCATACGCGCCACTAGCAGCGCTGTGCGCTCGCCTCGGAAACGAGAGCCCGCCTGTGTGCGTGTGCCGCGCATTCTATGGCGATGAGCGGCTCGCTCTCGGTCGGCGAGTAAAACGACTAGAGCGCGCCCTGAGCTCCAGCTGCACGGAGGGCTGATGCCGGCAAGCGCCGTAAAAGGACTCGCCCTTGTTCCGTGCGTCCGGCCTTCTTTTGGATCGCTGCGTATGCTTGCATCCGCCAACCTGGGTTTACACCCTGTATTACGTACGCGCGCATCATTATAGCTGTAAAGAAGCACCGGGCACTTATGCTCTCGTGCTGCACAAGTCGGCTGTAAAGAGTCCGATGCGAGAATTTTTGAGACGAATTCTCGGTAGCCCGACTTCCCAGGCAGCGTCATTTAGGGCGCTTCTGCTCGGAAGAAAAGCCACAAAGCGCAGTAAGCCTTATTTTAGGATTAGAGGATACGCCGCCGTGTAGGCCATAGGAAGTTCTGAAAACTTGGGCCCTCAAACTGGGTGCTCCTGTGAAGCTCCTGCGCAACATTTGGCAAGGTTAATAAAGTTTTATTGCGTACAGCAGCAGAGTGTAATTCATGTCTTGGAACGATTGATTGGCTTATTGATTGATCGGTAAGTCGATTGATTGACTGATTGATGTATCTATCTCGATTGATTGATTGATTGATTGATTGATTGATTGATTGAAGGCTCTGCATTAATACCGACCGCCTAGGGTTTTTACAGTTCTTCGATGTATGCAGCCCAGCACAAGACACGGTGTTTTTGGATTTTCAGTTGGGAATGAGGATCGTCGCGACCTAAGGCTCAGCAACTGATCGCTGTAGACACTGAACCATTGCGACGGGCTGTAGCGAAAAATGGTAAAAAGTGATAGCGTAAATTACATTGTACTACATGGGCATGGTACATAAGGGGAAGATCGAATGCAGGACTAGAATGCTTGTAAGCACTAATAATTTATTTAAGGCGAATACAAGAGGACAGAGAAGCACTTAGGAAGCTGGTAAAAAATTGTGAGTGGTTAGAGGATACAACTACAAAAAAAGTAAAAATAAATCGATACAGCAATGTTCCCAATATTATACAAAGTGGTATTACGTATGTGGCAGACGGCCCCCTTCTAACTTTAAAAGAAGTAGTGAGCTTCGTTTGCTTGCTCTCGCGCAACGAGTGAACAAGGACGATACAACATAGTGTCATACTTAAATGAAATACTAGATGTGGAAAAACCGACGCGGAGAAAAGCAGGTTTCACCGCGAGGCAGGAGCGCGGCTTCAGGATCCTCCTCTCCGATCCCTCAGCGCCATTCTTCGCTGCTGGGTGAAACCTTTTTTCCCTGAGTTAGGAGCCGTTATAACCGTTTCTCGTGTTCCCTCAGAACATTACACACTGTACGTATACCACGCTTGAGAAATAACAGAAACCCCGTGTAATTAGGCACTGTGTGAGGGAACTAGCGTGTGTATTACATTGTAACAGAAAATGAAGCAATTAGTTCTGGGCAGAAACTCCGCCAATATTTACTGAATTAACAGATTGCTAGGTAACAAAATCTCATTAGAACCTAGTTAGCAAACTCGCCCAGCTATATCACAAGGTGAACTCAAACATGCAGAGCATCAAGAGGTTAATTTCTCACCAACCAAATATGATTCAGCACAAGCTTTAGAGGATGTGTGCTCCAGTTCCTTGGATAAATCATTCGCCGAGCGTGTATAGTGCGATAATTTCATTTCTCCCCATTGTTCCAGCCGGGTTTCATGCAGATTGACGCGGTTAATTTCATTTCTTGGCGACCGAAATCGCGCGCGCACATGCACAGCCATCCGCGAGGTCGGACGAAGTGGTCATTTCACAACGCGTATGACCCCATCACGCAACATGGTTAACCGCGTAGCACGAAAAGTGGGCGAGGCGTTGGTTTGAGCGAGGCATTATCACTCAGGATCAAGGTTAGCGCTCAACACCGGAAGCTCGTAGTTCGGTCATAAAGCGGCAGCTGACCACGGGTTTCCGCACTGTTTCATTCCCGAGGAACTTCACGCTCTGTGGCAACCAAGGAATGTCCCGGCCAGAAGTAAGTTTTACTCGTATAGCTGTGCGCACACACACTGCGGAGTCGTGGAGTTGGTCGCGTGCGGGACCCTGCAACGCAACCAAGCAGCTGACCGCACGCGGCGGCGGCTGTGGAGTGATCATAATTCGGAACGCCCACAATTACGGCGCCAACGAGTGTGTTGCCACTTAGACGAGACCTGTGTATACGCCCGTCCGGCCTCTTCGGCCACGTATTAAGAACAAGCACGTGTGTGAAATTAATTGGCCGAGCGCGGTGCGTTCTGCACGTACACAATGAAGTTGGCGGCCCTGTTTTCTTAAAGGCGTGTTGTAGATGAGTGCGCCGCAAAATCGTGAACGCCATGTTTTACGCTGCTACCGGAAACAAACTGAGCCTCAACGGAGGTGCAAACGAGGAAAGGTTTGCTGTTAGAGGCTTTTACTGTTTTATTCGAAGAAACAGGATCTTACCAAAGTCACGGCCACAAGATCAGCTGCCCTTCCCCTCAAGACCTGGCCCACAGCAGAATGCCTCACAATCAATCTGAAGCTTAAAGCATACAAATTCATGCTTTCAAATCATCTGCGTTTCCTCATTCCACATCTGTTTAGAATGGCCTTCCCAATGTCATCGCCTCAGCTACAGATCGCAAAGTCTTTTAAGAGTTCTTGTGCGCTCATTGCATTTCTGCATATAGTAAAATTTTTCGTTTTCTGCATACTCAATGGTGTATGTATGGAGGCTGCAATGTATATTATATTAAAAAGCGCATGTAAGCAGCTGATCGAATGAGTGAGTGATTGAGTGAGTGAGTGAGTGAGTGAGTGAGTGAGTGAGTGAGTGAGTGAGTGAGTGAGTGAGTGAGTGAGTGAGTGAGTGAGTGAGTGAGTGAGCGAGCGAGCGAGCGAGCGAGTGAGTGAGTGAGCGAGTGGGTGAGTGAGTGGGTGAGTGAGTGAGTGAGTGAGTGAGTGAGTGAGTGAGTGAGTGAGTGAGTGAGTGAGTGAGTGAGTGAGTGAGTGAGTGAGTGAGTGAGTGAGTGAGTGAGTGAGTGAGTGAGTGAGTGAGTGAGTGAGTGAGTGAGTGAGTGAGTGAGTGAGTGAGCGAGTGAGTGAGCGAGTTATTTTACGGCACGACTGGGAGTCATGAAGACTAGAGACAGAGGCTGTCCTAGTATCCTTCACACGGACCTGAAAAGCCGTGTGGCGGTTAGAAAAATTTCTAGCTCGCTTGAGGACCGATGTTTTAAATCCAAACTGGTGTACCATCGAATCCGTGCGGGCAAGTAAAAATAAAAGTGAAAAGATGGTGAAGGTACATCATGAGCTACACAAAAGAAGATGCATTGTTATTGTATGCGAGACCGTGACAAAATCATCGTCATAATCATTAGCAGAAACAACAATTACAACAATGACTTAGACGACGACAATAGAGAAAAATTGCGGATACTTCCTCAAGCTAATCAAGCACATCTTTCACATGGACCACGCGCCGTTAAGCTGCTCCGACGTGTATGAAGTTTATATGGCCTGTTTCAAACTGTTTTGGCGGTGTGCCTCGGTTAAAGGTTAGCTAAATAAACCTCGAAGGCAGACACGCAGCAGCGATGCCAGATCCCTTCTAAAGAAGCGTGTCCTGTAAACACGCTTGCCATGTTTTGCTAAAACAGCGTATACTTCTTGGACTGCCACCAGCGTCGGCAATGGGATGAGCGTGCGCTGAATATATGAATACCGCTATGAGCCAGCATTTCCCGTTTCATTTTCGTTATGGTGTTAGGTATCTCAAATGTCGTGCGTCGACGCAGCGCCGGGTTCATTGTAAACGCTGCCTTGGCTGCCGCATCGCATAAACACTTTTATCTCGGTATCGCTGCTTTCAGAGACACAAGTTATCCATCCTTTGTCGCGAAATGCGAGGTAGGCGGTCGATTAACATTATTGCTTCCACTTCGCAAATAACATTGACAGAGAAGAGCTACTGTTTGCCTTCGTTTGTGCTGTGTTGCTCCGGCAAGGTTTAGCTGCCATTTATTTAAGGTGTACACAGTTGGCAAAGTTGGCATGTACATCTCCAAAGAGCGGAGAAGCCATGCAAGAAGTTTAGATCAAAGTAAAAATAAAAAAATGGAGGGGACACAAAAGCTCCGCCTTAAGGATATGAAGTGATGGAGTTAATTCGTTAATGCCCATATATGCGGAACTGCTCGTTCCCGTGGCTTTTCGTTCATTCGTTGCTGGGAGTACTCATACTATTCCTGGCGCAGTGGTGCAGCGGTTAAGCGATGCTCCGCTGCCCTGAGATGGCAGCAGCTGCCATGGGTGTGCGACCGAGGCGGCCCTACCCGAACAACCAGTGGATAGGGTGGCCCAGGGTGGTCAATGCCATCTGCGATAGGGATGCCACTTGGCCACCCTATCCCGGATCAATTTTAGCTCACAACGCCGACGACGACGCCGGATTTCCTGCAGAACGGTAGCCTTAACGCTATAGCGTTAAAAATGGTCACATCGTGTGAACATATACACACGCGCAGACGCTAGAGCAACTATACGTAAAAAAATTTAACGTAGCGGATATGCAATAATGTGAACGTATACATCACTGTATAGCTGCATGTGAATGCACAGTTATGCGCAGGTACCCGCAGTGCAACGGGCCAGCAACCAGTTGACGCATGGCCAGCGCTATAATTTGACAACACTAGTGGCATATCTAAATGAAATGCAGCAGCTAATTTTGACAACACTGAATTCAACACCAAAAGCAAGAATCTCCAAGCACCCATATTCAATTGAACGACAGCAACTGCATGACAATGTGAACAGTACGCATGAAACATTTTTTTCATCAGGCTGGTAGTTCGTCTTGGGAAATATATCATTAGGCAGGTGAAAAATGATCGCAACGTATTATTCCTCTAGTGGAAATTTGTAATTTTTTTCTATGGTTCAGTCTACCAGATACGTATTGAGGCTTATTTATGGCTAGGTTTGTACGTTAATGTTATTGTTGTAGATATCATGCAAAAACTTTCATCTCAGTATTTTTCTGCGCTCGAATAAGTTTTAATCCGAAATCTTCTTGACGTTCATAGACAAAAAAGCGGAAAAAGTAAGTTGAAGAAAGCAATATCAACTCACAAATAAACAGCACTTGCCGCCATGCGGGACTTGCATAAATAGCCTGAGCAGCTTAGAAGGAAGTTGTATTAGGACTACGCTCAGCTGTATCTCAGAATCGAAACATATAATAAGCCATCAGATATCAGGATCCATAGAATTTTCTCGAGGTATCGCAGTCGGGAATGCATGCAGATTACTAAGCATAATAATGGCAATAAATCAATGCCTGTCTTCTCAGCATGCAATTCATTCTGCGCTCTGCGTCATACGGTGTTATAACACCAAGCACCGCCACTATAAAGTTACATCTTTGTCCTTTAGTTCCCTCCTTCTTTCATTCTCTCATGGTGCGGTTGAGGTGTCCACCGAGATGCGAGACAGTTTCTGCGCCATTTCCTTTTCTCAAAACCAATTCTCAGTTATCATGTGTATGACGGATGCGACGAGCAGCATTTCGTTCTATAAATAGCGTTTTTGTATTCAGTTCTGAAAGGAGACCGATCAGTGCGACTGACGTCTAAACAAGGCATTGACTGATCGGTCTTCAATCTTTAAGCAGCATGGTTTTATGCGAAGCATATTACTAGAGCTACACTACAGCCCGTCGAGCGCGGCGGTGGAGCTACCATTGACCTTTAGCGTGAAACCACGTGACAACATGACGTCACAGCAGAGGAGAGATGGGCTGCCGGCTCGCGCGGTCGGCCGCGGCGGTGGAGGCTCCACATCAGAGGCGCTGCAGCTGACCACGTGACGCTACAGCAGCGGTATAAAGCTGAGCTTGCCTCGGAGTATCTGTTCTCGCTGCGGCGAGCGCGGCTTCGGCCGCTTCTTTTTGAGCAGCGTCCGCTCCGGCGGACGCAGTTGTTGCTGCGACGCGCGTCTTTTCTTTCCTTTTTCTCTTTCCTCTGATCTTTTAGCTCTCCTCTATCTGCACGTGGCAGCGGTGGTGGCTTGGCTCGAGCCAGTAGCAGGCCCGTGCAATTTCCTTTTCATCCTTCTCTCAGTCACAACAACAACAACAACTCTCCGGGCACTTACGAGGCGGCCAGGTGTTGGGATGCCGCCTAGAAGCAGGGCTGATTTGAACGAGAAGCGAAAGCTTCAGCGTGCCACAGAGACCGATGAAGAGCGGGATGAACGTCAACCGAGGAAAGCCATGTAAACCATGTAAAGCCATGCTAGTTAGCAATGGTACATAAGGTGGATTCTGTGTGCTGTGCGTATTTGCATGGCATGGATGGTGCGGAGTAGATACACGAAACAGTTTACTGCAGTCGTTCTATGCATACATATTTCACGACTTCTGTATTGCACACAATCCAGCCTCGTCGGCGGTGGCGGTGTCGCGAACGGAAAAAGCAGGTGGCCAATCTTGTCTCTAGGTCACCTGACCTTGTGACGTCATCTCAGCCTGCCTACCTCGGCACAGGCTTCAGAAAAACATCGGCAAAATCGGTGAGTAGCGCTAGTGCACTGAAAGAGAAAAAAAAAATGGCTGAGGCTTAACTTGGTTAAGCCTGTAGAATGCGAAGCATCATCGTGTCGCGTAATTTGGAGGCGCACAACCACAGCGACGGCGCGAGGTGGGCCCCCGTTTCTCCACTGTCGTGACGTCATCGTGTCACGCAGTGTGACGTCATGTATCACGTGATTTGGAGGCGCATAACCACGGTGAAGGGCTGAAGTGGTAGCTAAAGTAGTATGCTTCGCATAAAAGAAAAGGAATGGTGTGAGGTACTCAAACCCTGACAGCATCGTCAATGGATGCCGTCTGCAGCGCTAAGCACGAGGTCGGTCAACGACGGCGGTGACCTGTGGCTGCATGCTACGCCGCGTGCTCCGTCTAGCGACCTGCACCTATTGTTGGGCCGGAGATGCGAAAAAGAGAAGAACAAACGCGATCCCCCGCCCAACCTTTCTTCTGCCTTCCTGGTTCGCGCCACGCATTCTGCCTTGCTGCCCGATTGTCGCTAAAGTCAGTTGCCACGCACTGCCAGTGCCTCCTGGCGGATATGCCCGCGTGTCTGCTTTCAACTTGCCGCGCCTTCTTTCGTTGCCGTCGTCTCTACTCGCTGACATCTGAATACCGCCCGGCGTTGAGCGAGCGAGAGAGTTCTCGCTCCCTCTGCGAGCGCCGTTCCATTAGCGTCTGCCAACGCACGGGACTTCCGCCGGCGAGGAACGCGTCCTGAGCGGCGTGCGCCGGTGAGACGAGTTTTCTGCGTCCCTCTCCTCTCTCGTGCAGGCGGATGAGAAACGTCATTGTTAGGTAAAGGCCTTCCCGGAGCCTTCTTGTTACTGGCGGCTGTTCTTTCGGGCATACGTCTGGCTATGTGTCTTTGTGAGGACGGCATAAACTACCCTGTAGTTGTATCTTACCAGTATTCACTTAGAGGGACGAAGCTTGTCCAAGAAATAGGCTTAAACGGTAGGAAAATCCCTAGGTAACGGGAAGAGGACACCTGCTGTGGTGGCCCCGGGGACTCGGGCGTTGGGCTGCTGGCCCCATGGTCGTGGGATCCAGTCCAGAGCGCGGCGTTCGCACTTGAATATAGGTGAAATGCAAAAGCGCCCGTGTGCTTTGCAATGTGCGTGCACGTTATTGTCAAGCGAACGTCAAAAGAACTCTGCAGTGAAAGTCCCAACCCTTTGTCCGACACATCACGCGAGTACTTCATAGTCTTATTGTCAAACACAAGACACATAAATGCATTGAACAGCTTTCGGAAGGTTCAGGATGGATGCTAACGCGCGTACTACACGGTAAGCGAGAATCTGACTGTCATTCTTCGTGAAAAACGAAAAGGCGCTCTCAGGGCGTGCTCTTTTAAATTGTCCTTGACAAGGTTGGGACAGCAACGTAGAGCAGTGCATGCATTGGGCAGTGTCGATCGCCTTTGAAAAATATTACGACTGCATGCACACGCACGACTGCACGCATAACCGTATACATACAACTGCACTCATAGAAAAAAAAAAAATACTGCTGTACACTCAGTCTTTTCTCATTACACGCAGAAGCGTTATTCGCTGCTTCAAAGCCGCGCTTTCGCATACCTGCGCACGCACACCACATCAATCGCTGCACATCGTCGCCTCCGTCTCGGCGCGTCCACACAATGCTTTATATCGGTCGACGCGATCTGCCCATCCGACAATAACACAGAGAGGTCACTGCCAGCGAAAAGCGCTCCCGCAAACGCTACCGCCGAAGACGCCCTGGCGCGGCGATCCCCGTCGCTCGCCAAGCCGCGATCTGCTCGCAGCGTTCCTGATCCCCACCGACCGCAACCGAGCGTGCGGCGGCCTCATTCCGCGCCGTGCGTGCCAAGCCGAGCAGCTCCCATCAAGGCCGCAGCGGTTTCTCTCGAGCTGATCTCGCCCGCGATGCGCGCCCCTCGTATCTAACTGCACCCCCCCCCCCCCTCCCCTCCCCATCTTCCATCCCCCCCACTCCCCTCTCGGGCCCTTCTCGTTCTCTCTAAAAACGCTGGCCGCTGAGCGCTGCCGAATGGTCGTCGTATACATCACCGGCGGAGATAGGAGCGAAATGCAAAGAAGACCGTGTACGTCTTGCGATTTCGCTGTGCGTTGAAGGTCCGATCCCCTCCCTGTAAAGTGGACGACATTAATCGGAGATTGCTCCGCTTCGGCTCATCTTTCATTTTTTTTTATGGACCGGGATGAGCGTGCCAGCTCGCCTGTGATACAAGGCGGTATTCATTTTTTTACTTTACCTTTTTTTTTTAGATCTTAACCCTGCGTAAGAACAGCGGTAGTCCAGCAGAACACTGCACTGTTCCTTTGTGTTTTTGTCTTTCTTTTTTCTCTTTTCTCTATAGTACGCTGAAAGCCGGGACCTGCATCTTTGCAATGCATATTGAGGCGCTTGCTCACTCGCTTTACAAGCAGGTTAGTCACCGTTCTGTAACATTTCTGTGTGTCGGGTGACAATAGACGAGGTTCTGTATCTTTGTGTGTCCGGCGACAATAGTCGCCGTTCTGTACCATTGTGTATCGGGCGACATCAGTCGCTGAACTGTAACTTTGTACAACCGAGGGACGGTTGTCCCTATTCAGACAACGGTCCAATAAAATTCCCTTCAAAAGCAGGTTGTTTCTTCAGCTTAGACGTGCGCATTTATGCAAAGCTGGCACGCTAGACACCTCCGTTTCGGTGTGGAGTGTGAGCTCCGTCCCGCTTAGAACTACGGGTTCTAGAGGCTCCAGCTGTATATTCGCGCACGGCTGAGGCAGTTGCAGGGATCGCACGAAAGAGTGAAATAAATGCGCAAAGGCTCTTCAGCTCACAAATAGATCAGCGCAGACAACTTACGTGTTGCACGCTGTCGCTAAAATTTCAAAAAAAAAAATATTTCTCTCAATAATGCGGTTGTCGTCTTTGCACATTTATCCTGGAATGTTGAACTTCTGCCGCGTTAATGGGCACACTATTCTACTTATTGCATGCGTGCATGCAGAAGTATTGGTGTGACCACAGTGTCGCATAGACTGGTGGAAATTTCTGCGCTGGTCTACTCGCAGACGCCGAGATACCGCTGCTTTTAAGCCTGAACTTTCTTGACATCTTTATATTGAAAACGCGCTGTGATTACCACGCTGAAAACGAAACGCATTGAAAATCCCGCAAGCACTGATGAAATGTAGCAAACATTAAAAAAAAAAAACAGGATACATTTAGTACCAGCAAGTTATAAACATCCACATGCTGCTAAGTTATGAGAATCCATTAGCACTAGCAAAATGTCACCTCAGAACATCTTTTCATTAAATTTTCCGGAAATTTTCTATGCCGATTTGAAAGCAGGATTTTGCGTTAGACGGCAATGTCGTGCAAGGCAATTAACAACCAGTCAAGGTACTTTTTTTTTACTGTCGCCGTAACATCAAACCACATTTTTTGTCAATTTGATACGAGCTACGGAGAAACTTTAAAAGAAAGGTAGTGTTACGCGTCGGCAGAATGCGCCATTACCTTTAATATTTATAACAGTTCCTTACAATATTCCACAGTTAACTCAAAATTCAAACTAATGACCAAGAGTCCTGGGCTTGACTAACCTCGGTAAAAGAATCGCTATTTAGAAGCAAGCGTGAAAGAAGCCCTCTGAACGGCGCTCGTTAAGGACGATTCACACGACGGACCGTTCGCCCGCGGCCCGCGCACTACGTGTGCATACGTCAGCACTTTGAGGGACGCGCTGTCGGCCGCCATCCATCCATGCATCCAGCGCGCCTCTCAAAGTGCTGACGTATGCACACGTAGTGCGCGGGCCGCGGGCGAACGGTCCGTCGTGTGAATCGGCCTTTAATGGTGGACGTTTAGGTGTGCACTATTTGCGGATGTTCTGCAGAATATTTACATCACTTGCTGACGGAAGTGGGCGGAAGAGGGGGGGGTGAATAAAGACGCCCGGAACTGAACTAGTTTTCTTTTCCTACAGGACGAAATCAGTGATCTGAAAGAATCGACATCATTCCGCCTCGCAAGTACCCCTATACAGCGCTGTAAATAGGCACGCATTACGCGAGTAACAGACACATTTCTCTGGCGCTGCTTAACTTTTGTTTTATTCGGGAAGCGCGTATAATTGGACGTCGATACCGTCGCCGGAACAAGTGAGCAGATAGGAAAGAAAGCACGAGGCAGCCAGAGAATCGATCTTACATCGAACACTCCGGGCCCATGCGTGTATAACAGGACAAACTTCGATCGGATCTCGCTCATCGATGGTCGCGGCTCGAGGCGACGACAGAGCGGTGTCCGCGAGCGCACCTGCGGGCGCAAACTTGGCCGAGGTGTGGCCCGCGTTGGACGGGCCGCAAACGGGGCCACTTCCGGTTGCGACACGCTCCACATCCGCGCTTCCGCCGGCGGCACAGGGGGACAAGCACGCTCGGGCGCACCGCACGAGGCGCGCTGACGTCTCGCATCCGGTGAGGATGACGATGATATGCATGGCCGGTTACTACATCGCACTTGCACGACTTTTCACACCTGCGTAACTGCGGAGAAGCGGGTGTGAGATTAATGATGTTTAGTGTGCCTTCAACGAGTGATGCGTTCTGCCACGAAGCATGACCATCGTTCAGAGCTATATACGGCCGGACTCTACGAGGGGGGTTGTGGAAGATATGACTCGACGGCTAGGTGCATGGGAAAGAGGAAGACCAGAAACAGGCAGCAAGAAAGCGAGGAAAGAAAATGTGCAGAATATACAGCCTCGCGCAGAGGAGAAGAACACTATGTAGAGGTTTCTAGCACTACACTCTACGCAACAATTGTTCGTCGCATATAGGCAGTCTCATAACGCAATAGCACACTTTTAAAGGTTTAAAGCATGCTTACATTTGCCCGTCTCCTGCATATATATAAGCAGCCCCATATATTTACCCTTGCATGCATATATTGACATCATCACCATCAGCCTGACTACGCCCACTGCAAGGCAAGGGCCTCTCCCATGGCTGTCTAATTAACACTGTCCTTGCCAGGCGGCCACCCTATCCCCGCAAACTTCATAATCTCACCCGCTCACCTAACTTTCTGTCGGACCCTGCTACGCATTGCATGCCCTGCCCAAGCCCATTTCTTCCTCTTGATTTCGACTAGGATGACATTACTGCACCTGCCTTCCAGAAGGCAGGTGCAGTAAGCGGAAATGTGTGGGGCTGCGGCGTATGCGGAAGACAAATACGGCGACGACGACATGATTTTGCAGAACGACACGGCAGAACGCCGAAACTTTTCACTTGCTCCGGTTAGTTTAAAACTACTACTGTACAAAACGGTCGTACGATCTAAAATAGAATATGCGTCTTCTGTATGGGACCCTAACATTAAGTCACTGATTAATACTTTAGAATCAATTCAGAATCGTTCAGCCCGTTTTATTTTGTCTAACTACTCGCGTTTCTCTAGCGTCACACTCATGAAGAGAACTCTAGACCTTCCAGACCTTTCACTGCGGCGTCATCTTTCTAGACTTTTCACTTTCCAAAAAATATATTACACAAATCAATCGCTAAAACAAAGCCTTTTCGCTGTTCCAAGTTATGTATCATCTCGTATTGATCACCGACTCAAAGTGAGTGTTCCAAGTTGCAGAACTAACCAGTATTTTTATTCTTTCCTGCCCAAGACCAGCTCAGACTTAAACCACCTGCCCGCCAGCATCGTCTCCATCTCTGAACCAGAAGCTTTTAAATCTGCTCTTCTTCATCACCTATGTTAACTACTCTCCTTATTGTATTTTATTTGTATAGTATACTTACCACTCCTATCTTTAACGCCTCAACGGCCCTAATAGTAACGAAATAAATAAATAAATAAACAATATAGCTTTAGGTAAAAGCTAGAAAAAATAAAACTTGAGCAGCTTTAACTTGCACAATCAAGTTTCTTTGTTCGCGTGTGTTTTCGCGCTGCGACATTTCTGGTAAAAGAGTGCTTTGCGAGGCACCTCATAGCATGAATGATGCCGTTTCCCGGTGTTTCTATGTTACATGATTTTGCGTTCTGCATCCAGCGCCATGCATAGTGAGAAACACTTCAATTTGCCCACTCAGAACACGAATACACCTATATGGGAGTAAAAAAGGGAGTAAACTATGATCTATAGCGAACTCCCTTATATAAAAGGGGGTGCTTAGAAGACAACTTATTCCCTATTTAATAGTTTCTGTTTAGTATAGACTAAGTTGCTGGCTGGTGGTGACTAATTGCAAACCATCGGAGGGGCCTTTGTCGGGCAGTGGATGCTAGCTATGCCATGAGGACGACAGTGACTACGGTATCGATGACGATCATGACCGAGTCATCGCGTCGCACGCGTCGCTCGACATTGTGAATAGGCGCGGCCACTGAGACCGGCCAAAGCAGCTACCGTGCGCGAACGGCGGGTCAGCGCGTCTGGGGCATGTGGGTCGCCGCCTACCCACACTGTATACACGTGCTCCCCCCGGGGGCTCATTAGGGCAGCTCGACGAGCCGCGTTATATATCTGGACCCCTTTTTCCTTTATCGCTTCTGTGCGTCCACGCTCCGCAGACCTAACTACGGGCGCCGACTAACTAATCGCCACGCAGCTCACATCCAAACTAGTTTCGCGCTATCGCCGCCACCCGGAAGCGTGATCGTTCTCACGCCTCCGAGAGCCTCGTCGCGCACACAGCTCACTGCGTGTGCGCATACGAGGGTACAGGCAAGAGGCACGTAGCCCCTCGAGGGCCACGCAATAACGGCCCATCTTGTCCTTGAACGAGTGCTCTGGCTGCTTGCCGATCGAGAAGGGTCGACAACGCCGTGTTGGCAGAGCCAGGAGTACGGGCGCGCTCTCGACGGCGGCGTGAGAAAAGATGTCATCGTCCTTCCTACACTCTTCTCTTGTCGCTCATTCCGACCAGCCGTTAAAGGGCCACTGACCAGGGTCCGGACATTTTTGAAAAACAAGCCCACTGCATAGATGAGGCATCGAAGATAACCTCTGCAAAATATTAGAGCCATGCGCGCCCCGAAAAGCTGCGAAAATTCAAATCAAAGCCCGTTCGTTCTTTCCTTCCTTCAAAAACGGGCCCGGCCCACTACTCTGCACCCCGCTGACGTCAAGGGGGGCTACTTTCGCTAAAGGCACTCCATTGGTGCATCGTTCTGACTGACGGGAGAAGGTTGGGCGTAGCCTTGGCGTCGCGTCGTCTGCACAAGGCTTTCCGCAGCGCCTTCTGTTCTGGCTCATGCCTACAAACCCGCATGAAGGAACAAAAAAAAAAACTGCGGAGGGAGCGTGCGGCGACAGCCTTGAACCCTAGCCATAAAAAGTAAAAAAATAGTAAAACTGAGGGAGTTGGTTCGCCCCCCCCCCCCCCCCCCCCCCCCCCCGCCGTGATCACGTCACGAGACGCTCTGCGTGCGCGCTCCCTTCTCAGTTTCTTTTCTTCTATGCGAGCCCCCCAAAACAAGGTTTTAATTAGTAGTGCAGCAGAGCCTTTCCCTCGCTCGCCCACATGACCGCTCCGCACACACACCCCTTATCTTTCGTGCATCTTGCGTACGCCTTGACTCCAATGAATGACATATGCTTTGGAGCGGAGAAAAGACACAAACACACAGAACACAAACACGCATGGAGAAAAGCAAACGGGCGGTTGCCGGGTCCGCGCTTCGCCGTGTGTTTCGAACACAACCGACTTCCGCCCCTCCGCTCGTGAAACGGTGGGGAGGCCTAAAAGAAAATGAAAAGGTGGCTCGTTAACTGGGAATGACAAACAGATGTATGAAAGGATGCGCTCGCTAACAAGTCTAGGTGGTCGAGCCGATCGCGCCTCTCGATCGTTCAGTGTGCGGAGAAAATGCAAAAACCAAGAAAAGAATTCTATTGAAGGCGGGGCCATGACGTCGCCCTGTGACGCACTCCACAGACACCACGCCTCCGGCTTACACCGGAGAACGAAGGGGTGATTTTGCCTTGCCGAGCCTAAAGTCCCTTTATGAGCTTTTTAGCCGAGCCTACTCGACGAGGAGCGGGAGAGAAGAATTTCGAGGAGGGAATGGAAGGAGAGGAGGCTCGCTCAAAGAGAGGTAGAGAGTGTCTGCTGCGCTGGGGTGGGCACAGGCCCTTTAAAGGTTCTCTGAAAAGGGAACTAATAAAGCTGCTCTATGCCTGGGATGTTAAAGCGCGCCGCTTCGTGAATATTGTCCAGCAAGATTTTTTTAAAAGCGCTTTGTAGAAGCTGCAGGATTATCTGTAGTCAGAATTTGAATTTCAGAGTCTTCGCGCATTTCCCTCTCTCCTGTCGCCACTTTCTGCACGCTGGAAGGTTGACGTTGCGCCGGCGGAGCTTCCTGACTCGTCGGAGCTACGCGACTTATTGGCTGCGGCCATGGTAGCTGCCTGACATCTGAAAGATTCTAACCAACAGCCATCTCCCAACTTGTATACGCAGGTGCGACCGACGGAGGACGGTGCGAGCATGAAAAAGTCCCCGGGAAGGGCTCGTCAACTTTCGCGCGTGATTGTGGGTTCTCTGATGCGTGTAGAGGTGTATTACTTGGCCCAGGGGTTCATAACAATTCAATGCAATGATTGAGTGAGTTGATGTGCCCTCCTGGAAAGGTGTTTCGAGCCCCTTTAAAAAGGGGTCGGATCCTGCTTAGCCACCACCCCACCGATGAGACAAGGCCGGCGAAAGGCAAGCCTATCTCACAATTAAGCGCGAGTCATGTAATGTAATCGCAGCTTTGAATGCCATGTGTTTGGTGTATGAGGTTGATTATTCCTGCGACAAAGTTAATCAAGAGATTGTTGGTTCCATAAATTTTTTTAAGTGTCCCCGGCAATTTTCGAGGTTGATTTCCTGACCTCTTTCTTTTCACGAGTGCCTGAATGCTGAAAGGCAACCTTCAGGCCAGCTACCTTCCTGTCTCATTTAGCGCTTTCTCTCGTAGAAATGAGAAGCCCTTTAGGTCGTTTGATTGCAGGGCATTTACTGCATGGATGGCGGTCCCTTTATTGAAGACCGCTGCAAGGTTGATTAAAGGGCCGCAACACGAACAACAGGCAACCGACAACCAACCATGCATTAACTGTTACCGCTAAAAGAAACATCTGCGGCTCCGACCCCAACTGTTAACGTATAAAGTAACAAGTGCAACTCCGGTCGCCAGTAAAGTGGCAGGTATTGCATTAGACTCTGGTTAAAACGTCGGGCCAATTATGCCACCTAAATGAGTGGCTGCGGCCGCATATGTGACCAGCCTCCCGTATACCTATATACATGACCACCGCTTTGAGACCGGCAATCAGCCCCTTGCTCTTCTTCATTGGTAGTTGCGGTCGAGTAGCTCATGCATAACTTGCTGGACATCAAACGTTCACAGAAAGGGCACATGCGTCGGTGTCACATTTGCATACAAGCCCCTTCCCCTTCCCGAAGACAGCATCGTTAGCTCTCGGACGGGGCGGGGCCTCCGTGAAGGAATACTCGGCGGTCCTTGTCCACCTTGTCTCGTGTCGTAAGCTTCTGTTTAGTTAGACCACGAAAGCTGCGCCGCTTGCTCCACTGTCGCCACCTGGACGTGTTCAGTCCAGTTGAAGCCGCAGAGGCGGAGGACAAAGGGGAGGAGGATCTCCAGGAGTGCGGCAATGACCTGAGGCCCTCCGCCTTATCTGCGACCCGGAGCCCCCTCTCTCTCTACTTCGGCCCCGCAGGCTGCTAAGCGCACCGGACCTTCGCTTTCTGCCCGTAACGTGCATATACCGAGCTTTTCACTTGATAATGGGCGACTGTGAGGATAGAAAGCAGAGTTTTGCTTACTCATTCATTGCGGCTTGGGAAGCCCCTTCCGTAGCGGACTTGAGCTGGTTATTTTTATTCGCCACGGCTGGCGCTGTCAGCGGGGGACACATTTAGGAAATAGTTCTATGTTCAGTGGGTTTAGGCTTTGCTTGCAATAGTCGGCAACTCAAGGACAACGAATAAATCAGTCTGATAATCATGACGCGATATCTGCAGTAGTACAAAGCCCCTTCCTGGTGTCTTTATTGCTCCCGATATATAACGCTATTTTCTTGTTGTTGATACCCCTTTAAATCTTTTTTATTCGCAGATTAATGTGTTATTGATAATGAGGTAAAGCCTGCTGCTGAGTAAATCAACCTTAACCAGTCTCAGTTCAACATAAACAACTGCCGTGACGGATGTATAACAATAGGCGCGAATCTTGTGAGGTTCAGTGCACTTTACAAAGAATTGTACTCAGCAGGGCAACCGAGTATATATAGCCGCTATGGTGTGACAATTACTTTAGATTTGAACTGGACTCCACATTTTACGGACATCTCCGTGTTTGTTTGTGTACAGTTAAAAAGTTGCTTTACTACACTCCTATCTAGGATCTATGATCGGAGGTAGCACGTTAAATAAATAAGGAGATACAAACTTAATACCCCGCCTCTGACATCACTGAAAGTGTGAATTTAAAATTTTTCAGCGTGAAAAAATAGAGATATGTGGAAAAGAGGCACTATTTCTTACGCGGAAATCAATTCAGCTTAGCAGAACTCTTTTCCGTCACACAAGGATTTATTGTTCAAAAAGTACAGATTCGCCTGCACTTTTTGAAAAAGAGCATTAATAATGCTCCATGCTCGTTTCTGCCATTCCGCCTTCTGAGTAGTATAAAGCAAGGCGGAAAGGATATTTCACGAAAGAACCACTGTAAAGGAGCCTCGGAGAACAAAGGAGAAAGAACAGAGTGCAAAGCAAGTGAGTACCCGCCTTGCACATTTCTCTTCTTGAGTAGATTGAGAAAAATGAACGGGGGAGCCCCTCCAAAAGTTTATTGCCCTTTTCTCTACGTTAGGTTGCAGTTTTCCCCCTCCCCTATTCCAGCCACCCACCGCCTCCTCCCCTGGGCTGTTTAAACCGCTCCAAGATACACCGCGAAAGCGGCTACAAACCCGAACGTAGTGTTTTTCCTCCGGGGCAGGCAGACGCGGGAGCAAGAACAAAAAGATGCTCGCTGAGCCGCCATTGAGTATATATATATATGGGCTCGCTCGGCCGACTTTCTTCATGCAAGGCCTGTGAAGGCAGCACCTTAGGCGCCTGGCGTTGTTCTCCTCGGAAGGCGTTTTTTTTTTTTTTTTCCTCGCTCCCCCTTTGCTTTCCCCCCGAAGCGAAAGGCGGCGCACACAAAGGGGAGGCAGAGAGAATGCCGAGGAGAGGGAGAGGAGAGGAGAAGGAACGTGACAAGGAAACCGCCCATTTCCGAAAAGCCTCGCCGCCTCGCCGACCGACCGTACTCGGGGGACTGAGCTGGTTCTTTGCTTCTGAACTGGCCGCCGCCGCCGGCGCGGTTTTCTAAACACGGGGCGCTGCGTTGGCTCCCCTCAGAGGAGGGGTGTTTGAGGTTACGTTTGCACGGGGGTAGGGGGGATTGGAACACGGGGCCGCCGACTTCGTCTTTGTTCGCCGCCGCAAACAAGGGACGGCAGTGGTAAAGTGAAAGCGGTGATGAGCTGGGCATCTGCAGGTGTCCTTTGGTCACATTATTGTTTGTAGGACAAGTATGCGGCTCTAAATGGGTGTTGCCCTCTGGGCAGTTTCGAAGGGCCTGGCCGTGAACTCGGCCTGTTCGGCGGGTGACACCGCGAAAAATTTTGTCTGCGAGGGGGCCCGGAAACGAGCGTTGTGTCAGGGTTGGGCAGGTCGGGTATCGGAAGACCGCAGACCCTTTCGGTACCCTCAAGCGACCCCTTGCATTATTGACGCGATCTCCAAGTGAACCCCTGTTAAATATCTGCCGTCAAAGTACCAGTTATCGTTTATCAGCTTCTCTGGAGCCGAAAGGCTTAGGAACCATGTCCTCGGCACAAGCCGAGACAGACTGCTTGAGCTACTTGGTATAACTTCGCGAATAATGTATTTTGTCTTGCCCTCGACACACGCTGCCGTTAAACAGCGGTTTGTACACGCGCCATTTAACAGCAGCTTTTGCCGTAAATGGGGGCAGCTTTCTTTTTTTTTACATTGTGTGTGGTGATAGGTCGTATGTGGGGTTCAAGGCCCCGAAGCGACACATGGGCTACGAGGGACGCCGTAGTAGTTGGCACCAGGTTAATTTATACCACCTGATGCTTTTAAACGTGCGCTGACATCGCACAGACGGGTTTTCTGTTTGTTTGTTTCGCCTCCATTAGAATGCGACACCTGCAGCCGAGATCGAACCCGCTACCTTGGGTTCAGCTGCCGAACGCCAAAGCCTCCGAGCCACTGCGGCTAGCTTCTAGTTCTGCATCATGTATAATGCATCATGTAGTTGCACACGTCCGGCAACATTAAGACGAAGACAATGATAAATTGTGTCTGGATGATTAGGAAGCCCGAGTGGTAGTCTTGATTTGAGCTGTGGGTCGATGGAATGAAGAAAGGGGTAATGACGACTTGGCAAGTTTCAGAGGCGGTTCGTGTTTATATCATCTGGCGAGTTGGGACGCTTCTGATTTTGTGAAGAAGATGCGCTTATGGTATTTACGAAGAGTATACGATGCCTTCTCAAGCAATCAGACAGTCCGTATTGTGACAACTGCGGCTCAGTTGAGACTGTACTTCATATTTCCTTCGTATGTCCAGCGTACGCCAACGAACGTGCGTGCTATGAACAATGCATGCAGTTCGTCACCCAAGTGCCACTCACAGTGGACTGTTTTATATTAGGTCCTTTAGGCTGCTACAGGCAGCAGCGACGTGCGATGATATTCGACGCTTTGGTGTTTTAGGCAAACTAAATTGCCCGAACACTTGATCACCCCGCTGTACATGCACAGAACTTGACTTTGGTCTCATCCAAAGAAGCCTTCATGCAGTGAACTGTTGCGTTGCAACCCTATTCAATGACTGCACTCTTTTCTACCATTCTTCTTCCATCTTTACTCCTCTATTCCCTCCCCTACGCAGAGTAGCATGTCAGCGAATATTCACGCTGGCTAAAATATCTGCTTTTCATTAAAGAGCTCTCTCTCTCACACGTCGGACGACTCGCCACCTAGCCTGCAACCACTTTTTTTTTTTTTCGAGAATCCGTCACAGGAGGCATTACAGAACTGCAGGCGCTCTCCTCATAGCTTATAAGTGTTTGTGTTCGGCGTCACTCATTCTCCGAGCAAACTGTTTCTGCTTGCATCTGCGATGAAGTATAACCAATCGAGCCGTCAGAGGCTTTCCCCAGTTCACTAGAAGTAAATGTGAAGATCGTTTCGTTCCTTTTCTTCTTAGCGGATCAGACTTCTCCAAACATGTTGATTCGGTGGTGATGAAGGAGGAGACGATCGATGAAGCAGATGGTGAAGCGAAGAAATATATTTGCAGAAATATACAAAAGCAAACTGTAAGTTACCCTGTAAGTTAACCTCATCACAGACTTCAGAGGCCTTCCCCAGTTCACTAGGCCTTTGAAGGATGGTGGCAGTTGGATTCCCCTCTTGATCTCGTAGAGGGAAATTTAGTTAATGATGATGATTGAAGGATTCTTGACGTCTTGCAGATTCGTTTTGCTTAATCACATTGCAAGAGGACACTTCAGGAGAGGTTAAACTTTTATAACAATTAAAAGCACAAAGGAGGATACAAGCAAGGAGAAAACATATTTACAATTGACTGGCTCGCAGTTCTAGGTGACGAAACCAGCCCTCGGTCCTGCCGAAGCAGCGGGTTTTAAATCCCATGTCCCCGCCCTCGGTGGGAGAATAACCAATCAAGTACTATACAAACATCCACCCAATAACTCATTGGGGAAAGGAAAATACCACCAATCAGCAATTGGGGAAAGAATAACACAACCAATGAATGATTGGGGAAAGAAGGTAACTCATCGCGACACTGTACACATATATGCACACTTTCCACCATCACGATTTCGGACAATTATGCTTTCCCGCTGCGAGCTTCGCGAACACTCGCTTTCCCAACGTCCGGTTGCCGCCAAGTTCGAGGAACGCCATTTCAACTCATCTGTTTCTCGTCGTCGCTCCTCATGCCTGCAGCTAGCGTGACAATATGTCAAAGCATGCCGCTGCAGACATGGTACAAAGAGCCACGCACTGTGGCGCGGGTCAGCCTCGCCGTACACACGTGCACACAGGATGCCGCCTAACGACTGAGTCCATGAGGGGAGTTTGACGTCTCCTGTAATCCCTCGCCATTCGGCGCCTCCGTTCTCCCGCTGGGTTCACTGACCCCTTTCTGTGCGGTTGTGCGGAGGGCCCAAGAAAAGGGACTTAATGGGCATTCCCATAAAGCGACCGGATGCAGCAAACAAAACACGGCACCGCGAACTTCACTCCTCCCAACCAAGAATGTCACACAGACACTTGTTGTCAGTGGGACATTAAAGTTCAGCCACGGTGTCCAACAACAAAAGTACATGCACACGCACACACACGTACATCGGCTGTCCGGTCAGTCCACCAACACGCACACATGCGCCGGCTGTCCGGTCAGTACACCAGCACGCACACACGCGCGCACACAGCGGATATTTCAACCCGCACACACAAGGCCGGAAACCAATCTGCACATTCCAGAATTCACCATGTCAGATCGGTGCCCCGAACTGGCAGAAATAAATTCTAGCCACCTACATCTCGAAACAACACTTGTTTCTTTTGAGCCTTGCCCAGAAGACTGGACCCAACTTCCGAATTATCCGGGAAAACACCGGTTCTAAAGGCTGCCGCCACCGTCGGAGCAATAGAGCTCACCTGCTCCCCGCGGGCTACAAAGATTGCTGCTGCCCTCGCGTCTGCATTCTCCACTTCTTTCAATTTTACAGTTCGCTCAGGCCTCTCATCGGCTACTTCGCATGCAGTTTTGCAACGAGATTCAAGTAGCCCTAGCTCTTCGTACAACTGCCCAGAGACGTTCGCTTCAAAGAAAATCGTGCCGTCACGCCTTTTCTGACAACTGCCTTCACCAACTTGCTGCCGCACTTCTGGCAATGAAACATACTGTGTCTCCTCCACGCTGATACCCACAGGGACAGATGCATTATCCCAATCCTGCAGTTCCTTATCAGCTTCGAAAACCATTGCAGCGAACCAACGCGCATTCCTTCCTTTCTCGGCATCAAATGCAGCCTCATCGCTCGTTGATAGCTCCCAATCTGCTGCCAAAACTTCTGCAGCTATCGGACTGGCCTCAAGCTCTACCGGCGTTTTAGGTTCGTCTCGAATTTTGAAATGTTCTTCAAAATCAGCTCTCTCATTTTCATCATGTAGCCGCTCTCTTTCTGTCTGCTCTAACAGCGAGTGCGTCTCAAGTGTTGCCAACTTCGCTACACCATCAGCTACATCTGCTGTCACTGCGCAGAGTGTCAGCTCCGGCTGGCTAACCGATTCATCTTTGGCAGCCAGCTTACCTTCGCCTGCAACGAGTGTTGCCTCTATTCGCGCCTGCTCTACCTCTTCGTCGAGCATTACAGCTGCCCCAGAGTTTGCGTCAACCTGTTCTGGCCCAGTGCTGAACACCTGTTCACACACAATGCACTCATGTGCCTTCTGGGTCTGCTCTATCTCAGTTTGCTCTGACAGGCAGAGCTTCACTGGCGTGAACAACGCCCCTATACCCTCAGCCATCTCTTCTGGCACGGCACACCCGATTGGGCCCTGCTGCCTAACCGCTATTTCGGTCCCTGACGCGACACAGGTTTCAGAACTCTGACCTTTGGTACGCAAATCGCCGCATGCCTGGTCCTCTGCCTTATCTGATTGAATGGCCTTCTCAACAATCATCTCCGATTGGGAACACAGCCTCTCAGGCACCATCATTTCCACATGGGCTACTAGTTTGCACACCTCTCTCCTTACAACCGGAACACTTTGTTCTCGCTTCGAGTTCGGGCAGTTAATCATTAGATGCCCAAATTTCATGCAATCAAAGCATTGAATTGCAGCAAATAACATCCCGCTATCGGCTTTCGTTCCCTGCCCTACTTTCAACTGCATCTGTGCAAGCTTTGTTTTTTCTTGCTCAATTAGAAGTTTCAACTTCTCAATCTCAAGCAGCTTTTCTGCCTCCTCAATCTTCAAACATCGCATCTTGCCCTCCCAATTATACCGTACGGCAGCCATCTCCCTTTTCCGTGCTATCATTTATAGCACGAAAACACTACACCGACATGGTGAATTCGGAGGAAGCAGAAAGGTATCCTACCTCGCAGGTTGCTTTCCTCTGCCACGGTACTCTCGTCGCCCTGAGTGACGACAGCGGGCTCCTTGATGCGGATGAGTTGAGTTGAGCCCCGGCTCTCACAGCAGCTCGCTGACTTGAAGCTCCTGCCTCGTTTGACTCGCTGGTCGCCTGGTTCTTCTCTTGAACCTCAACGGGGACGCCTGGTTCCTTCCGCAGCTCACGGACTAGGCACCTCCACGACACGTCGGTCGCCTGGCTCCTTCAGCTCCTCGCCGACTTGAGCCTCCTACGCCCCGTTGACAATGACCAGCAGTCTCTGAAGCTTTCAGCGTCGCTCTATGACGCTGACGTTCCTCCTTTAGGACGTACCGCTCTGCAGCTTGTCCACCGACTTGATCCTCCACCCCTCCGTCAGATACCTCGAGCAGGAAGACGTAGCAAATCCTGTCGCGACTGCGCCAGTTGGATTCCCTCTCTCGATCTCGTAGAGGGAAATTTAGTTAATGATGATGATTGAAGGATTCTTGACGTCTTGCAGATTCGTTTTGCTTAATCACATTGCAAGAGGACACTTCAGGAGAGGTTAAACTTTTATAACAATTAAAAGCACAAAGGAGGATACAAGCAAGGAGAAAACATATTTACAATTGACTGGCTCGCAGTTCTAGGTGACGAAACCAGCCCTCGGTCCTGCCGAAGCAGCGGGTTTTAAATCCCATGTCCCCGCCCTCGGTGGGAGAATAACCAATCAAGTACTATACAAACATCCACCCAATAACTCATTGGGGAAAGGAAAATACCACCAATCAGCAATTGGGGAAAGAATAACACAACCAATGAATGATTGGGGAAAGAAGGTAACTCATCGCGACACTGTACACATATATGCACACTTTCCACCATCACGATTTCGGACAATTATGCTTTCCCGCTGCGAGCTTCGCGAACACTCGCTTTCCCAACGTCCGGTTGCCGCCAAGTTCGAGGAACGCCATTTCAACTCATCTGTTTCTCGTCGTCGCTCCTCATGCCTGCAGCTAGCGTGACAATATGTCAAAGCATGCCGCTGCAGACATGGTACAAAGAGCCACGCACTGTGGCGCGGGTCAGCCTCGCCGTACACACGTGCACACAGGATGCCGCCTAACGACTGAGTCCATGAGGGGAGTTTGACGTCTCCTGTAATCCCTCGCCATTCGGCGCCTCCGTTCTCCCGCTGGGTTCACTGACCCCTTTCTGTGCGGTTGTGCGGAGGGCCCAAGAAAAGGGACTTAATGGGCATTCCCATAAAGCGACCGGATGCAGCAAACAAAACACGGCACCGCGAACTTCACTGTGGCTGTGGAAACACCCTCATTAACCTCATCACACACTTCAGAGGCCTTCCCCAGTTCACTAGACCTTTGAAGGATGGTGGCGGTGGAAACACCTTTATTGGACAGTACTCGTACACAGGTGGGACTCAGCCGCCGCTTCCTTGGTCCTGGCGGCCAACGATCGGTGGGCGCTCAGGAAGGTGGAGCGCCAAGGCGTTCCATGAAGCTGGGTCGGAATCGGTTACAGGTGAGGTGAAGTGGTTGCTTTAGGTGCTCCTGCATTGTCGGCCTGCGATTCTGCTGGCTTCCAATCTGTCTCCCAACGGAGACTGCTGCATTGCTTCCCCTCTAGTGTATGCGCGAACTTCTAATGCGGAAACGCATTCTTGGGCTTGAGCGCCACGTTTCTAGGGCACCAGCTTTGAGTCCGGAATGCAGAACAGCTCACCTGTATAACAGTACAGAGGATCCAGGATTTTGTACGCGTCCACCGCATGCATAGCCAGGCACAGCGTGCACTGAATAGAAATGAGCGCGTAGGTGGGAGAATAGATAACCTATGCTATCCAGAATGAACCTGGAGAAAGAGGGAGGGTGAGGAAGAAGCAATAGAGAAAGAAGAAACAGCCTCGACAGATTTCATGACCTTCTGCAGGAGAGAGAGAGAGAGGGAAACAGAAAGAGGGAAAGGCAGGGAGGTTAACCAGGCGATCAGCGCCAACGAAATGAGTTTTTCAAGTGCCCATCGACCACTATGACAAGGGTACAAAGGGCGCTTAATGCTTTTAGACGGGAACACAACCCCGAGTCCTTTAAGAACCTCAGAAGAGCTTTCACTGCTTCTGCAGGAGTTTCTTTGAAAAGAATATCCCGGGAAAGGCGCCGCCAAAGAAGAAGCACAGTGCATGGGATTGCACTGCTGCCGCAGTAGCCCTCCAAGAGCTTTGCGAATGCACCTGTAATATATTTTTTGTTATTAATTGCCGTTTTATAGTCTCACTGTTCACCTCTTCACTACACATTGCTGCCTTCTTGGCGCTATGTTGCACATTCTTTGTCAAAAGTCATCAGGTCACGTGGCTTGCTTTCCAACCTTTTAGCAGGGCCGTCATGACACCCCTAAAGATCGAAAGACCTTCAACAGTGAGAGCGAGGGTTCGCATCCAACTACAGAAAATCAGAGCTTCAGAAGTGCCGCCAGCGCTCTGCTACATGGCAGAAAAGCAAACCACATGGTCTGTACATTTTTGAGCGAGAGTCGATACAACCTTGTTCAAAAATGCACACATGCATCTTAGTGCACTATAGTCTACACATATGCACTATAGTGCATGGTTAGCCAACGTTCGTCAACCTGCCTGCCGTTCTGTCAAAAAGCGTAGGCACCTGAATTTTGGGCGCGTGTTTTCTTCTTTGTAATGATGCGTAAGGTACTATTATACATATATTACCACGTGGTATTCTCCCACGACCACTAAATGATTTATAACGGAATTTCTTTCTCGTGCTGTTTCGGTTTAACAGCCGAACGAGGACTGTAACGTCAAAGTATGGTTGCAGGTCACGTGAGGCATGAAAAAACTGCAATATAATCTCTGCTTCTACATTCGTTGTCATTCCGGCTCTTGAGGAAGGCTGGCTTCTCGACTGTAGTGAATTAAATCGATGAAGCAGCGATTATATTGACGTTCTCCCATGCCTCACGTGACATACAGCTCCACTCTGACGCCACAGGCAACGTTCGGCTGCGGAAACCGAAACTGAAACAGCAAGACAGAAAAAATTCGATTATAAATTATTTAGCTTTCGTATACGCAAATACCACAAGGCGATTCGTGCGTAGCAGTGTTTTCCGCATCATTTAACAGAGAAGAAAACATGACGCCAAAATTAGCTGCAGAAGTGTTCTTTGAAGGACCAGTTGGTTCACGTTCGAAGTTAACGAGGCGTGAAAGGGAGACGGACGGAAGGAACGAGCAAGACGAGACGAGCGCCGACTCGGTTCTTCATTCTGTAAGTGGCAAACACGAGTTAAACGCTGCCAAGGGTTTGACACCGTCTGCTAACGGACGACAACATGGGCCATTAAATGCTTTCACCTTAAAATTAGGTGTCTGTACTCCTTTAAGTCGCTGATCATTGTGCAAGAGTGACAAGCACAGAACTTGGTACTGATTTCTCCCGCTTTAAGTCTTACACGCCAGATAGCCAGTGACAGCGTACAGCTCGAGAAGCAGCGGTTGAGCCCGCCCATGAAAGCTCCTTTGGCAGTGGACGACTGTTCCGGCTTCGAGTGGAGGATCGAGAGGCGTCGAGTCGGGGAGAGGAGAGAGGCCAAATCCCGGTGCCGACGCGATAAGCGACCTCGAGGGCGAGCTCGAGTGGCTGCAGCACCGCGCTCCTGTGTACACACGAGTGCAGTACACAGCGCCGCGTTCGACTTGCTCGAGGGAGGCGCGGGCAGCGACAGGGAGCACAGCGTGTATCGCTCACCGCTCCCGTTACTGCAGCTCCCTTCGACTACACACGCCTCGCTTGGCCGCGCAAGGGACAATCTGTAAATGACTCTGTGACCGCTGTGTTGAGGAGAGGCAGATGTGCACCCAGTCAATTCTAAACTTTTTCCTCTCTCTCTCTCTCTTTTTTATGGTGTCAGGTTTTTAAGTATTACCGTGCTTCGTCAGCTACAGCTGATGCTATCTGCTTTCTTCTTTGTTGTATTGTTTCTTCTTAAAGGTGCACTGAAGAGGATTCTGAACTTGTCTTTTTGCCGCGGGAAGTCGATCTACACGTTCCTAGCATTCTTAGAAACTGCAACTTATTGCCCTGTATGGCCGATATTCCTAATTAAATCGAATTAACGTCCGGCTCCCGCCTTTTTTTTTTTTAATTCTGCCTCGTACGATGGGCGGAGTCGACCAACGCGTGAAGTTCCTTTCAGCCAGCTCCGTGGAGGCTTTGGTTTCGCTTTATTTTGTTTTTTAGGTTTCCATGAATAAATAGTTTCATTCGCAGATAATATAGCCGCAAAATAAGCCCGCAGAAATAAAAATACGCGCGGACTATTTGCTACTACGGACTACTACGTATTACTCCGCCGATGGCAGAGCGGCAAGCCGCCACGGGACTGGGTGAAAGGCACTCCACGCGTTGGTCGACTCCGCCCACCGTACGAGGCAGAATTCAAAAAAAAGGGCGGGAGCCGGCCGTTAATTCGATTTAATTTGGGAAATCGGCCATACAGGGCAATAAGTCGCAGTTTCTAAGACTGCTAGGAACGTGTAGATCGAGTTCCCGCGGCAAAAAGACAAGTTCAGATTCCTCTTCAGTGCACCTTTAAGCTCAAAAAGATGCATTGCACTGGCCTGCACTGCCCTGTCTCTATCTTTCAGTCCGTGTCTTTTAAGCGCAGGTATATTTCAATATGGCAAACCAACTCGCCCAACAAACCACTCTGCTGCCCTGCACTGCCCTGCCTGCACTTCACTGTTTAAGGTATTCGGACCGTGACCTCATAATTCTCTCTTCAAAATATTTAAGACAGCCACAGGCCTGAGCGCCGTACTGCAGGCACACAGATGGTGTCCTTTTTTTTTTTTTTTCCTCGTATGAACCTCAAATGAAAACATGGACTTGCTTTATTCGCGCAACTACTTTCCTTCTTTCTTTTTCGGTACATTTATCTTGCCTGACTAACTTCCCCGTCTTTGCTTTCTTCTGTCTTTCTCTCTCTCTATTCCTCTTTCTGTCCTGCACTGGGCTAGCCACAAACCACCATTTGCGCCTTTGATAAAGCTGCGTGCGAACAGAGATACTTCCGCTCCGTGCAAAAGAGGCGCACATAGCATGCAGCTCATCGATAGTTTATGCTTGCTCGTTCTGCGGGAGTTGTTAACCCGGTGCCGAGAAAAGCACGAGTGGCAAGCATACATCTCAGTGTAATGCAGGGGAGGGGGGGGGGGGGCTTCCTCTGGGCACCGGCGTATATGCGCCTTAAGCGAAATGGCTTGCGTGTGTCGCCTATCGATCAGCGTCAGGTGCAATTTGTCCGCTCGCACTATAAGCCGTTTTCTATGTATCCTTCCTCGCGCAAGGCCTCGAACATGTAAGCGTGCGCTGATAACTTTCCCGCTGGCAGTTTCAGACGCATAACGTCCACCATGTATAAAAACGCATTTCGCTTACCGGTATTTAACTCCATATGAGCGATCGACATAATCAGAACAACAATTTCGCTCTAGCATTTTGTATAACACTTTCTGAACATCAATTTTCTCACGTTTAAAACATCATGTTATTATTTGCAGCTTGCACCTCTTTAGCGTTTCCTTGCGTTTTAACCCCCCCTCCCCCCCCCCCCCCCCCCCCCCCCCACGCCTTTGTTTTGCTTGTCGTTGTTCTTGCGCAGTAAATACATGCGGTTATTTTTCCTTGTACATAAGTATTAAATTGATAGCTGCGGCGCCTCACTGTCTCATCGTATTTTTTATGCCTTATTACGTGTTTCGGTTCAGGCATTTAGCCGTAGTGCTAAAAAAGCCATTAGACCTTATTTAACTAACTTACTAGAAACTACGATTCACTTTTTTTTTTTTCTGTCCGCCGCAGCTAGTGTTACACGGCGTAAACGCCATCTTCACGCCTCAAGAAACTATATTATAACCTTTAAATATCACTACCAGACTTCGCTGAAGCACCCTTTCTAAGTGACCGGTGAATAGTGTAAGTAGCCTGACGTTCGTTCACAAAAGTTTTACGCGTTGTAGGGGGTCTACCGCCGTCGATTCAGCTGATAGAAGGAGGAAGAAAGAGAGCGAGCAAACAAGAGAGGAAAAGAAGGTCACAAAAAAGAAAAGGAGCACCGGGGAAGGAAACGGCACATAGAGAAGCAACAGATTGTAATGCGCAGTGAAGCGCGAAAAAGAGCAAAAAAAGAAATGCATGCATGCAAGGAAAAAGGGCAATGAAAAAAAGCAAGGTCAGAAAATGGACAGCAAAGCAGGAGGAGTGCACATGCAATTGGGCGACCATATTGTTTGCTGCAGACGTGGACATTCCGGTGAAATATTTAAAGAATAGGAAATTGTAAGTCAAACAAGCAAATGCTATAAAGGAATCATTTGGGGATCTCAAAATACTGCATGAATGACGTTTAATCCGCCTCAACTCGTATTCTGCTGTCCTGTCCATTCCTTTTTCATACTTGTGTGCTAATTCGAGTATACTGGTATGCGCAGAAAATCGTGTATTTGCAATGACGCGAATGCCAACGACGGAAGGGGCTCACTTTAATGTAGCGACGGACGGCGACAGCGGGCAAAGCGTTATTAAAGCGAAAGCCTTTAATGCCTCATACTGTCGTTGGCAGACGCTGTCGGCAGCCGTGTCGACAGACGCGTCAGCAGGAATGTCGACAGACGCGTCGGCAGATTTGTCGGCCTTTCGGCGTCACTGCTCAAAAAGAAACTGCGCCGACGGTGGGAATCTAACCAGGGCCTTTTGGCATTTGAAGAGGAGACGCTACCACTCCGCCACGCAGGCTCAAGGTTCCAGCATGAATAAAGGCGCATCTAGTGAATGCATAGGTTTCATAAATAAAATAAAAGGAATAAAGTCAAGAAAACGAAAATAAAAATAAAAATAAGAAAATAAGCAAAAATAAAAACAAAATAAAACGGTATGAAAATAAAAATAGAAATAATAAAAACAAGAAAAGGAGCAAAAATAAAAAAATATGAAAAATAAAAAGTAAATAAAAACAAGCAGTGCGCCAGGAAACGCTTTCGCCTTGCAGCACTTTAGAGAGCCAAAGTGCCCCCTGAATTTTTCAGACATTAATAATGTCATAAAATTACTCTTTGGTAGGAGGTGCACCGCAGCCCAGTTTTCCGAATTCCTCGCAGCAGGTGGCTCTATTCCTTTTAACGGGTACCTCAGTGCAGGAACGCGTCTGCATTCCATCGCGACTAAGATGCGCTCGCGGTTACCTGGAATCGAACCCGCGACCTTGTCCACGAGGCCAGGACGCCACTGAGTCACGGCGCGTCAGCGTGCAGAGTGTATAATAATCTATTCTCGCGATGGAGTAATACCGCTTTGCGCAGTCTTCGCACACGGCGTCTTCTATAGGCGCGAACTATAGGCATGCAGGATGTGAGGAAAACTATGCACTGGGCCAGTTTTAAGAGACAGCTTATAGGTACGTTCAGCTTCCTTTACAGGGATCGGAAAGATGTTCTGTTGTCAGACTGGCAACTACCTGAGTGCATTTCCACTTGCTGACTGAGGTACCCGCGTTCGCAGCCCGCTTAACCAACGCCGTGTCAACTGCCCGGCAGCAGCGGGTGACTCCGTGTACGCGGCATGACGAACCGGTAATTAGGTTACCTTTGTATTCGAAATTCTGCAGCGTGATTGGTTGATTACGCGGTCAGTTTGAACGCTTGCACCTGTAGGCCTCTTTGTCGTGTTCACAAGGCGGGGAAATCCCTTCTCTCGTTCCGCGAAGCCCACCTTTTGTGGCGCGCTGTGGTGACGCAGCGTTCCGCTTAGCCGATGCCCCGCGTTACTCAGGCGGCGCCCGGATGTTGGCTGCGAGAAGCTATAGATGAATAATACGCTAGAGCATATATAGAAAGATGGAGGTTGCTGTGGCAATGCTGCCCTACTCTTGCTCGAACGCGGTTGCGAATTATTTTGTGTATGTGTCTGTATGAGCGAGGAGTGCAGAAGAATATGATGCAGATTTAACAAAATCTGAACTCGATGTGAGGCGACGAGATTTTTTTATCGGGTTTGATCAATGCTTGCCATGAGGCGTAAATGCGCTATATGCACGCTTCGAGGCCTATGCAACATGTTTATGTGTAGTGATAGTAAGCCAGTGATGATCATGGCTGGATATAGCGCCCGCAACAAAGGGCTACTTTTTCCACTATACAGTCATCTTAGATTTGCCCTCAGAGACACGCATCCTCCTAGGGAACACAGCCCTGGCGTCGCGGTTGAACGACTATGCGCTCACCCAATAGCGCTCGCTCCGGTCGCCTCACAATAGATGAACCCTTTTCCATGCCACCTTGCCACGTTGCTTGCAACACCAGGCTTTCCGTCTCGAGTCTCTCCAATCCAGTCAGTACAAATCTGGACGATTGCAGTTATTACTCGATTCCTGCCACCGATGGATATAAGCGCAAGGCCTGAAAGAGAAGGGACTTCACTCGAATTGGTTTCGACGGCCGGCGCAGCCCTCGGCGGAAGCCGGTCGATGATTCGCCGTTAATGCATACTTACCGGCGTCTTCCACGCGTTGGGCCCCGAGCATCTGCTGGCTCTCCCCGTACCCGTCGGCGGCTCCTTCGCGGCGCCACCGTGGTACGCGCAATTACGGGCACGCACATGCACTAGCGCCATCATGCATGGGGCCGGCCGGGGCGCGCGCGGCGGAGCATGACGGGGGGGGGGGGGGGGGGGGGGGGGTGCGCGGGTTAGGTGATAGAGTGTTTCTTTTAGAAGCAGGCGGAAGGAACGAGAGGGATGGGGAGAGAGGTTGGGAGAAGCTAAACTGCGAGGTATAGGCCAGTTGCGGGGTGGGGGCATCGAAACAGACTCGGCTTGACGGGCGCGGCAAGGCGGCGAAGCCTAGTGCTCCTGTACATGCTGAGCAGATACAGGAACACTAGCGAAGCCAGCTGCGTGCTGGGCTGCGCTAAGATGATGGTGCGAGTGCGGGATAGGCACACTTCGGCGATGATGCGGGTTCTCATGCCTGTTCGAAAGGTCGCGCGTGACAGAAACCCGACTGCGGGCTTCTTACCTCTATAGTTTTATTTCGGTCTGCGAATTTTATTCACCTGACGAGAGCTTGCTATAGATGCGCGGTGAGGTGTCGAGACTATTGTTGTAGAGATACTATACTGTAAGTGAAGGGAAAAAAGTAGTAAATGCCTCCGCTCATGATACTGCATTGACATGATCGTAGTAGAAATATTATGGTTGGAAACAGCCAGAACAGGCACAGCCTGCGTACTTAGTATAACGAGCTTGCGATTGTACTGTAGAAAGCATAAATATTTTTCACTAGTTCCTGCTTGTTGGTCATGCATAGCCGTGGAGAGGCAGTGCGTACAGACGAGGACAAGCACAAAAGAACCGACTGGACAGGAGCTAAAACTACAACAAATTTATTGCTGTTGTTGTTGTTGTGACTGAGAGAAGGATGAAAAGGAAATTGCACGGGCCTGCTACTGGCTCGAGCCAAGCCACCGCCGCTGCCACGTGCAGATAGAGGGGAGTTAAAAGATCAGAGGAAGGAGAGAGAGAGGAAAGGAAAGACGCGCGTCGCAGCAACAACTGCGTCCGCCGGATCGGACGCTGCTCAAAAAACAGATAAGCGGCCGAAGCCGCGCTCGCCGAAGCGAGAACAGATACACAACAAATTTATTGCGAGCAAAGAGCAACATTTATACCCCAGCCGTGACCCGTGTAACAGTAAGAAGCAAACGTAAACCATAGAAAGAACAAACGAGAAAACGATGGCTGAAGCGAGACTTCATCATCCGAGAGGTGGTTGTTGTGACTGAAGAAAGGATGAAAAGGAAAGTGCACGGGCCTGCCCACTGGCTCGAGCTGAGCCACAACCGCTGCCACGTGCGGACAGAAGAAAGTTGAAAGATGTGAGAGGAAAGACTGAAAGAAAAGACGCGCGTCGCAAGAACCGCGTCCGCCGAAGCGACGACGCCGGCTGTAATGGATACCCCTGCCCCAGCCAACCCCCTCCGAGAGTACTCCGAGAGTACCCCGAGAGGACCTGGAACATGGCCACCGCCATAAACCCAGCGCAGCGATAAGAAACTGGGTTCTGTCGCAAGATTAAAACAACGAAGTAAAAAATGAGCGCTGTTAAAAGCAGGACAGCGAGATGATTGTCCAAAACACAAAAGCAGAACTATTATTATTATTATCAGTGATCTTTTATTACTAAAACAACCACGGAAGGAAAAGATGTTGCTAGCCGCGGCATAAGGCATCGAATCCTGAAACACCAAAACAGCGGATAGGGGGAATAAAAGGACAGCGAGAAGACAGTAAAGGGGGAAAAAAAAAAATAGGGGAGCAACAGTAATAGGGTGCAGCAAAAGGGGACTGAAAAGAAAAAGTTAACAACGCGATCGGAGGGAAAAACAAATATCTATGTTTTCTTCTGTAAACCGTCCTCTCCACGAGTGGAAAATAAGCATTCACTCACAAGTGCTGTTTGACCGCCATTCGCACCATCTCTCTCTAAGACTCTGATGCGTTGGCAGCAACAAAACAGTTGCTATGGGGATGGCTCGGCAAGGAGCCATGCAGAGGGAGAGGAAGAAAAAAAAATCGCACGACTTCACCCACGGTTGCAGCAATGCATCCTTTACCGCTCTGCGGTTTCTGCGATCGTTTCCGCTTCTCCGTGCATGATATCCCGTTGATATGAGGTCTGCGCGTCGAGAAGAAGCAACAAAGACGCATGAACGCTTGCGTTTGCTTTTTATTTTTTCCATCTTCTCCTATTCTCTTGCGACAGATAGGAAGCGCGTCGTTGTTCGGTTTTGTTTGCCAAAGCACATCCTGTGCGCTGATATCGCTTCTTCAAAGCTCTGTATCATCTCTTGAGCAACCAGCCTTTCGAAGTCAAGGTGGCTGCGCTGACTGCCTTCTGCTATAGACTGTTTCGCCGACTATTTATTCACTTTTTCTTTCTTTGTTTTCGGAAATTTCCCCGAAACGAAGACGGTCGCCCCTGACCTTCGACAGCTAGCTGTGCGATTGTATATGCTCCATTCGGTGACCGTAAAGTAGTAAGTGGTTTTATTAAACATGGTAAATGGAAGGAAATACATTGTTGCTAGCCCTGGCATCTGCTATCGCTGCTGGAAGCGCCTGAGCTGGGGCAGCGGAAATAAAGGATAGCAGGCAGTGTGTAGAAGTGAAATGAAAGGAGTGAGGGGATAGTAGAAAGGATAGGGGGAGAGGTACACTGTAATAAGTCTATTTACGTATTAACATATGTACAGGCCGCATGCGCGTGATGATCTGGTTGAGCACAAGACCGTAAAGCGTGGAACTGTGCACGTCTTCAGATGTTTTCTTTAAATGCACAGTACTGTCGCTTTCCCAGAAAATAACGACTATGGGGAAATTTTCCGTAGCCATTTCAGTGCCTTTCCATTCAGAAAGAGAGAGAGAGAAAAGAAAGGAAAAGCAGGGAATTTAACCATTCAGTGGCCGGTTGGCTACCGTGCATGTGGGGAGGGGATAGAAAGAGTGAAAGAGGAAATAGAAGGAAAGCTTAAATGTGTGAACAGAACGTGTCCATGTAACCGTTCTGACCATAGCCAGAATTTCAGGCGTATACTCCTGCTTGTAGCTCTTAGAACTTCATAAAAACAGCTAATGAAGGGCGTCTAAAAAGTTGGTAAACTAAATTGTAGCACAGGGCGTGACAGGTTTTCTGGCTCCTGGGTGTTCCTTTCATTTATAACAGCCAATGAGAACGACTGAAGCGCCTTGAACACAGAGGCTTGTTCTCGGGAGGCTTGGGAAGGAAAACGTTGGAACATCGTTCGTGCATACGCATGTGATTATTTAACGTTTGTGCGGTTACATTGTTGCCATAAAGTACGGTGAGCCCGCGGGTGGTTGGATGCCGAAGGAAACACGGGATTTACACCATTTTCATCATCCTCCTACACAAATGGCCACACTCAACTTTGTCGGCGTCAGACAGTCAGAAAAATTCAGGGGGCACTTTGACTGTCTAAAGTGGGTAGAGGCGGAAGCGTTTTCCGCACCACCTTCACTGTTTCTGTGGCACTGGTGGCGTCACATGAAATTGAGTACTAATTACTAAGTGATGACAAATCACTAATTAATGGTTAATTACTGATTAATACCTGAATACTAATTAACTGCTAATTAATGACGCTTGAGCTTCGCCTTTAGGAGTGGAACGCGACAGCGCGTTGTAGCGCTGCCAGGGAGTCCACGGAACGCCACCACCCGTTCGGCGCGATGCCTTGCCCTTTGAACGCAACGCTTTTTGAGGAAAGGAAATGGCGCAGTAATTCTCTGTCATCTCGGTGGACACCT
This sequence comes from Amblyomma mixtum, assembly GCF_055824585.1. NCBI lineage: Eukaryota > Metazoa > Arthropoda > Arachnida > Ixodida > Ixodidae > Amblyomma > Amblyomma mixtum. Next base: position 286,718,294 of record NC_143013.1, read on the forward strand.
GAACCGCACCGTAGAGGAAGGGAGGAAGTGGGAGTGAAAGAAGATAGATAAAGAGGAGCCGTAATGAAGAAAATGAAAATTGTATTTGAGGAAAGGAAATTACGCAGTAACTGTGTCACAAAATTCAGGGGGGGGGGCACTTTTTTGACCTAAAGTGTGGTCACTGATGTGTGGTTAAGATGTTAAGCTTCGCCCCTAAGAGTGGAACGCGACAGCGTCTTGCAACGCTGCCAAGGAGTCCATAGAACGCCATCGCCCATTCGGTTCTACGCCTCGCTCGTCGGTAAATTGGTTTTGAGGAAAGGAAATGTATCTGTCTCTCATTTGTCGGTGGACACCTAAACCTCGCCGGAAGGGAATGGAGGAGGATGAGAGTGAGTGAAGACACCGTATTCACTAGACGCGCCTTTGTTCATTCCAAACCATCGAGCTGGCATGGCGGAGTGGATAGCATGCTCGTCTCTCACGCCGAAGACCGGGGTTCGATTCCTGAGCTCGACCAATTTCTTAATCGGTTTTATTTATTTATATGGCCTGACTAGTAAAGCTAATTTGGCTAATTGGGTAATTAAGCAATTAACTAAGCTCAGTCCCACTTACTTGGAGCATCACTATACGATCCCTTCAATTGGTTGCATGGTTACTAGCCAAAGTACAATTGGCCCCGTTTGAAATTGGCGCACTGTGACGTCACGACCGTTTCCACCAATTGAAAAGCGTGACATTTTCTGTCGACAACTGCTGCTTACAACGATGAGACATTAAAGGCTTCCGCCTTAATATGCAAAATCAATCACACGGCCAGTTTCCCCCCTTGAGCAACTTCACTTCCCACGGTGTCAAGTTGAACAGCGCTGTAAGTCGCGGCGTTGACTCCGTGTCTGTCGATTGTTGAGCACTTGAAACAATATTATTAGATTAGTTATTTATAGATACTGCAACCCCACATCTTGAGTATTTTAGCAAGATGGGAGAAGAAGAAACTATAACACACGATACAACGGCAAAGCAAAAATAAACAGTGGCACACTGCAGCAAAATAAGTAGCGATAGAAAACACGAGCATCAAAGAACATTACCGAAGGAGGGAAGAGCATGATGTCAATTATTATTTCAAAGCTTGAATGTCACTGTGGCTATTCAAGTGAGTTGCTGTTTTTGGAAATTGTAATTGTTAACCCTTTATGGGATAACGGGACAGATGGGTCCCGCTTTTTACTCTCACGAAAAACCTCCGTACGCGGCAGCGGGTGAATTTCTGGGCAACGGTCTTGTGGCGCCATCTATCTTGAATCTTTGACAACGCTTGTGCCACTAAGTTTTAGGTTTTCCTGTAGATGGCACCACCAGCATTCAAAGCTGAACTTCTTCGTTTGTGAAGATTCATGCCGGAAAAATTGCTCCCGCTTGTTCGCGCCCAAAAAGATTTCTAGATGAATGGTAAGTTTTTCCTTTTCTGTCCTTCAAGGGAAATACTTGGTGCATGCCCTAAACGATTTATTAGGTAGTCAGAATCGCAGAGTGCCCGAAAAAGAGGTCTCTATGAGCGCCAGAGCCGGATTGACGGGATCGAAAACACTAAGCGAACGTGAAGGGCGCGCTCCAGGGGCATAATTTTTGCACACAGAATGCTGAAAGTATGCTACGACTAACAAAGTAAGCTGTCGATGTTGATAATTCTAAGTTTCGTATCGTTTACAAATTCGCAGGGGGCTCGCTTACGCGGGATGAAGCGCTGGCGCTCTACTTCAGTTTGCCTGACGAGTCTGAGACTAGTGAAGACGAGGCCCAAAGCAGCGAGGACGACTTTGTCCCTGAGCTAGCGCCGTCGGATTCGAGCTTTGAAGACGACGAAATCGAAGCTGGTCCATCAATGAGCAAGCGCCAACGGCGGTCTACTCCTTCAAAAAAAAGTTTCAGGAGGAAACGGAATGCGCTCCTGCTGGATCAAAGTGGAGAGAGTGAGCCAGAAGAGGAGGAGGTCGGCAGTGCATGGACTACAAATGAACCGCTAAATACAGTTCAAAGCCCAAAGACATGGGATTCTCAAACCTCCCCAAAGGCGCCAGCACGCGCAGTTGATGCATTCGCGCTCTATTTTGATGATGAGATGATTGAATTCATAGTTGAGCAGACGAACCTCTTCGGTGCAAAGAAGCACCCAAGGAAGTGGCAAGTTCCGACAAAAGAAGAGTTACGAGCATATTCTGGTGCACTGCTGTTGATGAGTGTGTGCCCAGGGCACCACCTGTATCAGTGCTGGAGCCGTGACCCTCTCTTTCATTGTGAAGAAATTTCAAAGCTGATGTCCTTGAAACGATTTCAGCAAATTATGAACTCGCTTTATGTGAATGACACAACGAAAGAAAAAAGAGAGGAGAAGAGGGATATGACCGTCTGGCCAAGGTGCGCCCTCTTATTACAAAAAACGGTCGGAATTGCGGACGAAGTAAGGTTTGCAGGTAATGGGCACAACCCACGGAAAGTGCAAAACAGGCGAAGATGTAGGTGGTGTGCCACCTCCGGGAGTGAAACGCGCACGAAGTTTGTGTGTGGTGTGTGTAATGTACCCCTGTGTGCAACCTGCTTCGGCCCCTTCCACAAACAATGACAGAACTAACCACAGCTTGGTACTCGCGTGAGTCAATGGGACAGTGTTGTCCCACTTTTTCAAAAGGACAGCATGTGCCAATGGGACACATGCGTCCCACTTTTTTTGATTAAACTATTGCTGCTATTGTTCTGAAATTTCTTCCATAGCATTTCTGAAGATGCCTAGACCCGAAAAATGTGTAGTGTTTTTCTCTATGTTACGGAAATTATAGGTGAACCCACAAAGGGTTAAAGGATGCCTTTGCCTCTTAACATATCAGGTTGAGAAGGAGATTATTTCGGAAATGTTGGTTTTTTATTCCTTTTAATTAATTGAAGTAAGAACTTAAGTTCTCTTAACAGTGTAAGAAAACCTTGCGCGTGTTGTGCATAGTCGCTGGCGCTGTCTTTTGTATAATGTTATTCTACTTCCGGGACGCAAGCGGGATAAAAGATGCATCACGGAGGCAAAATTAACAAAAAGATGCATAGTATAGTTGTATATATTTTATATATATTTTTGGTTTCAAATCGGAGGGGCTGCATAAACGAAACGAGCAGTTTGGTTCATGGTTTATGGGTGTTTAACGTCCGAAAGCGACTCGGGCTATGTGGGACACCGTAGTGAAGGTATCCGTAAATATCGACCACTTGGGTTCTCTAACGTGCACTGACATCGCAAAGTACACGGGCCTCTAGAATTTAGAATCCTTTGAAATTCGACCACCGCAGCCGGGATCGAACCCGCGTCTTTCGGGTCAGCAGCCGAGCGCCATAACCTTTGAGCCACCGCGGCGGCTCAACCGCGCAGTAAAGCGGAGTTTTATGTCCCGTAGGTGCGACGAAATACGCTGAAGCTAACCACGATATAACAGCCTGGCCAGCTTTGAGTGTCACAATAAAACTTTGGACGTAGCACGTTGTATTTTCAACTTTATGGTGCGTGGAGGCAAATTTAGCCTGGCACCCTACTGAACATTTAATTTTCTTTCAGTTTGCAGTCTCTGCCACTATATGTGCACGACCGTAATACTCTATAAAGTATTTTTACTGCCGCTGCTTTGCTATGATGATGTTGCTTTTTATCATAACACCGTAGTATAGAGACTCGTGCGGAAGCGCATCTGCTTAATGCATACCCAACAGTTTTGGACAAAAGCATTTTTGAGCGGGAAACCTTTCATGAACGCAATTTTTTCATATCATCGAAGATTGCCCTATAAAGATCAATATGTCAACGGATCACCCGTTAGCAGTCTAGCATTTTTTTTTTTCGATTAAAGTTTTTGCTATCGTCAAAAACGATCCCTAGTGGCTTTTTACGGCAGTCCTAACTGTTCGATGCGACCGATGGAAACACTTTAAAAGAGAGATTGTGCTACATATCAGAATAATGGATCATTACCTTCAGTGTTTCCATACAGTATCTTACAATTTTCCAATATTCGAAATTTTTCTCCCAAAATGTTGGACGCAACCTAGCGGTGCAATGATTTTACGTGTGCAACCACCGGCGTAGTTCTTTGACTCTTTGCTGAGAGAAGGGGTTCACGGAGAAAGCATAAACAAGGGCGTTCCTACATCCACCGACCCTGAACTGTGCACGGCTTGTAACGAGTAATGCGGGACATACGATGTCGCAGTGCTTCAAGCGTACACACGTGCCAACAGGCACGCACAAAGATTGGATGTGCGACAACGATACTGCATTCATTTCAATTTTTCTCTACCTCTGCTCGCCTTTATGGTATTCGATGTGGACACAAGCGTTCCAAGGCAGTGCTGTGAAAGTGCCGCACAGAATATCAACGAGTTCCTTTTAAACTGTGACACGCTCACAGTGCGTTTAAAGCAAATCTTTCCCAAAGAAAAGAAATAGACTGCGCGGCTCTTACAGGCGTATGCATTAAGCATCGGTAATGAGAGATGAAAGCGCGGCATTCACGTAAGACTGTACCCAGGCGCACGCGAAGTTATGGCTTGCCGTTTTTTTTTATTCTTGTCTTTTGCTTCGCTTGCGTTTCAGAGATTTCACTCGAAGGGCTCCGAAAGAAAACCACGGAGTTCGGCGATTGCCCTTTACCGATAAGGTTTGAAAAGAATCGTGAATATACTGTATATAGTCTATGTTCTTAAACATGTCCAGAAACTTTGCGTACCGGTACAACTTGCATGTAGACTTTCAAGCGAGTCTCATAGACCGCATGAAGGTTTCTTCAAAGCTAACAAATGTGTGGCTCTAAAAGGAGGCGTCCTTTGTACACGTAGCGAAACCAAAATTTTTCGAAGTTTCGAACGTCTGGCTAAGATAGTGAAGAAATTAAAAATAAAAGGCACATAAATCGAAACACTTGCACGGCTAGCCAAAATCAATGGAAAAGATAATTCAAAAAGTATTGATTGCGAGCGGAACTTTAACACTCTTTCCGTTTTCATGTTCCATTTTGTGAAATGGAACCTGCAATGTTTCTGCGCTGCGACCTGTTAGCGCTTTTGTTAACGCGTTAACAAACAAACTATACAGTAAACCCCAGACGGCATTGCTGGTGGTGTTCACTCCACCCGGTGCACGACGGATTCACTCCGCATCACTTCCTTTCTGCTTCCTTGCCGCGGTTGTTTTCCGGCCCATTACACAAGTCTCGCCCACTGCGTCGGCGACCATGCAAACAGTGCAAGTTTACACGCCGGGTGTTCTTTTCGTGACTGGTGAGCCGCGCGTCTCTTGTTAGGCTTTTTTCGCTAACCCGAAAGACGCGGGTTCGATCCAACCGCGGCGGTAGCATTTCGATGGAGGCGAAATGCTAGAGGTCCGTGTACTGCACTATTTCAGTGCAAGTTAAAGAACCCCGCGTGCTCGAAATTTCCGGAGCCCTTCACTACGGCGTCCCTCATAGCCTGAGTCGCTTTGGGACGTTAAACCTCAAGAAACCAAATCAAACTGAACCAAACTTGTTAGGCTTTTACTTTAATAGGGAGGGAAGGGAGTTTCTCTGAGTTAAATGGTGCAGAAATCAATCAATCAATCACAAACGAGTACTACGCCACATGGAACTTACTGACTGAACATGTTTTCATTTTTATTTTGGCAAGAAAAACCGAAAAGCAAACACCTGACATATTTTAAAAAAGAAATCTGGGCCCTTAATAATATATTGCACGTTTTCTTCTTTCAAATGGAGCGTTAGGCATAAGCATACTTGGGTCACCGCGTGGTAATCGCCTATACGACCGGTAAATAATTAATATTGAATTTCTTCTCTCCAGCTGTTTTGGTTTCATCAATCCAACGACGGTTGTGACGTTTAGTTGGCACTTAGGTCACGTGAGGCATGAATAAACCTGCAATATAAAGCGTAGAAAGTTGGGCTAGTTGGTTGCTAGTACTGTGAGACATTCCAGCGGCTAAAAAGACAGGGACGAAGGTAAGCGAGACAGGACGAACGCCGGCGTTCGTCCTGTCTCACTGCAGCACTTATAAGCATCCTCCTTCAAAACCTATAAATAAAACAAACGAAATATTAGGAGTTGTATATTGCCGTTTTCTTACTAGAACGAAATAGGAATTTATTAAAAGCATGCAAATTGAGTTAATTAATGTAATATCTTTACTGCCACGAAGAAGTTGAAGAGCCAAGGAGTTTTTACTTTTTATTTTCTTCAAGCGCTCGCGGTCTTTCCAGTTCAGAGGAAAGGAACGCCGGAAGAGGTCGCAATCGCTCCTCCGTGTCGCGCAGTTGGGCTGTAGAGGGCAGCGAAAAGAGAGACGTGTATATGCGAACAAGAAAAGGAGCACGAAGGAAAAGAAGCGGCAGCAGAATGCATAAACATAAGGCTCAGTGCCTAATTAATACAGTCCGTGTGCTCGTTCATCCCATGCGTATTCATCGTCGGAGAGGCTCCCTCCAGGTCTTTAAGATTACAAGCCAGTTGAACGTCGCTTTGCTTGCCAAGTGCGAGGGTCTCACTCAGATCTTGGCAAGTGAATCAAAGTAGAGGTCGAGGTCAAGCGCGCGTGTAGAAGTTCGCTATCAAGTTGCAATGAGGCTTCGGATCACATCTTTGAGGAGGAGATAAAAAAAAAAAAAAACTTGCTCTCTTCATGTGCTAGCATGATGTAAGAGCTGCGCTCGCTGAAGAAAGGAGGACAAGACGAAGATGGCGCTGATTCACTAGATGCACGCTTACTTTAATACATGCTGCGCAAAAAATGAGGACGAAAAAGATTGGTTTTAGGTTGCGACTCGGGCTATGAGGGACGCCATAGAGAACAGGTCCGGATTATTTCGACCGCCTGGAGTTCTTTAATGCGCACTGGCATCTCACAACACACGGGCCACTAGCGATTCGCCTCCATCCAAATGCGATTGCGGCGGCCGAGGTTGAATCCGCGTCTTTTGGGACAGTAGCCGAGCGCATACAACCACTGAGGCACCGCGGCGGCTCGGAGAGAAAAGTAAGAAAGGAGAAGAAGAAAAGAAAAAAAGATGAAATAAAGTGAGAGAAAAGAAAGCGAAACAGCGCTAAGCTCTTACCGCATTGTACTTTTGTAATCATGCAATATCATGTAACTACACTAACTGTATAGCCTAAAACAGTATAAGTTGAGCTTGGCGCATGATGGCCTTAGCCGCCTATGTGCCATAAAACCTAAAACAACACAACACAACACGACACAACACGACACAACACAACACAACACAACACAACACGACACAACATGACACGACACAACACGACACAACACGACACAACACGACACAACACGACACAACACAACACAACACAACACAACACATAAAACAGTATAAGTCGTTGACATTCATGCAGTGATGCTCAGCCACTGCACTCCGAGTCTTCAAAGTCGGTGCATAAAGCGGCTTGTAACAAGCGCGGGACTCGGCGTCCACCTTTGGCTCGAATTAAAAGCCGGATGAAAATTGTGCACACCATTAAAGTCAGAGCAACACAGAGTAGTGCTTGTGTGCGAGTAATGACCACTGCACTTCTGAAGACAGTGAAGTTTTAGTAAGGTGTCTGTGCGGGGTAGTTGGTAATCTATGGAAAACGTAAAGCGCGGAAAAGCGCAAGAACTGAAGAAAGACGGCGGGCAAGCGCTTATTCACTGTCTTTCTTACGTCCATGTTTTTTCCGCTCTTTAAATTTACATTGAAGTTGTCGTCCCTGAAATTCTTTTTCGTCAGATGCGCAGGGCCCCGCCAAACACGCAGACACAGCACCCTGCCCATAATATATAGTGCAATGACATTAACCAGCTATATACTAAATTTCTCTTGAGTCAGTCACTGAAGTCCACGTGTACAGGCTGTTATTCCGTCCTTTCTGGGTAATTGGAAAAGACGCACCTGTATATGAATTAGAAATGACAAATGATCCACTGCATAGTTTGACGAGGTGGAGTGTTTTCCTTCCACTTTTAATTAACCACTGGAAACACTGTTAAGTGCGAGGCAGGGCAATATGAAATATTGAAAGAAATACAAAGTAGAGATGTTAGATTGCCCGCCTATATAGGCCTGACCGCTTGTTGTCGATAGAGAAGCCAACCTGAAGACATGGCAGAAACAACGTCCGTCTACAGATTCGCTGAACTTAATTATGTCTGATTGTTTTATACAAGGAACCCGACCACGGAGAAGCAGGGATATTTTACCCCTTCAGTTAGTCTATCTTGTGAGAAAACATAACAAAGAAAATAACACACATAAACGAAGCATAATCAAACGAAACGCCCACGTCCAAGAGAGGTATGGAGCGTCCTATATATACATCGTCGCAGTCAGTCGTGTATAGACTTCATAACTGCGAGCGCTCGGCGAGTTCACCGCGCACTAAAAAAACAGAAAAACAAAACAAAAGCGCGAGCGCGCTCGACACGCGCTGAGATGATTAATGACAGCGCGTTGCCACGCCAGCTTGCATAAAAGCTGGCGGAATAATATTGCTTCTGGGTTTTCATTGCTGTCAACGAGTATTTCAAACTCCCCAGTTGGCCGCGTTTCGCACAACTCAGTCCCGTGGCCGCTAATTATCGCGGAACGCACGCTGAGCACGGAGCCCCCTTTTATCCGGCGGCTGCGGAGCGCATAGCGGCGCAGTAGTGAACGGCATCGTCATTTGCGTCATGAAGGCAATTCGTTTTAAAAGTACTTAGTTAACCATCGAAAGTTCCCAATGATACTGAAGCTCAGAAGGTTCAATCAAGAGTCATAAGCTCGAGTTTCTTTTCATTTTTTTTTCCTTTTTAAACATCCACGAAGCCAGAATCAGCATGCATCGCAACCCATGAAGAGGTTTCGTAATCACCGCTTCTCATTAGCGGTCCCGCAGGTGATTTAACTATCGCCGGCTTCACTTCATTCTGGAGCCTTTTTTTAAGTAACCGGAATGAGGAGAGCCGCTTTTAAATTGCGACGTTGCATTAAATATAATGCTCGGTGTGACGGAAACAGACAAGCTGAGAAATAAAGAAAAATGAGGACGAGGGTGCACATTCATTATCGCTCACGCGATCATTAAGGAGCTGCTTGAATGAAGGACCCAGCGTGGGTTCAGGTATATACGTCTCTTTTTTTTTTTTTTTTTCGTGCGCTCGCGAGCGAGGACCGTCGCTACGAATTAGCGATGGCAGAAAATAATTGAATGGGACTTCTTTTAAACCTGTGTGCACTGGCTTTTGATAGAACGGTGTGCGGGTTTTTGTTGTTATGTTGCTGCCGTAGAGTTATACTTTTCTGGTATTTATTTTCTTTTTATCTTCGGGGCTCAAGCTCTTATGAAGTTCCGGAAGAGTGATGCACGCGCGGCGGATCTCAAAAATTTCCAGCCTTTTGGAAAGTTTCTGGAAGCCGGCGTTTTTCCTACCATACATGCTGGTTTTCCATTTGCCGACGGTAAAAAACGATAACAACAAATAACTGTATTCTTGAGAGGCAGAGACGTGAAGCAGACTGTGCGACAAGAGTAGAAGTTATTCATTTTGCTCGGAGAGTTGTAGCAGAAGAAAAAATTAATTTTAATCTCAGAGTTGCTCTCCGAAAATGCGCAGGGATAGTTTGGAGAGCAATCGTGGGAGTTACAAACTCATAGCAACACAGTGGTAGCAAAGCTGATTGCGTCTGTGTCTGAGGGAAGAAAAAACAGTAATGTGGTTGAAGACGGGGTTTTGGAACTTCAGAGACAGCGAAGATAGATGGCGGTTAATGATCTTTGTAAGGAAGAAGGAACTGGGAGCAATTTAAGTTGCTCGCAGATGCATGTACAATTCTCTTGACAACGTATTCACTGAACGCTCGAGGGGTGCTACTGCCAGAAAGGAGTTGTGTCGTGACGGCATGCACGTTGTAGAAACACTTGTGCTGAGCTGCCACTTGCGCCTGTAATCAGTGTTGGCCTTAAGTTTGAAATCAGCCAAAAGGTTAACACACATACTGTGCTTACTTTCGATATCTTGACCCGTGTAGGCATGCTTTGTTTGCCCAAATGTTTACATCAATCTGTTCGAAGTTTCTTGCTTTGTTTATTTATTGTAATATTATTTGCTGTATTTGTAATCTGAAGTATGTTCTATGTAAACTTGTTGCATATCTATAGTCGGACACAACTCAAGTCTGTAGTAAAGCTCCGCCCACATTCAGCCTCCGCGCACAGAATTCCTCCGTGACGAAAAAGTAGTCCTCTGTCTAAACGTTTCTGGTTACCTAAACAAGAAGCTTATCACAAGAAAAAAATTATGAGCTCTAGAATTTTGATACGTGAATTTTTTGATGTAGTCAAACATTAAAAAGCCGATTTCGTTCACTGTTGCGATTGGCCAGCGGAGTAATATAGGACGCCGCGAACCACGGCCCAGTGTTAGCAACTGCTGTTTTTTTAAGTTGTATCCTACTATAGAATGACGAATTCCTGTTTTTTACTTTCTTCTGCTAACTACAATGTATTAGTCCTAATGCATGCGATGCAATGCTTTAGTGTTTAAGCATGTTTGATTGATCTGGGAGAGTAGGCCATTGTCAGGTGGGAAACCACCTTTTGCTTGCTTTTCCTTGATTTGCGCAATGCAAATCAGAAATATAGAAATAAAAAAAAATCCCGACCTTGCACGCCAGCGCCACCTAGCGGCAACCACCGTAGCGTTACACTGTTCCGCGAGCCACGCGCAATGCGTCACTAGCGATACTCCAGACTCTGCTGCGAGTTTGCGACAGACTCTCTCGCGCCTCGGCGAGCACCTTTTCTCCGCGTCTCACACCTCCTCTCCTTGCACCTGTCCGTCCTCCTCTGCACGGGAGTATCAGACACACCCGCCTATCCACCATCTTTATAGGCGGCTTTCACGGCACGCACACACGCGTCCAGGTGCGCTGCAGACGCTGTGCGTGCGCCGCGGGATATACATTGACGGACTAATGGCAAGGCTCGTCGCTCCCCGCGTGCCAGAAGGCCCCCTGCCCGCGTCGTCGGCACGGAGCCGGCGCGAAGTCGTAAATCAAATCGCGGCACCGCCGACGACTACCGAGGAGGAACGAGTGGGTGAACTATGCGGGGGAGGGAGAAGCCTGCGGCAGGATCCGTTTGAGAACCTTTCCGAACATAGCTGTCGTTTGCCTGACGGTGTATACTTATTGTACAAAGTTGGTGGCAGGCGACTTAGGAGTGAAGACAAGGAGACAAAGGGAAGAACACTACTATGTATAGGCTAGCAACTTCACTCGTTGCTTATGGGCGCAGTGTTGCCGTCTTTTCAACTGTCTCGTCATGTCTCGCCAGAGCACATAGAATGAAACACGATTTAGCAGCCGTCACCACCAATTTTTGAAGAAAACATATCAGAAGCCGAGAAGCCTACCTCCGAGTATCTAACTGTGCACGAATGGTTACGTCATTTTTTGTATTAATTATTGGTGGAGCAATTGACTGTTGGGAGCAACCGCATGGACAACCAGAGACCACCTGAACCTTTTTCTCGTCTTCTTCCGAAACTAGTTTCCCAACCTGCCGTCTACAGCGGTTTGTTTTTTATATATTTGCAGGCGTCCATGCGCAAGTAAATGACTGGTTGATAAGAGTCTAGAAAAAAAAAAAAAACGCTGCAGCTTGCCGTCGTTCAGGTGTATGAACAACTGCCACGCCTGTGCACACTATACGTACCTGAACTTAAACGAGACACCAACAACTGAACGTACATACATAAAAACTTATCGCATAAACGGCTGAATTTGTATATTTTTGTATTCGAGTGTAACGCTTGGAGAACTTTCCTCCCTACTTTGCAACATGAATAATGCAATCATGTCGCGCTAGGAATGTCGTGCAAGGAATGTTGATGGGCAAGGACGAAGGAAGCGATCGGTCAAGTTCGGGAGAGGGGAGTTCAAAGTTTATATTAATTACTTTTCATTCACCTATCAATGGTGTGATCACGGTAGGAAAGAAAATCTTGTGCATTGGACACATATTGCAAACAAACAGCTGTCTTCTACAGCCACCAAGAGCAGCTCCAGTGCTATTTCCGTATACCGTGACATTCTTATTGCAGCTGATGTTTCCCGAGGCCACTTGTTCCGATCCTTTTCCCATGACTTTGGGAGCCTGTGAGACATAGAAAAATCTTTGACTTGCTCGATTATTATATTTTAATAAAACCCGTAATGATCATCACATATAAAGGTACGTCTTTGATAATGAATTATACAACTCTTACATCTGTTTTCAGCGACAATTTCCTGGTTTACTGTAGTAGTCACAGTCCTGTGCAGCATGCAAAAACAATTTGTTTGCGAATATTCAATAGCATTTTATTAAGCTCTTTTGCAATGAAGCACAACGTAATGCCGTTCTTCCAATTTTGGTCCAGATTCATTGCGCAGTCAAGCTGCTAGTTTCGCACTGGTGAGAAAACAATATCTTCAGCAGCTGCATTTTCCGGAGTGAACCTGTATCGACGGATAGATGTATGCTAAGAGCGCCCCTTTGAAACGGGCTGATAGCGGAAGCCACGGGGCGCGTTATTTTTTCTGTAATTTTTAAAACTTCTTTCGGCCTTTAACCGCTTTTCACATTTAGAACCGAATGGCATTCAGTCGATGCCGACTTTGAACCATAAACGTTAAGTAATAAGGTCGTTGCCGCGCTTTTATGACATCAACCCTCCAACCGACTTTTGTTGATGTCGGCCGTGGATGCGCATATGTTACAATTTTTATCCTTGAACGCTACGGCCTCGGAGATACCGTTCGCGCATGCATATACAACTGTAGGGATGGTGTCAGATTCCAAGTAATCTTTTTGGGCATGTTTCTTTTTATATTCTCGTGTTCTAAGGCATTTGCCCCTTGAACTAAAGTTATCGTAAAACCCTTGACAGTCACTCGCGCCACCTGGCGGGAGAAACAAGAAGTATTCATGGCTCGCGTGTCACGAACTTGCTCCACATGGAAGTAGCCATAGATCTCGCAGGGTTAGGAGGAGGAGTAGGGGGGGGGGGGGGGGGTGCTGTTCAGCATAACCAGTCAGAATGGCCACAAGAAGCCAGCCACTTGCAACGATGTACAGACGTGTAGCGACACGACCATGGACACGACCACCACTAACCGGCGGCGTCCTGTCCCAGACAGGGCGCGAAATTGACCGCGGCCAAGCGGTTCGCCCCGACCGGCAGCGGCACATCTGCATGCATGCTCCAGCCGGATCGTTTGTCACCGGCCGACACCATAATGGCTCGGCAGCGCGCGCGCGGACAGAATTTATTAGCCGGCATAGCGCGGGCGTCCCTCTCGCCACGCACGGCGCTACCGCTCGGGGTTCTCGGCACCCTCTCTTTCAGCGGCTCGTACATGCGGGCCCTCCATCCTCGCCGTCTTTTCGTGTAAAAAATTCATTTCTTTTCTATATTTGCATCTCTTTATCACGATAATGCAGCGCCACGCTTCCGCCTCACGCTTGCATGCGCATTCGCCGGTGCTGCGCAGCAGCAATCCTTGCACTTTTGCAGAGGTTGCGCGCACTGTTGCTAGGTGGCAGGGAGATGCAGGCGCCATATATGCAAGGCTGTTGCTGGAAATAGTTGCGTCAGTTCCTATGGTGAACTCAATGGGGTGCCAATAATTCACGCCACGCAAGCATGCTGAAGTGAAACCAGTTTGGTTTGTTCCTTGATTTTTTCATTTTTCGTTCGTAGAGAAGACTGCTCTCATGCTACGGCTCGAGACCGCTAGTACACTAGGCCCGCTAGCACACCGCTAGGCCCGCCCTTTTCACTTCTTGCATGGGTATGAATTGAGATCGGTAATGGAGCCCAAAATGATCCACGCATATTAACAAACAAACAAACAAACAAACAGACAAACAAACAAACAAACAAACAAACAAACGCACAAACAACCAAACGAACCAACGAACGAACAAACGGATGAACGAACGAGAAAACGGAGGAACGAAAAACGGAGGAACGAAAAAACGGACGAACGAAAGAAGGAAGGAACGAACAGGCAGACGGACAGACAAAAAACAAACGAAGAAGCGAACAAGCGAAGAAACGAACGAATACATTTCTCTTTTTTGTTTCTGTAAACCGTTAGACCTTGGTCAGGTGTTTCCGCACCTCTTGCCACCCCTACCCTGGTTTTCACTTATAAGTCAAACCAAACAAACGTTCCAGCGAACAATCCAGAGAGCCAGCAAATAATGAAGTGAGAGAAGGCGAAAGAGAAAGAACCGAAGAAACAAACAAACAGCAATCTACACGTCCCACTTCGAAACTGAGGCTCAATACGTCTCTCGTCATCTCTCAGGCTTTGGCGAAGTGAGATAACAACAAACAAAGAAAAACGGAAGGACGGGTCAAACGCGCCCAGCGCGGCGGCGGGTTATTACACGCGGCTGCCACCACCCTCCGCTTAATAATCTAAACGGGCGCCGCAGCGGGCGCGAGAGTGAATATGATCTCGGCTAGAGCCAAACTCCCCGCGGTTCAATCTCCCTCCGCAATCCTCCTCTCCATATCCCTCCTGTCTTCGTCTAGCGACAAACCCGGACCGTGCACGCGTGCATGTATCCCTCGCCGGCACGTGGCCGTCGTAAAAGAGAGCGCGCGGGCGCCAATTAAGCGGTGCGGCCGAGCATTCAGCGCATGTCCCAGCGCGCGCCAGCCGCCGTTTCCAGAGCGGACGCCGCCTGATTGCCTGCGCGCGCCGCGACCGGCGACGAATACCCCCAACCTCGCCACCTCCGCCACTGGCAAACCCCGTGCGCTGGTTACGTTACAGAAAGAAGCTAGATCCAGATTACCAGAGCGCAAGTTGCCGACGGAGCATATGTCCCCGTTCGTGTGTATACTTCTATACATGACTTCGATAAATAATCAAATGCTTAACTTGAGCTGCATTCAAGCGAATAGGCGAATTATCCAGTCGTGCTCATTATGAGCTACAAAGTTCCGGATTCGACCGTTCTGTGCTTTGTGCTACATACCAGCCGAAAGAGGTTCACAAATTCCTATTCTCTCAGTTTGAAACTCCTCCTAAAAAATGCAACCCTGCTACTAAAATTTAAAATTGCATATGATAAAGACAAATACTGCAACACAGTGCTCCTTCCCCCATTCGAACGTCTCCCGAGAAATACTGGCGACAGGTTACCTATGTATTTTCATTTTATGGTGTAGAAGTGTAATGATGATGATTATGATGGTGCAATTTGTTCAGCACTCAATGGCCATTTCAAAAGTGCTTTTACAAAAGGCGGTGGCCGTCTTCAACAGTTTCACATGTCTTTGCCTTTTAGTGATTTCTGAGGCTGGATTGTTACTACAGACCTGAATGTAAGCAAAAATCCCTGGACCGACTAGAATAACCTCATTAACGATGCAATTACACAGAACTCATTGGCATCATTTGAAGAGATCCTACATTAAATTAATTTAATTGTTTGCCTTTTTGTATATCCAGTTATGTATATGTACCCACATTACATGCCATGGTCTTGAGCACGACCGCAATTTATACATAAAATAACAAGCCTACTTCCACAAACATACCAAGGTATCGCTTGCAACACTGCTCTTTCGAGCGACAGCTAAATGTGTAACTTTCCAGCACCACCGAGGTCCCACTGCTTCGTTAAATCCACGTTAGTATGTCCGACTCGTTTGCAGGACCAATGCACCTTCTTTCATAATCTGTACGGCAGAGAAAAAAAAATTAATTAATGCTGTGCTACAGTGTGGCCGGCTTTCGGTAATAGGGGGTCACATGAAAAATGAGTGGGCTTTATGCGGCCACAACATATTCCAGTCTCCCCTACCCCACTCGTAGTTATTTTTATGTCAAAAGGACCAAGAAAAAAAATGCTAATGACGTGGTTCCCGCAGTCGAGAACGATTGAGAAAATCTTACAGCGTGAAGCGACAAGGCGTCCTGTTAAAATTAGGGACAAAAATGACAAAGACGAAGAAAAATCCTCTTGTCGAGACGCCGCTGGTTAGCGAACTCAGGCGCTGTTCACTTAGTTTTCTGCTCTCAAAAACTAACACGAGTGTTCTTACCATTCTCTCAATCGTAAATGAGGAAAGACGCTGAAACGAGAAAATGTTTAGTGTTTACAAACTTACCTCTGAATCGCTGAGCACAGCCTTTAATATTCCGCTTTTCATTTGAACCAGATCGAATTATACGAGCCACATACGGCAGCCTGAGTTATAATAGGCAGAGAGCCGCTGAACCAAGGCTAACAGGAGAAACAACTTCTGGCTGCTTTGTTCTAATATCGCACTCCTCCAATAAGATTATCAGAAAAAAAAAAAGAAAGAACGTCGCGAAGGTTATCTCATAACCACAGTCTGAGTGCCAACAGTTATTTCAGTTCATTCGTACTTTCCCATTGACAGCTTCTATACGTAAGTGACACTACCGCACAACGAAAACCGCTATTTAAGAAATCCCTGTACGGTGGCCCACTGAGAATTGCTCAGTCAGGAAGGAACCGGAAGAAGAGATAAGGCATCGCTTTCCATTAGCGAAGCAGGAAGTGTGTTGCGCCAGTCAACATCTCAAGGGAAGGCAAAAGAAAAACAAAACAAAAAAAAAATGGCGAAAGAAGACCAAACAGCGATGTCCATCGCTTCGCGTCAAAATTAGTGCCGCTGTTCTTGGGGCGCAGTAATTCTCGGCACGGCTTCCCATTTCCCTTGCTTTCATGGGACGCCGCCGCCGAGACGCCGTGGCCGCTTGATAAGGCCCTCGCGACCGGCCTGGAATTGGTCGAGCGAGAGGGGCTCTATAAGGAGCGCCCATTAGCGGTGGGTAAACGTAACGAGCCGGGCTGGTCGCGGGAGAATGCACGCACCGCAGCGGCTCCACCACGGCGCCCGCACTGCATCGCGCTGAAATTCAGTGCAGCACTGCGAAATCCGGAAGGCGAACCGTGCAGAAGCACTGCACTCCTACTGACTCTCTCATGAAACAATGAGGTGTCTTTGGTTCTAGTGTCTTCGTGGCTGTGAGTGTTTTCATTTGGGATTTATTATTATTATTATTATTATTATTATTATTATTATTATTATTATTATTATTATTATTATTATTATTATTATTATTATTATTATTGGCTGAAAAAGATGTTGCTATATGCGGATACAACTTAAGTCTGTAGAGAAGCTCCGGCCACATTCAGGACCGCCGCACTGAATTCCTGCACGACAAAAAAGTAGTCCGTTGTTAAAACTTTTCTTGTTACCTAAGTAAGAAGATAATAACAAAGAAAATTGTAAGCGCTAGAATTTTCACACCTAGCTTGTTTAATGCAGGGAAACATTAAAAACTTGATTTCTTTTACTATCATATTTGGCCAGCGGAGTAATACAGTACGCCGCGGATCGTGGCCCAGTGTTAGTAACTGCTGTTCTTTTTTAAGTTGTATCCGACTGTAGCTGCGGCATCTGCAATAGAAACCTGAAGCGCCTGAGCTGCGGCTAGCTTGAGTCAAAGGACAGGGAGAAGACAGGAAGAAGGGTTAGAAAGAGGGCAGCGATTAAGAGATAGGATAGGAGGGAATGAGTGTACCCAATTTCATACTCTGCCTGCGAAGAGATAAAAAAAAATTGTTTTCAAGATAAATGAAAAATTCTCAGGTCATGATGACGTCAAGTCCAGGTGGAAAAAGAGATAGTTGGTGTCCCCTGCGATCCGACCTATCGCTCTATAGTCATGAGGGATAGGTGGGAAATTAAGAGAGGTTGAAGTGAGACGGGACATGAACGAGACCTCCACCCTTGCAGGGGTCGTTTGTGGGAGGAAAGGGGGGGGGGGGGGGGGGTCTTATTTCCCCAAAACATTTCTGGAGCTCTCTTTGCCACTGATGTCGGGGCCTTCGCGGTCTCACACACCATTTTTTTTCGGCTTAGCCCCTTTTGAATCGGCCTCTCGTCAAGACAGGTTCAATTCGAGCTGAATAATGGGAAAGCTTACTAGGTATTATCACGGTTTTGGCTTGTATCTTGCACGCGATGCTATGGTTACCTCGCACTGGCTACTTTCGGGAAGAAAAGAAACTCGCGATCCGTGCAAAACAGAGCATTCCGAAGTCGATTGGATCAATTGCAGCAAGAATTGAACGCCCTTACACCTCGATATAGGAAGTATTATTGGTTTATATCTGTACTGCTCTTGTCATGCATATATTTCCACTTGCACCAATCAAGTTCTAACAACGTCGACATGCGCTGCTTCGACAGCATTGCACGCTACGAGTGTGCAATGTTGAGATGTATAGGCCCGTGGGATAATCAGGGGCAAGTAAAAGATATGCTGTGAAACGTCGCTTAAAATGGCATAGTACCCCACCAGGCAGGACCGACACGCGTTAAAGCGGAGGTGTGCTGCCGTTCGACGTGTGCTCTATATTTCTCTCTTGGCTGGAAGAGGCTTGGCCTCGGCTTACACTACGCTGCAGTCAACTGCCGAGATACAGTGCAGCAGCTCGCTGCGTGCTTGGCCGGCACCCAGCAAAGGAGATAGCCGCCAACTTCCGCTCCTCTTCGGTTTGCGTGCGAAGGAAAGCTGCCGAGAGAGAGTGCGAAGAAAAAAAGAGAAGCATAAAGAGGGGCACTTTACCGAGCGTGCTAATAGCCGTGTATGGAGGGTCCTTAAACATATAATGTGAAGCCAACATTAGCCGGTTTTATGGCTCCCGTTCTTTCTTTATTCGTTTCTTTTTCTTCTTTCGTTCGCCGTCTTGATACTCTGTTCCTTCTATTTTGTTGAACAAGATGAAAGAATTTGCAGGACCTGTTTACGTTCACCGGTAGCGCGCCTAGCAACAGAGTAACAACGAAGCCGAGGCTAATGCAAAAGAGGAGGCGATGAGAAGCTGTTGCAATTTAAATGCGGCTTACGGGAGCGCGCCAGCCGTTTCTTCGCTCCGGTTTGTTTAGCTCAAGCCGCCCTCTGGAGAGCTCTCAGGGCCCCTCTTCTTATTCTTCGACGAGCACATAGGATTACGTTACGACGACAAGAGGGCCCCCTCTATGCCCCTTCGTTCATTGTTGGGCGGCGCTGTTCCTCATTTTTCTTCTCATCCTACCCCTATCTTACACTGCGTTTCGTTCGACTATCTAGACTTTTTCGTTTACGCCCTCATTTTGTACCATATACTTTTCTTATTTCTCATGCTCATTTCCGCATGAAGAGGCAAGGATTTACTTTGCATAGTCGCCGCTGCGCGACAAATACTCCTTATTCCCGCTGCTGCTTTCAGCAACGTTTTTTTCCATCCCTCTCGACTCGCCGAGCGCGCATAAGAATTTCTCCGCTGCGCTACTTAGGACGTTACGCATTCCCATTCGCTTCCTTCCCGTCGCCGGCGGGCTGTCTCTATACTTTCGTCTCGATTCGAGTTCAGCGGCGGCGCAGAGAGGTTTTCTCGGCCCCCTTCAGCGACGCTCGGGGAATTGCAAATGGCCCGACAGCCTAATTTGTCGTTCCCGCCGAGTCGCTCGCGCGCGGTGCCTTGCCTCACTTCCTTCCTTTCACTCTTTCACTCTTTCCCTTTATTCTTCTTTCCCCCTTCCCCAACGTGTGTCCTCCCCCATTGCCTCCACCTCTCCTTCGCCCCGCTATGCGTCCTCTCGTTTCTCGGCCGCTCAGTGATCGATCAATTCGAGTTCTCGCCTGATCCGCGCTTTGCCTGTTCTCCCGCTCGTTTGCTTGCTTGCGCTTTGACGGCGGTACTATTTCGCAAAATCCGTTGAACAGGCGTTTCCATCGAGCGGCGCCCGTCTCGGCACACCCTTCTCCTCCTCTCCCCCGTCCCCTCCCCCATCATTCTCTCCCGAGTGATGGAAACGGCGTTTGCTCCACCCCGCGTGCGTGACAACAGTTCCGTGCACTGCTGCGGGCGCTGCTTTTGTGGCATGCGAAGCCCCCGAAAGAGGAGGTAATAAAAATTCCTCTTCTAAGCGTGGCCTCTCGCCACTTCCGATATTCTCTGCCTCAGTGAGCCGCAGCGCATCTTGTTGCCCGCTTTCTCGTCTCAGAGGTTCTTGACAGCAGCAATGTTCAAGATTAGCGACATAGGCGTCGTTGAGTTATGAGACGTGTAATGCGCTTAATACGGAGCAGATGCATAATCGACATGGGGACACGTTCCCCGTGGTTTGGATATTGGCGCGCGAGTCTTTACGTAAGCAGGCATCGCCGAAGAGGATTAACGGACGTTTAGCGCACGGTGTATGCGTCATCATCATCATCAGTGGTCGTAGTCAGGCTGATGATGACGATGGTGATGCACGCGTCGCACCGACCCCCGTGAAAAATTGTATCCTGGCATCTCCTACGCCAGACGTGTTCTTTCATTCTGTGCTTACCGTTCCTGATCGTTTTGACTAATACGGTTGCCAACGATACATAATCATCATCATCAGCCTGACTACGCCCACTGCAGGGCAAAGGCCTCTCCCATGTCTCTCCAATTAACCCTGTCCTTTGCCAGTTGCGGCCATCGTATCCCCGCAATCTTCTTCATCTCACCAGCCCACCTAATTTTCTGCCGCCCCCTGCTACGTTTGCCTTCTCTTGGAATCCACTCCGTTATACCCTTAAGGACCAACGGTTATCTTGCCTTCGCATTACATGCCCTGCCCAAGCCCACTTCTTCCTCTTGATTTCAACTGGGATATCATTTACGCGCGTTTGTTCTCTCACCCACTCCGCCAGCGATA
The DNA here is from genome assembly GCF_055824585.1 of Amblyomma mixtum. NCBI lineage: Eukaryota > Metazoa > Arthropoda > Arachnida > Ixodida > Ixodidae > Amblyomma > Amblyomma mixtum. The sequence continues at coordinate 286,739,121 of NC_143013.1, forward strand.
CAGCGAAGATAAAATGCTTAATTAACACGCTGATAGGGCTTGGCAGGCGAACATGGGGCTATGGTGAATGTACGATGAAACACACGTCTCTATACCGTTGTGTTTTAAAAATGCACTGTTTCACAATTATTCAGGTATGCAAGACCATGGTGAGGTTGAGTTGGAGTGTATAAATGGGTCCATCGTCTCGCTTTTCTGCCAGAACTGTTCACTTTTTTTTAGTCATGTCTCTGTCATACCCTTATGCTCATCTCAGTATTCGTATGCGTGACAGACCTTACGTTGATGAACCCTTAGTTGAAAGGCGTTCCATGCGGGTGCAAGCAGGTGTGCGTTAATTCATGGCATGCGTCCATGGCATCACAGCTCTTACTCACATTTGTCTCTAAGAAGCATAAAATCCATGTCACAGTTTATTTTGTAAACAACATGTAAGTTGGAATACTGAATTGCTCGAAAAACTCTTTTCACACATGCACTTCGCGTTCTACGACGTCAGGGTATTCTCCCCGAACGAGTTGAATTGCGTATCTACCGCGCTTTTTTATTCCTCACACATAAGTTGCTGCAGACACATCTGCAATTCAGAAACTTCAGGATATTTAGATAACATTTGTATTTTATAAAAACAAAACAAAACAAGGCTTTTAAACAGTCGACGTCGTATTCGCGCTAACTGTGGTGGCCACAGCACACATGCAATACAACGCATGGACTGGCTCACACGCTGCTAAACGTGGGGACGCGCTCTTCAAGCAGTGTCGAGTAGAGTCGAAAGCAGAGGAAACCGGGCTCGCACGTGAGGGGACTCCGCCGTTCCCCTCTTAGCGACAAAGTTGCAGCCGGCTGAAGAAGAAGAGCTCGGCGCTGGCGTAGAGGAGACGGTCCCCAGGAGACCGCGGGGCTTCCCCTTTGAGCGTCAAAGCCGCGCGGCGAGTCCGAAAGACCCCTGTAAGAGCGCTGGTTCGGCAGATAGATGCATGCAGTTTCGGAAACGGGTGCGCGCCAGGAGTGGAATGCAAAGCCAGTGTGAAGGCGCGTGAGGCGCATGCAAGTTCCACCAAGAAATGTATTCGAAGCTCATTGGCATAATTTACTTTGTCTCAGTCACGCACTTGCGAGAACTTCCTTTGGCACTCGTAATCGCCATTTTAAATACTCCCTGTCCCCCCTCCCCCTTAATGAGTGAAAGAAACTTGACGATGGTGTCGTCTATACGGCACTCTGCAGATAAATAAATGTATTCATCTTGCGTCTGTTTTTGTCATCGTTGGATATTTGAGCTTTAATAGCGACCCTGGTGTGGGTCCAACTCTTAATGAAATTAAGAAATTAAGAGCTAATTAATGAAATTAAGAGTCGGACGAAAACTCGTCTGGTTGGTATGAATTATAAAACGTGACATTGCAGACGTCGACCATAACACAGAAAAGAATACACAAAAGACGTTTCGGCTTCCATACGGGAGCCTTGTTCACTGTCAACTGGTGGACAGGTTAACACAGCCAGGACGGGATGTATACTTCGGCTAGCTGATGAACAGAGCTTCCTGCTTCACATGAATAAATACATTATTTGCCATTCGAAGGGAGTCTGACAGCTACAATGGAAACTTGTTGCGCACAATAAAGTAATTATTTTGTGTTCCAAATGTGCGTATTCCGTGCTTCCCATATCGGCAATAATTTATTTTTGTGCTCCCCGCTTTCACTGCTACCAAGCCTCGAATAAAGTGTCGTTCTACGAGCCCCTCAGAGCGGGAAAGGAGGGAGTAAACTTGCCTTTTAAGAATTTCCCAGCAGTAGCGGCATTATGGAGGCATTCCTTTTTTTCTGGTTTATTATTTTGCTCTCGTGTGCCACTCATATATCTACCGCCTGTGACGTCATAGCAGATAGCTAGAGAGCTGTGTCAATTCTGGCATGAAAGGAGGCGTTGATCAATCGGAAAAAAAAGAAGAAGAAGGAATTGCGGAGAGAACTGTTACGAAATAAAGCCACACAAAACGAAGAACTGGACGCCACAGGAATCTGTTCCAGATCAAAAGAAAGAAGAAGAAGAAAAAAAAAGAAAGCGAAACCCGAGAGCGACAGAGCCAAAGTTACAAAAGGAAAAGGAGAATCGAAGTTCATTCAGAGAGAAGTAGATAGAAAAAGCTTGGCTTCGAGTGTTGCCATAGTTCGGCTTCATCGAGCGCTCTGCCTTTAAATAAAGGCTCCCAGTATAGCCGTTTCGAAATACGGTGGATATAAAAAGAGAAAAAGGAAGCGGAGTTGTGGAGGCGGCGGCGCTGTTGCAACGGCGCTTTCTCGCGAGTCTCTTTCTTCTTCCGCAACATATACCGACAACGCAATCTTTATCGAGCAGCTCAGTCCATCGCTTCCTCCCTCCAACAAAACAAACGTTCGGAAGGAAGGGAGGACGCCGGCCTTATTGCTCAAACGCTGACCGACATTAAAAACAGGCGAGCCATTGGAGAAGGGCTTCAGCTCACTTTCTGATGGCGGAAATGATTGACAGAGGCTTACCGAAATGTCACGCTGTACTTTGTTTCCGTTCTTGCTCAGCCTATGCCTGGATTTCCTGCAGAATGGTAATAAACACTTAGAGACATTACGACCAACAGCTGTATCTTACCGGTACCCTCCAATGGGGCAGAAACGTGGAGGCTAACAAAGAGGGTTCAGCTTAAGTTAAGGACAACACAGCGAGCTATGGAAAGAAAAATGATAAGTGTAACGTTAAGAGGTCGGAAGCAGGCGGAGTGGGTGAGGGAACAAGCGCGCGTTAATGATATCCTGGTCGAAATCAAGAGGAAGAAATGGGCTTGGGCAGGGCATATGTAATGCGAAGGCAGGATAACCGCTGATCCCTAAGGGTAACGGAGTGGATTCCAAGAGAAGGCAAGCGTAGCAGGGGGCGGCAGAAAGTTAGGTGGGCGGATGAGATGGAGAAGTGTGCGGGGAGACGGTGGCCGCAACTGGCGAAGGACAGGGTTAATTGGAGAGACATGGGAGAGGCCCTTGCCCTGCAGTGGGCGTAGTCAGGCTGATGATGACGATATGGACGAATGGTATGCCATTCGCGTACACTCTAAACAGAAATGAGTAAAAAGGGAGCAAGCTGTCCCCAAGCGCACTACCTTTTATAAAAGAGACTCCGCTAGAGGACAGCTTACTCTCATTTTACTGCCATGTAAGCGTATTAGGGTTTAGAGTGTATAATCAGTGGATTTGCCGCGCTTAGTATTAAGGCTTTCGGAACATTTCTAGCGAAGTAACGAATCATGCTTGCTCATAATTACTCATGGTTTCACCTAATGGCCTTAATTCAGGCCGATCGAATTTCAAAGTCCAGTATACGGCAATGACTTTCGGCACTCCGCAATTCAATCGAGCCGATTTCACGATAACGCTGGCTTGGTGCTAAGGACACTTCATTCGGGCTCGCTCAAATTTCATTGAAAAGTCACCGTGTGAAACGTGGTCTCTTAGCTAAAAACAAAACAAAAAAAAGCACCTACCAGGCTCAGAACAGGCGGATTGAGGGAGCGGCTACTCAAACGCACACACAGAGACACGTATGAGGGTGCGTAACTAGGGGCACGCTTTATCAAAGCGGCCAGCGACACGGTCGGGCGCTTTGTAAAGCACGCCTCTTCTCGATACTCCTCCCTCCCCTTCGTCCCGAGCCAGCGACGAGAATTCGGCGTCGGAGGTTCTTCCGCAGGCCAGTCACGCTCTCAGGCCGGGCCGCCGCGCGGTTATACGGGAGCCCTTTGGAAGCACGTGACCTGGGAACCAAGGATCCCAGCTCCTCGTCCAATCAGTGAGGCGCACACGATTCGAGAAACGTCTCCGACACTGGCCGCGCTTGGCCGCCGCGAAGTTGTTGTTGCAGCCCACTAGATTGTGCACATGAGACTCGTGTGTACAAAGTGCACGACAAAAAACAACAACAACGACAACAGGAACTAAGGAACAAAGGAGCAACTGCCTTAAAGCTCTTTCCCGATCTCTTCGTCGAATCCAGGCGGTGCCCGAATGCCCTATAATGCACCAGGGCGCTTAGGGAGAGGCACAAGAGATAGGCTAAATCAATAACGGTTGTTACGCGAAAGGAGGGACTTGGTCGTCACTGCGCTTCTGTTTATACCATTTGGGGAACGTGGATGGGGTTCTTGCTTGTGTATTTTGGCGTTGCCTTGACCACTCTACCTTGCTGTGCACATACTGGGTACGCCAGTGACATCGCCTTCGTTGCTTGCTGTCGATTCTGCTCCTCACTATAATCTTTTCAGCATTAAGGCTCTAGCTGTCTTCAAAGCGGATTATCGCCGCCCACACTACACGTATGATTAGGTATATACTTTTCCTTTTCTATAAAAAAAAATAAACACTTCAGGCCAATGCCGCTTTCCTTGATCCACACAACGGGTGTGAGCATCAAAGAGGGGAAGCAGATGTCACCCATGGATTTGTTTTGAGCTCGTGTCGCTTCCCTGGATTCAGTGGACACAACTGCTGGTGTGATAGTACCCTATACTGCTATACTGCGGTGGGTTTAGCCCTGCCCGCGGTGGAATTTTAATGTAAGATCTAACGGATGGCTGAGTGTCTGCAACTTCAACGGACGAACTCGCCAAGTTGTTGTGCTGTTTCTTGCTATATACGTGGCGGCACCACGGCGTTCAATTTTCGGAGGTGCTGTGCATTCGACTCCCCTCGCTATAGCGCAGAAGAGGACACTTTCACTTGTTCATCTTTTGAGCTTCTAAATCTTGCCTGTGCCATTTTGTCAGCAGGGGGCCGCTATTTGTGGTGATAATTCTACGCACGGCGGCGCTAACTGCTGCGACCTCGATTGGATAACAGCGTCCTGAATTGCGCCGTGCTTATAGGTCCGCAATACTGCACTGTACAACGCAGTGCTTTTTAATATAGCAATATTAGTTATTTTTTTTTTAACTTACCTGTCGCCTTCTTTGGCGGTGTGCATTCACAAAATAAAAAGCGAATGACCTGTGCCGAATGCAAAATTTATTCACACATACGACGTCGAGTACAAAAATAAGCCTCAACTTACCATTTCTCAGCGGCTCGACTTTCTACCTCCACTAGCTGGACATTTTGCGCAGGTTCGTGTTAGATTGGCCAGAGCCCTGTGGGAGGGGCTGGAGCAAGGACGCGCTGGACCCTGGAAAAAGGGCTGTCCAGTCTCTCTCCAAACTTTTCGTATGTAATCCTCGGCTCCTCTTTGCTTCGGCGACCGCCCGAAGTCCGAGTGCCTGCGGCCCGACGTCTGACTCGGCCCATCGCTACCCTTGGGTCTGGCAGACGCAACGCGTCACCAACTTTTTGTCAGGGGATGTTGCGTCTCCACTATTCTCGCATTTCGTCATGTGACAGGAAACGAAAAAGTGGCACCCTTCTTCGTCGTTGCTCCTGCAGCCGGAGCGACAGCACGTCACACAGCAAGGTGATGACGTTCAAACACAGCAGGCGCTTGTTCACAAAAACAAGCGCGTTCGCATACTTTCACGCTGCGCCAGATAAAATGTGAGAACAGGAAAGCGACACGCCGCAAATACCTCGCTTTCTACGCAGTTAGGCATTTTCTCGTCGACTGATGTCAGCGCGGCCGTGCGGTATCTTTGGGCAGCGTACCAAGCTATTTCATAGAGTTACGGACACGTTTCATGGCCATAAAGTGTTAGTGAAGAACCTTGGCAGTACTATATATAGCCGCTATTTGTCGCCTGTCTGTATTATATGGCCAAGATATGGTATCGCCATCTCTGCTGATACAGCCGTTATACCGGAAAAAAGGGGGCTGCCCCTGCGTGGTGTTGTGCCGTGCGGTGAAGCATAGCGGTAGCGAGATGTAACGATGTTGGGCTCTATTTCTCTGCAGAAGCAATAAAATCTCAGTCGACACGAATAAGTATGTCTGAATGCTAATCCTGAGCAGGCAATCTCGAAATAAATCCGATGGCCCATATAAAACGCCGCAAGTGGAGAGGTGCGTCGCCCAAAGAAGTCTTGGTCCTTTCCAGGAACGTCGCCGGGCTCCTATCATTGCATCTCTACTGGAGTAATGCCAACTTGTTTTCTGGTCCTCTTCTTCCCATGGTAATGTACACAATGTATTTTACTGCTCCAATGTGCTTGTTGAACGCCTGTACGCTTCTTTGAACGTCGCTGAGATGTTTGAGTAACACTTGAGCCTTAGTTAGTGAAGGTTTTATTTTTAACTGAAAACTTTTTCCAGGTGCAACTATGTTTTTATGCCTAGCCTTTAACCAGTTGAATTTTAAAAATTTTTGATCCCAAGATACATAACAAATAATTTTTTTTCTTTCAAGATATTCGCATTTATTCCTAAGTTTCGCTGTGATCTTCATATATCCTCACTTAAAAATTTTTCTTGTGCATTAAAATTCCGCTTTGCTCTTTTAGTGCCTATAACTCAGAAGAACACTCATGTTAATCGATGTGCTTGTGCTTTCTAGCATTTTCGAATAATAATATTTGGAGAAAACATAGCTCTCCTAACGCCTCCACACAAAAGTTGTTTTTTATGCGAGAGCAAAGATTTTTCTTCTTTTTTGTTGCTCGAGGTATCTGTCAGTCAGCATTTATAACTTAAGCTGCTTTATGTAATAAAACAAGGAACATATACTTCGAAAATTCTGGAATATTTTTCTTTTGACGTTATAGTCCTACCTAAAGTAAAAAATATTTAACCATGATTTTCATCAATGTTTGTTTTAGACAAAATAAAATTTTACATCCCTACCAAATATTTCTATTTGAAATGCATACCGTCAAATAGTATATTGATTGTGATGGGCTGCATAATTAGGTAGTAACATAATTTTTACGGGGGGGGGGGGGTGCTGTCCCTTTGAATTTCCGATATTTTTTATGCACTAGCAGAAAACAACTACACAGCTTGATTAGCACGATTAGGTGGTAGTAACTTTTCCCATTTTGCCTATTAAGTTTAATTCTCTGTTCATTAATAAAATCCAATGTATGTTGCCCAAGCCTAGCACTAATTTGCTGCGTCTAATTTTGTCTCATGTGTGTAGCTTAGAACACAAATAGTGCCTTTTTGGCGCCAACCTATCGCCTCCCCCATCCCCGGCCACCGGGTGCAAACCCCCTTTTTGAAAAAAGTTCTGCGGACGCCCTTGCCGCATACTGCTACTAAGTACCTTGGTCTAAACTACCGCATCCAACCGCCTCACACCCCGACATCACACGCCAAAAAGGCACGTACATTCACCAAGCAAAAGCACGCACTCCGATGCAAATCAGTAACGCATCCCGTTATGAACCGTCCTAGAATTTCCCATTGTCAAGTCGGTTTGTATTATCCGGACACAAAACATGAGTACTCGACCTGTATTGCGCCCAACAGCCATCCCATTTTTTTTTCATTCAAACCTCACCGCCCCCTATTCTTTACACGCGGGAGTGCTCAGAGTGCTGGTCCGCGCTGCCTTCTTGCTCTACACGTTAACTGTCACACGGCTTTTCAGGCCCCTCTGAAGGATACCAGGGCAGGTTTTGTCTCCAGCCTTTACGAATCCTAGTCGTGCAATAAAATATTGCCAAGAATCTTTGTACTGTTTGTCCGTTCACGCTCAAAGCCACCGGCACGCGGCTTTATCATTTTGTTTGTGATGCGAGATGCGACCAGACCAATCTCGACTGATCGTGGCCACGAGGACCTGCTTCCACATTTTCCCGGATTGTTGTCGTTGCTTTCGCTTCCTTATCTCGAAGGTTCCTTACCAGCTCCAAGAACTGGAGGCATTCTGTTCGACGACCGCCGAGCACGCTTGTGCCTATCGCCGCAGCAGAGTCATTCAGATCTTTGTGGGCGCGAGTCAGCCCGATAATCAGTTTCTTTTGGGAGCCTTTTCGTTGTCTTTCTAACCACCAGACTGCCGTCACCACTATGTGACAGTGCCTCTCACTCACTCACTCACTCACTCACTCACTCACTCACTCACTCACTCACTCACTCACTCACTCACTCACTCACTCACTCACTCACTCACTCACTCACTCACTCGCTCGCTCGCTCGCTCACACGCACGCACGCACGCACGCACGCACGCACACACACACACACGCACGCACACACACACACACACACACACACACACACACACACACACACACACACACACACACACACACACACACTCTCTCTCTCTCTCTCTCTCTCTCTCTCTCTCTTTCGCTAGTTACCAATCTCCTGACAGTAATGGCACAATGTATTGATGACATAACTCTGTAGCCATGTTGTACGGCGATTATAATTAATCCGATGAGGAATATAAGAAAATTAAACATATTAAGAGGCCGACGAGTGAGAGCTTGGGTAAGCGTTAGCAAGCCGCTAGATCTATGAGCTCCTGTATAGAACGGTAGCTTCACCGTTCTTAATGGTGAACTTTTGACATCTGCCGCGACTGGAATTAGTACACGCAAGGTCCAGCCTATTATAATCTTTTTGACGCCTCTTGAGCCTCTTAGCAGGTGCCGCGTTGATTTATTGCATCTTTTTTTTTTTTTTTTGCGGAATTGCGGAGTCGTAAATATCACGGCGGTGTTGGCTTTCTTTCCTTTTCTTCTTTTTTGCTTACGGCTGCGGAATTCTTTTCAGTAATCCTCGTTCTCTTTTTTTCAACCTTTTACTACTAGTCCCAGTTTCTTGTCACGGTGCGCATGTCAGTCTGAAGAATCGCGTTTTGACTGTAGTAAGCGTATGACATGCTTGGTTTTCTGGAGAACCTGTTTCCCTCCGTTTAAACCTTACTTCTACATTTTCTCCTTTTGCGGGAATAATATTTCACAAAAGTAATCACAACACGCTTTTTCTTCTCGCCTCCAAATCCCGGCCATTCTTATAACACTCACGGATCGTCCATATCGCTCTATAAACCACATATTGAATAACAACGAGGCTGCCTGAATAAAGAGGAAGTGCAAGGGAAGAAAAGAAAAAAAAATGGGAGAGAAAACTACGAGATAACACGAGCACGTATGACTTTTTTTTTTTTTTGCCCTACAGAAAATAACCGATGTCGAACACGTCTCCCACGCCGCCATAGACGCCCCAACAACGTGCACCCACACACAAGCGCAGACGGAGCAGCACTCGACGACTCCGGGTTCTGCTTGCTTCTCAATCCACGCCCGCCCGCGACCCGGGCTTTTGTCAGGGCGCGTGACGCGGGTACTGTCGTCAACCGGAGGCATCTCGAGAAGGATCGAAGAAGCCGGCTTCACTCCGCCCCCCCTCCCCCCCTCTTTCTCTTCTTTCCTCTCGTCCCCGCACTTTCTTTCCCTCGTAGCTTTCTTTTTCTTTTCTTGCAGGGTCGGTCGGAGCGGTCGAGCGATGGCCGGCCTTGCGCCGTGCCATGATTCATGGTCCGCGCGAAGCGACGGAAAAATGCGCGCCACCGCCATCGCGAATGAAGGGTGGCGAGCAAACTTGCAGCTCCTCCCGAGGCGGGGGTTGAGGGGCGCAACTTGTATTGAGCGAAGCGGGTCGGCCGCGCGGCCAGTTGTTGCTGGAAGCGCGACCGTGCGACCCCGTCTCGGTGGACGCGGTGAATGATGGCGTGTCGAGAAGCTTTTTGGTGTTAGCCGTGCAATGTCACCACCTCGCTCTCTTATTCTCTATCCGCTGCTTTTTGCGCCCTCTTGGCAGTCTTATCTCGTTCGGTCACGCAAAATTATGAAAGGGAGCAACACTGCACGCGGCTTCCGTTCGCATCGTAGTCTATTATGCTGCCGAGGAAATGATGAGACTCGACAGGAAACTGAATATCTGTTGGCGCGAACGAAATGCGTGTGCGGTGAGGAACTTATACGACGCATAACAGAGCCTTATCAAATTCTAGCTGGGAGAGCTACATATAAGGCAAGGGGTGCATATTCTAGAGGGGGGGGGGGGGGGGGGGGGGTCTCGCTGAGAACTCCGTCAAAAGGCCACACTACTTCGCGGCTTGGGCTCGAAGCGTGAAGAAAACAGCTGAAATAGGACGCCCGGAGACCGAAGCGCAAATCGGTGGTCCAACTACTGATTTTCAGGCAACAAAAATATGTAGCGTAAAAGTTCGCTGCTTTGTGTGCAGCCTCAGTGATACGTAATACTTTCTTTTTTGCTGCAGTTAACTTGATCAGGTTTGTTTGTTTTATTATGGTGGAACTTATTATAAAGATAGGAAAATCAAGTGTCCCGACCCTTGCCCCATGACTGAAAAGTAAAAAAAAAAAAAGAGTCTGACGCCGTGCTGGCACGAAAAGTAAAAAAAAAAAGGATTCCGCCGCAGGCTGCGTACACAGCTTGTTAGTCAAAGCTGGAGTCTACATTTGTCTCTGTGGCGTCGACTTTAATGCACTGCGCATTTCTTGGCACTGTATTCAGCTTGCAGTGATATTCACCTCTCACAACCCATGCCCCTTCAGTTGATGATGACGACACAGCATACCCGAAATGCGACGACTTCTTTCGTCCTATCGTAGCGAGAATGCAATTGCATTATTAGTGCCCGCTGGTAGTGCAGCGACTGCATAAATTTTGTCGACGTAACAAGGCAGTTATATTATCAGTCAATAGAGCGTTAGTCTCGCTCGGCAACAGATGTGTGGCGCGAAATCGACTGAAAAGAAAAATAGTTTTTAAGCTATACTTTGACATTTTTTATGTTGAAACCCGCCGCTGCGGCAGAGTGGCTAAAGCCTCGTATTGCTGAGCACGAAGTCGCGAAATGGAATCTCGGTGACGGTGGCTGCACATCGATAGCGGTGCACGTTAAACAAAACCAGGCGGTCTAAATCATCCCGCAGGAATACATTACGGCATCTCCCGTAGCCTAGCTGCAAGTTCGGGACAGATAACCCCGCAGACCACATGTCCTGGCAATTTTTAGGTCTAGGTGCGCTAAAGAAATCTATACCCAAACAAGGGCAACTAGGTTAGTAAAAAAAGCTTGATCTCGGTGTTTTACCGTCACCTGCCTTTTTTTACGACTTTCCTATTTTTTTCGTAAAGAGTTATGGTAGTTGTCGAGAGTTCTTGATCAAAGAGTTCAATTTGTGTAATCCGATGCGTAGCAAACTAAAAATTTTCACTGTGTTATCCTTGGTTTCGTAGCTAAGTGTCGTTCTGCAAAATAAATTATTCCCGCGTCAAACCAGACCGAAAAGCACCTTTCGGCCGTCGTCGGCACAAACGAAAAAATCCTCCTCTTGCGTTTTAATTTTGCCGCGTGACAAAAAAAAAAAAAAGACGAATAGAAGTCGCGCCGAGTCTGAGAAGTCGCGGCCTCCAGACCCCCTCGACTTTCGGGCCGCGGTGCATAATTCCATTTGACAGCGCCGTCGTGCTGAAAGCAGCTCAGCGAGCATAACAAGCAGCTGTCCAGGGTCGAGGAGCATGAAAGGACTGGATGAGAGAGAGAGAGAAAAAAGAAAGAAGTGAAGAGGAATAGAAAGAGAGCAGCAACCCACTACAGAGAACGTCGTTCAGCGCAGCCTTGCCTCCCTCTACGAACAGCGCCCGTCGGCGCGGTCCACCTAGAAAGCTTTCCTCTCTTTTCCTCCTCGCTTAGCGGTGACCGCGCGGACTGAAGCAGTTGGGCAGGCGCTCCCAAGACCGCGAAAACGTCGAGAGGCCCCCGTCGCTCTTTGCTTTTGTGCCGTCGGGGGTAGGAGCGCGCATTCAGGGAGCGAGTTTGTGCGTGCGTGCGTGCTCCGAGCGCACGCTAGGCCGCGCTTTCTGGCGGCGGCTCGCTCGCGGTGCGCGGCGTTCATAATTCATGCGTATCTCCACTACGGCAGAAAAGCGATTCTCCCGTCCTCGGTCCTCACTCTTCCTCCCTCGGCGTTCCTTCACTTTGCTTTTATTTCCGAGCTCGAAAATGCTTGCAACTGCGTCGTTCGTTTAATTCCGTGCAGCGCAGTAGAAGGCGCGCTCGTCGCTTCTTCATTAGGAGGAGGCGAAGAGTCGAATCGAGTCCTTATTGCATGTGCGTCGGTGGCGGCAGTAGAGGGGGGGGGGGAGCAACTCCTACGCGTCGTCCGCAATTCCTTCGAGGTAGGAGATTCTAAAACTATATATAGCTTTCTCTGGATAGACACTGAACCACACGCTTACGACTTTCCGATGAAGCTGGGCTGTTTGTAAGGCTGCCGTCGCTCGGCGGTGTTTCGTTACTAGGAGTTATGAGTAACGAAAAGGTCTGTGAGCCCTACACTGCATGCTTCTACGCTTCTATGCGTTTTCATTCTTCGACACGGCTTGCTTGTGCGTATATACGAGTGCATACGCTCAGTGGGTACTAAGGGCGGGGAAAAGAGGTGCGTGTGCTGGGAAACCAGCGAGGGAAAATAAAACCTACTGAACCCCCAGAGCGATTGAAACGGGAGAGTACTAGCACAAAGCCATCCCTCTCCTTCCACGGATTCCTTTCATCCTGATACTCCCCAATCTTTCTACCTTTGTTGTACCTTCTGTGACTTGTGTGGAGCGTAAAGCCCAGCGGTGTCATGTAGAACCAGAGAATGGAAACTGACAGTGGTTCGGCAGGAACAATATTATACCTGCTTAAAAAGAGCGCTCACAATGAAAGGAAGAAATGATGACAAAGAAAAAAATGCTGAATAGAGTGGAAGTGTTACCTGTGCGCACGACGCATAAATGGTACAAGGTTTTACACTTCACCCCGCAGAGCTTGCATGTACGGAACGATTTACACGTGGGAAAGTGTAATGGCGCTGGTATCAAAGCCTGCGCTGGCTGCAGTTCTTTTTGTTATACATAATGCGGTCATTTATACCAACTGGGGAGCGACACTTAAGACAGATGAACCTGTAGTGTTAAGCAGAGACAGAGGCTAACGGTCTTGTGGTTGGGCGCTTGCGGCGTTGGAATTCGTTGCTGGCAGACCTTTGTGAGTTGTACTGAATGCTCAGCGACCAGAGCCCAACTTTCGCCCTACATGAACATGGCCAGCAGCTTGGCAAGCGCTCCAGGCAACTTGAAAATCTTGACTCGCTGCTGTGGAAGGAGTATAGACACCTAATTTATCGGTGCTTGTTTTTATCTTTGTAAGGATTTGTAAGACATTTTATATGGAACACCCCTCGTATTTGCCTACCACCACGCAATAATTTATAATGTAATTGCTTTTCTCACGTGTTTCGCTTTGGGTTTCAACAGCCTAGCAATGACGACAGAGGTCCGTATAAGCATGAAAAAAAAAAAAAAAACGGCCAATATAACCGCTTCTCCTTCATCCGTTATGTTCTGGCTCTTGAGGCAGGTTAGTTTTAGCATTACAGCGAATTAAAACGAAGAAACGGCGATTATATCGCAATTTTTCACATCCTTCCCGTGACCTATACCTATTTGACGTCACAGCCATCGTTCGGCTGTTGAAACCTGATCCGAAACTGATAAGAGAAAAAATTCGAACGTAATTATTTAGCGGTAGTAGGCAAATACCAAGTATTGATCCAGGTATACAAATGTCTTACATGTGGATACAAGTAAGAAATAATGCAACCGAAATTTGTTGTATATGCTCCTGTAAATCGCATTTTTTTTTTTTTTACATTCGCTCCTTTCTTCTTTCCACCTATATAGTTGCACATCGTACTGCAATTCCTTCCCTTTCTCCAGTGCAGAGCAGCTGGTAAGAGAGTCAAAATTCACCACACTCTTTTTCTCTATAAACAAACCCTCTTCGATTCTTTTCTCTAGTATTTTGGCCTCCCTTTCACATCCTTGTGCGGCCACCTGGTGCAACTTGTATGGCTTTTTCATAAATATGCGCAACGCTACACAATTCCTTTAGTTTTTTTTTTTTATTGCCCTTATCATTCCGCCCATACTTCCCCGGCTTCCCAACCCCACACTTTACGGAGCTTAACAGGCCATATCTCCATCTCTGAGGATGCAGCTTTGAGTTTTCTCGGTTCATGATGCTGCTTTTCTTTGTATTAGGCACTTTTCTAGGCTGGTCTGTGCCAACCAAGAGCCTATTGGAGCGACCAGGATGGGTTCGCGTCACTAATAAGAACTTGCAGAAGCGGGAGGCTTTTTTTACGCCTGCGGACCGACATAGTCATTGCAAGCAGTTTTCCTCTATGTATTTTGTGAGATGAAGAACCTCGAAATGACGGTTTTCTCAGAACATTGTGAAGTTGATGGGAGATTCTGTTCAATCTACTAGAAGAGGGCAAACAGGACGGTTGGAGAATACATTGAAGAAAGGCCATCTCAGTTCTAACACATCTTTATTTTTAAATTTGATATTCCACCTTTCGCTTAGAATTATAAACTGTCAAGGCTGAGCCATTAAATGGGGAGAAATCCCTAAAGGACTAAGAAGACCTACTTTTATTACGTGTTTTCTTCGTTAAAGTGATGCGTTACACATTAGGATACATGGATTACCGCGTGGTTTTCGCCTACAACCGCTATATAATATATCACTGGTTTCCTTCTCTCATGCTGTTTCGGTTTCATCAACCGAACCATGGCTATGACGTGTAGTTGATGTTTATGTGACGTGACGCACAAAAAATCGGCAATATAAACGCTGATACCTAGATTCAACTCACTAGAGCACTTAAACCAGCCTGTTTCAATAGCTAGAATTACAACAAACGACGTATTAGCAGTTATAATGCCGCTTTTCTGCGCCTCACGTGACCTAAGCATGAATTACACGTCACAGCCATCGTTCGTTTGCTGAAACCGAAAGTGCGTCAAGAAGAAATGAAATTACAAATTATTTAACGGTCCTAGGCGAATAGGGGAGCTCTGTGTATACCAATGTCTATCGCGTCGTTTGAAAGAAAACACGCAAGCAAAAATTTGGTTTCTACAGTCCTTTAAATGACTTCATTACTGTTTTTTTCGTTGCACAATGCGTAGAAAATGCGCAAGCTTGCAATACTTGCTGCTAAAATGCACGGATTAGGTTATGCAACACTAGAGCTGTAGCAATTATACGGCACATAAGAGACCGCAACGCTGAGCTGATAGTTTAGAAAAGCTGTATTATGACTCCATTAATTCGCCGCCGCGGTGGCTCAGTGGCTATGGTGCTCGGCTGCTGACCCAAAAGACGCGGGTTCGATCCCGGCCGCGGCGGCTAGAATTTCTTTGGAGAAATTCTTGAGGCCCGTGTACTGTGCGATGTCAGTGCACGTTAAAGAACCCCAGGTGGTCGAAATTTCCGGAGCCCTTCACTACGGCGTCTCTCATAGCCTTAGTCGCTTTGGGACGTTAAACCCCACAAAACCAACCAAACCAACCATTAATTCTTTCTGTTTTTCTACATGTAAAAAACAAGTAAGATCTCGCAGTGCTTTCCGTGGAACTGCACTGTTTCGGTTAGACAATGCCAGTGCGATACGGCACGGACGAAACCGTTCAAGACAGTGCCTATCACGTTTTATGTTTAGTCGCGCACGAGTGCAAACATATTTGCGCAATCGATTCAGTTCGGGCTACGGCTCTCGCCATAATGAGGTGTTCGGCAATACGGCTCGCCCGGGCTGTCGCAATCATAATATCGAGCAAGAACGAACACAAAAATTGAGCAATCTTTTGCTTTCTTTCTGCCGCTCCTCCGTGCACCCAAATTCACAGGTGCAAAGCAAAAAAAGGCCGCGGCGCTATCTAGGGGAGAAAAATCTTACTACCTTTCTTATTCTTTGTCTTATTTACACTGTTCTCTTTCATAGCTTAGTTTTTTCCTGCCGTTTGGCAAGGTGTTAAGCAAGAACGAGTAATGCCCGTAAAGTCGGAACGTGTGTTGCATTTTACGAGGTATAGATCAGCGATAAAAGAGAAACTGCGAATAAAAAATAAACAGCACTGGAGAAAGAACTATATGAGCCATGGAAGCATGACGAATGTTTCAGAAGCAAGCAATTTAATGATGCTTGCAGGCAATGAAACTCAGAAACTGAACATCTGCGAACGATGAGTCGATTCTGAACGCCTTTACGAAATACGAAAGGTTACCGCTATGGACGACCTGGCACGCATATCAAAGTTGTCATTTAAGTAGATGGCAGAATTACTTTTGAGAGCTATTTAATTACATTACTTTCCTAAAACTCACGAATATGTATTGAGATACCGTTACCAATCACACCTCACCAAAAGTAAAGAAATTATATTGCAATTACTTCCGAGCAGTTACTTTAGATATAATCACTCAGTTGTGTATTGCGACACTTCGAGGAAGTATACTGGCGACGGTTCCCACCAACATATCAAGTTTCCTAAATGATATTAGTGCAGGAACACCTACATTAGCTTCGCTTATGTAGCTGTTCGCTTTCGCTTCACAGTGCAATTTCATTCACACTGAGCAATACAACTTCGAACCTTTTACTGTTTTCTTCGCAGGAACGAAAAGGAAGTCTTGGCGATTGTCCCATGTTTCAGAGAAGAAAAGTGTGTTGGGCTCTCACCCTTGACAAGGCTGTCGATGCAGGGTTTGTTATCTGAGACAATAAAAGAGGCGCCGCCAGGGAACGCATGAAGTGACGCACTCGAGTAAAGACCCTTCGCCGATAGTTCTCGGTACACGGAATACGCGCGAACTAAGCCACTTCTGCGTGTATTGCACCGGCCATCGCTTTCAGATGACCGAGATTGGCCCCTACTCGTCGGTTATGACATCAACTTGGGCTTGTTCCTTATTTTACAACTCGGCTTCTGTAGTAAAATGACTCACGAAACACTTCTAGACGATAGAACATGAAGATTTAAGGTCGAAGGTTGAGTGGAGACAGGAGTGCGCTGGAAACAATGTACCGCATCTATTCTCGATCATTTCTCACGTGAGTGCTGCTTCCTTGGCGCTGATTAGATAGCGGTTACTGCGAAGGGCTGGGTATTCTCGCCACTACAGTCCAAAGGACGATGTATATATACCTGCGTAGAAACGTGCATCGATGCACGGAGTCGATAATGTGCTGCCAGGCACATCGCCATGATTCCACTGCTGAGGAAAAACGCGATGGCACGAACTTAAAGCCGTTGAAAGGCACGCTAAGAACAACTGCACACTATTTTTGTTATCAATAAAAATCGATAGTTCGGCCCTGCAGTGGCTGTCGCTGATGTTTTTTTCGGAGGCAAAAGGCACGCTTGTTGCTGAGAAAATTGGATTTGAAGAAATACTGGCTAAAATAGGCAGTAGCTTATATTCCATTTCACAAGTCGTTTCCAAGGCTATGAAGATTGCGGTGATCTGAGCCAATGAGAACGGCGTGTGCTGTAAAACGTGTTTCTCTAGGCCTCTCACTTCGCGACTGGTGGCTCCATCACTGTGAAGGAAAGGGCACTAGAGTCCAGCTGCTGCGCGCACGCAGGAGACTCTGCCGACTCGGCGGACGCCATGTCTATTAATGGCGGCGTACCGCTTCGCAGCAGGTCTTCGCAGTTCTGTTTTCGCGCTGACTTTCTCTGCTAATTTAACCAGCTAACGAAACGATCGCCGTACTTTCAAGACACCATCCTGGAGCACCTTTTTAGTTACTGCAATAATTGTTTGATAAATAGTCGCAACACTGCTCAAATATTTGAAGGACTATTTGTTGTTTTTCTTAGCCCTGATTAGACGAGAGAGGTCTACCTTTCCTAGTGCTGGCAACACCTTGTGAGATAAAGTAAAGTGAGCACAATGGGCAACATCGGTTATGTCCCTCCATTTTGATCCTCTTCATCCCTTCTTTCTTCCGTCTTCTTTTCCTCCTTTCTCTTGTCTTTCTTGGTTCTGTGTTCTTCGCTTCTCATTCATGTTTGTTCTCTTCTCTTTTCCTTCTTTTATCGCTTGTTATTTTTGTTCTAATCTTCTTCTTTCTCTCTTGGATTGGCTTACAGCTTCTTCCTCGCCTCTCTATTATTCCTCTCTTCTTTCTTCCCCTTCTTCTTCTTCTTTCTCCCCTATTCTTTCTCTTCTCTTCTTTGGCTTGGCTTGCCTTGGCTTGCGGATTTGTACAAATACTACAACGGCCTTCATTTATACTACTATGGGTGGGGACTCAGTAAAGGCTCTCGCTGTAAAATGAAAAAAATTTCCCGCCACGAGATTCAAATTCATGATTTCAAGACACAAAATGACTCCAAGATGACCATTTGGAAGTGAACAGCTGTGTAGTCTAGCCTCAGAGATCAGCAGTTAACTGTGTTGCCGTGACCGCCGTTTGGTTGCGAGAACGGCCGGTGAGGGCGACACCTGCAATTCATTTTCCTCTTTTTTTTCCAGCTCACGAAAGCTCCGTTTACAGTTAAGGTGATCGCTTTTCAGTTAAAAGGCGTAAACATGTCGATTCAGGCCAACTTCAATTTGTTCTCTGTGTCACTAACAAAAAATGAGGCCTGCGCTTTTCAGGCATGCTAATATGTTCAGCTGACTGAAATAATTAGGCGAGTAAAAAAAGCAGCAGCTCCGCTAAGAGTACGTCTTCTCCAAGAAACCGAAAATTTGAAACTTCGGAAACAGAAAAGAGAACGAAAAGCTCAGCATCCCTGTCGGCCACCCAAGAACACGAAAATATCAAGCGACAGTTCATCTATCCAGCGTAGCCATATCATATACGTATGTATACCTCACGCAGTTTACGCACAGGCTTTCCGGGCATTAGCCACGCGCACTTTTAAAAACCAGCTAAAGCTCCTTTCAATCCGTGCATATGGAACGTATAGCGACACTCCCTTGGCCGGCAGTGACAGCTCCAGTGAGCCACCTGCGACAGGGCTCCTCAAGCGAGTCGGGGGTAAGCCGGTCCGGCTGGCCCTCGTCCGGCCCCGCACATGCACTCCTTCGCTGGCCCCTTTAATCGCTCAGGCGATGCGTTTCAAATTTCCCCCTCTGGGCGGCAAAAAAATAGAAACACATAAACGACGATCACGGGACGCGGCCGCCGACTCCCAGCTGCCCTTGATCCCCTAGGAGTATTGCAGAAGTTAAACAACAAGGAAAAAAAGGGGGGGGGGGGGGGGGGGGACTAGCAGAGCGAGAAGGAACGTGCCTTCAAGAAAGCTCCTTTTATAATTAATGAACGACACTTGCTTGTTGTTGCCAAATTACCGCGCCTTGCTTTGTCGGCTACCAGTACAGCAGCTTATGCATGAGGCGAGCAAGAACCAAAGCAGAAACGCTGTTCAAGCACGGTTAGAGGTGTCGGCCAAGTTTCTAATGTGTTAGGCTATGCTTAGAAAGTGGTCGTAGCGATGGCCTTTCGACGATGACGGTTCAGAAGTTCGTTTTAGGCATGCCATGGCCTCAGAAGGGCTTATTGTGGGCTGTTTGGAATATACATGGGAACACGGTCCTGGCACAACGTGGAAAGCACACTCAACACGCTCGCCTTGTGTCCACCCACTTACAAACATTTCAGTAGACAGTTCATGTACAGTCTGTAGCCACTTTATGAAGTTTCTATACAGTGTCGTAAACTTAAATAGATTTGTGTATATACTCTCTATAGAAAGTCATAGTTTCAATAGACAGCCTACAGACAGTCTATGCACATCTGAATAGAGGTAGCTTTTTACAGTGTACAGACAGTCCATATGCTGTCTAAAAACTGCGTATGGACCGTATATTGAAACATTTGTAACGAGCGTACCGAGAGCGTGTTCCTCCTGGTGACAGAGTCCTATTCTTCAGCAAGTAATGGTGGCCAAGAAGTAACTTTTCACTTCGAAAGTTGCCGTGCCGTGGAGCTTGCTGTAGAGATGAAAGTTTTACAATTTATGCGTCGGTGCAGAAGGTGGAGCATCACTCCTATCATAGAAAACGAGGAGGGTACTGTCAGCCATTGCCATATTCAGCAACCTTACTAAATGCGGAACAGCAAATTATTAAAACCAAATACAGTCTAAACGAGATATATCGACCTCGAAGGGGATCTCGGAATTGTTCGATACATCGATAATTCGATACATAAAAAATGGCCCTAGGAGCATGACGCCCGTTGATAGGCCTAACCACCTTCTCATCAAAGCCGTAGCGGACGCTGGTTTTGAAATAGCCACTGCTTATCATAAGACCTCTAATTGTGTTTTCCAGCACACTACAAATAAAATAATCACTCATTAATATTAAAGTACAGTTGATTCTCGCAACGCCTTCGACAGAGAAGCGAGCGGACTACGCCACGCAAGGGGCGCGGGAGCGTAAGTTAGGTTACCTTCACTGCATGACAGCAATGTGGCGTAGAAATTGAATACGAGAGACCGAAGGCCGGCCTCAAGCACACCCTCGTTCAACTCACCACGTGGTTTTCTCTTCTGAACTCTTTTGGGCGAGAAAACCATGGTTTGCTGAAAATATACAGGTCCAATCGCTTTCTGCCAGCGGCTTTAAGAGATTATTTTCTATTGTTCAATGCCCTATTTTTCGAAACGAAGAGGAAAATTTGTCCAAAACTGACATTTTCACAACACTGTTACCCCATCTCCTGCTGTAACGAATGCCTTTGTACGCACTCATTTGTCTCGCCGTAGCCGAGTGGTCTAATGTTAACATAAATAGCAGAAAACTACAAGTTTCCTGAGGGGGCTCTTTGGATATATTGATTGCTATGGAGCAATCTCACGATATACGGGAAAGCTGCGTTCATAAATAACTTTCCGATGAAGAAATATCGTATCCCGAATTTCTGGTTATGACGAAATCTTAGATTGAACCCTCGGTAGGACTGTGTACAGCGAATGTTTCTTGTCATGCGCCGTGTGGTCCCGAATTGGCGCTGTCCCAAATTACCGGCAACGTTTGCGAAAAGTTTTCAGCTAAAACGTACTCACATAAAATTGAGCTTGTTTCTAATACAAGGAGAACGGATAATCCTACAGCCCCAATTATTCAGAATGAAGCGCTGTTTACAATTACGAGACCTTCTCATCAGAAGGGCTTATTGAGTAGAAGGATTGAAGCAACGGAAATCCAAACATCTCTCCGAGGCTTTGTTCGAGTATCGGTTATTCAGTCGAGCTCTGCAGACCGACTCCTCCTTGTCAACTATATCTGCGGCCTACAAAGTTCTGCGCTGCTTTACTTCTGAGCCAGCCAATTTAGCCGTGAGCACCAGCCGCTCATTCTCCCGGCTCGTCGGGCAAAGACAGGACTATAGCTCCACGCATTACCAGCGTTTCATCGCAGAGCCTGCTTCCACCGGAGCATGGCCGGGCCAATTCCTCTCTCGATTCTCTCTTCGCGAGGATCTAAAAAACTGAGAAGGATAGGAGAACGGCGGACAAGGGCGGGTGGGCCGGCTTCGGAGCCGAATACGAATGATCTCATTACCCGGTCGACGCCGTCGTCTTGCCGCGACTGGGCGCACAGATGCGCAAGCCAAAAAAAAAAGTAAAGAAAGCGAAACAAAAACCAAAGAAGGGCAGAAAGAAAGGAGCGAGGTTCTCACGAACTAGAAGCGCTGGCACCGAACGACCCGACCCAACCGCCAAGCGCATAAAACGAGCAGTAGCTGAACGCGTACAAAACAAAGCGAACAAAACAAAAAAGAACGGGAAAAGGCGCGCGCGCGCTGCTACTTCGGCTTTCTATCCGCTTGCGTTCAGGGGAGGCTTACTGGACGCAAAGAAAAAGACTGGCATTACGCGACTGGCAGCGGGGTGCATTACGCGAAGAGGAGGGGACTGGAAGGGGAGGGAGGAAATGCTTGCCCGCGCGACGCGGCCAGTCCTTCTTAACTTCAATTTCGGAGCGGCGCGCTCAAGTGAAGCGCGAAGGCGCTGTTGATAGAGCGGGAGCAGTCTGCGAGGATGTGGGAAACGAGAGAAGCAAGGAAAAGCGTCCGCGCTTAATTAGCAATGTTGTTACATCTGCGAACATACTCGGATGGCGGCGGCGATTGGGTAAAGGGAAATTTGCAGGCGAGGCAGGCGAGGAGAGTGTACACAAAGGAAAAAAAAAAGACGCGAAAGCGTTTTGAAAGACAGCCTCACAAGAGGGCAGAAACTCGACTTTCTTCATGTTCGTATTATTGTTTTGATTCTGGCTTCTGTGAGCGCGCCGCAAACAAACCCGCCACGCCGTTGTTCTCCCGTGCTTTATTTCTTTTTCGTTTGCTTGTTTCTGTCTTTCCTGCTTTCTTTTTCTTCCTTTGTTTCTTTCAGTATTCTTTGTATTCTTATTACTTTCTTTCTTTCTTTCTTTCTTTCTTTCTTTCTTTCTTTCTTTCTTTCTTTCTTTCTTTCTTTCTTTCTTTCTTTCTTTCTTTCTTTCTTTCTTTCTTTCTTTCTTTCTTTCCTTCTTTCTTTCTTTCTTTCTTTCTTTCTTTCTTTCTTTCTTTTCAGTAACCCACGTTTACTTTTGCTTGCTCTCTTTCACGCTCTGTCGCTCCCATTCTTTCTTTCCTCATCTTTTTTACTCTTTCTTTTGCCGCCTCTCCATTGCCGTTTTTCTCGCCAGAAGGAGATTGCTGGGGCGGACCGAAGTGCTGTCAAAACCAATGGAGTGTTTTGCATGACAATGGGATTCGACGCGGGCCGGAGGGATCGGATGAAACGAGGACAGCCAAGCATTCGTGCGGTCGTTTTCTTTCACCGAGGAAAACAACGTCATAACAGTCAGACAACAACGCAGTGAAAACGTTCGCACGAGCACGAAAGAAGGTTCGGAAAGGACGTCTAATCGAAAGAGAACAGCAGTGGCAGAAGAGAAAAAGAACAAATAAACGAAATCACGACAAGCAATGTGGGACACGGTATAAAGACGGCGGAATAAAGCCTGCCTTGTGTGGAACCAAAAGAAAGATATATACACGGGATTTTTTCGGCGAGCGAAATCGGTTTGGGGGCAGCGGACAAGGGTCAGAAATGGTAGATGGTTACAAGTATAGGTGCAACCGGGGAACGAATATCAATAAAATAATGTAAGCGGGACATTTCCTCGCCCAGCGAACGACGTGAAGATGCGCGCGAGAATGGCTCGTCGAACGATCGGCTTTACACGAAGCGGAAAGACCTCCCCCATCCCCCTTCCCGACTCCTTACGATGACGTTCAAAAGTCCTCTTTTACGACACACACGCCGCCCCCCAACCGCCGCTTCTCCGATTCCCCTCTTGTTGCCTCGTTTATTTTCTGGTTCCTTGCTTTTTAACGAATGAAATATGGGCCGAAAGGACTCGAAAGGAAAAGGGGGGCCATTTCACGGAAGAGGAGCTTGGCGAGCGCCCTCTTCTGCTTTTCAAAGCGACGCGTCTCCCTTTAACGGTTTCGAAGTTGGCTGTTCGCGCGTGTGGGGTGGGGTCGTGCGGCTCGGAGCGAAAAAAAAACTTTTTACTCGAGGGGCATCCTCCGGAAGGAAATTGACCTTAGGCTGGAGAAGGAACACGCTGCTTTGCATGCCTTAGCGCGCCCTCGCAGCCGCTCATTGCCTCTCACTTTGGTCCCGGCGCCCAGAGAGCGCTGTCCTGGGGTCCAGGGAATGATTTTCGCGGCACGCTCCGACGGCGACGTGCGAGCCTCATTCGCGCTTCCGGGCACGTCGCTGTAGCGCCGAGAGGGAGGGCGCGTGGATCCGTGCTGGGGCTATTTTTCATGTGCGCTGTCCCTCTTCGCAGCGTTTAGCATGGCAGCACATATGGCTGATATCACGTGAACGTGCGGGCGCTGAAACTGGTATGCGTTTCTTGAGGGATCCTTGTAGTTCTTTAGACGGTGGGAGGGAATTCAGCAAGGAAAAGCTCAGAGATTGGCCTTGACGTTCAAGTTATGCCAAACGTTACATTGCTCATATACAGAGCGTTCACTTTTATTCACTACAGTTTTCCTTATATAAAAATTATGTAATATCTACTGAACACCTCTTTTGAAATGGAGGTATCTGGTGAGACCCATGTCTTGTTACGGTCGGCAATTGGGTTTGTTGTAATTATCAACTCTAGAGGACAGTAGTTGTCCACGAAAATGCGTGTTTTTGCGCCTTTAGCGCGTGTTTTAAGCCTGAGAACAGTCATTTTCGGCCAAAAATCGCAAAAAAATGGGCGATTTTGGCATATTTTTTAAGGATTAATTTGGCTTTTATAGGCCTGCCGCCGAGCCCGCCACTGCACTCGGTCATGTCACGTGACCAGCGCACCTGCAAACTCGGCCATGTCACGTGGCCTCACGACGTCACAAACCCCGGCGAGCAGTCATTGCTCGGCCATGTCACGTGATCTGTGACGGCATCATCAATCAACTGTGCCGTGTTTTTATTGCGTTTTTATTACGTCACAAACTTGGCCATGTCACGTTGTCTCATTACGGCACACGTCCCGCGACCAGTCAGCACTCGGTCAGATGACATGACACTGTGACGACATCCCTGTGTCGACCAATCAGGGAATTTTAAGACGAACCACGCGTGTTGCGTGGTGAGGCTTCTAATGCTATCATATGAAAAAGTTGCTGCAAAAACTTTCCCTTGCACCTAAGCGAGCCGACTCAATTTATCTGCATTCATAGCTGCCATGCAGTACGAAAATCTTCTGCTCCAGTAACTCCCTCTGGTGTATATATGTGGCTTAGGGGGTGTAGCGCGGGTGGAAACCTATCTATAGCTGGATACTCAGCGAGGTCTCCAAAGACCATGGAATGCATTTTTCATGATTTTCTTCACGAAAGGGCTGGCAGAACCTCGAAGGTCGGCAAAGCTCATTGTTTCAACTTGACCGTAAGCTGCAGCTTGCCTGCAGCTGCAACCGTTCTTTGTTTTTTTAAACATATTGTCTAATTTTCAAATTACGTATTTGAAAAACTCTTGTGCCGGCGGACATGAAGCCACTGTGCTCTCAGGGCCGTTATACAGAATTTCATTTCGGCGAAGGCTATATATTTCAAGCAATTTTCGCTAAGCGTCTATGCTATGCGTGATTGGTCCTCGAGCATTTCAGGCAATTCTGCACCATAAAAAGCAACACGTTCAGTACCGTTCTTGCAGTTCTCGAACTTTAATGTGCGCTAATTATTCTGAAACGCGGCTTGATTGAAATCTCGCAATATAAAGTTCACAAAAAATGAGTAAAAACAAAAGACGCATAACACCAACATTAAATAGAAACTATGGTTGGTTGGTTTGGTTGGTTTCTGGGGTTTAACGTCCCAAATCAACTCAGGCTCTGAGAGATGCTGCAGTGAAGGGCTCCGGAAATTTCGACCACCTGGGGTTCTTTAGCGTGCACTGACATCGCACAGTACACGGGCCTCTAGAATTTCGCCTCCATAGAAATTCGACCGCCGCGGCCGGGATTGAACCCGCGTCTTACGGGTCAGCAGCCGAGCACCATAACCACTGAGCCACTGCGCTAAAAAACTATGACACACTATTCCGCTCTCTGTTCTGTAAATCTGTAATTTACTGTACAAGGGAGTACAGTAAATTACAAATTTTAGGCACCGAGAGCGGAACAGAGAGCGGAATAGTGTGTCATAGTTTCTTTTTAGCGCAGTACAAGATGTACCTACTGATTCATGACATGCTGGAGTTTGGATAAGCCTATGATCACCTCAAACTTTAAAGTTCCAAGCAAGTTTGGGCGCTATGTCAAAGGTCGATGAAGTGCTTGAACTGCATGCGGGACTTTAAACTTGTCTCATCTTTTCAAATTTACATAAACTGATCCAAAGATTCAAAGGTGTCACATTTGTGAACGGCTAATCCCGTAAGAATGCAGCTTATCACTTAAACGGCCGGACATTTAACATGGTTACCTGAGCGCCCTGGTATGCGCAGCGGGGTTCCGGCTTACTAGACGATGAGCTGTAGCTTGACTGCGTCATCTGTTTTCGAGGTATTAAATATGTAGGTTCCGTGCTTCTCGCGCCTGCAGGCCTTGCGATCACCCCAATCGATAGGCCGATCTATACAAGGGTCAAGTTTGGGGCTCCTTGTATCCGACAGGTCACTAAAATAGACAGCTCCTCCGCAATTTGTGCCTTTGCAGGCGTGTGCCTGTAGCTCTCCTTTCCTTTCCCTTTCTCTCCAGATCCACAACAGCCCTCCTTCGGGATACCGCGAATACTTCTGCGCCACCTCCGGAAGCTTCCGAGCACCGTCCTTTCCTGGCGCATTTATACATAGGGTGCGCACGCCAAATATATTACACTCGGCGCAGCTACTCGCGACAGTAATCAGACACGACACGCAAGGGTGCGCGCAGACCCCCTGCCTCGAATGCGGCGCTATATACAACAAGAAAGCAAAAACGACTCCCTGTTTACCGAAGGTTGCTGGCGTCCAACTACACGCAATAAAAAGGTCGTGGGAGCGTTGGCCGCATACTAATGGGGTGCACAGACAGCGCCAGCGACTACGGAGAAAGAAAATTGAAAAAGAAAGCAGGGTAAATAAAGAACGAGGCAGGAGGTGTGTGCAAGCGCTAGGCTGAGATAGCGCGGAGCGGTCACGAAGGGTCCTTTCTCGGTAAATGAAATTGAGCGCGCCGGGCGCAGGCATGAGATTCTTATCTTGCTAAGAATCCCCATTACGAGCAGTGCATCATCGCTTTTATTTGTGGTGTTTCTGTTTCTTTGAGTGGTGTTGCTTTCCGCTGGCCTCTAGGGTAACAGGACTTACATGGGCTGGCCCGCGTGTGTAGCGTGTTCAGAATACATGCGCTTTGTGTGCCGTTCCACTCGAGTGAGTCTAACCCACCTCGGTAATTAATGCAGAAAAGTCACACCGGGTATAACGATGTAATCGGATTCTGCAGCCTACACACGAACAAAATACTTGGATCATATAGTCAGCGAGCAGAGGAACGAAGGTACAGGCAAGCTAGGACAGCTGCAGGAAGAAAGCTCCTTTTCCAGTATAGACGGTTAGAGTGCGTGTTTGCTAACTAGTTTACTCGTTCGCTTCGCTGGCCTTGTTCACTCACTCACTCACTCACTCACTCACTCACTCACTCACTCACTCACTCACTCACTCACTCACTCACTCACTCACTACCACTCACTACCACTCACTCACTCACTACCACTCATTCACTCACTCACTCACTCACTCACTCACTCACTCACTCACTCACTCACTCACTCACTCACTCACTCACTCACTCACTCACTCACTCACTCACTCACTCACTACCACTCACTCACTCACTACCACTCACTCACTCACTACCACTCACTCACTCACTATCACTCACTCACTACCACTCACTCACTCACTCACTCACTCACTCACTCACTCACTCACTACCACTCACTCACTCACTCACTCACTACCACTCACTCACTCACTCACTCACTCACTCACTATCACTCACTATCACTCACTCACTCACTCACTACCACTCACTCACTCACTAACTACCACTCACTCACTCACTACCACTCACTACCACTCACTCACTCACTCACTCACTACCACTCACTCACTCACTCACTCACTCACTATCACTCACTATCACTCACTCACTCACTCACTCACTCACTCACTCACTACCACTCACTCACTCACTCACTCACTAACTACCACTCACTCACTCACTACCACTCACTACCACTCACTCACTCACTCACTCACTACCACTCGCTCACTCACTCACTCACTACCACTCACTCACTCACTCACTACCACTCACTCACTCACTCACTCACTACCACTCACTCACTCACTCACTCACTCACTCACTCACTACCACTCACTCACTCACTCACTCACTACCACTCACTCACTCACTCACTACCACTCACTCACTACCACTCACTCACTACCACTCACTCACTCACTCACTCACTACCACTCACTCACTCACTCACTCACTCACTCACTACCACTCACTCACTCACTCACTCACTCACTCACTCACTCACTCACTCACTCACTCACTACCACTCACTCACTATCACTCACTCACTCACTCACTACCACTCACTCACTACCACTCACTCACTTACTCACTCACTATCACTCACTCACTCACTCACTCACTACCACTCACTCACTCACTCACTCACTACCACTCACTATCACTCACTCACTCACTCACTCACTCACTACCACTCACTCACTCAATCACTATCACTCACTCACTACCACTCACTCACTCACTCACTACCACTCACTCACTCACTCACTCACTATCACTCACTCACTACCACTCACTCACTCACTCACTCACTACCACTCACTCACTCACTCACTCACTACCACTCACTCACTCACTACCACTCGCTCACTCACTCACTCACTACCACTCACTCACTCACTCACTACCACTCACTCACTCACTCACTACCACTCACTCACTCACTCACTACCACTCACTCACTCACTCCCACTCACTCGCTCTCTCACTCACTACCACTCACTCACTCACTCTCTCGCTCACTACCACTCACTCACTCACTCACTCACTCACTCACTCACTCACTCACTCACTCACTCACTCACTCACTCACTCACTCACTCACTCACTCACTCACTCACTCACTACCACTCACTCACTCACTCACTCACTCACTCACTCACTCACTCACTCACTCACTCACTCACTCACTACCACTCACTCACTCACTCACTCACTCACTCACTCACTCACTCACTCACTCACTCACTCACTCACTCACTCACTCACTCACTCACTCAATCTCTCACTCACTCTCTCACTCACTCACTACCACTCACTCACTCAATCACTATCACTCACTCACTACCACTCACTCACTCACTCACTACCACTCACTCACTCACTCACTATCACTCACTCACTACCACTCACTCACTCACTCACTCACTCACTACCACTCACTCACTCACTCACTCACTACCACTCACTCACTCACTACCACTCGCTCACTCACTCACTCACTACCACTCACTCACTCACTCACTACCACTCACTCACTCACTCACTACCACTCACTCACTCACTCACTACCACTCACTCACTCACTCCCACTCACTCGCTCTCTCACTCACTACCACTCACTCACTCACTCTCTCACTCACTACCACTCACTCACTCACTCACTCACTCACTCACTCACTCACTCACTCACTCACTCACTCACTACCACTCACTCACTCACTCACTCACTCACTCACTCACTCACTCACTCACTCACTCACTCACTCACTCACTCACTCACTCACTACCACTCACTCACTCACTCACTCACTCACTCACTCACTCACTCACTCACTCACTCACTCACTCAATCTCTCACTCACTCTCTCACTCACTCACTCACTCACTCACTCACTCACTCACTCACTCACTCACTCACTCACTTGTTAACTACACTGCACCCCATTTTTGTGACGAAAAAGTCCAAAAATTGGGTTCAAATATCCCCCTCTCCCCCCAACCGCCCCCTCCCTCTCTTCACATTGCGACGGTGGCAGCTTGAGACTTTTCCGGAAGCTTTTGCGAGTGGTGGCAGACTCTTCGCAGTCACAGAAGTAAGGCAAAAATTATTTGGCCTTCATGATTATTAAAACGCCGCAACAATACAACTGTTACCGGCATTATTACGCAAGGCTAGAACCCCCTGTAGCTTGCAACAATCTCAGCCTCAACACAACCTGTTCCGGCCCCGCACGTGCAAGTACTTTCCACTTGCGTAACATTTCTCAAC
Source organism: Amblyomma mixtum (assembly GCF_055824585.1). Taxonomy (NCBI): domain Eukaryota; kingdom Metazoa; phylum Arthropoda; class Arachnida; order Ixodida; family Ixodidae; genus Amblyomma; species Amblyomma mixtum. The sequence continues at coordinate 286,768,781 of NC_143013.1, forward strand.
TTTTCGCGCTTTTCTTCCGTCTTTAATGCATTTCGGCGGGTGATAAGCGGCCAATTAGTGAAACCTCACATATCTGCCCCATGAGAAAAGAAACAAGGCTGCGAAGGCAAACGGCAGTATTTCATAACCGCTATTTTAAAGGTTCTCTCCTTCCTTTATACACTAATGGGCTGCCATTGCTTGCAACATCAGGACCGACAGCTTGGAAGCAATGTATTTCTTCGCCTCTGGCACGAAGTGCAGCGTTTAAACGACGCAAACAGGCGAAAGAAGAAACTGCAAAAATAACTGTGAGAAAATAGTGCCCCAGATGCATCGTCCTCTTCCGCTTGACCGTGTGACCTTGTGCGAAATATTTTCGTTTTAGTCGCTCGTTGCTGCTATATACACGGCGTGCGTATACAGGCTGTTTCACCTAAGACTTTCTGCAATTTTTAAAAATCAGCTATTTGAATTAGATGCGCGCTTTTTCTGGCATAGCATTGTCAGTGGTGTAGTACATCATAATGCAGCTAAGACGTGCTAACTAGCAGGCTTGTTAACCAATATTTAATAGTTAACTTTTAATCTATTACTGTAGGGCTCCTTAATTATTGAGAGGCATGTAGCCCACCGTAAGTGATGTCCATATCCGTTTTTAGAATTTTGAGAACGCGATTATCCTCGGCGCTGTGGCCCAACAAATTTTGGCTATTTCGACGAGTTACTTGCACTGGAGAGGTTGCTTTGCCTGCAAGCTTCTCAAAACGCATGTATTTTGGCGCGATGTAGGCGAAATTTGTTGGGCCACAGCGCCAAGGATAATCGCGTTCTCGAAATTCTAAAAACGGATATGGACATTACTTACGGTGGGTTGCATGCCTCTCAATAATTAAGGAGCCGAATGGTAATAGTTTAAAAGTTAACTATTAAATATTGGTTAACAAGCCTGCTAGTTAGCACGTCTTAGCTGCATTATGATGTACTACACCACTGACAATGCTATGCCAGAAAAAGCGCGCATCTAATTCAAATAGCTTATTTTTAAAAATTGCAGAAAGTCTTAGGTGAAACACCCTGTATACAGGCGGCGCCGGAGGTCACGGGTAATTTTGCTCACTACAGGGCTGTTTTAAATGCGTTAGCTGTCACTTCCTTCATCCCGTCGTTGATGACAGTGCCACGTGCCCCGCATTTCTTTTTGTTTCTTTCGTGCTTTCGTTTTTGGCACGCACGGCTTGGTCGATGAGGTGCGTACGACATCCGATGTCGGCGGGGCGAAAAGCAGGGCAGCGGCGGTGGTAGCAGCAGCAGCCGCCGGCTCGTAATTTGAGCCGGCGCTGCCGTCGAGAGCGAGGCGCGGCGGCACTTATCCCCGCGTCGACGACTGACCACTTCATTACGCCGTCGGCCGATGATCGCTCTCGCGTCGTCTCGACGCTCCCTCATCGTGGTGGAGCGGCGAGTAGTAGGAGCGACGACGTCTCAAACGGGAACAGGTGCGTTTTAAGGCGAATGCCTTTAATGGCTCATACTGTCGTCAGTTAGCGGAGGGTGTCACACCTTTGGCAGCGTTTAACTCGTGTTACTCGGGAACTAAAAAAAAAGATAAGAGAAAACGAATGGTTGCTTCAGAGAGGGGAAGAAAAGATGAACCCAAAAGCCACGTTTGATGACTGCAGAATAATTAGCTGACTGATTACAGTCAAAAATGTCAAAATTGCGTCGAAATAGCGCAGACGTCGATATAGCCACGGGAATAGTGTGACGTCACATCTACCGGAAGTCATCACGGCATAGTGAAAATTGCCACAGAATGGTCGGAAAAACGTCAGATTTGTGTCAAATTAGGTAGAAGAATGCGTAATTAAGCGTAATTAACATTTAAGATCCTCGAAAGATGTATAATTTGGGTATTGATATAGCTACGAGAACGGTGTGGCGTCACATCCACCGAAAGTCGTCACAGCATAGTCTCATAGGGTCCTTAGCTTTCGCCGCTCAACACTTTAGTTGCCAAAGTGTCCTCACAATTTTATTCCACGTGCTCTGTGTTAGGCCTCGGCTGGAACTCGGAGTTAGCATTTGTGTGTCACTGAATGCAAAAGCAATGTTCTATGTGCCGTCCCTTCCAACCTCTTCTTCATCCATCGAGCTGCACTTGCAGGGCCGCCGGAAAGCTTCAAGACCGGCTCTAAAGCTTCTCTGCGCTCAGGAAGGAGCTTCAGCTAAATCTTAGCTCCGGCTTTCTCATTAAAATGCATGACAATAGGATGATGGCCGTTTTGTAGAGTGGCGACGATATGTGATGCGTATAAAATGAAGAGAAAAGGCGGTGTGCAAAAATGTTTTGAAGATGCGAATCTAATTTAGGCCATCAATTTTTGATAAAGAGTGTAGAAAACTGCCGAATATATTTATAAGTTTCATTCCTAAAAATCTGTAGCACCGTAATCGAATCAGAAATAAAAAACTCCGGACGGTACTTGGGAGAAAAATTCCAGAGAGAACAAGCTTCGACTCTGAGTAAGACTGTACAAAACTCTTAACATTGCTTGCACTAGTTTTTATCAAGTCTTACTAGGAATGATGGCAAAGCATAGAACTTAATTTTATGTCGTCGACATTTTTTTTTCTTTAAACGCCCTAACGAGTGCAGCTTACAAAATTCTGGTATTTCTGTTCGTTACGAAGCTGCATACAGAAATAAAATTAAAATTTATGATTTTCAGGGCATTTCAGAATTTCATCAGGGATTGGCTCAACATTCTGCACTACTGAGTGCGTTGCTCTTAAAGGCGCACTGAAGAGGAATCTGAACTCGTCTTTTTGCCGCGGTAACTCAATCTACACGTTCCAAGCAACTTCGACTTATTGCCCTGTGTGGCCGATTTCCATAATTAAATCGAATTAACGTCCGGCTCCCGCCTTTATTTTTTGAATTGTCCCCGTACGGTGGGCGGAGACGACCAACGCGTGAAGTGTCTTTCAGCGAGCTCCGTGGAGGCTTTGCTTTTGCTTTATTTTGTTTTTTAGGTTTCCGTGAATAAATAGTTTCATTCGCAGATAATATAGCCGCAAAATAAGCCCGCAGAAATAAAAATACGCGCGGACTATTTGCTTCTACGGATGACTACGTATTACTCCGAGAAGTTAGTTTTATAAGTTCAGTTGTGAGTTGCAACACTACGATGAAGGTGTACGAGGGGGTACCCAAAAGAAACCGGACTAAATTTTTTGGTCGGCAAAGCTTCTGTGGAACCGCGTTTTGCCACTAGGAGCGCATAGAACGAACATTCCAGAGTCAGTAAGCCGAGTGCCGTCGTTGAAGGAGGTCAGACTAGTTTAGGCAGAGTTTTAGAGTGACGACTGTTTTGTGTGAACGTCGTTTTTGCAATGGCTGATTTTCGTGAACAGCGTGCGCCGGTGAAATTCTTATTTTTGCTCGGAAAAAGTTGAATGGAAACTCTTGAAATATTAAGAAAGACGTACAAGGATGATGCTATGGGGACAACTCAAGTGTTCCTGAATCGAATCCTGAATCAAAGCAACAATCATGCCAGTGGAAAACTTCAAAGTCATCTCGCCTTAAGAAAGCTCGTCAGGTGAAATCAAACCTCAAAACAATGCTGATTTGTTTTTCAACGTGAGAGGAGTCGTCCATTGAGAATTCTTTCCGCAGGGTCAGACAGTTTGCCAGGCTTTCTACTTGGATGTTTTGAAAAGATTGGGCAACAGTGTGCGGTGGAAGCGGCCAGATTTGTGGCGGTCGGGTGTCTGGTTTTTCCATCATGACAATGCCCCTGCTCACACAGCCCTGTCTCTACGACAGTTTTGGACCAAAATGGCATGACCCCTATTCCTCAACCGTCGTATACTCTGCTGACCTTGCCCCGTGCTACTTTCTCTGTTACCTAGAATGAAAAAATAAGTGAATGGAAAGCGTTTCGCTGATGTTGCTGAGGTGAAGAAAAAAACGACGGAGGCACTGTCAAGCATTACAAAAGATGAATTTAAACAATGTTTTGAAAAATGAAATGTAAGATTCGACCAGCGTATCATTGCAAGTGGGGAATACTTTGAAGGAGATTGAAGGTCTGTGCTTAAAATGTGAACAAATAAGTTCAAACAAAAATAAGTCCGGTTTCTTTTGGGTACCCCCTCGTATACTGGTGACGGTTCGCACCAACATATCAAGTTTCCTGAATTATATTACCGCAGGAACAGCTACATAAGCTTCAAAGTGGGTGTCGAACAAAAAGTGCGCTGGTGTTTCCTAAATAATAATTTCGAAAGCAATTAATTAATTTTACTGTGAAATTGCTGTGACGAAGTTATTCCTTAGATTACTAAACACTAGAAGATGAAAATTTGCTACATTATAAAATTACCGATATGCAGGTAAATTACTCTAATTAAATTGCTGCAATATCTAGTGAGTTGACAAATGTGTGTAATAATCTGGATTCAGCACTGGCGAGCTAGATTCGGTCGACAGTTTCATCAATATTATTTTTTTTTTTCAAAACAAATTTACTAAGCAGCCGCAACGTGGTTCGTTGGTCGCTATGAAGTACTCATGGTGCGGCAATTTGGAAGCTATGCAGCTGGCGTCACTTAAGCTGGTGCCTCTTCTCTGGATTCGATGCCCAGTGTTCATAATTGTAAACTAGTACCGATCGAATTCGTTACGCTGCTCACTAAACTATTTCGACAACGCGATAAGCAAGTCGCAATAGACCAGCACCCATCCTGTGGCGAATCGATGTAGCTCAGGAACTGACCAGACGCAAAGCGTTTTCACACGTGTGAAATACCTTTCAGAAGCGAAGGCTACACTAGGCTGAGCCAGCGGCACATTTCGGGCGGTCGTCGCAGGCCAGTTGCCGTAACCATGGCAACCGATCGCCATGTTATGTTAGGCGCTGAGCATAGCGGCAGCGAGCATGACAGCGAGCATAACATGGCAGCAAGCATGTTATGCTCGGCGCCTCACTTACTTTTCGCTTCGTAGGTCATGGCCTAGCTGAGTTAAGCCACAGCAAATTTTTCTAGCTGACGCGGGAAATCGCTTCCGCTTCAGTCCATAATTTCATTCACACTGAGCAATACAACTTCGAACCTTTTACTGTTCTCTTGGCAAGAACGAAAAGGAAGTTCTGGCGATTGTCCCATGCTTCAGAGAAGAAAAGTCTTTTGAGCTCTCATCCATATCATGGCTGTCGATGCCGAGTTTGTTATCTGAGGCAATAAAAGAGACGCCGCCAGGGAACGCATGAAGTGACGCACTTGAGTAAAGACCCTTCGCCGATAGTTCTCGGTACACGGAATACGCGCGAACCAAGCCACTTCTGCGTGTACAGCACCGGCGATCGCTTTCAGATGACCGAGATTGGCCCCTACTCGTCGATTAAGACATCAACTCTGGTTTGTTCCTTATCTTACAACTTGGCTTCTGTAATAAAATGACTTGGGGAACACTTTCCGCCGATAAAATATGACGATTTAAGGTCGAAGGTTGAGTGTAGACAGGAGTGCGCTGGAAACAATGTGCCGGATCTATTCTCGATCATTTCTCCCGTGAGTGCTGCTTCCTTGCCGCTGATTAGATAACGGTTACCGTGAAGGACTGGGTATTCTCGCCACTAGAGTCCAAAGGACGACGTATATATGCCTGAATGGAAACGTGTATCGATGCACGGAGTCGACAATGCAGTGCCAGGCACATCGCCATGATTCCACCGCTGAGGAAAAACGCGAGGGCATGAACTTAAAGCCGTTGAAAGGGACGCTAAGAATAACTGTTTACTGTTCTTGTTCTCAATAAAAATCGATAGTTTGGCCCTCAGTGGTTGTTGCTGATGTTTTTTTTTTTCGGAGGCAAAAGGCACGCCTGTTACTGAGAAAATTGGATTTGAAGAAATACTGGCTAAACTAGGCTGTGCCTTATACTCTATTTCACAAGTCGTTTGCAGGCCTATGAAGACTCCGGTGATCTAAGCCAATGAAAACGGCGTATGCTGTAAAACGTGTTCCTCTAGACCCCTCACTTCGCGACTGGTGGCGCCGTCACTGTGAAGGAAAGGGCACTAAGAGTCCAGCTACTGCGCAATAGACTAGGCCTACTCGGCGGGCTTCATGTTTATTAATGGCCGCGCAGTTTCGCAGCAGGTCTCCACAGTGCTGTTTTCGTGCTGTCTTTCTCTGCTAATTTAACCAGCTCACGAAACGATCGCCGTACTTTCAAGACACCATCCTGGAATACCTTTTCAGTTACTGCAATAATTGTTTGATAAATAGTCACAACACTGCTAAAATATTTGAGGTGCCTATTTATTACTCCGCCGTATTACTACGTATTACTACGTATTACTCCTCCGATGGCAGAGCCGCAAGCCGCCACGGGACTGGGTGAAAGGCACTCCGCGCGTTGGTCGACTCCGCCCACCGTACGGGGAGAATTAAGAAAAAAAAAAGGTGGGAGCCGGCCGTTAGTTCGATTTAATTAGGGAAATCGGTAACACAAGGCAATAAATCGAAGTTTTTAAGAATGCTTGGAACATGTAGATTGATTTCCCGCGTCAAAAATACGAGTTCAGATTCCTCTTCACTGCACCTTTAACTTGCTAACTAGCAGGCGACTGGTTTAATCCAGATTGGTTCAGTGACTAACAAGCAAACGCATTTCTTTTTCACGTGCATTTAGATACGAACTTCCCATGTGAGCCTTTCACTCCAAAGAATGACTGACAACTGTTTTCTAAATTGGCGCAAGGCTCGCCAACAACTTCACCATCATTCTTAACAAGAGGTACACTGGAAGGTGGTTATTTAAGTAAGAACAGGGGCACGTTAATAGTATTATTCTGGCCTTGAACGCTCTAGAGTATACAGTATACGACTTGTTGAAGAACACATCTGATTTTGCCACGAATAACGTGAACCTGTTACGGCAGGAAAGAACTGCCTAATTCATGCTCCCCGTTAACGCTGTCGTCAACAAAAACAAAAGCCTTCATGAATACCAAGCAGAGTGTAGCAGGCATCTCTGCACCGTAACAATCTAAAAAATAAAACTAAAACAATGAACAAGCCAATCGCTTTGCCACATGCTGTTTTCGACGGCAGCCACAGCTGGCGGTAAAAGCGCTCATAACTTGAGCCGCGATTAACGCTAAGTATATTCTCCCCTTTTTTAAAAGCCCTCGACGGTCCCTCCCTGCTACCGCGCCTCACCGCACAAACTGACAGCACGTCCGCTCCATAGAGCACCGCTTGCGAAGTACCTCCCCGTGGGAGCGCAGTTGCTTCCTGGTTCGCGAGTTTCCCATCTTTTTTTCGCCCTTACTTCCTCATTCCGTTCTTTTTTTCTTCATCCCCACGGGACCAGGCACCGACCAGAAGCCGCTCTGTTCGCTGCCAGCGGGAGGGAAAACTTATTTCGGTGGGGGTTTATCGGCTGCCACATGGGGGCATCGGGTTCTTTCACTTTCTGCGCTGCGTCGTTCTCGCCATTGCTTCCGACGCGGGCCTTTTTACTTTGCTTGCTTGGAACAAAGTGCGATCGTGGTGTCGAGCCGAAAGGCTGCTCGCGGCTGCCTTGCTGGTGAGGGATAGCGGAGGGGGAAAGGGGGGGAGAAAGGCGAGAGGGAAAGTGCTGGGAGAAAGGCGAGGGGGAAAGGGGGGAGAAAGGCGAAGGGGAAAGGGGGAGAAAGGCGAGGGGGAAAGTGGCATGGGAGGTGGAAAGCAAAACTTGCCAGTGATAGAGGGAGTGTTTAGAGAAATAAAAGAGAAAGGGAAAAGTGGAGGTGGACCAAGCAAAAGAGGGAGGCGGCAGTGGGGAGGGGAGGCGGTCTCTATTTTACGCCTCCACGAGCGCACGGATCCCGGCCGCTGCTGCTGTTCCCTCGAAGGGGTGCTTCTCCTGCTGGCAGCTCTCGGTCCTCGCTCGTTGATGACCCTATATTTCAACGCCGACGCCTGGCTCTGGGTTCCGGCGCCGCTCCCCCGCCCGCTCGTGTTCTGTAATCCATGGCAGATCGCTGGCTTTCCGCTTTCTCTCTATTTTTTTCCCCTCCTCGCTTCTCTTACAGCGAGCGACATCGGCTCACTCCTCGTACCGAGCAGAGAAGTAAAACCGTCGTATATAACATGGGCTCTTTCGGGCCCGCAAAAAGCCCCCCGATATTCGGTACCCGGGTAGGCTTCACGTGTGGTTGAATAGAAATCGTATAAGCGAAGTGCTATTGCCATTTAACTGCGTAGGTGCAGAAATCGAGAATAGAAATGTCTGCTTTTTCCTCCATAGGGCTGGCTTGTCGCTTTTCCCCTTTCAGAATGTATCGGAAGCGCAAAGTCGGGCACAACAGAATAGAATACAGTGTGCGCAAGGGGAAAATAAATAGACTTTTCGCATCGCATTTGTGTTGCTTTGCGACTATAGTCCTCCTTTTACCTGTCGTAGTGGCTTAGCGGATATGTGGCGTTTGGTTGTTGGGTACATTGGTCTAAAACAGCTGGTGCGTATTTGCTGTTTCTTCCCTTTCTCCCTTTTCATCCTCTTTTTTTTTTATTATCCCCGAAATAGCGGTTCATGTGTCCATCAAGATCAAGTAAGGTACTGCGTCCTTTTCTTCCTCATAAGCTCCTCCTGATCCTTCCCTTTATACACATGTATACAGGGCGCACACCAATTACGTGAGCCAAATGCTGAAAAAATGCTGAAATGCTGAAAAAAAAAAAAACTCACGAGTTGCGGGGTTTAAGCTAAACAATCTCTCTGCTGGTGGCCGCATTGAGCAAAGAGGCATATGTTTACCTTTCATACATTTCAAAATTAATAACTAAAAATTCTTTACCTTTTGTATCAGTTAAGTACGCGGAAGTTTTCAGCTAGGAAGCAGCAGAGGACGTCGAAAAAAAAAAGGGAATAACTTAAAAATATCAAAAATTATGAAGACATAGCTTTGTTCTGAATGTTTCTCTTTCTCTTTTATTCGCTGGCATCTTGAAAGAAGCACTTTAAACTCTAGACGATGAACAAGGTATCAACCGATGGTGCTCCCACACTGGGAGTAAGGCTGCACGAGCTAATTGGAAGCGCCGTGTCAACGACCTGCACCGGAGCGCTGCCAGGCGCAGGATAAGACAAATGCTTTCGCCGCGACTTTTTTCACTCTCACTCGTTTTTTTTCGGGGCTCGCGAAATAGTGTCACGATGAAGTTGGCGTGGTTAGATTTGCGCCGGTCATAGTTTATGTTAACGCTGTACGACCTTATAATTAATTTTTTCGCCCCTTTCCAGTGGTTTAATTGATGAACTTTTAACTGCCGTAGCCGGAGCAGCAGCTAATAAGGACGCTGCTAACGTTTTTATTGTGTAACGTTAAAATATCGGAAGCGGGCGGTGTGGCTGAGGGAACAAACGCGGGTTAATGACATTCTGGTCATTGGCTTGGGCAGGGCATGTAATGTGAAGGGAAGATAACCGCTGGTCCTTAAGGGTGACGGAGTAGATACCAAGAGAAGGCAAGCGTATAGCAGGGGGCAGCAGAAAGTTAGGTGGGCGGATGAGATAAAAAAAAGTTTGCGGGGATACGGTGGCCAGAACTGGCAAAGTTCAGGGTTAACTGGAGAGGCATGGGAGAGGCCTTTGCCCTGCAGTGGGCGTAGTCAGGCTGGTGATGGTGATGACCTGGAAAATTTTTGTTTCACACCCTGAAAGAAACTCTCTTTGTAAACATAAATTTAGAGAGAGAGGGAGAGAGAGAGAGAGAAATGGACGGAAAGGCAGGGAGGTTAACCAGGTGATGCCCAGTTGGCTAGAACTAGATCAATGCGTTTTTAGTTTCATTACTTAATTTGTGCATTTATTTTTGTTCATCCTTGGCTCACGGCAGCTGAGACACCGAGTATCCCGAGAAAAGATCACAAGATTCCAGTGAAGGTCTGTCCGGCTTTGCCAGCAAATGTTCAGCTGTTGGAGTCGCTTTGATGAGCTGTATTTTATTCACTAATTAGGTTTAATGCATGCAGAATATAAAATACATCGCAAACTTTTCTTAACATTCACGCCTATCCGCTTTTTTCCCCCATACTACGTACGCATGGCCAAAGTACTAGGCCTGCGTTACAAATCGACCCCGACAAAGATTACTACGACATCTAGGAACAACATTTACAACACAGTACACAATAACCCACTAGCAGCGACCACAGCAACACTTATTTACCTTATACAATACCAGAGGCCGCGGGTGAGCCAGCGGGTCTCTCCATCCACTGAACACAGCGACGCCAAAGAACAAAAAAAGAGACGAGGCGTCGTTACTCCGGCTCGGGAGGACTCAAGGGAAAAACAGAGGCTCTCTGAGACCGCGCCAACACGGCAGCCTCAACGCGCAAGAAAATAAACCCCGCACGCACCAACAACAACAACACACAAAGCAAAATAAGAGAACAACGCAGCGATGGTGACACGGGCCCGCGGCAAGAAAAGAGAATGTCCTGCCTCCGGGAACCGCCACTATCTATCACCTGACAAGAACAGTGGCCCCACCCCGTGTTCTCCCGACCGGAGGCAGGTGATAACAACAAACTTCGGACGCAGTTCGCTGGTGGCGATAATTAAAACGCCTGTTCTCCGGCCGGGTGTCGAGAAATCTGGCGAGATAAAAAAAGAAAGGTATGAAAAGAAAGAAATAAAAGTCATGTTTTGTCTAGGCAATTATGTGCAGCTCTCTGTAAGCTGGAGCTACTTTTGGCTCAGGCAGCAGAAGGGCATGCTTAACGACTGCTTCAGCCACCTTTAATGTGACAATTTACACTAAATAAATTGATTTTTTTAAAACGAGGGTTTCGATCAGGACCTTAGCTATTCTTTTCGCATGGTTGAGAAGCCTTATAAGCAACGGTAATCTGTATCGATATAATGCGAAGCTACCTTTGATACTAAACGAATTTTGTGGATACCACAGGAATGTCACATTTCGGTGGTACTATATCTGACGTCACAGTAAACAAGACATTAAAACTGTCCCTATTACTGCTGTAGTTCCCTTAGTAAGGCGGCCACTTAATAATGCAGCCGATACTCCACCGTTGTACGCGAAGCAGCGTTTAATCCACGAGATTTCGCACGTGCTCTGTTCTGCCTCAGTACACAAGTGCTTAACAGTGAAGATGACACCTGCTATTCACAGTTTTGTCGACTCCAAACCGGTACAAAATGGCAGCGTATGCGCACTTGACGCCTTGGGCTTACACAGGTGATGGCGTAGAATGGTACGATAACACGAAGACCGGTGAAAGTCGCCGCACTTGCTGTCGCTTAAGAGGCTGAGCTGAGCGCACGTGTCTGAATCGTAAATTGCCGTAAATACCCCTTCCGTGTGTTCATTTTAAGAGTTTCTTTCTTAAAATCACATTATGCCTAGTGCTAAGTACATTTAAATGTCAATTAGAGAGAGAGAGAGAAAAACTTTATTATGGCAAGTGTGTTTAGACCCCTCTTGGGTCCCTGGACCACCGCACGGTCCCACTCTACGTCGGAACGTTCATGTGGTGTTTGTCCATGACGTCGGCACCCCGAAGCACCGCAGCAAGCTGCGATGGCGGGTCCGGAGACGAGAGCACGACCTCCCAGTCCTCCCAACTTGATAACGCGGGCTGTCCCTGCGGGGGAGGATCAGCAGGGCAGCCGAAAAGGATGTGGGAGAGTGTGGCGTGAGGGTCGCCGCACAGGGTGCATGCAGGGGAGGTGCCACAGTAGTGGGATATCAGCTGAGGAGATGAGAGAGAGCGGGTCTGGAGGCGTCTCCAGAGGATCTGTTGGGAATGGGTAAGGGAGGGGTGTGGAGGAGGGTATGTCCGATGGTCCAAGCGGGGCATTTGCGTGAGCTCTGCAAAGGTGTGCGCCCGTTCTCTCGAGAAACCTGGATCGAGGCCGTCCTGAGCCCGGAAAATCAAACCTCGGGCCAATTTATCGGCAGCCTCGTTTCCTGGATTCCCAGAGTGAGCCGGCACCCACTGGAGCTCTACCCTGCGTGGTAAGTTTTTGGTGGGGGTGTTCAACAACTCCCATGCAGGGGCGTGAATCCTGCCTCTCGCGAAGTTGAACAGAGCCGTTTTGGAATCGCTAAAGATGTAGTTTGCATTGGAATGTACAAGGGCTAGGGCGATGGCGGTTTCCTCTGCCTCCTCAGGCGTACAGCCCGAGGGAAGGCGGTGTGTGAGGGGCTGTGCTATGGCTGGATTGTAACCAACAGCTACAGCTTCATGAGTTGTGCACGCGGCGTCTACCCAAATGGCGTCCTGGGCTTGTCCATAATACTTGTGTAGGGCCTTAGCGCGAGCCATGCGGCGAGGGATGTGGTACTGGGGATGAACGTTCCGGGGAAGGGGTTTCACAACGAGGGGGGTATGAATGTGTCGAGCAATAGCTATAAGGGATGTCTGATTAGCGGGAATGTTGATGCGAAGGGAAGCGAGGATATGCCTGCCAGTTGCGCTCGCGGCAAGTCTCAGATACTGTGTCTAGAGGTGCGCGTCTACTAGTTCCTGAAATGTGTTATGCATGCCTAGTTCAAGGAGCGCACCCCTAGTGTCATGACGTCATGATTAATCCCATTTCACGGAGGCACCTGCCAGGCACCTGTGATGTTATGCCACGAGATTAACTGTGATGTCAAGAAAATCAGGAGGGACTCCTTTAAGGGGAAACTAAAGTGGTTTTAGAATTCACTGAGGTTAAACGGCCCGAATGTGTGAAACATGCAGGTAAAGCCTGCGAAATCGCCGAATAAAGTGGTGTCGGCGCTCAGGCTTCTCTGCAATGCACAGCGATGGGCAGCGGCCCCGATAATGACGTCTCTTATGACGACGCTGAGTTTCCAGCGAATAAATAGTTGTTTCATAGAAGAAAACCAATGGCATCGAAGGTGAAGCTCACGAAGAATATGTTTGGCGCATCGGATGACGCACAGCAGCATGCAGGCGATAGCAGCGCCCATCTGAAATTTCGGCAATAATGACGTCACTGCGAGTTTCCCCGCATTCTCTAATGCAGCGACGGGAAGCCTCAACGTTGTCGCGATTTTAATCTACGATTATTTCACCATTTTAAATGCTAGTGCAAAAACACTTTGCATGATTTAACTAGAAGCTTCACAGATTCAAATTCTTGAATTACTTCGAATTCAAAAAAAAAAAAAAGAAACTACTTCAGCTTCTCTTTAGAGGGGTTTGCCGCTCTGTTTCTGAGTCGTATCCGACTACAGCTCATATTAAAGACAGGCTGAGGCTACGAGAAGAAAGCAATAACAACATGAGCAAGCCGAAGATGAAAGAGGCTCTGCCTCGGGATCTTGCGCAAAGCCTCGGACGCTGACTCCCAATGCCGCAGGACAAGAGCGATCGAGACGCAAGCCGGCAGAAAAAAAAGGAAGCCATCGAGCGAGTGGCAGGCTCCCGACGGCGAGTAAAACAAGACAGATGGACGTGACGGCCTTTATCTGCGGCCAGCAGGGGTACGTAGCTAGAAGCCACGGATCAGTGGCGGCGCGTTTTCCTTGCTCTTCGGTCCAGTGGAACAACGCTACATGATGGTTTCTCCTCCCACGTGCCTTATGGCAGATAGACAGTACACAGTATGAAGTCGGGGGAATGTTGTTTTCTGTTCGTGGGTGACTGCTTGCGTATTGACGGCGTGTCGTTTGCGCTGGTCGCTGTTTGATAATATTAGATGCATGGCTATATTATTTAATTTGCTTAGGAAATTAGGAACGTCGTTGGCACAACGGCGCAAACCACGATGTATTATTTCGAAACCAATTCCCCATCCCCTCCTTCTGCAAACACACAGAACAGTGAAGCTGGGATCGTAGTGCATAGGAACGTGCTCATGAAAGTTTATGCGGATGACGGGTGCGTCGATGTATTCCTGTGCGGTTTGCTTTGTATGGAGCATGGTGAAAAAAATATGAGCAAATGTTAGAGGCTGTTTCGCGTATTCGATTATCGTTCGATTACAGTTCGGAGAAAAGTCGGACAATGCCAGTGCTACAAAACAAAATAAAGCAAATTATCCAAGTCAGTTTAGCGAAAAAAAAGTCGTCATTGTGATGCATCTACTACACTTCGTTTAGAAGCTTGCATGCATAGTGCTGCCTGTTCGGTACTTTTGCTCGCTTGCATTTTTCGAAACCAGGTATACACATTGTTTTAAATTGTTGCCAGCAGGAGTTTATCTTTGATGGTTAATGGTTACCGTGGACGAGTCGCTTCGTAAGGTCATACGGAATTATTTACTAAAGGAAAGCCGCACACTCACACTGCTACTAACCGCCTGCAGTAAGCAGTAAGTTACTCGTTCTCTCCGCGTCATAGACTTGCTTTTAAAGCCACAGCCTTCACTGGCGAGGAAAAAAAAAGTTATAGCTGGTGTTGAGGAAAAGAGAGGGCGCAGTCTCACTTCTTGGTGGACACCTAATTCGTGCCGTCGGAGAAGGGATGCATGTGGGAGTGAGAGAAGAAAGAGAGAAAGAGGTGCCGTAGTGGAGGTTTCCGGAATATTTTCGACCAACTGGGGATTTTTGACGACCACTGGCATTGCACAGAACAATGGATTCTTTTGTGTTTCGCCTCCATCGAAACGCGGCCGCTGCGGCTGGATTGAATCCGGGTTGGAGAGGAAACCCAGCGGGCGCATGTGTATAATCGCGCGACAATATCCGGGACTTAGAGAAGGGGAGAGACATGGAGAGAGAAGACTAAAAGAACTGTTTATGAGGAAAGACGCGATAATTTTACCTGAATCGCGCCATGAGAGAAGTGACCAAGGAAGTGAAAGATTGAAGAGACAGAGAGGCACCGCTGTGGAGGGCTACGCAGTAAGTTCGACCAATTTGAGTTCTGTAACATGCTATGGCTTTGTACTGCACAAATATGAAGGGAACTGAGTCACCGAAACCAAGGAGCACTAGGAAAAAAAATAAAGCTGAAAACATTCCCCTGTGCTCCTTTGTTTTTGGTGGCTTTTGGCTTCCTTCATTTGTATGTTAAAACGAGCCCCTCATTTCCCTTTCCTTGTCTGCTCAATAGCTTAACGAGAGCCTCGGTTCTGGCTGTCTTGATGTCATAGATAGCATAAGAGGGTTCTCGCACAGCTGCCCAGTATGTGTTCGGGGCAGTGTGACTCGGTGTAGTACGCACGCAGAAGAGCGTGCACAGTCTGTGCTGCTGCCGCTATTCCTTTGAATAATATGCGGCAAAGAATCACAAATAATTTATAGATAGAGCTGCACTTGTTTTTATCCAAAATAGACAGGTTCTTATACCCGAGATTTCTCGTGTAACGTCGGGCAAATGTTAGTTCAGTTTTTTAGGCACCGCACATTCAGATGTCTTTGTGCAAGTCGCGTAGACTGGCAGCGTGTTGAACTTTTCAGAATTTCGGCAATCTATAGCATGATATCACTCGTGCCCTATCAAGGTAAGTAGCTCCGAGGATTGAAAACGCGCATACCAGACACGAGCAATAATTTCGTTTTGCAATGTCAACAAAGCCCAGTAGCTGTCCTTGAGAAGCTGGCTTCTTAGCACTATGACTTATAAAGTGAAGAAGCCAACTTCAAACGTAATGTGCTTTGCGTGGAAACATGCCCATTATTGCAAGGACAGAATGGCCCGTGTCTGTCTACAGGTGGTTAAGAGAATGCTACACTGAATACGGTAAGAATTTTTGGACATTCATTTTCAAAATAGGAACAAAAATGTATGAAGAAGCGGCTGATTCTGTTGTGCGGGCTGACAACTCCGCAGCAGTGGAGGAACCGGAGTTTCCGTGGCATGAAAACAGCCGCCTTTTCACAGGTGGATTTTAAGAGCCGTGTTTACTCTGCAGCGGCACTTGAAATATACGAAATTAAAAGTTTTAATGCGCAAGCAGTAAAGGAAGGCCATATACTTTCGGTGGCGAGGTTGTCGTTGCGTTAATATCAGGTTTTACGCCAATGCCTCGGAGGGACGTACTGTAGAACAAACGACAGAAACACTACTGCTCAGAAGGAAGAAAAAAAGGAGAGGAGGGGAGATTGGACATTAGATTCTAACATTTGCGATCATTTTCTGGCTGTTCCGATCTTTCCCACCGGCTCACTGCTTCAAAATTGAGACGAAGGCTGCAACTCCTGACGCTGTATAATATAAGACACTTGCTGCATAAAATTGGGAATTGCACCCCTCATTTTGCCTACGAACAAACTTTATGAAGTATGTACACCTAGGTTCTCTTGCCTTGTGTTCAGAAGTGAAATCAAGTTTTTTTTTTATTTTCTGCGCTGAGTTGTGATCAGATTGATTTTGATGATTTACCTCGCTCTTTGCATACGGCATGGTGATGTCACTGGAGCCAATAAAGCCGTATTGAATTCTTTTTTTTCTTTTCTTGCTTCGTGCTCACAGAAGCGCTTCGCCTCTTTCGATGCATGCTCGATATATTTTCTTCACTTTTAATTTTCGTTTTTTTTTTTTCTCTTTTTTCCTCGATACTTTACCATTCAATTTAGTCGACGTCGCGTAATTCTTCGCGTAAAACGGCATGATTAAACGAACAAGTGGAAAGTACCGGAAGGTGAAGAGAACATTTTGCACTGAAGCATGTGAGTGTAATCGATACTCATTGGTTTCTTCAATAATTTCTTTTACGGTAAAACACCAAAAAGGTGGCGACAGAGAAGCCAGTTTATTCCAAGATCAGCTTCGACTTTGCACAGACGCTGACACCCTTGTCTCCCTTTACCTTGAGGGTGAGCGATGACTCGCCCTGGAAAAAGCAAAAACGAGAACAAAAATATTCAGTGAACCGCACATTGCTTTATTTCTACTTCAATAGCGTAGAATTGCTTTCCATGCTTCTTATTGACTACGGCTAACGAATATTCATCAAGGCGCCAACTGCCTACCTCCTCCGTGGAAAAACTTGCCCTGTTGTTTATTCTCACAGCACACAGCACGGACAAACTACATCTCTGAATTATTGACTCAGACCAGGTAAGAGAATGTATGCAAGAGAGCAACTTGTGTCGCTTACCAAACATGGTCAGCTCCAACACAGGCTGCTCCCTTCGATTGTGGACGTGTTCCGAATGTTCTAAGAGGATTTAACATGACTTAATCCGTCTTAACCTAGCTGAATCTCTTTCGTGACACACAAAGAAAAAACTCGAACAAAAGAAACGTCTGCAAACATTTTAGTACACACATCTTTCGCGATTGCTGCTGTCATCGCAGCAATCCCAAGTTTCACTGCGAATTTTCAAGGAGAAGGGACAAGAGCAGCTGTGAAATAAACGTTCTAACCGGGGGGTCATAAAAGTTAGTCATCGGTTATTCATCTAGCCAGTTATTCATTGAGAAAAGAACTACCGTAATTTCTGGTATACAAGTCGCACCCGGTGCGTAGTCGCAGGGACCGAGTGTACAAGTCCGCGATGCCTACCCCTCTTACTTTTTCTCCAATCAGAACGAAAAATTATGCAGCCTCATAACCAGCCGTAAACGGCGTTATCCTGGCTGTTAGAGCAAGAAAAGTCTATAATTTCTACATTTATAAAGGGCTCGTCTTCACTGTCTTCTTCACTATGATTTTACTATCCGAGAGGAAGCGTTCCTAGCACTGACTTCGCAACCTTCCTTCTGATGAGGTGAAACGCTGAGCAGATCATTAGGCTGAACATTTGTGATACCACCCAGACCGCGCATGCCTTATGAATCCCGGCGCCGATTATTAACATTGTACTCTTTCTTTCCGAAATTTGTACTCTTCTTTTTTTTTCTTTTTTTTTCAGTGTGGGCTGTAGGCAGAAGGCGCGGGACACTGTTTGAATGAAGGAACCTGTTATTGCCAGTAATCACGACCATTATATACTACGCGTTGGCAAGAAATGCAAACACAACACAATTGTCATCGTAAACAACCTCGTTACAGCGAGAACTATATTAAGAGAGTAATTACTCATTGGAATCCACCCAAGCGAAGCCATATGGCTACAAAGGAAAGCTATAAAGCTTTATCAGAAACTTCGTAGTTAAAGAAAAATTTATCCTTGTCCATGGTTCGAACCCGGTACCAGCGATTCACCGTAGCAGTCGCTCTAGCAACTGAGTTAACCGGAACGGCAAGCTTATGGTAGGGCGAGAGCGAATTGATCAATAACTCGAAATGGGAACAGTGTTCATCAAATGAGTAATAACTCCCTTAATACAAATAAACTCCGCCTTGGGGGTTTCCCCAAACATTTGACCAATAGTGAGCGCTGCTTTGTGCGATGCATGTAATAATAGGTGATTTTGATAATAAGACTACTGCATAATCCGCACATGTAGATAATTCGCACAGCGCGAAGTTTTAACATGTAAATATGTATAGTCCACAGACTGTGTACCACAATATGCGTTACTTATATTAAACCAAAAAATAGTGTAATTCTGACTCATGACCGGGTATTAAATTTTGTCAAAAACCGGCTAGGTACTTGCTTTCACATTTCTCGTGCCTACACAGCGCCTCGTCAAATAAGGTTTAGAGAATCAAGACACGGACGTACCGCGGGCGCCAGTGTCGGGATGGGCGTGACGACGGTGCCCTTGTAGGTCTGCCCTTTCTTGATGGGGCACTTGACAACCTCCTTGCACATGTTGGGTTCGACACCAGGCACTGGCACGGTAATTCCGAAGAGCTTGGTCGTTGCCTCAAGCACCGCGGTCTCGCTGTCCTGGTCTGAGGAGAAAAATGCAAGCAGATTAATAAGGTAGAGCCATCGCCATGCGGTCGTTTTCGGGATCTAATGTATACCAGTCGCTAGTATTGTTAAAGGAACGCTAAGAACAAGTTGGAGTTAAAGTGTATCGATAGATTAGCGGGTTCTATTGATATTGCGGCAATTTTAACTGAACTACAAAAGATGAGGAAATTTCATACTTGTACCGCCTCCAGAGACAGTTTTCACAAGCAAACTAAGACGCGGATCTCTGAGTGTATTCACACCGACCGCTGTGCACTTCGAAGCGGTGATCACGGAGTCCTTTGCGTCACTACCTTTACGGGTAAATCTAATTTTCTTAGCAGTAAAGTCATCTTTTGGTGCCGAAAAAACGTCAGCCTAGCCAGAAAGGCGGGATCAATCGATTTTCATGAAGAACAAAAAGTCTACGTAGTTCTCATACACTCTAAACGCAAAGGAGCAAAAAAACCCAGTAAGCTTGTCCTCTGGTGCAGTCCCTTTTATAAAAGGTAGTGCGCTAGAGCACAGCTTGCTCCCTTTTTAATCCCATATAGGCGTTTTTGTGTTTCGGATTGACAGGATTGCATGTAAGAATAAGCACACGAAGAAACAAGACGAGAATAAAAAGCGCTTATCTTTGCGACCATCTTACTTCTTGTCATGCATGTGTTTTAATTATGCGCGCTGCTGCTAACAAGTATGTTGAGCGAAATAGTATAGTAATACGTGTTAATCTACAAGTCATGTGGTGCATTGTACCTTTAAGCTGTGCGTTCATTCACGTCTAGTAAAGGAGGAGGAGGAGGTAGAAGAGGAGAGGCAGGGAGGTTAACCGGAAGATTAATCGGTTTGCTACCCTACACGGGGGAAAGGAGTGAGGGGATAAAAAAAAAAGAAAGAAGAGTAAATCATAGCTGAAAAACCGAATGGTTAAAACTTCCGAAAGAATATAGGGAGCTCTTCTCCGAAACTGCAGAAAGCGCGACGACAGCTGGCTCTGAAAAACGCACTGCACGCACTTAAGCAGTCAGCATGGGAAATAAAAAAAAAAAAATTGAGGGGACACACACGCTCCTCTGTAAGGGTATGGCACAATAGTGTTAATGGGTCCCTTCAGCTGCCCGAGCTTCTCTTTGCGTACTACTTCGCGGGCACTGTCATTATCTACTTTACATTCATAGATTCACGGGTAATCCTCCTACCACTCCTGGAACAGTGGTAGTGCGGTTATGCAATGCGCCATTGCTCCGGCAGGTGGTTGTTTCAAACACAGCCTCCAGTGAGGCTTGTAAGACCTAGCCTGCTCTTCCTGAGCAACCTTTCGCGACCAGTCATAAAATTTACTGGCACCTGCCACGGTGGGCGGTTTGTTCACAATCCTTTTGGCAGGTTATGATGACGTCACAAGGTCACGTGACGTAGGTGGCAGGTTGGCCACCTGCTTTCTCGCTCACAACGTCGACGCCGGATTTTCTGCAGAACAGGAGCCTTAACGCTAATTAGATTAGTTAGCTTACTATTCGCTCTTGCATCTCTTTCTTCCGCTTGTGTGGCGCAGCTGAAATCTCCATTAGAGGTCTCCGTCTACGCTCCTCTTGAATCATTGCGCATTTCTGTCTATGTGTGTAAGTGTGGCGTTACTCTCTCCACGTGCATGTCCTCAATCAGTGACGACCACAAGGGAATGAGCAGCGGTTACTCACCGGACACCATTTCAAAGTGAATCTTGGCTTTGGTGCCCCTCTTCATCACGCATGGGTCCGAGCTGCAAGGCTCGACCTGCACCGAGATGATTTCAGCGGTGCTGCCTGCGGAAATGGTAGAAAGGAAAATAAGAAAGAGAACTACTAAGAGCATTATTCCTTTAATTAGGGAAGAACATTCAGAAAGAAGAAAAACGAAAGCTGCATTGAGCAGCGGAGAACACTGCCGCGACTCTGTGACACATTTTTAAGGTCTCGTCGAGCGGCTCGAAATGCTGGCACTCTTAAAAATTGCTCTACCAGTAAAGCGCTCGTGCTGTGGAAAAAAAATAGACAACAGCTGAACGCTACGGTCGCTCAGCCGCGATGACAGTGGCTAGAGTTGTCGGAGAAAAGGAAGAAAAAAAAAAAACACCTTAGAGATTAAGAAAAAAAAATCCAGACAGTAAAGCTTCTCATGCCTTATTAAAACTTTCTTTTTTTTTTTTAACAATTATTGCTCCTACATCAACTCCAGCGTGGAAGTAAATAAACATGTCTCTTTGTTTCAGTAACAGGGAACTTCTGCCAGGTCAGACTTGGGGCTTGCGATCCGATTTGTATGCGTTATTAGGAGCGATCCAATTGTGCATGCTTATTTCTCACAATCAGCGTTTACGCTCAGAGGGACGCTTAATTAGCTTCGTTTGTGTTTACTGCGTTGGATTATTACGTCTGTTTCAAATATATTATTGCTTAAGAAATCGGTAATGAACAAATCGCCACCCAGGATTATTATCTGTATTTTATTCTTGGTAATGTCGAACATGAAAGAAGGATTGAAGACGAAGTGTTACACAGAAGCATATTCCACCAGTGTAGTGCTTTGTGGTTTTAATTTTGCTACATATATATGCATGCAAAAGCATCGCTAATTCAGCTTACTGCTGAACGCCCTGTTTGCTTACTGCGCTCTGCGTCTCAAAGTGATGCTGGGAAGAAAGCTTTCCAGATCATGGAAGTAAGCCGACATTTAGTGAACGTTGAGCGTCAGTGGAGCGAAAACGGACAAACGTGGCAATACAAACGGAACAATTTGAAACAATCTTATAAACTAGTGGAGGATAAACACATCTCTGCCTTTTTGTTCGGAGATAGGGAAAAAAGTGTGAAACTGCTATTGTTGCTGACTATTTTGCCCTCGCTCGATTGAACTTAATGAGAAATTTTTCAGTCGCTAACACAAATCCGCCTTTCAGATTACATTACCGCGGCACATACGATAAAGCAGCTTATCATACTTTTGTTTGCTTAACCACAGGAAAAAATTAAAAGTTAATCTGACTAGGTGGCAAACAGATTAAGCGGAGTAATCCTATGTCCTGGAAAATTACTGCATTTGAGAAAGAAGCTTTTCAAACCCTGCGCACGCTATATGAAAAGAGAGACAACGACGTTCAGCATTTGCCACGTGAGCTGCAATTATGAAGTCAGTCGCGACTGCGCTGCAGGGCTCCTGTCACGCTAATTTGGTTCGAGATTTATGGTGTGAACATTTTGATAATTGTTTTGTATTGTGCTACAAATCAGGCTGTATCAGGCTTTTCACAGTTCATTCGGATCAACTGCTTGCTTTTGCTTAGAATTTTTTCTCTCTGTTTTGTTGTCACTTTATTCATTTCTTCTTTCTGGTAGTTTTCCATTTTTGTACTTACTTTTGTTCTACTCAGCAATCGTGTTGTCAACTATTGTCGGTAGTTTCTTGCTATAAAGAAAAGTGGGCTGCTTTGTTTATCAATCTTTTAATTTTATTTGTGTATTTTTGCTATAACTTAACTTTTCCTTGTTTAATTTCTTGGTTCTATATATAGTAGCAGCCGTAATAGAGTTTTAGCACAGTCATACGGCAAACACAGTAATCACAGTAACAACTGTGACCAGCCGTCAAAAGTGGCTAGGTAAGCCTGGCAATGATAGCAGTGACAACCTGTTATCGTATTTGCTGCATGGCTGTCCGGCTGTGCTAAAACTCTCTAACGATACGAAGCACGCTTTGGTGAATAAGCTCCTTTAAGGCTTTAAATAACCAAAATTAGGCTGCTCTTTATTTTTATGTTGGCTAATGCTGCTGGTGCGCTCGAGTATAAACAGAAGTATCTTTTCTCTCTTCTGCCACCTAACGAAAAGTTGGAACGCCGAAGCGTGTCCCGTAATGTTTTGACAGCGGCTGAACGTAAACTCCCACTGTGCTAAAAATACTGGTTTTGAAATTAGAAAAAATGCTAATGTATTAAAGTAAATAAATATCCCAACAACACTGTCGGCATTTGAGAAAGCTTTGCTGCAGTCCTCGCTTGCATTGAGGCTAAAAACGGCAGAGAATCAAGCCAACGCTGCTAAGTGGGCAAGTGGCGCCATCGCGCGGCCTCTCTGTGTACTATTTCACTGACGTCGATGGGAGTCATTGCATTAGCGCGGAAATTACGGAAGTCCACATCGTGGGAGAAGAAAAAGGATAAATACGAATTCATCGAGGTCTCGAGTTGGATTTTCAGCTCAAAGAAAGGAAGGCCATTACTGAAAAACGCGCGAAACAGTTCTAGGAGTTCTCGAAAGAGAAACATGGTAAAGGAGTACAGCTAGTCTCACCTGGCAGCATGATGCAGCCTTAAAGCTTTATACTTTTTTTTTCTTGTGGTGTAGTGTCTTGTTAATCGCTTATTTTCCAGGAAGGCTCGTTTTCGCGCTCTTATAGTACTTCTGTTTTTCACACGCTAAGCATTGTAGTGCTTGCCGTTTCTTTTTTCCACTTGTTTTCACCTTTACTTATCCTCTTTTTTGAAGATATGTGTTTCCCAATCTTTCATCGCCGGGACGCACGAAAACTTCCGTTTTACCTTGTTCCCTATTACTTCATAAAATTTGCTCGGCCAATAGGAAGACGTTGAGTACGCCGAACTTTGGGAACAACTCTGGACAGATATACTCTCTTAGTGGTAGAAAAAAAGGTCATGAAATTGTAGGGAACATAAAGTACGACATGAGTGAAAACTCTGGGTGACAGTGGTAAGTGTCGCTGAAATGCTTGAAGGGGACGTTTCAGAAACCGTTGGCCAGTTGAAAGCAAGACTCACCGCAGTCATCGTAGACGGCATCCCTGATCTGACCGAGAGCCGAGCCGACGGCGAGGAGGAAGACGGCTGTGCGAAGCATCGTGCCTGTAAGCGAAGAACTAAGGGCGTCAGTGACGGGCAGTGTGGGACGCTATATAGCACCGCAGAACAGATGCGACCGATCGCACTCATCCGGGGGCGGATCGTGCGTCAGCCTTGACCGATTCTGAAGGCTGACGTACATACCTGCGATGCTGATAGCGGACATCGCATCGTTGGTGTATGCGCAGCGGAGAGGACGTATCGCCATTCCTGGCCTCTCGCACAGATGATGAATTATAGAGAGTATTATGTTTCAGCACATTTAGTCATGTTGACACGTTTCAGCTACATTCGCGCGTCCATGGCTTGAAGTGTGGCGTCAAGGCGACAACTTTCTCGCTGATCGGCTTTATTTCAGGAGTTTGAGCCTAGAATCCCACGCCTCCTTCTGACTTCCATACAACAACGGTATAGAGAATAAGGCGAGTTGCTGATCGGTCAGCACGAATGATTCCCCTTCATGCTGGAGTGAGTGTAGTGCCTTTCAGCCAATCGCGTGGCGGCTTCGCTATCCCTTATTTTGTTTTTTAGGTTTCCGTGAATAAACAGTTTCAGTGGCAGGCAACATAGTCGCAGATTAGGCCCACGGAAATAGAAATACACGTGGGCTCTTTGCTTTCGCAGGTCACTCTACGTATTACTATGTATCACTCCGCCGATGGCAGGGCGGCAAGCCGCCATGCGACTGGCTGAAAGGCACTAAACGCGTTGACTCTTCCTACTCTAGGAGGTAAGTTCAAAAAAAAAAAAAGTGGGGGTCGGGAAGTTCATTATCGGCTGCATAGGACAATAATTGGGAGTTTCTAAGAATCCTTGGAGAGTGTAGATCGAGTTCCAGGGGTAAAAAGGCAAGCTCAGAATCCTCTTTAGTGCACCTTTCTTGCGGCCTACAGGGCGCTGGGCACTCTCCCAGACGCTCTCACGACGCTGTTGTGGCCGCAGGGCAGGGCGCGCACCCGCGAGCGAACAATGGTGAGCCTCTGTGCGTTCCTCGAACAGACGGGCTTGACGTCCCGCCTGTTCTCCGCCAGGTAGTTACGTGCAGTAACCGAACGCTCCGCGTGTGCTACCTTGGACGATGAACAGCTGGACGCCCCCGCTCCAGCTGTTTTTTTGTGCTTTGTGTCGTGCGCGTGTGTTTGTACTGTGCTCTGCAAGACCTTCACGTGCATGTGATCTGTATATATGTTATTATGTTAATATGTAAATAGTTTTATTACCAGTTTACCTCTCCCCCTGTCCTTTCTACTATCCCCTCACTTCTTTCATTTCACTTCTACACTCTGCCTGCTATCCTTTATTTCCGCTGCCCCAGCTCAGGTGCTTCCAGCAGCGATGGCTGATGCCGGGGCTAGCAACAATTTTTTTCCTTCCATTTATCATGTATATTAAAACCACTTACTACTACCACCTTTAGGACGAAATTTGCATTTAACATGAGAGTTGTTATGACATGCCATAATCAGGTTTACAATGCTTTATAGACTTCTTATACAAAGGATTTCGAATTAGCTATTTTTGTCAACTATGTAATTGTTCCGCATTTAACTTAATGTACTTTTAGATCTATCTGCATAGACGGCACAGCATACTGATATGGATCTTCTTGTACGAATATTGTAGTATATTCTGCACATTGGTATTGATACGAAGGTGATTTGTCTGCACTTAAATCATTCGAGTAAACAACAAAAAGAAAAGA
Organism: Amblyomma mixtum; assembly: GCF_055824585.1. NCBI lineage: Eukaryota > Metazoa > Arthropoda > Arachnida > Ixodida > Ixodidae > Amblyomma > Amblyomma mixtum. The sequence goes on from NC_143013.1 coordinate 286,794,141, forward strand.
ACCAATGGAAGAACCTTGAGGTACCCTATGCCTCATTACCAATTCGGTGTCCCTATTTTAACAAGCTGATATCTGTTGGTAAGATAATCGTTGAATAATTCTTCAAATTTCCAGTAAATGCAATTTCTCAAAAAGTGTATCACGATCTATTGTGCCAAAAGTTTTGGTCATAATTAAGAATAATGTCAAGACAATTTGATTATAATGTAAAGCTGGTTTAACTACATTATTCAATCGCCTTATAATATTATGGTACTCCTGTCCTTCCGAAACTCAGACTGTGTCTGGGATAATAACCAGCGTTTATTAGAAAAATGGATCATCAGAATTGAAATATGTTTTTCAAAAATCTGCGTAATAACAGATAATAATGTGATTTGAATATAGTTGTCTTCTTTTTGCCTTGTTTATATATTTTTTGGAGGATGGATATCTTCATCTGCATCGGAATTGCCCCGGTCACAAGAATGCCGTTAGGAATGCGGATAATTGTAGTAGTTAACTTATCAATATTGGCACGGAGTTTGCGAGCCCTGATAAGGTCGTATCCCAGTGGCTTATTAACTGAAAATGATGACAGTATGTTTGCTACATCTGTTTGGTTCTTCTCAGGCCAGAACGCTGCACAGCAAAGTTTTTGAAATGGGACATGCAACCCTGCGTTTGTTCACTTTATCCTTAAGGCGTATCGACGAAGTCCCAAACGCTGAGTTGAATATTATTCCGGAGACCTCTACTACGGTACCTTTTCTACCTTTCTTCTTACACTCCCTCATTTATCCTATACCTTACGGCGCGGTTCAGGTGTCCACTGAGATATGGGAGACAGATACTGCGCATTTTCTTTTAAAAAAAGAACAATTTTAAATTTTTTATATTTCGCACATTGCTCTTGAGGCATGCAATTTTGGCAAATCGATTACAAGGGCTCTGATCTAAATTTCGATCTCTGCCTCGTCCAATTATTTCGTTGAGGTTTGACCATATTTCTTTCGTGTTTCCTTTCGCGCGTTGCAATTTCGTCGTAAAATACTTTCGGTTTGCGAGTCTAATCTTCGCTGTTGAACGATTACGATGAGCACGAAACTTGCTTAAGGCTGTATTTTCAGGCTGTAGTTTGCTTCTTTCAAGTATATTTCTTTTCAATAACACAGTAACAACGACTGAGTTCTTCACCGTAACAGAACAAGTGACGAGCGTCAGGACTCCGACGAGATATCACCGGAGAGCGACGCTTTAGAACACATGAGGTCGCGTGAGGCCCAAGAAGACCAAGTTTCTGCAATAAATAGCTATATTATTGTTCATTATTTTTTGATGCTTAATATCTCCTTGAGCAATACACTCAACTGCGTCTATTGAGGCATTTTAGACATTCGATTTCAGGTAATAAAATCAGCTAGCCTAGCCCATGGTTTCTTGAGTTATAATACTCTACTGTGAACGATAATGCATTAGTTGTTTTTAAAAGGCTGAGACTGATGGGGGCATGGAAAGAGAATAGACATTAAAAGGCTGTTCCTAATAGGATGCCAGGAAACGGCTGATTCGCTTAGAGCTGTGTGTAGAGAGTACCCGAAAGCGCACTGAGAAAACCCGACCTCGCTACCTTATTCACTTTTAGAGAGTCAGCTCCAATACTCGCATTACTCAAGGTCGCGTTAGTGTCAAACACAAGGTCATTCAAATGGGACCAGTGGGTGGCACCACTGTTACACAGATTGTGGACCACCTAATTGGTGTAGAATGTTCGGAGTGTATCAAACGATTCAGCGCGTTACGGTGCATAAGAATACTAGTCGAATCAAAGCGTAGAGTATAATTGGGATTCGAACCGACGACCTTTCCTTCCCTAAACCATGACTTCTTGAAACTTCAAATGTCTATTACGGCCAAACTAATTTACGCAGCACATTCGAAGTACGTCAAACGATTTGTCTTCTTGCGCTGTATACTTTGGCGTATAAAAAGTATATATCCGGATATAACGAAAAAATTGTACCGGATATAGCAAAGATGGCTAATGACGCAGTATTCATTCGATATTGCTAATGCTCTGTCCTCATGCGTGCCTCAGCGTTTTTTTTTCTCTAACCAATGCTGCCGCTCCGTGAGGCACGTATATCAAAGTATTTGTTCATCAACGAACTGCGCGTGTCGGTAGAAGAGTCAGCGTCAGCGCAAGCATTGGAGGCGTAGGCTTCTCTTTGTACGTGCTGGCGTTCAATGCACCAGGCCGTTATCAATACTAGTATCACCCACCTTTGAACTCAGGAAAGAGAAAGGGAGTCATGCGTGAGATAGCTTTGGCACATAGAAGAGGCGTCACATCAGATAACCTTTTGTACAATGTGGTGAGTGGTGTTGGAGGCGTTAAGTTCGAAGATGGCTTCATAAATGAGGAAGTTTGCAGTGGCCACGGGTTAGCTCAGTAGTATGTAAACGCTGCGTTGGACATCGTAAGGTGCGGTTAGGTACTGAGATGCAAATATTTGAGATCCTGTTACATAACCGGGTGGAGTTTGCAACGCGCGAGGAATTATCAGCGCATGTGCGGCCGTATCGTGCTTGGAACACGAGCGTAATATGATGCAAGAGAACTTTTGCCAGAACACGAGCCCATGGCCTTAAATCTATCAGCACCGAGTGCACTACTAAGCAAGACAGGGTTAGTAGCGCAAAGAACATTAGGAAGATAATAATTAATATTTGGGTTCGCGTATAGGATTAAGAGCACGCCACTAAAGAAACGTACAAGCCATAGATAAAGCCATAAGTCATAAAGAAACGTACAGTGACTTTAATGATGATTTCTTGAGCAGAGTCCGGAAATATCTCCTTGAATTTTTTAGGAGAAAATAAACAAGACACAAAGGGATCAACATTCATTGCTCTGTACGGTACAGAGAAAGAGTGGCACATAGTCCGATTTCTTTAATGCCTACGATAACTCTGGACTATGCAATTTACTCATAAAAAAGTTAAGCTATTGGACATTCCGATTTTCGACGTGACAAATAAAACCGTACAGCTAGCGGTAGTAATTTTTGCCTCCAGAAGGGGACGAAAACATTGGGTATTTCAAGGCAGTTTTTTGAAACTCTGCAGGAACGGTCATGACACGTTCACAGCTTCCTTTGAACATATTGAGCACTGTTGCGCGTATCCAAGAAGCGCAAGTAATCGGCCCAGTATCGGAAATGGATGGTTTTACTGTAGTCATTTGTAGCACCGGCCTTTGCCAGTACATTTCCAATACTGGGCCGATTAGCTGTGCTACTTGGGTACCCTAAAATGCACGCTTTCTGAGGTTCGGATGAGTGCCCCCACGTGTATTCCAAGGTTAGCAACGTCTTTCATTTACGCCCAAATTCTGCATCCCCTTTGAAGAGGATTTACAAGGCGCTTCGGACATTAGGAAATGAAGAGGATATGCGAATGCAAGAGGTATCGAGGTAAAATCGTCCCAAATTATTTTTTATATATTTGCACTCCGGTTCAACCCATAACGAGAGTAGTAGCCGTCGCAGAGGTAGTCTGCCATTATCTCGTAGACACACATCGATATAAAAAAAAGGGAAACCAAATGTTAGCACGCGCCGCTTGCAACCAAAATCTTATAATTATGAGAGAATGTCATCACATAAAAAATTCAGCACCATAAAATGCGAGGAAATTGCAATTGAAAGCTCTCAAACAGCTTATTTTGCACGAATTCAATTGTTTTAATATCCAGTGTTAATAATAGCCTCACGCAACTGAAGCATATTCGAGAATGAAATAGATGCATCAATGCATCTTCGTGAAACAACAGCGCTATCGGATACGGTCGCTTAGAGAAGGCAAACAGAATGAAGCACTGATGTCCTTTGTGCCTTCTAAGCAAACAAACATTCCTAATGCTTTTGCCGTAACTGTGGGATCGTGGCATATATTTAAAGACGCCGCCAGAACAACAAGAAGGGGAGAAAAGAGAAGCAGAAAAAATAGTAAGGCAACAACATTGTATTGGTCACCGTTATTCCATTCGTATTCACCCTGTATTGTTATCGACAATAACTATGGAGAGAAGGAACAGGCTCGAAAAGGTCAATGACGAGTGCCATTCCTATCGGCTGCCTCATTCCACGGTAAACAGAGGATGGATAACGTAGACATGCTGTTCGAATACGTATCTATTAAACAAAAATACTGAAAATCCTTGACAAAGACAATGACTGCGATAAGCGGGCACCAGCGCTGTATGCTATGCAGATCGGTAGCAACTGCCCCGGAATATTGCCCTAGAGGTCCACTACTGGTTCTTACTCGCCATACTGAGCAATTCAACTTCGAGACTCCCGAGCGTTGTTGGCAGGGTAGGTAATCGAAACCGTCAAAATTTGTTTGAAGGGAGGTTGAGGAAAAGTAAACGAGAAGAAAATCAGAAATAGCGTGGGCGCAATTTTTTCGTGTCTTGCGCACAATAACACTAAAGGCATTTGCTCCTCCAGGCCTTTCATGTTGTTGAGCAAATCTGCGTGTTTTGATTATGGTCTCTCCAAGAATTTTCAAACCACAAAGAAAGCGAAGAGATGGAGCATTTCGACCCCTCGGGATTCAATTACGACAGTTTGAAGGTCAGTTCTTTTTATTTGATCCTACTGACGCTGTGTTTTCTTCGAACGCTGATATCTTCTGGAGACCTTTGCTATATCCTCAGCGTAGAAATCGGCTCATTATATCTCGGACAGTGCAGCCTTTTACGTCATTCGAATGTTTGCATAAAGAAACATCGTTCGACGCGACAAAAGCCGGAAATCCGTTTCTGTATCGCCTCTGTACACACTTAGTTCAGCAATACATTCGACTGCAAGATAGAGGAATACGAGAGAGATAGAGGCTGAAGGAATTTAATCAAGATTTGACAAATTCTTGCAGTCCACTAAGAAAAGCACCTCTTCGATAAAATGCAGACGAATAACAAATACGCTCATCCTGTCTGTCACAGCATATTCGAGCAACTTCCGCAGTTTGTTCTTGTGTATTTGAATTGCATGTAACGTGCACGTGTGCATATTCTGCCTGAATGGCAATTAATGTTCATGTGCTTAATGACCCCCTTCCTCCATAAATGCGTCCGTAGCTAGGCTGCCTTGCGTAATTCAGCTTCCGAGAATAACTGTGCTTCTGATCAACCCTAACTAGCTCTTGTGCAGCTCTGAACAACATCACACTGAAGTGCACCAAAATAGCTTATTTTTCAGAGACGCAGTAACTTTACTGCCGAAATATATGGCGCTTTTACCTTTCCTCTTCTGTGTCATAACCAGGAAGCGACTCATCGTGCTTGCATCATAAGCTTTCCGGTGTAACAGTGGACGAAAGAGAGGCTTTAGATAGTAGGAAGGCTCGCGGGCATACAAATTGTTGCATGATCGCTTGGTGCCGCATAGTACGACTAGCCTACTGGGGTGTAGCATTCGGCTGGTGACATCAAGTCGTGGATTCTATTCCAGCCTAAGGCTTTCGGCATATGCAAATAAGCGCAGAAGGGTTCGCGTAGTGTGATTTTCTACGACATTAAAGGCACCATCAGAGCAGAATTAATCGTGAGCTCTCCGCTAAGGCGCATTTCATACGATATACTACTACCTTAGCGCGTAGCAGTCCCACTCCACAAATGGTCGATTGCCACCATGCATTGCCACCCAGTTTGGGTTGCTAGCCGCTCCCCTACCTTTCAGTGGCGGCGCCAAGTGGAGGCGAGGGGTCACCTTCAAATTTGCCGGCTACAGAAAAATCTGCCGATCATTTCGGTTAAACCCTGACGAGGAGGATATTTCATGATGCTGCAACCAGCGCCTTAGCCCCCCCCCCCCCCCCCCCCCCCCCCCCCCCCCCCCCTCCCTCCTCCTAAGCATGTGGAGCTCTCAATCACATCTCAGTTTTCGTCATTCTTTAAAATTTTTATGAAGAGCAATGCCACAGAGGCATCATGTCCACCCAACATTTAACGCCCCTGCTTTCCTGCATATCTGTGCCGCCCTACCACGAATGCCCTGGCGCCGTTCATGCCCCCTTTCGCCAAATTTCTCTCACGTGCGAGACTGTATCTGTCACCGACTTCCTCCTTTCCAATTTATTTCTTCCTTTTTACATTGTTGGAAGCCACCCCGTCTCACCTGACTTCAAAACCACGGCAATAAAATCATGTATGCGCGGCTAAGCGTACGTAGCCGAGCCGTTCTCAATGGATCTAATTCGTCCACATTGCAGTCTTTCATCAGCGATAAGCCAGGAATCTACTCGCGTACGATACCACTAATTGTGCGTCCGACATTTGCTCGAGGTCTGCCGAGAGCAGGTAGATAGCTTTCGGGGATCACGTCGTCCGCCGGGTGCTTATCTCGACCACAGACCCCAGGGGTGGCGTGATGTGGGAAATGTCAGTAAATGGTGGATGTCACTGTTCTGTGAAGAGTGCGTATGATGGGCTTTGCACTGTCGATACAATGAAAGGGGAACTGCCACGTTCAGTCAGTTTGGGCCTGCGCTGATAGCCAATCTTTTCGTGCTTCGTGGAAAACAAGATGTGAAAAGAATTGCTATTAAAAGTTTACTCTTCTTACGTTTCTCCGCTCAGTTCACAAAGTACGTTTGGCTGCTGACTTTCCATACCATTTTGCGTATTAGGAGCCCTGTGTGAGTGACTGACGAATCACCCTTTTTATATGACCTGTTTACTCTGCAGTCGTTTATAACTCGTCAAATATGCGCTGTCATTTATTTATTTCTGTTTATTTACAAAATACTGCGCACACTGAGTCCAAACAGGGTGGGCGAACAAGTAATAAATGCATACCAAACAATTCTGGACAAAAGTATTTTTGAGCCCAATTTTTTTCTTAAATGTAAGGGTTCAATAAATAATAACAACAAATATATCCGCACCTCACTCGTCGGCAGCCTTGCACTTTTTTTTCTTTTAACGTTTTTGCTATCGTCAAAAGCGCTCCCCGCTGGTTTTCTAAGGCAGCCTTAACTGTTCAGTGCGATCGATGGAAACAGTTTGAAATAAAGATTTTTCTACATATCAGAAGACTTTACCATTAGCTTCAATATTTCCATAAATCTATCTTACAATTTTCAAATTTCCAAAATTTTTGTCCGCGAATGCTGGACATGAATATGCATAGAGCCTCACATGCACTCGTGCTGCAAAGCGTTTGTGTACTTGGTTCAAAAACTCATTAGCTTGTTACGTTATGTCGATTATGAACATGCCTGATACAGCTTTGCGTTGCATATTTCGTGTCAGACACCAGTATGATACAGTTTGGATGAAACTATGCGCTGTCATACCAGCTTAACTTGCTTTTTTCGCATACTGTTGCGACCTGCTGTTTCTAACATTGGGTATGTTTGCTAACCGTCGCCAGCGAGCTTTTCTTCAAGCGCAGACTGCTTTCATTAGGTTGACAATATGCAGTGGAGAAATGTTAGTCCCTAACAAAAATATAGATTTTAATAGTTTTAAATCACGCTTAACTAAGATTTAAGTGGCAGAATGAAAGGAAAAATGTCAATCCCGCAGTGGAGAGCCTCTATAGATGGCTGTAAGGGATGTCTACGTAGTGTAAGTGCGAAATGAGTTCAAACGAGTGAGTTTCAATAGCGCGGACTTTGTTCAGACAGTGACTCTGCTCGTTCGTTGAAAAGTTGAAGGTGATAGTACCACACGCACTCATAGATATGTCGGGCACTCAACGAATGCAGTGGTCAACCAGGACGCAAGAAATGCCATTGCAGAAAGAAGTGTGCACCAGCAGTTTTATTCGATGAGAACCTTGGTCTCGGTGCAGATGCTCACGCCTTCGTCGCCAACAATCTTGAGCTGGACGGAAGTTTCCGTCTACAGAGGAGGACAAAGAAATAAAGATAGTTAAGGTGAGGTGAAGTTGTCGGAGGTCAACATGAGTTAGATGTCGCCACTGAGGTCTGTCTGTCTTCGCTCAGAGTGCTGAGTGACAGGTCGATGAAGCGCAAATACACTTATGAGGAAACTGAAATATTAATGAAAAGTTTCCAACGGTGAGCGATTTGCTCATTATAACTACTCATGCCCACACATTCGCCGTAGTGTGCGGGCGAATTCCTCATGTTCTTAAAAAAATAAAATAAGTTCGTATAAAGAAGTGTTTCCGTGGCTTTTGGTGAAGAACCTATGTTTGTTGTGCTTTTGAAGTAGCCCATTCAGAGCTCTGTCGATGGAAATACAGCTAGTATCTTGGAGTGTTTCTGAAAAGTGCCTTTGTAACGTTGACAAAACGTTCCAGATGTTTTTTCATGCTTAAGATGCTTAAGGGAGTCACGAGACACAGCACGTGATGTCGCCCGTGATCCAGATGATTCTAGCACTTTTGCGCCTAAGCTTTCTTTCCTTTCAATGTTCGTTCACTTCATGTATGACACAGCAACAGCTACCACAGAAGACAAGCCCGCACAGTTGCTCTCCGAGGACTTCATCAGTTAGAGGTACTGCTAGCCTATGGCAACTGTGAAAGCGAGCCCCAGCACTCAGTGCTGGTTCCCATACACGTGCTCATACAAGACGCATATACAGATGGTCGTCAAACGATGACTTTGGGTTTAGCTGCTGGCCCAAATAATCCTGCCATTGGACCTTTCGACTTTGTGATAGCTGCATCGAAAGCACGTTTTGGTTTGCGGGGCTGCAGTCCTTCCTTATTTCTTCTGTTCTTTTAACCCCTAACGGACACAATTTTTTTTGCGGGAATGGCGCCAAAATGATCATTTCGTACCCGTGCTGCTACCTGCCGGTAAACCAAAAAATGGTTCAGACGATCCCTACCCGCCTTAAACTGGATACAGCTTGCTAGTAAACACGTGACAATCTGGATTTGTCATGGGCCATAAATAACTGCCGGCTTACGACGAGCTTGGCTCGTCAAAGACCGCAAGGTGGTTGAGGAAAGACCGCGCACTTTACGGCGACTTTTCTTGCTGCGGATACATGGATACGCCCACCAAAATTGACTTCCGCGCGCGGATGGTAGCTGAAATGACGGTCCCCGAAGTGTAAGCTTGCGATGCCGGAATTGCGTAGTGTTCTTTAATAATGCCGATGTTATGCCTTGGGCTGTGTGTAAACGGAAATCCTGTGGGGACTTTTTGTGGCTCCAGACTCCAGAAGAGGAAAGCGACTGTCGTCAAAGTGTCATCTAGCTCTCCAGGGTTCAGCGTGATAAATGTATGCCTACCGCTTATAATTAGTCTTATGAGGCGGAATTTCTCAAGTCATCTGTGCTAGTCAAGTTTCAAGCGGTGAGCGAAGCGGGACGGCTCGCATGCACATAGGGGACAAAGTGAAAGTCATAAAATGTAAAAGTGCAATGGTGGCGCAGCCATCACCTAGCTTCCGACACGCCAATGCCTGACCAGCACACGGAGGGCTCGCAGCTTTGGACCAACTCTGGCAACAACAGCCCAATATGTTGCTCATGCATGCCCCTCTGTTGTGGAGCATTGCGGGTTTTAGTGCCTTCATTAGCCTCCCAGCTTAAATCAAATCGGAACGCTAGGTTTTGAAATATGGCTCCTATGGGGAGTTCTGCAACTGCCGTAGTGAACGAAATCGGGAATTTCCGGTCGCGTTACATTATGTGATCAACTCACGATGGGCGCAAACGAAGGCACGGACACCTCCATGATGCCAGTGTAGGTCTTTCCCTTGACGACGGGGCACTGAATGACGTCCTTGCAGAGGTTGCTTTCCAGGCCGGGTATGGGCATCAGAAAGCCGAACAACATTCTCACGCCGGCCTTGAGGGTTGCAGTTTTGCTGTTTTGGTCTGCGAGGTGCATGACCAAAGATGAGCATGCCGTTTCAAGAAAGCAGAACTACAGCGGACTCGGGAACACAGTGGTGAAGCGTAATTACGATAATAACAAAGAGATATTGCACAGGAGTATATCCACCTTGTCGGCGAGTTAATGCTACGAGCAATCAGACAAGCGATCATTGCATTAGTTCTTTTAGTCCGCTATCACTCAAGCATGACCCCACATTGCTAGCACACGTTCACATTTCGCCGAACTACGCAAACTGACTGTCATTTTCTTATTTTTTTTACGAACTATGTTCACAATTTGCTGTTCTGCAACTCATATCTTGAAATCGAGTGCTGGATGAAAACTTTTATGGTCGGGTACAGAATGTTCAAAACGGAATCGAATAGACTAAGCGTACGATAGCCTATAAGATGCCAATATAGACACACATGCACACAACAGTCAGTGAAAAGTTTGTCGGCTGATTATAGTTCATTAGGAAATTACCGGCGACAATTGTTCGCTTTGTGTCTTCCTAGTCGCGTATTCTACGATCAAGAACGGTGTTCCTGTACCGCTAATCATTTTTCTTTTCTAAAAGTTATGGATGATCAATACGATTTATGCGGCATTGTATGCGTTAGTATTAGTGCTCCCCCCAGTGTTCCCCCCAGACCCGTCACACCTCATTCACACTTTGCCAACTGGCGGCCGAGACTTTAAATGGACGGACGGATGAATGGACGAACGGGCAGATTTTTCCTCACATTGGGCTCATATATGTTAATGCATTAATATTCTAAAAAGCTAATTTTGATTCCCCCGTGCATATTATCACTCGGGCTACTTTCACACTGATCGTAGTAGCTTACCTGCAATCAACTTGAAGTGAACCTTGGATGTCGTTCCACGCTTGAGGACGCAGGGATCAGAGTCGCAAGGCTCGATTTGGACCGAGAGGATCTTGGCATTACAGCCTGAATGAAAGGAGAGAGTGGCGAGGGTGAAGTGGACTCGAGGACGCGCTATATTAACAGCTTATTTGTGGCTAGAATAAAGAGACGGGTTGACGCAATCCAGGCTAAGTAGTAAAAAAAAGTTCTAAAAAGGAGCCGTGCTTTTTTGGCTTGGTAAAATTTTTTTCCTCCTATACTTTGTTGCTAGCGTCATTTGGTGCAACGGTGTCACGTCATATTTCTTCGATATATTTGGACACCATCGACGAAACAAGAATGAGGATAACGATTGTGTCCTTTCCATATTCGCAATTATATACGCATATGCTCATCCGTTATGTCTCTCTCTCTAAAAAAAAGGAGCACTGTTTACAGACAAACATGGTAGTAAATAAACATAAAAGAGGCTTTTGATTATCATTTGGTCAACTTGCGAAATACTAAGATGTCAGTACTGAAGCTTCTGCGAGTTGCAAGGCGACGGAGAGGTCAAACTATCCGTCGCCGTTTACAGCATGCGCGCGCAAGAAAAACAGTCACACAAAAGTCCATAAACCCATCCGTAAACATGTTCAAAATACGAGTTCTGTCCAAAGCAAAATCTCTTTACTGTATACCCGGTGTTCGAGATCTCACCCGGTTCCCTCCACTATGACGTCCCGCATAGCCCGCGTATAGCTTCAGAGCATTAACCACGCCATACCATACCATACCATACCATACCATACCATACCATACCATACCATACCATACCATACCATACCATACCATACCATACCATACCATACTATACTATACTATACTATACTATACTATACTATACTATACTATACTATACTATACTATACTAGACTAGACTAGACTAGACTAGACTAGACTAGACTAGACTATACTATACTGTACTATACTATACTATACTATACTATACTTTACTATACTATACTATGCTATGCTATGCTATACTATACTATCAAGGGCGTCCGCAGAATTTTTTGCAGGGGGGGGCCCCATTGGTTGTTGGCGCCGGAGGGGAGGGGGGGGGGTATGTTCGTAGCAAAAAGGCACTATTTGCGGAGTAAATTTATTTATTTATATATAAATAAAAAATAAGTGAAATACACACATGAAATAAAAATTACAAACAGCAAATTAATGCGTGGCTAGGAGAGATACATTGGAGTTTATCAACGAAGAAACAATTAAAATTAATAAAAAATGCAAAAAGATACTGTCACTTCGTGGAGAAAAGTGCTCAGTCTTGCTGCATACGGGTTCTCGACTCACCCGGATTGATGACCAGCACACAACACAATATCGTCACAAACACGCAACTACTGTCACTCAGTCAGTCTTCCTTGAACAGCAACTGTAGACGCCTCGGATTTTTCTCGGCGAATTGCGTGATTACACGGGTGATAAATTCATTTCTGTACTTCATTACAGTCGCTCTCGGTGCACACTCATCACACACATTGATTGGAAAAACGGTTGAACGGGTGCGTTGAAAACAAAAGATGACCATATATACAACGAAAACTTATTTACAAGATAAATGCACGCTCGCAGCTTCATACACCTCGCTCCATCTTGCTCGCGCATCCGCACAGTCGAGCAACCGCACACACACTGCTCGCCGCTCGTCGTTTTCTCGTCCGCTGTCTTGGTTGTTCTCAGCTTCGTTGACAACCGGCCACTAAAACACCGAAGCACAAACACAGAGGCGCGCACACGTGCAAGGGTTTACTTCCGCGCGACTTCCAAGGGGAAGGGACACTCGCCACTCCGGTCGGAAAATTTGTTTTGTGTGTTTTTATGGGGTTCAGTGCCCCAAAACGACTCAGGCTATGAGGGACAAAGTAGTACAGAGTTCCGGATAATGTCGACCACCTGGGTCTCTTTACCGTGCACTGACATCGCACAGTACACGGGCGCTGTTGTGATTTGAGGCCCAGCCAGAGGTGACAGGCGAGCCAGGCAGGCGCCATCGGGCTGCGTTGACCAAAGGCGCTGCATGGTTTTGGGAGAAGGCGCAAGGAACGCTGGTGTGGAGGCGCCTCTGGAGACTGCGTCGCCGTGAACAAAAGCAGCTAATCCCCTTTGCCGAAGATTCTGAATGCGGCGCTTCTACCGAACTGCGCTCTCCCACGGATCGGAGGAGACAGCGAGCGGCGCCGGCGCCAACTCATCGCCCGCTTGCCCCTGAGCAGCCCGACAAAGCGGGGGTGGACACGGCTGATTTGTCCTTCCCTCCTGAAGATGCCATGTGCACTGTCTGCCTCCGTGTCGCTATCCCTCTAGAGATCAAAGAAACAGACACCCATCTCAAGACGGCTCGAAACACATGCTCGCCGGTGCCGCTGTATGTCTGCAACAGGTCGCCCTTCAACAGAGCTAACGATGGCGTGGTTTGAAAACGGCGTAAAGACGCGTGCCCGGACGCGGCATTTCGCAGATGTGACCCAAACCGTGGAAGCGGGGCTGCTTTTACCCCTTTGGCTGAGCGCACCACCGCCCCTGGCGTGCGGCCATCACTCACGCTTCGAGTGAGTGATTTTCCAGGGGGGTGCAGCCGCCCCCCCTTGCCCCCCCCCTCCGGACGCCCATGTATACTATACTATACGATACTATACTATACTATACTATACTATGATATGCTATGCTGTACCTTACCATACTATACTATACTATACTATACTATACTATACTATACTGTACTATACTATACTAAACTATACTATACTATACTATACTAGACTAGACTACACTATACTGTACTATACTATACTAACCTATACTATACTATACTATACTATACTATACTATACTATACTATACTATAGTATACTATACTATACTATACTATACTATGCTGTACTATACTATACGATACTATACTATACTATACTATACTATACTATACTATACTATACTATACTATACTATACTATACTATACTATGATATGCTATGCTATGCTATGTTATACCACACCATACGGTACTATACTATACTATACTATACTATACTATACTATACTATACTATACTATACTATGATATGCTATGCTATGCTATACCATGCTATACCATACCATACCATACCATACCATACTATACTATACTATACTATACTATACTATACTATACTATACTATACTATACTATACTATGATATGCTATGCCATACCATACCATACCATACCATACCATACCATACCATACCATACCATACCATACCATACCATACCATACCATACTATACTATACTATACTATACTATACCGAAACCCACGGAAAAAAATGAACTGGAAGTAATGAAATCATGCCGCCTTACCGCAGTCTTCGTACGTGACGTTTCTCCGCTGGCCGAGGGCCAAGCCGAAGAGGAGGAGCGTAATAGCGAAGCGGATCATATTGCACGACGATGCTTTGTTATTCGTTCCTCTTAGCGCTGAGAACGGCGGCGATCCAGCAGTACAGCGTCGTCGCTTCTGGAGCTGCCACTACGGGCATGGTCTTAAGTACTGCTGCAGTGACCCCGGATTAGGTCGCTCACATGACACCATTAATGCCATGCATTTACGGCTGCAATTATCGTGCGCGGAACACTACGCATGCACATGTAGAGTCTATTGTAATTTTTTGATGCCTTATCTCCTTATTGTCGCACGTTCAGTCGCAAGGTGTCACGGAGGAAACGCCTGCGATCACCTTCCTTGCAAAACAATCAATGTGTGCTCATTAAATCCACACAGATTAGATGCACCTAGCAGATTAGGGTTGCATCGAAGCCTTGGAACCGCGATATCGCATACAATAAGCGTTACGATGTTCTTATGTAATCACAGTCTTTTTAAAAAGGCAAGGACAGGTGAACTGGGGGCTCGTTGCGATAATATGCAAAAGAAGCCAAGAGGCCCTGAAGCATACGAAAGTGTAGGGGTATGTTGCTTACTTTTTATGCTGATGTGGACTGAGAGGGAAAATTAAATGCGCTCTCATTTTAAATAGACATTTTGAAGAAAGTTGAAAAGAAGACAGCCATATACCGCAGGTGGGATCCGGAGCATAGGTTTCCGCATGTTGAGCCCAGTGCTATATCAACTCAGCTACAGCAGCGGCTGGCTCGCCTTCGTTAGAAGGTATAGCACGTGTGTTCGTTAGAAGGTACAGCACGTGTGTTACATTTAGCCAAACATTGAGAGGGCTGGTGAGCGCCACGCGGTACCCAAGTTCCTCAAAAGAAGTATATACAGGCAGAGCAAAATATAACTGTTTCAAGCTTGTAGGGTCTGCTCGCGGGCAAGTCAAATCCCGCGCCGCTCACCGCGGGTAGTCTGGAACCCTTCTTCCCGAGTGGTGGGGCGGGGGGAGAGAGGCGAGGAGAAAGCCTTTATAAGGCGAGACCGGAGAGGCTCGCGGTCTCTTGCTCTTGGACCAGCCCTGCCGAAAGGACCACCTGACCCAGCTGCCACGACGACGACCGGCCCCCCTGATGTGAGAATAAACCGTTTGTACGAAGTCCTGCCTCGAGTGACTGCCTGTGCGTCCCCGCGCAGAGGAATTGCCCACAAATAATGGCGCCCAACGTGGGGCTCGAACCCACGACCCTGAGATTAAGAGTCTCATGCTCTACCGACTGAGATCAGGTTGCGCGTGTGATCAGGCAGTGCCATCCACGCTTCAAGCCGTATCTGCGGGGCCGCAGTTTTACAAACCTCGAGGCCCTAGCGCAGGAGGCCAAGACCGTGCAGGCGGATTTACTCGCCGAACTGCGTTACCAGCCGCCCCCCAGGCCGGCCGAATCGCTGGAACCGGGATGCGCATGGGATGGAGGCCGAGAATGCGCGATGAGGGCTCGGCGCGCCGAGGTAATGGCCGTGGAAAATCAGGCGGAACCCCCTGTTGTCCCTCGTGCGCTTGACCCGTACGCATTCGAGCAGCGGCGTCGTGCCGGCCTCACAGGCCACGCACGGAGCGAGCGTCAGGAATGCGCGGAGAAAGGGGAGAGCCGTCCCCAACCGCTTCGTGGAACGAGGGGTCCTCCGTCTACGCGGCGGGTGAATGACCGGCTTTGCTGGAATTGCAACCAGCCCGGCCACGTGGCACGCGAATGCCAAGATAGGCGTATGCAGGGAAACGCCAGGCGCTGGCGGTGATGTCTGGTGGCAGCGGCCTTTCACCGTCAGCGGGAGAATTTCATGGTTGTCAAGGCGCTAGTCAGGAAAAGAACTCCCGCGCCGGCGACGGGGAGGCCTTTGTCCCGCTCGCCTGTAGAACTCAGGGAGTCGTTCCGCGCTCAAGCACTTTTATGCTAGTGCAGTTAGCGGGTCGATGCTACTCTGCACTCGTAGACACGGGCTCAACGCTGTCACTGGTCGGTGACGAGGTGTACGAGGCCTGCCGGATAGGTAACATCCGTGTCAGACCGGCCGAAACCCCGTTAAGCTTAGCAGCTGGGGCGGCAAAGGCAAAGGGAGCAGTGCGTCTTACGATGCGTTTTGACGGCAGAAAGCGGAGACATCGCTTCGTCTATCTGCCTGGCTTGTCGATACCAGTAATTCTGGGAAGGGATTTTCTCTCGAGCGAAGGCATTGTGCTCGACATGGGGGAGAATGGCTATCGTTACAGCCAGCTCGCCCCCCTCATTCCCTTCGAAAGCGCATCCTTGCCCGGCTGTCCTGCACAAAAGGTGGTTGTCCACACCTGTGCGACAGAAAGGCAGGTGAGCTCCCTCGAGACGCTGAGAGACGGTGGCCCGTTGGAAGCGATTATTGCGTCTTTCTCAGGACCCAGTAGTCAGCGCCGAAGGCTCGCGGAAACTTTACTCCCGTTTTCGGATTGCTTCACGGAGAAACCGGGCAGAACCGACCTGCTTCAGCACGAGATTCAGACGGGTGATACGCGCCCTTTCAGGTGTAACCCGAGGCCGTTAAGTGCGCATAAGAGGCAGCTTCTCGACTGTGCCCTAGACGAGATGATTGACACCGGTGCGGTGAGACCCTCACAAAGTCCCTGGGCGTCCCCAGTGGTTCTAGCGCCGAAGAAAGATGGATCGGTCAGGCTGTGTGTTGATTATCGTAAGCTCAACTCACTGACGCCTACGGTTGCGTGCCCTTTTCAGTCGATCGAGGCTGTGATGTACGCGTTAGGGAACGCGAGGTTCTTCACAGTCCTAGATGCAAGCAGAGGGTACCTGCAGATTGAGGTGGCCGAAGGTGACATTGAGAAAACCGCATTCACCTGCCACCGCGGGCTCTTCGAATTTACTCGACTCCCGTTTGGTTTGTCTAACGCCCCGAGCACGTTCATGCGACTGATGGACATCGTGCTGGGCGATGCAAGGTTCAACTACGCCATGGCGTACCTCGACGACGTTGTGATATTCTCACAGTCGTTCGAGGAGCACCTAATTCACCTGAATTCCGTTCTCGATAGAATGAGACGTGCCGGTCTAACCATAAATCCAAAGAAAGTGCAGTTGGCATCGAAGAGAGTGAACCTCTTGGGCTTTGTCGTGGATGATGGCACACTGAGACCGAATGATGACAAACTGCAGGCAATTCTGAACTACCCCTGCCCCATGGATGTGAAAAGCTTGCAGAGGTTTTTGGGGATGGTTGCGTTCTACAGGCAATTCATCCCGCGCTGTTCGGAGCTTGCAAGGCCGCTGAACCTGCTGTTGCGTAAAGGCTCGAAGTGGGTCTGGGGCAAGGAACAGAGTGACGCATTTGTTGCCTTGGCTCGCGCGATAGCGAATACCGCTAGTCTGCGCCTTCCCGACCTGAACAAGCAGTTTGTCTTGCAGACAGACGCTAGTGACTACGGTGTTGGAGCTGTTTTGTTACAGGAACACGAGGGCAAACTGCGCCCTGTCGCGTTCGCTAGTCGCACGCTCACATCGGCGGAGCGGAATTACTCCGTGACCGAAAAAGAATGCCTGGCGATCATGTTCGCATTGTCGAAGTTCGACATGTACCTAGACGGAGCGGTCTTCACCGTGCAGACAGATCATCAGGCATTGTCTTGGTTAAAGAGGCTCAAGAACCCCGCAGGCAGACTCGCGAGATGGGCGCTGACGTTGCAACGTTACGCGTACGCCATCGAGTACCGCCGGGGCAGCTTGAACAAGGTGGCCGATGCTTTATCGCGCGCACCATGGAATGCTGGCGGAAGCGCTTCAGAGGCGCAGCCCAGCTTTGTAAAAAGCGGCGTCACCGCTGTTGGAGAGGAAGAGAGGGCGGACGGGAGTGTCGCGCCCTGTTTGGAGAGAGAGGAAACGGACAAAGGTCCCGCACGGTGCTGTGACGGAAGGGAAACACAGCAGCTCGTGGCGGCGACCGCTCGCCGGCCTAGGAGCGAGGCAGAAAGAAATCTGTCTTGGGGAGTAGCGGTCAGTAGAGAAGAGCTGATCGAGGCCCAGAAAGCAGACGGTCTTTGCCAGCGGGTGCTGAAGGAGCTTGCGAGCAGCGCAGCTTGCACCGGGAACGCTGAGGGCAAGTACGACGCGTATCTGCTGGGCGATGATGGCTTGCTGCTCCGCTATATTCCCCAACTTGACGAGGAAGCGGCGATAGCATCCCCTTTCCGAGTCGTGGTCCCGAGAAGGTTGCGGAAGCGGTTCCTGCAGTACTTCCATGACTCAGCGCTGGCAGGCCATGGCAGCGGCAGTAAGACTTACGACAAGTTATGCCGTGTCGCGACCTGGCCAGGCATGAGAAAGGATGTGCTGGGATACGCCCGTACCTGCCCGGTATGCCAGGTAGCCAAGCCGCGGGCGGGCAAGCCCGCTGGCATGATGAAGGCGGTAGTTAGCAACTACCCGTGGCAAGTGGTCGCGTGCGATATCATGGGACCCCTCCCTCGGTCCGCGCGCGGAAACCAATTCATCCTGGTAATAACGGACCACTATTCCAAGTGGGTTGAGGTTTTCCCCCTTAGGAAGCTTGTGTCGGAACGAATTTGGGAAAAACTGTTGGAGACTTTCACTCGTTTCGGTTTCCCTTCCGACCTGATTACAGACAATGCTTCGTATTTCACAAGCAAAGTCTTTGTAGACTCCTGTCGGGCGCTTCAAATCCGCCACAGGAGAACGAGTCCCTACCACGCTCAGAGCAACATAACCGAGCGGGTGAATCGAAATCTGAAGAGCATGCTGGTCGCGACGACCGAGCAGCACAGAGATTGGGACGCGCGGCTGTCCGAACTGGCGTTCGCTACAAGGACAACCGTGAACAGGTCAGTGGGTATTACACCCGCTTACTTGAATTTTGGGAGAGAGATCGCTTTTCCGCTAGAGAATGCCCTACTCGACTCGGCGGGGCCTGCGCCCCCTCCGCTTTCGCAGTACGCGGCAAGGCTCCGGGAGCGCCTGGAGGCAGCGCAGCGAGCAGCCCGCGAAAACCTCGATGTGGCGCGCATGGAGCAGGCGGATCAGTACAACAAAGGTCGCCGTCACGTCGTTTTCAACACGGGCGACCTAGTACTCAAGAGAACGCACCCACTTAGTAACGCAGCGCGCGGTTTCGCCGCGTCGCTAGCGCACAAGTGGGCTGGGCCGTACGAAGTTACGGCACGGACTACGCCGCTCACCTACCAGTTGCGGTTGTTGACAAACGGCGAAACCGCCGGTCCGGTGCATGTCGCTGATTTGAAGGCTTTCCACCTTCGCAAGGACGATGGCTGCGAAGCGGTGGAAAATCAGCGCGATGCGGCGATCTCACCCCCGGGAGGACGAGCAGGTAGCGGTGCGGTTTGCAACCGACGCTACAACCTGAGGACCAGGTAGCACCCGTGTCCCTCGATCAATTATCACTCGCAGTGCTCTCGCCCTCTCAGTATGTCTTCTAGGAAGCTCCAGCGGACCGACGCCCGTGGCTCGGACTCCAGAAGGCAAGGCAGACCACCGTCGAACGGTGGCCGCCATCAAGGCG
Organism: Amblyomma mixtum; assembly: GCF_055824585.1. Classification (NCBI taxonomy): domain Eukaryota; kingdom Metazoa; phylum Arthropoda; class Arachnida; order Ixodida; family Ixodidae; genus Amblyomma; species Amblyomma mixtum. Next base: position 286,813,862 of record NC_143013.1, read on the forward strand.
CGCCACCCGGCTGGCGGCAGGAGCCGCGCGAGTGGCGCAGGTTCCACGGCCGCGGTGGCCCCCACCGCCCGCCAAACCACATGCCTAACCACTGGAGAGCACCTCCCAGTGGTGCAGGCCAACGCAAGAGGGCCAGAGACGACCAGGCGCAGGGCCCCCCTCAGCACCCAGCCGGCGCTTCGGCCGCCGAGCAGCCGCAACCCAAGCGGCCCAGGGTCCTGCGGCACGTGGCCACCTGGACCACGGTCGCCAACGGAGCGGCCATCTCTTACTGCGCGCGGTCCAGGTGGCGGGACCAGGCGCAGCCCCTTCGCGGCGGAAAAGCGCTTGGCGGCTGCAGCGCCTTCCCCCGCTGCGCCACTGCAGAGGGGCGCCCGGAGGAGGCGGCCCTCCGCATCCTCCAGTCCAGCCGCCCAGACCTGCTGTCCCCGGCGGCCGAGGAGCTTTGGAGGGCGCTGCCGGCAGGGCCCCCAGCGGAGCCAGGCGCCTCGCTCCCCCAGGCGGCTCGTGAGGAGCCCGTCCAGCCAGCGGTGAGCGGCCCCCCGGCGAGCACCCCTCCCCCCTGCGACGACTCTATGGACCCGGACCCGGAGGTCGTCGAACGCCTACTGGCGGACCCCGGGACGGACGTTTGAGGGGGGGGGGAGATGTAGGGTCTGCTCGCGGGCAAGTCAAATCCCGCGCCGCTCACCGCGGGTAGTCTGGAACCCTTCTTCCCGAGTGGTGGGGCGGGGGGAGAGAGGCGAGGAGAAAGCCTTTATAAGGCGAGACCGGAGAGGCTCGCGGTCTCTTGCTCTTGGACCAGCCCTGCCGAAAGGACCACCTGACCCAGCTGCCACGACGACGACCGGCCCCCCTGATGTGAGAATAAACCGTTTGTACGAAGTCCTGCCTCGAGTGACTGCCTGTGCGTCCCCGCGCAGAGGAATTGCCCACAAGCTTAGTTGCAAACTGAACGCTAAATAACGTCCCGAGAATGCAGACAACGCTTCCATCCTACTACGCTTCCACTGTGCGACTATAGAGCATTGTCGCACAGTGTGCGGAAGTCATGAAGACCGGCACAGCACAGGTCACCTTCGAAGCGCTCTCCTTCGAACCTGAAAACTGAATTGTGTTCAGTGATTCGTGACCTTCGAAGATACAAATACTGTGGCCACATTGGTGTAGGCCCATGGTGACCGACTATGCCGTCTGTTTTTCCAGTAAAACGCGGGTTCAATTACACTGCAAATTTTTGTTTCGAACCTGGCTGCGGTTGTGGCGAGCGCGCATAACGATGTTGGCGTATGATGTGAACATGCAATCTATGCGAAAAGAGCAACCTCTGTTTGCTCAGGCGTGGTGGTCGCTTCGGTTACCTGGGTAATAAATAACCTCCCGTCTGTCAAAAAAAAAAAATTACCTCATATTAGAGGAAACGTCGCCACATGGTCTTTGTCAAAGTGGCAAGTTGGGCATAAGTTGGTACAAATCATTCATGGTAGAAACGCGTTAGCGGGACAGCGCACGCAGCTATGAGGCGTCCAACCTGTCATTTCGTCAGTCGCCCCCTCAGCGGTGTTCAAAACTGTCGCTTAAGACAAACACAGCACCAGCGCAATAAATTCAGGTGTCATTTCCTACATGTTTCTTCAAATTTTTTCTCGCATACTCGTGTTGACCAACGGAAAAACAGCGCAATGAGCGATATTTTTTGCCCACTTATGTTCATTACTCGCCATGTGAATATCCTCACATAACTTTAGGGCATTGACGCCAGAAGAAGCCGCGGTGCTCCAGAATTTTAGCTTGAAGTGATTAGTGGTCGCTGCATTGGGAGCAGGCTGCGTTCTTATTATGCACTTAAGGGTAGGTTAAGCGTTTGTTTGTTTGGTTTAATGGGGTTTAACGTCACAAAGCAACTCAGGCTATGAGGGACGCCGTAGTGAAGGGCTCCGGAAATTTCAACCATCTGGCGTTCTTTAGCGTGCACTGACATCGCACAGTACACAGGCCTCTAGAATTTCGCCTCCATCGAAATTCGGCCGCGGCGGCCGGGATCGAACCCGCGTCTTTCGGCTCAGCAGCCGAGCGCCGTAACTACTGAGCCACCGCGGCGGGGCGTTAAGCGTTTTGTGATGGTGAAAGAAAGAACAGCATCCTTGTCTACGAAGTGATGGGCAAATGGGACCGTTTGCGACATTTTGGGACCTTGTTTGGGACCTTTTACTTTGCGTAGTGACGCAATATACACGTGATTTTAAGACAACACTCCTAATGGTGGAAAGAACATGGCTAGTTCTCAATATAGAATGAGTTAGAATGAATAAAGAAGAAGGACATGTTCGAGAAAACTGCTGCTCACTTTAGTCTTACGTGTTGCTACGTTGATAAACATGGCGATTTTCTTTACATACATTAAAACAGTACACCAAAGAAAATTTTGCTCTATCTTGTAAAACATTATTGCATTCATTTCTCTAACTTTTAACTAATGTACGACGGAATCTTGCTCGTAGAAAAGCAGCTGAGCACTTGCGCTTACGATGACAAGTGTAGGCATTGCAAGCTATTCCACTACACAGCCTTGGTAGCTGATGCGCCCTGCATAGAACTGAAATTAAGCGCAGTGACCTTTAATCATGTGAGGATCGTTGCACGAGCATTAAACTTCATTCTTCAGGCTTGTTATGACCTAATTAGGGGGCGAATAGATGAGAACTACGGTACTGCACTTTGCCGATAAGATTATCTGAGCGCCGTGAACCGAGGACATCGTTCGCAAGGCTTCTAGTGCATATTGTATTAGATATGCAACGGAAACTTTGCATGGCCATAGCACCCGTGACCGCAATAGGCGCGGTAGATTAATGCGATGCTGCTATCGCAGCCACGGAATAGTTTTGCTTGTTAAAAATTCCAGCATTAATTCTGCCATTGCTCTCAAGCTGTTGAGGAGAAATTAATGGAGTTGTTTCGTCACCAGGCGTCTACGATCACAGTCTGGCCACGGGAGCGCTGTACTGAGAGCACGGTGAGGGTACATTTTGTTATTTGTAAGCAGTACGCAGTTGCAGTAGCGACAACTAGATCGCGTAGCACCTGGGAAAAAAGATTAGACCACAGTGGGCTCATAAAAAAAGCTAAGGCGCCTTCTTAACCACACTCTTAAAGAAGAAAACACGACAATGTTTGGAAGTCTGCCAAACCCGCCATAATTCCTAAGGAACCCCAAAATTTTGGAACTAGGACCTTTCCAGAAAATATATTAAGGTGGATTAGTGGGGATTAGGGGGCGGATGAAGGTGTATTAGTGGGTCGGATTAGAATACTCCCATATGATAATCGAATAGAAGGTACTAAAAGATTCTAATCTTCAGATTTTAAAATTTGGAGTTGCAGATGACGCCACGACCCTGTCGACCAATCAAAGAATTTCGTTACGGAGAAACCAGAATTTTTTTTGCATGACGACAGCCTGAATGCAGTCGAATTAATAAGGTAAGTAAGAAGCCGAACAGAAATGCTGCAGGAGAAAGAAGCAGCAAACGCATTTTGAAGTCCTAGACATTTCAGCATGTAAGCACAGATGCTTTATGTAATACCGTGCTAGTTATGCTAGTTATCTAATGCTAGTTATGGTAGTTATGTAATGCATACCGCCCTAATTGGTGGTGAATAATTCTGTCACTGGTTAATAACGACTGCTTGCTAAAGTAAGCCTCTTTCCTTGTAGGATCGAAAGGAGGTGTGACTTCAATTAGCCACGACAAAGGTGGTGCTGCATGGCATCTAGGATGTCGGCAGCAAATGTGCCGGTACCGATCGCTAGCAGAAAAGACTAATAGCGCTTCAAGTAAGTCTGATTGGGTTTTCACACATTATTGCACGGTTGCGCTATTCAGAAATACGGACAGTAGCTGCAAGTGCAGCAACTGATAATCGCTAATCCCTGTCCTCTGCGGTCTCTTACGCTTATGACTTGACTGCATGTCTGCTATAGCGCAACCGTGCATGAATCTAGAGAAAATAAACGTTTTCTTTTTTAGTTCAGTTGAAACATGGCGAGAAGCTGTCATAAAAACGATCAAATGAGGAATCTGCGACTGATCGGTGGTCTGTGTTCATTCCGCAATTATTTTTTGCCTCTTTTAGGCAACAACGCAGAAATCGAAGGAACTTACTGACCGCTTCGGTACGAAGGAATTCTTTCGAAAAGAGCCAGTGGAAGTAACACCTTGAAATAGTCTGTCTGTAGTTTCTGGGCTTCGCAACTACTGGCGGATGTTGAGTGCTTTCGTGCAGTGTCCAGCGGAGCTGCCCTGTTCGCATCGCCGCAGGTTTGAATCGCAGTCTCGGAAGTATCTATTTAATGATTTATGGTTTGCCCAAGGTCACCCCCAAGGTCAAGCTTCACACAAACCGGTGAGCCGGTTTTTTTCCTCGTGAAGTAGTGTTTTCGCACTAAAACAGTATACGGCAACTGAGCGGAAGAAAAATACGAAGTGCTGGTAAGACACACATCGAAGGCGGTAGCTTTCCTCTAGTGCATTGACAAATAGAGTGGAGGAACACTGCCGCCTTTCCCAGGGGTCGCGATGTCCTCAATTTAAGCGTCCTGCAAGCCTAGACAAAAAAAAAAAATGGCACTAACTTGTGCGCTTATAATTATTTTGACAAAAGGACGAACTAGTTGTTAGGGCTTCGTTTTCTCCATGCTGTGCGCAGTGCAACTTGCCTCATAGTGTTTTTTTTTTTTTACTAGGAAGGATTATTCCATAGGGAGATTAACTGCTGGTGACGTCCCTTGGCAGCAATGCTCCAAGGAATGAATGGTTGCGCTTCTGGGGTTTCGAGCGGGTGTTGCACGATTCGGGAAACAAATCGTTACATTTGTGCGATCCCTAGTTTTGCAAAGGTTCCTACTGTATGAATACCCATTTTCTTACAGTGTCCACTGTATGAGACACTTTCTGCTGTGTTTCTGCTGTGGTGTGTCGTTAGCGAATACAGCAGAAAAAAAAAATCAGTTCTTGTGGGGTTGTGCCATAATTGGCACGCGATAGATTTTAATCGCAACTAGTGGATAACAATTTCGAGTGTTTCGCTCACTGACACTGATATAAGCTAAAATATGGGGCGGATATATTACTAGCGAATTTCAGAAATTGAGATCGAAGCTTATTATTCTGCTCATACGAATAGATGTAGAATTTATGAAGGTATAGCGTATTTCACATCACCTTCATCTAAAGCTCTACATAATTATTCCCACTGAATTTCCTGAGGCATACATATTATTAAGATCGAGGCGGCACCAGTGTGAAAGGTTGTCATGAGTAATAAAACTCAGACGACTTCTTTGAGGTAAAATCAAAGGTTTGGTTTGGTTTATTAGGGTTTAACGTCCCAAAGCTACCAGACTATGAGGGACGCCGTAGTGAAGGGCTCCGCAAATTTCGACCACATGGGGTTCTTTAGCGTGCACTGACATTGCACAGTACACGGGCCTCTAGAATTTCGTCTCCATCGAAACGCAACCGCCGCGGCCAGGACCGAACCCGCGTCTTCCGGGACAGCAGCCGAGCACCATATCCACTGAGCCACCGCGGCGGGGGAATAAAATCAATGATAAGGAAATGCACTGTAGACAGAAATCAGGGCACAAATCTGGAAGAAAATGGAGGTAAACGAGCTACACTTTATCCGTTTGACACCAACTGTACCCCTGCATAGTCATGATATAGTTGGATAAACACTATACGGAAGTGGCCGCTATAGGAGTGGAAGTGGGCTCAGTATAAGGAAGGAGAATCTCTCAAAGAAGGCGTTTAAATCACTACAGTCGACCAATTCGCATGATACCTCGGCCGACTGCTTTGCACCTGTTAGAGTGGCATCTCAGGTGGCTGGCAGGTGCAAGGCGACAGATGGCGATGTTATGACAGTACACTCTAAAAAAAAAAGGTAGTGGAGGTTACTATATTTTGGGGTAGCAACAACCATCACTTATATGACTACATAGGTAGTGACTGTACGTAGTAACTGCAAGGTAGTAACGTTTACTACCTGTTGTTTAGTTGAAAATTTCTAGTCTTTCTTTCCTTTGAGCCCCGGGAATAAAGAGTAATTTTGTTTGCATGTTGCATTTTTTAACATTTATTTATTTTATTTAGGCAAACTGCTCTAGCCTGTTGAGAGGCTGTGGTAAGGGCCGGAACACCGCACACATGTCGCTGACAATAACCGCTCTCTTTACTTATTAAAAAAAAAATGGATCGTATGTCCGAAAAAACACCCCAAAAGAGAAAACATTGAACATAGGTGCATCTTGCAGTAAAGCCAGAAGGAGAAATCAGCACAAGTCAGGCACAATAGCTTGGGGTTGGTGAAAAAGTGCAATTAAGAAATGAAACTAAAGAATGGAAAACATAGGTGCTACGTATATATTGTATTGAAAACAAAAGACAGCACTGGCAATTTTATTAGATTTGTTGCCATTTAGGAAACCCTTTTCATCTTTCCTTTTCATCATATAAAAACATGGGGCATTGAGTAGCAATGTCACCAGGAATGTAAGTATACAATCATCCATTTCCAAATCAAGGTAGTAATGGATACTACCAGGGTTATAATGAGGTAGTAGAAGTGTAGTAACTGCCAAAAAACGTAGTAACAACAGAAGTCACTACCTTGTTACTAATTAATTTTCTTTTGAGGTCGTAGGAACATAGTGCATAGGTAGTAAGGGTTAAAAAAGGTTTTAACAGCAGCCGTTACTACGTTTTCACTACCTTTTTTTCTAAGAGTGTAGGTTGCTGCCATTGGTTGAAGGATCTCCTTCTAGGGGCATTTGCCGCTCTGTCTTTGAACTGCATCCGATTGTAGTAATATTGCCTGGGGAAAACGTTAAGGCTTGCGGTTCAGAAAGTCGGGGATATTAACGAAACACTTTAAGATCAATTTTCCTCAGCATTAAAACGCTACCACTCTGTTGAGAATGTCTGCGGAAAGGCTTGATCATTTGAGTATTTGTAATCGCGCTCAGAGCAGAACGTAAGACGCAACTTGTCTGCTCCAGCCTCTAGTGAGGTTTAGGGGACTTGCTTGAAGTGGGATCAGAAGAAAGGGCACCATTTTGATAAAAAGTGTTTATTTAGGTTTCAGACGTCCTTTGCTTGAGACACGCTTATAATACACACGGAAATGCGGTTGAGTACAGAGCTAATCCTGGAAGTCACACCGCACGGAAAAAAAACGGCGTGTTTGAGAAAAGTGTGCGCCCGTGGCGTTAGACGATGTTGACTTGGAATATGGCGCAAATGATCTCGGGTTTGCTGCCAGCGAACCTGAGCATGAGGGTAGTTGGCATCTGCAGAGAGCGGACAGTAAGACGTATAAAAGAAGGTGACATTTATAAAGTAAGGACTGGACTTGTGAAGGGCGCAGTACAACTAAGTTTCCAGCTTTCCTTCACGGAAGTGATAGAGAAAAGCTAAGGACGCATAAACGCATGCGCTTGTAAGGTGGAGCGTCATACGTTAGAAGATAAAGTACTGTGCTATTAGGTCATTCCAACGACATACGTTCACACATTGCTGTGGCATCTGCGCGGATTCGTAATGTACTACAACTGGAACGAAGAGCAGTGGGCCCGCAGTCCTTCTGATTCTCCTTCGCTGCTTCTAATGCAGAGGTATGTTGCACTCTAGAGCAACGTACCGTATTTATGCGGGTAATGGCTGTACCTTTTCTTTCTTCAAAATTTTGGCGGGGCATTTTTCACTTCAGCTTTCAAGTGACATTCTTGGAAACTGTTTTACTGTTCATTACAGGTTGACGCTATATCTAGCGGTTTGTTCGAGATCCCTTTTTATAATTTTTTATCGCTGTCGTTGTCGCCGCTGCTCGGGCCGTCATCGTCCTAATTCTTGTCACTATCGACATATATCCAGCCATCTTCTGTTCCGTCTATTGCATTCGTAATGTCCGTAAATCTAAAACTGTGAACAACAAAGTCTGGGGACACAGCACGCTACTTATTCAAAATCCAGGGGCAAGCGAGCTGAACTGATGCTCTTCTTAGCCGTCCGGTTGGAAAATGCTTGGCTCAAGATGCAGCACATATTAAAATGATGCCGAACTTCACGGGCGAAACTGTAAGACCCTCACAGATAAAGCTAAGCTCAACAGCGGTGCATGCTGTAAAAATGGTAATGGCAGCTGTTGTTACCTGGCAGCTTCTCGGGGAACGCGTGCACATGTGTACAGCAGTTGATATAAGCCGGCATGTTTTTGTTTTTTTTCTGAGATTATCGGCTCCCAAGATTTGTGTTAGCGGCCCATACACGAATGCGGCCCTTACCCGCATATATACGGTATATGCTTGTGTGCGCGAGCAACACGTACTTTATAACCGTCGCAGATACAGCCAGCAAACAAAACTGAAGGAGCAGCAACGTTACTGTCTGGACCGGTACTGCGCGAATATCTCGTATATATCACTTTTCGGTCTTTTCAGTTCACATAACTCAAAATGTGAACTACTGTAAAAGTTTAAAACTAGCTTGGTGGCATCGATAGTCAGATGAAGCTGCGTGTTATTTATTTACCTAATAATGAAATGATTAATTACTGGAATTAATTTCTGGCCTTAAATGCCAGACGCTTTAGAAAAGGGAGTGGCTACAAGCATTATAAAATACAGTAATGTGCAGCTCTATCAATAAATGCTACAAAAACTTTTCGTTACAGAATGGTATACAGTCGACGTAATAAACAGCAGTATGCACTCGAACTATTGCATGTTACAAATTTTCCGCGTTATACAAATATTACACAAACGGGCAGCGAAGCGGTAATACCTCCAGTTGTACGCACCATCTTCCGCAAGTTCTGGAACACTATCAACCCCACACGTTCTAGGCCTCTAAAATTAGAAGACAACGACGGTAGTAACCTTATTGTGGAATGCGAATCTAGCCACGCACTTAACAACTCTTTCTTTTGAGTTTTCACCAAAGAATTCGACGGTGAATTACCGAAATTCTCAGCTCTCACCCAATCAGTTATGCCACAGATCATATTTTATGCTAATGGCATCATGAAATTCACTGAATCACTGCATACCCAACAATTCTGGACAAAATCACTTTTGAACGGGAAATAGTTTATGAGCGCAATTCTTTATTATACATTGTAAGATTTCACTAACGACCAATATATCCGCAGATCGCCCGTTGGCAGGCTTGGTTTTTTTTTGCTATTAAAGTTCTTGCTATCGTCAAAAGCGTTCCCCGTCGGTTTTTCATGGGCGTCTAAACTGTTCGATGAGTGCGATGGAAACACAATAAAAGAAAGATTTTGATGCTTATAGGAAGAACGGCCCATTACCTTCGATATTTCTATACAAATACCTTCCCATTTTCCAATATTCACAATTTTTGACCAAGAATGTTGGATATGTAACATCTTCATTTGGTGTTTATGGCATAAATTCGACAATCCCAAAAATACTGGGGACGCTGTAAGCATTATATTGAGCAACCTGTTTGAGCAGTCCATATCGACAAGCGTCCTTCCACAACATTGGAAGATTGGTAAAGTCATTCCAGTCACCCCCCTCCCCCAAAAGTTCATCTTGTTGATGCAAAAATTACCGCCCCATTTCCCTCACTAGTCGAACATATTGTTTATTCCCACGTCGTCAGGCTCCGCGACTCCATAAAATTTTTTCATCCTAACCAACATGGCTTCTTGAAAGAAATTTCATGTGATTCCCAACTGGCTCCTTTTATTCACGATCTAAACTCTAACCTTGACTTAAACATTCCGGCTGACTCTCTCTTTCTTGATTTCGAAAAAGATTTTGATAAAGTACCTCATAAAAGACTTCTGCTAATGCTTTCGCGCATCAATCTTTATCCTTTAGTTTGAAATGGCTTTGCAACTTTTTGATTTACAGAGAGCAATTTGTCTATGTTAATAAGTACTCTTCTCCTTGCAGTCCGGTTATTTCAGGTGTTCCCGAAGGTACAGTTCTTGGAACCTTGCTTTGTATTATCTGGATTAACGATCTTCTTTCCAATATTTGCTCTACCCTCCGGTTATTTCCTGACGATTGTATAATTTAACGCCCAATCTCTAACAGTATTGACGCTGACATTCTTCAACGAGATCTTAATCGAATCGAAACTTGGTGCAAACAATAGTTAATGTCTTTTATTATTACTAAAACATGTTTGATTTTGTTGTATGCAAGGCAGTTGCATACTACTTCTAAATACGTTCTTTTTGACCCGGAAGTGTCCTCCGTTTCTTTCTGTATGTACAGTCTTTGTCAAAAGTAACCAGGCTCCACGGCTTGCTTCTAAGTCGTATAGTAAAGCTATTATGCGAGCCCTCAAGCTCTAAATATCTGTATAGTAAGGGAAACCTCTGCCCTCACCTTCAAATAAGTGTTTGATCTTTAGAGAAGACGTGAGGGGTCTACTATACGAATGAGAGGCTAACCATGTAGCCTGGTTACTTTTGACGAAGACTGTACTTTGCAAACCAACCATCAAATCATTTGCAAACCTAACTTTTGTTCGTCCTAAACTAGAATACGCTTGAGCAATATAGAATGCTCAGCAATCTAACTTCTTTCTAACCTTAGAAAGAATACGAAATCGTGATATCCGCTTCATTTATTCTGATTTATATTATATTATAGCCGGATACAGTTCAAGAACGAAGCGGCGAATTCCCCCGAAAGGAGCCCCTCCTGACCATGGCGTCGACCGATTCTTCCCTTTGACCGAATCCCCCCCCCCCCCCCCCCCCCTTCTTTGACCGATCCATTTGGGCCTGCCAGCGTGAAATCGCAGGAGGTTGCAGATGAATGGGTAATCACCACGGCTTAATCGGATGAACCATCGCATCATGAAAATCGGTTGACGCCGTTTGCTGGAGGGCCGCTACCAACATTGAAAAGCGGTGTTAAATTGCTGGGTTGTGCCTCTTTCATATATTTTATCATTTATGTTTAGAAGCATGTCTTATCACCAGCTCGTCATCTGTCCAGCCGTACTAGTCACCACATAGTCGTCTGCGCCCCGACGCGAGAACTACCACTCATTCCCGACCTTTTTCATCATTTTATCCTGGTGCTGGAATGATCTACCACAGGATGCCGTGCATCATATCAACGCTATCAATTTTAAGAATGCAATCAAGACAATTCTTGTTTAACTGTCCCACCCATCCCCCATGTTATGTCCTATACCAGGAGTCTTTAAGGCACCGAATAATAATAAAAAAAAAATAGCGAATGTAATGCCAGCGCGCAAAGCATATAGATGCAAGTTACTAACTGAATAAGGAGTCTAAAAGCCGAAATAAGGAAAAAATATATTTTCATCCACGGATGGTTAAGCTTGCGCTTAGTTTAACACGATCTTGCTCGAGGTGCAGTCATTCACTGACAAAAGTTTGCCCGCTAAGTGCAAATTATTGAAGCCGCATTTGTGCATAGATTGCTTGAGCTGGTAAACTCACCTCATACACTGACGCCGGCACGGGGACTTTCACGGTGCCGTTGTACGCCTTGTTCTCCATGATGGGACATTGAATAGTGGCATTGCACATATGATTTTGTAAACCGCGAAATGGGAACCAAATACCGAACCAGTCGTATCTGACATCAAGGAACACTTCTAGGCTTTTGTTGGCTGCGATGCACACAAAAAGGCATAAACGTAATTAGGGGCGATCGAGGCCCCCCGTCAGGATAGCGCAGCGTGCCGGTACATATATCCATATACCATGTTCGTGATCCGAAACGATGTGGCCATCTAAATTTAGGCACACTATTTCGTAGGGCTGTGCGAATAGTACTTTTTCGAAACCTATTCGAATAAGAATAATCTGGCTTTGCTAGCGAATCGAATACGAAGAGTGTAGCTAGAATTTGAGCCGAATACGAATCTAATATTTGGATCTAAATTCGCAACTTTCGCGAATATTTGCCCAAAACGAATATTCATGCCGAACAGTGAGTCCTTAGCGGCGGCACTATGACTGATGGAGTTAAAGCTGGAGCTGTCGAAAGACACAGCAGCGATCTCCACTGCGGGCACGCAATACTAAATCAACTGATGTCATACCAATGTCAATTCTACCACCGTCATGTGACACATATAAGAAACTTACATTTTGCTGTTGATTACAACAGCGAAGAAACGAGCGCCACATGTTAGTTAACGAGAGGGAAGAGAGTTACAAGCTATAGCCTAGGAGATTGGGCACGAAGGCAGAGCTTGCTAAACCTGCCCTACCGCGTCGCCCCAATCTCATGAAGATTATCACGCCAGTGGAGCGCGTTCTTGCCCTGAACCCTATTTCCCATGCAGGCTGATCCCGGCAGCATGCTGTGAGGAGTCGGAGGGGACCCTGTTTTTCAAACAGCCGTCCAGGAAGACTACGGCGTGCCATACATTCGAAAAACCACGGGAAAACTTGAGAACATGTTCGATTAATTTCAAATAATTTTGAGCATGACTATTTGATGTGTCCTGTGAATGGAATAGCAGGATATTCGATTCTGTTTTCGGATATTCGCACGCCCTTACCCTTTGCGATAAGTAAACCTTTATGAACAATCTTACTAGTGTTGCCATCTTAGGAAAAGCATGCTATATTAGTGGAATCAAGAGCACCCATATCTCATGATCACAGGTGGTCTGACCACTCCATTCTGCATGCTCAGTCTCAGTGTCTGCTACATTATCGGTTTTACGCTCGAGTATCTCTCAGTTTCGCATGCACTTATGACGCTCTTTGCCGACGAAAGCACGAAACTCACTTTTCACTTTTCCTTGCCAAATTTTTGGTCAATAGGGGGCAGAAGTATCATAACGTAATAATCACTGGGCTGCTCCTAAATGACATTCGCCAAAGAAAGCTCAAATGCCTTTGACAAAGTAGCAATGGTAACAAAGTTTATCTGTGCTGCACTTATTAGTATGCTTATTTCTTCATTTACAATATGTGCAGCCACAAAACTGACGGTTGCTTTCCGTACCTACTTTGCAATACCTTTGAGTCAGATCGATTGCATTGGTAGTTGCAGTTGTTCCTCTATTTTCCGTATTATTGACGTAAATATCATGCTATTGTGCAAGCTGTTATCTTATAACTTTATCTTATCTTATAACTGTATAAAAAAGATCGTGTCCTCTAAAAAAATACACCTAATAGTGCAATATATGACTTGCTACCCACTTTTATAGTTGTATGACTTCTTAAACTACGATTCTACCAAACTACCGGAGTTTGTTAAAAGCTCCATCACTAGCTTTCTCTTTCGCACGCGTACTTGGCTACATACGCTCGTGAATTTAATATCGAGAGAGTTGGCCGTTTCACTACTTTCATGGCAGTAAGTTGTTTGTAGTACAGTGTGGAAACCTACCTGCAGTAAAAGTAAAGTTGATCGTTTTGGTCGTATTGCGCTTGAGGTTGCATATGTCAGGGGTGCAATCCTCCATTTGGAAAGAGACGTTCTTGGCTGTGCAGTTCACAGCGTGGCCTAGAATTCCAAGCATGGGAGATAATCAATAACGTTTCGTGCTATCAACTTATATAGTCTACCTCAAAAGCAAAAAAAAAAAGGAAAAAAAAAGAGAGAAATAGGTCACCGCTAGCTCGGTTGCGCAGTAAGAGGAGCTGATTACTTTGGTTTACACCTTTCAGAGTCAATAAATTTTCTTTGCTCATTCATTCTTGCGTTTGTTAGCGTCCTGAGTAGCGACTATTATGTCATGTTTGCGGTACAAGCTAGGCTATCTGCTAAGGCTCTTACGGCTGTCCGTAGGCCAATTATTATGCTACTCACTGCGCATTGGGTGAAGCCGATATTAAAGACGTATACTGCCGGACTATAAAACTGGGACTCAAAAGAGGCCTGCGACCTGTATGAGCGTGCGCCTGGCCGTCAAGCGCCACTTCGCGCAGGCGTCGAAAAGGGGCATGCAACTCCATGCTTCTGGTGCTGGCTCTCTGCCACTCTCACGACAAGTGAATGAGCTTTAAGCCGTGAAGAAAAGTTTCGATGAGAAGGGCGCGGTCCTCCTTTTGCTGCAAACCAAACCTCGCTACCGACGCGCGCACGTGCGCGCAAGCGCAGGCGACGATATCTGTCATGTACAGATCTGCATGCCACGCTCGCGCGGAGGGTATCTGTTACAAACGGCGTCTTCGCTTCGGCGGACGCGGTTGATGCGACGCGCGTCCGTCTGTTCTTCAAATCTTTCCTCTCACATCTTTCAATTCTCCTCTGCTCTGCACGTGGTAGCGATTGCGGCTCAGCTCGAGCCAGTGGGCCGGCCCTTGAACTTTCCTTTTCATCCTTCCTTCAGTACAACAACAACTACACGCGTCTCGCGCCGCGCGCATGCTCATACCGGCTGCGGCATACCAGCGTGTGAGCAGGCGCGCAGGGCTCGCACCTCAGGAGACGCGTTCTATGCACTGTGGAAACTCATGTAGTACGTGCCAGTATAGGGCTAGCTGTGAATGAGTATAGTATATCAACATAAAAACTTCTCTTACGTATGTCCCCCTTTGACTTCTTTCATCTAGACATAACTTCCTTCACATGCAATACAAAACCAGCCAGGAGGCCTAGGGGTGGACGCTATTGGACCTTACCTGAGAGCATTCTCTCTTCGGGCATCGTGCATGTATTGAGAGAGGCAGAGTAAGGGCTAGAATAAGGGAACAGTTTTTACCTACAATAGAAGCGAGCGTTTAGACATGGGCCCAACACTTTCTCCTTTGTACAAAAAAAAAAAACTACTTCGAAACCCCACTATAACAACGCAGTTTTCTTATTATTATGTCGTGATTTACATTCTAAGCGAATTTTCGTCCTTTCGGTAGAAACGACTACCGTTAGTCCCTGGAGATGAAGTTTGGTAAGCGAAAAAACTAACAGCGGATTGAGGCATCCCTATGTATTTCAAACACACGAACGGAGGGGCGAACGCCATCATTTTCAGTCCCTGCTTTCTTGCTCTTTTCACCGAAAGTTACAAACTTTGATGCAATGTTTGCTGCTTAGTGAATCGTAGCATTTTGCAATCCAAGTCCGCGAGAATACGCTATATGCGAAAGAAAAATATGATGGGATATGGTTGCTCATGGACGAGAGCCCCATCTCTATTCCTGCGGAAGCCAAGACTGCTGCTTCAAGAAACGTTTAGTAGCATCGGAGCGATAGGAACCGACAATGTAGTGGTATAAAAACGACGCTTTGGAAACTTTTATGGCGGTGAGTCGCGCTTTGCATGTGAAGGATATGCGATATTTCACTCCTATCATTGCTGTTTACCCTGCATAGATTCGTAGTTCCCGCTTCGAGTTGCTGTTAGATTCGCTCTCGCCCTATCATGTGCAAGCCTTCCCGTTAATCTCAGTTGGTAGAGCGACTTGTTCCTGCAAAGCGGGGGTCCCGTGTTCGAACCTCGAACCTACACGATTTTGCTTTAACTAAGAAGTTTCCGTGGAACTTGTATAGCTTTCCTATGTAGCCGTATGGCTGTGCTTTGATAGATGTCAGTAAGTAACTACCCCCCCCCCCCCCCCCCCCCCCTCCGCGTCCTGCGCCTCTCATTGAAAATCTACTCCAACTTGAGCGATTCCCCTAAACATTGGACCAACACCGATATAAGCGGTGCAGGCAAGGTCCCCTTCTTTCGAACTCAACCTACAGACTGTCTGTAAGTATATGAATTTGTGTTGTCTGGCAGCGAAGTGGTACTCTGAAGCAGCAAACGTCCGGTTGTCGCCGCGGCACCGTGCACTTGACACTGGCCGGCATAGTTCCGTCTTTTCGTGGGCGGAAAGACGAGACCATACGCCCACGGCGGTGGCGAGGAAAGAACGCACCGATCAGGCGCCGGGAGGCACCGAGTGAACGTTGTCACGATCGCGACTGAGCCGGCTGCGATCACACTCATGTCTTTTCACATTTTTTTTCGCGAACAACACCGTTACACGGGTGTGGTTTATGTTTTAACTCTTTCCTTACCGCGCCTATTCAAATCATTCCATTTTAAAAAAAGCGCAAAATGACTCATTTTGAGCAATTTTGCGCAATCCATGCCTCTTCTGCA
This sequence comes from Amblyomma mixtum, assembly GCF_055824585.1. Classification (NCBI taxonomy): domain Eukaryota; kingdom Metazoa; phylum Arthropoda; class Arachnida; order Ixodida; family Ixodidae; genus Amblyomma; species Amblyomma mixtum. The sequence goes on from NC_143013.1 coordinate 286,830,001, forward strand.
CAAGTAACGGCAATCAGTATGTTGCAAAATAACTGTGCTTCAGTTTGGTGTTCGCTTATGCTTCAGACATATGACGGAGTACTTTTAAACCTTCTGCGAAACCTGTCAACGTGGAACGACTTTGGCAAGCATATTGTCTAAGGAGGCGTTTGCGTCTCTCACCGAACCAGCTTAGCAAAGGCGGTGTTCTCGCGATGATAGAGCGACTTTCCCTCCAGCAGCGGGTGGGCGTGCAGCATGCATTGTATGCCGACGATGTAACACCATGGGCTAACCAAGGCAGCGTCGGCGAGACGGAGGACAACCTCCAGCAAGCCGCGACCATAGTCAATACTTACACCAACTCATGTGTTCTCGTTTGTGCCCTAGCGAAGTTCGAGCTACTACACATTCGTGCCTGCAACACCGACTCCACCTCGATGTGCATTGCCCTCCGCGAGTTCTTGTCCGCGAGGTTGGCGAGATCACAGCCTTGGGCTTACATATTCATTGCTGGCTCAAAGCCGACACCATCATCGCCAAAATCAAGCGCGTGGGGGAAATGGTAGGCCGTATGCTACGACGCGTGTCTAACCGGCTCGGGGGCTTGCGGGGACGCGATGCGCTTCGTTTCGCTCATGCTTACCTCACTAGTCGTAACCTGTATTCGGCGCCGTACCTCCACCTGAGTTCAACTAGCTTGATTCGGAAAGTCGTGAAAGGAGCTCTGGACCTTAGCCGCCGCGGTGGCTCAGTGGTTATGGCACTCGGCTGCTAACTCAAAAGACGCAGGTTCGATCCCGGCCGCGGCGGTCGAATTTCGATGGGGGCGAAATTCTAGAGGCCCGTGTACTGGGCGATGTCAGTGCACTTTAAAGAACCCCAGGTGGTCGAAATTTCCGGAGCCCTTCACTACGACGTCCCTCATAGCCTTTGTCGCTTTGGGACGTTAAACCCCGTGAACCAATAAACCAAACCGGAGCTCTGGACCTCCCGATTAACACCTCCACGGCCCACCTCACGGCCCTAGGGGCGCTCAACACCTACTCGTAGTTGCGAGAAGCTCATCTCATCCGCTGCGGATGAGATGAGCCACTCAGCCGCTGCGGCGGGTGCCTCGCCGAAGTGGTTTACCAGCAACAATCCACACTTTAGTAGAAACGCACGAAACATGCAACTTGCGCCGACACTTATACCGCAAAGAAACCGTATACTTCCGAGTACTGCCACTTTTCCGCATAAAAAGAAAAGAGGCGTGGTGACATTTCTCCGTGTACTACACTAGCTGCCAGAATTCTAACGTTGTGTTATTTTCGGAACGCACAGGAACTTACGGCACATACGACAGGGCGAGAATATAGAGATATTGGTCACTCCTATAAACTTAATCGAAAAAGAAACTCTGAGCAAAGAATATGTTTCCTAGCAGCCATTTTCATTCACGGCTACTAGAAGGGATATGGTGCACAGGATAGGAAGATTTCCGAGAAACTGGACAAAAATTTTACATTGTTGATTAACAGCTTTTTTGTGCCAGGGCTCTAAAATCGCGCAAATTCCGCTTCGGCTACATGGTCAAGTAGTAATAGATACCCGCAAAGCACCTCCAGCAGCAGTTAACACGACACTAGTTCTCTGCGCAGCAAATACTGAAGTTCGATAATGACCTGTTGTGTTTCTGCAGCATTCTTCGTACTGGACGCCTCCAGAATCCTGAACGCACAATCCGAAGGAAAGCACGGCAGCAACGAAGAGGGCCATACTGGACGCGGCAAAGATGGCCATACTGGACGACGACGCCATACTGGACGACGGTTACAGCTCAGAAACTGTCAAGCAATCCATATTTTAGTACCTTTTTGAACAGGATCGCAATCCCCCTCGTCTCTTGTAGCCCCAGTTAAGAAAAAATGTCATGTACCCAGGTGTATTACATAACTGCGTCAGAGTGGATTTCGTACTATGCTTCAGAAAACATGATAACATCAAAAGTAAAGCTAAAATGGCAAGAAAGGCACATATGTTAGTGTTTTTGTTCCGTGCTGATCTACATGGAAATGAAGAGAAGAAACAGTGCTTGCTGTGGTCTGAAAACGGGTGCTCAGCTCACAAAGTGTAAGAAATTACTGGATTTAGCATCGCTGTGATATGAGAGATTCAGTATTTATTTATTTATTTATTTATTTATTTATTTATTTATTTATTTATTTATTTATTTATTTATTTATTTATTTATTTATTTATTTATTTATTTATTTATTTATTTATTTATTTATTTATTTATTTATTTATTTATTTATTTATTTATTTATTTAATATACTGCCAGCCGTCTTTTGGTAGCCAAGGCAGGAGTGGTACAAGTGACCATCGTTGTATACATAGCAATGCAACGAACAAAGAAAGAAGCGAGAACAGTAGGAGCATAAGCAAACATTGCGTTGCAAAATAAAGGCGAAAAAAGTGGAAGAACACACATCGCACTTGCAAAAATTGCATGACAGCAGGTATGAAAGACTCATCATTTGTCAAGTAGACTATGTCACGCGTAAGCCCGTTCCATTCTGATGTAGTCTTTGAGAAAAAAGAAAACTGGTAAGCTTTCGTTCGACACTGTGGCACCGCGATCGACCTTATTGACAACTGCCGCGTGCACACACAAGCCGGAAAACGTGCCATCAGTCGTCTTTCCACTATAACTTTTCCGGGCTTTCGTACAAGTTATTTCTCCAAGCTCCACTGTGCACAAGTAGTACTGTCTATTGAGCCCACCACCAAAGACGGCAGAATTCAACACCATAAAAAAATAATAAAAAATAAAACAGACTCTTCCAGCAAGAGCATCAGGCAGGGACGTAGAGATTTCACTAATGGTATACCTGGCATCACACGCAAGAGCCAGCTGTAAGGTAACAAAAGAATGAAAAAGTGTTTCAACAGTTCAAGAAGTAAATTTATCATATCCGAAAATAAAAAATGTAATATTCACACGTTTGAAGTGCAAGAAATTCTCAAGAAACACGATTGGATTGCGAAGACCTGTGTACAGATAGCAGAACGGCTAAAGTATGCTGCCCAAAACCACATCACAGGCGATAGGCATGACCGGAGAATCTCCACTTGCATTGATATCTGCTTTAAAAATCTTTCGGCACACTTACACGCACTTCCTATTCTTTTCCTCTTTGATTTTTTGAGCTTTACTTAGCAGGATCTTGCTTCCGACGCACAGGTGTTCTCTTATGTTAATGGGATCATTTGTATCAAATCCAAGGCGACTAGCACTTAATTTTCCCTACCGAGCAGCACAGAGCAACATTTCGCGTACGTATTGAACACGAGGACAGCAGTAATTACAGTAGACGACGTATGCTGCTCTGTCAAAAACGCAATTTTCTTTTCATTGTATTATTCCAAGGAAGCAAAGTATCAGTGCTGCTAGTTGCAGGCTGAGTGAAAAATTAAAGTGCAGTGTCCACAAAAAATTCCCTTCATTTTTTTCCGTAAAAAACATTACACGCTGTATGGATCTCATGAGGGAGGACACAGCAGAGGCGTATTTCGCCATGGCTGCAGCTTCTATGACACAGCAATCTGTGTTTTCCATCGCGCGGAAATATTTACTTTCTGAAATTAAAGAAAACCACCGCTTCTTGGGCTTCTAGAACTCATATTCCACGAAATATCGCATTGATATAGCCCCGTGACTTTGATGGATCGGTCACCGCTGCTTCGATATTTCGACGTGATTGTGAATACTTATTTCGAGCAAGGTAATTGTTCTCTCCAGTGCACATATGCTTGTTGGCGCCTACGGTCTGACAGCGTTTGACCTGCAGGCTACATGGTGCAACATTTGAAGCCTGAAAACGTTGCTTGTCCCCTAAACATAAAGGACGCTGGTCGTCGACACAGGAACACAAGACAGGTGTTCGTGTCTCGTGGTGTTTCTGCGACTACGTGCTGCGTTCTCTGTGTTTAGATTTGCGCAACGTCTTCAACCTTCAAAATTTCTGCTCTTGCAGCGCATGAACAACTATTACGGAAGGAGCGCCTTTTTTCTCCCATTAGGAAAAACGTCTTATAGAGGTTCATAGTATACAATCGTAGTATAGTGTACGAACATGGAATCGCACAATACACGTATATGCTATACAAGCGCGTCGAAGAAAAGCTGGATTTTGCTAGCTTCTTAATTCACGTATTTGCTTATCCCTGTTCCACCTGTTCCAAGCACGTCCGATTGCAAACTTTTTAGCGGGAATGTAGTCGGTCGGCCGGCCGCGAAGGGGCACCATGTATGGCATATGTTCATGTGGACTAGGTCGTCTTCAGTCCTCGTCTGCTATCGCTTGTATAATACTGTCGGACCCGGATATATCGAAAAGTTTTGAACTATTAACTACAGCGAACACACGGCCACGGGTAATCCCTGTTAAAACTCAGTGTAAATGTATAGGAAAGTCGCACAGGATATCGAAACACAATTTCTCCGCTCTTTTGATATATCGAACTGCGCGCCGCTGCCCTGCATGCAGCACTTCTTCTAACAGCGCTCTTCAATTATTTTTTTATCTCCTACTGGCAACGCTTTATCGTTTTTATCCCCTACTGGCATACATGCGGTTGGAGCTACCTAAAAAGAAATAAAAATAATAAGCCCCGGCCTGCACCACATAAGTACAACAGGCTTAAACCAATTTAAAGATAAAAGAAAAGGCCCGTGGGCAATGATAATTTTCCACCCGTAGGTGGGAAAAAGGAAAAAAAAAATAGGAATCTGATCTCCCCTGGGAAGTAGCGGAAAGTATGGGCGAAATTGATGGGATGAATGGTTGTCAGGAAATGGGTTACGGGATTAAGGGATGGGAATGGGGACAGCGCGTTGTTCGTGCTCTGATCCTTTGTTTCGACTACATTTCTGGCCTGCCTGACCAGGGCAGGGAGAGCATCGAGATTGCCCAATAGTGCGACCCCGCTCATGGAATGCACGACCACCCACCGAACGCAACGGGCTCCAACCGCCGGAGACAGCAAAACCTAACTCGGGGTCAGCTACCTGGGGCCCCTCCACTACAGGGTATGTTTCCAACCTGCCAGCTACTAGCCGTCGAGTGCTTTTCGGGGTTTTTCATACACCGAAAGTATGTGCGATGTGATCCGGCCAGTAGAGGTTTAGGTCGTCAGCCTATCGGCCCACCGGCCCTCGGCACAATGACTTAACACCTCCGGGGGGATCCATCTGTGCTTCCAACCAACCAACCATGCACTTGTTTTCTCCCCTAGCTTGCTCTTCTCGTACTGAGGAGGGAGTGTCCAAGGCCGGGCGACCAGGCCACAAACCAATAACGTGGCTTAGGGTGAGATGATCCGGGCCTACTCCGCCGGTACTCCGCAACATCGACAGCTTTTACTGAACGTTTCAAGGTCGCACTATGCCCCTTATTGGCAGCGCTAGCGCTAAGAAACCGCGTGACGAGTTGAGTGGGGGGCTCGCTTGAGGGCGGCCTTCGGTCTCTTGTGCTCATTTTCCTCGCCACATTGCTGTCATTTGGTGAATACAACCTTATTAAAACCTAGGAGAGGCTCTCGCCTGGCGTACTTCGCATCCTTTAGCGGTTGAAATACGTTGCGGAAGTGGACGGGCAACAGAATTAGAGATCTAGGCAGTGGCGATTTCCAAAGTGCCGCACGCTGCGGCTTCGATTCGAAACTGGTTAGACCTGAGAGCACGCCGGCGGGCTGCATGTCGCCCCAAGAAACACGTCACTCGCGTAGGTGCAATGTATTATTGCTTCTAGATTGAGGATAAGATTATATAGTGCCATTTTTTATGGATCAGATTACCGACATATCGAACTATTTCGCGATCTCCGACTGTGTTTGTATCTCAAAGTGTTGAAAGCATTAGCCCAGCTGCCTACATAACGTGACTTTGTGTGCACCTTCTACCTGATCACTATGTCATTCACTATGTGCCATCCGAGCCTCGGCGTCAGCACGCTCGTTTCCCGCTATGCTGCAATGACTCGGTATCCTTTTCTAGATCGGAGATTGGAGCCTTGTTGGCGCATTTAATGCAAGCCGCAATGCAGTCGCACTGGCATGATTCGAGTCATCAACAGGACCGCGTCTGTAAGCTTGACGCTGGCTCACGATTACGTTTGCCTTCTATGGTAGTGCGACGTCATGGGACTTTACTCCACCGGTTACGGCTTGGCGTTGCCTACACCAAACACTATCTTCACAAGATCGGCATCGAAAGTAACCCAAATTGCGTACAGTGCCACACTCCAGAGACTATTGGACACCTTCTTTGCAAGTTCCCGAACTATACTACTGAAAGAAGAACATTGGAGGCGACCGTGAAACAACTGGACTCTCGCCCTCTCTCTGAGGAAACTCTTCTGGGCGCCAGGACGAGACGTTCTGATTGGTGGCTTGTGATCGTGCTCAACTTTATGTGTGAAACAGGCCTGGATACTCATCTGTGACCGCATGTGCACTACTTACATGGTTAATGACATGTGTCGGTGTTTGTGTTGCAGACACCAGTTTTATGTGCGTCTACTAACCGCGATGCGAGTGCCAGCCAGCCAGTGTTGTGTGTGTGTGTGTGTAGACATCACCCGTGAAACTCACTGTATTATGCCATCATCGACCTTCATTCGCACTTTCCTTTTCCTCCTCTTCCCTTTCCCCTGTGTGGAGTAGCAGGCCAGGGCCATGTTACCACCGGCCGACCTCTCCACCTTTTCCTCATTAAAATTCCTTTCTCTCTCTCTATGCCATTCATGTGATGAAGTTATATAGCGGTCATATCGAATGTTGTCCAAGTATGTATGGTAGCGGACTTTATGCTAAGTTTGAAGTGGTGTATGTACAGGCGGCCAAGTCTTTAGCTTGCGTTACTCGACTGCCACTTTTTCTGGGCTCCTACGTTTTACGACGAAGAAAACTCGCGGAAAGCTCAATTTTAAGCATGAGCTTAGTTATCCTGGGCTTAGGTTCGGCATTTTCGGAAGTCTGCTTCGTCATAAGCTGCAGGAGCACGGAAAACGCGGCTGTCACGCAAGCCAGCTAAGGATTTACTATACGCACTCTATACTCAAGAGCGGGAAAAGGCGTGAAATGTTTTTTGTTACAAGACAAGTGATCACAGTAGGCGGCCTTTTAACAATGTAACAAATGGCGAGACAGGTGCAAAGTGGTTAATTTCGAAGACAGTGGAACAAAACGAACAGCGTGAGATATCGGAAGGGTGAACATCGCACGTGTGTTTGTACTTTTTTTTTGGAGTAAGAGAGCTTCTAAGAAGAAGATCGGCGAACGTAGAACCTGAGAATGCAAGGGGAAATTTCTGCAGGCAATAGGGACTCGTTGAGCGGCAGGAAAAGAAAAAAGAGCAACAAAAAGCGCTTTTCAGGCTAGAGGCAACAAAACGAGAAAAGAGAACATGGCCGCAAGTAGCCTTTTCTATTTTCATAAAAATACATCAATTCCTGACCCCAGAAAATTAGATGTCATAGGGCGAAATAATATTGTCCTCTATGTCTAACGAATTGCGCATACAAAAGCCTGAATAATTTTACAGAATACCAAAATGTTTAGCTTCTGAACTCAAAACCCGGGACCTGATACAGCCTTCGGTTCAATTGAAGCTGCTTTCTGGCGCAAAAGCATACCCGAAAAAAAAACAGAAAAACAACAACATTGCACTTAAATATTTTCTGCCTTTTGAATATGACTGCAAGAAGATAGGTTCACGGCAAACACTTCATGATTTTATCGTGCAGTTATCGACAGGAAGCTTCCAGTGTACTTAATCTGTGAAAGTGGCCTCGCAAGCGTGCTGGCTTACCTTCAGCCCGATTCGTGCAGCTGCACTGACACTTTGCTTTTAAACATCTTCAGCGCTAAGCCATCAGCCAGCCTACACGTCGCAGCCACATGTGACATCAGCGGAGTCAGTGTGGCTCGCCAGCGGACTGCAGGACTACGTGAGACCATCAGTCATACGGGGCCGATGACTGCTCGAAGAGAGTGGCGACATCATTTAAGTGCTCAAGGCCGATGACTTGGCCATGATTTTCTGCATCTTTAGTCAGCCTTTTTATCTTTCAATCATACTGCTGTTCCTGCAGCTGTCACAATGACTATTTTGTTCTGAAATAATTAAAGCTGGCTTACAATACAGGCGGCTGTTCCATGTCCTTCGTCGCATAAAATGTAATTGGCGTCTGAACCCTTAAAGTTTCACTATAATCATGATAAATGCGCTACTTGTCTTCCTGATACTCTATGCTTGTTTAGTTATTACAGAATTTTTCTTCCTTTGTTCTTGTTCTCTCCGTGATCACGGAATATGGAAGGACTAGCAGTCCTTATATACTGTGTGCCAGGCATGTGGACGTTGCAGGTTTTTTTGAGATGAAACATAGGTCACTTTTTTCTCTCGAGCCTTTTCGGATCCCCACGATGAGAATAATATATAGAAGACATTTCAGACTCTTCTCCCTTTCGTACGCCGAAGAACCGCACCTCTCTCTCCGTCCCTCCTGAGTTCACCTGTAATTAGATGCGCCAGGTGATGGCGTCGGCCCTACTGAGGGTTTTCGGTGGAAGCTTTATTTTTTTTTTTAGTACTGCGTTATGTTTGCGTAAGGTAGCCGTGCATGCAGACGCACTGACGGCGCGGATTCGTACTTTCCGCGCCAGTGTTACAGAAATGAGGAATCTGCGAGTATCCTATACTTGAAATGGCTTACGTAGAGTTTGCTATTAGTTGCAATTCGTACCGTGCTTTGGCAGTTCGAAGCAACCAAATGGTTGTTAGAAAGTCGTGGAGTTTCCTGTTGCCCTGAGCATGCAGTTCAAGTGTTTGTGAACGGTTCTCAAGCTGCAATAGTTCCGTGCTCGCTAGTCTGAAAACGAAGTGCAGCACCATGTGGCGCGTCATTGTGCTCTACCTGTAGACAGTCGACGACTGGCCGTAAACGTGCTAGAGCAAAACCAAACGGGCGCTTGTGGTCCTATAGTTTTCGATTTGCTGTATACGATTAAAGTTCGGTGGCGCACAAGGAGACAGGGCTTGCAGAGAACAACGAGGAGGGCGCAGCTGCCGTACACGTGCGCTGCTGCGGTCGCAGCGTCTGCTTTTGAGACTTGAAAGGCGCATGGGGCAAGGAAAAGTTGATGACGCAAACGAAATCCCCAAAGCCAGCGCACGGAGCCATATCTCTTGCTGTGCGACCCACAAGCTTGCTTTCACGCGACTTAGTTTCGTTATCGCGCCACCACCTGCACGCTCCCAACGCGGCGTTGGAACTGTGTCAACAGCCGCAGGAAAACTCACATTGCCCACAGCACACGGAATATCATTAGGGAAATTTTCTGAAAATTCTCAAACCACAGCTTGCTTGCGCTCTTGTGAAATCGCATTTCACAAGCAAAAGCGGAAGCAAAAGTCTTAATTATGTGGAGGATTCTAACTAGGTCGCTATCATTCTCTGAGGACTAGGCCGTGAACTCCAAGCTCCCGGTAGAGCCCACCACGTGCGACCGTCTTTATGGCGACACCGCGGGTATGCAGGGGCCATAAGAGAGAACAAGACGGTTTGCCGGCGGCGAATCGCTTATCGGTTTATTAGTTGATGGGGTTTAAAATACCAAAGCGACTCAGGCTATCAGAGAGGCCGCAGTGGAGGACTACGGATAATTTCGACCACCCGGGAGTTCTTTAGCGTGCAGTACCCACACGAGCTCAATACGCCTATATGAATTTAGGGTTAACATTCTCAATATCTGCCTCGCGAGGGGATGGACGCGTCCGCGGGCGAAGTTAAGAATGGCAGTCGCGGCTCGTCGTTGTCTCCGTCCGGCCAGAGCCGGTCCCCACCGATTTTGGCGCATTTGCCCGTCGTCACTTTCGGTCATTCAGCTTCCGCTTCTGCGGTGCTGGCGATGCGCACTTGCGATTGGTTTGGGGACGGGAACATCTGCTTAAAGGAAAATACGTGGTGTCTGCTTCAAGGAAATTACTAAACGAAAATCAAGTGTTCACCACTAACAGTGTTGTTGCGATTGAAGGAAGGATGAAAAGGAAAGGGCATGGGCCTGCCCACTGGCTCAGCTGCCCCACAATCGCTGCCACGTGCAGACAGAGGAGAGGTGAAAGATGTGAGAGGAAAGATTGACAGAACAGACGCGCGTCGCAACAACCAACGTTCTTAATAATCTAAAAGCGTTGGCAACAACCGCGTCAGCCGAAGCGACGACGACGGTTGTAACAGATACCCCAACTCCCTCCGCCAACCCACTAACAGTGCAGTGGTGGATTGTGTATGCTGAGCTTGCAGTGGGCTGGCTCGGAGTAAAACTTTGCTCCCTCAAATCGCACAATACTGAGTTGCGCGTCGCCTCGACGATCTAATTATGAGGCTGTCTGCGATGCACAGGATTAAAGAGGCGCGCTCCATTACACCGTCAGGGAGTATACGTCGTTGAAGACTTTCATGCGAAGCTGTGCAATACAAAATAAAGCCTATGCCTGCACACCTAATATCTGCACTTCTTACCTTTTTCGTTGTAGGCGTGCAGTATCTTTGCTATTTTTTAGCAAACGGTGTGATGGCTCCATGGGAAGGTGACAGGGCCGCACATTTGACTCTTGAGTTTGTTTGCTGAACCGGAAGTAAAATTAAATATGCCGCACATGCAATTTCACTCTGCGTGGTACACGACTGCATTTCATCTTGACTTGCAGGATGAAGAAATGTATGCTTCGACTTGACATTCATCATGTCAAATATGTTAAAAATAACTAGCTCTTCCATCTGCATTATATAGGAAGCGTGCATCATTGAATAAATGGCACGAAACCTTTTTTATTATTAAACTGTGCCTTATACTTCTGTTCTCTATTTTTGAAAATGACAAATAGAGCGAATGCAAGGAAAATCAATCTAACGACCTTTACCGGTTTCTCAAAGAAAACAAAAAGCAGAATTAAAAAAAATTATTTTGACAAGCCGACAGCTGAATTAGATTGAAGAAACGTTCTTCATAAGATGGCGTTAAATGCAGTTTGATCGTCGTGAAATCACTGCGGGCGTGTCGTGTGTTAGTTAAAATATTAACGTTCATATTAAAAATATTAATAATTTGCATTCGTGTCATATTGTAAAGAAATGACGGAAGCTGCGGGAAAAAAGCGAGGACGCTTGAAAGAATTCACTACCTTTGGGGCAACAACACGCAGTAAGAAATACATCTGTCCTACACAGATAGTGCAAACTAAAAAGAAAAACACAACAAAGATACACAATAAAGAGCTTCGTACCACAACTGGCTGTGGTGTTGCTCGTGTCCAAGACTGGCTGCATTGAATTAACGCGTTCAATGATAAGTTTGAGCGGACGAAATTGAAAAACGAAGAACTTCAATATTTAAGCCAATGAGCCAGTTTAAAATTAATGGGAGCCAATAATTAAGCATTTATTGGCCGCAATTCTTCCACGCAGCCTGTATTGTTCAGTGTGGCTTGTAACGTTGTGAGTATGGGGTCTGGAATTGCTGTAGTGAGGCTAAGTGGGAAATAATGTTTAAATGCTCTTTTTGTTCAGTTATATAATATTTATTTACTTGTAATTATAAAGAATCAGCACGCTTACAATACTGAATATTCTAAAGAAGCGCTTGGTTTAATAACTCTCAGGTAAACCTGAGATCATAGCATCCTTTATTCAAGTTCTTTATTTCAAGTTTTTCAAGCTGCCTCTTTTGGGTGCCTTCCTGGAAGCCCAGAAAAAAACCACACAGCACCACGTAGAGCACCAGTCTCAGCTTGCAATCATTTGGTACGGTATGCCTTTGCAGAGACTAGCAAAAAGTCGCCGGAAGTATAATGAATTAGTCCCCACTATGGTTCTCAAAAACTTAGAATTTACGTTAACTCTAGCAGACGAAGGTGCCTTTATTTTTTGCATGTAACAATAAATACCAGAGGAATAAACATACAATGGAAACATGGCCAAAAAATTTGCGCTACCAACAAAGGGATAACTATATTTGATGGAGGGAGCGAGTTGAAAGTCGCATGTACTTGATTAAACACAAGGCAGTAACCAGAGCTGCTTATAGGAATAGGCGCGGCTCTGGCGGTAAATTTAGACAGTACTCGCCTATTGGCCACAGACCATACTCCAAAATTTACTATAGTGATTTCTTTAAGGAAAGATGGCAATGTGCCCCCATAAAAATCAACTTTAGTTTGTGTTACGGCTTCTTTGTACTCGCTTTCAGCTTAGACATATGCAGTCCAGCTCACAACACAACTCATCTTTGTAGCTCATCGAAATACCTTTTTTCTTTGTTTAGTATACAGGAGTATGGGCGTGAAATGTAATAGGTCTTTTGTGGAAGTTACTAAAGGGGACAAAGGTCTTTAAGACACGTGAGGTGAAAAGCAAGCCCATAGCTATATTATTAGCTGCCGGACTGAGAATAGTGGACGTGAAAATCAAACTTGCGTTTTTTTAGTGTGCGGTACTGAAAGAATTGACGGGATCGCCGACAAACATGGCGGCTATGGGCTTATATCGCTTTCTGATTGTCCTAGCACTTTTTGCTCCGATAACACTTGTTAGTTAAGTTAGTTGTTGCTTGAACAAAGAACAGTGTTTCCTCTAACTTTCGTGTATGAAAGATAGGAATTAAAGTATTGACGGGATTTTCTAATTCAGCAATGAAATTGGCAAAATCTGTGCTCCTAGAGTCACGAATAAGTTTTGTTGATCCATATGGAGTTATTGAAGCCTTCAGACTGCAGGGAGTAATTCTGTTCAACTGGCATATATGCTTTAGGAAGCGGAAAGGTAGGATGTGATAGTGAGAATAAGATCTAATGCCATGCATCTTGTACAGCGCATTACCGTGCACCTTGTAATAAGATCCAATAACGTGCATCTTGTAGGTAACACAAGGCTAGAAACAGGTTTCAGAGAGAAGCGAAGTGTATGAGCTACGTTTTCAGCTTTAGCAATGCGGATGTTTGATACAAACTGTGCCCCACTGCGGTCACACCAGCAATATGTTTGCATGAACTGTGATATTTGTAGCTCATAACGTCGGGTATATTAACGAAACACAGAAATGTCCACTTTTTCTAAATAGGTGAGACGCTGCAACTTTGTTTGAAGCAACTGCGAGAAAAAGTACTTGTAACAACTTTACGCAAATGTAGCCGCATTCAGCATGTTTCGAATACGCGTGAGGTCAACTGCTAGGTCCAGCCTAGAGAGCCATTAATGAATGAGGCCAGAAGGTGGGCTGCACTTCTGTTATAAAAGTAAATTTATTCGGGCTTTATAGAACTTCCCTGCTTACGCAACACGCTAGTGATACACATAAAAACGATTAGGACGAACAACACATCTTGCAGTTGCAAAGGGTGGCACATGTGGTTTCGTTAGGAAAAGCGCGTACTTGCGGCCTTAATTCAGGGTGACGTTGACGTTGGCACAAAACATCGTGCCCCTGTCGCCAACAGTTCTGAGCCTCAGGATCCTTTCTCCCTGCAGACATCAGAGAATAAGGCGAATAAACGAAGTTTATTGAAATGAAGCCAAGACTGGCAGGCTCGTAGAGTTAAGCAGCGCATCAGTTTTCAACCGATCCTTAGAGTACAGAAACATAATACTCATGACACGCTAAGGCATGCATTTCATTCAGGATGAAAGGCACCTTGGACTGGAGAATCGTGGCTATTCTGATCTTGACTTGCACAAAATGCCCATATCGCTATCACTAACGACGAGTTGCTTGCTTTTCGTAAGATCGCACAAGTTTACCCAGCGGACAGTTCGCCGCCGAAGCCTTCGTCCGCTTTCCTGCCTGTTTGCCGCCAGTGCAACGTAACAATATGATATGCTAAGACGTTCAAGCCAAACAGAAATCATGGCCGCCGATGACGATGTGGGAACGAACAGAGTAAGCCGTAAAACATTGGACCTTACAGTTCTCCTTGTTGGCTTGTCTACATGATATACTGTGGAAACCTTTATGATGTCCTTATTAAGACATTTTCAGTTTATGTACGTTAGACCGGAACGTATAATACTGGAAATTTAAAAACTGTCCCTTGAACGCTGATTTGCTGGTAAGTATCCACGCTATTTCACAGTGAAGTGATGAAATCGCAGGCAGCTCATGCAGACTCAATGCCGTCGGCGCAAGATCCTTAATAACAAAATAATCGAAGACCTAATATGAGCAATACGCAATTTCATCGATGCACGCAACTTCTGCGCTTAGTTCAACAAGACTTGCTGAAGAAGGGTTGCCCGCAACTAGAACGCTCTCTGGAAAATGCAACCTATTGAAACGCCGAAGTTGTGCACACTTAGCATTACATGGCCAACTTACTGGATTCACAAAATCCGGCGCGGGGATTTCCATGCTCCAGGTGTACCTCTTGCTCTCGGCGAGGGGACACTTAAGAAGGCGATGGCACAGGTTGTATTCCAGGCGGGGAAAGGGCATCATAATATCGGCCCACGAGCTGATCGCGGCGTCAAGGAATAAATCATTGGTGTTTTGGCCTGTGAGAAACGCAAAAAGATACGCGAGTTAATAGCAGTGATCGAAGCGCTCCAGGATGAAATAAGCGCAGCCGAACACGCGCAGACATTGATGCTGGATATACTAAACCTCGTCAAAAAATTGGATGACATTGGATTGTATGGCATCACTCTGTGCACTATTCGATCAGTGGACCTTCATGAACAAACATAGGAATTAATATCATGTTTTGCTGGAAAGAGTGAGGAGGCGGTGAAGGAAAATTGTAAAAGCTTAAAGTGCACCTTCTTGGGGAAAGTATGTTTTAAATACGTGAGAACCGCATTAGTGTTTTCTGTGGCAATCAGTAAATTGGTAAATTGTTTTTTTTTGAGGTAATGAAATGGCGCAGTATCTGCCTCACATATCTCGGTGGACACCTGAACCGCGCCGTAAGGGAAGGGAGGAAGGTGGGAGTGAAAGAAAAAAAGAGAGAAAGAGGTGCCGTAGTGAGGGTCTCCACGTGGCAGTTAGGCTATTTCATTCTGCATGTTCCGTCTCGGTGTCTAAAATATTGCCGCAACGCATTACTGGCGCCGCCTAGTAGTCGCGCTCAGGAGGCTGGCGCGCGCTCTTCTTGGCCCGTGAGCTCGCTCGCTAGTCGGTTAGCCGGCCGGGCCGTTTCCGCTGGCGCTTGGACGTTGTGGCAAATACAAACCTGCCTACCTGCTTCTGTGACAATATCCGCTTTATTTCCTCATGTTTTTCTGTTCGAAGTCGATGATCTTGCCCTTTTCGTAAAATGGCAAGATATTAGTAAATACGAATAGAGATCTAAACTACTGACGACATCTCGAAACCCAGCATATAGATTTCCTTACAGGGTTAGTGGTATGGTCGGGTCAGGGAAAGAAAAACGTGGCTCACCGTTGCCGGTGCTTCTAATAAGCTTACGTTCGAAAAAAAAAAAAAACAGATATGGACGCCAGGTGCCGAAATGACAACGCCAACGGTGATTTTTTTTTTCTATGTCTCGATGTACTATGTGTACAGACAGAGAAATGACTTATTTAGCGTATCTATTCCGCAGAAATCCTTTGAGAATGATTGGTTACGTCGAAAATATTCCGGGTGGTTTGGCTATCTTTTAAAATTAATGACGTGTGTTAGGCTCATGTACTGCCGGAGACAAAAGTATCCATGACGAATGTATGGCGGTGTATTGGCACATAAGTGCGGCTTGACCCAACGACCGCCTGATTTCACTAGCAAACATTAGAGAAGATAAGTCCCGCTTTCACCTTGACAAGCGGGTAGTGCCAAGTCACCGGCCGATAATGCAGCTCTGCGCTTCATTTGAAGCACGCGTGTACTGGAGTCTTTTGTCTCAAACAGTAAATACCATCAACCTATCACTTTAATTCACGCAGTTTCTTGAAGAACTTTCTGGCCTCTATAACGAAACTAGACAAATGGTAGTTGAGGCGTCAAAAATGAATAAGAAAATTCAGAGAAGTGCAACCTGAGACATCTTATTCGTTTTAAAATTTCTACGATTACTACTTGCATTTCAGAATTAACCATTGAGTAAATTAGCCGTTACGCTACTTACAGGGCAATGAGAGGTTTCTGACAGCGCACAGAACTAACCTGAAGTGAACGTAAACTTGATCTTGATGGTCGTGTTACGGTCGAGGATGCAGGAATCATGGTTGCACGACTTGATTTGGAGTGAGAGGTCCTTGGAAAGGCAGCCTGCAGGAAAGGCTGGAGTGCCACGTATGGTATGTACTTAAGTGCTTGTCGTATGAACAACTTACTGGAGGCGACATAAGCGAAAAATTGAGAAGATGCGGACCAGGTGGAGAACACTGATAACAATTGGGTGGCATTTTCTGTTGGTATATAAATTTCTTTCGCTCTTTCATATATTGTTAGCCTTTTCTGGTGCACTGACTACGTCACATTCATCGCACAAGAGCGGGCTATTAATATGCCAGTGCTATTTTTCGAACTGCGCTCAAGACGACTCCGTTATAGTTAGAACTAAGGAAAGAGGCAACCATCTGGCTAATGTTGCGTCTTTCGGGACAGCAGCCGAGCGCCATAACCCCTAAGCCACTGCGGCGGGGCCTTTTGCGTTGAAGAAGAAGAAGAAGAAGAACTTTATTTTCCACCGATGTTCTTAACGCACTGACGTAATTTATTTCATAAACAAAACAAAAACAATAACAAGGTCTTCGGCGGGGGCCAACCTATAATGACATATCGAATGAATTTCTTACACTCTGCATGCGAGCATCAAATTGAAAATATAGCATCAAATCTGTACATTGTCTTCTGCAGGGGTGACGGTTTCGAAACGCCACTGGTTGCTCAAACCTTGCGACGTCGTGAATCATGATAGTCACGGTCTGGGCAGCGAGACCGATTTGCTGTGGTCAAAAGTAATCCAGAATTATAGCGTGAACGAAACAATATACATGCATGAAATAGTGAGCGCCTTTTATTTTAGGATGAAAGTGCCTAATCCAAAACGAAGTCGTGAAAAATTGAGGAAAAAAGCAGAAGCAAGCTTACAAGAGTGAGTTGGCAGGCTAGTTGTTTATTTTGTATGGTGTGGGAACAACGAAACATTGAAAGACGGACGGACGGACCGACAAAGGGCAAGCGGGCAAGAGGGTGGGAGGACGAGCTGGAGAACGGACGGACGAAAGCGCATGCAGCAGACAGACGGAGAAAGGCGGATTGCGTTGTTAGTGAAAAAAAAGCCCGGGCTCCGAGATCCAGGCTCAAGCGCTTAGCTCCAGCTCCTTCGACTTCCATTGGCACTATTCAGAAACGAGGTGGCAATATACAGCGTAGTATCTGGGGATAATATTTCGTTCAGAACAGGGGCGTAGCCAAAGGGGAGGGGGGGGGGGGGGGGGGTGTCGTGTCTTGCGAAGGGAAACGACACTGTAGCCGAGGTGCAACAAGAACTCGGGTTTATTGTCAGCCGGCCGACAGACCGCGCGTCCCGCTGGTCGACGACTGCCCGTGCAAACCAACACGCATGTGCTTATATCGAGATACAGACAGGCAAGGGGGCGGTGCCCAAACACCGGCACGTGGCCGTGAGTTGGCCGTTTGCTTATCGTGATACAAACACTATAGGGGGCTTATGGGGCTTCAGCCCCCCAGAAATTTTTTCGAACTCTCACCGACCGCAGCATGGCCCAAGTACATATCGCGACTTCTGCTATCATAGTTTTGTTTTTGCCTGGATCGTCTGTCTTTCCGTGTGTAAAGTTTACTATCTGTGACTGCGCAAGATGTTTATTTGCCTTGTTTGACGCATTATATGGACTGACTTTTGCTTAGACACGTAGATGTAATGGCGGCATACGGGTATTTACATATCTTGTTGCGAGGTTTTGTGTATACATACAGTGATTTTGTTTCCAGCCACACTTTTTTTGTCCTTTGTCAAGTTGTTCAGTCAGGCATGTTGCTGGGCTAGTTGGTTGAGCATCTTGAAATTTGGAATAAAAGTGGCTGAGGCTTAGCTAAGGTTAAGCCTAGTCAGATGCGAAGCATATTGATGGCTAGGCTTGATAATACGTGGCTTTCCTTGGTTGACGTTCATCCCGCTCTTCATCGGTCTCTGTGGCACGCTGAAGCTTTCGCTTCTCGTTCAAATCAGCCCTGCTTCTAGGCGGCATCCCAACACCTGGCCGCCTCGTAAGTGCTCGGAGAGCGAGGCAAGCTCAGCTTTATACCGCTGCTGTAGCGTCACGTGGTCAGCTGCAGCGCCTCTGATGTGGAGCCTCCACCGCCGCGGCCGACCGCGCGAGCCGGCAGCCCATCCTCCTCTGCTGTGACGTCATGTTGTCACGTGGTCAGCCGCCGCGCCTCTGATGTGGAGCCTCCACCGCCGCGGCCGACCGCGCGAGCCGGCAGCCCATCGCTCCTCTGCTGTGACGTCATGTTGTCACGTGGTGTCACGTGGTCACGCTAAAGGTCAATGGTAGCTCCACCGCCGCGCTCGACGGGCTGTAGTGTAGCTCTAGTAATATGCTTCGCATAAAAACACCTTGGCGCAAATAACTTCACAATTTCCTCGTCTTTTATGACTTCGTGAAATTATTCGCACCAAGGTGGTTTTATTCAAAATTTCAAGTTGTCAAGTTGTAGCTTCGGAATTCTAACATTCCATTTTATCTTCGCACTTCTAATGCATATTTTGCAGAACTCCTCGTTGGTTCATGTGCTCGCTGTTGCGACTAAAATTTTGGTCCAATTACCCGCAATACATCACCGGTGACAGCTGCTGATGCGCAGTACACTGGAACGAAGGACAGCGTCATTGAGATTTTTCCTTGGCCGTTGCATATGTACAAAAATGTAAAGGTTCTTGAGCGACAAAGATTAAAATATTTGTCCTCTACTTGCGCATTTCATTGCCTTCACGTTTTTCATATCAGTGGCATGCGCTGCTTTGTTGGTTTCGGTCTGATATAGTTGTAGACTTCGTGTGATATTTTCTTTACTTCGGAAATACGCGAAAAGATGGAAGCATTGGTATCAGCTAAGCCTGCCAAGATTTTTAAGACATACGAATGTACCTTCTTTGATATTAAAAAATACCCATTTCACTTGTCAAGACAGTGAGTAGCTTTATCTAATAAACAACGTCATTTTCAATGGGAATGCAGTTATTATTTTTGCGTTTGATCACTCCACAAATTCTATGAGGAGGCCGCGCTGCAACATGAGCCCCCCCCCTCCCACCGAACACAAAATTTCTGGCTACGCCACTGGTTCAGAATGATGTTTCCGCGCAGAAAAAGTACAACAGAATATTAATTTCAGTACTGACCTGTTGGCGGTTTACAGCACTTCTCATACTTGACGTCTGCGTGATCGCCGAGGGCCAATCCGAAGAATAGCACGGCAGTGGCCCAGAGAACCATCTTTGACAGCAAAGATCCTGTACGCCCACCCGTCGGCGGCACGGACACAGTGGAGCCGTGCAGTATTGCAGATTGCTACAGCTACTCCAGGAAACCAGATGCAGATACCCGTGTGCATGTCTGCCATTATCGTGATAATTAAAACACACCGGGCGTGCGTCTCATTGCGCTATGCCGCTATCTTATCGGCTCATTGCCGGGTGGTCGTTCTGAGAAGTTGCGCGAAATAAATGACTATTCGTAGCTTGTGGAAGCCGATATATGCAGTGTAGGTGTAACTATGATTATGTACAGACGTAGACTTACGATACTCTGTTCGAAACGCCATCTTCAAGAGAGTTTATTTTCAAATGGAAAACATTGTCGATATCAGTTTAATTGCGCGATAAACGTAAAATAACATCGCAATAGCGAAAGAACAGCCCTAGCTTTTTCTTTCCTCAAAGAAATCACGTAACGCGCTGTATGTAAGTCATGAGACAGGACACCGCAGTAAAACTTCTTTTTGGGCTAGTTGGTGCATTCTGAACCTATGAAAAGGTACAGCGCCGAACCATGCAACCACAGACGAAGAAAGGAGAAGACACAAGCGCTGTGTCTGTGTCAGGACACCGCAGATGTGCAGGTGTCATTGGCTGGAGCTTTCATCTCACCGGTATCGGCGTTTTCCATCACGCAGCAGTATCCTATGTTGTCAAAAAAAAAAAAAAAGAACTCTACCACCGCTTTTTGGGATTTGAGGGCATGTATCTCATGACATTATTTTATTGATTTAGCCCCGTCATAGTCGAATTTGATGGATCAGCCGCCATTGGCTGGAGATTTCAATGTGAGCGTGCTTATTTATACTGGGGCCGCTGTTCTCGCCAGCGCGCATGGGGATTTTGGCATCTGCCTGAATTGATTGTCCTCACTTTCCTGCAACTTACCCACGTAGGAGACCTGTATTGTTCGTTTTGGCAGAACGACCTCTTCTCAGGTCACTGTCCTTGAGCACCTTCTCGCTGCTTTGGCGGAGGACTTTTGACCTCCTTACCTTCAAGCACAGGGACTCGGACGAAGGAAATTTTAATAAAACAAGCCGCGGTGGCTCAGAGGTTAGGACACTTGGCTACTGAGCCGGAGTTCACGGGTTCGAATCCGGCCACGGCGGCCGCGTTTCGATGGAGGCGAAACGCGAAAGGGACCGTATGCCGTGCGATGTCAGTGTACGTTAAAGATCCCTAGGTGGTTGAAATTACCCCGGAGCTCTCCACTACAGCACCTTTTTTCCCTTTCTTCTTTTACTCAAAACTGCTTTCTGGGTCACTTGGTGCATTTTGAATCTAAGAAAAGGAGCAGCGCTAAAGCATGCAACACGGAAGAAGAAAGAACAAGACACAGCGCATGTGTCCTGTTCTTTCTTCTTCTGTGGTTGCATAATTTAGCGCTGCTATTTTGCTTAGATTCATCAGGGAGGCTCACCAAGCGTAATGAACGAGAATATATGTTTGGTGGGAAAGTTTGCGTGCGTTAAGAGAACTCCTCGAACGCCAAAAACAAAATCAAACGATTAAAGACAGTTTTCTCTAGTTTCGCATGAAACTATTGTAGATGCCGTGAAATAGGCTAGAACTTCAAAGAAATTTGTCCTCCTTAGTTAAGTAAGCGAGCGGCGGGAGAGAAACTTTGCTTCGTTTTGTGGAATCTTAATCCTACATTTCCCAAATTATGAAGTGATCGAAAGAAAAATCATTGCATCCACATTATGCTGACTAATGGGCCTGTAAATTCAAATCCAAATATAAAAAAATCTCTTAGTGCCGCAATAGTTCGAGAGCTTGGTATGTCGCCACTGAGCTACAATCAGCATCTAGACCATTTTGCGCAGTTAGTCCAAGCTGTGTAAAAGAACAAATCGAAGACCTTGATTCAACTAAATAGACAAGTGACAGGGAACAATTTTTATCGAAAAATTATCCTATTTTCTCGGCAGCATCTGACAGAAAACGAGAGACGATGAATTGCTGGACGATGGTTGAAAGTCACACTTTCCCGATCCCTTTTTCTTCGCATTTCTTGCTCACAGCGACGTCAAACATTTTCACCGGAGCGCGTTGGTTACTGAGAACATGTTGACCTCAAAGTTTTCATCCAAGCTCTATGTAGTAATGAGTTTTTGGCTTGCAAACGGTGCGTAGCGGATTAGCCACACTGTGCATTAAAGGATTAAAATATCAAACTTTCAGTTTCAGACGCACGATCTGATGTAGATCTCGGTGCAACTCTAGGCACATTCTGGCACAATAGCATCCAAGGCAAATACAGCGATTAAGCGTTTCTCATATACGACCGTGAGAAGACAAGAGAACGGAAAGCCTTTATCTCCTTGTGCAATTGGCAGCAAAATGCGTAAAGTAAACGAACATTTTTCTGCGAATTGCATAAGCCGCCACGCTAGGTACCTTATCTTGAGCTTGCTTTGTGCAGCTCTATTTAAGCTACGCTTTGATATCACTGCCAATGTTACGCCTGCAGACAACTTACGCCCCATCTCTGACATCATCACATCACGGACGGCAGTTGTTCGCCAGATGACCACGCGACTATGAACCCATCCATCATATCGGCCGATGCCTGCGCTGAAATTGCAGTGACGTAATGTTACAAGCGCTCGCAGCTATCTGTAAACCTCCTGCGTGATTACCGGCTGCTTCTAATCCTTCTCACGCAGTCCTGTATTCTTTTAATGGGAAAACATTGTGTGGCTCACTGGCAACGAAAGCCGGCGTCGGTGTTGACCAGCAGCAGTGGTACCAAAAGTCCCAGGTGACGTCACGGTGGCGTCAAAGAAAAGAGAAATTTCTCCCACAGGTGCAGGGAATCGAACCCAGGTCTTTGAGCACGAGGCGAGCACGCAACCCAAGGGCCACAAAATCACGTTGCATCTTGGCGAACAAAGGGGATCATAGTGTATGCGCTGCCTTACGACTGTATGGTAATGAGTAGGCGTGTCATTATACAGGAAGAGAAAAATAAACAGAATTAGAAAAAGGAAATCAAGCAAATAAAAACTATGTTCTCGCATTCAAAGCACGTAAGTATCCTTAAGTGCCCTCCTTAATTTTTAATATTACTCGTATTGCTGCTACTGTCCTAACGTCCCTTTTCATTTCAAATGTCTCAAGCTCTCTTCCGATGCGCGCTACCCTTCGTCGAGACCGTCAACAGCAGAGCAGCTGAGGGCAACACTAGATATTAATCAAGTGCTACAAGCCCCCGCGTGAGATTGAAGGCGAAGGTTGTCGTCACTCAGGGCACTCTGGCTGCAAGCGAGCGGCGCGAGAGAACAGCGCCGAGGTGCGGCCCCGCAGCCGGATCCGCTGCCCTGAGCGGTGGACCATTTACTTTTCTGGCGGATGGTACAATCATGTTTAAATTCATGTCTCCACTCAAGGAGATCTTCAGTTTTTGTTCCGTCACATATTCTAAAAGTTCCTCTAGGAAGGTTAAAAAACGGCTAAATGTACCAGATGGCGGTCTGTGTATCACGCAAAACAAATTGTCAAGGTGTCGTAAGGTAAGCATTTCAAAATCAGGAGTAACAGCACAGAACTTCTCTACGGTATCACACAGCAGGTTATCTTTTACCAGCATAGAAACACCACCGCCTCTCTTGTCCTGACGATTGCGCTAGAAGCACTGATAACCAGGTGGGCAGAATATAGCCGTTTCGCGTTCATACCATGATTTGCGTTCATACAGTGAAAGACTGCAAATACTTCTAGCAAAGCATGCATTTCATTCTTTTTGCTTCTTGAAGATCGGACGTTTCGACGAAAAAAGGATAGAGCTGGTTTTTCCTTCTGACCAATTCATGAATTTGCTGTGGTAGAAAATCCATGTTTACAGCATGCATGCGGCACGGATAAGCTGTAACATTTCAGGCAATCTTGGACAGCTGATTCTTGCTAGTGATAGGAATAACTTTTCTCGTTTCAGTTTGCGAACGTAAATTTTTCCATTCTTGATCCAGGCGTATTTGCACCCTCGTTCCTTTTTCGCGACATTTACAGCACCGAAGAGGCGCTTCAATGCCGGACACAGGTGCCCATTGACAAAAATTATATCCCCTTGTTCTATCGCTAGGACACGAACCCGCGCTTTCTTGCTTTTTCTAAGAAAGAGTTGTGCGGAACTCTGCGAGTAAACTGCACAATTATGTTAGGGAAGGCAGAATTCCCGATGGTCTGAACCCGACGGCAGAGTTAAATGTCAGTGCCCTTCAGAGGCATCCCGATTACTTCACCCAACTGTTTTGTTAGTTCGTGCAGGTTTTCACCGTGTACCTCTAGCACTCCTTTAATTTCGATATTCAGGCACCGCGAGCGTTGCTCGTTTTGCATGAGTCGGGATTCCTGTTCTTTTACTTGCGTATAGAGGGCTTCGCGTTCTTGCTGTAACGTTTTTATGCTTTCTTTCAGAGCCTCATTATCTGCTGCAACATTTTTCGCGGAATCTTTTATTTCCTCTTAGCACTAGTCTATGAAAGTCATGCTGGCCGTAATATCTCTGACATCCTTCCTGAGTTCTTGCTTGAAACATTATTTCAGCCCGCGAAACTCTTGTTTCATCTCACGCTTAAGGTCTTCAAACAATTTCTGAACTTCTTCGGCTATTCCTCAAATTTCTACAGATGAAGAATACTTCACACGCTGGAACAAGACGCCGGACACAACTGACCGGCAACAATATGATAACTGGTTATGCAGAATGAGTACAGAAATCGCGTATCAATAGTTTTGGCAGCAACAGTGGCGGTAAGACAGGTACACTGACGTTAAAATGAGAGGGAAAAGTGCACCAAACTGGGAAAAGTACGCAAAACTTGTAATACGTGTCCGTCGCTCACCACTGCCCCTGCCAAACTCAACTGCTGTCTCATTATACTGCATATTGTAGATTTAAATTCGCTACTTCGGCTCTGTATTTGAAATTATGCCGCTTATATGTTCACAAATCTGTGCTGATTCGTTGATTGATTGATTTGATTTATTGGGGTTTAACGTCCCGAAGCGACTCAGGTTATCAGGGACGCCGTATAGTGAAGGGCTCCAGAAATTTCGACCACCTGGGGTTCTTTAACTTGCACTGACATCGCACACTACACGGGCCTCCAGAATTTCGCCTCCATCGAAATTCAGCCGCCGCGGCCGGGATCAAACCAGCCTCTTTCGGGCCGGCAGCCGAGCGTCGTAACCACTGAGCCAACCCCGGCGTGTTAAATCTGTGCTGATCAGTTCATTTTTATGTGTACTGTGCGCTAAGAGTTGACACTGAGTGGAATTAGGATGTTGATAAATTACTCTGAGTAGTTTGTCTCAAGGTCTTTTTTTCTTTGAAATTATCGACGCTTCAAACATGAATTATAACTGGCTTTTATTACATCTGTCCCTTCGCAATATTAGCAAATAACAAGCCAACACACTTCGGTTAATCTCCACTAGAAAATGTCCAGTTTGAGAAGTTGGCCTAGAAAGACAGTAAATGCTTCCTTAAGCCAGACTTGTGTAGCATGTGACTCGATGAAAAAAAAAAAACAATGCAAAGAAATTGAACGCTGGAGGAAAATTGAGGTCTTAGGTTGAGAATGCTGAAGTCATGAGTGCTTGTAGCGGAAGACAAAGATAAACACCCGCATTTCATTTCATGACGACCGGAGGGGAGAGAGCAACTTACAGACTTTCTAGAAGGCGGATAGGGAGCCGGTTTTAAGACCCGGGGTTGGGTAGAGAATTTATTTTCTCCCAAAACATTGGGGCAGGGCTGCCATCCATGGCTATTGCGCATGGACCACGCTTTATAATAAATTTCTTCTGGGCGCACGCCAGCTTATTGTACGATGATCTTGGTCTTGGCACACACGATAACGCCGTTGTCTCCTATGATACTAAACTGCGCCGAGCTTTTCATCTGCAAAGAGGAAGAAAATAAGAAAAAAAAAGAAGGCATAGGTTATAACCAGGACAGGGCTTCGTGCTGTGTTGTTTAGATGAAGTTAATTTTAACACGTATTAAGGAATCGGAGAGAACAGTCGCGTCTGCATTAATTCGCATAGCTCCACAGTACATTTACGATTCCTCAGTGCACTGAAGCTGTCCTCGTTTACCATGAAAATACTGTTATGCATTATTGTGGCATCTGCACAAAACACGCAAACCATTCATGGGGCCTATTTAACTGTAATCTCTACCTGCGCATTGAGCTTTGAATTCTAGAGTGAAGGGAAACACAGAACCGCCAACGTTTCCCGAACCGAGCAAGTCGCATAATCATCGTCGCAGGCTATATTAAGAATACGACACAGTAAAGACATCTTTCATGTGCTATGTAATTACTGCTGTCGTATACCAATTGCGCCGACTATCTTTATGAGAATTTGCTAGCCTTTTCACACGACCTCATCTTGTGCTTTGTTTGTAGTAGGATCTATAATGTTGCTTACAGAGGCCACTGAATATGTGTGGTGCATATCAGATGCCCTTTCTGAGTTCATATCACCACGTTCATAATGAAGATAGTGTGGTATCGCATGAATTTGGCTTTGAATTCAGGCTCCACTTCAAAATACCTCAATGTTACACCTTGAGTTTACTATCACCTCTCATGGCTTTGCCCTCAGCTTTCCTTCAAGCTACCAGGAAATGTAAAGAGACCAGAGATTAAGCATAGCTTACTTTCCTTGAAAACTGTTACTTTATGCTACAGACTACGTAAGCTAGAAATAATTGCATTGCGTACAAGTTAGCAAAATTAACGGAATTCGAAATCATTTCCCATTTTGAACAATTGCCTCCATTCATTAACTCTATAAACAACGACGTGGGAACTAAACTAAGTTACTATTCTTGCTTTTAATTTCCAGGGAACTAAATAAAAAGTAGCTTGCTTGAAGTAGATACTTAAAAAGCTTGAATTCTTCCTGACCATTGTTTAGAAGATGAGAAAAGGTGTGACAGTGGTTTAGAAACTAAACATTTTTTTTACTTTCAAAATCTCTGTGAAAGGTTACAATACCTTTGTATCTTCAAGTCATTTAGAAAGCCCTAAAAGCGATATATAAAATTACTTCAAAGGGCAAGTACTTATAGACCAATTTCACTACTGTCACCTTTTGCGTGAACCATCCTAATGTTTTACACAGGACATCAGGCGAAGTTCACCTGTTCAGAATTCTCGTCAAACCAACTGTCCTTGTTTTTCATATGGGCCGTTTTTTGCAAAAGTTTGTATTTCCATTCATTATTTTACCCCCCTTTCGTCTTGTGTCACTTCGGGAGGTTAAATATCACATATATTTGCCCTCTTTATAATGGAAGTGCCAGCTTCGATGTCAGCAATCACTGCTTGCGAGCATTGTCAGTCATGAATTCAGATATCAAAGGTGGGGCGTACCAATTAACCAGTAAAAGTGGCAGAGTAGTGCAGAAAAAAAAGGTTCATTCGGAAAAGTGGTTTAAGGATTTGATTCCATTTTTTTTAGTTAGACTTTTATGCTAGGTGCGTATGTTTCGAAAACTTGGAGGGAAGGTGGGAGGTACAAGGATTAAGACCGCAGTCACAGTTGGGAATGTTGATGGGAGACTACATTTTGGAACGAAGCCCTGCAACTGGGAGAGAAGTTAAATTAAGCAAATTCGCCCGGATTATTATTTAGCTTTATCTGAAAGTGTATTTGTTTTTCGAATTTGATACTTGTGGTATTTGGGCATTTGTCTAAGCGTACTCTTTTGAACATGTTTAGCAAACGCAGCTCAAATTAAATCGGGAAACACCCGCCCGGCTTCGACCAGTGCAAGGTCTAGGTAGAGTAAGCTGCCAAAACCGCACTCGCACCTCATACACATGACGTGGCGAGGGCAACTCACATTAGGGACGAGCCAGGGCACGGCCACCTCTATGATGCCGTTGTAGGTTTGGCCTTTAGCCAGAGGACACTGGATCGAGCCTTTGCACAGGTCACTCTCGAGACCAGGGATCGGCAGCATCATGCCGAATAGTTCGAACTTTGCGTCCAGCTTCGCCGTCTGGGAGTCTTGCTCTGCGTGGGCAACAAAAGAATTAAAGAGCAAAACGCTGAGGCAGATCGAGCGTTAGCAATATGGAACGAATATTGCGTCATTAGCCGTCTTCGCTATATCCGGTTCAAATCTTTCGTTATATCCGGATATCTATTTTTTTGATGTCAGTATATACAGCGCAAGAAGACAAATCGTTTGGCACCACTTTGAATGTCCTACGTCAATTAGTTTGGCCGTATAGGACGTTTCAAGTTTCAAGAAGTCATGCATAGGGGAACCAGAGGTCGTCGGTGCGAATCCCTGTGATAGGCTAGGCTTTGATTCTACAAGTAATCTTATGCTCCGTAACGCTATCAATCGTTTGATACCACTCCGAACATTCTACGCCAATGATGTGGTGCACAATGTGTGCACCAATGGTACCCCCTACTGGTCCCAATTGAATGACCTTGCATTTCATACTAACGCGACCTTAAGTAACGCGAGTTTTTGAGCTGACGCTCTAAAATGCTATCTTGTGAGACGAACTTTGGTGGGCTCCCCGAATGTGTGTTTCTTCTCGTGCCTTAGCGGACTTATGTTGTTTGTGTGTCGCTGTTTCTTTCGAGGGACGGGAGTTTCTGAGACAACTCGAGTCAACAAACTTTCTTTATTCTGTTGAAGTTCAATGCGAAGAAAGTGAATGAGGGAGTCACACAATTGCTATTCCTCTGAACGCTAACTGAAGTCAAGTGGGCTACTTCTTCGTTGCTAATAGCTGCAGCTTTTTCGCTGCTCTCTAGAGACACCTTAATAAGGATGCGATATGAGTAAGCAGAACGCTGTCTAGTGGCCCATATGAATGAACCGGTACTTTATGTCGTAGGTTTTTGGAAATGAGCCTGTGCTGTGAATAAGTCGAGCTGGTTCACACCCCATGCTCTTCTTAAACGGTGAGAAAAATGCACAAGCAAAGAACACAGGACGGGTGTTGGCCGCCCTGATATACAACGCCCGTCCTGTTACCACCTGCACAGCAGTGACTGAATTCCCTGATCGAATTGAAGGCAGCGGTTACTCCTCATTTCCATATCATCCCGGAAACAAATGGCTTTCGTTATGCAATATGACACACAAGATGGCTCCAACTTGTTATTCGTAATGAAGTTATTCGGTCATATTTATTTCTAGTTCTCTGGATGTAAACTGTTGTAGTAGTGCGAAACTTTGTCACTTTCTTCCTTTCAGGCGCCAGAATATCGACCCTTACCATGAATCTACTTGATTAGCCTGCTGTAAGCGATGGAATTTCTTCCTTCTATCGGCTGTTTAGAATCACGTATTTTTGCATTTTTTATCATTCTTAACGCATTCACTGTCGCATAGAAGTCCAACGACTTAGATTTTTTTTAAGAAAGTATTTTTCTCAGCGAGGACAATCTTACCTGAAATCAATGAAAAATGGATCTTGGTTGTTTTGCCGCGCTTGATGACGCAGGGGTCGGAATTGCACGGCTCGATTTGTGCCGAAAGGATTTTTGCCTGGCTGCCTGCAAGTAAAACGTCATATGCTTTCAGACGACCTTGAGGCAACACAAAGCATGCAACCATGGGCGTCCGGAGGGGGGGGCAAGGGGGGGCGGCTGCACCCCCCTGGAAAATCACTCACTCTAACCGTGAGTGTTGGCCGCACACCAGGGGCGGCGGTGCGCTCAGCAAAAAGAGTAAAAGCGGCCCCGCTTCCAGCTTTGGGTCACATCTGCGAAGTGCCGCGTCCGGGGACGCGTCGTTGCAGACATACAGCGGCACCGGCGAGCATGTGTTTCGAGGCGTCTTGAGATGGGTGCCTGTTTCTTTGATCTCTAGAGAGATAGCCACACGGAGGCAGACAGTGCACAATCCGGCCACCGATGAATTCTTCAGGAGGGAGGGACAAATCAGCCGTGTCCACCCCCGCTTTGTCGGGCTGCTCAAGGGCAAGCAGGCGATGAGTTGGCGCCGCCGCCGCTCGCTGTCTCCTCCGATCCACGGGAGAGCGCAGTTCGGTAGAAGCGCCGCTTTCAGAATCTTCGGCAAAGGGGATTAGCAGTTGCTTTTGTTCACGGCGATGCAGTCTCCAGAGGCGCCCCCACACCAGCGTTCCTTGCATCTTCTCCGGAAGCCAGCGCCTTTGGTCAAGGCAGCCCGATGGCGCCTGCCTGGCTCGCCTGGCTCGCCTGTCACCTCTGGCTGGGCCTCAAATCCCAACAGCGCCCATGTACTGTGCGATGTCAGTGCATGGTAAAGAGACCCAGGTGGTCGACATTATCCGGAACTCTGTACTACTCCGTCCCTCATAGCCTGAGTCGTTTTGGGGCTCTGAACCCCATAAAAACACACAAAACAAATTTTCCGACCGGAGTGGCGAGTGTCCCTTCCCCTCGGAAGTCGCGAGGCGTTCCTTTCACCCCCAAAGTGCTATTAGGAACGACGACAACAAGTCTCGCCGGGTGGCCGCCAGCACGCCTGTTTCTACTGTGTATGGCTGCTAGCGACTTGAGGGTGATTGCTTTCGGGCCTGCCGCCATGGACCACAAGCACCGAGAGGACCCAGGTGCCAGCTGACTTCAATTACGGAGTTTGCCCGGTTGGAGTGCAGGAACAAAACCAGACCCCCTTCACAAAGTGCCTGCACGTGTAGAACGCCGCCGCCGCCTCGGGGAGACGAACGTTATCTTCCCGATTTGCCGTGACCGTGCCAGGGAACAAAGGGCCTCGTCTCCGGTTGCTCTTTGGCGTGCCCAAGCACCGCGACAAGCTGGCGGGCCTCATCTCCGACCCAAGCACGAGGAACCACTTTCGGCGTTTTCGTGACCTCGCGTCTGGCCTCGAGCGGCGGGTGGCATTTGATGATCAACAGATGTCGGTGACCCGCAGAAACCTTCGGCTGGCCGGAGGCCATCACCTACCGCCGTCAACGCTACCTCGACGACAACCTTCTTTCCCTCAGACTCCACATGTGAAGGGGGCGTGACCATGAGTGCAGTGTCGTGTGTGTGCGCACAGGTGAAAGCTCTAGGCCCCTCCCACTCCGGCAAGGGCGTCCTCAACCTAGGGACTTTAGGGAACAAGAAGGATATAAAACTCGACAACGGATGCGGCAGAATCGTCTCACTTCTAACCACCAATGTAAAATGTAAATAAACCTATTCTCCTTTCGCCATCTACCTCTTCGCTCAGCGGCACTCCTGTCCTGAACCCTCAAATCCAACAGTGCGTATTCGGGGATACTGCGGCAAGTAGGCCCTTGCATGTGTGCGCGCCTCTGTGTTTGTGCTTCGGTATTTTTAGTGGCCGGTTGTCAACGAAGCTGAGAACAATCAAGACAGCGGACGAGAAAACGACGAGCGGCGAGTAGTGTGTGTGCAAATACTCGACTGTGTGGTTGCGCGAGCAAGATGGAGCGAGGTGTATGAAGCTGCGAGCGTGCATTTATCTTGTAAATAAGTTTTCGTTGTATATATAGTCATTTTTTGTTTTCAACGTACGCATTCAACCGTTTTTTCAATCAATGTGTATATATTTTTAACACTACCAACCCCGAAGAACTCCATAGCCAGCTTTGTCTCGCGCGGTTCCGAATGATGGACATTCGGCGCTTCTTCAAGCGTCAGCGGTTGTCTGACGAAGCGTTATCCAAATGCGCCCCTGCAGATTCTGGTGTGATATGTGACAACGGTGTAGCATTTGAACAGAGTGATGCAAGCTTTTATCACCGGACAGTAGCTGATGTCGTCGACTCCATGGAAGGGACTCTGTCAACAGTGAGTTCAGGTAATGCAGCAGGCCGAGATGATTCCATTTCTCCTTTCTTGGGATTTAAGTCCGGATTTGACCAGAGCGATGCAACCTTTCATCACCGGACAGTAGCCGACGTCGTCGTCTCCATGGAAGGAACTTCACCAGCGAGCTCCGGTCACGCAGTAAGCCGAGACGATTCCCTTTCTCCTTGCTTGGGATCGAAGTCCGGAGACAACATCAAGAAAACAAATAACTTGCCTCAAGAATATGACTTAGGAGAGTTTCTAGGCAAAGCTAAACTCACTGGCATACCGGACTTTTTGAAGTTACGTCTTCTTACTAAGCCATGGTCACCAAATGTTACATACGATTTTAAGAAGGATGTAACACCTGGAAAGAGGCCTTTTCGACATCAATGGCTGGGAGATTACGCCCCCTGGCTTGCGTACTCAGCGACAGCGAAAGGCGCTATTTGTCGTTTTTGCGTCATTTTTCCTCCACGTGTTCACCGGGGTACTCAAGGAAGTTTTATCGTGCGCGCTTTCAGTAACTACAGAAAAATGCACGAGGCGTGCAGGGATCACGTAAAATCCCAATGGCACCAGGAGGCAATGACGGCCTCACAGAACTTTATGGATGTGATGAAAGGCAAGCAGCTACCCGTTGTAGAGCAGCTGAACAGAGCACTCCACGCGCAAGTTGAAAGGAACCGTGAGAAACTATTTCCAATAGTTTCCACCATTGTCTTTTGCGCGACGCATGACTTGCCAATTCGCGGCAAGCAGTCCGATAGTGGAGTCTTCAATGATCTGCTTGACTTTCGTGTAGAAGCTGGAGATACTCTACTTCAGGAGCACTTCGCTTCTTCTGCTGGCAATGCCAAGTACACTTCTGTCCGCGTCCAGAACGAGATCATCACAATCTGTGGCGACATCCTGAAAGAGCAGATAGTTACCGAAGCTAACAAAGCGTTTGCTTTTTCCGTTCTTGCTGACGAAACTGCAGATATTTCAGGAAAAGAGCAGATGTCTATAGGCGTTCGCTTTATTGACAAGGCGGGAGCCGAAGTGTGCGTTCGAGAGCAGTTTTTGGGATTTGTAGAGCTGGAGCAATTAAACTCCGCTTGCATCGCCGCGGCAATCTTGAAGTTTTTGACGAATGTCGGGCTGATTCTTTCGAACCTCGTTGGACAGGGGTACGATGGATGCTCTACAATGGCTGGAAAAGAAGCTGGAGTGAACAAAATTATACAAAAACAGTTCCCGAAGGCACTGTTTTTCCACTGTGCAAGTCACAAACTAAATCTCGTCATCAACGATCTGAACGACGTCTCTGAAATTCGAAACACAATTGGCATAATCAAACAAACCATAAACTTCTTCCGCGAGAGCGTACTCCGGAGAAAATTGGTGCCGAACATTCCGATGCTGTGTGAGACAAGATGGTCTGCAAAATATAAGTCTATTAGGATCTTCTCTCAGCATTACGTGGCCATAGTCGAAGCACTCGAGGAGCTCGCGTCCACGGAATCATGCTCGAACGCTGCAACTAGACAACGAGCTCACATCCTCTACTGCGCAACAACAAGCTCATCTTTCATCGTCTGCTTGCATAATGTAGCGAAGTACAGCGCTCGGCTCGAACCAGTTACGAACATTCTGCAAGGTGTATCCATGGACTTCCATTCTGTGCATGACCACATCACTGAGCTGCAACGTATTTTTCGCGGCCACCGGACGAACGCTGTAGAGGAGTTCTCTAACATCATGAATGCAGCAAGGGAGGCAGCCAATCACTTAAATGTGGTGATATCTGTGCCAAGACAAGTCTCTCGTCAGGCCCACCGAGACAACTACGGGATTCAGTCGCCGGAGGAATACTACCGTGTGGCAATATATGTGCCGTACTTGGACTCCCTCACTGCTTCTTTAGCTCGGCGCTTTTCTGAAAGCAATGAGAGGAGCTTCAAACTTCTCCAGCTGCATCCATCAAAAATGAAGCACTTGAGCCGTGTTGAGTTCGCTGTTCTCGCCGAAGAACTCCAGTGCTTTTACGGCATCGACAACTTCAAGGAAGAGGCCATCTCTTGGTACGAGATGTGGTGCAACAAAACTGGGGACCCATCAGAAATAACTTACTGCGAGCTTCTACATCAGGCCAAGACATTCTTCCCTGGTGTTGCAAAAGCCATTGAGGTGGCTCTGGCTTTGCCAGTTACTACCTGTACGGTCGAACGCTCCTTCAGTACAATGAGGAGAGTGAAAACGTGGCTACGCTCAACGATGACAAACGACAGACTGGACGGCCTTTGTATGATGAGTGTGCACCGAGAGCGTGTAATGAAGCACAGGAATGAATTTATCACCCGTGTCATCACGCAATTCGCCCAGAAAAATCCGAGGCGTCTACAGTTGCTGTTTACTGACTGACTGTCGTTGCGTGTTTGTGAACATATTGTGCTGTGTGCTGGTCATCAATCCGGGTGTGTCGAGAACCCGTATGCAGCAAGACTGAGCACTCTTCTCCACTAAGTGATAGTATCTTTTTGCATTTTTATTAATTTTAATTGTTTCTTCGTTGATAAACTCCAATGTATCTCTCCTAGCCACGCTTTAATTTGCTGTTTGTAATTTTTCTTTCATGTGTGTATTTTACTTATTTATTTTATTTATTTATAAATAAATAAATTTACTCCGCAAATAGTGCCTTTTTGCTACGAACATAACCCCCCCCCCCCCCCCCCCCTCCGGCGCCAACAGTCAATGGGGCCCCCCCCTGCAAAAAATTCTGCGGACGCCCTTGCATGCAACATCATCAGGATGGCTCCTCGCTTTGACTGTGAGTGCTCGCGGTTATGATGCATGCGAGTGCTTTCAGTCCTCTTTTTTGTATATTTATTTCTTTGCAGTTCACAGGGTGCGTATGAATTAAGATGGAGGAATAGGTTAGCAAAGATTGTGTAAAGGTCACCAAAGCGATGTTACCTTGCTCCATACTCTCACGACCGTCACATGGCCGTTGGAACCACACAAGACGAGATGACTAGGATTTGTCACAGCGAACATGAACCGGCACAAAGGTAAATCATCAGAGAACCAGGAGGGAGGGTGCGCAACTTTTCTACGATAGGCAGCGCAAGCTTTGCGTCCCTGTTGACCCAGTAGGCGAGTAACGCCACAGCAATTAAAGGATCTTGCTGCCGTGATTACCTCATAAAGAGATAAAGAGGATCTACTGCTCCTACTGTACAGACTTAGAAGGCTGAGAAATGCTCTGCTTCTGCGTTCTTAAGTCTGCCCGTATTCTGGGAACTTTGCTGCTGTGATTTGACAATTTGGAACAGATTTTTGCTGATGGTGGTGGTGTACTGAGTGGAGTTTCACACACCAACATTACTCGCCGATTTGTACAAGTTGTAGGATTTGCGCGAGTGCCACATGAGACACACGCCGCCTCTGGTCACGAAGGTTTTGCAGTGCAGTATGGGAATAACGTAACGTACTGTCTTTGCAGTGGGTGTAACCTGTAGCATCATGTTTTCGGCGAACCAAAAGCCTAGCGTAAGCGGTCTTCTCAGCCTGCACTGTCAGTGTCGTCAACCGTTCTTTGGCTTCCTAAACTTTCTTCTTCAGTCCTGTTTTCACTGACGTCAGTATTTGTTGTAAATCTTGGGGAAACTGGTCTGGAGGATAGCGAAGGAAAGGATTCCTAAGAATGCAACCATCGGTCCTGATGTAATTCCGATAAGGTTGGTTACTGAGCTGGCGCCGCAAAGTAAAGCGGCACTGCTCAAGCCTACAGAGCAAGTCTTTCGGAGTAAGCAGGTGCCAGAAGATTGGATGCAGAGCATACTAAGATTAATTAAAAAAGACAAAGATGAGAAAGCCAGGATTGACTTCGAGGATTTCGATGAAGGATTTGCTGTCATTGCGGTAGCACTTTGCTGATATAGTTTTAATTAAGATCCAGCTTATTTGCAGTAGTTCTCCTCGCCAAGAATGAACAAAGAGAAATTGTAGAGCGAAGATGCTTAAATTAACATGCGTTAAATGAGCTATTTACACAGCAGGGACAGAAGTGGAGGAATGAGATGGGTCTGCTTACCACAGTCTTCGTAGGTGAACTCATAACGCTGTCCCATGGCCAAGCTGAAGAGAGCGACGGCAGTCACGAAGCGAAGCATCCTTGATCGCGATACTTGAAAATGATTGTTCGTCGATGAAACCAGTTGTTACCGCGACACAGAACAACCTAGTAGCGTCTGTAAATGACACCGCAGCCAGGGTCCTAAGTTTAGGGTGTTTGCCAGTCAGGCGCTAAAGATCCCACGGGCCTGTACTAATAGCGAATGCTTCTGTCACGAGCTTTTATTGCAGAAATATGCATTCTTCATAGAGCAAACTGCAATCGCTCACAAGATACCATGACAAGAATTAAAACTCACAAAGGCCTCAATGTAAACATGCTTTTATTGGTGACTTTTCCTTATCGTATTGACGGTCGCTCCACGGAGAGATCACGTGTAATTAAGGGCGCCTGCCACCTTTGTTGAACGGCTGACAGACGCTATCCGAGGGCACCACGTTATCGAAACCCCGTAGAAGACATTGTCTGTGATATAACGCAGAATATGTGCATTGTGTGTCCCACAGAAGCTAGCAGCCTATCTTGACTCGGAGAGTGTTTTTGAGAGCAAAATGATAAGGTGTATATCCGCTAGGATAT
Source organism: Amblyomma mixtum (assembly GCF_055824585.1). Classification (NCBI taxonomy): domain Eukaryota; kingdom Metazoa; phylum Arthropoda; class Arachnida; order Ixodida; family Ixodidae; genus Amblyomma; species Amblyomma mixtum. Next base: position 286,866,037 of record NC_143013.1, read on the forward strand.
TAATTCCATACTCTAGACTTGTTCGCAAAGAGATCGACTGCCGCCTCTGAATGTTTTCATTCAGCGGCGATGATTGACACTGTCATCATTGGTATTATGATTTGCTGTTGCGACTGAACCCAGGGCAGAAATACATTCATGGTTCTATCGGTAAGAAACGGGACTAAAACGCGCCACAGCCTTGCACAGCTCATACACCACCGACGCCTCGTATACAGCTCACATCGTCACGTCTTCTTTTAAAGTTCCTCCAATACTCGGACTTGGATTCCAGGTGATGGCAGCAGTAGTTGGTTATTGACTGTTAGAGGTAATTGTGTTTAGAGTCATGTAGATCAGTCGGGTGTCAGGTATGTGCCTGGTTTGTGGTCCATATTAAGCAGTTAAGTGTCGCTGCGTTGGAGCAATTGCTGGCAGAATCCGCAAGGCTGGCCACATCAGTAGCTGAAACAACCTCATCTCGAAGAAATTAAAGTGTTCATCTAGAACTTATCTAGGAAGCTGATTTATAAGCTTAAGGATCGAAACGCCACACCACAGTTTCAGTTTCTCAATTTACGCAATTTAGCATAATGTACGGTGTGCGCTGCTATTTATTCTCTTTTTTACTTTAGCGAAAGCAACACTACGCGAGTCGCCGAGCCATTTCGCTGAGCTGATCAAAGGCCATACTGCGCATGCGCGAGGAGCGGTGACGTCACACGACGCACAGCTGGGGCGCCGCCGTCGTCGCTGCGCGGGTGACTGAGAGGTGCCGCCGCCGCGCTAGCTTGCCGGGGCCGCCGCCACTGCTGCGCGCTCTCCATCGCCTCTCTTTATCTCCTCGTTGCTTTCGCAATCCTCCAGGTTTAACCAGAGCTAAACCACAGCCAATTTTTTCTTCTGTTCTTCCTCCAAGGAACGCATGTGGCGAGCCGTGGCCACGTCACTTAGCGAAAGCACTGGCACCGGCGTTGCGCTGACCGGAATGTCAATGCGCTCTCTGCCTCTCCTTGAAACCCAATCGGCCGGGAGAAAGGAAAACGGCGCTCCCGGCGGCGAACGGGATCGGACGGAAACCAGCCTCTCCTGTGACACTTGGTGTGCGCGCGCGCGCGCCACTCTCCATCTCTCTCTCTCTTTCTCTCTACCTCATCACCTCTTTCTTTTTCGGTCCTTCTCAGTGCCTCGGTGCATGTAGATTGGAGTTCATAGAACCGTGATTGCAAGCAAGTAAGGCGCATTTGAATTTCTCTTCTATTTCTTTTCTTTTTTACCCCACAGCATTGTGTAGCCGTGATTAGCACCTTGTAAGTTAAACGTAAGACCTATTTGTTTTTGGTTAAGGCAGCATTCTTTTCGACGTTATGTGAGGCTACTCTGACCCAGGGACAGGGTAGCGGTCACCGATCCGCGAGACGTTTTCTGTGCGCAACAACAGAAATCTTCCTACGGTGAAGAAAGCTGAAGAAATCCATAGCTGAAATAGACATAAGACACAGGCATTACAATTTACAACTCCCTGTATCCTTGCTGACGTACTTGAGGGCTGGGCTGGGGTCGAGTAAATTGTCATCTTACCTTTTAATCATCGTTCACACAAGCCAGTAGCGGGAGGGGGAAGGGGTAGGGGAAAGTCTGGTTTAACTCCTTTTTCCCCTTTTCAGAAGAGATGTACTCGAAAGTCTACAATGAACTTTGTCCTCCCCTTTCCTTGCGGAGCGGCCTGCGCATTCCTGCACACGGACTCTTGTTTATCCTAACTGGGTCGGTTTACTTACTGGATCGTTTCCTCTACTAAGTTCGAAAAGTGTTCCAGGGGCCTTACTTTGCAGTAATTCATCTCATTTTTATTTCTCTTGGTCCTTTGTCATTGGTAGCTGCTCCCGGTGACCTAGGCCGCGGGTGTTGACGTCTCTTTGGCCGAGGCACGAACACGCTCATGATGCGACTTACATAGAGCGCTCCACATCCATGCCATACTGGCAGGTTGGTGCCGGCGCTGACGAATGACAGAGCATGACGAAGCGTTTTACACACCAGACAAACTTTATAGCCGCCAATCCCGTCACACGACAGAATCTGTGTATCGGCTGTGTGACGAATTCGCGGATCATGACGACTGTCTCTCAGCCGGACTGAATGCGGTGGCATTAGGGCGGCTATAGTGGCACCGGCACCGCGACCAGGCCAGCCGTGAGTGCAATTAGTGGTTTGCTTTCCGCCCCGCCTAATGTTTTTCTCACGATTAACGGCAGGATCAAATTGAATGAAAGTGGAATTAATCATCAAACAATACGGCCCCTGGAAAAACTCTGAACATTGAAAAGGAAGATTTAACGAATCACGTAGCATGCTTGAATTGCGCGAAATCGAGCTGCGAGCTCGCGTATATCACTCTGGAACTCATTTGCACAAAGAAGAGAGCTTCCCCATACCCCTCGGAAAAGAGAGAAAATAGAAACAGCTAGCTGATGAAAGAAGCAGTTCGCACTGATTTTAAATCTTCTATTTTGATATCAAGTGGAACATGAACCTTGCACTGAGTAAACCTTCCGTGGCGCATAACTACTATTGCCAGAAGAAGCTGGGAACAATGCACACTACTGTGTAATAAAAAGGTATATCGATTGCAGGTGCTCGAGACAGATATTCGTCCTTTTTCCTCGTTTCCACTGACAGAAGCAGTGGGTGTCATACAAAGAAATGTCCAACTGCCTGTGAATTAGCAAGGGGGAGAGACAGCGCTTCTTAGAAAGCATTGGACAAAAAGGACCTCCTTTACGTGTAAATTATCAGATCTGAAGATGTGAACTGCTGTGAATGGCAGGAAAGGGGCGGCTATCTATGAGAGGCGAGTGATAACGCTATTATGTCTCATGTCTTAAAGGCCAATATCGTACGAGCTGCCACTTACAGCACCGAAACAGACTCTAGAAAAGTACAGGCCGCTTTTTTCAATTTGCTGTCTGCAGCCCCAGAGATCCAGCACTGCTGCAGCTGAAATAAATGTACCCTAAATTCATTAATCAGACGATTTTTGCAGTTGCGCCATATTGCGCTTAATAATTAGCGAGAAGACTTCGACGACATTTCTTGAATAAGGAGGAAAAAAACGATGTTCGTAACATTAATGCTCAAGACATTTTTAAACCATTAGACCAGCCTGATGATTATTTTATCCTGCAGTTTCATAAAGGCGCCTCGAAGACAAGGACTGTTCCCTTCCAGAGCACAAATACTCACCTTAGTAATCGACTCAGTTCTTAGTGCCAGAAATGCTATATAAATAAGCAACTAATTGCTGCCGGATACAGAACCAGTACCGTCAACAGGACCTTTCGTATAACGTTCAATGCGCAAAAGATTATAAAAATGGCGGTCAATTTGCATAGATCAAATGCGAATTAGCTGCACTAGCATTTCGGTTTTCACTTCGGTTCGGGTGTTGGATCCACTGTTCACGGATGGAATTCACTCGGGTAGCGATAATAAATAAGAAGTTTATTTAGACAGGTACAAATGCCTGGGAGAATGGCGAAAAGGGAGTGAGATGCCTGACAAAGCGCCATCCCCCCCCCCCCACCCCTTCCCCCCAACTCCCGGAAGTTGACAGTTGTTCAGACAATGCACTAAGAGCACCGGCACAGCACACAGAGAAAGCTTGCCTCAAAAAGCTTGCCATAATGCCTGAATGCCCATAATATGCGAAATTTTTCATTCTCCTCTTCGCACTCATAGATCCCTGGAAGTACCCATATCACTCATGGCGCAGTGGTGCAGCGGTTAAGCGATGCGCCGCTGCCTCGCTAGGTGGCAGGTGCTGCCATCGGCGGGACTTAACTGTGAGACTATGACTGCTCTTCCCGAGCCCCCGACCGACCTCCCTCAATGAACTGAACTTCCCCGGTTGCCAGGTTGCTAGTTGTATGTATTGTGGGGACGCCTTCGTCCCCTGCGTTCACTTTCCCGCACTGCACCCCACTGTTGTTAGCTGCCCCCGAAAAGCACTCCCTTTAGTTTGGTTACTCTAGCTAACAGGGGAGGGCGCTCGCGTCGCAGCGACAGCAGCGCCACGGATGGCGTGTTTGGCCGCTCGCGCGCGGGGGAAGGCTAGGGCTCTTCTGCTCGGCATCGGGAAGCGTGTTGGACGTTCACGCGCAAAGCTCCGCTCTGTGCCGCGGGCGTCCTCGTGTGGAAACTTGTTCCCCTCAGCTCGTCCCGTCGGGCCTCGGATCTTCCCTTTGCCCTACCGTGGGCGAACGTTCGCTCGTAGCCGTGCTGGTGAGTCGGACATCCTAGATTCCTCAGTGTATTTTGTTGCTAGCTGGCGTTATTGTTGCTATAGCAATAAATGCCTTGTTTGTGTCAGCCAGTGTGTCGTTCCTTTGTTCCCGCAGAGCAAGGCCCGCCGTGGTCGGCGTGCGCTCAGTAGCGTACGCGACCACGGGGTGGGGTAAGCGCGGTTTTGAACTGTGTCAGCCGCGCTTAAACGGGGAATACGTGTTTATCTCCCCCTTTTAACCCCATATCTGGCAGCCCAACGTGGGGCCTGCTCTTGGAACATTGGACGACAGTCTGTTCGGTTCGAGGAACGCTCTTTGTCCGGACTTGACAAGTGCTAGGCCTAGAGTGAATTTTGATCGCTAGGACATGCGGCATGCTTTCTTGAGTGCGAGGTGTATTGCGCTGCAGCATGTTTGAACTTTTCGACATGCTCAGCATGTTTTTTTTGTGAAGTTTTCTTCCTGGAGTTTCTTCAAGAACCACTTGGTCCGCATCGAGGGAGCGCGAGGCCTAGCGCCCGCGGAGTTGCCGAGCCCGAAGCGAGTGAGTACGGAAGCCGCGTGGGTGGTCCGAGTTTTCTGTATATATTTTCTCGCTGTCTCTTTTTCGACTCTGGGAGTCGCGGCTCCGGGAGCCGGGTGGCCTGGGGGCCACGGGTGCCGTAACGAGCTCGCTGGTATTGCAGCTCGGCACCGGGCGTTCCGACACCGTCCGATACGGTGGGCGCCGATCACTCAGCAGCTGCTTCGTGCAGTGAGCGGGGAGGACCACCCCACAACGCTGATGTCTCCTCGCGGCTGCGCGCACGAAACCCGTTTCGGGTCTTTCTTTTGTTGGGGGTCGTCGACCTTCACAGTGGTAGTGAGGCCTAAGGCTATTCATAGCTGCCTGCACCTTGTCAAAAGTGACACGACCACCGGACCGTGGTATTGAGAGGGGGCGCACTTTGCTGGCCCACCCGTTTTTTTTAACCTCGCATGAACCGAGCATTCTCGTTCAACTCAAGAAAGGGCTTTGTTCACTCGAACTTTGCGTTGCACAGCCGCCCGACACGTTTTGCTAGCGAGTTGAGCATTGAGCCACGTGGCCCTTGTGTACGCCGTTTCCCCTCCCGTGACCTACGTTAAAGGCATGCGGAGTGTGTTTTGGCAATCTTTCAGATCCAGTGGAGCCACTCCGGCTTGCTGGCGTGTGCACATCGTCTCGCTGCCGCCTGCTGCGACGGAGCGGCCTGTATCCTGTTCGCCGCATCCATCCCGGGCAGCCGTGGCGAGACCAGACAGCAGCCACCTCCGGCTGCTGCTGCTGCCCTGGCGACTACTGCGGAATCTTGGCCTGCAGTGGTCAACCGGCCCTCCTCTTCGCGGGCCTGCGGGCACATAGCCCGCGGGCCATGCGAGTCGTCCCAGCGGAGACCTTCACGCCGCATTCGGAATACCGCGGAAGACTGCGTGCACCTTGTCGGCATGACCTCCGCTGCACGACCTGCCTCAAGTGCATGAAGACCAGGAGACTCCTCCATAGCATGTAACTTGCAGGCGCGTGGGTCTATTTAAGGTTGGGGGGATGTGGGGACGCCTTCGTCCCCTGCGTTCACTTTCCCGCACTGCACCCCACTGTTGTTAGCTGCCCCCGAAAAGCACTCCCTTTAGTTTGGTTACTCTAGCTAACAGGGGAGGGCGCTCGCGTCGCAGCGACAGCAGCGCCACGGATGGCGTATTTGGCCGCTCGGGCGCGGGGGAAGGCTAGGGCTCTTCTGCTCGGCATCGGGAAGCGTGTTGGACGTTCACGCGCAAAGCTCCGCTCTGTGCCGCGGGCGTCCTCGTGTGGAAACTTGTTCCCCTCAGCTCGCCCCGTCGGGCCTCGGATCTTCCCTTTGCCCTACCGTGGGCGAACGTTCGCTCGTAGCCGTGCTGGTGAGTCGGACATCCTAGATTCCTCAGTGTATTTTGTTGCTAGCTGGCGTTATTGTTGCTATAGCAATAAATGCCTTGTTTGTGTCAGCCAGTGTGTCGTTCCTTTGTTCCCGCAGAGCAAGGCCCGCCGTGGTCGGCGTGCGCTCAGTAGCGTACGCGACCACGGGGTGGGGTAAGCGCGGTTTTGAACTGTGTCAGCCGCGCTTAAACGGGGAATACGTGTTTATCTCCCCCTTTTAACCCCATAGTATGCACGCGCGCACACGAACAACATGCACAAGCGCGTGCGTGGGCAGTTGTCCACAACTCGGAGGGCAGGTGCCAGGCTTCCCATCACTCTGTGGTCACGTGGGCAGCCTGCCCAAAGCAGGCATGCAAACAAACACACAACGACTGGATGCGGGGAACGGTCACTGCAAGTGCTATTTCACTAAAAAGTGCAGAGGGAAACTGAACTTTACATCTAGTACAAGAATTTTAACTTTAACGCAAGCGAAGCCTGATGATGTCACCACCCAGCTCGTGAGCGAAGGACGTAGAGCTTTATCGAAAGCGACGGTTGGCACCCGTACCGCAGCTCTGGCCTTCGTTTTCTTAAGCGAAAGCAGATTAACCCGTCCAGCTTCTGGCGACTGACCACTCCCTGAATTCTTCAGTTCCTAAGTACCTCAAACTCCGCCGCGTTTTCGCGAGAAACAAAATCTGCACATGGGTTGTTTTTTAGAGTAATTTATTTAGGGCGACGTGACAACTGCGGGTTCTCAGAAGAGGTACTGAATGCCGAAATTTCTGATGGCATCGCTTCTTACACAACCAGCACCTGTGTTGCGTTGAAATGCAACCCCGATTTTGGACATCATTGGTTCATTCAATCAAGATGGGTGTCTTGGCGCACACGCTCACGCCCTTTTCACCAACAAGCTTCAGCTGGACATGGCTTTCCATCTGTGCAGAATGAAAAAAATAATACTGTGAGTGACGGTATTTCGGCTCGACTCATGCGAAAGTCGCGTGTTTTGATGCAGGGAAGTTGCACTGCATTCTCAGTGGCTTATAATTATGTGCATAGTAAGAACTAAGCGTTAGATTCTTCGCTTTCCTTCTTATGTACCTGTGCGCACCTGCTTTAAGAATGCAGGACGTTTCGCTTGTGCTGAATGCCAAAGAAGTTCTTCCATTGCTACCACTTCGCTACTGCTTTAAGGGACAGCCTCACTTTAGTGTGTAAGATGTCGACAATGGTGAGGTTCACTATTTTGCATAGAACTGTTCAATGTATTGCTTTTGTGTACTAACTTGTGTTTTCACATTCTGACGGATTGTTTTCCCGCAGCAATTCAATTTACGGTAAATGTAGACAATCAAGTAATAAAAAAATGCAAATGGCCAAGATGCATCTCTCGTGTTCTTCTTTCTGAAAGTAATTTTTTGATCACATTAGATCAACACTCCCTTGGGGAGGAATAACAAAATGGCTACCACACAGGTAGTGCGTTTCTAAAAAAAAAGTACCAACAGATGCAGCAAGCTGGCCGCCATATTCTTGCTATGGACCTCAAGGTAGGTGATGTAGTTCTTTCTGCGGGTATCCGAAGAGTCTTTATGATTTGAACACAATGAATTATTGCATTCTTGTTAATGAAAATAATGCCCTTCGTCCTTTCCATTGGCAATGGCATTTTTTAAGGATGTGAAAATGCCTACGCCAAGATTTTTTTTCGCTCACATATAGGTTTGTGTACATTTCTACAAAAGACAAAAGAAAGAGCTGTTGCCTCTAGCCGAACATCGCGTCTTGCAGGCGAGGCTTCGTGAAAAGTTAAACCAAAGCTGCATTACGGAGGGCAGAAAAAGAATAGAAACGCAAACTTGTTCTCTTGCGCTTGTCTGTGCCGTTTGTTGTGCTTAATACAGTGTTGTTGGTGTTTTTCTGCTTCTTTCGGACAAACCACGTAAGCTCAAGAGTGGTTCTATTCGCAGTACTACGCCCAGTAACTTCGAAAGCCACCATAATCGACTTACGACTGGCGCGAATGTTGGAACAGCCACTTGCAAGGTGCCCGTGTACGTCTGGCCTTTCTTGACGGGACACTGCACCACCCCTTTGCACATGTCCTTCTCAAGGCCGATGATGGGGATCCAAAGACCAAACATCTTTATCTTGCCATCGAGCTCCACCGTCTCGCTGTCCTGGTCTGCAGTGGGAGCACCATAGGGGAGAGTTGAAAGCGGGTCATACACTTCTCGCCCAAGCGCTTTGCAAGTAAAGTGAGAGGAGGCCAAGCATAAGCGCTGTCTCAAGCAAATGATTTTAGTAGTAATTCTTCAGATCGGGATCTGGGATAACACCGTTACCACTTCGTATTACTGATAGACACGGCCTCGCCCTACCATCTGCAAGCCACCGTGGTTACCTTAGTTAGTTAATAGATTGACTGGCACGGATTGACAGTGGCTCCGGGTTCGATTACTGGACCAGGATGAATCTTCATTCAACTGCGAAGTGAAGCTTCTGAAGAAGCAGTAGAGTTTTCGTTTGTAGCCCTACGGCTGTGCTCAGGCCGGCGCCAACGAGGAATTAAACTCAAATGTGCGGAAGGTATTGGCCTCCATTTAGAGATCTGGAGAATTTATTCAGGTTAAATGTTAGATCTTTTCCTCAATTAAAAATTTTCGAAAGAAGACGCTGTCGCCTATGGCAGGTGGCTGGCTACTCTCATTTTTACATGACAAAGAAAAAACAGCACTAAGGCTCTAATTGAAGGAAGTACGCACAGGGAATGCAAAATCTAGCATAAGAAGAGCCCGGAGACTGCATTTTGTAATGTTTTTTTTCATATAAATTTGTTTGTTTTTATTTTTGCCAGCCCCGCCTTTGATAGAAGAGCCGTTGAGCGACATTGTTTAGATGTCAGTCATGATTTCCGAAGCGGCAGTAACCAATGGTAAAAAAGAATAAGGATGAATCAGGTGAGTAATAATTAGAAAATGTGATCCAAGGTTCGCAGTTCACAAACTAGAAGTTCGCGCGACCACTCTCAAGTGAGTCCACGTTGCTGAAGCAGGAACTTTATTTGTGACAGAGTGTTTCGAAATGCCTGATGAAAGATTGATCTTTTTTGAATGGCAGGCCTTTGGATCGTTTAGCTAGTTACATAATAATAATAATAACAGTAATAGTAGTAATAATTTATTCTTGCAATGAACAAAATAAAAATTCAGGCCTGCCAGAGCTAAAGAAGGCGTCAGGGGCAGTGCCTAGCAAATGGCGACATCGGGGCAAAGGTATAAATCAATATATGCTGTAAAAAGCGTTACTGAATTACAAGAAAGTACAATACATGAGTCGGCACTATATGAAACGTCATCTTGCGTGGTGCTGTCTTTGTATTTCATTTTGGAAGCTGACACTTACGCGACGTGGTTCTAAGAGCTGATTTTGCTAAACTCTCTTTCTTGTATCTCCATTTACAACTATAATTTAAATAGGCTTACTTCAGCAATTTGTAATACATCGCACCTCATCTGCACTCAAATGTAGAAAGTGATGTTAATTATTGCTGTGTTGTGGGACCTTTAAAAGCAACCATTTTAGTTTTAATGGCTTATTTATCGCTAACCGCACAATTAGGTTTTAGAGCCATTTTTATCATATCATTGTAAGAATTGAAGGGTTTGAAAAATGTCTGCAGTAGACACAGTTCAAGTAAGTTTCTACGGTATTCATTTTAAAGAGAAGTATATCCTGTACTGTACACTTCTGTGCGCGCACGAGCGAATAATGCAGTTATTAAAAAATGCTTACCGGCAGTCAGTGTGAAGTGAATGTTGACTTTCGAGCCACGCTTGAAGACGCAGGGGTCAGAATCACAGGGTTCGATTTCCGCTGATTTGATTTCGGCTTTGCTGCCTGTAATTGAAGTTTTGGAGCTTTTTTAACGTCCCGCTCTTTTATGTACCTCGTAGAGCAAGGATCAGTACCCCGAAAAGCACAAACCAGCACTTTACACACTCGTCTCGGGCGCCACTGAATGTATAGTTCCCCGCAGAGCCAACCCCAATATGCAAATTTGTAGTCAGTAAACCTCCTCCGAAAACATTTCATGGTATTTCTCTGAATCAAGAAGCGAAGAGGCATTTTTTGCTGTGCTGGAGACACCTACTATGAGAAAGAGCTGAACAAGCTGTACAAAACAGTTCCAGAGTGACAAACCCCAATTCAAAGCAACAAATATAAAAGAAAATGAAGATGTCGAACAATATGTCAAAGACTTGTAAAAAATTGCTTAGCTGGGCCGAAACTGTGCATAGCTTAACTTTTTATTTACTATAAAACCTAAGAGTCTGAGTATGCGTTGCTGCTTTCGTATCTCAAAGGCCCACATTCCGAAGCCACTGTGTCTTTAGCAACTAGGTTCCACATCACCGTAAGGCCTCGGGTGGGAGTTCGAGGGACTGTCTATAGCTAACCGACACGTCTTTCCTCATAACATTTTGTGCCTCCAGCTTTGAATCAGTACATACACGACCAGTGCAAAGCCGCAGCATTCAGATACTCCTGTTCTCGAGTGAACTGAAAACCCCATAACTCTGACAATGGTTCCACACGACCCTATCAAGCCTCGCTTTGTGCATTAACAAAAACTCCCATAAAATAAGGAAATTCCAGGGGCTTACCGCAGTCTTCGTACGTGAACTCTCTGCGTTGGCCTAAGGCCAAGCCGAAGAGGAGGACAGTGGCAACAAAGCGGATCATGCTGGCGGGAAGACGAGACTTCCAACTCTTCGGTCGGGGTAGTGTGGGGTATTTGCAGTGATACAGTGCCTACACGACGCACACCTACGGCGATGCTGAAGTAACCACCGATTTAAATAGCTTAGCAAAGGAATGTGGCTGAGATCGCCATTGAAGAGTGTATGGAAGCACTTCAAACGACTTATCGGCCTGCTGACGTATGATGGACGGGAACACCGCGTGAAGGAGACGCCACTTGTTGCCACTCACGCGGTATTGTTACGGGGCCTCATTCAAGGACGGGAGAGACAAAGGAAGAGGCGACTTATCGGTGGTCTTATCAGCGGCGAGTTTATGGACCACGCTTGCAAAGAGCGGCCCAGCGTGTTCACGTATGCAGAAGTTTCAACTATTACTTCCCTGAAGAAAAACAAAGCTGCCTTTTTCCTCCATGATTTGGGCGCCGGAAGAAAATGTTGACAAACTTTTTGTTTTCGATCAAGACATGCCTTTTTATTGTCCAAGGAAATGCCTTGCAGTCTAGACGCTGCAGATTATGTGCGATAAGACCTTTTAGGGGCGTTATCGAAACGGCTGTATGGCAGCCAGACTGCTTGTGGTCTGACTGCTACGATTTATCACTCCCGCTTCTGATTCAACATCGCGCACTGTTCAGAGCCATTCGAAGAATGCTCAACAAAGCTGATAATTCTTTTTAATTTTGTGAAAGGCATTTCTACAGAAGAATTTTTTTCCCGTATGCTGTAAAATGTGCGCCAATTGTATTCTAAAATGTAGGCCAATTGTGTTCAATTTTTTTTTTTTACTGATGAGATAGCGAGCACACATCCTTCAGAATTCAGGTACCAATCTTAGTTCGTTCTGCTTCCAAATGGCGATAGCTGGGTGACCTTTGATTTCAGGTCGCCAACTTTTTGATGCCTCGCAAACTGAAAGGCTTGCTATACGTACCGATAATAAAAAGTATGGTATAGGTTCAAGACCGACGACCTCTACGTTTGCTAGCAAAGAATAGAAAAAAAAAACTGCGCACGTGGATGTTGTCGACTGCAGGCGTATGAACTAGGCGGGCTCTACATGAGAAACCATAACCATTATCGACGAACAGCATGCATAAGCTCTGCGCTTGTGATGAGCGGCTGGCATGGAGAAAACAACAGATAGCTTTGTTTGCCGGGTATTGCTGATGCCGGATTCAGTTCTTGCTTAAACAAGGCCTAATCAAGTGGCCAAGGTCCTTTTGTTTTTTTCTCTCTCTCTTATCTCTGTTATGGGGCTTTACGTATTTATATCGTTTATTAACTGTTAGTTTCCATAAAAAAAGACAGTGTTTCCAGCCGTGAAATGAAATAACTACGGAACAGAAGGAGCAGAGTTTATGCGGATGTTCTGTCGTCAAGTCAACTCAAAAGCAAATAAGTTTCTTGGGCTGGCTTCAACGGCTGCAAACAAAAGTCATTCAAACCGTAATTTCAGTAACGGCCCAGCGCGTGCCTATTGGGAGAATTATTGGTGCTTTTGTGAGGGTCAGGCTAAAGAGAAGCATTTGATGAGTGAATAGGAGTTTATGCTGCAACTGCCCATCTTGGCCGCCGACACATTAGTGGGATGGTCGCGCAAAGCTAATGCGAGGTTTTCCTAAGCTTCTGGAGGCGACATTTTTGATTTCGCTTGCGATTGTTCAGCTGCGCTGGAATTACTGACTGCAGCTTTTCTCAAAATTTGCGCTTAAAAAAGAGGTAAAAAAAGTAATGAGGAGAGTTGGCTACCCTGAAAAGTCACTGACAGTTAGCTTAATAGGCAACTATGGTGTGTATCCAGAAGTATTGATATATAAGCATTTCTTTAAAGTTATTAGCCTGTTCAAGGAATTCCTTGCTTCTTCCATTCGCTTAGGTTTCCACAGAGCCACCACTGCTCACGACATCGGAATAAACTTTGAATCCTTTTCTTTTCACGTTGTTATTTTGATATTATGCTCATTTCATTGATATGAGAAGACTGAACTGTAGTGTTTATCGGTGTAATATTGTCACGAATATTACACAGCACACAGAGACACAAGAACTGCTCCAGTCTGCCGAGCGGTCACCAGCAAGAAGACGAACCACTTCTTCTTCCTCGTCACAAGCGAGATGGCGAAGCACTTCTTCTTCGTCCACTTCTGAGCTGTATCATTGCTCCCTCCCCTGCAGCATCGCCTCGATGCGGGCCGCTTTCACAGAGGGGAAAATGGGTTAGACACGGAAAGTGAGACACAGCTATCACGACACACAACCGGCGGCACTCAGCGTCAAGTACAATCAGCAGGACGGTCGTGGTACGGCTTCATACGAACGACGTGCACAACATCCGGAAGCGGTGGTCTGCGCGAAGGGCGGCCTGGGGTTGCCGGTGAAACTTCGTACGTCACGTCGCTAATGCGGCGGAGAACTCGGTAAGGTCCGAAGTATCGGCGCAGTAATTTTTCGGACAACCCACGGCGACGAACTGGTGTCCAAACCCACACGTGGTCCCCTGGTTCGTACGTAACAAATCGCCGTCCGAGATTGTAGCGGTCAGCGTCGGCGTGCTGTTGACGGTGTATTCGCTGCCTGGCCAGTTGACGTGCTTCTTCAGCCCGCTGAACGAAAGTGGCGACGTCAAGATCTGGCTCTAGGTCACACTGAGGGTCGACGGGCAACATGGCATCCAAAGAAGTAACAACTGGACGACCGAAGACAAGCTGGAAGGGCGTGAGCCGCGTTGTCTCTTGCACGGCCGTATTGTAAGCGAACGTTACGTATGGGAGAATTTGGTCCCATGTTTTATGCTCCACATCCACATACATGGAGAGCATGTCGGCCAGGGTTCTGTTAAGGCGCTCTACCAAACCATTTGTCTGTGGGTGGTACGCTGTTGTACGCCTATGGCTGGTGTGGGTCAGATCTAGGACTGCCTGAGTCAAGCGGGCTGTGAAAGCAGCTCCACGGTCAGTAATTACAACCGCAGGAGCGCCATGACGCAGCACGATGTTGTGTACAAAAAACGTAGCCACTTCGACAGCAGTTCCGTTTGCAAGCGCCGTTGTCTCAGCGTACCGCGTCAAATAATCCGTCGCGACAGCAATCCAACGTTTTCCAGTGGATGACTTCGGGAAAGGACCGAGTAGGTCCATTCCCACTTGTTGGAAAGGCGTCTTCGGAGGCGCTATGGGATGAAGAAATCCTGCGGGTTTGAAGGGAGGAGACTTACGGCGCTGGCAGTCGCGACAGGTTTTGACGTATGTCCGCACTGATGGAAGTAATCTTGGCCAGTAGTACCTCTGCCGAATCCTCGCTAAGGTACGACTGACCCCCAGGTGGCCGGCAGATGGTTCGTCGTGGCAAGCGCTCAAGATATCAGGTCGCAACTCGGACGGGACTACGAGCAGAAATGTTGCAGTGTTGCTCTCAAAGTTGCGCTTGTAGAGGACGCCGTTCTGCAGAGTGAAGGATTTGAGTCCACGAAGAAAAACACGAGGAATGCGGGGACCGTCGCAGCCTTCCAGGTATGCGATGAGCGGCGCTAACTCTGGGTCTTCCCTTTGAAGCTGCGCCATATCGGTTGCGCTAACAGCACCAAGGAAAGAGAAGTCTTCAGTGATTTCCGGGGAAGCAAGGTCCACTGGCGCGCGTGATAAACAATCCGCATCTTGGTGCTTCCGCCCCGACTTGTACACGACCGTTACGTCGTACTCCTGCAAACGGAGGCTCCACCTCGCCAACCGCCCAGATGGATCTTTGAGGCTGGCCAGCCAGCATAACGAGTGGTGATCACTGACAACGCGAAATGGTCTTCCGTATAGGTATGGGCGGAACTTACTGATGGCCCAGACTACCGCAAGACATTCTTTCTCAGTCGTTGAATAGTTGCATTCCGAGCGCGAAAGTGTACGGCTTGCGTATGCGATGACTCGTTCGGCGCCATCCTGCCACTGTACCAGGACCGCCCCAAGGCCTACGTTGCTAGCATCAGTGTGTATGTCAGTTGCTGCGGCGTCATCGAAATGGGCGAGTATCGGTGGACGTTGCAGGCGGTGGCGGAGCTCCACGAAAGCATCCTCTTGGTCGCTTCCCCACAAGAAGGGTGTGTCGTCTCTGGTCAGCGCTGTTAAGGGTTCAGCTATTTTGGAAAAATCTTGGACGAATCGGCGATAGTAAGAGCACAGTCCCAAAAAACGTCGAAGGGTCTTTTTGTCAGTGGGA
Organism: Amblyomma mixtum; assembly: GCF_055824585.1. NCBI lineage: Eukaryota > Metazoa > Arthropoda > Arachnida > Ixodida > Ixodidae > Amblyomma > Amblyomma mixtum. The sequence continues at coordinate 286,881,201 of NC_143013.1, forward strand.
CGCGGGAAACTGGAGACAGCAGCGGTCTTGTCGGGATCTGGGAGAACACCGCGCGCGCTGACAACATGGCCGAGGAAACGAAGCTCCTCAAAACCGAAATAGCATTTCTCGGGCTTGATCGTAAGTTGCGCACATTGGAGCGCCCGGAGCACTGTGCGCAGCCGCTCCAAGTGTTGCTCGAAGGTGGGCGAGAAAATGACGACATCGTCCAGGTATACGAGGCACGTCTGCCACTTGAGCCCAGACAAGACAGTGTCCATCATGCGTTGGAAAGTGGCCGGCGCTGAGCATAGTCCAAACGGGAGCACCTTAAATTCGTATAGACCATCAGGCGTCACAAAAGCAGTTTTCTCGCGGTCTCGCTCGTCCACCTCTATCTGCCAGTAGCCGCTTTTGAGATCCAAGGAGGAAAAGAACCTGGCATCACGTAGTCTGTCGAGTGCATCGTCAATCCTGGGGAGCGGGTAAACGTCCTTTTTCGTCACGTTGTTCAGTTTGCGGTAATCGACACAAAATCTCAGGGTGTTGTCTTTCTTTTTCACGAGGACTACCGGTGACGCCCATGGACTTGTCGACGGTTGAATAACATCGTCGGCGAGCATTTCGTCCACTTGCCTTTTAATGGCTTCGCGTTCCGTCGAAGAAACGCGGTATGGGCGCTGGCATACGGGTGGTGTAGTCTCGTTGGTGATAATGCGATGCTTTGCGACAGGCGTACGACCGACCCTGGAGCTTGTGGCAAAACAACCCGCGAAGTCGGTTAGAAGCGCCGAGAGAAGCGCCTTCTGCTCAGGCGCCAAATCGGGATTGATTCTGACGGACGGAAGGACAGGGCATGGTGGGGCTTGGTCTTCAGGGCTTGTCTCCAGGGCGCACACTTGAGGCACCACAGCGAAGTCATGCAGGAAGGCGACAGCCGTGCCCTTGGCGAGGTGCTGCAACTCGTTGGCAAAATTTGTAAGGAGCACACTAGCACAACCGTCTTGTAGTTGGACGAGCCCGCGAGCGATGGCTACTCCTTTCTCGAGCAGCAGGGGTACGTGGCTATCAGCGACACCTTCGTAGTCGTGGAATAAATCATTCCTCACGAGAACTAGCACACTGGACCGGGGTGGCACCATTACGTCGTCGTCAACAAGTCGCAGAGCAGTGAAGCGTGAATCGTCTGTGTCAGTGCGTGCCACGGCCCGTTTCGTCGAGAACGTGACCCGTGATTCGTGGAGGTCAATGACAGCACCGTTCGTGTGGAGAAAGTCAAGACCGAGGATCAAGTCCCTCGAACACTCACGGAGGACTACAAACTCGCCGACGTACACAAAACCACGGATATCGACACGAGCTGTGCACCTGCCGGCAGGGATAATCAGGTGACCCCCAGCAGTGCGAATGCTAGGCCCCGACCACCCCGTCAATACTTTCTTCAGTTGTACGGCAAGGGCCAGGCACATGACAGAATAGTCGGCACCAGTATCCAGCAAAGCGGTCACGTCGATTCCGTCAATTTTGACGCACAAATCGGAGGTAGCGCGTCGGATGCTGTCGCTACTCGCTCCCGGAGAAACATCGTCGCGTGGTAGTGGCGCAGGAGGATCTTCACAAGTCCCGGCATCAGCGGCCTTGCCTCCAGAGGCCGCTGGAATCAGTTTTCCCGGCGTGGACTGGGAGAACGGCGTCCGGAGTAGCCTGCGGCTTGACGGGGGCTTGGAGAACGGTAGCGTCGCGGCGACGGTGATCGAGCCTCCTGGTGGCCTGACGTGATGTGGTTCTGGCGCGACGACAGATGGAATGCTATCTCCTGCGGTCGTTCCCCGTTCTGAGGGCACGGGTCGTCCGGCGCGAAACCACGCAGGCCCACGCGGCGGTATGGGCACGCCCTGTAGAGGTGACCCGCCTCGCCACAGTGATAGCAGAGGGGCCGACGATCCGGGGCACGCCACACTTCACTCTTTCGCGGCCGCTGATAGGCTGGCGGAGCGTCACCACGAGGGGAGCTCGACGAGAGCACTGCTGGAGTCGCGGCAGTGACGTCGTACCCAGGGGCCTGGCGCAGGACGGACGCATACGTGGGCCTTGCATCAGGCTGGCGAGGAACCTCGGAAATCTGGTGCTGTTGTGCTGCCAGGCGCACCTCGTCCCGGATGACTTCGCTCAGTGGCGTGAAAGATGGCGTCTCGGACGGCGTACGGAAGGCCTGCAGTTCCTCTCTGACGACGGATCGGACCAGCGCGCGTAGAAAGGCCGCGTCGATACCGGGAGGCATGGAGATGGGATCAGGCCCGAAGGTGTTGACGTCGCGATTGTACTGGCGGGCTCGCTGTTCCAGCGTCTTCTCCATAGTTGCCGCCTCGGTGAGGAACTCTGCCACAGTGCTTGGTGGGCTGCGCACGAGTCCTGCGAAGAGCTCTTGCTTGACACCCCGCATGAGGTGGCGAAGCTTCTTGTCTTCTGTCATGTTGGGATCCGCGCGCTTAAAAAGGCGAGTCATGTCCTCGTAGTACATGCGTACACTCTCGTTGTGGCGCTGGTTGCGCGAGTTTAACGCAGCTTCTGCTCGCTCTCGACGGTCTGCATTCGGAAAAGTGGCTTTAAGATTGCGGCAGAAAGCTTCCCAGGACGTAAACGAAGCTTCATGATTTTCGAACCATGTCCGAGCCGACTCTTCAAGTGCAAAATAGACATTGTGGAGCTTACGGTTGTCACTCCAGCCGTTGTAACGGGCAACCCGTTCGAATATCTCGAGCCAATCCTCGGCGTCCTCGAACACGTCGCCATGAAACGACGGGGGTGTTCGTGGCTGATGACAGAGGATGTGCGCCGGGAGCGTGGTCTCAGTTGCCATGGCAGCTGGTGCCTCCGAAGGCCGGGGTTGCGTCGCCCTGGTTGCAGCCGGAAGGAGTCCAAATTCAGGGGACGCTCCACGGAGGCGGCGGCCGCGGCGCTGGTGAACTGGGGTGAGATCCGTATTGGTCGGTAGCCTACGCGGGTCTGGAAGCGTACCCCGCACCTCCACCAGATTTGTCACGAATATTACACAGTACACAGAGACACAAGAACTGCTCCAGTCTGCCGAGCGGTCACCAGCAAGAAGACGAACCACTTCTTCTTCCTCGTCACAAGCGAGATGGCGAAGCACTTCTTCTTCGTCCACTTCTGAGCTGTATCAATATGAGTTGTTGTTGCACTTTAAACGGTACATTACACGCACAACACAGAGCTACAGCGGCTTTAAAATTCTAGAGTGGCATTCTAGCCAAATGACAAGATTCATTTCATTGATGGAACTATTATCCTGGATCAAAGGGGCTTCATATGGATCTGGGCCGAAAGTGCTTCAATGGCTGACTAAAAGAAGCATCCTGTATCCCTCCCGATACTTAACGTGCTTTTGGCACAGTTGTCTCACGCTTCTCTTCCGGCTCTATACCCAGAGAGTTGAATCTGGTATTACAGGCCAATAGCCTTGAAAATCAGAGCTGCCTGTCAGAAACAAAACGCTCACCAAATTTAGCGGATACCTTGAATGCTACCTGAAAGATGTCGCGACAATCTTTTCCTTATGGATAGATTTGGCCAGCTTATGCTTCCTTCAAATCCTTTGTCTGCAGTGTTGCTCTGAACCATTGGCGAAAAATTATTCTGCACTCAAAGGCATTTAGGAAACTGTTAAAAACAGAACTTCAACAAAAGAAACAGGAACTTCCGGTGGAACGAAGATGTTTGTGATGAATTTATTTGGGAATAACTTTTGGCTCTGGCATACAAACTTATGTAGCTTACATAGGAAATGATAAAAAAATAGTGACCGCATTAAAGCAGCCTCACAATTCATTGTTTTCTTCTCAATCCTTGGTGCTGGTCAGGGTGGAGCGTGAACAATGAGCGTTTCAGTATTCACTGAACAATGACGTTGGTCCTGAGACAGACGCTCGTGCCTTGGTCACCTGATATCTTGAGCTGGACGGTAGTTTTCATCTGCAGAAAACGATAAAAAGGATTTCACAACGGCTATTGTTCGAGGATTTTTTTATTTTAACCAAAATATCCTGTGCTGGTAGAAGCGCTGCTTCATGCATTCTTGGTGCCGGATAATACTTGGATTAATGAAACTCTGACTCGAAGATCTTGACATCCGCTTGAGGACACCATAAGGGAGTGTATTGTTAGACTAGAGGAAATCATGGCAAAGAATATGGCTCGGACCGGAACATGAAGAGCGGAAAGCAGGTAGCATATGATCGACCTGCACAATGACAAGATATATTTCAAAGAAAAGCAAACGAAACCAGGGCGGGAGACAGTCATAGAGTCATGGATAGAAATTTTAAAATTAAATGAGATAGGGCGCCGCGGCTGGCTCGGGACACGTAAAATTAAAAATAAAAGGGAGAAGTCGTTAGCCTGCAGAAGCGTAATTCCTCTGATGATGGCGATGATAAAACGCGAACTGGCTCCTTTAGTGGGCTCAAAGGACATTGAGGGCAATTCCACGAAATTACAGACCTCAGTAAAAATTAATTATTTTTCTTTTTCTGAGTATGTTGACGTTTTTGCGCAGCAAAAAAAAAAAAACGTGTTTATCATCGAGAAAATACAATTTAAAAATCTTCCTGCTAGTCGATTCAAATTCGTGACGCTTTGAACAAAAAGGTTCCGTCGCTTTGAAGTGAGTGGAGATGTAGCGTGGCCTCTGAGATCTGTGGTATTTTGGGCCGACGCCAGCACTTCACTTTAAAAACGAGCCGGTGATGGTGACACCTGTATGTTTTTAATCTCTTCTAACTTATAAAAGCTCTGTCACCGGCGAGAGTGGCCTCCTTTGGATTCAAACGTGGCACCCCATCGATACAGGAGCGCTCCAATTTGATTCGCATAAAAGAAGAAGACGTCCCTTCCTCGTCTCTTTCTCTTTGTTATCAGCCTGTCTCTGCGCGCTCTAGCCAACTGAACAAACGCTTGGTTTCCCCACTGTCTTCCCTTTCCCTTTCTCTCTCTCATACGTTTGCGTATTCGTCTCCTAAGCAATACAAACCGAAACGTAGCACAACAGCGGATTCAAAATAGCAGTTAGCACGAACACGTGCTCTCATAAGTATGTGAACCAACTCACAGGGGGCGTTAGAAAGGGGATGGACACCTCCATGGTGCCCCCGTACGTCTCGCCCTCGACGATGGGACACTGAACGACGTTCGTGCACAGGTTGCTCTCCAGGCCAGGGATTGGCATCATGAAGCCGAAAATCTTGAACTTTCCTTCTAGCACCGCTGTTTCGCTGTCTTGGTCTATTACAAATGCAGGGGCGGGAAGCAAAATAAATTGAGTTATAAGCAACACGCGGGTGTTTTATTTTACGTGCAGCCAGTCACTCTGAAATAAATTTGCATCCTTATAAAGAAAGACTGATGCTGTTTTGTTTTACTGCTTGGTTTGCCGGCTGAAATTTTGGAGCCGCGATCTTGTTCTTCATTAACAGGAACGATGTGTGCTACATTTTAATGGGACGACACATATGCACAGCACGATACGCTTAACTAAGGAGCTTCAAGGCTAGTGTTGCGAAGAAATTTTTTTTTCTTACTTGCTTGCTGCCTTGAAAGGGCGGAAGCTAAAGTACAATAATGAATAGCCGCATTGCACTACGTGCACAGCGCCTTTCAGGCAACAGATGAGAATGTTAGGTGGGCGGATGAGACTAAGAAGTTTGCGGGGATACGGTGGCCGCTGCTGGCAAAGGGCAGGGTTAATTGGAGAGACATGGGAGAGGCCTTGACCCTGCAGTGGGTGTAGTCAGGCTGATGATGATGCAAGCACGTCGATTCTGTGCAGTGGGCGTGATGGATTGATAACGAACGGCGAGTCAAACTGCAACTAACTTTGCAGTTTGCTAGACAATTGTTTTTATTTTTTTTTCCTGAGTTTCCTTGTACATTATTGTGTTTCTCCTAAATAACACGAGGGGGCTGTGCTCTGGGGTCTACACCTTAAACTGTCAACAGAACTGATTGTATTTTTTCCGTTTAGCTTGCACTACTAGTGTAGAAATGATGCATAAATAAAGAAGCTTGAGTTTTTTGTTTGGTTCTTTGACAACTGTGCATCGTAAAAACGACACACAGACCAGTACCTTTGTAGTTGCGGTACCTAACAGCCTCATTTAATAGCTTTATATTATGTCGCTCTTTATTAAATGCTTTAAAGAGAACGAAAAATCGAACTATGATGGCAGACAGTCGCGTCCCGTCCTCATTTCTCCAAAAAGTTTTCTGTTTGTAGCGCAGCTAGACGATGTCGCTTTACATCAATGATAACTGCTATTTGCGTCCAAGCTGCGCGGCAGTTTCTGCTAATTGCATTTATCTTCTTACTATCCTTGTGTTGGTGCATGACCTGAACAAACCTTATCTTTTTGCGCCTAAGGTCATTGCTGTAGTGGTACTAAAAGTGCGCGGTAGATTACGTTACCTCCCTTCTGTTGTTTTTTATGTCAATACAGTAGCTCCCATTGACAAATATTGACACTATTCAGAAAGTAATAGCTATAATCGTGCTTCGCATGCTTGACAACTGTTGTTTTCATTTTCTATATGAGCACCAGTGCGTCACACGGACATTGTATTTAATTGTGTAGAAAATAAAGAGCTTGCATAAAAGGAATATGAATTCCTTACAAACAAAAATTCTTTGAACAATCCACAATGAAGTAATTATTCGGATCATAATGTTTCTGATTCCGTCGTTCACACCAATAACGTTCCCATTTCTTTATGTAATGCAAAAGCTTCATTTATTCTTTTCTTACCACTGTTTGGTGATTTTTTTGTCATGATGCATTTTATTATCTGTTTATGGGCATGGGCGGAGATATCATGAGAAGGGAAAGTTACCAATGGTCCATTAGTGTAACAGAGTGGGTTACAAGAGAAGGCACACATAGCAGGGAGCTTTATCAGCATAGAGTCAAGTGCGCGGATGAGATTATGAAGTTTGTGGTATGAAGCTCGTGGGAACAAGGCGACTACAGCTGGCACCAGACAACACTAAGTGGAGGTCGGTAGGAGAGGCCTTTGTCTTGCAATGAACGTAGCTTGCTATGGCGATGATGATCAAAATATTCTCTTCACCTCGATCACCTCAACATTCACCTTCCTATACCGATATTGCAGCCATGTACGATATCACGCGCTTTACTAATGATTCAGGTGTAATTACGAACTCATTAGCTTAAGCTTGCGGCTGAATGGATGAATGAATGAACGAATGAAGCGGCAATGCTAAGCTAAGATGGTTGTTATCCTCTCGACCGCTATGCAGTGCTTTGCACGAAACAGTGCGCAAGGCATGGCCTAATAACGCCGTTATACCACGTAAAATAAGTGGCAACTGCTCCCCGCTCTACCTTCCAACAGATAAGCAGCACAGAGAAGGTGCCGGGAAACTAGAACCTTCACATCGTACGATGCTTTTATTCGTGAATGTCAGGGAAGAAACTATATGTTCTTTTCGACTTCACAGTTCAAGCCTCGAAAGCGAAATAAAGTGATCATGTCGACAGACTCACCAGAAACAATTGAAAAGTGAACTTTGCTAGTCGTGCCTCGTTTGAGGATGCAGGGATCAGAGTCGCATGGCTCGATTTGGGCAGACAGTATTTGGGCCTTGCTTCCTGGAAGCAAAATGTGAGACAAACAGGACAGTAAGTATGAATGCACCCGAAAAAGCTTAGATTCCTTCCGAGCTCAGTTAATAAATAGTCGCCGTGATTCCGACGTGTCATTCGTAGCTTTTCTGACAGCACTGTATTTTTTACGCCCTTTTTCCGCGTAGTGCCCTCAGCTTGAATTACGTGGTATGCAGTGACGGAAACAAGTGTGTATTTTCAACCCTTTTGGTGAAAAAGGATACACGATGGCGGTGTATATGTTAGATGAGGCCCAGAAGTAAAAATGTGCTATCGACCACAAAAAGTTGAGGGGATGCGTGTTCTCGGAAATGAAAATAGTTGTAGCACTGCCTAGAGGTTAACACGCATGATAATGTTACCAGCTGATAGAGAATGCATGTTCCTATACACCTGCAGAACTTTCAGGTGACTGGAATGCTTGACTGTGTTTAAAAATTTTTTCCCGGACACCTGCATCCCGCCAACTTTAGTGGCCGATAGTACGTTTGAGCAGAGCTAAAATCGCGAACAGGGATTGAAAGATATACTGTTGCTGCTCCATAAATTATAAATAGAAAACGGCAGGTTTCAAAAAAAAAAAACATAAACACAGAATAAAATATTTGCCCTTTTTTGTCTGGAGTTATTAATCCAATGTCAAACCCCAGTCAGTCGTTACTTGGGCCACATTTCGAATTTTCAGCCTCAACCTTTTTCGCTGCATAAGGGACATGATTTCACTACTTAATGCACTTTTAAAACATAGAAAACAATATAAAGTAGGCATAAATGCAGCGTTTGTTTCGCACTGTAAATGCGGCTTCGTATTAAGTCTTTTCCAGCGCTCAGAAGGAAGTATTGCTATTTATTCCCCGGTGCCTCAATTTGCAATTCTTCGTTACCATTTCCGTCCTTCTGATCCTCTTTCATTTGGTGCGGTCCGCCGCGATCTACACCTTAAAGCTCCGAGCAGCAACAGAAAGGAAAAAGAAATTAACCGTTACAAATCGCGGCCACTGCTGGCGCTGAAACCGGTTTCTTCCTGGGAGTGCCTATCTCACGGGATGCAATTCGCAGATATTAGTGTTGAAACCGAAGCGAAACCTGCTTTTGCAACGTCGCGATAGAAGCACGCATGCACACAGCTTTGAATCAAAGAGGCTGATTAGATGTATCGAAAGAAAGGAACGACTTCATATCCACAGTTGCCACACCCCAATGTACCGCAGTGAGGGTTGAAGCAGGGCCCTGGCTTATAATTGCCGGCTTTTACTCTCTCTTATTTCGTTATCACGCGGCTGCGCTAACATGTGAAAACTAGGACGGGTTACCTTGTCACCCTGATTGTATGCCACTGAGCAAAGAGTGAATGCAGAGATACGAAATGAGACTTTAGGAGGTCACAGTTTAATGGCTGAATCCTGAATCCTCCTGAAGCAAAATCCTATAATTAAGACAGTTTGGCGTCCGCAGAAAGTTTGGTCACATTGCAATTCGCTGACATTTGAAAACTTCGAAATCTGCCAATCTTCAAGCGCAATGCAAAAGAAAAGTTGTTTTCGTTCTATGCTCTTGAATTTTTTTTCTTCAAAATTTCTCAGTATGCTTGGCAAAAAGTCATGTGGGCTCTGTCGGGGAAGTTTGAAGCTTATGACAGTTCATAGGTCTGCCGACAGCCTATGGTTAAGCGCTCTTCTAACTGCATGAAACTGCATGTCCAGGATGAAAAAGGAAGAGAAAGAAAGAAGAAGTAATGGAGAATTGATAAATATAGGACTAAGCAGCGCATTACCCGCCTTTGCTTAAAGCTAGAAAAAAAAAAGCGTATGCAAAACTGCGCCCACAGTCTTCAGTTAAATATCAGGATCCTTCAGTAAAAGAAAAAAGAGCACTGATTATCCCGAACTGCCTTTTCATTGTCGCAGCAGTAATAATGGTAATCGGTTCTAAACCTCTGCGCACCTAACATGGGTATATGCTTCAATGCTAAGCGCTTAGTATCAGGGCGAGAGCACGCTGAGAGGAATTACGTGAGACATTTTGCTGAGCTCCGCCAATATACTATAGTATGTTCATACAGGAAATAAAGGTAACGAAAAATTCTTCTGCAACCTCCAAATCTTACCTTTAACTAAATATGCACGAACTCCAGGAGCAGCTCACACTTTTCTTACACTAATAAGTTGCACCCTCCCCTCCTCCCGAATTTTGTTAACGCTACACAAGATGTCCTAAATCATCCTTTGTCGAAAAGGCCTCAGTGGTCTTGACGTCGTAGATGTGCAAGTACTACGTATAGCATAAAGCATGTGCCAACTCCCAGCGCAGGTGGAATGCTGTAATTGCAAAGCAACGCTTTTGCAAAACCAGAACTCTGAACGTAAGCACGACATTAAGCAAACTATGCACTCACCGCAGTCTTCAAACTCGAAGTCTCTGCTCTGACCTGACGACAAAACGACGAGGACGGCGGCAAGAACGTAGCGAATCATAGCTTTTAGAGAGAGGCGTTACCCAGGTCCGGTTGGTGGAATACTGCTGCGCGGGGTCTTGACTTGGGTTACGGTAACATATATGGTCTTATGTAGTGCGTTGGTGGCAACAGGTGGGGAAGCACGCATCACGTGCCATTTCGTTGAGCAAACCTTTACGCCAACAACACTGTATGCGTTCGGGACGTATTATCTCTTACGCGTAGCATACTGGACAGTAAACGCTTGCAGTGGCCTCGTAAACGAAGCGCCGCCTGGCTCCTTTCCCAGAAGGTGTTTCATGTGCTTTCCGTCAAGGACTTTCGCTAGGTTTCGTTTGTTTGGTGTCAAAAACAGGACGCTTTCAAGGAAAGTTGAACGGAGAAGACAGCCTCGGTTCAAGCACAAGTTGAAACAAGCAATAAAGGATTTCTTTTCATTCTTTCTGAGAAGTTTACGAAATAGTAAACTTAGATTCTAATTTGTGTAATGTCGACTATGCGTCAACGTTATTGCGCGTTATCTGAGTCCGTCTGTTATCGACACGCGTTTGCTGTTTTAGCCTTGGGATGCTTGCTATAGGTTTTGGCTGCACTGTCCAACAAAATGTTTGCGGAATGCAACGCAACAGAAAAGAATGCCCAAAGAGCCGGCTCGCATATTTATAGAGGAAGGGTGAACAGTTTGCGCAGATCTCAGAGATTAACAGTGGATAGAGAAACAGTATGGGGTTGTTATTGACTCTGGCATATGCTTTGACAAGATAACGCACTATTGTATTGACAGGAAGTTTCCTGCACCAGGTCACCACCACCATGACCATGACAGCCCCAGGTCATGACAGGAATATTTCTGCGTTTTTATAAGCGCCGAGCATCAGAAAGCATAAAGGCAAGGCTCTCCTTTTCGGGGCGTCATCAGTCTGCATGTGAGCAATTCTCGAAAGAGACAAAAAGCAATTACAACTCCATCAGTAACGTTTTGCTCTACGTAACACTGACCTCGAATGCGACCCAAACTCGCATCCTTAGAAAGATTAAAACGAATACTCTTTTTTGCTGTCGTCAGGATCTGTGTATGTCGATTGCGTTTCGATCTCTCCTATCTAAACCGCCACTCTTCACACGCCATCATGAAGAATAACCTTCAACAATGCCCGGTGGCACCATCCACCCCGTTATAAACCTCCCCCCGTCTGGAGTGCATGCCTAGCATAGACTCAGCTAGAGCAGCAGTTGGCCTTGGTACATAAAGCCGGGAACAATTTAAACACTTTATCTCTGCTTTTAGGGCAAATGACAACGCTCTACCTCATCGCATCTATCGCGTGACTCCACTTGACCGCTTGGCGGCGGAGGCAGCGGAGGAGGGGCGGCGCCTGCTTCAACAAAGCTTTTTTGCTTCTTTTTCATTTTAACAGACACTGCCACTCAAGTCGAGCTGTTCTGTGACAACGGCCTCTAGTACCTTACGTCGAGTATGCGAAACAGCAATGGTGACCGAAAATGGTCGATGCAACATATACAGGCATCTTTCCGAACTTCACCGCTTGCAAACCCTTACCAGTTCCGATTCCTTGCACGAGCTTCATGCGGAGTGCACAGCCTTATGTACAGAGGGCAAAACGCATGTCTAAAATAGCCGAACTGTGTGTTAGGCAAAAAACGATGATGAAATTTTGCGACTTTCACTGAACATGCTTACATCCAGACCATTTGTAACCTAATGTTATCGCTAGATATCGCGTGTTCAGCCCGAAACACGCCCAGAATGTGTTCTAGGCAAGCGTTTTGCCCTCTGTACTGAGGGACCTGCGCTATTTTCTTGAAACATGAACAATGTCGCTAAATATGTGCGCGATGGCGACAACATTTGTTATGCTGACAGCAGACCTGTACTTTTTCGGGCAAGTGCAATTGTTTACTTATTTTATTTATTAATTTGCGAGATACCCTAGCCGAGTGCAGTAGCAGGGGTGGCAAATAACGCAAAAAATACACATCAAAAGCAGTACTTCCCAGTACACGGTAGCGGATTTGTTACAACTGGAGAGAAATAAAACTAACACAAGACTTGAACACGAACGCTGTAAGTAGAAACTAAACCGACATATGCGAAATTAAATGACTGCGCATTACAGGCGAAAAACACTCGGCAACCCTAAATGTCCGTTGCTAACATCTCTAGGGTCTATAGGGAGCTGGAAGGTTATCTATTCCAATCGACGATCGTACTGGGGAAAAATGGAGAATTTTTAGAGCAAGCCTTGGCAAAGTATAGGGTCAATGATATAGAGTGGCGCGGCTGTCTGTTAGTAAGAGGGCGTATGTACGAGCTACGGTCACGCGCAAGTTTGTGACTGAGTAAGAAAAAAAGAAATATTAAATATTAGATGAAGAGCTGCCGTCGGGATTGAAGAGTGCGAATCCCTTTTGCTGCAATCAGCTCGGGCACAGGATTGATGCGACCGCACATGAAGTAAATATAGCGCACTGCCCGCCTCCGAATTTACTCAAGAGTGTTTGTATTACAACTGCTATAAGCCCTTACAAAAATTTCTTTACACATTGTATAGACTGTCCGTAGACGTCTGTCTATAAAGTCTATAGAGTCTATAGACAAATCCTAAAGGATAGTCTATAGTAGATACAAATCCTATAGACAGTCTGTAGACAATGTATGGATTTATGGCCGTGTATTTTTAGTAGATTTCTGTCTATAGATAGTCTATAGACTATGATTAGACAAAATGTCTATAGGAAGGCAATAGAGTCTATAAAATGTCTATAAAATTTGTACAGAGCATTTTTGTGAGGGAGTTGTCTATAAAGCATTTTGTAAGCGAGGGTCCCGCACAATGCAGATATACTTTAACTTAGGCCTTATAAGTGAGTATATGCTAGACGTCTAACTTGTGCGAGCGCATATTTGGACTTGTGCCTCAATAGAAATGGTTTGAGAAAGGCAGAAAAGATGTTAATAATGTGCGTTATCCAGCTGAGGTGGTTTGTTAGTGTTACTCCACGTCATCTGTATTCGCTAGCTTCGGCGAAAGGGCAGCGTTGAATTGGATGGTAATACTGAAGTGGATTTTGCTTCCCACTTACTCAAAGTGGACAGATTGTTCTGTGTTAAGTCGCGTACCCCACTCTGTGCACTCTGCGCGCGCTGCTCGCATTGTCGCGGCGAGGCGGCTCCACATTCTAGACCGCATTTTCCATGGCGCATACTATCTGCTTTACGTCCTGTTCTGGCCATAACGTTTAACTGGGAGCAGAACCGGGCGTAAAGTAGATAGTGTGCGCCGTGGAAAATGCTGTAAAGAATGTGGAGCCGCCTCCCGCCGACGTGGCACGCACCCGTGTCGTCAGCGGGCTCTCCAAACTACACCGGCATCAAGGAAGGGATCCGCTGCTGACCAAAGAAACAAAAGCTCTCAGGAGACTGCATGACTAAGAAGACATTTGAGTACTTTCCAAAGACAAGGGAAACTGCAAGGTCGTCATGGACAAACGAGACTACGGAAAGAAGATGCGAGGAATGCTGAAAGATGAGGGAACGTATATCCCTCTAACCCCACTTAAAAATTTCAAACACACATGCAGAAACTGCCTCACATATACCGCTTTGTTTCTCTACAATATTCCCATTACTTATTCCTTCGCTGCAGCAACGGTTCAGCGACCTCTCTGTGTGGACTACCTATGATATCCATAAAGCAGGCGTCCGGATGCGTCCAGTCGTCGACTTAGCCCGCTCGCCTCTCTACAAGCTGTCGGACAGCCTTCATCGCATCATCTCCCATTGGTCGGCTAAAGTGAAACACACGTGCAGAACCCGTATGACTTCACTGAAAAAGTTCGCAACGCGGTTCTCAAGGACGGCGAAATCTTGGTGTCCTTCGAGGTAAAATGGCTGTTTGCGAGTTTACCAATTGACATTGCCGTCAAGGTTTGTACAGGTGCGCTCCAAGAGGACGCAACTCCTGTGGAAAGAACACCAATCGATGTTCCAGACCTGAGCACATTTCTGCAGTTCTGACTGTCCGATACGTGTTTCAAGCTCCAGAATAACATCATTAAAAACAGATCTATGGAAAGGCTGTGGAAGCATCGATTCTAGTCACCGCAGCAAACTTGGCGATGGAGTCACTGCAGTCCCACGCCCTCACCACCTTCGCACAGCGTCCAGATATCTTCATTCGGTACATGAACGACTGATTCTGCTAAAACAGCGTTGACAGTATAGCATAGAACAGTATAGAACAGGCCGCACAATTAATGGCTGAGGAAAAAAGTTAACTACGTTTAAAGTTCTTAGACACTGTAGTATAATACGACAGTGCTGGCTTGTCAGTAAATGTATTCAGGAAGGATACGCACAGCGGCATGTACCTGAACTTCAGTTCCGTTCGCCGTCCTCTCACAAAAAGTCGGTGATCACTTGTGTGTCCTGCAGAGAAACTGCCTATCTGGCTGCCACACATAGCGAGATATATTTGGGCTGTCCCAGTTTGTTTATTCACACCTTCGAAAATCGCCTGGCTCATCCAGCGCCACAGAAACACCAGCTACAAGAGAAAAGGGAATAGGATTCCGCTACCACATGTCCCCGGCCTAAGCGAAAGCGTGTCCCGCATATTTCGGTCGTACGAAGTCGACCTCGTAGATGTCCTTACGCGGAAGCTTAAACACACAATGGTGTCAGTGAAAGACAAGATAGTGAAGGAGTCGTTGCCAGGTGGTCTGTCGCGTATAGGATTCCCTGCGCCGATTGTGAGCACATGCGCGTCAGTGAAACGGGCAATTTCGGGAAAAGATTGATACAGCGCAACAGTGACATCGGCAACCCGTGCATGGCAACGAATGGGCTGGCGAAACGTCCGCTCGCGGAACGTCCGCTCTTCTCGGACTGTTGGATCAACTGGGATAGCGCAAAGATAACTGGAAAAGATAAGAACAAGGCGACAAGGCTTTGTTTGGAATCTCTGCATACGGATAGAAAAGCGCATAACGTTCAACCGTAACGAAGGCAATCTACCCACGATATGCAGCCGCTGCTTACGTCATATCATGAAACGTATATGATGAGCCTTCCTTTCATTCCATCACCGCGAACAAGGCCCCCGTAAGGGGGCGGAAACTTCTCTTTGTTTTAACGATTGGCAGCGCTTCATACTTTTCTGTCATGATTTTTTTTATTCACATCGCCTCACAGGCTCCAAGAATGGAGTGTTGTGTGAATGTGGGGATTACATAGATAGAGGTAATGACAGAAGCATGAGTGACACATTTAGAGAAAGCTTATTGACTGTTAGTACCGGTTACGGAAAAGCAGGAACATCATTATACAATGTATAATCAGAAAATTAAGGTTCATATAATCTAGCAGGCAGAAAGCAGTAAACCGGCAAATGTTCACTTATGTCATTTATCAGCACACCAGACACAGTTTCAGGAAGCAATACATTTGTGATGCTAATGTCTAGCAAAGTACATGTAGATGCAGTTACTCTTGTGGGTACAGTTATATTGTTAGAGCATGCGTATGCATGAATAATAGTATTTAGTTCACGTGAGATATTTTCATCACACGTCAGGTTTATGTTCACATCCCCAATAAGGACAAACGGAAGCTTGGTGGATGTTAGGAATTCCAAAATATTTTCTAAGAACCGGAAAAATTGTAGTCTGTTACGAGCGGCTGGTCTATATACTGTAGCAACCATAGTATGAGGCAAAGCTATGACCAATGATTCAACATTTGCAGTCATGATCGAAAGCTCTTCTATGACCGTGTGTAGATAGCAATTTTTGACGTAAATTGCAACACCACCGCCCCTGCCACTCGACCTAACAAGACCATTATAATTGTAACCAGGAAGAGAAATGTGATCGTTGTTAGTGGTCAACCAAGTCTTTGTAAACAAGATTGCATCAAAGTTTACTTTTAAAGATTCAGAGAACAAGTTGATACAGTCGCCCTTATTTTCCATGCTACAAATATTGAGATGAATCTCTAGCAGAATAGAGATGATGAATTTCTGAGATGAGATCAGATGAGATGAATTTCTTGCAAAATAAAATGAAGTACAGTAAAAGTAAAACCAACAGCCCACTACACCCTTCCGTCACGGACATTTTCGACAACGGAAGCCTCGGGTGGCAAAGACATCAAAATAACGTACAGCCTTTGTCAAAAGTTTAGAGCCCAGGGGGTTTGCTTCTAAGCACTATTGTGGCGCTCCTCCAGCTCTTGTGGAGGTCCTACGCATCGGAGGAATCAGGACCCAAAATCTTCTTACCTTCAGGAGATTTGGGACGGTGAGGTCGCATTACGAGCAAAGCAATGCAACTCAGACGCAAACCCCCTGGGCTCTAAACTTTTGACAAAGGCTGTACCTCCGCACGCTCTGGCGCTCTACTGTACCGTGCAGTTCCGGCCAAGCGGTGACGTAGAGCTACGCGAGAGTAGCACGGAATGTCGCGAGTTGGCTCTCATCCATGTTTTTGATTGGTTAATAGATGAATGAATTTATTTATTTATTCATTCAGAAAGGAATGCGCGAGCCAGATGGTTGGGAGGGAAGGATATCACGTTTTCTAGGGTGAGGGTCTCGTCAGTTTGTTTTTGTGTGAGAATGGGATTTCTGTATTCTGACCATTTCAGTACCCGCTAGCAACCCGCAATTGGATGAGGTTCTCCTCAGTTTGTTTTTGCGTGAGAATGTGATTTCTGTATTTTGACCATTTCAGTACCCGCTAGCAACCCGCATTTGGAGATCACCGTCTGCTCACCACAGTAATAACAGATGTATGCTCGCACACTCTCCTCTTGGAATTTATCGGTGGTTATTTACGGAAACAAAATTTGGCGCCAATTGTCAGTTGCTCAAGTTGCTCAGTTGCTCAAGTTGCTCAAGTTGCTCAGGCGCAAAGCCAGTCGCTCAAGAGTGCTACTATCGGTGGAGCGTAGTGAGACAGGTGAACATTGTCTTGGAATAATTGAGTCCCGTTGGATTCGACGGTAAATTAACACTTTCTTAAAATTTATTTTATATCTCGGACTTTGAAGAAAAGTCGACTGAGCAGAATCTTTCAACAGCGCCAGTGCCGTAAACAGGATAGAGTCTTCGCATAGAATGCGGATGACCGTGAGACAACTTTATCAGGAAAGGACAACTAGCCTTGATTATTTAGACCTGGCAGTTTAATGGATGAAGAATCAAAGGAAGAGCAGTGCCCGCGTCCAGGACGTATCACTGTTGCCTTTCTCGAGTGTTGGTATAACTTTGGGCACGTGCGAATACACCGCGTGTGCTTGTTTATTTAATGACGACTTTTGTCCGGAAGCAGACGCCTGTGCCCTTGTCTCCGGCTATCTTGAACTCCACGCTGGTTTTCATCTGCAGGAAAAAAAATGGAGAAATAAGACCTTTGTCTGCCCTAGCAGAATTTAGCTTTCTCTCGTGCATTTCCAATGTCCAGATGAGTATGGGTGAGCTTTCTTTAAAGGAAAAAGAATACGGTCACTGACCAAGTCAAGAAATTTTAGACGTTTCGGAACCTCGTACGGGTTCCTTGATCACTGAGCGGGACAGGAAGCGCCGCGACTTATATGCGCAACACGTGGCGTAACGAGCGTGCGTAGATTGGTGGCAAAATTTCCTTGCATCCGGTTCATGGTAGCTAGTGTCGACTGGATGATTAGAGATTCCAGTAGGCGCCGAGATGACACGTTCCTTTCCTTCGCGACGATAGCGGCGTGGTCCCAGTCAATCGCGTGACCATGTTCTTGCACATGCTGTGCAATGGCGTTAGTCGCGTGGTTATTATTTCTTACGTCACGTTTGTGTTCACTGAGCCGTCTTGTAAACTTTCCCGTCTCACCAATGTACACCTGGGGGCAGTCAGCACATGGTATCTGGTATATCACGCCTAGATACTCTTCAATCTGCAGTCTATCTTTCACGTTCACGAGCTGGTTACGGAGCTTGCTGGTCGGGATGTGGGCAAATTTGTGAGCTTTCTTTACGTGCTGGATGTGATGACGCAACCCGTACTTTTTTGTAAGAAGTTTTTTTTCTTCATTACCTGCATATATCTTCATGCACTACAGAAATTTACTACACTCCTTAGACCCATAGGCAGAGGCTACCGGCGCTCTCAAAAAACAGTACGCGAAAACAAGAACACGGTGCAAATAAGACAGTAAATAAGAGCAGACTTTTCTGCATTCTAGAGGTACGTACACTAGGTAGACATAAAAGTTAATCAAAAACAGGACCAGTGGAACGAAAATATGAATGTAAGACCGCACAAGCATACAGGTTGCAACTTTCATGAGCACATACAACATATACACACAACACTATCAATCCGAACGCTTCGAATCATCGTCTACGGCGTCGTAAACTTTTGAAACCTAAAGCGTAAAATCCAGTAGTTTTTAATGTCATCCCTAAGATTGAGGCCCAAGGCCGAGACATGCAAATGGGAGAGTTGCAGCCTGCTGCCGTTGTTTTACCGAGGCATTCACCTTTATTATTTGCAAGGTCCTATCCAGGTGCTTTCCTACGGAGACGGATTACGGAGCGGTAACTTCAGGTGCTCAGTATGCTTCTACACCTTTTTAGTGGCCCTGAGAGCAAGCAGCTGCTGTAATTGCTCAGCCAAGCTCCACGTACAAAAAAAAATTATCCAGTCTATAGACTGTCCATAGACTGTTCATAAAGTCTATAGACTCAATGAAGACATCCCAGAGAATAGTCTATAGACAATAGAAATGCTATAGACAGTATATATACAATCTATAGATTTATGGCCATACATTTCTAGTAGACTTTTGTCTATAGACAGTCTATAGACTATGAATAAAAATATCTATACAAAGGCAATAGAGTCGATAATAACTCTAAAAACTGTCTATACACCATTTTTATAACGATAATTACATTAAACAGCCTAAGATCTATGATGACCTTAGCGATTCAAGCATCAGGCTTCTCTAGTTGACCTTACACATCGAATATCCCGCACGTTTCACTGACTAATAGGCTCACTCTTCCTACAGGCCCGAGACACACACTATTGTCTACTCCCCTGGCACATCTTCCATCCACTGCCATGTTATGCAAATCAAATGCATTGGCAAACTCTTGAGTCTTTGTATATCTAGGATCTTGAATTCGCTCTACTGCAAGCTGTGTGCCGAGGGCTGTAATGTCATCGCTGTTCAATTAGAATCATCCCCGAGATATCGGTGACATTCTTATTCTTTTTCATTTTTTTTTTCTCTTTCACGCTGACTTCTTGTGCACCCTCTCTTCACGTCTGAGAAGAATCCTAGGGTTGTACTTTCCATGGCGTTGGCACATGAAAACAGCTGCTTATCGGCTTGGCTGTTACCGGCTATTGTCTCTTTGGCTCCGAACACTCGCCAGCGAGTGACCGCAGGCCAGTCCCCGACCGCTGTTTCTCACAATAGGCTGTAAAATCATCGCCAGGATAATCTGCTAAAGGTTCCTTCATTTCCTGTTATTACTGTCGTGTCCTAGACATGAGTTGATATGGAAACTATCTTCTCTGCTTTTGTAACTAACAACCTTTATCTTTTCCAGGGCCTAACTGAACCTAGATTGTAATCACGTTTGATCTCTTCCCACCATACTGACGCATGCGGGAAGCAAATGAAATTCACGTTCGTCTCCTGCTATCATGCAAACCAAAACAAAGCGAAACAACACGTTGGGAACTCAAGTTCTCGAAGTGTTTTCGTGTGGACCAACTCACAGGGGGTGTGTAGGGCGAGATCAACACTGGCATGGTGCCGTTCAACGTCTGTCCCTTGACGATGGGACACTTCAAAATGTCGTCGCACATGTCTTGCCCAAAGAACGGAATTGGCACCCACAGGAGCCACGCTTTGAACTTGCCGCTCAGCTTCGCGGTTTCGCTGTCTTGGTCTGAAGTGAGAGCACCACGAAGGGCAGAAGCAAAAGATTAATAGCAGCTCAGGTATAACGAGCACCACACTGCATTATCAGGAGCTCCCAGTTCACAACGATGTAGAGAGCTGTCTTCTTTTCCAAATGAAAATCAGTCCTATAGGGCAGTATTTTTTAACGCTTCATTTTGTTTTCATCGCATTTGGGCGAGACTACGGGTGTGCGAATATTCGGCGTACCGGCAGCAACCGTTGGCATTTATCGGGGAACCAACACCAGCGCATAGCATTGATGTGGGAAGCGCACAAGCACAAAGATGGCAGTGCTTTATCAAGTCGCTGGTGAGAACACTAATCGCGGCGCATTCGGGGGCATTTTTAAAACTTTTTTGGTCATTCATTTTTACCGAATAGAAAACGGCTACATCAAGGTTACCTCGCCAGAAACACCTATGTCGGATCATTTTCATGGCGCTCGACAACTTTCCTATTCACACGTTAGCATTTGAAGTCACATTTAAAAAAGTCTGTTAATGTCACTTAGGTATTAAAGTGGGCGGAAATATACACTAGCCGGTATTTTAAGTAACTTATAACAAAGTTCACTTCATTTCAATTCGAGAGAATGTTTCGGTACTTTAAAATCTAGACATATTTTAGCTGGGACGCTGGGCATAAAACTCCTTTCGCATATCCTTCGTCGCTTCAGTGCGGGAGAGAATGGCCAAAACAGAAATGAGAACGAAGTAAAAATATGAAACCCTTCATGTATATCGGAATCCATTCTTTTATTTAATATCCCTCATCACAGACTAAGTTTAGCCTGCTTCTAAAGATTCGCTGGTAATTCGCTGGTAAAGGCTAGGGTACACTGCAGTTAATTGCAGTAAATACTTCTAGATGCGGACGTCACAACTTTTAATGGAATAGTGGAAAAATTTTTGAACTCAATTTACTCGGCCATAAATGGCCTTTGCTGCCCTTTAAACTTTAGCTGACCAAGAAGGAGCCATAGAATAATTTTTTACTGAGCAAACTTAACTGGATGGCGTTGTCCACGCTCTCCCTTTAAGTTGATGCCTTCCATGTGAAATAATTAATGTCGCTCTGACAAACTTACCTGAAATTATCGAAAAATGAACCTGGCTTGTCTCGCCCCTCTTGAGGACGCAGGGATCGGAGTCGCAAGGTTCGATTTGGATCGACTTTATTTCGGCTTCGCTTCCTGCACATTGAAAATTCAGCAGCGGGTTGCAAACGCACTGTATTGCACACGCAAGGGCTCCACTACGAAAGCAATGCAATCTGGCCACAGTGGAGGAAGAGCCAGCTCAATACCAGCACTACAATCGAAGGTCGTACCAAGAGCCTTGTTATTTTGGCGTGCGTTTCGCTACATGTTGCTCGCGTCCTTTTTACACTCAGCTGCATTTTCGTTTTCTGAGTTTTAATAGGACGCAAGCAGCACGAAGACGAATACAATATACCAAATGATTTGAATTAAGTGGAAAACATGCCAAGCAGCCTTTCTCCACATGTGTCAGACTTACGTGCTTAACCGAGGCCCAGTCGAAGGGAAGTCCTGTTATAAAAAATTTGGCTAAGCATTCTAGGCTGCACCTCCCCTTGTTCATTTTGTTTTGTGTTGTTAAACACTTATTGTCCTGCCTTCTCACCCGCATAGAATACAGATACTTGTACAACTGTTGGAAAAGTTCCTAAGAAAGCGAGAATGCGGAGAGTACTGCCCCTAAAGTAATATTTTGCAATGTTACGCCCTGGACACTAATGGAGAGATTTAGCACAGCAGAGACGTACTGGCTTAGACTTATACCGGTTCGCTGGACGCCGGCTGCGCACGCTCACTGACATGGCTGCGGCCAGGTGGGACCACTGCGCGTGCGCAGAAGGCGTCCAGCGAACCGGTATAAGTCTAAGCCAGTACGTCTCTGCTGTGCTAAATCTCTCGAATATGTGTTGCCAAATGTTGGCCAGCCATTGATTAATCCATATTTGAATAATAGTCTCCGTTACCCTTTTTCACGTGATATCGCCTCTTCTGCCGAAATACACAGACACCACTGAGTAAAAACTTTCCTGTGACAACTTTTGGGAACGTATGGCAAATTCCGAGTAATATATGCATTCCCCTCGAACTCAAAACACTGAGTCTTCATATATGATCTGCTGCATGGGGAGGAAAATAATGAGTTATTCGCTTGCTGGCTCTGGAACCTATTTTTTTTTCTTGGACTGGTTATCCTGCAGCACGCAGTCTATAGAGATTGATGTCGCAAGCGAAGCGACATCTGCTATTATGCTGCTGAAATAGGGGACATGCCCGAGGCTCTCAATCAAGAGGAAGATAGTGCTCGGTTCCGTTGATATCTGCAGCCGCAATATTACAATGAATTGTGCTGCAATGTGGCTTCCAGACAGGTTGGTCAGGTGCTCTGGACGGTAGATGAGGACCTCTGTCACTCGTGTTTCTTTGTCACATAACACGCTAAGGAGTGAAACTAATAAGACCAGGTAACATAACACGCTAAAGAGTGAAACTAATAAGACTAGGTAACTTGCCACTGCGATTACATGACGCTAAGCAAATAATGACCGTCCACGGCGGCTTATTCGATATATGGCGTTCGGCTTCTGAGACCCAGGTCACGGGATCGAATCTCGGCAGCGGCAATGGCAATTAGGTGGAGGCGAAATGCGAAAACGCCGTTGTGCTGCGCGATGTCAGTGCACGTTCAAGAACCCCCGGCGGTCAAAATAAATCTGGAGCACCCGCCTACTGCGTATCTCTCGTAGCCTATGTGCAGCGGGGGGGAGGGGGGGGGGGGGTGTTTAGTACCATGTCCTATAGTTTACTATGTGAAAAAATTGGCAGTGGCTTAGCTCGGCTATGCTAGGATATACGCCGCGAAAGCTTGTTATGAGGAATGCTACACAGCGGGGGAATGAGCGGAGGTGAGCGCAACGACGAGGCAAGCGGTGTGACGTCATACCAAGCGGCGGCGGCGGCTCCGCGGCGAGGCACGTGCGTGGTGTGACTTCATGCCAGATGGCGCGGCGAGCGCGCGGCGTCCGCCACCTGCGGCGGTTACTAGTCAACGGCTCAAGGTCGGTCTCTATGCCTCCTCGGAGCACCGCAACAGCGAAATCGCAAGTTCGTAGCCAGTGTAGCTTTCGCTACCTAATTATCGGAGGATCAATGGGATTGATGCGGAGGGGAGTGCGTTAGCATGCGAGCTCCGATTTTGTGAGCGCACTGGCCCCTGGCGCCTTCTTGGAGCAGTGATGCAAACAAGCGCGTGCGCCGCGGATTTGTGGCGCCCTCTGTGGAATGCTGCGAAAATTAGCGCCACAGCGCGAGAGGCTGGCTCCCGGGTTCAAGTGCCCGCGTGCTCTTTCGTTTGTAAGGGGTTCTGCAGAACCGACCACGTGTTTGAACTTGGGCTGGCACGGCAGATACACGCGCGCTCTTGCGTTTGGACTCTATCGCGTACGGGTGAAAGTTGACCAATTTCGAAAGCACAGAGCGAGAGGCTGGCAATACTACAGGCGTGGAGAAACCCTACTTCGAGGACTGACTGTTCTAAAGCAACGACAAGCGAATCTAATCTGTTAGCGCTGCGGGTTCGAATCCCGCTCCAGGCCAGAAGATATGAGGAGGAGAAGGAGGAGTTAGGGATGTCCCGAACTTTGACACGTGCTCCTACGTGTAGCAGTTGTAATAAAAAGGTATTGACAATATAGTAAACTCAGTAAATGAAATGATCATCACAACGAAGGTGCACTTTTGTAATTGCTATTTCTGTTTGCTTTGCTCTACAAGGACGCCGATAGTGGTGTCATGAATTTTTTCTTTTTAAATTTCTTATTCCTCTTAAGAATGGTGTATACTAAGCAAGCTAAACTCTGCTTTGCAAGAGACAGCGCTGCTTTGTTCAAAATTAAAAATCAATCCCAAGAGATAAACCGCGGAATTTTTTCAACGAACCAATCCTGCAACTCTGAATACTTGATATAAAGAGATATTTTTTATGCTTGAGACAATTCCAGCATCTTCTATGCAAACTTCACCAACGTCGCTGGTGGAATCAATACTGTGATGAATAAAAAAGTCTTGATTGCAAACCTTCCTCCAAGTACAGCCATACCCGGAAGAAATTTGACACCACCGAAACGCTTTCGAAGCTAATAGTTTAAATGCCAAAATTTCGCCAGAAGTCTCCCATGCGTTTTAACGACTTGAGCTAAAGAGCTGTGACCTTAGAATGCCATGTTCTTTCCTCAAAGTATACTAAATTTCTCTCAAATTTGAAAACTACGATCGTAATCGACACTAAAGCACGAAATAACAAAAACAGTGATAGTTTTATTCGAAGATAAAAAGCCTCGAGCAACGAAAAACATTTTACTTAATGTTGTGCTCCACAGTGCAACAGCGCGGAAGACAAGGACAAACGAAAAACCAGACAACATGAGCCCTCGTGTTGTCTGGACTTTCGTTCGTCCTCCTCTTCCGCGCTGTTATACTGTGGAGTACAACGTTAAGTAAAGTATTTTTGTTGCTCGAGGCACTTTATCTCGGAATAAAATTAATATTAACCGCCACTAACTTGCCCCACTTTCTGCCCTTTTGATATTGTCTTAAGCTACAAAATAACGTTTCATCAGAAACATCGTTGTTCAAGCCATTTCAGGGAATACTGGCCTTTAATCCAGTGAGATTTCAATTCCTTATATGCTTATTGGAGCAGAGCTATAACAGTTTTTTTATATCGCATCCTGCTTTGTTGCCACAGATGCATTTACAATTCATAGTAACCAAAGATTCACCGGAAGGTTGAGAAATATTGTTCCACATTAACAAATATCTCGCGGTGTTCACATGCTAGTGGAATGGCCGTAAGTAATCAGTTGTCAGTCAATGAAATGCGCGGTATTTTCTCCAGAAATCTTTAAACGCCTGAAAGTGACAGATACGAAGCCTTTATTTACTACTTATCCGATCTGTACTTTAGAGAAATAATGTGAATAAGCAATGACAGCCTTTTGCATTCCAGTCTCGGTTCTTAGAAAGGGTACCAGGCAACTCAGTGCTTACCGCAGTCCGCATACTTGACGTCTCTTCTCTGAGAAGAAGCCAGACCAATCAGGAAGGCGAGAGCAAGGCAGCGAATCATGGCGACAAATGACATAGGACTGGTTCTCGCACTAGCGTAAGTTGTTATGGGACCGCTGAACAGCACTGTGACTTATTGTGGGACGCAAGCAGGCATGGTTTTAAATAGGGCAGTTGCGAATGCGGATGCTGCGCAGGTGCTCACGCTCGCATTACTCAACCTCTGCGCATCCGTTACTGACGTCAAACTTTCACGCCATCAACGCTGCGTACGTTCGTGACACTTATCACATCCGCGTGGCGTGCTCGAAGGTAAGGTGTACTCGGTAGACTTTGTAAACGAAACGGCACCTGATCCCTTTCTCAGCAAACTTTTCGTATCTTGGCAATCAAGACCTTAGTCACATATCTTTGTGTGCGTGCGCGCGTGCGTGTGTTTGAGAGAGAGAGAGAGAGAACTCCCAGGTATCTTTGAATGTTAAGAAAGGTCATTTCTGCATATATAGGCATTAACCCATTAGCTATCGCATCATACCCTTAAGGCGGTGTTTAAGTGTTGTCCCCTCCCCCAACTGAAGAGTGAAAAGCAGCTTTCGCACGTCTAATTTGTTTAACTACGTAAAATCCCTACCACTCTTCTATCAACCACGGTCTACTGGCATTAAAACGACTACTTTGTGGGAGTGGCTAAGATGTAGCCCGAAATTTGCAGAAATTAGTTGGTTTAGTTGGTTTATGGGGTTTAATGTCCCAAAGCGACTAAGTCTATGAGAGACGCCGTAGTGGAGGGCTCCGGAAATTTCGACCACCTGGGATTCTTTAACGTGCACTGACATCGCACAGTACACGGGCCTCTAGAAGTTCTCCTCCAAAGAAATTCAACCGCCGTGGCCTGGATCGAACCCGCGTCTTTCGGGTCAGCAGCCGAACACCATAACCACTCAGCCACCGCGCCGGCAATGTGCAGAGATTGAGGAGCTTCGTAATGCAATGGGCTTGATAAACAAGGAAAACGTACGGCGCTAATTTTGTGCGATATTTTTGTGTACAAATAGCAGGAAGCAGCGCTTTCGCAATTTCAGAAAGTCATTAATATTGCCTAATGTCAGCAACCAAGTTTTTTCTTCCAGTTGAAATATTTGTGCATACTCTACGCCAGGTTCTGCATCCTCAGATGTTTAGTGCGAAATTAAAGAAAAAATAAAATAAAACCCAGCGTCAGTTTCCTTCATACAATCTATAATTGAAAGATAAAAAAAAACGTTTAATTTTGCTGCGAGTCAAAAATTTCACGCCTTGTCTAAAACGTTATTTGCTCATAAGCTCTTCGAAATGATGCTCGTCAATGAGGGGTAAACATTTAGTAAAAACTCTCTCTCTCTCAGTAGAACTCAACGGAGCGCTGAATGATTTGAGCTCAAAGTGAGGGGACGTTTATTTACATCACATTTCAAATAAAGTAGTCTGCACTGTAGAAAACTATCAATAAAATAATATTTGTGAGCCTTCTCTGCATCAGGTCGCGTGGCCAGTGATGGCGTGAGCGCGAACGCGACGTCAGCAGTGCCACGACAGCGAAGGTCTCCTATGAAGCAGAGATAAAGGAGATAGAAACAGCGTTCTCGAACTACAATTAAAAGCGTTTTTATCTACTCAGCTTACTGAAGCCAGGAGTGGTCATAACTTATCTCCGATGGTCAAAGTGATGAGAAATTAAATATTTCGATGAAGGCTTATCAAAACGGAGCTGACGGCTGTTTTTCTGCCACCGCCCGTTTCCCACTATGCTCAACGTACGTATTTAGAAAACTAGTTTCTAGTATTCGTTTTCAAGCTGCGACACTTAATTCACTATTTAAAATAAAGAAATAAAACTGGGTAGGTTATAAGCATACAGAAAGAAGAAATGCGTATTTCTGTTTTATGATCGTATCACGGTTAGACCGCGTTCATTTATCACCGGCAGGAGAGGTGACTTCATCTTCACGAGAGTGATACCCCAATGACTGGAGTGGGTGCGGTCAGATGTGGAGGGGTTTGGAGAGGAGGAGGAAGAATGTAAATATATGGTTCGTAAACACAAATTCTGCGTCATTTTTTGTGCGCATTGTACCAAACATTGGTTACGCCCTAGCAGAACACACGGATGCAATAGAAGCAACATTAAACGCGGCTGTACCTAACACCGGACATGATAAATTGGAAAAGTTGGAGAGAACATGTAATCCGCAGAGCAATTAACCACTGATCTACTACGGCAGTAAAATTAATATTATAAGTAGGAAGAGAGTTTGGGCAGAACATGTAATGCGCAGAGCAAGTAACCACTGATCAACTACGGCAGTAAAATTGTTAGTAGCTGGAGAGTGGATACGTAGCCGTGAATGGCAGAATACCAGGAGGGTAAATGTTAGGAAATTAGGTGGAATAAAAAGGCAGTACAGGGTTCTCGCATGGTAGTGTTGGTTTCAGATCAATGAGGTAGTGTTTTGCTTGACTGTAGACTGATAATGGTGTACATACAAACATTTACGTGATTTTGCTCATCATAAACTTGAGGGGTCTCCATACATTTTATGGAGCCCTATAAATCCCTCAATGCTTACTGACGCAAGAGAGAAAGGTTTATGGTTTATGGAGTTTAACGTCCCAAAGCGACTAAGGCTATGAGATACGCCGTAGTGGAGGGCTCCGGAAATTTCGACCACCTGGGGTTCTTTAACGTGCACTGACATCGCACAGTACACGGGCCTCGAATTTCTCCTCCAAACAAATTCAACCGCCGCGGCCGGGATCGAACCCGCGTCTTTCGGGACAGCAGCCGAGCACCATAGCCACTGAGCCACCGCGGCGGCTCCAAGACAGAAAGGGTCTAGTTTATCTATGTTCCAATCTCCGCAATTTTCGCCCTCTTGTTGCATATCCTTTATTCATTTATATATTTAAACCCGTACAAATCACCCCATTGGGCATTAGTGTACGGGGGCCAAACAAAGAGTTAGAAAAACAAGACCACTACGAAGGCTGTGAACATGCAGTGTCAGGAGTTTGAAACAGTCAGACGAGTCATAATGAAGAAATGAGAAAACTAAACGCTTACCGCAGTCCGAAATCGCGACTTCTTTTCGCTGTGCTGACGCCAAGCCTATCAGGAGTACGAGAACAATGTAGCGCAACATAGTGGCCAGAGAATGGGAGCAGCGATCCCTTAAACTAATGCAGGTTGATATGAAAGCGCCAGACAGCACCGTGTGTTGTGATGCGGTTATAGGCACGGCCTTAAATAGGGCAGTAGTGGAAGGGAGTGCTCACGCTCGAGTTACCCACCCCTGTACCCTTTGTCTACGTTAGTGATGTCATCGGACGACGGTGAGGAAACTGTCCAATCACAACATATCTCTCCCCCTTCATCGCACACCTTCTGCTGACTGTAAATTATGAATAGAAGAGTTACATCAGGTCGTGAGCGCTTATCACTTGTTCGGGCTTTGGAAATGACGCCTCACCTGATTTCTTAATCGGAGAACTGCGTTGTCTCCCTAATCAATGGCACTATCATACGCTCTGGTCGGGGATCGCTTACGTAGCCAGGATTTTTCCAAGGGGTGAGGCATGTGAGTTGAGCGTGATTATGGGCCCGAGACTCCTCGGGCTTGCATTTGGATACATGCGCGGTCAAAGTAGTCTGTAAACTCGTCTTTTAAGAAGCTTGGCGAATAACCCGCCCAGGAATCAATCCTTTTGAAGATTTGTGAAAGTGTAACGCCGGATGTAAACTGGGCTATTTGTGATTACCGAGCAAAGTCCTACACATATCCATATTCGTTTGTATCTTCTGCAAAAGTAGGCACCTTGCAAGGAGAATTTCCCGCTCTGGCCTCAAGAATGCTTGCTATCTTGAAATAAGCCCTGGCTGATCGGCACCATGAAAAGTGGCCGAGAGCAGCGTAAGATAGTTTGTTTCATGAACAAATTAGTACAAGAATTCTGAGAGAACATGAAAATAATAATGCCTTTTTATATTCACTGGAAAAATTTAGAGTAAGAAGATGCCAATCAGTGGCTGGACTAGCTGCAAGAAAAGGTTAGTATAATGCGCCTTGCATTTTTGTTGGGCATGGTGTTTTCACATTGTTTTCTGTTTCGTTGCAGCGATCTTTTTGCGCATTTTTATTTGTTGCTTAGCCCTTTGTTGCATGCGGAGTATTTACGTGCGCGAACTGTGATTTTTTTCTTGTTTCGTGTCTTTCTGCATCAGAAAAAACGGGAAAAATTTTTTCATCTCTTTGAAATGTTTATTTTGGAAGATACAGAATGTCCACTACAGTGGACAACATGAATACCAGCTCCGGTAGGGGAAAGTAAAAATGTTTATGTTTGCCTTTTCTACCAGGCAAAGTTATTGCAATAACAAAAGGGCACTTTACTCTTCATTGTGAAATATAAAAAAACCGTCACTTTTGCCGTCAATGCACAAGAACACTTTGCACTTCCCGCAGAGGTATGTTGTCTTCCTCTTGCAGCCATTCATTTTGCACCTTTGTGCTGCACACGTTTGCTGGCGGGGGAAGTGGCTTACGCTGTCGTACCGCACGTCTGCGGACACCAAGCTTGCTTTCGCAGGCGGCCTTCGTTTCGCTGCGGCTGAGCATGCTAGTGCATTAGAAAAACCAGTTTCATCAACCGTGGTCCTTGATTCTTCCTTGATCAGTGCTATCGGCACCGATAACTTGAAGTGGCTTAGCTGCATCTTACACTCTGCTGCAACACAGCGGTATAGCAGCCATGCGTTTACGACAGCCAAATCGGTCAGGTGAATGGGGTGCGTCAGGCGGGTCGGACTTCAGGTTGTCTCCGTGAAACTCTATTTCGTGAACATACCCGGACTGACCGGCCCTTACCCAGACTTCGTATCCCATTTTTTTGGCTTGTTTGCCATGTACACCTTTAGCGAGTGCCTTCCTTTGAAGGGGATGATCTGCTCATCTATTGCCTGGCAAGACTCTGGTTCAGCCAAATTCTTGAATGAAGCATTCAGTTGGTCGATCATTGGACGAACTTTCTGGAGGCGATCGAACCCTTCCTCAGAACTCTTCTTTTCTAAAGCAGCATCTTTGAGGTGAAGAACTGATAATACTTCCTCCCATCTGTTCACTGTCATTGCGTCAGCAACCATGTCCTGCCTAGTGTTTGAGGGCCAGTACGAATGCCTAAAGGAGATGTCGACTATTGACATGTACATGCATATGCCCAAAAAAACCTCCATTTCATTCTTTATCACCTTCATTTTTGGACGATTAGATATTTTGTGCCTGTTAGATTCAAATGTTAGCAGCTCAATGAGATCCTCACCATACATGAGCTTGAACATTTTCAGTCGAGGTTTGCCTTCAGCAGCTGCAGCCTTAGGCTTCAGCTCGTTGTGTACTTTGGTGCAATGAGAAATATCTCTCTTATCCCAACGCCATACCTTCGGCTTTTCCTTCTGAATGCGACGCTGTTTTGGTGCGCCCTCGCCTTCAGCATCGCTGTCAGTGTGAATGTCTTCCTCCTCACTCGCACTGCTATCGGTTATATCACTCCATCTGTCCACTTCTACTTCGTTCTGAACATCATCTTCACTGTCAGGGCGATCATCGTCACTACCAGATGGCAAGTCTTCTCCAAGTAGCGCATTCACCTGGTCTCGTGGCAACGGGACATCCAATAGTTTATCTTTTTCCGCATCGGTTAATTTCTTCGTTGAAGCCGGAATCCTCCTAATAAAAACAAAGTAAAGCTGCGTTAAAAACTATATAGAACATAATAAATAATGCACTCAAATCTGAGCAGCAGCAGTAAACCCTTACAAAAAGCCTCACATGGACATGTCGTTTTCCCGCCATGCATGGTGTCCTCTACAGTGGACATTTGAATGAAGTTGTTCGGAAAACCGACCTGTGTTTTACTCAGTCGTAATATCAATGGCGCGTACCTAACAGTATCTCTTTTCTTGTTTCCGCATAATTATACATCGCAAATTAGGGAAATGTGCGAATTGTAAGCCAAAAAGTGAAGACAAACGTCACTTACCCGCTCGAGCAATGGGCAGCCATCTTCGTAGCAAAATTTCGAGGCAGCCGCAGTATGGCGGCGCCATCTAGCGCATCGAAAACGTACCTTTTTTGTCCACTGTAGTGACCAGCATGCACAGGAGCACCTGGCGTGCACTGAACTTGCTCTAAAAATCGCAGAAATTTGTCCACTACAGTGGACAGCATGCAACAAAGGGTTAGAGGTCAGTTCCATTTTTTGATATGTTAAAACTTGGCACCGACTGGATGGTGCTGGTGTTTTGTTTGTCGTGTTCCGCATTTGTAATCTGTACCTTGTATCACTCCTATCTTGGTCCTGACCGGACTGATAGTATCTCTAATAAATAGATAAATAAATAAATAAATAAATAAATAAATAAATAAATAAATAAATAAAGTTTAACGTCCCGATGCTGCGTGGGATATTAGCGACGCCGGAGTCGAGGGTTCTGGATTGATTTAAATCTCCTGGGGCTCTTTGAGATACACTGGTATCGCACAGCACACGGACGTCTTTTACATTCCACGTCATCGAAATGCGGCCGCTGCAGACGGGATTCGATCCCGCAGCCTTGGGCTCAGCAGTCGAATTGTATATCAAATGAGCCATCGAATCGGTTAATAGAAAAAAAAAAGTTGAGTGTTTGCGAATGTAGAGTTTTATCAACCATTAATCGAATCTCCAGGTATTGGATCAAATTGGAAATAATGAATGCCTTTGCCCTTAACCTTACAGATATTTTTAATAGGGGTGTGCGAATATCAAATTTTTCGAATACGAATCGAATACGAATACTTGATTCCGAATATCGAATCGAATATCGAATAATCAAGGACAGACGCATTTAACCACTACAAAACATTTATTTGAGCACCCAAGAACATCACAGTTCAACTATCGATGATTAAATGAACACAAAAGATGTGTGTGGATGCACAAAAAGTATCTAAGTCTCAAACATTATTCTTAGAAAAGTGGAAATATCAGAGGATGGCTAGTACACAGCATTGATTAAGGCTAGCTTGCCATCAGCACAACAGCGCGTTGCTGGGATGAACATAAAAGGTTGTCGTGGAGGAAAACCAGCTGAACCACATGGTCAGGCAGAAGTAGTTCCCTTCTAGCTGAAACGACTCCTCCAGCCACAGATAATGCCCTCTCACTTGGCACTAACCTGGCACGTATTGCGAGGTACTTCGTGCACAGCTCTGACTATAGACTATAGCAGCTTCGCAGGTGTAGCCACAGAAAAGCTCACCAGCGCAGTCAGCTATGGCATGGCCCTTGGAGAAGGAAACATTTTTCTTCCTCGAAGGAAAAATTCGAAGGAAAAATTTTCCTTCATCCATGCGCATTGCTCTGGGCGCCGCCATGTTGTTATCTCTCTGTCGATAGGGCTTGCGGACCGAAATGAACGCTGGTGCTCACAATGAATATTCGGCTAGATACGAATATTCGCGTCGGGTCGAATATTCGAAAGAACACGAATACTTGGATTTCGAATCGAATACGAATACTAAAAATATACTATTCGAAATATATTCGAAAATTTCGAATATTCGCACACCCCTAATTTTTAATTTCAGAGGTTGGAGTTATGCGCTTTGTCCTGTCTGTCAGCCGACAATTTCTCTAGCCAATAAGGGCCCTGATTCGCTTGGTACTCCGATAGCTGGTATTGCTAGCTGCGCTGTGCCATTGTGGCAAGTTTGAAACAATGCGCAATTTACAATTATTTCGCTTTATTACCCGGGCATTCCTGTCCGTTGCATACCTTCTGCGTTTTCGTCTTTTGCTCCAGTCACCGAACATCTCGTGGAGCACAGCATCTATGTCGACACCACAGTGGCTAACAGCCATTTATTGAGAGATCAATGTAAGCAGCATCATAGCACTCCAGCAGCATCTTTCCACACCTTTCTGTTTAGAGTCTAGGAGATAAGTGTCTCAGACTCTCGGAAAGTGATTTAGGCCCATAGGCGTCATGTTTTTCACCAATTACATCATTTTCCTATCGTAGATTATAAAAGGCTATTTTAAGCTGCACCTTCACAAGTGCGGTCTCGATTCGGCGGCTATTAATAGAGCTATCGGTTTCGCTTGCGGCTAACGCTTCCTAAGGACTTTAATCCCCGCCTCTTCATGCGCCGCTCAGGCATAGCTCGAGTGTAGAGTGCGGTGGCAGATGATTGCCAACAATTTGTCATAGGTGCTGTGAAACCCCTGCATTGAATAACGCTGTACGATTGCAAATGCAGTGCCTACAAAGCCGCCACTTTATTATCTAGATCTGGAGAACTTTTTCGCCAGCACCGCTTGTACTGTATGCGACATTAGGAGGTAGTGGATGCTGATCCCACTGGCGGCAGGTGGTTTTTCTTACAGCGACAGCTGTTAAATGCCCGTTCGTGGGTTTCGAGTCGGTGTAGCAGTAGCAGTAGAAGTAGTAATGATAGTAGAAGTAGTAGTTAGCCATAGTAGTAGTAGTAGCAGTAGCTTTAGTGGTAGTGGTAGTAGTAGTAGTAGTAATGGTAGTAGAAGTAGTAGTTGTAGTCGCAGCAGTAGTAATAGTAGTAGTGGTAGTAGTAGTAATGGTAGTAGAAGTAGTATATTTGCAGTCGTAGTAGTAGTAATAGTCGTACTGGTAGTAGTAGCAGTAGTGGTAGTAGTAGCAGCAGAGGTATTAGTATCAGTAGAGGTAGTAGTATCAGTAGAGGTAGCAGTAGCAGTTGTGGTAGTAGTGGTGGTAGCAGTAGTAGTAGTAGTAGTGGTGGTGGTGGTGGTAGTAGTAGTAGTAGTAGTGGTGGTGGTGGTGGTAGTAGTAGTAGTAGTAGTAGTAGTAGTAGTAGTAGTAGTCAGCGTAAAATGTGGATGCACAGCTATGAGAAACGCTAGGAGCGTAGGGCGAGCGCAGAAATGCATAACCGGAGCGTTGTTACCAACGGTACCATCATGAGAGAGTTTACCCTGAAAAGGGGCGGGTATGATGAGAGCTGAGGAATGACGCTGTGCGAGAATGAGGAATGACGAGAGCTGCCACCCTGTCCGTTCGCTCACATTCCACGTTACACTGGCGGTAATACTCGACTTTTCATATGTACCGCTATGCAGAAGGATGGCGCTAGAGAACACCCTCCAGATTGTGTTACGCGCACCATCAATAATCCTGAAAGTAGAAGACTGGACAGCCGCCGTCATATATAGTTCAGTTGATGGGCCGCCATACGCTACATTAGGAGGTCATGGGTTCATATTCTACTGATAGCATGGAGTTGTTTCAAACAGCGTTAGCTCTTATTAGCTCGTTCCTCAGTTTCGCGCCGTCGTCGTTGTTGTATGGACGGATGGATTTAAGATAGGAGCGTCCCCTTAGAAGCGGTGTTGTGACAGTTCCCACCATGCTCGGCTTTTTTTTTCTTTAGAAGTGCTATAAATCATTCCATAAATGCTCCATTTGCTTTAAGTGCATTTTTATTCGTAAACTTATAATCTTAAGTCACCTGTCTGCTTTCTAGCCACCAATCTTACGATCACTTTGTACTACTTTCTGCCGTAGATTCATTCACATGACCATTGTTATCTCTAAACCCCCGGACTTCAGAGAGAGTGACTATGCCAGCATCGAAATCCGGATGGATACCACCATCGTCGGCGTCCGAGGCACCATTTGCCTTCTGCATTGTTTGTCAGGTGGCAAAATTCGAGGGAGAAATCTCCCGCTCTAATTTTAGGGGAGAGGAAAAGTGGAAGGGGAAAGAGAGGATGGGAGGCGACGGGTAGAGTCTCGCTCGGCTGCGGAAGGTGGTTGGTTCGAAACCCACTGCCGGACAAAGATGAGTACAAGCGTCGCCCTGCCCAGAAGCTGGCTAGCTTCGGGGTGTGCACGTGGAAGTGGCTCTGCAAACCCCGCTGCGCCATTTCGGGGGAAAACCTAGCATCAAACACCTCAGCCTACGAAGGTGGTTCGTGTTGCCGTGTTTACGCAGATCTTCAAGTTCGCACTTGTTAATCAGCGGTCTAGACAGACATAGGTTCAATGCCACTGCTCTAAGCGATCTTTCAAGAGAAGTTCAGTGCAGTTATCAATGCAGTCCTGGGCAAGTCCGATTCACCTCAGGCTGTCTGACTTTGAGAAAGAAAAAAACAAAAGCAAGCACGTCTGTGAAAAATTTTTTGATTTCATATCCCTACTAGCGCTCAAATATTCGTTTTACACTCGTAAAAACCAAGTGATTTTTTCCTTCTACTTTCTACTCTGTTATATTTCAGCCATAAAATTTATACACTTCTACACTGCTGGTTTAGGTTTGGTTTATGAGGTTAACGTCCCAAAGCGACTCAGGCTACGAGAGACGCCGTAGTGAAGGGCTCCGGAACTTTCGACCACCTGGGGCTCTTTAACGTGCACGGACATCGCACAGTGCACGGCCCTCTAGAACTTCGCCTCCATCGAAATTCGACCGCCGCGGCCGGGATCGAACCCGCGTCTTTCGGGTCAGCAGCCGAGCGCCATAACCACTGAGCCACCGCCGCGGACACTTCTACACAACTAATTTGCCATTTATCAGTACCTCGAATTGCCAAAAAGATAAACAACATTCCTTAATGTTTCAATTACTGCTGGCTCCCTTAATATGTATGCCATGAGGAGCACCTCACTTCCCTATCCTTGTCTGCTCATTATGCCCTTATTCTGTCTCTGGGTTCTATGCCATTTACTCTGATCATGTAGTATAGTAAATTTTCTATTTTATGTCAGCATTTCTGGCGTTTGCATTGAACTGTTAGTTGTATTCGTATTAAATGAGTTTGTCTAAGCTTTATGACGCCATTTCCTGTGTATTTTATGGTTTATTGGGGTTTAACGTCCAAAAGCGACTCAGGCTATGAGAGACGCCGTAGTGGAGGGCTCCGGAAATTTCGACCACCTGGGGTTCTTTAACGTGCACTGACATCGTTTCCTCCCTTACTCGAACGGGAGTAACTGGCACCACTATAAGACAGCAACATCTTCTTTTTTGTCCATGTCAATAAAATGTGAAATAGATGTGTAAATCTCTCTTATTTGAGAATGCAGCTGCTTTCCGCAGACTTAGGCACGTGCAAGGGCAAGATAACAGCCTAGACAGACAGTATTTGCTTTGTGCGAGGCATGCTAAAAGGTGAGGGAACATGTGTCCCTCTGATCCCACTTAAAAATTTCAGAGAGACTTGCAGAAACTACCTGACTAACATGTACCGTTTTGTTTCTGCACAGTATTTATTCCTTTTCTGGAGCAATGGTTCAGCGACCTCTTAGTGTGGATTACTTATAAGTTACGCAAAGCAAGACGTTCAACTCGGCTAGTTGGTAAAGGTTCATGGTGACACACAGGTGACACACAGTGGCACAAGACGAGGAACCAGAGCAAGAAAGACTCAGGACAAGCGCTGACTCGCAACTAAAGGCTTTATTTTCTAAAACCTTCTTATTTGAAGGAAACAAGCAGAAATATACACCACAGAACACAAAAAAAAACTAAACTAAAAACTAAGAACAGCTTTGAAAATGCGCACGACAATCAAGCGTTGTGAACAAAATCCATCTCCTCTTTTATCCATCTCCATCTCTTACTCTCTCTTACTCTCTCCATCTCTTACTCTGGTTCCTCGTCTTTTGCGCTGTGTGTCACCATGTATACACAAAGCAGGCGTACGGATGCATCCAATCATTAACTTCATCCTCTCGCCTCTCTACAATTTGTCGAACTGCCTGCTCCGCATTACCTCCCCTTGATCGGCAAACGTCAAATGCACGTGCAGAAGTCATGTGACTTCACTGAAAAAGTTCGCAACGCGGTTCTCAAGGACGCCAAAATCTTAGTGGCCTTCAAAATAAAATGGCTGTTTAGAAGTTTTCCAATTGACTTCGCCGTAAGGGTTTGCACGGATGCGCTCCAAACGTACGCAACTCCACTGGAAAGAACACAAGTCGACGTTCCAGACCTCAGCATATTTCTGCAGTTCTGACTGTCCGATATGTATTTCACGTTCCAGAAGAACATCAATATTAAACAGCATCGATTCTAGTCACCACAGCAAACTTGGAGGAGTCATCGCAGTCCCACGCCCTCACCAGATTCACACAGCGTCCAGAGATCTTCCTTCGGTACACGAACGACTGCTTCTGCTAAAACAGCTTTGACAATATAGTATAGAACAGTATAGAACCGGCCGTACAGTTCACGACCGAGGAAGAAGTTAACTGCCGTCTAAAGTTCTTAGACACTTTAATAAAACGCGACAGTGCTGGCTTGTCGGTCAATGTATTCAAAAAGGACATGCACAGCGGCATTTACCTGAACTTCAGTTCAAAAAAGTCGGTGATCACTTGTACGCCTTGCGGAGAAACTGCCGATCTGGCTACCACGCGCAGCGACATGTTGTCTTCGGGCTGTCCCAGTTTGTTTATTACCACCTTCAAAAATCGCCTGGTTCATCCAGCGCCACAGAAACACCAGCTACTAGAGAAAAAGGAAAAGGATTCCGCTACCACATATCCCCGGCGTAAGCGAAAGCGTGTCCCGTATATTTCGGTCGTACGAAGTCGAATTCGCGGATGTCCCTACGCGGAAGCATAAACACACAATGGTGTCAGTGAAAGACAAGATAGAGAAGGAGCAGTTCATATTTTGGAAAAAGATTGAAAGAGCGCGACAATAACGTCGGCAAGCCGTGCATGGCAAAGAATGCGCTGGCTGAACGTCAGTTCTTCTCGGACTATGACATCGACTGGGATAGCGCAAAGATAACTGGAAAATGAGTTAGTTTGTTAGGGTTTGACGTTCCAAAGCAACTCAGGCTATGAGGGATGCCGTAGTGAAGGGCTCCGGAAATTTCGACCACCTGGAGTTCTTTAAAGTGCACTGACATCGTACAGCACAAGGGCCTCTAGAATTTCGCCTCTATTGAAATTCCGCCGCCGCGACCGGGATCAAACCCGTGTCTTTTTGGTCAGCAGCCGAGCGCTGTAACCACTGAGCCACCGCGGCGGGTGATTACCGGGAAACATAAGAACAAGACGACAAGGCTTTGCCTGGAATCTCTGCATACGGAGAGAAAAGCGCACGCGATCAACCGTAACGAAGGCAATCTACCCATGATGTGCAGCCGCTGCTTACGTCATATCATGAAACGTATATGATCAACTTTCATTTCCATTCAATCATCGTGAACAAGGCACCCGTAACGGGGCGGAAACATCTCTTTTTTTTTTAACGATTGGCGGCGCTTCCTAGTTTTCTGTCATGGTTTATTCATCCATATCGCCTCACAGGCTCCAAGAGCGGAGTATTCTGTGAGGGTGGGGATTACATAGAGGTAATGACAGGAGCATGAGTGACAAATCTATACAAAACTCATTTACTGTTAGTACCGTTCACTGGAAAGTAGGAACATCATTATACAATGTTTAATGACACGTTGGTAAAACGTGCCCCAAAGCGAGCTGGATCACGAATATTCACGATGTATTCCGGGAGGTCATTCCAGTGCATGATAGCCTGCGGCAGGGCAGATGAATTAAACTCAACGGTTCTACCAGAAATGCGTTGAAAGCTTAGAGGATTGTTTAAACGACATGAGGTGCGGTTTGGTTGCACAAGAGGCAGCGTTGAGAGGTAGGCACTGTAGACTATTCTGTGAAATTGGCAGATTTGGGCGATTAATCTCTGTGATTGAAATGAAGAGAGTGAAGGATATCGATGATTTGATGTTTGTTATGCTCGAGTGACGGTTGTAGTTTCTGGAAATGAAACGTCCCGCCCAGACGGGTTTTCGTCAAACCGTCGATTTCATATACGCTTACTGAATGGGCCCGAACTGTGAAGATACTGCTAAAGGCCCAACGGAATTTGCCATCCTATTGTGTGCTATATTTGTTGTAGAATAAATTGAGGTACAATGAAAGTAAACCACCAGCCGCTCTAAAGCCTTACATCACGGGCACTTTTCGACAACGGACGCCTCGGGCGGCGAAGACAGCGAACAAATGTACCGCACGTCCCACCGTCACCGCAACCTGTAGCACTTTTACAGTGCAATTCCTTCCAAGTGGTGACTTATCTTACCGGTACTCACTTATGGGGCAGAAACGTGAAGATTAACGAAGAGTGTTCAGCTTAAGTTAAGGACAACGCAGCGAGCTATGAAACGAAAATGATAGGTGTAACGTTGAGAGATCGGAAGCAGGCGGAGTGGGTGATGGAACAAAGGCGGGTTAATGACATCCTAGTCGAAATAAAAAGGGAGAAATGGTATTTGGCAGGGCATGTAATGCCAAGGCAAGATAACCGCTGGTCCTCAAGGGTAACGGAGTGGATTTTAAGAGAAAGAAAGGCTAGCAGGGTGCGGCAGAAAGTTAGATGGGTGGATGAGATTAAGAAGTTTGCGAAGATATCGTGGCCGCAACTGGCAAAGGACAGGGTTAATTGAAGAGACACGAAAGAGGCCTTTGTCTGCAGTGGGCGCAGCCGGGCTGATGGTGATGGTGACGAAGAGCGTCATGAGAGCTGCACGGAATGTCGTGAGTTGTCACTCATCCATGTTTTTGACGGACGTCACTTGATGGATGGTTGTCACTCATCCATGTTTACAGGATGAAGAATCAAAGGAAGAACATTGCCCACGTCCAGTACGTGTCACTGTTGCCTTTCTCAATTGTTGGTAGAACTTTGGGTACGCGCGAAGACACCGCGTGTCCTTGTTTATCCAAAGGAGAGTTCTGTCTGGAAGCAGACGCTCATGCTCTTGTCACCGGCTATCTTCAACTCCACACTAGTTGTTATCTGCAGGAAAAAAAAATGGTGAAATAAGATCTTTGTCTGTACTAGCCGAATTTAGCTTTGTCTCATGCATTTCCAATGTCCAGATAAGTATGAGTGAGCTTTCTTTACGTGTTGGATGTGATGATGCAACCCGTACTTTGTTGTAAGAAGTTTTTTTTTTTTTTCATTACCTGCATATGTCTTCCTGCACTACAGAAATTCTACTACACTCCTTAGACCCATAGGCAGAGGCTAACCGACGCTCTCTAATAATAGTACGCAAAAACAAGAACACGGTGCAAATGAGACAGTAAACCAGAGCAGGTTTTTATGCGCTCAAAAGGTACACGAGGTAGACATAAAGGCTAATCAAAATGAGGGCCAGCTGCAGACAAATGCAAATGTAAGGCCGCACACGCATACAGTTGTCAACTTTCATAAGCACATACAACATATACACACAACACTCAATCTGAATGCTTCGGCTCAACGTTTACTGCGTTGTGAAGTTTTGAATCATAATGAGAAAAATCCAGTAATTATTAATGTCATCACTTAGATTGAGACCCAAGACCGAGACATATAAATCGGAGGGTTGCAGCCTGCTGCCTTTGTTTCACCGAGACATTCACCTTTATTATTTGCAAGCTCCCATGCACGTGCTTTCGTACGGAGGCGGATTATGGAGTGGTGCCTTCAGGTGTTAAGTATGCTTGTACACCTTTTTAGTGGTCCGGCGATCAAACAGCTGTTGTAATTGCTCAGCCAAACGTATTTCATTAAATGGCCTAAGAACTGTGATTCAAGCATCATGACTTCTTTCGTCATCTAATATCCCGCACGTTTCACTGACTAATAGGCCCACTCTTCCTACAAGCCTGAGACACGCACTATTGTCTACTCCCTTGACGCATCTTCCATCAACTGCCATGTTACGCAAATCAAATGTATTAGCAAACTCTTCAGCGTCTTTGTATATCTCGGATCTTGGATTCGTTGTACTGGAAGCTCAGTGACGAGTCCTGTAATGTCATCGCTGTTCAATGAGAATCAACCCGAAGATATCGGCGACATTTTTTCCCTTTTTCATTTTTTTCTTTCACGCTGGCATCTTGTGCACCCTCTCTTCACGCCTGCGAAGAATCCTGGGGCTGTACTCACCACGACGCTCGCACATGAAAACGACTGCTGATCGGCTATCGGCTTGGCTGTTACCGGCTGTTGTCTCTTAGGCTCCGAACACTCGTCAGCGTTTTGCCGCAGGCCATTCAGTAACCGTTGTTTCTCACGACGGGTTTTTTAAAATCATCGCCACGATAATCCGCTAGTTCCTTCATTTCTTCTTCTTGGTGTCGTGTCCTAGACATCAGTTATGAAAACTAACTTCTCTGCTGTTGCGTTTAAGATCGTTATCTTATCTAGGGCCTGACTGAACCTATGTTGTAATCACGCATGATTTCTCCTCCCCCGTATTGACGCATGCGGGAATCAAACGAAATTCGCGTTCGTCTCCTGCTACATGCAAATCAAAACAAAGCGAAAGAACACATTGGGAACTCAGGTTCTAAAAACGTTCTCATGCGGACCGACTCACAGAGGGTATGAAGGACGGGATCAACACTGGCAAGGTGCCGTTCAA
Organism: Amblyomma mixtum; assembly: GCF_055824585.1. NCBI lineage: Eukaryota > Metazoa > Arthropoda > Arachnida > Ixodida > Ixodidae > Amblyomma > Amblyomma mixtum. The sequence goes on from NC_143013.1 coordinate 286,922,927, forward strand.
CGTCTGCCCCTTGACGATGGGACACTTCAAAATGTCGTTGCACATGTCTTGCCCAATGGACGGAATCGGCAACCACAGGAACCACAATTTGAACTTGCCGCTCAGCTCAGCGGTTTTGGTGTCTTGGTCTGAAGTGAGAACACCGCGAAGCATAGAAGCAAAATATTAATAACAGCTCAGATATAACAAGCACCACACTGCATTATCAGGAGCTCCCAGTTCACAGCGACGTGGAGAGCTGTCTTCTTTTGAGAACGAAAAGTAGTTCTATAGGGCAGTATTTTGTAACGCTTTATTCTGTTTTCATCGCATTTGGGCGAGACTACGGGTGCGTGAATATTCGGCGTATCGGCAGCAACCGCTGGCACTTATCGGGAAACCAACACCAGTGCAATGCACTGACGTGGGAAGCGCAGAAAGACAAAGGTGGCAGCGCTTTATCTAGTCGCTGGTGAGAACACTGGCGCAGGGAGCACGCTCTTATGTAATATTTTTAAAACTTTCTCGGGCATTCATTTTTACCGAATAAAAAAGGGCTACGCCAAGGTTACCTCCTCAGAAGCACCTGTGTCGGGCCATTTTGACGACGCTCGACAACTTTCCTATTCATAACTTAGCATTTGAAGTCACACTTGAAAAAGTTTGTTAATGTCCATTAGGTATTAAAGTGGGCGGAAATGTTACACTAGGTGGTACTTTAGGTAACTTATGACAACATTCACTTGATTTCAATTTGAAAGAATTCTTCGGTATTTCAAATCTAGACATATCTTATCTGGGACACCCTTCTCCGTCGTTTCAGTGCGGGAGAGAATGGCCAAAGCAGAAACGAGAACGAAGTAAAAATATGAATCATTTTTATGCATGTCGGAATCCATTCTTTTACTTGATGTCCCTCATTACAGACTGAGTTTAGTCAGCTTCTCAAGATTCACTGGTAATTGGCTGGTAAAGGATATGATACACTGCAATTAACTACAGTAGATCCTTCTAGATGTGGACATCTGGAGCTATAATAGAGTAGCGGAAAAATTTTTAAATTCAAATTTCTAGGCTATAAATGGCATTTGCTGCCGGTTAAACTTTAGCTTCCCAAGAAGGAGCCATAGAATAATTTTTTACTGAACAAAAATAAGTGGATGGCGTTGTCCTCACTCTCCCTTTAAGGCGATGCCGCCCAACTGAAATAATTAATGTCGGTTGAATAAACTTACCTGAAATTATCGAAAAATGGACCTGGCTTGTCTCGCCGCTCTTGAGGACGCAGGGATCGGAGTCGCAAGGTTCGATTTCAATCGACTTTATTTCAGCTTTGCTTCCTGCAAATTGAAATATCAGCGACAGGTTGAAAAGGCACTGTATTGCAAACGCAAAGGCTGATCCACCACGAAAGCAATGCAATCTGGCCGCAGTTGAGGAACAGCCAGCTCAATACCAGCGCACCAATCGAAGGGAACTAAGAGCCTTGTTACTTCGGTGTGTGTTTCGTTGCATGTTGCCCGCGTCCTATATATACTCAGCTGTATTTACGTTTTCAGTGTTTTAATAGGACGCAAGCAGCACGTAGACGAAGACAATCCCAGACGAAGACAGTGTAACAAATGATTTGAAAGAACTGGAAAACATGTCCAGCTACCTTTCTCCACGTGTGTCAGACTGATGTGTTCGGACTGAAGCATTCTAGGATCCGGCTCCCCTTGTTCATTTTGTTTTGGGTTGTTAAAGACTAATTCTCCTGTCCTTTCGCCACAACAGAATGACGAGACTTGTACACCTGTTGGAAAAACTCCAAAGAAAATGAGAGTAGAGAGAATAATTCCCGTAAAGTAATATTTTACACAGTTAAGCACTGGACATATGTGTTGCCAAATGTTGGCTAGCCATTAATTAGCCTATAATTGAATAACAGTCTTCGTTACCCTTTTACACTTTCTATCACCTCTTGTATCGAAATATGCAGACACCAATGAGTAAAAGCTCCCCTATGACAACTTTTGGGAACGTATGGCAAATACCGAGCAATAGATACGTTCATCTCGAAAGCTCAAAACACTGCGTCTTCATGTATGATCTGCTGCATGGGGAGGAAAATAATGGGTTGTTCGCTTGCTGGCTCTGGAATCGTTTTTTGCTGGGACCGGTTATCTCGAAGCATGCAGTCTGCAGAAATGTCGAAAGCGAAGCGACTTCTGCTGTCATGCTGTTGGAACAGGGAACATGCACGAGGCTCTCAATCAAGAGCACTGACAATCATCGAGAAGAAGGTAAGGTCGGTTCGGTTGATATCTGCCGTCGCACTATTACAATGAATTGTGCTGCAATGCGGCTTCCAGACACACTCTTTGTTGGCCAGATACTCTGGACAGTAGATGGGGACCTTTGCTAAAGAGTGAAACTAACACGCGGTAACTTGCCGCTGAGATTACATGACACAAAGCAAATAATGACCGTCCACGGCAGCTTATTGACTATATGGCGTTCGGCTGCTGAGCTCCAAGTCACGGGATCGAATCTCGGCAGCAGCAATGGAATTTAGATGGAGGCAAAATGCGAAAACGCCTTTGTACTGCGCGATGGCAGTGCACGTTCAAGAACCCCCGGCGGTCAAAATAAATCTGGAGCACACACCTACTGCGTCTCTCTCATAGCCTATGTGCAGCTTGGGGGCGTTTAACACCAAGTACTACAATATACTAAGCAAAAAATTCTGGGGGGATCAATGCGATTCATGCGGAGGTGAGTGGGTTAGCATGTGAGCTCCGATTTCCTGAGCGCACTGACCCCTGGCGCCTCCTTTAAGCAGTGACGCAAACAAGCGCGTGTGCCACAGATTTGTGGCGCCCTCTGTGTCCCATTACGAAAACTAGTGCCACAGCGTCAGACGCTGGCTCCCGCGTTCAACCAAAGCCACTAGGTGGCTTTGGTTCAACCGCCCGCGTACTCTGTCGTTTGTAAGCTGTCCCGCAAAACCGATCACGTGTTCGAACTTGGGCTGGCACGGCAGATGCACGCGCGCTCTTGCGTTTGGACTGTGTCGCGCACGGGTGGAAGCTGACTGAATTCGAAAGCACAGCGCGAGAGGCCGGCTATTAAACAGGCGTGAAGAAACCCTGCTTCGATGACTGACTGTTCAAGAGCAACGACAAGCGAATCTGATCTGTTCGCGCTGTGGGTTCGAATCCCACTTCAGGCCAGTAGACATGATAACGAGGAGGAGTTGGTGTTGTCCCGAGCTGTGACACGTGTTCCTACATGTAGCTGCTGTATTAAAAAGGTATTGCCAATATACAAAATTCAGTAAACGGAATGATCAGTATCCTAACGAAGATGAACTTTTCTAATTACTATTTCTGTTTGCTTTGCTCTACAAGGACGTCCATAGTGGTTTCATGAAATTTCTCTTTTTAACTTTCTGATTCCTCTTAAGAATGGTGTCTACTAAGCAAGCTAAACTCTGATTTTCAAGGGACAGCACTGTTTTGTTCAAAATTAAAAATCGATCCCAAAAGATAAAGCGCGCAATTTTTTGAACGAACTAATCCTTCAGCTCTGAATACTTGATATAAAGAAATGCTTGAGACAGTTCCAGCATCCTCTATGCAAACTTCCCCAACGTCGCTGGTAGAACCAATACTGTGACCAATAAAAAATAAAGTCTTGACTGCAAACCTTCCTCCAAGTACAGCCATACCTGGAAGAAATTTGACACCACCGATACGCTTTTGAAACTAATAGTTTAAATCCCAAAATTTCGCCAAAAGTCTCCCATGAATGTTCGCAACCGGAGCTGAAGAGCTGTGTTCTCAGAATGAGTTTTTTCCTCAGAATATACTAAACTTCTCTCAAATTTGAAAACTATGAACGTAATGGATTATCAAACACAAAATAAAATACAGTGTTAATTTTATTCCAAGATAAAAAGCCTCCAGCAACAAAAAAACTTTACTTAATGTTGTGTTCCATAGTGTAACAGGGCGGAAGACAAGGACAAACGAAAAACTAGACAGCAGGAGGGTTCGTGTTGTTTTCAAGCTGCGACACTTAATTTACTATTTAAAGAAAAGAAATAGAACCCGGTAGGTTACAAGTATACAGGAAGAAGAAATGCGTATTTCTGTTTTATGAACGCATCACGGTTAGACCGCGTTCATTGATCACCGGCAGGAGAGCTGATTTCAGCTTCAAGAGAGTGATACCACAAGGACTGAAGTGGGTGCGGTCAGATGGGGAGGGGTTTGGAGAGGGGGAGGAAGAATGTAACTATATGGTTCATAAACACAAATTCTGCGTCATTTTTTGTGCGCATTGTATTAAACATTGGTCACGAGCTAGCAGTGCACACGGATGTAATACACGTAACATTAAACGCGATGGTACGTAACAGTATACTATAGACATGATAAATAGGAAGAGTTGGGGAGAACATGCAATCCGCAGAACACTTAACCATTGATCTACTACGGCAGTAAAATTAACATAAATAGGAAAAGAGTTTGGGCATAACATGTAGTCCGCAGAGCAATTCACCACTGATCCACTATGGCTTCTACCTAACACTGGACATGATAAATAGGAAGAAAACATTGCAATCCGCAGAACAATTAACCACTGATTCCCTACGGCAGTAAAATTAGCATGATAAATAGGAAAATAGTTTTGGGAGAACATGTAATCCGGAGAGCAAGTAACCACTGGTCTACTATGGCAGTAAAATTGTTAGTAGCTGTAGAGTGGATACGTAGCCGTGGATGGCAGAATACCAGGTGAAAATATTAGGAAATTAGGTGAAATAAAGAGGCAGCACAGGGTTCTCGCATGGTAGTATTGGTTTCAGATCAGTGGGGTAGTGTTTTTCCTGACTGTGTACTTCAGCTCGCTAAGGATGGTGCAGGTAGCAAAAATTACGTGATTTTACTCATCATGGACTTGAGTGGTCTCCACACATTTTATTGAGCCCTATAAATCTCTTAATGCATATTGATGCAAGACGAAAAGAGTCTAGCTTATCTATGTTCCCATCACCACAATTTTCGCCCACTTATTGCATATCGTCAATTCATTTATTTATTTAAACACGTACAAATCGCCCAATTGGGCATTAGTACAAATGGCCAAAACAGTTAAAAAAGCAAGACCACTACGAAGGCTGTGAAAATGCAGTGTCAGGAGTTTGAAACAGCCAAACGGGTCATAAAGAAGAAATGGTTGGTTTATGGGGTTTAACGTCCCAAAGCGACTAAGGCTATGAGAGACGCCGTAGTGGAGGGCTCCGGAAATTTCGACCACCTGGGGTTCTTTAACGTGCACTGACATCGAACAGTACACGGGCCTCGAATTTCTCCTCCAAAGAAATTCATCCGCCGCGGCCGGGATCGAACCCACGTCTTTCGGGCCAGCAGCCGAGCACCATAGCCACTGAGCCACCGCGGCGGCCTCATAAAGAAGAAATGAAAAAACTAAACGCTTACCGCAGTCCGAAATCGCGATCTGTCTTCGCTGTGCAGACACCAAGCCTATCAGGAGTGAGAGAAGAATGTAGCGCAACATAGTGGCCAGAGAATGGGAGCAGCGGTCCCGTAAACTAATGCTGGTTGATATGAAAGCGCCAGACAGCACCGTGTCTTGTGATGCGGCAACAGGCACGGCCTTAAATAGGGCAGTAGAGGAAGCGAGTGCTCACGCTCGAATGACCCAACCCTGTTCCCTTTCTCTAGGTTAGTGATGTCATCGGACGACGGTGAGGAAACTGTCCAATCACAACATTTATCTCCACCTTCATTGCACACCTTTTACCAACTTCAAATTCCAAGTTTTTTCGCCAAGATCATTTGCAAGAAAGGTGGAGGATAAGGAAAGACACCGGTGTATTACAGAGTGTGTGCAATACCTTACACGCACGAATGAGGAAAAGAAGCCTAGTCCAATACGTGACACTGCAAGGTGGTTGCGCTCGCATGACTTTAGGGTTATTCTATCGGATAAAGAAGGCGGCTTTGCTATCTTTTCTGAACAGGAATTCCTAAAAAAGCGCTAGCAGCGATTCTCAAGGCCTTAGAGGCTTCACCCTTGAAGGAAGCTGAGACCAAGAATCGAGCCGTGGCGCTTGCCAACAACCTTGGCCTTGAACATCTTGGGAACAGCGCTAATACAGGACGGAGCGATAACACAACACGGGCGCTGACTAGCAAGTGGCGTGTATTTCAGAACTAAGATATATATATATATATGCGTGTGCGTGCGTGTGCGTGCGTGTGCGTGCGTGTGCGTGCGTGCGTGCGTGCGCGTGCGCGCGTGTGTGTGTGTGTGTGTGTGTGTGTGTGTGTGTGTGTGTGTGTGTGTGTGTGTGTGTGTGTGTGTGTGTGTGTGTGTGTGTGTGTGTGTGTGTGTGTGTGTGTGTGTGTGTGTGTGTGATGTCAGTGCACCTTAAAGAACCTCAGGTGGTCGAAATTTCCGGAGCCCTCCACTACGGCGTCTCTCATAGCCTTAGTCCCTTTGGCACGTTAAACTACATAAACCAAACATAAACCAAACCATATATATATATATATATATATATATATATATATATATATATATATATATATATATATATATATATATATATATATACATATATGATACAGATCGAATGTTTAAAGGAGACCCCCAAGGTGGACTAGATTTGTAATAAGGTAGTAATTGCTGTATGCTCGGGTGGATGTCAATCCCTTATATATTGTTACGGGATTGGAGAAACGCAGGAAGGGCAAGGCCGGAGAACAAAGGAAGAAGAGGTTGAGAGTGTTGTGCCCCCGCTGGACGCTGATTCCCGCTCGCCGATCGAACCTCTCGCCGCTGGCCTGTTGAACCAGCTAGAACACCCCGGTTATAAAGATTATAGCCGTAACATCTTGGTGGAGGTGCTGGGTAACGATCTCAGCAACAAAACGGCGCAGCAACAACTGGAGCAGCCCCGCCGGCGTCGTCGCCTTGCCGGCCTGGAACCGCTGACCGAAACCATGCAGTCTCCCGAAGAGCCATCCGCAGCACGAAGTGACGCTGCGATCCAAGTTTCAGACCAGCGTGTGGCCACAGCGACCGGTTCAACGCAGCACTATCGGGAGCCTCGCAGTTTTGCCGGAGCAGCAGGCGAGGACGTGGAGGAATGGCTGACCCATTACAAAAGGGTGAGCCGCTATAACCGCTGGGACGCCGCCACTCAGCTAGCCAACGTGGTCTTCTTTCTGACCCATACAGCTTTGGTGTGGTTTGAGAACCACGAGGACTCCTTCACCACCTGGGACCGCTTCGTAACTGAACTGCGACAGTGTTTTGGCGATTGCCTCGCGCGCCGCAAGCGGGCCGAACAAACGCTGGCACACAGGGCTCAGTTACCGGGCGAAACATGCACGACCTACATCGAAGAAATACTTAAGTTATGCAAAACAACGAACGCTAATATGACCGAGGATGATAAAGTAGGACATCTTCTGAAGGGAATTGCAGAAGATGTGTACAATTTTCTAATCACCAAAGATGACTTGGGGGCCGTCTCAGACGTCATTCGGCACGTCCGCACATTCGAGACGTTGAAGACTCGTCGTATTACGCCTAAATTTGGGCGACTGGCTAACGTTCCAACTGTGGCCAGCGTCGAAGAGCGTTTTACGGATCTCTCAACGACGATCCGCCAGATCGTTCGCGAGGAACTTCTGAGATTCGAGCCCCATGCACGGTGTCCTCCACCTGTGCCGTCTGAAGTTCCCGTTTATCAAAGTTCTCCATTAGTAGTCCCCTCGATGCTTGGGCTGAGTTCTGTAAACACTGCACACACGTCCAGGTTCGGTGGACCCAGTCATCCCTATCACTCCTACCCACGCTCGGCGGACTTCGAATTGAACTACGATCCAGATTATGAACATCGTTCAAGACCGCCTGCACCCTCCTTCCGGCGCCCAGCCAGAAGGCCTGAGGACGCGCGTGGGTATTCAGTGCTTCCCGCCTCGTCAGAGTCTTCAAGCGAACAAGCTCCTCGTCGCACCGCTCCCGTTTGCCGCCGCTGCGGCATCGAGGGGCACATTGCTCGCTATTGCCGCCGCCGTCCACCACCTCGATACGAGCGGCCCGTCCATCCTCCTCCGCCGGTCAACAATTCGTACGACCCTCCTTTTCAACGGCCCTTGACCTCGAGCAACTATCCTCTGCCCGACGGACAACGCAGCCACTCTCCCGTCTCCGACCGAAGTTTCTCACCACCCCCTTCCTCTTCTGTGCGCCGTTATTCGTCACCCCGGCGACGTTCCCCATCGCCTTCGCCGGGAAACTAGACAGCGCGGCCGCGGGAGGTGAGGCCGCTGGAGACTGTGCGCTGCGTTTAGAAATTCCTCCCTCAATTGTTATGCTGAAGAACACAGTTCATGTGCTTGTAGATGGTGTGCCCACAATGGCGTTAGTGGATACGGGTGCAACTGTCTCAATTATGAGTTTGTCATTCAAGAACCAGTTAGGCCGCAAAGTTATGTTTCTTTGGGACCGCAGTGTTAATTTTCATGGCGCGGGCGGTGAGTTATTGTGCCCCTTGGGGATATGCAGTGCTGTGGTGTACCTCGGCGGAGCCATTTTTACAGCGGAGTTTGCAGTGCTTCCGAGATGTACGCATGACGTTATCTTAGGTATTGACTTTTTACGAATGTGTGGCGCAACTGTTGACTGTCGCTCTGGGGAACTCTGCGTTGATGGTTCCCTTCCATCTGGACTCTTCGAAGAGACGCCGGCTCGACAAGATGTGTTTTGTGTATCCGAGGATATCAGTGTGCCCCCGCTTTCTATCAAGTGCGTCCCAGTTTCATGCCCCAGCCGTGCTTCCGATACCTTCGATGCCACAGTGGCGCCTCTATATTCTAACTGCGCTAAGAAACTCATTCTGGTTCCACATTGCCTGGTGTCAGTGTTCCAGGGCAGGACCCAGTTGTGGGCCATCAACTGTTCTTCGCAACCAGTTGTTTTACCAGTTCACATGAAGGTCGCCACGTGTAATCAAGATGTCCCTGCCTCGGTGGCTTTAGTTACTGACGCACCAGACGCAGTAGCTGCTACTCCAGCCACTGACTCACAGCTGCGTCGGATGATCAGCAAGTCTCTGAACAGTGTCGAGCGTGATGCCTTAGAAGCCTTGCTGGTCAAATACTCGTCTATCTTTGACTTTTCAGAGCCCAGTGGTTCCCGTAGCATTCCCGTGTCACGTACACGGCATAGGATTGACACCGGTTACTCACACCCAATTCGACAGAAGCCGTACAGAGTGTCCCCAACAGAACGACAAGTCATCAATCAACAAGTTCGGGATATGCTGCAAAAGGGTGTTATACAAGAGTCCTGCAGTCCTTGGGCCGCTCCTGTCATTCTGGTCAAAAAGAAAGATGGTACATGGCGCTTTTGTGTGGACTATCGCCGCCTGAATGCTGTAACAAAGAAAGACGTGTACCCGCTACCTCGGATTGATGATGCCATTGACTGCCTGTTCTCTGCATCGTACTTCTCATCCGTTGACCTACGGTCGGGCTACTGGCAGATCCCTATGCATCCCGAGGACAAAGAGAAGACCGCTTTTATCACACCGGACGGCCTTTTTGAATTTAACGTAATGCCTTTTGGGCTCTGTAATGCTCCTGCAACGTTTGAGCGATTTATGGACGCGATCTTACGGGGCTTGAAATGGCATATTTGTATGTGCTATCTCGATGATGTCGTCATTTTTGGCCGGACATTCAATGAGCACAACGAACGCCTCGCCCTTGTGCTGGATTGCCTGAAACGCGCTGGTCTGGTGCTTAATTCGAAGAAATGTCGTTTCGGTGAACGTCAGACGTTGGTGCTCGGACACCTCGTCGACAGTGAAGGTGTCCGCCCTGACCCGCAGAAGACCGCGGCTGTAGCATCATTTCCAACACCTCAGACTGCAAAGGAACTTCGCAGCTTCCTCGGACTTTGTTCGTATTTTCGCCGCTTTATTCCCCGTTTCGCTGACATCGCTCACCCGCTCACGAGCTTGCTCCACAAAGACGCTCCCTATGATTGGACATCTGAGTGCGATTCTTCTTTTCGTCAGCTTAGGTTTCTCCTCACATCGCATCCAATTCTCCGCCATTTCAATCCTTCTGCCCCAACAGAAGTGCATACTGATGCCAGTGGAACGGAAGGATCAGCATCTCACGTCATTCTTTACCGCTGCGCAGGCCCCTACAACCTCCTGTGCATTCTGTGTACGCGATGGTCTTCTCTACAAGAAGGTCTACTCCGCAACTGGTTTCCGTTTCCTTCTGGTTGTGCCTGAAAGTCTACGCTCATCTGTTTTGCGTGTCATGCATGACGATCCCACTTCGGGACACCTGGGTTCTGCGAGGACACTCCACCGCATCCAAGAGCGCTTTTACTGGCCACGTATGCGCGATACGACTGAGAAGTATGTGGCTAGTTGTGCACAGTGTGCGAGTCACAAACGTTCCACCGGTCCTCCTCCTGGTCTTCTTCACCCGGTGACGCCTCCCAGATCTCCTTTTGAGAAGGTTGGGATAGACCTCTTGGGACCTTTTCCCAAAGTCCCATGGCTGCAACCGTTGGATTGTCGTCTGTACAGATTACCACACTCGTTACTGTGAGACAGCTGCTCTCCCCTCGGCTACTGCATTTAACGTCTCTGTCTTTCTGCTGCATTCTGTGATCCTGCGCCATGGACCCCCGCGAGTCGTAATCAGCGACCGTGGCCGCCAGTTCACCGCCGATATTGTTGAAGCACTCCTTCGATTGTGCACAGTGCAGTTCAGACATTCTACCCCCTATCATCCACAAACCAATGGTTTAACGGAGCGAACCAACCGGACACTCACCAACATGCTTTCCATGTACGTCGCTCCTGACCACAAAGACTGGGACTCCATCCTACCTTTTATCACATACGCATACAACACCGCTCAACACGAAACTACGGGTTACAGTCCGTTCTTCCTCCTCTATGCCCGCTCTCCACGACACACCCTGGACACTATACTTCCGTTCTCCACCGACGATGACCCTGGCATCGCTGAGATCCTCTGCAATGCTGAAGAAGCCCGCCAACTAGCCCGCCTGAGAACTCTCGCCTCACAGGACCGCTCCAAAGCCCGCTACGACGACCATCATCGCCGAGTCACCTACCTCCCTGGCGAGTTGGTCTGGGTTTGGCGTCCACTCAGGAAGCGTGGCTTAAGCCAGAAACTGCTCGCGAACTATACCGGTCCCTATGTCATCTTGGAGCGACTCAGTGACCTCACTTATAGGATTGCGCGCGTCACCGCAAGCGGCCGACGTTCTGCCCGCACAGAACTCACCCATGTCGCGCGGCTGAAACTTTGTCATCCACGTGCCGATGCCTGACTCGCCCAGCGGGCTTCGCCTGCGACGGGGGAAGTGTTACGGGATTGGAGAAACGCAGGAAGGGCAAGGCCGGAGAACAAAGGAAGAAGAGGTTGAGAGTGTTGTGCCCCCGCTGGACGCTGATTCCCGCTCGCCGATCGAACCTCTCGCCGCTGGCCTGTTGAACCAGCTAGAACACCCCGGTTATAAAGATTATAGCCGTAACAATATATATATATATATACATACCGCAACCCCGTATTCAAGGTAAACAGATTCAACTTTCTGCTCTATAAGATGGCGAAGAAAAAAGGCACATGCTCAGCTAATGGCAAAAGAAACTTAACAAGAGATGAACAGGCAAAACGGTGAACGGGGGTAATAACAGGGTGACCGCGTGAAAACAAACAAGAAAAAACAATAACAAGGATAAAAAATTTCTAACTGCTACAGGCGTGCGTCAAGGATGAAATGAAAGTAAGTGGCGAGGTGAACGACACGTGCTCATTTCGAAAGTATGAAAAGGGTGCGAAAAAACGACACAAAAAAAAAGGGAATGAACTGTGAAGGGAATGAAAACAAACAAGAGCAGGGAGGGGGCTGGCGAGTATCAGGACTGATGCTCAAGAAAGGCGATTTCTTTTCAAAGCAGTGTTATAGACGGCGCACTGACGCAACTGTGATCTTTCTTATTGATGGTAAAAGCTTCCCAGATTCTCGAGCATGCTGGCTGAAATATTTTTTGATGCGTGTTTTGTCAAGCAGGGGAGAGCAAGGATCGCAACCCAGGATGCCGTGTAGCCTTCAGTATCGACGTCAAAGACTTATATTACAGCTTACCGCATGGCAAACTGATGGAACGTGTAAAAATGTGTATTACAGAAGTTAATCATGAGCTAGCCTTCGCCACGAAGAGTGGTCTGAGAGTTGAAAGTTTCCTTGAGCTACTCCGGTTTTATCCGCGTTCGACTGTCGTGGGTTGGCAGCGCAGACTTTATTCACAGAAGGCTGGAATGTGTACCGGGTCAAGCATACGTTGCCCGGCCCTTAGCGAAATTTTTCTCATGTACGTTGATAGGGACCTGGAGAGGGAACTATCGGGACTGCACAATAAGACCGTGAGGTATGTGGACGACTACCTGGTGTTTACAGACCGTGATCACTTAGAAGCGCGCATGGCTGACATTTTAGAGGTATTCAGAAAATGTGGTACAGGGCTGGAATTCACTTCCGAGGCACCATCCGACGGTGTGTTGCAGTTCTTGGATTTGCGCCTGGGGTTCGGTCCCGGTCATGTCTGCTGGACATACAACCCTAGATCAACAAGACCGCTCTTTAGTTCCCACTCAAGTCATACAAAAATTGTTAAAAACGACATTGTCAGTTCCTGCTTTCGGAATTCTGTGACAAAATCCTGTCACCATGCTCTCAGCGACAGTTTCCAGTCTCAACTGTCCAGGATTAGGCTTGTCGGGTGCCCAAGTTTTACAGTAACAGGCCTGCTCTCTTATGCTCAAGTGGGTGAAACAGCAGGACACTCAGCAAACCCTTGACAATCAAAAAAGAAAAAAAGGAAGAAAAATTTGCTGTTCTTCCTTACCTACATCGCGTCACCTATGGACAGAAAAATGTGGCAAGCCGATATGAAGTAAATGTAGCTATATCAGCCCCCATCACACTAAAGCAGTTATGTCCGGCAATCCTAAGGGAGAGGGAACTTTCGGAAAGAAGGAAAGGTTGTGGCACTGCGCACAAAGACAAGTTCGTCGCTCGTCGCAAAGGGGTTGTGTACGCAATTCCACTCTCCTGCGGAGCCCGGTACATCGGGCAGATGGGACGTTGCTTAAATAAAAGGTTGCAGGAGCACAGAAATAATCTAGACAATAACAAAGAACTTTCATACTTGGTAAGCAACTCTAAAAATTGCGAGGTAATGAAAAAGAAGAAGAAAAAATGCACAGCCATGTGGCGTAGCGAAAGGTGCTTTCACGCACTGTGATCAGGCCACGCGGGAAGTAATGGAAGCCTTCCATATCAGTCGAGTGAAAGTGTGTCAGCAAACCGTCAGTCACTCTCAATGACAAAGTGATAGCTTTTCTTGGCGGCCTTTAAGCGTCGCGTGCTTCTCTGCCTTATGTTTTATCGATTTTAGTGCAACATGCGATGTACCGTCTTTGTCAAAAGTAACCAGGCTGCGCGTTTTTTTCTCTCAGTCGTATATTAAAGCTATTATGCCAGCCCTCAAGTTCTAAATCTCTGTATGGTAGAAAGAACCCCTGTTCTCACCTTCAAAGAACTTTTTGATCTTTAGGGAAGCCGTGAGGGCTCTGTTATACGAATGAAAAGCAAACCATGCAGCCTGGTTACTTTTGACAAAGGCTGCACTCTGTGTGTGTTTTTTTCCTTTATAAGCACCAGGTGTAGCTAATAAAACAGTTGAGAGTCAGCGCTCGTCCCGTGTCCTTGTTCCTGTCCTACGTTGTTCGCGCTGTTTTACAAAAGATGCATCTGTACCGACTTGCCCAACGGGACGCTCTACTTATCCCATAATGTGTATGCCATGAGGAGAACCTCGCTTATCTATCCTAGTCTGCTCGTTATGCCCTTACTGTATCTCTGGATTCTATACCATTTACTCCGATTATAGTATATTTTGTGTTTTATGTTAGAATTTCTGGTGTTTGCATTGAATTGTGAGTTGTATGTGTATTAGCTGAGTTTGTCTAAGCTTTGTGAGGCCCTTTCCTGTGTAGTTTCCTCCCTTATTCGGACGGGAGTAACTGGCACCTCTACAAGACAGCAGCATCTTCTTTTATGTTCATGTCAATAAAAAGTGAAATGTATGCATAAATTCCTCTTATTTGAGAATGCAGCTGCCACTTACCGCAGACTTGGGTATGTGCTAGAGCAATATGACGCCCTAAACAGACAGTATTTGTTTTGTGCCATTCCAGGGTGCTTTCTTTCTTTTGCAAGCCTCCGGCGCCTGGAAGAAAAGAAGAGAAGCTGCTTGTCAAGCGAGGGACTGTCTTTAGTGGTCTCAGCACGCAGGAAGGCAGCTTCAGAGTCAACGATTTATGTATAATTGATGGCCCATGTTTGCAGACACGTTGGAATAACATACGCTGCTATCTACACCGTGCCGTACCTGCAAAGAGTCAGGTGCTAGGTGCAATGTTCTTGCAGCACAGTGTGGCGGCCGGCTTGTTGTGCCAAAAAAAATTTGTTTGCATTTTAAGCAGGACAGTGAATGAACAAGGCGGTCTTGGCCAGGCGACGGAATCCAAGCATGAATATCGTTTGGTGAATATTAACTCACGTTCGCTTTCTTGCCAAATTTTCGTTTCTGGTCTTTCTAATTAGTTATGGTCCCTCTTAATTGTGTCGACTCTTTGCTTTAGGTCAGAATGTCGCTTGTGTGTTTTTTAATTTCTGCGAGCACGTCATCGTAACAATCTGATGCATGCTGAACTAATTGCTCCATTTTGTCAACTGTGACCTTGATCTGCAGCAGTGTCTCCACCTTGCCCTTAATATCTGAGAGTTCTGACGTGACACGACTCGCTTCCGCCACCACTTTTTCAAGACCTTGTGTGTCCACGCGTTTCTGCTTCTGGCACAGGTTTGCCACTTCCACCTCTCTTTATCAGCCTCATACCAGCCTTGATACGCTGTTCTTGTAACTCCCGAACAGGACCCAAGGTGGTACCCATAGCTGCATTACGAACATGCCGCAAACATACCATTGTCTGGAAGTGTCTCGTTAAAGACAAGGCAGCTATTGCTCTCTGACATCTTAGGCTAAGTGCAAAAGGTACTAGCGCTAAAGATGAAGACAACAGCAGTGGTACCTCCAAGTTCACTGCACTTCAAGACGCGTCCGTCGTCTGGTAGCGGCTCATATTAGGACGGACGTGGCAGCCACAAACAGCAGTCCAACAAGTGCAAACACTCGTCCACAACATTTCGAGGAAACAAGACGAAGCTAGACTAGCAACAGATTTTATTCGGAGAGAGAGAGAATATACATTTATCGTGTAAAAGGAGACCGGAGCGGATTGTGGGTGGGGTCCTCAGTCCAGGACTGCAGTAGCTTCCGCCGATGTTTTGGCGATGGAGGCTAGCGCCCCCTGGTCTTCCAGGGTGCCGCTGGCCATTCAGCGCCGCGTTGCTGGAATTACACATATTTAATATCTTCCTACCTGCCAAATGATGATTTAAGCTAAGTTTAAATACCTGCTTTCTTTCTGATAGGGACAGCGCCGAGCCAGTGTCGCTAAGCCTAGCGGCCTATGACATTCTGTTTCCCAGCCACTCGGTCATTCCCTTTCTTTCTCATGTCACGGATGGTGTCAACGCGCTATTTTTTAACGTTCAAAGTCATGCACCACGCGATGACAGCCAGAACTAGAAGTACTCATCATAAATTTCGGGTAATTAACGTCCTCTTTCCTGTCTATAAAAAAAGCCCCGACAAGGTCACGGGCCACCTTGTTACGGCTTTTGCTCAAAATTTTTGACCTAGTCAGCAAACAATGGCATGGTTTGGTACTCATAGCCTTACGGCAGGCGCCAACGTACTTCGTTGTTCATCAAAAGCTGCTCCAACCATTCATTTATATAAAGGCCCATTTGCCGATCTTTCCCACAGCATATGGGGATTTCATATACTATTCCAGATAAGTGCTCTACGAACTTAGTGTCATGACGCTAGACGCAGTCTGGAACACTCTTCCTTTCCGACATCACCCGTGCGGGCAGTGAAACCAACTTGGATGGGGCAGCTAGAAAACACCACCAGCACATAGTCCCTATTAGCCACACTCTTCACATTGTGGGGAACTATATAAACATAAGGAATGATTGCTGTCCTGACTTCTTCCTTAAGTTCGACTCTTAAAGTGAGGTACGGATGACTCGCCCCGAAAGTCCCACTGCGGAGTGTTCCTTCAGGTGCGTCGGCCATTTAAAAAAAATAAGGTATGAACATGGAAGGCATTTGTTTTGTCTATGAGATATTTTTATTTGGTGAAAACATTGGCCTCATTGCATAAAATGAGACAAGATACAAACAAAATCTATGAAAAATAAACTGCGCTCTTGCTGATCGCCTCGCACTGCGCATCCGCGCTTATTTAATGGTGACATATGCCCTGACGCACACACTCGGGCCTGCGTCTCCAGATATCTTGAACTGAACGGTGGTTTTCATCTGGAAGCAGGAAAAGAAACAAAGTCACCGGCTTTTACAGAAGAAAAAAGCTAATGTTTACATATGCCTGTCTCATGCATTTTCGTTGTATGCATTTATTCTTGTAAGCGTCTTGAGAGCATTCTTAAGGAGTGCGTTCCAATGCTAAATGTCATAGTGTTGTCAATACCAAATTTCGTAAGCTAAAATCATTCTGCAATTAATTCATTTGGTCAAATTTAGGTAACAGAACAGCAGTTATCTTTTGGCACCAGCAGCAGCTAGCGCCCGTAGTAGAAGTTTAAAGGTTTGTAGGGCTTGGAGACGTCGGCGACTCGAACGCGCGCGACGCCGTAAGAAAAATGGCCGCTTGGTCAGTGTGAAGGGGCAGGTACGAATAGCCAATATTTTGGCTCCAGGCTCATGATTTTAAACCAGAAACCAAAGAATGCCATGCTCAGGATAACCCTTTGCTCTGTTAGCTCGCGCCATCGCCAAACTAAACGTACACTGAAAAAGACATTTGGAGCCTCATGTTGGCGTTCCACAGCGAATACAGGCTGTAGTGCTACATAATGGACGACAGATGAAATGCGGCGGCATGGACAAGCTCTCCTCATTAGATGTACACCTGGATTTTAATGGATGGCAAACAGGAAGATAACATGTGATGGTCAGTGTAGTGCATTGCGCTCTGTACACAGTGGAACACATTGGAAATCCTCGCATTGCACTTGAAGTCTACACGTATTGGTTACGTGACATCCGCTACAAAACAGAGATTTCGGCAGCATTCATAATGTATTTGTTCAAAACAGACACGGTTCATCTCTTTCTCGAGCGTATAAAGAATTCATTCGCTTTAACCGCTAGATTTCTTCTAACCTGATAGCAATTATTGATCTGTCATTGACTTGGCTATTGTTGGCTATTGTTGGCTATCATCACTTTATTTACAGCTACTCGCTAACACTAGGGGCCAGCGCGGACGTCGGCCACCGACTGCTTTTCCTCCCCAACAGCTTCGCGAAAAAGGCCCAGGAGCCCTAGACAATCTGGAAGACGCCTTTTCATATCTTATCCTGCTTATCATCTGATATCGGCATGAGCAGCATCCGAAGCTAAGTTGCACATTAAGAGAAATTGAGAGTTGGGCGAGTGGGCGTACGCATGTCTGCGTGGTAATGTCCGCCCTTCGTGCTGCCTTCACGCTTTTTTCATCATCATGTTAAATTTCACGTTGATATTTAGTTTCTTCTCCCTTAGCAAAAACTAATACGTTTGGAATATACGGAGGTCTATTTAAAATGTATTTTAAACATATTTTGTATTCATGAATGCACTAAAAATATGTAGGAAATACGTTTCTGAAATTTCATGCTTGGTATTCGAAATATATTTTTAAAATGTGCCAAAAATACCTCACTTAAAGCATACTTCGAGCACTTTTCAAATACATGAAAAAATATGCATGCAGTTTTAGCATCTTGTCAGTGTATTAAAAGTGTATTTTCGGAAATATGAAATTAATTCATCGAAAGTATACTTCAATTCTAGAAAACGGGCAGCCCTTGTAAACGTATATGTATGCAGTTTTAGCATGTTGTCAATGTATTAAAAGTGAACTTTCGTAAATATGAAATTAATTCATCCGAAATATATTTCAATCCTAACAAACGGGCAGTCCTTTTAAACGTCTTTGCACACTTCTAGCTGCCATGAACAGTCGAGTGCTCGAAATCGTGTTTCGGGAAATGGCATTTGCGTGTCGTCAATGTATTTGAAGTGTACTTCCGTAAATACGTAATTAATTCGTCCAAAGAACACTGAAATTCTAGCAAATTGGCAGTCCGCATTAGCATATTTGCAGCGCACTACAAGCTGTCGTTGAACAATCTAATGCTCAAAATCGAGTTTCGGGACATCGCATTTTGGTGCTGGCCATCTATTTAAAGTGTACTTTCGTAAATACGCAATTAATCCGTCTGAAGTATATTTAAATTCTAACAAATGGGTTGTCCGCGTAAACATATTTGCATTACACTTCAAGCTACCGTGGAACAATCTAGGGCTCGAAATGACGTTTCAGCGAAGAGTGAAAACTTTCCCTTTCTTGTCATCCTTTCGTTTATGGTAACTTCTAGCTGGAAGGTGATCACCACTTATACCCCTGCTACACGGGCGCTTCGAATGCCTTCCAGCCGAATGTCATCTAACGATGCTACATGTGTTCTGTCTAAGGGAGTGCTTGAAGATAATATTACGCCAATGAATATTAACCGCGTCAGCATGAAATTTCCCCGGGAGTGCGCCGATGAGGACGACTGCACTCATACTGTTGTTTACATCGCTTGTTTACATAACATAAAACGCAATCTGCGCTTTGGTTCTAATAAACAATCTGTTTTCTTTTTTACTGGTTGTACTCGTTTACGCAGTGCTACAATGTGTGGGAAGCGATGATGCGATCGCAAGCCTGAGAAAGCCGGGTTGTTGGCATCGCGCAGGACTGGCGCTTCTCGCTTCTTGTCCCGGCTTTCTCCGACGTGACCAGTACTTTTTTTTAAACTACTTTATCCAGAAGTATGTATGGCGACTGTTCGCTTTAACTGAAACGGCCTAACTTGTTATCCACAAGCTAGCGACGGCGACGACTGCTGCTGGCCGTAAAGCACGGCTCGGCAGTCTGGGTCACACCGGCGATTCCCGTTCATCGTACGCGTGCCCTGCGATGTAAGCAATAGTTGATTTCAGGTCACTGTTGCCAAAACTACACCTGGTGACCATTTGCATTCGCTAAAGCTTGTGATTCGCTCTTCACAACCGCCGAAATCACAGATCCAAGTTCCAACCCTGCGAACTCGCTGGGCCTAGTCGTCGCGGAAGGGAACAGAGCCGTCGTCGATTGAAATTGATTTGGCAAGCGCTTATCGCTGGTGAGTGTTCAGGTATGCACACGTGAAATATAGCCGTTCGTTTCGCTCATTTAGAAGCGCTAGCATGCACACACCGCCGCCTCATCACCGTGCTCTCGCTCAGCCGCCGACAAGGCTGACCGTCCGCCGACCGGATTCGTCGGTGTCGTTGGCCTGAAAAACGTGTCCCTCTAGAATCATATTATAGTAAACTAGATATTTCACTATAATTACATGCTGTTGTTCAGCGTGATATATACTGTCGTTGTCGGACTAGTGTGACCGCCGTCGTCGTCGTCGCTGTACACTGAAAACGAGCTGAGGCTTTCGAATGCGTTTCGAAAGTGTCGTGCGGCACCGCGGCAGTCCATCGAGTCCGAATGTCATTCCTATTCTCGAATGCCATTCCACTCAATGTCATTCGAACATTTCCGTGTGAGAACGTGATAGCATTATACCAGCAAAAGCGCCTTGGGTACTTCTGGGTCCGAATAAGCCAGCGGAAAGGACCCCGTGTGGCAGGGCAGACCGGCTCCCTTACACGCCCATGTATCTGTTGGTTGACAGTTCGACTCCTGACCTGTGCCTGACGCAAGTTTCAAATAGCACTTCCGTTCTCAATTAATCCCAGATTCGAACGCGACCAGTAGGGTACTTCTGCGATAATTTGGAAGCCCACAGTATTTGCGCAAAAAAAGGTATCACCGTGCAAAATAGTGCGTCGCTTTCGCTGGGTATATATACGGCAAGCCAAGTATAGCGCTTGTCGTAGGATTTGTTGTTTGCTGTGTCGCTGTCTCTTGGTATGCTGTATGTAGGTATCTGCCGTTCCCATTCAATCACGTGACGTTATAATATCAGACTCCTGTTGATTAATGATAAATACCCGTGTAGGATTTGTTCTCCAGTTGATGAATTAACCCGTGTCATTCCATGGAGCCGCCCAGTAGACTTTTTTTTAAGCCCGAGTAAACACATTTTTAATGTATTAAATGTATATTTTTAGTATATTTCTAATGTATATTTTTATTATATTTTTAATGCATTATAAATATGCTAAGCGGGCAAAAATGTACTTTTCACGTATTTTTAAGAACGTTTAAAATATTATTCCTAGTATACTTAGAAAGCATTCGTATTGCAGTTTAAGCATAGGGACAAAAAAATGCGAAAAAAATATGAAATTAATACAATACGTTTGAAATGCATTTTTAGCACATCCTCTTTTCGCTAAGGGCTACTTCTGTTACCTCTCGTTGCGGTTACGTTTAGTTTGCACTCACCGTGCAGGCATGCAGGGGAAGCAAGAGACATACACACACACACGCGCGCACGCACGCATGCATATAGACTCAGAAAATAAAGAGCTTGGCATGCACGCATTTAAACATTTACCTCCCACTAAATGCGAAGTGGAACTGAGCTTCACAACAGATTTAGAACTGACGTTCTGGTAAACGCAAGCTCGCAGAGGCATGATTAGGAGCGAAAAAAAAAAACTCACGGGGACCACGTAAGAGCCGATGTGCACCTCCATAGAGCCTGCGGCGATTTCGCCCTTGGTGATGGGACAGTTAAAAACACCCTTGCACAGGTCCTGCGACAGGCCCGGGATTGGCAGCCACACGAACCATGCTTTGAACTCGCCGCTCAGCCACTCGGTGTTGGTGTCTTGGTCTGCAGTCAGAGCACCGCGGAGGATTGAAGCAAGTTAAATTTGCAGTATCTGAGGTACAACTGCCTCATAGGAATCATCCAGGGGCGCCCACTGATACATTTACGAGGGCGATGTTCTGGCAACGAAAAAATGGCCTGGCTTAGCTTATGGTTAAGCCTAGGATGCGAAGCATAAGGCCGCCGGCGGAGGCGGCGCGTCCGCAAGCGAGCGCACGAGTTGAGCCCCAGCTTTCACAGCTGTTGTGACGTCATATCACGTGGTGCGCCGATGTAGGTCAAGTGGTAGCTACACGGCCGCGCGCGGCGCAGCAAGGAAGAGCTCGGTTGTGCGGCTAGTATGCTTCGCATAAAAGGTAATCCCAATCTTGTTTTGGTGATCAGGTGATTGTGTTAGTGACCAGAACCCGCGTTTCAGGGATGTTTACACTATGAGGATTTTGAGCTTAGTGCTACGTATCCTTTAATCAATGGGCTTTATGATAGCTTATGTTTCTTTCTTTATTTCGATGCAGCCGTGCTGTCAAGGAGCTTTGGCGCAGAGAATTAAGCGCGATCCATATTTCGGTCAACTGATGAGCACTGTCATCAGGAGCAAGAAGAACTGTAATTTTATACGCAATCATTCGCCACTTCAATTTTGGGTAGCCTGAAGGCGGAATGAGAAGAGAGCAAACATTCTTCAAAATTAAATTTGCTGGGGACAGGCAACTTTAAAAATTCTTACGCCCCGAAAGTTTGTAATGAGCTTTTTTTTTACGTTTATTGGAGAAGAGCTTCTCAGTTGCTGTATCCATAGCCAATATTTCGTAAAGACAAATTGATCTCGTTTGTTTTACTGACGTTTATATATACTGGGTGATTTTTTTAACCACTTACAGATTATTATTTTAGAAAATTGTCGGAGATACATCGGTATGGTCTACGCAGATAGATTCTACAGCAAGGCGAGCATTATATGTGCCAGGGGTGGAGAGACAGGTGTATGCTAGGAGCATAAAAAATAATCTTTTTAATGAACAGCCGCACCGTAAAGTGGGACGTGGCAATTTTTGTTATTTCTTGTAGCAAAGCTGGTGGTAACAGTGAATCCCACTAAACCAAACTTCAAAACATGACTTGAGCTCTTTGAGAGCTTTAAACCGAGATTCGAAGTCACTCTCAAGTTCCTCAAGCTTGCCGATAGGCCTAGCTTCGGCCAAATCAAAATCAGGATTAGCATCCAGCACGTACTTCAGTTTCGTAAAGTGTATCAGACGGTTTGTTCGAAGATCTTTGTGGAAAAGTGAGTTAATGTTGCCACTATGAATCACTTACCGGATATGATAGTAAAGTAGACCTTGATTGTCTCGCCTCGTCTCAAGACGCAAGGATCAGAGTCGCACGGCTCAATTTGAATCGATGATACATTAGCTTTGCTCCCTGCAAACAAAACGCAAAAACGTGGTAGAGCGCCTACTATACAGTAAAAACATATACAGCCACAAGTGCTGAAGCAATGTGCCGATGTCCCAGTTCAGAAACACTGTCTCTAATAGCGAAAAGCCATTAATTCTTTATAGAGGTTTTTGTTTCAACTGCTGGAGTCATATTTTTAGGGTATAGACCAAGAACCTGCCTGAATGCTGCAGCATGTTTTGTGATGTCGGCCATGCACACTATTTGCTTGAAAGAAGGCACAGAGGTAACAACGTATATCTCAGCTCTTCTTAGATAAAAAAATTATGATAGAGAGAGACGCTAAGCCAACTAAAAAAAAACATTGGGAACCCAGAAATTGTAAACGCACACAACGAGGTTTGCGAATACGACCTTTTTTTCAGCAGCTTGTGACTTGCGGTGCAAATCTCCTTAACAAGTACAGTTTGTAAATTACTCGAGCATATTATACATACTCAGGTCATCAACTACCTTGAAGATAATAACATTATCTTCGATCATCAGCACGGTTTTCGCAAGGGCTACTCATGCGACACCCAACTTGCCGGTTTTATTAACGATATTCATGCACTGATTGACGCTGGTTTTCATGTTGACGCAATATTTTTAGATTTTTCTAAAGCATTTGATCGCGTTCCACACCAAAGGTTGTTGCTTAAACTTTCCCAACTGAACATTCACCCTAATATTATTGCATGGATAGCAGATTTTCTCTCATCTAGAATTCAGTTCACATCAGTTAACAACTCTAACTCATGTTACGCTAATGTTACGTCTGGAGTTCCACAAGGCAGTGTACTGGGACCTTTACTTTTCCTCATCTATATTAATGACTTACCCAATTGCGTGACGTCCAGAATCAGACTATTTGCTGACGATTGTGTGCTTTATCGACGTATAACCTGTAACACTGACAGCCAGCCACTGCAGTCTGAACTTGAAGCGATAAGCACATGGTGTTCTAATTGGTTAATGCCTTTAAATCTTTCCAAAACTAAGCTCATGTCTTTCACCAACAAGCCACGTATTCCTACCGCCTACTTTCTTGATAACAATAGTGTAGAATTCACCACAAGTTACAAGTATCTTGGCATTAACCTTCAATCCAACTTATCATGGAATCATCATATTAATCTCACTCTTGCCTCCGCTAACCGTACTTTCGGACTTTTCAAACATAATTTAAAAGAGGCCGCGACACATGTAAAAAAACTAGCGTACACCACATTAATCCGTCCGAAACTCGAATACGCGTCTGCCATTTGGGATCCTCATCAGAATTATATCATCAGTAACATCGAAGCCCTGCAAAACCGTGCTGCGCGATTCATCTTTTCTGATTATTCATGTTACACCAGCGTCACCTCATTGAAGACTAAAGCCGAGTTAGATAACTTAGCACTGCGCCGAAAAATTTCCCGTCTATCACTCTTCCACAAGCTTTATCACCATCCTTCCCTTCATGATGAATTCTTTCAGCCACCGCCAGTTATCTTTCCACGTCGCGATCATCCTTACAAAGTTAAACGCATTAACTGCCAGTCATTCCATTATGCCTATTCTTTTTTACCATGCACAATAACCGAATGGAACGCTTTGCCATCAGAAATTGCCACAGAATCTGATCTAAATAAATTCCAACATCTTATGCACTCATGTTTCAACAACTAAAAAGGTATTTTTTGAGCGTTCTTTTCTTCTGCCTTGTCTTCTTTTTATTTTATAATTTTTGTTTTGTACTTCAGCGCACCTTTTCCAGTGTCGTCTTTTTCTTTTTCTAGCGGTGCTGTTATTTATGCTCAAATTTTGCTTTTATGTGCATTGTTGCGACCCTTTCTGTGAATGCCTATTTATGATTAATATTTTGTGATTTCTATTTTATTTTAGTGCAATATTTTTAACCTTATAACAATGCTTTGTACTTACTCCCCCCCCCCCCCCCCCCCATGTAATACCCTCACATGAGGGCCTTTGGGGGTATTTTGAATAAATAAATAAATAAATAAAACTGTTGTCACTTCTATAGGGCCGATTGACCTACGTCTGAACCTTACACTTTCAGATCTCCACACCGGTCACCACAGGGGAATTTTTTTTAAGAAGGTGACATTAAGTGTGGACAGCGAAACCTCCGTAATAAGAAGTTGGCACTGAAAGAGAAATATGTTATGTTCCAGATTTAAAACACAATTCTATCTCAAGAGATTAAAATTAGCGGAGAGTGCGGTTCACTATTCTTCGTTTATACCAGCAAGAAAGATGATGATGATGATGCAAACATTTTGATCAGAATTTGTATTCGTGGTCGGTTCCCCTATTCCGAGAGTCCATCGGACCTTGCAGCCGCTCTTGCCCTTTCGGCCAGCTCCTGCTGAACTTTCGGGTCAGAGCTGAAGCCCCTTCTTTGGAGAAGCTACGATAATCCGCGTTTACATGAATGCAACAGAAGTCGACTCCAATCCGCTTATTGAAGGAGAGTGCAAAAACGTCGGGGAAGAGAGTAGACGACGAGTAGCGCCTTTCCTTCTCAAAACCTGCTCTTTCGCTCAAAAAAGTGGACTGGAGTCGGCTTCTGTCACATTCATGTAAACGCAGCTGAAGGGCACCCTGCTTGCAGAGATGGGTGAGCTTTGCAGGTGCTACTGATAGCCGAGCCGAGACCAGCCGGCTGTCTGTTGTAGCTACCGTATTTTCGGGTGTATAAGACGTGGCTTTTTTTCGAAAATCTTGCTGGTGCGTCCTATACAAGGGTGCGTCTTATATGCGAATTTTTCATCTTTTTTTGCGAGTTCATCGATTACTCCGGTTCATGCTCAAGCTTTTTTTCACCTAAAAAATATCACTACCAATAACGCGGTTGTAACACGGTTAATACTTCAATACCGGGATGATGTAAAAAATAGCGCACAGGAAACACACGGGACGGAAAGTAAACGACGCAGACAAGCGCTAACTCGCAACTGAGGTTTATTGCTGACGCGCGCAATATAAGGTAGTCACTTTAAAAACATAAAACAAAAACAACCACAAACAGTCCCTCCTGGAAAGACCAAGTCAGAGGAAAAAATTGAAATTGAAGCATCAGGCGCCACTCATCGCTGTGGAAGATCAGTTAAAAAACCGTTATCAAAAAAGGAATTCAATGCAACGCTGAGGCTAAAAAATGATTTCACAGTCTGCCAAGTTAACAGAGGGCTCACTGATACACGGATTCCGACATTTCCTAATATGGTATGCCTCCATTATCTCGCGTACACGCTGATCTCGATGTCTGAAAAGTATGACGGTACTAGAAAAAATCGGTTTACAAGTTTTCCCCTTCTGCTCTTCTTTTTGCTACATTCCCGGAAATGCTCAGGAAGATTGCCATAATGATATTTTAGGCATTGCCGGGAATGTAGCAAAAAAGAAGAGCAGAAGGGGAAAACTTGTAAACCGATTTTTTCTAGTACCGTCATACTTTTCAGACATCGAGATCAGCGTGTACGCGAGATAATGGAGGCATACCATATTAGGAAATGTCGGAATCCGTGTATCAGTGAGCCCTCTGTTAACTTTGCAGACTGTGAAATCGATTTTTTAGCCTCAGCGTTGCATTGAATTCCTTTTTTGATAACGGTTTTTTAAATGATCTTCCACAGCGATGAGTGGCGCCTGATGCTTCAATTTCAATTTTTTCCTCTGACTTGGTCTTTCCAGGAGGGACTGTTTGTGGTTGTTTTTGTTTTATGTTTTTAAAGTGACTACCTTATATTGCGCGCGTCAGCAATAAACCTCAGTTGCGAGTTAGCGCTTGTCTGCGTCGTTTACTTTCCGTCCCGTGTGTTTCCTGTGCGCTATTTTTTACATCATGAACGGTATCCAATTTGCCCAACTTTCCGCTTTGCTCAATACCGGGACCGCCGTGCGCGACATTCTAGGTGATCTTTATCATGAAACGGCGGGGATGACGACTTCCGGGATCACAAACCCGCGGCTGTTTCGGAGGCCCCAAGCAAAAGTAATGAGAAGCGCCAAAAGATGGTGACAATCGCGCTTCTCGCCATTGTCAAGACAAGCCGGCGTTCTTTTTTAGTCACCCTTTGCAACTTTTTTTGCTCCGTGTACGCAGTGCATGTTTCAGCCGTGTTGCTTCCAGAAATGGGTGAACCTTTTGATAGCGCATCTGAAGATGAAGACTTCGAAGGTTTCAAGTAGAAATAAAATGTTGTTATGGACATATGGGGAGCTGTATCGTTTTTCCTTTCTTTTTTGCTAAAACGTGGACGGGTATGGCGTGAGCGTTGCTTTTTTCGATCACTTAGCGTTGCTTAAGAATTGCTCACAGGTACGGTGCATTTCGCGATAGTCGCGCAAGCGTGTTTAATTAAGCCTCACTAGCCTAACAGGGTAAATTGGGGTGCGTCTTATACACGGGTGCGTCTTATATACGAACTTTTTCAGTGACAGCTTGCATATACGGCAGGTGCGTCTTATACAAGGGTGCGTCTTATACACCGGAAAATACGGTATGTCACCCGGCCGCCTGTTGTTATTATGTGTACTGGCTCACGGGTCGGTCATTCTCGTCTTATTCTTCCCCCTTCTGTCCCATTTGCCTGTATATTCCCAAGCCAATAATAAACGCTGCTCTTTTTCCTGCCGACGCTGTCTCGTGTGGTAACTGCCAGCGGTGTAGCCTCCGGCGACGAACTCGTAACAGCATTATAATAAACTCAGTTCTTGGAAAAAATTATTTGCCATGCCGTGGAACTGAAATCTTTTCTTATGAAATTAGTTTTCGCGAGAAAAACCATGAGGTGTCATGATATACTTTTTTAATTATTTTATGAGAGAAAAGAACATGTGCGCGCTCTTGAAAAAAATCTTAACTTAATCTATGCTGGATCCTTCACGGTTAACACCGTCTTGCTGCATGATCAACTCAAAAAAATGCTCAGCGGTTGGTCGACTCAAGACCGCTCACAAGTGACCGTGTTCAATGACAAAGAAAGTTTGTGCACCTAACCTCGTGCAGTTGAGGTTGCGTGGTAACGATGACCTTGTTGGGAATAGGTTGGCAAATTGGCCACGTACAGGGTGACCGAAAAATACTGTAACGTGCGTTGAATTTTATGTTATTTATTATTGTTTGCATTTTTGAGCATCGACACTGACTTGTTCATGTCACTTGTGTTTTTCTAAAATAGAACTACTATTTTTACTGCCATTTGTGCAATATTTCCAGGAAAAATGGTCTCTGAAGAATTGCGGTACTCTATTGTTGCCCACCACAAGCTGGGGATGCCTATTCCGAAAATTGCAAAGATGTTTAAATTGCAGAGAGTCCAAGTGCATCGTGTCGTCAAACGATTCCAGGAGACAGGAGGTGTCAAGGACCGGCCGCGAAGCGGGAGGCCTCGAACTGCAAGAACCAGGGAACTGAAATTGGCTGTCAGCAAGAAAGTCAAGCGAAATCCTCTAAGGAGCATGCGAAAACTCGCCCGCGAGCATGGAGTTAGCAACTCCACCATGCAATAACTTGTAAAAGAAGATCTAGGACTTCAGGTGCGCAAACCAGCAAAGGGCCAGCTGCTTACGGACCACGTGAAGGCCTCCAGATTGGAAAAGTGCTGCAGAATGAAGCAGCTGAGCCGTGGCGAAGCCCTCAAACGTGTTCTCTTCACAGATGAGAAGATGTTCACTGTTGAACCGGCCTGGAATTCACAAAACCATCGAGAATTGCTGCCAGTCGGGTCTCATCGAAACGTTAGAGTGGAGAAAACCCATTTCCCCAGGAGCGTCATGGTTTGGGGTGGGATTTCAAGGCTTGGGAAAACCAAGCTTGTTTTTGTCCCAAACGGAGTCAAAATCAATGCCGAGACCTACCGTGAGCTCATCCTGGAGGGCGCCGTCATACCCTGGGCTGAAGAAAATGCGAAAAAACGTTGACTGGCAGCTGCAGCAAGACTGGGCACCTGCCCACGGAGCGAAGAAAACAATCCAGTGGTGTGAGGCGAACCTCCCTGGCTTCTGGGGGAAAGATGTTTGGCCGTCCAATTCCCCCGATCTCAATCCTTTGGACTTTGCTGTTTGGGGTATCCTGGAGCAAAAAGTGTGTTCTTCCAAGCACAAATCCGTCGAATCCCTGAAACGTGCTCTGCAGAAGGCCTGGAACGAAATCACTCCAGAAGGCATCGAGGCTATTTTGAAAAACTTCCGAAAGCGTCTTGAGGCCTGTATAAAAGCAGAAGGTGGACATTTTGAAAATCAAATGTGAACTGTTTTTCGAGAATTTAGCGCCCTTGCGAATAAAAAAAAAAGCGCGCCTCAATTGGGTTGTTTTTTGAAAAGTTATTGTTGTCTTTTCGCGTTAGAGTATTTTTCGGTCACCCTGTATAATCAGCGGTTGATACACAAAATGAGTGGGGACTTTCTGTTCCGAGAACATGACGTTTGTTTTAAGCTGGCATGCGCGCAAGTTTTCGCGTTCGAGCGCAGTAAATTAAAACTCGTGTAGAATGCTGGTAGTGTACGACCCCAGATTTTTTCAATACACACAGTAGTCGTAAGAAACTAAGGGCCTAAAACCAAAGGCTTACCGCAGTCCCAAAAGGAGACGTCTTTTCGCTGACCACATGCCAAGCCGGCCAGGAGGGCGATTACAGCATAACGAATCATAGCGGCCAGTCGAAAGGGAACTGTTTTCCTCTACGCTATAAGGCAAACTGGTGTGATGATGCTGGATTGCTCCGTGACCTTTCTGGCATGGCAGTGGGCATGGTGTTATATAGTGCAGACGCAGAATCTGTTGCTCACGATGGAGTTAGTCACTAAATTGCGGAACTCCCGCGCATTGCAACCTTTGGTTCCCACAAAGTGTCATCCATCCGTTCGTCATCTTTATTACAATTATCACTTCCGCGCATTGTGCTCGTTAGCACAATGTTTATTTAACAGGTCGGGGCTCAGGGCGTTCCATCACATGACCATCGCACAGTCACCATCCCACTCAACCGGGCGTTGTGTAACAAATATAAAGTTTTTGCTACCAGGACGTTCTCCTTCTATGTTCTTCTTTCTTTCATGGGGGTCCCACAGCTACCGTTGCCTAATCCCAGCACAGAAATTCTTGGAAATAATAGGTAATCGTTGGAAAAGTGGAGTCCTTAACAATAAAACAACAAAAAAGATATACTTTCAGCGCCGAACAAACCAAACCACATCAAGCAGAACGAACTTTCATTATTCGAAAGCAAACGTGGCAGTTTCCTATCAAGCCTTATGATTATAAAAAAGACTGCCTGAAGGAGTCTTCGTTACTTCGAAAGGCAACGCAGTAGTCGCCTTTCGAAGAAAGGAAGTCGCCTTCATTGAATCTTTTTACAACACAGTAGTTGCCTTTCATGAAGCCACCATCCCACCGACTGCGTCAGTTCAAGAAGCAAAGGGAATCTGTCTTGTGCGAAACCCTCCTGATGGCCGACGTAGCTTATCTCACGGTTTACAACTATTTCTGAAAAAAAATTGATTTCCTTGGCTAGGCATCAGATCTTTTCTGTTCTCTGCATTCACAGCGATTTCAACTCTTTGTCCTTGGCCTCCCACTTCTGCCACCGTGAGGGCTAGCTCTGAGGTAATTTACACCATTCATGATTTTCTCTTCGTTACCTCTGCCTTCTCCTGCCCACCTGCACTTTTCTGTCGTGCTTTACTCTTGAAGACAACCGCCTTGCACCTGCTCATGTTTGAATCACCAGCGAATATTACCTTGGCCTGGCTAATCATATGCGCCGCGACTACTGCATCTGCGCTCTCCGGCACCTGCTTTGCCTGCGCTAACGCCTCCGCGTAACGCCCCTAAAACTCGAAATTCCACCGGTATTCTTGGTTTCACTAATTTGCCGTGTTGTACACAGCTCTGCGCTACTTGTTTACATGCGTTCAGGTCAGTCTCCTTACCGGAAATGTTGAACATCTACGTTAATAGACTCACAACCCGAGTGCCGCGTTGTGGTCATGAAAACATGCTCACCGGAAACCTTCAATTCTTTAGCAAAGAAAAAATATATCCTGGTAATTAGTGCACTGTTATGCACTACTATCTACACTGAAAATTAGAAAGGGAAACTCCCGCCTCGACTTTAGATTCGTTGCTGCCCCTCTGACTAAACCTGGCCAGAGGACAATAAGCTACCCTTAAATTCTGCTGCTAAGCCTAAGTTTAACTATAAAAAAGAAAATATGCAGTAAGAAAAAGGAAAGAATTTATCGAAATAACAAAGTGCTACGTGTCTTTTTTTTTTCTCACTAAAGTTACGTGTCTTCGTAATCAAGGGGCCCCTCGGAATGATATCTGTTTGTTCAGAGGTCAATGGCCCCGTAATATTGCTTTGCAGATATTGCTATACATAATATTTGTGGCGAAATATCAATTGTACTCACTTTCGTTGCACATTATCATCGCTGCCAATAGGTTTTTTTAGTTGTGTATTTCAAAAAAGTGGAGATTTTCGTGTGTTTTTTTTTACGGATATTGCCACAAAGCTTTGTAAAGTTTGTTTGTGTTCAAAAGCGCCAGCACGCAGCTTTGGGCATGGGCAAACAAACATTACAAACCTTCGAGTCTAACTTGCGCCCAAAAAACTGAACAATTCGGCTCCGATGACCTCAAGAAACGTGCTGTATGTTTTTAAGTGTTGTGTGTGGCATCCCTGTGTGTAAGTTTATCCTAAAGTAATTGACTAATAAGTGTCGTGCTTACAGGATTGGTGGCAATGCGAAATACTGTCACCGTAAAAAATATGGCCTGGAAGTTAAGTGATCAGGCCATAAACAAAAACGTAAATTTAAGTATATCTTTTGTAAAGTGTGGTCCTCAAGTACCCCCCCCCCCCCCAAAAAAAAAAAGGAAAGCGAGAAAAAAGAACCGAAAGGAACAGAAAAGCAGCTCATGTATGCATTTCTTTTCATTTTTAATTAACATCACGTGATTTAAATGCATAGGCATAAAGCCTACAAGTCTTGATTGGGCCAGTGCACCCATTCTTTGCAGCAATGATGGCACAATATCACAATGCACAGTACGAATACATGCATCAATGAAAATACAAACCAAACAGGGCAACGGACAATCACAGAGCTCTTTTTAACTACACTCAAAGAGGAGGTGTTCCGGACGAAAAACATCAGGGCAAAAACAAATCACTTTTAAAATAAACAAACAAAGACACAAAAAAGCCTATTTTTTAATAGTGTAGAACATGTTAGGTGAACCACCCTGTAAGTGTCTCGGCATTGTTGAAGTTTCGTAAAGTCCAGTTTGTCTGTTCTTTCGTGTGTCATTCGCCCATCATTTTCGTCTGGCTTTCTGCTACGCGCCCGCAACCCCAGGCCCCACACTCGCAGCTCGACGCGGACATCACACCGGCCGAGGTCCGGCCGGCCTTGTTCCCCTTATCAGGCGGAACACCGCATCGGCCACAGACCAGATCACGTACAAGGCTCTCCGCAACCTGTTCGCTGCCTCAGTAGAACTGACCGAGCACTGTAAAGAACACTGGAGGGCTCGGACGCTCTCCCACAGCTCTAAACACGCCAACATCAATCTGATTCCCAAACCGGCCAAGGCCCGCGCTCTTGAACAACTCCGGCCCATCTCGCTCACGAACTGCATCAGTAAACTCTGCCGGTTTGGATTTCTACCCAACCTGTCCGCACAAGACGTTTTCATCCTACTAAATGAAAGGGCATTCCGCACACGCAAACGCCCGGCAGGCACCCGGGCCATACTCTCGCTGGGCCGTACTAGGGCGGCGTGGAGTGGCGTGGCTTGGTGTGACGAGTGGTGCAAAGTAGTGTGGAGTGTGGTGGGATCTGTGGTGTGTGGTGTGGTGCGCTGTGGTGTGGTGTTGTGTGATGTGGTGCGGGGACGTCTCCAAAGTGCATATGGGCTATAACAGACGACGCAGTGAAGGGCTGAGGGTTACCCTCGGCCACCTGGGGTTCTTTCAGACGCACTGACAATGCACTGCACACTGGCGGCTTTGATTTTAACCTTTGTACATATGCGACCGCTGCATCTGGGATTCGATCCCCGAAATTTGGCCCAGAAGCAGGATGCCATAGCAACTACACCACTGTGTCATGCAGCTAAAGTGCAACCTTCGCAGTTCGACAATCTAAGTGCTGCTGTCAGGTATCCTCCGGTTACAGAATTGGCACAAGCTTTCCCTGGGCTGGTGCTCGGCTTCGTTGGGGTGAAATACTTTCAAATGGGTGCTTGACTGCACTTTACGGAACGAAAGTGCCGTGTGTCATGGCACTCTTTGCCCAAAGCTTCCCTCTTCTTCTTCTTCTTCTTCTTCACCTCATTATAATGGCACATACCCACGTGGGGGGATGGGCCAAGGTGTAGTGGTATACATAAGAAAATTTTCATAGGATTAAACGTGAATTTTGAAAAATGTATTCATGAAAAACGACAGAAGAATATTTGAAGTGAAATAACAAAGAACATTTTGGCGAGAATAATAATAATTAAAAAAAAAACTCCGAGACTTTTAAAGGAGTTAGCAAATCAATCTACCAGTTGCAATTATTATGTAATCATGGAGATTCCCACAAATTGAACTCAATGCAAATCCTTTGGCGCTCGCTCCGAACGATAACAACACTGGCAGAGATAACGGGAGCCCTAACCTGGAGAGAGGGACCTCCAGGTAAATCTTTCTCTGAAGTGCGAACTGTGGACAGTAGAGCAGGAAATGGTCCACAGATTCAACGACCCCGCATGAGTCACATAGGTTTGTCGGAGACCACCCACATCTGCATAGGTATAAATTTAAACTGGGAATCCTGCACCGCGCAGTTGCGTCATTGATACCTCACACTGCCTGGTTTTACACGAACGGACGTTCCATTTATACGCTAAGTGCTGATAATCAGCAGTATTTAGTAGGGGATCGCGTAACCTGGCTGATATGTGTTGGAACCGCTGAAACCTGGAGATCGCCAGCAGACTGAAATTCGGGACGGGATGCGTTACTGGCCCGTCAAGAACTGACCTTGCCAAATAATCAGCCACCTCGTTGGAATGAATGCCTGCATGACCAGGAACCCAGACAAAACGAACCTCCTTTAAAGTGGACGGGACAAAAAATCGCAGGAAGCGGCACAAAAAATCTTTTTGGGAAGTTTCAAGGGAGACTAAAACTGACAAACAATCAGCCAGGATGATAACGTGAGATACATGACACGGAATTTTGTGCAGGGCCATTCCAAGAGCCAAAAATTCCGAAAAGAATATGGGGATATAATCTGGGATGCGGACAGAATAGCTCCATGCCAAATCCTGCGAAAAGATGCCAACTGCAGCTTTTTGGCAGCTGACGGAGGCATCAGTAGAAAGCACCACATGATGGGGGAATTCCGCTATATGACCAGAAAGAATGCCGTTTAAAATGTTTGTGGGCATGTGTTTCGCATGAGATGGGAAGATGTGGTCAAAATGGAATTCCACTGCTGCCGGCGTGTCGTCAACCCACTGCAAAGAACTGAGATGAACACCAATCGAGGTTAAAAGTTTCTGCGTTAAGGTAATTTGTGGCATTTGAAATCGTGGCCAATGATGGTAAAAAAATAAGGCCTGCTGAGACACAAAAATAGGAGTACTGACATTAGTCATCGGGTCCAACGACCTGAGGAAAGTTCGCACCGTGAGTATTTGAAAGTGGGAAATTAAATCGGGCATACTGGCTTCGAGATAAAGCAGGGCGTTTGAAACTGATTTTGGGAGACCAAGGCAGAGACGTAGAGCACGCCTTTCCAGTAAGATTAAGGGTTGAACCTTGTAGTTTGCGCTACCAGAGAACAAAATGCAACCAAATGCAAGTATAGGTCTTACATAAGCTTTGTAAAGTAACAATAATATGTCGCGGCGCATCCCAAACCTTTTTATTGGCGATTCGTGTCAGCCGGCCTAGAGCGCGTTCTCCTTTACGCACGTTGTTCTTGATATGAAGGCTCCAATCTAAGGTTGGATGGTAAGTAACACCTAGATATGTAACAGATTCCACTTGTGGAATCAGATTAGAGTGATGGGCTAATGAAATATACAAAGGCGTATCTGGAGGAAATACCAGTGTGCCACATTTGTTAACATTCAGGGATAAATTATTACGGTGCAACCAAACTCCAAGAGCATCCAAATATCCCTGCAGAATCTGGTAAAGCGAATGGATATCCGTGGCCGAGGCGAAAAAAGCTATGTCATCTGCATACACAAAAACTGTTATATCAGGACGGATGGGGGTGTCACTGACCAAAATATTCAAAAGCAGCGGTGATAGTACCGAATCTTGCGGCACTCCTCTTGATTGATGGTAAGTATTAGAACATAGGGTACCCTCTGCGCAGTAAAAGTATCTGTCCTTTAGAAATTCAGATATTCATGCATAAATGTAGGTTGGAGGATGTAACTGCGCAAGTCTGTCAAGTAAAATAATATGTTCTACACTATCATAGGCCTTTGCTACATCAAGAGTCACCAAAGCTGAAACTTCTCTTCTGCGTATCGAGAGCCGGATTCTACTCTCTAGATCCACATGCGCGGATCATATAGAGCATCCGCGACGAAAGCCAATCTTTGCTGGGCTAAGGCCATTAACATCCTGAACATGTTTTGTGAGACGGCTGTGCACTACCCTTTCAATTAATTTGACTAAATTTGAAGTTAGCGCAATTGGCCGAATATTATCTAAAACGTACCCTTTACCTGCATCTTTCCTCAATAAAATAATTTTTGCTATCTTCCAAACGCTTGGAATCCATGCATTGTTCAATGAAGTATTGACAATATCTAAGAGGTTGCTTGTGAAATCCTGGGCTAAAATTTTAATCATACCAACAGTGACACCATCTTGTCCGGTAGCTGCAGGATGCATCATTGCCAGGACTGAGAGGAGCTCTGACGCATCAACGTCGGTATAATCCGAAGAGGGTGTGATTGCGCGCAGAGGGACGTTTCTTTGAGTCTGGAAACGTACGGCTAGTCCCTGAGCAATACTATCCAGGGTTTCCTGAGCCTGTTGGGGTGATAATACTGTTGAATAAGTAAGGTGAGGGACTGGAGAACTCTTGTTACGTTCCATAAATCTTTACAGGGCCTTCCGATTACGAGGATTTGAAAGACAAGTGTTCAAATTTTGGTTATAGTCCTCCTTGGCTTTTGCAATGGTTCTTTTGAAAGATGCAGAGAAAAATTTGTAATTTAACCAATTTGCTGGACTCTGGTTGCAGGATAGCCTCTTCCAGGCCGCTTTTCTGCAACGATAGGCCTTCTCACATTCTTGTGTCCACCAGGGAGACGGCTGTTTATTAGAGACTGCTGCGGGCACAGTGAATATTGCATGGTCTACTGCACTTTGCAAAAATGAAACCGCCTGCTGAGCTCTGTCATCTCGGCTAGTACTGATTATAGAGGCAAGTGAGGGGGACATCAAACTTTTATAAATATTGTGGTTGACAAATTTATGGTTTACAGAACTATTTTTGTGCGGAGATAACCGGATAGCGAAAGTTATAGGAAAATGGTCACTAGATGTACCCGAATCTTCTGTCAACCAATGAGTCACCTCAAGCCTACCTACTGATAATGTTAAGTCAATGGCTGAGCGAGCACCACCTCGCTTAAATGTTATATCTCTTGAATTACAGCAGCGTACAGCATTTGCAGACAGCCACGACCAGAGAAGCTGGCCGCAGGAATCAGTGCGACTTCCCCATTCACTGTGGTGGGAATTAAAATCTCCCGCAATAACTACACTGCTTGCGCCAGCCACCAAGCTGTCTAAGCAGTCTGTCCTCTGCACACCTAAAGGAAGGTAGGTATTAGCAATTGTAATATCAGCACACTGCGGAAATGAAATTTTGAGCGCTAAAAGCTCACAGTCAGGGAGAAGAATTTTCTTAGAGATAGATGCCTGATGACATATGTGTTTAGAAAGCATGATTACCAATCCGCCTCCCCTACCAGCATTTCGATCTAATCTAAAGATTCGAAAGTTTTTCATTGAAAATGATTTATAAGGTGATAACCACGTTTCTTGTAAAAGCACGATATCAGGGTTGTGTTTCCGAATAAGGAGTTCTAGATCTGGAAAAGAAGAGAATACGGAGCGGCAATTCCATTGTAACATATTGATACCTGCAATGATTACTGACCAATTGAAGAGGCAGACACCGCCTCTTTGAGGATATCAACATTGGGAAGAAGTTTTGGCGGTCCTTTTCTAGCTTTCATCTGATGAGAACTAGATTTAGATGGAGACGAGGAAGCACGACGCTTCTGCGTAGGAGACGACATCACAACATCTGTTGTGCAGATATCGGTACAACATGCATTGCTAGGATGAGAGATGTTAGGTGGGACCTGGGAAGCATCAGGAGGTGATGCTGAGCTGCTAGCAGTAGCGGCACAAGCTGAAACAGACGCAGGCTTCGCTGCCAGAACCGATGGAGATGGTGACACAGATTGAACTGCAATAAACTGAGCCAACGCCTCAGAAAATGTGCTTAGCATACGCTCAACAACATTGTTAAGGGCTTTTTCTACAGTGGAGACAATGGAGGCAGTCAAGTTGGACTCAATATCCCCAACAGAAGCGCGCACACGACTAGCGTATGAATCCTTCTTCCTGTTAAGAAGAGCGTAAGCATCGGCTCTTGAGCACCGCTTCTCATTGATAATGTCTAACAAGCTGCGCTCCTCACTTCGTTTTGCGCAGTCGGCATCATCTGCTGGGTGGTTATTGCTGCAGAGGCAACAATGAGGCTGCTCTGAGGTGCAGTTATCCGCAGCATGACCTTCGCCACACAAACGACAGCGGGTCTCTGACTTGCATGCTTTGCCGCTATGCCCGAACCGCCAACAGTTGGTGCATTGAAATGGGTGCGGTTGCAGAGTGTCTACACGGTATACAATAGGCCAGATTTTTAGTTCAGTAGGGCAGGAAGAGCCAGCAAAAGTTGTTATTACCGATTCAGTAGCAACACGCGAGCCGTTTACTTCTCTACTGCACCGATATACCGAAAGGACTCCAACACCTGCATCCTGAAATTCTTCTAGAATTTCTTGCGGGGAAGATGCTGGGTCCACACCCGGTACAGTGCCCTTGACGCATGCAAGTTGCTCTGGAATGAATGCTTTTACCGGTAGTGAACTGAAAATTTTGCACTGCAGCAAGTCAGCAACACAAGCGACATCGGAGGATCTGCAGACAATGCCTCTACGGCCAAATGGGCGCACTTCAGAGATCTGAAGATAGTTGGCTGTCAATGCTCGTAGTTCCTGTTGAATAACTTTGGGTGTTTTCATTTTGATCGCCCCCTCACCGATTGGGACGAGAGCCACCGGAATTGCCTCAATGTTATTTTTCTGGAAGTACTCAAGCGGCAGGCTTTGGGCTGGCAAGCTGGCAAACCAAGCTGCCGACCCTCCACCTGGGGAGGTCAAAGACGTCTCACAGCGAAACGCCCCTTCAGGCTCACATTAACCTAACCTTAACCTAAGCCTTGGCCAAAAACCCCCCAACGTAGAACGGCCTCACCAATGAAGACCAATCCGGAACCACCAGGAGAAGCAGAGTCCAGCAGCACTGCGGCACTTCTTTCTTCCCGGCACCTTACACTACATCATCGTCGTCATCGTCGCAGAGTATCTAAAGCGATTGGCATTGCATGTCATGTAAATTGACAGTCAGGCTCTTTGGCACAAGTCTGTCCATTGTCCCCAGGTAAGCTGTTTTGGTGGGGTTCCGTGAGAAGGGCGCTGTCATTTGAACAAATCGAGCTACGTGCGAAAATCGACGTGGAAACGATGAACGAAAAATTTTATTCCATGAGTTCACTTTGACTTCATACTGTCCAGAAATTCCCGCTTTCCTATTTTTTTTAGGCGCGTGCATGCTTTGTGTATTCAAAACAAGAATCTACACATAAATAGCGTTCATTGTTCAACAAAATGTTTATTTCGTGAGAGCAGCTGGTGTCGGTGTCTTTAGTGACGCAGCATATTTAAAAAACAATACAAATGGAAGAGCGCGCATATTTAAGCGACCTCGCTTTTGCGTGTTTTTTTTTCTCCTGGTGTTACAGAAAGTGCCGCTCGGAAACACCATCTATGCACTTTTATTCAATGGTGAGATAAGACCGGACGCAGACGCTCGAGCCTTCATCACCATATATCTGGAACGTAACGGTGGTTGTCATCTGCAGGAACAAGAGGCAAAAATATAGCTGTGGTCGGAGAAAGTCAATGTCATCATCGGCATTGCGTTGGTCATTTCAAACTCCAAATTAAGCACGAAGTGATGCACGCATTCAAACCCGGGCCATTGAATGGGCTACACAGATCGCTGTCAGCCTTGGGCTGATAGCCACCTAACACGGATCTTCTCCATTTGCATTTTCTGACGAAATAAATAATTTGAAGTACACTACGGAATTGCGTAGCCTGTTTGTAGCATTGCAATGTTGCATTAGGGTGATAACTGAAGGAACCGTTTCGACAGCTTTAATGAGTGGGCACTACTCGTAACGATGTTCGAAGGTGACAACAATTCTTGATCCATGAACGGCTTGGCTGTTATTCGCTATTCTTTCTCCGGCACAGTGATTAGCCAGCGCGTGGCTTTCGGCTAATTATCGACATTTTTTTACTTGAATGGCTTCGTACAATCGGTTTTATGGTAATCTTAAATGTTTGTCACCCCTTTTATCTTTCGTTTTACTGGAATGTATCGCTGCCGAAGCTAACTTGGAGTTCATCTTCGCCTTCTCCTTCGCCTTCTACTGATTTTTCAAGGATTAACGATTGCTTTTTTTTTTTTTTACCTCAGCAGTGTACGGTAGAAGCAAAGGAACGTAGATGCATTTTGACACTTTTCTATGCATCTATGGTTCCATGCTTGCCTCTTTCCACATATGCTTCCTATAGGCTGAATGGAAAACGAAGCGTAAAAGGACCTTTGATTTGGACCGTACTCTATAACAATCCATTTCATTTGGCCATGATTTCATTGTAACGAAAAAAGCAGCAGGTATGAAAACAAGCGGTTAATAACAGGCAGAGCTAGTCTATTCGCGGCCCCGCCTCTGAACACACTCGTGAACACAGACCACGCAGCGTCAATTCGACGCATAGACCGCAGCCAGTTTCTTTGCAGAGACTGGACTAGCAGCGATAAAGTACGTCAGGCTTATCAAATACGCCGTTGTGCTCCCTGACGTGTGGATACCGGCCAGTGCGACATGGGCTCGAGTAGCTTTCATGCGAGTAACTGGAATCGCGGGCATGTTGGTGTCACTACCGGCGTGACGTCAGCTCTACCGGCCAACGCCAATGGGAACAACGACCAATGGCTGAGGACCAAATGGAGTGGGAAGGAAATTGATCTTTACAGAATACGGCCCCCGATCACCTCTTTGAGAGAAAGGGCCGTGTTCAATGCGTGTACCAACTTACCCGGGGTGCAGAGGAGGGGACCGTCACACTGATGGAGCCGCCGTACTTCTCGCCCTTAGCGATGGGGCACTGCAGAACGCTCTTGCACAGGTCCCGTTGGACGCCCGGGATCTTAATTGGTATGATCCACAGTTTCATCTTGCCGTACAGCCAAGCGGTTGTGGTGTCCTGGTCTGCAATAGCAGCAAGGAGGGTTGAAGGAAGGGAGACTCACATTACAAAGTTCAGGTTCAACCAATACAAAAACACTTCACCTACAGGAGCACCTAGTGATGCAGTGTTGTTGAGTTATATTCTCATAAACAAAAAGGGATCGTAATTTATTTTGCTATGAATTAACCAACCGCATTTAGCAAGTACATGTAACGCGCTTTTTTAATTTCCTAAAGTGATTGGTCAAGGTTTAATGAAAAGCTGCTTCAGCCAAACGAAATGTGCATAACGTGAAGATCATGAGGCTAGAGCTAGGATCCTGTTATCACTGAGTTGTTACTTTGCCTTATTGTTATTTTTTTTGTTCTTTTCACGCAGTCTTGGGAGGTCTGCAGCTCAGGAGTGCGGCATTATGTGGCTCATATTTCGTTCAGCTGAAAACGAGTCCTACCAGCAACGAGAAACCCAGCAGACTTTTCACGCGGCTCTGTTCTGCGCCGGAAAGGCCGGAAGTAGTGCGAATATGAACATAGTAATGCGGAAAAGCTTTTGAAGTTTGCTAGAATCAGTTCTTCGATTCCGTTTGCCTTGATTTATTGTATGTATAATTGTGTTTATCGTATATATAAGTATGTATATGTGTGTATTATGTGTATCTATGTATACATTTTTTCTGTGCGCTGTTGTCTGCTGTGCTCGTGGCGCCAGGGGCCTAGTCAGGCGGGCATAGTCTCGCCTTTCGCTCCGGCGCCATGACAATCTTGTATTGTCAGAATTTAATAAACTTCAAACTTCATAGGTGAAAATTTGTGTAGTGTGCCTTGGCGGTTCAAACGATCATTGTGATTAGTGTGTCCACGGCCAAGAGAGAGAGAGAGAGAAATAAAGAGGAAGAGGGAAGGAAGGGACATTAACCAGAAGGCTGTTCTGGTTGGCTACCCTGCACTGAAGAAGATGCTAATGCTCAATGTCATGCACGGATACACAGCCAGCGGCTGTATTTTTCTGTGACAATGTATACATGTATAGGTCGCCATGTGTGCACGTCGGTTCATGTTTTCGGTATTATACCCGCTCATTTTATATATTTATGCTATTGCCAGCTTTTCCACGCACAAGGCGCGGCTCAACGAGTGCGCTTCGTCAGGAAGAAACCAGGTCCTCATATCTCGTCACCTTAAAATTTGTGTAGTAAATAGCACAGCATGCCTCAGGAAGTAGCAAAGAAACTATAACCAGCTCCAAAGAACCGAAATTTTAAATATTGAAAAACTGTAAGTTACTGCTATGAAAATATGAGAGGTAATGGTCCATTGTTAACCCTGCGTAGCAAAATCTTTTTTTTTTTTAGTTTTTCAATCGCTCGCATCGAGCAGCTAAGACTACCATAGAAAACCAATGGGGAATGCTTTTGACGATAGCAAAAACGTTACTAGCAAAAAAATGCACGCCCTCCAAAGGAAGATCTGCGGGTATATTGATTGCTATAGCGAAATCTTACAATATATGAAAATATTGCGTTCATAAACTAGTTACCGTTCAAAAATGGTTTTGCCCAAAACGTTTGGTATGTTTATTGGCGTTCATGGTCAATAACAAAAATGTTTTCTTTGTTGCCGATTTCTGAAGGTTCAGTTATTCTCGCTTATGGGGAAAACTTACCGGATATAATTGAAAAGTGGACCTTGCTTTTCTCGCCCCGCTTGAGGACGCAGGGATCGGAGTCGCATGGCTCAATCTGGACCGAAACAACTTCAGCAGTGCTTCCTGCAAGTGAAATGGGACAGAAGTGTTTTCAAATGCTCTGGATAGTGGGAAAAAACGCAGTAAAAATGCTAGATCAGCATAGTCTGCTGCTGAGAAAGGGAGAAAGTTGAGGAAGAGCGGCACCACTGGCGTGTATCTCGTGGGTTTACGAATGCACGTTATTTATGCCACTCGCTTTTTGTTACTTACACCAAACATTATATTTCGAATGAAAGCGCCTACTTCACGACTGGAAACCATTTTATTATATTGACTGCGGCACTTGCATGGTTTTTATCATACTAATAAAACCTTTTCTACTTCACTTATCCCGGGTTCTAAATTTCCAGATTTTTACAAAAAGCGACAACAAAAAATCTTCACCCTAAATTTCCTTTAAACATAACGTGGAAATTAAGCACCAGATGAAGTTTAAGTTTTCTCTGAGCTAGAAAAATACACTCATTACCAAGAACGTCACGTGCGTCAAGCGGTTCATGAAAGGGATGTTATTCGACGAGGCAAAATCATTTAAGAAACGACCTCTCCCAGGTTTGTTCAATGAAAGCGCTGCATGGTATGAATGACATTAAATAATATCCAGAGTGCGGTTGATTGTGAAGGAGTCAGGGGAGGGGGTGGGAGGGGGTTGTGACTACGTGGTTCGTAAATAAAAACTTTGGACGTAATTTTTTGCTTGCATCGTATTTAACATTTGGTATGTATCAAAAGCCACCATGGATGTAAAATATGCAATATTAAGTGTGACTAGGCTTAACACTGGACTTGCAATATAGGTAATGTGTTTTGGGCAGAATAGGTGGTAAGCAGAACAACTAACGTCGGTTTTCTCGGGGCAGCCCAGTTGATAGTACCAGGGAAGTGGATACGTAGATGTGGACGGATTAATTCCAGATGGGGAAATATTATGAAATTATGTGGCATAAAGAAGCAGCAGAGTTCTCGCAAGATGCGATTAGTTGAAGTTCAGTGGGTGAGGATTTTGCCTGGCAGTGGATGTAAGCTGGTTGACGATGATATATCTGCCAAAAATGATTGTACTTTTACTTATACAGAGTAGACATGGCCTCGACATGTTTTGTTGGATAAAGTTAATTTCCTAATGTATATCCATGTCAGATACAGGGGTGAGCTTGTCTATGTTGCAACCTCTACTGTTATCAACGTCTTATTGCATATCCTCTCACTGGTCACCACACAAGCACTGACAAGACGCAGTAATCAGTGAGAAGAGAGTAGTTTTGTATATTTTAACCTTTGAAAGTTCAAGTTAAAAGGCTAGTAAACTAATGGCGTGAAATCGATGGTCAATAAATGAAATGTGTCTGACTTCTCGTTGCCTGAGAACATTGCGATGGTCTCAAGGTGGTAGATCCACAAGTCGCTTTTCTACCTACGCAACTACTTCCAAACACCTGGAATCCCGTGAACATGCAGTGACATGCTTTTGCAACACTCAGGCTTTGGTCATAGCCAAGAAATAAAGCAACTAAAGGCTTACCGCAGTCCCAGAAGTTGAGATCTCCTCGCTGAGCGGACGCCACGCCTACAAATAGGACGAGAAGCACGCAGCGGAACATAGCGGCCATGGAACGGGAGCAGCGGTCCCCTACACTAATGTAAGCTCACAGGGAAGCTCCGGACAGCGCCGTGTCTTGTGATGCGGCTGTAGGCATGGTCTTATATAGTGCAGTAGTAGAAGCAAGTGCTCACGTTCGAATCCCTATGCTTCACCCATCTTCCCTTTCCCACCGTTGAGAGCCTTTTGTTCGTTTTTATAAATAAAGTTGTTCCTCCTCCTCCTCCTGCTCCCTACGTCAACATTAGGGTTGACATCGGACAAAGCTGAGGACAGTTTCCAATCACTATATTTATCTCTGTCTGCACTGCACAC
The DNA here is from genome assembly GCF_055824585.1 of Amblyomma mixtum. Lineage (NCBI taxonomy): Eukaryota > Metazoa > Arthropoda > Arachnida > Ixodida > Ixodidae > Amblyomma > Amblyomma mixtum. Next base: position 286,966,834 of record NC_143013.1, read on the forward strand.
CTTTTTCGGGCCGTAAATGATGGTAGGAGCAAAGTTTCGTTAGTTCGTGAAAGCTTATCACTTCATTGGGCTCCGTAAATGAGAGATGTGAGACAATTACTGTACCATTTCACCATGTCCTCGAAAGCCAGATTTCATTTTTCCGCAAAGGACCTCTTGTGCAGAGAACTTCCTTGTCGTCCTAATCAGGGCGCTATCAGGCCGAGTACGCAGCCAGGACTTTTTCTTTCTCGGGAAGGGGTAGGGGGGTGGGGGGGGGGGGGGGGGGAGGTCTTGTGATGAGCTCAGCTTAACTTTGTAGGGGCCTCCTCAGCCCTCTTTTAGATACCAGGTTGAAGTAGCAGGTTGAACTAGGTTGAAGTAGCTGTACATTTCATTTCTTTTTTATCGAGAAGCTTGGTGAACAACTCGCCCACTAGTCAATGCTTTTGAATCATGGTGAAAGCGAAACAGTGGGTGTTAACTGGGCTCTTGGTAACAACTTGGTATCATTCAAGCAAGGCTCTACACGTATCCAAATCCACCTGTTATCTTCCTCGAAAGCAGGCGCCTTGCAATGAGTATTTCCCGCTCTGCATTCAATAGTTGTCGCTATCGTACAAAAGCACCGGGTGCTCAGCTCCATAAATTGTTGCCCAGTCCAACGCAAGGTAGTTTTGTTTCGTGTACAAATTACAACAAAATGAGTGAGAGGAAATAAGAGTGATTTTGTTTATGTCGGCTGTAAGAACTATAAGAGACATATGAATAAATGGGTGGATTATTTGGAAGAAAAGGTTAGTAAGGAAGGTTTGACGTCCCAATGCTGCGTGGTGTACTAGGGACCCCGTAGTGAAGGCAACTGCGTTAGTTTAGATCACCTTTACATGTCGCTTCATGGAAATGTGTGAAATGCGGCTGTGATTCGATCCCGCGGCCATGGGCTCACCAGCCGAACGTTTCATCTACAGAGCCACCGCAACAGCAAATAAGGAAAAAAAAGAGTTTCAGGATGTAGGAATGTAAAATGTTATCTGTCCAACAATAGCTTCAGCTATGTGATCAAACAAAAATAATAAATACCGTAGCATTTAATCACATAGACACCTTTGTCGTCACAGACTGGAGCTCTGAACCTTGTCCTGTTTGTGCGCTGAAAATTTCTGTAGACAATGAGAACCCTAATTCAGATAGCTGTATTGCAACCTCGGTCTTGGCATTGTGACATGTCTGAAACAATGAGCAATTTAAGATTATGCGTAGAATTATCGCTTTATCAGCCGGGTCTTCCTCTCCTCCAGTCGTTCTGCACGCTCAGCTTGATTGAAGCCTGGAAAATAAAGAATATTCTTCCTCGCATTTTGCTCTGCTGGAGCTCACACAAGTTTGAAACTCTGATAGAAGAAACAAACTTCAGTGAAGTCGTTTAACTGCGTACATATATACGACTCCTTTACATAGGACCTCTAACGTCGTTGCTGTGGCTGTATGAAAAGCGCTTCAAGAATATTTCAACTCTGTCCTGCTCCCCGCTATGAACGCTGTCGTTCTCCTATGCCTCTTAAGTGTGAAAGCCTACAATTTTATCCCGCTAGCACTAAGGCTTTCAATCTCGGAGAAAAATGACGGGAGGTTTAGCTTGGGGCTAATCATGAATTATCGTGCGCTAGCATGGTTGGCCCTGGTTTTGCATGGTTTATCTTGAGTTTCTATAGTCTTACTTGATTTGAACTGGCTTACCTTGGTAGACATAGTGCTTTCGTGATATTGCATCATTTTAGACTTGTAATGAAGTAGAATTGGTCATTCTCTACATTCATAGATCCATGGTAGTCCTCATACCACTCCTGGCGCAGTAGCGCAGTGGTTATGATGATGATGATAAGTATTTAATATTTGCAGAGAGGTTGACAGGGAAGCAGCCTCTTGTGGGCCGCTTCCCTTACAATACAAGGTGCAGTCCCTTATTCAGGGACCCCATTGGTCTGAACCGCCACACGAGCTCGCTGAACCAGGGCTTGTTGGGCTGTTAGGTCCAGGCAGCCGAGCAGGGCCGCCTCCCAGTCCTCTCAGTAGGGTAATGGGTTAGGGGTGGAAGCGGTTAAGCGACGCGCCACCACCCTGCCATGCCAGGTGCTGCCATCGGTAGGGTTTGGGAGACCCAGATTGCTCTTACTGAAGAACCTCTAGCAAATAATCCCTAACTGAACTGCCACCTGCCCCGGTGGGCATTTCGCTCACAATCCGGTTGGCAGGTTGCGATGACGTCACAAGGTCACGTCGTGTAGGTGGCCCACCTGCCACCCAGGAGGTTGGCACCCCGCTCTTCCAGGTCGCGGAGAGCTCACAGAGACCAACAGACAAAGCGACAACGGTGGGAAGTTGCCACCCGCTAGAAGCAGGCTTGAGGCAGATAGACAACGGTTCTTTGACCTCATGATTGGCGCATGATAGGCTCAGTCACCTACGTTCCATAAAACTCAGCACAAAAAACTGCTTTTCGGCGGAGTGGAAGCCTTTATTTTTAAGATCTTTAAGGTCTTCATCTTGAAGGAAGAATGAATACACGCCGAATCATTTAAAGGCTATAGAGAGTTTGCCCGAACGCTGGCGACGCTATGCATTCTGGGTAGTCCGCCAACTTGGCGCCATAGGCAGAAGTAGACGCAGCCACCACACGTGCAACACAGCCAAGTTTATACGGCCGTGTAGTGCGTGCAAACGGTGCTGGCGTGAGGGCGGTGCTGTTGTGTCATGAGCTTTAACAGCCGAACCAAAAGCAAAGCGCAGAAACTAAAGAGAGTATGGACAGACTGCGGGCTCTTCAGGATACCGAAGATACGCCAGCACTAGTGAGAAAAAACAAACCAGCTCTCAAGGCGACGCCTACGCGAATGGCTCTCACGGATTAACAGACGCGAGATCGACGCAAGCCTGGACAAGTACAAAGTCTGTTCATGCCACTTCGTGTCATGTGCGTAAACGATTTGCGACATATGAAGAGTTTGATAGTCGATTTGTTTACTGCAGCCCCTACGTTCTACGCTTCACAAGGCAGTTACCTGGCGATGCGTATACGTACTTTTTGAGCCCCTTGCACCTCGAATGTATACTTAAAAATTGAGAATTGCTGCCCACACTGAACATCTTTGGTTACGCGCAGAAATTTCCTAGATCAACCGTCGAAACTTTTCGACGATTACAACCCCGAAAATCCCCAAATCAGACGCGCTATCATTGTTGCAAAGCACGATCCCATCGCTGGCCAGCAGCCAGTGTTAGTGCTGTCTATAAACGATGGTTTTGAGGTGCGTGCAAGCCGTACTCTACATAAAACAGCAAGGTAGCAACATGCAAGCAAGCTTCGCCGTTGCCGTCCATGCAGATACAGTGTGTAGAGGAAATGTCGCCGTCGCTTTCGCGAGAGCCTATACGCACACGAGCTGCTTGTTCGACTTTGCGAGTGGTTCACCTGGGCTTAAATCACAAAGGCAACATAAGGAATTTGTATCTCAGTCAATAGTATCCTTGCCTGTGTTTTGAGGATCACGATCTCAGCTGTGATCGTTTTCATGCATGGCTTGCACACGCATCCGCTGGTGAGAATGCCATGACCTTCCAAATCTTCCTCTTCCTTAAGTTGCTGTTGAGTAACAAAACTAGTTCTCCGAACTAGAAATTCATGACTGCGGACGACGTCGACGGGCGGCCACGTGTCCATATCCACAGTGATCCATAGTGCAGTCGTCAGCACGTATTGTGAATGGGTCCACGCTGCACTGCTTTGCCGTTTCCTCGTAGCGCGCCCGACCTTTTGTGCACAGCTGCACACAACAATCGGGAACAGAAACTGCTGACATCTTCCATGCACGTCGGGTTGGCACACGAGCAACCCTGTGTTTGTTTGGTTGACTGTCGAAGACGACGCGGCTCTCGGTCAGTTCACTGCATCCTGCCTGTGCGTCGTCGACTGCTTTCTAGGACGGCAAAATGGCGGATTACCCAGAATGCATAGCGCCGCCGGCGTTCGTGCAAGCTCCCTATATCGCTTTGGCTGCTATGCACAAGGCCACGGATTTGAATGCCGACTGTGCTTAACCATTTAGAAGCAGGCGGATTGCAAAAAAAATAGAGCACAGCATGGTTATGAGCCAAATAACTTGCGTTAGCCCTAGTTACGGCGGACACTTAAGGTCCGTATGTGCTGTGAAGGCGAAAGCATCCTTTGATATAAAGGCCTTTACACTAAAGGCCTTAGCCATACAGGCCTTTGACCTAAAGGCGTTCACCATAAAGGACTTCGGCACAAAGGCCTTCTACCTAAAGGTCTTTACACAGAAGACATTTGCCATGGAAGCCATCCCCCTAAAGGCCTTTACCATGAAATCTATTGACCTAAAGGTCTTTGTATTGAAGGCATTTATCCCTCATGTTTAACCGCTACTCTGCGTTGCATGTCATTTTCATCAACCGCCATCCACTCGCAATGGATCCAAACACACCGCTGTCGCAGTGCCTTCTTAAGTTGGGTTAAGCGGCCCCGAAATTTTTTAATGCGCTACCACTGAGGTCCCCAATCACATATTTCGCAGATCTTTGCCTGAAGCCTGACCTTGGAACCCTGGCCTCGAACCGAAAGCGAAATGAAACGCGACGTGCTGGTGCACATACATCGCATTTCGCGAAGTGAGCTAATCGGCTGCATTTTTTTTACATCATAATTAATGGCCTGAAGCCAAATTAAACAGCGTCTCCAGAAGACTCTGTTCTCAGAGCCACCGTCCCGTCCTGCTCGTCCCTTTAGTATTTAGGCTGCTCAGCGATAATGGCCTTCATTCATCTTGTGCAAACCGCAGAGCTCAGATGCTCTCAGCCGACAGCATCAACAGATCGCCTATGATGTACCCCTCTCCCACGACGACCGTTACCCTGAAGGCTAGAAAATGTAATCCATTTGTTTTTGCACATCACATATCCTTAAATGTCACGCCATTTTTCGGCATTGAGGTAAATATCCTCACAGCGCTTCCTTCAACTGCACGCCTGGAACGTTCGTCTTCAGTGCAAGGCGGGGGCCGTCGTCTTGAACGCATCGCGCTCATTGTAAAAATTCAGGGGGGCACTTGTGCTGTAAGGCGAAAGCCCTTAGCGCGGTGTTGCTGCTTGTGCACTGATGTGGGGTTAAGGTGTTAATTAAGTACACAATTGTTTCTGAATCTTAAGTGCTGGAGACACTGGAGGGCGTTTGGGAGGCATCCGTCTGATTCGACGCATTTCTGCAAACACTCTCCAGCGCCCTAGACAAGGAGAACTACATATGAGTTGGCAGTAAGTAGCGTAGCATATTCATATGCTGACGATCTTGCATTTTTCTGCATTGACAAGCCGCACCATTGATGATGTGTTGTCCACAATAGATCGATTCGGCATCGTTTCTGGTGCTCAAGTGAATCGCTTCAAAAATTCTGGCCTATGGTTTCGTTCATGGGGTACAACTCCGCCCCTGTACGCTGGAATAGAATGGTCCTGTGTGCCTCCTAAATATCTTTGAGTTCCACTTCATGCCTACAAATCAAGCGCGCATTACTGGAGAGAGCGAGTTCCGGCTGCTGAGCGTTATGCTCAAATTTTTGTACCTCATCGGCTTTCAATTTTTGGTCGAGCCCAGGCTTGCAACACCTATCTGGCAACAAGGATTTATTACGTACTGCAGGTCCTTCACTGCGCCAGACATCACATACAGCGTTTCCATCGTATATTTGCGACGTTTATTTGGTCTTCCAAATTTGAGCCCATGCGGCGTGATAACCTTTTCAGGCCTGTTTGTGCAGGAGGACTGGGCCTAGAGCACCTGTATGTGAGACAGTTGGTCGCCCGTTTCTTCTTTTTTCGTGATTGTTCCCATCCGATTATTAGAGCATTCTTGCAGGTTAACTTCATGACTCTACTTCCGAACTTAGTATTTTGTTTCAATTTTACTGAACGCTTCCGTTTACTAGGCTTTATGCAGGAAGCTTATGCCTCCGTGCGCTTTTTGACAGTTCGGTTTTCAAATGAGTAGGTACTTATATTCTGTTTCGCGCAAAAATCTGTACAGGGATGTGATATCGACGCTCTTCCCGCCCCGACTGTATCGTTCTGTCTACTTTGGGCTCATGAGTCATGATGTTTTAAAGCGAATGCGGAAAATGCCAATTTCTCCTTGCACCAAAACATTTTTCTATAAGTTACACCCCGAAACTCTACCTGTCAACACGCGGCTCGATAGGAAAAACATTTTTGTTTCTTCTGTAAACTGTCGCTTGTGCAATGTACCTGAAACAATTGAACATTGTTTTATGGACTGCAAAGACGCGATTTTGTTTTGGGATGTGTTGCAGAGGACGCTGCAGAAAGATTTCCTCCTAAATTCCTACAGTGCGCGCTACCTTATTGTTTCCCAAACTGACTCGAAGCCCTATGATATGATTCTTCTGATTGGACTCCATAGCCTTTGGAAAACGTGCATGCAATACCGCAACGTTGAACCTGTTGTTTCGCCCAGAATTCATTTTAGCAGAATTTTGCTGCAGGTAACAGACATTTACAAAGAAGTGGACATTTTACCGGACTGGTTTCCTCTCCTGATGCGCTGTATATCCTTATCGGCCTTTTAGTTCTAATATATTTACTATCATGTTTGTGCCACGTAGTGTCTACCTAGGTGTTCTGTAAATAGTTTTTTTTGCGTGTCTGTATACACACACACATGTATATATATCCTTTCTGTACAAAACCATGTAAATAAATACCATGAAAGAAAGAAATAAAAAAAGGAAGTAGCGTGGCCTTAGCACGCTCGGCTGCGGAACGGAAGCATGGTGGTTCGAATTCCATCGTGCACAAAGATTTTTTTTTCTGGTCTGACTAGAAAAAGCGAAAAAGTTAATTCCTGTTATTTCGCTTCCAGTTTGCACCTTCGAGGAATCCCAATTAGCAGTGCTCTTTTATGTGCATGGTTTATTTATTTGAAATAAGGGCTGCATGTACGAGGCGTTTATTGCCTCCGAGACATCTCTATTTGGTGAGAACACTTGGATATGACATCTGAGATGAGACAGCACAAAGTGAGAAAAATAAGAAAGGAGGTGTGTGCCCAGTGCGACCACCTCACAGCTTGATCTTCTCTTCACTCCTTTGTAATACTTAGAGAGCCGCACGAAGTAACTGAGCATCCACGTTTATTTAATGATGACATTCGCCCTGACGCAAACGCTCGAGCCTTCGTCTCCGGATATCTTGAACTCAACGGCTGTTTTCATCTGTGGAAAAAAAAAAGATGAAAGTAAATTGCGATATTCTCAAGAAAATAGCTTATGTCTGTATAGACCTGGGTCATGCGGATTGTTGTGTAGTGCCAAGGATGCATTCATTCCTGAAGCATTGAGTGAGCATTTTTTGAGTCGGCGACGCAGTGACGGAAGGCATAGTTTTCTTTTAGGAAAATTTCCCAAGCTCTACTCTAATGCACTCTGCCTATTTTCTCCCAATAGAAGCAACAGAAAGAGTGCCTCTTCGCCCAGCAGCGGTTATCGCTCTTACAAGGAGAATCTTAATGCCCCTGAGGGCTTCGAGGCGTTGGTGGCTCTAACACACGAAACGCCCCGAAAATGAAAATCGCCTTGAATCTGTTCTAAAAAGAGTAAGTTTAAAAGACCGTCTAAGAGGGTTCTTGGTCTTTTGAATCGTGAGCCGATTAGTTTTTATATATATCGCTTTTTCTAGAACATTTCACAAGTGCTGAATTAATGCTGCTTTGTTAACACCAATATTACTTTATTGTGTGCCCGATTTTTTACCTCTTTATTTTTTGCACTTAGCAAATGTGTAGTTTATTGTGCGCTTTTCCTGCGTTAATCTTTGATGAGATTGGCAGTATTGTTAAATAAATTGTAGCAGGATTTCCGGGGAAAGTAACTTAGCGACAGCTAGCCAAAATGCCGGTCCGAGCTTCGGTCATCCAGCCAGCGATCTCGCGCCGCGCGCTAGCGGAGCGGCGGCCGCCGCTGCTCATCTTCCTCTTTACAATTACCCCCGGGCTGAAGGCGAAGCCATCCTGGCGAGTCAGGGAGACGACAACACACACGGGTCATAGTACGGCTTCAGGCGTGACACATGAACAGTCTCGCGGTTGCGTCGGCGTTGATCTGTGGAGGGTGTCACCGGGTCGACAATGTAGTTGACCGGGGAAGTGCGCTCTACGATGCGGTAAGGTCCGTGGTACTTGGGGAGAAGTTTGGAGGAAAGGCCAGGGGAGGTAGACGGCACGTGAAGCCAGACGAGAGAGCCGGGTAGAAAACTGTCATCAGTGTGGCTTGTGTCGAAACGGAATTTTTGACGCCCCTGCTCGCCGGATGTTAACGACCGAGCGAGCTGACGGCACTCCTCGGCATGCTTGGACGCCTCCGAAATAGTGTTGCACTCAGACACGTCGGGCCGGTAAGGAAGTACTGTGTCGAGTGGTGAGGAAGGTTCTCGCCCGTAGAGGAGAAAAAACGGCGAGAAGCCGGTGGTGGTCTGCGTGGCGGTGTTGTAGGCGTAGGTGATGAACGGCAGGATCCGGTCCCAGTCGGAGTGGTCGGAAGACACGTACATCGACAGCATATCGCCCAAGGTGCGGTTAAACCGTTCCGTCAAACCGTTAGTCTGAGGATGGTAGGCCGTGGCGGTATGGTGAGTGATCTTACACTGTTTGAGAAGAGATTCCACGACCTCGGACAGAAAGACGCGCCCACGGTCGCTCAGCAGTTCCCGGGGCGCTCCATGGCGAAGAATGAAGTGATGCAAGATGAAAGAGGCAACGTGTGGTGCCGTAGCAGCAGGAAGAGCCGCGGTTTCGGCGTAACGCGTGAGGTGGTCGACGGCTACAATAACCCAGCGGTTGCCAGCAGCAGTGTAAGGAAGGGGGCCGTAGAGGTCAATCCCAACTCTGTCAAAAGGACGGGAAGGGCAAGGGAGAGGCTGCATCTGGCCGACTGAGTGGTGAGGAGCCGGCTTGCGACGTTGACAGTCAGGGCACGAGCGGACGTATTTGCGGACGTAGGTGGACATACCGCGCCAATAATAGCGGAGACGGAGTCGCGTGTATGTTTTAAAGGCGCCGGCATGAGCAGACTGCGGGTCGTTGTGAAACAGGGCGCAGAATGTCGACCGCAGATGGGCAGGGACGACAAGCAACCACTTCCTGCCGGTAGGGACGTAGTTGCGGCAGTACAATAGACCATCACGAATGGCGAAGTGAGCAGCCTGGCGGCGTAGGGCACGAGGCACGGGTGCCGCCGAGGAATTTGAGAGAAAACTTTCAAGCGAAGATATCCAGGGGTCCTTATTTTGCTCGCTGCCCATGGTATCTGTTGAAAACGACAGCGAAGCGCAAACCGGTTGGCGAGTGGCAGACAACGTCTGGCGGCAGTGGAGAGCGGGACAATGCGTCGGCGTCGTTATGTTTTCGGCCGGAGCGATAGATGACACGGATATCATACTCCTGTAGGCGTAGGGCCCAGCGAGCGAGGCGGCCTGTAGGGTCTTTCAAGGAGGCCAGCCAGCACAGGGAATGATGGTCCGTGACGATATCGAAAGGGCGGCCATAAACGTAAGGGCGAAACTTTCCGATCGCCCAAACAATCGCCAAGCATTCCTTCTCGGTTACTGAGTAGTTGGATTCCGGTTTTGTCAGTGCACGGCTCGCGTAGGCAACGACATACTCGGGAAATCCGGGTTTACGTTGCGTAAGGACAGCGTCGAGGCCAACGCCACTGGCATCGGTGTGAATTTCAGTGGGAGCAGTGGGGTCGAAGTGGCGTAAAATAGGAGGCGCTGTGAGCAGCCGACGTAAGGTGATGAAGGCGTCGTCGCAGTCAGGTGACCAATCGGACAGGTTATTGGCGCCCCGAAGAAGGTTCGTAAGTGGTGCGATGATAGAGGCGAAATTTCGGACGAACCGTCGGAAATAAGAACACAGGCCGAAAAAGCTGCGAAGTTCCTTCTGAGTCGACGGCTTGGGGAACTCAGCGACGGCACGAAGTTTGGCTGGGTCAGGAAGCACGCCATCCTTAGAGACGACGTGACCTAATATTGTCAGTTGGCGGGCGCCAAAGCGACACTTTTTGAGATTAAGTTGGAGCCCCGCGGCAGTTAAACATGTCAACACGTGCTCCAAGCGGTAAAGGTGCGTCTCAAAATCAGGCGCGAAGACGACAATGTCGTCTACGTAGCACAGGCACGTGGTCCACTTCAGGCCGCGTAAAATGGAGTCCATCATTCGCTCGAAAGTCGCTGGGGCATTACAAAGGCCGAAAGGCATGACGGTAAATTAGTACAGGCCATCTGGTGTAACAAAAGCCGTCTTGGCACGGTCAGCCTCCGCCACAGGGACCTGCCAATACCCCGAACGCAGGTGTCTAAAGAAGAAAAGAACTGCGCGCCTTGGAGGCAGTCAAGGGCGTCATCGATTAGCGGCAGCGGGTAAACGTATTTGCGGGTGATCTTGTTAAGCCGCCGATAATCGACGCAAAATCGTATTGTGCCATCTTTTTTCTTCACCAGAACCACAGGAGAGGCCCATGGACTACTGGATGGTTGAATGATGCCTCGCTGAAGCATGCCGTCCACCTGAGTGTTGATAATCTGGCGTTCGGCAGCCGAAACTCGGTACGGGCGTTGACGAAGCGGCAAGTGGGCTCCGGTGTCGATCTCATGGGTCACGGTAGACGTGCGGCCGAGTCGATTTTGAGCCACGTCGAAAGAAGAGCGAAACTGGTTCAGTAGGTGAAGTAGTCGGGCGCGTTGCGGTGTGGCAAGACTGGCGTCGACGGAATCGGCAAAGGCATCGTCTGCGGCCACAACGGGAGATGCGGGCAAAGTAAGAGAATTAGTCGCAAGAGAACATGATTCGGCGCATCGTTCGGGATCGAGCAAAGAGTCGACGGGCTGAATGTGGCCAAGGCATTCGCCACGGAGAAATATGCAGGGGCTCAAAAAAGGGTTCGAGACCGGGATGAGGCTGCAGCCGTCTTGAACAGTGAGCACAGCGAATGGCAGAGGCAGACCGTGTCGAGAGATGAAGACGTCGGATGGTGTAAAGACGACGGCGCCGTCAGATGCGGTGAGGCAGGAGACAGGGACAGGAACAGATGAGCACGGAGGAATCTCGACGTCGTCAGCCACAGACAGTTTGCCCCACGAAGATGACGTATCAGGCGAGGGAGCACTGCACGGAAGAAGTTCGAGCTCGGCACGAGCGCAGTCGATGAGGGTCTCATGTTGGGAAAGAAAGTCCCAACCTAAAATAATGTCATGCGAGCACGATGAGAGAACGACGAATTCAACAGTATATAAGGAACCGTGAATGATGACCCTGGCTGTGCAGGCGGCTAAAGGCGAGATTCGCTGCGCATTAGCTGTATGAAGCGAAAATCCGGATAACGGCGTCGTCACTTTGCGAAGTTTGCGGCACAGTTTCTCATTCATCACAGAAACAGCAGCGCCAGTATCAACAAGCGCCAAGGCGGTGTGGCCCTCCACAGAAACGTCGAGCACATTCGCTGGGGACAAACGAGGCCTTGAACTTGTCGCCGAATACGCAGTTCTTGCCTCGGGAACTGCGGCAACTAGTTTTCCTGGCGCATAGGGGAATGAGGACGCAGTGGCGAAACAGAACGGCGCCGCGGGGATGGCGAACGGCGGCGAGAATACGGGCGGCGATCGGAGGCATCAAGCTGTTCGGCAGCCGACGGACGTGGCGGGGGCTGTGGTGCCGCGTAGACGTAGGTCCTGGGGTCATCCACGGGTGGTGGCACACGGCGTCGGCACAGGCGCGCAACGTGGCCAGGGACACCACATGCATAGCAAATAGGACGGTTGTCACGGGTGCGCCAAGGGTTGACACGAGCAGGAGGTGGTCGGGTTGGAAAGGCAGGCGGCGGCGTCGGAGGATAACACGAGACAAACGGCGCGGCTCTTGGTTTTCGAACGGCGCCAGCGTATGTGAGCGGCGCTGCAGCGGGAACCGGCGGACGAACAGGTGGTAGCGCTTCGGTCACTTGCTCGCGAATCACCGTTTGTAGGGTCGGATCCAGGTTGGAGGGAGGCCCCTGCGCGCCGTGAAGAAGTGACAGCTGTCGAGCCACCTCCTCACGTACAAAGTCTTTTATCTGGTCAAGTAGCGGGCTGTGAGAGGTTGTCACAGCGAGCCTGGAAAGCGAGTCAGGCTGCACGGAGGGTGGTAGCACCGGAATGCGCTGCTTGCGGAGCTCATCGTAGCTCTGACACAGGTTGAATACTTCGGCAACGGTGGTAGGGTTCCGGGCGATAAGCATCTGAAATGCTTCCGTTTCGATGCCTTTCAGGACATGCTTAATCCGGTCCGCCTCGGTCATAGACGAGTCTATCCTTGAACAGAGGTTGATGACATCCTCGATATAACTCGTGAACGATTCTCCCTGCAGCTGGGCTCTCACTCGCAGGCGCTGTTCAGCGCGCAGCTTGCGTACTGCAGGGCGCCCAAAGATGTCAGAAAAGGCTCTTTTGAAGGCAGACCAGGTGGTAAAGTCTGCTTCATGGTTCCTGTGCCATAGGCTGGCCACGTCCGAGAGGTAAAACACCACGTTGTTCAATTTCATGGCGTCGTCCCACCGGTTGTGGCCGCTTATCCGCTCGTAGGAGGCAAGCCAATCCTCCACGTCGTGATCATCGGACCCGGTAAAAATGGCTGGGTCCCGCTGTCGGAGAGCGCCAGGGCAAACGACGGGCGTAGGCGAAAGGGAAGATGACTGGCTTGCGTCGGTGGACATGGCTGGAGCGATCGTTCTGCTGCGAAGCTCCAGGACGTTGGCCAAAGGCTGTACCCAGCACAGCTCCACCAAATTGTAGCAGGATTTCCGGGGAAAGTAACTTAGCGACAGCTAGCCAAAATGTCGGTCCGAGCTTCGGTCATCCAGCCAGCGATCTCGCGCCGCGCGCTAGCTGTTGTTGTTGTTGTAGCCTACGACAGAATGGCACATACCCACTCTGGGGGATCGGCCAAGAATCGGGTGGTAAAGGTTGGTATTCAGCTGTACGTAGTAAAGGCAAAAGGAAAGCACACGGGAGAGGTACACCGGGGGAGGCTACCACAAGAAGGGCACGGAGAGGATGAAAAAAAAATTAAAAACAAATAATAATAATAATAATTATATATATATATATATATATATATATATATATATATATATATATATATAAAGGAGTTTGGATTGGAGAGAGAGTGAAAAAGAGAAAAGAGAATAATTCGAAAAATAATGAAGCATAAAAAGAAAATACTGAAAGCTTTAGCAAGGTAGTCGATGAGATTCCAGCAAGAAATTTTGAACAGCGTCACAAACAGACCTGTGGCTGAACCCAAGTGTGGTGGCACCAAATGATAGCAAGTGTGGGCTGCTCAAACTAAGGCCAAGTTGCTGTAAGGGCAACTCCAGCAGTCTTCTTCTCAAAGAGGTGAAACGACGACAATGGAGCCAAAAATGATCGATAGATTCAGGCTCACGGCAAAATGCACAGAGGGGAGATAACGCCAAACCAGATCTGTGCAGATAGAAATTTAGAGGGGGGATGCGGCAGCGCAACCTCGTCAGAGATACTTCTAGCTGCCGAGATGGACAAATTTTCCTGCTCCAGGAATATTTAAGATGCTGATATTCCTCCGATGTTAAAAGTGTTGTGTCTTGCACGCTTAATAACGCTCGTCGCCGGAACCTAGATGCTGTGATATACGCTGTAGCCGGGATGATGGGCAACACAGGGCCGCCTAGGGAAGCCTTTGCAAGGTTATCCGCGATCTCATTGACAGTCACGCTGCTGTGGCCGGGTACCCATATCAAGTGAACAAGGCTCAAATGCGAAGGAAGAAGCGATAAAAAAGTGCTTAAAGTGGGACAGTCAACATGCGATGCGAGGGATGAACACAAAGATAAAGAATCGGTAATAACTGCCACTGCAGAAATAGACGGATCAAGCTTGCGCAGAGCAAGAACTACTGCCAGAAACTCAGCTTGAAAAATAGGGGTGAAATCCGGAAGGCGCAGCGAAAAGGAAAAGTCTAAACTCGGACAGTAAATTCCCACCCCTGCCTTTTCGTTGCACTGAGAGGCATCGGTTGCTATTGCAATATTTGTAGGTAGGGACCTTAAATGATCCTCTAATAGACCATTTAAAATACGGGGTGGTAAAAGTTTTGCGTTTTGAGGAAAAATGTTGTCGAAAACAATGTGGACAGAGGACCCACTGCTTAATGCTGGAAGGATGTTGTAAATCTGCACATTTAAAGGCTCAAGCAGCCTTTGCACGAACACAACCTGTGGGGTATGAAAACGAGGCCAGTGGACACCAAAAAAGGAGGTCGGCTGGCAACAGAAAATGCTATGCGCACGGTGAAAATGGGATTCAAAGATTTTGAGGAAAGTCTGCACAGTTAGAAAGTGAAATCGGGTTAACAGAGGAGGAATTCGGGCCTCGAGGTACAGCACATTTGTAGCCACGAATTTGGGGACGCCAAGGCACATCCGAAGCACCTCCCTCTCCAAAAGGATTAGAGGACGAAGTTTGTATGAAGCCGAGCCTGAAAATAACACAGAGCCAAATTCTAAAATTGGCCTAACATACAATACGTAAATCATTAGGAGCGTATCCCTGCGCATGCCGTACCTGTGACCACATAACCTCCGTAACATGCCTGCGGCACGAGTCCCTTTTACAGCAACATGGTCAATGTGAGGCCGCCAGGTGAGTTTGTCGTCATAAATGACTCTCAGGTGTTTTAGGGATTGAACTTGAGGAATTGGTTGAAATTTGCATGAAAGAGAGAGCACGACAGGATCCTGTAGAGGAAAAACAAGGACGGCACACTTGTTAACATTTAATGTGAGGTGTAAACTGCTCAACCAGACCTCAAGAGAACTCAAATATGATTGCAACTGATCATAGAGGGAATGTATATCAGGCGCAGCCGCAAAAAATGCTATGTCGTCCGCATAGACGTAAGTGCGAACATGTTGGTGGAGAGGAATGGAGCTCAGAAGAATATTGAACAGCACAGGCGAAAGGACAGCTCCTTGCGGAACACCTCTCGTCTGTTTGTACCTCTCGGATTTTACCCCATTATGGACACAGAAGAATTCCCTGTTATATAGAAACGCAGATATCCAAGCAACTAAATATTCCGGAAACTGGAGGGACTGTAACCTGTGTATTAGGATGGAATGCTCCACACTGTCATAAGCTTTAGAGACGTCGAGCGTAACCAAGGCAGCATACAGGCGTTGACGACGAGCAAGAAGAATACGACTCTCAAGATCTACATGTGCATGCCATATCGAACATCGCGGCCGGAAGCCGAGTTGACACGGGCTGAGAATAGTTCTGCGGTCCACAAAGGCAGAAACCCGCATAAGTAACACCCTTTCTAATAATTTTACCACGTTTGATGTTAGAGAAATAGGCCTAATATTTTCCAATTCATAGCCTCCACCCTGGTTTTTAAGTAAAGGGATCACCTTGGCCAGCTTACATTCAGAAGGGATCCAAGCGTGTTTGATAGAATAGTTGACCAGGTGTAACAAAGAGTTCGGAGCGGAGCGGCGGCCGCCGCTGCTCATCTTCCTCTTCACAAAATAAATGATAACGCTACCAAGGTGTACCATTTCTGCAGGAAGTACTCCCACATGGTAAACGCAAACGGCGCTAGTGCGGCAAATTCACGCAAGATTTGGAAATACCTCCCTAGTTAAAAAAAAAAAAGGGACACATGGTTTCTGTTTCCGGCAAGTACTCTTTTTTTTTGTGTGTGTGTGTGTGTTGGACAAAAGGGGTTTCACGTAGGTGAGCGATTCACGGTGGTTGGACGCACCCAGCTACCAAGTTCCTGGCATCGAATGCTAGCGCAACCTGCTTTGGTGAGTTTGCCTATTACGCGTACATAGCTAGCTGATAAAAATGCCGTCGGCGTAGTCGGCACCGCATGTCAGAAACAATCGGGGGCTGTGTAAAAAAAAACCGTATCATCGTAATTTGGGGTTCTAGTGATTCATTATTGATTGGTGTGTGACAGGCGATGACGAGTTAATAAGATCCTTGTAATTAATTGATTATTTAAACAAACGAAAAATGAAAAAATTGAAAAAGGGGAGTTCCAAGGTGTCAAAATGCTCTGAATGAAAAGCCAATGCTTGATGATGCTAATTAAGCCAATTCAGAGAGTGTAATTGGGCAATTAATTAATTTAAAAATACAAAGTGAAAAATGCGCTCAAAGGTGTCAAACTGCTCAGAGTGGAAAGCCTAAAACACAACGCTGTCGTGTCAGCTTAAGTGTCCTCTCCAATTTTGAAGCACTGGAATGCTTGCGGTCGCGTCACGACTATTTGCGAAATTTCCCGGCCATTTTCCTTACTTATATTTTTTTGTTTTCCTTGAAACTGAACATCCGCTCTCCCGCTACGTCACTGCCATGTTATGTGAGACACATTGGCGAACTTCGTCGTGTGCCTGAAGCCCTAGGGTTTAGGTTTTGATATACTCTAGGGCATTAATATTACTTTTTGAAAATGACAACCTGTTCACTTCTTCAAGTATAAAAAAAAATGTAAGATCTATAACGGCTACATTGCTTGTAAACTGGCGAACTCTTGAGGGGCCATTGTCTTGGCTATCATTCGCTATCGCTTCTTTCGCTTCGCTATCGCTTTGGCTACCGCCATTGGCTAAAGTTGTCGACCAGCATACGCTCGTCAGCCGATCAGTGACCACTTGCTCTCACTAATGGCTTAGCAAATCCGAGTCTATGGCAGTTTCAAGGAAACTGTCATGTAGTCATGTATTTCTATCATCCTGCTGCTACATACGGCAAGCAAGAGCCATCCCCCCCCCCCCCCCCCCCCACACACACACACACGGAGTATTTAAACATTCGCCTCGCACTGAATGCAATGCGAAAAGGAGCACAGCAGTTAAGCGCACAAAAAATACTTACAGGGATCACGTAGGAGGCGATGCTAAACCGCATAGCGCCTTCAGCCTGTTCGCCCTTGGAGATGGGGCAGTCAAAGACGCCCTTGCACAGATCCTGCGAAAATCCCGGGATTGGCATCCACATGAACCATGCTTTGAACTTGCCGGTCAGCCGTGCAGTTTTGGTGTCTTGGTCTGCAATAAGAACACCGCGAAGGGTTGAAGCAAGAAAAATTCGCAGCATTTCAGATACAACTGCTCTTTCTTGGTCACCCATAGATGCTCAGTGACACATTGAGTGAGAGCTATCTGCTTGTAGCAAAGAACTAATCCAGATATAGTTTTCCTGATCACTCACCCAACAGCGCTTTGCGAGCGCGTTTCGTATTTTTAATCTGCCAAAGCAGCTGGCCGCACTTCAGTGACGTGTATTACATCTCGATTTAATATACGGAGATAGATAAGCTCTACCAACACGTTTTCTGATGCTTTAGTTTCCTTTTAACGCGACAGCCTTAGGCTTCCCGTTCGATGTAAACCCAAGTTTCTGTGGGACGCTATAATTCTCGACTGTGGCGTCACAACCTCGTAGCGAATCAGGATTGGCGTTGATGTCAGAGCCCACATGGTGGTTTTTGGGGTCTGACAACGATCGCACAGAACAACAGCTATCGCGTCACTAAACAAGTCCTCATTGATTTGCAGTGTCATGCCACCAACATTACGTGGTGCCTCTGAAGAAAGAAAAGCGGTTGAAAAGAAAAATTGTCGAGCCGGCACTCAACCTTTGTGTCGTGAGCGGGTCACGCTACTCCACGAGCACTAAGGAACGTTCGTTTGTGTTGATGAAAGGGTGGTCTTGTGTGCCTTGTGGTAAAAAAAAAAAACTAAAAGAAAATCGCTATCGCGCTATTGCGCATTAAAGCTATCGCGATAACATACATATTTAATTCATATTCAAAAATTCAAACATCCGCACACTACTACAAGAGCGTCCAATTTCTAAGGATTTTGAAGTTCGCCTTTCGTATACCTCCACGCCAACAGTTTTTGATTATATTCTTTGCGTTTACTGGTAACACAAAAAACCCTTGCATTTGGTGTAGCCATTGTCTGTATTTGATGAAGGCATACTGCGCTGCTTTGCTTTTGTTAATGTTTTCCGTCCGTCCGTCCGTCCGTCCGTCCGTCCGTCCGTCCGTCCGTCCGTCCGTCCGTCCGTCCGTCCGTCCGTCCGTCCGTCCGTCCGTCCGTCCGTCTGTCTGAAGCTTTCTTTGCGGCAGGCGTCTGAAGCACCAAATGAAGCCACGCGTTTATATTGTAAGTGTTTATATTCTCCGTAATAATATCATCTCACTTCTCCATCCATTTCTTATGGTAGTCTGTAGGTGGCGAAATAAAGCAATGCTGCCGCTTAGGATCACTTACCGGATATTATTTTAAAGTGGACCTTGCTTGTCTCGCCCCGCGTGAGGACGCAAGGATCGGAGTCACATGGTTCAATTTGGATCGATGATACCTTAGCTTCGCTACCTGCAAGTGAAACACAAAAACATGGTAGCGCGAGTACTGAACAGTAAAATAAACTGTTCATTGAAGTGTCCCTCGTAGGTTGGCGAAAGCCCATTTTTCCTTTTCAGAGTTTTCTGTTACGTTGCAATCATATTTAAGTGAAAAGTCCAAGTGGCTATCTGAAGGCTGCTGCATGTTTTATGATGCTGACCACGACGGTTACGCAGTATGCAGTGATTATAATAAGCGTATACTCCTGTACTCTTACCTAAGGAGATACTTGTCGGCGCTCGACAAGATACTTGTATGCTCGATACTTGTATTGGAGATACTTGTATGCTCGAACGAAGGCTGAGAGGTAAAAATGCATGTCTGAGCTTCTCTTAGATGACAAATGATGATACAAGGATGCGTTAAACTTGCTGAAGAAATCACTCGCAATCTACCTTGAGTATAAAGCTGTTTTTCTGTAGTTACAAACTTAGAGTGCAATACTATTGTCAGTACTTGGGCCAGTTGAACCGTGTTAGAACTTCCGACTTTGAGATAACTCCACCTCGCACCGTAGGCTGCTTTTTTCAGAACGGTAGTATTAAGAGCAGGGGCCGAAACCTCTCTAAGAAATTAGCACTAAAAGAGGAAATATTTAGTAAGAGATAACTGTTCCACGCTTAAAGTGATCCGTCAAGGTGTAAATTACTACTCGCCATTCCTTGCTTATAACGGAGGCAATAATATAAATGTCCTGGTAGAGGACATTTCAAGGGCACAAAGTTTGCAGATATTAGCAAGCTTCGCATTACAATAAAAGTTCATTGGGGAAAAAAACGATGACTATTTGACTATTCGCGATACCGTTGAACTGAAATAATTCTTATTGGATTCTCGCAAGAACAACGTGGGCACTGTGACAGAGTTACTTTTAATTATTTTTATGTGAAAAAAGTGACCACATCCCCCCCCCCCCCCCCCAAAAAAAAAAAGAAGTAACATTTACTTAATTCACATTGGATCCTCAACGGTTAACATTGCGTTATTACATCATCTGGCTCAAACACACTGCGTGCTTGGCCGACGCACGACCATGCGCAAGTCATAGTAACCAATGATAAAAAAGGAAGTTTGTGCACCTCGGCTCGTGCAGTTGAGGTTGCACGGCAACAATAATGCGAGCTGCAAATAGGCTAGTAAATTGTCCGAGCGGAATCTGCGTTTTATAAATAAAATGCGCCGGGACTTTACTGTCCCGAGAACGCTGCGTTTGTCTTACGCTGGTACACTCACAAGTGCTTCTTTCGCAAATCGACTTGAAACTCGTGTGGAACTACGTGAGTATTCAAGGCCGGACTTTTACAACGCACACAGTGTTCGTAAGGAGGAGGCATACAACCAAAGACTTACCGCAGTCCCAAAAGGAGACGTCTTTTCTCTGACCACAGGCCAAGCCAACCAGGAGGGCAATTAGAGCGTATCGAATCATTGCAGCCAGACAAAGGAGATAACTGCTCCTCTACACTATAAGGTACGTTGGTACAACGTCACTGCCTGGCGATATGACTTCCCGTTACACGGCAATAGGCATGGTCTTAAATAGTGGAGATGTGGAACCCCGTGCTTCAATATTAGCCCCGGAACTGCACAGAGATTGTGAATGGCAAACTATGGTACTCGATTCTTATCACTTCTATGTGTATGCTCGAAGGTAATTGTTCTGCAGTGGGCTTCGAAAGTGAAGCAATGCATGTGGTGCCACCTGATCTGTTGGCTGAGTGCCCAGTGGCTCTAGGAACACGCGGTCTTTGTTGCGATATGCCAATTGTTTCTCCGCACGTCATTGTCATCACCGTTATCCTTTATTACACGTTTGTGCTGCCCCGTAAGGCGAGGAGAAAGGAGGAAGGAAGATCGGGGGGAGGGGGAAGGGGGGGGGGGGGGGGGGGGGCAGACAAAGAACTGTAATTACTCTATTGGTGACGTTGGGGCTGACTTGCACATAATCTGTTAAAAGTAAAAATTTTATTTGAAATGTGAAATGTCGAATATACTAGACTAGAGGTAGCACTTTTTTGTTAGTCATTTTCGCGGGTTGCAGCGTTTACACTAAAGCGGCATTTTTTAGTTCAGTTTTTCAACTTTATTCCGGGTACTATCATACCACAGCATGTGACTCTATATCTTGCGCCTAGTTACTGACTCCCTTAAGGGTCTTTATCGCTTTCAGTGCCATCGCTTTCACTTTCACTGCCAGGCGTCTCGCCAGGATCATAAACGGAGTCGAAATCCGTTTAACTTTAAAACTGACAGATATAATGCCGGAGAACACCGCATGCCATGAATTCTAACTCTGCGCGCTTTCAACCTGAAGTGACGGTCCTCTTAGCCTTCCTCTTGACGCCACTTCATGGTCCCCCGTTACCATCAACAACGAGTGCAGGCGTCTGAATTGTTAAAATGTAGAGCCGTGCCAATATTCGGTAATTTCGAATACCGAATCAAGCATCCTCCCATTCGATTATTCGAACGTATCAAATAGTGTGTGCTCAAAATTATTCGAAACGAATTGAGTACGTCCTCAAGTTTTCTACTCTTCGAATAATTGGCGCGCAGTTCGAATAAGGCCTGTCGTATTTTTCTTCCACGACTACTGTTCCAAAAACAGGAACCATACACAATACGTTACAATGCTGCCGCGATCGGTACGCGCGGGACAGAGGATTTAGTGCCGCGGTGCGGTCCATTCGTGAGGCGGTGTTCATAATCCTCACACGTGGCCTCAGAGCTTAAAAAGTTATGTGAGCTTGAACAGATGTGCTTTAATTACCTGAGGAGATCTTGTGAACTTACTAGCTGACAGTAGTGCATCTAACGATTTTCTCGTGCTTATTTCAGCAAGGGGCTGTGTGAACGCTACCAATATACCGTCCAAGGTTACTGCAACATCGGAGTAACTATTCGACCCCTCCATCACATCCTTGGTGGTCGTTTCCAAACTAACTTCATATGAAGTGAATGCGCGGGTTTAAAAGTTAGCGCCTCATGGTCGCGGTGCAGGCCTTGATGCCTTCAGACAGGCCGCTGCAAACGAGTACCGGGGTTATGTGTTCGACATGACCGATACAAGTGCGGCGAAAAGCAGTTTCATCAGTAAGTTCAAACTTAAGATTTATATATAACGCCAATTTCCTTGTAAGATAAAAAAAAAATTCCTAAAATGTTCGTAAAAAGTAAATCACATCTTACCTACAATCTTAACCTACAATCGTTTCAGCATTCCTTAAAGCAAACCATGGACTAACAGATTTCGTATTTTTGTTGCATTATGTGCATTTACTGAGTATCTTATGCTGCGTAGTTTGTTGTGTTATTAGTGTACATTACTAGCTTTATTTCATTATTACCTGTATTTGTGCCTGTGCCATATTTTTATGCTTGTATCCCCCCCTATGTAATACCCTCGCACGAGGGCCCTTAGGGGTATTGTAAATAAATAAATAAACCTGCTTGAAAAGATACAGAAAAGAGATGACATGTTCAAAGCGCTGCTAATCTCTTAATGCATA
Organism: Amblyomma mixtum; assembly: GCF_055824585.1. Taxonomy (NCBI): domain Eukaryota; kingdom Metazoa; phylum Arthropoda; class Arachnida; order Ixodida; family Ixodidae; genus Amblyomma; species Amblyomma mixtum. Next base: position 286,988,903 of record NC_143013.1, read on the forward strand.
TTAAAGAAAGAGGAAATAAGCTTAGCTTATCTATACTGCACCCTCTGCGGTTATCATCTTATTATATATATCCTCTTATTGTATACAAAGGTAGGTTGATGCGCGGAGTCCCTGTGCTGCTGGGCGCTCAGGCTGCCTTCGACAGCCTCTAGGTACAGTGCTCAATCGATGCCGACGATGTACCTAATGAAACTTAAGTTTTCTTTCAATTTTACCATGTGTGTCCTTCGTATGTCATTTTCTTAAGTCCGCTTCCTGAGACGAAAGCCACACGCCCCTCGCTTCTCGGTTCTCGCTGAAGATTATAATCCCAGGTCTTCGCCGATTATCCTAGTCCGTATGCTATCTGCGGCACAAGGAAGAACCATACACAGTGTTTTCAGAGCGCAGCTCTTAGGCGCCCGTTCCTGCAATCCGCGTCGTCGTCGGCGTTTTCGGTGTAACCGGTTGTCCAAGTTGCAGAGCGAAACGTCAGCTGTAATGTCGCTGCCACCAGCGAGCGGTCGCAGGTGGCGTGTGAAGAGCTGCGCTAAAATCTCGCATTACTGACTATCGTAATCGTATGTCAAATTTTTAACTCCTTAAAGGGCAACTTCACCACTTTTTGAAAATTCCGGGATATTCTAGAATTCAAACTTTTATAGGCTGTAGGTAAAGCATGTCACGTGTTTTTGCGCTAGCATTTCAAGTAGCAACGTAATCGACGATTGAATTTTAGGCTTCTCCTCAAAGCAGCGGATGAGTGCGAGAAAGACCAGACGTAACGGAAGGTAAGATTTCAAATTACCTCTGCCGTCAGTCACACCCTGCCATAGCTCGTTTGATGCTGCCTAACAACGATCGGCGGGCTTTGTCTTCATTGGCGTTGTTTTTTTTTTCCTCCAACGCAAGTGTTTATGCCTTGAAAATGTACCGGTACCTTCGATGACGTCATCATGCGCCTCCCACGTGGCGCTGTGCGCTGCGGAGAAGCTTGAAGACGGTCACAGTTTTAATCGGCGATTATTGCACCATTTCAAATGCTAGCCCAAAAGGACTTCGCATGCTTTGTCTGCAAGTTTCACACATGCGATGACGTCATCACCTTTAAGCTGACGACACCTTTAAGCTCGCCGATTTCTAAAACCTATGAAGTTGCCCTTTAAACCCCCTTCTGCCTGTTACGTTCCAAACGAACAACTATAGGAAGCTAGCCTGACTCTTCGCCGTCCGCTAGGATGAACAGGTGGCAGAGATTGTTGTAGCGCATAGCCCTTTCCTTCGTATGTCTTACTAAACACCCACACTCCCTGGCTCACCTCATTCACACGACTACAGATGGCGCAGTTTTGAATATTTCACCTTCCGAAGCAGGGTACAATGCACTCCTTACGGCTCAGGACCAAGAGAAAAACAATCTATTTAGGTCTTAGAAAAACGAATTAGTTTTCCCATAGCATTATATAAGTGCAGGCCACCCATACGTTCGCTGTAAACAAAAAAAAGTTGGTTTAGTATGGCTAAGCGCAGAACATAGTGCGTAGCACTAGCTGCAATGGGCACTTAAGGTACTTAAGTGGTAAAGGCATTTGATTTAAAGGCCTTTGCTATAAAGGTGTTTGACCTAAATGTCTTTACCTGGAAGGCATTTACCGTAAAGGTCTTTTAATGTCTTTACCCCAAAGGACTTCACCCTCAAGGCATCTTGAAGGCCTTCATCCGGATGTTCCCTTCACCCAGGCCTTCACCCTTCACATAGGTGAAGGCCTGTCAGGTGTACATGACAGGCTAATTGCCTACACCCCGGTGGGCAGATCGACCGCCTGCCACAAAGCAGGTCCAAAACCTAAAAATGCGCCAGTATAGTGTTACCGCAATAGAACTCGCTAGTTCCCCTTCACCCATTTCTCAAGGAACGAAGGATTGAGCCTAAAGCTTTGATGGAGACACCTGTTCGAAAAACTAAATGGCGTGGTGATGATCGAGGGCTTACGAACCCCTGAAGTCTGGGCCTAATACAGTGAATGCCCCCCAGTGGGGTGTCGTCTTCAAAGTGAGCGTACTGCACAGTCAATCCTGAAATTCATTGAGGGAAGCGTCATACAGATAAAGGAATAAAAGTTAAGACGATTAAGGTTTATACCGGCATTTCACTCACACTCAAGGGCCTGTTACACATATCCAACCATCGCACCGTGGGTGCCCGCCGCGGTGGCTCTGTGGTTACAGCGCTCGGCTACTGAGCCGGAGTTTCCAGGCTCGAACCCGGCCATGGAGGCCGCGTTTCGTTGGAGGCGAAACGCAAAAAAAACGCGCGTGTGCTGTGCGATTTAAGTGCATGTTAAAGATCCCCAGTTGGTCGAAATTATTGCTGGAGACCTCCACTACGGCACCTCTTTCTCTCGTCCTTCTTTCACCCCCTTCTTTATCCCTTCTCTCACGGTGCGGTTCGAGTGTCCGCTGAGATGTGAGATAATTGCTGTGTTATTTCCTTTCCTGAAAAACCATTTTTTTGTTAATTTACACGCAAAAAAATGCTAGGTTACTTCGGATGTAAAAGTGTGCATAAAAATCACACACACTCACACACATCCACACACGCGCGCGCATGGACACACACACACTCACATCCAAATACACTCGACCTTTAGAAAATGCGATTCATATAGAGGTTAAAGCCAAGAATGAAACACACATACATATCAGAACATATTTTTGATTACAGATCATACAGGCACTGAAGATTCGAATGAAACCTGCACTCACAAATCTAAATACACTCGGTGAAATAAATTTGTAGAAGAATGAAGTATACACATAAATCAGAAGCAACAACACAGATATGATGAAAACAACACCCTATTCTCCTGAGGTGATGCAAGGTTGCGGTTAGCAGTGCACTGTGCCCAACCTGGGCTGCATCTTTCAAAGGCGGCATATATACTGCCTCCTATCCGCGCTGCAGCGCTTCCAACAAGCTGTCAACGGTCTGGTGAAGTGCAATAAGTGTTTAGAGCAATAAATATCGTACGAGATTTGCGAACAGTTGCCGTCAGAATAATAGTGAAAAACTCCCAGAGCTCTAGATCTTTCTTCTGCCAGTGAATGGCGAATTCTACTGGTCGATTCTGATCGGAGTGCTCAATCCGCTCCAGAGCGGCCGAATCTGCCACAGGAGAGACCTACCCTGGTCGACGAGTTAAATACGAATATCCTTTGGCAAGGAGCCCGAAGGATGAAGCTAGCATGAGCTACCGGTTCAGGATGTTGGGGTTACCATCAGTCTCCCCATTTTCGCTTGGCTAGCTTGACGATGACCAGCGATGATGACATAAGTTCAGTGCTATCTTGAACGTCGGATGTCACATGCGCCGCATTTTGCCATGGCCAATGGTCAATGACAACCACGGTTGGACACCGGGAATGAGTGTATGCCCTGCGTATGGGTACTTGCCGCTTCATAAGCTGAGTGTTGCGGCACTGATGTAACCCTGCGATTTTTCGACCGATTGCTAAGCAATTCAAAAAAATTGTTTTCATAAATACCTCTAAGGAAACACATTTCGTCATCATCGCGGGTATCTACGGGCTCCTTCAGACGCTTTCTGAATTATTTGGGGCGAGAAGCGTCACTGTTTGTTTCGACGACGCCGTCAGTATGTAAACAAACGTCAGGGGTTAGCCGGCGATGTCTCAAATCGGGCGAAAAACGAGCCAACGCGGCTTGGCCGTTCCGGAGATGATGGCACCACCCCCTCGGAGTTCCGGCTGAATACGCCGCTTCTCGGTGAGCCATGTGAGAGGTCTCCGTCGCGGAGCGATCGAGTTACACCAAAACAACGAGTGCAAATCACGAACGCGATCCAGATCGGCCCGTGGAATTGTCATTCACCGCCACGGAGCAATAAACATACTAGAGGGGACATTCAAGCTCCGCCTTAAGGCTATGGCGCGATAGCGTAATGTGTTTGTGGAGGTCGCCTAGGAGGCGTCCGCGGCCACAGTTATTAGAAGACCTGCCAAGTAAGAGAGAGCTGCGGAGCGGCGGCGAGAGCGTCCGGCCGAGGCGAGAACCTCGAGAGTTCCCTTTAGCATGTGCCCACCGTTTTGTCTTCCTCGAGCATGCTGAAACGATTGCGCCAAGAGCGTCCGCGGAACTTTTTCCAGGGGGGGACACCCGATGTCCGGGGAAGGGGGAGGCGGTAGGTTTGTAGTTGTTGTCTACTAGGGCATAAATAATATCTGTAATTTCAGGGGGGGGGGGGGGTAACTTCACCCCCCCCCACCATGCCCCCCCTTGCGGACGCCCATGGATGGCGCTACAGGTAAATGAATGCCCACATATGGGGAATCGGTCATTCTCGACTTGACACTCATAGATCCCTGGGAGTCTGCATACCTATCATGGCAGAGTGGTGCAGCGGTTAAGCTAACTGATTAATACTTGTTGGGGGGCTAGTTGGTGCATGTTTCCAGAAAGGCGCCTGTCCCGCTACAACCCTTTTCTGGAAACAGCGGTGAAGCGATGGGCCACTGCCTTGCGATGGCAGGTGCTTCCACGGTGGGGCTTGTGCGACCCAGATTTTTATTTATTTATTTACTGATACCGCAGGCCAATAAATTTGCCCTAGCAGGAGGGGCAATACAGTAAAAAGTGTGACAATGCAAAAGAACAATAAACACTAACGAAAAATAATGCTGGGTGTAGCAGTGTTAATCAATACATTCTGGCACCAGCACAATAACTAACAAAACATGAAGAGCCGCACATGTGAAATAACAAACAGGCGGGCAATTTTTACTCAAAACAACAGAACTCTTTTGGCGAAAAAAAAAAAGATTGTTCTTCCCGAGGGACCGATCATTAATTCTGCCACCTGCCACTGTGTCCAGTTTACCCACTATCCTGTAGGCAGGTTGCGCTGACGCCACAAGGTCACGTGACCTAGGTCTACCACCCAGTTGCTTCTCCGGGGGTTTCTCGCTCAGAACGCCGACGGGGCCGAATTTTCGGCAGTACGGGTGCCTTAACGATCAGGCATTAAAAGCTGCGCTGGATAGAACGGTGGAATTCGCCATGAGACAGTGTGATAGTGGGCCACACGCTTCTCTGCACTCTCTTTATTGCACCTACTCGCAGTCCTATACCTGGACCGACCACGTGACTGAGTTTCACATTTGTTTAAGCTCCTATACTCCCGGGTCCACACGTTAACCTTACGGCACAAGCGCACCTGTTCAATATAATCATTTTGCAACGGGAGAACGAGGGAGTTGTAGTTTACGACATATAGAACGGCGACGGCGACTCTGTTTTTCCATAAAATTATTCACTAGCTTTACAGTTTATTCGTCATCAGAAGGAATTGGGAATTGTGGGGCTTAACATCCTGAAGCGACATACGGGCTATGCAGACGGCTTAGTGGAAGGCTCCGGACTAGTTTAGACCATCGGGTCCTCTAACGTGGCAGACATCACACAGCACTGGGGCGTTTTAGAGTTCAGCTCTTAGGCGCCCGTTCCTGGCTTCTGCGTCGCAGCAGTCGGCGTCGGCGTTTTTGGCGTAGCCGGCGTAACTTGCCACCTGATAGGTCACAGGTCACCCTGTCACGTCTCGGCCGACAAGCGGCACCTAACAACTGTGGCAGGTAGTACCAGAGCAAAACGCCACCTGCCACGGCAAGAGCGGAGGAATGGACAACCGGAAGGTGGCTGCCACGGGAAGATCCCGGAGGGAGGCTAGCCACGCCACCTGCCAGCCGTGTCAGGTAGCATCATCATCATCATCATTTATTGAACCCTTAAAGATTCCTTCTCGGACATTACATAGGGGAGGGGGGGGGGGGGGAGACAGTGGTGTGGAGCGGATACAAGGGCATGTAAACATAAAAAAGCATAACAAAAAATAACAAGAATAACAAGTTTGACGTGAAATTAACGTCGGGTAATTCAAATAGTGCAGAAAATATATGGCAAAGCAGTATTATATAAGCCATGTATATAAGCCATGTATATAAGCCATGTATATAAGCCATGTTATTATTACATAAGCCAGTATTATATAAACCATTATATATTACATGTCGGCTTTGGAAAGAAAGAGGGGAAGGTCTGCTTTCTGGCAAGTCCCTTTAGTGGTATCAACTCGAGGCCTGAGAGTCAAGCTTGTAAGCAGTAGTAGCATGGGAAGAGCTGCGCTCGAATTTCGAATTATCGTAATCGCCTGTCAGTTTCTTCGTTTAGCCTTTGGAATGCTAGTTCCAAGTGCCGACTGTGCTGGTCCATATAGTATTTGCTGAATGCAGTGCAGTAGAGAAGGGTATCCGCAGGGCCGGCTGGCATATCCTTTCAAGAAAGGGGCAGTACTTCGTTGACCTGAAATGTCGACAGCTACTTGTTGCAGACTATGGTATGTATTCTGACAGAACAATTCACCAGACCGATTCTGACGGATAATGCACCATGACAGAGAGCTTTCTACCTCTGGCGAGCATGTCGGCTCTGGAAAGAAGGAGGAGAAGGTCTGCTATCTGGAGAGTCCCTTTAATGGTATCAACCCGAGGCCTGAGAGTGAAGCTCGTAAATAACCATATTGATGACCCATTTCTGATGACCTCCATGTACTCGTCGGAAGAGCAGTAGTAGTCATAGCTTTACGCTGTAACCGCAAGTAGTCAGATTTTTCGAAGGTCAGGTACAGACGTATTGCATTTTTTCTATACCAGAACATCTTGCATGGACTGTAAGCATGACAGTAACCCAAGAAGGCGGGTTGGGTTGGGATACCACTTATAATAAGGAAGTAATTATTAATTAGCATCTACCCACGCGCAGCTATGCATCTACATAGGAAACCTATACATCTTCCGCAGCAACTTCGCAATTGAAGAAAAATTCGAACTGGTCTGGGGTTCGAACCCAGGACCACCGCCTCACCTAAGCAGTCGCTCTGCCATCTGTCCTGACCGGAACGACTATAGCACATGGTAGGGTGATATCGAATCAATCAACAATTCGAAGTGGGAACGGTGTTGACACGGTGATTAGCAGTTATAGTAGTTTTAGCAGTATAGCACTTTTAATAAATTTAGGGGCGATCAATTGGATTGATGGCTGGGAAATGCGAGAGCATTTTTTCTTTCACTCGCCAGTCCATTCCGCTTCTCATTCTATCCCAATTCTGATTCCACTGTCTTTAACTCACCAATCTATTCTAATTCCGATTCTATTCCAGTTCTGTTTCTATTCCATTTAGTCGCTTTGGGACGTTAAACCCCATAAACCAACCAACCATTTATAACCGTAAGCGCTTCTTTTATTCATTCTTGCTGAGACTTCTTCTTCCTCTTAAGGCATGGCACGTACCCACATGGGGGGACTGGCCAAGGTGTAGTGACATAAACAAGGAAATTTCCATAGGCGATTACGACAAAAAAGTAGAGTCGTTTTATTCTGGCGTCTTCTTCCTCTACATAAAAGTGGACAGGGGGAATGTTGGCTGGTGGCAAGTGGAGAGCGGAAAACCCCCTTAAACACCACTTAAACAGTTGTCAAGTGGTGGCTTCACACACATGCCGACGCCGCCGACACCGGACAGTTTTCGCCCTTCGTAACAATGGGCCATGGCCCGCGGGATTCTGTATTACTTCGCTCAAAAGTCATAACACCAAATGAAATCATCCATAAATATTTAGCTGTATTAAAAAAGCCAGAGGCATCAAAATGCTTCGCATTATAATTTCGTCTTTTGATTGTTTCTAGTTTAAGTAACAAGAACCTTAGCAACGGACTACTTTCTGTCGCGGTCGAATTCTGTGTGCCGCTCATGAATGTGGGCGGAATATCACTGCAACTTGCTTTCCTGTTCGTTTGTGTGTTTGTTTGTTTCGTAGGCAGAACCGGCGCCGAAACCCAGCAGAGTATTGCTTGGTAGATATATTTACAGAAATAAGCATTTTGCCTAATCTCATTTCACTTCTACTTCCTTCTGTTTATATATTTACGACGAAAAATGTTCCTCTCGGCACGTCTGCTGTTTAAACATAATACAGTTTACGCATGAAAAACGTCTGCTGTCTAAACGACATTTTTATTTTGTCAGTACGTTGGCATCGATTTCCGAAATGACACAACATAAAGGTAGCGCAACACCAATGGGTGCGCACATTTAAGCCTCCTTACTAGCACTAGCAGTAGCAGTACCACTACCACTAGCTCCTTACTAGCACTAGTGCTGCTAGTACTGGCAGTAAGGAGGCTCTTCCCTTTACATCGTGGAATTATTTGAAGCGCCGCGCGATGAAACCGTATTTCCACGTTTATCGAATGACGACATCGGCCTTGACGCAGACGCTCGATCCTTTGTCACCGGATATCTTCAGCTCAACGTTAGTCTTCATCTGCAGGAAACAGTTGAGACAAAAATACGGTCATAGCTTCAGGATTCTCAACAAGGAAGCAGTCTATGGCAACACTAGGGCTTGCTCATGAATTTTCGACGCCCATTCAAGCATGCATTAATTCAACAAGTACGCATTGTTTACTTGCACGATGTGATGCCGCAATGAATTTTTTTTTCGTTTTATAAGACAAGCTGCACTCTCCTACTCTCTTTCTGTTTCTTCGAATATTTACAAAAATGAGAAAGAGTAAAACTAACACTTATTCTATGTTATCGTTTCGATTGGAGGCGAAGGCAGCAACCCGCAACATCACCGGTCTTCGCTCCGTTAAAAACTTCTTTTTTCTAGGTAACACAGAAAACTACTTCAAAACAGCGAAAAATGAGAAACTACAATACCGGGCTGCGCAGCTGAAGGCCACAGCGTAACGTAATGAACGCGTCACTAACACTGTCAGGAAAACACTCGCGCGCGTCTTAAGTGGCGAATCTGGGGGTTGTAATAGACGATCCCTTTCGAGAAATGGTTGCAATGTCTGACCACAAGCCAGATAATTTTCCGGGCGCAAGCGGGCGGTTACTGTTTGTGAGGTGCAAACGTAGGCTTGCCTGCCAAAATCGCAGCAACTGCAGTAATGAGGTGAACAACTTTAAAAATTATTTTTAACTGAAACAAAATGCTGCATGCCTGCGAAATAGGGCATAACATCTCACGCCAGACACCAGACTCTACAGCAATGGTTTCGCTACGATGTCTGATCTGCGATAGACCCTTCAAGTTTACTGAATACTCGAAATAAATGCTGGCACACACACACTGGTAAAATGACCAATTCAAGTGTAAAAAACTATTTTCATTATTTAACCGCTTTTTTTCTCATTAACGGCCTTGTAAAATCGACTCCGGGACAATATGAAAAGAGGTCCTCACACTCCTATTTTTTCGTTATCTTCTTGGCATGAGATGCTTCTGAAGAAAATTTAGCGTCATCCTTTACATTCTCCTTTGACTTCTAACACTCTCGTTGTAATTACGATTTGTTGCTACTGTCCCCACGAACACACAAGTAAAAAAAAAAAAAACGAAGCCGTACAGCGCAGATGCATTTTCACATTCGTCTCCTGCTGTGTACAAACCGAGATGAAGCGCTATAGCACATCTTAAATCAAACTCCTAATCAGCTGAAACTCGCATAGGCATGCTTAAAACGTGTACCAACTTACGGAGGGCGCGTAGGACGGGATTGTCACTCGCATGGCGCCGCCGTACCTCTCGCCCTTGGCGATGGGACACTGCACGACGTTTTTGCACAGGTCCTGTGACAGGCCGGGGATCGTAACTGGTATGATCCACAGTTTGAACTTGCCGTTCAGCCACGCCGTTTTGGTGTCTTGGTCTGCATTGAGGACACCGCGGAGGATTAAAGCGAGAAAAACTTGCAGCAGTTTCAGTGAAACCGATACAGAAATGCTTCGCTGAGGATCACCGAGTGGTACGCTAATGCGGAATAATATTCTTGCATCCACAAATAATGTTATCAGTGTTTTGCAACCAGTTTATCAACGATACTTAGGGAGTCTGCTTATCTGGCGCTTAACTTACTAAGACAACTACCCATCTTTCATTTCAGAGCTGCATTCTAAACACGAATAAGCCTGTATGGGAACAAAAAGGGAGTAATTTGACCTCTAGAGCACTCCTTTCTAGGGGCAGGGTTTGGTCCTCAAGTTCCGGAGTAGATTTTGATCCCTAAACGGACGGAATGCTTACTCATGGCAACTGAGGAATATTCCCACTGCAAAGCATAGTTACTCGATGCAGTTAGCAATAGAAGGAGGGCAGCTGCAGCACTTTTTGAGAATTTCGCGATATTCAAGGATTCAAATCTACATAGACTGTAGGTAAAGCATGCCAAGTTTTTTTGCACTAGCATTTAAAATAGTGACGTAATCGACGATTTAATTTTGCGCTTCTCCTCAATGCACCGAGCGAGTGCAGGAAAATTTAGCGTGACGTCACGGAAGGTATGATTTCAAATTACCGCTGTCGTCACCCACACCCTGTCCTGGCTCGTTAGACGCTGCGAAACAACTCTCGGCAGGGTTTGCCTTCAGTGGCGTTGGTTTTCTCCTCCAAAGCAGGCGTTTGTGCGTTGGAAATGTACCGATACCTTTGATGACGTCGTCATGCACCCCCCACTTGGCGTTGTGCGCTGCGGAGAAGCTTGAAGGGCGTCTGGATTTTAATCGGCGATTACATCACTATTTCAAGTGCTAGCCCAAAAAGACTTCGCATGCTTTACCTGCAAGTTTCACACATTCGACCCTCTTAAGCTCGTTGATTTCTAAGATCTATGCAGTTTCCCTTTAAACGCGGCACCGGAGGCCCTGAGGTTACCAAATATAGGAGATTGAAGCATCCGTTAAAATCTTCGTAACTATTATAACTACGCATGGTCCGTATTTTCAGTGATGTAAATCTACCCCAGAACTTTGGCTGCATAACCTGTCCTTTAAAACGAGTGCACCAAAAAGCAGCTTACTCCATTTTCATTCTATTTGTGTTTAGAGTGATGCTCCTACCAAGCGTGATGTTTACAGAGTGAATATTTCTAAGCTAAACCTGCGTACCCTCCTTCTTTGTGTAATTATGCTGCCATAAAGAGAAAAGGCACGAAAATTTATTTGTTTACAGCACACAACAGAATGAGCAAAGGTCGGAGAGGAGTCGCAGTGCGCCAGCTAGCGGCTCGCGGACTCTAGCTCATCCTCAAACTTTGTAAATTTTTTGTGCTATGCTGCATTATGACTTTTTTCTTTTTTCTCACTTTTCCATAAAGCCTTGCAAAGCCTGATGTTCAATAATAAATAATTACGTGCGCTACTTATTTGGCCCAACAAAACAGCAGTATTTCTACGCATCGTCGTTCGTCGCTTCAATTCTGGGCAGCATGGATGCAGCACCATGCATAAGGAAGGAAAGATTTTTGAATTCAGTGGTGCATCAGCACCTAAGGCTATCATGCGCATCTAAGGCCATCAGGAAAGACACCAATGATATCAAATTAGCTTGAATTCGTTTTCGCTTTTATACGTCCCAGTGCCGGAAATTTGTGCAGGGTGTCTCACGAGAGCATGGTAGTCGATGTGAACATGGCCTAGGTTTTTAAAAGATGTACGGTATGCTTTTGGAGAGCTGCTTACATAGTTCATGAACGGATACACAGCCAGCCATTCTACACTCGTTACGTTCGCACGCGGATTTCTGCTCATGAGATTTGCATGCACATTTCTGCACTTATGACATTACGAACTTTGCTACGCTTGAACGCACGTCCTAACGAGGCCACATAGTTCGGTACATAAAACCAGGTATATGTATCTCATCACCCCTCTATTCTCTTGGCAACTAGCACAGTAAAAACAATTCGGTATTAAGCAAACTGATAGCAGCCTATTGACGGCTTTCCTTTAATTTATGTAGCGTCTGTTTTCGTCATTAATTGGGAAAATATATCCGCGGTAATCGAGGTTTGTCAATACATGCATTTACTTAGACAAACTTACCAGATATGATAGAAAAGTGGACCCTGCTTGTCTTGCCTTTCCTGAGAACGCAAGGATCGGAGTCACATGGCTCCATTTGGACCGAAACTACTTTAGCCTTGCTCCCTGGAAGTATAATGTAAAAATCGTGGTGGCAAGTGAGTTGGATTTTAAAAACAAATTTAGTCACAGAAGCTGAAGTAATCCACACTGTTTGCAGTTCATACAGTCAATACAATGACGTATCACTTGTAGCCTACCGACACATTATTTTTGGGCACGTTTGTCACTTACTTCTGGCGTCATGTTTCAAGAGAAAATACTTCGTCTCAAGGCAGCATACCGTTTCATGATGTCGGTCACAATAGTTAAGCGGTATGAAGTGATTATAGCAAGTATATATCCTCAGACTGTTGGCCAAGGACCACACGTGAAGGTATTACATACGACGTTAGAGAAAGCACACAGGTAAGAAGTGAGCTCTGAACAATTCTCTGATCAGAAATAAAAATCGTGAAAAATGCAGTACACTATGCCTTGAAAAGGTTACTGGGATTCTAGGTAATAGAGACACATACCTAAGAAACATCTAAATACTCAGCCGTTTTACATTATCTTAAATTGTACTATATTTGCATTAAACTGACAACACTGAACTTACATTGCAAAAACATGGTCGGCCATTTGATGACCTACGTTCGAACTTTCCGCCTAATTACACTTCCCTCTTGACATTGCATATTTATTCAGCATACTGGCAATAATAGTTCGGAGCGAATCTCGCCAACAGCAAGTATTAAGCACATATGGTAACACTGAGAAATTCATCATAGTTTCTTTGGCATTCTAAATACTTTCATATATGAATTATAGCTGTGGAAAAAAAAAGGCTAAGGTCTCACTTCACTTATTTTGCATTAAAATTATACATGGGAGCGGCTATCATACTGCGTGCGTTGTGGAGACTGGAAAACTTGGCAGCATAGCTATCTAGGCCGGCGGGAAAAAAAGAACGCACCGGAAGCTCTGTTTTAATGCCAAAATATTTTTCGCTGCAATGAATAGAGGACAGCCCCTTTGAACTCTGACAATTCTGAACCTTCAAGGACTGCTGTCAAAAATTTTAGAATTTGTTTAACATTGAAACCTTACCGGCAAACTCTACGCGAATTTCTGTGTTCTCGATAATTAGACCATAAACAGCTAAAACTGAAGTGTCAACTTCTGTAAAACACTATCTGGAACTGCAAAAAAAATAGGTATGCATTTTAATTTTGCCTGAAGCAAAATCATTGTCACATACATCACCTGCGTTTCAGCCGCTACAGAGTAAGCTCGTCGATGGGATAAAAAGACTTAAGATCCCTCCTGTGTGGCTGACAGAGTTTACCTCAGCCAATTGTGCCAGGGATCAGTTATGTTTCGTTTAAAAAAAATGCAGTCTGTATGTGGCGCAGTCAGTACTAATTAAATAGTCAGTGGCGTGCCGTGTTTGCGGCCCGATATGGGGCGTGCGTGTTGGGTAGAGCTTTCATAGGAACGCGCACATATAAAATATCCCACAGCACGTGGCATCGCACGCCCAACCAAGCACACAGAATATGCGGTGGGTCGCAACTCTCAAACTTTTCCGGCAGACTCACGAAGCTTGCTTTACTTTGCGTTACAGGTTTTTCTTTTCCCTACGACTATGTGCGCGCCGGCGTTCGTCCGCAAGATCCAATACATTATATGGAATGCAAGCCTAAGTTAAAGGAAAAAACGCGCAGCCATGGACGGCACAGTATCATGGCGGAATAAGAGTGGCAGCGGGGCTGGCTCAGGACGGGGCTATCCCGAGATCAGTGAAAAAGGTCTCAGTCCCGCAGTGGATTTAATCTGGTTGATGATAGTAAAGACGATGATCATACCCAATACGTGGACGTAATTTGTTTTGAAACTTTGTAATATGCTTGCAGACATTATGCACTTACGACACACCTCGCTGAGCACTGTTTTGTTGCGAAAGCAACACTACGCTAGTCGCCGAGCCATTTCGCGGAACCGAGGAAAGGCCATACTGCACATGCGCGAGGAGCAGTGACGTCACATGGCGCACAGCTGGCACATCGTCGCTGCTCGGGTGACTCAGAGGTGCCGCCGTCGCGCTCGCCAGTTGCGCATGCGTAGTAGCGGCGCATAGCTAGTCTGCCGGGGCCGCCGCCGCTGCTGCGCGCTCTCCATCGCCTCTGTCTTCTCCGATGCGCAGCGGCGCACAGCTAGCCTGCCTGAGCCGCCGGCACGCCAGCTGTGCGTAGTGAAGTCACTTGCTCCTCGCGCATGCGCAGTATGGTCGTGCAAGAGCACGCGAAACGGCGAGACTGTGGGCAATTTAGCGCACGCAACAATATATGGCTACGCGTAGATGTTGCTTTCGCAATCCTCCAGGTTTAACCAGAGCTAAACCACCGCCACTTTTTATTTCTTTACGAGTGAGGCAAGAGAAAGAGATATACTCCACTATTATCACCAAGCTACCTCATTTGCCACAACAACCAAAACAATTTTTGGGGGCACTTAAGCTCCGCTTTAAGTATATGACGCGATAGAGTAATTAATTCCCGTATACGCAGAAGCTAACTCTCTACATTCACAGATCCCTGGGAGTCCTCATACCCTTCTGGCGCCGTGGTGCAGCGGTTAAGCGATGCGTCATTGCCTTGCGATGGCAGGTGCTCCCAGCGGTGAGCCTTGTGCGGCCTAGGTTGCCCTTCCCGAGTGACCAATCATCAATTTAACTGCTACCTACCACTGTGGGCAGTTGACTATCCGGTGGGCAGAATATGACGACGCCTCAAGGTCACGTGACCTGGGTGGCCCACCTGCCAGAGTCATGCTCGGGATTTTCGCTCACAACACCCACACCTGATTTTCTGCACAACGGGACTTTTAACGCTTTCACGTTAAAAACCATGACAGGCCGACCCACTTACAGTGAAGGGTTAGGTACCCCTCAGAAGAGAAAAGCCAGTAAATTTTGCCCCTGTTTACGTTCTACAGTAGCACGCATTTCGAGTTGCTGAAATGCTAATAAATTAAGAGTACGAAATCAGTGGCTGATAAATAAATTGAACCCTGAATTTTCTTTTCATTACAACGCTTTGATGTTCCTAATTAAGCCTGTATTTGCACAAGCTCCTTCTTTTCCCACGTACGAAGTTTCAACTCACATGGATAGCGGTGAAAATGTTATAGGCAACCTATACCTTGGTCATAAACACAACAGAAGAACAGCTAAATGCTTACCGCAGTCCCTAAAAGAGACATCTCTTCGCTGAGCAGACGCCAAGCCTACCAGGAGTAAAAGAGCAACGAAGCGAATCATGGCGACCAGAGACAGGGAGCAGCAGTCCCTACTCTAATGCAGTTATGATGTCGTTGGAGAGAGTCGTGACTTGTGGTGCAGCTACAGGCATGGTCTTAAATAGTGCTGTTGCGGAAGTAGGCGTTCACAATCACATGACTCGTCTTTGTTCCCTTTCTCAAAGCGACGCCATGAGGCAAGAGTGGAGAAAATACCCAATAAACACGTGTAACGTGCAAACCGTTAGTGTAAACTCAAGCTGCCGGTTGATAAGAAGTGTTTCCTTAATTCGTTTGCTGGGTTCGTTTGCTTAGTTCGTTTGCTGGGCTCAGGTTCCTGCCAAATGCAAAAAACCTGAGCCCATCCCTGATAACGGCACGATTGCTAAGATCAAAGTTTCACCCGTGCGTGAAAACTTATCACGTACGCGTATTGTTCTCCAAGGCTATTTGTCCTCCGTAGACAATGTAAATGAAGACCCACCTGATCACGCTGTGAGAAGATTTCCTTGTGCTTGTAATCAAGGGCCTTATCAAAAGTATCTGTTCAGGGTCCACGGTCGGCTTACACACAAAACGAACGCCATGAAAAAAATCATGTTTCCGGCCCCACCCCTTGTTAGCCACATTTTTGTCACTTTTAGTCTTTTTCAGCTGAACGGTTCTAAACAGTTATCCACTGGAGTAAAAAAGCGCTCAGTCAATACCAGTATTAACCTTTTTCTAAACGCTGAATAGAACTGACTTTTTTTGAAGGGCAGTGTGTTTTGTTTTGTTTATTTTTTTTCAGAAAAGTTAACGCGCACAGGTAAGTCGAAAAGAAGTTGTTTTATGCACTACGTTCTTGCTCACTGCACTCATACCAACAATTATTGCTATTAGCAAGGCGTACCATTCAAACGTATATACATCTACCTTTCTACCTTCTACTTTGTTAACCAGGACTTTCGATTTCTTGAATTTTTCGCCCGGCTGCTAAGCAAATATATTGTGATGACTGTTCTTAGTCTTAGCAATTTATCATAGGATAAATCGAAATTTTCTTGTGTGTGAACGTCGCCCTAGTTTGCAACATGTCAACGTTCATTGTCAAGGCCGCCTTACACACAAAATTAAATCAATGAAAAGAGCATTTCTTTGACACCACTCCTTGTTTGCAATGAGCTTAAAAGATTCATTCCTCTTTTTCGTGAGACGCTTGTTGAAGGTGCAACTCTAAGTAACTGTTATGTTCTTGGTGATAACTTTGTTTAAAACAGAGTGAAATCCGACTATTATATTTTATAAAAGCCGGCACCTCGCTGTAGAATTTGCTGTACCGGCCTCAAGATTAATTGCGGGATAGTTTGTCACAACTACCGACCGCTTCACTGTGTTTGCCGAGCAACGGCAAAGATGGATAGGTAGTTTCATGTAGAAAGTGTGGCATGGCGATTGATAGAAGAACGAGAGGAATAAGGTTATATATTTAATTACAGGCACTATAAGACAACTGAAAACAGAGAAGAATATCCGAATACATGCGGGATTTTCTGTGCCGGCCTTTATTAAATGTGTAAAAAACTATTTGGACCAATAGTCTTTGTGGCTAGTAGCTTGTCCAATATGACTCTTCTCTCACAGAGTGAAGGGATGTCAATGCGCATGCTATATTTTCGAGTCAACCAACCTAGGCCTGAGGGAAACTTTTACGCATTTGAAGAAGCCAGTGCATAATCCGCGGCAGCAGGAGCCGAACCCACCACCTCACGAAGTCGAGAAGGGGGTGGTGGCTGGACCAACATAAGCAATGACTTGTGGGTAAATATATAAAGACAGTTCAACACACAGGTCAACACAAATACAGGCAGTTCATCAACATGCACGATTGAATGCGTTAATAAATCTCAGAATTTGATAGGTAACGATGGTTACAGTGATCTTGAAGTTCAGTTTTTAGGTACCTTAATTTCGAAAGGTAAGCAGCTCCTATTTATCGCACCAAAGAAGTGTTGAGTTGAGTTGAGTTTAATGGCGCATAAGCGGCTGAAGCTATCATGCGCCAAGCTCAGGGTATAAAAATTGTTTTATATAGATGTTATACAAAAGTCTAAATGAACGGCGGTGTAAAGGGCCTAAAAAGTTAATTCGTGCAACATAGTAAAAATATAAGACAAAATTTGAGAAGTGACTTATGGTAAAAACTTTAAAGAAGGTCGGCAACCTCAGCAGCCATCCTTGGCTGTGCAAGGATCTCGAGGTCCCCAACCGATGGAATAGTGACCTCAGCCGTCTTCTCACGACGAGAGGGTGGCTGAGGTGTGGTTCGAAAAAATTCGCGAGTTGTAAAAAAACTGACCATTCTTTATTACATTTACAATTTGTTTAAAACACCTGCACTTTTTAAAAACTTAAAAACCTGTGAAATGTCAACAAGTGCATGTTCGCCTAAAAACAATGCTGGATGGAATGGTATGTGTTCGCTATAAAAAACTGTAAAATGCTCTTTCCTTAGCCTTTCTAGTTTTCTGCATGAAAATAAAACATGGTTTATTGTTAACTCGTCTTGGCATAATTCACATTGTGGCTTGTCTTCTTTTGTTAGTAGGAAATTATGTGAGAGATCTGTGTGCCCTATACGAAGACAACAGATAACCACTTCTTTGAAACGTTCCTGGCGGGTGCAGGACTGCCACTCGCCTAAAACTGGCTTTACTAAGTGTAGTTTGTTTTTTACCTCATTGTTCTAAGATGACTGCCAAGATGACTCAAACTTCTTTTCAAAAGAAAGGAATCATGTAGGGCCAAAACAAAAGCAAAAATCGCATACTGCATTTCCCCATACGCAAACCTTTCTTCTTATAGTGCCCGGTGGCACTATCCACACCCTTCTTTCCTAATCCCCATTCCACATGATGGAGTTCCGGGCTACCATCGACACAACTGCACCACCAACTTGCAATGGAGCCATAGAGATTTTGAGCATTAATATAAGCTTACTGAAGTGATTTCCCTCTATACCCCGCTTGTACGTCCAGGCCTGCTTTCCAAAACATGCTGATCGACTCCACTTCAAGTTTAAAAAAAAATAAGAAAAATGCGCAACAGTGGCAAGCATCTTGGGGATGTCAAAAAATCACATCCCCACAAAAAGCACTTCGAGAGCAGGAGCGCATAAGAGCGTAGAAACAGTCTTCCATAAGCGATATCGTCGTTTGCACATGAGGTATAGGAGAACGATAAGCCAACCTTTTGTGTAACTTCGCTCTGCAAGTGATAAGAAGTGTTTCCTTTGTTCTTTTGCTGCATGATCGGCATGCCAAATACAAAAGCCTAAGCCTGATAAGAGTGCAATTGCAAACTTTGTTGCCAGCAAATTTTCACCCATAGGTGACTGCTTGTCACTTCCGCGTATTATTCTATGGGGAAATTTGCCTCCGACCGACTTCGTAAATGAAACTCCACCTGATCGCTTGCTGAGAAAACTTCATTGTGCTCATGATCCAGGGCCTTATCAAAAGGCTCTGACAATGGTCCAAGGCCGCCTTACACAAAAATTGAAAGCCACGACAAAAACATGTCTTCGACGTCGCCTCTTCTTTGCAGTAAGGATGAAATATTAATTTCCGTTTCGCGAGAAGCTTGGTGAAGTATGTGCTGGCTAGGTTATTAGTAATAACGTTGGTTAATACCAATCAAGGTTCTACCCGTTATCAAAATATCTTATCTTTTGTAAGATCATGCACCTTGCAGTAAGAATTCGCTGTTCTTGGCTCGAGAATGCTTGCTGTTTGGCTAAAGGTACCGACTGTGACATTGCATAATATGTTTATTGAGCGCCGGGTTGGATCGATACGGTGTCTGACGCACAGATTAGAACATGAAGGCTGACAAAAGGAAGAGGATTAAGGTAAATTTATTTACAGTCATCATAACAAAATTGAGAATAGAAGAGAACATCCAAACACCACTGCTGTTTCTTGGGCTAGTTCGTTGTTCACATTGACGAAAACCTTCGCGCACAAAAAGACGGTGAAGTGAGGGAGGCAGAACACAGCGCCTTTGTCCTCGTCTCTTCGTGGGCTAAAGTTTTCGTCACCCGAACGCCCGCTGGATACTTGTACTGGCCTTCATAAGATGCGTACAAAACGAATAGGCTTTGTGGCTGTAGCCTAATCACTCTTCGTTCACAGAATGACGGTATATTCCTTTTCTAATCTTCCACTTTAGGCCGAAGGGAAATTTCTGCGCATTTGAGGAAGCCGGTGCATAGCCGGCGGCACCAGGCACCGAACCCACAACCTCCTGAAGCCGAGTGGGAGGGAGGAGGTTTATCCAATATAAGCAATGACTTTCACTTATTTCTCATTCCGTAACCGTAAATTCCGTGAGAGACTCAAAATTTCGTATTTAAGGCTATCTTTTTTTTCTGCGGCAGCTTTAAAACTCCGTTGATTTTACAAATGTGGGACAGTTCTGGTTCTTCATATCCCCTGAAACTCAAAATTCTCTTGTCAGTGTACGTAGAAGATCCTTAGGTGGCCGAAATTATTTTGGAGCCCTCCACTACACCATCTCTTTCTTTCTTCTTTCACACCCACCTTACTGCTTCGCTTATGGCGCGGTTGAGGTTTCCATCGTGAAGTCGAACAGTTACTGCACCATTTCCTTTCCTCTAGAATAATTTCGACCACCTGGGGATCTTTAAAGATACGGGCACTGACATATCGCACAGCACACCTGTGCCCTTTGCGTTCCGCCTCTATCGAAACGCGGCCGCCGCAGCCATGTTCGAACCCGTTTACTCCGGGTACCCGGGTACTCCGGCTCAGTTTCCGAGAGGCTTAACCACTAAGCGAACGCGGCAGCTGACAACGGACAATGCTTGCAAGTTCTATACACTCTTCCAGGACATCGCCTGCACTACGCATGCAGTCACCGCGACTAATGAAGATCACAAATAGAGGGCAGGAGAGCGACTACTACTGGTTAGTCACTTGGACATATGTCTATGCCTAGAATGTCTAGAATATCTCTTGAATGAAAGGCCACAGAACTCGACGTTACGACACATTTCTGAAAGGGCAGGGCAAAGATCTGCTTGCAAGCCTTATGTAACCTTCACTTTGAAAGTCTTGCCGCGGTTTCAAGTAAATGAGAACGAAGTAAGGTGGTCCGCAATAACTTGCATCGTTCCTTCAGGGTTAGA
Source organism: Amblyomma mixtum (assembly GCF_055824585.1). NCBI lineage: Eukaryota > Metazoa > Arthropoda > Arachnida > Ixodida > Ixodidae > Amblyomma > Amblyomma mixtum. The sequence goes on from NC_143013.1 coordinate 287,009,360, forward strand.
TCACTCCGGCCATGCAAGCGGCCTTTGTAGATTCTACATCACCACGAAACGAGAGACTACACATTTTAAGGTATCGTGCCACCTCAAAGTATTTTCTCTATTTCAGATCTTGTGCTCCAACCATTCAGAGCGTACCAACACTTCAGTCAGTCAGAATTTGATCCACTAAGAATGCGTGCGGCCAGACGGTATGTCGTGAAATACAGGTTTAATACAAAACGTGCACAATGCTTCCGACGACAAAGAGCAAAGGCCATAGACACAAAGCGCTATACTGATTTTGTAACACGGCTCAAGCGCGAAGCCAACGGTCGTTTACTAACCAGGTTCCACAGTGCAAGTCACACGGGAGGAAACCGTGGCCCTCTTTAATGAGTAATATTAATGATTACTAAAGATGTCACCCTGGTTGTTCACATAGCACGCTAATAGAAGTTGTAAAGGAAGAAAAGCACGTGAACAAAATTTTTACACACACATTTACACAAACAGGATTTTCACATTGTGTGTTTAAGACCAGTTTGACGAAGGAAACGAGAAATAAAAGGGTTTTCGTGCCATGTAACGCTAAAGCTGCGTCACGCCAAAAACCAAGTATACATACGCCACGCACACTGTACAGCACTCTAGGAAATGTATCACAGTTTTCAATGCGCTACAGGATGCTGAAAAATTACTGCAGCTGCAGGTTAAGGGTTCAGCGGTCTCATACACATAGCCAAGTAGTGTTGCATGCAGTGCAGTATCATTATTTTGAAAGGGAAGGGGGGGGGGGGGGGGCGAAATACGTTGTTTGTGTTAGCACCTTCTAAATGCAACTGCGCATGTATTAAGACGAACCGGCTTCTCGTGTTCATTTGATACTGTGGTGAGCATTGAATTTTATTGAAAAATTTAATGGCAATGCTTTTCTACTAATACTCTAGCTGTAGCCCCTCCATATTTGGTTCTTAGCGAAGACGAGAACTATAACACCCATTCACTGCATCAGCATGGAGGCCTTTGTGCAAATGCTGACCCCCTTGTCGCCGATCATCTTCATTTGTAACTTGACCTCTAACTGCAGAAAAGAAAAGGGTTTTAGGAGTAAATATCAAAATCACAGACAACATCACATGAGAAATAAACACAGGAAGTATATGTAAAAAGACAAATCGGCACTGAAACCAAGTGGTAAGTGAGATATTCATACATGATATACTCTCCTTTATTCATTAAAGTCTCTCTCTTTATCATATGATAAAGTAGCTGAAATCGCCGAGGTATCTGGGCGAAAAATGTCAGCTGACAGAGAAAATATACAAAGGTATCATACGATGTTATGCGACCAATTTGCTTCAGCAATATCAAGTGTAAAATTCGAGTTTACATTCCCACTGCGTCTCCGAATTTCTTTCCACGGTCGCTTTTTCATTCCGCTGCTATGTGAACATATATGGAGGGTGGAGGTCGCTGGAGAGTGGAGGTGGGCGGAGGCTTGTAGGTGGGAGATGCATTTTTATTGGTCGGTGCCCGGAAGTGTACCCACTGCCCTGAGGTGTACCCACTGCCCTGAGCTGTACCCACTGCCCTGAGCTGTACCCACTGCCCTGAGCTGTACCCACTGCCCTGAGCTGTACCCACTGCCCTGAGCTGTACCCACTGCCCTGAGCTGTACCCACTGCCCTGAGCTGTACCCACTGCCCTGAGCTGTACCCACTGCCCTGAGCTGTACCCACTGCCCTGAGCTGTACCCACTGCCCTGAGCTGTACCCACTGCCCTGAGCTGTACCCACTGCCCTGAGCTGTACCCACTGCCCTGAGCTGTACCCACTGCCCTGAGCTGTACCCACTGCCCTGAGCTGTACCCACTGCCCTGAGCTGTACCCACTGCCCTGAGCTGTACCCACTGCCCTGAGGTGTACCCACTGCCCTGAGGTGTACCCACTGCCCTGAGGTGTACCCACTGCCCTGAGCTGTACCCACTGCCCTGAGCTGTACCCACTGCCCTGAGCTGTACCCACTGCCCTGAGCTGTACCCACTGCCCTGAGCTGTACCCACTGCCCTGAGCTGTACCCACTGCCCTGAGCTGTACCCACTGCCCTGAGGTGTACCCACTGCCCTGAGCTGTACCCACTGCCCTGAGCTGTACCCACTGCCCTGAGCTGTACCCACTGCCCTGAGCTGTACCCACTGTCCTGAGCTGTACCCACTGCCCTGAGGTGTACCCACTGCCCTGAGGTGTACCCACTGCCCTGAGGTGTACCCACTGCCCTGAGGTGTACCCACGGCCCTGAGGTGTACCCACGGCCCTGAGGTGTACCCACTGCCCTGAGGTGTACCCACTGCCCTGAGGTGTACCCACGGCCCTGAGGTGTACCCACGGCCCTGAGGTGTACCCACTGCCCTTTGTCTGTACACAGCGAGGAACCCTTTCTTTGGTTGTCGTCGTTGAACCGCAGTATTTTCAGTCATGCACCAACTCGCTTCACAGGACGTCATTCTGAGAATGAAGTTCCTAAAACTCGCGAAGCACCTACGCGAGATTACCCCCTGTAATCCGCCCCTGGACGAGCATGGTTGCCTCCCTTATAAATCCTGTATTGCCTTCCTATAGATATTTATTTTTGTCTATTCATAGTTTATAGTCTGTCTGTAGAAAAAAGTCTACTAAAAATGTATGGCCATAAATATATACATTGCCAAGGACTGTCTCTGCGATTCGTATTGCCTATAGACTAGCCTACAGGATATTTCTATAGAAAGTGTATAAATTCTATAGCAAGAAGTAAACGAACAGTCTATAGACTGCTTACAGAAGTTTTTGTAAGGGCTGCTCACTGTGCGCTGCACTTGAAGCACAACTTCTCGCGTAAATGTGACGCCAGCGACCGGAACAGCTGCTCAAGTCGGAGCCACCCGCCCACAATATGATATTTCCCCAACATAACGCTATGCCACATATCAAGCCGATAAGAGCACACGCATTGTCTAGCCCCGTCATCATGCCACCAGAAGGCTGAAAATAGTTGGCACATCGGTGTGGCTACGTGAGTGATATTTATCTAAGTCTTGCTTTTTTACAGCGCGGCAGCGTAATCTTATTATGGAAGTCAGACCACTTTGATCAGCTGTTATCGGGCATGAATGATAAGGAAAAAAAATGTCCCGGAAATTATCACCCCCCTCCCCCCATTAAATGGCACGAACATGAACATGAGGAGAGAGAATGATAAAGTTCGATAAAAAAAAATTTCGGCCACATATGTCGTGCTGATTTTTATGACGCGGATGAAAAATGAAACAACACACGTACAGTCCGCATGTGTAGCACACGCGAATATGGACACTCGACGCCGCTCTCACGATCAAGTTACACCCTTTCTGGCAAGAAAACCAGAACCTTATGAAAACACGAAAATGACCCTTAATAACTGACTTCCAAGGGCGAATTATTTCAAGCCGAGTGCTGCTTCCTACGCGCAGTGCCTTTCAGTTCTACTAGTAAGAGGGCTAGAATGCCTTCTTAAGCATCAAACGCATGCAGACTAGGTCGATGCTTCGGCCATGTTACATGTCAAGCTTCGCACCAAGCGTCGCAATAGTTGAATTTTCTCCGCTACTACGGAAGTTTTCTCAAGCTTGCATGTACTCATTGGACAAATACAAAGTTCGGACTAAATAAGAAATAAAAAAATGCCTGCCCTTGATGCTGATTAGAGAGACCACAGACCCGAACCACATACATGAGTCATGGGTGACCGATGCGGAGTTAACTGGGAGTTTTCTTCACGACAAACTTCACCATCAGATGGCGACGGAACCAAGCTCGAAAAACCTCCCAGACACGCTCATCACAGGAGAAAAAAAATTCAGGGGGGCACTTTGTTGACCTGAAGTGCGGTGAGGCGAAAGCCTTAAGCGCGGTGTTTCTGCTTGTGTCACTGATGCGCTAAGATATTAGGCTTCGCCTCTAAGAGTGAAACGCGACAGCGTCTTGCAACGCTGCCAGGTAGTCCAAGTCCATAGAACGCGATCGCCCGTTCGGTTCTACGTCTTGCTCGCTGGCGCTGCGAGCGCCCGCTTGGTCAGACGTGCCTGCGCACGGCTCCGTGTTTCGATGCTGATATCCGGAGAAATCTCGCCCATCGACCAGGGATGTTTGGATAATCGAACGTCGGAAGTCACCAGGACCACGAGAATACCAAGTTTTCCGAGACGTGAGTCCGAATTTCCAAGAAATCACGAATTTACTTCCAGGCCAGAGCTAAGCCTCACCCGGGCGCCCAATCGGGCGCGAGGCTCCGGCAGGTGCGGCGCGACGCAGCGGCGCCCCTAGCGGGAAGAGCAGCAAGCGCCGTCGGTGCGTCACCCGCCCGCGAAAATTTGAATTTACGCAACCATGGAAGTGGTCGAGGGCAGCGCAGTGGACCCGCAAGAGTTCACCGTACCAGGCCAATGGTTCCAAAGCAAGGGAAAGAAGTATGTTCCACTAGAGAAGAGCAAGAAAGAAATTGAGACCGAACAATACAGGCTCAAGCAAGCCGGGAGAAGATTGGCGGCCATGTCGGTCGAAAAACAAGAGACTAGAATACCAGAGGGAGCTGAGAAGATCATCATCCGTCCTAGCGGAGGACTTGACAAGCTCCTCAAACGTGGAATCGCATACCTGACCAACGTCATCATAGCGTCAGCGGGTATAAATACTAACGAAGTAGGCGAGGAAGACGTTGTCATTCCCAACAGGAAACAACATTCAATCCTCATCGCCACCACGAGCGGAGAGAGAAAACTGAAATATGTCAGCATGAGCCGAATCAAGCTTGGAGAAGACATCGCGGTTTTCGCCTACGTGGCCACGCCAGATGACTGTGGCAAGGGGGTGGTACACGGCGTCGATGGAGAATTTACGCAAGAAGACATCATGAGAATGCTAAGACGCAAGGCGAACCCCGAAATCATCGGGGTCAGAAGATTAGGGAAGGACTCCACATCAATACTAATTCTATTCAAAGAAAGCAGAGTACCAAGAACGGTCATCCTAGGATGGGCCCCACACAGATGCTACCTATACCGGAAGAAATATGAAGTCTGCATAGCCTGTGGCCGACTCGGTCACCGGATTGACGTATGTCCGGACCCAAAAAACGTCAAATGCCGTGGCTGCGGGCAGGAAAACCCTTCCGAAAACCACTCCTGCACGCCGAAATGCCAACTCTGCAGCAGAGACCACATACTCGGAGACAGCAAATGCAAGCTAATACATCGCACACCGTACGAGGTCAAGAAAAGATACTGGGAGAAGAAAATGAGAGAACAGGAGGCCGCGGCAGGAGCCAGCGACCGATCGCAACAGTCACGGGTGCACCAGAGCCGCCCACGCACTAAACCAGGCAGCGAGGGGAGCGGCTATATAGTTCGGGACAACTCCTTTCCGAGTCTAGGAGGAGAACAACGACAAACTTCCCGGGGACGGAGCGCCTCCAGAGGAAGAAGCAGATCCAGGAGACGTTCGAGCTCGAGAGACCGGACCTCCAGCCGGGCCCGGGGAGGATCAACGGCCTGGGGCGGCGAAAGCAAAGGGGTGAGTTTCGCGAACATGGTCTCCCAGAGCGATGCCAGCAATAATAAGAAAGATAAGGAAGATGAGGGAAATAGAAAGACTAACGAATATCGTTAAAAATATGAGTGATACGATCTCCAGTCTTAAGAGGGAGATACAAAATCTAAAAACAGCCCTGACTACGGCAGAGGCTAAGCCAACGGCAGTTGTAAGCACTCCCCAAACAGGGACACCATCCCTGGTAGCAGCTAAAGCACAAACCTCACTAAATAATAGCCAGGAGAGCGAAAGTAACATGGTGGTCGAGGATGCCGTCCCGCCCCCATCCAAGCGCAGAATCAGGGAAGAGAGCAACTCAGACCTGACTGTGGACGAAAAGCTAAACAAGCTAGAAGCCAAAATGTACAGACATTTAAAAAATTTCGCAAAGGAAAGGGATAGGAAACTAGAGGATTTTGCTAACCAAATCCAGAACCAAATGCAGAACCATTTCCATTTAATAACTGAGGCACTTCAGCAGCTCAAGGGGGAAAATTCCGTCATACATGCGCGGCTCGCTAAGCTTGAGGAGAATATCGTCAAGCTTAGCAATGGACAGATCACGCAGTAGTACCCAAATTTGGCAGTGGAACTGTCGCGGATACCGACGCAAGCTGCCGGTGCTATAAAGCGCCTTGTCGATGCTCGATACAGCCCCGCTGGCAGTTGCGCTGCAAGAGACCGGCGGTCCGGCTAAACTGCAAGGTTATCAGGTTTTCCATAGCAATAGGGGAGACAAGTCAAGGGTATCAACATTAGTCAAGAGAAACGTAGCAACAATAGAGCACGATCTAGAAGACAACGTAATCGAAAACGTCTTCGTGGAAATTTTAACAGGAAAGAAGGGAGAATCAAACACTTTTCTCTTAAACATATACAGCCCACCCAAACAGAGGAAGGTTAGGTTTAGGGCGATAATTAACAAAGCACTTAAAATAGCCGAAAACCAACCCCTAGTCATAGTAGGCGACTTCAACGCCCATCACCCGGAATGGGGGTACCTGAAAGAAGACCCAAAAGGGAGACAATTATGGGAGGATATACACAACCTGTGGGACTTACGATACTAACAGATTCGGAGCACCCCACACGAGCCGGAAATAGCGTCAGCGTGGACACTTCACCGGATTTAACCCTCGTTAGAAACGTAGGAACGGCGAAATGGATTAACACGGAACAGAACTTAGGCAGCGATCACTATGTCATAGCAACAGAGATAAGAACCAAGAACAAACAAATTGGCAAGAAACAAACCCCTACGACGATCACAGAGTGGGACCACTTTAGGGAGCTCAGAGGAAACAGAGACGAGACAGTCATAAATAATATCGGAGAGTGGTGTGAAGCAGTTAAGAAGGATGCCAGAAAGGTAACCAAAGTGCTAGACGTGGAAAAAGCCCCCGAGATAGCGGACAGCCGACTACTACACATGTGGGAAGCCAAACAAGGCATGGAGCGCCAACTAAAGAAACAGGGCAGGAACAACCGCAATCTCAAAAGAAGATTGGCGCGGCATAATAAAGAAATAGAGGATTACGCGTTTAAACTGTGCGAACAAAACTGGAATAGCAAATGCAACGAAATGGAGAGGAGCATGAATCTCCCCCAGACGTGGAACATTCTTAGGCATCTCATAGACCCCAAAAAATCCAAGACCCAAGCAAAAGTTACAATGACCAAAGTTAGACACGCGTGTGGGGAATACGATGACGAAAGCTTCATACGTAAACTAGCTGAAACCTACATAGGAGACACAAATAAAAGCCGGCTTCCCGATTATGAAGGAGCCCCGAACGAGGCCCTGGACGCGCCCATTACGGTAGCCGAGGTAAGGGCTGAAATAGTCAGAATCAAAACCAGATCGGCTCCTGGTCCAGACGGGATTACGAACACAATGTTAAGGAACCTCGACGACAACTCCATAAAGGCCCTCACAGGTTACATGCAGGAGTGCTGGGAGAAGGGCGAGATTCCCCCGCAATGGAAAACGGCCACCGTGGTCCTAATACCTAAGCCTGGGAAGCAGCCGCAGATAGGGAACCTCCGACCTATATCCCTCACATCGTGCGTAGGAAAACTAATGGAGCATGTCGTCCAAACCAGAATATCGAATTACATGGAAAAGAATAGGAAGTGGCCAGATGAGATGTATGGATTCCGACCACATCTCAGCACACAAGATGTCATGCTGCGACTAAAACATGATATCATTGACTCTAGAACCAAGGATGCAAAGGTTATCCTAGGTCTCGATCTCAAAAAAAGCCTTTGATAACGTCAAACATGGGGCAATATTGAAAGGACTAAGCCACGCCGCAGTAGGCCACAAAACCTATCGCTACATAAGAGACTTCCTTACAGATAGAACTGCGAGCATAAGCTTCCAGGAGATTAAATCCGGAGAAATAAAGCTGGGAAGCAAGGGAACCCCTCAAGGGTCGGTGCTATCACCCATTCTCTTTAACATGGCCATGAGAGAACTCCCGGGGGAACTTGAGAAAATTGGCAACCCAAACTTAGAATATAGCCTGTATGCGGACGACATTAATCTATGGATCAACCGAGGAAGTGATGCAGAGATTAACCAAACCCTACAAGCAGCTGCCAATATAATTTCGATGTATGCAGAAGAAAGGGGCTTAGAATGTTCGCCCGAAAAATCTGAAATATTCATATATAACGATAAGGCTCTGAGGAACAAACCACCCTCGGAAATTCAGATTTCTGTAGGAGGAAAGGAGGTACCCAAAGTGGACACAATCAGAATCCTAGGCCTTTATATGCAATCAAATGGAAAAAAACATGACAACCATCAAACAGCTTGAGAGCCACGTGATGCAGACCCTCAATCTCATCAAATGTGTCTCGAGCAAAAGAGGCGGTCTTAAAGAAAAAAACCTACTTAGGCTCATGCAAGCTTTCATAATAAGTAGAGTCAGCTACGCTACGCCGTACCTAAATCTCAAAGCAGCAGAGAGGAACAAGATCGACGCTCTCATAAGGAAGTGCGTCAAGAAAGCTCTAGGCCTGCCCATGTGCACATCCTCGGAAAAACTCCTATCACTGGGCATACATAACACGCTTACAGAGCTCGCAGAAGCGGTCCATACATCACAGCTAGAGAGACTCAGCATAACACATGCCGGAAGAGCCACACTAGCCAAAGTCGGACTCAACACAGATAGGGGAACTAGACAGAGGGAGGATATCGACATGGAGATTAGGAGCAATCTCAGGATTCCCCCCTTACCCAAGAACATGCACCCAGAAATAAACAAGGAAAGAAGACAAAAACGGGCACAGGTGATAGACCGCATCTACGGTGACAAGCCTGAGGAGGAGGTCGCCTACGTAGACGCAGCGGGTGATATACATAGTCAGTACACGACCGTCGCGGTAGTGAACGGAGCAGGTAGCCTCATTACGGCCGCAACCGTCCTAGGGACAAACACTGAGACGGCGGAGGAGGTCGCAATAGCACTAGCTTGCGTCGGTTCCAAAGCTAAATACGTCATAAGCGACAGCAAAGCTGCAGTCCAAAATTTTAGTAGAGGGAGAGTCTCTCCCCTCGCTGCCAAAATTTTAAGACAAGAGACATTGAATAGAACAATCAATATAATCTGGACCCCCGCGCACGAATCTGTCCGTGGCAACGAGGCGGCCCACGAGGTGGCTCGAGATCTCTACCACCGAGCTGCACACGACGGTCCACCGCTCGCAGATCACGGGAGAGAAGGGCGACTAATTTCCTGTCAGGAAGTTACAGAATATTATAGACAACATCGCAGGTACTTTCCCCCGCCTAGCATAGCACTCAACAATCAACAGGCGGTGGCGTGGAGGCGTCTACAAACAGATGTCTACCCACACCCAATTCTATGCAAACATATAATTCCTGAAATAGAAGACGATAAGTGCAAGAAGTGCGGAGCGAGAGGGTCCCTCGACCACATAATATGGGAGTGTAGCCAATCCCCAGGCAGGGCGAAGAACGTTAATAGTAGAGACGCCTGGGAGACCTTGCTCCGGAGCTCGGACCCTGAGCTCCAGCTCACCGCCGTCCGACTGGCTGAAGAGGCCGCCGGTATACAAGAGATTCCGGCCAGCATCTGACGCGACTACCCCATGCGGCCGGATCTCTCCTGATCCTCCTCCCTAAACTGAGGGTATGGGACAGGGGAGGTCTGGGTGAGGTAGTCTCATTCTGTTGGACAATAAATGTTTTTCACTCACTCAATCACTACGTCTTGCTCGTCGGTAAATTGGTTTTTGAGGAAAGGTAATGTATCTGTCTCTCATATATCGGTGGACACCTAAACCTCGCCGTAACGGGAAGGGAGGAAGATGGGAGTAAACGAAGACGCCGTATTCACTAGACGCGCCATCGAACTGGCATGGCGGAGTGGTTAGCATGCTCGTCTCGCTATCCAGAAACCGGGGTTCGATTCCCGAACTCGACCAATTTCCTACTCTGTTTTGTTTATTTATCTGGCCTGACTAGAAAGGTTAATTGGGCTAACTGGGTAATTAAGCTGTAAGACGGGGGTTTATTAAAGGCACTGGGACCTTATTAAAGGAGCAGGGCGGCAACAGTCTGCGGTCAGCCAAAGCGAGCCCAAAGCACGCGCAGCGATGGCACTGCCGCCGCTGCACAGAATGTTCGTCTTCGTCTTTACAATTGCCCCCGGGGAGAAAAGGAGCCAACCTGGCGACTCAGGGCGCAGGCAGGACGGCTGGGTCGTAGAATGGCTTGAGGCGCTGGACGTGAACAGTCTCGCGTCCACGACGGCGGCGATCAGAAGACGGGTTGAGAGGTTCGACAGTGTAATTAACTGGAGATGTGCGCTCCAGTACGCGGTATGGGCCATGGTACTTGGCAAGAAATTTTGATGACAAGCCCGGATCATTTGTCGGAATCCAGAGCCACACAAGGGAGCCGTTGGCGAAGTGTGGTGTTGTTTGGCTGAGGCCATGCGGGATTTCTCTCTGCACTGGGTGTCAGTCGTGAGAGCACGGGCGATGCGGCGACAGTCTTCGGCGTGCCGGGCGGCTTCAGAAAGAGGTGTATACTCGGAAGCATCGGGTTGGTACGGGAGAATGGTGTCGATGGTAGCAGAAGGGTGACGGCCGTAAAGGAGAAAGAAAGGAGAAAAACCGGTAGTGGACTGCGTTGCGGTATTGTACGCGTAGGTTACATACGGAAGGACAAGATCCCAGTTTGACTGATCTGAAGAGACATACATAGACAACATGTCACCGAGGGTACGATTAAAGCGCTCGGTGAGACCGTTGGTTTGCGGATGATATGCGGAGGTGGTTCGATGAATTATATTGCACTTGGTGAGCAGTGCTTTCACAACATCCGACAGAAAGACGCGGCCTCTGTCGCTCAGCAGTTCGCGAGGGGCGCCGTGACGAAGGATGAATCGGTTTAAAATAAACGAGGCCACCTCTGAGGCTGTGGCGGCTGGAAGGGCTGCGGTTTCGGCATACCTTGTCAAATGGTCAACCGCGACGATAGCCCAACGGTTGCCGGCCGAAGTGTACGGGAGGGGACCGTATAAGTCAATGCCGACGCGGTCAAATGGGCGTGGCGGGCAAGGCAGCGGCTGCAATTCTCCAGCAGAACGATGAGGAGGTGGCTTGCGACGTTGACAGGTAAGGCATGACCGCACGTATTTGCGGATGAATGTGTACATGCCACGCCAATAATATCGTAGTCGGGTGCGATGGTAGGTCTTGAACACTCCGACATGACCACACTCCGGGTCAGCATGAAAATGGGCGCAGACTTCCGAACGAAGGTGACGAGGAATAACTAGCAACCACTTGCGGCCGTCGGAGGTGTAGTTGCGGCGATAAAGGAGGTTATCACGTATTGAGAAATGGGAAGCATGGCGGCGAAGAGCGCGCGAAGGCGAAGCAGCCGTAGGGTTGGTGAGGAAGTCAATAAGAGAAGAGATCCATGGGTCGGCACGCTGCGAGGAAGGCATGGCGCTGATGTGAAGCATCGGTGAGGAGGCGTCGAAGGCGGAAACGCTGGAAATATTGGCTGGAAGTGGGCAGCGGGATAGAGCATCGGCGTCTTGATGTTTGCGGCCAGTACGATACACGACGCGAATATCGTACTCCTGGAGGCGAAGGGCCCACCTCGCGAGGCGACCGGATGGATCTTTCAGAGAGGAAAGCCAGCATAGCGCATGGTGGTCGGTCACGACTTCAAACGGGCGGCCGTAGAGGTAAGGGCGGAACTTGGTAAGGGCCCAAACTATCGCCATACACTCTTTTTCAGTGACCGAGTAGTTAGATTCAGCCTTTGTTATCGTGCGGCTGGCATAGGCAACGACATATTCGATGAACCCAGATTTGCGTTGTGCGAGTACGGCGCCGATGCCTACCCCACTTGCGTCAGTATGGACCTCGGTAGGTGCGTTTGGGTCGAAATGGCGCAGTATCGGCGGTGCGGTGAGGATACGGCGCAAAGAATCGAAGGCGTCGTCACAAAGTGGGGACCACTGTGAAAGATCGGAACTGCCGGACAGAAGTTGGGTCAAAGGTGCAGCAATTGAGGCAAAGTTGCGTATAAACCTACGGAAGTAGGAGCACAGACCCAGGAAGCTGCGCAGATCTTTGATAGAAGTAGGTCGAGGAAACGCAGCCACAGCACGAAGTTTAGCCGGGTCCGGACGGACACCGTCCTTAGAAACAACGTGGCCTAAAATGGTAAGCTGGCGGGCGGCAAAATGACACTTCTTTAAGTTGAGCTGAAGGCCGGCGTCAGAGAGGCAGGTCAAAACGTGCTTCAGTCGGGAGAGGTGAGAGTCAAAGTCAGGCGAAAACACGACGATGTCGTCGAGGTAACAGAGGCAGGTCTTCCACTTCAGGCCACGCAGAATGGTATCCATCATCCGCTCAAAGGTGGCAGGAGCATTACAAAGGCCGAAAGGCATCACAGTAAATTCATATAGGCCGTCAGGGGTTACAAAGGCTGTTTTGGGGCGATCGGCCTCTTCCATGGGTACCTGCCAGTACCCGGAGCGTAAATCTAAAGAAGAAAATATTTCGGCACCTTGCAAGTAGTCTAGCGCGTCATCGATGCGTGGCAGGGGATATACGTCCTTGCGCGTGATCTTGTTAAGGCGGCGGTAGTCTACACAGAAACGGATGGAGCCGTCTTTCTTTTTGACAAGCACAACTGGCGAAGCCCAAGGACTGCTTGAGGGCTGGATGACGCCGCTCTTGAGTATTTGGTCGACTTGATCTTCAATCACTTGGCGCTCGGTTGTCGACACACGATAGGGGCGCTGCCGTAGAGGAGCGTGGGCACCTGTGTCGATGCGATGTGTGACAGTCGAGGTTTGGCCAAGGGAGCTGTGATGGCAGTCGAAGGAGGCGCTGAACTGGTGGAGCAAGTGGAGAAGCTGCGTGCGCTGCGGCGGAGGAAGATCTGCGTCGATGGAGCGGAGAAACAGTTTTGTAGAGGAAGGAGTGGGCGTAGAAGATGGTGGGCTGAGCGCAGTGAGACTGATGTGAGATGTTCCGTCAGTCTCCTCACTGGTTATAATAGACGCGATGGGTTGGACACTGCCGACACATTCGCCACTGCGCGAAGCACTAGGGCAGGAGAACGGGTTACAGACCCACAGTACGGATAGGCCAGCAGAAATAGTCAGAACGGCGTAAGGCAGGGGAAGACACTTCCGGCGGAGAAAACTATGAGCGGGCGTAAAAAGTACAGTGTCATCACGAAGAGGGTCACAACAGAGGCGCACAAGGACGGAAGAGCACGGAGGCAGGTCGACGTCTTCGGCGACGAGGGCTTTAATACATGGCGACGAGAGAGCAGCGTCCGGCAGCGATTGGGGCAAGGCAGAGAATCCGACTTCAGCGCGAGCGCAATCTATGACCGCAGCATGACGAGACAGGAAATCCCAGCCCAAAATAACATCGTGGGAACAAAACGGCAGGACGACGAACTCGATCGTATATAGGACGTCCTGAATCAAAACTCGTGCTGTGCAAGCTGCTGACGGCTTGATGTACTGAGCGCTGGCCGTGCGCAGCGAGAGACCGGCAATTGGCGTCTAAACTTTCTTCAAGCGGCGACAAAGTTTTGCGTCTATTACTGAAATTGCGGAGCCAGTGTCGACAAGGGCCATGACAGAAATTCCCTCGACCGAAACGTCAATAAGGTTCGCAGGTGACAGCTGAGGTCTTTGGTAGTTCGACAGGGACGCAGTTCTTGCCTCACGAACTGCGGCATCTAGTTTTCCTCTTGAGAATTATTAGGTCGACGACGCATCGGAGAGATGGAGCGGCGTCGCGGCGAAGGGGAACGGCGATCGGCAAGTGGTGAGCGGTCGGGGGAGAACGGACGAGTCGACGGACGGGACTCAGCAGACGCAGAGTACTGACGCGCTGGAGGCCAGTACCCGACCGGCGGTGCCGAGACTGGGAGACGGCGACGACAATAGCGGGCTACGTGCACAGGCAATCCGCAGGTGTAGCAAATAGGCCGGTTATCCGTCGTGCGCCAGGGATCTCGGCCTCGTGGAGAGGGTCTCATATAAGGTGTCGGCGCTGGTACGGGCACTGACACTGTAGGGTACGTAGGCGGCTGAGTTTGAGCAACGACCTCGGCGTAAGTCAGTGGACGGGTGACAGATCTTGGGACGACGTTGGCATAACTCGGAGGCGTGGCGACAGGTCTGGGAGCGGCGTGAGCGTACGTCAGTGGAGCAGCGACATGTGATGGTGAATGGGCGGACGGAAGCGCCTCAGCAACCTGCTCGCGAATAGCATGTTGGAGAGCCGGGGCCAAATATGGTGGCGACCCCTGAGGGCTAGGCAAAAGAGAAAGCTGACGGGCCACCTCCTCACGCACAAAGTCTTTGACTTGCTGCAGCAGAGAGGAGTAATCAGCCTCGGGTGTCAGTCCAGCAAGTGACTCTACATGAGCTGAATGCTGACGAGTCAGGACCCGCTGCTTCCGCAGCTCCTCGAAGCTCTGGCACAGCGTGATGACTTGTGAAACGGTGCGCAAGTCCCGCGCTAGCAGCATTTGAAAGGCGTCATCATCAATACCTTTCAGGATCTGCTTTATCTTGTCAGCTTCCGTCATGCCGACGTTCACTCGGTTGCAGAGGGCGATTACATCTTCTATGTAGCTAGTGAAGCTTTCGCCGACCTGCTGCGACCGTTCACGCAAGCGCTGTTCGGCACGGAGTTGTCTGACGGCTGGGCGACCAAACACTTCGGGGAACTTCGTCTTGAAGGCCGACCAAGTTCCAACGTCCCCTTCATGGTTGCGGTACCATAAATTGGCGACACCGGTAAGATAAAAAATGACATTGTTTAGCTTAGTCTCGTCGTCCCATTTGTTATAGAGACTCACACGTTCGTAAGACGCGATCCAATCTTCCACGTCCTGCTCATCTGTTCCGCTGAAGACAGCCGGGTCCCGCTGGCGAAGGGAGCCGGCACAGATGACAGTCGGTGGACCTGCTTGCACGGCTTGATTTTGGGTGTCCACAGGCATAGCAGGTGTTGGAAGAGTGCGGTTACGGAGCTCCAGAGCCGATATCGTTACCCGGCGACTCCACCAAATGTAAGACGGGGGTTTATTAAAGGCACTGGGACCTTATTAAAGGAGCAGGGCGGCAACAGTCTGCGGTCAGCCAAAGCGAGCCCAAAGCACGCGCAGCGATGGCACTGCCGCCGCTGCACAGAATGTTCGTCTTCGTCTTTACAAAGCAATTAATTAAACTCAGTCACACTTACTTGGAGCATAACAATACAATCCCTTTAATTGGTTGCATGGTTGCTAGCCAAAGTACAATTGGCCCCGTTTGAAATTCGCCCACTATGACGTCATGACCGTTTCGACCAATCGAAAAGCGTGACATTTCTGTCGACAACTGCTGCTTACAACGATGAGGCATTAAAGGCTTCCGCCTTAAAATATTCCGTGCTCAGCAATTTTAAGGCGGAATCCTTTAATGCCTCATCGTTGTAAGCAGGAGTTGTCGACAGAAATTCACGCTTTTCAATTGGTCGAAATGGTCGTGACGTCACAGGGCGCAAATTTCAAACGGGGCCAATTGTACTTTGGCTCGCTATGTACTCTCGACCACTTAACGCGACCTCTTGCCAAGCTCTTCCCGGCGAATAAAATGTTTTACAATCAATCAATCTCGTAACAAATTAAAGGGATCGTATAGTGATGCTCCAACTCAGTGGGACTGAGTTTGGTTCATTGCTTAATTAACCAATTAGCCTAATTAAGCTTTCTAGTCAGACCAGATAAATAAAAAAAATCTGTGCCTCCCCCTTAACCGAGTAGGGTAAGCATGAAATGCAGAACGATGCAGAAGCGTACGCGGACATGACGAGACGCAGGCCTGACAACTGTCTAAAGTGCGTAGAGGCGAAAGCGTTTTCCGCACCACTTTGCCTATGTGACACTGGTGACGTCACCACTGGATTACGTCACACATAATTGATGACGAAGTAATGACAAATTACTAATTGGTGACTGATTTCTGATAATGACAAAATACTAATTAACTGCTAATTAATGACGCTTAAGCTTCGCCTTTAGGAGTGGAACGCGACAGCGTGTTGCAGCGCTGCCAAGCAGTCCACGGAACGCCACCACCCGTTCGGCGCGATGCCCATCGAACGCGACGCTTTTTGAGGAAAGGAAATGGCGCAGTAATTCTTGGTCATCTCGATGGACACCCGAACCGCACGGTAAAGGAAGAAGGGAGGAACGCCACCACCTGTTCGGCGCGATGCCTTGCCCTTTGAACGCAACGCTTTTTGAGGAAAGGAAATGGCGCAGTAATTCTCTGTCATCTCGGTGGACACCCGAACCGCAACGTACAGGAAGGGAGGAACGCCACCACCCGTTCGGCGCGAAGCTACCGGCGCTTGTATGCCGGTCCTGTAGGAGGGCTTAGAGAGTGTCTCGTTAAATCTCGTACGGTGCCCGGATGTTCTCGTTTCAGTGCCCGGATGAGTGGAATTCAGTGCCCGGATGTTGGCTCTCGGTCTCGGCGTGACGTCACACTGTCGACAACGGGAGCTAAAAGCATTTCATGCTTAATAAAACCGAGAAAGAATTTGGTCGAGTTCGGGAATCGAACCAGGGTCTCCGGAGTGCGAGACGAGCACGGTAACTACTCCGCCATGCCAGCTCGATGGTTTGGAATGAACAAAGGCGAGTCTAGCTAAATACGGCGTCTTCGTTCACTCCCATCTTCCTCCCTTCCCTTACGGCGAGGTTCAGGTGTCCACCGAGATATGCGAGAGAGATACATTTCCTTCCCGCAAAAACCAATTTATCGACGAGCAAGGCGTAGAGCCGAACGGGCGATGCCGTTCTGTGGATTCCCCGGCAGCGTTGCAGGACGCTATCGCGTTCCACATTCAGAGAGAGAGAGAGAAAACTTTATTTACAGAGGAATTCGGGGCACGCCCCAGGGTCCCCGCACGACCCCACTGCACTCAAGTGTTTATGTTCCGAAGGTCCATAACACTGGCAGCACGGCCGGTGGCGATGGTCTGCACGGCCGGGTCCTCCGAGCGCAGCAGGGTCTCCCAGTCCTCCCAGGTCTTGAGATTCTCTAGGTCCCGCGGGGGAGGGTCCGCCGGGCAGAGGGAAAGAATGTGGAGGGAAGAAGCGAAGGGTTCTGGGCATAGGGCGCAAGCAGGAGTGGGGAAGGAGGGATGATAGTGGGTTAGGGTAAGGGGCGAGGGGAGAGTATGTGTTTGTAATCTGCGCCAGAGTGTTGCGTGTCTGTTATCTAGGGAGGGGTGGGGCGGGGGGTAGAGCTGGCGAGAGGCTCTGTATGCCTGGGTCAGCTCACTGAATGAGTGCATGCGATCCTTCGTGAATCCCCGATCCGAGGCCACCTGAGCCCGGTTTAAAGAACCTCGGGCTAAAAGGTTGGCGGCCTCGTTTCCGGGATTCCCGGAGTGCGCGGGCACCCATATCAGCTCCACTTGGCGGGGCGGGGGGGCATCGGGCGAGTCCAGTATGCCAACAGCAGGGACATGGACTCGGCCTCGAGCAAAATTTAGAATCGCAGTTTTAGAATCGCTTAAAATGTACCGGGCTTCCGTGCGGGTTATAGCAAGGGCAATGGCGGCTTCCTCTGCAGCCTCTGGGGACGTGTCTGGAGGGAGAGGTAGTGTGAGGAGGGCGGATAAAGAGGAGTCCACCACAGCTGCTGTCGCTTCATCACCCGTGCAGGCAGCGTCCACCCACACGGCGTCCGGCTGGGGGCCGTACGCTCGATGGAGTGCCTTCGCACGGGCTTTACGGCGCTGCTCATTGTGGGACGGGTGCATATTCCTCGGGAGCGGCCTGATGAGGAGCTCTCGGTGAAGGGATCGTGGGATGGCGAGGAGGGTTGGGTCGTTGGCCGGTATTTTGATTCCGAGGGTGTCCAGGATATACCGACCTGTGGAGGTTTGTGTGAGCCTGATGTATTGGGCCTGTCGGTGGGCCTCCACCAGTTCCCCGATCGTATTGTGGAGGCCCAGGCCTAGTAATCTGTCTGTGGGTGTGTTGAGGGGAAGGTGAAGTGCTACCTTGAATGCCTTGCGAATCAAAGCATCCAAAGCGTTTATGTCATGTTTGGATAGATGTAAGTATGGGGTAGTGTACAGCACACGGCTGAGGACAAAGGCATGAATGAGGCGACATAGGTCGCGCTCTTTCATGCCTCTATGACGTCCAGAAACCCTGCGGATGAGGTGCGATATCGCGCCTACAACCTGCTTGAGTTTCTTGAGGGTGGTGGTGTTTTTGCCATCGTTCTGGATGTGCAGGCCCAATACACGGAGGGTTCCAACCTCAGGTACCGGGTCACCATTCAGTTCAATGGCAATGGGGGAGCGGGGGCAGCGGTGGTTTTTAGGCCGGATGAGGAAGAGTTCGGACTTCTCTGGGGAGCAAGACAGTCCGATGGTCCGTGCGTAATTTTGGGTGAGGGTGGCTGCTTCCTGTAAGGTGTTCTCTATGTCTCCGTCACTGCCGTGAGTGGTCCACAGGGTGATATCGTCAGCATAAAGAGTGTGCTTCAGGTGGGGAGTAGTGGCCAATTTTCGGGCGAGGGGGATGAGGGTAATGTTAAAGAGAAAGGGGGAAAGGACGGACCCTTGAGGGGTGCCGATACTCTGAAGAGTGTAGGAGGGGGAAGACAGAGGGCCGAAGTGTATCGCGGCCGTGCGGTCAGTGAGGAATGCTTGAATGTAGGCATACGTGCGCACACCCACATTCAAGGGGGATAGAGCAGTCATGATCGCCTGATGTTCAATGCGATCAAAAGCTTTGGAGAGATCCAAAGCTAAGACTGCCTTGGTGTGACCCGGAAGAAGCGAGTCGAAAATGTCGTGTGAGAGTTGCAGCATAGCGTCCTGTGCGGATAGATGGGGGCGAAATCCTACCATGCTATGCGGGTAAAGATTGTTGTCCGCCATGTGACTTGTGAGTCTCGCTAACACAACATGCTCTAGGAGCATCCCAAGGCATGAGGTTAGCGAAATAGGGCGAAGGTTTTTAAGTGTAAGTGGTTTGTTGGGTTTAGGTATGAATATTACCTTCGCGTGGCGCCAGGACTGCGGGAGGTTACCCTCCCTCCAGCACTGGTTGAAGTATTTCGTAATGTGGGTGATCGATTGGTCATCCAGATTACGGAGCATGGAGTTTGTGATTTGGTCTGCACCAGGTGCGGAGTTGGCGCGGAGAGTCAGGAGGGCCGCTCTGACATTCAGAGGTGAAGCTTAACATCGTAACCACACATCAGTGACACTAGCAGCAACACCGCGCCTCTCCGCGCTATAGGTCAACGAAGCGCTCCCCTGAATTTTTTTCTCAAACTAATTCCCCGCCTTACAAAGGCCTGCTACGCAATTCAAACGCGCAAGCTTGATACAAACGCGCCGCCTTTTTGGATGTGCACAGTTAAAATTTGAACGCGCAACTCTTCAGCCACCGGCACGCTTCCTTCCGAGGCGTCCTTAAGTGGACTGCACCTGAGGAGAAACCTTTCAAAGTGCTGCCTGTATTTCCAAGCTTTACTGCCAGATACTCTAAAGTGGTGATAAATTCCGCTAGCTAAGTGACTCTTTTAATTAGTAATCATAATATGAGAAACTGCAGGCCCAGAAAGAGGCAACAACGCCGATTTGTTTGAGGTTCTACAATATGTTAGTAGGACGAGAACTTTGAGGCTACGCAGAGAGTAAAGGCGCAGTAAATCTCTCCCTTCTCAGTGGACACCTGAACCGCGGCGTGAGGGATGGAAAGAATGAAGGAGGATGGAGTTGAAAACCACCTCGACGGGTGTCTTGGTACGACTGGCTGCGTTGACCTGAAGGAAAGGAAACTTCATTTTACTCTAGTGCTTTTTCCTGTGGTTTGGGGGCATCTTCAGAGACGTTCTCTTCTCAAAAGTCTTCTGTGTCGAAGTCGTCCACCTCTAATCAATGGTCGGTTGCCCTCAGTCCAGGGCTCTGCTGGCCACTGCCGCCCGTTGAGCTCGCTGTACCAGACCTTGTTGGTCTTCACGGTGGTCGCTGGACAGCAGAGTTTCCCATTGCTCCGCACTCGGGTTTTGTATTTTCAGGACCGCGTCTGTTTTGGCAGGCCCATGTGATGTGATATAGAGTGGGTTTTTCGCCGCACGAGGGACATTTGTCCGCGTATATCGTAGGGTGCACTTTGTAAGCTTGTGTAAGAGCCTGTTTGTAATTTTCTCTAAGTGACAGCTTCTTCTCTGCTGAGAAATTTGTGCGGCGGGGGATATCGCATTCTTCTGCCTCTGTAGTTTTCTAGTATGGCCGAGTATTCCTGGGGTGCTGGCGCGAGTTCCGTGGTCTCGTCGGTGTGCTGAGATCGTTTGTTTATGCTTGCGTGACGTCAGCAGGCATTGTCAGCTGCGACTGCGATAGTGGATCTGTGGTCGTGTGACGCGAGTGTATAAATTGCGCCTCTCCCGTAACCGAGAGTAGAGTAAGCATGGAATGTTTACGGGCCTAACACAGGCTCCATTGCTCGGCTTAAGCAGCTGTGACGGTGGCGGCATTGAAATCCAGGACGATGCAGAAGCGTACGCGGACACGACGAGACGCAGGCCTGACAAGAATGTATATGCAGCGCGTTCGAATACTACGCGAGCGTGTATACATCTGCCTGCCAGAGGGGGAAAGGGCATGAAGGCCCTGCGGCCGGTCTTTTACATGCGTGAGTGCAGGACCGCAGCGCCATCCTTTGGGGAGCGCGCGAAAGCAGTTTTTCAGCCGAAAGCCCTGGAGCTCCCCTCTTTCTCTAAGCGGCCTTCTCTCAAAGCCCCTAACAGATCACGTATGACAACGAAGTGTATTGTGGCATGTATGTGCTTTTTGCACGCGTTATTAGAAATCGGAAATTATAATTCCGTGCATTATCAAATGCACAGCTCGACTGATATCTTGATAAACATTGAGAAGACAATGGCAGCAGTTATTTTTTGTGACTCGTTTGGAGAGCAACCGGCGCTTGTATGCCGGTCCCGTAGGAGGGCTTAGAGAGTCTCGTTCAAACTCGCGAAGTCTCGTACGGTGCCCGGATGTTCTCGTTTCAGAGCCCGGATGAGTGGATTTCAGTGCCCGGATGATGGATCTCGGTCTCGGCGTGACGTCCCCACAATGCCGACAACGGGAGCTAAAAGCATTTCATGCTTAAAATTGGGAGGACACTTTGGCAACTAAAGTGTTGGGGACACTATGCCGAGGACACTATGCCGTGACGACTTCCGGTGGGTGTAACGTCACATCGTTCCCGTGGCTATATCGATACCCAAATTATCCATCTTTCCCGGATCTCAAGTGTTAATTACGCTTAATTACATATTTTTCTATCTAATTTGACACAAATCCAACGTTTTTCCGACCATTCTGTGACAATTTTCACTATGCCGTGACGACTTCCCGTGGATGTGGCGTCACAGAGTTCCCGTAGCTATATCGATGTCCGCGCTATTTCGACGCAATTTCGACATTTTTGCCTATAATTAACTAATTAACCTACAGTCAACAAACTTGCCTACTAGGTTCCTTTTTACCTCCTCTATCTGAAGCAACCAATGGTTTTCTTCTATCTTTTTTAGTTCCCGAGTTAAACGCGTATGACACGCTTTGTTAACAGACGACAGTATGAGCCATTAGAGGATTTCGCCTTAAAACGTCCCATACACAGCCATCCCTGGAGAAATAAGGCATGTTCGCTTCCTACCGGCGGTGCGTAGATGGGCACGTGCACCGTCATGGTGCCCTGGTACCGGCGGCCCTTGACGATGGGGCAAGGGTAGGCCTCCTTGCACAGGTCTCGTTCGATGCCCGGCACGGGAACCGTCAAGCCAAACAGCTGCATGGTGGGCTCCAGCCGCAACCACTTGCTGTCCTGGTCTGCACAGACCACCGAACAATACAATTAACAACATGCCGTCGAGAGCGGGAGAGATGCCCACTTTTCATAGGCGCTACATACCGCCACAGCCCATATGAGTGTGTTAGCAAAGTTGCATTACATTAACAAATTTCCATACGACGAAGAAACGCTACAGGCTGTGGGGCCCGCCGCACTGAAAAGAGCTAGCAAAAAAAAAAAAAAAGAGGTCGACAAATGCAGAAACTAGAAATGCGGACAGAAAAGGATACGCTTGTGCCATTAAAATCATCATCAGCCAGGCTAGTCCCGGTCAAAAACCAGCGCCAGCTCCGTCCGCTTCTTTTCTGTCGTTTTGAGTTATTTCCACTTCAACAGCCATTGGGAATGAAAAATGAGGGGATAATACCTTATTAGCATACACCCAAATGCAGCCACACGGCTACAAAGAAAAGCTATGCACCTTTCGCGGGGACTTCATGACTGAAAAAAAAAATTACCGACGATTACGTTACTTCCTAATGCGAAATTTGGGCGCAGCAAATAAGCTGTTTCACCTTTTCGATAGATTGAGGCAAAGAAATCGAGCAACACATGTATGCGCTATCACGGAATTAAGTTCGAGCCGGCGCTTTGACAACCGGAGACTCGCAGGAAGAGGGGGGAGGGGGGGGGGGGGGGGACGTGTACACCCAGCGGCAAACGATGGGGGCAGAAGCGCGCGCAGCAAGCGGACAACACGATAAAGGGAGGAGGGAAGAGATAGCAGCGACTGACTGATGCCGCTGACGCCGATAGTGAGTCAACCCCAGCTGCGGAGTTGGTTTCAGGGACAACGCCGCCGATGCCGACACAAACAATATGATACCCTCGCTTCCGCAGCGCTAAGAACCAGGTCTAGCCGTGGGAAGGTGGTCACGTATTCGTCGACGTGCCGGGGCCTACTTGAAATAACCGGCGCGTCGGCAACTGAAGAGCACCCTATCCGCCACACAAGAACAGGGGGGGACCCTTTCCTCCTCTTTCTGCATGGCGGCGACGGTGTTCTATGCAGTCACGTTATCTTGACTCTCTAGCGGCGTCAGCGGCATCCAGCGGTATCAGTCGGTCGCTGCTAGCGCTGGGGGGATGAAAGGGGGGCGGAGCTGGTTACGAGGCCGACGACGACGCGAAACCCAGGAACGGACGCCAAAGAGCTGCGCTCTAAAAAAATTCGCCCTGCTCTGCTGATCGAACCCATTATATGTGTGTCTCAGCTCTTTCAGGTTTCCGTATTGCAGTTTGTCATACGATCGAAGGTTTAGACTCTCCTATTATCCCTGCCTCTACTTTACTGAAAAAACTGCGTGGACACTTTGGCAACTAAAGTGTTGAGAGGCGTAAGCCGGGGACACTATGCCGTGACGACTTCCGGTGGATGTGACGTCACACCGTTCCCGTGGCTGTATCGATACCCAAATTGTACATCTTTCGGGAACTTTAGTGTTAACTACGCTTAATTAAACATTTCTCTTTCTAATTTGACACAAATTCGTCGTTTCTCCGACCATTCTGTGACAATTGTCACTATGCCGTGACGACTTGCGGTGGATGTGACGGCACACCGTTCCCGTGGCTATATCGACGTCCGCGCTATTTCGACGCAATTTAAACATTTTTGCCTATAATTAATTAATTAACCTACAGTCATCAAACTTGGCTTCTAGGTTTTTTTTTTCCTCCTCTATGTGAAGCAACCATTGGTTTTCTATCTTTTTCAGTTCCCGAGTTAAACGCGTGTGACGCGCTTTGTTAACGGACGACAGTATGAGCCATTAAAGGCTTTCGGCTTAAAACGCAGCAGTCTGCAGTCAGTACATGCGAAGCTGTGGCGAAGTGCGGCCTCGTGTTGAGAGCCTTCCAGTGTATTGTGTTTCGGCGCTTTCGACAGCTGATTGCCTGCGAACTATCACTGCGCTACACTGCTTGGAAGATAAGCGTTTGGAACGGCAACCACATACTGATCGTGTTGAAACTGCGAGTGATGCTTTTCTTTTGTTTTATGTCTGTTGTGTGCTCTTGCGTTATAGCTTTATAACCGCGTGTAAAGTACAGCGAATGCATTTCGCAATAACGCAGCCTAAGTTACAGCGCAAAGCGAAAAAAGGTCGAAGCGCGGTGTGGGGAGAAGGGGGCGGGTAAAAGTGATTTCGAAGCGAATGAGGGGACAACGCAGACGACAAAGCCAATATTAGTCAAACGAGAACCCTCTCTGGTCTGCTAGCTTTCGCAGAAGATGGTTTGGTTTGGTTTATGGGGTTTAACGTCCCAAAGCGACTAAGGCTATGAGAGACGCCGTAGTGGAGGGCTCCGGAAATTTTGACCACCTGGGGTTCTTTAACGTGCACTTACATCGCACAGTACACGGGCCTCTAGAATTTCTCCTCCAAAGAAATTCTAGCCGCCGCGGCCGGGATCGAACCCGCGTCTTTTGGGTCAGCAGCTGAGCACTATAACCGCTGAGCCACCGCGGCGGCTCTTTCGCAGAAGAGCAGCCAAAGCAAAAGGAGCAGCACCAAGAGTATAAAAGGAAACATCTCCTTCGGGTGTAACCTACAGCAAGACAATTCACACGGATTCGAAAGTTCTTTGAAATCTGCACAATCCCCAAACATTTCAGTGCTAGCTGAATTCAGCAGAACAAGATGTCAGCCTTCGTATTGCAAATGTGCCGTACAGAACAGAAGGCGTAGTCCTGACGGCAAACAGAGGAGCACAAGGGAAGACTTATACTTTTCGACTGTAAAACGCGCTAATGTGCAAGACGTAGCAGAAGCTTTTCCAGTCGTACGCAAGATCATCTAAACTACCAGTCAGACAACTCAAAAACGAAGCGCCAAACGTATCTTATGGTTCATTGGAGTTTAACGTACCAAAGCGACTCAGGCTATGAGGGACGCCGTAGTGAAGGCGACCACCTGGGGTTCTCAAGAATTTCGCCGCCGACGAAAGTCGACCACCGCGGCCGGGACCGAACCCGCGTCTTTGGCAAATGCATCTCAGAGGAGACCCTCCAGCCAATGACGTCTTTCGGTTGTAAAGACGTCGAGCTTAATCAGCCCCTTTCAACCTGGTGCGTGACATCACAGGCGCCTCATAGATCCAAGATGATTAACCACGGATTAAAAGCGGGGTCATGATAATCCGTTAATGCCATTTCCTGGGGGGTCGCCCTTGGGAATCAGCAGCGGTGGTCTAGTGGTTTGAGCATCCGCCTCGCATGCGAAAGGTGTGGGGTTCGATTCCCATACCGCCGGTTGACTCCCGGTGGTACGGTTGGTACAAGCTTTTCCCTGGCCTGGTGCTCAGCTTATCTGGGTTAAAATGCTTGGGAAAGAAGTGTCTGGCCCCACCTTTAGCAGACGAAAATACCATGTGCTAAATGGCTGTTTCGCCACAGCTTCCCATGAGCCAATAAAATACATCACAATCATAATTTGACGCACATATGCCGTTTCGCTCTTGATTAGTATTCGACTATAATTAAGTTTAGGTGCATTTCTCCGCGACATCGTGCGGCTGCTAGGAATAATAGACACTAGGAAAATTTTACAATATGGTGTGATACGATATGGCATGTTGCTGCAAAAAATATGAAAATTGGTTTTTCAGGAATGGAGGTGGCGCAGTAATTGTCTCACATATCTCGGTGGACATCGGAATCACGCCGTAAGTGAAGGGAGGAATGTGGGAGCGAAAGAGAGAAAGAGGTGCCGTAGTGGAAGGTTCCGGAATAATTTCGACTGCCTGGAGGTCTTTAACGTGCACTGTTCTATCCAGCGCAGCTTTTAATGCGAGAGGGTTAAGGCACCCGTACTGCCTAAAATCCGTCGTCGTCGGAGTTGTGAGTGAAAAATCCCCGGAGAAGGAACCTAAATGGGCCTCCTAGGTCACGTGCTCTTGTGACGTCATCACAACCTGCTCACCGGATTGTGACAAAACTGGAAACTAGCAGGTGGCAGAATTAATGATCGGTACCTCGGGAGAGCAATCTGGGTCGCACAGCCCCACCATGGCAGCAGCTGCCATCGCAGAGCTATGGCCCATCGCTTCATCGCTCCACCACTCCGCCAGGAGGAGTATGACGACTCCCAGGGATCTATGAGTGTGAATTCGAGAATGACCGATTCCCCGTATGTGGGCATTAATTAACCAATTACGCTATCTCGTCATACCATTAAGGCGGAGCCTGACTGTCCCCTCCAATATTTTATTGCTCCGCGGCGGTGAGTGCGAATTCCACGGGTCGATCTGGATCGCGTTCGTGAATTCCACTGGTTGTTTCGGTGCAACTCGCTCCGCGACGGAGCGCTCTCACGTGACCCACCGAGACGCGGCGTATTTAGCCGTAACTCAGAGGGGGCGGTGCTATCACCTCTGGAATGGCCAAGCCACGTTCCTTTGTTTTTCGCTCGGTTTTGGACATTGCCGGTTAACCCCGGGAGTTTCCTTCATTCTGACGGCGTCGTCGATACAAACAGTGACGCTCCTCAACCCAAATAATTCAAAAAGCGGTTGAAGGAGCCCGTAGAAACCAGCGATGATGACGAAGTGTGTTTCCTTAGAGGCATTTATTAGAACGATGCTTTTTAATTGCCTCGCAATCGGTCGAAAAATCGCCAGCTACACCGATGCCGCAACACGCAGTTTACGAAGCGGCAAGTACACATACGCAGGGCATACATTCATTCCCGATGTCCAACCGTGGTTGTCATTGACCATTGGCCATGGCAAAATGCGGCGCATGTGACATCCGAAGTGCAAGATACCACTGAACTTATGTCATCATCGCTGGTCATCATCAAGCTAGCCAAGCGAAAATGCGGAGGCGGATGGTAACCCCAACTTCCGGAAGCAGCTCCAGAAGCCCATCATGCGAGCTTCATCCATCGGGTTCCTTGTCAAAAGATTCGTATTTAACTCGTCGATCAGGACTGGACCCTCCTGTGGCAGATTCGGTCGCTCTAGAGCGGATTCAGCACCCCGATCCGAATCGACCAGTGAAATTCGCCATTAATTGGCAGAAGAAAGATCTAGAGCTCTGGGAGTTTTTCACTATTATTCTGACGGCAACTGTTCGCAAATCTCCTACGATATTTATTGCTCTAAACACTTAGTGCACATCACCAGACAGTTGACAGCGTGTCGGAAGCGCTGCAACGCGGATGGTAGGCAGTATATATGCCGCTTTTGAAAGATGCAGCCCAGGTTGGGCACAGTGCACTGCTACCCGCAACCTTGCATCACCTCAGGATAATAGGGTGTTGTTTTCATGATGTCTATGTCCTTGCTTCTGATATGTGTGTATTGTTAGTGCAGTGTATGCTTCATTCTTCTACAAATTGATTTCATCGAGTGTATTTGGGTTTGTGAGTGTGGGTTTCATTCATATCTTCAGTGCCTGCATGATCTGTAATTACAAATATGTTCTGATAAGTATGTGCATTTCATTCTTGGCTTTAATCTCTCTATGAATCGTGTTTGCAGAAGGTTGAGTGTATTTGGATGTGAGTGTGTGTGTGTCCATGCGCGCGCGTGTGTGGATGTGTGTGTGTGTGTGATTTTTATGCACAATTTTACATCCGAAGTAACCTAGCATTTTTTTTGCGTGTAAGTTGAAAAAAAATGGTTTTTCAGGAAAGGAAATAGCACAGCAATTAGCTCATATCTCAGTGGACACCCGAACCGCGCCGTAAGGGAAGGGAGGAGGTGGGAGTGAAAGAAGGAAGAGAGAAAGAGGTGTCGTAGTGGAGGTGTCCGGAATTTCTACTACCTGGAAATCTTTAACGTGCACTTATATCGCAGAGCACACGCGCGCCTTTTATGCGCATATTGCAATCACTCAGTTCAGCCCTTGGGCGCGGCCGGGCAGCCACCAAACCACGTGACGTGACGTGGTTTGGTGACGTCGTCACCAAACCACGTAAAAAAAGAAAAAAAAATACGGTTGAGCATGGTGGCGGTTGCCACCGCCCCGTTTCAAAGGGGGCGCTCCTATCCATCCATCCATCCATCCATACGTCACGGAGGAAAAGCTGCTGAGAAAATCGAGTGCCGCCAAGCAATACCTCACGCAAAAAGACCGCGCAATATGCAACGCATTCTTGGCTTAACCAAGCTAAGCCTGGGCATCTTTTTTTTGCGTTTCGCCTCCACCGAAACGCGGCCTCCACGGCCGGGTTCGAGCCCGGGAACTCCGGCTCAGTCCTGGAGCTGTACGTGGGCTATAAGAGAGGCCGAAGCGGGATCCCGCAGATCCCTTTAACGGGCAGCTCTTTAACGTGCACAGACATCGCACAGATCCCAGGCATGTATTCACTTTTCACCGGCACGGCTAAATTTCGATGTCACGATCTTGTGCTCGGTAGCGGAACGTCATAGTTGAGAGACTCGGATGGAGTAGGGCGCTAGGAGGAGGGATGAAGAAAGAGCGGGAGTTGTGCGACCCTACAACTCTCTCCTAGAAAAAATTCGCTGTGGCTTAGCTTGGTTAAGCCCGGTAATTGCGAAAGCAATATCCGTACCTACGCCATGGTACAGCTGGTAGTGTAGCTGGTGGTGGTGCTTGTGGTTAGACTTGTGGCGATGCATCGGTTATACTATACAATCCAATACAGTATGCTAATATGGTAGCTACCGGCCTCGCTACGCGACGGGCTGAAAGTGCAACTAGTATTGCTTTCGCAATAAAAGGGACCACCGCGTCATAAGCGCTGAACCACCGCAGCGGGTATAAGAACCCATGACCCGCGTCTGCGATGGGTAGATCTGTTCTCGCTTCGGCGAGCGCGGCTTCGGCCGCTTATCCGTTTTTTCAGCAGCGTCCGCTCCGGCGGACGCAGTTGTTGCTGCGTTGCGCGTCTTTTCTTTCCTTTTTCTCTTTCCTCTGATATTTTAACTCTCCTCTATCTGCACGTGGCAGCGGTGGTGGCTTGGCTTGAGCCAGTAGGCAGGCCCGTGCAATTTCCTTTTCATCCTTCTCTCAGTCACAACAACAAACAACAACAACAGCTGCGATGTGCACTGAAGTAGCGCCTAATTTCATCAACTTGGCGCAAGGCTGCACACAAAAGGAAGTGTATGGACATAAGGGCCACGTCACGCAGAAACCACGCTCAAAGTGACCGCAACTTTACATAACGGTTAATTCCCATTGTGTTCGCTTTTCCAGTCGGCTTTGTTCTTCTATCATCGCAGATGCCAGGTTTTATCACTTGCAGCTTGGCATCGAGGGGCGATCGTTATCTATAGTCGCATGTTCCTATCATGCGGTTCCATTGTGTGCGAATAACTGCTACCATGCGCGTGTATTTCTACCATGCTCAAGGCCCCTCGACGGTACAACTTCCTT
Source organism: Amblyomma mixtum (assembly GCF_055824585.1). Lineage (NCBI taxonomy): Eukaryota > Metazoa > Arthropoda > Arachnida > Ixodida > Ixodidae > Amblyomma > Amblyomma mixtum. Next base: position 287,038,767 of record NC_143013.1, read on the forward strand.
GTCTAGAAAGGTCTGGATCACGCTTAGTTTGTGGCCGAGAGAGCCGGTCATTCACATTCCCAGGAGAATGTACGAGTCGCTGCAGCGTGTCGAATTTTGAAGCGAAAAGCTTCACTATGAGGGTGGGAGCCGAGCCTCGCGTATGCCGGGTATGATGCAAAAGCCATATTCTGCGCATGCGCGAAACCGAGTGAAGTCACGCGCCGCGCAGGTGGCCGCCGACTCCTTAATAAAAAAGAATAAAAATAAGCTCAGAAACGAAAATAAAAAAGAAATCAAAGAAATAAAATATCACAAATAAAAAAATAAATAAAAGAGAAACAGTGCGCCAGGAAACTCTTTTATCTCGGTGGACACCCGAACCGCGCCGTAAGGAAAGGAAAATGAAAAGAAAATTGCTTTTAAGGAAAGGAAATGCCTGTCTCTCATATCTTGGTGTGCACCCGAAAGGAATGTACACCACAGTACATGTCTCAGCACCGTATTCACTACACGCGCGTCTCCTCCTCCGCCTCCGTACAGGCAGTGTGTGGACGGCCGAACGCCTCCACCGTTATCGTGGTGCTCCCAGTGCATTGTGCGCGAACTGCGAAAGCCATGACATCAAACCAAGCGTAACTGAACCTTTTCGTTTGTATATCCAGGCTGAACCACAGCTAAGCCACTGCCTAATTTTTTGCAATGCCTCAAGTTCGCCCATTAATTATAGAGCTGGCTTTGCAGGGCTTCATGTGTCTCTTTGCAAGCCTGCTTCTAGTGACCACCGAGCGCAATATTCGGAAGCCACAACTTGCCACGTTTGTTCCTAAATATAGCATACGCGCAATCTTACCAGCAATTACAGAAAAGTGGATCTTCGTATCTTCTCCTCGTCTGAAGACACAGGGGTCGCTGTCGCAAGGCTCCACATTAATCGACAAAATCTTTGCCGCGCTACCTGCGACAGAAAGTGGAACGGTGTTACTGCAGAGTAACGAACGCAATATAATGACAACCTCACTAAATCGACCATCAAGACACTGTTAATGGCGCTGGACAACACAGCAGGTTTGCTAAGTGTACCAACCAGGTAGGACCGAGACGTTATAACAACGCTACCTTTTTGTTTTGGTCAAACGTTAATACATTGTTCTTAATGTTCTTTTTTTCTATTCTGAAACGTTACCAGCGAATCTTTTTTTTTTATGGTTTAAACAGCTTATATGCAATTTCCGCAAAAATGGTAACCCAACAAGACCAGATGACTTTCAAGGTGAGCCAAATACAGAAACCGAATGGTCAAATTACACTGGTGACCAACAAAAGCTGCCTTGTGACGCTACAAAAAACATGCGGGCAAACCATTTTTTAAATAAAATAAACTAGGGGACACTTAAAACATCTTAATAGTGGGATGCGACACTACTACAGATACCCATTGCTGCTATTTTAATGTTTCTGTATTTTAAACAGAGCTTCAATTACTACTGTATAAATGAAATTTTCGGAAAAAAACTGGGTCAAATCCAAAGTTTCACATTGAAAGAAGCCAATTCTAAAGTTTACACGCTTATTGATATTGACCAAATTATTTCAAAGAATAGATTGGATAGCGCTGGTTTATGCGGATGATAAACTTTTTCCCAGTTTTTCTAGTTCTTGCTTAGGTCGATTTGGTTCATTTGGAAAAAGCCACTGATATCCAACAATTGTGAGAGTACACAACCTTGTTTGTGATGATTGTTTTTCGCGAGTGTGCGGTGCGTCGAATTATCAGCGTGGACGGCGGGAAGCGCAGAATGTGTGGTGCGCGAGCGTGGCGAGCGGACATGCGTGGGACGGTGCGAGACCTATTGAAGTGCGCGAACAAGAATTTAGTTGTAACTGCAATATATCAGTTGTTTATTCTCACTAAAGTGTGTGTGCGTCGAGTCCTTACTCGCTCCCCTTTCCTTTGTTCTGTCATCTTTAACACCAATACATGGTATTAAGCATTAACCCGTGGAGGGTGCCTCCATAAGTAATAGTGGTCAAGGGATTTCCTAACGAAATTTCAAGGCTGAGCATGTACTCTATGGCAGGCACCGCCTGAGACATGTAACTGCAAAGTTTTACTTGTTGAAAAACATCATTCACGTACGAACAGTAGAAAAGTTCTCGAGGCACAGTGCCAGAGATATATTAGTAATATTTTATTGCTATGAGATAAACACTAACATTTATAACGTTTAATGTTTCATGGTTATGACATGAACATTAAAATTCCATTTAGAACACGGCATTAACATAACGTTTAGTATGAACAATAAACTAACATTTACAATGATGCAAACACTCTAAACTTTTAATATTAGCATAACGTTCCAATGTAGCATTAAATGTTACTGCAACTGATAAACCATTTTATCAGTTTATTTTTATGTTCTGTGCTACCTGGTTAACAAATGCATAGATAGAGGTTACTAAATATTCGTCTTCAAAAAGGTAATAAAGCAGCCGTATTCCGTATTCCTCGGGGGGCCACAGTTGAGCTTATTAACTATCTATGAATTAGGATGTTCACAAAATGAACAAAAGAGGGGAAACCCTCAGGTTGCTTGAGCCAATGTTTCGACAAGAGGACTTGTCTTCGTCTGGGCAGAGCGTTCATCATTGGCAGGGATTAAATAGGGCCTTCGCTCCGAGGAGGAAGGCCCCGGGTGGGGGAAGGAAAGTGGTGTGAGATGCGGGATGCATGTCAGGAAGGGGAGGGAGGTGAATCTTGATTCGTTAAGCTGCTATAGTGGAAAAACTTATATCCGGGGGGGGGGGGGGGGGGGGGGTATGAACAAAGGCTTTGAAGGGGCTGCGACGGGGATATAAGGATATAAGTTTTTCCACTATAGCAGCTTAACGAATCAAGATTCACCTCCCTCCCCTTCCTGACACGCATCCCCTCTCACACCACTTTCCTTCCCCCACCCGGGGCCTTCCTCCTCGGAGCGAAGGCCCTAACGCTTTGCCCAGACGAAGACAAGTCCTCTTGTCGAAACGTTGGCTCAAGCAACCTGAGGTTTTCCCCTCCCTTGTTCATTTTGTGATCGCCAAGGGCCATCTACCACACCCTCTCTCTACTATGAATTAGGATGTAAGATTTGCAACCATTCACTCCAATTTTTAAGAGCCAAATCTATACACTGCGGCTGCGAAGTTCGCCGTAGGATCGAGGATTTCCGTTTAATTTTGACCAACCGCCGTCCTCCGCAAGATCTCAGCAAAGGGACGTTTTTGCATTTCGCGTCCAGCCGGACGAAAACGCCTAGAACCGAATCACATCGAAATCAGCTGCCTGTTCGTGCATCTGATATCAACATTTCCGTTTCTCAGCATACTCCTCATTGTGCATTCAAGCGAACCCTATTCGAAACTTATTCAGAAGGTAGAAACAATATGTGGAAGCTTTATCGCGAGACATAACAGCGATATCCGCACGCACAGCTTCTTTTTCAAACAAGCGGATAGGATAGCGGGGAAAACACTGAGCTGCCATATCGCCCTTTCACGTCGAATGGTTCTGCGCTGGCCACCAGCCGTAGTGAACTGCACGTCTATAATTTGGAAGAGTATTCTCGTCCTCAAACTACGGCACCCGATTGGAATGTGGCTCTGTGCTTGCAGATACGTGCAACTTCAAATATACCGAAGCTGAACTCAGACACATATTGTAAGTTGTTGAATTTTACCGTGGTTATTGGAAACACAGGAGAAGTAGCTAAATATGTAATGCGTCAATAAATGTGCAATGATGTGGTTTAGCGAATGTGAGCAACAATTATTAACAGCTCTAACTTATCTCAAGTTTACTGTGCTTTGCTGTAGGAACCCAAACCTTGAAGCGCAATTGTAGGCCGTAACACCACCTCCAATCTCAGATTTCTCCAAGGGGACAAACATGGGCATGACGACAGGCAGTACCGAAACCATTTAAGCACAACAGCACAAGAGCAAGGTTATAGAGAACAGGATTCTGATAGTAAGTGCCTAGAAATTGGAAATGTATACTATGTAAGTTACGAATTTCCAGGATTTCATCCTTACTGACCCCTTCATGAAGGGATGTACAAAACTTGGAGATTTATTAAGAAAAGGGCGACTAGAGCATGATTAAATTTTCAAAATTTTGATGGTTACTGAGTATCGTAAGGCGATAAACAGTGGGCAAATACGAAGGTACGGACAGTAACCAAGAGAAAAATACAAACCTGCTACACCGCCTACAAATTTGTAGCATTATGACCACATAAGGGTTAGGCTGTTTTGCCGTTAGGGTTGGCTTTTTATAAATTCATCATTCAATTGGCCTCCTACATTTCTAGCAGCTGGAATTTTGACCTTTCTTCGCTAAATTTGCCGGAAAAGGCCCTTTGTGAAATTGTGTTAAGAATTCATGCACTTGGGCGAGCAGAAATAAAAGTTATTCGTATTGTTACACTACCACAGTCAACATGTCGGGTATCACAGGATTTATAGAGGGCGCTCCAAAATTTTGAGGTTTTTAAAACGAAAGCATGGGAGAGCGTCACGCAAGTCAAGAGAGCAGTTGTAAAAGTGGGAGAAGGACGCTTCAAAAAACTTGTAAGCTTGCGTGCAGCTTTCAGGAAAAGGATGTGTCTCAAAAGCAATAACGACACAAGCTAACGGCCGTTATCTACGATTAATTTTAGTGCAAAAGCACTATTCCGATGGGTAAACTCCGAGCAAGATCTTGTGATGTATGTGAGTTTGTGCCAAGACCATAGCAACGGCGACATAGTTATGTAAATAAAAAATAGCTAAATATTGCCGCGACTGGGTTACGAACCCGCGGCGGCCCGCTGCACAAAAGCACTATGCTATTTTTTTTTATTTCATGGTATTTATTCTACATGGTTATGTGCAAAAAGGATATATATATATATATATATGCTGCAGCCGATCACATGCCTCGTGTTAAACTTAACACTTTCGCGAGAGTGTTAACACTCTCGCGCTGTAAGTCAGCTAATACTACCGCTACTATTGAACTAATATCTTCACCGGACGTGCCCACGACAAAGCAAAGCAAAACCAAGAAAGAGCCAACCAGGCTACACACATGCCTTCACATGTCTACTCGGTTTAACTACGTTAAAACGCTGCCACTTTGTTTGCCAACTGGCCTGAAGATTATTAGGTCCTTTTTAACTGCGTGGCTGAGTACATGTAGGTATTGGTTGTGGTATTCTTGTGCGCCCCCGGCTGCGTCCCCATAGCACACGCCTCGATACTCCATGTCGTTTTTCCGCATTGGTAGTGTGGCCCATGTCTCCTCAAAATCTGTTATGACCGCGTTAAAGATCTCCAGGTGGCCGAAATTAATCTGAAGCCCTCCACTTCTCTCGCAGTTCGATGACCGCAGAGAAGTGCGGCAGTTATTGCGCTTATCCTTACCTCGAGATCAATTTTCAAGCGTCATATCATCGTGTACAAAGAGCAATCGCGCTGTATGTTAGCGACCGCAAGGCGTTCACCGCCGCCGTGGAATGAACAGCAAATTTTACGGTATATCGCTTCATGACCATTTTAAGGCGAACAATGAGCAACGGTACCCACAGCTGTAGCTTTCGTGCAGGTTACGCGATCGCTTAAGTGCCCTTTTGTGCGTACGTTCAACATTGTGCCATAGCCTGACAAGGCAACTGCGTTCAGCCCCGTTTCACTTGCTTGATTCTCTCCATTTATTCTATTCGTTCTGTCGTGGTTGAGCTTAGCAGCGACAAAATCAGTTGCACACTGTAAAGTTCCACGAGTGGCGCAATGACGAGCAGACATCAGGAAGGCGAATGCCGCAGCCTTTATTCTGTGCTCGGTTATACAGGCCCCGGCCAGCCCGACTGGCGAGGGAAAAGATAAAGGGCGCGCCTTGCGCCGAGTGGCACGAGTGGTGTAGCTTAGGCTGGCGCACGTCTTATCGTAACGCGAGCGATCTTCGTCAGGAATAGGGATGCCTTGGGTGTGCGCAATTATTTCCAAAAAAGTATGCAGTACGAACTCGCCCAAAATGCAACCTTATGAATTAGATACCACTTGACTGGCTTTACAAGTGACAGTGATCCCAACTTCTCGCAGTTATTGCTGTATCCAAAGGGATAGGCATCCAAGAAGGCACCTAGCCATAAATGTTTTTCGGCAGGGGCCCAAGGCAATTTATTGTACTCAGAAAGGGTGGGGGGGGGGGGGTACATGTTTAACAAGAAACTTCTAGGAGGACTGGTGGGGGAAAGGGTTGAACTCGATTTCGGGAGGAGCGGCCCTTGGACACGTGCCTGCATCTAACAGCTTTATCCTCTGAAAGGAACTTGTGCACAGCTATGGATTTCCTACATTTAATTATACACGGCCTGCAAGAAATACTCAGAGGAGGCAACAAGTGCACTGATTTTGACAAAAATTTGTTGCAGTTAGATTAAGAACTAAAGATCGAGCGACTGTGAGAACCACATTATCGAATGTGATTTAAAGATAGCAAAAAATCTGATGTAAAATTTGAAAGTAGCAGTTTACAAAGCTACAGCTCCGTAATGCACACTGATAACCTGCAACTGCATTTCTTAGAGTGCTAAAAGCAGACAAATTGGCATCTTAAGTTCCGCTGCTCATGACTACGTTCATCGGCTACATGACTCCTGCAAAATTTTAGGTTAAAAAGAAACGTCGCTGCACGAAGTGAAAGCTAAAGCACCAATATCATTGCACTAATGCAAGACATAATATCAGTTTTTGTCCACTTTATGCGCTCTCAATGGCGCAGTTCACGGAGCACTGATATCTATATTTTCGCTGCGAAGCTGCACGCTCTGAAATTCGAAACATTTTTTAAATTCGAGATTTAGACACGAAGGGTCGAGCGGCATGCCTTGGGGTTCGCTCGCGGATATACAGGGTGTCCCAGCTAAATGTAACCAAACTTTTAAAAAAGAGGAAGTGCCCTAGCCCAGTGAGAACAACTGAGAGTTGTTGCCAGTGGCGTGTCCTAGTCTGCCGTATTTTTTTTATTATGCAAACGTAATTAATTAGCAGAGATTAATAGGCTAACTTTTTAATTATTGCTTTCAGGGAGAAAATGTCAATGCAGGAGTTGTAGATCCCATAGAAAAATAACCGTTTGCCGTGTTTGCAACCAAGTACCACTGATAGAGCGTCTTTTATTTGCCTGGTAAGAAAGCCCGCGAAATACAAAAAGAACCACGTGATAGGGAAGCAGTTTCAGCGCTCCCAAACGACCGGTCAAGCAACGACATCTGCTTATGTTTGCAACGCTGTCCCGAACAGGGTTCGACGCTTTCAGGTGGTGGCGACATAAACGCCAGGAACTGCTTATGCGTCATGGAAAGTAAGCGGGCGCTGCTTTTCAAGGAAGTGAAGCGCGGCTCGCACGGAGCGCTTTTTCACGCGAAACCTCGCCTCGAGTGATAGGCATTTGGCCGTGCCGCCGAACTTACACCGTCACGCGTTGAAGAAGCGGTCGCCTTAGCGCCCATGCGAGAGTTGCTGGCATATCTCTCGCAACCATCGCAAAACGCCGGACCCTCTTCGGGACAGCGTTGCAAAGATAAGCGAATGTCATTGCTTGACCGGTCGTCTGGGGGCGCTTAAACTGCTTCCCTATCACGTGGTTCTTTTTGTATTTCGCGGGCTTTCTTTCCAGGCAAATAGGCAAATAAAAGAAGCTGTATCAGTGGTACTTGGTTGCAAACACGGCAAACGGTTATTTTTCTATAGGATCTACAATTCCTGCATTGACACTTTTTCTGAAAGCAATAATTAAAAAGTTAGCTAATTAATCGCTGCTAATTAATAACGTTTGCATAATTAAAAAATACTACAGACTAGGACACGTGACTGGCAACACCTCGCAGTTGGTCTCACTGGGGCTAGGGCACTTCGTCTTTTTTAAAAGCTTGGTTACATTTAGCTGGGACACCCTGTATATTACTAGTAGGTATCCGGTGACAACCTCGATCCCCGGGCACCAAGCGAGGGGACGCCTCTACTTATTAAGAAAACCGGTGGGTTCCCGGAGGGATTGGGCATCGAACCTGGCACCTCATGAGCCTTGCTACTAAGCGAATTTGAAACTATTAAACGGATTGCTAAAACCACTTGCAGCACGGCGTCTAGGTTTGTGGGCGCCACTTTTCTTTTTTTCTCAAAGTATATAGCGTTTTGTTTTTGGAAAGTCCGTGATGCCGGAAGAGAGCGGTTAAAAGAGCAGTGATGCAGGATACATTTGAAATCCCTGCTGGACAGAATAGCATGGCCATTTCGTGCCTGGAAACAGGAATCGCTTTCGCAAGCGAAGAAATAGCGGTTTGGTTTTATTGGGGTTTAACGTCCCGAAGCGACTGAGGCTATGAGGGACGCCGTAGTGAAGGGCTCCGGAAGTTTCGACTACCTGGGGTTCTTTAAAGTGCACTGACATCGCACAGTACACGGGCCTCCAGAATTTCGCCTCCATCGAAATTCGGCCGCCGCGGCCGGGATCGAACCCGCGTCTTTCGGGCCAGCAGCCGAGCGCCGTAACCACTGAGCCACCGCGGCGGGGCCGAAGAAATTGAGATCGATGTGGCCAAGCTGCACGGTTCGCCTAAAAGTGCTGTCTGGTACACCGTTACTTCTCTCACGCGGTAGAATGTTTTACTAAAGGACACTGCATCTGATTGCTCGTTGCGTTAGCAGCTTCGGATTATAAAGAATATAATTAATTGACCATTCATGTAATTCTTCTGAAATAGGGGGTTTAAGTATACATACACAGTATCCGATTATTCTCGATAACATAACATCATCGATAACATAATGCGTGTCTGAAGGTGTTAAGCGGCCTTGCTATTAAGCGGACTAAGTATAGATATGAACAAATACTACACGCAAAATGTAAAGCCCGCCAGCCTAGTTCACCTGCAATCCGCACAGGCTGCCGCAATGCGGCTGGCGTCGCTCACAATAAACGGCAGACGCAAATAGTAAAAGTGTGTCCGTTCACCACTGCTACGTACGGGCTCATTATAGCCACAACGTCCTGGTTCACCTTTGCATACAGGTCGTCAATAAAGGACTAGTAAAGTGCTGCCTTGAAGCGTCTCGCTTACCGCAGTCCTCGTACTTGTAGTTGCCCACCTGGCCACAGGCAAAACCGAATGCGAGGAACAATGCCAAGGTGCGAATCATGATAGACAGCAGCTTCACGAAATGGAGTTTCTTGGGCGCCTTCCCAGGCTCTCCGTAATTCCCTTGCGGAAGAACCTCCGTTGGCTTCACACGTATGCTTCCAGGAACCTTGCGAAACCCTGCTCGAGAGACCCTGCTTCGAACCTATCTTCGTCCATATTCCAAATCGGTGCCTGGTGGAAGGACATCAAGCGTTGGCATCTGGGTGCGGTTGTTTTTTCGCAACTACGAAAAGCCTGCTCGTCGTTGCAGGCTGTTCCCTGCATGCTGCATGCAACGGCTACTGCGCACGAGGAAAAAAGGCGGCGTAGGACGCAGTCTACGTCTTTTTTGTTTTTTTTTTAGGCTGAAAGAAAGTAGGACTCGGATTTACTGATAGCGCAATAACACAGCTTGATCCCGTTTAGGCGAGCCCCGAGGAAGATAAAGCAGAACATCGCTCGTGACACGTGTCTATGCTTGGTCAGCGCATTCATGTAAACGACGATAAGCGGGAATCAACAGCCTTTCTCACCCTGCTATGAGTCGTATCCGATATGCACCCTGGCCAATCCTCCGCCGTGGGTATGTGCCATTCAGCCTGAGGACATCATCATCATCATCATTACCGATGAGTCGCAATTTAGCGTGGGCGCTGACTGCGGATGATTGAAAGTTCGCCAGCGCGCGCAATGGCTGCTAGCGGTGTAGCAACTCTTTATTGGGCGACTTATTTTTTACATTAGGCCAGTCAGTACACGGAGTACGTTTTTCTTAGCTTATTTTTTTGCCGCTCGAGAAGCTTTGTGACTCCACAAACGTTCATTACAACACCGACTCACCTCATTCAGCGATGAATGTCCTCGAAGTGTGCGCTTGCAGTTTTTACAGCAAGAGGATTATTACGAAGCGCTTCCCGGGATTTCACAAGGGCCATCCAGAACCGGGGCATAGCTGGTATGACGTCATAGCCGAACGCGCGCGTATGTTTAGCCTTAAAGGGACAGTGAGGAGAGCTCTATTAATATTTTTTTAAAAGTAAAATTCGATACTTTGGCATTTCATGGCTTTGTTGCAACTTGGCCGGCAGCGAAAGATGCATCTATATCTCAGAAATTTGGATTCGAAGTTGCAAAAGTTTTTCCCGCCGCTCTGATTCAAACTTGGGGTTCTCTTATGACGACACAGGACTAAGTGACGTGAAACGTGACGTGCACTTGACGTGACGCAGACTCCGTGATTTCTGGCAGCCAGCAGAGCGGCCTGGCAGCAGCCGAAAAGAAAGCTACCGCCGGCCAGCCGCACGTTGAAGGCATCTATCGGCTATTGCGGCCGTCGCTACCGTCGCTTCGTTTACGTTTGCACCGGCGTTTTACCAGCGTTATGATGGATCCCATTCTCGAAGTCGTCAACGAAGTTCTCGCAAATACACACCTTTAGCATACCGTGTACCTTGTTACCGTTAGCGGAATACCGGGAGCCCGCCTATCGCCGGTGAGCAGGCGCTGATTGGTCCCGATGCTGCAGGCGCGCGCGTAGCTGTCAGGTACGTGGCGCCATCTGGCGACGCCAAGAAGATTTGTGCATGCATTTTCTCCACCTCAGTGATTCGTACCTTCTCGTGTCCTATGCTAGTGTTGCTAGAACCATTGGTTCTAGCAACACTGTTTTGTCCTATGACGTCATCACGCTTGTACTTGCGAGTTTGGCCTGTGGCGGCGATACCTGTATTTTGGTTCTTGCTCTTTTCTACGTTACAAGAGCTTTGTTGTCAGTATGAGTGGCGTTTTTGTAATCAGGAGCTGGTATTCTGTCGATACAAGAAAACTTCAATTCCTCCTCAGTGTCCCTGTAAGCACCGGGCGAATTGCCAATACGACGCGAAGCCATACCGACACGACGTCGATAGCGCCGGCTGCTATGCAATGTGCACGAGGTATTATGCACGCATATACAACACGCACCGTAAAAATTAAATATCTCTCTTGAAAATTCTTCGATTTCACTCCACAGCTAACGCTGAAACACTCAAGGCGATCGTAACCGTACTGTGAGTTTTAAAGGGACACGAAGAGAAACTGAAGTTGGCTTGTATCGACAGAATACCAGCTCCTGATTGCAAAAACGCCACTCATACTGACAACAAAGCTCTTGTAACGTAGAAAAGAGCAAGAACCAAAGTACAGGTATCGCCGCCACAGGTCAAACTCGCAAGTAGAAGCGTGATGACGTCATAGGACAAGACTGTTGCTAGAACTAGGACACGAGAAGTCACGAATCACTGGGGCGCTGCCAATGCATGCGCAAATCTCCTTGACGTCGACAGATGGCGCCACATACCCGACAGCTACGCGCGCGCCTGCAGCCTCGGGACCAATCAGCGCCTGCTCACCGACTTTAGGCCGGCTCCCGGTATTCCACTAACGGTAACAAGGTACACGGTATGCTAAAGGTGTCTATTTGCGAGAACTTCATTGACGACTTCGAGAGCGGGATCCAACGTAACGCTGGCAAAACGCCGGTGCAAACGTAAACGAAGCGACGGTAGCGACGGCCGCAATAGCCGATAGATGCCTTCAACGTGCGGCCGGCGGTAGCTTTCTTTTCGGCTGCTGCTAGGCCGCACTGCTGGCCGCCAGAAATCACGGAGTCTGCGTTACGTCATGTTACACGTCACTTAGTCCTGTGTCGTCATATGAGAATCCCAAGTTTGAACCAGAGTGGCGGGAAAAACTTTTTCAACTTCGAATCCAAATTTCTTAGAAATAAATGCATCTTTCGCTGCCGGCCAAGTGGCAAGAAAGCCATGAAATGCCGAACTATCGGATTTTGCTTTTAAAAAGATATTAATAGAGCTCTCCTCACTGTCCCTTTAAAGAGGCTCTGAAAAGGGCTCTAATAAAGTTGCGGCATCCTGGTATGTTAAAGCACGCTGCTTCACGAATATTGTCCACCAAGAATTTTTTTTACTGCGCTTTGTAGAAGCTTAGTTATCTGTAGTCAAAACTTGAATTTCAGCGTCTTCGCGCTTTGCCCTCTACTCTCGTCACTTTTTTGCATGCTGGAAGGTCGGCGCTCCTCCCCCGGCACCAATCTCCGGAGGCGGAGCTTCCTGACATGCCGGAGCTACGCGGCTTACTGCGACCATGCTAGCTGGCTGAAGTCTGAAAGAATGTAACCAATAACCGTCTCTCAACTTGTATACGCAGGTGCGAGCGACGGAGGAGGGTGTTAGCATGAAAAAGCCGCCAGGAGGGCTCACCAGGCTGATTGTGGATTCTCTGCTGTGTGTAGAAGTGATTATTTGCTTCAGGCGTTTATGACAACACAATGCAGTGATTGAGAGAGTTGATGCGCTCTCCTCGGATGGTGTTTCAGAGCCCTTTTAAGCGTAAAGAGGAGCCACAAGCGACGCTTGTAGATATTGTAAGCAGAAACTTCATTAGTCAAGCGATCAACTGCTTAGCGCAGAAAGAAAATTAAAGATAAACAATGCGCTAAGCTGCTCGGCTTACCTTTACATCTTCTGTTTTAGAGCGAGAGCTCTACTCCTCGGGGCACAACTTCCGATTTCAATGTGGATGAGACAATGATCTTTGATGTCTCACAAGGTCAAACCAAAATTGACTGGGTGGTGGTACGGCCCAAGCTATGGTCGTACGACCATGTGATCATATGACTATGATCATTGGGTACCCGACCTCGATTTGATTTGTGGGATATACAGATATCCCTCGCCGCCCCGCGCCGAGTCACGCGACGAAGAGCAGCGCCGCCGGGCGAGGGGAGAGGGGGGCACGCGGCCACTCTCCTCACTCCCAGCTTGGACGTGACGTCACGCCTACACCAACTCCCCTTGATTGCAACCGGTTGCTCAAGGGGGAGGCAATGTTGTAGGGGTTAAAAGGGGAGAGCTTGCGGCGGTGTTTCTGCCGTTTTGCCCCGCCGACGCCCTGCCTGCCCGCGCCTCCCGGATTATCCAACGCCGGTCAACGACGACCTGGTAAGCTACTGAACCATATATTGTCGGATAGAACATTCTTCCGCAGTGTGCTTTGCCTTGCGCTAGGTTAATAAACAGTTTCCTAGCGTACTCTGTTTGTTGCCTACTTCGTCCGAACCCGCCGTGGCTGTGACTGCGCCACGGGTTGGGGACACGAGAACGCCCGCGCATAGCTGGCACGGAAGCTCGCCTTCCCGGCTGGCTGGACGCGAGTGACCCCATAGATTTGAAACAGCGGGCACCACATCGACAATGACCTTGAATGCCCATAAGGTCAAACCAAACTTAACTTCGTGGTGGTATGCTCCAAGCTATGGTAATATGACCACGTGATCATATGACTGACAATTGGGTAACTGACCTTGACATTGAATTGAGACAGTAGAAACCATGCTTAAAGAGATACTGAGAACAACGCTATCAAAATTTTTTTTTGCTTGAAAAATCTGATAGTTCGGCATTCTGTGGCTTTTACAGCTCGTCCGGCAGCGAAAGGTGCATTTATTGCTAAGATTTGAATTCGAAGTTGAACTCCCCCTCCACCCCCCCCCCCCCCCTATGACTCAAACTCGGGGCTCCGGTGACGAAATAGGACAAGAGTGACGTAAAGTGGCGGAAACAGAAATGAGGTCATGATTTCAAGTAGCGAGCGAATGAAAACTGCTGCCGGCCAGACATTGAATGCCTCTATTAGCCACTGTCTCTTCATTTACGTTTGCATCAACGTTACGAGTGTTCCCTTTCCCGATTCCAACAACGAAGTTTTCGCAAAGAACTTCGGCCTGCATTCAGCAACCTCAACCCCAACACAGCGTACGATGCTTTTGAGGGCTGAGGCTGTGGGTCTGGCAAGAAATTCCTAGCACCGAGAAGTCAGCATCGCCACTGTCACTGCCGAGCTGCCATCACGACTGATGTGTAGCGACTGGTACGCGAGGGCATATTTAAATTCTGTAATAATAGTCGTCGTAGGGCTGGTTATGCAGCTCAGCGTCTTGGTACGTTGACAATGACAACATGCTGAGCAATGTGTTTGCTAACGTGGAGGTGTGTTGATTACTGGATAGCTCTTTTTCCTTGTCGCAATTGCGTGCAGTTGCGCAAACTTCATCTGAGGAGCACTCAGAGAGGCACTTGGAGTTCCTCTGCTGCTCCGCCCTTGTAAATCGAGGTGCATAACGAAACCATGTGGACACACAGAACGCACAGGCGTGAAGCACCAACACATACCGAAACTAAGCTGGCCGCCTGTTGCGCCGCCAACTGCAGGTTCTTTTTACTTCAACATTCAGGTTGTCTTTTTTCCGTCTTCCTTCTGTTATAAAAGTGCACTAGTGGTTTCAAAACAAAACTTACTTATACACTTCAGTATCACTCAGACACATAACCTTCATGCACCTTTGTCAGCCTCAGATCTGTGGAGTCTTTTCTCCTATTTCATCATCCCACTTGTACTTGCAAGATTGGCCTGTGGTGGAGATACCTTATCTTAGAACTTGCTCTGTTTTATCTTACAAGAGCTTTGTTTTTAGAAAGAGTGGTGTTCTTGTCAAGGTAACTTAAATTTCTCCTCACAGTCCCTTTAATAGCGTTTGCTTGTATAACTAAGTTCAAGCTATGTTGAGCCCCAGCCATTTTTAAGGCGAAAGCCTTTCTTGGCTCATGAGTGGCGTGGGAAAGTTGTAGACAGAGGTCCGCAGTGACATGGACAGAAGTTGAGACAAAGGCGGTCTGCAAAAGTGTCCGCTCTCGTATGGTAATTAAAATAATAAGAAAATTGGGGTGTGTGTATACATCATCCTATCATAATGCTATCACACTGAAAACAATAACCCGATTTGCCAGGCTACAATGGCTGTGCTCTCACACGTGAAACTCAATCCAAAATTCTACAACCAGCCTAGTGCACAGCCGCCGAGAAAGTGACATAGCAGCGACACATGTGGTGGTGGAGAAATGCATGCTGGGGACCAGTTACATTATCCCCGCTGTCCTTAATGACAACAGAATAACCTTTCTTTCACCCTCTCCCAATTGCGTGTCGCTATCTCAAGCCCCCACAGCTGCTGCTTTACGCTGGAGCATACAGAACCATATAAGGTCAACAACGATATCAATAAGAACAGGCAGCCCTTCACCAATTACGACTTCATCAAGATGAACTGAAGAAGTTTTGAGTATTAAACATCCTTAGTGTCAATTATTTAGGTGTCTAAATGCACCTGCAGAAGGTGCTCAGTAATGTGCAGAAAGATACAATTTTTCCGCATTCTTACAGTATTTTCTTAAAGGTTCAGGGACTACATCCACTGTCAACGATGACATGGACTAGGGCGTGACAAAAAATTCGAACTTCTTCTGGAGCAAAAACATCAGAGTATTATCTGCACTGCACGCCCCATAGACAAGGCCCAAGCTAATCGCATGAATGACAGGGCACACTAGTAGGAACGCTAATTTGCCAGCCAAACCCAAACAATATTTTCACGAGGAGGCAACTGAATATGTGAGTTTGCAGTTATGTTGCTTGCTAAGCCAACACCCAATGCTGTAGACTATGAAGAAATTCGCATACAAGGCGATCGTAACAAAATTCTCAACAGTGAGCTTGGTCTAAAGATCCGACGGTAAAGGCTAGATAAGGCATAACCAAGTTTTCTAGACACTGTAAGGAAGGGGAGAAGACACTGAGCACCCTTGTACTATATGAGGAGTGCATAATACGGGGCTTAGGAAACAACATTCCAGCAAAAGTATGATAATTCCTTGTTAAAGGGACACTGAGGAGAAATTGAAGTTGGCTTGTATCGACAGAATACCAGCTCCTGATTGCAAAAACGCCACTCATACTGATAACAAAGCTCTTGTAATGTAGAAAAGAGCAAGAACCAAAATACAGGTATCGCCGCCACAGGCCAAACTCGCAAGTACAAGCGTGGTGACGTCATAGGACAAAACAGTGTTGCTAGAACCATTTGTTCTAGCAACACTAGGGCAGGAGAAGCCACGAATCACTGAGGCGCAGCCAATGCATGCGCAAATCTCCTTGATGTCGCCAGATGGCGCCACATACCCGACAGCTACGCGCGAGCCTGCAGCATCGGGACTAATCAGCGTCCGCTCCCCGGCGGTAGGCAGGCTCCCGCTATTCCGCTAACGGTAACAAGGTACACGGTATGCTAAAGGTGTCTATTTGCGAGAACTTCGTTGACGACTTCGAGAGCGGGATCCATCGTAACGTTGGCAAAACGCCGGGGCACACGTAAATGAAGCGATGGTAGCGATGGCCGCAATAGCCGATAGATGCCTTCAACGTGCGGCCGGCGGTAGCTTTCTTTTCGGCTGCTGCTAGGCCGCACTTCTGGCGGTCAGAAATCACGGAGTCTGCGTTACGTCATGTCACGTCATGTTTCACGTCACTTAGTCCTGTGTAGTCATAAGAGAGTCCCAAGTTTGAATCAGAGCGGCGGGAAAAACTTTTTAAACTTCGAATTCAAATTTCTTAGAAATAAATGCATCTTTCGCTGCCGGCCAAGTGGCAACAAAGCCATGAAATGCCGAACTACCGGATTTTGCTTTAAAAAAATAGTAATAGAGCTCTCCTCACTGTCCCTTTAAGCAATAAATATTTCACCCAACCGTCTTAGTCTTTTGATTTCATGAACCAAACTGCAGTCCCCATGAAGTTCATAAATTGGTTCCAACTACAGCGGGCACTGAACATCTCAACAATTCAGTCATTTCAGAAAAATCAAAAGTGTGATCACCATGCAGCAGCAAAAGCAATGCCGTGGCAGTAATTGGTAGACACAGAGAGGGAAGCCAAGCCTTTTAATAGGCCTCCACTTATGTACATTGCCTACAGAGGAGAAAAGGGAGGAAAGGAGTCAGTCCTCAGCAGTAGAAGCAGCAACCTTGGTTGAAGCGGTCCTGGTACTCCCTACCGGTACAGGTAGTCCGCCTGAATATTGGCGGCAATTTCTGGCTCCCACTTATCGCCGTTGTTTAGCAGCTTCTCCTTGTTGAACAGGAGCTCCTCGTGCGTCTCCGTGCTGTACTCGAAGTTGGGGCCCTGCGTGGGTTCAGAATGGCAGTCTGTAGAAGTGCAGACTACACCAAGGCAGTAACCATATTTAGCCTCAGCTTCCTGCCCTGCAAGTGCGCAATGAGCTTGTGCCAGACATTAACCAATGTACCTCTACTGCACGGGCTGTTTCAGTGGTCACTGTACGAGAATCGCTGTTCAATTTAGTTTTCCTCTACAATTTTACAGTGGGGAAAAACTAGCATTTAATAATGACTGGCAACAGCCATGTGTACAGCCCTTAGTTTAACACAGTTCCACACTTTTTTCCAGAACTCTGGTGTGTTAGCAGCCACATTCTCTTTTTTTTTATGTTATTGTTATAGCAGACATCAGTGGAAATGACAGAACAATGAAAATGTTATTAATTTAATCACCTGAACTCTCTTGAAACCTAGAATCTGGTAACAAATGAAAGCCTGCTGATGCTTTGAGACTTCAACATGCCTCCCCCCAATCCACTCAAGCAAGCTAGCGCAGTAAATGCAGCAAAAATATATGTGCAATATTTTTAATTTGTTTTTTTTTCCCTTGGGGAGGGGGCAGGGGCAAAGAAATGAGGTTCTGTTTTTTACCAAAAAATTATTACTGACTAAACTATCTAGGCCATGCCTCGGTTTAAACTTCAGGTAAGAGCTGGCAAATCCCTCCATTTTCTCCCCGTTTCTTCCTTATTTCTCTTCTTATTTTCTTTCTTCTTTTTCCTTTATCTCCTCTTGCCCTTTCTCTTGACTTGGCTTACCTCAGCATGCAGATTTCTACGACAACTACACCTACAATGGGCTACAGTTACATAACAACTAAAGGCAGGCTCCCATTAAAGGGACAGTCTGCTGACTTTTATCAACTATTTTTTTGCCATTAATCTAAAGCTCCTTGCCCAAATAAATGAATGCCCAGCTATAGGCCTGAGAAATGCAGTAGAATAATTTAAAACCAAATTTTTCCATGCGGTAGTTTCATTTTCTCAACGGTAGATGGTGTCTGCAAACCCTGACATAGATGACACGACATAAATTTAGCATTACAGGGTGTTTCACCTAAGACTTTACAGAATGAGTTTAACCTGAGTTTCAGCCACTGACACCGGTGTGTACCATGACATCCACTACTGGCATTCAGACAGGTCAGCCTTCCGGCACTGTCCCACCGATTGTACTACTTACACCTTGCTCACCGCCACCCTTCCATGGCAATAGGTTCAAGGAAGTCGAGGACTGGTTGGCTAGCTTTGCCCATGTGGCCACTTTCAACCAATGGGATGATGAGCGAAAGCTACGAAACGTGTATTTCGCGTCCCAAGACTCGGCAAAAACGTGGTTCAAGAACCATGAGGCTTCCTTTACCAACTGGGAAGCATTCCGCCGTGAGTTGCTCACCACCTTCAGCACCAACGAACAAAAAGAAAACGCCGAAATTGCCCTTCACTCCCAGTCACAGCAGTCGAATGAAAGTGTCGCCATGTTTATCGAAGAACTGACAGGTCTATTCAATCGGGCTGACACTGCCATGCCCGAGGCCACGAAGGTACGCCACCTCATGCGTGGTGTGAAGGAGCAGCTCTTCACTGGCCTTATACGTGACCCTCCAAGAACCGTCGCTGACTTCGCCAAAGAATCCACGGGTATGGACGTTCCTTGCAGGAACACAGTACAGTCGTCAGGGCAGTGTTGCAGCCACCAACTACTGTGCGTCGGTGCCAGTCGCCGGGGACGAAGCGCTTCGGGAGGTTGTGCGGAGTGTGGTTCGCGATGAATTGCGGAACTTCCGCTTAGATACTCCACAAGTAAGTGTCTCAGCTGTGGCCGATGCCACCCGTGACGAAATTCGGCGAGCGGTGCAGCCACCATTGGCACCACAGCTGGAACCATACATCATGAGCTACAGTGAAGTCCTGCGGAGACCTGTGCGAGAGCCGCATGCATTCCGTCCCGCTGCCAAAGCAACGCAGGGGTACCTTCCCCTCTTCGAGCTGTGTGGCCCGTGCCCTGTTCATCAAAAAACAGACATGCGGTGCACACGTTTGCCTTCCCTTTGGTCGTTTCCCCCTTGACGGTGGCATTGAGGCGATGCCTCATGCAAGGAGGGGGGCAATGCCACACTGCTCACATTCTGGTTTGGTTTGGTTTATGGGGTTTAACGTCCCAAAGCGGCTAAGGCTATGAGAGACGCCGTAGTGGAGGGCTCCGGAAATTTCGACCACCTGGGGTTCTTTAACGTGCACTGACATCGCACAGTACACGGGCCTCTAGAATTTCTCCTCCAAAGAAATTCAACCACCGCGGCCGGGATCGAACCCGCGTCTTTCGGGACAGCAGCCGAGCACCATAGCCACTGAGCCACCGCGGCAGTACTGCTCACATTCTGCTGGCGCTGCCATTCATATGCGCGGCATGACGTGGCTCGTGTCGGAGCAAGGAAGACTACGCTTCTGCTCGGGTGCGTGCTGCTGGACTGCTTGGCCGTCCGATTCAAAGCCCCTTTTCTGTGTCGCGCTTCGTTTGTCGGCGACATTATAGAAGCTCCCAAGATTTTGTCCAATTTCAATTTCCCTGTAAACCACTCAGTTCAGAAGCAGACCTTAATCATAGTCTTTTTTCTCAGTTTCTTTTTGTGTTTAATCACAATTCGATATTACGGAAAACTTGCTTTAAGGACATTTTTGCTCGAGAACCAAAGTGTCCATATTAATAAGGCACGACTGTACAGAGATTCCCTATAGCCACATCCCTCAGTTCACTGAGGCTCCTGACACCAATACGGAGGAACTACGCAAATTAAAATGTTGCTTTCATTTCTGCCACAAAGCGTTTGTTAAAAGCAGCCTGTGCCAGCAGGCAGAATTATTTAATAGGTTAAGTATTGAAACAACCGATAGTATTTTGAACCACTGAAACACACACAGCTATGACGGGACATGTGCATGGGTTCAAAATATTTACAAGCTTGAATGAAAACGCATCACTATGGCATAACAGTCAATTATATGGTCCTGCTGCACATTCCCATAACACAAAAAGCTTAGACAGCACAGCTGAACCTCTGGCGGTACCTAAGGATAGCAAAGGCCTGACTAAAAGAGGCAGCTTAAGCCAAGGTGAGAAAAAAGTCTCGCATAGAAGGGCTTGCACTTACTTCAACAATGGCATCAACAGGACAAGCCTCCTGGCAGAAACCGCAATAGATGCACTTGGTCATGTCAATATCATAACGAGTAGTACGTCGACTTCCATCTTCACGCTCCTCTGCCTCGATGGTGATGGCCTTAAAGAAAAACAAAAGGCGTACTATTAAACACCAGCCACTTTGTAAACATTTTGAGAGCAGAAGTAATAGAACGAAACACAAACCAAAAAAACTGCATCAAAACACAGTGCATTAATAGCACAAGCATTAGGCACATCTTGGCTGTATACTTCTGGACGCTATCATCACAAGCAGCACCTCACAATCTAAATTAGTAAAGATATCGTACACAGTTAAGTTAAAGTGGGGTTTAACCTTTTAGCTGTCTCACTAAGAGCCAAATAAATAACAACTCCAGAAGGTCAGCAATGCAAGTCACTAGAGTTACAAACTATACATGTTTGACCACCTCTCAAGTGGCTTCAGTACACTAACGGCAACAAGGGGGTGCGTACATATACAGACTAAATGCATCAAAAGATATAAAAAAAACAGGGAGGCTAAACAGCCAGAAGCAAAGCTGTAAAAAAATGACAAGGACAATGAAGTGCTTCTTATACGCATTGGCATTTACTGACCTCCAAAAATCTTTACAGCCGAAAAAAATAAAAAGGAAATAACCTCATATTCAACTTCCAAGAAGGACCTTGAAGTACAGTAAAACCTCGCTAACAATTTGACCCCCATTAATTCTGAAAACTGAACAATTCGGACACCTCGTCCGGTCCTGTCAAATGCATGTACTATTCTATGGCGTGAAATTCTCATTAATTCAGAAGGATTGGGTAATTCGTACAGGCAGCAAAACTCTCATGTCAGTTTGCTGTGATGAGAGGCCATGTCACACGCAGTGGCCCTCCAAAGGGCACAGCCATGCATCTCGCATGTTCGCACTAAGAATGGACGACCGTGACCCCAGGGCACCAGAGGAGTGATGACGATTATAACCGAGAAACTCAGAAGTATCACCACTATAGCAGAAGTGGCGCTGGTGTACAAACCAAATGTAAAGGCGCTGTGCTCATCGCTGTGATTGTCAATCGAGAAGGTACGACAGGATGCTTTTTAGGTTTGTGTAGCGCTCCGCCATTTTCTTCTTTGCTTCCAATGCTTGTGAGCCATTTGCAAACAAGAGTCTTATAAAAGAGGCAAGGTAGCCCATTAAAACAACAAATTTGAAAAGACATGTGAAAAGCTTCACCTGAAATGTCAGTGAACCATCAGCTAAGCAAAAGCATTATCCTAAACATTGTTGCACTGTAATTCTGTGTGGTGTTCAGATGGCTACAAACAAATAAAATGACACTGGTATATACATGATTTTAGTTTCGATAGGTGAATGCCGCCATGTGTGTTTCACCTTACCAGAGCACTGCCTACTGCTGACACTATCATGGGCTGATAATTCGCAGCCCGTGGGCTGCACATGGAGCAGCATATAATGACTGGAAGTGCCATCCGCTCGTTTTATTTCTGCCAAGCCTAGAAATCCAACTTTTTCACAAGTGGCGCTCTCTGGGGAGTGGCAAAAATTCGTCTACTGGCGAAAATTCGTCTACTAGGGGTTAAAAACAAATGCACGAGAGAGACACTGGTGCGATCTGGTTCCCCGAGGAGTTAGCTGCGCCTGCGAAGTGGCTTGTGCTTAACAGCTGGCGCCATCTGTAGTATGCACCTGTCACTAACATGAACTGCGCATGTGCAGCATGAACTGGTGGTTTCCTTTTCAACCAGCGGAGCTGGAGGAGAAGTTGACGCGCATGCGCAGAGCGGCCGTGTGAAAAAGGCAGGTTGTGCGTGGGTGTTTGCCTCGTGTTCCTTCTCGTGTGTGCTATGCTGTCTGTGCCTGCAACAACCAACCGTGAGCAGTCGACCATGCTTCAACGGAGCGAATGATCAGCATCAGTAAGTGCCATGTGCGGTTAACGTGTGTAGTCTTTGTTGCCGGTTGCCTATAGGGTAAGCACAGAACAATGTTGCAGGATGGAAAAACGAAATCGAAATCTGCTGAAACTCAAAATCTGAGAGAGCGATCGAATATCTGTGGTTTCAAGGAGCACAGTTTCTCATGAATGCTCTCGCTGCCTGCTTGGCCATGGCGAGAGAGGCAATTTAGACTGCAGAGTTTACGACGGAGTCACCCGTTCGCAAATTGACCATTTGGGAGACAACAGCGAGCTATGTGATTGAAATAAATCCGCGTCTGATCATTGCAGTGTTTGTTTGCGGAGATACACGCGATGAAATTGAAATTCGGTCCCTCCTGCCGCTCGCATAGGACTGCTCATACGAGTGATACAAGCCGATTCCCTCAAGGAAATATGCATTCTCGCCTACTCCGCTCCCAGCAGTACTCACAGGTCCACATATACCGAAAAATGTGTAACTGCTCAGGTTGACACATTCATGTAACACCATTACCGCTTACTGGAAAGCCGAATCACGCCTGTGATGAGATTTCCATTACCAGTTGGGGAGGGGCACTGTTCCAGTTGTATCTGGCACAGTTATACGTCGTCTAACTGAGTGGACTATTTGCAATGCATTCGACACGCTTTCAGTCGAACGATTACAATGCATGGCAGAGTTTACCGTCTCGTGCTTGCCGTGTGTTCGTTCTTCTTTCATTGCCGTCGCTACATTTTTGCTCACTTTGCAGTTGGGTAAGAAGTTTATGTCATCACTTCCATTCATGCCGTTCTGTGCAAATACTATTAGTATTTTCAAACTAACGGCATGTTTTTCGTTTTCTTTTTCAGCAGGCTCGCTATATTTACGACCATGTGGGGTGGTGAAGCAAAGTTGTTGCCAAATCTGTGAAATCCCTACATTGTGTGCTATTCAATTAAAGCACCTTTGCCCAAACCATGCAAAAGCCCAGTCTCCAGAAATTATGGAGAGCAGCTTTCATGCCAGGTGCTGTGCTTCAATCCATGCCCGAAATTAAGCATAGACAGTGGGTTTCTCTGCAATGCTGTACACATTGCCATTAGCATACAAAGAAAATCACTGCTATAGTTTAGAGACTCTGGGATTTTCATTCTATGCTTGCGCTGTACTGAATGCATGTGACTGACAGCCATCAACGCATGCATGCAGCTGCTGTTGTTGCAGCCCAATGCCTGTAGACTGTAGATGTTAACGTTATTGGCACATTAATGATCCAGCTTTCACACAACAGCCTTTTTCTCAATCTGGTTAACATGCTAATAATACCAACTCTTGTCATTTTTTTGTGACGAAGCTATCAGACAGATGGAATTCCATCCCATGCAATTTCTCCACACAATGTCGTCAAATAAAACAAACATGATGGTCAAAAGGGGCAAAACTAGGACCTGAGTAAATTAATCGGTGCTATAGGACCACAACTGCGGATGGTGCAAAAAATACCCCAACCTCATCCACGAACTAGTCTAAGTAGGATCGGTGCAGGGAACTGCATCATATGCTTCATTGTCTGAGCGGTTCACCAGCATATTTAGACGTTGCTGCCAGAGTTCTGCTGTAAAAGTATTTCTTGAGAGTGCTGTTACATGAATATCTGCAAGCTAACAAGAAAGAAGAGCTGCTCAGTGTCACTGCATGATTTTTATGGTGCCAGCAATATGAAGGGAGCGTGAGAATAGGAGGCTCCTGCAATGCAGTGAAGTGCTCAATGGACCATTCTTTTCAGCCACCGAGCCTACATGTTTAAAGAAATGATTTGTCTCAACTATAATACTAGGCGCTACATGTTAAAAAATATACTGCCGGGCGAAAACACCTAACAAGCACATTTCAAGCGCAAAGACTTCCATGCACAGCCATGTCAGTAAGCACAGGCATTTTGTGGCAGGTGTGTTTGATGACACGGCGTTGCCTACCCACGGATAGAAGTGATATACTAGTAATGATATTCGAATTTCATATCATTCTGATTATTTTTGCACCTTGATTGCACAATGCACTCGCTGTCACTGGAGTCAGTCGGACAGACGTGCGGATGACAGGAGTCGAATAGAATTTTTTTTTTTTTTATTGGGGTTTAACGTCCCAAAGCAACTGAGGCTATGAGGGACGCCGTAGTGGAGGGCTCCGGAAATTTCGACCACCTGGGGTTCTTTTAACGTGCACTGACATCGCACAGCACACGGGCCTCTAGAATTTCGCCTGCAACGAAATTCAGCCGCCGCGGCCGGGATTGAACCCGCGTCTTTCGGGCCAGCAGCCGAGTGCCGTAGCCACTGAGCCACCGCGGCGGGGCTCGAATAGAATTTAACGAAAATATTTGTAACATTACATTTATTACATGCCTTACATTTATTACATGCTTTTCATCCACTGCATCTGAATTTACTGAGGACACAAGGCTCTGAGAAGACAGCACATGGAAAAAAGGCGACATCATTGGGCTTGCTTTTCCAACTGCACATATGATTAGAAATCTATACTCATTTAAAGTAGCACACGGTTAATGAAATTTATGAGCGTGAAAAACGCAAAAAGGCGCAACTTCATCCATCAAAACCCAAGCGAAAGTGAATGCCATACCTGTCTTGCCTGTTTTGTGTGAAGCAGCATGATAAATTGACACCTGCTGGGTCTTGGTTAAGTGACCTCCTGGTTTTGTAATTCCCATGCTACACAAAATCCTTCATTGTTGATGTCATTGATTTTAAATTCTCTCCAAAGCGTGTGTCAGCACCTGCATATGCAGCTCACGCAATGCACCTTCTGGTTCTAGCTGCTCAGCCTAGATGCATGGCAATCCACATTTACTGCGAATTCAGCAAAGCTTCTGCCACTGATAGTAGACTACATTCTGCATGAAAAGTAACTTGGATCTGGGATGACTATAACTGATCAGGTGTTGAAAACCACATCAACGATGATTTCTGAAGCAGCAAATAATAACTCAAGTGTCCAGCTCACAATCTGACAGATGAATACGAAAAGAGAAATGTAATAAAAGCTTGCAAAAATAAAAGGAATGATTATTAACCTTTGTAGTGCAGTGGGACTCGTGTCTCATTTGCTTCAAGTGCCGGCAAACAGAAAACGGTGCGCTCGCGCACCATATTTTTTCACGCTGAATACGACTATCGACCTGTCTAACAAACCATTTAGTATGTTTTCATCTGTCGTTAATAGGGCCTCTTAGGTGTTTCGTGTGTTTTTAAAAGCACAGGTGCACAATTCGACAAGACCCATCTTGGCAGGGAAAAAAATTTTGAAAAACTGTTGACCCTTTAAGCCATTATCTGAAGCAATTTTCAGTTCTAATGCAAACTGCCTTACATGTCCAAAAGACTGAGGTAGGGATATGTACCCCATCTGAGGTCTTTTTGCAAATTACAACTATGCACTCTTTTTCTCTATAAAACCAGTGGTTGAAATGGCTTGAAAGTGATATCATTAAATTCCAAGAGACATTCTGAGTAAAATTTTACCCACTGTATGTACTATCGAGAGCAAAAATAACAGACCCCTGCCAGCGCGTGCCGATCCGCGCAGCGCCGCCTGACGAACCATTCCTGGTGCCGAGACCGGTGCAGCGTGCGCAACGAGATGGGCGAGTGCCGCTGCGCCGGTCTCGGCACCAGAGGTGGTTCGTCAGGTGCCGCTCGCATGCAGTTTGGCATGGATCGGCACGCACTGGCAGGGGTCTGTTATTTTTGCTCTCGATAGTACGTGAGATATGCAGAGAGCTTGCGTCTTGTAAATGGTTAATTATTAAAGGTGAAGATTACTGATGTTAAACAAAATGATAGCCATTCAAACTTAACTGAATGGTTGCATACTATATTGTTGTGAGCACTGCAATCAAGTGCAGAAAACTAACTTGTACCTAAGCGCATTAGTCAAAGACCAGGGTTTGAGTCCTACAAAAAGAAAAAAATAAATTAATCCTCATAATTGAGCATTTTAGTGACTCTATGCTTGCTTTCAGGACAGCAGAGCAGTCTCGCACGATATGACACGCTACATCACTTCAAAGGCAGCACCACTGCCCACAATGATGGGACTCGCACACAATACCAAACTACGTGTGTGTCAGAGTCAATGAAGACAACTTACAGAGTGTTACTACTGCCGATCAAATGGCCTGCAGCCTCACCTGTGCTGGGCAGATGGCCTCGCACAGCTTGCACGCAATGCAGCGCTCCTCGCCCGACGGGTAGCGACGCAAGGCATGCTCTCCCCGGAAACGAGGGCTCAGCGGACCCTTTTCAAACGGGTAGTTGATGGTTGCAGGCTCCTTGAATAACGTGCCAATTACCACAGCCAGCCCTGCATTTGCAGACAAGGAGATTCTAAGGGAGCCCCAAAAAGCATCTTCATCGATTGCAAACGATACTGCAGGCTGAAGGGCACCTAATGAGCAGCACCATGCCACAAAATTTTTCCTAGATGTTCAACAGGATTAAAGGAATTAAAAGAAGATTGCAACCACTTCCATCCACTCGACTCTACTCCGCTTTTCCATGACCTGCACCTCTACAACATTGCCCCAGTTCGTACAGCCACTAAGAGCTTAAAAACTGTCCCTGTATTAAAATGAGCAGGGATATTTTGGTGTCACATTGTTGTCCTGGTAGGGGCTCCTTCAGCAATTCAAAACGTGCTACAGCGACTAACTCTTAAAGGCTGCAGCGGGCACTTTGGTGTCACATTGTTCTTCTGGTAGGGGCTCCTTCAGCAATTCAAAACATGCTACAGCGACTAACTCTTAAAGGCTGCAGCGGGCACTTTGGTGTCACATTGTTCTTCTGGTAGGGGCTCCTTCAGCAATTCAAAACATGCTACAGTGACTAACTCTTAAAGGCTGCAGCGGGCACTTTGGTGTCGCATTGTTCTTCTGGTAGGGGCTCCTTCAGCAATTCAAAACATGCTACAGTGACTAACTCTTAAAGGCTGCAGCGGGCACTTTGGTGTCGCATTGTTCTTCTGGTAGGGGCTCCTTCAGCAATTCAAAACATGCTACAGTGACTAACTCTTAAAGGCTGCAGCAGGCACTTTGGTGTCGCATTGTTCTTCTGGTAGGGGCTCCTTCAGCAATTCAAAACATGCTACAGTGACTAACTCTTAAAGGCTGCAGCGGGCACTTTGGTGTCGCATTGTTCTTCTGGTAGGGGCTCCTTCAGCAATTCAAAACATGCTACAGTGTCTAACTCTTAAAGGCTGCAGCGGGCACTTTGGTGTCGCATTGTTCTTCTGGTAGGGGCTCCTTCAGCAATTCAAAACATGCTACAGTGACTAACTTTTAAAGGCTGCAGCGGGCACTTTGGTGTCGCATTGTTCTTCTGGTAGGGGCTCCTTCAGCAATTCAAAACGTGCTACAGCGACTAACTCTTAAAGGCTGCAGCGGACACTTTGGTGTCACATTGTTCTTCTGGTAGGGGCTCCTTCAGCAATTCAAAACATGCTACAGCGACTAACTCTTAAAGGCTGCAGCGGGCACTTTGGTGTCACATTGTTCTTCTGGTAGGGGCTCCTTCAGCAATTCAAAACATGCTACAGTGACTAACTCTTAAAGGCTGCAGCGGGCACTTTGGTGTCGCATTGTTCTTCTGGTAGGGGCTCCTTCAGCAATTCAAAACATGCTACAGTGACTAACTCTTAAAGGCTGCAGCGGGCACTTTGGTGTCGCATTGTTCTTCTGGTAGGGGCTCCTTCAGCAATTCAAAACATGCTACAGTGACTAACTCTTAAAGGCTGCAGCGGGCACTTTGGTGTCGCATTGTTCTTCTGGTAGGGGCTCCTTCAGCAATTCAAAACATGCTACAGTGACTAACTCTTAAAGGCTGCAGCGGGCACTTTGGTGTCACATTGTTCTTCTGGTAGGGGCTCCTTCAGCAATTCAAAACGTGCTACAGCGACTAACTCTTAAAGGCTGCAGCGGGCACTTTGGTGTCACATTGTTCTACTGGTAGGGGCTCCTTCAGCAATTCAAAACCTGCTACAGCGACTAACTCTTAAAGGCTGCAGTGGGCACGGCTTATATTATCACTGCCACAAACTTTTGTATCATGGCTGCTTATACACGGCAAAACACATTGATTTGCTCAAAACATTCAAATTTTACAACAGCTGGATACAACTCTATGACACATTGGCAAATGCCCCTCAAAGCAGGCTCTCCAGCAAATGGTGTGGACCAGTTGCCATGAGATCGCGGCTAATCCGCGTTTAATCCCCTTGCAGTTACCAGGCCTCTGCGATGTCACACTAGCCAGAAAAGAGGATTGACCATGGCATCATGACAGTCAGTCGACAGCATTGGCTGTAGGGCTCCCTTTAAGGGGCCATTTGCCCCTGCATTGTTGAGTTGCATTGGAAAATAGTATTCTTCAACTAGACTCAGTAATCAAGCCAACGGGAACTTCAGAAATGACAGTTGCGGCTTTTACAGTTACATTTTTTCTCAAATGGTAGCTTAAAAAGAAAGCAGAGTAGAAGATAAATGAAAAGCACACAATATTAAAGGGACAGTGAGGAGAGCTCTACTAATATTTTTTTTAAAGCAAAATCCGATAGTGCGGCATTTCATGGCTTTGTTGCCACTTGGCCGGCAGCAAAAGATGCATTTATTTCTAAGAAATTTGGATTCGAAGTTGAAAAAGTTTTTCCCGCCGCTCTGATTCAAACTTGGAATTCTCCTATGACGACACAGGACTAAGTGACGTGTAACATGACGTGAACATGACGTAACGCAGACTCTGTGATTTCTGGCGGCCAGCAGTGCGGCCTAGCAGCAGCCGAAAAGAAAGCTGCTGCCGGCCGCACGTTGAAGGCATCTATTGGCTATTGCGGCCGCCGCTACCATCGCTTCGATTACGTTTGCACCGGCGTTTTGCCAGCGTTACGATGGATCCCATTCTCGAAGTAGTCAACGAAGTTCTCACAAATAGACACCTTTAGCATACCGTGTACCTTGTTACCGTTTGCGGAATACCGGGAGCCCGCCTACCGCCGGTGAGCAGGGGCTGATTGATCCCGATGCTGCAGGCGCGAGTGTAGCTGCCGGGTATGTGGCGCCATCTGGCGATGTCAAGGAGATTTGCACATGCATTGGCTGCGCCTCAGTGATTCGTGGATTCTCGTGCCCTATTGTCACTGTTTTGTCCTATGACATCATCACGCTTGTACTTGCGAATTTAGCCTGTGGCGGCGATACCTGCATTTTGGTTCTTGCTCTTTTTTACGTTACAAGAGCTTTGTTATCAGTATGAGTGGCGTTTTTGTAATCAGGAGCTGGTATTCTGTCCATACAAGCCAACTTCAATTTCTCCTCAGTGTCCCTTTAACAAAAAATGAACATTAACAAACAGTGACATAGCAGAATTATGGTGACGTGATCAGAACTGATTAAAATTTCAGAATGATACAAACTGTTGAGAAGTTGTGAACCGTATTTATCATGCACAACATTCTGGTATGAATCAAACAAAATTCCAGGCAATATTTGATGATAACAACTGGCAATCATTCAGCTCAACCAGGAACCACACAGCATAACATCTCGTGCATCACTGTGTCCACACCATGATGCTGCATATCCATCATCTCAAACTTCTTCAGTAAGTGGGAATTCTTAAGCGTCCAGTGGCAGCCTCAAACGAGATCTTAACTGAAAAAATTCAAAGTTGCAGAACTAGCTAGCTACTTCATTACCAGGGACCTAGCTACTTGCAGAGTTAAGATGACCATCAATCCATCAACCAAGCTCTCAAAGGCGCCAGGCAACGGCAATTAAAATGGTGAAGCATGTGGTGGCTAGAAGACTGCACATCCCCAGCATTGGCACTGGGGTCCTAAAATGAGAACAGTATGTATCATTAGCATGCCTAATTATGCAAGCAGAAGTGATCGACTTGACAAAATTTAATAACTATTGGCAATACAACCTACACAAATAAACATCAATGAAGGCAGTTACTTCAGTATTAACTGCTTGTATTTATTTTTTCTTGAAAACAATTTTGGATGATCCGAATAATATTCTTCGGGGTTCCAGAAAACTTGTATCATGAAGGTATTACAGTAATAATTGGCCAAACGTACGACAGCAGCAGGCTGTCAGTAAAGCTTGATGATGGCACTGAATATATCGTTGAATTTTTTCTTATTTAGTCCTAAACCAGCTCTACTAGGTCATCACAATAAATTTTTCTCCAAGTGAATGGAAGCAAAGCAAAGTAAGAACTGAGCAACAACCCGGTCACTAAGCATAAAGTTTATAACGTGTAAACATTGGTCAGCAGACAAATGACATGTTCTGGATGTGGAATTCAAGAGCACGGATAGCGATCGTTATGAACCTACCTCTAAACAACTCCGTAGCAAAGACAGCTTGCGATGTCCTGTCCACATTCTCCTTAAGGCTGGGGCCAGGCTCAGGAGGGTGGACTTGCTTGTAACATAACTTGGCACTC
The DNA here is from genome assembly GCF_055824585.1 of Amblyomma mixtum. Taxonomy (NCBI): domain Eukaryota; kingdom Metazoa; phylum Arthropoda; class Arachnida; order Ixodida; family Ixodidae; genus Amblyomma; species Amblyomma mixtum. The sequence continues at coordinate 287,069,644 of NC_143013.1, forward strand.
GTAGTAGACAGCGGCCTTGAACATCTCCAAACAGCACTGGTCACTGTTTCGTTCAAAACAACACAAGTGTACGGGCAATTCAATGACGACTGCTTGCAAAAGCATACAGATTGGCTGCCTTCACCGAGGGCGTTTAAGTTTTTTGAGCAACTAACGACACTAATTAACAATACGGTATAATCCCCGAAGGCTTATGTGCCAGCTTTTTGAATGACACGATCGGAAACCGGTGGATAGACTGCTTAGGGCAACTGAAAGCATACCGGGTGCACGGCAAGGTCGAGCAAGCGACAGTCCACCAGACGACAAATTGAGCACGCTGGAATGAGTTGCCCGGCATGCATGGGCAGAACTTCATGGGAATTTCGTTCTATAGAAGCTAAACGAAAAATAGAAACTACGGGGATCAAAATCGCAAGCTTTTCATACCTAGAGGAACTTTTTGGCTGCAGAGGGAAGCCATGTTGGATATCATGCGGACGCCCAGTGTGGCTTTTGCGACCTGCGTTTTCATTGACTTTTAAATATTTAAAGTCAATATTTACAAAAACAAAAATCTCACAAAATATTACAAAGTTAATTTTGTTTTCATAGCATTGATTAGTATTTTTATTGGTTTACAAGTATTGTCTTGAAAGTTTTTAGCAAGTAGGTCTTGGTTTTTAGTATCATCATCAACCTTTTGACGCTTATTGTTTCGAAACCGTTCAAAACAATTCGCACGTGCTTGAGTTTGTGCCATTGTTTGTGCTTATCTTCTTGCCAATCGTATTCTAGTGATTCACGTGAATCGGATTCCCAGATATTTATGAGTGCTCGCTTAGTACTGCTGAGAAGTTTTGCCTTAGGTGGAAACATAACGCGAAGAATGTCTCAAGGTGCTCATAGCAACGGAACTGCAGCTGAGGACGCATCGCCCTCAGATCCCACGTATAAATTCAGCTCCAATTTAAGCCTGGAGACGATGTTAGTACCACATACTTCCACTTAACCTCAGGCTTCATTCATGTTTTTTACATGCGTGGGGACGTGCCGTCAGTGCATCGCCAAACGTCTCGATTGGGGTTTTTGTCCGGGGCGGCATTGTCTCAAGCTTCTGTTCGTTTTTTTTTTACCCCCACCAGACGCCAGATCCAAGCCGACTTTGCTAAAGAGAGAAACTGGGAACAATACCACACGCCAAGGAACATCCTTCTTGCTATGGTCGCTGAAGTAGGGGAAGTCTCCGAATGCTTGTAGGTGTCTGAATGTTTTTATTTGTTATCTGTGACACTGATGGCGGCGGCGGCGATTTATTACAAAAACGCAACAGAATGAAACAACGGGTAGCGCAAACCGCTATCTATGAGCCGCACTTCTTTATTTATTTTTTCACTTCAATGAAATTGTTCGGTAGAAATAGGGAACAGAGCTAGCTGGAGCCTAAGAAATGGATATCTGTTTGACAGTGACTGTAGCAAGGGACAACATAGATGCAGGTCTCTCCATAAGGAGCACAGTTCAAGGTAGCGTCTGTTCATGTCTTCTGGGTAGCAAGGAACAATGTGGTTTGAAATTTGAGCCCCCTTGCCCCCCACCTCTGCACACACCCGAGTATATTGCAGCCATGAAATATTTGCTTCAGGTGGCAACATATGTAGCAGTATTCAGAGTGCTTCATTGTAGCCTGCAAAAAGTGATGCTTGTTCTTTAAGCTCTTATGCTGGACTTTAGGTTGGACTAAGCTGACAGGTGGCTGATTACTGGGAATTTGTTCTTATGTACCCATGGGTTTCAACTGCATATTTTCTGTTTAGTCATCTAGCTGCCGTTTTCAACAGTGGCTTAATGTCTTGTAGCTTCGTACAGAAGACTGATGTTAATTCAAATTTGCTTAATTTGAAAATCCAATGAACTCAAACTGACGCTTTTGCCATGTCAACACTGAGCATACTAAAAGGGTTCTCAAAATGAAAATCAATTCAAAATCGACATAATTTGAACATATGTTTGGCCCTCTTTGAGCTTGAATCATTAAGAGCTGGCTGCTTACATGTGAATTGTGAGGTGTTTGCTATAACTGATGTGTCTGATGGGATCTGTCTTGTGTCAAGAGGTTTGTGTTCATGCTAAAAAAAAAATGCCCAAGGTAGTCATTTGAAACATTCTGGAGAGCAGGTTAGAGCAGTGCCGCATCTCAGCATGACTGTGAATTTTCACAAGCCCTACAATGGTGTGGCTGATGCAAAGACGAATGAAATGCTGTAGTTCTGTGTTACATGCTGTCATTTGAGTGCAAGTTTGTTTAGTGGACAGTGCTTCATATAATGAAAGAGTTAACATAGAACTTTTAAAATTGCTGTTAGCACCTTAGGAGTTCTGCTGCTTGCCCTGTGTATTTAACAATGGTGTGTTTGCTATCTTTTCATTTAGCCAGTGGAAAGGTGAAGTCAAAGAAGGCCTTCCAGGTAAGTATACTAGCCAAACACGGACTGTTGCACAATGGCTGAAGGTAGCTATAGAAACTTCTATAGCTGACTACAACAGCTTTTAAACTGTTAATGTCCATTTCTAATGACAAACACTTGTAATGAACAGTTCATTTGTACGGAGGGCTGTTGTCATCCGGGAACTTGCATTTGAGTGGCAATGAATTCGTGCAACAAACATTGGGCTGTGTTGAACTTCTGAGAGCTTGGAGTTAGACATGGGAGGACCAAAACATGAGGGAGATCCAGAGTATATTTATGTCTTAGTCGTCTTACGCTGTGTAACCATTACTATGACCCCTTGCCAACTAGCCAAACCATTACCATGTACTCCTTCACCCTGATATTTCACAGTTACCTTTTAGTGGGTGGCCAGTATGGTATTTTATGAGTACGGTATTATAAGTAAACAAAGTACAGTATTATCTGCAATAAGGCTCGGTAAGAAACATCTCCAGCCCATCGTGATACTCCTTATGGAAAAAAAAATACAGTATAAGCCCTGTTTTCTAACAGATGGAACCATTTCAGTTTGTCTGCTGCATGCACAGTATGGTTAATTTTTCACTAATAGCCAGGTAGGTGGTGACACCAGTTGTGACAGCTGAGGGATCTACCCTTTAAATACTTCGCCTCTCTAAAAAAAGGTTGGATTGGGCTGCATTGAATTGGATTGTATTGGAATAAGTTGGGTTGGGTTGGCAGTTCTGGCTAGAGCTCTGTTAATGTCCATTTCTAATGACAAACACTTATCATGAACAGTTTGTTTGTACGGAGGACTAATGTTATCCGTGAACTTGCATTTGAGTGGTAATGAATTCGTGCAACAAACACTGTGTTGTGTTACACTTCTGAGAGCTTGCTAGCCTGTTTACAGCTTTTCTTGCAGTGTCACGTGCATGTGCTGTTTTATATTTCCATTTTCTTATCTCCTATATTGCTTCACCTGTATTGCGTCATTGCCACAGCATGCGTTTTGCTTGCTTCCATTCAGGTATCATAGATTCCTTGTCAGATTATTGGGGGGGGATTATTGGATTGTCAGTTTTATTCTTCTCATGCTGGGCATGAATAATGTAAAATTCACAGCAAGTGTAACAATTCACATGCATTTTTACTTGTTGTATATGTCATTAACATCTCTAATTATACATTGTATATCATTGCAAATGGCAAAAAGTGGGACAGGTAGAAAGATCTTCATGATTATGTTAGTCTGGCTCTTGCGGGCTAATGTCTCATTTCACTTTAAACTGGCCATGAAAGGCAAGTATTTTTAAGTCATTTACAACATCTGACACCATGTTGAAGGCTGAGCAGTTTCCTGAAAGGGAAATTCACCAAGACCTTTCATATTTTGCCTGCTTGTTTTTTAGTTATGTTAACAGGGATTGTTTTGCATGGTTTCAGAACGTTTTATAAATGAATGTCAACAACATTAGATACTGAGTGCATTCACTGAAATTAATTGTCTGCAGTTCTATAATAGGAGCTCACAAGTTTCAGATTAGTGAGCGCATTATCTTTGTATGTTGCAGACTGGACACCAGAGGAAAAAACCCACTTAGGTGAAGAATTGAGTGATGTCTTGGTTTACCTCATCCGTCTGGCTGACCGCTGTCAAGTCGACCTACCTGCAGCAGTGCTTCGCAAGATTGAGCTCAACGGGCAGAAGTACCCAGCATCGAAAGTATTTGGAAAGAGCGACAAGTACACTGCCTATAGTGATGGTGACAGTTAGCAGTTGGTCTAAAGGTTCCCAATAGGTTGTCATGTGGCTCAAATTCAGCAACAGAATGAAGGTGCAAACAGTATGACAGCATTGTTATGAAATGTTTACCACAGGTGCTGTAAGTCTTCATTTAGAAAACTTTGCCACATTTGTAACACTTCTTCCACAGAAATGATTTGCAACTGAGAGCAGTATTGTTGCTACTACATGCAGCCAGCTCTAGCCATCTAGAAGCACGTGTACAGCATTTTTAATATGCTGGAATGGAATAAAGAAACTGCAGTTGGTATTGAATACAGATGTTCTCTTTAGGAAGTTTCATTAACTTTTGCATTATGATGGATATTAAATTGTGAGTATTGTGCAGAGACCAGGCAATGACTTGCAGATTGTGCAAACCTATCAAGAATTTTTCTTGCTGAAGCTTTTTTTGGGCTGAAGTGACGCTACACTGTAAGGGTGCCCATTTGTTTCAACCACATAGGCCTGTTCAGTTGGCCTGAAATGTCAAACCTCTGGGAAGAAGTAAATGGAACCAGCTGCTGCATTACAACTGGACCATTTGCGAAAAAAAAATTGTGCTGCTTAGTTTACACAGTAAGGTTTGGCATTTTCATGAATAACCGTATAACTTACTTCTCAAGAGGGTGCATCGTTGAAAGCCTCCTAGTTAGTCAAATGGCGGCAAATAGAATTGGAAAAGTAGTGTGCACTCAGTTTGCCTGCATCTGTGTGTGCATGGAAGTATTTCCACATTTAAGCCCTATGGAAACCTGCATTCCAAGGCAAAGCAGTGCAGTTCCAAGGCATAGTAGCCACCTACCAGATTAGGTCTCTGAAAGAAAGGTTTTTATTTTCTTTGCATTTGCTTGGGTTGCATAATACCCTACTCAAAAGAAGGGTTTGTCTTTTGCATTTAGTTGTAGGGCCAAAATAAGGTCCAGAACTCTATAGCGAACAGATTGAATACACAAACTAGGTGGCTTTAAATCCAGTGTAGGTGCAGTAGAAACAGAACAGAACACTGCAAATTATTTTTATAATATAAAACAGTTTATTCAACTTTTACATAGCGGCATCTGAGAACACATTCTGCAATATGTACAACAATGAAATGGTATTTGTTTTTCTTTTCGACAGTGCTCAATAATGTAGTAGGCAAGCACTTGTGTAGGTTGTAAAGGGGATGGAAGACGAAAAAATAATAAAGATAACGCAACACAAACGGGTGACTTAAAAATACTAAATATCCCTAGGTGCCAGCACCGGGGGAGAAATAATTTACAATGACTATCAAACATCAACAAATATCGGGTGTCTCGTTTTCCTCCTGTAGCACTGTGTGGGAACATTACCAAGAAAAATAGTGACAGTGCCCGTCTCTAAACAGAGCAGACACAACCTTCTTTCTCGCGTACTCTCACTGAACCTATTCTGTGCATCCTAGGGCAACAACCTAGTGAAGAACAGAGCTCATTGCAAGCACTTGGTTAAATTGAGAGTAACAAGGTGCGCTGGACGGAGAAAACATAGCTGTTACCAAGTTCCAAAGGCTAGCATTTCAACTGCAGCTTTCTATTTCCAATGCTGAAAAAAGTCTGGCTCCTTGTAATGGCGTACAGTTACATACAACGACTTAAATTAAAACTTCAGAGCCCGCGCGAAACACTTTATGTTCGCCCCTTCTCTCCAAGTGCCAGCTCTCAAACATTATCAGGCATGCTACAGTAGTATCTTACTGGTTCTAATACAAGCTGCAGCTCTCTTAGCTGGAACACAGTCACAACAGCCGATTCAGCGAGCACTCGTTGCTTCAAAACCTATCAGTACCAAAGGCTGCAAGACACACACGTAAAACCTCAATATTGCACAAATCTCCTGCCACTTCGCAACCCATACCTGGGGCAACAACTTGCATTGTAGTCGCAACAACGGGCGATGAATACTTCTCGCCGAAAAGTTGCCCAGTGGCATATTCCATTTCCTTATTCTACCTAAAAGTGGCTCACAAATGACGTTCTTTGAGAGACAGTCCAAGTCCATATTGTTGCTCCCGCAAAATACGGTTTCCGAACAGTTTCCTTGAAACCATGAGGGAGGCGCCATGGCTTGTTGCATTGATATTCTTGAGGAGCTTTCGTGGTAGATCCTGTGAAGCAACTGTCCCATTCATAACAGAGACAGGCACAGGTTCTCCAGATGGGTTTCTTGTCTCCTCTTTGCATTGGTTGTGGAACCCTGCTTCAGCGATGGAATCCATTGTGGAAGTCGATGTAGCAGACAGCGCTGTCCTGCTTTTATGGCGTGGGTCCTGCAAGACAGGTGAAGGTCACGTCATTAATGAAAAACTGTGTGATATATAAGAGGCCTACATAGTGATCCAATGAGATTTCATCCGCTTTTGGGGCCTCGGAAAGTACCAGAAGCTCAAATGACAGAAGCCTACAGAGGCTTGCAAAATCTCGACAGACTGCATATGGGTGGTAGTACTGCTACACATTAACATTTCATATTGCAGAGAGTCGCTTTTTTTCTGAGTCCTGGCGCATTCGCTCAGTCACTGCACTATTCACTAAAACGGAGAGTTGAGCTAGTTGGTACATGTTTCTTGGGAAAAACAGCGCTAAGACGAAGGACAAAGAAAAGAGGACAACAGGACCAGCGCTGACTATCAACTGAAAGCTTTATTAGAAACAACAAGCAATGTATACTCCATCGACAACCAAGAGCGCATGACAACATCAAAAGCTACAATGATACATCAATCACCTGGATCAAGATACTTTAGTTCACAGTCATGAACTGTTACAGAGGGGATGCTCACGCACGAGTCACTGTTTTTTTGGATATGAAAGGCTTCACTGATTTCCCGTGTTAGTTTATCTTTGTGCTTGTACAGGATCCTAGTTTAATTAAAAATGGGGGTACATGATTTTTCAGAAGAATCAGGTTGGTCATTCTGGGAACAGTTCCTGTAATGCAAGGCCAAGTTTGACGACGGAGCCCCTTTTAAAGAAATGTGGTCTCTTAAGCGGGTGTTCAAGCACCTTCCTGTTTGACCTATATAGGTCTTCCCGCACGTGAACATCCCCTCTGTAACAGTTCATGACTGAACTAAAGTATCTTGATCCAGGCGATTGAGGTATCATTGTAGCTTTTGGTGTTGCCATGCGCTCTTGGTTGTCGATGGTGTATATATATTGCGTGTTGTTTCTAATAAAGCTTTCAGTTGATAGTCAGCGCTGGTCCTGTTGTCCTCTTTTCTTTGTCCTTCGTCTTAGCGCTGTTTTTTCCAAGCACTGTTCACGAGGTGCCACTCACCGTGTTTGGGGGGACCCTCTGGGCAGTGGTGCTGCGGGGTCAGCAGTGTGGCTGAGCAGGGAGCTGTGGCTGTGGCTGCTCTGTGGGGGCCGCCCGGCCGTTGCTGGACTCTCGGTCAGAGCAGGTGCTGCCCTTGGCGCTGTCGTTGCTGGCGCTGCGCTGATAGACCGCTGCCCGGCAGCTTGCCATCGTGCTCGGGGTGCCCGGCGTCCCAGGCCCCATGCCCACATAGCGGCCCAGCGGACCGTCACTGCGCACATTCATTTCGCCCCGCATGAACCGCTCCAGCTTGTCCACACATGCGTCCTGGTAGTCGTGGATCCATCTGCATGGAAAGACGTGCAAGATTAGTTTTAAATGCTCTATTAACTGCTCTATCAGTGCTCTATCAGTGCAAGACAACTCAATTACTTCATGAGGCCAGGTTACCCTCTTAAGTACTCCTGAGTGCTTAACAAGGTGGTGTTATACACTAAGTTGTAGAAAGTGCCCTCAGATCTGCACCTCTGAGGCACAGTCATGCTGCCATCACCGTGCACCTACAGTTAGTGTCAGAAAAGCAGATAGTGTGGTTATGTACGCTATGTGCCTTGCTAAATATTGTAGGGCTGATAGCACTGAAATGTACCATGATTGTTATCATGAGCTGAGTACATGTCACCAGCCTGTTGCCTCCCATGACTAACCCTGCCCTGACTGGCCACTCTCTTTCTCTGCATTTCCTAACCTCATTTTAAAGCCCACAGAGGCCTAATGTTCTTGTACTTGGTGAGAGAGAGAGATATTAATGAACACAAGAAGGGTGTGCCTGGTTGTGCTTATGCCATCATTAGCCATGGACCCATGACTCTTGTCAATCTCATGAATAGTGGCGAAAAGCTTTGCATCCATAGCACAGTTTATGGAGGCTTGAGTGCATGTAGTGTAATATCAACATGGAGCAAAAGAGAATCGCTGCTGCAGTTGACATCTATATAGTAGATTGCATTGCATTTGAAATCCAGTTTTATGCTTACTGACGCTTTGGTCCAGTGAACATTATGTGCATTACATGGAGCCCAGTCAAACCACCCTTACTTTTCACAAGCTTTTGGTCCGCTTGTAGTAAAAACTGGCAAAGCGGAAGTTAAGCAAAGCATGGAAGTCAGCCCCTCAATAACACTATGTGTGTACTTGTTGAGGCATTGTGGCGGTAGAGTTGTGAAATAAATGCATGTTTGAGGTATGTAATTAAGGAAAGATGTAAAGAATTCATGTGCATATTGTGAGAACCAAGATGATGCAATATATCAATGGAAGCTACAAGTTCTAACAGTATACCTAGAGGACCTGACGGTGCCTAAAAAGATGACCACAGAAGTCTGCACTTACCGCACACCGTTGAAGTAGCACACGGCCCTCATGTCCTCAGGGAGCACTTCTGACTCTGGCCACTGAAAGTTGTCCAGGATTGGAATGATGTTGCACTGGCTCTGGAGAGCTTCCACGATTTCCTATTCAAGGGAAAAACAAAACTTGGACTTAATTTCACATGGTTTGGTTTAAGTTAGCCATCAAACTTTTGTTAGGACAAGAATAACATTTCCTATCAACCCAGGAGAAAACATTTAGACACCATCTTTTGTTAGGATATTGAATAAAGCTGCTTGTGCGTGAATGAAAATTTGTTTCCTAGATGTGTGGTGCAGGCAGTTTTACTTCAAAAAAGGAAAGCCAGAACTCTCAACAACCACCACAACAGGTGTGGTTGTAAAGTTACCGCAGATGTATGACCCACACCCTTTCCTCACTAGACATCTTCAAAGAGACAAAGATATGTTCCAAGTCATTTGCAGTGAGAAATCGTATGCTAACAGTTTCTGTCTTGCCTGGTATATTTCCGCCCAATTTTTTACATTTACTACATACAGTCTTGCCTCTCCCCCCATGGCTGCAATAGTTTACTCAGTGAGACTGCCCAGGCCACTAGCTCTTGCAGCTGACAAAGCACACTTATTACTGATGTCACAGCACGCGCTTCTATGTCATCGGTGGCTAGCTGTGCAATTAGCCTAATAGGCACCACTGCCGCGGCCAAAGCACAAGAATCTGGGGTGTCCTGGCAACACGTACAGCAGTAGAATTTGCAAACGTGACCATGTCCTCTAAACCCCATGGGTCTTTGTTCATCTGTCCAATTCAGTTTTGCAGTTTATCAGGAAAATAATAGTCTAGTATGCTTAGGTAAATAAAACAGCGTGGTTAAATTACCATTGCAGAACTCATGCACTTGTTGCGTAGAATTGCAAATAAGTGATCACACAGTGAACTTGATGGATGAACAGCAGCTACAACTGCACCACTCACCCTGTGCACCCAGTCCTTGCGATCGGTGTCACCCATGCATCGGTCGAGGGCGTTGGGTGTGAGGACGAGTAAAAAATGCTTCGCCTGCCGGATGCTGTTGAGCAGGTTGTTGTCGAATTTCCCCGCCTCCAGGCGCTCTACGTCGATGAATACTGAGAAGCCCCGGAGTTGCAGGTGGACCTTCAAGAGACTGAAAGAGGGAAAAAAAAAAATTCACAGCTTAGAAGCAGGCACTCAACATGGCATCATAAGAGGTTCCGCGAAGTTTGCCACAAAATTTCTGTCATAGACACCATCATGACTACTTCTACCATTAAGAAGGGAAAGATACTGAACCGAAGAGCAGACAAAGAGCGATAAACATAAAATGTTTGTGTTAAAAGCCTTTAGGTGCCCAACGCTTGTATGGCTGATCTTAAAGTACACATGGCATCATGTGAAAGCTTTTTTTTTATTCTGGTTGCTAAGTTGCAACAAATGGGCCGGCAAATACTGCGTTGTTTTTTCAGAACAGCGTAAAAACGGGCAGTTTGAGTCATTTCCTCAAACAAGACATGCATGCTTACCTAGCAAGCTGAGATCCGTTGGAGCGTCGGTAGCTGACGAACACGTCCAGGCTCTTGTTTCGTTCGATTTCATCCGCCTCATCCGCGCTCTGGTTCAAACCTGCGAATATAGACAGCAGAAAAATGCATGCCTCTTAGCCCAATTTCCATAATTACAAAGAAAGGAAAAAAAGGCTAGAATAAAATGCAATATTTGACCAAGAAAACTTGTTAACGTTCCAAATTTCGAACAACAATACTGTGAAGATTCCAGGGTATTTCATTATTCCTGCATAGTGCCTCGTGATTGGAAGAGTGCACTGTAGAGAATTTGATCTCGAAGGGAATCGATAACCTGCAGAACTTGAAATAAGAGCATCAGTTCAATCAGATATTGGTTTGAGTTTATGGGGTTTAATGTCCCGAAGCAACCCGAGCTATGAGGGTTGGCGTAGTAGGGAGCTGCGGATACTTTCGACCACCTTTGGCTTTTCAACGTGCACTGACATCGCACAGTACACGGGCCTCATGAATTTCACCGCCGCTGTCGAAACAGCGTCTTTCCAGTCGAGCTCCATAACCACAGAGCCACCGCGGTGGCTAGAGCGTCAGTTAGAATGATCCGAAATTGAATTGAAAGTAAAAGTGAATCAAGTGAATTGTAATACATGAGATTCCACTTTAGTTAACGCAATGATTGTGAGTGCAGGTGGACCTTCAAGAGACTGAAAGAGGGAAAAAAATTCACAGCTCAGGAGCAGGCACTCGACATGGCATCATATGTGGTTCCACAAAATTTAATACAAAAATTATGGCACAAAATTACTGTCAAGGACACTGTTGACCACTTTTACCATTAAGAAGGGAAAGATACTGAATAGAAGAGCAGACAAAGGGTGATAAACAATAAAATGTTTGTGTTTCCGCACAAACATTCGCACCACCAGGGCGCGCGTGTCATTTGTCGCAATCATCGACACCTTTATCACCATCATCAAATAACAACGTAAGCACTGCTATCAGTTCAACTGTGTAAACACTTTGCATCCATCTGCTGTACAGATATTCATGTCATTTTCAACAGTCTTATCTTCTACCGCGCTGTGATAAATGTTGGCCGCGGTCTCATCACCCAGTGGTAGCAGCCCGGCAACGCAGGACGTGTTTAATTCGTTTCATCGTGTGAGGAGGGCCCGTTCGCGTACTTCCGCCAGGGCGTCGGCCGGCACGTTTCGCCAGCCCGACTAATTTACGCCTTGTCGTGTCTTCCATCGGCGAGGGGGACAGGTGACCGCATAATTTAAACCGCGTCTACGTGCTCCTCGCGGCGTTCAACGCCACCACGCACGTGACTCGGGCACGTTCTCACGGCGATGACGTCATATTAAACGCGTAGACAGACACGCTATCTCCGCCTCGCCCCCCCCCCCCCCCCCCCCCCCCCCCCCCCCCCCCCGCTCGCCCAAGTGGCGAAGTCAACGGACTTCCCCGCGCGTCGTGGCCGAAAAGGAATGCGTGCGGAGAAAAAAAAAACTAAATTGAGAGGACTAAACGAAAGAAAGCATTGTTTTGCAGCTGCGTACACGGACCAGAACATGCCCGTGCACGCCGCCCGCACGTTCTTTAGAGGCGCCTTTTACGAGCCCATAAAACATCGAAGGCCGCTTGCGCGACGGGCGCTCCCGGAGACATCGCAAACTGTGCCCAGATAACAGGGTCGCCCAGTTAGCCTTTCTTTATACTTTCAAAGCATTGGCTTTATGTTAATTTTTTACGAATCTTATGTTTCCAGCCCTTTCTTCGTTGAGGTGCGCGTAGCGCCACGCAACGCTACATCGGCGCACTTATCCTGCACACTCGAGCGTTTAAGCTCGTTGCGGAATTTTCCTTTTTTAATTTTCACTTATTGCAAGAGTAGCTGTTATGCACGATCGTGGCGCACTTCATGCCTTTATCACGACGCAAAAGCAGTTCTCATCCTCAACAGCAAAGGGGTCTTACGTACGATTATGAAGAGTTTTTGATCCTGCGGACGCTCATGCGAAATTGATCCGCTGGTTCTATAAACGACTTTTTTTTTAGAGCGCAGCTCTGGCGTCCGTTCCTGGGTTTCGCGTCGTCGTCGGCCTCGTAACCAGCTCCGCCCCCCTTTCATCCCCCCAGCGCTAGCAGCGACCGACTGATACCGCTGGATGCCGCTGACGCCGCTAGAGAGTCAAGATAACGTGACTGCATAGAACACCGTCGCCGCCATGCAGAAAGAGGAGGAAAGGGTCCCCCCCCCCCCCCCCTGTTCTTGTGTGGCGGATAGGGTGCTCTTCAGTTGCCGACGCTCCGGTTATTTCACGTAGGCCCCGGCACGTCGACGAATACGTGACCACCTTCCCACGGCTAGACCTGGTTCTTAGCGCTGCGGAAGCGAGGGTATCATATTGTTTGTGTCGGCATCGGCGGCGTTGTCCCTGAAACCAACTCCGCAGCTGGGGTTGACTCACTATCGAAAAGGTGAAACAGCTTATTTGCTGCGCTCAAATTTCGCATTAGGAAGTAACGTAATCGTCGGTAATTTTTTTTTTCATTCAGTGTTTTGCAACCCCTGTACGCAAGAACAAGAAAAAAAGAGTTGGAGGGTACACTTAAGCTCCGCCTTAAGGGTATGACGCGATAGCGTAATGGGTGAATTGCGGTATATGCAGAAGGTCACTCTCTACTTTACATACGTAGATCACTGGGAGTCCTTATACCCCTCCTGGCGCACCGGTGCTCCCAGCGGTGGGCCTGCGCGGCCGAGGTTGCTCTTCCCGAGCGACCAATCATTAATTTAGCTTCCAGCTGCCACGGTGTGCAAGCTTGCTCACTATCCGGTGGGCATGTTGATGATGACGTCACGAGGTCACGTGACCTAGGTGGCCCACCTGAGTACCGGGTTCTGAATGCACGGCGAGTTTCGCAACAGGTGTGATCAAAGAGCATCCTCATACCACCCTCCGCTACTCCGCCATTGTCACGGCACCAGACATGCCACCTTGCCATCATCAGTCGGGAGAAAACGCGCGTGGCAGCACCTTGGCGTGGCGGGAGCAGCCACGGCACGGAGCTGGGAGGAGGAGGCACAGGTTGGCCATAGTGCAGCGGTTCCGCAAAATGCCCCAATCGGTAAGCAGCGCGCACTCGCGCGCGCGAGGATCCCGAAATAGCGCGCGCCATTCGCGCAGAGACCCGGAGCGAGGGCTCGGAATGCGCGGAGACATGACGGAGCAGTGGCCCAGAGCCAAATTTAGCCCCGGAGATAAGCGCCACGTGGCAATTTTTAGCCGGGGATTCCCGGGCCACTCGTGGAAGCACGCGGGCCAGCCAGCTGGGACGGCGCTCGGCCCGCGCACTTCGAATGAGGCGCGCGCGTGCGCGCCCCGGGCTCACCGCCGTGGACCTCGGTCCAAATAGAGTGCGGCGCGCGGGCTTGTGCCACTGTCGCTGCTGTTGCTGCTGCTTCTCCTTGGCTGGCACGGCGGTGGCGGCCACGCTGCGGCTGTTTTCAAGAGCGGCCTTGTTTACCGCTCTAAGCGCCCTGTGTACCGCGCCGCTCTCCACGCTAGGGCCCAACGAGGTGTTGCAAGCAACAGGCGGGAGCTAAAGCTGCAGTGGCTCGTTCTTGCCAATAAAGTAAAAAAAAAAAAACGCTCGCAGCATTCTGTCATTGCGGCTTTCGTTCAATGGGAGCGGCTCTGCTCGAGTTGTAGACGTCTCAGCGTGCAACGGGCTACCGCTAGTAAGCGAGCGCAGCACCGTCGTCCTCGTTATAACGAAACGGTTTTTAACGAAATAACGGATATAACGAACGTATGGCGATTCGCAAAGGCATTCGCAAGTCGCACTATAGCTGTGAACGAGCCGAGTGAGCGTGCGCTGCTACTCTACAGTTCATAAACCTGTGCTCCTTTAGACGCAACGCAAATTCGTATGTGTGGCCAATTGACGGAAACGAATGGTATTCCTCTCACCGAGCAGTCACTGCCGACTTTTCGGGCAGGTATGAACACAGCTCACCACTGACGCGCGTTTGCCGGTTGCTAATATTAGACATTGAGCCACTTGCTCCACGGACTTGCACCTGAACAGAGTGAGTCATACGCAGCTTGCCACATCAGAACTGAGCAGACAGAGAGCATGCTCAATGTCACTCGCTCTTTTGTAACCTTCTAAAAACAAAACCAAAAAAGAACGAGATGCCGATTATCTGCCATGATATCTGGCGCTGGTGATTTCGCGTACAGTATAGCGTCACCATGTGCGCGTGGTCTCACGCAAGCACAGGTGGTCGCCAGTGCCAAGAACGCAAATTGAATCGGTAGGCTGCTTTCCTTGCGGGACCGGTGCTATCTTTTCCCCACTAAGATTCTTTTTTTATTCTTTCGTTGCTATTTTGCTCCAGCCGAGTTTCTTTTTCGAGTCGGCCACGCTACAGCTGGTGCTCGTCTACCCGGCTGCTCTAGTGGCGCGAATGCCAAGAGGCCTGACGTCATCCTCTCCTCCCCCGTTGCCAGCGAACAATTTGTCAAGAGGACGGGCACAGGTCGCCCTAATTGAACCCGAGACCTACTTCTCTGAACAGGGTGTTATTCTGCAATGGGAAGGGGTAAAAAAATGGCGAGCGTGCGGTAATCCGCTATCGAACGTCTTGAAATGGGGAAGCAATGACTGACCTATCTTTGCAGATATAAAGAGTAGCGAAGAGCTGCAGTAGCTATATATTTTTTTTTTTCATGTATTCGTTCAGCAATGTGTTAGTGACAAGGTTTGGCTAGGTTTATGGGGTTTAATGACCCAAAGCGGCTCAGGCTATGAGGTACCCTGTAGTGGTTTGGTTTGGTTTAACGTCCCAAAGCAACTCAGGTTATGAGGGACGCGGTAGTGAAGGGCCCCGGAAATTTCGAGCACCTGGGGTTCTTTAACGTGCGCTTACATCGCACAGTGCATGGGGTTCTAGAATTTCCCCTCCATCGAAATTCGGCCGCCGCGGCCGGGATCGAACCCGCGGCTTTCGGGTCAGTAGCCGAGCACCATAACCACTGAGCCACCGCGGCGGCCACTGTTATACTGTGACAAGGCCCGGGTCAGTTCTATCCAAGGACCTAGTAGTGAACAGAGAATTTCGGTATTAAACATATGTTAGAGGTTCGAATGCGTTTCATGAAATAATCACCTTTTATCGTCGGCACGAAAGCACTTAGTCTTGACCGGAAATTTACGCACGCGACGTCCTCGGCGCCGAAGCAACGACCATTCGAATACTTATTAATATTTCGGCACGAAGTATATAGAATACACTTAGCGTGCCAGACAAAAATTCGTGAAAGTATGCGCTTTCGGATCGCTCTTAATTCAGCAGCTGGCCAAGCACACAAATGGACGAATCGGTGCAAACTAGTTCCCCGCTACTGTCCTTGAAACGCGGTAGTAAATTTAATGTCACACGCCTGTCTTTCCACTCTCGTGTAAACTGCTTTGAGAGGGCTTCCTCCCTTTCGAAACCGCGTTCAAAACGAGGGTACTTTTCGTCAGAGAGAGAGAAGGGGGGGGGGGGGGGGGGGGGGGGGGATAGCACGGGTCTCACTCGCCAAGAATGACAAGTACGGCTTTCCGCAGCGTACGCATGGTAAGAAACGAACGCCTCTCGAAGCGGCAACGACGGGCTGCTTGCTGATCTAGAGGTTGCGATGAGCGACAAGATCGGGAGACTTAACGATAAGAAGCATGTACTGGGCTTCACGCACCTTGCAGTCTGCACAGTCAGGCATTAGATGCCCGTAAGGATAGTAGAAAAGAAGAAAGTTGTCCGAGTTGCTTTTACGCATCGATAATCGGGAAAGCAAGGTATAGCTGAGTTCCGCAGTTTTCTTATTTGCGGCAGGCGGTCTCAAATCCGCGGCCTGAATACCGTATTTCACAACGGGAGGGATGAAATGAAGGAGAACCGGGAGTAGCCGTAGGGGAGGACTGCCGATTAACAGAGACTTTTAGCATAGCGTGTACAACTTACCATGCGCCGTCAGTGTGAGCATGGTGCCGGCCAGCTGTGCGCACGCCTGGTGCGTCGGGAAAATCAGCACGCACTGGCGGCGAGCGATACGCAGTAGCGCTAGTCCTGTGTGGTCCTCTCTTGTGTTCGTCTTTATTGCGCTACTGTTCTTTTTCTTACCACGATACGCAGTAAGGCGGTAGCGGTTCGTGCTATGCTAAATGTCTCTAATACCGATCACGCGGTCATCGTTTGACGTGCACTGACACCGAACACCACACGGGCGTTGTTGCATTTCTCCTCGATCGAAACGCGGCCATCGCAGTCGGGATTCGATCCCGCAACCTCGTGACTCAGCTGCCGAACGACATCGGCACCCAGCCGCCGCGGTGGAGACAGCATTTCACAATGGCGGAACTGTGGTATACTCACAGCGGATGGCCTGTCCTATGCGTAACCGGTGGATGGAGTTGTCGATGCCGCACTCCTTGAAGAGCTGGTCGTCGTTGAGCAGCTTGAGCGAATCCTTGTCGACGCCGCTCTGCAGCATGCGGTACGTGTACTGGCTGAAGTCGGTGCCGAGGCTCTGCAGGATCTGGTTCACGTTGGTGGTGTCCACCGAGGAGTAGTCGGCCATGCGCTTCAGCTGGGACAGCTCGCGCAGGAACCGGCGCCGCAGGATGCCGTTCTTGATGCCTATGTCCTCCTTCAACATGGGCTCATCCAGCTGCAGCAGCAGGTCGCCGTCCACTCGGCTGTTGACGAACTCCGAAGCGTAGTTGGTGAAACCGATCTGCGATCCGGCACGAGAAAATAATACGTTCATCGCACAATCGAGGACCTCCGCGGTGCTACACGACACCTTGTACGAAAGCTTTGACAGCGATACAAACTGAACGCGCATACGCTAACGGTTAGTGCATGAAAACACGGCGTGCAAAATCATGACAAGCGAGCACCGGTCCCGATCTTGTCTTTTGTCACTACTAATGAAACGCGATGTTACCGTTGCATTCAAAAGTCTCATTATCGCCTCGAATGGGTGCGCAGACATGAAATGAAATGGGCGTCACAATCACACCCAACAGGGAGGGCTCTTCTTAGACAACAGGCGTTCCTGCACCACGTGTTGCGAAGCTCCTACTCAGATGTTATCTTACATATAATAACTAACTTTCAAAGACGCCTTGTAAGAGCGGCGCGATAATTATGATTTGCGTGACACTTTCAAGCTCCTTCCGTTATCAAAGGCGTGCAGTCAGTTACATGCGATTAGGCATAGTAATCAGTATTCCCACCTGCTTGACCCACTCCTTCACGTCCTCCACAGTCCAGAGAGGAACCTGCTGGGACAGCTTGTGCGGCACCTCTTCGCCGATCAGCTGTAGCGCTTGTGCCGCGAACTTGGATGCGATGGCATTTGGAGAGCTGGCGACTTTGCGCAAGGCCTCCAAAGCTCCGATCTCTGCGAACACCTGCAGTGACGAAATGCAACGCTTGCTGAAGGGCATTCGAAACGCTGCCGTCGTGCTTGATTGAAGAGAAGAGAAGGCAAGCGAAAAAGCACCGCGTATTCGAGTGCTCACTTACCGACGTGTTCCCTTGACGTTTCTTGATGCCGGCTTCCATGGCGAAGTGGAAGGCAGCCAGGCTGCGGGCCTCTTCCCTGTTGCTATCCAGCACGGGAACGAAGCGAAGCAGCCAGTCTTTGGACTGTCCGTGGACGTGAGCCACGTGACTTTTTGCGAACTCTTCGGGATGGTGGCTGGTCACAAAAGGCTCGACCAGATCCAGCGTGCCCGACTTCATGACGGCCGCCTCGATCTCCTTGTTGGCCACAAGCGCCGCGATGGCCAAACAGGCGTAATACTTGATGTTGTCGTCCAGGTTGAAGGCCAGTGGGAACAGCCACATGGGAGCCTTGTGCTTGATCATGGCCTGGTGGTTCTCGGGCCCGCCGTACAAACTCAGGTTGGCCAGGGCCGATGCACAGTGCCGCAGCGTTTCCACGTCACTCGTACGGCAGTCGTACAGGATGGACTTCAGCGCTCCGAGGCGAATCAACTCGCTGCACGTGGATTCGGAGTGCTTGAACAGGTGACACAGAATGCCCGTTCCCACTCGAGAGTAGGAAACCTGGTTGTTGAAACTGCACGCGCACGCCACCTGGACCACGGCCTCGAGTCCGTGCTCGACCACGTACGACCTGTTCTCCGTAGATAAACACTGTTCCAGAAGCTTAGCACTGGCAAATTGCAGGTCCTCGCTGCCGGACGAGCAGTTCTTGAGGATGACGTCCAGTCCGCCGTTCGTCCTGAGGATATTGCACATTGTGAATCCTAGGTCGTGCCCGTAAGTAGGGACAGCCCACGCTTTGCGAATGATGACCGACATGTTACCCAGAAGGTCTAAAGCTTCTTCCTCGGCGGCGGACTTCAGTTGCTCGACGCACAGGGCCATGCGGCTGGCGAATCGGGAGATAGCCTTCTCCACTTCCGACTGAGCCAACGGCGATCGCAGCCCGTCCAATTCCTCGACGAGCCCCTGGCTCACGGCGAGCCGCTGGTTTGAAGGGAGCGGCGGCAGGCTGCTATTGAACATCTCCTGAGTCGGCGATGTCACGATGGGCGAAGCACAAGAACTGCCACCGCTGCTGTAATCCATGTGCTTGACTGACTGATGCGAAGCAGAAGTTTTGGAGACTCCCTTGGAGCTGATGAACACTTTGGAGCTGGCCGATGAAGCGGCGCTCTTCTCCTGCTGGAGTACACCTTGGGTGTACATCTGGCGCTCTTCCTTCTTCGCCATGGAGATCTGCTCGGCCGTGTAGTCATCCGTGGACATCTTTGCGGCTGAGGCCGAGGCGGTCTTCTGCTGCTGGTGCAGCGTATCGCCCATCTTGAGCTGCTTCTGGTCTTGCTTCGTAGCGGCCATTTTCTCGGCGGAGAATCCCTCGCCTTCCATACGTGCCTTCATGGCCTGCAACAAAGCCAACACCGAAACAATTAAGCGATGGCCTCCCTTACATACAACAACCTACATTGACTAGACGTTCTGCACGGGACCGAAATTGGTTTCATACATAGTTGTGCATTAGACCAAATCGAACCATGTCAGAGCCATCACTCGCTTTCAGTTGGCAATATGCCTTGCCTTCATTTTATGACTGCAGTTAAAATTTTAAACTTTTGTAAGCTATCAGTGATCGCCTCCGTCGCCGAGTATGCCTCGCAGTTATAGCGCAACGAATTCATTTTACTTCATTTAACTAACACTCGAACTATAAGCCAAACTAATGGCTAGAGGAAAAGCCAGTGATTTTGTATGCCACAACCTTAAAATTACTCAATTAGACCAAAAAATCCATATTTTAGACAATTTTTCCAGAAATACCCTGAAAACTCCGTAATTTTGGAAAAAGTGAGACAAGATTCCCCTTCTTGTCCTTCTTAAAAGTCCTTTTTTTTTGCAAATTTTACCGTAAAATTCTTTGAAAAAGGAAAAATTCCCGAATGGCACATCACCGGCAAAAGCACTGGCTACGCGTTTTTCTTTCTAGTTTGCGGTTGCTGACTCCTTGCAGAGGGTGTACGGGTGGGTCGAAAGGGGCCGCGAAGGTAACACTGGCCCCTGCGTACCTGCGAGTGCTGCTTCTCCTGGAACGTGATGTCCCCCGCCTGGATCCTCTTGAGCTCCTTGTTGGTGGTGGCCGACTTCTCGGCCGTCACGCCGTCGGCCACCAGCTTGCTCTTGGCCGACGAGGTGACGCGCTTCTGCTCGAAGCGAACCTCGGACGGCGTCGACTCGCGCACGCGGCCGCCGTCCTCGGGGACCTCGGGCACCCCGCAGTCGACGGAGAAGCCCCTCTGCGACGAGATCGTCTTCAGCCTGGAGTCACTGCTTGAGCTGCTGGAGCTGACGCTCACGCTGCGGCTGTAGTTGGTGCTGCGGTTCTCCTGCTGGAAGACCTGCTGCTGTTCTTCCTTCTGCTGTTGCGTCTGCTGCTGCGAGCTCGCCAGCGAGTGGTGCAGCATCTGAGACTTCTTGTTCAGCAGTGACCCTGAGCTAGAGGAGGACGACGTCGTGGAACTCTTCATCACCTGCGCGTCAGAGGTCCGAAAGGAAGGAAGACGGGATGATGACGTGTGCGCAGTGACCGTTTGACTTAACTACCGCCGATAAAACGCAGAGTCGGAAGACAGCTTCATATTGTGCACAGAGTACACGGACATCGTTTTTTTTTGTATATAGGCCATTTATACTTTCGCTAAATGGGCACACGTGCATTGAGTCTTGAATTGATAATCTTAATGACTAAATTACCCGATAGATGCCCTCAGCGGAACAGACCTCCTTCTCTGGTACAGCACCAAAGAAAGTCTATAGCTACTGATTAGACATGGATAATTTTATAAGGGAGTCAACAGTCCTATAGCGCACTCATTTAGGGGCAGGATATGCTGCCGAAGTCCCGGGTATTCGGTATTTGTGGTGATGGAAACCAGCTCCAGGACTTGGACAGCATGGCTTGCCTCTATCAGGGAGCGCAGTAGAGGACCGTTTACTCCCTATTTACTTGCTTATATAGGGCAGTTCGTATTTACACGAGTTCGCAAACAAACCGCGTACACAATGCCTTGGCGCTACGACGAGAACTTTTTCCACATTTAGAACCCACAACTGCGGCACCCATTGGTTCCTCACTAGATCACTGTCACAACTATCGCCCGTCAACCGGCTGCCTGGTGCAAGCCGTTGAGGCACAGGGGCCGCTTTACGCTCCCCTGTGGCCTAAAAGCGAGCGTTGTACATTTATTTGTTGAGGTCGGTCAGCCCGTGCGTGGTGCACGTGTGTCGGTGCGTCAGTCCTCCAAAGGAACTCGAGGGGTTGATGGATTAAAACAAATATTTACTCGCATGCAGGGAAACACAAAAACAGGTAAAAACGAACAGAGGAGTAGCAGAAACTATACATAACACGAAACGCGACAAGTAGGAGACAGACAATACAAAAACACACAAATCCAACTACAGAGAACAAGAAGGCGTACAGTGCATGAAAGGAAGTAATACACAAAAAGTTAGGTAGGAAAAGACAGTCCGGCGGACAATTCACATACGGGGGCCGAGGCGATGACACCGGTTCCGGTGGCTGTCGATGCGGCGATGGCTCGAAGGCGGCGGGCCTTGCGCGATGGAACGCGCGTACCTCGGCGCAGTAAACCGGCCCTCCACGCCCGCAGACACACCACCCAACCTCTTCAGCTGCCTATTTCCTCCCGACTGTGCCAACCGCTCTCTGCAGCCTGGACGGGCCGGCAGATAGCATACTTCTTCCCTTTCCCTCATCATCGGGGCGCTTTTGTCAACGCGGTGGCGACGGGGCAGAGGGGACGCATTAACCCGCGAAGTTCCCTCGGAGCGCCGCGCGGGAGAGTACGGGAGAGCAGGAGGGAGCGCTATGCCTGCATTCTCCACTTTCAAAAAACAGCGCACCCGTACCACCCCTCTAGAACTTTCCACTCCTCCTGGAATTCCAGTGTCGGCTTCGCTCGCCGATGGCCGAGCCCCGAGAGAATTCCTGACGGACCCCCAGCAACAGCCGTGCTACGTGCCTGCTGCTATTCGAACGCCGCTTCTCCTCTCTCCTGACGAGACACGTTCCACTGGTCCGTGACAATCATCCATAACTGAACAAAGCTGACAACGGAACACACTCTTACGGAACACGCCGTTCAGTTGTGCCATGCATGCAAGTATACGTTCACAGCACGCCGACTCACCTGGGAGCTGCTGGAGTGCTTCTCCGAGGCGCTGTAAGAGGAGGAGGAGACAGTGTTCATCTTTTCGCTCAGCTGCGACGCCTTGGCCAGGTTTTCGACCACGCTGCTGATGTCGGCGCCGTTGCCCGCGCCGTTGGACGAGTTCATGGGCGCACTCTTGGGAGGCGTCGGCGGCCGCTCCGGCGATATGTCCGCCATCTGCGCATACACAGCGAAGAAGGCGAATGTCAACACCTTTCGCGCCTGTGCAACTTGTTCGGCAGGCGTCTAAACCATTTTATGACACCGAGGGCTAAGACTTTGAATTTGTTCCCGTATACCACTGAAGTCGCTATAGGCCTTACTCTCAAGCTAAGGGATTGCATTGATTGCCGGTGGCCGACCGAATGACTACACATCACTCAGTCTGTTAGAGACCCAAGTCACTGAATATTAAGTCATTACCTAAAATGAAGACGCGGCCTCAGGACGGCTCCTATAAACTATAAAAACCGCAGAAGCGAAAGGGCTATAAACTTCCACCGCCTTGCCCTTCCCCAGCATCAGTCATCGTCAATCACGTATGGATTTATTGTGGAGCAGTCACAAATGTAAACACTCCCAGCTTCATTACAAAGTACGTGGGGAGGATAATATGACAGTGAAGTTAATAACATATGTTCAAGTACGGGTTTAGCGTCCTGAAGCGGCAATAGGCTATGAAGGACGCCATAGGGGAGGGCTCCGGAAGAATGTAGGCCACCTATGGCCCTTTAACATGCACAAACATCGGACAGCTCACGGGCATTTTCGCATTTGGTCTCCATAAACTGAAATGCCAGAACGAAACAACCCAGGCGTCGCAGAGGAACCACTTCGTATGAAAATTCATTGAAAGCCGTGTATTATAATTGTGTTATAAATCAGTCATCAACTGCTGTCATAAACTGCCACTTTGACCGGTGTATGTGCACTTGTGGGTGGCATCAATAAAAGCAGGCCGGCTGCTTTCACACATCAAGAGGACTGCCTATAGCTTGTGCAGAAGAAATAATTTCGTTTTCCTCGACCGCTTAGTGACCGTGGAGGACAGTTACAAGTGCACCAGGCCAAAGATTTCAGTACAACCAAGAGCTGAAAATACCGTCACGCAGTTGTAACCAAACAAAGCACGACCGTGCCTTGCTTTTCAAAACACCCGTCGCTCCTTCACTGGAATGGAAGCTGAGACGAGAATCATGCCGAACGGAGAGAGAAAAAAGCGTACAAGTCGCTAAAACCTTACTCCCAGTTCGCGCCAAGTTTCTGGTCAGTCACGTCAAATCGCGCCTCTTTAGCTCAGTTCATACAACGACGCGAAAAAAAAACCCGCACAGGCGACCAGCGAACCTTTTTAACATGGGCGCCACGCTGAAGATGCGGCGGGAATGGCCTCTGCGACGCAGTACGTGCGCTGCAGTGCACTGACGTCCAAACATCGTCGGCGCGACCGTCTCCAAGACGCTCCGTATAGATTTAATCGCCCAACTCGTACAACATAGTTGACGCCTGCGAACAAGGCGTGTGCGCCTTTGCTAGCTCTCTCAGCTGCTTTTCTGCCAGTGCGCGAACCATTAATCGAGAGTCGCGCACGAGGCCAGAAACTTCAGCGAAAGCGTTAATGCCCGCGATTCGCGAAAGTCGACATCCAGACGAGAATTTTTCCTCATTCCGACGCCAAAGGGACTCGGGAACCTAATTTAGTATATACGCGTGCTTCGCATGCTGTCACGTCCCCGAGCTTGTTAGAAAACAAGCTTTGACCCACACAGATAGCCACGAGATGAAAAAAAAAAAAGAAAACAGTACTGCCTGCTCCAAGGATTCTCTGGAAACGATGCAAGCCATCGCGGTTTAGGCTATACGTGAGAACACAATGTATGTACAACGTTGCAGATGGTAAACATAAGTACGGTGGCCCTACAACCTCGGGCAGTTCTCGGGATAGCGGTTCGCGAGTACAGATGCATTTATTCACTGTGTACGCCCCAAACAGTGTACGACAGCAGCGGACGTATATACGGGGGGGGGGGGGGGGGGGGGGGGGGGGGGGGGGGGGGGGGGGGGGGGGTTGCGAAACGATGGCGACCTTTACCGCGGGGTCGCCTTCGTAACGAGATGGTAGTCCAAGAAGTCCTTGCGCGATACCAGAAACTGTGCCGACGAAGTTGCCATCTTTCGTGCAATGGCAGTACGTATCGTACACATAGAGACGCGCCCGACGCGAGGTTTTTGCGTACGGTTCAAGTACCCCGGAGCGATGTAAAAAAAATAAAACATCTGTACGTCACTAGTTCCCTCTACTCAAACTTATGCCATCAGCGTTGAAAGCGGTTTCTTCTCTGCCGTTACTTGCTAAGAAACATTGTTTTACATTGAAATATAGAGTACCGATCACCAGTAAATGCCTCACCAGGCGGGGTCAAGCCAACTCGGGCCCCGCCACCCCCCCATCATTCCGAGAAAGCAGGAGAGTTCGTATTGGCAACGAGGCCAGTATTGCGACAAGTCTTCTCAGAAAGCGTTTAAGCCACTGCCATCTGCTGCATTCGACAGTTCTTCGTCTTCGGGCTACTCATTTTCAGAAGGGGTGAACGATCGGGCCACTTCGTGAGACCGGAGAACGTCAACACCGCTGACCTTCGATTGTTCGTCTTCCCCACCGCATCTCTTGTTTACATAAAGTCCACAGCTATTCCAGGAGAAACTTAACGGAGAGAGAAAGAGAGGGGGTGCACACTAATCAGAAAGAAGCAAGCAGTCCTCTAGTGCAATTCCACTTTTCACTCCCAGCGACCAAGGAAACGCTGTTCGGCGATCGAAAACAAAGGGCGCAGGTTTATGCACCCGCGAAGGGAACTGAGCAACCTTGCGGTATTTTTTTCTCTGGATATTTTGTGCTCTGCTTGTAAAACGGAAACGGAGACCATAGAGCACTTGGTTCTGAGGTGCGCAGAACTCCGCCCAGCCCTCCCAGAGGGGGCAGCAACAGCCATAGAGATAGCGCTGGGATTTACTGGGGAGGACAGGCGAGTGGATAGGAAAAGCGTGACATTGACGAAGGGGTGGTTGGAGGATTGGTGGCGGAAATCAAGGGAGGGGTGAATTTGGAGGGGAAAAGGATAAACAGACTAGACATGGTAAGAGCGAAAGGGAAAGAAAGGGAAAATAAAAATAAATTAACAATGGGGGATGTAAGGTTGGCGCCATTCAATCGCCTCTTTCAATTTTAACCGGCGCCGTAATAACGACTGAAAAAGCTGCTCTACGAGCGGCTCGGCGACAGCATCGCGGTCGTTAGCCTGGACGGCGTTCGTTGTTTCGCTAACAGCTCGTTTCCGGTTTTTTTTTTTTTTTTTACCAAAGTGAACGAGAGGCCTCCCTATCAGTTGAAGATCGCGTTTCCGCCCGGTCGCGGCTTGCGGGAAGAAAGCATCCTCCGTGGCCGAGTGCGGATCGCCCACATGTCTGTTGTGGGGAGAGGGAAAGGCAACATTCGCACCTCGCGGCTTTCTTGAAAGAGTTAAGCTCGTGGAGGGCGTGCTAGCGGTTAGCGAAGGCATCCCTTCTTTGACAGGGTCGGTGCTACACAGAATGACCGGTGTCTGCGCGCCCATATGCTAGCCACATCTGGGGAAGTTTAGCGGTATCTTACCTGCCCCGAGGGGGGCGTCGCGGTCCCTGTTGCGGGTGGGCGTTCGTCGCCGCGTTTACAAGCCGGGTATGGCGCCGAGGCCGGGGCTTTTAGGGAGAGAGCAAAAACACATGTTGTGAACCTGCCTGGTTTGAGGAGACTCCTGCTCGCGGCTTGGGAATAATTCAACTTGATGCTTTTTTTTTTTCTTTTCGCGTGGGGAGACAGCGCGGGGGCGCGCGATGCTCTGCCGCCATCGCGATACAGAGATTTTTGGTCTCGACCGGAGCCAGGCACGCAGACCGTGCTCTCGAGTAGCCGTGGAGTGGGTCCACGGGGCGGCTGGTGAGACATCATGCTGTCATGTATATACTCATTGTAAGTAGTCGTCTGTGTATATAAAACCTGCATATATCAGTGCTCGACAAGAGTCCCCTTTCTTTCCTGCAAGTCTCTTCCTACTGGCTCAGTACTTCGTTGGAAGCAAGAAGAACGGAGGAACAACCTCTCCGTACATCAAGAAGAGTAAAAAGAACCACCCTTTACTGGGGAAGTATAGGCTAGGTGGCGAAAGCTACCGCCCGGTACAAAGGGTAAAGCCATTATCATCCATCCATCCATCCATCCTCATCGGTGGCCTATTTCCTCTTGACTGTGCCTGCTGTTATTAATGATTGGTAAGCATGAAAACGTATGAGGCGGAGGCATAAAGGCTATAGGCTCGATCCTAACGGCCGGACTGGTACACCGTGAAGGAATTTGTTATTGTTCTATGCCTGAGAACCGCAAATGTATACAGTGTTGCGATATATAAATCTTCATTGCATCACTTCTGGGATTAACCCTTGAGTTCGAATTTCTTTCTGCATCAGTGGTTTTAGGCTAAGTTAGACCTAATACAGGTGGCAGCCATCGCATTGTGTCCTTTACATTTCGACTCGCTTAGCACACACTGGTTTGTCAGTTCGCGGTTTATCATCCTTTCTGACGAATGATAAGGTTAACATTTTTTTGTCGTTGTAATTTACGCGCAGTGCTGAAAAGGTATGCGGTAAGCGAAATAAGCGGCCGATTGCGTCACTTTCCGGAAGCCGTGCAAAAAAAAAAAAGAAACGCTGCTACCTGCAACAAAGCAAAGAAATGATGACGCCAGAAACTTAGAGGTCATAATAGCTCGCGCGGCGCATCCGCTGCTACTGTAAAAGAAACAAACCAAAAGCAGATTTTTTAGCGCAAAAGCAAAACTGCTGACGTACGTAGGAACGCAACAACGCCTGAAAAAAAAGTACGAAAACGAATCTTGCGGTGCAGTAAATTGCAGCGCCAACTACGTATTATGCAACTGCAAGTGATGACGCACGCAATGATAACAGCTAATCACAATGCTTCAGAACGAAGGCACAGGCGCACAGGAGCTGTCAAAAGTAAAATGAAGCCAATATAACTAAAAAAAATATAATTTAATTGCCTTCACTTCGTGCATCCTTGAACGGACATACGCATATATGGACCTTTATGTGTTGCACTCAAAGAATTAGAACCTGGCATTTACTTTTGGCGGCGGCTGTACGTCTAAATCGAAGACATGAACAACAAGACGACATCTGTGTATTCGCTCGCGAAATGAAAACAACTTTTTCATAGTAGTTCCTAGTAACTTCAAGACATATTGCTCATAATCATCATCAGCCTGATTACGCCAACTGCAGGGCAAAGGTCTCTCCCATGTCTCCCCAATTAACCCTGTCCTTCGCCACTGTTAAGCACTGTTCCACATGTATTGCACGTCACGCGGGTATGCCGGTTACCAGGTGCCCAGGGTTCAGCCATATTTTACTGAAAAGTAAGCAGCAGAGAGGGTAAGTTCTCCGTAAGTTTTTACAAGCGTCTAACGATTAATTTTTGTCTTTCGTGCGAAATCCGCAAATCCCAGGCAACCGCTCAAAAACTGCGTCCACGCCTAGAAAAACGGCCACTCCACTCCTTAACTGACTTCATCCAAATAAACGAAAAAACTCAACCGCTGGTTTGTTCTCAACAGACACTGGCAGGTCGCCTTCAGAAAGGGAAACCCCGGTCATTCGGTGCAGACGAAGTCGATAAGGTCGCAGTAAGTAGCGCGGTCCCCCATTCACACTACTTCCCCATTGTTGATAGCAAACTCGAGAACAGCGCCGTAACTGTGTTTGGCCATTTCTGAGCCAATCTCATTGATAAACACGTTCACTTCAATTCGCACGAATAGATCAGGCTGCTATTTTTCTTTGTTTTCAATGCACAAGAATAATCAAAAAGAAGTCGTGCTGCAAGATTCGGTGCAACTAGTTCGGACTTCACGTTAGTTCACGATAGGCATTCCATGCGTCATCGACATCTGGCGAGACGCCGGTACAAGACGCTCTGAACGCAATCCAAACGGTCGTTCATTCATTACTTTCGGATTCCGAGCCACAGATCCTACGTTTCCTGCCCTACATGACAAGCGTACAGAACTGTCGTTAATGCGAATAAAAATCTTGATTACAAAATACATGGTGAGCGCAAATGACGCCACGG
The DNA here is from genome assembly GCF_055824585.1 of Amblyomma mixtum. Classification (NCBI taxonomy): domain Eukaryota; kingdom Metazoa; phylum Arthropoda; class Arachnida; order Ixodida; family Ixodidae; genus Amblyomma; species Amblyomma mixtum. Next base: position 287,098,066 of record NC_143013.1, read on the forward strand.
TCCCATTGAAGCACAGCTTCCTCTCTCACCTGGCAAAAGAAGCTTCGCAGCGTCGGCGGAAGGTCGTCGATCAGAGCGGAAGCCGCATCGGCGCGCACGCGGTACGATGATCGCATCCTGGCGTCCTCCTCAGCTTTCCAGCGTCCAAGCAAAGACGGGATCGCCAGCGCGGCGCGCACTCGTTCAAAACTGAGACGAGCTACGCCTCGCCCCCGAAATCCACTCCGCTACAACACCGCCGACACAGTGCAACCACCGGGCTTCACGGAGCATCAACTAAAACGGCCGCAACGATACAACAGGGTCGTGGTTTCTCCCGGGCCCCCCCTCTCCGCACAGAACGTCGAACGACGCCTACGACGCGACGACGTCGAGGAAACACGTCAACGCAAGCGCAAGGGCACCACACAAACGGCAGCTGCTAGTGCTGCTGCTAGCGCTTACTGTTACTGCCACCACGACCACTGACTGCTCTGGTTGTCGGCACCGGAGGAGAACACACGTGCTTTTTGCCGCCGCCGGTCTTCGCGCGGAGAGGGATCGTCGACCCTCCCCCCACTTTCTTTCACCCCCCTCTCTCTCCTCTCTTTGTCGCGGCGGGAGCAAAGGGGAGGGCAAGGCCGGCGTCGCCCGGAGCCTTTCGCCGGCCGGCACGCACCTGACTCACCTGCCTACCTGCCCGCGACGACGACGGGGGGACGACTCACGCTCCGGCCCGCCCGGAATTCGGAAACGGCCCGCCGATCAACGGCAGAGCGCGAGGGAAGAAAGCGGCCGTCGTTGAGAGGCAGCAGGCGGCAGGTCGTGAGAATGCCTGCCGGCACGCGTCGAGTGGTCGAGCGCGGTTGTTGTGGGCCCCTCTCCCTTCGTTCCTCTGCTGCTTTTTGTCGCGGCGGCGCGTCTTCTGAGAGCGACGTGACAGCCCGCGTGCTTTTCCATCCTTGTCAGCTTGCGCGCCTGCGTGCGCGAGCGATTCGGAGGTAGCACCACCACCTGCTGCCGCTGGGGGGAGGGGGGGGGGGGGGAGGTGGTGGTGCGTCATCGCTGCATAGCTCCGCTGGTATCGCTGGGGGGACAGTGGATAACAGACTGCGATGAGGAGGAGGAGGAGGGGAAGCAGCGCTGAATGAAACTGCGGCGGTCGCTCGCTCGCTGGCTTCCGCAGTTATCAGTGTCGTGTTTAGAGCGTGCGTTTTCTTTTTGCTTTTTTTATTTTTAAAGGCCCGCGCAGCGATGACACAGCGGGACAGTGACGCACGACTCACGCAGGCGCGCGAGTCCGGAAATAACAGATGCGGCCTAGAAATGCCGAAGGGAGACGCAACCGATGCGCCTTTGTTCCAGTGTTCTCCGAGGAACTGCAGCGATTTTAAAGAATGAAGCCTGCGATTGCCAGGTACGGATTGCCTCGAAATATCGTAGGACTCCTCCTTGCGCAAGTTGGGTCGCCCAGAAAGCGGCGATACACTACTTCCAAGGCTACGAACGACAGCCTTGGCTTCAACACGCAGTGACGTGCGTGAGTATAGGAACACGCATGACGCAAACAGGAAAGCTGTCATCTAAACCTGCTTCGAATTACAGTATTCCGCGTAGGAACTAACTAGTGACGCACTGAGATGTCCGAACACTCGCAATAGAAAGTGCTCATCCTAATTAATCGTTGTTTAGTTTCGTTCGGAGCATTTGTGGAACGCAGGTCGATCGTGTATGCTGAAGGCGTTGTAGCCACGGTATTGGGAAACCTAAATTAAGCAACTTGAAAATGTGACTTTCTCTACGAAGACTGCTTTCGTGGCATCGATGCGATGGTATAGGGCTTGTTGAGATCGACGTCAGCGGGTCTCGTTTGGAACCAGCCAGCACACCTGTTTCTACTGTATATTGATGCGAGCAACTTGAGTGTGATTACTTTCGGGCCTGCCGTCATGGGCCACACGGAAAGGACCCAGCTGACAGCTGATTCCAATTACGGAGTTTGCCGGCCGGAGTCCACGACCAAAACGAAGGGGCTAAAGTTTAAGCAAAACCAGACCCCCCCTTTCCGAAGTGTCTGCACGTGTCGAACGCCGCCGCCGCGGGGAGACGGACGTTATGTTCCCCAATTGCTGTGACCGTACCGGGGAACAAAGGGCTTCGTTTGGATCCTTTGCGTGCCAAGCACCGCGACGAGCTGGTGGGCATCATTCGAACACCTCCAAGGACGAGGGACTACTTTCCGGCCTCGAGCGGCGGGTGTCATTTGACGAACAACAGATGTCGGTGACCCGCGGGAACCTTTGGCTGGCCGGAAACCACCACCTACCGCAGTCGACGCCTCGACGGCAACCTTCTTTCCCTCGGATTCAACATGTGACAGGGGCGTGACCCTAAGTAAGTGCGGTGTTGTGTTTGTGCGCACAAGTCAAAGCTCTAGGCCTCTCCCACTCCGGCGTGGGCGTCCTCAACCTAGGGACTTTAGGGAACGAGAAGGATATAAAAGTCTACAACGAATGCGGCAGAAGAGTCTCACTTCACTCTCACTTCTGATCACCATGATGTAAAAATGTAAATAAACCCCCTCGTAATCTTCCTCCCACCACCCAACTCTTTGACTCGACGGCACTCTTGTCCTGGTGGTGGTGGGAACGGTGTCGAAGCTTGACCACGGTTCCGTGAAGTAGCGGGCAGCAGCAGCAGCCAGCTAGCAACGACTACGAACCCCCATCTATACAACAGGCTCCAACGCTCATAGTTTTTTTTTTTTTTTAGTGGAAGGCTGAGAAATTAAAGCTTGTAATATAGGAAAACCGCTGTCCACCGAAGCACGCCTGTGGACCTAAAATGCTGTAAGGGGTATATGCATTCACGCAACGACGCAATACATTATGTAGTAAATGAGTTTAATGGACAAGACCTACTACTACGCCTTATCAACAAAAAGGTGCTTGTCTTGATTAAAAGAAAAAGCATCCAGCCTGACACGAGCAGGAACCAGAACAAAACCGTATCAAGAAGACAGACACAGGCTACTACAGTGGAACTTCGTTATAACGAAGTTCAAGGGGCCCGGCGATGACTTCGTTGTAGGCGTAGCTTCGTTATAGCCCGTGTTGATCGAGCTTCCAAGGGGAATCGTCATTATTCCGTTATAAACAGTTTCGTTATAACGAAGTTCGGCTGTACATATAAGCGAAGCAGGGCGAACCCCGTAAGCTCGCTCTCCGTCCTTCGTTTCTCTCTAGACAGCAACACAGGCGCACACAAGAAACGTAATCGCGTCTGGAGACTCAACAAAAAAGAAGGTCCCTAAGTGCGGGTTAACAACTGCGCGCCGACAGAAGCCCTTTTATCACTGCACTCTGAAACGCGACGTTATGCAGTAAGCCGACAACCACGCCGAGTGAGGCCGAGCGAAAGCGCTTACACACGCGTTGGCGGGGGCCGCGCAGTGAAAGAAGAAAAGAGACGAGAGAGAAAGCAGGCCATTTCGCGCACAGCGATCGCATTGTACCACACGCACCACGGGACGGAGGAGGCGCCAATGCGGCCCCGACTGACGCCTACGCAGGCCGCCTTAAAAGAGCGGGGATTTCCGTCGCCGTGCAGGTCCCACTGACCCATATTCCGAGCCGGCACGCGCCATCCATCAGTGAGGGAGCGCGGGAGGACTCTGCATGGTTTTCTACAACGCCCGCGCGTACATCTACCCTGACCGCCGTCTACGCTGTACGGGAACCCGCAGCAGCACAATGCACCACGCGATCGGCATAAAGTGCTTAACTGCTGCCGTTAAAGAGCAAAGACTGTGAGGAATGCCTGCACTGTGGACCGTGACTGGTAAGAGCAGCTTCAGAGGGACTCAAAGGGACCAGGCGAGGGCTGCACCGTAAGTGACGTCATAGAAGGATTGGAACAAATAAACACCAGGCATTCGAGGTCGGGTAGGGTAAGTCTACGCAAAAGTTACTGAAATCGAAAGCTGCGAATGGAAAATTAACCGAAAGTTGGGACGCAATTAAGAAATACGTCGCAATGTATTCCTTATTCATCGTTTAAAGTGTCCTTCACTACTTTGCCGTTAGTTGGAAAGGAAAAAACGCTAGCTGCTTGCTGAAAACTAGTGCTGCTTAGTGCAAGAGCAGTTAAAGATGGTGCTGATGCAACTACGGTGTTTCTGTGCTCTCTTGAGCCGATCCTATATCAAATGACTATATTCTCTCTCAACACGCCACATTCACCGCGTTCATTCACGTGACTGGATGCAGCAACGCATCGCCAGTGAACAAAAGACGAGCGAGAACTTGGCACTCCAGTTTGTACTGCACGATATGTAGTATGGTACAGGATTTGTGGCGCATGATGTATCAAGTAATCTCACAAACAAACTACCGGCCTAGGCGGTTACACATCTATATCTGCAAGACAGAAATGAGGGAAAGCAAATCCCAATGTTTTTCTGTTCTTTTTAATTAACAAGAGAACACAGATGGATGGTGCAATTCAAGCAAAATACTCGTGGGTATTAGATAAACGACATCTGTTTATGGTTGGCACACCCGAAACCAACAGAAAAACCAGAACACGCGGAGAGGTCCGAGTTCCGTCGGACGAAGGGGGTTGTGAGGAACGTTGGTGTATGTGAAAGAATAGAGGTACAGTGTCTAGAAGTACTGTAGTGAGGGAAAGGCAAGGACTTGAGGTCCAGTGTGTGTCAGTGTGCGCGAGCGGAGTGACGAAAACTGTGCGCATTGTGCGTATATTAAACTGCGATATATCTTAACCAAATTTGATAGTGCGTCATTCAATCTATATGTAGTCTTCTAAATTAGAAAAAGCTAACACATGAATCCAGCTATTCGCGCGTCGCGATGTGCAGCCTGTTTCCAAATTTCTGACACCGGAAGGCGGCGTGAAAAGGCGTCGCGTTAATTAAGCATATAATTTCGTATTCTGATCAAGTTGCTCAGAAATCAGTCTTCACAGTGAGAGAGAGAGAAAAAAAAGAAGAAAAAAGACTAAGGAACGACTAAGGAGCTTTCAAGATATTGACTGCTAGTTTTTCCTCAATACAAGCCATAAAGAACATGCGACTGTAGTCAGATGTCTAAAGTCTAAATGGCTGCTTCAAGACGCAACGAATACCTTCCAAACCCAGGCGTCCGCGGCTCCAACGAGACGATACCGCTGCCGAAGAAAAGTCCCCAAAGTCCTCAGCCGAACGAACAGCGCTTCCATCTCCCACGGTATATCCAACAGGCGCCCGGTCGGAGGGCATCGGACAGGTCACTCTCCGTTAGAGCACAGCGCACCCGAGAAGGAGTGAAGACTGCAGATGCTATACGGGACGGTCACCGGACCACACCTGCTCGGAGGGGCGATCAATGTTCTACTGGGCGACGGACTCGGCCAGTCACCGCAGACCATACTGACACCGGACACGTCTCGGCCGACAAGAACGTCTCAAGCAAGAGTGCCGCCAACGTGCACTGCCCCAAGCCGTCGCAGCGGGCAAGGGGGCAGGCATCAGCTTCGGCCGGCCGTCCAACCCGGTGCGGGAGAGAGGTGGCAGCGGTTGCGAGAAAGATGAGGGGGGGCAGGGGCATGCAGACACGCGGACCCGGACATCGGGATGGTATTTCCTTGCCTCACCCAGTTCACCTTCTCTTTTTGCCTCGTAATTGATGGCGGCCCAGGAACGGAAGGCGCCTTCGTCCGGTGTGGCTCGCTGCAGGTATGTACTATAGCGTCACGGAGCCGCCGCGCTTTTGTGTCCGGGCTTGCTCTGCGCGGCTACGCATATCGGAAGCTTCCCCCTTCCCCTTTCCTTCCCCCCAATCGGCCACCCTGTTCTGCGTGCCCCGCTCCATAAGGGGTCAAAGTAGCCGGGGCTACTACTACACCTACTACGGAAGCCGTGCTGCGCTCACACGACTGACCGCCGCCACCGGCGATCCGCAAACGCGCAGCCGGTCTTTCTCGGAGAGGAGGATGGAGGGAAGGAAAGCACCGGATGGAAGCTTCACTAGCCACCCACCGACAGCAGCACACACATAACAGTGCGGTGTCTTAAGTACAAGCACGAGCTCCTATTTGCACTCACGTAACCGAGTTAGCTAGTCCCTCACTGGCCCAGTGTAGTGGGAAGACGAAAATGCACTGTAACGAGCAGGTCGATGGGCAGCACTTTGACCGCCAAAGAGGTAACTGGGTACGCAAGAAGCCCAGTTTGTCAGTACGTGTAATTTTTTTTAGCGGGTGCTCAAAGGCGGTTCCTAATGGGGTGAAAGGGGCGGGGGTGAGCGGACGCCCTCCACCGCTGTCCGCGTCGCCGCGCGTTGAGTCACCGCGGCGGCGGTGCCTTTTCATCAGTGCGCGCGTTCTCTTCCGCGCCTGGCGCGCGAGTCTCGCTCCTCCGCGGGATGCGGGAGCAGCAGTTCCCGCCGCACACGAGGCGGCGGCGACCGCTGGGCGGGCTTCCTCCGCCGGCGCCGCCGGCAATGATTCAGCGGCAAAGGGCGGAAGGACAAACAGTTTGAGAAGCAGCGCGTCTTGTCGGCGCGTGATTGATGCTCCCTTTGGCGCCCTCCTTATCAGGGAAAAGGCAAACGGAAAGCGCAGAGAACAAAGTGAATAAATAGCGCTCCTCCGCCGCTACATGCCCGAACACCGCCTCCGCGGCACCGGCGGAGGTCTCAATGAATGAACTGTCGCTGCGGCGCACGAACGGCCGTACTCTCCGAGGATTTCCCGCTAAACACTTGCGGGAAAATACGGTGTGTGTGGTATGTGCGTGCGTGCAATTTTTTTTGTTTTCTTTTATACGAGGAAGGCGTAAATTTTGAAGCGCAGTGTGTAAGCCGTTGAGCGCTGTGTAGGGTCTCGTTACAAGCAGTGTTTTGCGTTAACCATCCAGAGCAAAGCATCCGCTTGTGTTTTAATAAACTCTGTCGCGGGTGTTTTTTTGCTTGTCTAGTTCTGACCGCGTTGCGTCCAGCCTTAGCGCTGAGCCTACAAACTCAAATTTGAATGCATAAAATCCGAAATCGTGAACTGCAAAACCTACATAAGAGCCGAGAAGTTCTGACGCCGGACTAACGACGACAACGTACAGATAGCACCGCTACATGAATCTGGGCTGCAACGAATTGCCATTCACTGCTCGTCACTACAGCCTGTCGTTCTTTGTCCTAACAAGCGTTAACGAGAAGCAGTTACTATCTCTAATAGCAGGCACTTTTCGTCAGCACTTTTCTCTTTGCTTTTTTTTTTGTTAGATATAGATTGGTCCCGCACTGGTTGACATGACCAACGCCAGATTGCAATTTTTCCGTCTTTCATATGTCCTATCCACTTCATGTTCCACAAATTCGCCTTTGTGCGACAAGCCAACGCTCGCACAACGCTTGGTAAACCAGTTTCCTTTCTGGAATTCCTCCGTAATTTAACATGCACTTCTTTTCCCCGATAATCTATCACCTTTCTCAAGTACATCCCGCTTTCGAGTGGTGCTCTGTTCTGAATCATCGCCCTTCCGTGTGCGTCAAGAGCTTGAAAGCCATCGCTGCGGCATGCATGGATACGGACAACACGCCTATTCAGATATTGTCTCGAGTGTTTTCTTCTAAGAAGTCGACCGTCATTTCTGCTGTTTGTTTCCTTCTTTTTTTCTTTTGGGCCATGGATATAATGCACTCGCCACCAAGTGCGAAGAAGGAATGTACGATAAGGCAGAGAATGCTGTATCGACGACTGCTGCGTAGTACACATTTCCGCACTTGAAGTGGAAACAAGTGTACCAAACAATCTCGGTTGCACATATTTTCTGCTTTGTATTTGCGCATTGGGAGGCACCCTAAACAAACAAAGAAAATACAGCCTCCTCTCCCCAACCAATCATTCGGAAATAAATTGAAAGGTTGTGTTCGTTCACATAAGGGGCTTGCGTTAACATGTTTTGTTCGTGTTGGTGGCGGTAACATGTGGTAACATGTCGAGTATGCATTGCTATTCCTGCTTGTCAGTGAAACTGCTTTTGAAAAACTGCTCCTGGCTTCATTGCAACACACTTCTGCATATTTTCGTAGCAATTATTCTGTCAGAAAGAAATTAGTAAATTAGTATGGATTCATGTTGTTTTTCTTTTGTTTTCTGTCAATTAAGAAACATATCGTTTCCTTGCTTCTGTGATGCTGTCAAGTGTACAAGGGGGCCCGCGGCATTGTTAGGCTGTCGATTGTGACAACTTTTACTGCTGGCTTCCCGCGTTATATATTTAATGGCGCCAAATAAAGCATTATTATTATTATAAACAGGACCAAGAAACAACTCTTGCGAACTACTGAAATCAAAACTGTCCGTGCAGAGTCACACATTAATTTTGTTAATTTGGGCGCATTTGCAGCAGATAAGTTTTGTCAGCCACACCGGGGTGTCAGCCACTTCACGTAGACTGAGCGACACCCGTTAACCTCAGTCGAACCGCACTTGTTACCTCGCCTTTCGCACACTGTTACCGCCATGCGCACGGACGGTATCATCATGCGTACTCACGATACCTGTGCATTTCTGAGCAAACGCCTATATTATTGGAAGCAGAAGCAGCCTACGATCACAAAGTCTCGACAGAAAGGAAATACCGCGGCGCGATCCGGCGCGACTTGAAAGGAATTCCCCTAACACGCGCAATGTCGGAGGGCGAGAGCCTCCTACCGCGCGCGCGTTTATCGCCCGAGACCACCGCAAACACTGCTCTTGAGACTGCATTGAAAGTGCCGCGTATTCGCTTATCGCCGCGCGGTCGCCGGCACGTAGAGTAAACCACCGAGCACGAGCCTTCGAGAGAAAGAACGTATAAGGAAAACAAGTCGACGACGAACTAATAACAAAACGAGTGGCACTCGTTTCAAGAACGCGCGTGCATGCCGTTCGAACCTCCTCCTTTCTTCGCCGCCGCCTTCTCTCCCCCTCTCCCCTCCATCTACCGCGTCCCCGCAGCCGCTACACTGTTCTGTCCTTCGTAGTAAGCGCGCTCCGAGATCACAATCGCCACACATTCCGCACTTTTCCGGTCGACCGGCTTCTGGGTGGTTTCGAAACGCTCGCGTTCGGCGGCCGTGGATGAAGACAACGAAGTCCCGCCGATGGGAACGTGGTGATCTCTTTCCCCTTTGGCCTCAGAAGACACCTCCTAACTCCCCCCCACTTTGCTTTCCTCCTCCACTTTCCTCCTCTTCCCTCGTACCACCTTGCGGCCAAATATGTGACCGCGCTGCCGCCGCTAGGTTGAGTCACCCAAACAAGCAGCGACACGTCAGCTTCAGCCCCCCCCAAACCCCCTTTTGTTTGTCTTCATCTCCTTTCCATCTCTCCGTGCCTGTCCGCGGCATCACCTCTTCCATGCTCGAGCGAACATGTCGCTCGTCCGTCTGTCCGCGACGTCCTTTTGTGTCGTTCTAAGAACGCGAAACTGGGCCAGCTAGAAGCGTGTTGCGCTGCTCCGTGAATTCGCTAGCACGTAACGCTGTAGAGAGACACAAAGAGAAAAAAACAGAAGAGCCAGACACAGGTGTGGCGAAATCGCTATAGGCGTCTGTCACACACGACGAGCGTCAGATCCGAGGAATGCTCGGAAGCTGCCAAGGAAGGAATTCTGGCCAGGAAACAGAGACGATTGCAATGACAGAACGCCGCGCTGGATGTGCCTCACTTGACAGCGCGCTACGATTCCTTCTCCTTCTCCTCCTCCCCCCTCCTCCCCTCTGTCCCGCCAGCTCTCACCTGAGACAAGCGCAGATAAAACGGGCATGCAGCGAGCATGTCCAGTTGTGCCGAGCAACGAGCGAAAGTAAGTGCGCGCGCCTGGGATATGCTATACCTGCTTGGTGTGGGGACGTACTACAGTAGTACATGCACAGTCGGGGATAAAAGTCTGTGAACCACGCGTTCCTCAAACGAAGCCGGCAGCTCTGTTATTAGCCAGCAGCTGGAGACCTCACTTGTAGAGGCGAAAGTCAAAATTTTGTGCTTTTATCTCCAACAGTGTGGTCTCCAGCCGCCGGCTAATAACAGTGCTATAGGCTTCTTTTGAGGAACATGTGGTCCATAAACTTTTGTCCCCGACTGTACTACATAAACCTAAAAAAAGAACAGTTAGTCTCGGCTCAATAACCAAAGTCATGTTTACTTCTACACCGATCTTGAACAGACCTCAAATGAGAGGTCTAAGAGAGAGGTTTGTGAGAGAGAACAAAGTGTACGCTTTTACTCATGCATGCGCAGTAATCGATGAACGCTATTTAAGATCTCCCTTCAGTATTACTTCGACCTGTACAAATAGATTTAGCTCAGCTGAAGATGCACCTGTACTTTTCTATTTCCTATTTTCACTTCCACCATCGCCTCCTCGGCGCGGTTCAGGTTCCCACTCAGATTGATGCAGTCAACAAATAACCTCCTCATAACATAACCTTTTCTCATAACCTCCGCTTCCTCCTTACTTTAAATCTGTGCAGGTACAAGCGCGGCGCCGCGACACGTTTGCGCTACGACACTGCACCAGCAGACCAACCGGTGTCAGATTCCCGGTCCGCGCTGTAACCATCTCAAGAGCCCAGAAAAAGTGGGCTCCGGTTTTAGGACGCAGGATTTAAGCGGCCAAGTGGAGTAAAAATTACAACTTCGCTTCTTCGTGGTGTGTGAGAAAACAAACTTCACGTTGTGTCGTCAGTGCCTTTGCTGAATTCGCCCTTTCGTAAAAACAAAAAGGCCCTTTAAACTCAAGTGCTAGGGCGTGGAGAGGCTTTTGCGAGTGATTCAAACAACACACTAGGCACACATCCCCCCCCCCCCCCCCCCCGCACACACAGACACTGTTGCTAATTCACGAGACACGATGCGTCAGGTACTGTGACATGTTGGCGAAGGGTCCTGTCTTCGGCTCAAATCCACCAGTGTTTGCTTTGTAAACAGTCGAAGTCACTCTAAAATAACCGCCGAGTTTAGCGCCGGACGACTAACGCTGTACCTGCGCACTGCGACTTCCTTACTGGCGTGACGCGGGCGCCGTGACACTGTAACGGTGGCGGGAAAAGCTATAGGCGAGCGCACAGCAGCTGTCAAGGCAAGAGTGAGTGACAAACAGGTAGCGCTAAGTGCGGTTCAGCCAACAACTCAGCCCGAAACGAGAGGCAACGGGAAAACACTTCGCCTGCTAAGAGCGGCCGACAAGCTAACCTGTCAGTGCGGACACTTCACTCAGCGCCAGCCATTCGCAGCTTGCTTTTCCTCTGCATGAGTCTGTCATAGTTCTTCTGTGCGGGAATTTGTTGAGGCTTTCGCTTGCCTACCCTGCTTGGCGAAAACAGCGGACATCTAAAAGCGTTTCGCTTGGAATGAAGTTCGCGGTCCGGGCTGTCGGCAGTGTGGACATTCGTAACACACAAAAGCTTCTCCCGCCTAAACTTCTAAACTAAGCATCTAAACTTCTAAACTAAGCATCTAAACTTCTAAACCAAGCATCTAAACTTCTAACTAAGCACCTAAACTTCTAAACTAAGCATCTAAACTTCTAAACTAAGCATCTAAACTTCTCCCGCCAGACCTGATACTGTGCTGTGCTCTATATAGACCACCCCGAGTCGACCCTCGTCAGGTGACGGCCTCCCACTTTGATTGCGCTAATCAGGTGCCAATCATAGGGGCATAAAACCTTGATATTCATAATAAGGCGCAATAACGACGCGAAGGCTGCACGTAAAATAAAAAAGAAGAAATCTAACGCATGAAATTCGTCGGAGAAGAGCGCATAGCGGCAGCTGTGCTGCATCCGAACGCCCCTCCCCCCGAAACCCTCCTCCGTCTCACATGGATGCTTCACTAACAGTATGTGAACGTGGCAGCCTTCGGTTAGAGCATGGAACTAGGGAGTTTTAGCATATAGTATACGGCTGCCTACAGCTGTACACCATAGGCAGTATGTATGGCAAAACACTAGGCTAACGCCTTAACTTCGGGGAAATATTTCTGCATAGCTATCGCTAAAAATTTAAAAAAAGGAACATCTACTGCTCCGACAAACGGTAACGACGTTGAGAAGGAACTCAGAGCACCTTCCACGCTACGTTGCCTCATGCAGGCTCCTATTTTGAGCCTCGCCAAGCAAAAAAGCGTATCGCAATCTTAACAGAAACGATCCCAAGAGAAACATGAACTGGAAGTAAGGACGCGTCCCTTTCCAACAAACCAACTCCCTCAACCCTCCTCTTTTCCGTATATCAACACTGCAGCAGCAAGGTTGCATGCGACGCTGATTCAGCGACCGCGTTGACGACTGTGGTGACGCAACGCGTCTAGTGATTTGCGAGTGACGACGATTAACGGCGCGAGGTGGCTTTCCCTGCCTGCGGCCGCCACGCGTGTATGGAGGAAGGCCATTAGGCAGGCATCCAAGTATACCCTTACGGCAAGTACGAGGTACAGCCGCAGTCAGCGTCCCATGATCTACCGCTCCCTGGCGGACAAAGATAGACCGAGAGAGGGACACACGTGTTCGAGGAACAACGCAAGTTCCCCGCTACCGCGGACACGTGCACTGCGTTTTTTGATGCTGCGCTTCATTGCGTGCTCACGCGGCTACGGTTCCGACTCACGCAACTTCTTGAACCACGGTGACGTCATAAGTGGAATGGCACGTGCATTATTCGGAAATTTTGATCGCGCTGTCTCTCTGTTGCTATGTCCCAGGTGACCTTTTTGAGAGAAAAAAAAAACATTCTCAGGGTTCTGCGCGCGTAGCTGGAGAAGCTGGGAAATCATGCGGAGAAGCTGCATTTCAGTGCTTCCAGTGTTGTAGAAACAACCGGCAAATAGAGTATCAGTACTCTTTACTGTGCAACAGTGGTCATGCATGTAGTTATGTGCAAAAATTATGACAAATTCCGTAATCGGAGCTTATGCATGCCAAGCAGCTGGAAACACATTCCTCTCCACGTTTTCAGGCACTCGAAGAAAAAGAACAAAACAGCGAACCGCTTGCAGCGAACACTGTACTGTCCAACTCAAATGCCACTTAACACTTAAAGGTGCACTGAAGAGGAATCTGAACTCGTCTTTTTGCCGCGGGAACTCGATCTACACGTTCCTAGCATTCTTAGAAACTGCGACTTATTGCCCTGTGTGGCCGATTTCTCTAATTAAATCGAATTAACGCCCGACTCCCGCCTTTTTTTTTTTTTAATTCTCCCTCGTACGGTGGGCGGAGTCGACCAACTCGGGGAGTGCCTTTCAGCCAGCTCCGTGGAGGCTTTGCTTTCGCTTCATTTTGTTTTTTAGGCTTCCGCGAATAAATAGTTTCATTTGCAGATAATATAACCGCAAAATAAGCCCGCAGAAATAAAAATACGCGCGGACTATTTGCTTCTACGGACTACTACGTATTACTCCGCCGATGGCAGAGCGGCAAGCCGCCACGGGACTGGGTGAAAGGCACTCCCCGCGGTGGTCGACTCCGCCAAACGTACGAGGGAGAATTAAAAAAAAAAAAAAGAAGGCGGGAGCCGGGCTCTAATTCGATTTCATTAGGGAAATCGGCCACACAGGGCAATAAAAAATGAATTGCCTTTTGTCCCGTCACCTCTGACAAATCGATGTCAAAATAAACTTCACTTCACTTCACTTCACTTCAATAAATCGCAGTTTCTAAGAATGCTCGGAACGTGTAGATTGAGTTCCCGCGGCAAAAAGACGAGTTCAGATTCCTTTTCAGTGCAACTTTAACTTTCAAGCAACATTCCTGTTAAGCCTGATCGGAATAAGAACGCATCTTTAGATCAACTGTGAACGGCGATTCAGTAACTTAGCGTAAGCATTAAATTGCAACAGTTCTTTCTTAAGGTGCGATAACATGCGATCTTAAAGTAGTTTCGCACTAACAGTATACAACGTACGCGAGCTATGCGCTATAGGAGAAGGCCAAATTTACAGAAACCGGGGAAACACGCTGATCACTTCGCAACTGCGTTGTCGCCACGGCAACACCAGCGCTATCCTCATTTTCGTTATCACTTCTCCCGGTTGCTCAACCGGAACACATACTCTTTTACTTTTGCTTTTCTAGCAACACGCAAATGGTTGATAGTACGCCGTAGGATGAGGCAGCTTTTCGCGGTATACTTGTTACTATGCGCATATGCGACGGAAAGCGCAGCTGGGAGGCTTCCGTCGCGGTGTTGCTTTATATAAAGTAAAAAATAGCCACGCAGTATTCCTTTGATCCGCTTCTGTTTCTATATTTAGGCACACGTGTGTGCAACGGTTCTTAGAAGTACTACTTCAGCGCCGCTCGGGGCAGTCGTAACAGAAAAGCTGCCCCGCGTAGTCCGCGTAGTATACGTGCATTTAGTACGTATTGACTGCATCTACTGCTCCTGCAGAAATTCATGTTCACGCAAAACATAAGTATCCTTAGCTCATATTAAAGAGGAATTGAATACAACACTATCCAAATATTTCGTTCTTATCAAAAATCGAGTCTTTGACTCTTTCTGGCTATGTGTTGACATTTGGTAGGCAGAAAAAGGCGTTCATTGCTGAGAAAAGTGGATTTACACATTTTAACATTCCCCCCCCCCCCCCCCTATCCGCCCCACGATTCAAACCCATGGCAATGAATGTGCATTTGTTCAATTTTCACTTCGGTAATAGCCTGCAAAGGCTGAGAGTATCAACAAATGAATGAATGAATGAATGAATGAATGAATGAATGAATGAATGAATGAATGAATGAATGAATGAATGAATGAATGAATGAAGACCGAAAGGGACTCCGTGATCACAGGGGTTGAATGCTGGCACAGCCTATAGCATCAGTGGTCCTCGAAAAACTATCCTGACGTCACCGAAGTTTGCTAATAAAAACGGCCAGTGGTGGCGATACCTGTATTTAATTTTTCTGGTCTTTTTTTTAGCTTATCCGTTTCCAGTTAAACTATCCTCCGCGCCACTAGAACGCGGCAGCCTTTATTTGCAGGCCAACTTCAGCTTGTCTATCTGTGTCCGTTTAAAGGTTACAACGGAGCGTATAGAACAGAGGAGGGATTAAGTGAATGACCGCCTTTACTCATCCGAAGTGAAACAGCCTGCAGCGTGCTACAGAATCATTGATGAAGCCCTTGCGACCTTCCTTACACCAGTGTGTTGCTTCTTGCAGGAGAGGAGACGAGGGAAGGAGGACAGAGGTAAAGTCAGCCCTGTATTTGAGGATTAAACACTTTCTTTTTTTAGTTCATTGTTACTTGTCGCTTTATTGCAGTGGTTTAAATTGCACTGAAGGAGCAGGGCTGTAGCGACATTGTGAACAAAGGAAAGGTAGCAAAAAAAAAAATAAAACAAGGAATCAATGCAAACATCCCCATTTACGACAGACTCGCAATTTGAAAATTAGTCGATCATGACAACGCATTTAGCAGGAAACCTGCATTAGCGCATTGCGGTTCTTTACTCTGCAGGATACGTCTGACTTGATCATTTTCCTCCTTTCCAACTCTGTGCCACGGAACTCTATGCCCCGACCACTATACTGCAGGTGCATCAGGAATCAAGGTTTGAGATATGAATGGTGAAGACGTATAAATCTGTGCCGCTTTGCGAAGGGCGTAGTTCTATGGCCGAAAAAAAAAAAAAAAAAAAAAACAGGCTCCGCATCGAAACAGATTCGCTCTCTCTTTTCTTTTTTTCTTGCCTGTGCATGTACACTGTATAGCTTCGCTATGCCCCTCGCTGAGAGCCTTTTCCCACTACGTATTGCAGACGACTGTAGGCGCGCGTGCAGATTGGGGCAAGCGAACGAAAACTGGCACCAACCGGATCGAAGTGGACAGCACCGGGACACTGCGCTTGCGGCGAGATATAAACGCCCCCTCGCAAGGTAAAAGCGTGTGCGACACGGGTCAGGGCGAACACCCGCCCGCCCCAGGAAGTCCATCCCTCTCAAGCGAGACGGCCCGGTGTGTTTCGCGCGATCACTTCTTCCCTTTCCGTTTCGTGGTTGCACGGTGCGCGCAGTGCGTCGAAATGGCGCGAACAGTGTCGGGTTGATGTAAACGGCGCGAGCGCTGTTGCTTTGTCACCCTAGCGTGAACAAACAAAAGCGGTGCGCGACCTCGTCGTATAGTGTCGACACAGAGGCAAACCTCCTCCCCCATCCCTCTCTTCGGACCGTATCTCCGCAGTCTCGAACATCAGTTCCTCGTTTTCTATCTATAGTGCACGTGCAGGTTGCGAAAAAGACAGCGCGTGTTGCTCGACATGCATAAATATATGCAGGAAAGTGCGGCTTAACAGAAACGGAAGATCGCAGCGGTGGCCGAATGGCTTGACCATCCGCCTCGTATACGGGAAGCTCGGGGTTCGATCTCCAGAGCGTACCTCCGGGAAACCAACAGCTGCACACGGTACAAGAGTTCCCCTGGCCCAGTGCTCGGTTTTTCTTGGGACCATGTTCTTTATGGTCCCGCTTTAAGTGCAGACCAAAAACACCGCGTGACATGGCATGGCATGGCGCTATTTGGCAAAAGATGCCCTTGCGCCGATAAAATTCATCATCACCAACGAATAGAGGAAGACTACCGTTTGCTGAATGGAGGATGTGAAGTTCTCACGAAAGTGATGACGGGTGAGGAGTTGATGAGGAGCAACGCGAAACATGACAACCTTTTAGAGTTTGCGTTACGCATCAAGCATTTTATCGCCTGTGACTGTTTTCGGTGTGCCGGTGTTAGAACCTGCAGTTAAGCGCCCAGTGCAAAAAGTTGAAGTCCCAGATCTCACTGGAAATAATGGCAACGTACAGTACAAATAAACCGTATACTACTGCTACTACTACTACTACTAATTAGAAGCGCATAAAGCACCCACCGACTGTGTTACGTGATTTTTTTTAGTCTTTTAACATTTTACTTTTTGGGTAAAACGCAAAGTATAGTTCCTTTCAGCGAGCGTAATTCGTGCCTCCAGTGCCAAATTAAATGCTGTTCTTTTTGTATGATAGCAATAAACCTCTCCCTTTCACAGCGCAGATGTAAACGTCTCCGCCGAAGGCGGTTCTATTCCACAAAAAGTATCTGCGCAGTAGACTTCGTAGCGACGCATAAGAAAACCAACAACAGAGAAAGG
Source organism: Amblyomma mixtum (assembly GCF_055824585.1). Taxonomy (NCBI): domain Eukaryota; kingdom Metazoa; phylum Arthropoda; class Arachnida; order Ixodida; family Ixodidae; genus Amblyomma; species Amblyomma mixtum. The sequence continues at coordinate 287,115,217 of NC_143013.1, forward strand.
CAAGTTAATGGTTGGTTTACGGTGTTTAACGTACCGACTCGAGCTATGAGGGACGCCGTAGTGTGGGTGGCTCTGGATAATTTAGACCCCCTGGGGCTCTCTAACCCGCACTGACATCGCACAGTGCACGGGTCTCAAGCATCTTTCGGGTCAGCAGCCGAGCACCACAACTTCTAAGCCACCGCGGCGGTAAAGGAAAGTTGAAATTTTAGAAAACGGACAAGGATCAGTATCCACTCACCATCCACTTGTTGCTGAAGCGCCGGCTTGGGCTCAGCACGAACACCATCTTGCCCCTGGCTGGACGGCTTGCGCACTGCACTCGCGATAATTCTTTCCCGAAGAGTTAAAAGAAACCGGAAGCGTCCACTGTCACCGCGACAGTCAGCACCTCTCCCGGCCGAATAGCACTTCCGCTAAAACTTCCGTGCCAACAAGGTGCACGCCGGAAGGACGCTCAGCGCGGCAGACAGTCAACGAACTGCACCAAAGCGGCTTGGCTCTCCTGCGTTAGTCGCGTTGCCGACCGCCGCTTGCTGCAATGCAGCGGAGAATGAGTTGCACACGAAGACGGGCACGAAGACGGAAACAATGCAAGCAAACACGCTCGTCCAAAATCCAAGCCGGCGCACTTCAATTTACACCGGAGATTAAAAAACAATGCACGAAAGAAAGGCTAGAATGCGTCACGAAACCTTTAGACAGGTTAAAAGAGAACGATCACGTGCGCGGCCAGACCGGGCGGTAGCAACCGAAGTCACGTGGTGTCACTGGAACAAGAAGGCACCGGACACCACAAAGGGTCACTCGATCCGACGCTGTAGCTGCACAAAAGCGCTGACGACAGCGACGCTGGTCCCCGCGGGCGACGTAAGAAGAGGCGACCGACGAACAACGGCCTCTTTCCTCATCGAAGAGGCGACAGCAATTGCGAAGAAAACACGCCGAACGAATCAAGTCAGTCGGGATCCTGCACTGCCCGGAGCACACGCTGTTCGCGAGCGGTGGTCGCCACTGACGCTCTCTCTGCTGGGATGCCCGGGATCGCCGGGAAGCGAGTGCGCGCCGAGGAAGATGATGAAGAGGAGGAGATGGCGAAGGTTCCAGCTGGCGCGGAAGCCGAGCGACGGCGCACATGGAAGGCGGCGCGGCGTCTGCACCTGACGAGCGAGGCTGCGGTTCTGCCGCCGACCCGGCTGACGACTACTGCTCCGCGCGTGACGCGTGCAAGCGGGCGAACGGCGGCAACGGACGTCGCTAGCGCCGGCGGCGGAAAGTGTCGGCGTTGCTTTAAAAGGCCGCCCAGACGGCCGACGCGGCGCCGCGGCCCTTGGCAGCTGCATGGCTTTTTGCGCGAAGTAACGGCGCAGCCACCCAAGGGCCACCCCTCTCCTCCTCTCGCGCCGTTCGTTCACTTTCTCGTGACGGTCGCCCGTCTTCCTGGCGCTTGCTTTCAGCGCGTTCACGCTCGGAAGCGCAGGGCACTGCAGTGTCTGTACTATACCTCGGCGGCCGGTGTATCGATGCTGTCGATCGCGAAGTTTCGACGGGCGAGGGTGAATTCCACGAAAGCTGGTGCCAAGGCGATGCAAATTATAGTCGCATGCACATCGAGCGCGACACGCTGAACTCGTTAACGCACGTGATGGATACGAAATGCGTAGGCAGCGGATGTTGTGGCATTCCAGAGCGCAGTAATCGACAAGCGTTTTAATAAAGACGCTTCATCAGTTAATCAAGGTCAGTAAGACCATGCCCCTATATATCGTTCTGTGTCAGACTTCCTGTAAGTTGTAACAACTGCACGACGCCAAACGTGGTTAATTCCCGAGCACTGGTTAGCGAAGATAGGCAAGGCAGGTTTCCATCAAAAGTTTCGCGGCTGCCGGCACTTGGCACGGGAGCTTGCGCTCAGCTGCGCATATAACTACTGAGCCTCCGCGTTGGGTGCATGCAAGTATTGATCACAGTTAGCATGATGCACTGAGCATTTACTATACGCCCGTTCTTCGCGGCCTCGTCAATACGCGAAACCAGGCGCTCCCGCGTTGAGGCTAAATGTGGCTTACGGTTTATGGCTGTCCCAAAGCGACTCAGGCTATGGGGACGCCGTAGTGAAGGGCTCCGGAAATTTCGACCACCTGACCTGGGGTTCTTTAACGTGCACTGACATCGCACAATACACGGGCCTCTATAATTTCGCCTCCATGGAAATTCGACCACCGCAACCGGGTTCGAGCCCGCGTCTTTCGGGTCAGCAGCCCAGTGCCATAACCACTGAGCCACCGCGGCGGCCCGAGGCTAAATGTGATCAAGACAGTACTTCAAGCTCTGGGCGAAGCGTTTATAAGACAGTAGGCGGTGCAAGAGCATCCACGCTCCTCAGTGCAAGCACGCCTATGTTAGGCGGCAGGTGACAGACAAAACAGACAGTTCAGTGTCCCGCCGACTGTGATGCGTCACGCGGGCCTTCAGGACAGCGACCTTGGTCCTCAGCGTCGGCGGCGACTCCGGAGAAGGCGCCGGGGAGAAATGACGCAACCTTATCTCGGCGCCGCGCGTGTTGAGACAGGGCCGTCGGCGAGGTTCACCGCTGCGCACGCCGGTGACGCAAGCGCCTCTTTATCGCAGGCCCTATAGCATCTCCGCGCGAAAGAGACCTACCGCGTGAACCACGCTCACAGCCCTATTCGCGCCGATCTACAGAGGGCTCTTGGGAGTCGGTACTCAATGCGCAAGTCAGGACACGGCTGGACTTGGCTCGTCCCTGTCGAAAGCTTGCGAGTTCAGCCAGCAGGGGACGCGTTGGAGGAGTAATAGCAATGCATTGAAAGAATGCACGACTGCGAAGAGAAGTCTGACAGAACATCGCTTCATGACATAAGAAAAGTGATGCATCATGGAGCCATGGCACTGAAGTCGCGGCGACAACCGTGCCACAGCTATTTTCAATTGCAAGGTTTGGAGACGACCTCTGCAGAGAGGCAGGTGGTTTTGCAGTCGCGGTGACTGAAAAGAAGCTTGCATAAAAGTAGAAATTTCGACTAGTAGTTTTCTTCAAAAATTATTTTGCAGTCACATCCAGCAATTCTGGACAAAAGAAGTTTTCAACGAGAAAGAGTTTATGGACGCAAATTTTTTCGTGTATTGTAAGATTTCACTGTAACAGTTAATAAACCCGCATATCTCCCATGAGCAAGCTTGCATTTTTTCGCTATTAACGTTTTTGCAGTCGTCAAAAACGTTAATCATTGATTTTCTATGGAAGTCTTGACTGCTCGATTCAAGCGATGGAAAAACTTCAAAAGAAAGATTTTGCTAAACATCGGGAGAATGGACCATTACCTTCAATATTTTCACAACAATATTTTACAACATTCCAATTATTCAAAATATTTGTCCAATACTGCTGGACATGTACCGGCGAGGTACTGCCCACAGGACGTTGCTTGTTATCAGGCCCCACAGCCTATGTACGGCAAGCAGGCGTGGGCTTGATTGCGTCAACCAGGACGCGCCAGCCGACCAACTGTCGCCTATATAGCTCTTAGGTGCCGCACCCACGGACGCAGGCCGCAAACGAAGTACCCAGCCCCTTCACACGGATGTCCGTAAGTAGCCCACGACCTGAGGGCACTCGCGTGCCTCATGAATCACGAAATAGGAAGTCACAAAAACGCCCATGCAGCCCCGAATGCTAGGAAGTTACCCGCCGCTTCGGTTTCAAACCATTCATTTGCTTTCGGAGCTGAGGGTCGGCCACTGAGGACGCATGCAATGGTTACAATTTGCTAAAAGTTATGGCATTTGAGGTTATTAACGGCTGTCGTTAACGGAGGTTATCAATTTTAGGTTATTAACGCAGTCAGGGAGTGCCATGCCCGGATCACACTTGTGATGAGAAGTCTGACGTGTGCAGGCGAAAGGTCTCAATGCGGCAAGCTTGCGAGGAAAAATGTCAAAATGCGCATACAACGCGGCAGTGGAAAAAAAAAAAAAAAGGTCGTCCGTCGTTTCGGTGAAGAAGTCAGAGGGTGACAAATGCCTCTTTTTCCCGGGAAGCATCATTTGTGTGTTGAGACTCGGAAATGTTTAAAGAAAATTCAATTGCCTGCGCTAGCGTTTATGGCTGCATGATTTCATAATCTCCGTTCAGCTTGTGGCGGGCTGTTGACCGCTGCGCTGATAACATTCGGCGGCAACGTGGACAGGCATCGCGAATATAGCGGTGACCGTTTGCATGTGCACAAGAATAAACATACATACTTTGTATAGTCTGGTTTGGTTTATAGGAGTTTAACGTCCCAAAGCGACCCAGGCTATGAGGGACGCCGTAGTGGAGGGCTCCGGAAATTTCGACCACCTGGGGTTCTTTAACGTGCACTGACATCGCACAGTACACGGGCCTCTAGAATTTCTCCTCCAAAGAAATTCTAGCCGCCGCGGCCGGGATCGAACCCGCGTCTTTCGGGTCAGCAGCCGAGCGCCGTAACCACTGAGCCACCGCGGCGGCCTTTGTATAGTCGGATAAAACTCAAGAACGACGCGACTTTTACCCGTCAAAAGACCCCCTCTCAGCCAATGGAGTCAGCCGATTCTCATATCCCTCCTTACCTTAGGGCGCAGTTCGGGTGTCCACCGATACATGCGAGACAGTTACTGCGCCGTTTCCTTTCCTCAAAAACCAATTCCTTTAACTGGAAGGTTGACTGACACTGTGACATAAGGTAGTGTTCTATATCTGCATATATGTGTGGGCAGTGTGAGCACTGAGTTGGGGAAGTGTACCGGTACAAATAAAGTATGGCTGGTGCATGAAGGAGATTAAACTGCATTCGGCGAAGAATGCGAGCTTCACGTATCTATACGGATGGATGCGGCGGTGGTTCTTGAAAAGGGATATAGGCGTAATCGTGTTCAGAGTGCGCCAGCGAGCGAACACGTATTTTCTGACCCCTAAAACTATTCTCACAAACACCACAGAATTCGGCGCTCGTCGTGTCTTTCTCGTGACTTTCTGAATCCTGATCTCTATACGCGCTAAAGTATTGCTCGTCTCGCATGAAGGAGCGGCCTGATACGCAGAGGATGAGTCTGGAGAACAGATGGAGTAGGTCAAACTAGACGAGCACTCGCATGTCCCGTCTCCCATTGCACAACGGCGATAATGATGAGCCACAGCGTCGTTCCCGATGACATCTGTGCCGTTTTTTTTTTTTCCTTGCATTCCGGTTGTTGCTGTGCAGCCCCCTGATGTCTCCGCGGCCGAGGCGGCGGCGGTGAGGAACAACGCGATGGCCCCGTAATACGATAGGCGGCGGCTAGAGTCGCGAATCGGCGCCGAAACAGCACACCCGGTCGGCCGTGAAGAAAAAGCGCGGGCGCATTCCCACTCCCATGGTAACAGGAGGCTTATGCATGCGCATGGACGTGCCTTCTATACATGGACGTCTCACTGAAAGGCGCAGTAACTGTCTCACTTCTCGCTGGACACCTCAACTGCGCCGTGAGAGAAGCCAGGAAGGAAGGAGTGAGAGATGAAAGAGAGAAAAGGACACTTTAATGGCGTAGAGTCACTGGCTCTATTGTGGAGGGTTCCGTGCACTGACATCGCACAGTTTATGAGCGCCTTGCATTTCGCTTCCAACTCGCTGATATGACCGGGCATGCATGAGATATCAGCAGTGGTAGAGTCACTGGACTGGATAAATTTAGACGTGGGCCAGTGGACTCGCTGGTTTTCCTCCGTTGATTTGGCGCGGTTCAGGTGTCCGCCCAGTGCGCGAAAGTTACAGATCTTTTCTTCATAATCTCCTGAATTTTTTTTTGCAAGCAACAACAATTCATCAATTGCACCATGTTTAATGCATTTGATCTAACTCCTAACTCTAGTAAGAAGGACAAAAAGATGCCCAGGCTTAGCTTGGTTAAGCCAAGAATGCGTTGCATATTGCGCGGTCTTTTTGCGCGAGGTATTGCTTGGCGGCAGTCGATTTTCTCAGCAGCTTTTCCTCCGTGACGTATGGATGGATGGATGGATGGATGGATAGGAGCGCCCCCTTTGAAACGGGGTGGTGGCAACCGCCACCATGCTCACCTCTTTTTTTACTTTTTCTTCTTTTTTTCTTTTCTTCTCTTTTTTTTCTTTTTTCCTTTTTTTAAATTTTGGGCCCAACTTTTCCTCCGGCTGTCGTGACGTCACGTCACGTGGTTTGGTGGCTGCCCGGCCGCGCCCAAGGGTTGAACTGAGTGATTGCAATATGCTACACATAAAAGTAACGTGACGCTGGCAAATAACAACGTCCATTTGCTTGTGCATTTCTGTCTAAAGATTGTTTAGAGCTCCAGGAAAGCGATGGAACGCTGCACGGCACTTCGAGTGTTCCGGTCACATGCGAAGTGTTCCGAAAACTTCCGAAAAACACTGAGCCTTCATCACCTTCTTCTTTTTTTTTCCCCCTTGACATTATATGCATTTGTGCCCCTTGCAATTGTCCGCTTTCTATATGTCGTCGTTGTTCTGCTGTCTTTGTTTCTTTTTTAGATTCACATCTTTCAATGTTATTCAGCGATGTTTTGTAATTTTCTTGCTTCCCACGTTATTTTTTTCTTCTTCCCCCCCCCCCCTCCCCCCACCCTTAAAACTTTCCCCAATGCCTGACATCGTTATAAACTTGCTCCTTCGTACAGCTGCTTTGTATATTCCCTAACTCTCATGCTGTTATCCTGACCTTCTACCTCTAAGTGATCGTAAATGGGAGGAACTTTCCCTGGCCTTCCTGTATAATCAAACCTTATTATGAGAGTGAATATATGGACATCTGAAGTGAAATGTCAAGGACAGCTACCATTATGCTTTTCTACCTCTCGTTTTCTTGTTTTCTTTTCTATTTTTTTTCTTTTGCGGCTCATTTTTCCCGCTTCATCCTTTCTCTATTCCTATGCCTAATGGTATTTCCCTTTCTTCCCTCATCCCTCTGCCAATCGCATTTATGCCCTCATTTCCTCCGCTACCCCCGGAGTAGCTCGCTATGGCACGTATATCACATCAGGGTGACATCGAATACGAAGCATGCAGAGGAGCCACTACGTCGGAAGATGCCTTTCCAGAGGACAAAAAGACAGAGCGGGAGCTCGAGGAGGACCGCTGAAAGGGAAAATAGAGCACGAACAACAACGAGGGAGAAGGAAGGCTAAGGAGGAAAGCAAGAGGGTGAAAGTGAGAGAGCGAGATTAAACGAGAAAAGCCTCGGACAGTCGGCCGGACGGGCGACCAGAAGGCACCATCGACCGGCCTGTCGACCCCCGGACTGGCGCCACTCAACATCTGCCTCGGATGCGCCACAGAGAGGATGGTGATGGGGCGCACGACGCGCAGGGATTTCCAGAGGACGTCCTCCTCAGTATATGAGGACTGAAAAGTGGTCTAGCGTTCTTTTTTTTTTTTTCAAAGTTGGCTTTTTCCTTGTCTGATATTAAAGGGAATTGCCTCCGTTTATTCTGAAGCTTTCTCCGATCATATATTACATAAAAAGTTCGCAAGTGCTGATATTTGTTTTGCATTTCCATGAAGACGAGGCGCCATTCCTCCTGTTTTCTTCAGCTTTAGGAGAGTAACGAAGTACTGTAGAGTGCTTAGTAATATAAGCACGCGCTTGCATTTGTACTTTCACACGATTTGTGCTGCGCGATTTCAATGCACATCGCAAGATCCCCAGGTGGTCGAAGTTATTCCGGCGCCCTCTACTAGGGCACCCCCATCTCTCTTTCTTCTTTCACTCCCACTGTTCTCCCTTCCCTTACGGCGCGGTTGAGGTGTCCATCGAGTAGTGAGACAGTTACTGCGCCATTTCCACCAAAAAACCCTAATATTTCACTAAAAATCCGTCCAGCTATCCTCACATACTATTTTCCACTACCTGTGAGAACGTCCTTCCCCACAGGCGGTACCCCCCCTCCCCAATCCCATTCATTCTTCCTGGTAGGCTGCTTTACGGACCGCTCAGCCCGCCGGCCAGAAATGGCTGGTGGATCGGGCTTTATGTGAAGTTCAAGCCCGTGGACTTCTGAAGCAGTAGGGGAGCACCCTGGAAGAGTTCTTTTTTTTTTTTTTTGTCTAATAAAGTTGTTTCCATCCATCCCCACAGACCTGCCAGCTATCAGACCTACCATGCCTGGCACAAAGAGCTCGCAAACAGGCACGTGGCCTGCGAGGATCAGGTAAGCGCATCAGTCTCGGCAGCGTGGAACGCATCCAGGGGAGAAAGTGCTGCAGCGGGCGCGTGCGGAAGTAGGTCGGCGCCGGGACTGCCCGGAATGCAGCACGGCGAGGGGGCGCGCACGGCGGCAAGACCTGCACCGCGGGCCATAGATGACCTCAGGCGTGCCAGCGGAGGACTCGGCGGCAGGCAGTCAGTCACCTCCTCGCATCGCGAGGAGACGGCGAAACTCTTTAGGAGAGAGGACTTCGCGGAGCCTGCATCTAAGTTTAGTTAGCGCGAGGAAATCGCCAGCACTTGGCAGAGCCCGCCAAGGTTGACGTACGCTGCCTGCAGCCGTTTCTCCGACGCGGCTATTTCTCGCTTTGAAGGCGTATAGCGAACTCGGTTCTTGATACTGACACGGGAATAAACATTCTGGCGCATGAAAACAACAAGCGCGCTTTGCGCGGCGAGATTATGCAACGACTGCGCCGAAAACAGAAGCTCCTTCAATCTTCCATTGTCGGTAACGAAGCTTCGTGATTAAAGCGCCCGATTCAGTTTTTCATCGTTTTAGAGTTTTAGCTCTACAATCGTGTGCCGTTCCACGTCTTCGTGCCTTAGACCGCAAGCGCTGTGGATTCCATGATGACTGAAAGAGACCGACGATCCCAGCAACAAACGCCGTTCAGGTACAAAAAGCTTTCTCCGAAGTGAATGACACCTGCATTCTATCGAAGCTGTCTTCTTTGTCCAGGCCTTTTTTTCCTTCGTGTTCCCATTCTTTCAAGCTCATCTGTTTAATACAGATAACCTATCTCCTGTATAAGTATACTTACCACTCCTATCTGTAACGCCGGCCCTGATAGTAACGAAATAAATAAATAAATATATGCAGAGTAGGCTATATGTGGCCATTAATACAGCGTACACGCTACTAAAGACGCAGATAGTGTTTATTGTTTTCGGCTGAGCTTAGCTGAGTGAAAACTTAGTGTGCCACTGCATTTTTATATAAATGAGACAAACAAAAAAGATGAGCGTCCCCCCCCCCCCCCCCCCACACACACACACAAACAAAAAAAAATTGGCGGGGGCTTAGCTTTGGTAGAGGGCAGGGAGAGAAATGGTGGAGAGGGTGGGTTAACCTAAATGGCTAAAGCAAAGCTGCAACAGCTTTCGCTAATTAATGCGTTAAACTTGGCTCTACAAATTTTATCCATGCGTCCAGGGGTACATAGAGTCAGCCTCAATTCCATTGCCTCGCCGCTGCTCTCGATTGTTTATGTCAACACGCCGGCTGGAATCTGCTGGAACGCATGAATTAATTCACTGGCTCATCGTACCGCTCGCGTGCCGACGGCGACACGCCACCGTACATACGAGAGAAGATATAGATAAGAAACTCAATGGGGCCGCGCCGTTTCGTAAGCCTTGGCGCGCTGTCCCATTCATTGGCATAAATGCGAGGCGATGCGCAACGCGCTCCACGGTATGCAGCGCTGCGGGATCGATCGCGCATATGCGTCCCGTTCGTTTCACAAAGCGATTTCACGCACCTGTGGAGAAAGTCGCGTGACCATGACCGGTCGCCAGGTATGTAGGTGGAAAGGCGCATTCCAAAGCCGCACATTACGCACGGCTTCCTTGTAGGCCGTTTATAAATGAACCAAGCGACGCTGTATTGTTTGAAAGGTATTTCACATCAGCTGCTCGAATAATACTCAAAGTAGCGGTGTAGGTGTAAGTATCGAGTTTTCGTAACGAATAGAAGGTATCGTTTAGCAGCCAGTAGTTAACAACCATCATGAAATCGAAATCTTAAGTCGAACGATTCATTTCATGCAACAGGCTTATACGAAGAGCTCTGTTCACAGCCACGCCGCCGGCTTTTTTTGTCAGTGTTGAGAGCTAAATTAAGAGAGCTTACGCTGAAATGTAATATTTAAAATGGTTAGCAGACACAGAGCAACCTATAATAAAAAAAAGTAGATATCTTCGGCAATTAAGCGCGTAATTACACATTAATATTATGCCGATCGCGGTCTATATGCGCGTGCAGATGGAAGTTACAAGCCTTTCTAAAACCTTTGCATTCGGAATAGAAACTTCTCCTCGCCTAGACTTCTATAACCATACTGGCCTGTGCGCATTTGATCCTTAAAGCACGAATCTTCGACAATCAAACAGAACACATGGTGCAGCAAGAATTATATCTTTGTAAGGTCATCGACATTTACAGTGCAATTTCGTTCGGCAGTACCACAAGTGCAATAGATTTCTTGCATTTTATAGGCACAATGAAATGAGAACTTGCTATAGGCACCAGCCGAGCCTGTCTGGGCTAAACGATTCGGAAATCGATGTTTTTATGGTGAGAGCTGTTTAACAAACACCCCACCCCCCCATCAGAGGTGAGCTTCAGGGTAATCCGACGACACAGCTGGCGCGATATATATGAAAGAAGGGGAAGCAGATGCCAAACCTTAGCACGGCTTTAAGTTAGTGATAAAAGGACCAGATGGTTGCCCTGCTAATGCTACGGCCGACAAAGAAGCTCGCGCCCGCCGCTGAGCTCAACAGCACGAATATCACCGTCGCCGCAGAGAAGCCGCTGCCGTGCGCGAAAGCAGTAAACAAATTAAAGAAGTTGCAAAAGATCGCCTGCCTTTACTGTGCGTGCTTAGCACTGCATAACGCGCCTGTGTTCTCTCCAGCTGCTCTGCGCTTCGTAAGCAAAAAAGCAAAGCAGCGCAGCGCGCAGTAAATCAGCGAAACTTAGCACTGCCTGTTTTTGCTTTGTTTTTAGCTTGCCCGGAAAATAAAAACTCAGATGCACACCATGCAAGACTTTGATTTCAAACTTACTCAGATTTTTAAACCTTCATTTGTAACGTCCAAGTTCGTCACGTGCCCTACACAGCACGGCCGCACGAGACCCTGCGGACGCGTCGCCATGTTGTTGTTTTTTTTCTGTTTTCTTCCATGGCGCTGAGGAAGCTGCTCAAGGGCGCGCAGGTTGGCTACAGCCATGGGGCATCGCTCTGGGCGTTTTTTTTTTTGTTTGCCATTAAGAGCACCGGCACAAAGCAGGAAAGTCGGCGGTCTTGCTTTCGCAACGAACTCGCCTCCAGTGCATGCGCCTGTTTAACGTTCGCTTCAGATTACGAGGGGAGCTGCTGTTATGACGGGTCGCTACACATCAATCCAGATGCGAACGCAGCACGCAACCCAGGGTGCGTGTGGATCTTGTCAACTTGTAAACTGCAAAAGATTTCCTAAGCATACTAAGTGCACAGGACCTGCTTATTGTGACCTTGTTCAAGTAAATGTAGAATTTAAAAAAAAAGGAGGGAAAGTAAAAACAACAAAAAAAGCTATAGGCTGTTAAAACTCTTCACTGACCCTTTAGCGACATGATGAATGATCTTGGGGGCGTTTGACCGCTTGTCTCGGCTGTCTGTAGCGGTGAGCGGTCGCGTGCGGGCAGTCGAGATATTTTTGGGTCTCACCACCGGTGCAGGAGACCGGCCAGACAAGCCGAAAGGGCGCTGATCCTGAGGTCGCGGGGTCGACTCTCGGAGAAGGCAGGGTCGTTCGCGCACTCACATTGGTGAGCGCAATAGTGCTTTGACACTCCTCAGAGAGAATTCTGTTAATTAACTGGACACTTCCCGCTTGTCTGACTCTGTGAATGTTTCTCTCTCTCTCTCTCTCTCTCTCTCTGTGTGTGTGTAGATATGCTAACGCCTGAGCGCATTGCAAGTTCAGAAGCCCAAACAAAAGTGAAAGCAACATGTAGCGAAAAAAAGACGCAAACTAACGCGGCAAAATACACGTTCGTCTTATATGTGCAGCCGGTGCAGGGGGTTAAAAAAAGCTGGGCTGACGTTGGTAGAGTGAAAACTTGTACGCTAAGGGACATAGGCCGCAGAATGCACCATGCTAAAGACACTTTTGATCTCTAACGGTACACGGGAATAACTTCAACAATCAAAGGAAAAACAAGGCCATTGGACACATATGGTTTCATGATGTAGCCGTGACTTGCGTTTGTATTTCGAGTTTTCTAAATCCGTTCAGGTCGGCGCATGTGCCCTTCAGCGGAATCAAGGGGGGGAGGGGGGGGGAGCAAAAACTTTATTAAAAAGAAAGGGAGTTGTGCGAGCTTACAACTCATTCCGGGGCTCCACTGGCTTGAGCTGATCATGGTTGGGATATCAACGGAATCAAAAGGAAGAAAACAAGTAAACCACAAGGCGGTCACCAATCTTGTTTCGATAGGTCTCTGCGTACGCACGTGTGTGTGTGTGTGTGGGGGGGGGGGGGGGGGGGGGGGGTAGAGGGTGAGTGAATGGGCGGGCGAACGGACATTAATTGAGACTTATAAAGGGACTGTGAGGGCAGAGGCTGCCAACTGGCAATGTCTTTCTAATGTCTTGCCAACTGGCAATGTCTTTCTAATGTCTTGCCAACTGGCAATGTCTTTCTAATGTCTTGCCAACTGGCAATGCCTTTCTAATATCTTGCCAACTGGCAATGTCTTTCTAATGTCTTGCCAACTGGCAATGTCTTTCTAATGTCTTGCCAACTGGCAATGTCGCTTTCCTCCTTCGTGCTCCGCCCTGCATGGTCATCTGGATTGGTCATCGTATGCGAACAATATCTGAATAAGCCATAAAATAACGACAGTTTACAATGGTCCAACATTGAGAAAAGCGCATCTCACAAGCGACCACCAGAATGCGACTCTGCGGCACGAATAGCCGTGGTTATGGATCCCATAAGCTATCCTCCCTTAGTTTGGACGGCGTGTGTGCTTGTCACGGTAATCTCGCAGTGAAGTTCGTGGTGCTGTATTTTGTTTGCCGCATCCAGTCGCGTTAGTGGAATGCCCATTACGTCCTTTTTCTTGGGCCCTCCGCACAACCGCACAGAAAGGGGTCAGTCAACCCAGCGGGAGAAGGGGGCGCCGAATGGCGGGGGATTATGGGAGACGTCAAACTCCCCTCATGGACGGAGTCGTTAGGTCGCATCCTGTATGCACGTGTTTACGGCGAGGCGAACCCGCGTCACAGTGCGTGGCTTTTGTGCCATGTCTGCAGCGGCGTGCTTTGACATATTGTCACGCTAGCTGCAGGCATGAGGAGCGACGATGAGAAACAGATGGGTTGAAGTGGCTTTCCTGGAACTTGGGTCAACCGGACGTTGGGAAAGTGTGTGTTCGCGAAGCTCGCAGCAGGAAAGCACAATTATCCGAAATCGTGATGGTAGAAAGTATACATATGTGTACGGTATCGCGATGAGCTACCTTCTTTCCCCAATCATTGATTGGTTGTATTATCATTTCCAAATTGTTGATTGGTGGTGTTTTGCTTTCCCCAATAAGTTATTGGGTGGATGTTTGTGTAGTACCTGATTGGTTATTCTCCCCACCAAGGGCGGGGACACAGGTTTTAAAACCAGCTGTTTCGGCCGGACCGAGGGCTGGTTTCGTCACATCGAGCCAGTCAAGTGTAAATATGTTTTCTCCTTGCTTGTATCTTCCTTTGTGCTTTTAATTGTTATAAAAAGTTAACCTCTCCAGAAGTGTCCTCTTGCAATGTGATTGAGTAATTCGAATCTGCAAGACGTCAAGCATCCTGCAATTATCATCTTCAACCCAATTTCCCTCTAAGGATTTCAACTGGCGCAGCCGTAGAGGGGACATTTCAACTCTCACGCTTACAGTCTATCGACTAGGTACACACTACCATTTTGCTTGGCTTTCTTACCGCGTTTTGTGTAGCCATGAAACCAATGGGCCTCTTTAGAACGAGCGGTTGCGTGGCTACAGTAGCCTGCCTGTATTATGCGCATTCGTATTCCACAAACGAATCGTTGCTCTAACCAACCACCCGTTTGCGCGGTCGCCCCTGACGCTCGCTGTAAACGCATGGGATGTGCGCGTCGGAATCTCTGAGTACCTCGCATTATCTAAAACGCTCAGTGAATGTTGCGAGCCGAGGCGCCCGTCCCTCGATGCGCCAGACGCATGAGCTCCAACGAGCGATAAAAATCGGCCTCCAGGGACAGGAAAATTACGGGCGCAGTATAAACCACTCCAGACGCTTCCCAGACGCTGAGCGCGTTCCTCGCCCTTACTTTTCATCGCCCCGCATTTCTTTTTTTGTTTTTGTTTTCAGATTTGGAGTATGTGCTGTCCGGTAGAGGGCGCGCGTTTCCTGGGACTCTGAGTGCGCAGTAGTGACTTTAGTTGCACAGCAGTTTGAGAACGTGGTGCAAAACGAATTCCAGAGTTACAAATATTACGTAGGGCACTCCTTACGTGCTGTGAATGCGAAATATTTTGTCTCTAATCGTGGGCTACTAGTTAACTATTTGTTTACTGGTCAGTACTAGCTGGTGCCTAGCGTTAATGTCTCAAAGGCATTCTGGTTGAAGGCCTTCAGGTAAAAGGTATTTAGATGGAAAGCCAATGGCCTAGAGGCCTTCACCTTATAGGTACTTGACCTTAAAGCCATTGGGTGTCTATGTATACATTGGATCCTCTGTTGCATCTCATATGGCTGCTACGTCATCTGTGCTGATGACGTCACTGCAGTTTTCGAACCGATTCGTCTGGACAACAACGCCGGGCTTCATTGCCGATGAGCTATATAAAGTTTTCGCTTCATATTCAGCCACGAGGTAATTAATTAATTGAAATTCGCTTTCAGACTCAACCTCCTCATTCTAAACTACAGTTTCTTTCATCGAAGGCCGCAAATGTATACCATGTGTCTCTGCTAAATGTAACCAAGCTTTTTAAAAAAAAATACCGAGTGTCCTAGCGGAGTGAAACCAAACAGTGCTTTTGAGAGCCGCTTGGCCTAGTCAGCGGCATTTTTTTTTTGTTCTGACAGGTTCGTTAATAGTTGCGTACTGATTAGCTAACCCTTTAAATATTGGCTTGGGTAAAAGAGTGTCAGCTGGGAAGTTGTAGATCGTATTGAAAAACAGCGGAATGAAATGTTCCCAAGAAGATACCGTTTACGAAGATTTTTCTTTTTTTTTTTACCGGCCTAAAGTGAACGCCCGCGAAATGCGAAAACTCCACGCGATAGCGACGCTACTTCAGTGCTCCAAGAAGACCCCTTCATCTCTGGAACGCTCTCCCCGACGCGGCTTTGCGTATGCAGTGTTCGCAAGATGTTCGCCAGCAACTGCTAACCCATTGGCAGGCTTCCTTTTCGTGCCATCAAAAAAAAAACTACGTAAATGCCACCTTTATGTAAACATATTAGACTGCTGTTTTCTAAGGCGATCTACAACCTCCGAATGAACACTTTCTCCGAAGCCAGTAATTGAAAAGTTAACTGGTTAGTGCGTGCTAATTGACCAGATTTGCAGCTGGTTAATACTGCAGACTAGGCCACATGACCCCAATAACACTGAGTTGTTTTCATTCTCCTAGGACACTGAGTGTCTTTTAAAAGCTTTGTGACATTTAGCTGGGCCGCGCGGTATATTTACACGGACATGCACAAAAACGAGCACGGATTAAGCTCATTGTAGAACGGCAACGCGGATATTTTGATTTGAACAACTGTTTGTTGGTCATTACCACCTCTTCACGTCTTGCCTCGTCGGTATTGCTCTATAATTCCTAAGATGCTGAATAAAAACAAAGAACAAATGCACGGTGCGAAGAATGTGCACAAAACACAAGCATTTCAACAAAAATAAATTAGTCGCAGTTTAAGAGTAGTGAGCGCAACAAAAAGCAATGACCACGACGAGATAAATTTTTTTTCTTTTGACTCGTAAGTTTTGCCATGACAGTACCAATAAGTCCTTATGATGGTGGTGGCGGTGTAAATATATAGGCGGTATTAACTTTACAGAGGCCTGTCGGCAATTGCTCCGCCAGCCGACAGAAAAGTATCCATGTCGGTGAATTCATACACAGTCTCGAATTATGCTCAGTCAGCCTGCTGGAGTGCCAACGCAAGGTATCCTCTTCCCAATTCCCGGCGACTGACTATGAGAAAACACAAAAAGAAACTCGTATTCTGCGTCAAAGAAACGACACCGAAAACCGGTTTCTCATGTTCGAAGATCGCCTCAAAATGCGATGAAGAGAATCCCTTCGGACAACCAACACCTGGAAACCGTCGCATGAAGTCGAAAACAATACTTCCACACGAAGACAGAGCATTGTCTTCTCACTAAACAATTGCATTGACTCTCAGTTGAAAACAACGTGTTTGCTTTCTTTACTAATGTTTTTCTTTCAGAGCATGTGAGCCTATTTTCCGCTGCCTGGCTGCAGATATTATTTTACTCCTTTATATTTTGTTATTCTTTGTTTCTTCATAGTTCATTCCGGTTCGCGTGCACCGGGGAAGCTGCACGGATATGACGTTTGAATGTCAAGCAGTGTCAAATGTTTCCTGCGCAGGAAAGCTAAACGTTCAGGGCCACAAGGTCTTTTTTGTTTTAGCGGTGGTGTGTATGTGCGTTTGTGTGTGTGTGTGGGGGGGGGGGGGGTATCGGTGGAGGGAGTAAATAGAAGAGAGAAGGATCTTGACATGTCGCAACAACGCATCCGTTGATTCAAGTGTAGAGCAAAGCACACGAGGGCGGGAGTCAGCCGGTTACGTGGTATGTTCGTCGATAAACACGAGGGCGGGGGTCAGCCGGTTACGTGGTATGTTCGTCGATAAACACGAGGGCGGGGGTCAGCCGGTTACGTGGTATGTTCGTCGATAACCACGGACCGATAATTTTCAGGGGACTTGATAACTGCCGAGCAAATTGCGCGGCATCACTCAATGTTTTGGACTGCGTTCAAGTGACCCGTCCGCTTGAGAGGAGAAAGCAAACAAGATCAACCCCCCCCCCCCCCCCTTCCCCAGTTAGCTGTAAGTATTATCTTGTTCACTTCCTCGTAGAGGCATGAAACACGAGATGCTCAACTGCATTCAAGCGCCCAGTCTCTTTTATGACAGCCTTATCTCTCTCTTACTTCGAGGAATAGGGGCTTCCGAAAAATCACTCCCCATGTTTTCCTGAACTGTTTCGTAAAGACGTCCCTTCCTACAGCAAGCGAATCTGATCTCTATCATTCTACAGAGCGAGCACCACTTTCAGGCATGTCGTTCCCTCATCGTCACTACGGTATATTCGAAGTCACAAAGCGCTTAATACACATGCGCCTATTGTACACCGCAATACGCATTCAAACGCATGCCCCTATTATACACCGCGATACGCATTCAAACGTTTGGCAGCGTAAGCAAACGATTCGCTAAAATGCACTAAATGTACAGGGTCGGTCAAAAATTCCCAGGCCAGCAGTATAGTCCGGCGGTTACACCTCCGAAGCTCAAAATATCTGTAGAAGGCAAAATAAGCATCGTTATAGCCTCTGAGAACCTTGATAGCTTTATCGACATCTTAAGTGCCAGTATATACCGATGAAAAGCAGACCCTGTGGCAAGGGAACTTCCGACCAGCCCTGGACGTTTCAGTAGAGACTCCAAGGGAGGACGGTCCTGCGTTTACAATTTCCGCGAGGCGAATTGCTGGGCTCGTTGGTTCCACATACTTCGCTTCACCAAGCGCACAGAACACGGACAGACAGAAAAACACAACACAAATACATCACAACAAAGCGCTTTGTCGTGTCTTTCTCTCCGTCCGGGTTCTCTTTCTGTGCGCTGTGTGAAGTATAGAATCTTCGAAGTTGTCGTCCACACTGATGTATAGCTACCGCCGCACGTGTACGTACTACGGTCGTGAAAGTGTACTGCGCGCGCGAGTTCCTACGAGTGCGAGACAAAGATGGAGAGGAGGAGGAGGAAGAGGAGGAGGAGGAAAGAGAGGCCGAACCGGGGGCGGCCGTCAAAGGCGCACGCCATGGCAGACGGGATGCTTCGGCGTCTCGCCGGGTCATTCCGCGGCGGCCCGGTCGCGGTGACCTTGGTGGCAAGGCCGTTCGCATGACACGTGCGGAAGGAAGCCATGACCGCTTCGCGCATGTGAGTTCCACGTGTTGCCGAGGTGATTGATGCCACGGCACGCCGCTGCCGCGTTCCTGCCCCGGTAATGCGTGCGCACACTCGAACGCTGCTTCTGAAACACCTATTCCGCTCCACGCTGACGATGATAAGGAAGCGATCTGGAGGACCTCGAGCGGGCGCGATTACGATGTCGCAGGTTTTCTTCCACTCAGAGCATGAAGAGTTTTGGATCGTACCCGTTTTTGTTCATTGTGTACTTTCTGGTGCGCGCGAGGAGTCATGGCAGTGGAAAGGTATTCGAACGCGGCCCCATTCGTTTCATCACAAAGAAAGAGTAGATGGCAAGGCGAAATGGTTTCATAGTCCGAGTAGATAGGATGCAGCGGTTTCGGAATCACTGGACTTAAGTATTGCACGTGTCGATAGGGTACTTAAGGCGCCTTTAGTCGACGAAGTACCGAGGTAAAATGTCGAAGAGGGTACTAAGGTATTTTATTTATATCTCTGGGGATCATTCGATTAAGGTGTCGACATTATCGCCATTGTCGTTAGTGGATACCTAAGTCATGCACGATGCCTACTCTTCGCATTGCGTGAATGAATGTTGCAAGCTCGTAAAATCTACTGACAAGAACGCTAGCACTCGGCTTATTTTCCATTGATTTTTCGCTCAAGTTACTATACCAGATAAACGCAAGCGCTGGAGAAAAAAAAAAAATCTGCTGCTTGGATCGTAGAGTCACGTGACAAATCTTTGAAATAAACTTTTTATAGGAATATTTCGGACATACCTCGGTTTACCCCCTCCACTTCTTCGTCTTGGAACACGATCGACATACCCCAGTCAAAAATGTCTCACGCTGAAGAAAAACGCTCGGATTGACCATGAAGATATATCTTCGCCTTTGACCAGTTATGTCAACTCTGCTTGCATATCTAAGACTGCGGTATTGGAAATATCCTTTGTGAGTAGTTCGTTTCACCGTCTTTACCAGCAGCACCATTATTCATCAAAAAACAATTCACAGCTCAAACGTACAACGGCCCTGAAAACGAGCCTGGAGATGACGCGCGAACCAGCGCTGTTTACGACTCGTGCTTACGACTCGTCGGCTCGTGCCGCGCTCGTACGCAACACGTAGCAGACAGTGCAAGTCTGCCAAGACGACGATGATAAGGTTGACTGAACTCGCTGCCGCAACTTCGGGGCGGCGCGTCGCTCAGGAACCCAAACAAACCTGCAAAACGGCGCACGCGTTTGTATACGCGTACTATACTACACGCGCGCACACACACACACGCTGCGCAAGGCATCACGCGCAACTCCGTAGTTCCTACGCACAAACTGCGTCGCTGGCGTCTAGCTCGTTGGAACGGACGCGAGCGTCGTCTCACGGTTATCGCCCTTGCCGGCGCTGCTTCAAAGGCCATACGAGTAGCTCGCCAGCCAAGCCTGCCTTGGCGGTCGCCAATGGGCAGACACGTGCGGTGGGAGGGGAGACCACAGACAACGATGGAGAAAGTAGCCGGAGAGAGATGGAGGAGAAGAGGTCTTAGCGCTAGAAAGGTGCGGAGAGGGGATCACGTAAAACTGGACCGAAAGTGGAAAGAGAGAGAGAGAGAGAGAGCGGCGGGTCAACCGGAACTACATATAGAGACAGAAAAATTGCGCTGCCGCGATAATGCCCCGCCATCGTAGGAGATGTGTAGATAACGACACGCTGTTAGGCTATTCTATACACCGCTAGCACGCAGTTAACCAAGAACGAGTCAGTCCTGAGCAAGTCTGAATAGAAGGGTGACCCTTGGCACCCTGCATGGTGGTTCCGTTAAGTTTGCGCTACCCGATTCCCTGGTTATTTGCTCGTATGAGAAGCTACACTCTTTTTCTAGGACATCTGGCGTTACTATAAGCACGAATACGCCTATATGGGAGTTATTTTCAAAGGGAGTAAGCTGTCCTGTAGCATACTCTTTTATAAAAGCTATACTCCCTTTTTACTCCCTTCTGTTAGAAGTGCAGAGGATGTAGACGGGCGTCATGCGACGTCAGCGTTGGATGTTAGAGGGGGAGACGCCGACATCGCTGGTTAATCTAGGCTTTGCAGCTCTGCTTCCCGCGCATTAAACAAGCGCGCTTCGAACACTGTTATCAGGCCAGCTGGGGCTCCTCTTATCAGGAAAGCCTGATGGAAATATACATGTATAGAATGCGTTCTATGATTGAAAAAAAAAAATGAATATTCCGACCATAGCAGATGTAAGCAGGCAAACCTCATTTGTGCGTGTTTTTGTGTGTAGGAGAAGCGTGGAGAGGTACGATCTAGTCAGTGAGGGGGAGGGGCGTAGGACGTCTGGCGGCCATTACATCATTAAAATGTCGTTAGTGCGAAGGGTAGCAGCCTTGACACAGAACAGTGTGTACCTGTTTTCAATCGTGGGAAAAGGCGCCAGTGTCGGAGCGCTGCCATGTAAATGCAGATTCGGGAGCCGTGCCGGCGTTTCAAGGAAAGCTTGCTTCGGTAAGGATTTGCAACAACCATCCTCGGTTGTTATTCGCATCGTTCTACCATCGCTTTGTGTAGGAGGCGCAATTTCGAGCTACGTGCGCACATATGACGAAAATACACCTAGCTGTTGGCGCTTCTCCCTTGGTTCGCTGTTGTAAGTACGTCCAAACAATGGTGGGTTGAAAAAAAAAAAAAAAACCACGACTGTGCAGATGGGGGCGCCCGCATCAACGATTGGCAGGCCGGCTTTGTGCCCTCAGCAAGGTACGTGTATGGTGGGGGGTTAAGCACTGTACAGTCGGGTACAAAAGCCTCCGGACCACGTGTTTCGTAAACGAAGCCGATAGCTTCAATAATAGCAGGCGAATAGAAACTAAACTCATGGAGATCAAAGTAAAAATCCTGTTCTTTCACCTCCAGAAGTGTGGTCCACTCCACAAGTGTGAATGCTTTTCGCTTCAGCCGCATAGCAGATCCATTGCGGCACTATTAAAGACCGAACGGCCGGTAGAGAAGCTTCCTGCTAGACATGTTTGGAATGATCCGTTACAAGGGGGCATTAGGAACATTAATTTCGCTGCAGCTGAACGCTGTGGTCCTAAGACTTTTGACCAAGACTGTACTTAAAGAGGTATCAATAACAGCAAGAGTCCAGATATCATGAAAGCATCGCTGGAAACACACGGAGTATACAAATACGAAGGGTTAGTCACTGCGTTTCTATTTCACTACGCGTTGATATTTTTTTTTCCTTGGCTTTTTCATTTCAATGGCGAGCTCGAGCAGCTAGCCAGCCGACTTCATTTCTACTATCAGAAACTTCACCGCGTGGAAATTTACCCGTCGAAGCGAGCCCGCTTCTTCAGCCTCGTGATGTTTCCAAACAGTGTTTGTCTGACCTCCCTTTCTCGGGTATGCATGCTCCGCTTGCAGTGTATCGGTCATCGAGGGCCTGCTAGGATGCACGTGTCTGCGCCCGGAACGAAAACAACAGTTGCCCGCAAGCGGCGTCGGGGAGGGGAGCGCCCGAAAAACAACGCTGACCCCGTGTTTTTCTGTTCTTCGACGGGACGAGCTGGCCCCAGGCGAAACGTAGGACCATGCACTCGGTGCGTGCGAAGAAGCCCGACGAGGTAAACAAGGGAGAGAAATGGGGTAAGTCGGGGAGGAGGTTGATACGGGGGAAAGGGTGATGCTGGCAACACCACCACCGCGCCGACAACGCAAGAGGGAACTGTGCTCCTCCCAAATAATTCGGCGCACCACTACGAAACCTGAAAGCCGTGAAAGCTCCGCTAAGCCGATGCGCGAAGTATGTTAGGATTTCGGACAGCTTCTAAGCAGTGGTGTGCTTCCCCATGGGTCAAGTTGAACACCACGAATTCTTTATTAAAAAAAAAAAAGACAAAAATCCGTTTTACCTGGCCTGGACTTCCAGTAAGAAGGAAAGAAAAATAAAATCTAACGTCAGAAAAGCTGGAGAGTTTCATCAACGTGTCTACAGCCGGCTACTCCAAGCTGGGGGAAGAGAAAAAGAATGAGAGAGAAATGAAGGCAGTGAAGACATATCTTGTTTTGAGGAATGCGCACAAGGAAGCATCTACCCCTGCATACTTTTTTGCAGCTTGAAAGTTAGCACGCTACAATAGCGCTGCTGAGGCGTTGTTACCATTCCGAGGAGGAAAGAACGAACCTATTCGTAAAGCCTCACCACGAATGCTTTTCGGAAAAGAACTGCCTCCGAATGCGCCCAGTGCGAAGAGCCACCGTATTCAGCTACACATACTTAGAGATTTTCCACCCTGTCCAGGGGAGACGATGTGACACCTATAGCCATATATACCACGTGTTGTAGCACCACCCTACAAGCACACGCAATCTCAGGCACGCCTGAATCCCGTGACCATATACAACTGAGCATTCTTGTACTACCCTGTCCACCTGTATGACATATTAATCGACAACCAGGTGAAAACGAGAGCTCGCGGCTGAGAAATTACGTGCGATTTCGTTGACTCTAAGCTCATTGTTAAGATATGGTGCAAACGGCTTTATCTTTATCACTTACGTTCGAGACGTGACAACTGAGAGCTACCGAACGCATAAAACCGCAATAAACTTGGCCGCCGACCAAACCTCAGCTTCGGCCTGCCCCGAGCTGCACAGAATTAGAGTCGAACCTCGCCATAACGAAATTGTTTACAACGAAATAATGGATATAACGAAGGGCTGACGATTGCTCTTGGAAGCTTGGTCAACACGGGCTACAACGAAGCTACGGCCACAGCATAACCTCGTTATAATGAAGTTGAAGGGGCCCGGCTATTACTTCGCTACAGCCGTAGCTTTGTTATAGCCGTGTCGACCGAGCTTCCAAGGGGAATCGTCATTCCTTTGTTATATCCATTACTTCGTTACAACGAGGTTCGACCGTACACCGACGCAATGCAGGGAGGCTAAGTGCAGCTCGCACTGAGACGAGGCCATTAACACCGTGTGCGCGCACGCAGGCATACACAGCCGCCAGCTTCTCCGCGCGGTGAACGACGACGCTCAATTCGGCGCGGCTCGAAGGGCGCGAGGCCCGATGAGCGAAGGGCCACGCGGCCGTTCATGCTTCCAAATAAACGACCACAGCAGGCCCGCACGCGTAAAGCTCGCCCGATGTTCCAAGTTGGCTCGCCGCCCAGCATCTTCGCGCGCGATGCGGAATCCCTTTCGGGAAAGGGACCGGTGCGCCTGCATAGCAGGCACTCTGCGCGAGCGTGCTTGCATACACTCGGGTGCGGACTGACTGCGGCAGCGTTTGAACCGGAGCCCGAAGACCCCGCATGGGGTCCGCCCTTGACGTCAATAGTCTCGGCCATGGCGCGCGTGCTGGCTGCTTCAGGGGGGGAGGGGGAACCAAGCCAGCGACAGAACCCGGCTAACGAACGTTCGCCACTCAGCACTCCAGCGTGCGGCGAAACCCACGCGCGTTCGGTCACGTGGTCAGGCGTGGGACGTGAAGAGAGCGCCGCGGAAAGCAGTCAATCGTTTCCCGACATCGACCACGGAAGCAAACGCACTAATGTATTAAAATAAAAGAAAACGCAAAAGAAAATAAACGAACACAGATGAGGAGAGAGGGTGGAACGGTCAAGGAAAGAAGGATGCGCAGCCTATTTCGCGGTTTTTAAAAAGGGTAACGCGCACGTCGATGGCCGTAAAAAGAGTCGTCGAAGTAAAAATAAATGCTCCTCCCGACTAGCTCTCCCAGTGGCGTTGGTGAGTGGATGCGGAAAGGGCTGTAGTCACTGACGCACTGTCATCGCGGCTATGTTTATATATTCATTCGCACACGATCAGTCGGAAAGCGTGTGCGGAAAACGGATGAAAGGGAGTCCTTCTTGTCCGTTCTCTGCCCTGGATGCGCTGCGCTGCGATGTTTCAAGAAAGAGAACTGCGTAGTGGTATACGTATACTGACATGTGATCGCTTTTAAAAAAAGATAGAAGCAATTGTTGAGCGCTGTAACCTTTCAAAACACCACAGTTGACGAGCCTGTTGACTATCCAGACACCAGTCAAAAGCTTCCTGATCGTGGCGGTCACATTTCGATGGAGGCGAAATGCTAGAGGCCCGCGTACAGTACGATGTCCGTGAACGTCAAACACTAGGTGATCCATATTATCCGGTGCCCTCCACTACGGCGTCCCTCATAGCTTGAGTCGCTTTGAGACGTGAAACCTCCATAAAATCCATAAAACGAAACTAGTGGAAAGGTAATCGAAGTTCTGGGAAATTATCCTTTTCGGCTGTTTTACTCCAGCCATTAATAGAACTTCGGAGATTTTTAGAGACTGAGCACAAGAGCACCTTTACTGCGGAAGTGAATAAAAAATATATATTTTTTTTCAAGTATGGCTGTTTCCCTCAGCGCATACTGATATTAAAAAATGTCCAGCAGTCTTTTCTCCATGACCTTACTTTATATCAGGAACGTATCCAAAGGGGGAGCAAAATCCAGCCGTCGAAAAATTATTTGCATGTGCCTGCTTCATATTATGGCAACGGGTTAGAAACTTGGAGTAAGGAAATAAATTTGGTCTCCGCGGGTAAGAAGCTGATTTTGACAAAGCAGCTGACTTGGAGTGCCGTTCACAGCGCCTCTTTTGCTGCAAAATTCCTTAATTAATAACTATAGATGGGAACGCAGTGAGTACCCTGATTTCCCAGAGCATTCAAGGCTACAGAAGTGTCGCACTTCTTTTTAACGCTGTGAGAGGCAGCTAAGCATCATGATGCCCGCGCGGTGTGACGAAGTTAGGAGAACGAATCTGCGAAGGACTTATTTGCTCAACACTCAAACAAAAACACCACTTACTCCGAGATGCGTAGGCAGCGCCCAAAGTCCCCTTTTCTAATGGCTCAAGATGCGTCTATTTGTCGAGCGGGCTGAAGGACGAACGCGTTCTGTAGGCATCATTAGGATCCCCCGTCAGAAATCAGTCCCGCCCTCAGCGATGGTATCTTCCCGTCGGCTCCCAGAGATCTCGAGTGCACGCTTTGAGCACTAAAGAGATATTGCTCGCGAAGGCTACATAGCGCAGTATTCGCCAATGCAACATGCGTCAGGTGACAGCTTACATATATATATTTTTTTGTAATACCGGAGAGACATCTTCAGGTTTTGTACAATATAAACGGCGTGGTTTTCAATATTGCATCCTCTTATCCCCGTCGGGCCACTTTTCGCCACTGAACTCGTTGTTCGCTGCCATAAATGAATCCAAGTTTCGATGGCAGCACCTGCACATCGCTTAAGTGGGCGCGTGCATATGTGCATCGTCGATGTAGCCATCATGGAGCCCACAAAACAATTTACGCGAACGGCAAGCTATAGCGACGACCGCGGCATTGCGCCAGTAACCGTTATACAGCACGCGCGCGTTACGAACTTCGATGCAAACATTCCCCAGCGCTCGACTATACGCGTCTCTGTAGCCGTACACGTTGTTACTCACGTTACGACTATACGCCTACCCACCCACGCACTCTCCATTCCGACGTTTGTACCGCGTCAACGTTCGAAGGAACAGGAGAGCGCGGGGCGATATAGAGTAACGGGAACTACAGAGAGAAATAAAGAAACAGAAAATCAACGCGGAAACGGCGTCGTAGCGTGAGGGCGTACTACGTACCAGTCGGCTCGAGATCTCGGTTATCTCCATGACGTCGACAGCGGGTATCGCATGTGGGCCACAGCCGAAAGACGACGACGACGAGTCGGAGTGACGTCACCGGCGTATCCTTGGCCTCTCCTCAAGGCTCCGACACTCAAACGAAGAAGTGAGAAGGCGGAGACACGGCAGGCGCAAAATCACTCTCCCACGGACACGAGGCACCTGCTGGTATCTCTCGGAGTCGGTCGGTGGGCAGCGCAAACAACGACGATCTTCGACGATCCCTGCTGTTCCGTTTAGCTCGGAGGAAGACTGTAGACGTATTGGTCGTTCGTGTAGTCGCTGTCGAGTCGCCACCGCGCCCTCGGCTGCTTTAAAGGAGAGACGAGCGGGCGCGGATTCTTCGCGTAGGTCTTCGACTGCGGTGCGTTGTGGCGGGCGAGCAAGCGGGGGTCTCCTCTTCTGCTCCACCCCAGCGTTGGCAACGGGTTGCGCACCTCTCGGCTTTTCGAGAGCTTTCTGAGTTGGCGCGTGGGATTCGGAGCGAGGTTGGACGAAAGAGACGCGCGCGGTGTCTACGAATGGCCCCACCGCCCGTGACCTCACGCGTTTCCTTCGTCGCTATACCGGTGGCGACAACGTATGCGCGTCGCTTGCAGAACCGCAGCGAAAGAAGACAAGTTATTTGTCGCCTTCGTTCTGGAATGGGGGAGAACACTCGCTTTCTTGGTTTAAACACGCCAGGAAGTGGGAAAAAAAAAGGGGAGGAGGCGGAGGGAAGGGACGGTTGTAGGAGGGATGGCTAATTGAAGAAACAAGCCTAAACATAACGCGACGCGAATCGCCGGAAGTCAATGGCTTTCTTCTCTCTTGGGATGGCGTTGCGCACACGAACAAACATACACAGGAAGAGGCAGAAGACAGAAAGCAACGCCATCCCAAGAAAGCTATGCACCAACTCGCCCAGCAAGAAGTTCTTCTACATGGCTTTCTTCTTCTTTTTTTTTTAATGTGTCGAATTTTTCTTCTTTAATACAGCGGTCGCATTTGGCAACTCGTTCATTTCGCAACTATAGACTACGTTTGTCTTTAGGCTCTAGAAGATGGCGCCAGTAGCTAATATTTCCACAAAATTCCACAAATTTCACAAATTTTTTCACAAAATTCTGCGATAAATTTGAGAATGAGTTTCGGCTATTATACGCAAACAGGAAGGCTAGTCACAAAACAAAAAAAGTGTGCTTGTCGTACAAGATAATGGGGTAAGAAAACAGGAGTGTTCAAACTTCGTTGCATTTCATACTTCACACGACTGTACCCTCAGTAAGACCCTCACGGTCACGGACAGTCCACATACATGCAGTCACGATTAAAGCAAGGAGTCCTCGTATACTATGTCGGGAACATCGTATGTTCGTTCCCGCCATGATTTTTGTGTCATTTTTTTTTTAAGTTTCTGAAAAGCCCTGACGCACATGCTGCCTGCCCTGGATTGAGAAACGTCGCCTTCGGGATGAGTCGGTGAACCAAGTCGCGTCTAACAACGTCCGACTCCTCGAACAAGGAGAGACAAAGAAAAAATCGCGCATAGCGCGACATATACGGAACCGTATTAATTTTCGAAATGAAACACGAATCTCGATTGCGTACAGAGCCGATCTATTGACACCTCAGTCTTCCATTGATGCAGCCATGACTGCGCACCCGGTGACGTCACCCGAAGAGGGCAGCCACATCTGTGTGACACACGCAAACAGCGGGTACGACTCAGACGGTCCCGTTCGAGGCCGACGTCGTTTGGCTGCGGCTCTCAGTGCGGTTCTATTTAGGGACGAAGCCCCGACCTGACTGTCTCTTCTCGGTTTCGAAACATAGGCGCTCGTCACAAGTCACAAATGCCAGGCGGCAGCGCGTTTTCCTCTGTTTACTACATGGACGAAAGTGATGCCACGTTAGCCTTGAGCCGCGATGTCCATTATGTGACGTACCATTCGTCGACGCGCTAACGTGATCTGCTTGCATGCTTTCAACATAGAGACGACGCTTAGTACACAGGCGTCCTCCCCAGAGCAGTCTTCACTAAAGCCTGAACAACTAAACATGGTAAACGTAGTAGTAAATGAATAAATGGTCAGAAGGTAATTGCGCGAAGTTAATCAGACGCTAGCACGGCGTTGCAGTAACCAGCAGAAAACACTCAAGAATGGAATATTCCCTCTAAGAAATGCGAATCAGAACTGTGTAATGGGGTTTTGCAATTCTGAGATAAGAAACTGGCAGATTAATTAGCCAGCGAAACGCTGGGTGCAACTATCGCAGCAATGCACTGCCACTGGTTGCATAGAAGCGCGTAGAGAGAGAGATATATAAAGAGGAAGACTGAAGGCAGGAATGTTGACCAGAAGGGTATTCTGGTTGGCTAGCATCACTTTGTAAATAGTGTACAAAGCTCTCCCCTGTCCTTTCTTGCTGTCGCTCCCTCCTATCTTTCTCCTCACTATCCTCTCCTTTTCCCTTTCATTTCCGCCGGCTGCAGCTCGAGACAGCAATTGCCGCGGCCGGCAACACTCTCTTGCTTCACTTTTTATTTTTATTTTTTTAATTTTTTATATTTTATTAAAGGGCCACTGACCAGGGTCCGGACATTTTTGAAAAACAAGCCCACTGCATAGATGAGGCATCGAAGATAACCTCTGCAAAATACTAGAGCCATGCGCGCCCCGAAAAGCTGCGAAAATTCAAATCAAAGCCCGTTCGTTCTTTCCTTCCTTCAAAAACGGGCCCCGCCCACTACTCTGCACACCGCTGACGTCAAGGGGGGATACTTTCGCTAAAGGCACTCCTTTTTCCTGTTTTGGGGAATTCCCATAAAATACCACGTATTCTGTCGAGGCCATCTTCTTCGTCTTCACATTCTTCCAGGTTTCACCTAGATAACATGGACAACTTATCGTCCTACTAGACGGCGCAATGTACGCTGTATGTCGACATGTACGCTGCACGTTTATAAAGATGTATGAAGATGTGGGTGCTGTTTATGAGTTCTGTAGTCGCGTGAGCTAAGTGTGGGTGAAAAATTGTGCTCACAGAAAATCTGGCGTGCGAACCCTACAGTCCAGTTCTGCATCAAAAAAGAAAGATGGCTACAACTGGCGAAAGATTTATATATGCTTCCCAGATAACTTGAAGTGAGAAGCTGCCTAGCCGAAACTTTCTTGCAAGTGTAATTCGGTTTGCAAAATTATAAACGAATGACGAAATTCAGCACCGTTTGTGCATCACATTGACTTGCATACGAGCGCTTCTAATGCAACTCGCCACTGTGGCCAAGAGGTTGTGGGGTTTCAATGAATGAAATGCTAAAGACGCTGTTGAGATCGACGTCAGCGGGTCTCGTCTGGAACCAGCCAACACACCTGTTTCTACTGTATATGGCTGCGAGCAGCTTGAGCGTGATTACTTTCGGGCCTGCCGTCATGGGCCGCACGGAGAGGACCCAGGTGACAGCTGACTTCAATTACGGAGTTTGCCCGGTCGAAGTGCAGGACTAAAACGAAGCGGCTGAAGTTTAAGCAAAACCAGAACCCCTTTCCGAAGTGTCTGCACGTGTCGCCGCCGCCGCCGCGGGGAGACGGACGTTATCTTCCCCAATTTCAGTGACCGCGCCGGGGAACAAAGGGCCTCGTTTCCTATGGCTCTTTGGCGTGCCAAGCACCGCGACGAGCTGGCAGCATCATCCCCGACCCTCGCGAACATCTCCAAGCACGAGGGACCACTTTCCGGCCTTCGTGACCTCGCGTTCCGGCCTCGAGCGGCGGGTGTCATTTGATGAACAACAGATGTCGGCGACCCGCGGGAACTTTCGGCTGGCCGGAAACCATCACCTACCGCAGTCGACGCTGCCTCGACGGCAACCTTCTTTCCCTCAGACTCAACACGTGACGGGGGCGAGACCCTAAGTGC
Organism: Amblyomma mixtum; assembly: GCF_055824585.1. Classification (NCBI taxonomy): domain Eukaryota; kingdom Metazoa; phylum Arthropoda; class Arachnida; order Ixodida; family Ixodidae; genus Amblyomma; species Amblyomma mixtum. Next base: position 287,145,063 of record NC_143013.1, read on the forward strand.
GGTGTTGTGTTTGTGCGCACAAGTGAAAGCTCTAGGCCCCTCCCACTCCGGCGTGGGCGTCCTCAACCTAGGGACTTTAGGGAACGAGAAGGATATAAAAGTCGACAACGAATGCGGCAGAAGACTCTCACTTCTGATCACCATGATGTAAAAATGTAAATAAACCCTCTCGTAATCTTCCTCCCATCACCCAACCCACTGACTTGGCGGCACTTCTGTCCTGGTGGTGTTGGGAACGGGCGTCGGCTTGACCACGGTTCCGTCAAGCGAGCAGCAGCAGCAGAAGCTAGCAGCGACTCCGAACCCCCTCATAGTCAACAACGCTCATGTGCCTTGCGATGTCAGTGCAGGCTGAAGAACTCTGAGTGATCTTAATCGATCCGGAACCGTTCATCACGAAGTCCCTCATAGCCCACATTCAACTTTGGCACATTAACCCGGACATATAGCTTACATACCCTACACACCAGCTTTTCACGAGCATAATGCAGTGGCCGCTTGCCATAACTTTTTTTTTTTTTTTTGAGGGAAAGAAAGAATATCAGGGAATCGAAGTATGATAACAACGTATGTACACTGCGTGACCTCACGAGAAACCTGCATGCGCAATTAGACGGGGCCACTCAAGGTTTCTGTCATCGCAAGGTGAACCGAAGAGACAAAAACTTCGAGCTAACCTTATTACCGCATTTGCGCGAACCACACAATCCCCTTTTCCCTCATAATGAGCTAAACTGCGCCTCTGCCTCCTTGGCCTTGTCTAACAGAAGTTCATTGCCGAGTGGCTCTAAAATAGCATGACAGTCAGTTGAAACTCCGGTGCATACATCACGACTACCCCAGCTGGCCCATTTGCAACGTTCTTCGTTTCCGCGAGGCGGTGGGCTTTAGTTTATAAACAGCGGCCTCTTTCTTCTCATTTCCTCGCTCCCCTTCTGTCACTGTTATTTCAGCGCCACTCGGAAATAAACAGTGAAGACCTCAGAGGAGCTGCAGGCTGCTTACATCCGCTCGTCCTTCCGTTCACCTATAGTCCCGTTCCGGAGACGTCTTCCTCCTGCCCCGCTTCCTTCCTTCCATCCCACCACCGCGAACTCACTCACGGTCGAACAAGGCTGACACGCCGGGCTAGAGGTGGGGTGGGGGGGGGGGGGGGGGGGGGGGGGGGGGGGGGGGGGGGGGCTGCCCTTGGTGATTCTAATAGAGTACCGCCGAACACAGAGAGGGCAGTGGAGCCAAGTTCACACGCCCCTGGGTAGAGGCTCCGGGGGCTCCGGGACAAGGCGGCAGACTTGAGAGGACGGCAATCAAACCGCTCGCTTCTTTGCTCCGCGGGCACCTGTCGGCTTGTGTGTAGGGTTCACACGCCTGCCTCCCTCCCCCGGGATAGTTCTATTCCGGACACCATGCACCCTGCTGACGCCGATATATACGGACAGCCCCCTCCGACGTGGGGACAGCTGCACGATGGTGACGGAGCGCTGACTGCGGGCGCTTCCAGATAATGCGAGAGAGTCCTTGCCGCACTGGAGGACGCCTTCAGCGTCAGGTTATTTTGGTTTACCCTCCAACTTTCCTGGTAAACTGTAGTGAGGTGAGAATGGGATAAAATGGTGGTGATCTCCTGAACGGGGATCCAAAGCGTGGAGCGGCTTCGATGCTTAGTACCCAAAACAAGGCGCCGATTGGCTGAGTTGACTTTTTTTTTGCTTTGCGTTACACTATCTATGTCCGCCGGGTCGCTAAGATAGTCTCCAAGTTACAATTTTAAGGTTTCGCACAAATTAAAACAACACTTTGGGCTCTACATCCCTCTCTAGCAATGCAAGAGAACAGCAGTAGCAGTCCACTTTTTGAGCTTAATACCGAAGAATAGAATAAGACAACACTATCTTAAAGCGTCTTGCTGCTGGAATGACCGGCTGCTTCGGAAGAAAGGGACTAATCCCCTCTGCAGATGTATATGTATCAGCCTCAAAGGCTCATCGCACGATACAAATCACCAGATTAAGATTTTTCCTTTGCTCAAAAGAGTTCCTTCAGTGCCACGAAAACTTGTGGCTATCACTGACCCCATCCAAGCCCTATCCACCACTTTTCTGTTATGTGAGCTGCTCATAGTCCGGATGCGCACTGCATTTAAGCACGCGATGTGCCTGGAGTGTAGTCTTGTAAAAAAAATATTTAGAAGTCAACAAACAGTACATAGACTGTATGAAGGAACTTTGTAATGGCTGCTGTCTGCACGACAGGTCGATTTGTCAACGTGCCTGTTTCCACACATCATTTACGCACGCTCCAAGCTTTCGAAACGAGGCTCCTCTGTCCAGGCATTGAGCCTGTAGTGCCCTGCAAAAGCGTCAGAAGAGCCGGCTTGTTGAAGTAGACAATGTCTCTTTCTGAATTTTTTTTTTGATACTTCTCTCTGGCAAGCAAATCTCTACCGATATGGCGGAAATTTCTTGCGACGCTATTCATCCGATTATTTCATTCTTTCCTCCCTGCATTACGCGCTGAATGCTGCGCGAACGTATGTACGCGGTGGGCATGCAACAACGGCTACCAAAAGCATGCAGAAACTAAGGTGGAGTACTTATTAGAGAGTTTTAGCACAACGAGATCTGTGATTCGCTCTCGCAGATCAGGCATGAGCACATGCCCTTGAAGGCTGCACACCTACCACAGCGCATGGGCAGCTTAGTTCCCCCGTAAGCCGATCCAGTAGAGGAACGTGGATCGCGCCATACTAAAACTGTCTATTCTCTTCGTAGTTCGAAAAGTTTGAGCTTCTACGCAGTCCCCATGGAAGCCGCAAGCCGTCCAACGCTGCTTCGAAACAGCATAACTCAGTGCGAGACTACGGCTATCGTAGCAAGCTCAGCAGCAGGCGGCAATAGTGCAAGCCGCAGGCGTGCACGAGGTCCGCGTGTCGCTCCACGCCGACCAGCTCAGGTGTGACAAATGACTTCCGGATTTGCGTCACAACATGCCACACTTTGAACATCAGTCTCTCCCATTTCTATTTTTTTTTGTTCTTCTTCGCTGGCTGGAAACCAAGCATAATAACTCAAACCTGTCGCTAACAAAGGGAGCGCGGTGACAAGAACAAAACAAAAAAGAACAAAGAAAGCAGCAGGTAATGTCACTAGACCTCGAGCACAGCGGTCCGGGCATGCAGGAGTGGAACATCCCAAGGTCCGCTTTCCATGCGAGCCCTCCCGCAAAATGACGCGAGGCTGTTACTATCGCAAAAATTTGAGCGCATAGTTATGTCTTCCAGTAAAAAAGGGACACTATGGACAACTCGGTCCAATTATTGTTATCAGTTAAAAAATGATTCTCTGCCTCTTTCTGACTGCTGGCGCTTGTCCGTCGGCAAAAGGCGCATTTATAGCGGAGAAAAGTAGATTTGAAGATGTTCCCTCCAGTCAGTTTAAACGTGTGACGTCCTTATCGAAAGCACACGGGTTGCCACCGTTTTGAAGTGAATGGCGGTGTAGCGTAGCCTCCGGGATCCGCACAAACAAAATCGGTGTCGACGTATGTATTTTACTTGCGAAATCGGCCCGAGGTGGCGGCACATGTAATTCGTTTTTTGGTCTTTTCTATATAGTCGGATACAAGTCAAGAAAAAAGCGGCTTTTTCCGGCCAAGGGACCCCCACCCAGATAATGGCGTCGGCCGACTTATTAAGCCTGCTAGCGGGAGCAGCTCGACTGTGCAGGGGAGGGGACTATCTCAGACAATGCAAAGGGGGGCTATCCCCTTCCATCTGCCACTGCTTGCATTGTCACGCTAGCAGGATCATGAGTATCTACCCTCGTCATTGCCTGGAAGGGGGCCCTTTAACGGGGAAAAGCCGTTTTTTTTCTGACTTGCACCTGACTATAGCTTACAGAATCTTCGTTTTCGCTGAGAATGGTGTCTATGTGATTAGAATGCGGTACCCTATCGATTCAGATCAACTCCTACTTGTCCTTATTGTTCCTTTAATGTCCAATAGCAGAGTACAGGCTGTATGGCTGCGTTCGATAGCAATCTCGCAGTACGTTCCACAGCGTGCCATCTGTAGTCGCACTGCACTCTTTAATAGATAAAGAAACACGGAACTTAGCGGTGACACTTATGCGGGGTTAATGACGTCTGTTGCACAAGATTTTCTCTCCACCCCACGCAAATAGCGTCGCAGCCAGATACGCCGATGTTAAACAGATAAAGACACTGCAAGAGGACAGACGGAAAAGAGTTCCGCGTTGTTTCTGCCCAACACAATGTATCTTCTAACGTCCGCGGACTGCTCCGCTAACAAGGATGTGGGGCGGTTCATCGTTCACCCGCACTGGCGAGGAAACAAAGCGTGTATATCCTATACCGCGTGCAGCAGCACTTGAGCACCGTACTTTCCGCGCCTTAGGCTACGCCTTCCACACAGCCGTCGTAAGGACACGCAGTGTTGTGCAGCGAAACATGTCAAGTGCGGCCTCTCGACAGAGGCCGCAAGCTGATAAGAGCGGGGGTAGGGCAGTTCACTGTATGGGAATACCCCAGCAAGCACTGAGTAGAGGTGGGTGATAAGACAGTCTGGCCACTCTCTGTACTTCCCCGCACGCAGGCAGCTGACAACACGCGCGCGTGCTTGCGAGGTCCAAGAAAATGGGACATCACGTGGTCAGGCCTTGAACTCCTTCTCATCCTTCTTTCGTTTTCGGCTGGAAGGTGCACTTTTCGATGTCGCCGTGCATTTGCATTACCCCGTCGATTTTTTCAACCTTTGCTTTTCTATTACTAGACTTTGCTTTTTATTATTTATCGCGTCGAATATTCCGCGGTGTACATCACGGTCTTCTTACCAGGTCGAACTCTCTACCGATGGAATCGCGTTCTAAATTCAGGGCTCCGCACAGAAAGCGCAGCTCTTGTTTCTACTGCAACATGACGAATATATCCCGCTCCTGCCCAACTCAACAGCCTTTAGTCGGAAGCGTTTCGCTGAGCGTTGCAGTTGCTTCATTTGGTTTGCAATCAACTGATGGGGCTGAAGAAATACAGTCCCTCAAAATCATTACGTCACACTGATCACAGTCACGCTCGGCAGAAAAAAAATACAAAAAGAAAATCAAAGAAGTAAACCCAGGCTCTTTGCTTTCGCTCACCGCGAAAAATTAAGAGAGCGACCCCTGTTCACCTGGATCATTATCATCATCATCAACGCATCTGAGTCTTCTGGAGGAAAAAGGCCACTCCCAGTTACCTCCAATTAACCCTTTCCTGCGCCGGCAGTTGCTCCGCAGCTGCTGGGGAGTGAAGGCTGATTAGTACGATATTATAAGAGATGTCCACATAAAGGACCATATGGGGTCAGGAAAATGTTCATATCTGGTACGGCCGGGGATCATATGTGGTCGTCTAATCCCTAGATCAACCAGTTTACATAACTATATACAGGACCATATCTGTTCATCCATGTCTGGCTTTACGTGTTGCGTACAAGTCTCCTTGTCATGGGGGTATCTGTCGCTAAAGCCGGCTTCGTCGCTTCGGCTTACCTTCTTTCAATCTTTCTCCCCACTTCTCGTTCAACACTCCTCTGCCTGCACGCGGCAGCGACTGTGGCTCAGCTCGAGCCAGAGGACAGAGCCGTGCACTTTCCTTTTCGTTCTTCCTCCAGTCCCAACAACATGAAGATGACCAGGGACCATATGCGGTCATCCGATTCCTGGATCATACTACAGAGCCGCAAACGGCGAGGCCAAATCCGTTCCACAAAGAAGAAAGTCGCCTGTACGCAATGATAAGCCTCTCTTTCGGTCAGTGCAAAACTGAACCATTCCATGCGTTGCATTCGAATTTGCACATAAAGCCATCGTCCCGTCTTCGATCTCCCAACTAACAGGAACCCAGTCGTTGCGTTGTCTAATCTGTCAGCCTATACCCTATTACAACTCTTTTTCCTCTAAAAATGCTCCTCTTTCCAGCAGTTCACCGTCCGTGTCATGGCCCCTCCCCCGTAGTGGGTATGTGCCATTTTATTTGAGGCCAACTAACCAATCAAGAGAGAGGCGCTCTTGCTGAAAATCAGCGAGGATCCAATGCCTGCGCATCACACGTCCTTCCTCAGTTCTTCTCCCTTCTCCGCTTTTAGCAATGGCCGACATTCCAGCACCGAACTGCGCACATTCAACAATGCCTAGTAAAGCAGGCGCTCGTTCCAGGATGCTAGCGACCGCATTCCTGGTCAGCGATCCGCAACCCACTCTATTAAACGGTGCGTCCGGGTACCGTCGACGCAACGCATTTTTTTTTTCGTTTTCCTTCTATTAGCACTGCATCCTATAGGTGCATTGGTAGCGTTTCTCTATTGAAATACACGCACATTCCTTACGAACACACCAGGAGCATTAAGTGAAAATACCGACGGCTGTGAGGTACCATCAGATGTGCTGGAACCACAGAAGTATGAGGCATTTCCTTTCAACCCTTCAAAAATAAGCAAACAAACAAATGACATACTGCCGCACCGGAAATAACTGCGACTCTTCTCTCCCCTTCAGACGGGGACAACAAGCAGAAAGCAAAGCTTTCAGACAGCTATTCCTTTCGCGCAACATGTCCCGAATTCCCCCCCCCCCCCTCACCACTCTCGTCGCCTCTCCCAGCTTACGTGAGCGACCCTTTCTGTGCGCCTTTCACACGGCGCGACAGTCTAACGCGAGTGCTTAAGAAGACGAAGACGGCAAAGAACGAAGGCTGGAATAAATGTATTAAAGAGACAGCCAGAGATAAAAGAATTAACAAAATGATGGGAGAGGGAGAAACTAGGGAACGAAAAGAAACAAAAGTCTAACCGGGTGTCTAGAATACCGCACGAGAAATTCCTCGCTCGCTCCGGTTCGCAACACAAGAACAACGGAAGCGGCGGACGCGGCAGAGGCAGCGAGGGCTATGCGGTGCAGCACCCTGCATCCTGAATCATTCCGGTCATGCCGACGGAGAGCAAGCGTGTCTTGCTGCCTTGCAGGATGGCAGCGCCACCCTGTGCACGGAGCGAGAAAGTCTGTCTGTGCGGAGGATGCTCCGCCGTGATCCGGGAGCCAGAAATAGTCGCCTCGCCCCCCTTCCCTCTTAAACTCCTCCCTCTTAAACTCCTCCCTCTTAAACTCCTCCCTTACCACTCCAACCTGCTCCTGCATCTCTCCTCCGTCATCATCTTTCCAGAGGCGTCCCAAACCGCACCTCGAGAATTCCTCCGACTCTTCTTGAGCGTGCTACTTGCTCAGGCTATAATTTGTTCCTACTTTTTTTTTCCTTCTTCGCTCACTGAGTGCGCATTGTTCGCGTTTTTTTCTTTCTGTTTGTTTCAGCCCCGCGCCGTGTGGCTACTGTCTCAACTGCTGCACGGTAGCGCGAAATAACTCGGGCGTAATTACGGCTTGGGCGCACGAAGGTGCAGCGCACGGACGTTTGAAAGACTTTGCGGTTCCGGCTGCACGTTTACCATTACGGCGTGTTCCAATCGGTGATCCGGCGCAAGTTTGCTTGTTCCGCGAATCCGAGGAGCGTGTTTCAATGGGCGATTTGGATTGAGATCCCGAGACCTAACTGGATCGCTACGGTTTTGTCTCTCCACACTCCCCACACATCTCGGAGAGCTGCTCCGGACCGCTGATTATAATACGCAATCAGTAAAGGCAGTAATCCAGGTTTTAAAGGACAAAAAGCAGAAAGGGAAGGAGACAAAGCTCTAACCTGCACACATGCTACATGCTATGGCGATTAAACTTTTGCAGGTGCCTACAAGAAAGGTGGAACGTCGTTACTGTCGTAGCCATCATCACGTACAGTTTTACGAGCCTTTAACAGAATTCGTTGAAGATATAAGTTACGTAAGAAGCGCTTACACGATATTTAATCACAAGCGTGAAGCAGATTCGCCTCGTAGCAGCTCTGCAAGCGCATTTTTCTGTCGGCAGTCTAAAGGAATTTTAGAATGACGTTGATATTAACCGGACTGCAGTCATTAAACGCGGAAGTGCAGTGTGACGCCTCATTTAATGAGGGAGTGCGCGAGGAAGCAGCCACGCGCCGCTTTATATAGACCTCCTATAACGGGACCATGAAAATAATAGCCCCGTGGTGAAAGCAGCCGCAGCTCGAGAAAGAGAAACAAGACTGCTGCTTTCCTTCCTTCCTGGCCGACCACAGAGACGAGTGGTATGCGCATCACGCTCTCAGCTGCTTCCATCTTTGGTACCAGGGGAGCCAGATAACTGAAACCCCGCCACCATAGTTGCGAGCCGTTCCGCAGGCCCAACATAGGTTACGTTGACGTCTCGCATGCCGACGCCCTCTTGTCGCAGCTACAAGAGATCGTGAAACGAAAGTTCGTAGTGAAGGAACGCAACAAGCGCACTCTCAAAGGCTTATGAAAGCCATCTTGCGAAGTGGCGTGTTTGACAGCTGGCGCCATCTGTCGCATGCTCCTGTCACTACCATGAACTTCATTTTCAACCAGTGGAGAGGAGGAGAAGACGAGCGCATGTGCAGAACAGCCTTGTGAAAAGGCAGATTATGAGCTTGTGGCGTTTCGGCGGCTAAATAGCATTCTTTTTTATTTTCATTTGCATCCAGCTTCCTGGGCATTTTTTGTCTCTTTCGGAGGCGCGAGTGCACGTTGAAAATTTTCACACATCACTAAAACAGAACAAAGAGGTTTTGAATACGTCAGTATGGACGCTCATGAGCAGGGCAGCGAGCGGATAAATTTTCAATGCTGAGCCATCGCCTTACGTTTTGAACTAATCGCGCAATGTGGACGAGGCTAGGAAAAGAGAACGTAACCCTTACCTGCATAACTAATGTGTCGCATATTGTAGTAGTTACGGTATAGGATATTTGAAAATACCTGTCCGAAGTGGTTCTGCGGCTATGCGTTCACATGCCGAGTGCGAGGCTGCGTGTTTGATTGCCGGCTGCGGCAGTCACATTGCGATGAAGGTGAAATGCAAAAACACCGGTGTACCGAGATTATGGTGCCCGCCATGAAGAAACCAAGGAGGCCAAAATTTATCCGATTCGGGGCGCTTAATGAGAGCGTGCGTTTACATACCGTACGTTGTTCGAAGGCGCGAAGATCATTGGTAATTTTTATTTTCGAAAATTTTCCAAAATATTTATTTTCGAAACGCCCCAAGCAACGCAATGGCAAGTGTCGTTACTGCCGCAGTGCAGCCTTCAATGGAACAGAATGTGTAAGTTTAAAGAGTTCCTCTCCCCGACACTTTTGCCGTTTCATTCGATTCAAGGCTTTAGGACAATTTACAGGTGCATGCTGAAAGCTAAACTTTGTGGTATTGCCTCCAGCACGTTGAAGAGCCCTAGGTGGTTGAAATTAGTCCGGAACACTAGGCTACCTTCGTCTACACGGTCTGCCTAAAAGCCTTTAGTGCTGCTTTAGTTTTTGTCGTGGCCAAAGCCAATCAATCAATCAATCAATCAATCAATCAATCAATCAATCAATCAATCAGCCGTTGCGTTCTGCCGGATAAGTCTGCGTTATGTTTTCGCCGTCACCCTTGTCTTTCTTATACCCTTTTTGTTAATTTGAGACTCCGTTATCGGCCGTCCGTATGAAATGGAGGATTAGATACCGCGAGCACCTGTCAAACAGCAATCTGCCGGCGCACGTGTCATCAGTGGCGTCCTATGACGGGCGACGTGTTTGTACGCGAGACGCGTATAGGTTGATTGACTGACGCGGCGAGTCGCCAAGTTAGTTATATATTCGTTATTGCTCGTGCCGAGTACAGTCAGAACACGTGGGCCGCTTCTATTCACACTCCGGTCGCTCACTACAGGTGACACATTCGCAGCCGCAAATAGAAGCGCCGGTGAGTCATCGTAGTGGCGATGGCCAGCGTCGGTGGCGTCATGTGAGCGAGTCGAGTGCCTCCGCGCCAACGCCCCCCCCCCCCCCCCCCCCCCCCCCCCTGGTGGTGATTTCATCCGACCACTTCCGCACAGCGATTCGCGCCCATTTGGCTTGCTTAGAAACCGTTCGTATTCACTCATATAGTGAAAGTGGCATTAGAAAAAAGCAACGTGTCCCCCTGTTGGACACAGACGGAGGTCTATATAACGCTAATAACCGAGGAATTTTCCTGTGGGAATGCGTAATGTAAATTTATTTATAGTGTGAAAACTAAGTTGTGTTGTTTTATTCATATATGTTCGGTAAAATTCTTCGCACTGTAATTGTGGGCATACACTTCGTTTTACCGCTCCTAGCTTTCTTTTTCCCCTCAAATGGTTACCAGTATCGTCTTCCAAATGTGACTCTGTTTTCCGATCAATTTGTTTTGTACTGTGCATTTTGTAAGTATTGTGTACGTCCCTCTCCTTCTCACGACTTTTTATAACGCTTGAAATATTTGTAGGTAAACAAATAAATTCACTTGACCCCTAAATCGAGAGATCATAGTATTACGCTTGGACAGAAGTTCTATATAAAAAGCTGCGAGAGAAATAAATACCACGGCTATTGAAATCTACTGCCATATATGACTCGATGTCAAAACGCGGAACATTATCTCACTTTTGCACAATCACCTTCGTGAATGATGTCATTGATCAAAACTCTACTCCCCTCGGTGAATCCGTGCCTCCATTCAGCAGGTAATTTGTCTCGTTTGCCTTGATTTAAGTCATCAATGTTTCCCCCGGATCATGTTAAGTTGGAGAGTAAAAATTTGGAAGGAATCTATTGCTGAAAAAAAAAGAAAGAACGAACAATTTTTAGATATGAATCAAAAGAAATGCGAGTCAGAACCGAAAATGCTAAAGCTATGACACCTGTAGCTGCCGCATAGATGGTGATAGGTGCTACCTTTGAGGCAGCTGATTACGCAACTCATGAGCAAAGCGTCATTCGGGGGAAATCTTCGCGCTGGTTTCCTTTCATACAAGCGAGCGGACACGCCACTAACCTCGTGGAGAGATCGAACGCACGACCTCAGCAGCATAGACCGCAGCGGTGGCCTAGTCGCTTGAGCATCCGCCTCGCATGCGGCAGGTGCGGCGTTCGATCCCCAGTGCCGCCGTGTACCCACCGGTGATACAATGGATACAAGCTTCCCCTGGCCTGGTGCTCAGCTTCTTTAGGGTGAAATGCTTGGTAACTGGGTCCTTGACCCCACCTCTTTGGCCACAGATGCCCTTGAGCCATAAAAATTCATCACCTCTGCAGCAGAGCGCGAACACTGCTGAGAGGCTGCTCAACACACTGCATGCTGCCTGACAACTCTACATGTGTCGGTGCGGGGTCATCTGGCAGTGACTCAGTCACCCAAGCAGTGCTTCGTCATCCGTCGCATGTGCACAACGTGCCTACCACACGCCAACGAACACCGACCAGACGGCGCCGCTACCACGTTAAAAAGATGATAACAAACGTGGTGCAAATACTCTCTCATCGGCCGACACCGAGTCTGGACTCGCACGTGGAACACGTTATGCGCGAGCAGTCAAGAGGCCACCGTGGCATTGGAGCTCGCGAAATGACACTGAATCACGGAGCTCGCCGATGCAGTTCAATATGGACCACCGGCGAAGTTTGTAAACAGAGATTCGTCTCTCTCAAATGGATAGTTCCTTTTACGGATCACCAACGTTACCGAGTATAGAGAGGTTACTGGCACTTGACGCACTCTGTATGATATGGAAAGTTGGGCAAGTTCATATGCATTTATAGTGGCTGTCGTCATACTGAGTATATCTTCATCATATCGGCTATATCATGGTGGCTCATTGTCCTGTCCTTATATTTGTACTGTTATATGCAGTATTGATTGGCTCTGTTTACAGCAAAGCAAGCACATTTATGCCAGGAGCCGCTCTTTCTGTTAACGCACTGATTACACCGTTGATGTTGGTAACATTAATATTCTTACTCTTTAATTTTGTTGATTGATGACAAGAAACAAACGATGTTACTGTAACAAAGAGCTACGGCTAAGCGCTGACAAAAAAGTGAGTGCCCAAGCATAATGAAAGGGTCGCTGTCATATTTTGACTCAAATATCGCGCCTATGGCAAAATGGAGAGAGAAGCATGTCTGTAATAAATGGCACGGAACAACCTCTATCGTCGATTCCCCCTTCTACACGCCATGGAGCTGCACTATATTCAAAGGAAGGCGCCATAGCTTGTATACTGCTGGAATTGACGTCATCGGGGCCGCTATATCCGGGTATTATATAAAGAGAACAGGAAGAGACAGAACACCCTGGATGAACTTATCAGAGATTCTTATCGCCAACAGCACTTAAACGCATCTGCGAGCCCCCGTTAATGACGTCACTCCCACGCCTCAAATAGCAACTCGCCACACAGTGCACAATGGGTCCCCTAGTTCAAGCGACGGGCGAGGAGACCCCCACCCCATCGGCATATGGTAGTTTGTCTAGGTGGCGCTGCAGATGGCAGCAGACCATCGCTGAGTGGGGAGGCGACCATGACGACGACGAAGGCGAAACGCGAGATTTAAAACGAGCACTGCGCGTCGCCATCAGTCCTCCGCGGCACTGCTGCAAAACCGAAGGCTTTCTATTTGCGGAGGCGACGGCTACATCAGGGCGGCGGGAGTCGCCCTCTGCGAAATTTACAAAGTGAGCGCGTGTGCCTTCCTCCCCGTTAACAGCAGCAGCAGGAGCATGCGCGTTCGTTCGGTTGTATATCCAATTTCGCGCTCTAGGGAGACAGACGGGCGAACGGGGTGGATGCTGTCGCTGTGGAGACTAATGACAGTGCTACAAGAAGGGGGAGGAATGGGGGAGGAGGTTCGATGGTGTGGTGCGAGTTAGAATAGCAGTAAAACATCGTAAAGCAGGAGCGGTACCGTAGTGGCGGCGCTTCCGAAGAAAGACGCCGACAGTATTGGGAGGAGTCGTAAAAAAAGCTCCCGGCGGGGGTGTTTGCGTGTGTGCGTGCGTTTATGCCATTTGCCGTCGGGTGGCGCGCGTGCTTTTGGAGCAGACGCGTGAGTCGCGAGCCCTCGGAGAAAGAACGCGGTCGTTTCCGGTCGCATCTGCTCGCGCTCGAATGCCTTGCGAACGGCGGAGAGGAGAGAGTTAAGGAGTTTCGGCGTCGAGAGCTTTGTGACAGAGCATCGTCAATCTTGTGTGCATTGGAGAAAAGGTTTGACATCGGCTCCTTTTAGTGAGATCAAACGATAGGCGCTGCAATAAAACACGGAACGCAAAGGGAGATGCCAGAAAAAAAAAAGCAGGTAAAGAGAAAGGCATAGGTGATAGAAGCCGTTAGCGAGTACCGGGCCAAGACGGCAGTGCAGTGGGACGAACAGAAAAATAGAAACAAAAGCAGGGCTAGTCTTTGATCGGGAAGGAAGCACGGTTTCACTGCTTTAGACAACAAAATATGACCTTCCTATTTATTACAGTTACAAACCTCCGCCCCTTTTTACTGTCACAGCTGTAACAACGTTTTCGAGGGTATGTTTCCTTCAGTTCTCTTCAATCGGTGCAGTCTTGGTGCTGGCGTGCATATCAATATCAAAGTGAAAAATAGCGAACCACCATAAATTCATAGTGTTTTAGAGAGCTCGCCGCGGTGGCTCAGTGGTTATAGCGCTCGGCTCCTGACCCGAAAGATGAGGGCTCGACCCCGGCCGCGGCGGTCGAATTTCGATGGAGGCGAAATTCTAGAGGCCCGTGTACTGTGCGATGTTAGTGCACGTTAAATAACCCCAGGAGGTCGAAATTTCCGGAGCCCTTCACTACGGTGTCCCTCATAGCCTGAGTCGCTTTGGGACGTTAAACCGCCCATAAAACCATATAGTGCTTTAGAATATAGCGGCGTGAGCTCGATGCCAGGACGCTATTGCCTAAAAGTCCACATGACAAACCATCCGCTACTGTAGCAGCGTATAATAGCTTAGCCTCAATAAAAATGATCACCCGCAAAAGTCAGGCGAAGCGCAATCTGAAGACAAGCTTGTACAAGGTTAGAAGACAATACTGTCTTCGTGTTATCGCTATCAGCTCTTCGCACAGCGCAACGGTGAAAAGACATGACAACTTTATTTCTAGTATTAGTGTTGACAGTGCACTCTTTCTGTACATTTGGTTTCTCTATTGCGCGCAGTCTGAGAAGCGAAGGGAGAGTTTCCCGCCAAGAGTGCAACCATCGTAAACGACGCGCACGCGAGTTGAGGGGGGGGGGGGGGGTTCGAAACCCTCCGCCCCAGCCCCCTTATCCATCACCTCCACCATGTCATGGTCGGCGCCCCGGAATATTGCGCTGCCGGCGGATGAAGACGTCATTTCGAGATTCTGGCAGAAAGGGGGGCCCGAGCTCCCGGTAGGAATGGCGCAACGAGGCGGCCTTGCTGGCGTCCCTGAAACCTGGAAGTTGATGCGATTCGCGTGCGAGGAGGGCTGGCGCCGGTGTTTACACACCAAGCGCCAGCCGGGAGGCAGGTGGGTACGACGAAAAGAAACAGTGTATGTCAGTGTGTTTTTCGCTTCGCTCTTACCCGCAGTTGTTTGCAACCGCAACATACTAGTTTTTTTTTTTTTTTCATCTTAGCACGATTTATCGAATGTGGTCTTGGGACACATTCACATTTTATTTCCGCACAATACTGTCATTCAGCGACGGCAACAGCGTCACATTGTATCCTACACACGACAGTACACGCATAATAGATATCTAATGTTAGGAGGGAAGAACGCGTTGGGTTATATTTCAATCGAGATTTCCGGTATTTTGCTCTCAGTCGTTCAGCAAGTCAGTTCGTTGAATATACCGTATACGTTAAGCCTGTGGAGGTATTTCTGTTTAAGAAAACTGCGAGTTGTTGACGAGTACGGACGCGATCACACTTGTCTGGACCCTTATGAAAATGGTCTATAGACAGTCTATAGACTTCTTATTGACTCTATTGACTTCCTATAGATATTGCTTTTTGCCTATTCATAGTCTATAGGAAAAAGTCTACTAAAAGTGTATGGCCATAAATCTACAGATTATCTACAGGCTGCTTATGGCATTTGTATTGCCTATAGACTTTTGTCTACAGACAGTCCATAGACTTTTAGACAGAAGTCTATAGACACTCTAAAGACTGTCTAAAACCTTTTTGTAAGGGGAGTATTCCAGTAGTGCTATGCGGAGGAAATAAAGCCAAATTCTAAAGCAGGTATTGAGTTTGACTGACAATACCTGCGCTATAGAGCTGAGCCGAACAGACATGGGAACTGCACAGGCACAAGAGCCTTGCCCCTAGCAAAGCAGCTGCGATGACATTTCACTTCATTTGCCACGCAACATACCGCTCGAGCGCTATAGGCAAGTGTTGCCAGGTTTGTACACCCGTTACACAACGTGCCACCGAGCTATAGTGCTATGAACCTTGAGGCAAGATTTTACACATGACTTCATTGCCAAGATGCAGGTTTAAACGGCGCCTGTAGGTCATCATGTGTGCTTAGTTTCTGAAAGATAAACGTTTTCGTATTCAAGTAAATCTTTTTTAAAAGATGGTTTCAGTCAGCAGTTTGTTTATAAAACACGATGTTATGTGAGGATGTTACAGGCGAAAGAACAGAACAGTGATAACAAGGTGCGTGGCATTGAGCTGTGCAATCGCTGCAGCGAAACGCCAGCGGGGAGCTTACAACGCTAACTGTTAAAATTTCTGCGTTGTCTTGGTTTGTGTTATGTTGCGTTGAGAATAGTGCGTAATATATCAAATGTCATTCGATCACTGAAGAACCGCCAGACGAAACAACCAGGTTCTCAGAGGCAATTTCGACGCCGAATTCTGTGCGTGCGTATGGATGCATGTGCTATAGGAAATGCGAGGTTTGTCAAAGCATCATCAGCTCATTAAAAGCTGATTCATAAAATTTTTAAACGCAACAGACACTCCCAGACAGGTTGCAAGGTTAAAAAATGACGACAGAAGTCCGTTATGAAAACTAAACGTTCTGTAAATCTTGGGTGAGAGAGGAGGTTTATTCAACGGTAGACGTGAGGTACGTTAAGGCCTGGGCCGAAATTTTCGGTAGTAAATTTACTGACAACAAAAGACGTACAGTACGTCGCATACAATCGAATTGTCGAAAGCTGCCACCTTAGCGTGGCTCTTGAACAGCAGTTACAAAGCCAATGCATAACTTCTGTTCGACAACGTTCTTTCCGTATGCGTTTTTGAGTCGCTGCACGGAGGCGTGGAGATATACAGAATGCAGGCGAGAAAATATACACTGACATCGTAAAATAATTAAGTGGTCCCAGATTCGATGCAAGATATCCGATTCGATAAGAAGGCAGGAAGACAAAAGAAGCAAATGTTTTATTTGTCTCGCTACAGAGGCAACAACAACAACATTTGCAGCCAGAAGTTTCCTCCCGGGTGATAATATCCACGGATTTCATTATAGTTCTACGTGAAGAAGGGGGGACACCCAGGCTTTCCTGTTGTCCTCTATAGGGGCCAGTAAGTGACAGAGGCAGCTCATACTACAACACATCCCTCGCTGACATGAGCTCACCAGCTCCCGCACAGAGACACCGCTCCCTCATTGGTCCGCATACCCATCCTGTCTTTGCATGGCAAACCGCATTCAGGTCTATGTTCAATAAAACCGACAAGTCGAAATATGCGGGACACGCACTTAGTGGGCCTGACTGAACGCGTTTTCGTCACGCGGAGCGTCCCTGTCACCTGACCAATTTCACCAGCAAATGCTCTCGAAAAACAGCTCGCCCGCTTCTCGGAGAGACGGAAACGTCTGTCAAGAGACGTTACGACTGCGCGTCTAGCGTCTGGAGTGGGCAGCTACAGGTCCGCACTTGGAACACTTAGCGCCACTCGCGTTCCTTCGCGAAGGTGCCTGTGAATCACCGCCAGAGAAGTACGAGAGAGAGAGAAAAGCCAGGTCACGGGGAGAGAGGTGTTCAGGGAAGCCCTTTGACGTCACGACCGCCCCACCGAGACAAACAATAACAGTGGCGCCAAACAAATAAGCAAAGCCCAACGCCGCCAGCCGACGCCGGCGCCGGCGCTGCCTCACCGCCGGCGCCGCTCTGACCCATCGTCCTCCAGCGCCCATTTGTCGGGTGCCAGCCGTGCCAGCCAGAGTACGCTGCATTCACGGCCTCCATGATTCACGCATTACGGGATTCTCGGAGGCAGCGTTGCCCCTCGCTTAATTCCGTGCAGTGCCGCAGAAGCAGGAGTTGCTTCTGCTCGTTCACTTGAGAAAGAGTAAAGTCGTTGAACGATGCGTTGTACTAACGTTTGACCTTCCTCAGAGTAGCCCCCACATTCCTCTTTGTCAATAAACAGTTCACGCTCTTCGCTTTCTTTTCTTTTGTAGTTTTTTTACTCAATATGCAAAAAAAAAAAATCGCATGGGCCGAAGAAGACACACGATGTAGCTGCACTACTGGGTGGTGCGCGCATGAAAATGTACATGCATCTTTGTGTCCCGAGCTTCCAGAGAACTGCACCAAATGAGCTTGACAGAGTGAGCAGAGCCGACTTTATTCCAGCTAAGCGCTAAACAAGGCACTTCCGCTATCAGCCACGCTTTCCCCAGCGCCCGTATCAAAGACGCAGCCTATTTACGACTTACACGAGATTTCAGCTTGGCCGTGACGCACGTTTCTCTTAACACCGGCCGGAAGTACCGAGAAGAGGTTCAGGCTGTTCTTTTCAGTTGCTGGAAGAGTTTGGGAAGTAAGCTGAGCAACGATGAGACGGACGCGTTCGTATCCGGCGGAGTCAACTACTGCTCTTTCGATTTTTTTCTCCAAGGTCCTAGCCACACGTAATTATCGTCAAGGCAAAACAAACACTGTTTGCTCAACTCCAAATGGGTGACGGGTAAATCGTTAACAGGCTCATCGGCGGACGCTTTTACGACATTTAAATTATAACAGTTTCATTCATTCATTCATTCATTCATTCATTCATTCATTCATTCATTCATTCATTCATTCATTCATTCATTCATTCATTCATTCATTCATTAAAAATTCATCCTGTTCTTATCATAAAGAGAGCTCACCAACGAGAGGGAAGAGATATCGGTTTAGGGAAGTTTTAGGTGGTCAATGATGTTCACCAGTCAGGTGCATAGAAGGTCATGCAGAATCGTCATCTTGGGCATCTCTCAGATTGTTCTTTTTCAGAAAGCCGGCCGATAGGGTAAATTTCAGTAATAATTTCGAGCGGCGAATGTCAGTGTCTTGAGCGCTGTCTAACTAACCCTAAGGGTCATTCACACGGTGATTCTTGCACGCTGGTCATCGCAACTGCAGCGTGGCTCTAAGGTCTCTGTCCTTTTGCACTTCCGAAATTCAGGAGCTCAGTTTTCTTCCTCCTAATGTTGGTTCCCAAGGCACCCGAAGAGGTCATCGTCGCTTTCACGCAGTAAAGCCTCATAATTTATAAACACTGTCTGTAATTAATAAACACTTATTTAATCGTAAACAAGCGTTAGCTGTGTAGAGAGGAAGTAAAGCTGAGCTTGTTTTTTCTTTTGTATTTACAGTCGAATCGAAGTAGAAGCTTATTTTTTTTAAGTAGGGGGGGGGGGGGGGGGGGGGGGGGGCGCCCTCCTCAGATAAGCGGTTTGTGAAGAGCTGCACATAAATTTACTAGTTTTGTTTTTCTTCACCTTCTGCTTTTTCTTCTTCCTATTAATATTTACTAGATTGAATTATTGGGAACTTGTAAATTTCAGATAAGCAAAGCAATGCTGCAGTCGGGGAATGTATGTCGCCAAAATGCGGTAGGCGGCCACTTTCGACCGCACAAAGAAAAACTATTCGCGCTTTATTTTTCCCTCATTTTGAGGTAGAAGAACACGCAACCACAAAGATTTGCATCACCCCTTCAGTCGCGAATTGTTATCCAGCGTAAGGAAAACTTTCATCTTTACTGAGCGACGTAAAGAACTCGCCCAAATAAGAAAGAAACAGAAAAAATTCCCACCTTCCAAGATTATTTCTTGCGTAATTTCTGTTACGCCATGATATGTAGATATCATGAGCAACATTGCTTTCAGGGTCACGGATGTACTCGTTTATAACGTAATATAAATAAATCAGCAGGGTGTTGCGCCTTTTAAAAAAGCCGCCCCAGCAGCACAGGTATACCGCCCACTATTGGGAACATATTGGCAAATGGCGGTCCCACTAAGGACTCCTATTGGCTCCTTGCTTACCAGAGGAGGAACCGAAAGCGCCCACACTCGCCACAGCTTCCGTAAAACGCGGAGGCGCCCACCCTGAAATCGACTTTTTCAACCAACATGCCCGCGTAAAGATGGCGCCACGCGACTTGTCGCAAAGGATTCCGCGTGTAAGCTGCGGCCATCCTTGGCATGTTACATTAGAGCAGTTACCAAAATCGACACCGAACGAGCTGCGTGTGCATATGGAGGCGGCCTAATAGAAGGGGGTGACTATGTAGGCCATGCAATCTACAAGGTATCTCCGAAGTGTTTAAAATTATCGGGTTGGAATGGAGCAGCTTCTCTTCATTATAAAGCGCCCATCAAGCTCAGACGTGATAGTGTTTAGAAAGGTCGAAAGTGGCATTAGTATAATATAGGATCGCGTTCGGTGAGATGCGCATTGTTAGACGATCGAAAGAGAACGATTCCGTGCGTTTACTATCAAAAGGAACTTGATTGCTGTGTGTTACTTTATCAGAGGAAAAGAGTGGCGCAACGGGTGAATGCATTAATATATGCGGAATTAGTCATTCTCAACTTGAAGTTCATAGATCGCTGGGAGTCCTCATATAATTCCTGGCGCAGTGGTGCAGCAGTTAGGCGATGCACCACTGCACTTGCAGGTGGCTGTTTCAAGCAAAGCCACCGGGGAGGCTTGCGGAATCCAGGTTGCAATTCCCGAGCAACCTCTCGCGATCAGTCATTAATATAGCTGCCAACTGCCAAGGTGGTCACATTGCTTACAACATGGTAGGGAGGTTGTGATGACGTCACATGGTCACGTGACATATAGGCAGGTGGGTCACCTGCTTCTCTGGGGATTTTCGCTCAAGCCGGCGCCGCCGGCGACGACAACGACGACTTCGGGTTTTCCGCTAAACCGCTGGATCCTTATAGCGTTTAAGCCTGAGGACAGCATCATCATCATCGCCTTATAGCGTTATCCCGTTAAGAGACAGAGGGGATAGTGAGACAAAGGAGAGCTCGGACAGTACTAAAAAATCACAAGATGGCGAGAAGTTAAAGAGGACAACGGAGAACAGTAGAGTACACGAAACGCTCCGAACGGCACTTTATAAGATTATTTTCCCACACTGCTATTTTTTTTCAAATATTTTCCCACGCACGAAGATACAGTTGCTATAACCAGGAAGAACTATTATCACGCTGCTTGAGAGGAGTCCCACCGATGTCAGAGCAAGTACGTTCTATCTAGAACAAGCGGAAACTGTTCCGAGCAAGGAAGCTGTGTAAGAGATTAGGGATGTTTACAAGCGCCGCTCCACTCGGTATCGCAGTAGAACGCGATTCCGCTCAGTATAAGCACGATACAATAGCTGCGATTAAGCGGCGGTACGAGAACCGCTTAACACGATTGTTCCCGGAGCGAGTTGCGTCTTGCTAAATGGGCTGATTACATTGTCGAGCGGTATCCGCGGGATATTGCGTAGTCCCCTCCCTACTTTCAAAAGATGTCGGCCTGAACAACGCGTAACGTGGCGGGGTTACATCAACGGTCACCTGGTGACTGATCTTGTCTGTAATCCATTTTGCCCGAAAAAGGTTACTAAATTGTCTAGGAACAAACTTGTAGATGGCGCCAGTCGTTTCCAAAGTCATGGCTCGCTTCCACACGCACATCTGCGGCCAAAGAATAAACCAGCGGCGGTGGCTCAGTGCTTGTGGCTTTCGGTCGCTAAGAACGGAGGTCGCGGGTTCGATCCCGGCCGCGGCAGTCGAATTTTGATGGAGGCGAAATTCTAGAAGCCCGTATACTGTGCGATGTAAGTGCACGTTAAAGAACCCCAGGTGATCCAAATTTTCAGAGCCCTTCACTACGGCGTCCCTCGTAGCCTGAGTCGCTTTAGCACGTTAAACACCCATAAACCTTATTCCACCCCCTCCTTAATCATTTGACGCGGTCGAGGTTGAGCCATTCGTCTTCTGACTAAGCATTTCTACATTATTTTTTTTAACCGATGACTGCATGCCCATTTTCGTAGCCATTCAAACCCGATAGTTGTTTGGCTGGAATAATTGACACGTACTGATGTGTCGCGCGAAACGTGTAATGTTTCGCGCACAATCGGGGCTTGCAGGATCTTGTTCATTCCATCATTTATTTTTATTTGTTGATTGAGAATTTGACGATGCCAAATGGTGCTTATTTTAATGAAGCTAGGATCCGCAATATTGTGAACTACGCAGCTCTGGTCTTGCTCTGTTTGAGACCTTTTAGCTGAGTTGGCGCCTCACTGTGTTAACTCAATAAAAACTGTACGCGAACGGTACTTCTCCTGCACAGAAACTTATGTGGGACTTCAGCATAGTGCTCTTGCGCACACAGTGTGAGGACCCATTGAAGAACGCGTGCTTTGTGAACACCTCACACTTATTTAAGTACACAGCTATACCCAGCCATATATAGTGAACCACAAATTCCGTAGAGGCAGTGGACCGTGGGGGTCTGTTGTTACATCAAACACTGTGGGTGAATGTTAGGACTCTGAAAATGCTGTCTAGCGAAAAAAGCCAAATAACTCTACGACCGTACATGACAATGTTGATGCAGAATATGCATATACAAACGGGTATATATTTTTGGCCGTACAGGCAAGCCAGCTAATTCTTGTACCGACAGTAGCAACTTGCTAGGAAAAACCGATGAGATTTTCTGCAAACGCGTGGGCAAGCTGACAGTCTAGACCAGGGGTTCTCAAACTGGGTTCCGCGGAACACAGGGGTTCCGCGGGCTGTCTTCTTGTGTTCCGCGAGAACCCTCACTGGCCCCGACCCGGCAGCTGATATGAGACTGGCTCTGAGTGCTGCTGAGCCACGCTTTGACTTGATCTCAAAAGGGAAGCAGTACCACCCATCACATTAGTATTTGTATTAATCGGTGCAAAACAAAATTTAACTTTTGCAACTCTCTCTTTGCAAAAATGCACTCGACAACATTGCTGGTAAGTGAAAGTGGGGTAGGGGGGGGGGGGGGGGGGGGTTCCTGGAACTTATTGAAGGCTTTTGGGGTTCCTCCAAGCAAAAAAGTTTGAGAACCCCTGGTCTAGACCAAATGCAGGAAACCTTCCACACACCGCATTCTTTGGGAAGGGCACACATACGCTATCCTTATCGAGTGCAACAACTTAAATCTTCTGATTGCTTGGTCTCACAACTCGATGACCTCGATAAAACACACACTGTTATCACATAACTTCACGGTGAGTTTATACCTCGCAAAGAAGCGTTCCCGTGCCTCGCATGAAAACGACGCCATACTCATGCTTTCTTATACTTCTTTTCTTCTGTCAGTCTCTCCCCCAGGCCCCTTCTGGGTTGTTTATCCTTTCATATTCACTCGCCCAGAACACTCGTCTTGAGTGACCAAACATACACGCAAACAAACATGTACACACGAACATACACATCTACAAAACTCCGTTACTTTTCATGCCATGTTTGTGCGCGCCTGCTTGATAGCTTAACATCATCGCCAATGTACGCGATAATGGCTTCTACACTTTCACATCATACATTCAACTGCTGGCCACACTGAAGTTATAGCCCACAAATCAGCTGAAGTAGAGAGCATCAGCGAATAGCCAGCAAACTCTACAACTAATGTCCTAAAAGAGCAAGACATGTTCTACTAGCCGTCTCACACTCGGTACAGTAACTTTGTGCGAACTTCGAACAGCTTGTATTCATCCTCGCTGACTATACTTGCCAGCAGAACTTAATGATGTCCTCCGCCTGACACAGGCACGGGTGCCGCGATAAAAGAAGTTTACATAATTAGTTCGGAGTTTACACAGCTAAAGCTGGGAGCGACCGCACCATTTACAAAACATATCTGAATATAACCGCGCACGCGTCCGCGGACATTGACGCGAACGGCGTCTGCCGTTGCGAAATCCCCACCGCCGCACATCTATAGAGCACAAGGGCATTCGTCTAGACGTTGTATGCAGCTGCAGCCGTTTATGCTGACAAGCTTCGCTGGTACACAAGGCAAACGGGGGACGCCTCGTGTCTATAAAACCAGGGACCGACGACCGTTAAAACTTAAACGACCACGGGAATTCCCTCTCCCCGGTTTGACAGGTGTACACACACGCGCGCGACGCACTCGACAGCTCCGAGATGATGCGCCGCCGACACTGTCACCGATCGCCGCACGCGTGAGAGTTCATCCGGGACAGGCGAGACATTGAGATAGACGTGAGCGGCGGATGATGTCATCTAGAAGGAGAAGAAGCGTGTAGAGTACTCGCCTTGTTGCTTTGCCTGTGCTTGGTAGCCAGGCGCCCCTTGAGCACGTCCAGAAAGGAGGACATGGCCCCGCCACCCCTGCTTCTTCGCGTCTTCGAGAGAAACGCGCGCCGAGGACCCTTCGGTTCAGCGCCACGGGGCACCGCACCACCGGCGGCGACGACACGAGCCACCGAGCTCCGCCACCAGCAGCGAACACCGGCGTCGCCTTCGACTTCGCTCGCGTTCGACGGTTTCGCTCCAAGGAGCGCGCAGAAGACCCCGGCACAAAGTCTCGACCCCTTCGGAGGACCAGACCCCGAGCCGCTCGCGGGGCACCGAAATAGCGGACCTCTGCGGTCTCCCTCCGCTGGCGCTACCTTCTCAACGGT
The DNA here is from genome assembly GCF_055824585.1 of Amblyomma mixtum. Lineage (NCBI taxonomy): Eukaryota > Metazoa > Arthropoda > Arachnida > Ixodida > Ixodidae > Amblyomma > Amblyomma mixtum. The sequence goes on from NC_143013.1 coordinate 287,168,971, forward strand.
GCCTTCCCCTCCTCCCCCTTTCCTTCCACCCCTTCGCAGCGGAGAGGAGAGCCCGCGAGCTCGGATTTTGCGAAACTTTCTAGCTACTCGGCTAGCGCGCGCGCCGCGCGCTTGCATCTTGCGTGCGACACGTACGCCAGCAGCGAGGAGCAAAGGGAACAACGAACGAACGGGGCACGGGTCTGGCGCGCGAGCACCCCTTGGCCCACATGCGGGAACCGCTTGGCACCCAATGGGTTCCCCTCTGCCCCCCTTACCCCTCTCTCTTGCGCTTCCTCTGAGGCGGTAGCGTCGCGGTGCGTTCTGCAGAAGCCACACACGAGGGCAAGAGCTACAGAGAGCACGCACTTCTGGAGGACCTACGACGACAGGGAGTCCGCAGACACGACATTTCGTCCGTCGTCGTCTCGGTCTTTGTGTCCCGTCTGAAGTGCTTCCGCGAGCCGCTGAGTGACATGGCGTAAAGTTTTCTTCTTTTTTTTTTCCTGCGAAGGATGCCTGCCGCCCACAGAGACGGTGCATACTGTCTTGTTGGAGCCGGGGTGAAACTTCGCTGCAGTGCTGCGAGCGCCATGAGGCAAGAGGTAGCCAACTCCTCAAATTGCGGAGACCATAAAAAATAACGAACAGGCCCTCAGCGTTTTTTTCCTTTTATTTGTTGTTCTGCCTCTGTCTTTACCGGTGCTTCACTGCATCCAAAGCTATGTTCCAAACGATGCTGCTGAGGAGTCCCTCGTAAAGTGACGTCAATGCCCTGTTCCGTATACAGCAGTCCCAGCATTGCTTTTACCAGCGACATTTGTAGTAGCCATGAGCAAGGAATGGAACCGCACACAGGCCATCTAGCGGACTTCATTATTTCGCTGTCAGTACGCAATCGGTGACAGCGTGGCAAAGCATAGACAAAGCCTCTGACGGCAAGAGGGTCACGTGACGCAGCACAACGACGTCGTCAGTACTATACACGATCAGAAAAAAAGTCGGGAGATAATACAACAACAAAAAAAAAACAGACAGCGAATAAAATCGCACCATGCAACACAACTCCACACCTTCCTCGAATTAGAGAATAACTAGCTCCAAACCATGCACACCACAAGAGAAGAACGAAGACTCTTGTTGTGTGCATGGTTTGGCGCTAGTTTTTCTCTTACTCAAGTATGCACCAACTAGCCCCAAAAGAGGTGTTATTCCACCTTCCTTCCCACTTCAGGGGCAGCTCCGGTTTTTTAATGTTCACCGTTTCCGTGGCCTCAGTTCAGTCGATTTCTGCGGGCAACACAGCATTTTCGACGTCACAATCATTCCAGTGTCAATCGACATAGGTCGCGAAGGCGAGGCTCGAATACGGTCTAGAACCAAATTCCAGCGACATAAGTTAGCGACATCAGTGGCATCAGTAAGTGTAATTGAAGTGCCAATATGAGGTGAGTGCACAAACATGGGACAAACTTTGGTGGAATGATGGAATGAGAGAAGTTATTTGAGCATATAGGTATATCTGACCAACAGCCTAGAACACTAAGCTAGTTACTGGGTAAGCTCACAATTCTTCTTTGCTCATTCACCCATATCTTTCTTTGCTTTCTCAATTGCGCGAGCACTTGATTTATGTTTCGTTTGATCAGCGTAGCTTTTGATCGCATTAATGGAAATGTCTGTTCTCCCTATGTTCTGAAATGTAGACCTAATTTCACTGAAAAAGTGCAGCACTTTTTGCAGCACTCTTCATACATTTATGCCGAGCAAGCATGTGTAAATTCTGACCTTGTCCCACGGGCTAGCTCACAACCTCTTATTACGTCACTATTATGAGTGTGAGTTGTGCGTTGGTATTGGCGAATAATAAAAATTGTCTTGTAATGAAAATTTCCGCTACTGCTTATTTTTATGCGAGCAATCCTTGATGAACGCAGTCCTGTCACAGCCCATTGCTCGCAAAGGCTCCGGCGCTCGAAAACAGTTCACGAACAGGGGATCAATAACCTATAACTGTACCATTCGGGCATTAAGACAAATAACACCTTGAAATTCAGCACCACACACGAGGCGAGGGCGAAGGCACAAAAAACGCTATCTAAAAATTGTGTTGGTAGTAAGCACTCGACGTGGCTTCGTTCTTCCACCTCCTCTTCTCGTTTCTTTCTTTTTTTTTTCCACCGAACGACACGTACGCTATGACGCCGGCTCCGCACGACTAGCCGCCATGTTTTGAAAGTATGGGCTTCTTGGAAACAGCGCTACCACTCTACATCTATACTTAACATTCGCCGCACGCCAATAACCGCTGCCCGCTTCAGTAAATTTTTTGAGACTAGTACTAGATGGTTTTTTTTAAGGAACGAAACAGCGCAACTAAAACGAAGGACCAAGAAAAAGAGAGACACGAACACGCGCTGACTTACAACCGACTGTTTTAATCGGAAAACCACATATAAATATAAACCACATATCTCTAATCGCTGCGTCACAGGCTCACGTCGTCATCGCAAACCACTAACATAAAAAGAAAGAAGAAACCATTGGCGAAAGGTAAGCATCTACAGGCTCCCACGCTTTTCCAACAGATATATCTCGCGCTTAGACAAGGCTATCGAAGTGCTGCTCACACATGAGTCACCTTCTGTGCAGATATGATACGCCTCTACCAGTTGTTCCCGTGTGAAGTTTGTTATTTTACCTGATAGTGTGCTTGGAGAAAAAGCAGGGGCAGCAGTTAACAAACACTTCAAGCAAGTGCAAGTTAGCCCGAAGAAGTGCAAAAGACAGGCAGTCGCACTGCTCCAAGAGCTACACCTGGAGGCTCTTCAAAAAGCTGTACATAGTACAAAAGGCCTACAGCTCGAAGTGTTTTTCTCAGCCAAGAGCCACAAAGTGGATGTACCATTCAGAGCAATAGTGAATGAACACGGTACATGGCAGTACTTGGTGTCAGGTTTCCTGAAAAAGCACCTATCTTCCTTGAACATAAAGGACCCGTTCCTGGTGGAAAATTCGTTCAAGGTTATAGAAACGGTATCAAAGGCAGAACTGTGCGTTGTATCCGCGTTCAGCATCGACATAGAAGATCTTTATTACTCGCTGCCACATCCGACTCTCATGAAACATGTCAAGGAATGTGTCACAGAAGACAACGACGAGAGTCGTTTTGTGATGGAATGCGGAATATCAGTTGATTCTTTTATGGAGCTATTGAGCGTGTATCTGCAGAGTAAATTGGTGTCGTGGGGTGGAGACACATACGTCCAGCGGTCCGGCATATGCATCGGCTCAAGCGTAGCACCTGTTTTGAGCAGTATATATTTAAGCGCAGTGGACAGGGCACTGGAGAAAGAACTCAAGGATTGCACCTCTAGCATCCTTAGATACGTGGATGACTATCTTGTGGCACTACCAACGGAAGCAAGCCCTGAAGTGGTCAATGACATCATGAAGGTATTTTCAAGCACGGCGCCTGAACTAAGGTTTACCTATGAAATGCCTTCTGAAGAACGCCTGCAGTTTTTGGATGTCAACTTCAAGTTTCAAAGGAACCATGTATGTTGGCGTTACGCACCAAGAACGCAAAAGCCACTTCTTGATTTCTTGATTTTGATTCAAATCATTCCAAGCTGGTCAAGAACGGGATCGCCATGGCGTGCCTTGGAGCGGTAATTAAGAAGTCATGCTTGCATGAAGTTGGTTCAAGCTTTGACACACAATGGTCTCGTTGCAGAGCAGCAGGTTTTCCGGAAGAGGTGTTAGTGTCAACGTGCAACAGGCTACTCTTGAAAATGAAAACAAAGAAAGAAAAAGTAGCTGAAAATGACACTGGAAGTAAGAACAAAGGGGTGGTAGTCCCATATGTGCATCGGCTGTCTCACAGATGGAAGAAGATAGCGGCGAAGTTTGGGGGCAAGGTCTTGTTTTCAGCGCCTAATAAGCTGAGCAAGGTTCCGGCGTCAGTGAAACGCAAGAAAGAAAACGGCAACGCCACAGAAGGGTGCGGAGTCCGGCATGCCACTCAGTTAGTGCAGTGCAGAGTTGGAGTCGTTTACAGGATTCCGTTCTCGTGCGGCCATTTCTACGTGGGTCAAACAGGCAGGTGCCTCAACGAACGCCTTTTGGAACACGCTAATTCTTTGCGTGGCTCCGGTTCGTCAAAACTGGCTGCACATTGCAAATCCTGCCTATGCACTCCGTACTTTGACAATACTGTTGTGCTGTATCGCCATAAAGAACAACTGGTACGGGAAGTAGTAGAGGCGTATCATATCTGCACAGAAGGTGACTCATGTGTGAGCAGCACTTCGATAGCCTTGTCTAAGCGCGAGATATATCTGTTGGAAAAGCGTGGGAGCCTGTAGATGCTTACCTTTCGCCAATGGTCTCTTCTTTCTTTTTATGTTAGTGGTTTGCGATGACGACGTGAGCCTGTGAAGCAGCGATTAGAGATATGTGGTTTATATTTATATGTGGTTTTCCGATTAAAACAGTCAGTTGTAAGTCAGCGCGTGTTCGTGTCTCTCTTTTTCTTGGTCCTTCGTTTTAGTTGCGCTGTTTCGTTCCTTAAAGATGCATTACCAACTCGCCCACTATGCTATGTTGCTACTAGATGGTCACAGGCATTTTAAGGCGAAAGCCTTTAATGTCTCATCGTTGTAAGCAGCAGTTGTCGACAGAAATGTCACGCTTTTCAGTTGGTCCAAACGGTCGTGACGTCACAGTGCGCGAATTTCAAACGGGGCCAATTGTACTTTGGCTAGTAACCAGGCAACCAATTGAAGGGATCGTATAGTGATGCCCCAAGTAAGTGGGACTGAGCTTAGTTAATTGCTTTGTTACTCAATTAGCCTAATTAACTTTTCTAGTCAAGCCATATAAATAAATAAAACCGAGTAAGAAATTGGTCGAGCTCGGGAATCGAACCCCGGTCTTCGGAGTGTGAGACGAGCATGCTATCCACTCCGCCATGCCAGCTTTTTTTTTTTTTTTGTCTTTATTGCTCCGCCATGCCAGCTCGTTGGTTTGGGAAGAAGAACAAAGGTGCGTCTAGTGAATACGGTGTCTTCGCTCACTCCCATCCTCCTCCCTTTTCTTCCGGGGAGGTTTAGGTGTCCACCGAGATATGAGAGACAGATACATTTCCTTTCCTCAAAAAGCAATTTACCGACGAGTGAGGCATAGAACCGAATCGGCGATGGCGTTCTATGGACTCCTGGAAGCGTTGCAAGAGGTTGTCGCGTTGCAAGACAAGACGTTGTCGCGTTGCAAGACGTTGTCGCGTTCCACTCTTAGAGGCGAAGCCTAACATCTTAACCACACATCAGTGACCGCACTTTAGGTCAAAAAAGTGCCCCCCTGAATTTTGACGGGTGTCCACAGAGATATGTGAGACAGTTACTGCGTAATTTCCTTTCCTCAAATACAATTTTCATTTTCTTCATTACGGGCCATCTTTGTCTTTCTTCTTCCACTCCCACTTCCTCCCTTCCTCTACGGTGCGGTTTAGGTGTCCACCGAGATGACAGAGATTACTGCGCCCTTTCATTTCCTCAAAAAGCGTTCAAAGGGCAAGGCATCGCGCCGAACGGGTGGTGGTGTTCCGTGGACTCCCTGGCAGCGCTACAACATGCTGTCGCGTTCCACTCCTAAAGGCGAAGCTTATGCGCCATTAATTAGCAGTTAATTAGTATTCAGGCACGAATAAGTAATTAACCATTAATTAGTGATTTGTCGTCACTTAGCAATTAGTACTCAATTACATGTGACGCCACCAATACCACAGAAGCAGTCAAAGTGGTGCGGAAAACGCTTTCGCCTCTACGCACTTTAGACAGTCAAAGTGCCCCCTGAATTTTATAAAGGACTCGCGGTTTTCAGTTCCAGCTATCCAACTCTTTGCACGAAGCATCTTCCCTGGCGAAGAAAAGAGTTTCGGTTTGGTTTGCAATTTTTTCGCTTTTTTGAAATGCTTCCACTCAGAAACTGTGTTTTGGCGGACAGAAGGGGCGCTAGAAATATGATGCCGCCATCAACTGAATATGTTCGAAAAACCCCCTGAATACATCTACGCTTGCCAGCAGCGGATGCATTAGTGACGAAATGAAACATTCTAGCCTTCAAGTCGACGCTCACGAATTACCCTGGGGACCAGTGGCGTAGCCAGAAATTTTTTCGAGGGGAGGGGGGGGGGGGGGCAGCAGTTAAATAAAAGAATGTATTCTTATGTCTTAAAAATCGTGGAACACATAACTGATACCAATGCTTCCATGTTTTTTTGTGTATTTAATAAGTAAAGAAAACATCACACGAAGTCTAGAACTATATCAGTCCGAAACTAGCAAGGAGCATGCTGCAGATATGAAAAACGTAAAGGCCATGAAATTAGCAAGTAGAGGACAAATATTTTAATGAATATTTGTCGTTCAAGAAGCTTTAGATTTTTGTACATATGCAATGGCCAGGAAAAAATCTCAACGACGCTGTCCTTCGTTCCAGTGTACTACGCAGCAGCAGCTGTCACCGGTCATGTATTGCGAGTAATTGCACCGAAATTTTAGTCGCAACAGCGAGTACATGTATAAACAAGGAGTTCTGCAAAATATGCATTAGAAGTGCGAAGATAAAATGTAGTATTAGAAATGCGAAGATGCAGCTTGATAAAAGACAAAAAAGTGTCAATGAGTCACTGTATGTATACACAAAACCTCGCAACAAGATATTTAAATAGACGTATGTCTCCATTAAATCTACGTATCTATGCAAAAGTCACCTTATATAATGCGTCAAACAAGGCAAATAAACATCTTTCGCAATCACAGATAGTAAACTTTACACTCGGAAAGACAGATAATCCAGGCAATAACAAAACTATGATAGCAGAAGGCCATGCCGCGGTCTCGACAGCACCATATGGTTAGAATAATAGAGGAACAATGCAGAAATCAATAAGAAAGTACGTATTTTAAGGCGAAAGCCTTTAATGCCTCATACTGTCGCTAGCAGAAGCGTCGGCAGCCGTGTCGACAGACGCGTCGGCAGGAGTGTCGACAGACGCGTCGGCAGGAATGTCGACAGACGCGTCGGCAGATTTGTCGGCCTTTTGGCGTCATTGCTTAAAAAGAACCTGCGCCGAGGGTGGGAATCGAACCAGGGCCTTTGGCATTTGAAGAGGAGACGCTACCACTCCGCCACGAAGGCTCAAGGTTCCAGCATGAATAAAGACGCATCTAGTGAATGCATAGGTGTCATAAATAAAATAAAAGGAATAAAGTCAAGAAAAGGAAAATAAAAATAAGAAAATAAGCAAAAATAAAAACTAAAATAGGATATGAAAATAAAAATAAAAAACATCAAAACAAGAAAAGAAGCAAGAATAAAAAAATATGAAAAATAAAAAGTAAATAAAAACAAACAGTGCGCCAGGAAACGCTTTCGCCTTGCAGCACTTTAGGGAGCCAAAGTACCCCCTGAATTTTTTTAACTGCCTGCACGGCGACAATTATTCTGCACCCATAATTACAGAAGGGTATTCATTCATTTGGTTCAAAGAAAAATGGCTGAGGCTTAACTTGGTTAAGCCTTGAGAATGCGAAGCATCATCGTGTCGCGTAATTTGGAGGCGCACAACCACAGCGACGGCGCGAGGTGGGCCCCCGTTTCTCCACTGTCGTGACGTCATCGTGTCACGTGGTGTGACGTCATGTATCACGCTTTTTGGAGGCACACAACCACAGCGACGGCGCGAGGTGGGCCCCCGTTTCTCCACTGCTGTGACGTCATCGTGTCACGTGGTGTGACGTCATGTATCACGTGATTTGGAGGCGCACAACCACAGCGACGGGGCGAGGTGGGCCCCCATTTCTCCACTGTCGTGACGTCATCGTGTCACGTGGTGTGACGTCATGTATCACTTTTTTGGAGGCACACAACCACAGCGACGGCGCGAGGTGGGCCCCCGTTTCTCCACTGTCGTGACGTCATCGTGTCACGTGGTGTGGCATCATCGTGTAACGTGATTTGGAGGCGCACAACCACAGCGACGGCGCGAGGTGGGCCCCCGTTTCTCTACTGTCGTGACGTCATCGTGTCACGTGGTGTGACGTCATGTATCACGTGATTTGGAGGCGCATAACCACGGTGAAGGGCTGAAGTGGTAGTATGCTTCGCATAAAAAGTAAAAGCATAGCTAAAAAGGAAAGAGAAGGACAAACGAAAGCCACCAATGCCGCAAGTTGAAATAACGAATATCCGAATGTGTATGTTGGGAAACGCCGCGTGGGCCATGAAATTAGTCAGTTGTTAATCCAGTCGTTGTGGTGTGTACACTCTTCTTGTCCCTCGTCTTGTATGACTGTTTTTTTTTCGTTTACAATGTACCAACCGGCCCGCATTTCAACCCTTCTTCAAGATCAATCAAGATCGGTTATTGATGTCCTCAAAATTTTTGTATTCGTATGGTAATTTTGATCATGATGCTAACTGATGTTTGCGTTACGTGACTCCAGGTGCATGGGCGTTGCCACGAAATCGAACCCGAGTTAGCAATGTACGCGTCAAAATGACTTTTCTAGTCTTAAAGATACATTGTAAGTGACAAAATCCAGAATGACTTCCGGCGCCGGTGGTTGTTTTGGTCAGCGGTGCATGCCGTTCGAAAAATTTTCGGTGGGGGGGGGGAGGGGGGGGGGGAGCGCCATAACCACTGAGCCACCGCGGCAGTTCAAAGAGGCTGATGCAATGCCTATTTCGTGGTGGTGATGCGGGACAGGGGGTGGAGAGGGTAGTATGGGCGAAGAGTACAGGATATTTTTCGCTCTTTTTTGCAAGTAGCCCAGCTTCAAGAAAATCTTAGATTCCATACACTGAAATCTTCGTTAAGTGCGAATGTGCCGCAGGATTCAAGGACAGCGCGGGAAGCCGGAGCGTCCCGCTAACGAAACTTGGCAGCGCTCAAGCGCCGGGAAGCTCGTACGCGGGAAGAATGCGTTCTGCGGCTATCAAGAGATTTGTCGATACGACTAAGATTCCTTTGTCTTTTGTCTCCGCTTCACTTTATATATTTTGTTCCGATGTATTTAATTGCCAGGAGCGCAGTTCGCACGCGGGACACGACTTCATGGCAGGATGCCCGCTTTCCCACAGAGACGAAGCTGCTGAGGTCGGCCGGACGGCAACACCAATGGCAACGTATTGCAACCAGCAAGCACCTTCTATTACCCCACAGTAGACGGCGCCGGCATCGCCGCAATAAGTTAAACCGAGAACTCTTGCGTAGACGTGATGACTGGTGATAACGCTATCTTGTTGAGCTTCAAGCAGACGCTCTCGACAGTGTGCCCTGCGTGTCATGTGGGTGTGGGAATGTGCGTGGTCGTATGAAATTGGATATGTCTGCGTGGTCATGTTTTCAGAGCCATGTGAGAGTGGGCACCGGCGCGTTTATGCGGGAGTCTGGACCTGTAAGGTCTTGTGGGAGCGCCATGTGATATTGGAGACCGAGTGATCAAATGAGAGTAGAGGTACGCTGGGTAACGTGGAAGTGCCATGTGGGAGTAGGAATATTCGTGGTCACGTAGAAGCGCCCCTGGGAATGGGAGTGTGCGTGGCCATGTGAGAGTATGGGTCTGCATAGCCATGTAGGAGTGTCATGTGATAGTGGAAATTTGCGTGGTCATGTGGAAGTGTCATGTGAGAGTAGGAGTATTCGTGGTCACGTAGAAGCGCCCCTGGGAATGGGAGTGTGCGTGGCCATGTGAGAATATGGGTCTGCATAGCCATGTAGGAGTGTCATGTGATAGTGGAAATCTGCGCGGTCATGTGGAAGTGTGATGTGAGAGTAGGAGTATTCGTGGTCACGTAGAAGCGCCCCTGGGAATGGGAGTGTGCGTGGCCATGTGAGAATATGGGTCTGCATAGCCATGTAGGAGTGTCATGTGATAGTGGAAATCTGCGCGGTCATGTGGAAGTGTGATGTGAGAGTAGGAGTATTCGTGGTCATGTAGAAGCGCCCCTGGGAATGGGAGTGTGCGTGGCCATGTGAGAGTATGGGTCTGCATAGCCATGTAGGAGTGTCATGTGATAGTGGAAATCTGCGTGGTCATGTGGAAGTGTCATGTGAGAGTATGAGTATTCGTGGTCACGTGGAAGCGCCCCTGGGAATGGGAGTGTGCGTGGCCATGTGAGAATATGGGTCTGCATAGCCATGTAGGAGTGTCATGTGATAGTGGAAATCTGCGCGGTCATGTGGAAGTGTGATGTGAGAGTAGGAGTATTCGTGGTCACGTAGAAGCGCCCCTGGGAATGGGAGTGTGCGTGGCCATGTGAGAATATGGGTCTGCGTAGCCATGTAGGAGTGTCATGTGATAGTGGAAATCTGCGCGGTCATGTGGAAGTGTGATGTGAGAGTAGGAGTATTCGTGGTCACGTAGAAGCGCCCCTGGGAATGGGAGTGTGCGTGGCCATGTGAGAATATGGGTCTGCATAGCCATGTAGGAGTGTCATGTGATAGTGGAAATATGCGTGGTCATGTGGAAGTGTCATCTGAGAGTAGGAGTATTCGTGGTCATGTGGGAGCGCCGAGTGGGAGTCTGGGCGGTCATGTAAGGGTGGGGGTCCCAGATTCTCCTCCGGGGAAGAGCGAAAAGTCAGCTAGGGAGTGTTCCCTCTCCACCTGAATTTTTAATTATCACTGAATCCGTAATCCCTAAAGTGCCGAGAACGGCTCTCACGAACATTAACTCGCACTTTGCCAGGCAGTATATATAGCGCTAGGAATACGGCCGGAACAAACGAGGACATTGGACAATGCAGTTTGACGGTGTCTTTTATTTCCCCTTAAAATAATGGCTGCATAGGTTTGGTTTATGGGGTTTAACGTCCCAAAGCGACTAAGGCTATGAGAGACGCAATGGCTGCATAAGAAATAGCAAGCGCGGTCAGAATCTTCTATCATAGACGGGTGAATGGATAATCAGAAGCATCCCACTCCGATTGTGTGATGATAACAGCCGGTTAGCTTTCGATTCCTAACACGTCTTCTTCGAGGCCACTGCGCCAGTTTCCTTCCCTCCTCAGCTAAATTCTTACATATTCTCTCTCTCCTCCAACAATCCTCTGATCTCTTACTCATTTCTCCTTTCTTCCAAAGCCTAGCCGTTTTTAAGCCTAGCGCATTTCGGATGTAGGTGGTGGCATGTACCAGAAGCTGCAGGGCCTTACACTGAACGACAGTATATGTCCTATCGTTTCTCTCTTTTATGCAGCAACAATAGACATCATCTGTGATATCAATATTTTTTATAGACTTTCGCTCTCACGCATACAGCTCTATCCTCCAAAACTAAAGTGCTTCCCTAAAGCATGTCCAAATTTTCTTTTCTTTTCGTTCGTTTTTCGCTTTACTGAAGCGCTCCAAATATTCCTTTGTCTAACACTATCTTTTGCGAGTGAATATTTTCCGAGTGTCTTCCGAGTGTCATGAAATTTGTAATTATTTGAGGGCTATCGCGTTCTACATGTAGGATCGATACTACGGGGGCAGAATTATACCTGACAACTTTCGCCGCTCATCGCTTCAATTCCATTTGCCCTAACCTAAACATTCGTCACACTAAACCTTGCCTTTCGCCTCGCCTGTTTCGAATTTCGACCACCCCATAATCTCCTTTGCTGACCCGAAAGACGCGGGTTCGATCCCGGCCTCGGCGGTTGAATTTCTTTGGAGGAGAAATTCTAGAGGCCCGTGTACTGTGCGATGTCAGTGCACGTTAAAGAACCCTAGGAGGTCGAAATTTCCGGAGCCCTTCACTACGGCGTCTCTCATAGCCTTAGTCGCTTTGGGACGTTAAACCCCATAAACTAACCTAAACCAACCATAATCTCCTTAGGTCACCTTACATTTCTTCCACAGTCTCTGTGTCATGCAGACTAGTATTCAGTTGAGCTAGTATAGGTACAATCCTTGTCAAAAGTTTCAAGCCCAACTAGTTTGCTTCTGAACCATGTTGTGTGGCTGTTTATGCATTGCCAGCGTTGGAACTCCTTTGAAGACGTGAGCGACTCATGTCCACACACCTCCGAAAGGTAATACTTCGGCGGATGCTACAGGAGCTTCACCACGCGGCTTAGAAACAAGCTCCTTGGACTCCTTACTTTTGACAAAGGCTGTACTTGTTCGAACTCGTAAAGGAACAGCGCAGCTGGGACGGGACGATGATGATGAAGTCCTCAGGCTTAATGGCACATACCCACGGGGGGGGGGGACTGGCCAGAGTGCATAGCGGATACAAACGCACTCATAAGGCTGCGCCTGTCTACTTTGCCCTCGTCTCGTCCAAGAAGCGATGTTTTTTTTTTTCGTGCTCTGTCCTCTGTGTAATGGTTATAATCATAATTGTAGCAGCGCATGCCACCTAGCAGTGTGCCAGTGAACTATCTTTAGCGGATCCAGTGCTTTGGCTCCGCTAGTCTGGCTAGCATCGTTAAACATGGTTGTTAGGTTATACAGAACCTCTGAACAAGAAAGCGCGGCATGTACCAATAGAAACGACACAGAAATACTAAGTTCAACGTGCCAACAACCATGCTCAAACTGATGCGCAGCCTCAGCACCACTGTGAATTTTTTTTCGCTTCCTTACTTTGAGGAACGAGATATATTTCTCCGTTACGCACTGCCTTTCACGGCTTGCATTGGCCATGCAAACGAAGCAGGCCTACATGAATCAACCTGCACCGTACGTTCTCTACAATACCTTGAATATTTTTCTCACAAGGCTCATCTTGAGAGGTGTCGTAGTACCTCCCCTGCTCCAAATGAAAGACATACATAATAGTACAAATCTCTTTTGCAAGGACTTCACAGCATGGTGAGAAAAAATCTGTCCACTTTTTTTTTTTTTTCTGACACAGCGATGGACGCATGGCAAGCAAGTTTCGGGTAAAGGGTATCAACCCAGTATGCAGCGACCGAAAATTCTACAAGATGAAAATGTAACGCCAGCCGATAAAGCGCCATCTATTGTTGTGCGACCGAGACGGACCGAGATCAGCCTGACTACATCCACTGCAGGGCAAAGGCCTCTCCCATGTCTCTCCAATTAACCCTGTCCTTTGTCAGTTGCCACCACTGTATCCCCGCAAACTTCTTAATCTCATCCGCCCACCTAACTTTCTGCCGTCCCCTGCTACGCTTGCTTTCTCTTGAAATCCACTCCGTTACCCTTAAGGACCAGCGGTTATCTTGCCTTCGCATTACATGCCCTGCCCAAGCCCATTTCTTCCTCTTGATTTCAACTAAGATGTCATTAACCCGCGTTTGTTCCCTCACCCACTCCGCCCGCTTTCGATCTCTTAACGTTACACCTATGATTTTCCTTTCCATAGCTCGCTGCGTTGTCCTTAACTTAAGCTGAACCCTCTTTGTTAGCCTCCACGTTTCTGCCCCATAGGTGAGTACCGGTAGGATACAGCTGTTGTATACTTTTCTCTTCAGGGATATTGGTAAGCTACCATTCATGATCTGAGAGAACCTGCCACCCCATTCTTATTCTTCTAGTTATTTCCCTCTCATGATCCGGATCTGCGGTCACTACCTGCCCTAAGTAGACATATTCTCTTACTACTTCCAGTACCTCGCTACCAATGGCGAACTGCTGTTCCCTTGCTAGGCTGTTGAACATTACTTTGGTTTTCTGCATGTTAATTCTTAGCCCCACCGTTCTGCTCTGCCTGTCTAACTGATTGATCATGCTTTGCAGTTCTTGTCCTGAGTGGCTTAGCAAGGCAATGTCATCAGCGAATCGTAAATTATTCAGGTATTCTCCATTAACTCTTATCCCCAACTGTTCCCATTCCAGTCCCCCCCGGAATACCTCCTGTAAGCAGGCAGTGAAGAGCATTGGCGAGATCGTGTCTCCCTGCCTGACACCTTTCCGTATTGGAATTTTATTGCTGACTTTATGGAGAACTATAGTAGCTGTGCAATCGTTATAGATATCTTCCAATATTTTCACATAGCACTCTTCTACACCCTGATTCCGCAATGCCTGCATGACAGCTGAGGTTTCCACTGAGTCAAATGCTTTCTCGTAATCAATGAAGGCTATATATAGGGGTTGGTTATATTCTGCGCATTTCTCTATCACCTGATTGATAGTGTGAATGTGATCTATTGTCGAGTATCCTTTACGAAAGCCTGCCTGATCATTTGGTTGACTAAAGTCCAAGGTTGTCCTGACTCTATTAGCGATTACCTTAGTAAATACCTTGTAGGCAACGGACAATAAGCTGATTGGTCTGTAATTCTTCAAGTCCTTGACGTCTCCTTTCTTATGAATTAAGATAATGTTAGCGTTCTTCCAAGCTTCTGGTACTCTCGAGGTCACAAGGCATTGCGTATACAGGGTGGCTAGTTTTTGTAGCACAATCTCTCCTCCGTCCTTCAACAAATCTGCTGTTACTTGATCCTCACCAGCTGCTTTCCCTCTTTGCATTGCTCCTAAGGTTTTCTTTACTTCCTCCTTCGTTACTGGCAGGATGTCCCATTGCTGTGCTCTACTGCCTCCCTCAGTAACTTGATGATTAGATTCGCTATTGTATAGATTTTTGTAGAACTCTTCGGCTAATTCAACTATCTTATCCATATTGCTGATGACATTGCCCTGTTTGTCTTTTAGCGCATACATCTGGTTTTTACCTATGCCCAGTTTTCTCCTCACTGATTTTAGGCTACCTCCGTTCCTTAGAGCATGCTCGATTTTCTCCATGTTAAACTTTCTTATGTCCGCTACCTTGCGCTTATTTATTAACTCCGATAGCTCTGCTAGTTCTATCCTGTCCGTGGAGTTAGACGTCATCATGCTTTGACGTTTCTTAATCAGATCTTTAGTCTCCTGAGATAGCTTGCTGGTATCCTGTCGAACAATCCTCCCACCTACTTCTGCGGCGCACACTGTAACGATAGCTGTAAGATTATCCTTCATTGTTTCAACACTACGGTCGTCTTCTTCAGTTAAAGCGAAAAATCTGTTTTGCAGCGACATTCTGAATTCCTCTACCTTCCCTCTTAATGCTAACTCGTTAATAGCCTTTCTCTTCACCAGTTTCCTCCGTTCCCTCTTCAAATCTAAGCTAACACGAGACCTTACAATTCTGTGGTCGCTACAACGGACCTTACCGAGGACCTCCACATCCTCTACGATGCCAGGGTGTGCACACAGTATGAAGTCTATTTCATTTTTAGTCTCACCATTGGGGCTCTTCCACGTCCACTTCCTGTTTGCTCGTTTGCGGAAGAAGGTATTCATAATCCGTAAATTATTTCTATCTGCGAACTCTACTAATAACTCCCCTACTGTTCCTAGAACCTATGCCATAGTCACCTACCGCCTTGTCTCCAGCCTGCTTTTTACCTACCTTTGCATTAAAGTCGCCCATCTACGGTACAGCTTTCGTAGTCTTACGAAGCTATTTCGCTCAGTTACGGGCACTCGGTGCAACTAATGCGGACGACGGAACCGCTGGTGCGGACATGACGCAAAGCCCGTGACAAGCATCGCGAAGGTCGACAAAAGGGCGCAGCGCTTGCGCAACCCCCGCAAGTAGGAAAGAAAGCAAAAACACAATGAGGATAATCTCATCAAGCTGCGAAGGCCGTTGAACAGATGCATATGATTAAGCGATTGTGTAAGGAACACGATTCACCTTGCCCCGAGGCACGGGGGAGGGGAGCTCGCGTACACCGGTTCAAACCGGCTGACTTACCCCGCAACATGTGAAACAGAAGCGAGCAACTCGCGCTCGTCAGGAAGCGGTCCTCTTGCCCGCGAAGTCTTTTTCTATGCTCGCCTTCTTCAAGGCGAAGCTTAAATCATAGCAAGTGCAACTCCATCCTCTGAAAGCTGTCGCGACCCCCCCCCCCCCCACACACACACACACACAAAAAAAAAGAAATAGAAAGAATGCTTTGTTTCCGTCAGTGAAGCGGCAGCAAGAACTGTGCTGGCGAAGAGCAAGATTGCAAGGGCCAGCTGAGACTACCCGTGCACAGAATGCTAAACTGAACCCTGTCTAAATACGCAGCCCGACCCCTTCATGTCTCTCCGCAAGAGTTTCCGCAAGAGGACGACCATGCTTGAAAACAAAAGGAATTAAGTACGTCCTTGTATCCGACTATAGAGGGGAGAGTGGAGCGGAACGCGACACGTGGCAAAACGCGACTTTTTTTTGTTACTTATAGCGCTCCGTAACATTTAAATGTTCCACGATATTAAGTAGATAGTTAGCTGGCATGACCAGCCACACATATGCTGCAGTTGAGCTCAAGGCTAACCGGAATGACCTCTAAACTAAGCACAGAAAAAAAAAGCAAAATGAGCCTTGTTGAACCAGAAAGCGATCGAAAAGGTGCGAAATTGTGCACGCAACATTTTTCCAAAACTATATGCACCATCCGATCAAGCGTCCTGGATAAAGGTTAGTATTTCTTTATTAGTTTTGGTGACTGGTCTTGTCTCGTGAAAGGTCTAAAAAAAGTTTTCACCTCACTTTCTTACCAGCGAATTATTTTCGCAGCAATGTACACATCGGGTAAAACGAAACATTGTGGTGTTTATTAGGGCGTAATGAAATTATAAGCGTGTTATTGCTTACTCCAAAGCTCTACCCTTGCTCAGTTGCTCACTAGACCGGTCTCAACGAACAAAAAAAATAAGAGCCTGATTATCGAACGGCACGACGAAGGCATGACGAAATCACTGGAACGCATCAAGCAACGCCTGTGCTATGCGTTTCGGTTTCCCTAAGGGCGACCATCACAAAGTAAAGACAGTGAGAGAACATGAGGGGAAGAAAAGACACAAACTATGCTTAGAGCTTATGCGAAGCACTTTTTCAGGCTACTTGTGCAGCACATTGATAATAGAACAAGCCCTCTTCGGTCTGACCTACAATCCCGTCCAAAAGGTCGTGCTCAGGCACTCCAAATTGAGCCAAATCGTATGGCCACTGGGCGTAGCGAAAGTGCAACAACCGTGACAAAGTTGCGAAGAAGGCAGGCAACTGAAAAAAAAACGCGTAGGCAGGCTACGTCCAAAGCCTGGCTGTGGAGCTGTCTAGTCTGCAGCTGGTCACGGAAGAAAACAGCGCCTAGTTCTGTCTCGTGCAGTGTTTGTCATGCCGATTGGCCCGAAAGATTATGTCGGTGCCCGCGAAACCACCTTCATCGAGCTTCTCCACAAGCTCGCCCGCGAAACACTTATCTGGGCGCCTGCGATCCTCATGGTCAAGCCCTCCTACCCGTGACAAGGCTGGCTTCGTGCTACAAATGCGCCATTAAGGAACACTACACAGAGCTCCGTGACTCCTGTCAGACATTCCCCAAACCCCGCCCTCAACTGAGCGTCGCCCAGAGTCATTTTCTCCGCAAGCTTAAACACCAACACCCTTCTTACCCCACCTCACCTGCATCTCCTTCGCACGTTGCCCGACCCATCCTGCCCCAGGTGCCCCTCACCCTAAGCCAATTTGGATCCAGAAAGGTTAAAACTGCGCAAAATACGAGGACTATGCAACGAGGAACACACAAAACACCACGGGTTCCTCGTTGCTTATGTCCCCGTCTTTTGCGCAGTTTTAACCTGCCAGTCTTAAAATGCACTGTCGCATCGAGGTTTGGGACAAACTGCGACATTTCGAACTTGTAACGCGGTAGCGTTAAATTGGCCCTGTTCACCAGGAAATCTGCGGTGTCGGCGTGATCCAGCATGGTTCTGGCAGGTGGTCCCCAGAGAGCAACCTGGGAGGCAGGTGGGCGATCTAGATTATGTGACCTTGCGGAGTCATCACAACCAACCCACCGGATAGCGAGCAAACCGCCCACCGTGGCAGGCGGCAGTTAATGATTGGTTGGTCGCTCGAGGAAAGCAACCAGACGCATAAAGCCCACCGCTGGAAGTACCTGCCATTGCAGGGCTGTGCCGCATCGCTTAAACGCTGCACCGCTGCACCAGGAGTAGTATGAGGACTCCAAGGGATGTATGAATGTAAAGTAGAGGATGACCTTCTGCATGTATCGGAATTAATCCACTGCGCTATTGCGTCATCCCCTTAAAGGGGCCCAGAAACACACTTAGTTGACTGTTTTGCCCGCTGATCGCATACAGTGAGTTACAATGGTGGTATTAGCGTCGGTAATACCGCATATATTCCGTTTTTTAATATTTTAATGTCCTCCCAAAAACAAATTCATGGCTCTGATGGTGTCCCCACACAGTGGCGGGTTTTAGCAGCGGATATGACATCACCTGGCGCGAGCTTGATGATTAGACAAACAGTAAATATACTGCAAATTGTGTGAATAAATAGAGACACATTTTGTCACCTGTCTGCGTTTTATATTAGATCAACAAAAACAACTTGTTTGTCTTAGATAAAAGCCCTGCACAGCAAGTAAAATAAAAATACACCACCAGGGGCTCTGGCATGGAAACGACGCTGCCAGTCTCAGCAAGAACGAGTTACAGAGAGCAGGCAACCATGGAGTACAAACTTCCGCGACGTGCTCTGGCAGGCTGTTTTGATTGGCGGCGCCAGGTGCCGTCATTGGGAGAGCGAAATAGGAGTGGGAAGACCCGCCAAAATCGAGTTGAGGGCAGCGTTTTGTTTGCTTCTATTTTGAAATTTCTTCATTTAATAACTCCCGTTCCTGAGCATCGATTCCTGTAATTCTTTTTAAGTCAGCACCTGTGTGACATAAAGAATCCACCTGAAGTATTGCCGGTATCCCCCCAAGCAGTGTTTCGCAGCCCCTTTAAGGCGGAGCTTAAGTTGCCCTCTCCATTTTTTTTCTGCATCATTATATTTTACACTGTTCCGCTTCTGCTGGACGTTTCACATATACTGAGCGGTACGGCAGGATGGCAGCACATAATTCTGTGCTGCCATCCACGTTGCCATCCAATGGCAGACATCCACGTTGACGAAACCGTCCTTACAGAACTACGACCGTAGTGTTGCGAATGCAATATGTTGGCTGCCCTCATCTGCGCCCCCTTAGGCATTCTGTATCACCTGAATTTATTGGGTAACGTCTTAATGTCCCGACTGTAAAGCCAAGTTCTTGCACAACCGAACTCTGCCTTGATGAAAAACATACCGCAACTCTGCGTACAAAGATGCGACCAGTTTGAGAGGGAACATTGCCCTCTCAATCCGCGAAGTGGTAATGCGGATTGTGGGGTTTTAACGTCTCGAAGCGACTCAGACTATGAGGGACGCCGTAGTGGAGGGCTCCAGACTAATTTAGATTACCTGATGTTCTTTAACGTGCTCCAAATAGCACAGCACACAGGCGTTTTTGTATAAATACGACCGCCACGGCCTGAGTCGAACCCGCAACCTGAACACAAAAGCCACTGCGGAGGGTTAAAAAGGGGTAATGCGTCCAGAGGAAAGCCACTGAGAAGAAAAAAACAGATATTACATACATGGCAATAATACATGACCAGTAATCGTTGGTCACGTGCTTTTAATTGCTTAAACGGTTCAAGTTCAAAGGGTCACGACACCGTACAGGTTTCAGTGGCGAAGCAAAGCAACGGCACACGGACACAGAGAGGACGTTCCTCTCTCTCTTTCGCTTTTTTATACATTTATATGACAGGCCAGAATACCGACCTCTAGTGTTTATATCACCCCCAAAACACTCGCTCTCGCATTCAGGCGAGCCTGGTTACGCGTCGCGCTTTTTATGGCGGGTCGGTCTGGCCCGACGGGGTCAGCCCACGACGGGGATCGATTCGGCCGGGTTTCCACAACAGTTCCCCGAAGCGCCCGGAGACGGTCCCAACACGAGCGCGCGTGTGTGTCGGGGAAGGAGGGGGTTCTGCATACATGCGCCGCGCGCACACATGCACCTACGAAGTCGGAGTGAAAACCAAAGGGACAAAAACGCGACCTTTCGTAGGACACGATGTACACGTTCAGCCGTTGCGTCCCGGTTCGCCCGGACAACTAATTTTTCATTTGATTACTTTTCTTTCTTCCGATCCGGTCGGGGAATACCCTGTCGGAAGATGGCCGGTGTTTTACTGAGCGCCAGCTGCGTCGACCTTGAGTAGGAAGGATGCACAAGGTTGCGCTGTAGCTAGGCGCCTCTTGCAGGGCTCGCTTTTGTCTCAAACGTAACGGACTGCAACACCGGGCGACTGAGTCACCTGCCTGGCTGACTTTGTAATTATGAAGTCTCTGATGATGGAATTGGCGCTCCTCTCACGCACGCAATTGCCGTCAAAATTGTGTCAGCAAGTGACTCTACGCACGTCGGCGCTGTCAAGCCTTACGAAACCACGTGCTCAACAGTAATCCAGACTTTTTTTTTTTATTCAACAAGGCACTGTTAGAAAGCCCGGTAGAAAAAATATCCGTCAAAAATCCTTCCTGACGGTGTTCTTCAAAGTACTACAAGCAAGCTCGCGAATCCTTGCCAGGACAAATGCTGCGAGTTTCGTTCACATGTGTGCGTCGTCGAGGGTAATTAAGCGATAGTGGTCGGTTAACTATACTTATCTTGACTAGCCCGTCATTGGGCTTTAATCTGTACAAAAAGAAATATGGAGAAAATTTTTCAGCGTTGTTAAGCGAACGAGACGTCAGCTCGATTACTGTAAAGAGACGTGTGACCAGGTTTTCTAATGTGTGTCGTCTAACACAGTTAAACTATGGCGCCTGCTTCAGGTGCCTGCCTTATCGTCCACTGAATAGTTGTAACCTTTCAAACATTCTGAGAAAAATCTCTTTCGGCGTTGTTTTTTGCACTATGCGTTGGCTATGCAACTGACAAAACATACGCAGAGAGTTGTGCGAAAACTATAGCGTATTTAAGCGATAGAGCTCGTTTTACAGCCCGCCTTATCACGTCCGTTCATGCGCTGTTTTCGAGATAAGGTGTCCCGACTGGCCCAACTGCGTAACTCGACGCGGTTTAGGCCATTCTTTGAATGGAAGCTATGGCGCTCTGCTAATGAGCTCGGGGTTGCGACTTAGAACCCAGCCGCATTTCGATATAGGCGAAATCGAAAAAAAATGCGGTATCTTCTATACTGAAATTTCGGTGAGCATTAAAGAACCCCAAGTAGACTGAACTAGTGCGGGACCCTTCACTGCTTCATACCTCATAGCTCCAGTATCGGCTTTCTTTTTTTAAAAAAAAAAAAAGATAAATCCACTGATTATTATTGCTACTACGAGACATGTCCTGGCAATTATTTCCTCTTATCAGTTAGAGCGCATTTGATTTTACAGATGACGGTCAGTGTGAAATTGCGAACCTTCATCCTTCGTAATTTCGTAATTGGGGGGGGGGGGGGGGGGGGGGGGGTATTCGAAGAAAGTTAAGGCGCAGAAACTCATTAACTTGTCGACTCCAGAACAACGCCAGGACGAAAAATATGGGAGAGGGGATGAAGGGAAGCGGAAAGAAAGGGTTTGCGTAGTCAAGTGCTCTGGATTGATATTGACCACCTGTGGCTGAGCCGCTTTGTTCATGCCGCGAAATTCGCCAATATGCGCTGAGTTGATCGACGATGCCAGAGCACAGGTGGCGTTCGAGTGGAGATATAGCACTGTCTCTGGCTTACCATGAGCGGCTTGACCGTGGCTACCAGGGGCGCCGTCATTAAAGCCCGGCGCCATATTCCAGTCCTGGCGTTTTCGCGCGGTCCGCCTCCGCGGTCGCAGGGGAATCTCGAGGAGCGGTCTGGCGGCTCGGCCGGTATCACGACCGCGCGCAGAGCGCCAAGGCGACGGCAGGAACGCATGTTCTTGATACGTCGGAGACGGTAGATGTCCGCCGCAGCACCCATTCAACGTGCGGCCGCAGACCGCCGCAAGCGTCTGATGCGTCGTCGCCGGCGACGTCGACGCGGGGTACGTCGGCGTGCCACTTCGATAGTCGCCCAGTCCGTTTAAGCCAAGACGAGTCGAGGCGAGACGACAACGCCAAGCACCGGAGGAAGGCAGCACGCAAGTACAAAGTGAGGCGAGGAGACCGGGATCGGTGGACGGGAGCCCAACACTGGCTTCACTTTCAAAAGAGGAATCAAGATCTCCGTGTGTAGTAGAACCGCACCGGTCGAGGTCCGCACGACGACTCCACGACGATAAGCGCGCGCCGGCGCGCCCGGGAAGAACACGTTCATTCACGTGCGCCGTTTTCTTGGCGCGCTACACAACGCGAAAGTACCGGCGAAGAAGAAGCGGAAGGGGGGAAAGGGCAAGGCCGGAACGGTCAGGAAGGAAAGGGAACGGAGTGGCGGGGAAAGGACAAACGTCTCAGCGGTACGGGCGGACACTCGCGGGCAAGGGGAGCGACGCACGAACAAAGAAAAGCAAACGGGCGCAATGACGGCGACGGGGAACGCGCTTTCTCGTCCAAGCACACAACAGGAGTCGGCGGCGCCCCTCTTCTGTTCACTGCGGAAGAGCGGGACGTGCACAGACCGCGTTCAGACACGACGCGACATGACCCCGCGAAGGAATTTCGAAGAGCACCCGCCCAAAAACGCACGGAGGTCGGTCAATGCAGCGAAGCGCCGCTCGATAAACGGGCTCGGAGTAACCGCTACCGAAGTTCTCCGCTTGCTTGAGGCTCAAGCGTGACTTCTTTCTACCAGCCACAGTCCGTCGGAGTAGCCGTCGCTTCTTCCGCGAGTGCGATGAGTGAGTGCTGCAGGCTCGTCGGAAAACTTCCAGGGCACCCGAGGCGAGCGTTAAGGGAGCGCGCGCGGCTATCTGGATTGCATGTTTGGAGAGCGTCCAGTTCTAATGGCACGTTCGTCGCCGCAAGCCGCCTAATAGCCGCCCTTTTGCGCCGGCCTCAACGGGCTCGCAGAGGAGAAAGATGCCTAGGTTGGCCCGATCCAGAAAATACACGCAAAAAAAAGAGGACCCTGTAGTACGTGACACACCGCAATTTTATCGCTGGGGAATTCCATCCAAAGAACGGCGGAGATCGCTTCGATTGGTGCCCTTAGGATGTTCGATGGTGCGGAATGATAAAACGGGGTGCCGATGGCATAACAATGGGGAGTTGGGCGACGAGGAAGCTCTTCAAGAAAATATACAAGTGATCCGTTATCTCGCCGGCCTTATTTAATAAAGCTGCCGAGTTTTTTACTTCTTTGTTTCTCGCTAAGGGCGCCCGCAGAGATACTTGTTATTATGTCGCGCAGCTCGCTGCCTTTAAGGCAGAATTGCGTTTATAAGCGAAATTTTATTACCAAAATTACGCTACCTGAAAAAGTAAAGTAGTGTTGACTGTATATAGTCATCTTTAGAGGCAAAGAAAGCAGAAAGTTCCCTGCCCTTTGAGTTCAATATTTTCGGATCATGACTCACTCCGTTAGCACAGCGTTTTTTAAAGAACTGAATCTCCGTGGCCATCTAACACAAAAATTGTTAGTTTTTTTTTTATTTTGTCAAGAATAAGTCGCTCCAGTACTGTGTTATTAAACTGTTTACTGGGTAGAGCTATAAATTTGCGCTAAAGCACCTTGAAACCACCAGTAATAAAGCAAAATGTGCTATTCGAAGCGAAAACGTTACAACACGACGACAGTTTATTCGGGCTTTCAACAGTTTCTCTTCAAAAGCATCTCGACTGACTCATTTCAAGTTTTTGTACACTAGGAGATTAATCTTTGTTGACTATAATCTGTACTTAGTAAGTTCTGAATAAATACTACCGCAGTTGCCCGTTATTCTGCGCACATTAAAGGCATACTCACGACGGCTCCATCTAATTATTGTTTTTTTTATTTGTTAAATAATCGACTTCACGCCTCATACTGGCAATGCTGATGTTTGCCCGGCAGCGAAAAACGCATTTGTTGCTGTGAAAATCGGGCCCAGAATGCTCCCACCACTCAATCAAATTCGTTGCACCTACACCGAAAAAGGCTCCGTGATCACCGTTAGGAAATAAGTGGAGCTTCAGAGATCCGTGACCCCCCAGAAAAACTAGCGACACTTCAATTATATTTCTTGGTCTTCTCCAGTTTATAAAATCTTCCACTTCTCAGTGAAATTAGCTTTTTTTTGTCGTTAAAATTTGGTAATTCATCGACACAGGCCAAATTAAATTTGTCCTCGGCGTCCCATTAAAAAGAAATGCCATGGTCAGCTCAGAACGCATCGTCTGTGCCACCTAGTAGGAGAATATGCTCTGGGAAACATTCACGCTGGCACGCTAGAATACGTGTATTATCAGCATGAAATGAAAAGCGAAGAAGAGAATTGAACCACGAATAGCAAAATAGGAAGCTCTTAGCCAGGAGAAGCTCAGTACTAGCTAGCGAAGGGCAATTTCACTTCGAAGGCGCGAAGACTCTCCTTCAAAAGTGTTAATCAATATCGCTTGTATTTGATCTCGAGGATCTATTATGTTGGTATTTTTGCGTTGTCTTTTCAGTTTTCTTGTTGGCGTTTCATTCGTTGCTGATAATACACTCTGCTCACACGCGTTCTATACGAAAACACCCATCGAAAGGAGCTCCAAAACTGTCATCAAAATTGCTCTAGTTAACAGCATGTAGTAATGAACTTTATTGCCCAAATGAGCGGGCGAGAGTCTCATGAGGTTTATCAAACAACTTCTCAGCCACGCTGTAAAAATCAGCCACGTCACGTTCCTCTGTCAAAACGTATAGTGCAGGTTTGGAAGGAACGCGGATCTAAAGGGACTTTTTCGACGGAGGGGAGGAAGGGGGGGGGGGAACTCAGTTATCTTAGCGGTTTTTCCACGGCCGCTTCTCGAGTGTGTTGACTGCGCCTGTGGCGGTGACCTTTCGGACTGCTTAGCAAGGACAGCCGGTCAGTGATCGCACACAGACGGACCAGCGGCGCGGATAGGTTGCTTCAGAGCACATTCGAAGTAAGGGGCGCCATTTTTCAGTTGTTGCTCAGTGGTTTCTCATCACAGCGGTTTCAATAAACCCCATAGGAACGATGTATCGAAATCCGCCCCTCTACTGCAGGTCAGAACACGGAGGTTAGTGACTGCCACGCCGCCTGAGTAATTTAGGCGAACTGTGTAGGGTTAACACTGAAAAGTTACCAGTCGTTGTTGGCTTTCAAGCTCACAGGGGGCACCACAATCTGCCAGCCAATAGAGACTAACCGATGGTTTTGGGTGAAGTTTTATTTCGAGTTTCGTAACTGATGAAGGAATAAAGGACTCTGATTACTCATTTTCGAGTGAGAAAAAAAAAGGGAACATTTGCTATCGAAGAACCCGCCATATTTGAATCGTATATGGATATTAGAAATTAATAGGGAAGTCAAGCGAGATAATGTTAAAACAGTAATATTTACAAATACGCATAAATACAGTCACAGTCAGAAGTTTCTAGGCGAAATATTGGGTTAACTTTGAGCCATGTAGTAGGCAACCTGTCTGTAGTAGACGTCTCCTCTTTCAGAGATTTGCAGAGCTTGGGTTACAGCAGCAACACCACGACCAAGAAGCCGCCTTAGTGGCCCAAGAACTTTTGACCAAGACTGTATATAGAACAGTCAATAATCGCATGGGTTCAGTTTTTCAGTGTTGCCAAGCCCGTGCAGTATTCCGCATAAACAATCGTGCCTGTGACGTAACTCGAAAAGGCGGCGGAGATGACGCACGGGTGCTTATCGTTTATTCTCGGACGGACGCCGTGATACATCGCATTCTGACACGTGGACTCGCGTTATCAGACTGGCTTGCTGAAGATGGCACTGGCTAGGCTGCATTCACTTCAGTGGCACTGAGCTTCACCTTGTATGTTTAAGCATCCCCGGCGCGAGAAAACCATTCTCTGTAGGTTGCGAGCACCTTCGCTTTTAAGACGAAAGCCTTTCATGGCTCGTGACTCGCCAGCGTTTGCGTCCGCCCGTGCGTCCGGGGCATCTGTCAATCATCAGTATGATAGTAAGAATGGTTAATGGTTACGTAAAAAGTCAGTAATGATAGTTAATGGTGTAGTAGTAGATGTATGACAAGTAGTTAACGATAATTAATTAATAAGTCGGTGATAAGTAATTACGAAATGGTTTGGTTTGGTTTATGGGGTTTAACGTCCCAAAGTGACTCAGGCTATGAGAGACGCCGTAGTGGAGGGCTCCGGGAATTTCGACCACCTGGGGTTCTTTAACGTGCACTGACATCGCACAGTACACGGGCCTCTCGAATTTCTCCTCCAAAGAAATTCTAGCCGCCGCGGCCGGGATCGAACCCGCGTCTTTTGGGTCAGCAGCCGAGCACCATAACCACTGAGCCACCGCGGCGGCAGTAATTACGAAATTATGATTAGTTAATAGTAATTAGTAAACGCGCACAGTGCGCATGGCAGCGACAGAGGCGGTTAAAGGCTTTCGCCTCTGCGCACTTTAGGTCGTCAAAGTGCCCCTCGGAATTTTTTTGCATTGGAGTGAGCACTGGTTGTTCCAGTGACGGTAATCCAGCTGCAGGCTTCGAATTAAGTTAAACTAAAAACTAAAGAAGGAGGTGCCAGAAAAGCCACGCGGGGATTTTGGGTCGCCGGATTTTTAACACTCCAAGGAAATGACACGTGGTACTTCAGACGGGAAAAGTGTCAACAGGGAAACATACTCACTACCCTGAATTCAACAGTGTCTTCAGCTGTGGGCATAAGCAACGTAGAAAACTGCGGAACTGAGTGGAAAACCCTCGAACTAGTAGAGAGTACTATGTAACGAAGCCTTGTTTAAGGTCTAATACATTGCTTTGCATTTGTGATAGCATTGTCTGAAGACAGAGGGTGCTTAGGAACGCAGGGCGGTGAATTTCGCGTTAATACAGCACTTCTGCCGTTTCGCAGTCTGATGGCATATGATTCGTGGCAAGCAAAATTGTCGCGACGCTCTAAACCATTTAATTTGAAATTCGCTCCATTCGAAGCCTGTAATGGTTGCAAAATTAAATTACAGGTCAACCTAGCTCGAACTAGAGGCTTTGTTCAGAATACACGCCAAGTGCCATCTATATATATATATATCTAAAAGGAAAACAACCAGAGAGAGAGAAAAAGGCGAGTGGCGCTAGACAGTGCTACACCAGCGAAGTCATGTCAGGTCATAAAATACTCTAATCCTCAGTCGGAAATGTCGTCTGGCCACCGGCACACATGAAGCTACCAGGTTACAGGTACCAGGCTCTGTGATTATCATTAAAAGGGCAAATTTGACAATTCGGACGCGTGGAGACATGCTATTGCAACGTGCTGCAAGATCAGTATAAGAAGTAAACATAATCGCAAGACTTAGCGGCTCACAGAAATAAGCGTATACTCTGGTCAAAGGACTTGCTTTCAAAGGATTACATATTCCCGACTTCAAGCGCAAAATGTAATGATTCGGGGTAATTGAAAGAAAAAAAGGTTAAGCCCAGTGGATGCGAAGCATGTTAAGCAGCTGCCTCAGTGTGGATGGGGCTAAGTAACGGAGACGTGGTTTTAGGTTAATCGTCGTACTTTATTCTTTGCAGCCCGACAAACACTCTTATGGTCCGTAAATCTGCAGCCGGTGTGACGTCATCACGTTACGTCATGTCACGTGACCTACTTGAAGGTCACTTGAAGCTCAATGGTGGCCACCGCCGGGAGGCGACCGACGGCGCGATATGAGGCCCCATCTGCAGCCGGTGTGATATCATCACGTGACGTCATGTCACGTGACCCCACTTCAGGGTCAATGGTGGCCACCGCCGGGCAACGCGCGAAGGCCCGAAACCTACGTTAATATGCTTCGCATAAAAAAACAGAATTCTGCTGTATAGCAAATCTCCCGCCGCTTGTGTGCTCATATAAGTACACTCGCCGCAACAACTGTTCCCTGCGGCAGAAAACGATTGGTTGCGTGTGCAAAAAGTTGTCATCTAAAAACTGCCTTTCATGAGTCATTGTAGAAAACGTACATTCTTTGCGGGTATGGTCAGTAACCGCCGGATGTGACAAATCTTTCTGATTCCTGGGCATGGGTTCGCAGGCAATGCTTGTTAGCGACGCTCAAATAAACGGCTGCCGCGAAAGATGACCACGAATGTGTGCTGTATATCGCATCAAATACAGTGTTTGAAAGATAACTGAAGCATTTCTTTCCCTTTGGGGGAAGCGTGCGTGTACTTTTCTCGTAAATGAGGGGCCTGAAGCGATTGCTAGGGCGTGCGCAGCGTACCGCCCTAATAAAATCCCCTCACGGCAGCCACGAAATAAATTACCAGGGGCACTTAACTAACTTATGTGCGAGCAATGCGAAAGCACCTAATTCTATTCCAATTATACTATAATTCTATGCCAATTCCAGTCCAGTCCATTTCTAATCAAATTCTATTCTATTCGTTTGTTGTTAGGGAAGTTGTAAGTACTGGTACTGACTATTACTGGTTAGCATTTCACATTTCTCCAGCCATCTAATGCCTTCGCATTAAAAATACGTTGGAAATCAACCGCGAAGCAAAGCTCTTTCAGTAGACAGCTACGACAAAGGACGCCAACATATCTTTAAATCACATCCAAATAACAAAACGCTCTCTCTTTCTAGATGACTTTCCACTATTTCAGTATGCGCCCCGACGCGGTGGCTCAGTGGTTACGGTGCTCGGCTGCTGACCCGAAAGACGCGGGTTCGATCCCGGCCACGGCGGCCGAATTTCGATGAAGGCGAAATGCTAGAGGCCCGTGTACTGTGCGATGTGAGAGAGAGAGAGAGAAAAGGACGGAAAGGCAGGGAGGTTAACCAGGCGATGCCCAGTTGGCTACCCTACACTTGGGGAGGGGAACAAAGGGAAAAAAAAGGAAAAAGAGCGGCAAGGAAATGAGTTGTCTAAGTGTCCAGCGACCACTATGTTACAGAGACAGAGGGCGCGCACTGAAAACTTAAAGATTATAGGCGGGAATGCAACCCCGAGTGTGAGTGCACGTGAAAGACCCCAGGTGGTCGAAATTTCCGGAGCCCTTCACTACGGCGTTTCTCATAGCCTAAGTCGCTTCAGGACGTTAAACCCCAGTAAACCAAACCAAACTATTTAAGTATGCGCGCAGGAAGTCCTCGCTACGAGTTCCTCTGCCTATCATAGGGTCGGCGCAGTTTCTGTACGTAAACTTCGCACTTTCCTATAGAAGCCTTTTTAGGGTTAAAAGTATGCTCTAATTAAAGCAAATAAATAAATAAATATTTGTACTTACGCATATGCAGTTTGACTTTCTTTAACCTTTGCAGCCTTAGCAAAAAATGAAGATGTGCAGGCTGATGCTCTTTTTACAGTGTGTATGTCTAGCTCGGACGACGCAAAGAAACAGTGGTCGCGGTTATATGATTAGTTAGCGAAATTTTGTTAATTACTTTTTATTATTGATCTCAAAATGTTTGTTACAACCGGAGTCTGAAGGCTGCGATGATTAGTGCTAATCCAGTTTACGTAACTTGTCAAAACTTGGAAAACTACAATAGGTCGTGAGATATCCATCGAAAAGCTCTCCGCTTTTCCAACCCTATTCCGAAATTATAGCGCGCAGAAGGCGTCGGAGGTTCCGATGTGGAGATGTATAATTTCAGGAAATTTTGAGCACCAAAAAAAAAAAAACGAAACAGAGAAAGCGTCTCTGAAATATTGGAAAAATACTCAAAACAAGAATAATCTCACGATTTTTTTGCCAGCCACGCCCAATGTTTGACAATAAGAAGGCACGTTTACGATTTCTTGTTGACCTTCAATATTTCCTCTTACTTTGGCTTCCTAAATACTACTGTTTGCTGGTCCATAGGACATTGGGTCACCTGCTCAATTTGAACAAGGCGGCGATTCAAGGATTTCCCCTGATTACGGTAGCTCCAGAAGCCAATCTAACGTAGTTTTGAGACCCGAAAGTGTGCGACAGCTGACAGTTATCTTAATCATAACATAATACAACTTAATCATGATACTGCAACGGCTAACACGAATGAAGACGACGTAAATGAAGTCTCTTGGTGGAGCACTTGGTCTCTGCCTGGATGCACCTTGACCAATCCCCCGCCGTGGGTATGTGCCATTAGGCCTGAGGACATCATCATCATCGTCTTTGCCTTGTTCTGCCCTAAGCTATTTCGGTGCCCTGTGTGCTGCGCGTTCTACACTGGATGAGAGCACTTTTCCGAGTATCTTTCTGACACAGCCAGCCATCGGGCTCTCTGAGTCGACCGGAATAACGATTCATTATACTTCCTAAGGGGTACTAGACTGTGCCCCTGATTTTTTCCAACCTTCCGTGCCTCGGGGAAAAACAAATCCAAAGTTCTGTTTTTAAGGCGAAAGCCTTTAATGGCTCATACTGTCGTCCGTTAACAAAGCGTGTCACACGCGTTTAACTCGGGAACTCAAAAAAGATAGAAGAAAATCAATGGTTGCTTCTGATAGAGGAGGAAAAAATGAACCTACAAGCCAGGTTTGAAGACTGTAGGTTAATTAGTTATTTAACTATAGGCAAAAATGTCGCAATTACGTGGAAATAGCGCGGATGCCGATATAGCCATGGGAACGGTGTGACGTCACATACACTGGAAGTCGTCACGGCATATTGAAAATTGTCACAGAATGGTCGGAAAAACGTCGGATTTGTGTCAAATTAGATGCAATTAGGTGCAATTAAGCGTATTTAACACTTAATATCGCCGAAAGATGTACAATTTGGGTATCGATATAGCCACGGGAACGGCGTGACGTCACATCCACCGGAAGTCGTCATAGTGTCCTCGGCTTTCGCCTCTCAACTCTTCAGTTGCGAAAGTGTCCACGCAATCTTTTTTTTTTCTTCGATCCCCCAACCCTATCCCGCTCCCGATAATGAGCGACGAACTGGGAACTCGTGACCAACCTTTCTCACGATAGCACACCCGCACTGCGGCGCTTGCACCTGTAATTGCGACAATTTTGAGCGGTATTGCCAATTCTAGCCTGGGCAACGCGCACAATAAGATATTGCGCTGCTCTGTGAAGATCATCGGGGCGCTTTCGGCCGCCTTTAGTAAGTATAGACTGCGTTATCTCCAGGCCAACCCATCAGCGACCTTTGCTGGGAAATGAAATCTAAGCGCGCGCAGCCCACTCAAGTGGGCATGCCATCACAATCTTGTGACACGCATCTTGTGTGCAACACTCAGTAAAGGCACTGCCCATCGTTTTCATTTCAAGCAACGACATAAAGGTTAACGAAAACACCCTCCTGTGCACGAAAGCAGCACGTAATGTGTAAGTGTGTACACCACGCGAGCTTCGACTATACTACTTCACAGGGCAAAGTTTTCGGCGTTGTCGATACACAGGAGTGAGAAAACTGATGTGCCTGCAGATTAAAACGGGTTACCCTTTGGCTGTCTGGACATCACCAGGCGCCGCCGTGACGTCGCGGTAAGATGCACTTTAGTCGAAGCTCGCATCCCTCACCCACGCCCGTGGATGCAGAGAGTGAAAGAGAACTCGCAGCGCATGCGCGTTTGGCTTCCCTAGCTAGCAAGGTGCAAGTGAGGAAAAGCAGGGTGGGGGGGGGGGGGGGGGGGGGGGGGGTGGACAGGGGAACCCTCAGCGCATACGCATTCGGCTGTTCTAGCAGGAAGCTAGTGCAGGAAAGCACCATGGAAGGGGAACTAGCAGAGCCGGCGCATTGCATACAGGAAATGTCGCGCGACTGCAAACCTGCACCAGGAATGAAAGACTCCCCAAGGGGGTTTCGAACCAAGGCCAGCTCGAACAGATCAGTTTCGCTGGCCACTTCCATAGAGTAGTACGCCATCACCGCAGCGCAACACCCCGCGCGTTAAACTGCCATTCTCTCGCACTGGGTTTGGGTATCGCCGTGCCTACCCAAACCTACGTATGTTAGTGCGGGTGTACCTACGTATGTTACGTATGCGTACAAGCGTGGGCAGAGAGGTGAGAAAGAGAGAGGGAGGTGTAGGAGCGAATTACGGGGTGTGTTATGAGCACTTTATTGTTATCCGCTTACCAGCGTCGTAAACGCCATCCGGCCCCAGCATCATATATTGGACCACACCCTTCAACGACGAATAGTTCCGCGTCACATGAAATGCAAACATGTGACACGCCATTGTTCCGCGCGCTTTCGCGTTACGTAACCCCCAACGCGTGCTCCAAGCGAAGAGCAACTAAGAGCGTTACTTTGGAGAATATGCGGGGTTTCTGTGCTGCGCTGTGCACAAGAGCTCATACATGTGATAGCATTTAGGTTCTCTTTTTTTCGCAATACGATGCACTGTGCAGAAGAGCCCACAAACGCGAAAGCATTCTGACTCTTTTCTTGGCAATAGAACTCAGCGCTGTGCCAGAGCCCGTACATGCGAAGACATTCAGGTTCTCTTCATCGCAATACGCTGCGCTGTACAGAACAGCCCATATTCGCGAACTTCATTCAGGTTCTCTTCTCGAAAGTACGCTGCAATGTGCAGAAGAACTCATGCACACAAAAGCATTCATGTTCTATTCTTGGCAATGTGCTGCGCTGTGAGAAAGCCCACACACGTAATAGCATTCAGGTTCCTTTCTTCTACGCAATACGCTGCACTTGATCCGCCCGATTATTCCAAGAGCCAAGGAAGCCCGCGACGAGAGTACGTGAACGAAAATGGCTCGCGGGCCGATCGTTTGTGCCGCTTCGTTGCTTTTCTTCCCGTATTCGAGCGGAAAACAGCAACGGCAGGAAAGGGAGCTTCTCGCGAAAAAATTTCCATTTACGGCAATGAGGAACACCACCGTCACACTGACTCACGGTTGTCTAGACAACCGTGAGCCAGTATGTTTCCGTGGATGCTTTTTGTTTTGTTTTATTTCCTGTCGCGCGCACTACGCGCACGTGACAGGAGCGCGTTGAATAATTTGGAGAGAGAAAGCATTTACTTTTAAATAGTGAAGAGATGGACTGCAGTCGTGGAGTGGCTACTTTATAGCTTTGTCGCTAATCAAATCAAATCAAGTTTACGCTCAACATTAGTACAATGTTGGCGGCGACTTACCAGGCAAAAAGCTGTGAACACAGCTTGACTAGGCCAGGGAGCCATTTTGGCATTAGGGACCATACATAGACAGTACAGTGGTTCAAATTCAAGTGAAAATTACGACATAATACATGCGCTCCGTTCATCAACATCAGCATAATAAAGGAGTTAATATTCTATGACAGGTGGCTCAGTGGTTATGGCGCTCGGTTGCTGACCTGTAAGAAGCGGGTTTGATCCCGGCCACGGCGGTCTAATTTCTATCGATGCGAAATTCTAGAGGCCCGCGTCCTGTGCGATGTCAGTGCACGTTAAAGAACCCCAGGAGGTCGAAATTTCCGGCGTCCTGCACTACGGCGTCCCTCATAGCCTGAGTCGCTTTGGGACGCTAAACTAAACTAAACTAAACTAAACTAAGCGAAACTGGACTCAAACTACTAATAGTAATCTTCAATAATAGGCCATCGTGGCAGACGAAGAAGAGAGGAATGGCGGTGGTTTAGGATGTACGGTGTGTTTTCTCTGTCTACTTGTCTTGCCCTGAATGTCGCATTCCAGTTTGTATTTTGCCGCAAAAGCGATTTCTCTAATGGCATGAGAAAGAAGTCAGGATAGATTCGTGATCCCGGTACGATCTAAATGATTGTTTACTTGTTGCAGAAGTATTTCCGAATCCCAAATCTCTTTTAGTAGCTAGCGCATATAAGCAGGGCCTCCGTGTTCGTCAAATGCACGCCAGGATCATTCTCAGTCCTTCCTAATGACCTAGGATCATCACTGTTGTTGTTTATTCGTTCCCTTAAAAACTAATCTTAGTTTTTTTCATAATAAGCCTTCCGAACATCACCTCATGTTAGCTTTTACCATATACTTTGTTTTTATTACCCATAAGAAAAACTGAGCGCCAAAACTTCGACGCCAAACGTTTTATCCCCACTGAAAAAACAATGCACTCAACATGAACGACTACGAGTTCATTTCCTCTAAAAGTACGTGCCGAGCGCTTATCTTTCATAAACGTATCTTTTCCTGATTCCTGCACTATCGCTTTTATCAGGGTTCACCTCATACCTCACAAACCATTCTCATCATACTCGGAATAGTATCTTGTTTGGGTAGTTAATATACGTACCCCATAAGTTAAGCACTGCCCATCCGCGCACAGCGCGAGAGGAATGGAAAAATTCAGAGACGACACAGGGGTGGACAAAACGGTACGGCTGAGCAGAACATTGATGTGTATGGTAGGTAGGTATAGTAGGTAGGTCAGTGGGCTGAGTGACGCCGTATTGGAAACATCTTTAAATTACTTTCGACTGCCTGTAGTTCTTTAACGCGCACTGACATCATACAGCGCAGGGGTAATTTTGTATTTAGCTCTGACTGAATGCGGCGGAATGCTGTTGTCTATTCGATCCCGCTACCTTGGGTGAGCAACCGAACTCCGTGATCAGTGAGCCACCGTAATTGGTATTGATTTAAATACATGTGCTGCCCCTTCGTTACTTAATAAACAAGCACATCGATTAAATCTGTGTGCTGATCCGAAATACTGAGTGCTCATTGTCATCTGCGTTTTACAATATTTCTTACGATTTCCAGCATGTGGCTCTGCAAAGTGCTTTCTGAATGCTCGAGGGCACTGGGCGCAAAAGTAAACGCTAAGGAATCGCGATTACAAGTATATACTCGGCAGGAGGAGGTATCAGTGCGTCGGATTCGGGCAGGGGCGGCTCTGACCTCATCTGTCCGTCATCGGTGGCGTGATAAATATCTGCCAGCAACTGACAGGTGCCCTCACTGCGGCGCTGCACCGGACAATTGTGATGTGCGGCATCTGCGACGGCTCCTATTAGAAAACGGCTTCTCAGGGAGGTGGGCCAGAGGTGGAACCGCGCGAAGGTGACTATTTGAAGTGGACTATGAATAATCAGTTCACCAGCAGCCTATGCGACTACCTCGCCGAAACTGGCCTCCACCTCTTCTTTTAACTTTCTACATCCAACATTCCACTCCCTCCCTATCTCAACCTATGCCTCAGAGTAAAAAAAAAAGCATATAGCATTGAGAAATGAGCATAAGTTCGGTTTGTCGGCAGTAATCAAAATATATTTCTCAAATATGGATATTGCTATCAATGAAGACATACAATTTTGCAGCCGTGTGTGGAACAGTTCCTTCTTTATGACCTTTCTTCACGGTCCGTACTAGGGATCCCTATGCATTCATAATCTAGCAACAACTTTTGAGTCACGGATATTTTAGTCGTATGCACGCTCGGAAGAACGCAAATTTAAATCAAAATTACGAATAATCTCATCGCGAAGACTGAGAAACTTGCGACTTGCGAAACTGATCTAGACAAAGCAACCTACACGTAAGACGCTGCTCACAGCGCCCCTACTGAAGCAACATTCCTGAAAAGATCACTACGTGAAAGCGTATGAGTGCATTCTTTAACTTCTATGTGCAGTTAGGCTGCAGGACTGATGCATTCTTATTCCTTGCATTCTGATGCCTTGAAAGACAGTTGTGCGCTATAACGCACGCGTGGTCTGACGAGGATATACACACACATCGCCTCGTTCGCCGTACATTCCGAGAATAGGCGGCGCTCATGGCCGGCGCCTAATGGCCCGTTCCCCAGCGGCTCGTTGCCTGGGCGGTGAATACGCGCGGCTTCTATTATTCACGCGCCCGACCCGGTAGGTCACAATGGGCAGCGACCGGCGCCAGGCATTCCGCCGCCACCTAATTAAAGGTCCGGGCAAAGTGCCCTGCGCGCCATTCTTCTTCTCGTCGTTGTTTACCGCGCCTCTCTCTCCTCGATAACGGGGAATCGTTTATGTGGAAGTGCGCACCCCGGGGAAAAAAAAAAAAAAAAGCGTAGTGATTTCCTCACATCTATTTAGAGGTCGCTCGCTCCTGTATAGTAACAGGAGAGGCGATCGGCGAAATAAATAAAGCGAAAGGCGCTACATTAACCCCTCCTAAAAGAATGTAATTCGCAAGGCACCGATTCTACGCCTCGAAAACTGAAACAGAAACTAGGTGCCATTGTCGCTGGGGGAATGACCTTTTCTTCTTCGCTTAGTTTCTACTCCGGACTGCTTCCTTATGGTTCTTTATACCGTCTGTTTTCATATTTTTTTTTTGTTACAAATACTTAGAAACTGATACTTTTATTCCCGGAACAAGATAACCTCGTTTTTCTCTTCAATGTGAAACTGAAGACAACTTTATCAACTCTTCCCCTTACAAAAAAAAAAAAGACAGTCTATAGAGTGTCTATAGACTTCCGTCTATAAAGTCTATAAGACTGTCTATAGACAAATCTTAGAGAACAGTCTATATGCAACACAAATGCCACAGACAGTCTATAGACGTAGCTGGGCCTTTCGTGGATATGTGGAAGTTTGTTAGGCGGGAAAAGATGCTTTCACGCCTGAGGAATTTAAAGTTTCATCGATGACATTTTTTCCCCGCCACTGCGATTTGAACTTGTGGTGTTGGTGATGTCGGGAGCGGTGGGTTAATTTCTTTCAACTTTCCACGTTCTCTTCTTTCTTTCGTCTTCCTTGCGCGATGTAAGTGCACTAGTGGTAGCGACCTAATAGTTTCTCAAATATTCGGGCGTGTAATCCTTGCTTTTTCACTTACATTCGACAACAAATCTAACTTAACGTTATCGCAGTATAGTTGTAGGTGCAGCCGGCGGCGGCTATACCTGTCCTTGATTTCTCGCCCCTTTTCAGAGTATAAGATCTTCGTTTCCTGTTAAAGTAGGTTTTTTTTTTTTTTTCATTAGAAAGTAGTAATCTATTACTCAGGGCCAAGTCTATACTTTGTCCTTAGTGTCAATTCCGAAATTTTACCAGAAAAAAAAATTTTACATGTGCGACACGTCCTCCTTTATTTTTCGGTTGGTATTAAGCCCCGAATAGCTGGCTAATTAATGCAGGCTGCCTCTCGTAGTTACATTTAGTATTTTGTTTGTTTAGGCGAGAGGACGACTGTATAGGTTCTGTGGGTGCGCATCATTCACTCAGAGCTGGAAATTGAGCGAAGGAAATGGTTGGTTTATGGGGGTTTAACGTCCCAAAGCGACTAAGGCTATGAGAGACGCCGTAGTGGAGGGCTCCGGAAATTTCGACCACCTGGGGTTCTTTAACGTGCACTGACATCGCACAGTACACGGGCCTCGAATTTCTCCTCCAAAGAAATTCAGCCGCCGCGGCCGGGATCGAACCCGCGTCTTTCGGGCCAGCAGCCGAGCACCATAGCCACTGAGCCACCGCGGCGGCTGACCGAAGGAAATAGTGGCGATTTGGCCTGAAGTGGAACCGAAAAGTCATCATTTTAAATGCCAGGTTACAAGGGTCAGTACGTATATCCTTCCGCCCAAAGTGAAATACACACCGCTGAGTGAAAAACAACGTCATCCAGCTGAGCTTCACATACCTTTTGTGGGACAACATAAATACCGCTCCTTCGATAAACGGGCAGTGAAAATATATGAGAATAAGCCTTTCTTTTTTCGGCATCTATGGTTGCTTATAGGTTCGCCGTAACACAATTCAAATCCATCTGTATTAGAACGATCGAGCTGACACTTATTTTCTGCAGTGTCTGTGTGGTGAACACAATAGCTAGTAGATTCAGTCGGAAGCCAGTCGATTTTTTTCGTTTGCGCGATGCGTTAAATTCGCGCTAAAATGCGTCAAGTGTAACCTTGCCTGGGGGTTGCGAATGCGAACCATGCATATTGCTCAGAAAGGGCTTACAGATGGGAAAATGGCTTACAGGCTGGTCATATATAAACTATAAAATGCGGAAGTGCAGCATATAAGGGTATACGGAATCCGCAGCGCGTTTTGAACGAGCACAAGGCACGAGAAAATTTAATTTTTTTGCTTTATGACCTCTGTTGAGCATCAACTTTCAACTCTCAACGAACGGTTACTGAGGTTAGTAAAAAATGTATCGCTGTAAAGTCGTGAGCAATATAAGAGGGAACAAAGCTTAAGCATTAATTTACTGATTATTCCCTACTCATGATCGACAAGCGCAGTTTTCTCTGCTTTCTAATTAGTTTTCCTTTCGGCGTATAACATAAAAGGCGTCAAATATAGTAAGGAAACAACCAGCAAATTCACAATTCAGTGCAAAAAGTTCGTTCTCTGTCGTGTTGCTCATCACGGTACGTTCATCATATCCTCCTAAAACAGCAAAAAAAAAAAAGAGCGAAGAAAATATAGGGAAAAAAGGGAGAAAATTTGACAGTAGTTTAGCTGATTTATCCACATAATTGCTTATGATCAGAAGCGATTATGTGGAATCAATTAAACTGTGCAGAGCTTTCCTCTTTTAATTTTGCAGGTTTATAACTACAGGATTACAGACGGCAGTTCATTCATGTATGCATATGTGATGCTGCCTCTGTGTCGAGGTAAGAGATTGTAGATTCGTTAAGGACAGCTTTTTCTACAGTCCCCAGATCTCAACTTTTTCCCCAACAAGACGGCAAATAAACAATTCAACTCAAATAAATTCCGTACATTTGAGTACGCTAGCCCAACGCAAAGCTGCGAACTTATAGCGCGTGAATTGACGAATAGTAGAACAGCTGGTATAGCGAGATCTCGGAGCGGCCGCCCTGACCCAGTTCTCGCCGCGCAGAACAAGAAGGAAAGAGCGCTGCGGGGAACGCCCTTCTTGACGCGAAAGAAAAAAGAGAAAGAACAGAAGCAGACAGCACGCTCAGTGAAAGGACGAAGGTTAGATGAAAAGAGAGAGAGAAAAGCTGGATAGATATAAGAACAAAGAAAAGAAATCCATGCAGCGCTCCCACTAGATCGCTCAGAGAAAGCAACGCCTCCGTCCCACAGGGCAGCCGTGATCGTATAGTGGTTAGTACCTTGCGTTGTGGCCGCAATAACCCAGGTTCGAATCCTGGTCACGGCATTGTTTTTTTTTTACTATTTTTCTTTCGCTGCTTCACTTTGCATAGAGCAAAGCAACGAAGAACCGTGTTTTCTTTTTCCGACTTTGTGCCAGTCCCGTGTTCTTTCAGCAATCTTTCTCCCAGTGTTGCCCTCAGTGTTCCTGAAGAGGCGCTGACAGCAACCTCACCTCTTTTTTTCTTTTTTTTTTCAAACGTGGTAATAAAAAAAAAGAATCGAATTACTGTTCTCAATAAAAAAAGAAATGGCTGGGGTTCAACGTCGCTTGAACCTAGTTATACGAGAGAAAACTCTGTTAAGCATGCTCTACATTGTCGCAAATCAAATGTTATAATCATTCTAAATCGTTATAATGTCTTTTGTCGATGTAGTCCTACTGCAACCGATTCTTAGTGTCCCGTTAAATATGGCTATCACTAAATTTCATCGCGTTTTCTTGCACTGTCCCGATGCTGCGACTAAATCTTTTTGACTTGCTTTCGTCCCCTTTAATTCATTCATTCATTCATTCATTCATTCATTCATTCATTCATTCATTCATTCAATCAATCAATCAATCAATCAATCAATCAATCAATCAATCAATTTATTTTCACCAAAATGAAATATACATGGCGAAAAAGGGGGGTAGGGTGCTGAGATCCAAGCATTTCAGCGAACACTACGAGACCGACGAGGCAAATCTCTTCCAACGGGAGCGGCGTTCCTCTACCGCGTGCCGCCGCGCAATCAAGCAAGCGGCTGAGCGCATCGTAAGCGTTTTGGCGAGCAATGACGAAATCGTGTTGCGTCAGGCGTTGCTGAAGCACTTAGAGGTTAGTGCGGACGAACTCACGTGCAGGTACAGACGAATACGCGATAAGCCTGCCCGCACGAGACGCTATATATAACAGCGTCTGGCCTTTCTTTTTTTCTTTTTGACCGTAAGTACGCCACGAATAGCGCAAGCTACGCATATACATACCACGTAAATTACGCTACATGTTGTGTAATGTGCTTGCTGGAACGCTGTTTTATGCTGCGTTGAATAGCATAGTGTAGTTTGATGTAACTCAGTGTAATGATGTTGGGTAGCGCAGTGTAGTGCAGCATAGTGTAGTGTAATATAGCTCAGTGTAACATGTCGTGCAATGTGTTGTGCTGTGCTGTTACGCTACGTTGAATACTGCAGTGTAGGGTAATGTAACTCAGTGTAACTATCGCACTGTAGAGCTGCACAGTGTAGTGTAGCCCAATGATGTTGGGGCAGTACAGTGTAGTGCAGTACAGTACAGTGTAGTGCAGTACAGTGTAGTGCAGTACAGTGTAAAGCAGCTCAGTCTAAATATGCTAGGGTAGTATAGATAAAGCAGCTCAGTGTAATCATGCTAAAGGAGTGCAGTGTGGTGCAGTACAGCGTAATGTAGCTCAATGTAATGATGCGCAGCTTAGTGCAGTACAGTGTAATGTAGCTCAATGTAATGATGCGTAGCGTAGTGTAGTGTAGTACAACGTAATGTAGCTCAGTGCAATGACGGGTAAGGTAGTTCAGTGTACTGCGGTTCAGTATAAGCAAGTGTTGGGCCTCACTGTGTCGTACTGTTCTGTGCCGTGAAGTGTCCTATGGTGTCGTGGCGTGGCGTGTCGTGCCATGTCGTGTCGCGCGGTGTCTTGCTTCTGCTGGGTTGTGTTGCGCGGAGAACGCGAAGGAGAGAAATTTCACTCACCAAATCCTCCTCTTCTTGGCCATCAGCGCGGGCTACCGTGCCTTTTCGGTACCGCACCCTCGCCACCCTGGCCGCCTTCGATGAACGACAGCGCACCATTGTATCGATTCAGGATAGTGGGGCAGATGCTTGTTGAAGACGTGGATGTCGAGTTGAGCGAATCCTCGTGGCTCGATCCCGCGTCGAATGTAGGAGACGCGAGAACCGACGTTCGTCACACGACAGGGATGCTGGCAATCTGCGGAATGAACCGGTTTGATATCCGCTGTGTGTTTTAGCTACCTTGCCAATAAGCCCCGTCAGGAGCGCCTGATCTCCCGGGTCCTTTGTCCGAGGCAACTGCTATTACAAGAGAAAGATATATATATATTTTTTGCAATGCGTGGGATAGTATAAGCGTCTGGCGCAATCACTAGGTGCGGTTTCCCTTGACGACCGCGATTTATCGAGAGCAGCACAGTTAGATAAGATAGAGAATCTGAAGAAAAACAATGGTCCCTTCCCTCCAATCAGAGTAACGCTCCGCGCTCACCGGCTTATAAACTGCACATGTAAGCTGCTTCTTTTCCCTTGCCCCGCAGTGAATAAAACGGCCGCAAAAATTTTTGTAACCGGCAGCACCACCGTTAGAGGGAAAGCTAATACGCGGTATCGAAGGATGGCTATTTTTTTTTTATTTCTCTTTTCTTTCTGTACTCTTCCGAAATTCAGTGATACAGTGTTGTCCTTGAAGCACACAATATAGAAGTGAGAGCTCGAGTAAGTTAAGCAAAGTTGTCTTCTCCACTAAGCACCGAGATCTCGCTGAGCGAGCGTTTTTGCGTTTCGGCTCAAACCAGAATGTGGCCGCCGCGGCCGGTCGTCGATCCCCGGGATCGCGTGCTCGGCAGGAGCAGCAGCAGCAGCAGCAGAAAGCCGTATCAGATGAATCACCACTTAGGCATGTTATCATCTTTGCTCTTCAGTTTGCACTGTACACTGCGCCATCGCTATAACAATGGCCAGGGTGCTGAATCTGGGGCAAAGGCAGCGCAAGACGTGCGTCCAGAGGGCGCCGGAACTGCTCAGATCGCAACCATAGAGTTTCTCAATATTACCAAGAGGGAAAGCTGGCGCTGCTGAACTTCATTTACCATGGAGATATATAGATAGATAGATAGATACAGAGAGGGGGGAAAGGCAGGGATGTTAACCAGAAAGGTTTCTGGTTGGCTACCCTGCACAGGGGAAGGGAATGAGGGGATTGAAGAGGGAACAGAGAAGGAACAGGAAACACAGTCACAATCTGTCAATCAAGGCAGTCTCTCGCAAAAAGCAAAACAGTGCCTTGTAAGCCTTGATGGCTATCGACTGTTGTGGCCACGGACCGAGGAGCTTGGCCTTTGTGAAAGGGTGAGGATCAAGGCGGTCGAGAGGACAACGCAGTTTACGTCTTTCGTTCACAAAGACAGGGCACTCACACAAGAGATGACTGATTGTCTCTTCACAGACACAGTTTACACAAGAAGAGCTGTCTGCCATCGCGATCCGGAAAGCATACTGATTTGTGAAGGCGCAGGGATGCTGGGAAGATGAGGTTTCGTATTTGTCTAGGCTATTCTTCAGCATTAAACGTGTATTCAGGCCGTAAAATTACGACTCTTCTCAAGGCAGACCTATCTATAGAAGAAATGTCGTGAAAGTTACCACACTAGCCTAACACCGGCCTTTCACTTGGGTTTACTTTAACGAAGACGTGAAAAATGCGTAACTGAAATAATTTAGACTGCGCACCGAGATGCGGCGCAGCTACCGCATCCGCGGCAGAACCCTTGTTTCCGGCCCAGCGCTAGTCGAGCCAAATACGAAACTTCGCCTTCTCATGGCGGATTAAGTGCTCTTTAAAACTCGCATAGACACGGTGGCACCAGATTTTTCTCTAGGTAATATTCAGAAACCCTATGATCGCAAACCCTACCCCCAAACTTTTCTTTTCTTCAGTGAGTGAAGCTGGACTAGCCGGATTTCGTGACTATAAAGAATTAGCGCAAAAAAAAAAGACATAAAGAAAGAAAAAAAAGAAACCGCCAACAGTGTGGTTGTTATTTTCGAGAGCGACGAAGCAAAAGAAAGTGCGTGCAATGGTATAGTAGAGCGGGCAGTTCGAATTTGGCGCCGCAGTCACTAAAACAAGTTATCAGCGGACGTTGGGTTTGTACCGAGCTTCCTGCGCGCCTCGTGCTCTCAGTTTCGATATATTGTGGATGATGATGACGATGCTGATGATGATGATAAAACTTGTATGGTGCGGAAAAAGTTCCTGATTTTCTCGCGCTGCAGAGCTCTAGAGAACGGCTTTTTCTTCGTTTCAAAAACTGACATGGAATCGTCTTGTCTATGGCTTCGAACCCCTCATTGGCACCAACCTCCGGACTATGACGACTACAAAGTTTTTCTTCGAGTTTTAATAAATTTGGTACATATCAGAATGACTTTTATGGTAACCAACCTTTTCTTCTGCTGAGCTTGTTGCTGAAAATACATTTTTTTCTAATTCAAGCTCCACATTTTTAGAATTTTTTGAAAGTGTTCAATAAAACGTCTGGTGCATACTCTATTCTGTAATAAAGTGAGTAGTACATATTCAACTATCTTGGATCGCTTCATCCAAGTCAACAAAAAAAGTATACCTAAATAATTCCTAGGTTTTTATCAATATCATCAAGAACTGAGAAATACATTTCTTCGTACACGCACCCTGATGCACGCAGGCGAAGCTGGCACGATATAGATGGCTGTTATACTTTGAATATTAAATTTCGAGCCAAGGCGAACTCACCGCGCAAAGGACGACAGGAGCCAACGCCATCCTTTAGAGCAGCCGTACAGAGACTTCACCAGTGCAACACGTACGCGACGTGTGCTTACATCGCCCTCTGCGTCGCAAAACTGATCGCGCAGTCCATGTACGAGCCTGGCGCGAACGGCGTGAACGGGGGGCTGCGGCTTTAGCGCCCAGTAGACCTGTCCTCTAGACCGCCCGGCGGCGACCTTGGCTCTTCGTGTGCGTATATTAACTTCTGCTGCCAGACTGCGAGCTGCCCCCGCGGGACTTAATGGACGGGGCGTCCACTGGAAGCGACCCGCGTCATCGTCGTGGCCGCTTCGTATGAAAAGGGCTCGACTGAAGGAAGAGAATGGGGGGCGTAAATTTGCCTCCAGACAGAAATGGTGATGGTCATTCACTATCGGCGAGCGCCAGCCAACAGGGAAGAGTTGTTGTATGCAAAAACTTCGTCCATGCCCTTGCCCTAACGCGAAGGGCTGTGCAAAAACGTAGAAATAAAGAAAGAAATAAAGGAAGAAAGAAAGGAGGGAAGAAAGAAAGAGAGAAAGAAAGAAAGAAAGGAAGGAAGGAAGGAAGGAAGGAAGGAAGGAAGGAAGGAAGGAAGGAAGGAAGGAAGGAAGGAAGGAAGGAAGGAAGGAAGGAAGGAAGGAAGGAAGGAAGACAGCAAAGAAGAAAGACAGAAAGGAAGAAAGATGCAAAGAAATAACGGAAGAAAAAAGGTGCAGAAAGGTAAGAAAATAAAAGACGAAAGAAGGAAAGAAAGAAAAGAAAGTTGAACCAGGATATATCGAACTCAAAGTAGATCGCGAAATAGTTCTACAGACAGACAGACAGACAAAGAAAGAAAGAAAGAAAGAAAGAAAGGAAGAAGGAAAGAAAGAAAGAGAGAAAGAATAAAGAAAGAAAGAAAGAAAGAAAGAAAGAAAGAAAGAAAGAAAGAAAGAAAGAAAGAAAGAAAGAAAGAAAGAAAGAAAGAAAGAAAGAAAGAAAGAAAGAAAGACAGAAAGAAAGAAAGAAAGAACTACGCTACGTAACGTACTAAGCTAAACGCCGACAGTTGTTTAAATAATTGGTACGGTGCAGAATGCAAAGCCAGCCCGGTATCGATATAATCGATGCTACCATCTTTGAG
This sequence comes from Amblyomma mixtum, assembly GCF_055824585.1. Classification (NCBI taxonomy): domain Eukaryota; kingdom Metazoa; phylum Arthropoda; class Arachnida; order Ixodida; family Ixodidae; genus Amblyomma; species Amblyomma mixtum. The sequence goes on from NC_143013.1 coordinate 287,213,622, forward strand.
AAGGAGCGCGGGGATCCGTTCAGTCGAAACAATTTCTTTGTGCAACACCTCAACACCCTGGTGGCATATAAACCAAGGCAAACGAGCAAACATAGAAACAAAATTAGGTGCAGAATCCCATTATACGTTCACTAAAGCAAATAATGTTCTTTCTAAAAAAGCACGAAAGAGGGCTTCAAGCTGCACGGGCAACATAGAAAACAACACAAAGTTTCGGTTTATGGTTTATGGGGGTTCAACGTCCCAAAGCGACTCGGGCTATAAGAGACGCCGCAGTGGAAGGCTCCGGAAATTTCGACCAACTGGGGTTCTTTAACGTGCACTGACATCGCACACTACACGGGCCCCAGCATTTCGCTTTCATTGAAATTCGACCGCCGCGGCCGGGATCGAACCCGGGTCTTTCGGGTCAGCAGACGAGCGCCATAACTACTGAGCCACAGCGGCGGATACATTTAACGCAAAGTGCTTGAAAACCTGTGAAACAGCACTTGACTACCCCAGGTGACGGCAGCACGATCCTTCCGGAGGAAGAGTAGCAGTTTTATACCAATCCAGAATTCCTTACGTAATTTTCAATCCTGGCCATGCTTGCTCTTAGGAGGGAGTTACGAAAACAACACTGAACCTATCGTCATAAGTACCAGACGATATCGACAGTAACAGCTATGTCTACGGCTTCGACAGTGCGCCAGATGTTTCTGCCGAACGCAATAAGTGATCTACCAAAGAGACGCGTGTAAGGTGTGAATGAGGTAAGGAAAATACAATTTTTTCTGCTCCGTTCTTGATTGGAATATTAATGCGAAAGCATTTCTAGCTATGTCAGCGGGGTCGTGTCACCAAAACCTGTCCGCAAGACGTGTCCGCAAAACGTGTCCGCAAAACGTGTCCGCAGCAGTTGTGATGTTCTCAGAGGAGATAGCATCAAACGAGTAATTGTAATCGAAAGAGGATGATGTGAGGATGCTGCGCAAAAATGATTATCCCGATAGGATGATTACTTAATTAATTAGAGCCAAAAATGTCGAAAAAACGTCCAAATAGCGCGGACGTCGATATAGTGAGTGGATAGGAAAACATCCGTGGACGGCAAAATAGTGGAAAAAGAGGCAAAAGAATGACAGAAAAGTTTGGAATGAATTGAAATGCATTTGATGGGTGATAATTAATCCAACAAAAAAGTTGCATTGACATACATTAATTAGTTCATTCATCATCATCATCAGCCTGACTACGCCCACTGCAGGGCAAAGGCCTCTCCCATGTCTCTCCAATTAACCCATTTTGCGGCTGTGAGCCTGGACGGGGATATAGTAAGTGGACGGGAAAGCAACCACGGCGCAAGTTTGAAAAAGCAGAATAGTTGATTAAGACAAAAGAAGGTATAATCAGAGTAAATATATTGGTATTTAATTACCATGTAAGATAATTACGCTAATTAAGTAGCTAATTAATCAACAAACAAAAGAAAATGATAAAGAGAGGCAAAGAGAGGCAAAGAGAGGCGACAAGTACCGAGGAGGCGTCAATGCTTTCGCATTCTCCCAATGCGGGTCGCCGCAGTGATCTCTTATTTTTATTTCCGCCAATTAACCAACGATGAAAACGAGAGAAAAAAAAGCGCCACCTACCACCTGTCACGGGAGTTCGCAAAATTATAAGTCCCTGGCAAAGGGAGAAAACACCGGAAGCAGTGACAGGTGTTTACGCAAAATCTCAGCCTCTTCAAAGCTCGCTATGCTGCCAACGAGCGCGCGTATAGGCGTGGGAACTCTGCGAGAAAGTGACTCTCTGCGGCGTCAAGTTTTCGGTTCTCACGAGACAACAGGCGAAGACAAAAGAGGCGATGAATCAGTTACCGCGACGGACACTTCGTTGGCTGCCGCTGAAGCAAAACATTCCGTCACGTGCTAACCCGTGGCGGGGTAAACAAATGTAGCACGTACTACGTAGGACCGCAGATACGCCGACACGGCAGATGACGAATCGTCGTCTTTTGAATGGCAGGCTTAACTTGGTCCAGAAGAGGTTGCCAGCTGCTGACATCTCAGGAGGCAACAACAGGGCAAACCCTGGAGCCCAGCAAGTGACAAGAATTCCGAACCGAAGCTGATTAATGAAGAAAAAGATTAAAATAAAACGAACTAGGGGCGGATCACAGAGGGAAAGGTTGACGACCGAAGGGATGAGCCCCATTTTTCAGACGACGACAGTTCAAGAACTGCATTGTGTGAACAGGAAGTTCACTTCAAGAAAGGACTGTAAATCCACCCCTGGAAGTAAACTATAGAGTACAAAGTCTTCACTCTGTATCACTCGTTTTACTACGGAGCAGAAATTGATGCAGTCACGCTCGATGGCAAAAAGAAAAGGAACACCCCCTCCAAGAATGGACGGTAAACCAACCCTTGGAAGGAAACTATATTGTGCAAATACTTCATTTTGTATTACTCGTTTTACTACGCATAAGAAATTTACGCCATCGCGCTTGATGCTACAAATAAAAACGAATAAAGAAGAATACAAAAAGAATCGTTCAATCAATCAGTTATTAATTAATTTTAATAGTAATCACAACAAATGAGCAAACAGCTGAAGAATGAAAATAGTGAGCTCTGAATGGTAGATTACCTTAGGTGGCAGATCTGCAGAATATACATGAATATAAAGGAATACTGAAAGAACCACAGAACCTGTCGCAGTCAAATCCATGAGAGATGTGTTTGTTACAACAGGAGCTCATTTAGACTGGAATTGTATCGCTTCTTGCAAGAGAGGCAATCTGCATATTTCGAAGTTAAATCGAAGATGGCCTTCATCGATAGATTATCGCATCCTAAGGACAGTGGCGCTACTTTAACTGAAAACGAAGCTTTTATAAGGTGGAAAAAGACAAAAAAAAAATGAAATGCAGTTATCGTTACCGGCCGATTTCACAAGAAACTCTGGAATGCCGACGTAGTTTTTTGAGCTCGCATCCTAGAGGCTAGCCGACACCGCCAATTACTTCAACGATCACGGAGTCTTATTCGGGGCAGACGTCACAGGATTGTAACTAGTGTCGGGAAAATTTTGAAATGCAATTTTTTTTAGCAATAATAGCGCCTTTTGGCGCCAGAAAAACAACAACAAAAAAAACATCAATACACCAGAAAGAGCAGTAGAATAAATTTTTATTGAGAACAAAAAATTGGATGTAGTTGTCCTCATTGCCTCTTGATGTAAAAATCTGTTGCTAAGGCTGCCAGCTTTCCCAAAGATCAGCGGGAGATAAAATACTTAAGTAAATACAAGTTCCTCTTCGGCCACTGTCTCTCTTTTTTTTTCATAATCACCACGGGTTTCTCAGCAGATTTGTGGGGAAATTCACGTACAGACGCCCTACAGAATAATTTTTTTGGGGTGCGTTATTTCTTCTTGAAACCCAGATGTAGACAATTCTACAACGTGCACGTCCATCGAAAGTACACATCTCCCGCCTCGACTTCATTCACTGTATGCTCCAGACGAAGCACTTTTTTTTTTTCAATTTCGGTCTCTTTTCGTAATTCTGTAAAGTTCCTTAGATCATTCTGCAGACTGATCTCGTTGTCATTTCTATCGAATCATCCTGTCTTGTAATAACTGCATGAGAGTTTCAGTGGGAGGCAATAGACACCGCCTTTAATTCAAGACTAAACCTGGCTTCAGGCGTCTAAGACTGTCTTGGTGTGGTACATGCAGGAAAGGGGGCAAATGTGTAAATCATGCAGCTCGTCCACAAGGCGAGCCATTTTGGTGTGGGACGTTGATGCAGAATGCGTGGACATGCGAGTATAGTCCTAGAGTTCCCTAGTGTTATAAAGATATTCGCGTTCACAGTATTTGCATTCGCGGTGAACAAGCTTGTCCTTTCTTGGACCGGTTGGTGAACGTTCTCAGCGCCTTGTTTTTCTTCAGCTGTTGTCCCCTCTCCGGGCTGCTTTGTTAATCTGACATTAAAGCTTAATATAACCTTCTATGCAGAGTATACAATGGTTGGTGAGGACGGAGTTTATTTGGGCGGCCCGCCAGTATACGTATGCTGTCCTGGCTGGAAGGGGAAACTGCGGTGTGGACAAGGCGCATCTGTTGAGTCGGAACTCCCCTACGGCAGTCTTTCCCTCGCATTCAAATGCATTCCAGAAATCTGAGGGCCACATTATTAAACCATGGTGGCAGGGTAGTGGAATTAGCTTGGTGTTGTAAGCCAAGGCGCGCGCCATTTTGTTTTGTGAAGTCCCTGAGTAATTTGGTGTCTACCAAACTCAACGCCCTTACGTGGGCGCTCAGATTCTCTTTCTTTCTTTCTTTCTTTCTTTCTTTCTTTCTTTCTTTCTTTCTTTCTTTCTTTCTTTCTTTCTTTCTTTCTTTCTTTCTTTCTTTCTTTCTTTCTTTCTTCCTTTCTTTCTTTCTTTCTTTCTTTCTTTCTTTCTTTCTTTCTTTCTTTCTAAGTACAAATATAATTACATGTAATGCTGCATGAGTATTCTATGCAGCATTAAATGAAGCACTCTGTCAAGTGCAGCTCTGCAAGAAGTCTGGACAGTCCATTTGAAGAAACAAGTCCGAAGACCACTATGAGACTAGTATCACTGAATTTCAGCCCGTGTGCCTGAGATGAACACGCCTCTCAGGGGTCAGCATAACCATGAGGTGAGCACGTGCCCCTAACAGCGGTTAAAATAATTAAAACGTATTCGTAAGCTGAACCTTCGGCTTGCTAACTAATATGCGATCGGCGGTAGATCACACGGACTGATCCAGGTATGCAGCAGACGAAATGAATTTGACCACGTGTATAGTAGCCCTGGTGCCATTGCACTCAGGGTCAATCTTTCCTAACCCACCCTATCTCTTTCATTTTATTGTCCACTGCTCTTAACGCTTTGGTCCGTGATATAATAGATATATCTATGATGAGTTGCAATCCAAGAGATATTGGGCTGAAATGTTCATTCTTGGCGTTATCTAAGACCTTTATCAGCCTACAAAAGTCAGAAGAGCCATAGGCACGATTCTTATCCTACATCTGCCGTCGCATGTGTAAATATAAAACGAGTAGCGCTGCCTAAACGAAATTGTAGTCCGACATTACATTTCTACGAAGCATGTCGTCAGAGAAGACGAAGACGAAGTAACCAGGAGACGAAGAAAAAGAAAACAGAAGGAAAAGGATAATTTATTTGATAGTTGGCGAGCGAGTCAGTAACCGAAAAGTTGATCCAATTTTCATTCCCGTTCTTTATTTTTAGTCTTCCATTCTCTTCAGTGTTTTGCTCGAGTGTTTCATTCACTTTCTGTTCCGAGCAGTACCGGCTGACCACAAGCTGACAGCTCTCCCCGCAAACACTGCTGCCGACAGGAGAAGCAACACTTGCAGTCCCTGAGATACTCGAAGGATCAAATGTCAAAAACACGTGTTTCTTTCAGGCTTACACCGAAACTACAGCGCTTCCAGCGGCCAGGTCCTCGCACCACGGGTTCCGTTGCCGCCTCTCGAGACACCGTCTCGCCGCGCTGTCTGTGTGCCCCTCGTAGATTTCAGGAAGCGAATGTGTGTTGTGTATACCGCTGTCATTATAAGACCCGCGACGCAGTTCGCCATTTGGCGTGCAGTCAACTCGGCGGGGGAGACTGCTTTCTAATTCCGGCCTGGCAGCTCTGCGCGAAACTTGAATGAACGGTTTCACGTGATTGCGCGGGCAAGCGGTGCCGCCGTCGTAGGTGACGTCGCGATGAGAAGTGGGCGTTGTGTTGCACCGCGAACGCGAGTTTGACGACGGATGAGAAACGAGTGGCAATGTGATCTATGGTTCGCTGACGACGCTGTGCAGATTCCTCCAGTATTTTTGTTGCGAAAGCAACACTACGCGAGTCGCCGAGCCATTTCGCGGAGCTGACGAAAGGCCATACTGCGCATGCGCGAGGAGCAGTGACGTCACATGGCGCACAGCTGGCGCGCCGCCGCCGTCGCTGCGCGGGTGACTCAAAGGTGCCGCCGCCGCGCTGGCCAGTTGCGCATGCGCAGTAGCGGCGCATAGCTAGCGTGCTGGGGCCGCCGCCGCTGCCGCGCTTCTCCATAGCCTCTCTCTTCTCGTTGCTTTCGCAATCGTCCAGGTTTAACCAGAGCTAAACCACTGCCAATTTTTGTTTCTTGTCAAGAGCTCACGGCGCTCTGAGCACGGAATTTGAAATAACGTTCTTACCTGCCAGCTCCTGAGGAAAACGAAAGAAAAAAAACATACTAAAAATCCTACGCCAGTAATCGCACCATCATTACTTACCTGTCTTGCGTAAACCACCTTTCTTTTAGCTTTGTGAGCGAAATTATTTATTTATTTATTTATTTATTTATTTCTTGTACACCTCAAATGCCCCTGAATAGGGCTATTACATGAGGGGAAACAATACAAAAAATGAATTTGAAATGAATGGCATGGGGTTTAAAACAGAACATTTTCAATGGCTTTTTTAAAATGGACGGGGCTGGTGTGGAGTGCGGCACCGGCAGGCAGGCCATTCCAGTCTACTGCAGTCTGGGAAAAGAAGGAATGAAGGTGCGCAGTGGTGCGTGCGCGGGGGGGATAAACGGCTTTGCTGTGACTGGTGCGAGGAGACACGTGATGAGCTGGTTTTAGATCTGCAAGGGATGAATGATAAAACTTGTGGAAAAGGGTTAGTCGGCAGATTTTGCGTCGCAGCTCGAGGTCAGGCAGGTTAGCTCTTGACTTCATGGCAGTCACACTAGAATGATAAGAGTAGTCTGAATGGATGAATCTAGCTGCACGGTTTTGCACTGATTCAAGTGCTTTAGTTAGATAAGAAATGTGAGGGTCCCAAACTGCGCATGCATATTCCAGCTTGGGACGAACCAACGTTATGTAGGCGAGAGTTTTAATAGACGAAGAAGCTACTGACAAATTACGTCGTAAGTAAGACAGGACACGATTAGCTTCATTAGTAATGGCAGTGATATGGGTGGACCAAGAAAGATCATGCGATATGTTAATTCCCAGGTACTTACATGTTGATGTCGGAGAAATAACGGAACCGCAAAGTACGTAGCAAGGAGTTGGGTAAGTGCGTCGCCGATGAAAAGAAATTAACGAAGTTTTTTTCACATTCAAGGACATTAACCATGTTTTGCACCAAGTTTCTATGTGTGAAAGGTCAGTTTGGAGGGCATGAGCATCGGCTTGATGGTTAATAGGACGGTAAATAATGCAATCGTCGGCAAATAGGCGAATGGAAGATGAGATGTTTGAAGCAATGTCATTTATATATATTAGAAAGAGTAGAGGACCAAGGACAGTACCCTGAGGCACACCTGAAAGTACGGGAGACCTGGAAGAGGCGGTATTGTTAACATACACAAACTGCTGGCGGTTAGTTAAGAAATCACATATCCAAGTTAAGAAATCACATATCCACGTATCTGATTACGCATCGTATCTGATTTAGCTGCACTTGAAACTGACGTGATTTTCCTGAGTGTGTTGTAATAAGTCACCGGTACATTGAGCGTTACTTTCATTAATTCTTCCTGATTATAATACAGCATCGTAGCGGCGTGTGGTGAGCTGCGAAACTACGGTCCTGAGCACATGTAGTTTGGAGCCTCCGTGAACGGTATTTAACCTACAGCTAATTCTTTCTATCTCTGCCATTTTCATCTCTTTCATCCGTTCCCTCATGACGCGGTTCAAGCGCCCACCGAGAGAAATACAGTTACTGCACTATTCCTTAACTCATAATCTCTGTTCATTTCCTTCCAGTAATTCTATAGTTGGCAAATTCTGTTGAATTGGGCAGGTCACTTTTCGCGTATGACAGCTGTATTTCATTTACATGCCCAGCATTCTTAGACAAAAATTTTGAATATTGGAATACTGCAAGGTACTGATATGGAAATATTGAAGGTAATGGTCCATTCTTCTGACGTGCAGCAAAATCTTTTTTTTTTTTAAATTAAGACTGCCATAGAGTAGATTTTAAGACTGAGTAGTTGGAACTGCCATAGAAAGCCAATAGGGAACGCTTTTGACGACAGCAAAAATGTTAAAAGGAAAAAAAATGCAAGCCTGTCAAGGCGAGACCTGCGAATATATGGATTGCTATACTGAAATCTTGCAATATATGAAAAAACTGCGTTCATAAACTATCTCCCGCTGAAAAATGATTTCGTCCAGATTTGCTGAGTCGTCGTCGTCGTCATCATCATCGTCAGCCTGACTACGCCCACTGCAGGGCAAAGGCCTCTCCCATGTCTCTCCAATTAACCCTGTCCTTCGCCAGTTGCGGCCACCGTATCCTCGCAAACTTCTTAATCGCATCCGCCCACCTAACTTTCTGCCGATTTGCTGATTATGATATGATATTTACTTGAGCGGATTAGCCATCAAAAGGTATTGAACGGCCGAAAGCCGCAGTTGCATTCATTCATTCATTCATTCATTCATTCATTCATTCATTCATTCATTCATTCATTCATTCATTCATTCATTCATTCATCGCGTTTAATCAGATCTTTAGTGCAGCAGGCGGATAATAAGTGTGTGAATTATATGCGCTACATGTGATGTTGCATTCGCACGCTACTTGTGCAGCGTCTCATCTCACGTCTCTGTACGGAAGTTACCCACCATTTCTAACAAGGTGAACGCCGCAGTCGTTCGTCATAATTAATCACCTCTGTAGGTAAGTAGGTGCTTTTTTTTATATCCCTGAAATAAAAATTGAGCATCTCACGCAGCCAAATGTAGATTGGAGCGCACAATTACTTTAATGCAGTTATCAGCATTCTTGAATTAATTTAGCGCGCACTCATCACCGTCATCGTCATCATTGCCATTCGCTTCAATCATTCGCCTCAGTCAAGCTGCTCACACACTTGCTGTCCTGTTCCGCGCTGTAGCAACGCTTCAGTGAGTGTCCTTCACATCGCAGCGGTGGCCTTGTACTTATCGAAGGCTATTTTTGCCGCGGCTCCTCTGTCAGACACAAAAGATAAGTTAAAAAAAAATGATATTTTAATATCTACAAGCTGCGGTCTAGTATGAAGGTCAAAAGCGTAGGCGCGCATATCGATCAATGCCGGCCGTATGCGCACGTGAATATCGTGCAGCGAGCGTGTACTGATCACTGGGAAAGCTAATCGATAAGATCTGAAAAAAAAAAAATCAACAACTAAGGGTGTTTGCCATTCACTAAGAAACGGTAGGGCGCACCTCTCTAGGCAGATAAGATTTTATATGAGCGACGCCGTGAGAATACGGCATGTATGAGGAGAAAAAAGTTTACAAGTTTAAAGCCTAAAAAAAACTGCGCGTACTCTAATACTGCAAGACACCATGCTGGCTTGCTAGTTGGTGCTGCATGATGTGAAGAAGTCAGCGCGAAAACCAGACGAGGGACTGGTGAAATGTCACATGTGCCTTCTTGTGAGCATTGTCTAATTTCTACGCTGACTTCCTCACCTCATATCTCTTCGGAAGTAGTCAACTCTATCGGCTTACGCCAGCGTGCTCAGAAAACTGGAGTGTTGCTTTTGCAGCGAGGCGTTTAACGTTTATGGTATACGGCGGTTTAAAATCCCAAAGCGACTCAGGCTATGAGGGACACCGTAGTGAAGGGCTGCGGAAATTTCGACCACCTGGGGTTCTTTAACAAGCACTGACATTACACAGTACACGGGCCTCTAGAATTTCGCCTCCATCGAAATTCGACCAGGCGGCTGGGGTCGAACCCGCGTCTTTAAGGTCAGCAGCCGACCGCCATGGCCACTCACCCACAGCGGCCGTTTCACGTTTAACCATCCCTCGCTTTCAGCGTTCGCTCAACGGCAGTAAATGATCACGGGTAGTAAAATTCCACTCTGCTAGCGTTAACAAGTAAAGCCTGTCAGATTAAGTTTCTATCATTTGGAATACGGTTGGAAAGCGGTGTCTGTACCTAAACGGTCTTGTCACAGAAGTTGGTGAGCGCGAGGATGTGTGAGATGCTAATCAATCGCCTGTGCAAGACATCTTGAGCACTAATTTTTTTTTAACATGCCAATGACATCAGCTTTAATGTCATAGGTGAAAACGAAGTAGTTTCACTCAAAAATAAAAAAAAGTCGGCGTGCCACACAACGGCACTTATCAAGCAGTCTTATGACGTTCCCAATCTCCCCAGCGCCGATTTGTCAATCTTGGCAATAGCATCCGCAGAGCGATGGTCGAACCAACGACAGGCGGCGAAAAAGATAGGAGCGTATGGAGGGGCAATAAAACCCTAACACTGTCTCCGGCCTCCTATCAAAGAAAGAGAGAGAGAGAGAGAAGGGGTGGAGGGGGAGGGGATGTTGGACGCAATGCCATTCATAATCGCTACAAGCACATGTCGCAAAGCCGCAGTAGCTGTGGGACAACGCTTTTATAGCGCGCTCGCGTCTTGCATGACGCTGCCAACGAAACTCCATATTGCAAGGTTCTTCTTTTTCCTTTGCTAAGTAAAATCACCTCTGCGCCAAGCCGAAAACCTCGCTTCTGACGAGAACAGGAAATTTCTCGACGAAACGTTTAGATAAATGACATCATTTTCTGTCGCGTTCATTTGCTCAAATTTCGCCAAAAGCCGCGCATCTTTTTACGTCCGTTTCGATAGCCAGCAAATCAGTTAGGAAGGGCGTAGTTGAAAATTACGATAAAAAAAGAAGGGCTCGGCACAAACAACTTGACTGTCAGCTAATTATGTTGTTATTATGCGCGCGTACTTGGCGCGTAAATTCTTCAAAATGGGATGGGGTGACGGCTAACGCGAGGTAACAGCCTCCAATAATGGTTTGGTTTGGTTTATTGGGGTGTACGCATGCGCTCACAAGCCAACAAGACAGGACTTGGAGATGATGGCTTGTTCGCGTACTATTTTCTTCATTACCAAGAAAACTTTTGTGCCCGAGTTTAGAACTTTTTACACCTGTCTCTGCGCGCGTCACTACCCAGCATTCGTGAACAGTAACGCGCTAGAATGTACAGAGGGCAAAACGCATGTCTAGAGCAGCCGAACTGTGTGTTCCGCAGCTTCCAAAGCTACTGCCACCAGGAAGGCAAAAAATGACGATGAAGTTTAACTGAACTACATCCAGACCATTTTTAACCTAATGTTATCGTTAGATATCGCGTGTTCAGCCCGAAACACGCCCAGACGTGTTATAGGCAAACGTTTTGCCCTCTGTGCACTTGAGTAAACACGTATCGTTTACACGACTTCTTCGTCCACGCTAGACCGAAGCCGAAAATACATGTGCATAGGTAAGTCACGCAAATATACCGTGTGCACAGATCAACGCACAATATGCGTGTACGTGTTTAAATCCACGTAAGTCGATGCATGTATTCTTATCGGGGAGAACTAGCTCTGTGCATAATCGACACCCATGGACTACTTGGCAAGTGTCCACATGATTCCGCCCAGAACACGCTCCTTTTAGTGCGTGTGGTGTTTACCACTCGTTAACCTCTTTCTTTTCCTGTTTTATCCCAAACTATGTTACTATCAAGACACGGACTATCACCTAACCCTGGGCAGTTAAACTGTGCGCTGTGCTCTCCATGTCACCTTAGTGGATTGTCGAAGGCCCTGGCACGGCCTCCTCACTGCCTGGGCTGCGCCTGTGCGAATGGGCCTGTGCCAATACCAGACAAAAGCTGACAAACTTCGATCTGGCCCGGACATAAACTCACCGCGTTCTTTCAATTAACTATTCAATTAATGAATTAATAAAACTATCAACACATTTAATACATACAAATATTTATTTAACTAATTATTTGATCGGTCAACTAAATAACAAATGTGCTAATCGACAAAATGTTTACTCGCCAATTAACTGAATAGCTAGCCAACTTATTAACTGAGTAACCAAACAACTAATCACCCAACTTAAAGGTGCACTGAAGAGGAATCTGAACTTGTCTTTTTGCCGCGGGAACTCGACCTACACGTTCCGAGCTTTCTTAGAAACTGCGATTTATTGCCCTGTGTGGCCGATTTCCGTAATTAAATCGAATTAACGTCCGGCTCCCGCCTTTTTTTTTTTAATTCTCCCTCGTACGGTGGGCGGAGTCGACCAACGCGTGGAGTGCCTTTCACCCAGTCCCGTGGCGGCTTGCCGCTCAGCCATCGGCGGAGTAATATGTAGTAGTCCGTAGTAGCAAATAGTCCGCTCGTATTTTTAATTCTGCGGGCTTGTTTTGCGGCTATATTATCTGCGAATGAAACTAACTATTCATGGAAACCTAAAAAACAAAATAAAGCGAAAGCAAAGCCTCCACGAAGCTGGCTGAAAGGCACTTCACGCGTTGGTCGACTCCGCCCACCGTACGAGGGAGAATTAAAAAAAAAAAAAGGGCGGGAGCCGGACGTTAATTCGATTTAATTACGGAAATCGGCCACACAGGGCAATAAGTCGCAGTTTCTAAGAATGCTAGGAACGTGTAGATCGAGTTCCCGCGGCAAAAAGACAAGTTCAGAATCCTCTTCAGTGCACCTTTAATAACTCCGATCCTTCCTTCCCCTGCATTTGAGGCAATTCCATATGTATATGTATATGCCTCTGGCCAGTGAAAAACAATCGCTTTTCCCGCATGTACCCGTACATAACATGCGCAAAGTGCAGGGCCAGTTGCCGGGCGCAGCACTTTCCTTGGGAAGCCGCTGAGTGATCGATAGCTCCCGAGGCCTTTCTGTCGCGGGGCCCCTCTGTCCGCGCATCACGAAAGGAAGGAGGAGAGAGAGAGAGTATACTGCGGACTTCGACTGTCAGCGGTCACCGCACTCCCCCGCTCCACTGGGGAGGGCTTCACTGTAGAAGTACACCAGCTCTGCGATCACGCACGGCTGCCTGCCTCGGCGAGCCCGCGAAAGGTCGGCTACGCCCGTACGTGCTATATATATGCGGCGCGGCCTCGTGTGCGATCAGAGGTATATATGTGGAGGCTGTACGAAACCACTTTGTACCCGCCCTTGTTACCGGGCGCTCCAGGTGTAAACAGAGCGTGTTATGACGGTGGTGCGTTAAGTTGGTGAATGCATTTGGGCGTTCATCAACCAACGCTTGTTTCAGGAACATCGGAAACCAAGTTGATACTTCGTATTCAAAAGAACGGTCTTCAGGATCTGCAATTTGGCACTTAATCATCATCGTCATCACCTTGAGCATGCCCACTGCAGGGCAAAGGCCTCTCCCATGTCTCTTCAATTAACCGCATCCTTTGTCAGCTACGGCCTCCGTATCCCCGCAAACTTCTTAATCTCATCCGCCCACCTAGCTTTCTGCCGCCCCCTGCTACACTTGCCTTCTCTTGGAATTCACTCAATTAAGGATCAGCGCTTGTCTTGAGTTGAGCGGCACTAAAATTAAAAGCGTATATACAAACTAAGACTGAAAAGAACTCGCGGTTGGTATAAGTGCTGCCTTTCAAGGAAGCGTCCAGTTTTCGCTAGAACCGCATTGCCCAGAACGATCATGATAACGGAATTGCGGATGAGTGGCTTGCGTCTTAAATCACGCGGCTTACTTTTTGCAGTCGGCTAACAACAAACAGCGCAAAATGATGAAGGATAACTACGTACCCGTCCACATGCTCCCTGCGCTTGGTGTAAGAGTCATATTGTTGTATTTTTCATACTTAAATATTTCAGTATTGGATGGCGGAAAACAAAAAAGTTGTTTTCTATGTAAATCTCTGCCGACCTCCCCGCCCCCAGATGAGAAAAAAAGAAAACGAGTGGAGCAATATGTCGCATGCACAACCGAGGTCACTGAACTTTCAGTCCGTCTCTTCTATTCTTTATTCTCTCTCATTTCTTTTGTTCAAGCCACTCTAATACACAATGCAAACGATCTGAATAAAAATGCTCCTGCTTCCAATCCATTCTTGCAAACACGCTCCCTACCATGGTTTCCTGTAAAAAAAAAAAAAAAGGTAGAAAAAAAACCTTCGAAGGGATCCCTAACCAAATTCCGTGGGCTATATAAGTGACCCTCCCTCCCCTTCCCATTTCGATCACGCTCGAACAGCAGTCCGTTTTAGGACATTGACACGCACTTTGTTCGCGCAGCAGACGCTGTCGCTTTTTGCCGCGTTCTCAATGTGCATCTTTCAATTGGGCGAAAAGAAATAAATCAACTGCTCGGTGCCGTTCTGTGCAGAGTAGCCATATTTCTTTTCGAAGGCTTCGTGAGTGACTGGACTCCTAAGCGGAAAGAAGGAAAACAAATATGAAAGCGTCTGATTCCCCGCTCCTTCCCTCCTTCCTTCTTTTCTTTGATAGAAAGAAGAGAGAAAAAACAAAGAAGCCAAAGCCTGCAACCATCAGAATTAACGAAGAATCGATAAGGCGACTGTACTTCGTCCGAGCGTGAACTGCGCTGCGAGCATTCATAAACGACTCGTGCATCAAGCGTCACACGAATACACGGAGCTAAAGAAATCGCGATCGTGAAACAAGCAAGCAAGCTATATGTTTTAATAAGGCCTATCAACCAATGCCAGATGGTTCTTCCATCACCTGCAATCAGCGTCCACAGTAGTAGAGATTCGTTTGAGCAGACTCACGCCCAACTACATACGCGTTACAATGGTAAGAGAACCACAGCCGACACAAGAAAATAAAGAATAAATTACTCGAAACACGCGTACGGCAAAGGCGAAGCGGGACAAGCTGCTACTAACGACCGAAATTCGAAGCCACTCTCAGCCAGCAGAGCGAGCCGGCGCTGCGGTCGGGGGTCCGCATAATCTTGAGGTTGGTACAAATTGCACTGTACAGAGATGTTAGACGATTATAGGACGATGAAGTAAGAGCTGTAGCGTTTCGGTTTCGTAAATGCATTGTTTCTACGTCCCCCAGCACTACAGACATGCTGTCTGCGGCGCACCGCCAACAAAGGCGAAATAAAATCGAGAGCTGCTGCGCAGCAGTTTTTCTACAGCCTCGACCTTGCAACGCAGAGCGTTTGGACCCCCGTCGAGACAGGTGCGCTCTGCGCGCGCCCAGAAAAGAACAAAAAATAGCTGTCATGTAAGTGACGTCACTCGAGCACGCATGACCGATACGACACTCCTGCCTGTGTCTTATTTTTTTATTATTATTATTTTTATGCCATCTGCCATCTGCAGAGCCGTCTCCATGCGCAGGGCAAGGACGCGCACGACTTGCGCACACGTGCTCCGAGTTTCCGCTGCATTTTGAAAAGTAAAAACACAAAAGAAATAAGAACGAAAGAGAAAATACGCCGCGCCCTCACGGCACGCTGCACATGCAAGTTACGTGAAGCGGATGGAAGCGACAGCGATGCGAAGCAGACGCATGCGACTGTAACGAAGACCGACTCTTTTTTCTTTTTTTTTTTTTTTTTTTTGCGGTCGGCGCTGGCGCGAAAAAATGCTCGGGTGCGTGCTGGCCGCACGGTTTTTGTTTTTAACGTTATTTCGCTTTGCCGAACGCTGTCGACCGAATTCGTCCCACAAAGGCGAACGAAAGCCAAAACTGAATAACAGAATGTTCGAAAGTAAAAATAATAATAATGAACTGGCGCATCGATCACTTCAAAGCATTTTTCTCCTATGTGTCAGCATGCCACGCACTGGTGTGCACAGAGCTGTCACCTATTGCACGCGTAGACATGTTCGCTTTCTCTTCATTTTGACCAGGAGACGCATGTGAACAGCTCTGGAATTACAGAAAACAAATAAAAGCATTTTCCTAGAAAGTAAGCATAGAAAAGCCACAACGCCACAAAACAGTGCAGGTTTATGGAAAGTTCCCACCGGGGTTTGCTGGGACAAAGGCCAGCCGCTTAAACGAAAAAGCAAAAAAAAAAACGCGCATGGGCAAAGGTCTGTGCCTGGCCTTGGTTCACCTTTCTATATATACATGTATTAATGCATGCAATAGAGCGTGACATTTCGTCCCCAAATCGCTTCTGAAGTCCCAGCCAGCTCGTGTTTGCGCATTATCTCGTAGTTCTCGGTCTCTCTTTAGCTCTTCGTGGGAAGCTTTTGGTTTCCATGCACTTCTGAAACTATGCAGGTGGGCAAGGGTCTAAGTAATCACCGCAATAACAGCTGAGTGACCTGTTTCATCCCGTAGAAGGTACCGCACACCAACACACCACTAATCCATACCGCTCACTCTCCTTTCCGAGTCTCATCGCACAAAACTTCAGTGTATGTGTTACGCGCTTTCTGTGTTTTTCAAAGGTTAAATCGATATAGATCTGGAACAAGATTGCCCCCGCATCAACTGAAACAGACTACATTTTCAACCAATTTGAGATAGACCAACAGCGTAAGGATATTTCTGTTGTTTCTCCTGACCAGTGACCACACCCTATAGATGTGAGTACATTTCTCCATTTCGTCGCTGCGAAGCAGCGTCAGTGTATGGAGACCCAGCCAAAACAGCAAACCATTTCAATCACGCTGCCACTGTAGCTTATCAGAAGTTATCAATTATAATGAGCAGGTTCTCTCCAGGTTAGCCGTTCTTGATCGTTTCGAGGAAGCTTGCCAGCGATGCGTTTACTAGCTCACACGGGGCTCAGTTCCTATACCACTACACAGATATGTGTACAGCCGCTATCAATAAGCCCTGACGAAATGACAAGCCACTCGATCTAGCGAGCCTGCGGGCCCAAGTTCGGCATCTCAGTACCGCTGGCACCGACAGCACATATTCTTCTACGCACGGCCAGCCCTCTCACCATGTCACTTCTATTCTTGCTGTTGTAATTTGAAACGCGCAGCGCAAGTGTACCGTCTTTGCCCGAAAGTGACCAGATTGCATGGTTTGCTTCTTCAGTCGTGTAGTGCAGCATTTGTGCTATCTCTTTAGCTATAAACCTCGGTAAGGTTAGGAGAACCGTTGTCCTCACCTTTCAAACCTTAATAAGGCGAAAGCCTGTAATGGCTCACACTGTCGTCCGTTAACAAAGCGTGTCACACGCGTTTAACTCGGGAACTAAAAAAGACAGAAGAAAACCAATGGTTGCTTCAGATAGAGGAGGAAAAAAATGAGCCTAGAAGCCAAGTTTGATGACTGCAGTTTAATTAATTAATGATAGGCAAAAATGTCGAAATCGGGTCGAAATAGCGCCGACGTCGATATAGCCCACGGGAACGGTGTGACGTCACATCCACCGGAAGTCATCACGGCATATTGAAAATTGTCACAGAATGGTTGGAAAAACGTCGGATTTGCGCCAAATTAGATTGAAAAATGTGTAATTAAGCGTAATTAACACTTAAGATCCCCGAAAGATGTATAATTTGGGTGTCAATATAGCCACGGGAACGGTGTGACGTCACATCCACCGGAAGTCGTCATGGCATAGTGTCCTCGGCTTTCGCCTCTCAACACTTTAGTTGCCGAAGAGTCCTCGCAATTAATGATCTTTAGGGAAGCCAGAAGGGCCCAACTATACGAGTGAGAATGAAACCATGCAGTCTGGTCACTTTTGGCGGAGACGGTACCTCTCGCACACTGTGAACCGTTGTCAAAATGTTTTAGGGGAATCCCACAACAGTTGTATTGTTTTGCCGCAGCACCTCAGAGCCTGTGCACCTTAGCACTGCTGCTCCTCTGCACTGGGACAAACCGTTACACTATTGCTCCGTTACACTGTTGTGCCAGCTAGGCGTACCGTTCGCCTGTCCGCCTTAAAACAGTGTACAGTCTCCTTTGCCACAGAGACAGGCGCTTTATATGTCGCAATGGACCAAACCTTCATCACCCGCCATGGAAGCCTAGCTGTATAAAGTCCTTGTGCAGCGCTTGTGTCTGTGTGTTCTCTCTTCTTGGTCCCGTCTACTGCGCTGTTTTTACGCAAAGAATGTACCAACTAGCTCGGCTTATTCCTCTCTTGGAGTTCTTATGCGCTGGTTCCCAACATACATGGGAAGAATTAGCGATCAAAAGCGATGGATGTGCTTCTTGTGGTTGTCATTAATGGGTAATGGGTTGAGGCAGCGTAAGTTTCGCCCCTTATTCGCCGCTGCACGTGAAGTCACGTTCTTTGCTTCCGTCATTCATCCTCTTATTTCTTCTCTTCCAGCCGACCGGCCGACCGCGATGATCGCCATACATGTTCACCATTTCACTGTCCTGTTTTCCGTTCAATTATTAAAGCGTATGTGTCTCTGTCTGATCATCATAATACTTCTCGGTTATTTTGTGTTCGGCATCGGCTGTCGCGTAGACTTACGAAGTACATTGGCATCAACAGTGCATAACAATTGTATTTCCTCTACTATAAACCAAGCTTAACTGTATAATGAGGGCATAATCGAAGTCCATGAGAGGCGCGAACCATATCTGAAAAACGAAATCCTCTTCAAATGCATTCTTTAATGCTCTCTCAGCGGCCTGCGTCTTTTTGTATATATTATTTGCATCCGGGACAGGCGGTTGGTTTTGTGTTCAAGTTATAGATGCAACTCTTGTCCTGCATATGCGTCTTTACGCGCGATTCAAAACCTACTCATGATTATTCAGGCCGCACATGATGTTCTCAGCAAGAAAAACAGCCCCTCCTAAACTCAATTTCACCGGGCCACCGGCATGTAAACAAGAAACCGCGTTAGCGCCAGTGTTTTCGTGAAATAGCGCGCCGCCTTCCGTGGTTCGCCAGCTGCGGAGCCAAAATAGATCACAGCGAGTTTGCTGGCAAACTCGCCCGCCAAGCACTTCAGGTTTCTGCAAACGGGGAAAAGAAAGCAAAAAAATAAAAATGATGGAAGAGTTCTCGCGATATTCGGCAGCTTCTCCAGCAGAAACACGCATCTTTCGGTCGCTCGATCAGTTCTCCACTTAGAGGCCGTACTCAGCTTGTTCCACGAAAACTACACTTTGCAGCGCCAACAAACCGTTCCCGAACGGGGCGTCCCCCTTTAGGAGAAAAAAAAAAAAAATACGGAGGCCGTCCCGGAGAGGCGCGCTCGAAACTTCGAGCCACAGTAGTAAAAGACAGAAGAGAAAGTAATCATCTCCCTCACCGTACGCTCCTTAGAAGCGACGACCTTGGACGCGAAACGCCGCAGGAAAGCCACGGCAGAAGTTGTCGGTGAGCCGTCGGGGACGCGAAGGCGTGGAGGAGACTGCAGTCACATTGCACCGACGGCGGCCGCCTGACGTTCCCGCTTCGTCGTCGGACCCGCGCTAGGCCTAAACTCTCCCCGGCTGAAAGACGAGCAGTGGGGAATGTGCGCGCGCGCCCGTGCGCGCCTGCGAACCGCACAGCAGAAGCAAGCACTTCGACCAACGTGGTTCCAAACAAACACAACCACGGCGCCTGCGGCAGCGGCGGTGGCGTCGGCGGCAGCGTCGTCTGCTCTCACAAGTGGATCAGGGGTGCTCGCGTCGTCTGCTGCTCGCCGGGAAGTGGCGGTGCGTCCTGTCAGAAGCGGAGACGAGATCCGTGCGCGTTGGAGCGCGCTTCGCACAAAGCGTGCGAAGACCCGAGCTGCACAAAGAAAAACGAGGGCGTCGTCGTCTATCGACTCGTTCTGCTTCACAGACGAAGCCGCGGCGACGGCGGCGGTGGTGGGGGAGTTTCGGCAGTTTATTTGCACGCGTACGACGCTGGGTTTCGGGGCAGAGCCGCGCCGTCGACAGAGTTGGGCGCGCGCGCACACACATACCAGCATCGGTTCGCGGGCTCGGGACGAGCGTGTGGAGGATAGAGCCGGCGACGCCATCTGGTATTTCCGGCTCAAGTACGAACCTGAAGCGGTCCTTTCGAAATACTGACAAAACGGGCGGTGTCGCGAGGAGCTGGGACGAAAAAGAACACGGCGAAGGGACGGGAGCGGAAATTTATCAGTTATAGGGGCGTTATGGTCATGGCGCCTTTAAGGGACAGACCTTCGGGATAAAGGCCTTGGACGTACGATCTCGGGAGAGACCTCTTGTCCACGACCTTTTACAGCGTGTAAGCCATGGTTACCCTTAAGGACCAGCGGTTATCTTGCCTTCGCATGACATGCCCTGCCCAAGCCCACTTCTTCCGCTTGATTTCAACTAGGATGTCGCTAACCACGCTAACCCGCGTTTGTTCCCTCACCCACTCCGCCCGCTTCCGATCTCTTAACGTTACACCTATCATTTTTCTTTCCATAGCTCGCTGCGTCGTCCTTAACTTAAGCTGAACCCTCTTCGTTAGCCTCCACGTTTCTGACCCATAGGTGACTACCGGTAAGGTACTGCTGTTCTATACTTTTCTCTTGAAGGATAGTGGTAAATTGCCATTCATTATCTGAGAGAACCTGCCGTATGCGCTCCACCCCATTCTTATTCTTCTTGTTATTTCCCTCTCATGATCCGCATCAGCGGTCACTACCTGCCCTAAGTAGACATATTCCCTTACTACCTCCAGCATCTCGCTACGAATGGCGAAATGCTGTTCCCTTGCTAGACTATTGAACATTACTTTGGTTTTCTGCATGATAATTTGATCCTGCTTTGCAGTTCATGTCCTCAATGGCTTAGCAAGGCAATGTCATCAGCGAATCGCAGATTCTGAGGTATTCTCCATTAACTCTCATCCCCAACTGTTCCTAATTCAGGCCTCGGAATATCTCCTGTAAGAAGGTGGTGAACAGCATTGGCGAAATCGTGTCTCCCTGCCTGACACCTTTCCTTATTTTAATTTTATTGCTGACTTTATGGAGGAGTATGGTAGCTGCGCAGTCGTTATAGATATCTTCCAATTTTTGCACGTAACATTCTTCTACACCTTGATTCCGCAACGCCGGCATGACAGCTGAGGTTTGCACTGAGTCAAATGCTTTCTCATAATCAATGAAGGTTATATATAGCAGTCGGTTATATTCTGTGCATTTCTCTATCACCTGACTGATAACGCCAATGTGGTCTATTGTCGAATAACCTTTAAGAAGGCCTGCCTGATCATTTGGTTTATTGAAGTCTAAGGTTGTCCTGACCTCAGTGAATACTTTATAGACAATGGACAGGAAGCTGATCGGCCTGTAATTTTCAAGTCCTTGACGTCTCCTTTCTTATGAATTAAGACGATGTTAGCGTTCTTCGAAGCTTTTGGTACTCTCGAGGTCACAAGGCATTGCGTATACAGGGTGGCTAGTTTTTTTTGGCACAATCCCCCCTCCATCCTTCAACAAATCTGCTGTTACCTGATCCTCACCAGCTGATTTCCCCCTTTGCATTGCTCCTAAGGCTTCGTTTACTTCCTCTTTCATTACTGGCAGGATGTCCAATTGCTGAGGGCTACTGTCTCTCTCATGAGCGTTCTGACTGCATTGGCTACTGTATAGGCTTGTGTAGAACTGTTCGGCTATTTTAAATATCTTATCCATATTGCTAATGGCATTGCCCTCTCGGACCGCTTTTAGGCTGCCTCCGTTCTTTAGAGCATGCTCGATTCCCTCGTTATTTTAAACTTCCTTATGTCGGCTACCTCGCGCTTATTTATTAACTTTGACAGCTCTGATAGTTCTATTCTGTCTGTAGAGTTAGACGCCCCTATGATTTCGCGTTTCTTAATCAGATCTTTCGTCTCCTGAGATAGCTTGCCGGTATCCTGTCGAACCATCCTACAGCCTACTTCTACGCCGCACTCCGTAATGATAGCTGCGAGATTATCGTTCATTGTTTCAACATCACGGTCGTCTTCCTCAGTTAGAGCGGAATTACTGTTCTGGAACGAAATCCTGAATTCCTCGACTTTCCCTCTTACCGCTAACTCGTTAATGGGCTTCCGCTTCACTCGTGTCCTCCGTCCCTTCTTCAAATCTAATACGAGACCTTACCAGTCCGAGGTCCCTACAGCAGCAGACCTTACCGAGGACATCCACATCCTCTACGATGCCAAGGTGAGCACACAGTATGAAATCTATTTCAGTTTTACTCTCACCATTGGGGCTCTTCCACGTCCATTTCCTGTTTTCTCGTTTCCTGTTTTCTTGAAGGAGAGCGTAGCAGTGGGCGGCAGAAAGTTAGGTGCGCGGATGAGATTGAGAGGCTTGCGGGGATGGGGTGGCCACAACTGGCAAAGGACAGGGTTAATTGGAGAGACATGGGAGAGGCCTTTGCCCTGCAGTGGGCGGAGTCAGGCTGATGATGATGATAATGATGATGAAGCTATGGCTAGATCAAACACGGCACAAGGTGTCCGACCCTGCAGTTTCAAATTCGCATGCTCCGACAAATCCTGCATGTGCGAAAGTTGAAAATAAAAAGAAAAAAGGTGGTAAGGTTTTAACATGGTTAAATCGAGTAGACGTGCGAAAGCATGCGTTTAGCCCGGTTGGCTCATGGTTTTGCTTTGCAGGGTCGTGGGCACGTCTGGCGACGATATTGGACTCAGGTTAAGCTCTGATCGAGGTTAACCTGATTTGATCTGTTCGAGCCGCAGACGGAATTTGATGAATACGACGACAATGCACAGCTCGAGAGCGTGTCGCAGTTTAACACGAGTCCTGTTCGGCTGCGGCGATAGGTTATTGCATCATGCAACTTTTTTCAGCAGGCCCCAGAAACCTAAGCTCTTCTACCGCAAGTAGCGAGTAGCGGCGAGTAGGCGCTCTGTGTATTCTTCCTCCGATTTGCCCCGAACCAGGACATCACCGATATGAACGCGACTGCCCCGTAAACCCTTAATAATTTCACTCATAGCTTCTTGGAACACTTCAGGTGCTGATGCAATTCCGAAAGGCAGGCGCAGGAATCCAGGTACATATCCTGGAGATTTTCTCATTCAATGACAGCTGATGGGGCCCATAAGTTGCATCCAGCCTACTGAACACAGCTGCTCCAGCTGCCCCCAATTTTTTCTCGGCGCGGAAGTTCGTAGTGTTCACTTTTCAGGCAGCGGTTAAGATGTCTGGGACTCTCAAGCGGATGCGTTTATTTCTGACAATTAATGGGGGAACTGACCCAATCCGACGCCTCATCCAAAATGGCGACGATGCCTCCGGTTGCATTCGGTATAGCTCTTTGCGTAGGGGCTCTCGAAGTGCGCGCGGTACCCTCCTCGGAGGCATAATCGATGGGCCGGGAGTCGTCCTTGGGCATCATGTAGTATAGCGTCGGCGAATGCGACCAGTCCTTGCTTGACTTCGTTATTGTGCTACTTTGGATACGAGACTATAGTCTTGTATCCAAAGTAGCCCTTGTCTACAAGGGACGAAAAAAATTTGGAGGGTATGACGCGATAGCATAAGGGGTTCATCATCATCATCATCATCAGCCTGACTATGCCCACTGCACGGCAAAGGCCTCTCCCATGTCTCTCCAATTGACCCTGTCCTTTGCCAGCTGCGGCCACCCACAATTCCCATATGTGCAGAATTGGTCATTCTCTACTTTACATTCACAGATCCCTGGGAGTCCTCATATTGTGACGAAGACGAAGCTGGCAGTGGCGCGGGACGGAGCGCCCGCGCTAGGTCAGCGGCCATTAAATCATCTCATAGCCATCGTTCACCACGTCTCATTCTTCGGCTGGCCGCCGCGTAACAATACCACTCCTGGCGCTGTCGTGCGGCGCTTAAGCGATGTGCCACTGCCCTGCGATGGCAGGTGCTGCCATCGATGGGCCTTGTGCGACCCAGGTTGCTTTTCCCAACCGACCGATCATTAATTTAACTGCTACCTGTCACGGTGGGCAGTTTGCTTATAATACGGTGGGCGGGACGTGATGACGCCGGAATGTGACGTGACCTAGCTGGCCCACCTGCCTCCTATAGGTTGCTTCTCTGGGGATTTTTCGCTCATGGTCAACGACGCCGATGGCGCCGACGGCAACGCCGGATTTTCGCAGACAGACAGAGCGCAACCAGCCCCCCCCCCCCCCCTCCCGGAAGAGCGCGGGGAATTCAATAATGACATCTTGTTCAGCTGCCTCGAAGGAAGAGACTTTGTACCGCACCGAAAAACGGAAACCGAGCGGCCACCTCCATGGGCCATAGGATCCGCTAGCCACGCCTACGAGCGTCACGCATAGGCACGCCTGTCACGTGCCCTCTGCATTTCAGCTAGACAAAAAACACAAACAAATGTAGACAGGGGAAGAGAATTACCCCTAGAGACAGGGATTTCTAAGGGGCGGAGTCAAACCTAGGGAGGACTCGGATGGGTTGAACCGCACAAACAAAAAAGAAGGCTGTTCATTTACTCGTGTTACCCGGCTCGGTGTTACCCGGCTCGCAGTCGGGCGCTGAGAAAGGAGCACGTGACAGGCACGGCAACGTGCGAAACGCGCTTGCGTAGGCGCGGCTAGCGGTTCCCCCGGCCGCTCGGTGTCGCTTACGGCCAGTGCGGCTCCAGAATTCCTTGCGCTGCAGCGGCGACGAAAACGGCATTTTCGAAAATCCAAGAACTGTATGGATATCGCCTGCGGTGGCGTACAAACATCTCAACAAGTAAGAAGGCTAACTGTGATAGAAAGTCCACTATTTAATATTAGGTGGCCAGCCAGCTAGATAATAAGTCTTAGATTCATTCTGGTGCACATCACCGCTGACAATGCTTGCCGAAGAAAGCGATTTTCTAGCTCAAAAAGGCTACTTAAAAAAAATGCTGACAGTCTTAGGTGAAACGGCTTGCATAGGCACGGGGCCCTAGCTCACCCACCCACAAAGACAACCAGGACGAGGAAACCACGGATCTCGATCCGAACATCCCAATAGATGAAGTCCATGCAGTACTTTTTAACATAACACGCAGCACTCCACCACGACGAGACGGTGTCTAATACCGACTACGCAAAAATCTTGACGACAGTTCTCTGCAAGAACTAGCGAGCTTCAACAACCACTGCCTGGAGGGAACAATTCTACAAGAGTGGAGACATGCGTGCATAACACTAATATCTGAACCAGGTGAATAACCGGAGTTAACCCGACTGAGACCCATCTCCCACACACCCTGTGTAAGAGAGCTGTTTCAGAATGCCATCCGGAGCAGACAGCAACTCCACTTGGAGAAGCAGAAAGCGTCCTCGCAATCTCCCTCACTCCGTGTGTAGAGAAGCTGTCTGTGTATCCCATCCGGGAAGGAAGCGTTCTCGCGCACGATTTTTGGATTCCGGCAGGGTCTGACCACGGGGGACGTCCCTACACAAATCAAAGCAGAACTAATTTACAAAGTTAATGCGAAGCAGACAAAGGCAATCCCCGTTTTACATCTCAAAGGAGCTTCTAACAATGTAAATCACGACCTTATTTTAGATAACTTAGCCGAAGGACTTGCCATCACATTAGAGCCTTCCTCTAGAGTTGGACAGCCGCCATCGGAGTAGGAGATATCAGATCCAATCCCATCCCCCTCGCAAGGAACGGAGCACCCCAAAGGTAAGTTCTTTAGACCACGCTGCTCGACATTGCATATGCGTTATTTGTATACCCTGCTAGACGCTATCCCGGGAATACGACGCGCGCTCTACGCAGTTTATATCACTATCTGGACCACACACGGCTCGGATGGGGAGACTGAAGACGCACTGCAGAGAGCAGCGGGCTCTACACAGAACTATGCCCGAGCTGGAGGCCTAACATGCGCTTTGAAAAAGCGTGAACTGCTTAGTGTGAGAAAGTGCCGAAGGCGGACCGACCCTACGCCAAGCATGGAAATCAAAGGAGAACCGGTTAACGAAGTCAATAGCCCCTGGTTACTCCGACTACATGTGCCGGCGAATTTACATGACAAGAAGAGTAAGTAACCGCCGCCATGGTTTTAAAGAAATGGATGCCCTTCAGAGTATTCACGCCCTTGTTAGACATCTTACATGCCACGTTCCTTGCCATCGGCTAACACAAACGAAATCCAAGTAACTGAATATTTTCATCTCCACAACCGTGAAAATGGCAACCAGCAGATCGCTACAGTTACACATCCGCAATACAATCGACAAACTTATTGAAGCCCATCAAGTTAGCCAGCTGGAAAGAATAAAACGTGACCCTACGAGCAGACATGCACTGCAGCAGTTCGGGTACCTGACCTCCAGTCATGGATCCTGTGAATCTGAATGCACCCCGGAACTCGCAGTCAACTTCTCCGTTGCCCCAATACCGAGAAACAAGCATTCGCAATTCTACGAGGGAAAAAGGCAAGGGCAAAAACCGAGCTCCGTATCTATGGTAAAAAAAAAAAAAAGCATTTACACGGACGCCGCAACACAAGCTACGGCATTGATAGCGACGGCTGCGGTGGCTGAATGCAAGAGTGACGCAGCCATCACAGCCACAGTACGTATTGGAAATAGCAGAGAGGTAGCTAAAGAATGTGCCATAGCCCTGGCAATGCGCGAACAAGGGTTCCAGAACATTCAATAATTACCATTACTGACTCGAAACCTGCCCGTTGCAACTACGCGCAGGTACCGTCTTTGTCATATGTAACCAGGCTGCATAGTTTGCTTCTAGCTTGTATAGTGGAGCCCTTGTGGCTTTCGTAAAGATCAAATGTTGTTGGAAGGCAAGAAGACCCCCAGTCCTTACCTTTAACGACCATTTCAGGTTCAGGGAAGCTGTAAAGGCTCCACTGTACGAGCTAGAAGCAAACCATGCAGCCTGGTTACTTTTGACAAAGGCTGTACATACCTCCCCTATCGCGCATAGCGTCCTACATCGCACCCGTCACGATCCGAAAACCTACCTTGCCTGGACACCTGGGCATATGTTTCTCTTTTTCAGTGAGTGTTGATGTGGCAGCCCGAAGTCTCATCCTCCGGGCGTCAGTGGTAGGCCATTCCAAACCAGTGGTGGCAGAAGCCATCCCACTCACCCATTCGCACGTACTACGGCATTAGAAAGCAATAGCACAGCTCAATCCGTCATCCGCCTCCGCGTGCTGTCAGTGCGCACGCGCTGATTGGCCCCGCGCGGCTGGCATGCACACAGCTTACCGGCACTCTCAAGGTGGTCTGCGCACGCGCAGTGGCGCCCCACGGAAGCAAATCACGTTAGCGGATCGCGGACCGCAAAACACTATAACTCTATATGAATTCACAGGCGAGCAGACGACGGAGTGGATGGACCGGAAAATTCGAAACCACTCCTCCTCGCACTTCCCTCCCAGCGTCTCTTGGAGAGCGGTAGAGGTACCGCGCCCCAAAACTGCATCAGCAAAAAGGAAATGGACCCGCCGCGGTGGCTCAGTGGTAAGGCGCTTGTCTACCGAGCCGGAGTACCCGGATTCCAACCCGACCGCGGCGGCCGCGTTTCGATGGAGGCGAAACGCAAGAGACGCCCGAGTGCTCTGCGATGTCAGTGCACGTTAAAGATCCCCAGGTGGTCGAAATTATTCCGGAGACCTCCACTACGGCACGCCTTTCTCTCTTTCACTCCTACCTTCCTCCCTTCCCTTACGGCGCAGTTCAGGTGTCCGCCGAGATATGCGAGACAGATACTGCGCAATTTCCTTTCCTCAAAAACCAGCCTACCAACCAACCAAACACAAAGGAAATGGGAAGGCGACGACACCACGCCAACCGCACCAAAACCCAAATCGCGAGCTCATGGGTACGGTCCGGCTGCGTGCGTACGTATAGTTTCGGTTTCAAATCATAAAAAAGTAAAAGGAGAGAGCCCCCTCCCCGCGGTCGCACCACGTGACAGCGTGTAGGTACAGGGACTGACTCGGAGAGCGGAAAACGGGCGAGGGAGCGGCTTTATGAGCGCTTGGCTTGCGAAGGCTAGCTGCGTGACGTCATGCTCTTCCGGAGTTTTTTTTCCCTCCTCGCTTATGGCGAACAACACACCTCTAAATGAATGAGAAGCCTCACGGCAATTGGAAAGTATTCGTTGCGCTGCAGCGGCGATGAGAATAAAATTCTAAAAACTGATATGGATATTAATTATGGTGGGCTACAATCGTCTCAGTTAATGAGGAGCCTAACTCTAATCCTAAACTATTCAGTAAGTGAGCCAGCCTGCTATAGTTAGCACGTCTTGGCGGTATTCTCATACACTACACCGCTGTCAAATAGCAAAAAGCACTCGTATAGCTCACACTGTTTTTAAATATTGCGTACAAATATAGGTAAAAAAAAAAACGGTTGAGTGCAGGACTGACTAATTATGCAAATGTGACCGTTTTTTCATCGAAATTGATCTAACCAAGCCAAATAAGTGCACAGTCGTGTGTTGCTGACATTCTTGAAGTATGCAACGCAAGAAACAGGGATGACAACCTTTTTCACACCATTGTTTCTAAGCAATCATTCTCGGACTTTACGCGTCTTTTTCATACTTTTCGCAGAACCAAGGATATCCGAACAAAAGTTCACCATTTCTGTCACGAGTGATACCCCTGGGTAGCCTTTCTGACAGTAGCAGCCGACGTCCTTTGACTACGGTCATTTTCACAGCTCCGCTCGAAAAGTCGGTGGTGTGGTGGTCGCGCGAAATAGTGGCGCTGCAGTCGAGCTTCGCATTGAGCAGCGCGCATCGTCCGTGCTGCGTGCGCCGTTCCATGCAAATGTTTATAGTTTATGGGAGTTCAGCGTCCCAAAGCGACTCAGGCTATGAGGGACGCCGTAGTGAAGAGCTCCGCAAATTTCGACCAACTGGCGTTTTTTAACGTGAACTGACACCACACAGTACACGGGCATTTAGAATTTCGCCTCCATCGAAATTCGACTGCCGCGGCTGGGATCGAACCCGCGTCAGCAGCCGAGCACCTAACCACAGCCACCACGGCGCCTTCGATGCAAATGGTCAACACGCACTATCGTTGATTGTTACTTTGCTGTAAACACAAGTCTTTGACAGATTAGTCACGCTTGAGTAAGCAGATATTTTCAATTCTTTTACTTTTCGCAGTGCCTAGGTATCTTCGGAATTTTTCACATTCCTTAGGCGCTCTGCTTGCTTTCTGCAACTAAGACTGCATTTTTGCTTCGTGTTGTTGCTTGCAGATGGTGCCACAGCATTGCAAGAGATAAGGTGCCTCGATGCCAGCACCCTAGCACGAGATGACCCATCGAATCGAGGCACCCTAGCAATAGACATGTCGCATGCCATGCTGCCAGCCATGGAGGAAGGAAATCGCTGGGCAGTGAAGCTAAGTGCAGCACGTAGACACCAGGGAACAGACTGAAAGCACTCTAGTTGATTTAGGTTCGAGTGTTCTCCCTTTGATACAGTGCCGCGGTCACCCACAGCGCACCAACAGGAGCTAAAATCATTTCATACTGAATACTTCACACGCAAGCAGTTCCTTTCGACATGCCCAGCAGTGCTTTCGTGTGTGTCGCACCAAACAGCGCCACACAAGCATTCAGCACGAAATGCAAGTCAATTTCTGTGCCTTCTCCAGCTTTTTTTTTTCGTAGCACGCAACTGAAGGATCCCAGAGGACACATTTAGGATGGTTTTCTCCATTCTCATTCCCATATCCATGGGAAAAAATAGCTTGTTCCACGTGCACAATACAATGAAAACGGAACTGCCGACAGCAGCGCACGCTGAATATTGTGGCAGCGATTGCTTCTTTGCAATGTTTCTGACAACCGAAACAACACCTATTAAGGGTGCGCAATAGAATAGTTAAAGACAAAGCAACATGAACAATCACAGAGGCCCAGAGAGAAAGCTTTGAGCTCGATCTCGCTTGCACTATCATCTTGGTTCATTGCAAAGCATCAAGGGGTAGTCTAAAAATAATTACCTGCACTCGACACCTGTTTGAACAGAACTCTCTTCAAGTTAGTATGCAGAGTAAAGTATGGCTCTGTGCTGTAACTCATTCTTTGGCATGCAAAGAATTTCTTCCAAATGGATTGATAGTTCTACTTTATTCTAGGTACGCTTATTACCTCACTGCAGTCAGTGATGCACATATCATGCAAGTGCAGTCGCTCCATTACACAGAAGCGGTGTGGTTTGAAAATTAGGCGGACCCAGTTTTGTGGCGTTCATTTCAATACTCGATTCAAAGCATAATCGCGACCGCTTATTTGTGCATGTGCTTGGAACAAATAAACAAGCATTGCGAAGAGTTGCCCTGAAAATGTTGGCTTACTCAAACACAACAAAACTCAAAAAATGATGTTTGTAGCGAAATAACACGAGCGTGCCAGCAATCTGCACGCAGCAACTGCATAGCAGCAGTAACAGACGACTTGTACAGCGTGAAGCAAAGCTCAACCGTAGCACCACTAGTTCGCGCAACCACTACTCCGGTCACGCTGGGCTGTGAGCGTGCATAGGGAGCTGTGAAACTGACTTTATTCTATGGACATTTGTAGTGGCATGGCCAAATTGGTTATCCATCGCACCAATAAGAAAGCCACTGCAGCCTGTACCAAGGCAAACTGAAATGTGCCAAACTTGAAGTTCTTCCCTAAGACTACACCTTGAGTGCAGAGTCCATATCACGCTGACACAGACAAAAAGCACACAGGACAAGACAGCCACAGTAAAACAAATCAATGATTTATTCGTGTTTGTCTATCTTGAAATTGTAAAAAACAAAAATAATAAGCTCAGATTAAACATACGCATCACACGAAATACAAGAGAGGCCTACCTTATCACAACATACAAAAGAGAACAACAATCAATAAGTCAATCAAGAAACTATGTCAAGATGTCATCACCGTACGACACTAGCAAGAGTGTAGGTGTGGCAGGGGAAGTCTAAAGAAAACACAGGCTTTAAGGTCACGCCCTATCTGCTTCTCTCTGTCGCAGTTAACACACAGCTATTTGTGCTGTTGTGCATGTGTCTCCAAAGGTTTAAGGCCAAGAGAGTGCTGCACCACATGCTACCTACCCATTTGGGTATCACGAAAGGCAAGCACCGAGTTCGTGACAGGTAAAGGATTACCTCCACTCGTCTTCCACGTGCCAACACACCACCACAGGTGCAACGACAAGTGAAAATATTACAGGCTCCAACGGGCCTCTCCAGTCTTCCTAGGTCGGCAATAACTT
The DNA here is from genome assembly GCF_055824585.1 of Amblyomma mixtum. Lineage (NCBI taxonomy): Eukaryota > Metazoa > Arthropoda > Arachnida > Ixodida > Ixodidae > Amblyomma > Amblyomma mixtum. The sequence continues at coordinate 287,244,611 of NC_143013.1, forward strand.
TAAGCTACCCTCGCAAATTGCCTAGATGTGCGTGCACCTCCAAAGTGCCCACTTTCCGTACGGAGAAAAGGGGGGAAAAAAAAAAGCCAATGAAGGCTCGCCTATCCTTTTGTACAAACGAAATGAGACAAAAAAAAAAAGACATCAAGAGCCACAAATTCAGATAAATTACGAAGCACAATTGAATCCAGGTGAACAACTGTAAACAGTGGTGTCTGAGCTAAGCTAAGCATGGCATCATAGCAAACCTGCTGCTGCGCTGCGTGGAGGAGGACCAAATAAAAGCGCACCACCATTGAGGCAGCCTGCTGCAAACTTGTAGGAAGCAAGGAAGTAGACCCACATCTGGCTGCACAAGGCTTCGGCAAGTGAGCCAACTGTGGGAAATCAAGCATTCACACTTTTCATGTGTAAGCGCACAAGATGGTTTGAGAGATTTAGAAGAGAACAAGCACACCTCAAATGAAACCAGTGCTAAGGAATTTTAAACACCCATGGTTCTTTTTGTGCCCCTGTTTTTTCCGCTTCTCTTTCCGCCCATGAGCAGCACATTTAGAGTTGCAACAGGGTGTCTGGCATGCGCACTAGGCGGCTTCTGGGCTTCCTTTTAGTCGGGCGGCCGCTTCTCCGAGTGCTTCTTGGTGAACTCCTCGGCATTTTTGAGGAACTTCTTCCGATCTTTGCTGTACTCCTCAGCAAGGTCCGCGCGCAGCGGGTGCTCTGGCTCAGGGTCGTTGACTAGTGCAATCAGGGCTTGAATAACTGCACACAGAAGAGTTGAAAAAAAGGGGGGGGGGTTACAGATAGAGTTTAATGAGAAAACAGAAAGGTGTGGAAATAGCACGATTTCCGATAAGCGAGTATTCTAATATGCGAGGTTGGCATACGATATGGTCGATGAGGTTTAGTGATCCAAAGCAACACTGGCTATGAGGAATGGCACAGTGGAGGATTTAATTTGGACCACATGGTGTTCTTTAACGTGGCCGAACACTGCATAGCACATGGGCGCATTGCGTTTCGCCTCCATCAAAAACATGGCCACCACTGCTGGAATTGAACTCGCGTTCTCGGGCTTCGAAGCAGAGTTCCCTAACCCCTGAGCCCCATATAGGAACCCAAAACTACTTGAAATAATGAAATACGTTTCAACAAACTAACAATCTTATGAGCAGATTTTATATTGTGTACTAATATCCCTGTTCAGCACGCAAGTTAAGTGCACTTAAGGAAGGGGAATGCGCTCAGGCACCTTGACACTTCAGGCTACTGATGTACAACAGGGAAGCAGAGTGTCACTCGTACTAAAAAAAAAAGTTACGCAACAAGCGGTATTTTTGAAAAAATATACACGAGGAAGCAAAAACTTGTGAGAAATCATTGCTTGGTGTAGTAACACAAAAATAGCGAATAATTTTTTTGAGAACAAAAAAAAAAAGTTTCTATCATTTCAAGCTATTGCATGTTGAAGCTGACCAAGACTACTTCTTAGCCTATCCAGAATCCTGACAAAGAACACGGTGGCGTGGAAAGCAGCTGTATCCGATTTTGTTTCTTTGTCACCTTGCTTCATCGATGCCATAATGATGATATGTTTTAAAAACAATGGACAAGTAAATTAAATTTGTGTGTGCTCTATTTGTACATTACGCATTGTGCCTCTAAAACCATTACCGGCGAGATTACCACTCTGCTAGCAAAGTCTGTTCAGTGATTGCACCACATCATGACTGTGCTCTTCTGCAAGTGACAAGAGTGACACCTTCCGTGTCGCTTGACGGGTATTGTTTGCAGTGCCAAGTGCTTTTATAGAAGTATCTTTAGAAAGATGCTCTTTCCACTGCAATGTTGTTCTTCAACTTGTGCAGTTGAACGAGTAGTTCCCCTCTTGGTCCACACCTATTTAAAGCTGATTTTGATAACCTCTCTATATTCTAAGTTAACGTGTTGCACTCTTCTAGCAATGCTAGCTTAGTCACGCATTTTATCTGGATCTGGCTTAGTAATTAATGTCACCTTTCGTCAAGCTGGAGAAAACAGTATGGTCTGCCATCCTCTACAAGCAGCTCCTTGCGCACAGTTAAATCATTACTCGCGAAATGCAACCCGATTCACTCATGCAACGCAAGCTGTATTAGGCCTATCTGATTCAGTTTTGAAAAGTAAAATATATGATACATATACAAAATACTGTTTGCCCCATGTAACCATGGATAAGAGTCGAACCTGTGACCTTGTGCTCAGCAGCCAAAAGCTCCATCCACTAAGCTATCACAATAATAGCAAGGCATGATTGCATTTCTTTAATATAGCTGGCCTCAGTTAATGTGCTGCTGTGATATCTTTTGCTGCAAGCAACACCAGTGGCATCAGCTGCAATTCTAGGGAAGACAATGTCAGTCACAAAATTTAGCATGCCGACCACACGAGAACGAGGATACAGCGACCTATCTATAACAACACCGGATGGAAAAAGAGGAAAAAAACATGCATGTGCAAAAAGTCATGTGCAAGTACTGCAGAAACGCATTCCTACCAACAGCCAACAAAGTCCATGCACCCCGCCAAGGTTGTCTCCTTCGTCTACAACCTCTTCCAAGCTTGCCTGGACAACATGCATGCACCCAGCCCCCTACCTATGTGGTCGTAATGTGCACTTATAGACATGGCTGGTTTTGAGTGGGTGCTCCTGGTGAGTGTGCAAGGGGTGCACCAAGACATGGGCGCTTTGCAGTGCGGACACAGAAGTGTCTCAAAATCTGAGCACTGAAGCCTTAGAATCTGCACCTGCATTAAAGGGATGTAGACAACCCTCTCCATTTAATTTTTTACTCCTCATAAAAACTTGACTGCACAGCTCTTTCTGGGGATGCTGATTTAAAGTTTTTTCCCACCATTCGACTCAAGCTTGCGGCGTCCATAATGAAAAGGACTTTGCGATCACCGTTCTGAAGTGAAGGCTGGTGTAACCTAGCCCCTGGGATTTGTGCCTAAAAAACTGTGCAGAAACTCCACAGTTTACTTGTGGAATTGGCCGGTGACAGCGACATGTGCACTAAATTTTTTTTTTTACCCTTTCTGACCTAAAAAAACCCCCCGTTTTAGTGAAAGCAAGATCTACGCTGTTGAGACGTAGTAACCCATCGATACAGGCCAACTTCAATCTGTCCTCGGCGGCCCTTCAAAACAGAGCCCGACTGGAGATGGATGTGGTGTTTTGCACACCACGAGCCAGCTTCAGTAAAGCTAGCTAGAGGAGCAATACAGTAAAACCTCGCTGATATGTTCCCAGGTAGTGTGCTCAAAATCGCAAACAATAAAAATGCCCTCTAGAGTTACATTATTCTTCTTCCGGTTCATATATTAGTGGATAACACGATTTTCTGGCGACTGCATTCAAAATTTCGACAAATTACGGTTGCGTAATACAGATAGCCACTAAACGCGCATGTGCAAACATAACAGCTAGTTGAACCTGAGGGCACACAACATGGAAAGCTAGAATGCAGCTGAAGTCTCCCACCATGATGGCTTCTCTGCAGCACATAGATGCTAAGGTTAGAAGCATCCACAAATGAAGAAAGAAAAAAAGCGCTGACATATGATCAGGCTGTTCTAGTGGGGACATGGCATGAAGAGAAACATGCAGCTACTGCTTTGCAGTGCCTAAGGTAGACAAAGGGGTGTGGAATTTTGACCAGCAAACTGTGAAGGATATGTGGAACGAGTGGAGAAAAAGGTAGCCGAATATGCAACAAAAGACCGGGGGAATGACTAATTGGCTTTATCAGGAGAGAAATTGGAAAGTTAAAACAAAAGATCTACTGGAATGGCAGAAAGAAGCCTTGAAGCTGGTGGCATGTGGAAATTAAAGAGGTAATTGAAGTCAGAATAGAGGCATCAAGGCAGCCCGGAGCAAATAAGAGGGCCGGGCATAGTCAGGAGGAGAGGATAGAAAACAGGACATGTACTGACAACTCAAGTTTCATATCCACGAGCTCATAGATGTGAAAATTAAAGCAGAAAGAGAAAATGAACCCTTAACACAGTGCAGGAAGCAGGCAAGCCTGAACTGAGGTGCTGGAGCGACAATTTGAGGAAGATCCATATGTTAACACAAACGCTGCAAGGTACCCAGACAACCCAGAAGCCATGAGCCGGACTGGCGACAAAAAAACCTCAGGTTCAATATACACACGCGCTCGAACATGACAGCAGAAGAGGCACCACCTTACCCTGCCATCCGCTGCATCTCTGCCAACCCGGAGAATGAGGACATCAAAACCTGGATAGTCATAACAGACTCACAAGAGGCATGTCGGGCGTACGCCTCTGGCCGATGAAATGATTATGGTTGATCTGAATATTGGGACACAAATTTTGAAAGTGCCTTGGATGGCCTACGTTGTATAGAATGCGCTACCACTCAGGATTATACAAACTGTTTTTCAAGCCGGCGCGGATAATACGAACATGTGACTGACCACCCTTGCAAGTCAGTGGGCCCGCGTGGCTGGTCTCAGAGAGGAGAGAACAGAAAATTTTTGCTTTTTATCAATCAGTGCTCCACCCAACCCAAACAAGTGACATTAAACAATGTCACCGCCATGTTCCTGCCTGCGAACACGACAAGCAACCTACAGCCACTGGACGCCGGAATAATCCAGAATGCAAAACTCCACCTTAAGGGTCTTTTAGAGAGGACACTTCTTGCAAAGATTGATCGCAAAGAGGAGAATTTGCGGATAAGTCTGCTAGATACATTTAATTATTTGGCCGTGTCTTGGGACAGTGTGACCGTGAACACAACCTCGAGATGTCTTCGCAAATGTGGATTTACGACGACACTGGTCGCACCCCCGAGTAGCAAAGTGTCGAACGAGGATTTGGCCATTGAAGGCTGGGAGACGCTGCTATCGGTGGCAGAAACTCAATGCCCTTGACGTTTTGTGCTGCACCGTTAGTGGCGGCAGTGTGAGCGATGAAACTGTGACATGGTTTCATGCTTTTCAGGCTCAGTTTATCGGCGAAATCGAACCCAAGAAGGTACAAAGTATTGTCAGTGGACAACGAAGAAGACAGTGCTGGGCTCGTGCATGGAGCGCGAAGAGGACGAAGTGTGGTCTGTGCGCCGTTGGCCGACAGTGCTTCGACTGAGCTGCTGTCAGCATCCCTCAGTGACTACTCCTTGTGTGCGTACATTGACGTAACATCTCTTGGTGGAGGTCGCGGGTTTGAGCCGCCATGCCGCTGACCCGACGAGCTGACGCGCCGACAAGCCGATCGCTACCGTCGCGCCTGCCATGCCAACTGTCGTCCTAGCCCACCCTCGAGACCCGGGCACATTCTGCGGTACTGATGGCGTGGACGTCGAGGACTGGCTCTCGCTGTACGAGCGTGTGAGCACACACAACAGGTGGGACCAGACGATGAAGTTGGCCAATGTCATTTTCTACTTGACGGGCACCGCAAGGGTCTGGTTCGAGACCGAGGAAGAACTGACCAGTTGGGACCTGTGCAAGCAGAAGCTTACCGAATTGTTCAGTAAGCCATTCGGATGTCAGCTGGCTGCGAAGAAGGAGCTTGCATGCCACGCACGATCGTCCACAGAGTCATATGTGTCTTACATTCAGGACATTTTAGCCCTCTGCATGAAAGTTGATTCCGCCATGTCAGAAAGTGACTAAGTCGGTCGCGTTCTCAAGGGAATTGCAGTCGACGTCTTCAACTTGCTGGTGTACAAGGACTGTGGAACGGCTGACGCAATCTTAAAAGAATGCCGCGGTTTGAACAAGCGAAAAGCCGCCGTATTTCCCCCCCAGTTCACGTGGTTGCCGAACACGGCGGCAACGTCGTCCTGCGTAGACTCATCCCAACCGTGCTCCCTGCCAACATCCGACAGCCTGACACGACTTGTACGCCCAGAACTAGAGGCAGTGTCTCCCACAGTTTCCCAATTATCGGTACCGGACAGTGCCCCTGCAGTATCCCTTATACAGGCTGTTGTCCAACAAGAATTCGCCAATCTCTGGATCCGACCTGTATGCTCCATTAGTTGCCCAGATGCTCGTCGTGTGTCTCCGGTGCTCGGTGCCCGACATTTACGTAACAGTATAACCCACTTTTCTGGATGAGAAAAACTGAGCCAAATAAACTGTGCTTCATTCTCACGTTCGACTTTGCTTATTTTGGCTCACACGAATTCGGGGTCTCGCCCAATTCGTGACAGTATAATCAAGATTCTACTGTGTCAAAACAGGCGCAACACAACATCTAACAGCATTCCATAGACACCCTTCCTCTCATTTGAATTGTCTGGACACGACACCATGCTTCCCTTCCTGGCAAAAAGTGCACCCACACACTCGCTTGAGACATGACCTGCCGGACACCAGGGGCAGAGGATTTACAGACGAAGAGAGCAATGTGACAACACCCCCACCCATAGAACATTTAACATGTAATCATCCTTGAACACTACGAACATCACAGAAGCACAACTACCCCAACCCCACACAAATCCCTCGACAGAGCGGACGTCATAACCTGGCCCCAGCTTTAGACGCCCATTTTCCCAAACCTCCGCCACAAACACCTCTCCTTCCGTACCAATATCCTGGATGTCTCCCAACAAGCAGCAGCCCCCCACTCTTCCACTCCCAACGGGAATGCTCAGACTCACCAGGGCACCGACCAAGGGCGTCCGCAGAACTTTTTCCAGGGGGGTGCACCCGATGTCTGGAGATGGGGGAGGCGGTAGGTTTGTAGTTGTTTTCTACTAGGGCATAAATAATGTCCGTAATTCCAAGGGGGGGGCAACCGCCCCCCCTTGCCCCCCCTTCCGGACGCCCATGGCACCGACCACCTATCCTCCACCCCACTCTCCTTTTGGGAGGCTGCCCTGCCCAGCACAGACCCAAAAGCCAAGCAACTGCTGACTGAATGGGCGCATGGAACAGCGACAGCCAAAAGTTTTTCCCCTCCTCCTGCTCACTGGATGACAGAGGTGAAAGAAAAGAATAGGGATGGTCAGGGGAAATTTTGGAATCATATGAATCGCTTAGATAGGAAGAATGAACACATACACAATTTTATACAGCATATGGAAGGCAACAATCTAAATCAGAACACGGCTTTGGACTACAACAATGTGGTAATTCGCGAGGAAATGGAGGGGTGCTTTCTAAGCCAACAGACGTGGCAACCCTGAAGACAGCAGGCAAAGGGTTAAGTTAGGGGAACCTAGCGCAAACTGTTGGTGTCCCCGTGACGCTTGAATTATCGTGCTTTAATTATACTCGCATTGCAATATCGCACACGATGTGTTGCTTGTGTAACCAATAAACAGTGTCCATTTCATGTTGCAAATACTTCCATTCTTTGTTGTGACATCGAACACGGGCTACCACATACCCACCCCCCATGATGTGACTTGTGTAATGTTGAGGTTTACTGCCTCCCAACCCAAAAAAACCAAGATGCCAATCCTCCCTTGTGTGAAGCTCTTCATTTATTCATTTTCATCCTGGAATCTGTAAAACAACCTCCTGTTCAAAACACCCCCATCACGATGTCATTTCAAGGTATGAAATTACAGTGAAACCTCGTTAATACGTACCCACTTACCAGGTAGTGTCGGCTAAAATGTAGTTGTGAGACAAGGTACCCAAGTGGGCTAGTTCGTATACATCAGACATCAGGACAGCATTGTCCTGTGTTCTTCTCCTGGGGTCTCGTACTTTCGCTGGGGAAGTTATGTCTGATGTAGTTGTGAGAATTCCCTAGCTTAGCCACCATTGAGAACCATGTATTGGCTGACTGCTTAAGGCGTAGTGGCTCATGAAATGCCTACCGCTTAATATGTTTTCCGCCTTTTCGAAAAGTGTTATCAACGGGCGTACCACCGGTACTATGCGCCGTCGATTCAATGCCATTTCGACCATGTTCCATGAGTGCAGCGATGTCCACGTCAATGAGGAGCCCATGAAGTATCGGTCACTTCAGTGTTCTTGTGCGCGAACTCATCGCTGAGTAATATCGTTGCCAGCCCTATCGCAGTAACCATCACTGTCCACCCTGCCCATGTGACCTCGCCAGTGAGCAGTGCCATGGTTGCATTCTCGATGTGCAGCGAGTTGTCAGCGCACGTTTTGTGGTGGCATTCTTTGTTCCGAGCTGGTGTTGTGCGAAGCTTAAAGCGCTTGAACCGTTACGGTACAGAATTGCTTCGCGCGGGCGAAATTCATAGCGCACAAGCGATCCCGCCGATGATTGAGGTGTGGGGAGCGACAGGGCAGTGCGGACGCTGTCGACTTCGAAATGTTCTGTGAGGTCGACAGCAAGATTGTTGCCACTGTTGCGCCAACACAGGGCGATGAGGGCATTGTGAACGAAGATAGCGGCAACGACTTGGCAACATCAGATTTCAGCCCTACTGCGGCGGAAGCTGTTCAAGCATTGGTGGTTACGAGGGCGTTTGTCAAGGTGGTCCTCATGAAAAAGCTTGCCCCCAGTCTCACAGATTTTGAGACTGCTGTTGTCGCCGCATGGCCGCTGCGGCGGCAACCGAAAATGACGATTTATGGTTGGCAGCAAACAAAGTGCACATACATACATGTATTTGTGAGAAATTTATTGTGCCTGAATTTTTCTTCGTTTGGATCGTGAATAATGGCAGATTTGTACCAGTCAGTTAAGCTGTACTACCGGATAGTGCGTACTTTTCCCGCGTCCCCGCCAACTATGTGTTAACGGGGTTTCACTGTACATGCTGCAGTGTATTTGTGAGAATTATATGTGCAGCAGAGCGAATGATGGCCCACTGACTATTGCAGCCTTGCTGGCTTAAGTAATTTTCCCCTGTTAATGGCGCTACACAGGGTTTCTTGCTCCTCTAATAAAAAGTTCCAAAGCAAAAATTTTATAACTCTCCATGGCATACTAGTGAAAAAGGTTAGGGTCAGCAAACTAACATACTATCTGAAAATTTCATGCTGCCTCTAAGTTCAAACTGTAGACAACCTAAAGAAAACTCAGTTCACAGGGTTCAGAGTTGAGTTCCACTCCCACTTGCATCTCGTTGCATAATGTGTAACATGATGGGTACTACGGCAACTTTCACACAAAAGTGGTGGTGGCCAGCCCTCAAAGTACTGCTTACGAAGGAGCTATCGCCGCAGAGAGAGAGAGAGAGAGAGAGAGAGAGAGAGAGAGAGAGAGAGATGAAGTTTCCTCACCCTGGTCAGTTTTGGTGGCCGGCTTCCAGTTGTCGGCGCTGATGATGGGCAGGCACACTTGGCCCTTCTCATCAATGTTGGGGTGGTAGATCTTGGTGCGGAAGGTGATCTTGGGTGGCTTGAATGGGTACTCAGCCGGGAAATTGATCTCTATCCGGAACGCTCCCTTATTGTATGGGCTGTTCTCCTGCAAAAGAAAAAAGAAAGCTGATTTCGCACCTCTACGGGCATCCACAGTTGACAGCTGGGCGGAACACCAAGGCGACAATGGTGCCAGAAAAACTGACAGCGCAGGCCACTTGTGCCAGGCTCACCAAGTATTCCCAGGAGGAGTGCTAGCTCTGCATCAGCCACTCGCAGCACTTTTCTACATCACTCTCATTGGGAACTTGTTCGCACACAATCAATCTTTGAGTCAGGTTCAACAACTTCTGTCTAGATGAGTGTTGAAACACTCGCAAACTGCCGAAGACGCGTGCTATGTGTTCCCAGCTTGATCCACCACATGACTGGGACTGCACAGCTTGAGCACATTCCACTCCATTTTTTTTTTTACCTTCTCATGCCTAAAAACTACCAGAAGGCTTCACTTGAGTACCAGCACTACATATTTCTGTGTTTTTTTCCAGCACTTTTCAACTGACCTAGACTACAAAAGTGGGAGACTGGCAGGACAGCAACCCCAAATGTAGACATGTCTGATGTCACGCAATGCTTGTTGAGTGTTTTCACAACAATTTTGACTGCAAGCAAGAGTATCCACGTTTTATCAAGCGTGCTACTTCATCAAGCGTTTCACTTGTTGCTGCATTGGGAGCATGGTGAAGAACTGCAACTTTCGGCAGAATTTACATATTCCAAATTCTACTGATTTCTAGTGGGCGATGTTATGGTGGGCAACACAAAATTTTGCATCAACTCGAGACGAGAGACTGTGTGCACATAAGGAGTGCAGTGCAAAGGGCGCGGTAAAAAGAAAAAGAAAAGCACATTCCACTACTGAAGTGACTAAGCAGCGTGTGAAACAAACCCAACGAAACTAACCGCACTTCATAGCTGGCTTCCTTACACTTGTCTGCGAGGGCTGTGGGCATGTCTACGGTATAACTTCTCCCGGACTACTGCTATGTGATGAATGTGCTCACTTTTATATAAGGGCATACCTTTTCTGCTACTGCCACAGAAGTAATCAGAGGGAGCTGGCAGAAACTAAAAACCACAGCCACAAACATGATTGGCCACCTGTGTAACGACTGATGAAAAGAGGCAATTACGTTTCCAAGTGAACTTTTGAAAGTGCCTGGTGGGCAGCGTACAGTGGAGCTTCTATAGGCGGCGCATGGAATAGCGGGCTCCATTCTGAACCAAGTTTCTGGACTGTTAAGAGTTCACTGTAAACTTTAATCAGCCATGCAATGTGAATGGTTTCATCATGCATGCTCTCGACTTTATCCACATTGCACTTCAGTCTTTCTACACTGCTTGTTGTGCAAGCAGGTTGATGGAAGTCAGAAGAAGTAGGGCTCTTAGAAGAGGCACCAAACACGGATCCTACCATGCTGGGAGTGTATAGTGTGCGACATTCCACTTTCCTGTGGCCGTTTGTACACTGGCCAAACCGACCAGTGTGTAAATGACCACATGCGGGAACATGCCGCAACGGTAAGCCCTTTGGCCCACCAGAAACATCTTTTCATGGCAACAAGTAAATGTGCAAGCTTTTGGGAGCAGCATACAATGCTGACGGCGACACACTTTATGATGGTTGAAAGTTTACCATGCAGCTACATCTTCAAGGACAATGCTGAAGTCTTCAGCCTGATAAATGCAAACCTATGAAGTTTACGGAACATAGTAGAAGTCGATGGGAATGGCAAAAAGCAAGTACAACTATGTTACAGCTGCGTTCATAGCTGATTTCAAGCAGACGATACTGGCAAAAGAATCGCGTTAGAGAACTGAACTGGTGAATGTTATTACACAATGAAAGCCAAATTACAAAGCACAGCATGTATCTTACGAAATCACCAAAGAATCATGTGCAGAAATGTGACATGAAGGAAGCCAACTTCAACAAGATGTTGCCATAAAAGCACTAGATGTTCTCACAGCCAATTAAGAGATCAACCTAGACCAATCCAACAAGAAAAGAAAATAAAATTGCTGAGGCTCAGCTTGGCTAAGCCTGGGGAATGCGAAGCATATTAGTGGCTAGGCTTGGTAATACATGGCTTTCCTTGGTTGTATACTTGGTCATTTTAATACAACCACTAGAAGCCTTCGTCGTGGGGGAAGACAACGGCATGGCTACAGCGGAACGCCGACTAACCCCGAGACGCGCGTTGGGTGAGCGCCTGGATTGCCACGGAAGCCGCGTCCGCCTGCCCGGTGGAGCGAGCGTTTCACCTACACCGAGTGTGAACGCGCGTTCGAAATGCGCGGGAATGCGCGGGTGTGACGGCTAGGGGTCCCACGGCGACGGCGCGAGGTGGAGGCCGGCTCTCTCATCCGATGTCACGTGGCGTGACGGCTAGGGGTCCCACGGCGACGGCGCGAGGTGGAGGCCGGCTCTCTCATCCGATGTCACGTGGTGTGACGTCACGGTGTCACGTGGGGGTCCCACGGCGACGGCGTGAGTGGTAGCTCTAGCTCTAGACAAAAGCAGTGATCTTTCATCCACGTCAAAAAGATATTTCTATTCCATCCCTTGCAATAAACAACACTACAATTGAAGTGGTTCCCCATTTTAAAACACTAGGGGTCATTTTTTCAGAAAATATGTCGTGGGACGACCACATTACATACCTTTCCGGGAAGCTCTCGCGTACGACTGGCTATTTGCGTCGCTACTGTTCATCTTTTCCTACATCAGTTAACGTATTGTTATACAATTCCCTTTTTTCTTCGGTTATGAATTATGGCGCGCTTGTCTGGGGAACCACAACACTTGATAATATTAATAAACTTTTGCGTTTACAAAAACGTGCTATCCGCATTATTGCAAAAGTCCCTCGTTACTCACACACAGCCGAATTGTTTAAGAAATTTAACATAATCAGTATAGAGTCTTTATATTCCTATAGACTAATCCGTCACTACAAATCAGAAATAATTAAACACGACAATTCTTTAGCAGTGCTAGCCGCACTTGCTGCGAACTATCCTGTGTATTGTACACGAAATCCGGAAAAATGGAAAGTGGATGTATGCCACACAAATTACGGGAAACAAATGTTGAAATATCGTCTGCCAGCTATCCTGAACGAACTCTCCGGTGATGATAACCGAGACGTCCTCAACAAATCGTTCAGGGATCTACGCAGCATGTTTCTGTAATCAAAAGAATTGTACGTGGCGATAAAGTGAATTTCTTTGTTTTTGTTTGTGAAATAAGCACTGTTACAGAGATGTGTGTTGTTTTGTTCTCGTTTTTTCTTCCCTTCACTTTCGTGCCGTGCATTTTTTATACTTAGCCAGCTTTGTGCACTACATTTTTTTTTTCATGATCCGGACACCTAAAGTTTTGTTTGCCTTTCGTTTTCTGCCTAGTGGGCAGCTGCTTTTTCTGCGTTTTCTGAAAATTCACTGCCTGTATTTGAAACATTCTGCGTATTCCACTGTATGCCTTGTAAGGGGCACGGACCTCGTCAAGCCACCTTTGGCTTTTTGTCCGTGCCCCTAAGCATCTCAGGATGTTTGAATAAATTGATTTGATTTGATTTGATTTGAATATGCTTCGCATAAAAAAAAATGAAGTGCCCACTTGTTTCATTATCGTCCCAAAACCATATCGGAAAAATCCACTCCGACAAATGACCAGGCCAAGTAACAGACTACAGTAAATATAGCAGTTTGCTTGCTACTTCACTAAAAGTCTACACATCTACACCTGAAGTTAAAAGCTTGTTTCACCTCACGAGTGGCAAAAAGGCAAAGTACTGTAAGGGGTCAAGGTGGTGTGTACACCATGCGAGCTTCAGTCAAGCTGCATCCCAACATCACGTCCTGGAGGCTTGCAGTACATTTTAAAGTTGCAGCAGTCGAGTGTGTTCACATTCATCAAAAAACTTCTGCTCAGGTGAAAACTAACACTGTCTCCAGTTTCATGCTGTAGCTGCAATCCATTCGGAATGACAAGACCAGTAAGAAGATATCCTCCGCACAGACTCCGGTACTTCTTTTGTAAATGAAGGCAAATAAAGGTTGGTAATAAGCTTGCTCATTCCTCATCCTTTTGGAGGAGATTGGTGCAGCAAAATGAACCAGGCTGAAATCAAAGAAGGCAGTGCTTCCCACCTAGCAAACGAAAAAGTAGATCCGCCTTCTGCTACAGGTAGGTGTAGTCAAGTGAATTGGCACAGGACGCTGAAATCAGTACAGTGCTTTTGGTTTGGTTTATGGTGTTTAACGTCCCAAAGCGACTAAGGCTATGAGAGACGCCGTAGTGGAGGGCTCCGGAAATTTCGACCACCTGGGGTTCTTTAACGTGCACTGACATCGCACAGTACACGGGCCTCTCGAATCTCTCCTCCAAAGAAATTCGCCTCTACACTATTTGCCTACAGGAAATAGGAAATGCACATGGGCCTTATGTTGTTTGGATTCAAAGGCATTTCATGTGCTAAATTATGTGCCTACTAATTAGACTATAATTTTGCTTTAAAGCCAACTCAAGCTGCTTTTTGGGAACTAAAATTAAATAATGTCCCTCAATTTACACCCCTGTACTAGAACACTTTCAAACCTGAGTCACCTGCATCTCTAGAAGTTCCCTGCACCTCTCAGGAAGCATTCTACACATGTATGGAGATACAATATGAGTAGTGAAGAAAACTAAGAGTGGATATAAGGATTTGACGCCTATTACATATATGGTTGCCAGAAAATTAGGAACTGCTTGTCTTTAACACTGCAACCACATTTATTTTAGGTTTGGTTTGGTTTATGGGGTCTAACGTCCCAAAGAGACTCAGACTATGAGGGACGCCGTAGTAAAGGGCACCGGAAATTTCGACCTCCTGGGGTTAACGTGCACTGACATGCCACGTACACGGGCCTCTAGAATTTCGCCTGCATCAAAATTCGACCACCGCAGCCGGGATCGAACCCGCGTCTTTCGGGTCAGCGGCCGAGCGTCATAACCACTGAGCCACCGCGACATTCATTTTAATTACAAAGGTATCAAATTCACTCCAAGGAATCCAATTGAGGGGATCAGATTTCAATATTCGACACTGGGGCCTCCTCCTGAATAGTTAGAATCTAAGTAATAGCCTACTCATGCACTAATATAAACTGATCATGATCCAAAAAACATGGTTTGGTTTATTGGGGTTTAACGTCCCAAAGTGGCTGAGGCTATGAGAGACGCCGTAGTGAAGGGCTCCGGAAATTTCGACCACCTGGGTTCTTTAACGTGCACTGCCATCGCACAGTACACGGGCCTCTAGAATTTCGCCTTCAAGAAATTCAGCCGCCGCGGCCGGGATCGAACCCGCGTCTTTCGGGCCAGCAGCCGAGCGCCGTAGCCACTGAGCCACCGCGGCGGGGCATCCAAAACATGCTTTCAATGAAATGAAGAAATATATCAAGGGCTATTTTTACAGGTGCTGCAGATATGATATACGTAATGGCTGGCTAGTTGGTTGTGCATACTTCAGTGCGCAGCAGCAACACGGACAAGACAAGAAAAAAAGGTCGCAAGCACAGGCACTACAATATGATGGCACATGGAAATCGCACTGCACACATGCTTTACATCTTTCCAATAGTTTCCTCACCTGTAGTTATATGTGAAGGCTGTGCAGTGAAGCATTCAGAAGGCATGAATTAAGCAGAGATTGTGAGCACAAAAAAATCAAAGCTTTGCTCTCGTTCTTGAATGATGATTAGGTGTGACCCAGGCATGAAAAACCACTGCACGGTATATTTTGTTTCCCTGCGAACTGCTGAGCTCCACCCTTCCTCCAAGAGCAGTAACACCAAGAACTGATCGCAATGACGCTTGTCACCATCCTCTGTCACCAGCAAGAACTGAACCGAATGACTCTTGTCACCATGGTGACTCTGGTCATCATCCACACACACGCCTCCACAGCTTGTTTGACGAATGACTGAACAGTGGAGGCAGTAGTGGTAATAGTTAAAGGTTAATGGTGCAGCAGCAACTTAAACCATAATGCACCAAATGCAAGGTGGTTGGTTACTCACTAGCATAAACAGTCGAGCGCTAAAGTTTCATAGAATGAAATGTAAGTTCTGGGCATGATGCAATAGGCTAAAGAAAGGCCATTTCACAACATTATTTATAATACAGCCGAAGCATTTTAAGCACGCCCATGTCTTTAATCTTCAAAAGAGAGTGATTAGATGCTGGACAGTGCAAGACTGCACCAAACTATTCTACTGAGTAGTAGTACCGAGAAAGCATAAAAGCTTCTATTTGGTGACTGCAAAAAAATTCTGCAATGATTGCACCAATACTCACAGGCACAATCAGGCCTTGCCATGTAAGAATGTTGCTCTCATCCACCTGGATCTCCCGAAAGGCTCTTGTTCCCGATTTACGGATGTCTGCGAGTTCCTGAAAGAGCGTGTGAAAAGTCAGCTGTGCTGATGTGTCCAAACAATGTAAAAGCAGCTTAAAAAAAGAAGAAAAGAATGCAAAGACACTCAAAATGCTGGGTGCAAAGAAATGCACTCCCACCAATTTGCCATAGCAGCAAGCCCTACACTGTACTGAAGATATTTCCTTCTTCGTCGTCTACTTCTGTCTAAGCTCATCTGGAAATAAATAGCCGGTCCTCCTTCCTGCATCAGCACATGTATGCAGAGCACACTTTCAAACAAATTCGTGACCTTTGTTATATTCTTGACGAGTTCTACTATGCAGACACACAAGTGATAAACAGTCATGCAAGGCTTACAATGCATTTCTGCATAAAAAAAAAGATGAACAGTTGCATACTGACAGGAGTGACTCCAATCAGAAGAGTCGTGTCAAGTGACAACATAATTTTGAGGAGCACAGTGGTGAGTAAACACGCCTCTGATGCTGAATGCGATGGCCCATCACATTCAGCTGTATTAATGCGATAGCGTAAAGGGTCCTGTGTCGCAAAAAAGCCGATGCTATCGCCGTCGTTAGCCGTGAGCAAAAATACTGACGGAAACTAAGCAGTAATAAAATTGAGCTGAAAAGAAAATTGGGTTAACTTGTTCTTGGGTGGCCATTGAACCCAGGACCTTCGAAATGCAAGACAGGCACACTGCCCATAGGCTACATCGGGTCGTTTGTCCAAGCTAAATAAAGGTGGACGTAGTGAATGCGTTTATGGGGGTTAACGTCCCGAAACGACTCAGGCTATGAGGGACGTCGTAGTGAAGGGCTCTGGAAATTTCGGCCACCTGGGGTTCTTTAACATGCACTGCCATCGCACAGTACACGGGCCTCTAGGATTTTGCTTCCATCAAAATTCGACCACTGGTGCCGGGATCAAACCCGTGTCTTTTGGGTCAGCAGCTGAGCGCCATAACCACTCAGCCATCGCGGCGGCTATGAATGCGTTGCAGTCTTTGACTTAGTTGTCTTCGAGACATGTGGTTGTGGTTGGTTGGTTTATGGGGTTTAACATCCCAAAGCGACTTGGGCTATGAGAGACACTGTAGTGGAGGGTCCGGACAATTTCAACCACTTGGGGTTCTCTAATGTGCACTGACATTGCATAGTACATGGGCCTCTTCCATTTCACCTCCATTGAAATGAAACTACAACCAGGATCGAACCCGCGTCTTTCGGCCCAGCAGCCGAGCACCATAACCAACGAGCCACCGCGGCGGCTTTTGAGACATGTACTGACGCGTAGATGCGTAGTTAGAGTATGCTATTAGGTATAAGGAAACTGAGCAAGTGATGTAAACGGGACCCAATAACGCTGTCACATTCTACTCTTAAAGGCTAAGCTTAAGCATCCCCAAATTTTTCGTCGAGAACTGAGGAAAGTAGTGCTGGTACATTTATCTAGCTGCTGTGCGCTGTGGCAATAACAGACACACTGTAATGATCAAAGAGGCTAACTAGGACAGATCTATGGTTCAAAGGATGGTGGTGGCTGTTCGTAAATTTCAAAATAAATAGTTTCGCTCTGAGGTTGACATCTAATGCACCCCATGACTACAAGACAGAAAAATCAATGTTCACCAACCCTGTATTTCTTTGCATGTCATCTTCTCAGGCCTAGCTGTGGTTGTATGTGAAAAATGATGCCCCCTAAACAGCCGCACTTGAATACAATCCCCATTAGCAGGAAAATGAAAATAAGTCATGGCGAAGTTTACAGAATCAATTTAAATTAGTTTTTCTGTGAGGTTCACGTTAGTTTCGTTGCATTTCACTTTCCCGAAGGCCACATTTGATGATTTCAAAAACTCACTCGCTAAATTTGCAACAAAGAAAGGATGGGCTCACGTCACTATCAATCTCTGAAACTCACACACCAACAGAATGTTAATGCCACGACACCGACGCGGACACAAGAGGTGCCCAAAGTCAGCATTAAAGTGAGGGAAAGGTACGAAAGGAGACGAGACAAGCCAGGAGCAAAAGCTCTGCTCCGAGTCACGCCGGGAGGCGTTTATATTTAGCCCAGGCTCAACGCCCCCGAAAGCGTCAGCCGCCGGCGATTACCGATCGGATTGCAATGCGTGTAGACACGAAACGGGAGGAATTCAACGCAAAATTCCGAGTTATGATCCGCAGTTTCTTCGGGGTAAAAAGAAAGAATTAAAATACAGAAGGAATTAATCACATGCAACCGGTTTCCGTGAGGATGTTTTCCAAGTACGACGGCGATGCGGCTTCAAATGGCAGTAGAAGGCTAGTGCTTGCTGCGTATTTTAAAACCAGGTTATAACGGAGCTTTCAAAATCGCTAGAAAGAGCGCAAACGCATGAATGTATGCTTCCAAAAGCAATGAATTCAGCAGGCAAACCAATCAACGATTTAACGCGTCTGAGAGGCAGAGTTTACGGTTACTTAGTTTTCTCAATGCGACAGAAAGAAAAAAATGAAGATGAGCCCAAGGGAAACGTAGTTAAATAAAACAATCTACAAGATTTCTTTTGAGACAGATATGACGCTCGAAGTGATGCAGCGGCTATTGGAGCAGAGCGATCAATATTATCCGGCATCTAAACAGCTGGCGACGTGCAGAAATGTGACACCTTTCGTGAACACTGAGAGGTCGGCAACTGAAAGCAAGGCCGAGAAACGTTTTGTTTCAGGGCAGCGGTGCGGCCCACAGCCGCGATAGCGTAGCCTAGGCCTACTTTTTGAGACGCCGCGAAGAGGAAACCGGGCAAAATGACGCATGACGAACGTCGGAACGAACAATTTCCACGCACACATCAGCACTTTAGACAAATGTTGTAAACACACATGCTGTCGTGGCTTTACGACGCTCGGAAACGTAGTTAGATGGAGGAAAATGACTCACTTTTTGCAGCCGCCTAGTCGCTGCCATTTTCGAACGATCCAGAAGCCGGTGACGCCTGGTGGTGAGTGTAGACAAGATTGTGTCAGAAAAATCCAGTTAGCCAAGATAGCCAAGAGGCGGCCCTCAGAGATCCGTTTTGACAAATTATTCCCAGACCGAAAGGTATAAATCTGAATACAAAAAGACGAATGAAGCAGTTACTCACAGGGACGCACAATGCTGAAAGGCGTCCAGCCAACGCTGCAATACCACGTACACTAAAAGGCGCGGCTTATACAAGAATTCTTGTCTTATCAATTCGATTGTGCGTCTTCCGGGAAGAAAGGAGAGGAAAAAAGAAAGGAGGAAGGAAAACGACAGATAATATCTGAAGCGTGGTTTGTGATATAAAGGAGCAAAAAGAAATCCTCGTTAGCCTCCTCGGTGAGATACAAATGAGATTTTTAAAAAATATGCCTGGCGTGTTCCACCGCCAAGCGGCCGCTATGTCAGCGCGTTACCGCTATGGTCGCAAGAAATGCCTCTAGAAAATTTATACCTACCGTATTACCGCAGTTCGGGACGGGAAATGCGCGTAGAGCTTAGTCTGCTCTTGTGCAATTCAGGACTTGGCGGAGCGTCACTTGATCTGCTAGATTTGCTAAAGAGAACCTGGTGCTGTATGCCCCTTCAGTAGGAGATGGGAAGCGTTATCTCCTTCTGTGAAGCTTCCAGCGAGGTTGCATTAAGCACGCATGAACAGGGCTTCTCTCTGAGCAGCGCTGCCGCGAAGGGGCCTTAGGAAGATTTAGATTTAGTGTTCCATGTGAATAGCATGTTTTCTGAATGTTATAGTGAGTGTAACGTATGAGTGCATTTATGAGTACATTTTTGTCGCGTCCTATACGTATGAGTGGGCATAGTGAGCACTACAATCGGCATATTTGCATTGTATAAAGGCTGTTTGTTCGTTTATTTGTCACGAATAGGCACTTTGATTTTTTTTTTCTGTAAGCAGTGTTTCTATAGCTTGACTGCCCAGTGACGCTCACAAGCCAACATTTATTGCTTAAATGTGCAAGAAAGCACCTTGTAAAAATAATGCTGATGAGTAAAGCATTATTATTATTAATTATGGCAACGGTACCAGTAAGCTTCGGATTCCAAAACAAAGCTTAGAATATAGGATCCCGGAGGATCATGCGGTACGGATAACACGGAAGAAGGTTGGATGACCAGGATGGATTAGTCCAGAGACTCTAGAGGCGTGTGGCGAAGTGGGGCAGAACAGGCAGAACTATGGGCCGTCGGTCTTTGGGTTTACAATAGAGGATATTAAAAATTCTGCAAGTAGGCTTGCCCACATAGCTTACAATGTTGACAAGGACAAGATGGCCGACTTCTCTATAAAAAAACTGCGAGAGCTAGAGGACAGGCTCTAAGGGTGTGCATAAAATGTAAGAAATGTATTTTGGAAGAATCAAGCAAAAAATTAGACCTTCTTGCTTTGTTTCAGCTGGAAACGCATGGTCTTGGGCAATATTGTTATTCGGGAAAGCGCACATGCGGAATTTTGAATATTCTCTGTTATGGCCCCTTCGATAATATTGAATAAAGGACGTACGCCTGGTTCTCACCTTTTTTTGTTATCAGTAACATGCTGTCTGTCGCTATCGCTGGATGGCGGGATAGGAAGATGAGTTAAGAAATTTGGAGGGGGAAGGTGGTCGCAGCAAGGGCTGGACAGGGTTAATGTCTCCCAGAGGTTACTTGGAGAGTCCTTTTTCCTGCAGTTGACATCGCTAGGATGCTTCTGCTGAATAACTGCGCCTTATACGAATGAAAGTGTCACAAGCATTACAAAAATAACCTTTAGTGGTTTTCGCAGCACACGCCGTGGCGAGTTCTTTGTAGCACGAAAAGTGCT
This sequence comes from Amblyomma mixtum, assembly GCF_055824585.1. Classification (NCBI taxonomy): domain Eukaryota; kingdom Metazoa; phylum Arthropoda; class Arachnida; order Ixodida; family Ixodidae; genus Amblyomma; species Amblyomma mixtum. Next base: position 287,265,247 of record NC_143013.1, read on the forward strand.
CAAAAGGGCGAATGAAGGCCGTCTAGAGGGCTTGCTACTATCACTTCACGGACTAGAGACGTGCACAGCATCTAACCTGAAAAGTCATGCGTATAGTGGGTCGTGACAGTGGCATAGAGCTTACCGCCTCTGTTGGTCCACGAGGACAGCGGTCTGTCGGCAACGAGCGGAGTACTTGCGATGTTCTTCACCGACAAGATTCGTTTCAACAAGGATTACAGGTTGACAGCTGGGTGAAGGCCACGAATGTGGAAGACGTTGAATGAGCAACGCTTGTAGCCGGTGCATGGTCGGATGCACGAAGCGCATGGGTGCTGTCGCCATTCGGTCTGCCTGTCTGATTCGTCGCTTCTCAAGTCCGACTGACAGTGAGGAGACAACTCATGCACGAGTTTTTAGAGGTATTCACAAGACATCACGGGCGCCATTTTGGCGTCCAACTCTTTGCTTCATGGGTGCAGATCGGACGAAGGGTTAAGGTTAAGCCGATTAAACACGAGCCTTTGAGTTTCGCTGTGCTTGAGGGAAATCCTCTCGTACGTGATCCGGTTGCTGTCCCGAAACTGGGTGGGTATACTGATTTGTCCTGAACACTAGTGTTCAGAGAGACAGGATCAAACAGTTTATTTTTTTTACTAATGTTCAACAATATTTTTTTCAGCATGACTTTCTTTTTCGGAGGGGCGCCCCAGATTTCTTTTCTTGGAGTCGTTCTTCTCTTGTCGAAGTGGTAAATCTCTTCGCACCGGAAAAATAAATAAAAATAAGCCAGGGGATTCAGCCATCCTTCCTGTCCTCTCGACGCCCCCTCGCCAAGCAGGTGCTTTGTGCAGTCAAGGCCAAACTCGACAATCCGGCCGGAGGATCGTCGACTGGCATCGAAGTACGTGTGGACACTGTAATGCCTTTCGACAAGAAATCGCGGAGCTTGAAAAGGGTGTTAGGTGAAAGTCGGTTCTCCCAGATGAAGCGGGCAAAAAGTGCTCAGATGAGAGCGTATTCAGTATTTTTCTCCTTTGCAATTTTGGATACGTGCTAAACTACGAAGTATCTGTTAAGGTGAAAGCTTGGGCGAGTTGGTGGTTGTTCATTCTAAAACAGCGCAAAAAAGACGCGGACAAAAGGAAGAGACGTACAAAAGGTCCCGTTTGTACGTACATCGCCCGTTTGTACTTTTTTTTCCTTTTGTCCGTGTCTTTTTTGCGCTGTTTTAGAAAGAAGTATCTGTTACTGTAAGCATGTCTGTAATTTTGTATACTTCGTGAGGATACTATTTCCTCTCTAGTTCTTAGTTTTGGATTGAATAATGCGGCTCTGGGGCAGTATATGTAAATGATTGTTTTCCGGACCCATGCTTTTTTTTTTCTTTTTGTCAAGTGCTGTTTGCTCGTTATCAACGGTGATGTAACTCACAGGCGGCAGGTATACTTAAGGCAAATGGATAGATGAATGAATGAATAGGTGAAAACAAATTTTTACAAAATACGGTTGATGGACATATCATGGCTCATTTTGTACGTGTTGATCTGCGAACACTTCGAGCCCTGCGATACCCCGTCTCGCAGCCTGATTTCATTTCGTGATTTACCGCCCGGTTTCCTTGATATGTTTTCTCTTCACGCAGAACGTCTCCCGAGGCCTTCATTTTTTGCGAAATACACGTAATACTTTTGGTACATTAATATGTTTGCAGCAACGTGCTCGGGTCCCCCTTACAAGAACCAGGCTTTTTACACGCAAAAAATGTTTCTATTACAAAAAAAAGTTGTCCATCATATAAGCTGGTCTGCTGAACACAAGATCCATAATAACGCCTCTACTGTATCCAGTAAATAAAACTTTCTTCTTGTTCATGCATACATTCCGCATTTCATTCGCAGCAATAACATTTTTTCGCAGTGAAAAAGGGGTCGTGTATGCCATCAGTGGCACAGAATTTCTCGCCGAGGCTTGTGTATGTGTCATCAGTAATCAAGACAACCTGAAGTTTCTTTTTTCCCCATTCTCGTAGGCATCTTTCTTTTCCTTCAGCATAAAATAATGCTGCAACCTTGCACCGGTCGCACAGGTTTTAGTTGAACAATACGCGTCATTACTTTCAGCTAAGAGCAGGAAGTTGAGAAGGGAAAGGAATTTTGAATGTGAGGAAGGGCAGCCCGAATAAAATACGATTTGCTAAATTTATCTCAGGGAAGAGCACAGAACACAAATGATAGTAAACTGGAGGCATGAAAAACACCTGCGCGGTGCGCTGGTGAAAGACGCACTTCCATTAAACGAACTTAGGCGGTAAATTTAGATCAGCGAAAAAATCTACAGCGTGACGCGCTGGCGCGAATTCTTCGCATCGACAATTAACTGGGGCGAACACCGCCAACGTGCACACAAGAACAAAATCTCCTTTTCTCTCATACTCGACTAATCGCTAGTTAAATGCGAATTATCTGTCCCCTTTCATACTGAAGCTACCTCTTACTACCACATTTAGTGCACCATCAAAGAGAAACAGGTGCCCTGGACAGTGAAATTCTAATAGCAAAACAGAAGTCACCGAGGGCAAGGTGTGGAGAGCAAGCTGAATGACTGGCAGACGTTCAGCCTGTGAATCCTGTCCAGAATCTTGTGCGGCTTAGTCGTGCGGGCTGGTATACTGACCCGAAGGGACGAAAATTGATTGCTTAAAATTCCTTGGCGCTGCTCTGAGATTTTTTCAGAGGACCAAGCTAGTACTTAGTAATAGCCATATCAGTTTTTAGAATTTCGGAAACGCTGTTACCCTGGCCACTGTGGCTCGACAAAAGCTGGCTGCGTCGCAAAAAAATACGTGTGCTTTCGAAAGCATGCAGGCAAAGCAACCACCCCAGCGCACGTAACTAGTCGAAACAGCCAAATTTTGGCGAGCCACAGCACCAAAGGTAATCGTGCTTTCGAAATTTTAAAAACTGATATGGCTATGACTAACGACCGGCTACAAATCTCTAATTGCAACTAAACGCCTAACTCTACTAGTTAAAAAGTTAATTATTAAAAATCAGTTAACCAGATTCTACTTGAGACGATTCACCGGTTTTCGAGTGTCCGTCAGCACTGGTAATACTATGCCGCAAAAACCATATTTTTACTCCAAAAAGGCTATTTTTGAAGATTTTTTAAAGTGTTCGCTGAAACACCCGGTATATTGTAGTTTCGTCTGTCGGACATGGAGAACAAACAGTTAGTTGGTCTGTAGGAACAACATGTGCCCGGCGCTGCATTTCTTGAAGTGACTGCACACACGCGAGTACAGAGACGGCTAATGTTGTATTATTCGTTTTTTCTTCTTTTTTTTTCTGATTTCGCCGCGTCGCCGTCTTCTAGGCGCCAGGACAAGGACATTGCCGGCCCCCTTTGCGCCAGCAACTCTCCTCAAACGGCGAGCAACACATTACACAAGACCGCAGCGTATAGCGGCGTGCTTTCGCTATCCAAAACGAGGGCTGTTGTGCACCGCTGCTGCATGCACTGTGCACCCCTCTTGTGCTTCGTGGGTGCCCTAGCGCAGGGCTTGCTGCACTGCGCCCAGCAGGTAGGGCCAGCTGTCCTGGGTGCAGGCGCTGCGGTCGTCCTGCTCAATGTTGAGCACGGCGATGCCCAGCAGCCTCTTCTTCTTCACCAGCTCGGTCTGCGTGAGGAAGAAGCAGTGATGAAGAAGATAACTTCATTAGAGGCCAGAGCTTCAGGGCCTAGTTAAAGGGAGCGCCTGCTCAGATATCGCCCATTGGTTGTCCATAGAGTCCGAATAAAGCCAAACGCTCCAGCTGCAAGGGGGAGGGCGGAGGAAACAGGAAGAGGTATTGATATAGTGTTACATGTGTATGGAGTCTATTCTGAGAGTTGTGCTGAGGTTGTTGTAAGTTAATGGAGGGATTATAGCCTCACGACTATTCTGCGAGCAAATGCTACACTGTATAGCAACATTTAGATCTGTTCTAAATCTGCCCTGATGTTCAGAAAGCTGAGACAGTGAGCTTTAACTTGTCATCTTAAGCTGTAGAACATAAGCGCCCTGTAAAGAGACTTAGTTGTTGCACACTGTCCAAGAAAGTGCCGGCATTGAGGTGAAAGCGACAGCTTGCGCCACTAAGACGGGGCCGGACTATATTAAAGCACCTAGCACGTAACAACTGTAACAATGCTTCATGACTGTAGCTCGCGCACCAGCAACTTTCTTACAATCTTTGCAGCTGAGGAAGACCTCCAGACCAGGGCCATTTTTTTGCTTACCTGCGCACGTTACTTGAAGGCGGTGCAGCTTTCCTACGTAGCCGAATGGCAGCGCTCTCGTGGATGCTGATTATAGTTACTAACTTAATTACTGCAGCCATCGTGTATCACCACCGCAGATTATAATCTGATGTCGCCAATGGACCACTTTGAACAGCCGAGCCCTGCCATGTGAATCAATGTCCACACTCCGTAGGCGCGCTGCCAGAAAGCTATATTTATTCCGTGCAGCTCTGCGGTGATTGAGCATGGGGAAGTGTTCGCGTGCCCGCCGCTGCGCGACACATACTCGTAAGTCCCAACTCAAATGTGTTCGCGGTACAAAGTCCGAATCTTATAAATGGAAGACTCGGTGAGGGCGGCATTGAAGGAAGGCGTTATAAAGTGCGGGGCATGTGTCATACGAAGAATCTGTTGCTACTTCGGCTTTGACAGCGCTGCATGCAACTATCCAGACACATTATCTCTCCGTGGCAGGTTCGATGTGTGACGCTCGCAGCACCGAGTGCTGATATCGAGCATGTTCTACGCACGAGCGAGATAGAGGACAAACGAGGAACTTGCGCCACGTGTTCCGCTCTTTCTGCCCTGCTATATCGCCTTTCCGCCCACACTATAGTGTGTAACTCCGTATATATCCTGTTTTGACGGATTCCGGAGAGCGCAAAGGAAGAGTTTTCGCTACTGCGCTACGCAACTGAAAATAAAAACTATTTTCGGAGATATGTATACACTAGAATAATTTCTAACCCTTTTTGCTGCTTGAATAATTGGATATAAAGGGGTAAAGATGCAAACTGTCGAGCGCAAAGAAAAATAATTGTTTAATGGATGCAAGGAGATGTCTTCTAGCAAGTTTCAGTCGCAGCGTTGTGTAGAACATAATTTAATGTGATTTTGAATGTTGTCCGAGAAGCTGGCTCAGCATTTCCACTAGCATCGAGTGACGTCAACGTGCATGTGCCCCAATTATAGTGACGTCACCGAAACAACAGGGACCGCCAGTGCTTGCCTGACCCCGACGTCATCAGGAATGGGGTAGTCCAGGTTCGCCGGTCGACCGTGACGTTATGGTGCACTTCAGAGCTGGCGCCGATCGGACCCGCCGGTACAGAAATGGTTTAGAGCTTATATTCACGATTACTAGGGCCGTAACGACTCTTTCAAGGAAAAAAAAGAAAAACAGTCACTAAATACTTTTCAACAGTACAGTTTTTGGGTGTCCTTTTTTTTTTTGCCTTGAGACAGGCCTACGGCGTAAGATATTATGAAAATGAACTCATAACACGGGTGCACAGAGTTAATAATTAATTACTAACCATTCTGTACCGGCAGGCCCGATCGGTGCCAGAGCTGAAGTGCACCATGACGTCACTGCCGACCGGCCAACCAGAACTACCATACTCCTAGTAAAGATCAGGTTCTTCTTTTTCTTTGCACCAGAGGTGCACCGCCAGAGACGGTTTGTTCCAACTTGAAGACTTGAAGACACAGGGATAAAAAAGGCAATAACTGAAGATTTATATACAGATATTTACAGGATGTACAAGTTGGATACAACGGCAAAAGGACAAACAACAAAAAGGCGGAACTGGCTAACACTAGGGGAGGCCCCTACTCGGCGTTGCCGAAGATGCGTTGCATCTCACCTTAGCGCAGAACCCCGCTTCCAGCTCCGGGGCGGGGCCCGGTTTTAAAGCCCTAAAGGCCCGGCCCACATTTCGTAGCTTCCAATCATATTACAATGTTCACATGATTGGTTTATCAAGAGCCTGGCCAACCCTCCAGCTTCTGTAGGGCAAAACGCCCTTTCCCAAACACAAACGCACTGTCGTGCCAGTACGTGCAGAGAACATTCCCTCCACCACAAAATAAAAATAAAAGCAAACACAAATACACATCCGTGCCAGCACGTGTGCGAATCGGTACCGCGGGTGGGGGGACACCCGTATACTTGCCGGCGCGTTCGCGAGCGGCCGCGTTCCAAGAAAGGAGACGCTTCGCTTTGAGCACCCCCAGCCGCGTTCCGATGACCCCCGCGAACGCTACCGATACCTTACACTCCTGATGACGTCGGCGTCGCCGGTAAGCACTGGTTGTTTCAGAGAACACAACCACTGGGTTCGGTGACGTAACAATACTTGGGGCAAGTGCTCCATGACATATGCAGGTGGAAATGCCAAGTGGCTTCTCTGACACTATTCAAAATTTATTAAAATGTTCCACTTAACGCCTGCGACTGAAACTTGCTATAGAGATCATCTGCTTACGCCCATAAAAGAAATCATATCGTTTGTGTTAGAAATTTTGTGTCTGTACCCCGTTAAAGTTTATGTGAACGAAACAAAGAGGAAAAACATTCCGAGCACGTTCAGTGTTCGTTTACCTTGAGCACGACGGATGTCGGGCTCTCGAAGCCAATCCATTCTTTCTTGTTGTTGAAGGCTGAATCACACTTCGTTTTATTTTCCAGCTTAAAGGTCCACGCTGTCTTGTTTTGGCAAATCTGTGCGTTTTGGCAGCCAGAGAGAAAGACGGCACAGATATGACACAATTAAATTGAACTCAGACAACGGGCGCAATAATTTGTTGAACAAGTCTCGCTCGTATTCAACATGGTGTCCCGCATACATGGTGTTCCGTATTTATCTGTCTAGGTTGTAAAAAAATTCTCTTGCGCAAACCACAGGTCTATTTCTGCTCAAGAGCCGACCACAGGGTAGCTTATGCTAGTCTGCGTTTTTCGATAAATAATTTAACATTGGAACTTGCCCGAACTGCCCGGAAGTGGTGAAAAACTGGGTTCGTCTGCGCACAGAATTTTCATAAAGGGGAGCGGGATAGTCGATTTGAGAGGCTGCGCCATCTGGCGAATGCGAGCTAACCAATATCCCTGCAGGGGTAAGTCTCGCAGTACCGCACATGGCGCAGCCTATATAAGCTACTTCTCTGCTCGTCCAGAGGAAAATTCTCCGCGCAGATGATTGCAGTTTTTCGCCGATTCTGGAAAATTCAGGCAAGTTACGATGTCTAAATTCTACCGAAAAACGCAGACTATCATAAGCTACCCTGCAGTTTGTCCTTGAGCCGAAATAGACCAGTGGTTTGCACATTATAATTTTTCACAACGTGGACAGATAAATACGCCGGTCCCTGTATATCTTCACGGCGCCAACCGGCTGTTGCAGCAATGAATAGTATCGGTTCTACCCTGCTGACTTAGACAATGGGAGGATCGGACTTTATGATGAAGCTATGTAGAAATCAGACAGTGACCGCGCCGTATTGGCGTCCGCAAAGGCAGCGCGGCGTTTTGGTTCAGATACTTGACCGTCTGCGGCTAGCAGCGGGTCAGTGATTTCTCGGATAGCGCATGGCACTTGACTCCATAACAGGCTCCTAGCCTGTGTCTCTTCAGCACATTTGTTCATTCGAGCCCAACCCTGCTCGGGCTTCGCTTATCGCTAAGAGCGCATGTGCCAAATACAAATGCGTTTGCAGAATATTGTCGTCATGTCAAGGCTAAACTAGTCTTATAAGGGCACAGTTGTCAATAAAAGCTTGTTATCTTAAGGCTGAACTCTCATTTCTTTTTTCCTGTGAGTGAGGGATAATAATCCGTTAAGTTTTTATTGTTTATTTATGGAGCTAATACAAAGTTCTTGCCCTTGGGGCAGGGCAAAAGGAGGGAACATGTCCTTCTTACTGGGCCCTGACCTCAGAGGGCGCCGACGGTGCAGCAACAGTGGCACGTCAGCAGTTGCTCTCCGCAATGACAGAGAAGAACAAGTGACATTATCCCCAATATTGTGCTATAACTAAATGTACATATGAAAACAATGTAACAGTGCTGTGCGGAAAGCAATGTAAAAAAAATTGTCAATAAATTTAAACGCAAGCACTGAAGAGAAGTAACACCAGCATGCTCTGTTCAAGATGGGAGTAAGAAAAAAAAAAGAGAGAAGATCGCAAGACCAAGCATTACAAAATGAGCATTACAAAAGTCGAAGCTTAAATACTCAATAGCCGGTTTTGTGCAATTTTCTAGCATTTGTATAATGAATATTCAATGGGTATGCTCTGTCTCGTTCAGCTTTCTAATTGTCTTAACTTGCACGCCTACTTCGACTTGGTTGGTCTTAATGCGCATGCCTTAAGACGAAATCAACGGTCTCAGTTGTCAGGCTAGCAGTATATTCAGTTAAGAAATCATGAAATGAAATCTCAATGTGCGCTGAATGTACGAAGGAAAACGCTTCTGCAACACGACAGGGCGCCCTTTGTCAGTGCCAAGAGGCGTATGTATGTAACGCCAAAGTCTTGCCTCACAACTGAGGCAGCGGACTTTTGATTTGGTGTCAGAAAGGCGAATACGAAATGCGGGTGAGGGACCTCCATTTAAAAAAATCGAATAGTACTGCATAAGACGACAATTATGACACACTACGAAAGTCCATTCGATGCTCGTGTGTAAGTACATGTATTTACTGTTTAAAGGAGTATTTACTAAATGATAACATTGGGAGCATCCATACCCAGCAATTCTGGACAAAGGCATCTCTGAGTGAGAAACCGTTCATGAACGCCAGTTTTTCATATGTAAGATTTCACTATAACATTCAACATATCCGCAGATCACCCGACGTGAGTCTTGCATTTGTTTTTCTATTAACGTTTTTTCTAGCGTCAAAGGCGTTCCACATTGGTTTTCTATGGCAGTCTTACCCGCTCGATGCGATCGATGGAAACGAAAGATTTTGCCACATGTCAGAAGAATAGAAGAATGGATCATTACCTTCAATATTTCCCTAATAGTGTCTTACACTTTTCCAATACAAAAAATTTTTGTCCGAGGATGTTGGACATGTCGAAAAAAAATGGTGTTGTCTGCCATAAAATTCGCTGATTGGGCGATGTTAAGTCACCAGACCGGAAGTGACGCCACTTCCGGTAAAGGAATCAACAGCTTCTAAAGCTGTCGCATGTTGCCAACACACCTCTCGGTGTAAACTGAAATGACGGAGACAAAGCGAAAAGAACAAATGAACTGTCTTACGGTGGCGAGTGGGACATTCTGGGGCGGGACCGACAGGTCGATGAGGTCGCCGACCTCAACTTTGGTGGCGTCAGCGAAGACATACTTCTTGCCCACCGTCGACACGGTCGGCACCAGCTTGTCGAAAAGGTGCGGCATGGGACCCAGGATTTCATTGAGGACGTCAACCTACCGACGAGCAGGGTCGACCGCCATTAGCAGGGAGTGTAGCGATTGGGAGGCGGTTTATAATTTCCAGTGGGCATTGAAACTCCCTTGAAAGTCCTGCGGATGTTCAGGACGGACGTCTTCAGGACGTCCAAGGGAGGTTTAGCGTTAATCGGGAACGGTGCACAAGACCAGCTCACTCCAAAAAGAAAAAAGACAAAATGGACGAGAAGCTTGGTCTTTCAACGTTTGTCCCAAAAAGCAGATCCATATCTGATTACCTCCGCACCCATTACCCTGCCTCCCGTTTCTTGGTTTTTTTTTTGGTTTTTGTTTGGTTTATCGTCCCAAAGCGACTAAGGCTATGAGAGACGCCGTAGTGAAGGGCTCCGGAAATTTCGACCACCTGGGGTTCTTTAACGTGCACTGACATCGCATAGCACACGGGCCTCTAGAATTTCTCCTCCAAAGAAATTCTAGCCGCCGCGGCCGGGATCGAACCCGCGTCTTTTGGGTCAGCAGCCGAGCACCATAGCCACTGAGCCACCGCGGCGGCTCCCGTTTCTTCAGCCGCCTCTATATGAAAAAAAATATATTTATGTGTTGATAACGTTTTCTGTCAACTGTCCCCGGGGGAAACAATTATCCAGTTCTAGAAGAGCCACGAGACGTAAGCCCGTTAATGTTCTACGAATGTGCTTCTGCAAGAGGGGTGTAAATGACCAATTAATTGATGAATTAGAGTGTGTAATTGATCAATCAATTAATTTAAACAATTTAAAAACCAAAAATGCGTTCATGGTAATCATTATCAGCCTTACTACGCCCACTGCAGGCCAAAGGCTTCTCTCATGTCTCGCCATTAACCCTGTCCTTTGCCAGTTGCGGGCACCGTATCCCAGCAGACTTCTCAATCTCATCTGCCCACCTAACTTCCTGCCGCCCCTTGCTACTCTTGCCTTCTCTTGGAATCCACTTCGTTACCCTTAAGGACCAGCGGTTATCTCACGTTCAAAGGTGTCGAACTACTCAGAATGAAAAGCCTCACCCACTAGCTTAAGTGTCCTCTCCATTTTTTTTAGTAGGCTTCTCTTTATAGACACTCCATAGACTATAAACAGACAGAAGGAAATGTCTATAGGAAGGCAACAGAGTTTGTAGGAAATATACAGGAGGTCCATAGACGATTTTTATAAGGATAGGATGCGATTCGTGGTGACCACTTCTCTGCATGTAACGCATGCCGGTTTCTCTTGTTTTGCGAGTATTAAGCCTGCGTGTAAGTTGTGTGTGCCGAAAGCGAGGATTAGACAAAATCATTCCCAAGAGATGACCCTGATGTGTGCATCACTTCCATTCTCCTAAGGTAGGCTTTACCGGGGCAGCTGGACGCTGACAGAAAGCGAACCCACAATGGTCGCCACATTCACCAGCATTAAAGGAGTATAGGCATCTAATTTTAGTAAAACTAACATTTGAGCGAGTTGGTACAGCATGTTGGAAAATTTCCAGCGCACACAAGACAGGGACAAAGAAGAGAACACCACAAGCGCTGACCCGCAACTAAGCGTTTATTCGCAAACGCAGGAAATATATGCTCACAGGAAAAAAAAAAAAATCAAAACTTATGCAATCACGCAGGCGCATCCAGATATGAAAATTCCCGTTCATGCAGGACAACAGATGGGTCACTAACACATGTAGGCTGGTTTTTGTAGATATGATAGGCTTCTGATACCTTTCTAGTCAATTGATTAGGATGCCTAAACCCTAATTTTGGTGGCATGTTTCCTTCTCTATAACGATGCGTACGACGCTAGTATGCAGGAATTACCATATAGTATTCTCCTACGACCGCTAAATAATTTATAAACGAATTTTTCTGCTATGCTGTTTCAGTTTCCACAGCTGAACGATGGCTGTGACGTCAAAGAGAGGTTATAGGTCACGTGAGGCATGGAAGAACTGCGATATAATTGCTGCTTCATCGTTCTAGTTCACTACAGTGCTGAAGCTACCCGTCCTCAAGAGCCGGAATGACGACGTATGTAGAAGCACCGATTATATGGTCGTTTTTTGTGCCTCACATGACCTATAACCTCTCTTTGACGTCACAGCCATTGCTTGGCTGTTGAAACCGAAACGGAAACAGCACGATAAAGAAATTCGGTAGTAAATTATTTAGCGGCCGTAAGAGGATACCACATGGTAATCCGTGTATAATAATGCCTTACGCCTCGTTACAGAGAAGAAAACTTTCACCCAAAACTTAGATGTCTATACGATGTCGCTCTTCTTTAAATGCGGGGAAACTCACCAGCACATTCAAGATGACACTGTGGTACGCACCAGATTTTTGTTCGAGACGTCCATGAATCCGCCAGACTCGTACATGCACGGCGGGTACGCCCTTCCGTGGACGGCGAAATTATGCGTCTCCACCACGATGACGTCAGCGTATCTGAACGGTCGGGACGCAAGTAGAGATCACAGGACAGCTCAGCGTAGCTTGAGCACTTTTCAAGTTTTACCATTTTCTAAAAAAAAAAAAAAAAAAAAAATCGGATACGCGCAGTTTCTCACGCAGAATAAAAGCCTGAGTTGCGGAGAGCACCTTACCGCAAAAATAGCAACATACGATAACCCACTGTTTTATGAACCACAATTTAAATTGATCCGCTAGCAACTCGAACACTATTTCATGATGTATTGCTGCACTGGGAGAACGTCGCTCAAACTTCTAACGCAGCAAGTAAAAGAAAAAAACTGAATATCGTACTTGTCGACAAGCGGAAGCTACGATCTACAAACATTAAATTACTGCGACTGGCTGAGCGCATCATATCGGAGCCGCGGTGTCGAGAAACTTCACCAGAGGCGGCTCAGTCGCGCACTGAGCGCGAATTCGATTCTTCATTCTGAGGAACGCGCGATAGAAGGGAGACGCATGCTCCTTCATATTGATTTATTAAACTTCGGCAGACGCCCTCAGCGTCCGCAGCGTTGCCGATGCTTTACTTTAACGGCAGTATACCTCCAAGGGTACGCGGAAAGCTTGCGTTGTTATTGCACGCGAAACGGCGCTGTGAATGCTTTCCCACTGTCTGGTGCATTTTTGAAAGACATCGAAATCGCGTGCCGCCGCGCCATTATTCGACGCGTCCTCGAAAACGGTCACCGATGTTCGGCAGGCATCACTTGCCACGCGGCTACGAGCCTGGGAGAAGTTTCGTTTTTGCGACGAGGCCAAGATAAGCGCGGTGACGGTGCGTGCGACGGGGCTCGACGTTTATCTTTGTATCGACCCTATCTGAGCATCCCTAGTTCAGCCCTCTTGAAAGATAAGAGACCTTGAAACCTTCGCGCAGTAACAGTGCTTGCAAATGTTGCACTTTTAGAAACCTCGAAGGCGGCCGGAAGGCAAGGCTTTCCTGAATAGCGTCATTGGCGTCGTGCTATAACTTCCTTTTCTACGTTTGCAGGCGGATTTGCGCTTTGCCCTGCCCGCCAATAGGGTATTCGTGATTTTCACGACATAGAGGGGGCGCCTCAATTGATCCAATATGGCGGAGTTACGGAGAATTGCTTCCGGGGTCAGCCTAGGTAGAATCGCACTTGCTTTGAAGTTTCCCGGGGTCGACCCTGGCCGCGGCGGTTGAATTTCGATGGAGGCGAAATTCTAGAGGCCCGTGTACTGTGCGATGTCAGTGCATGTTAAAGAACTCAAGGTGGTTGAAAGTTCCGGAGCCCTTCACTACGGCGTCCCTCAGAGCCTGAGTCGCTTTGGGACGTTAAACCCCCATAAACAAAACCACCTTTCCTCGAGGGTTTAAAACTTTAAAAGGAATAAACGACACGCAAGAAAGAAATTACTCTATTGCGCTCGAAAAGATCGGGGTGGAAGCAGAGGAGTAGACAGTCGACGAGCGGTTTGGAAAGGATTTGAAATAAGTGCGATTGGCAATAAAGGCTGGTGTGTACAAAGGCTGAATAAAAAAAAAATGGCTGAGGCTTAGCTAAGGTTAAGCCTAGTCAGATGCGAAGCATATTGATGGCTAGGCTTGGTAAAGTTCCTCGCTTTGTTCTTCAGTTGTTGTAGAACGTTGTCGCCGAGCCGCATATTGAGCACGCCGCTTAGCCAGACGTACAGTCGTGAAAAATATGAGAGGGAACAAACTTCACACAGAAAATTGCAAATTTCTTGGTTATTTCTCTACTAAATTGCACAACGACATTGGAATATTGTAGGCGCAGACGAAAACTAGTTAAAGAGAGAGAAAAACTGCGCTTGTCACAAATAATAACGGAGTAATCAATAAATGAATGCTCCAACTATGTTCCCCACTCATATTTTTCACGGCTATACATCTCGCTCTTCATCGGTCTCTGTGGCACGCTGAAGCTTTCGCTTCTCGTTCAAATCAGCCCTGCTTCTAGGCGGCATCCCAACACCTGGCCGCCTCGTAAGTGCCCGGAGAGCGAGGCAAGCTCAGCTTTATACCGCTGCTGTAGCGTCACGTGGTCAGCTGCAGCGCCTCTGATGTGGAGCCTCCACCGCCACGGCCGACCGCGCGAGCCGGCAGCCCATCTCTCCTCTGCTGTGACGTGATGTTGTCACGTGGTGTCACGTGGTCACGCTAAAGGCCAATAGTAGCTCCACCGCCGCGCTCGACGGGCTGTAGTGTAGCTCTAGTAATATGCTTCGCATAAAAACTAGAATCGCAATTTTTATGCATTCAGCACTACAGGTAGGCAAGACCAAGCGATACTGTCATGCTAGAAAAATTTGCCAGTCACTACCTTTGGAGGTTTAACTGATAAAGCTGTGTGCTTTCATGTTTTTTCGTGGTCATAAAATTTATCAGCCACATGTTATTTTATGTATGAATCTAGATACCTTATCTTGCGTACATGTGGAAAGCGAGAACAATGACATCACCTTCTTGCGGGCACTGTTTTCTCGTGCCAGTTAACAACGCCTTGTTTGCAAGCAGTAGATGAAAGGCATGTAATGAAATTAAGGACGCTATCCCACAATTCTTTTCGTCCGATCATACTCGATTCTTGACACACACCTGTCTGACTGAATGATTCCAGTGACGGCGAGGGATTATAGGGCAAACACGAAGCGCAAAAAAGAAGCAGAATGAATGGAACTGGAAAGAAATCTTTATATCGCTCTCTTATCGCCCCTCCGTGAATTACAATGCACCATATCACTAAATGGCGCTTTAAATGTGCCATTTAGTCTTGTGGGGTTAGTAATGTTTGTTAGGAAATAGCGCCTCATATTTATACGTAGGTCCTTGCAGGCAAATCACCCTTTTAGAAATATAGGCTCAGTGCTTGATAAGAACTGCCCTGTCATAGACCTGAAAGCTGTATATATCTTGTAGTTGTATTGTCACTTCTGCCGTACGGCACCCTACAAGTACACCTGTGGCTTTGGTTTGCCCGTACCAGTTTTTGTGAATTTTTCTTGGGTAAATTTTATTATTATTATTATTATTCCACCAGAGCGTAAAAGCTCCCTGTCCTCATGCTGTATAACAGAAAATTCACATAATGACATTTATCGTTTCTTTTATTTCGTTAACGCACAAACATTAATTAAAAGCGCTCCGAACATGCATTTTTGTGTAGCGAAACTCTGAGAACGTCTGAATGCACGTGCCAACCACTCAGGGAACAGGGAAAATGACTTGGTTCCGCGCGCGCCGATCCTTCTGGCGTGGCCTCCGCGATAAAGCGATTGCTCAGCACGCTGCCGGAGCCGATTACGGAGGCCACGCTTCTGGACCCATAGTTCGCAGTGCCGCCGCAGTGTGGCGTCAGTTAAAAAAAAAAATACTTTCGCCTTGCTGTTCTTTCCACTCCTTTCCTCTTCTTTTCACTTTTTAAACTTAACAGCTAGTGTTAAAAACTTGAGCCTACCCGTTGCAAAAAGTGATAGCCACATCATCATCACCATTACTTCGATAAGGTAAAGCCCAGAGCTCGGAGAACACTGTTTTGGAAAAACTTGGTCAACTTGTGCACAAAAAAATACGGCAAAAAGCAGAAAATACGGCATGAAGCGCTATAGTCGGATACAACTTAAGTCTGCAGTGAAGCTCCGCCCACATTCAGCCTCCGCGCACAAAATTCCTCCACGACGAAAAAGTAGTCCGCTGCTTAAATGTTTCTTGTTATGTAAACAACAAGATTATCACAAGAAAAAAAATATGAGCTCTAGGATTTTGACACGTGGATTGTTTGATATAGTTAAGCATTAAAAAGCTGATTTCGTTTAAAATTGCGATTGGCCAGCGGAGTAATACAGGACGCCGCGGACCACGGCCCAGTGTTAGCAACTGCTGTTTTTTTACGCTGTATCCTACTATAGACTTTTGTACAAAGACCAGTGACCGATAACATGCCAAGCTTCTGTGGCTGTAAGTAAGTAAGCTAAGTAAGTAATGCACACCTGAGTCGCGTGCTTAAAGCCTTAGTGATTGAGGCTGATTTACCATACAACACCGCTTTGTAAATATCGAGCAGCTGACGAGGCTGGTGATATTCAAAGGGAGTCAAGAAATAATGAACCGAACTTGGTTTCGAACGGTTTGATCAACGCCTACCCGAAAAGTTAAATGCCTTCTCATATCTTACGGAACCCAAGTGAAACAAGGTGAGCCATTTTTTTTCCCCGATGTCAAAAGACAGTGTATACGCTTTACCGCTTCCCACCTGCCAGCGAGTCTGCCATGAAGTGGGAACCGAAATAGTGAATGCATGCGTCATGCGTCGACCTACATTTTCAAGGCGGTGAAATTGTAGGCGTAGATGACAGTCGGCGAGATGTGGGCTATTATCTTGAAAGCAGCGTCGCCGAACTCCTTGCGCACCGCCTGTAACAGAGCGAGTACACATTTGTATCATAACGTCACCCCTTCGCTGCAAGTGTAAAGTCCGTGTCTATTTACAGCACCCGCTTCACCGATTCGCTTTTCCCATGCAGGTGCGAATTTAAACGATCCTTATACTCAGTTTCGCACTCACAAAATAAGTGCGCTGTTGAACCTAAACTCGGCATCAGGGTGCCCAGAAGGTTGCTAGTTGAAGAAACGAATGGTGATCCACTTCCCTCAGACTGTCGCCCCTTTCTCATAAAGCCGCCGTGGTGGCTCAGTGGTTGTGGTGCTCGGCTGCTGACCCGAAGGACACGAGTTCGATCCCGGCCGCGGCGGTCGCATTTCGATGGAGGTGAAATGCTAGAGGCTCGTGTACTGTGCTATGCCAGTGGACGTCAAAGAACCCCAGGTGATCGAAATTTCCGGGTCGTTTTGAGACGCTAAACCCCATAAACCAGAAACATTTATCATTACCAGCTGCTGCCCGCGACGTCATGGCTGACGCCCCGTAAGTGATAGCCCAGTAAGCTGGCGATTCGCCAGCTCAGGCGCCAAGAAGTAGCTGACGAAAGAGTAAATGGTATGGTATATTGATTAACGTCCCAAAGCGACACGTGGTCTACGAGGGATGTCGTAGTGGAAGGCTCCGGATTATTTTTTAACTTCCTGAGGTTATTTAACAAGCAATTTCGTCGCACAGTACGCGGGCCTCTCCATCGAAATGTGGCAGCCGCGGCCGGGACTGAACCCACGTTTTCGTTCTCAGCAGCCGAGCGCCCTAACCATTGAGCCACCGCGCGGATTCGAAGGACAAAACATGAACATGGAAGTTCATCACTAAGTTACGATCCCGCTCTCAGCTTCTTACAGCGAAAGCGGTTAAGCCATGTTTCATCGTTGAAATTCGGTCTTGTTGGTTCATACTTCGGAGCAATAGCGCAAACAGGACTGTGTGTGTCTACTCGTTCCTGGTCCCTTGTCCTGTTTGCGCTATTGCTCCGAACCATGTTTCATGTTTATACGGTGTCGGTGCCGTTGACATGACACACCAGGTACAACTCATCACGCTCATTAGTGAGAACGGAGTGACGTCACGCACGAGGTCATGCTGTCGCTACACGCTGACTGGTCAGAATGGCAATACCTGACAGGTCCGATAATAACACAATGACGTGACCTCATTACGTTCTAATTAATGGATCCACCCATATCCGTATAGATAAGTATGGATGGAGGAAAAGGCTACCTTGTGTCCCCGTGCTTGTTTAGCACCCAGAGTTACAGAAAACTCCGCCAGGCATCGGCATTTCACGCAACTACAGCTGTCGCTTAATTTCGCGTTACTACAATGGTAAATATCGGATCATTTTTTTTTCTCTGTTATGTACAGGCCTCAGATTGTAGGTTCTGCAAGAATGGTCCGCAAGCCTCAAGCGGAACGCAAAGTAAAACAACCGTTTACCGGCCTATAGCCAATATGTGTTGCGACTTATCTGAGTGTGGTTTGCTTGCTGCCAGCGTTACGCCGCTGTATGTTTGTATCCGCACGTGTGCGCCTAGACTCCCTCTGCTAAAGCGCATTTCAATTTATTTATTTATTTATTTATTTATTTATTTATTTATTTATTTATTTATTTATTTATTTATTTCATAATACTGCAGGCCACTGCTTGGCCCAAGCAGGAGTGAACATACAATGTCACATAACCAAAATAATAAAGTTATTTAATATTAGCAGCACACGGAAACAAAAAGAATAAACTTATACAATGTTAGCAGCGCACGGATACCAAAAGAATAAAATCAAACGAATAAACTTATACAATATCAGCAGCACACGTATACAAAACATACATATAATCAATATTAGCAGGTAAGTAAACGATTTAACGCACCAGAAAAATTTTGCGAGGAAAAAACAGATTCCGGTAACGAATTCCAATCTTGCACTGTTCTAGGGTGCAGGCTTTCTGTCCTGCAAAGACAGTGTGCGGCTCACAGCGCAGCCCTACGGCATAACTGTCAAGAGCAAGTGTACAAAAGACGTGCTGATCTGCACGAACGCTAAAGTTTGCGCAAGGAGTTGAGACACCGAAAAAGCTTTTTTACGTGGCAACGAAACACATTCACTATAGTGGCCCTTGTGGGCTGAACACTAAGCGGTCCACTGGCAACAGTTCTTGAAAGGCAATTAGTAGTTACAGTTTCTTTTGAATAGGCCACGCGTCTCACCTCAACGTTAAAAACTTGGTAGGGGTTTAACGTAGTTCAACCGAGTAGACCTGCGAAAGCAGGTGTTCATTCTTCAATTGGAGGGGGCACCTAAATTCCGCCTCAGGGGTGTGGCATGATATCTAGTAGGTTAATGCCCATGTGCGCTGAATTGATAATTACTACTTATGATTCATAGATGGCGGCGAGTCCTCATATACCACTACCAGCGCAGTGGCGCAGCGATTAAGCGATGCACAAGATCGTGCGTGCCGTTTTTGCCAATACGCTTGTGGTGTTTGCGTATGGCTAAGCGTTTGGATTAGCTCGTGCCGGCTGCCTGGCCGGCACGACGCCATCATGAGCTGTGAAACCCAGCGCCTGTGCGAGGGTGGTGCCCCCTAGGTGTGTAGGCGGCAGTGACTCTACAGGCGGCTAGAGTCACTGGAGAGTCACAGGCGGCAGTGGCGCGGCGCCATCTGCTGGAGCGCATCTAAAGCGGTTGCTAGACAATGGCGACTCAAGGTTGTTTGGTAGCCGCACCGCCACGAGCATAACCGACGAGCCGAGCTGGGCTCCAGTAGTGTTGCTTTCGCAACAAAATTTCCCGCGGAACATCATCTGCACGAGGTAAACGCTTTCTTACTCATGATGCTTAACGTGTGGCTGGAATGCGAACTTACGATGAAACTGGAAGACAATTGATGCGCGCTTCACTGCGACGCACACACACTGCGCAGTGTTGGTTATCAAGGCACTCTAGTCTTCCGAGATTCCTGTGGGTACGTGTACGCACAAGTCACTTTGGCAGCTCACCCGGTACAAGGTGGCCTCCATTTGAGCGTCGACGGTCGTCCAGATGAATGCGGCGCCGTCCCACTCTGCGTAGCTGCTATGCAACGTCTGGGGGATGTGCGCCACTCGCAGGTCCGCCGCTCCTGCGGAAGGTGCAGGCTGGAAGCGTAGGCCGAACAGCACCTTCAGGTCCGTCGCACGCTTCAGCTCCAGCCAGTCCTGGACGGTGTCCACTGCGAGAAAGCGGCGGTGTATGCGCAGCTAAATTACGGTTAACCAGGAACGAGCCAAGTGCCAGCCCCGTACACCCGGCTGCAGAAAAACCAGGGATTCAGAAGGCTGGGACTCTCGCGGCACCGGAAATGCCCGGATGCTTCCACCAAGTGGCCAGGTAACTGGCCGAAAAAAAAAAAAAAATGCAGGCCTACGAAACTTCGGCAAAGGTGGATAGCATGGGAAATGAACTGCCCGTTTGATCGGCTGCCGATGTATTCGAATAGCAGTACGATTGCGTGGCCATCCGTAAAGTCACTAAGGAGTTGCATAGAAGGAATACGAGTGGTGTCAAACACCTTTGGTCGTCGTCCGTCTGTCTGTCTGTGTATGTCTGTCTGTCAGCATAGCGATACAAAAACATGATTACAACTCTCATCTATGCCTGCTCTCTTCTGAATGCCACGCCGACTATTTGCTGCAATCAAGATTTTTTCTTGCGAAAGCAACACTACGCGAGTCGCTGAGTCATTTTGCGGAGCTGACGAAAGGCCATACTGCGCATGCGCGAGGAGCAACGTCCCCCCCCCCCCCCCCCCCCCCCCCCCGGCGCACAGCTAGCGCGCCGCCGCCGTCGCTGCGCGGGTTACCCAGAGGTGCCGCCACTGCGCTCGCCAGCTACACATGCGCAGTAGCGGCGCATAGCTAGCGCGCCAGGGCCGCCGCCGCTGCCGCGCGCTCTCCATCGCCTCTCTCTCTCCTCGTTGCTTTCGCAATCCGCCAGGTTTAACCAGAGCTAAACCACTGCCAATTTTTTTGATCTCAGCCACTGTGAAACTTCCCGTAGGGCACCTGACTGTTACGCCTCTCGCGACATCCCAGTAAACAAAAAAACAGCCTAGTGCTGCATAATTACTGCGGTGAAAGAAACATCACGTGGCGCCTTTATAGTATAGCTGACTTCTCAGACCATAGGCGGAGCCCTTGTCGGCTAAGCCCTAGAAGCTAGCCTGCGGTTGCTACAGTTGCGACCAGATTTCGATTCGAAATAGTGTAACTAGTAGGATTTAGACAACTGTGCAGCCGTCCCACAGGAGCAACGACCCCGTTCCTAACAATTCCTCCGCTTTCAGCGTGACTCCTACCAGGCGCCGCTCCGGTGCCGGTTCTCTGCTTGATGTTCCCCTGGACGTCGACCTCGAGGCCGTCGTAGATGAGGTAGGAGCAGCACTCGACGCACAGATCGGAGCGCGTAAAGGGGGGCGAGAACGTCGTGCTCATTGTCGGATCGAAGTAGCACAGCACCATGGGACTTGGCGTCGGAGTTGGCACTGCGTTCAGCATGCAAGCATAATTATGCGAGAATTCTTATCAGGTTATGTTAGAGCACGGATTGAACACTCTGCGCTGGTAATACGCTAGGGCATCTAGTTTTCAAGCAATCCGTTTTTATTGGACAGAATATACGTGAAACCCTCAGAAACAAGTGTAGTGCCCATCTTGTGTATTTTAGAGTAGTGGATGGAATTAAAGGAAGGGCGAGGGGGGTGGCGCGATGAGCGAGATATTATCCATTGGAAAACACTGCCCATCCCACACTGGTGTATATTGAAGGATGCTTCAACTGTTCGCGGAGCTCACTACTTTCACAGCGAACGCTGTTTAGGGGAACTCTTCCAGGGCTTCCGCGTTAACCTCTTGGCTATTCAAAAAAATTATCAAGGTGAACCGGAAGCAGGTACACTCGAAAATGTTCGATGAGTAGTTGTGCGGTCCATGTGAGACTTGTGGGCCGGGGAAAGACCGCTCAGGGGAGAGTGAGCCGTGGGATGATCATGTGACTCAGGCGGCCTAATCCAAGGCTGGAGGGAGGCCTCCGGTAAACAATATGGCCTGGGAGGGGTATGCCGAGTAGGTACCGGTGTCACATTTTTGCCTAGGGGAGGGTGAAACATTGCGAGTCCTTTATGCATGCAGCGAGAGTAGACAGCGTGGTTTGAAGCGTAAACACTTACGCGTTGTACGGTCACCTGTAAAATGAAGGAGAAGTATAATGACGCGCAGATGTGCATGTCTAGAGAAATACACAAGGATACATGTGGATATGATTTTGGCATACGACAGGAATGTTGCCACGGGATTAGTTAATTATGAAAGTAGCCTGTGCACTGAGCCGTAAAAAGGTTGCAGTCATTGTATTGACGGCACAAGGCAATGTGGGCATTAATTTAACGGTTGGTGGGTGCCGCGCCAACTGGCGCTCCTCTCCTCTGAGTCCGCTTCTGAGTTAGCGTTCCGCTCCCTTAGCTCCGGCCTCATTGAGCAGCACGTTCGCTAGCGTCGCTCGAAACAACGCTCGAAACGAGCACAGTGGCGTCATCTACCGCGCGTACAGGTATATACAATTTGTCGCCGCAGTTGCTCTGCTATAGCCAGAGAGGACGCCACATATCAGTCGATCACACGACATATGCGGCGGGCCGTGCCTCTCAAAATTTTGCAGTTGTACATACACAGTAAACTCATTTTTATCAGAAAACGCTCAGCAAGATCTTTATTTAGAACGGTATGCGTCGGTTTCTGATGTCCTTCACCCGTTGCGTATGTTTTAGGGGGACATGTACATGTTCATGAACGACCCTAAGACGTCCTTGAGAAGAAGAAGAGGGAGGTTAAAAGCGCACGTGCAACAGACTACTGAACATTACTTCGTAAGCTACGGCTGGCGACAACGAACCGAATTCAGAGTCTACGGAGCCGCTGGTACGTGCGCGTGCTTCGTGACTGGCTGGTCACAATGACCGGCGATGCGCCACAATTACTCTGAAGCGAATCAACATTTTCACAGCTGCAGTCAGGCGCCTGCATTCGATCACTGAGTAAATGACATATGCCCTAGCTTGTAGTAAGTTACACTGTCTTTCTGATAAAAGTTTGATAAGACGGCCCTCATAACAAGAATAAACGCAGCCGCAGGAGACTAGGACATCCTTACAGCCACTTTACCAGCTAGCGGTCATTTACAGCATAAATAAATGCTTGTCATGAAAGGGACACGCTCCTTGTAAATAGCGCACGGTTTCTGCTGATGAAGCGAGCATGTAACAAAGAACATACGCGGGGAGAAAAGGGGTAAGAAACTGCACTTATTTACAAAAGAAGTATTGCGAAGTTAGATACAAAGAAAAACCACTCACTTGGCGCGAGAGAGATAACGTATGCGAGGACAGCAATGAGCACGAGCAGCACGAGGAAGCCGCTGAAGACGGCGTACACCATGTATGTGAACGGCGGTACTGACACTTCCTCCCTGCGGCAGAGAAGGGGTGGCGCTCGACTCCGAGGCGTAATAAATGTGTCTACTTAGACCGTTGACGCCTGTAAGGATCTCTGTTTCCCGATTTGTCTACACTCTTCTTTGGTAATCGTTCAAACGCCACTTCATACACGTACCCACAAAGGCCACAAAGCAGTCAGTAAACTACTGTCGATGCGATGCGTGCTGTAGCTTCTGTCGATGCGTGCAGTTGCAATCACAATGCTAAAATGGAATCGGTGCGGCCAGAAGAAGGTGGCTGAAGCGAAGGGTCGGGAAGGGAGGCTGGCGGGGAAGTAGGTATTGACAGTGATGAAGCTGCTGCACACGTCTTGGCTTGCGTATTTGGCGTACACAGTTAAGGCCGCGAAAAGGAGGAAAGAGTGGCATCTGGAGCCAAACGGAATGTCAAATACAATGCTACGAAAGCAGTTAAGTGAGCTGTTCACTTGTGCATAAATAGAGAGTCAGAATGTAACCGCCTTCACTGGAAGACACCATGACGTGCTCAAAGAAAGAGAATGCGTCGAGCACAGCATACAGGTCGGACGCTCAAGTGGCGTAACTCACCGTTCGCACCGGAAGTACTCAAGCAACCCTTCCACAACGCTATGCATTGACCAAGAAAACAAAGCACTCTACCTCATTACCAGGAATTCGGGACAGCGCCCAGCCAGTACCGCTAAGCCTAGCGGCCTATCACGTTCAGCTCTGCATGATACTCGGCCACTCTTTCTTTCGTCACGGATGATGTGAAAGCGTTATTTTTTAATGTGCGAAGCTATGCGCCACGTCGTGGTAGCCAAGGGAACTAGAAGCTGTTTTCCAAAATTCCTGATACTATTCGCAACGCAGGCACTGAGGCGTAATTGATGAACAACCGAACGTGTAACTTTGGTACTCACGCATCGATGTATGACGGCGGTGTCGCTCCTTCGAATTCTTCGGGCATACTGACAGTGCGCTGGTACCATGGCTCCTCTTCATCCGGAAATATGATTTCACTGGAATTGAAGATTATTGGGAGATGACTTGGCCCTGCAGTGGATTTTAGTGTGGCCGATGCTGGAGATGCTGATGGATGCCTAGAATAGTGCGCTAGCTGGTGTGTGCAGCCGCAACTCAAACAATATGGGGAGCTTTAGCGTAACATAGGTACGAAATAGTTATAGTGTTATTTCATTGAGCGTGAACGATCATGCTTTGCCTTCACTTGCGTACCATGTATTCTGGAAACGTTGAGTTATTTTACGAGAGACATCCTGCGCATGTTACATGACTTCGTGACAATGAAACCACTTATAACTAAACGCCGTGGAGTTGCCAAAATTAATCGCTTTGTGCAATAAGTGGCCATGAGAGAAATAAACTAACTGAGTTGGCGCACCGAAGCGAGAAAGAAATCGCGTACCCGGCTAGGACGGCCGCTGCTGGCGTCAGTTTTAGCTGTGGTTCCGGAGGTTTGCCGTCCTTTGAGACACCGATCTGCAGGGTCCTGCGCACGCACAAGGGCGAGTCCACCGGGAAAAAGTAGAAAACATTTGAAACACCCAAGAACGCTGGTGCCCAAGCCCATCTGCTGCTCAGTGACAGCGCTACCCACATGCGCAAGAACAGTTGCGAGCCATACGGGAAGAGAAGAAGGTGCTCATGTCGTGATCTAAGTCAATTACATGTATTCTAGGGGTGAGGCACAATTCAGGTCATTTTAAGTTTTTGCGCGCTTTATACATTGTACGCAGATACATGTCCATGGTGTGGTGATATTCCTACATTCACACACATTACATGGAAATGCACAAATAAACCCGACCTCTTAAAGTAGCCAAACTCGGCGCTGTTGCAGTGGGAGGTGACGCTGGCCAGCGGCGCCATGGGAGACCAGGGGGCGCTAGTCGCCATCGCCAAAGCGTTGGCGGAAGCTACCGGAGTTCTGGACTGAGGAGCCCACCCACAATCCGCTCCGGTCTCGTTGTTTACAATAAAAGTTAACTCTCTCTCTCTCTGTTTTTGCCCCGTCAGAAGTTCAAGAATTAGTTTTTGAAAAAAAGGAAATGCAGCAGTAATTGTCTTACATTTCAGTGGACACCCGGACCGTACCGTAAGGTAAGGCAGGAAGGTGGGCGAGTAAGAAGGAAATCGGAAGTCTCAGACTTTTCTACATTTCGTTCCCGGCGTAATGCTCGAACTAAGCCACCCTCACCAGAGCAGCAGAACGCCATAGCGGTAGAACGCCATAGCGGTAGAACGCCATAGCAGGAGAACGCCATAGCGGCAGAACGCCATAGCAGTAGAACGTCATAGCGGTAGAACGTCATAGCGGCTGAACACCACAATGGCAGAACGCCATAGCAGCAGAACACCATAGCAGCACTTGTAGCACAACACGGGAGAAGCAGATGGCAAGAAGCAGCACACACAAGTACCGCTACAGAGCAACATAAGTATGCTGACTACGCGCTGTTCTATGGGTGGTGACAAGACCAACTCATCCAAACAGTCTCAAGCGACATGAATGAGCCGCTGAGCTGCCACAGCGGGCTCTGGCTGCGACAAGAAACGCAGGGATGCTAGGAATGCACGTACAGCAAGAGGCTCACTTCACAGTTCACTGCGCCGTACTATCTGACGCTTAAAAATGCCTCTAACGCATGCACATGTTGACCCCTTCCTACTTGTTTGCATGCTTACCCTTTCTTGTCGACAAATATATCTTTGGGGGTGTCCTGGCTTTGTTGTCCGCTCCTGCGATGCAAGGAAGGAAAGAGCGGCACACTTAATAAAAAGGAAAAAGCAAGACAAAGCGAGCAGACTGGCCATACTCAATAAAATAACGTGTGTGTATCAGCCCCAGACAGGCTGATAAGGGACTGACAATCGACTACGAATCCGGGAGAGGCAATGCTGCCGCTGGGTTTATTGTGAACGCTTATATAGGCCGTTCTCGGTTGACGCGCAACACGGTGCGCATCACGTGCCATATGCCGGCATGACCCAGCACGATACATCTTCCCATCTTTTTTTTTTTTTTAACAGAACAGCAAAGAAAGAATAATGCGACAAGCAATGAAATATTGAAACAACAAACGCTACAGAGATAAGAGACACTAAGAGATTTGTTCAAAGTTGGAACCGTATGCTAAACGCCGTGGTTCAGCCGTAGTCCTTGACGATCTTCTAGGTGCCGGCGTAGTCGCACGAGGTGAAGACCGATGCGGAGGCTCTTCGGCATCAGCGTCTCCCACGTCACTGTCACTGTCGTCGCTGTAGCTGGAGTGCCTGAATGCCTCCGAGGTGGCCAGCAGATGCTGACGGTTACGTCGCAGCGTTCTGCCCTCTTCTGTTGCAATGTTGTAGGATCTAGGTGCTACTTTTTCTATTACTTTCGCTTTTTGTGTCCAGGCCTGGCCTCTCACGCGAACAATCTGTCCTGGTTGCAGTTGGTGCAGCGGCCTGCCCGACGACTGCTGCTGGCGCTTCTTTACGGGTGGTTTGGGCTCCTGGCTGAAGTCTGGTAGTCTGGTGCGTAGGCGCCTGCCCTGCAGAAGTTCCGCCGGTGACCGACCATCCTGCAATGGGGCAGAGCGGTATGCGAGTAAACCTAACCAAAAATCTTCATGTGCGTTCCCGGTCTTCTTAAGAAGCCGCTTGATGATCTGAACACCCTTTTCCGCAAGCCCGTTGGAACGTGGAAACTCGGGGCTCGAAGTAATGTGTTTGAAATCGTACCGTCTCGCGAAGGCGGTGAATTGGTGGCTTGAAAACTGGGGGCCGTTGTCGGTGCAGACTTCCACCGGGATTCCGTATCTTGCAAAGATGGCTGCCAACTTGTCGATGACCGTAGTCGCAGACGTGTCTCCGAGTTTTTCGACCTCTGGAAAATTTGAATATGCGTCAAAAACTGCAAGATGCATGGATCCAGCATAGTAGAAGAGATCTACGCCGACTCGGTACCAGGGGTGATCCGGAGGGGGTCGTAGCATGAGAGGCTCGTTCGGCTGTTTGTATGCATAGGTTTTACAAACCGCACATTTGCGTACAACGTCTGCAATGTCGGAGTTCAAACCGCAATGTCGGAGTTCAAACTGGTCCACAAATGTGGGCGTGGGTTCGTATCCCACTTCTGACACCATGTATCAGCCCCAGACAGGCTGATAAGGGACTGACAATCGACTACGAATCCGGGAGAGGCAATGCTGCCGCTGGGTTTATTGTGAACGCTTATATAGGCCGTTCTCGGTTGACGCGCAACACGGTGCGCATCACGTGCCATATGCCGGCATGACCCAGCACGATACAGTGTGCTTACACTATAGGCGAAGAGATGTTGGGGCTGTTCGGCTGATCCATCCTTCCTTCTTCTCTTCTTCTGGCAGAGCTGCGTACGCGGGTTGGTTGGTTGGTTGGCCTCAAGTAGAATGGCACATACCCACTACGGGGGAGTGGCCAAGACACAGGCGGTGAACTGTTGGAATGATTAGGAGCTTTAGAGGTAAAGGAGTATTAATAGGGTATAGGCTGACAGATTGGACGACGCAGGCGGTGATTGTTGTTGTTGTTGTTGTCCTCTAGAAAATGGCGCATACCCACTGCGGGGGATTGGCCAAGACACAGGCGGCAACTGATAGGTGTACAAAATGTTAAACAAGAAAATAATGGTGGGGAAAAATAAAATAATCATGATAATAATAGCAATTAGGAAATAAATGAAAGGATCTCAGATGTGTAATTGAAATAGGTTAAACAAATGCTGTGAGATCGGTGACTGAAATAGAGAACGGGGCTAAATATTCCACGTTTCAGAAAGCTTTCATTCCAGAGAAATATTGATCATGAGAAAGAGCAGAGCTTAAGACGGCAGCCGTTTAGTGTCTGTAAGGAAGTTTTGCATGGCGGAGAGCACATTCCAGTTGCTGTGCCCAAGGGAGAAAGCTCCAAGAGACAGAGCAACCCCAGCTGACAGACTTAGACCAAGCTGTCGTAACGGAAGCTCCAGCAGGCGGCTCCGTAAAGAGGAGAAACGGCGGCAGGTCAACAAGAAATGATCTATCGTTTCGGGTTCTCCGCAGAACGGGCACAATGGGGAGACCGCCAGACCAGATCTATAAAGGTAGAAGTTTAAAAGAGGCACGCGACAACGTAGACGAGTGAAGGAAACCTCAAGCTTGCGTGATCGCCATCCTTTACTGCACCACGGGTAAAGGAAATGCCGGAATTCGGGAGAGGAGGTCAGAGCTGATGCTGCGAATTCTTTCAAGAGCAGATACCTGCGAAACCTGGCCGCGGTAATATATGCGCTGGGTGGAAGCACAGATACGACTGGGCCTTGAAGAGATGCCTTCGCCAGGGTATCAGCAACCTCATTCAAATGGATTCCTCTGTGCCCAGGCACCCAGACCAACCGTAATGAACACACGTGGGGTGGAACCAAGCATTTGAGTAACCGAAGTGCCTGAGATGTTGTAGGCGCGGTGAGAGAGGAACACAACGATAATGAATCTGTCATAATTATGACAGAAGACAAGGAGCTGTTTAATTTGCGCAACGCTAAGACTACTGCTAGAAATTCGGCCAAATAAATAGGGGTGTAATCGGGAAGGCGGAGTGAGAATGACCAGTCAAGGGAGATGGAGAAAATGCCAACACCGGCCTTTTCTTCACACTGTGAGGCGTCTGTCGCTATGAGCACATGAGATTTAAAGCACAGCAGGTAATCCTGCAATAAACCGCTGAGCAAATGAAAAGGCATTAACTTTGCATGTTTTGGAAAGATGTCATCGAAGACAATCTGAATAGATGAGTTGGCGCATACCGGACGGATGTCCGAAATGCGGACGTTTAAGGGGTCCAGGAGGGATTGCACCAAACATATCTGATGGTACGGAAACGAGACCAGGTTTCGTTGAAAAATAGCCTAGGCTGACGAAGGAAGATCGAATTGGAGGCATGGAGCGAAGAATCGCACATTCTTACGAACGTTTTCACCGTTAAGAGCCGAAATCTAGAAGTCAATGATGGAGTACGCGCTTCCAGGTACAAAACGGAATTCGCCACAAATTTTGGAAGGCCCAAACAAAGGCGCAACGCCTCCCGCTCCAAGAGAATCAAGGGGCGAAGTTTATACGCTGGCGCACCAGAGAATAAAACACAGCCGAACTCTAAGACTGGACGGACGTACATTCTATAAATCATAAGAAGTGAGTGCCTTCTCATGCCAGAACGAATACTGCTCAGCCTACGCAGCATACCGACTGCTCGGACTCCTTTCAAAGTGATCTGCTCGATATGGGCCGCCCAGGAAAGAGAAGGATCATAAATATATCGACAAATATATCTTTTGTCGATATATTTATGATCCTTCTCTTTCCTGGGCGGCCCATATCGAGCAGATCACTGTGAAAGGAGTCCGAGCCATGCAAACACGATATGGATATTAGAGTCAGTTGATAGAAGGGAGCACTAGTTCAAACTGTAGGGGTGACGTCAAATGGGGTGACGTCAACAAGAGGCCATAGGACGCACACAGAAAGCCGAGCACCGCCACTTCAGGCAATCCTCTACATGTCGTTCTGTATATACTCGCCACTGGCCTGCCTCCATGTGGCGCCAGTTTTCCCGACATTCGTACTAAAAGTGACGCAACCATTTGTATAAATGGTTTTTTATATAAATGGGCACAGTGGTGTTAGGGTAAACGTACCAGCTGATATACCAGTCAGATCAGCTTGAGACGAAGGAAACATTGTCCATGTACCGGTTACTAAGGGATTTATATGTATAAGACACCGCTATTCTTCTTTCTTGTTAGATTAACGGGCTGGCAGAGGAGAAATAATGAGGAGCGCTTCGAAATGAACAAAGGTAAAGTAAAAAAATTCGGAGAGACACTTATGACTGCTTACGTGTCGGAATGCGAGAGCATGTCGTGGATGCGAGACGTAGACGCATGATTGCGGTTTACGAACCGAGGTTATTTAAGGCGGTGAACGCGTGAACGGACACCGCTATTCTTCTTTCTCGTTAGATTAACGGGCTGGCAGAGGAGAAATAATGAGGAGCGCTTCGAAATGAACAAAGGTAAAGTAAAAAAATTCGGAGAGACACTTATGACTGCTTACGTGTCGGAATGCGAGAGCATGTCGTGGATGCGAGACGTAGACGCATGATTGCGGTTTACGAACCGAGGTTATTTAAGGCGATGAGTCTATTTTTTTTAATGCGATGTTGATTGCCTCAGGGCATAAAACGGCATGTAATGATAAATGAGGATGCCTAAATAGATGAGTAAAGGTTCGCTGATCTAATGAAATCGAGCAGTGAACGATGATGAGGTCCTTGTATCCAAGCGGTGTATGAAGCACTATTATCGGGCGAAAGACCCGCTGCCGCCAGGTGCCGAATTCTTGTCGGCTTCAACGCCGGGCAAACCCACAGCAGGTGATGAATGTCGGCCTCAAGATTTCGGTTCTTGCAGACTGGACACCCGGGGCGGGGAAAAACACCTTCGAATTGCGGCCACTGTCGTGTAACGGCCGGAGTTAGGGCAACCCCGACCCGGATCCTCCGAAGCGCAACCTCCTCTGCACGGGTAAGACCACGGGGGAGGGTTACCGCACACGGAGGGATTAGAGCACGTGTGCGGCGCCGGAGGAGTTCCTTTTTTGTTAAAAGGAGGGTGGTGTCATCCAGTGTTAGGACTCGAGGCGAAGACGAAGTTGGGGTCACAAGGTGGGTCGCAGAATCTGCACGGCTTTGCGAACTCAGGAGGTCTCGTGGGACCCACTGAATTTGGATTGGCTGCGGGATGCGTGCCGCGAGACGATGGATGTCCTGGCAAATGCCTGGGGTGCGACTGACGCGTCGTAGTAGGTGTATGACTTGAAGAGCGTCGGTGCGGATGACAATGCGAGCCGTAGGTAGTAGGGGAACGGCGGCCACTGAGCATAGTGCCTCTTGAACGGCAAGCATCTCCGCACAGAAGGAGGAACGAGGTTCTGGTAAGCGAAACCTGGACGTCTATTTTTTTCCTATGTGTGACACCACCCACCTACAAACACGCGCCTATGACACCACCCAGAACAATCTAAGACGAACGATTGCATCACAATTTTGATACGAGAGTCCGGGCAGGCATACAATTGAAGGTGCATATGTCGTCGGTTTGAATCCCATTCGCAAACTAACTTACAACTTGAATAACATATGTAAGCTATATGCAACGAGAAATCGTTTTGCATCCCCCGCACGCTGTTCGACAAATGGTTGCGTCACTTTTAGTACGAATGTCGGGAAAACTGGCGCCACATGGAGGCAGGCCAGTGGCGAGTATATACAGAACGACATGTAGAGGATTGCCTGAAGTGGCGGTGCTCGGCTTTCTGTGTGCGTCCTATGGCCTCTTGTTGACGTCACCCCATTTGACGTCACCCCTACAGTTTGAACTAGTGCTCCCTTCTATCAACTGACTCTAATATCCATATCGTGTTTGCATGGCTCTCTTAGTAGCCTTATCAGAGCAATGTGAGACGACTGATGACCGTGCAAACATTGAAGACCGCCTACTCCTCGTTACCCTCCGGCCTACTAATGTCTGTCTGTCTGTCTGTCTGTCTGTCTGTCTGTCTGTCTGTCTGTCTGTCTGTCTGTCTGTCTGTCTGTCTGTCTGTCTGTCTGTCTGTCTGTCTGTCTGTCTGTCTGTCTGTCTGTCTGTCTGTCTGTCTGTCTGTCTGTCTGTCTGTCTGTCTGTCTGTCTGTCTGTCTGTCTGTCTGTCTGTCTGTCTGTCTGTCTGTCTGTCTGTCTGTCTGTCTGTCTGTCTGTCTGTCTGTCTGTCTGTCTGTCTGTCTGTCTGTCTGTCTGTCTGTCTGTCTGTCTGTCTGTCTGTCTGTCTGTCTGTCTGTCTGTCTGTCTGTCTGTCTGTCTGTCTGTCTGTCTGTCTGTCTGTCTGTCTGTCTGTCTGTCTGTCTGTCTGTCTGTCTGTCTGTCTGTCTGTCTGTCTGTCTGTCTGTCTGTCTGTCTGTCTGTCTGTCTGTCTGTCTGTCTGTCTGTCTGTCTGTCTGTCTGTCTGTCTGTCTGTCTGTCTGTCTGTCTGTCTGTCTGTCTGTCTGTCTGTCTGTCTGTCTGTCTGTCTGTCTGTCTGTCTGTCTGTCTGTCTGTCTGTCTGTCTGTCTGTCTGTCTGTCTGTCTGTCTGTCTGTCTGTCTGTCTGTCTGTCTGTCTGTCTGTCTGTCTGTCTGTCTGTCTGTCTGTCTGTCTGTCTGTCTGTCTGTCTGTCTGTCTGTCTGTCTGTCTGTCTGTCTGTCTGTCTGTCTGTCTGTCTGTCTGTCTGTCTGTCTGTCTGTCTGTCTGTCTGTCTGTCTGTCTGTCTGTCTGTCTGTCTGTCTGTCTGTCTGTCTGTCTGTCTGTCTGTCTGTCTGTCTGTCTGTCTGTCTGTCTGTCTGTCTGTCTGTCTGTCTGTCTGTCTGTCTGTCTGTCTGTCTGTCTGTCTGTCTGTCTGTCTGTCTGTCTGTCTGTCTGTCTGTCTGTCTGTCTGTCTGTCTGTCTGTCTGTCTGTCTGTCTGTCTGTCTGTCTGTCTGTCTGTCTGTCTGTCTGTCTGTCTGTCTGTCTGTCTGTCTGTCTGTCTGTCTGTCTGTCTGTCTGTCTGTCTGTCTGTCTGTCTGTCTGTCTGTCTGTCTGTCTGTCTGTCTGTCTGTCTGTCTGTCTGTCTGTCTGTCTGTCTGTCTGTCTGTCTGTCTGTCTGTCTGTCTGTCTGTCTGTCTGTCTGTCTGTCTGTCTGTCTGTCTGTCTGTCTGTCTGTCTGTCTGTCTGTCTGTCTGTCTGTCTGTCTGTCTGTCTGTCTGTCTGTCTGTCTGTCTGTCTGTCTGTCTGTCTGTCTGTCTGTCTGTCTGTCTGTCTGTCTGTCTGTCTGTCTGTCTGTCTGTCTGTCTGTCTGTCTGTCTGTCTGTCTGTCTGTCTGTCTGTCTGTCTGTCTGTCTGTGTCTGTCTGTCTGTCTGTCTGTCTGTCTGTCTGTCTGTCTGTCTGTCTGTCTGTCTGTGTCAAATACTCAAAGATGATCTCTCTACGTTGAAGTCTATAAAAATCCTAACAACTACAAACCATTCATTCACGTCGTCCCCCCATGTATCTAATAGGTCCCAACTTTCCCCTTCCTTAACAAACCAAATATCCCCAACAAAAGGCCTCGAGCCTCCGTTTCTAAATAAATAGCTCATTCATTCATTCATTCATTCATTCATTCATTCATTCATTCATTCATTCATTCATTCATTCATTCATTCATTCATTCATTCATTCATTCATTCATTCGCGACGTAAAATAGAAGCTTCAAAAAGTCAGTGAATCCAATATTACTTACGTATATAAATGGGCACAGTGGTGTTAGGGTAAACGTACCAGCTGATATACCAGTCAGATCAGCTTGAGACGAAGGAAACATTGTCCATGTACCGGTTACTAAGGGATTTATATGTATAAGAAAACAGCGAAGAGAGTAAGTATTAGACAAATGAAACGAGATATGGCGTGAAGAGAGGCACACAAACCTACATATTTCAAGGGCTTAAAAACGTTAAGAATGTATCACCACTTTTTCCGACAAACCTGGGTGGACATGGCTGATTCCCCTACTATGCCTAAACCGCTTTGGGACGGCAGATAGATTCTGCATTCTTTAATGAAATTTTCTTTTGCTCACTCATAACTATCCCTGGGTATTTTCAACCATCTAGCTCTGAAATCTGGTTACTTGGTTGGTTATAACATAGTTTAGGAAACTCTGCGCTGAACTCTCTGCCGTCTGTCCTCACAAATTGGCCACATGGTTGGACAATCATTTTTGGGTTCTAAGGTGAAAATTACAAGCTTGATATATATTTTACGTGCTCTCTGGGGTTTGTTATTCCTTTCAGGTCTTAGGTAAGCCCCATTTGCACTCTTGAGTAGCGTGGTCCATAAACAGGGTTTTAAGCCTCGTGGCTGTACAATTTGCTGTTGGTGAAAGCGCGACCTGTTTCCTTGGCTGGGTAGTCGCTGGTGGCTCCCCAATGCACCACAATAAACCTTTGAAGTCTTTAGGTCGCCAACTACCTCTTCGTAATAAGCAGTTTACATTTATCGTATCCTGTTGTGCCCACTTTCCCGCGATACATCAGTGGTGCGTGAGGCGACTACTTCATAAGATCTTCCTTCACAATCTGACGAGTGAGCGTCGTTTCTGCTGGTAAGCTGACGTCCCTAGACCGGATAATTCCTACTAGATGATTAGTGACGTCAACCAGACCGTACGGGATTTCTGGTAAAGGCATCAGCAGCTTCAAATGCTCTCATTGCCATCAAAATAATGTAATTAAGTGGACGGTGCATACACTTGGCTTCTGGCATGGCGAACCTCCGGCATCACATGGAACAACAGCAATATTCAATTCTCTTAAGGACACGAGCCTGATAGGTGCCTTTTGGAAATGTTGTGTGCATATGCGAGTGTTCTGGTTGCAAGTGAAACTGCGCCTCCTCCTATTCGTTGTCTCCTGGTAACGTTGGTTGTCTCAGCGTGTTGACAACACCGATAATCCCGCGCTCCCAGCGAGAAGTGGGGCCACTAAGCCTGTGGCGCCATCTCGTGCATATACGATGACATCGCGAGTTTAACCTGTACACCGCATCAGCGGTGCCGCAGGGAATGTCAGTGGCCATAGTTCCTAACGTGCACTAAACGGCAACAAAACGCGGTGATTTCGACTGCGAATGTTTTATTCATTAAGCAACTGCGGACCGGTTCTCAGTAGAGGAATTGGAACATAAGGAACTCTGTGGAAATTTTCTTAATGTTTGCCTCCATGGGAAGAAAACAGTACACTCACTGAACATGGACAGCGATTTCTTCACTGCCATGACGCATGCACAGTGTACACTAGTCCATCATTTCTACGACTGCCGCAGCATTCAGACAAAGACGGGGGGATTCACCTGATGACATTTTTCGAGGCGCACATTGTCGCACGTTTTGAGAGGCATTTAAGGCGAGCTGTACCGAAAGTTTACGATTGACAGAGACATCCGTGGGCGATGCAGACATCGTGGGGGCCGAAAATAGCGAGCATAAAAAATAGATCAGTGGAATGCTGATAGACTGTCCAAGAAAATCTGGGAGAAAAGCATTACTAACTTAATTTCCCTCCGGATTTAAGAGCTGGTTCTCTGGTATGTAGGGAACATAAGAAACATAGAAGTGAACCAAAAATTTCGATGAACTTGACGTCTCAATCTTTAATCTTTTGCACATGAGCTTGTAACAATGCATTTGCTTTTATCGTGGTGCAGAACAACAAAGCAAAAAAAAGAAAAATGATAGACGATCAACGCGAATGATGCCGCAGAGCATCCGTTAGCATTAGCGCTCCCGAAGTACAGAGCAGCCGCTGCCACTAAAAGGTTCAGACCGTGGTTCAGACCGTGCGAGCGGATGGCGTGATCCAGTTCGTCAGTCACAGTGTGACACGTACTGTGCCCACTCTTCGCTCTCCCGATACTATACAGTAATCACTGTGAGAGAGAGCGTAATCCCTCTCCCCACTGCCAGCCGCCCCCTCCCACCCTTTTTTCATCTTCTTTCTCTCTCTCTCATCCTCTCCCTCTCTGAAAGTGGAGATTTCCCCCTCTTAACTTTGCCGCTGGCCAACCGAGGCTACAGACGGACGGACGGACAGATTTTTACTAACTTGGAGCTCTGATGCTAACGCATTAAAAGTTTCTTGTCTTAGCTAATGTCACCTGCAGTCTACAAAGGGTGCGATTGGTGCTAGGTAAGCAGGTACAGTACGGGGAACTTTGCGCAGAAATGGAGATCAAGCTCAGTACTAACTCTCGGTAATATGTTCGCAGTAACTGCATACAGGTCACGAATAAACGTGCTTGCAGAAGCAGTTCATGCAATACCTGAAAATAAGAGCGACTTCTGGCACTTTGCGTAGTAATTTACTCGCATTGTGCATGGCGAAAGTATTCTGTGTCTTATTTCTCGGCGGAAGGAAGAAATCTTATCTAAAAAAGTGAGCCAAGTGATCCTTAGATCACTCCGGAGGAACTGTTCTTAAACGCCGGCCGCGCCGGTTCTCAGCCGGTGGTGAGGCCCCGGTGCACGGCGCTGAGAAGGTACCCCGAATCCTGGCTGCAGGCGGCCATGTCATCCTGCTCCACGTTTAGCACGGCGATTCCCATCAGGTGTTTCTTTTTGACGAGCTCGGTCTGCGAGAAAGGTTGGAGTTTCACGCAAGCAAGGCCACACGTTGAGGCCTAATCGAGAATATCAGCGGCGCCAACAGAGGTTTGGTAAAGACGCAGTGAATTACGCCCATCTATACAAGCCAACGTTAAGGGACCAACGCTCAGTGGGTAGCTGCGTTAATACCGCTGTTGCTGTCAGCACTGTAAGCCATTAGCGAAAACTACATAACAGTCCCAGGACAAGACAACAGTCAATGTGCAGTTAGTTTTGAGAAAGTGGAAGTGAGTAAGATGGGATTAGAGGATCGGTGGAAGAGAAAAATGAAATAGTAATGCTGGGGAGAGCTATCATAGATCCAAAAAGAAACAAAAGAAAAAAAACACGAGAACCACGACTCTGAGTGTGCGAGAGCATCGCAGTTCTGTTCATAGCTGGGTACTGGAAAAACGAAACAAAACATCTCACAGGTCGGTTACCATGGTGTAACACAAGCCTGAAGGACAGATGTTGAGGCATTTCAATTTCGCGATATATTGAAGTGAAGAATTTCAGAGCGACATGCATATGTGTACCACTTGGACACCATAAGTTTTCAGTCCTACTCGTTCTTCGACTAGCATTCCTCTACAATCAGGAGCCTGTCTTTGGGCAATGAATTTTGTAGCAGCCGCCGTAGAAGGAGAGTGGCACATGCCTCCGCTCTCGACGTACCTCCTATTTCCACGATAGCCTCCTTTCGGCCATGTCTAATTTCGCAATAACCCTTCTCCTTCCATGGTAAACACCCTCCGCCCTCCGCCCTCGCCACACCGTCCTCCAGTTCCTTCCACGGTAACCATCGTTCAGTTACGCATTCCTTCCTCAATAAATTGTGCTCCTCCTCCTATTAACTTTGTTACTCTGCACCGTGGTCAGAGAACGGTTGTTTATACACGTTGGCGTTTACGTACCTTAAGGACGACAGACCTCGCGCTTTCGAAGCCAATCCATTCATGCTTGTTGTTGAAGGCCGTATCACATTTCGTATTATTTTCCCATTTTAACGTCCACGATGCCAGTTCTTGGCAAAACTGTGAAATGGAAGAAAGTAGTATTTACGTCATACTCTGAACCCGGCGGTTTAGGTATTCGCGTGCTGCAATTCCAGTGAGCACGAAGCCACGTTACGCCCCTTTGAATCCGCCTTTTTCACAAGATGTGGTGCCCCTGGGGAGTGGTGATAATTCGTCTGCTACTAGTTGAAAGCAACAACTTGTGGGAGACGCAAGTGCGATCTGGTTCCACGAGGAGGTAGCTGCGCCTGCGAAGTGGCAAGTGTGTGTGTGTGTGTGTGCTTGACAGCTGCCGCCATCTGTCGCAGACACCTGTCACTAACATGGACTGCGCATGCGCAGTAGGACCTGGCGGTTTTATTTTCAACCAGTGGAGTTGGAGTGGAAGAGGCGCGCATGCACACTTCGGCCTTGTGAAAAAGGCGGATTACATGGTTTCTTACTGAAATTCCGTATATGTGACATTCCTTACGTGGCTGAGGGCGCAGAATGTCGTTTACTGAACGAGCTGGGTGGAAAATGTATAAAGTGCTGTGCTGCAGTGTTTCTGACTAGGCCACAAAAATAGGCTTGGGGATCTATGTTTCCTTCAAGCTATAATTTCATCAGTCACGCATTTGCCCCTATAGGGGCACTGCAAGCACGCATAGCAAATTTGCATTTATAACAGAAAGATTAAGTGTCTGGCCAGAGACTTTGCAAAAATATAGCACGCGGAAGCGAAGAACAAGTGATATGCAGCCGGCAGCATAGGAAGAGTTTTAACACAACGCTGAAGTTGCTTCCTTTCCCCATCTCAGGCTTCTTTCTTCGAAAGCAAAAGCTCGAGGTCTGCCACCGAGATTGCGTACACGCACGCTTTCCTAAATTCCCTTAAGTGCAGTTTCAGTTAGGTTCGGCATTGTGTGCGTAACAGAGTAACCGAGGCGTACTTGCCAGACACCACCATGAGTAGCTACTTTGTCTGAGGTCCGGGATTATTCCGATATTGCCTAAACCCTCAGAACCTAGACTGCGGATAGGAAAACATTTTTCCCGAAGCAGTGCCACTCGTCCCGCCACTGTTCTGTCCTCACGCATTGCTGTGGTTCCACGTACAAATTCACGAGGGGAAGACACGTGCAAAATGCATGCTGCGGAATTCAGCCTCGCTTGAAAGGAATACGAGGCAAGAAAATGGCGGCCACATGTTACGTCCTGACGTGGTCCGGACCAAGTTAGCGCATGTTCCTATGCCAGTCGATCGTCACGAGGTTTGTACACGCGTCTTGGTAGTACGTACCACGACGAGGGGCACGTCGTCAGGCGTCGACTTGACAACCAGGTCGCCTATGTCTTCCTTGGCTGGGTCGGCGAAAACGTATTTTTTCCCCACTGTCGACACGGTGGGCACCAGCTTGCTGCTCAAGTGCGGTGCGGGGCCCAGGATGAGGTTAAGGACGTCTACCTGTAGAAAAAATAAAGAAAAACTCGCAGAACAGTTACCTTTGTAAAGTGAGGTCTAGCAGAATTTGTCTTCTGCGGTGAATATATTGTCGTTTATCCGCTATTTGTCTTCTCCTTT
Source organism: Amblyomma mixtum (assembly GCF_055824585.1). Taxonomy (NCBI): domain Eukaryota; kingdom Metazoa; phylum Arthropoda; class Arachnida; order Ixodida; family Ixodidae; genus Amblyomma; species Amblyomma mixtum. The sequence goes on from NC_143013.1 coordinate 287,303,979, forward strand.
GGTAGAATGTGCGTGACGTCACTGTTTCATCACTCATGACATCACTGTGTACGAATCACTCAGCGTGGTGCGTTGCCATGGTACATTGCAGAGACGTCATGCGTGACGTCACAGCATGATGATCACTCAGCGTTGTGCGTTGCGGTGGCGTAACGCATGATGCCGCTGCTTGCTGACCAATAAACGAGGTACGCTGTTATATACGACGCCGACGCCGCAGAGCCAGGAAACACGTTTTTAACAGGTGTCGCTGTAATATGCGACAGTCTCAAGTGTCCGCCATCTCTCGCAAAGCGCTTATACAGCCTTCCTGTCGGCGCAGCATTCGCGGCGATTTGATCACGCAGGGCGCTCCATTTGAGGAGGCACGATTGGCAAAATTACTGCATTGCTGCGCTGTTTAACATATTTCCTAGTTTCAGTAGAAACCCAAGTTCTACTCGTTGGTATGCAGTTGTCTCAGAAAAGGATTAAATAAAAAAATGGAGAACACGAGACAAGAAAAAGAAAAAAAAAGCTACTGGACAAATACCAATCTGCGCTCTGTAGATAATTTTTTTTCGTGTATTGCTTCTTCCTGGCTGTTTGCTAACTTGAGTGACAGGTTCACAGTGTGTGCAAACAGGGGTTCGCGCTATGAATCGTAAATACGTTTGCAAAAAGCAATTTGATGGGCAAGCGCATGAAATTGTGCATTGAAAATGGCTCGGATGTCCACTCCTTAAAAGTAAATGCTATTTTAGGCTGGTCTCCGGAGACATCGAGATGCAGGTATATACGCATACAGTATGCGTTAAAAAGCCGCGTGCCAGCCATCAAACAAACAAACACTAAAGAGCGCGCCGATCATCATTTTGGTATCGCCGGTACATCACCGGAGAGGCCACACACCTTATGCCTTTGTGAAGCCCAGTAGTAGGTCTTCGACTATAGCGGCATCCAATGCGCAGCACATACATTTGTGCACATCGAATGTTTGTACCAGCCCTGCTGATAAGTTAGAACAAATAAAACAAGTTTATCGCACGTGTGCGCAGACCAAGGAACCTTAATTCAGGAAATTGGTCGTTTTCGCAAGGTCTTGGTGCGCCATCGAGGCTGTCTAGTTTGCTTTCTGGGCAAAAAAGCTACACGAGGGCACCATTTGCACTAGTGTGATGTGTTAGTGAGTTATGGCATATCTTAGTCGGCGATACGGAGCGAGTTTTCTTCTTCTGTGGAACCGATACCGCTGCGGGTATCGTGCTCTTTCGCGGATTCGGAGCGCTCCTCCGGATCGCCGATTTGAATGAGCCATTAGTTAACGGTAATGAATGGCAACATCGCGCTGCTTTTCAGCTCTGTATATCAACTTACAGTAGTCTGCTTTGCACTCAGCTGATCTGTTCAGCTAAAAATTCTTAGGCGATCCTCGGTGGATCATTTGAATGCGTCAGCATTTTCTGTTACTGCTTATTCTGTTGTTGCCCAGCCTACAGGGTTGGATGTGGTAGCGTTAATGGGTTAACGCCCATATATGCACAATTGTTTATTCTCCACTTTTGCATCATAGATCGCTGAGAGTCCTCGTAACACTACTTGCGCAGTGTTGCAGTGGTTAAGCGATGCGCCACGGCCCCGGCAGGTGGCTGTTTCAAACACAGCCACCGGTTGGGCTTGTGAAACACAGTTGGTCTTCCTGAGCAACTTCTCGCCACCAATCAGTAATTTAACGGCTGTTTGCCACGGTGGGCAGTTTGCACACAACCCGGTGGGCAGGTTGTGATGACGTCACAAGGGTCGCATGGCGTCAGGTGTCAAGCATGACGGCGGTCGCCATTTACGCTTGCAGAGCCCTTTATAATGCTAACGCATTAATAAGCCAAGACATGGCGGGAATGCACGCGAGATGGCATGAGCGGAACGAAAGCGATGAGCTTGCTGCACGTACCAGGTTCTTGTTCAGCGCGTTGATGTTGCCGCCCGACTCGTACATACACGGTGGGTAGGCTCTTCCTTGGACCACGAAGTTGTGAGTCTCCACAACGATGGCGTCCAAGTCGCTGAGGTATGAACATAAAGCAAAAGGTCTCAGGAGTGACTGCTGTCAGCAGAATATATTTAGTGAAGAATGCTATTGGCTTGAATGCTGCACATGCTGCCATCTAAAATTTGACGGAGCAAACGGAAGTTTCGCTACAGGATTAAGAGTAGACTTGACGGTCTCTTTTGTACCACCTACCGTCCCGTCTACTTTGTATCCTGCTGACCACGAGGTCGTGGGTTCGATCACGATCGCGGGACCGTATTTCGACGGGAGCGAATTACAACAAAACCCGTGTGCTGTGCGGTGTCAACGAACGCTAAGAGACCCCCGGGGGTCTAATTAACCAAGAACCCTCCACTACGGCGTCCTTCCTAGCTTGACTGGCTTCGGGGCGTTAAAATCTCACAATAAACAATCCACTGTACTTTGTTTTCTGTGTTGTGTCCTCAGTTTGCCCTGGCGCCTTTTGCACCAACGTTGGGTTCAATAATATTCCCCGAAGGAAGCTGCAAGCAACGTTAATCTGCTGCTCAATGGTAGTAAAAATGGCAGTACTAGCTCATCCAAGGTTGCAAAGTTTTTTTTGTAAATTTGATTAGTACGATCGCGCTTCATTCCTGGCGCTCTTCGTTCAGAGCACTGTGTGTGAGATGACGGTTCAAAGTGTGTAGAGGAAGATCAGCCGCTACTAACCTGCCAAACGAGGTCCAGTCATAAGATTCGATGGAGGCTGGCAGTATGTGAGCCCATATCTTGAAGCCATTGTTGGCGACTTCTTTGTGTAGCGCCTGCAAAGGCACGACAGAGGAGCCCGCATCATCTCCCATGCTTACGGAGTGCGAGCCGCGATAGCTGCTGTCTGTGCCAATAATATCGTGCAACTCCACAGAAGCGATAATGAGATTGCGGGACCGCGTCAAAAACGAAGGGACGAAGTGAGCTAATTAGCGAATGAGTGAGTGAGCGAGCGCAACAGCGAATGAGTGATGTGTGAAGAAGAGAGTGAGTATAAGAAGTGTGATCGTAGGTCAGAAGAACGCATGAACAGCGGCACCAGGCACTTTCGCCACAAATGCGTGGCTATAGCGTTTATGACGCATGTCTATAGAGTGGATAAAACTTAAAAAAAAAGCAGCAGTTAGTAGCTATGGGTGTTGGTTCGCGGCGCCCAGCATTATTTTGCTGACTAACAACAGTGAATTAAATTAGTTTTTAATGTTTCATTGTATAAAATAAGCCACATGCATCACATTTATTGAGCTTACAATTTTGTCTTGTGGTTAGCTTCTTGTTTAGGTAGCAAATAATTAAACAGTGGACTACGCACGGAGGATTTTTATTCTCCTGAATGTGGGCGAGGCTTAACGGCGTACTTGAGTTGTGTCCGACTATTGTAATCCTTCTCCAACAACTAGTATTCCTTATTCATCATTTTGTTATTGCAGGATGGTTCATTGTTCGAGCTATGGGTGCGGAGGGGTGAAGAGGGGGAGGCTGGAGAGACGGTGCGGGGTCGCTAGGACTGAGGTAGCTCATTCACCACACACGAGGAGAAAGGCCCGCTTCCTTCCTTTTCCTGGTTATAGCCTCTGATGCAGTGCCACATAAAGCTGACCGGTAGTACACACTTGTGAAAGGTCATCAGGCGTCGGACATACCTCAAGAACGAAGCTGCAGATGCCCCTCAAAGGAGGCCTCCCCGCCGATGGGTTAATCCCCATTAATCTCCCACCCCATGCAATTTCACCCTGGTAGGTCCACGGGGATCGCTGAAGGAGGAGAGGGGGAGAATCGATCGACGTCATTGGTTGGAGGGGCTCCTTTGAGAGGTATCTGCCGCTTCGCTCTTGAGTTGTATGCGGCTAGTAGCCCTGACTAGTAGCACGCGCACTGCCTGCGCCGCACTCATTGCCTCGTAAAGGACGATCTCCTTTGCCACGTCCCCGAGCGGCTTGGTGAACACGGCCCCGTCCCATCCGGTGTAGCTGGTGCGCAGGGTGTTGATGAGCCCCACTAGGAGCGGGTCCGCCGCCGTCGTGAACTGCGGAAGTGCCGCGAACCGCAGACCGGCCAGCACTTTCAGGTGAGCCGTCTGCTTCAGCGCCAGCCAGTCGGCGATGCCGTCCACTGCGAGGGCATGGCCGACGATTAGTTCCAACGAGCTTCTACTGCTCACTGCGCATATATACATACTACTATAGTTATAGTAGAGTTTGCTAGATAAATTCAGAAGCAGATAAGGCTCTCTATAGATTTTTTCATGCATTAGCTTTAGTACGCCTATGCGCGCAGAAAATGTCCGGCTATGGCGACGCGTGGACCCTTGAGGGAGAGACTTCAAAGTCGGGAGAGGGAGAGAGAATGAGTGGGTTGGAGGCGATGGGTGGCAAGATGGAAACCGGTCGGCAATCAGTGTAGAGGGGTGGGGACAGTGGTAAAGTGGTACAGCGTGGCATACTGTGATGACTGGATATCGGGAGTGTAGAGAGGAACGGCGGTCAGGCTGTGACTGGTGGACTGGATCACGCCACTCGCCAAGGTCAGGGGTCAACACTAATGCTGAGTCATATTTGCAGCATGATTCACATTTATCGTGAGTGAATTTTTTAATTCGATGACCTCGATGACCTGCCATGTGGCTGATGAACTATCACACACTGTCATGTACAATCCTGGAGGCTATTTTCGTGCAGAAAACGAACCAGGCGCCGGTGTTGTTTTTACGTGTCATCCACATAAAGTGGTTTTCCTAGCTGGTGACTGTGAGTTCAACTTCCTAAAGTACTCTCCTTCTTGAGGCCTTTATTTCTGCGCAACTGGTGGCGTACGAGCACATCGCGGAGGTTAGCGGAACGACAAACCAGATGGGAGCGCCAAAAAAGAACTAGAATTGTTTGCGTTCACCAACTTTAAAAACGCTGAGCTGCTTGTTTTAGCTTTTAATTTCTTTTTTGAAGTACAATACCTATCAAAAAAGAAATGAGCATGGACAGAGCGTGAAATGCGATGGCAAGATAACCGCTGGTCCTTAACGGTAACGATCTGGATTCCAAGAGAAGGCAAGCGTAGCAGGGTGCGGCAGGATGTTACTGGGGTGGGGGGGTTGCGGTAAAAATGTCGCCAGAGACTCGGCGGCCGCAGCTGGAGCAGGACCTTATTAATTGGATAGATATGGGAAGACTTTGTCCTGCACTGGGCTCAGTCAGGTGGTTCATGATGCTGATATCTATACATGATGGTGAGGATATATCTAGCGTTTTCGTTACTGCATTTCTTTCACTGATTTTTCTTGCAGGACATCACAGCTGTTATCAACCATACCGGAGTTTATAATCTGTATGCAGTCTGTTTTGCTGTTCACAAGCATCTAACCACCTAGTTTTGGCCGCATTAAGACGGCCGGATTTATTGATAGCGGATCTACGGCCATTTCGCAACAGCTATGTTCAAAGGGCTCTGACATGTCCCATTCGTCTCAGTCCCGTCTGGATAACTCACTGACCAGTTGGTGAACGAGGGAGAGGTTAGTTTGCACAGCGTACACCAACGGTGACTCGGCTCAATCAGTAAGAAGTCTCTGCTACAGCTAGTTCATTGAAATACAAAACGTTGCAAAATTTTACTGTGAAACTGTAATGTAATATGGCGTTATGGTGAATGCTGCTGGGGGCTTGCGGCGCTTCGAGTCAGGTTTCTGATACGGATGCAGAATACCACGGCGCTTACCAGGCGGCGTTACGGCTCCTGTCCGCTCCAGGATGCTCCCCGTGGCGTCGATGTCGAGGCCGTCGTAGACGACGTAGGAGCAACACTCGACGCACAGCTGAGTCCGAGTGAAGGGAAACTTGTGCTTGGTGCTCATGGTGGGGTCGTAGTAGCACAGAGCCGCAGGACTCGCGCTCGTCGCGTTATTCGCCGCTGCGTCAGCAGAGAACACGGCCAGCTTTCCGGGACATGCTCGATGGATGAATGGAAGATAGGAGCGCCCACTTTGAAACGTGGTGGCGGCAGTTACTATCATCGTCAGTCTTGTTTTTTTATATTCATTTACGGGTGTTTTAAATCTGTCTACAAATTAACGATTTTATTTACATACATTTTTAACGCTATACTTCTATACAACCTTATGTCACCGCGAGCCACCAAACATCCGATCGCTTTTTGTTAACTTCCGCCGCAGATTCATTCACACGAGCATTGTTATCTCTAAACTCCAGGGTCTCAGGGAAAGCGACTGTGCCTGCATTGAAATACGGATGGATACCATCACATCACCAACTACCGCCACCTGTCGGCTGCCAGTAGCGAACACCGCGTAACTCGATGGGTATGTTTCTCTTGTGTTTGACTAAAGAGTACGATGAAATGGTGCGCGAAGAGATTGATGACCTTCTCTACCTATGTGCTGCACAATACCACTTCTAAAATGCTTTCCGCGCTCGCATCGGCTAATTCAATCGGCCATAAGAAATGAATCATTTGTACCAAACATCCAAAAATTCCTGCGATAATTTTCGATGTTCCGCACCCTGTAACACGTGATGGTGGGCGCGCAAAACAGAAGCGTTTGTTCAAACTTTATGGACTGGAAAGCAACGAAAGTGCATTATTCATTCGCCACTTGTACTTTGCCTAAGGCCTTCTATAGGTACGTGCTGAGAAACATGCTCTACCTGGGCAGCTGTATGACAGGAATTGCGTTCTTGCGGATCTATCTCATTCTTATCGTCTTTCCGAGTGGCATATTGTGTCATTCCCATAAAGGGTACTGAGAGGTTTTAAATGGCTACAAAGGTTCCCTCCGATTCAGTACATGGCTTCTGTTGTGTAAAATGCTCCGAAAAATGAATCTTTGACAACTTGTGCAGACCAACATGCGTTAGGAATGGAGAGCTTTGCCCATGGGGTTCTTGCGACATTAGGATCAAATAGTCATGGTCATCATCATCACTAGCATCCGAGTGGCCGATTCCTTGTATTGCGGATAGTAAAAGATGGAGAACCGAAAGTAATACTCTTATTTCTGCCTGTTATAAATATATTTAGTTGGCCACAATGACGCCCATCCCGGGGTCAGTTTTTACTTTAGTAAGCAATTTTTGTCGCCTCACATATATTATGTTCATGAGTTTTGTTGCATTTTAATATCCTACTCTGCTGTAATGTCGCTTTCATTTTAGTAATGCGCTACCTGCATTATCCTCTCTTACAATGCCCTCGAAATGTCGCACGAGAGCTTAAAATTAAGGAACAAATTAATATAAATAAGGCGCCCTTAATTAATTACTCAAGTATAATTTTGGCGAGGCATAAGCACGATAAAAAGGGTGCAATCCCTACATTTAAATGTCTGCTTCCCAGAAGCAAGCGGCCTTCATCAAACAAAGAGTGTTAGTTAAAAATAAAGGGACAGTGCATGCTTACGTGGTGGAGCAGCTGCTAATAAAGAAAGGAGAAAAATGCCCGATAGTGCATATCACATTTGCTCAGCTGCCGAAGCATTGGAGAGGACAGGGAACTATAAGAGGGAATATAATGGATAGAAGTTGCACAAATAAATCATAGAAAATACACTCAAGAATCAATGGGGTGCACAATATCACACCGGCAAAATTAAAAGCTACAAAGCAATAAAATATCACTCAGATAGCGTCATCTCAAAGGAGTGCGAACGATGCCTGAGAAAAAGCTCATAATATGCCTTAACTGTGGGAATATATATCGAGCAGTTTGATGCGCATGTACTTCATAAGAGCGATTTTTAAAAGTTGTCTGCGGAAAAGTTAGCCAGAGTGGTTTTTGTAGGTGATCGGCACTTGAGGAACGATAGATAGGTGACAATGAAACAAGCTGCTGAAGTTGGTTCATGTCATCCAAAGGTAAGTTAACAGTGTAAATGAAGAATGAGACGCCATGCAGTCTCGTCTTCATTCGGGTCTCGTCTCTTATTTGCATTGTTAATATACCTTTGATCGATCCCTATGACACGATTCAAGTACTGACTGCAAAAGATTGCACGAAATGGAGGCAAAAATTTACGACGTAATGAAAGACACGCTAAGCCTCTAGACCGCACTGATATTATGCGGGTTGTTAGAATGTAATTAGACGGTCCGAAACAAATGGCGCTAATCTGGACCCTTGAATCGAAGAAGTAACATTACAACGTTAGGATCTCTGAGGTAAGCAGCATAGTTTTCGGCGTCCAACAGTTATAAAGAGAGGAAGATATATTCCGGGGATTACGCCACCATCACTCTAAATCAGAAAGGACTAAAAAGGGAGTAAACTGCCCTGTAGCACACTCCCTTTTGTAAAAGAAAGTGTGCTAGAGGGCCGCTTGTTCCCTTTTTACTTCCATATGGGCGTATTTGTGTTTAGATTGCACATGGCTGAGGGACTTTCATCCTCGCGCCGTAGCCGGCACATTAAACGAACTTCCAGATAACAATAGCTCAGAGATCGAGACTTTCATTGCGGGAACCAGCACGATACAAAGGCGCCCAAAGATGACGGAGTGAATAGGACAAGACCAATGCAGCGAGTAAGCACTCAACTGACTTGTCTTGTCGGTTCTTTAATTGCCTCGTTTTAACAATCGCCAAGGGAGCACTGCAGTTTTCAGCTTGTGTCGTCTTGTCGTCAAGGCCTGTTCGCATTGCCTCTCCCGTCGATTCGATACCGACCCGACACGAAATGTCCACGAAATGTTATTGTCCCGTTTGCTTTGTAAAGGAAGTACACCTCTGGTGTGGTGTATATTGATCAGAAGCGCCCCTCCACTTCGGAGCCTGTCACAGTAAATTTCACAGGTTCTTGTATCTTCCTTGCACCAGAGGTGCACTGCCAGAGACGGTTTGTTTAACTCGAAGACTGAAGCGTTCCTTCGCACCAGGGGTGCCCCGTCAGAGACGCTCTTGCGATGAGACGCAGGGATAAGGCGAATACTTGAAGGTTTATATACAGATATTTACAGCATATACAAGTTTAGACAATACAGACATTAAACAGCCAAGAGATACACAACAACAAAAAGGTGGAACTGGCTAACACTAGGGGAGGCCCCTACTCGGCATAGCCGAAGATGCATAGCATCTCACCTTAGCGCAGAACCCCGCTTCCGGCTCCGGGGCCCAGTTTTAAAGCCCTAAAGGCCCGGCCCACATTCCGTAGCTTCCAATCATGTTGCGGTCTTAACATCATTGGTTCATCCAGGGCATGGCCAGCCCTCCAGCTTCCGTAAGGTAGAGCACTCTCTCCACCACAAAATAAAAACAAACACAAATAGACATTCGTGCCAGCACGTGTGCGAATCGGTACCGCGGGGCGGGGTGGACACCCGTACTTCTTGGCGCGTTCGCGAGCGGCCGCGTTCCAAATAGGAGACGCTTCGCTTTGAGCGCCCCCAGCCGCGTTCCGATGACCCCGCGTACACTACTGATCCCTTACAGTCACAGCTCATGATCAGCTCCGGGACGTTAAACACACCATACCACACCATACCATACCATACCATACCATACCATACCATACCATACCATACCATACCATACCATACCATACCATACCATACACACCATACCATACCATACCATACCATACCATACCATACCATACCATACCATACCATACCATACCATACCATACCATACCATACCATGCCATGTAATACCATACCATACCTTAGCGGTCCATACCAAACCATAGCACACTATACCATACAATACCATACGTTGCCATATCATACTGTACACCGTATACAAGTCTAACCATACCATGCCATACCATACCGTATCATTGCATCATCGCACACCAAGGGACGAACAATATAACATTGGGACATTTAAATAAAATTAGAAACAAAGGAAGTGAGGAGCTCAGACACTTACGCGCGAAAGAGATGAGGTAGGCGAGGATAGCGATGAGCACGAGTACCACGAGGAAGCCGCTGAAGATGACGTACACAATGTACGAGAATGGAGTCACGGAGCCGTCCTCCCTGCATCGACGGATTGACGCTTAACTTTCCACCTGTGTTATTCTTTTTCCCGCAGCAAAATGCCAGTTTGCATTGGGGTCTACTTCGGCTGCGCTTTTTCCTAACCCGGTCACGGTTCTTGAGGCAATAAGAAAAAAATTTGACAGGACGATCACGAAATCTAATGCGAGAAATCTGCTACAGCAGCTGGAATTGCTTTCGGTGATTAGTTTGGCGCTTTTACTCAAATGAATGGTTTTACTGGGTGGTTGGAGGCGGTGCAGGGAGGTGGGCTTCTGGTGTGCGGAGAACTTGCGGAGGGTAGAAGTATGTGGGTTGGTGGGGCGGGTGTGTTGCGCTTTTGGAGGGAACAAGCTTCACCGACCGAGGCTTAACACAGAGAGAATGTCTTGCAGTTACACAGATAACGCCGGCATTTTTGCCAAGTGACACTGTTACTGCTTTCGCAGTAAAGAAAGGGAACTAAGAAAAGAATTTTTCGCAGTATTTTTTCGCTACACAAGACACGTTAAACATACATATTTCACTTCTTGATGTGACAATTATATTCATGATTAAACTTAGAGGTGTTACTTTCACACAAAAGGGTGAGATGTCATCTTGCCAGAATGACAAAATTTTCTGACATCTTTGACACCTCTGAGACACCCGCGCAGCGACAGCGGCGGCGCGCCAGATGTGCGCCGTGTGACGTCACTGCTCCTCGCGCATGCGCAGTATGACTTTTCCTCAGCTCCGCGAAATGGCTCGGCGACTCGCGTAGTGTTGCTTTCGCAACAAAACGACGCCCTCTCTCCCGTCTGCCGATCCACTCACACTTCGACTGCTGGCGGCGTCACCCCTTCGAACTGTTTGGGGAGGCTGATGGTCTTCTCGAACCATGCCTCATCCTCAGAGTCCGGGAATAAGACAGCGCTGAAAGTGACAATTGTTCGGTGAGGAATAAAGCACTGCCTGTGCGCAGCCGTAATGCCACGACAAAGCAAGTGGCAGAGCTCACGCAGTTTACAGTCAAGTACCGATCTTATTGCGACAGTCATGACGCCAACACTGCTGCAGCTGAGACCTGAAGTTTTCGATCTTGAGGCACATGGCGAGTGACATTTAGCGTCAAAAGGGCGATTACTTGGATTGCTCACAGCGTATCTTTCATCTGAACCGTGTGTCAACTCTTAATGAGACCGGAAATTTGAAGGAAACAAAATGAGTTTTAGAGAATTTCTTTTTAGATATTTCGTTATAGAGAAGTACAATAGATGCCTCAGTGCATTCGTTAGAATGACCGTCTTCAGAAATGTTCCCAGAACGCACCCGTTAGATCCTTTGCACAATAGGGATCTTACGAAATTGTCTGTTCGGGAATGAAGGGAAGAACATTAAAGTCAGGGCTTCTTGCGCGAATGCTCGACTGCATGGGTTTAGCCGAACGTAGGCTATCCGGTCAAACATACGCATAATGAGCGATGCTGCTCCGGCTCAAGCCTGGGTTGGCGCTGTAAGGATTACTCGACATGCCCTTCAATCGGACCACGCATCTCGAAGCACAAGGCAGACGGGACACACATACCCGGCTAGGACGGCCTCTGCTGGGGACAGCCTCCTCGAAGGTGCCCTGCTTACGCTCTTCCTGGCTTTTGCGAGGCCCGGCTTCGGAGGTTGCCTGCGTGCGAATGAGATGCTTCCATGAAATACTGCGCGATCAGCAATGTGACTGTGTGTACAGGCAAGGGAGTCCTAAAGGAGTATGGACACCTAACTTTTGGGTGCGTGTTTTCGTATTGGTAATGATGCATATGACATTAATATACATGGATTGCCACGTGGTATCCTCCGGAGACCGCTAAATACTTTATAGTCGAATTTCTTTTTTTTTGTTATGGTTTCAACAGACGAACGATGACTGTAATGTCAAAGTGTGGTTATAAGTCCCGTGAGGCACGACAAACTGGAACTGTCGCTGTTTCTAGACTCTGTCATTCCGGCTCTTGAGGAATGCTGGCTTCAGCACTGTAGTGAATTAAAACCATGAAGCCGCGATTATATCGGCGTTTTTCCAGAGCCACCACCAGCAACCACCAGAGCAACATCCAGAGCCGCTTCTCCCCCAATCTGCAACCAAAAATTCCCTAGATTTCTCTAGATACGAAAAATAGTGTTCAACTGTGAAAAAATATATATTTATGCGAAGTTCAGTATCAAGTTTTAAAATGCAGCTACCCTATTGCTAGACGTTGGTAAGCAGATTAGCTGCGGGTTTGAAATGAAAGATCTGAAATGAACTTCTAAATGAAGCTGCAAGATAAACCATAGCGGCCTTTGGAAATTACGAATTAAAGGCCCTATATCGCGTATGTGTTTCTTATTTTTACTGAACACAAGATATTACTAAACATGCATCGGCATATGGAATTAACTGAATTTTCTGCCCTCATGTGCTGGTTTCGACTTCAGCCGAAGGATATACCACGTAGAGAATGCCTGGAGGTCGCTTGAGGACTGTACGGAAAGTGCGATATAAAAAGTGCTTGTTTATTTGCTGCGATTGCTCTAGAAGGTCGCTGACCTAACAATGCGAGTCAATTAAAACAATGAAGCAATGATTGTTACAGCTCTTGTACGCCTCATGTGACCTCAACTCACTTTGTTCGTCGTGGTGGAACTGGGAATTATGGTTTATGGTTTTGAGGGGTATAACGTCCCAAAGCGACGCAGGCTAAGAGGGATGAAATAGTGAAGAGCTCCGGAAATTTCGACCACTTGGGTTTCTTTAATATGCGCTCACATCACATAGTACACGGGCCTCTACAATTTCGCCTCAATTGAAATTCGACCGCCGAGGCCGGGATCGAAGCCTCGTCTTTCGGGTCAGCAGCCGAGCGCCGTAACTGAGCTACCGCGGTGACGGAACTGGGAAATGTTTCCCTAGCTGGACTAGCTAAGATTTCCAGCACGGCACTTCTTTACAAAAAAAAAAAACAAAACAAAATGATGCCCTTGTTCTTTCCTAGTTATCAAAATAAACATGCAGGTATGCTTAATAAATAGGAATTGCACGTCGTGCAGCGAGCTCCAAATACATGCAGCATGAGGAAGAGGTGCGCGTGTTGAGGGAAGGCGGTGGTGCGCCAGAACACAGCAGCGGGTGCCACTGTCCACTAAGGGACTATACACATCCGCCTACGTCCATGAGAAAGCTTGTTCACATGCATGCAAGCGACTGAAAATTGAGCAGCACAGCGCGGCGAAAAATTTGTAACTTGTTGGAACATCGTCCTTGACCGCTGGAGCCACCGAGATGGCTCTAAAAAGCTTTTGTGTCGCAGCAACAAAGCGTTTTCACTTGCGTGTGAAACAGGCTTTACTCGAGCGCGTGGTGGTGTTGTGCGCGCCTTCCTCAATTGTAGAGAAAAAACAACGAAACGCTTGTACTGTCTTTCTAATGTGCGAGAGAAAAAAAAAGAACTCTCCGAGCAAATGAAATATCCCTAGATTATGCAAAAAATTCTTTATCCCCTAACGTCAAAATTCTCTAGATCTAGGGGAAAATCCCTAGGGTTGGTAGCACTGGATGCAAGCTAGGGGTGGCGGTAGCTTTTCCTGCCCCTTTCAATGAAGATTCACTTTTGATTAGGCACTTTCCGACGCATCACTGCAAGCCTGCTACGATCTATTCGTGGGGACGATGAAAACACCTCTGCTGCAGCAATCATCTCTGACATCGAAGGACGCAGAATACAGCGCAAATCACGTCAAGTGAGACGCCGCCGGCTGAGTTCCATCAGCCCCTTTAAGCGCTTGCTCTCGCAAAACACGAAGCATGCCACCCGCGTCTCCCTCCCCCGTTCTGCCAAAATTTAGGACAAACGCTCACTTTGGTTGGTCTTCATCCCAGTCTACTGCCTCCTCGGTTGGCGGTGCAGTAATCGCGCTTGGCGCTGCAGTACTTCTGTAAAAACCAGAATCACACTCACGTAAACAGTGCGCAGTATTTTGGCGCAATAGGTAAATAGCTTATAAAGGTACTTGCACCGCCTGAGTCGTAAACGTTGTGTTCAGAACCTTCTCCATTCTTCTTCTGCCCGGAATCGCCTCGCGGCCACGCCCCTGCGCTCGAGGATGGGTGCTCCTGATGATGGTCGTTGTGACGTCGACGAGAGCTTCTTGGCTGAGGAAAAAAAAAGGCTCAATTTTATCAATGGGTATTAACAAAGATTGCTGGCGTTTTATTTTGATATATCCCTTTGCTGTCGGCACGGCGCCTACGATTGTGCGCGCTGCTTTTCTAAAATGTTTTTTTCGAAGTCGGCTACATTTGATATCCAGCCTGAACAGACTAAAGGGGCCATTTTTTTTTTTTTGCTACGAAAAGAATCACTTTTCAAAGACAAGAAATAAAGATGGACGTATCGAAGTTCTATGGCGCACCTAGGAGGTGCACTGATGATGGTGATGATGATGATTATGATGTCCTCAGGCTTAATGGCACATACCCACGGTGGGGGATTGGCCAGGGTGTGTAGCGGATGCAAACGCACTCATATACAAGGAGTGGAGTAATTTGATAATTTTGGGACTTAGAGCTATAGAATTTCTACAAAACAAAAAACACGGAAAAGAGAAAGTAGTGTTATGCTATCACTTCATCCTTCTCTGACGCGATGGGCTGTTCTACTAAAAGAAATTGCAGCTGAGTTTTCGTTGCGGAGAAAAATTCGGATGGTAAAGAAATTAATTAAAATAACTAAATGGACATAAGACAGAAGCCAACAGCCACAGAAACCAAGGGGCACAGGGTTTTTTTTTCAATTTATTTATTTTTGTGGTGCTGATCAATTAGAATATTACTGAATACGTTATCACTTAAAGATAACTGACTAGAAAAGCAGAAGAAAAAACAACCACATGCCGCCGGTGGGATCCGAACCCACGACCTCCGAATTACGCGTCCGGTGCTCTACCTCTGAGCTACGGCGACGGCTGTCAAATCTTCTGCTTTCGGGGGTATTTATGTTTCCAAATAACCTAACCTTGAGAGAGAGTGTTCATCAGGGCCACCCACGTTCGTAAGCGGCGGACGTAGAACGTCCTGAGTTACCGCTGGTGTGACGTAGAACGCCATCGAACGGCGAGGGTGGAAGCTGTGTGAGAACCCTCTTATGCTTCCTATGGCGTCAAGGCTGCCAGAACCGAGGCCCTCGCTAAGCAATTAAGCAAACAAGGGAAGGGGAATGAGGGGCTCGTTATAAATATGACAGAAGCCAACAGCCACAGAAACCAAGGGGCACAGGGGTTTTTTTTTCAATTTATTTATTTTTGTGGTGCTGATCAAGATAACTGACTAGAAAAGCATAAATATGTTTGACAGAAGAATAAGGCTGAAATTCCGCTATCGTATGAAATGCGTGAATTCGTGAACTTTTCGAGGCATTCCTGCTGTTTTTGCGGGAACAGAGGGCTCTAAATATACACGCGCAGACATTCAAATTTTTCTAGACATTCGAACATAGTTCATGTCGGAAAGGGATAAGTGAGTCCCTGCTTCATAGGCAATAAATGTCAGTGTGGTTACTATCGGTTAAAATTCAATTCGGGGGAGAGAAAAACCCACTTATAACTATTCCACGGAATGAAGAAGTATTATCGGATTATCCGGGTTCGAACCCAAGCGCGGCGGCGGCATTTCGATGGAGGCGAAACACAAAATGCGCCTATGTGCTGTGCGATGTCAGTGCAGGTTAAAGATCCCCACGTAGTCGAAATGATTCCGGAGACCTCCACTACGGCATCTCTCTCTCTCTTTCTTCTTTCACTCCTTCCTTCATCCCTTCCCTTAGGGCGTGGTTCGGGTGTCCCTCGAGATATGCGAGACAGTTCCTGCTTCATTTCCTTCGCTGAAAAGCATTTTTTTTTTGGTGGTCATTGTATCGCTGTATCCCATTCCTGCCCCCGTATGAACAAATTCTCATATGATACTAACTTTCCTGTGATCTCGACCCGTCGTTGTTTTTGACTACAAACTACTGGGAAATGCGTGTCCGAGCAGCCCTATTCACCATGCTCTCTACACACGAAAGGAGTAAGACGGGAGCAAGCTGTCCTCTAGATTACTCCCTTTAAGGAGCAGGATATGCTGCCCAAGCCCAGTGATAGGTCTCTATCATTTAAAATACACAATACTTAAGGTTGGCAGCGGAAACAAATTCCGTCTTCAAAACATGCGTGGTTCTGGCAGCTACGAAGATTTTAACCGAGGTTTCAACCTCCTCTGTTTGCTAACCTGTGGACCTGCGGAGACGCGTATAAAAGCCGCTTCTCATTGCTAACTGCAGCAAGCTAATATGCTTTGCAGTGAAAATACACCTCCGCTGTCAAGAGTGATTATTCCGGACATTCACTCCGGAACTCGGACAGGATACCCTGCTCCTGAAGCGATGTGCGCTAGAGGACTGTTTACTCCCTTTTTATCCCATATGGGTGCATTCGGGTTTAGAGTGTGGATAATGATCTCGATATTGCTACCGTCGTGAAAGCAGATAAAGAGGAAAGGACCGAATAAATAAACTCCCAACTGCTTTCTCGTGAGTTTGTGACAGCGTGAGTTCAACGGAGAAACGAATCCCGGAAATAACTGTCCCTTCATTACGGGATGAAATGATGTTGTTTAGTGATACACAATTTTTCGATTGCTTAGGCGTTGGTCCTGTGCGCTTTGCCTGTGTGTTTACTTTGAAGGTCGAATGCGTTAACTCATGGATAAACTCCGGGCAAATATTGTCATCTCAATATATCTTTGGAACATAACCGTGACCACATAGCGGAGCCATCACACTGGCGCACCATGGCCCTGTTGGAGATCTCGAGCCCATCGGCGGTTCTCATAACACACTTGGAACGCAGCCGTGGTTTGCAGTTGGGTCGTGGTGGAGTACCCAGAGCACTGAACACAGAGAGAATGCGATTTTGTTCACAAACAACACAGCGGTCTGCTCTTTCTGCAGGCATGATGGGAGGCATTTCACAATAACGGCGCCTAGGACAAGCCAGATAACAAAATAAAGCCACACAGGAAAGAAAACCTTATAGTTCTCAGTGCGGCCACCAAATGCTGGGACGCTTCCAGTAAAGTTAGGCTATCTAGATGCAGCTTCCTTTGCCAGCTGTGGCGTACGTCGACGCAAGGAACGCTGCATCGAGGCATCCCAAGCAACTTCATTATAACGCCTAGGCTATGCTGCCTGCCTGCCTGCCTGCCTGCCTGCCCCTGCCTGCCTCTGCCTGCCTCCGCCTGCCTCTGCCTGCCTCTGCCTGCCTCTGCCTGTCTCTGCCTGTCTCTGCCTGCCTCTGCCTGCCTCTGCCTGCCTCTGCCTGCCTGCCTCTTCCTGCCTCTGCCTCTGCCTGTCTCTGCCTGCCTGCCTCTGCCTGCATGCCTCTGCCTGCCAGCCTATTCCTGCCAGCCTGCCTGCCTCTGCCTGCCCGCCCGCCCGTTCGCCTGCCTGTCTTTATGTCTGTCTATCTGTCTCAAATACTCAAAGATGGTCTCTCTACTTTGAAGTCTATAAAACCCCTAACAACTACAATCTAGTCATTAACGTCGTCCCCCCCCCCCCCCCCCCCCCCCCAACTGTACCTAATAGGTCCTAACTTTTCTTTCCTTGACAAGCCAAATATCCCGAACAAACGGCCTCAAGCCTCCCTTTCTAAATTAATAGTTCATTCATTCATTCATTCATTCATTCATTCATTCATTCATTCATTCATTCATTCATTCATTCATTCATTCATTCATTCATTCATTCATTCATTCATTCATGACCTAAAATAGAAGCTCCAGAAAGGAAATGAATTGAATATCATATAAATGGGCACAGTGGGGTAAGGGGAAACGTAACAGCTGATATACCAGTCAGATCAGCTTGACCAAATGTTTAGGGGAATCCCCCAAGGTGGAGTAGATTTGTAATAAGGGAGTAATTACTCATTGACGTCCACCCGAGCGCAGCCATACGGCTACAAAGGAAAGCTATACAGCTTCCACAGAAACCTCGTAGTTAAAGAAAAATTCGTCCTGGTCCGGGGATCGAACCTGGGACCACCGCTTCACCGGAGCAGTCGCTCTACCAATTGAGCTAACCGGGACGGCAAGCTTATGGTAGGGCGAGAGCGAATTGATCAATAACTCGAAGTGGGAACAGTGTTGACCAAACAGTGTTTGGTCAACACTGTTCCCACTTCATATTCGCTTGTAACAAAGCATTTGCTTTCATCATGGTGCAGAACAACAAAGCAAGAAAAGATCTCTGCCTCCCACGTAACCGAGAGTAGAGTAAGCATGAAATGCAGGACGATGCAGAAGCGTACGCGGACACGACGAGACGCAGGCGTGACAAGAATGCATATGCAGCGCGTTCGAAACTGTCTAAATTGCGTAGAGGCGAAAGCGTTTTCCGGACCACTTTACCTGTGTGACACTGGTGACATCACCACTGGATTACGTCACATAGAATCGATGACGAAGTAATGAAGTTTTACTAATTAGGGACTAATTACTGATTAATAACTAAATTAATAACTGCTAATTAATGACGCTTAAGCTTCGCCTTTAGGAGTGGAACACGACAGCGTGTTGTAGCGCTGCCAGGCAGTCCACGGAACGCCACCACCCGTTCGGCGCGATGCATTGCCCTTCGAACGCGACGCTTTTTGAGGAAAGGAAATTGCGCAGTAATTCTCTGTCATCTCGGTGGACACCCGAACCGCACCGTACAGGGAGGGAGGAACGCCACCACCCGTTTGGCGCGATACCGGCGCTTGTATGCCGGTCCTGTAGGAGGGCTTAGAGTGCCTCGTTAAATCTCGTACGGTGCCCGGATGAGTGGAATTCAGTGCCCAGATGTTGGCTCGGTCTTCGCGTGACGTCACTACACTGCCGACAACGGGAGCTAAAAGCATTTCATGCTTAAAAACAATGATAGACGATCAATGCGAATGATGCTGCAGAGCATCCGCTAGCATTACCGCTCCCGAAGTACAGAGCAGCCGCTGCCACTGAGAGGTTCAGACCGTGCGAACGGATGGCGTGATCCAGTTCGTCAGTCGCAGTGTGACACGTACTGTACCCCCTCTTCGCTCTCCCGGTCCAATACGGTAATCACTGTGAGACAGAGCGTAATCCCTCTCCCCACCGCCAGCCGCCACCTCCCACCCTCTTTTCATCTTCTCTCTCCCTCTCCCTCCTCTCCCCCTCTGAAAGGGGAGATTTCCCCCTCTTAACTTTGCCGCTGGCCAACCGAGGCTACAGACGGACGGACGGACGGACGGACAGATTTTACTAACTTGGAGCTCTGATGCTAACGCATTAAAAGTTTCTTGGCTTAGCTAATGTCGCCTACGGCCTACAAAGGATGCGACTGGTGCTAGGTGAGGAGGTACAGCACGCGGAACTTTGCACAGAAACGGAGAGCAAGCTTAGCACTAAATATCGGTATTATGTGCGCAGTAACTGCATACCGGTCACGAATAAACGTTCGTGCATAAGCAGTTCACGCAATACCTGAAAATAAGAGCGACTTCCGACACTTTGCGTAGTATTTTACTCGCGTTGTGCATGGTGAAAGTTTTGTGTGTCTTATTTCTCGGCGGAAGGAATAACTCTTATCTAAACGAAGTAGGCAAAGTGATCATGAAACCAATCCGGAGGAACTGTTCTTAAACGCCGGCCGCGCCGGTTCTCAGTCGGTGGTGAGGCCCCCGGTGCACGGCGCTGAGAAGGTACGACGTGTCCTGGCTGCAGGCGGCCAGGTCATCCTGCTCCACGTTGAGCACGGCGAGGCCCATCAGGTGTTTCTTCTTAACGAGCTCGGTCTGCGAGAAAGGTTGGAGTTTCACGCAAGCAAGACACTACGTTGAGAGCTGATCGCCATAGCAGCTGTGCCAACAGAGTTTTGGTAAAGACGCAGTAAATTACGTTCAGCTATAAAAGCCAACGTTAAGGGACCAACGCTCGGTGGGTATCTGCGTTACTAGCGCTGTTGCCGTCGGCATTGTAAGCCGTTAGCGAAAACTCCATAATAGTCCTGGGACAAGGCGTTCTCAGAACAGTCAAGGGGCAGTTAGTTTTGAGAAAGTAGAAGTGAGTAAGATGGGATTAGAGGATCGGTGGAAGAGAAGAATGAAGTAGTAATGCTGGGGGAGAGATATGAGCTATCATAGATCCAAAAAGAAACAAAAAACAACAACACGAGAATCAGGACTGCTGAGTGTGCGAGAGCATCACAGTTCTGTTCATAGCTGGGTACTGGAAGAACCAAACAAAACACCTCACAGGTGGGTTACCATAGTGTAACACGAGACTGAAAGACAGATGTTGAGGCATCTTAATTTCGCGAAATATTAAAGTAAAAAATTTGAGAGCGACATGCATATAGTACCAGTTGGACAGCATTATTTTTCATTCATACTCGCTGTTCGACTAGCACTCCTCTACAATCAGGAGCCACACTTTTGGCGATGAATTTTGCAGCAGCCGCCGCAGAGGGAGAGTGGCACATGCCTCCGCTCTCGACATACCTCCAATTTCTACGATAGCCCCCTTTCGGCCATGCCTGCTTTCACAATAACCCTTCTCCTTCCATGGTAAACACCCTCCGCCCTCGCCATACCATCCTCCAGTTCCTTCCACGGTAACCACCTTCCAGTTACGCATTTCTTCCTCAATAAATCGTGCTCCTCCTCCTATTAACTTTGTTACTCTGCACCGTGGTCACAGAACGGTCGTTTATACACGTTGGCGTTTACGTACCTTGAGGACGACAGACCTCGCGCTTTCGAAGCCAATCCATTCATGCTTGCTGTTGGAGGCCGTATCACATTTCGTATTATTTTCCCATTTCAATGTCCACGATGCCAGTTCTTCGCAAAACTGCGCAATGGAAGAAAGCAGTAAAACACGTTGCGGGGCTAGTTGGTTATGCATTTTCTTTCGTTAAAATTTAAGCAGCGCTAACTTTTAGGACGAAAACACAGAGGACATGACAGGACGGGCGCTGACTCCAACTATGTTTATTGAACAAGTGTTTCGTAGAACATATAAGAAAAGACGACCGTGAGCGCATGCGCATCTGCGACAGACCACAAAAGGAAAGGCCAAGATGACAAAGATGACAGCAAAGGTAGATTAATGGGGGCGGCACGCATTTCGCCCCTTATTTTTAAGCAATCTGAATTCGCTGGCATGCAGGGAGACAGAAGTGGTGCTGACACACATGTCGCCTTTTGCCTTGATGAAAAATGCTTCGGATAATTCCCGAGCTAATCTATCTTTGCTCCTGGTTAGAATTTTGATTTTGTCAAGCCGTGGCTCACAGTTCTCATCGTTTTGGTCCTTGCAAGAACGGCAATGGGCGGGTAGATTCAGGCACGAGTCCGATGCGTTTCCCAAACTTCGTTCATGTTCCCTGGCACGTTCGTTAACACAACGCCCTGCCTGGCCAACATACACTTTGCCACAAGAAAGGGGGATCTTATAGACCACACCCGTGGCACACCGGACAAAGGGCTTAGCGTGTTTTGTTCCACAGCCGGATGTTGCAGGGCCACTACTGCTGACTGATCTTTGTCATCTTGGCCTTTCCTTTTGTGGTCTGTCGCAGATGCGCATGCGCTCTATGTTCTACGAAAAACGTGTTCAATAAACATAGTTGGAGTCAGCGCCCGTCCTGTCATGTCCTCTGTGTTTTCGTCCTAAAAGTTAGCGCTGCTTAAATTTTAACGAAAGAAAAGAAGAAAGCAGCATTTACGTCCGACACGCAACGCAGTGTTTTAGGTATTCGTGTGCTTCAATTTCAGTGAGCACGAAGCCACATTACGCCCCTTTGAATCTGCCTTTTTCACAAGATGTGGCGCCCTCTGCGGAGTGGTGATACATCATCTGTGATAAATCATCTGGTTGAAAGCAAATACATGTGGGAGACACAGGTGCGATCTGGTTCCACGAGGACGCAGCTGCTTCACCGAAGTGGCGAGTGTGTGTGCCTGACAGCTGCCGCCATCTGTCGCATGCACCTGTCACTAACATGAACTGCGCGTGCGCAGTAGGAGCTGGCAGCTTTATTTTCAACCAGTGGAGCTGGAGTGGAAGGGGTGCGCATGCGCACAGCGGCCTTGTGAAAAGGGTGGATTATATGGTTTCTTACTGAAATTCCGTACATGCGACATTCTTTACGTGGCTGAGGGCGCAGAGTGTCGTTTAGTGAACGAGCTGGGGTGGAAAATGTATAAAGTGCTGCATTGCAGTGTTTCCGAGTAGGCCACAAAAACAGGCTCGGGGATCTATGTTTCCTTCAAGCTATAATTTTATGAGTCAAGCATTTGGCCCTATAGGGGCACTGCAGGCAGGCATAGCAAATTTGCAGGTATGGGAGAAAAATTAAGTGGCTAGCCAGAGACTTTGCAAAAATACAGCACACCGAAGCAAATAACAAGTGATATACAGCAGGATGCTTAGGAAGATCTTGAACACAACCCTGAAGTTGCTTCCTTTCCCCACCTCAGGCTTCTTTCTTCAAAGGAAGCTCGAGCTCCACCACCCAGATCGCGTACACCCACGCTCCCTTAAATTCCCCTAAGCGCTGTTTCAGTTAAGTTCGGCGTTGTGTGCGCAACAGAGTAACCGAGGCGTACTTGGCAGACACCACTATGACTAGCTACGTAGTCTGAGGACCGGGGTTATTTCGGTATTCTCTACACCCTCAGAATCTGTACTGCGGATAGGAAGACATATTTTTCTCGAAGCAGTGCCACTCGTCCCGCCACTGTTCTGTCCTCGTGCATTGCTGTGATTCCACGTACAAATTCACTCCTCACTGTGTCGCTGCATGAAAACTAGCACGCCGGGCTGCATGCGACAATATAGAGTTTTAGCACAGCGCAGGTGTACTCGCGTACATCTTTGTATGTACTACAGCGGATCGGCATGGTGTCAGGCAGGGACGCGCACGCCACTGCGCATGCTCACGGCACCAGGCTAGTCCACAATGTACATACGCGTACAGTTCCGGTTTTAATATTACGGAGCGCGCATCGGCGATCGAGCTACTGTCCCGCATTACCTTGAGAAAATTATGAAGTACTTTAAGCATATGTTAGCACATGCCGCTGATGCGTTAGCGCATGCAGCCAAGAAACCATCATATCTTCTCTACAGAACTAGTGAGAAAATTTGAAACTCTGAAGCTTGCTTCGCAATATTTTGCCACACCTGTACGTTCTTGCAATGCTAAAACTCTCTACAAGAGCGGATTCTCCTGCTTTCCTCTCATTTAATTTTATACACAGCGTGTGTATGTGAGAGAGAGAGAGTGAAAGAGAAAGAGAGAGGTCAAGCATAGCAGCGACGTACTAGCGTACACAGTTGATGAGGTAGCTGCGGTGGGACGCGAGGGGAAGACGCGCGCAAAATGCATGCTGCGAAATTCACCTTCGCTTGAAAGGAATACGAGGCAACAAAATTGCGGCAACATGTTACGTCCTGACGTGGTCCGGACCAAGTTAGCGCATGTTCCTATGCCAGTCGATCGTCACGATGTTTGTACACGCGGCGTGGTAGTACGTACCACGACAAGGGGCACGTCGTCAGGTGTCGACTTGACAACCAGGTCGCCTAAGTCTTCCTTGGTTGGGTCGGCGAAAACGTATTTTTTCCCCACTGTCGACACGGTGGGCACCAGCTTGCTGCTCAAGTGCGGTGCGGGGCCCAGGATGAGGTTAAGGACGTCTACCTGTAGAAAAAATAAAGAGAAAGTCGCACAACAGTTACCTTTGTAAAGTGAGGTTTAGCAACAGCTGTTTGCTGCGTTGAATATAGTGTCGCTTATTTGCTATTTGTCTTCTGCTTTGGGAGAATGTTCATGACGTCACTGTCTCGTCAGTGATGACATCACTGTATACGAATCACTCAGCGTGGTGCGTTGCCATGGTACATTGCCGCGATGTCATGTGTGACGTCACAGCATGAGGATCAATCAGCGTAGTGCGTTGCGGGGGCGTAACGCGTGATGCCGCTGCATGATAACCAATAAGTGAGGTGCGCTGTTATACGACGACCGACGCCGCAGATCAAGGAAATACGCCTTTAACAGATGTCGCTGTAAAATACGACAGTCTCAAGTGTCCGCCATCTCGCAAAGCGCTTGTACACAAGCCTTCCTGTCCGCGGAGCATTCGCAGCGATTTGCTCACGCAGGGCGCTGCATTTGAGGAGGCACGATCGGCAAAACTGCTGCATTGCTGCGCCTGCTTAACGTATTTCATAGCTTTAGTAGAAAGCCAAGTTGGACTGGTTGGTATGCAATTGTCTTAGAAAAGGATTAAATAAAAAAAAATGGAGAGCACGAGACAACTATAAGAAAAAAAGCTACTGGACAAATACTATATCTGCGCTCTGTAGATGATTTTTCTTCGTGTGTTGCTTCATTCTCACTGTTTGCTATCTTCAGTAACAGGTTCACAGAGTGTGCAAACAATTGTTCGCTCTACGAAGCGTAAATATGTTTGGCAAAACACTTTGATGGGCAAGCGCATGAAAATGCGAATTGGCAATGGCTCGGATGACCACTCCTTAAAAGTAAATGCAATTTTAGGCTAGTCTCCGCAGACATCGAGAAGCAGGTATATACGTATACGGTATGCGTTAAAGAGCCGCGTGTCGAGCCTTCAGAATAACAAAAACTAAAAAGAGCGCCAATCATCATTTTGGTATCGCCGGCAGATCACCGGAGAGGCCATGTACTTTATGCCTTTGTGAAGCACAGTAATAGGTTCTCGACTATAACGGCATCCAATGCGCACCACATCCACGTGTGCACACCGAATGTTTTTCTCAGCCCTGCTGATAATTTAGAACAAATAAAACAATTTTATCGCACGTGTGTGCAGATCCAGGAACCCTAATTCAGGAAATTGGTCGTTTTCGCAAGGTCTTGGTGCGCCATCTAGGCTGTCTAGTTTGCTTTCTGGGCAAAGAAAGCTATACGAGGGCACCATTTGCACGAGTGTGACGCGTTAGGGTCATGGCACTCTGGTTGAAACACGCTCCTCGGTTTCGCAGAAACCGAGGAGCGTGTTTCAACGGACTATTTGGATCCTGATACTGAGTTCTAATTGAACCGCTACGGGTATCGCGCTTCTCCGGATCGCCGATTGGAATGAGCCATTAGTTAACGGCAATGAATGGCAACATCGCGCTGCTTTTCAGCAGTGTAAGTAACTTACAGGAGTCTGCTTTGCACTCAACTGATATGTTTAGCTAAAAATTCTAAGGTGATCCTCGGTGGACCATTTAAATGCGTTAGCACTCTCCGTTACTGCTGATTCTGTTGTTGCCCAGCCTACAGGTTAGGACGCGGTAGCGTAAGGGTTAATGCCCATATATGCATAATTGGTTATTCCCCGCTTTTGCATCATAGGTCGCTGAGAATCCTCGTAACACTCCTTGCGCAGTGGTTTAATTATTTATTACAGACAGCTCAAGGGCCCTCGGGCATGGGCTTTACATGAGGGGTAAGGCGAAGCGCCACAGCCCCGGCAGGTGGCTGTTTCAAACAAAACCACCGGATAGGCTTGTAGCACCCATTTGCTATTTCTGAACAACTTCTCGAGAGTAGTCATGAATTTAACGCCTGCCTGCCACGGTGGGCAGTTTGCACACAACCCGGTGAGCAGGTTGTGATGACGTCACAAGGTTCGCATCACGTCACGTGTCAAGCATGACGGCGGTCGCCATTTACGCTTGCAGAGATCGTTATAATGCTAACGCAATAATAAGCCAAGACATGACGGAAGTGCACGCGAGATGGCGCGAGCAGAATGAGAGTGATGAGCTGGCTTACGCACCAGGTTTTTGTTGAGCGCGTTGATGTTGCCGCCCGACTCGTACATACAAGGCGGGTAGGCTCTTCCTTGTACTACGAAGTTGTGAGTCTCCACAACGATGGCGTCCAAGTCGCTGAGGTATGAACATAAAGCAAAAGGTCTCAGGAGCGCCTGCTATCGGCAGAACACATTTAATGAAGAATGCTGTTGGCTTGAATGCTACAAATGCTGCTGTCTAGAATTTGACGGAGCAAACTGAAGGTTCGCTTCAGGATTCAGAGTAGACTTTACGGTCTCTTCGGTCCCACCTACCATCCCATATGCTTTGTATTCTGCTGACCTCAAGGTCGTGGGTTCGATCCTGATCACGGGGCCGTATTTCGACGGAAGCGAATTACAACAAAACCCGCGTGCTGTGCGGTATCAACGAAAGTTAAGGAGCCCCAAAGGTTCTAATCAACCAAGAGCACTCCACTACGGCGTCCCCCATAGCTTGAATCGCTTCGAGGAGTTAAAATCTCGCAATAAACAATCCACTATACTTTGTTTTCAGTGTTGTGTCTTCAGTTTGGCCTGGCGCACTTTGCACCAATGTTGGGTTCAATAATATTCCCCGAGGGAAGCTGCAGGAAACGTTAATTTGGTGCTCAATGATAGTAAAAATGGCAACACTGGCTCATCCAAGGTTGCAAAGCTTTGTTTTTTTAAATTTGATTAGGACAATAGCGCTGAGACGACACTTCAAAGTGTGTAGAGGCAAATGAGCCGCTACTAACCTGCCAAACGAGGTCCAGTCGTAAGATTCGATGGAGGCTGGCAAGACGTGAGCCCATATCTTGAAGCCCTTGTTGGCGACTTCTTTGTGTAGCGCCTGCAAAGGTACGACAGAGGAGCCCGCATCATTTCCCATGCTTGCGGAGTACGAGCCGCGATAGCTGCCCTCTGCTTCACTAATATAGTGCAACTCCACAGAAGCGATAATGAGATTACGCGATCGCGTCAAAGATAAAGGGACGAAGTGAGCTAATTAGCTAGTGAGTGAGTGAGCGAGCACAAGAGCGAATGAGTGATGCCTGAAAAAGAGTGAGTGTAAGAAGTGTTATCTTATGTCACGAGAACACATAAACAGCGGCACCAGGTACTTTCGCCACAAATGCACGGCTATAAAGTGTATGATGCATATCTATAGTATGATATAACTTAAAAAAAAAGAAACAGCAGGAAGTGACTCTGGGCTATGGTTCGCGGACCCCTGCATTATTTTGCTGACTAACAACAGTGAATTACATTAGTTTAATGATTGACTGTATCAAATAAGCCAGAAGCATCATAGTCATTGAGCTTACAATTTCGTCTCGTGGTTAGCTTCTTGTTTAGGTAACAAATAGTTAAACAGTGGACTACGTTCCGTCAGCGAGGAGTTCTATTCGCCTGAATGTGGGCGAAGCTTCACTGCGGGCTTGAGTTGTATTCGACTATAGTATTCCTTCGCCAGCAACTAGTATTCCTTATTCATTGCTTAGTGATTACAGTTGCTAATCCGCCCAATTAAGTGTTTGTTTCTTGTCGTTGTCCGGGTGTCCCTGTCTTGGTACTCTCCTTGTCTATAGTAGGAGTGGGTTGTTAAAATAATAATTAAAAGGAAAGAAAATATTTTTCCTAGTCCCGGCATCTGCCATTGCTAGTGAAAGCACCTGAGCTGGGGCAGCGGAAATGAAGGGATAGCAGGGAGACTGGAGAAGTCAAATGAAAGATGTCAGGGGACAGCCAGAAATGATGGCGGGGGTACAGGCACTGTACGCAAGTATTCTATGTGCACAATAACATATATACAGGGTGTCTATACTCCAGTTCAATGTTCTGTGGCCCTACAGCAGAGGCCAGAAAGGAAAGGGAAGGCATCTAGTCTTTGTCCCCGTTCCGTAGGGAGTGGATTGTTCATTGTTCGAGGAGGGTTGAAGGTAGGGTGGGGGGGGGGGGGGGGGGGAGGTTGGGGAGGCAGTGCGCGGTCGCTAGGACTGTGGTAGCCCACTCACCACACATAAGGAGAAAGGCCCGCTTCCTTCCTTTTCCTGGTTATAGCCTCTGATGCAGTGCCACAGAAAGCTGACCGGTAGTACAGTGTTGTGAAAGGTCTTCAGGCGTCGGACACACCTCAAGAACGAAGCTGCAGATGCCCCTCAAAGGAGGCCTCCCCGCCGATGGGTTAATCCCCATTAATCTCCCACCTCTTGCGATTTCACCCTAGCGGGTCCAAGGGGATCGGTGAAGGAGGAGAGGGGGAGAATCGATCGACTATTGGCTGGAGGGGCTCCTTTAAGGTGCATCTGCCGCTTTGTTCTTGAGTTGTATGCGGCTAGTAGCCCTGACTAGTAGCACGCGCACTGCCTGCGCCGCACTCATTGCCTCGTAAAGGACGATCTCCTTTGCCACGTCCCCGAGCGGCTTGGTGAACACGGCCCCGTCCCATCCGGTGTAGCTGGTGCGCAGGGTGTTGATGAGCCCCACTAGGAGCGGGTCCGCCGCCGTCGTGAACTGCGGAAGTGCCGCGAACCGCAGACCGGCCAGCACTTTCAGGTGAGCCGTCTGCTTCAGCGCCAGCCAGTCGGCGATGCCGTCCACTGCGAGGGCAAGCTTCTACTGCTTCTACTGCTTCTACCAGCTTCTACTGCTCACTGCGCGTATATATAGTTACAGTAGTTTGGTAGTTAAGCACAAAAGCAGATAAAGCTCTCTAAAAATTTTTAATTCGTCAGCATTAATACTCCTATGCGCGCA
This sequence comes from Amblyomma mixtum, assembly GCF_055824585.1. Taxonomy (NCBI): domain Eukaryota; kingdom Metazoa; phylum Arthropoda; class Arachnida; order Ixodida; family Ixodidae; genus Amblyomma; species Amblyomma mixtum. The sequence continues at coordinate 287,332,649 of NC_143013.1, forward strand.
GAAAGTGCCCAGCTATGGCGGCGTGTGAAGCCTTGAGGGAGAGAATTCAAAGTCGTAGAAGGAGAGAGGATAAGTGGGTGGCGAGAGGGAAACCTGTCGTCAATCAGAATAGAGGGGTGGGGACAGTGGTAAGATGGTACAGGTTGCATACTGTGATGGCTGGATCACATCGGGCGAGTTTAGAGGGGAACCGCGATGCGATGACCTGCCATGTGGCTCATGGACTATCATACTGTATCAGGTAAAATCCTGGTGGCTATTTTCGTGCAGAAAACGAGCCAGGCGCCGGCGTTGTTTCTACGCGTCATCCACATAAAGTGGTCTTCCTAATTAGTGGCCGCGGGTTCAACTTCCTAAAGTACTCACCTTCTTGAGGCCTTTATTTCTGCGCAACCGGTGGCCTACGAGCACATCGCGGAGGTTAGCGGACAGACAGACCAGTTCGGAACGTCAAACAAGAATTATAATTGTTCGTTTTCGTTAACTTTAAAAACGCTACTATGGGCTGCTTGTTTTAGCTTTTAATTTGTATGTTGGGGTACAATAAATATAAAAAAAAGAATTGGGCGTTGGCAGAGCATGAACTGCGATAGCAAAATAACCGATGCTCATTTAGTAAGGGTAGCGGACTGCATTTCAAGAGGAGGCAAACAGAGGGGGTGGCAAGAAGTTAGCGGAGGTGGAGGTTGAGGTAAAAATGCCGCCGGGGATTCGACGGCCGCAGCTGGCACAGGGTCTTATTAATTGGATAGATATGGGAAAGGCCTTTGGGCTTCACTGGGCGTAGTCAGATGGATCATGATGATGATACATCTACATATGATGGTGATGATGTATCGAGACTTTTCGTTACTGCGTCTGTTCCACCGATTTTGTTGCCAGACACCACAGCGGTTATCAACCGTACCGCAGTTATCAGGTTATCAACCGTACTTGTACGCAGTCCATTTTACTGTCCATAGGCGTCGTGATAGTCTGTTAACCGCCTAGGTTTGGCCCAGTAGGACTGCCGGATTTATTTGTAGCGGATCTAGGGCCATTTCGCAACAGCTATGATCAAAGAGCTCTGACATGTCCCATTCGTCTCAGTAAATTCTGGATAACTCACTGACCAGAAGGTGAACGAGGGAGAGGTTAATTCCGAGAGCCTAAGTAGATGGTGACTCGGCTCACCGAGGAGGGAGTCTCCGTTACAGCTATTTCCTTAAAATTCAAAACGTTAAAAAATTAAACAATGAAAGTGTTATGTAATATGTTGAGCGCTGCTGGTAGCTGCCGGCGCTTCGAGTGAGGTTTCTGATACGGAAGCACAAAAATTTCGAGGGGGCGCTTTGGTGATCTAAAGTGACTAAAGTGCGGTGATGGGAAAGCCTATCCCGCAACGCTCTCCAGCGTCCTTACGCTAGACAAGGAGCATTGCATATGAGTTGACAAGAAGTCGACGTAGCATGTGGATGTGTGGCGCCATTTATTGCAAACGCCACAAATCACAAACGTGTAACGGACGTATGAACGAACGCCCAGAGTTGTGGCCGCGTGTGTGAGCCATTAAAGTCTTAAGTCTTGAAATCGCGGCGCTCACCGGGCGGCGTTGCGGCTCCTGTCCGCTCCTGGATGCTCCCCGTGGCGTCGATGTCGAGGCCGTCGTAGACGACGTAGGAACAACACTCGACGCACAGCTGAGTCCGAGTGAAGGGAAACTTGTGCTTGGTGCTCATGGTGGGGTCGTAGTAGCAGAGAGCCGCAGGACTCGTGCTCGTCGCGTTATTCGCCGCTGCGTCAGCAAAGAACACGGCCAGCTCTCCGGGACATGCTCGATGGATGAATGGAAGATAGGAGCGTCCCCTTTAAAACGTGGTGGCGGCAGTTGCTATCATCCTTTGCCTTTTTTTTATATTCCTTCGCAGGTTTTCTCAATCGGTCTATAAGTTCTCCATTTTCTTTAGATACATTTTTAATGCTACACTTCTAACCTTATGTCACGTCGCTGCTTTTGAGCCACAAATCTTCCGATCGCTTTTTGTTAACTCCCACATAAGATTCATTCACACAAGCATTGCTATCTCTAAACCCCAGGTCCTCAGGAAGAGTGGCTGTGCCTGCATTGAAATACGGATGGATACCAATACATCACCAACTACCGCCACCTGTCGGCTGCCAGTAGCGAAAACCGCGTAACTTGATGGGTATGTTTCTCTTGTGTTTGACTAAAGAGTACGATGAAATGGGGCCCGAAGAGGTTGATGACCTTCTCTACCTATGTGCTGCACAATACCACTTCTAAAATGCTTTCCGCGCTCGCATCGGCTAATTCAATCGGCCATAAGAAATGAATCATTTGTACCAAACATCCAAAAATTCCTGCGATAATTTTTGATGTTCCGTACCCTGCAACACGTGGTGGTGGGCGCGCAAAACAGAAGCGTTTGTTCAAACTTCTTGGACTCGACAGCAACGAAAATGCAATATTCATTCGCCACTTGTACTTTGCCTACGGCCTTCTATAGGTACGTGCTGAGAAACATGCTCTACCTGGACAGCTGTATGATAAGGATTGTGTTCTTCCGGATCTATCTCATACTTATCGTCTTTCCGAGCGGCATATTGTGTCATTCCCGTGCAGAGTATTGAGAGGTTCTAAATGGCTACAAAGGTTCCCTTTGATCTGGCACTCGGCTTCTGTCGTGCAAAATGTTCCGAAAAATGGGTCTTTGACAACTCGTGCAGACCAAAACACGTTAGGGATGGCGCGCTTTGGCCAAGGGGTTCTTGCGACATTAGGATCAAATAGTCTTGATCATCATCATCACTAGCATCCTAGTGGCCGATTCCTTGTATTGCGGATAGTAAAAGATGGAGAACCGAAAGTAATGCTCTTCTTTCTCCCTGTTATAAATATATTTAGTTAGCCCCAATGACGTACTTCCCGGGGTTATTTTTTACTTTATTAGGCGATTTTTGTCGTCCCACAGATTTAGGTTCATGAATTTTGTAGTTTTGTTGCATTTGAATATCCTACTCGGCTGTAATGTCAACTTTATTTTAGGAATGCGCTACCTGCATTACCCTCTCGTAGAATGCCCTCAAAAGATGGAAATGAGAGTTTTTTAAAGTAGGAAGGAAAGAATAAATTAAAAATAAATAAGGCACCCCTAACTATCTACTCACGTATTATTTTGGCAAGCCATAAGAACGAGCAATAGGTGCAAAGCCTATATTTAAATGCCTGCTTCCCAGAAGCAAGCGACGATCATCAAATAAAAAGTGCTAGTTAAAAATAAAGGGACAGTGCATGCTTACGTGGTGGAGCAGCTGCCAATAAAAGAGAAGGAGAAAAAGTCTCGATAGTGCATTTATTTCACATTCGCTCAGCCGCCCAAGCATTGGAGAGGACAATGAACTATAAGAGGGAATATACGGCATAGAAGTTGCAAAAATAAATTATAGAAAATACACTCAAAAGTAAATAGGGTGTAAAATATCACAGCGGCAGAATTGAAAGTACCAATGTATTAAAATAACACCATCAGAAAGGAGCGCGAACAACGCCTGAGAAAAAGCGCATAATACGCCTTAATTGTGAGAATGTGCATCCAGCTGATTGATGTGCACATACTTGAAAGAACGATTTTTATAAGGTGCGGCAGTTAGCAAGAGCGGTTTTTCTTGGTGATCGGCACTTGAGAAACGATAGACAGGTGACAATAAAACAAGCTGCTGCAGTTGGTTCATGTCATCCAGGGGTCAATTAACAGCGTAAATGAAGAATGATACGCCATGCAGTCTCGTCTTTTATTTGAATTGCTAATATACCTTAGAGATACCCTATAACAGGATTCAAATACTGATTGCGGCAGACTTAACGAACTGGAGGCAAAAATTTACGACATGATGAAAGACGCGCTAAGCCTCTACACTACACTATATCATACAATACCATACGTTGCCATACCATACCATACCGTATCATGCCATCATCGCACACCCAGGGACAAACAATATAACATTGGGACATTTAAATAAACTTGCAAAGAAAGGAAGTGAGGAGAACAGGCACTTACGCGCGAAAGAGATGAGGTAGGCGAGGATAGCGATGAGCACGAGCAGCACGAGGAAGCCGCTGAAGATGACGTACACAATGTACGAGAATGGAGTCACGGAGCCGTCCTCCCTGCATCGACGGACGCAGCTTAACTTTCCACCTCTGTTGTTCTTTTTCCCACAGCAAAATGTCAGTTTGCATTGGGGTCTACTTCGGCTGCGCTTTTCGCTAATCTGGACATCGTACTTCTTGAGGGAAGAAGAAAAAATTACCGACGATTACGTTACTTCCTAATGCGAAATTTGAGCGCAGCAAATAAGCTGTTTCACCTTTTCGATAGATTCAGGCAAAGAAATCGAGCAACACATGTATGCGCTATCACAGAATTTTTTTTTTATTTTTCACACGTATTCCTTTAACAAAGACTCCACTAACAGTTCTTGACAGTCATGAAGGAAGCTTTGTGGTCGGAGAAATAGACTGATATATGTTCGACTTGGTACACCAATGCTTGATTCTCAAAGACGAGATCTATACAAGTGCCTCGCGAGGTTGTCACAGCCGTGGGACGCGTTACGAGCGAGAGGAACGGTATGTTCTCCCGCATAAGTGTTAGGAAATTGCTGTTTGTCTTTATGTCAACATTAAAGTCCCCCACTACTAACATCGGTGTGGATCGATGGACGGTTAATGCGAGTTGCAGGAAGTGCACGACGTCTTTCGTGAGTGCGGTAGGGGCGAAGTAGGCAGCTACTACCAGCAAGCCGTTGGGCAACTTTGCGGCGCACAGTTCGCCAACTTCATGTGACGTGCCAAACATTTCGACTGGTATTGCAGAGAGACCTGTGCGCAAGTAGATAGCGACTCCCGCCGCTCTGTTGTGGTCTCTGCGAGCACCACAGCAGTATAGGAAATCTATGATTTCGAGAGGCTCTTCGGGATCCATCCAGGTTTCAGCAAAGCAAAGTACAGAGGAATGGCGCAGAATGTGATCGTGGTGTACGTCCTTGGCATGTGCGGCAAGGGAGCGTACGTTAAGAATGTGGTTGTGAATGATGAATCAAGTGCTGCCAGCGAATGACGCGTCCATTGGCTGTCTGCGTGTGTTACTGATGTGTGGTTAACATGTTAAGCTTCGCCTGTAAGAGTGGAACGCGACAGCGTCTTGCAACGCTGCCAGGGAGTCCACAGAACGCCATCGCCAATTCGGCTGTACGCCTTGCTGGACGGTAAATTTATTTTTTGAGGAAAGGAAATGTATCTCTCTCGCATATCTGGGTGGACACCTGCACCTCGCCGTAAGGGAAAGGGGGAAGATGGGAGTGAACGAAGACGCCGTATTAGCTAGACGCGCCTTTGTTCATTCCAAACCATTCAGCTCGCATTACGGAGTGGCTAGCGTGCTCGTATCGCACTCCGGAGACCCTGGTTCGATTCCCCAACTCGACCAATTTCGTTCTCGGTTTTATTGATTTATGCGGTCTAACTAGAAAGGTTAATTAGGCTTTTCATATTTATATTATTGTATTTCTATCCATCGTGTTCTGTCATTAACCTGTCAATTGTTGGAACTGTCTAGGATGTTCGACACAACGTATATGAAACGAGCAACGTCTTACTGAGTGGGGAAGTGCGTGGTGGTGGAGGGAACGCGGCTTCGTACTTATCTGTTTTTTTTCAGCAGCGTCTCCTTCCGCGGACGCTGTTGTCTATGCGGCGCGCGTCTTTCTTTTCTTTTCTTCTGACCTCTTCATTCTCCTCTATATTAATTAGGCTAATTGATTAATTAAGCAATTAACTAAACTCAGTCCAACTTAGTTGCAGCATCACTATACGATCCCTTTGATTGGTTGCATGGTTACTAGCCAAAGTACAATTGGCCCCATTTGAAATTCGCGCACTGTGACGTCACGAGCATTTCGACCAATTGAAAAGCGTGACATTGGGGGCGGAGCTGGTTACGAGGCCGACGCCGACGCCGACGCCGACGACGACGCGAAACCCAGGAACGGACGCCAAAGAGCTGCGCTCTAAAAGAAATGCTGTGGCTTAGCTCAGCTAGGCCAGGACATACATAGCGAAAGATACGTTAGGCGCCAAGCATAACATGCTCGGCGCCTAACAACTATGGCAACCGGTTGCTATGGTTGCCATGGTTACGGCGCATGCGCAGTACTGGCCTGCGACGACCGCCCGAAACGCGCCGCTGGCTAGCCTAGTGTGGCGTTCGCTACAAGAATTGACAGGACGATCACGAATCCTAATGCGAGAAAGCTAAGACAAGAGCTTGAATTACCCTCGATGATTACTTTGGAAGTTTTACTCAAATGGGTGCTTTTACTGAGTGGTTGGAGGTGACGGGGGAAGTTGGCTGGTGGGTGCTGCTTCTGGAGGGCAACTGGCCATCTCACTGCGTCTTTGAATACGATTTCGCTTTCGCTTTTTCGTTTCCTCTGCTGCGTGGGCTTCTGGTGTGTGGAGGCCTTGTTGAGGGTAGAAATAGGTGGGTTGGGGGGGGGGGGGGTGTTGCGCTTTTGGAGGGAAGAGGCTTCACCCATCGAGGTTTCACACAACGGGAATGTCTTGTCTTTACACAGATAACATCGGCATTTTTGCCGAGTGCCACCCTTACTGTTCTCGCTGCATAACAAAAAAGGAACTAAGAAAAGGTTTTCTCGCAGTACTTTTTCGTTACACGAAATATGCTAAACATGCATTCAATTTTTTGATGTGACAATTATATTAGACGATTAAACTGACAGTTGTTACTTTCACATATAAGGACGAGATAAAAATTTCTGAATTTCTTTTTTTCCCTTTTTCTCAAAACCAGAACTTGGTTGCACCTCACCAAAGGCGCTACCGATAGAAAATGCCATCCCTGCCTCCTGGGAGTCTGCTCTGTCCATCTACCGGTCAGAAGATCAGCGGAAACTGACTGAAAGGGCCGCCCGGATGTGTGCAGACACTAGAGCCCTTAGGGTGCCTCGTATGGCGCGCGGACATCAAGGAACCCTAGGAGCCCTGGTATGAGGGCCCCACCTGGGAGGTAGGAAAACCGAACGTGAAGAGACTCCCTGGAGGGTCTCGAACATTTTCAGCAATAAATTTTTTATCCCTCTCTCCCTCTCTTCTCTGCACAAGGATCCGAGGCTCCCTCCTTGCACACTCTAAACAAGAATATGCCTATATGGGAGTAAAATGGAGTAAGGTGCCCTCTAGCGCACATCCTTTTATGTCGCTGGAAATGTTCGACCCCCCCCCCCCCCCCGCCCCCTGGGGGTCATACTCCCTTTTACCTCTCTTATAACAGGCACTAGGACAGCTTATTTCCTTTTAGCTCCTTTATGTTTAGAGTGCGGAGTAAACTCTACAACCGCGTAAGAAGTCGACATACGAAACGATACGGGCATCACAAATCATAAGCCAGAGGAACAAGAAAAACATTGGCTGTGGTTTAGCTCTGGTTAAACGTGGAGGATTGCAAAAGCAACGAGGAGAGAGAGGCGATGGAGAGCGCGGCAGTAGCGGCGGCCCCGGCACGCTATCTATGCGCAGCTACTGCGTATGCGCAACTGGCGAGCGCGGCGGCGGCACCTCTGAGTCACCCGCGCAGCGACAGCGGCGGCGCACCAGCTGTGCGCCGTGTGACGTTTCTTCTCCTCGCGCATGCGCAGTATGGCTTTTCCTCTGCTCCGCGAAATGGCTCGGCGACTACCGTAGTGTTGCTTTCGCAACAAAAGATGCCCTTTCGACCATCTGCCGATCCACTCACACTTCGACTGCTGGCGGCGTCACCCCTTCGAACTGTTTGGGGAGGCTGATCGTCTTCTCGAACCATGCCTGCTCCTCAGAGTCCGGGAATATGACAGCACTGAAAGTGACATTTGTTTGGTGAGGAACAATGCAGGCGTCTGTGCGCAGCCGTAATGCCACAACAAAGCAAGTAGCAGAGCTGACGCAGTTTACAGTTATGCACCGATCTCAATGCAGCAGTCACGACGCCAACACTCCCTCAGGGGACTGCTAAAGTTTTTGATCCTGGGGCACATGGCGAGTGACAGTTATTGTCACAAGGGCAATTGCTTGGATTACTGACAGCGCATCTTTCATCAGAACCATGCATTAACTTTTAATGAGACCGAAAATTTAAAGTGAACGAAATGGGTTTTAAAGAGTTCTTTTGGATATTTCGTTATAGAGAGCCCGCCGCGGTGGCTGAGTGGTTACGGCGCTTGGCTGCTGACCCGAAAGACGCCGTTTCGATCCCGGCCGCGGCGGCCGAATTTCAATGAAGGCGAAATTCTAGAGGCCCGCGTGCTCTGCGATGTCAGTGCACGTTAAAGAACCTGGGGTGGTCGAAATTTCCGGAGCCCTTCACTACGGTGTCCCTCATGGTCTGACTTGCTTCGGGACGTTAAACTCCAATAAACCAAACCAGAGAAGTAAAATAGGGGTCTCGGTGCATTAATTAGAATGACCGTCTACAGAAATCTTGCCAGTATACATACACGTTAGACCCTTTTCAAAATAGGGATCTTACCAAATTGTCTATTCGGGACCGAAGATGAAGAACCTTAAAGTCAGGGCTTCTTGCGGCAATGCTCGTCCGCATGCGTTTGACCCGAACGCAGGCTATCCGCTCAAACGCACGCATAATGAGCGATGCTGCTCCGGCTGAAATATGGTTCGACGCTGAAAGGATTACTCGACACGGCCTTCACTCGGACCACGCATCTAGAAACGCAAGGAAGACGGGCCACACGCACATACCCGGCTAGGACGGCCTCTGCTGGAGTCAGCCTCGTCGTAGTCGTAGGGGACGTGCTTTTGCTCTTCCTGGATTTTGCTAGGTCCGGCTTCGGAGGTGGCCTGCGTGCGAACGAGATGCTTCCATGAAAGAGCACGGCAGGATCAGCAGGATCAGCAGGAAATACTTCATAGTGGAATTTATTTCTCGTGCTTCTCCGGTTTCAACAGCCGTACGATGACTGTGCCGTCAAAGTGTGGTTATAGGTGACGTGAGGAAACGAAAAAACTATAATACAGTCGCTGCTTCGACATTCGTTGTCTTTCCAGCTCTTGAGGAGGGCTGGCTTCAGCACTGTAGTGAATTAAAACGATGAAGCAGCGATTATATCGGCCTTTTTCCGTACCTCACGTGATATATAACCACACTTTGACGTCACAGCCATCGTTTGGCTGTTGAAACCGAAATCGAAACAGCATGCAGAAAAATTCCACTATAAATTATTTAATGGTCGTAGGGGAATCACGTGGTGATTCATGCATAGTGGTGTCTTCCGCCACGTGCCACCAAGATTTGGTGTCTATATTTCTTTAAAAATGGCTTCCTCGTACAATAACAGAAAGACAGGTGCAGCTTGCGCTTGACAATAGCAGGTCACGCGGCCCTTTTAGTTAGTTTATGTGATCTCAGTATGTGATGACGCTGCCTCATGCAGGCGACAGCAATCACGAGATGTCGAGGGTGGGGTGGGGGGAATGCCCCCTACCCCCCACGAGTGTTCCCATTACCTAACCGCAAAAGTTTCTCGTGGGAGGTCGCCCTTCTGGCCATATGGGGCAGCTTCGTCTTAGTAGGCGCGCCGCACTGGAAGGGTCGGTCGGTGGACTCCTGGACTGAGTATCTCTCCCGGGGGAATCTCACCGCTTCCTCTGAAGCTATAAATTTTTCTCCTCCTCCTGCTCCTCCTCGGTGACATAGCCTGCGCCTTTCGACCCATCCCGACGAACAAAACTCTATACCGTGGCCGATGCCCCGAACCTATACGGCGGTGATGTTTTGATTCTTTTGAAATTAAATCATCTGTCTTCGTTGCGAGCGGAACTAAATCTGATCACCATATCCGCGCCTTTAAAAACGGGCATGGGCGTCCTCATGCAATGTAACTCCGCCTTGGTGGGTGGGTGGCCCACAGTAGGCGGCGACCACGTTATCTTTTCCGTACGGTCTGGCACTTCCAGGCGATTCGCACCGCGTCTCCCAAGCCCCGCCTCACAGACCCTGAGGCCGCCGGCCTGCAATGGCCGCTGGAACGTCTCGAGGTAGTGGCCACGAACTAGGAGCCTATTCCACGGACGTACTTTACGAGCTTGATTTTGGACCTGAGAAATATTAGCGCTTTTCTGACGCAGATTTCGTACCCGCACCTTCGTTAAAGAGACGTTAAGAGAAAATTGATGCTGGCTTTGGTTTAAAGCGCTAACGCTTTCTCACGACGGAAGGGGTCTAAAGAGACGAACCTCTTATAAGAGAGACAGGAGCGATAAATGAAAGGCAGATGTTGCCATTACCGACCGCTTCCACATGTCCAATATACGGTAATGTGAAGCGAATTGTTTTGTTGAATATAATAGAACACAAAAAATTACGTGTCCGAGTATTAAGGCAAGTTTTGGGTAGATACGATATACTAGTGCACGTTTGCACATGCTAAATTAAGCGCCTGAAAACTCACCGCACTGGACATACTAAACGGGTTAAGGTGTCAACAATCACCACAGACATTATAACAGTTTTCATAATTTTAAATCGGAGTTACGGGAAAAATTGTAATCATCACTTTGAATTTCTCAGAAATAGGAGCGTTTTTACGTGCCGAGTAAACGTTCACAGAGTAAGAAAGGCCCTGCTATAGAATTTTACTCGGATTGAGTTCTTGAAGTTGTTCTTAAAGTATACCCTCACCTATCCTCACTAAACAGAGCGCGCGGCGATTGTCACATCCGTTTTTGCGTGTGCGTTTGTGTAATGTCAGAAATGGCTTGGGTTCAGCGTAACTTGAAGCTAGCTATGCGAGCGAAAGCTCTGTTAAGCACACCCTCAACTGTTTTGAAATAAATGTCAAGGTCAAGGGTCAAAGGTCACGGTAAGGTACCCAAAGGTCATAACCACATGATCACGTGGTCATACCACCATAGTAAAAAAAAAAACCAGCGCTTAAGAACACGGACAGAGGACAAGGTGAAACAGACTGACGGCGCTGATCCGTGTTCTTAAGCGCTGGCTTTTTTTACGATGGATCACCACCAACTCGCCCAATCCTCAGTTCTTCTGCATACCACCATAGCTTGGGCCATACCCCAGGAGGTTAAGTTCGGTTTGATCTTGTCAAGCACTGAAGGTCATTGCGTCATCCACATCGAAACTGGAACTTGCACCCCAGGAGTAGAGCTCTCGCTCAGAAACCGGCTTGCGTATTTGCCTTACACACCTTCTGATGCAAGTTAGGGGTGGCGGTAGCTTTTCCCGTCCCTTTCAACAAAGATTCACTTGTGATTAGGCTCTTTCCGACGCATCACTGCAAGCCTGCTGCGATCTATTCGTGGGGACGACGAACACCTCTGCTGCACCAATCATCTCCGACAACGAAGGACGAAGAATACAGCGCAAATCACGTCAAGTGAGAAGCCGCCGGCTGAGTTTCATCAGGCCCTGTAAGCGCTTGCTTTCGCAAAACACGAAGCATCCCTCCCCAGTTCTGCCAGCATTTGGGACAAACGCTCACTTTGGTTGGTCTTCATCCCAGTCTTCTGCCTCCCCGTCTGGCGGTGCAGTAATCTGGCTGGGCGGTGCAGTACATCTGTAAAAACCAGAATCACAGTCACGTGAACAGTGCGCAGTATTTTGGCGTAATAAGTAAATAGCTTATAAGGGTACTTGCACCGCCTGAGTCGTAATCGGGCTGCTCAGAATCTTCTCCATTCTTCTTCTGCGCGGAATCGCCTCGCGGCCACGCCCCTGCGCTCAAGGATGTGTGCTCCTGATGATGGTCGTTGTGACGTTGACGATAGCTTCTTGGCTGAGGAAAAAAAAAGGGCGGAATTTTATCAATGGGTATTAAGAGAGATTGCTAGCATTTTATTTTGATTTATACTTTTGCTGTCGGCACGGCGCCTACGATTGTGCGCGTGGCTTTTCTAAGTGTTTTTCTTTTTCGAAGCGGCTACATTTAAAATCCCCGCTGAACTGAATAAAAGGTTCATTTTTTAGAGCGCAGCTCTTTGGCGTCCGTTCCTGGGTTTCGCGTCGTCGTCGGCGTCGGCCTCGTAACCAGCTCCGCCCCCCTTTCATCCCCCCAGCGCTATCGGCGTCAGCGGCATCAGTCAGTCGCTGCTATCTCTTCCCTCCTCCCTTTATCGTGTTGTCCGCTTGCTGCGCGCGCTTCTGCCCCCATCGTTTGCCGCTGGGTGTACACGCCGCCCCCCTCCCCCCTCTTCCTGCGAGTATCCGGTTGTCAAAGCGCCGGCTCGAACTTAATTCCTTTCTTCGCTCCTCCTCCAATGCAACCCCTGTGCGGTGGCAATCAGAGAGCCAGATCGGTGGCGGCGGATATGTATATATGTGCACCGCCCGAGCCGAAATTGCGAATACGTGTGAAAAATAAAAAAAAAATTCTGTGATAGCGCATACATGTGTTGCTCGATTTCTTTGCCTCAATCTATCGAAAAGGTGAAACAGCTTATTTGCTGCGCTCAAATTTCGCATTAGGAAGTAACGTAATCGTCGGTAATTTTTTTTTCTTTCTACGAAAACAATCGTTTTTCAAAGACAAGAAATAGAGATGGATGTCTCGAAGTTGTTTGGTGCGCTCAAGAGGTGCACTGATGGTGGTGGTGATGATGATGATGATGATGATGATGATGGTGATGTTTTCAGGCTTAATAGCACATACCCACTCCGGGTGAATTGTAATGGTGCGTAGCGGATACAGACGCACTCATGTACAAGGAGTGGAGTAATTTGATAATTTTTTGAGTTAGAGCTAGAATTTGTATAAAATAAAAAACGCGGAAAACAAAAAGTAGTGTTATGCTATGACTTCTTTCTCTGACGCGGTGGACTGTTCTACTAAAGGACACTGGCAGCTGAGTTTTCGTGGCGGCAAAAACTTCGGATGGTAAAGAAACTAATTAAAATAATTGATCGGACATAAATGTGTTTGATAGAAGAATAAGGCTGAAATTCCGCTACCGTAGGAAATGCGTGAATTCCTGAACTTTTCGAGGGATTACTGTGTTTTTTGTCTGAATGGGGTGCTCTAAATAAACACGCGGAAATTTTCAGATTTTTCTAGACATTAGAACATAATTCATGTCCGAAAGGGTTAATTGAGTCCGTGCTTCATGGGCAATAAATGACTGTGTGATTACTCTCAGTTAAAGTTCAATTCAGGAGAAAAAAAGAACACTTATAACTCTTCCACGGAATGAAGAAGTGTTACCGGACTATCTGGGTTCGAACCCTACCGCGGCGGCCGCGTTCCGATGGAGGCGAAACGCAATATGCGAGTATGTGCTGTGCAATGTTAGTGCATGTTAAAAATCCCCAGGTAGTCAAAATTATTCGCGAGACCTACACTACGGCACCTCATTCTTCCTTTCTTTTTCACTCCCTCCTCCATCCCTTCCTTTACGGCGCGGTTAAGGTGTCGGCCGATATATGTGAGACAGTTACTGCGTAATTTCCTGCCCTCAAAAGCCTTTTTTTCTTGGCAGTCATTGTATCGCTGTATCTCATTCCTGCCCCCATATGAGCAAATTCTCTTGTGATACTGCTTTCATGTGATTTCGACCCATCGTTGCCTTTGACTACAAACTACTTGGAAATGCGGATCTGAGCAGCCCTGTTCACTCTGCTCTCTAAACACGAAAGGAGTAACACGGGAGTAAGCTGTCCTCTAGATTACCCCCTTTAAAGGGAAACTGCATATGTTTTATAAATCAAAAAGCTTGAGAGGGTCGAATATGTGAAACTTGCGGGTAAAGCATCCGAAGTCTTTTTGGGCTAGCACATGAAATAGTGAAGTAACCGCCGATTAAAATCCGGACGCCCTTCAAGCTTCTCCGCAGCGCACAACGCCAAGTGGGGGGGGGGGGGGGGGGCGCATGATGACGTCATCGAAGGTATCGGTACATTTCCAACGCCCATACGCCTGCTTTGAAGGAAAAAAACCAACGCCACCGAAGGCAAACCCTGCCGAGAGTTGTTTGGCAGCGTCTAATGAGTCAGGGCAAGGTGTGGCTGACGGCAGCAGTAATTTAAAATCATACCTTCCGTGACGTCACGCTGAATTTCCCCGCGCCCCTCCGGTGCATTGAGGAGAAGCGCGAAATTCAACTGTTGATTACGTCACTATTTTAAATGCTAGTGCAAAAACACTTGGCATGCTTTACCCGCAGCCTATATAGATTTCAATCCTTGAATATCGCGAAATTCTCAAAAAAGTGATGCAGCTGCCCTTTAAGGAGCAGGATATGCTGCCCAAGCCCAGTTATAGGCTTCCATAGTTATAGGCTTCCAAAGAATACCTAAGGTTGGCAACAGAAACAAATCCCCTCTTTAAAACATGCGAAGTTCTGGCAGCTACAAAGATTTTAACCGAGGTTGCAACCTCCTCTGTTTGCTAACCTCAGGACCTCCGGTGACGTGTTTAAAAGCCTCCACCCACTGCTAACTGCAGCAAGCTAATATGCTTTGCAGTGGGAGCAGTGCATTGAGAGTGAGCATTCCGGATATTTAGTGACCGAAATACAGTCGGGTACTCGGGCAGGATACCCTTCTCCTGAAACGGTGAGCGCTAGAGGACAGTTTACACCCTTTTTACTCCCATATGGGTGCATTCGGGTTTAGAGCGTGGATAAAGATGCCGATACTGCTACCATCGTAAAGACAAAGAAATAAACGCTCACCTGCTTTCTCGTGAGGGTGTGACAACATGAGTCCAATGGTGAAACTGATCCCGTAAACTGCTTTCCCTTCATTACGCGATCAAATACTTGTTTAGTGATAAAGCATTTTTCGATTGCTCAGAGCTTGGTCCCGTGCGATTTGCCCTTGTGTTTACTTTGAAGGCTTAATGCGTTTGCTCATGCATAAACTCCGGGCAAATATTGTCATCTCAATACATCTTTGGAGCATAACCGTGACCACATAGTGGAGCCATCACACTGGAGCACCATGCCCCTGCTGGAGATGTGGAGCCCATCGGCGGTTCTCATTCGGGCACTTGGAACGCAGCCGTGGTTGCAGTTTGGTCGTAGTGGAGTACCCAGAGCACTGAACACAGTGAGAATGCGATTTTATTCACGAACAACAACAGCTGACTGCTCTCTTTGCAGGCTTGATGGGAGGCGTTATTTTTCGCAGCGCCCCTTGCGCTGCGAAAAATAATGTCACACCAACTTGCCCAAGCTTCTACAGTATCTGATGGGAGGCATTTCGAAAAATTGGCGCCTAGGACAAGCCATATAATAAAATAAAGCCTCACAGGAAACGAAACCTTTTAGTTCTCAGTGCGGCCACCAGATGGTGGGACGCTCCCAGTAAACTTAGGCTGTCTGGATGCAGCTTCCTTTGCCAACTTTGGGGTGCACCGACGCAAGGAATGCTGCATCGAGGCATCGCAAGCAATCTAATACTGTAATGCCTTGACTATATGCTAATATACCGGCTAGGGTAATTATGCCTCAACCGCCCGTTACAAAGGAGACAGCCACAAGTGAAAAACATCACCATCTAAAGCCACGGGATGTAAAGCCGGAAGAAGCACATACTTATAACTGGAGACATTGGAGAACGCTGCAGCGAACGTAAAGCTGTAGAGCCTGATATAAAAGAAGAAAGTAGGGAAATATCTCATGAAGTCCTCTAGGATTGAAACGGCAGCGACGGTGTTGCATAGAATTACTATGAAAGTGGAATAATAGAGCAGAGTGCGGACCCATTTCGGTGTTTGATGTTTTAACATGCTAGTTTTAAGGAGCTCGTGTTGAAGAAAATCCGATGTCGACATCGGCCTCGTCGGCGTCGGGGTTGTTGACCGTGAGCGAAGAATCCACGAAACATACCGAGAGAATATCTAGGAGGCAAGTGGGCCACCCAGGTCAGGCAACCTTGTGGCGTCATCACAACCTACCCAGCGGATTGTGAGAGAACTGCGCACCGTGGCAGGTGGCTTTTGGTTTGATTTATGGTTTATAGGGGTTTAACGTCCCAAAGTGACTCATGCTACTAGGGACGCCTTAGTGAAGGGCTCCGGAAATTTCGACCACCTGGGTTTCTTTAACGTGCACTGACATCGCACAATACACGTGCCTCTGGAACTTCGTGGCGGGCGGGCCAGTGCGCGGGGCAGAGCAAAAGTAGCGCCAAATTTGCAAATACCGAAAGTGTTGGACCATGTGACAGGAAGCGTGGGCGGAGCCAACGCGTGGCGCCAAATTTGAAAGTCCAGAATGAATACTGAGATGAAACGAGGGAAAATGTGCAGTTAATCGAAATCCAATCAATAATTAATGATTATAGAAAGTGTCGAGTGAATTAAGGTGAAATAAGATGCATTAAATATGAATAAAGGAGATTTAGTTATGAATTAAGGTGAATTAATGTGATATAAATGTGAATTATAGGCACATTAGGATAATTAATGGTGAATTAAAATGAATTAATTGTGAATGCAGTGGGTAATTAAGGAACCAATTAAAAACAAAAAGCAACTTGAAATCAGGAGGCGTCATTGCTTCCGCATTACTTCAGTGAGGGTTACTGCAGTGATCCAGAATTTTTTTCGTGACGTATGCAGCTGCGAAGCGACGTACTTTCAACTGGGCGAGTTGGTTCACGATGTGGAAGAATAGCTGCGAGAGATCAGATAGGGAAAGAAATACACACGTGCCCAGCACAAGAGGGTACTAGGCGCTGCATGGCTGGCCGACGGTTGTCAGCGCCCGGTGTAACCTGACCTTCCTGTGAACCCAAACATTGCGATGCTAGTGTAGTGCCCCTGTCCTCTACTAAATCTGCAATGAAACCGCAAATAGACGACAGCCTATATTGAGATGCTATTCTGAGCGCGGAGATAGCTTGGCGTTGACACATCGGAAGTGAACTTTCGACATCTATATCTGAGTGGGAAAGTAAATAAACGGTATCCCCACTAGACATTTCAATCTCATATCCTAGCCTCATTCCAGTTCACATCCTCCACGATGGTTTCGTCCACTCACCCGTCCATTGCTTCGAATTGCGCTCTGACGCCGGGAATAGTCTCACCTGCGGGCTGTTTTCACGAAGTTCGACGGGCATTTACGCCCCATGCATGCGTGTTTTCAGAGCAAACAAACAATTTAGCTTGCGGCGAAAATCTGGCGCGCCCGAAGAATTTAGCGCGAGAAATTTCCTTTAGTAAATGCTGGATGTGTGCCCGCACAATATCTATGGAAGAAAAACAGTGGCCCAGTTCTGAATTCGGAGTGGTTGGCCAACTTCCGCTTCTCGCGTGGGCTCGCTGACCTTTAAAATTACACTGGGTTGAGGACTCTGTGGAAACTTTTCTGGGGTTGACGTAGCTAGCAATGGGCCGGCCAGTAAGTCACTCGCTGAGACAACATTGTTGTTTATGCTTTTTTCGCCGGCTTATACATGTCGTTCGCTGAGATATCACGCGTCCCATGAAATAGATCACTTCCGTTGCGCTTTAGCGGCTACTGCTGTCAAAATCGATGCAGACCTTGACGAACCGAAGCGTTTCACTTTCGATGTCTCTCGACGCCGACGCAGCTGTGGCGTAAGCCTGGCCCGCGAGGGGCATTTCATTTTTCAACCGAAAACGCGCCGCCTATGAAACGCACGCGCTTGTTCCGCCAAACCTGCACCATCACGGGCGCAAGAAAGGGGCGCGATAAATGCCCATGACAGCGCAAGTTCGGCGGCGCGGCCGCGTGTGTTTAACATGCGGCGAGTTCTAGCGCGAAAAAAAATTCAGGGGAACTTCGACGATATAAAGTGCGCGAGGCGAAAGCCTTTCCACGCGACTTTGGCTGCACGGCCACAGGCACACACGAGGCGGCTGTGGGGCGACCTAGATTGGGTAGTCATGACTCATGACCTGTGACTAACTAGTCATGAGTGGTTAATGACTAGTCATGATTGGTTATTGACTAACTAATTATGATTGTGTAATTACAAACTCTTCATGACTAATTAGTTGATTATTAACTAGTCCTGATTCGTTAATGACTAACTAGTCATGATTGTTTAATGAATAACTGGTCATGACTGGTTAGTGACTAACTCGTCATGACTAACCAGTCATGATTGGCTAAGGACTAACTAACCATGACTAACCAGTCATGGCTTAACTAGTTAGTCATGACCTGTGACTGGTTAACGACTAACTAGTCATGACTAACTAGTCATGATCAATTAGTCATTACCAGTCGTGACTGATCATTCACGACCACTCATGACTAACCAGTCATGACTAGTTAAAGACTAGTTAGTCATGACTTGTGACTAGCAATAACGAGTTACGACTTCACTTCATATGTAACGGACGGACGAACAGAGTCATGGTCGCGAGTATGAGCTTTTAAAGGCTTTCGCCTTAAAAAAAAAGAAACGCTTCATGCAGGCCAGGCTTTAGTGCAGTGTTGGCGTCGAGCTGTGCACAGTAGTGTATGGGCGGTCTTAGGCAGCAGTCATCGTATTTCTCATATTGATTGACTGCTAGAAAAGAAACACCTTAGGGTGTCGGCCATTAACGGGGACCTTTATCTGCAGTTTCGAATCGCATGCTTTGTCGGCGCATACCGTCAAAAAATGAGCGATTGTGGTTGCTCCTCAATACGCCTTTGCGTGAAAGGCTGGCCGCGTAATAGAAATTGGAGTGCCTTTAATATTGAGGAAAAGAGTACCGCTTGCATCTATTCCTCGCCTTGCTGAGCAGTGGCATGGTCGGAGTGGTTCATCGTGTTGACAACATACGTTGAGCCAATTGGAGTGCAGCTTCGGTTGT
The DNA here is from genome assembly GCF_055824585.1 of Amblyomma mixtum. Classification (NCBI taxonomy): domain Eukaryota; kingdom Metazoa; phylum Arthropoda; class Arachnida; order Ixodida; family Ixodidae; genus Amblyomma; species Amblyomma mixtum. Next base: position 287,351,513 of record NC_143013.1, read on the forward strand.
TTTGATGCAAATTTCCATCTCTCAGGAAGAGAAGAATCAGAAGAAGTAAAACAAAGATGGTTTATGGTTTATGGGTTTAACGTCCCAAAGCGACTAAGGCTATGAGGGACGCCGTAGCGAAGACCATCGCAAATTTCGACCACCTAAGGTTCTTTAACGTGCACTGACATCGCACAGTACATGGGCCTCTAGAATTTTGCCTCCATCGAAATTCGACCGCCGCGGCTGGGATGGATCCCGCGTCTGTGGCTTGAAAAAAAAAGAACACACGGATCCTCCCCATTTTAGAGGTAAACAGGTGACACCAGCGGCTGCACTTGCTGCTTAAAATTTTCTTTAAAATTTCTGCAGAACCTCTTAGAGCCCCTTCACCTGTCACAGGCGCCCGTATACATGCCTCAGTGTGTTTTCAAGTGAAGATTTTGCCGGGAGGCTCTGAAGTGGTCGGCAACCACAAATGCTTGCTATCCCTACAGCTACAACAATAAGAGGAGGCAAGTTAGGTTGCGGCCTTCTTAAAAGCGAGATTTTTTTCTCGCAGCATCCAGTTCTTAGCTGCCGAACCGAAAAATTGGGAAAATAGGATTCCACGAGTGTCTCAGGTTCCCGAGAGTGCAATGGCGTCAATCGAGGACTTCTGTAAAATATATACTCAGCTCAAGCGCTGGCCTCCTGTAAACAAACTGAAATATTTACATGCATTGCGGCGATGCAGTTTCGTGGTGTACCGGTGAAAGAACTTCAACAGGGTGGGTTGTTGTGCTAGTTGGTTGACTGCTTCTTGTAACATATGTTGAAAGCTATACTTAAGATATGGGAATAAAGAGACAGGCCAAGAGCAACAACGCATGCGCAAAAGAAACAAGACAAAAACAAAATGAAAAGTGTGCGGTCAAGAAGCAGGATCACTAAAGAGCTTTCCTAAAGAGCTCGACGTGTTTGCCGCCCAGCAATACAGGTGTGTAGCTAACACACTGCATCCTTTTTTTTTGTTATGTGATGAATAGAGACCGGATTTTAGGCAAATGCCTATTTTTTTCAACGCTTCGTAGGCGCACCATTTTTACATATGAGCATGAATTAGGTGTTGACAATATGTTTAACACTCTTTTTATAGTGCCTATAAATGCCTATTTTGGGTGTCAGTGCCTATAAATGCCTATTTCCGACGTCGGTGTCTAAAAAAGCCCTATTTTAGAGAAAAGGGGCCTGAAATACGCTGTGGTTTTGCTTTCAGATTCAGTTTGCTTTCGAATCCATTTCGGTTTTGAGTAGAACACACACGTGGCAACATTAGATGACCTCGTCAGTTGGCTGTGGTGAACACTGCACCTACGTCGGCTGTGTACACAATACCAACCACGTCAGCCGAAAATATCGAAGCAACCTTTTACCTAATTTCTGCCATTTTATCGTGGCAGCTTGTTGATGACTTTGGCTGTTAAAGTGGTAGTTGGCCAGATGGCACCACATTTCGGAAAGTATACGGAGTAAGTTATAGGTTCGTCCAAATAATTCCCAGTTGGTTCAAATTGAAACCAACTGTAAAATATTCGATAAACCTGCTGGAAACAGTTTAATTGATTAAAATTTCCACCTGTGTAACCTGCCTTATTTTTTGCAGTCAGTCTTGGACAAAAACGGGGGGTTCTCAGTCCTCAAGCAAATTTCAGGAGTACTTACCGGTGAACATTCTATGATCCGAACAGTGTAAAGCCATCAAATGTTCCTAAGTACAAGCACGCTCCTGTAACATCCGTTGATGCTGAGCGTTCCGTTTCAGCATACAAGCTTGTTCTTACTGATAAGAGGCATAAATCTGAGTCCATCAACCTGGAGATGGTGCTTGTCTGCTACTGCTTCCATAGCTTTAACTGTGATTTATAGATGGATGTTGTTTATTTTACCATGAATCCTCGTGGATGTACGTAGGCCCGTGCAGAACTATGATTCTTTTCGGCATATTCCGCATCAAGCAGCACTGTGTGTTTCATTTTCTAGCATCTCGTATTTATGGTTTCCAGACCCTTCTAATGGCAAGCACCATTTGATAGTCGCGTGGCTCCAGACACGTGAAGCCACAAACTATAAAACACTGTTTACACAAATGTCAACATATTTATTAATGTTGAAGCATTGCGTATTCCTGCAGTAAATAAGTTCAATTCCTGTGTGAGCGAAGACTGAACTCATTTGTCAGATGCTTTGAATTGACAATGTTTCTATCAATTTCTAAATACATGGCCTCCTGTTAAGGTATTCATTGTTTCTACTTTTGTACACGACAAGCGAATTGTTTGTTTCGAGGTATACCAAAGTGTTTTAAAAGGGCTGGTAAGCGTCCCTTTTGCTCTGCTGAGGCATGTGTATTGTACGAAAAGTTGCGCGACAGCCTTAAAAAAAAACGACTTCTAATGTTCGCACCTTGCTTAAGGTCCCAAATCATTCCTGCTGTGTTTTTGTTTTATTTTACGGCAGATATTGCGCGCTGAAGTTCGGAACTGTGTGCACTTTTGATAAAGTTTATAGGGCCTATATTTCTCCGTTAGGTGCCTAAAATGCAATTTTAGCCGCCTATTTATGACGCCTAAAACGTTCTTTTTAGTGCCTAAAATCCGGCCTCTAGTGATGAACATCTAAGAGCTCGCGCGCAACAACATTCTGGCTTCTGCACGAAATTCTAATTTCTTTCGAATATGCCCGTGCAGTGTCTTTACATTCCTGAATGTGCAAACGCAGGTACGAAGTGCCTTTGATGAGAATCAACTTTTTATGCTCGCGTGCGTGGTCAATGACGCATATTCCCGTCTGCCCTATATAAACTTTGCCACAGGTGAAAGGGAGCTCATAGACTACACCCACTTTGTATTGACCAGCCGTCTTCCGAAATAGATCAGTTGCCAGTGAGCGCCTGTCTTGTCTGTCTACTTGTTCCCGTGCTTGTCGTATGTGTTACGCTCAACCTTTGTTCCATGAAGTGGTGACAGAAGAAAGATTTAGAGCAGCGACGTTGCCAGATAACCTTCGAACGTTTACTTACACGTGTTAGACTTTCGATATTAAATTTTCGGCCACACATATTACTAAATAAAGCTTTCCCATATAGCCATAGTGGACACATTCTTTAAGAACGAACAATTCCTCTGGAACGGTTCTTGTTATTAATACTGAAATTGTTGGCCATTTGCGTACGTCAGGGTGTAGCGAAACTGGTGGCTTCTTACTTGAACACAAAAATAGACAGGTGACAAAGAAGGAAGCACAATAGCTGGTTTTGTATTCGGAGACATGGAGGGTAATCACGTATAATGGCATCCCTCATAGCCTTAGTTGCTTTGGGATGTTAAACCCCAATAAAAAAAAATCCCGTATAATGAACGCCTCGAGTTACAGCTTCTTCAGTGCAGACAGTTCTGTCCACCTCATAAAGAATTAGACAGCTCAGACGCCGTTTCTTGGCGGCAGATATAGACGAATACTTTTCTAAACCTCCATAGACTATATTGCATACACATATTCCTGCTGCCAGGACCGCCCTACACTGTTTAACATTTCTTGGGGATGTCGAGCCAAACCAAACAATCAACAGACGCAGAACACGTCTCTCGAGCGATAACGTGGAGTACCAACGGACCCTTATCCAACAGGTCCGCTGGGCAGCTCAAGTCAGTAGCGCCGGGAATGAGGCCCCCACCCATAAGCTCCAGCAACTACTTTTTTGGTTAATAAAGTTTTACGCCTCAACCATTTCCTCCTCAAATATGCACCAGCTAGCTCAGCTTTTCGTTTTACTGTGGCTTTATGCACAACAGTGGGCGTGAGAACAGCACCAGGATGCGGCCACCTAATCCGCTCTGCTTCTTCGTCCAGGTTACGGCATGGGCTCTGTTCAGAAATGCCCCGCTATCGTCACCTACCCATGAGATCAGCAAGCTGCCCTGCCACTTCAACGACACGTGTGATGCCGCATGCCCGCAAGACCGGCACATTTTCATCGCCGTTCCTCCATCGCATGAAAGATCCAGATCAACAGCGACATCATTTGCTGCCTATATGAACAGCTGGCGGGCCCCCGGCGCCCTTAGTGGGCGTGAGAACAGCACCAGGATGCGGCCACCTAATCCGCTCTGCTTCTTCGTCCAGGTTACGGCATGGGCTCTGTTCAGCAATGCCCCGCTATCGTCACCTACCCTTGAGATCAGCAAGCTGCCCTGCCACTTCAACGACACGTGTGATGCCGCATGCCCGCAAGACCGGCACATTTTCATCGCCGTCCCTCCATCGCATGAAAGATCCAGATCAACAGCGACATCATTTGCTGCCTATATGAACAGCTGGCGGGCCCCCGGCGCCCTTAGTGGGCGTGAGAACAGCACCAGGATGCGGCCACCTAATCCGCTCTGCTTCTTCGTCCAGGTTACGGCATGGGCTCTGTTCAACAATGCCCCGCTATCGTCACCTACCCTTGAGATCAGCAAGCTGCCCTGCCACTTCAACGACACGTGTGATGCCGCATGCCCGCAAGACCGGCACATTTTCATCGCCGTCCCTCCATCGCATGAAAGATCCAGATCAACAGCGACATCATTTGCTGCCTATATGAACAGCTGGCGGGCCCCCGGCGCCCTTAGTGGGCGTGAGAACAGCACCAGGATGCGGCCACCTAATCCGCTCTGCTTCTTCGTCCAGGTTACGGCATGGGCTCTGTTCAGCAATGCCCCGCTATCGTCACCTACCCTTGAGATCAGCAAGCTGCCCTGCCACTTCAACGACACGTGTGATGCCGCATGCCCGCAAGACCGGCACATTTTCATCGCCGTCCCTCCATCGCATGAAAGATCCAGATCAACAGCGACATCATTTGCTGCCTATATGAACAGCTGGCGGGCCCCCGGCGCCCTTAGTGGGCGTGAGAACAGCACCAGGATGCGGCCACCTAATCCGCTCTGCTTCTTCGTCCAGGTTACGGCATGGGCTCTGTTCAACAATGCCCCGCTATCGTCACCTACCCTTGAGATCAGCAAGCTGCCCTGCCACTTCAACGACACGTGTGATGCCGCATGCCCGCAAGACCGGCACATTTTCATCGCCGTCCCTCCATCGCATGAAAGATCCAGATCAACAGCGACATCATTTGCTGCCTATATGAACAGCTGGCGGGCCCCCGGCGCCCTTAGTGGGCGTGAGAACAGCACCAGGATGCGGCCACCTAATCCGCTCTGCTTCTTCGTCCAGGTTACGGCATGGGCTCTGTTCAACAATGCCCCGCTATCGTCACCTACCCTTGAGATCAGCAAGCTGCCCTGCCACTTCAACGACACGTGTGATGCCGCATGCCCGCAAGACCGGCACATTTTCATCGCCGTCCCTCCATCGCATGAAAGATCCAGATCAACAGCGACATCATTTGCTGCCTATATGAACAGCTGGCGGGCCCCCGGCGCCCTTAGTGGGCGTGAGAACAGCACCAGGATGCGGCCACCTAATCCGCTCTGCTTCTTCGTCCAGGTTACGGCATGGGCTCTGTTCAACAATGCCCCGCTATCGTCACCTACCCTTGAGATCAGCAAGCTGCCCTGCCACTTCAACGACACGTGTGATGCCGCATGCCCGCAAGACCGGCACATTTTCATCGCCGTCCCTCCATCGCATGAAAGATCCAGATCAACAGCGACATCATTTGCTGCCTATATGAACAGCTGGCGGGCCCCCGGCGCCCTTAGTGGGCGTGAGAACAGCACCAGGATGCGGCCACCTAATCCGCTCTGCTTCTTCGTCCAGGTTACGGCATGGGCTCTGTTCAGCAATGCCCCGCTATCGTCACCTACCCTTGAGATCAGCAAGCTGCCCTGCCACTTCAACGACACGTGTGATGCCGCATGCCCGCAAGACCGGCACATTTTCATCGCCGTCCCTCCATCGCATGAAAGATCCAGATCAACAGCGACATCATTTGCTGCCTATATGAACAGCTGGCGGGCCCCCGGCGCCCTTAGTGGGCGTGAGAACAGCACCAGGATGCGGCCACCTAATCCGCTCTGCTTCTTCGTCCAGGTTACGGCATGGGCTCTGTTCAACAATGCCCCGCTATCGTCACCTACCCTTGAGATCAGCAAGCTGCCCTGCCACTTCAACGACACGTGTGATGCCGCATGCCCGCAAGACCGGCACATTTTCATCGCCGTCCCTCCATCGCATGAAAGATCCAGATCAACAGCGACATCATTTGCTGCCTATATGAACAGCTGGCGGGCCCCCGGCGCCCTTAGTGGGCGTGAGAACAGCACCAGGATGCGGCCACCTAATCCGCTCTGCTTCTTCGTCCAGGTTACGGCATGGGCTCTGTTCAACAATGCCCCGCTATCGTCACCTACCCTTGAGATCAGCAAGCTGCCCTGCCACTTCAACGACACGTGTGATGCCGCATGCCCGCAAGACCGGCACATTTTCATCGCCGTCCCTCCATCGCATGAAAGATCCAGATCAACAGCGACATCATTTGCTGCCTATATGAACAGCTGGCGGGCCCCCGGCGCCCTTAGTGGGCGTGAGAACAGCACCAGGATGCGGCCACCTAATCCGCTCTGCTTCTTCGTCCAGGTTACGGCATGGGCTCTGTTCAACAATGCCCCGCTATCGTCACCTACCCTTGAGATCAGCAAGCTGCCCTGCCACTTCAACGACACGTGTGATGCCGCATGCCCGCAAGACCGGCACATTTTCATCGCCGTCCCTCCATCGCATGAAAGATCCAGATCAACAGCGACATCATTTGCTGCCTATATGAACAGCTGGCGGGCCCCCGGCGCCCTTAGTGGGCGTGAGAACAGCACCAGGATGCGGCCACCTAATCCGCTCTGCTTCTTCGTCCAGGTTAGTTCTGTTACTTCCCTGTACGCTAAGAAATCAAATGATGTGTGCCTGTTGCTGTTCCCACGCCCGGGAGTTTTGCTTTGTGTGTTCAGTGAATGCTTTGATATTGTAAACCTACTGCTAGCGTTGTCCGGGGACGTCGAACTCAACCCTGGGCCTAACACAAGGCATCAGGTACAGGACTCTCTTCCTGAAGTCCAGTCTAAGCAGTTGGAAGATATGTTTGCAATACTAGAGACTTTGAACACGCGAACTGCGAAAATGCAACTGGACGAAAAGGCTTTCATAAAGTCTATTGATGATCTTAAGAAGTCCCAGCTGAAGTTAGAAGAAAATTTGAGCGAAATGAACAAAAGATTAACTGACGTTGAGCGCAAAACTGTTACCATTGACGAAATCGAGAAGGAAGTACATCCTTTTCAGCAGTTAGTTGCCCAACTTTCTAGTGAAAACTCTCAGCTACGCGCGCGCCTGTCTGAACTTGAAGACAGGCAGCGACGCGATAACCTTCTGTTCTATGGCATACCTGACACGCAATCAGAGTCCTGGGCTCAGTCAGAAGAAAAGCTAGTCAAGGTTCTTTCATCCTGCTTGGAAATTCCGTCCTCTGAAATTTCGATCGATAGAGCGCACAGGCTCGGTGGGTTCGCATCGGAAAAATGTCGACCAATTATTGCCAAATTTTCATCTTTCAAGGTAAAGCAGAGAATACTGCTTAACAGTTCTAAGCTCAAGGATGAAAAAATTACGCTTAGCGAGGATTATTCTTTCGCCACCCGTCACGCTAGAAAAAAACTGGTCGAATTTGGCAAGTCCCAGCCGCTGACTTTCAAGCTTCGCTTCAATAAGCTTTACATAAAAAATAAATGCTACTCCTACAATCACTCCGATGACTCCGTTCATGAAATCCCAAGCGCCTTCCCGTTGCCAACCGACCGTTCTGAGGACCCTACGAATAATACCCACAGCGCCTGCGCGCCACCGACCGAACCTGCTACCGATTAGCACTGCGCGAGGGGCAGTGGAGCTAAATCCCCGGCCATTACCCCACTTTCTTTTTTGTTCCCAAATATTCGTAGCATAATACCTAAACGCGATGATCTTTGTTCTGTAATTGATGCTTGCGATGCTGACATTGTATGTCTCACTGAAACCTAGCTATCGGCGAAGATAGATAACTGTGAACTTCTTACCTGTAAAAAGAGATATAACATTTATCGGTGCGACAGGGGTTCTAGATGTGGCGGAGGCGTGCTTGTAGCTGTTGCTGATACTGTTATGTCTTTTCCGATTCATTTTGTAAGCGCATTGGAACTTGTATTGGTTGAAATTCGCACATGCTCTAAGAAACTGATAGTGGGCGTTTGCTACCGTCCGCCGTCTACCTCCCCCACCTTTGTAAACGATCTTCATGATGTCATTCATATGATTACAGCCGCCGCGGTGGCTCAGTGGCTATGGTGCTCGGCTACTGACCCGAAAGACGTGGGTTCGATCCCGGCCGCGGCGGCTGGAATTTCTTTGGAGGAGAAATTCTAGAGGCCCGTGTACTGTGCGATGTCAGTGCACGTTAAAGAACCCCAGGTGGTCGAAATTTCCGGAGCCCTCCACTACGGCGTCTCTCATAGCCTTAGTCGCTTTGGGACGTTAAACCCCATAAACCAAACCAAACCATCATATGATTACAGTCCGTTATCCGAGCAATCCCTTTATTTTACTGGGCGATTTTAATTTCCCCAACATAGTGTGGTCTAATGTGAGTTCTTATTGTGAACCTTTTTCAAGTGAATGCGACATGTTCTTGAATTTGTGCAGTGATTTTAACTTATCCCAGCTTGTAACGCAGGCAACTCGAATTTCACCTACTGCGTCTAATATCCTCGATCTGGTACTCACCACATCGCCTGATTTTTTCCAGCCCATATCATACTTGCCAGGGTTAAGTGATCACCTACTCCTTCATTTTGCTTTAACCTGCGCAGTTCCCCATCAACGAAACCACAGTAAATATATCCATGATTACAAAAACGCTGATTTTGATGCTATTAATCATGAACTGTATGTTTTTCTAGACCATTACTTGCTAAGCTTTCATGATCGCAGCGTGAATGCTAACTGGAGCCTGTTTAAAGAAAAAGTTGCTGCGCTCACTGAAAAATATGTTCCACGCTTAGTCATCACCTCTAACCGTCAATCACCATGGTTCACTAAATCGTTAAAACGGCTCTGTAATAAGAAAAAACGCATGTTCCGCTCTGCAAAACTAACCGGTTCCGATGAACGTTGGACTGCTTATTAGGCCGCGGCCCATGAATATAAAAGTGCACTGAAGGATGCCAAAGATTTGTTTTTCAATGACACATTACCTTCCCTTTTGATAAATAACCCTAGGCAATTTTGGAGCGTAGTTAACAAAAAAGACAATTCATCCATCAGCCTTAAAGACTCCAGTGACCAACTAATTCATCCTAATGAATGTGCAAATGTTCTAAACAGTGTATTCGTTTCAGCTTTTTCCAAAAATCAGTGTTCGGTAACCCCTGCATATAACAGTGCTGACTTTTTACCGATGGATTCTATTATCTTTGATCCTGCTGGAGTGGAAAAAATAATTGAAAAACAAAAGGTTTCTTCATCATGTGGTGTTGATAACATTAGTTCTAAGTTCTTGATTAAAACCGAAGTGTACAGCGCAATAATACTCTCTAACCTATTTCAGCAATCTCTTGAAACTGCATGCATACCTGATGACTGGAAGGTCGGGAAGGTGATTCCCTTGCATAAATCTGGTGATCAACATTCCCCGCATAATTATCGACCCATCTCACTTACCAGCATTCCGTGTAAAAGTATGGAGCATGTTATTTACTCTCACCTTGCATCGTTCCTTGATTCTAATGCCTTTTTTACTGACAGTCAACATGGATTTCGGAAGTGGTTTTCTTGCGAAACACAGCTTTTAACCTTCACGCATGATCTAAACTCATTCCTCGACAGGGGTTCCATTGTCGACTGCATATTCCTCGATTTCTCAAAGGCGTTTGACAAGGTCTCTCATCAACTGCTTTTTTTTAAACTTAGTAAACTTAACCTCGACCCTAACGTTCTTAGGTGGCTGCATTCGTTTCTCACTAATCGTTCTCAATTTGTCACCGCTAATAATGCTTCTTCCTTCACTTCTGCAGTTGAATCTGGAGTGCCACAAGGCTCTGTTCTAGGGCCTCTGCTTTTTCTTATATATATTAATGACTTACCTGACAATCTATGTTCAACAATAAATCTTTTTGCTGATGACTGCGTCATATACCGCGAAATTAACAGTGACTCTGATATAGCTCTTCTTCAGTCGGATATTGATCATGCTCTTGAAGGGACTAACAAATGGAACATGGAACTAAACATAAAAAAGTGCAAGTACATGCGGGTTTCTCGTCGTAACACCACATTGTCTTCATATCGTCTTAATAATTGCAGCCTTGAGTCTGTGCCTTTTTATAAATATTTAGGTGTCTTCATTTCCCATAATCTTTCTTGGAAAGTACACATAGACCATGTAAGCAATAACGCTAATCGCATGCTGGGCTACATACGCCGTAACTTTAATCTTTCTTCTAGCTCCGTAAAACTGCTTCTCTACAAGTCGTTGGTTCGTAGTAAACTAGAATATGCTGCATATATCTGGGACCCCTATCAAGAGACACTAATATACCAACTGGAATCTATACAGAACCGTGCGGCCCGTTTCATTCTCTCGAATTATCACCGTAACTCTAGCGTCAGTGCCATGAAATAAAGCTTATCACTCCCATTACTGACGCAACGTAGAAATATATCCCGCCTTTGTCTATTCCATAAGATTTACTATGATAACCCCATCCTTAAGAGAAAATTTATAACGCCACCTTGCTACGTTTCAGCTCGGATCGATCATCGTCATAAAGTTGGTATTCTTTCATGCCAAACAAACCACTTTTACAACTCATTCATCCCCAGCACATCGGCACAATGGAATCACCTTCCCCGATCGGTCGTCGAAATAAGTGACCATTCTGTGTTTAAATCGGCTTTAACTAACTTGATGGTAACATAGTACATGTAATTCTTACGCCCTGCCATTTATTCTTTTCAGCATATGTTGTAGTTCAAACAGACCTGGTGTTTTTTGTTTTTTTCCCCTTCACAATTTCTGCTGTTTAAGGGCATGACAGAATGTGTGCACCAGTGTTTTCCTGCCTTTTTCAACAATTTCCTCGTGTTTTTTTTGTTTGCGTGGTATGCTTACTTTTATCCTTTGCTCATAATTTCGTGTTAAATGACTGTTAATTTGTTTGATTGTATTTGCTGTAACCTACTGATTTGCGCGAGCCATATTTTTGTTCATTTTGTGTTACTTGTAACTGCTGTTCTTTTGTGATTTTGTCTATTGTACCCCACTCCCCTCTGTAATGCCCTCGGGCCCTGAGAGTACTGAAATAAATAAATAAATAAATAAACATTTGATTGCGGTGCAAAGCTAACATACCAGCATATGCACTAAATGATGCCCCATTTATACTAGATATCCAGAATCTTCCGCGGATTTGACTGTACTGATGTTGGAAGGTGTGTACAGGTTGTAGGGTGTGCACGTCGGGAGGCCTCAACATGGTATAATTTTCAAATGAGCAGGAGAGAGAGAAAGAGAGGGACGTTAATGAATACAGGAGAGGCCGGCCTCTTTGTTAACCTAGCACGATACTCCAGATAATTAGCAAGTTTCTTTACAAGTCGAACCTTATTTAACCTCAGGGAGCTAAATTAATAAATTTTAGCGGATATACTGTGCACCGCATATAATCAGTCCAGCGAATGCCCAAAACGCAGTGCAAAAATATGCCGACAGTCGCTTAAGAAAATCATCTCGCTATATTAAAGGAAAAAAAAAAAGTGACAGTGAATGCACGAAGTGCACCACTATTTTGTAATCCGGAGTGTTACCAACCTGCATCCTGAGCTTTTCGCTTGCACCAAACTCGGGAGAAACTGCCTTCGAGAAGCGCAAATGTGAGCAAAACAAGAACAATTCCTGCAGTGCATATTATCTGATGAGCTCGGCTCTGAAGTTCTCGTAAAGGAGCAAGTTGAACTTGGCACGTGTTTTCAAAAACCTCCACTTGTATTTCAAACTCAGACTAAAAAAAAAAAACGAATGCTCTGAAGGTCAAGTATGTAGGGATGAAAAGAGAAACTACAAAAAAAGAGAAGAGTTTTAAAAGGGCTGGCTCAGACGTGAAGTTGACTCTCTTTTGCCTGCATGTTTGTGTTATAACTTGATTATGTTCGCTTTTCCATAGGCAACTGTCATAACCTCCCGGCTTATTTTTGTGTTCCCCATGCGTTCTAGCACTCCGAATAAACACTGCAGAAAATCTTTGCGTTGTTTGAGTTTTTTGTTTACAGCGCTCGTTTTACGGTTATGATCAAAATGAGCATGATGCTATAGTTTTTGCATTCTGAAATTAAAAGTAATTAGCATAAGGTTACCTGGCTTTATTCTAGTTTTTACGTCATTTTTTCTTTCTCATCGCAGAGATTTTCCTTCTTCTTGTTACTCTACGCCCTTTAAAATCTCCAGACCCAATTTCCGTGGCATTTACAGCTTTCTCAGACTCTAAGAGTAAAAATGTATGCGTAAAATGGTGATGTTGGAAGTGTCAGCACGAAAAGCGTCCGTCGCCTAAAGGGTGACGGTTCTCTGCTGAAGCCTCCGAGTTAAAAGGGAGCACTTGTTCCAGGTGTGTATTTGAATTTTCTTCGGGACAGTCTGGAACGTGATCGCCTTACATTTAGAATAGGTTCGGCTTGTTTGTGAACGCCACCTTTGTAGGAGCAAGTGGAGCTTCGCTTGCAAGAAGCCGTGCTAACGAGGAACTCTTAGCCATCATTCTCCTGTTCATGTGATGATTGTTTTGTGATGTTGTTTGAACGTTTTAGTGACACAAATCTGTCTTGAAATTCCCAGCTTTTCTCGCTACTTTTATTGTCTCTAGCTTGTTTTTTTTTTTCACCTAGGCGCTCGCTCAAAGCACAACCAGTTTATATAGCAACGACATTGCAGTTGGCACTGTAACTGGTGCTCATAGAGCGCATGGAATGTCGTGTTAAGGCGTGCTAAGCAAATACACTTAGCGTTGTTCAGGTCTACACTGAGAGCGAGATGGTACTGGGGCGTTTTCTTTCATAAAAACCAATTTTCATTTTCATTAAACAGGTTTAGGCTAGCACTCAGCCCAAGTTTCGTCACCCTTTCTCTGCGCTTAATGTTTTTGCGCATTATAGCCGTGTAGAATGCATAGTGCGAGGCACGTTTGTTGAAGAGGTCGCAACATCGGCTCTCTTCCTGTACATGGAGGAGGGGGCATAACGGCACGCTGTAAAGTTTCATGTTCGAGCTCCTTGTGTGTATAATAAGGACGCGGCTAGCTGGAGAATCATTTCCTATATACTTATTTAGAGTCGTACGCCTGGTACTAAAGCTACTTGACTTTGTTAAGCAGTTCTAACCGGAATGATTTTATAAGCCAGTCGCTACAAGATCAAGAGCAAGAGAGAGCGAGAGAGAGCGAGAGAGAACACTTTATTTGGCAGATTCGTTTTAGTAGCCGATGAGGGATTGAGGTTATTCCAGCCGGACCGGTTGATTTCGGCCGCCGTGGATTGCCATTTGAAAAACAGCGTACGAACGCGATGCTGAGCGCCTGGAGTTGAGTTTCGCCAGTAGGTATCCAGAGGGCGCCACTCGTCCAGTGGTGTGGCACCGCACTCGCGGGGGCAAAATAGATACCGGAAGAGAACAGGAGAGTATAGGCAAGTTTTTAATTATGACGTGCACATTACAATAAAATGTATTTTTGTTGGTGAAATTATTGAAGGAAGAGCATTGCGTTTTTAACGATTATCAAGCTTTGCGCCTGCATTGTATCTTTGGCGATACGAAGGAAAGCATATTTACCTGTAAAGCTTGAAAATTTTCTGTGTCATAACTAGAGACCGGATTTTAGGCAAATGCCTATTTTTTTCAGCGCTTCGTAGGCGCACCATTTTTACATATGAGCATGAATTAGGTGTTGACAATATGTTTAATACCCTATTTATAGTGCCTATAAACGCCTATTTTGGGTGTCAGTGCCTATAAATGCCTATTACCGACGTCGGTGCCTAGAAATGCCCTATTTTACAGAAAAGAGGCCTGAAATACGCTGTGGTTTTGCTTTTAGACTCGGTTGGCTTTCGAATCCATTTCGGTTTTGATTAGAACACACACGTGGAAACATTAGATGACCTCGTCAGTTGGCTGTGGTGAATACTGCACCTACGCCGGCTGTGTACACAATACCAACCCCATCAGCCGAAAATATCGAAGCAACCTTTTTCCTATTTTCTGCCATTTTATCGTGGCAGCTTGTTGATGAATTTGGCTGTTAAAGTGGTAGTTGACCAGATGGCACCACATTTCGGAAATTATACGGAGTAAGTTGTAGGTTCGTCCAAATAATTCCCAGTTGATTCCAATTTAAACAAACTGTAAAATGTACCATAAACCTGCTGGAAACAGTTTAACTGATTTTTTTCTGAAGAAGATTTTTTTCTTTCTGAAGAACTCAGAAAGCATTTCAAGGCCGTTAATGAACTTATTGCTTCAATGAAGGGTGTGTTTTTGAAAGCGCCTTCTCGTGTGTGCGTGTTTAAAGAGCAGTTGCCGGAAGTGCCTCTCCCGCCGGAGCCTATCATCACACGTTGGGAAACGTGGCTGGAAGCCGTTGAATACTACAGCTACCACCTTTCTGGCGTGAAGACCGTCATAAACACTTTCTCAGGCTCATGCTCTAGTCAGGAGGGCTCAAGCTGCCCTCTCTCAGGACAACCTTCAAGGAGACCTCGCGTACTTGTGCGCTAACTTCACTTTTCTTGCGAGCACTATAAAGAAATGGAATGTCGGCGTGTAATGCTCACTACCAACATTGGACTAATTGAGAATGTGCAGCAACGGATCGCTGCTCTTAATCACGGAGAAGTTTCCGAGAAAATCCGCGCAAAGTTACAGTCCGTCTTCGACAAAAACGAAGGGTTCTCAGTCCTCAAGCAAATTTCAGGAGTACTTACCGGTGAATATTCTATGATACCGAACAGTGTAATGCCATCAAATGTTCCTAAGTACAAGCACGCTCCTGTAACTTCCGTTGATGTTGAGCGTTCCTTTTCAGCATACAAGCTTGTTCGTACTGATAAGAGTCATAAATTTGAGTCCATCAACCTGGAGATGGGGCTTGTCTGCTACTGCTTCCATAGCTTCAACAGTGATTTCTAGATGGATGATGTTTATTTTACAATGGATCCTCGTGTAAGTACGTAGGCCCGTGCAGAACTATGATTCTTTTCGGCATATTACGCATCAAGCAGCACTGTGTGTAACATTTTCTAGCATCTCGTATTTATGGTTTCCAGACCCTTCTAATGGCAAGCACCATTTGATAGTCGCGTGGCTCCAGACACGTGAAGCCACAAACTATAAAACACTGTTCAATTCCTGTGTGAGCGAAGACTGAACTCATTTGTCAGATGCTTTGAATTGACAATGTTTCTATTAATTACATGGCCTACTGTTAAGGTGTTCACTGTTTCTGCTTTTGTACACGACAAGCGAATATTTTGTTTCGAGGTATACCAAAGCATTTTAGAGCGGTTGGTAACCGTCCCTTTTTCTCTGCTGAGGCATGTGTACTGTACGAAAAGTTGCGCAACAGCGTTAAAAAAAAAAGGCCTCCTAATGTTCGCACCTTGCTTACGGTCCCAAATTATTCTTGCTGTGTTTTTGTTTTATTTTACGGCAGATATTGCGCGCTGAAGTTCGAAACTGTATGCACTTTTGAAAAAGTTTATAGTGCCTATTTTTCTCCGTTTGGTGCCTAAAATGCAGTTTTAGCCGCCTATTTATGGTGCCTAAAACGCGCTTTTTAGTGCCTAAAAATCCGGCCTCTAGTCTTAACATAAATCAGATAAATGTCAAATGTGCCCAAAATTTAAGCGGGAACAGAGCAGCGGTAGACGATCAGGAAATTTCGTATAAAGAATTAAAGCATTATAAGAACCGAAAACCTTCTGGAATGTGTTACGGCAAGACATCCATAAATTTCTTCAATTTGTTTTCTGAGGCCGTGCGGCCATCGGCTCTTGTGACTTGTTTAATAAAGACAGCTGTGTAATTAAATAACGCCTAGAAAAGTATGCAAGCTTCTGAAAGGTGACTTCTACAATGCCTGCAGGACGCCCATGCGTACAGTTACGCTTTGTGCAACTTCGTGGAATTAGCGAGGGAAACTGACCTAGAAAACAGCTTGCTTGTATTGCAAAACTGTCACGACGAGTAGTACACGGCGACTTCGTAATCACACACATTATAGCGTTCGAGGTGAAGGGTAATATACAGTCAGTAATCAGCGAAAGCGCGTGCCAAAAGCTTTGAACAAGCAACAAATGTTTGCTATGGTAATTATTTTTAAGTTTCATAGAGTGAGTGAGGTGTTGGTAATTTAAGGTGTAAGTTAACAGGCATGATTTATATGTTTTTTTTTTCGTTTTTATCGGTGACAACCAGTTATACGAACCTCTGTTAGGCCAGATAGGTTAGTTATCGTCCGAAGCCTGAACAGTAAAATGACAAAAAAAAATTGAATATCTCTCGTGGTTCACCGACGAGGCCCGGGGCCGTCATGTCTGTTCTTGCTGACGAGAGCATAAGCCTTGTAACATATGCCAGTGAAGAGAAAAATGTAAAACCCAAAGAAAACCTTAGTTGTTACAGCCTTAGCGTCAAGACAAACATTACTACAGTGGCGAAAACTTTGATTAAGAAAAAAAAAAATTGACGTTCAGGTTATTTTAAGCTGCAGAGTTTTAACGTCTTTTAAACATGTACGGTGGCTAGACAACTTTCTGTATTTTTCTTTAAAACGTGTTTTCTTGCTAGTTGTTCCAAGGTGGGCGCATTACTCGGGCACACGACAGAACTCAAGCTGAATGGACGTATGGTTGGCTTGAACAAACAAAAGTAGACCTTTGCCGCGCTATGACGGCCGCTCAATCCATTTTGTATGTGCATCACGCAAAAAGCCACGTGCAGCACTTGGTGATGACGACGGTCACGGCGCGACGCAGGAAATGGCCATTGCTCGCTTAACCCCCAAGAACTGCGAGCTTCGCCAAGCGCCTCTCGTGTGCCGACTGCGCCAACAAAGCGCGTATCAAGAGCCTTAACGACCATCACGGGCTACCAGCGCTCGGCCCCGGTATACGGTCATTTCAACGGAATGAACGGCTTCTCCTGAGGCAGCGCTGCACCCATGCTGTCTTGGTAGAGCGGCGTCGTGTTTGTAGGTGCAGATCGTGCCTTGCATTATTACCGCCCGAACGCCATCGCTTTGAGCTAGAGTACGATACGACGCATTCTGCACCCTGTGCCGAACTCGCTCAGGGCCATATGCCGTGATTCTTTCGCGAGCTCTCTGGCGCCTTCATTTTGCCGGCTTTCCCGTCGTAATGGCCCTGACCTTGCCGCACGTGCTACATCACCTATGTAGAGCTTGCTTTCATTGCCTTATTATTAGCGCTTCGAGGAAACATCACAACGTAGCGCTGAAAAGTATAGCGTCTCGACCACGTGAGTGTGCACCCCTAGCGAATGCCTATTCGCTGCCGCTTCGTGCAAACAGTTTTGGAGGAGAATATCTCGTCACCTTGGCGTCATGTAAGGAAGTTTTGGCAGGCAAAAAAGGACCACTGCTGCCATGTGAAACAGTTCCCGAGGACCAGCCGTCTTCCTTTAGTAGCAACGTTAATCTGTTCAGACCCCTTGCAGATTGTGGAGAGTTTTGGAAAATCATATCACCTGAATTGAAATAGAATCTAATTGAATAATAAAAAAAACGTTAACGGCTGGTACAGTATTATGCGAAGCATATTACCAGAGGTACACTACAGCCCTTCGCCGTGGTTACGCGCCGTGCACACCACGTGGTACAGTGACGTCACACCACGTGACACATGACGTCACGACAGAGGAAGACGGGGCTCCATCTCGCGCCGTCGCTGTGGTTGCACGCCGTGCAGACCACGTGGTACAGTGACGTCACACCACGTGACATACCACGTGACACATGACGTCACGACAGATGAAGACGGGGGTCCACCTCGCGCCGTCGCTGTGGTTGCACGCCGTGCAGACCACGTGGTACAGTGACGTCACACCACGTGACATACCACGTGACACATGACGTCACGACAGATCGCCGTCACGCGCTGGGAGAGGGAGAACGATGCCATCGCACAGACGCCGGAATGTCGGAATGTCCTCGAGCGGCATTCCCGCGCATTTCGAACGCGCGTTCACACTCGGTGTAGGTGAAACGCTCGCTCCACCGGGCAGGCAGACGCGGCTTCCGTGGCAATCCAGGCGCTCACCCAACGCGCGTCTCGGGGTTAGTCGGCGTTCCGCTGTAGCCATGCCGTTGTCTTCCCCCACGACGAAGGCTTCTAGTGGTTGTATTAAAATGACCAAGTATTCAACCAAGGAAAGCCATGTATTACCAAGCCTAGCCACCAATATGCTTCGCATCTGACTAGGCTTAACCTTAGCTAAGCCTCAGCCATTTTTTGTAAAAAGTACACAGCCCAAGGGGTCTGCTTCTGAGCCCTGCAGCGCGGCTTCCCTTGCATTCTCAGGGACCCTAATCTCACGAAGGCGGGAAGAACTTCAGCCCTGAACCCTTCCAAGCTTAGAAGAGTCAAAAGTGCCTAAGACTCGCGCTACATGGCTTGGAAACAATCCCCTTGGGTTGTATATTTTGAACAAAGACTACGTAAAGGTAAATATCAGTGTGCAAAACTCAGGTATTACAATTTGGCACACTTTTGTCTCGTTGGCGCCTCCAGTATTTTGGTGCCTCTAGCGTGTCACCTGACGCATCACCCACCTTGACCTGCTCATATCGAGCAGGTTGAGCCAAAACATAAGAAAAGTTTAAACGTTTAACTTAATACGCCTGTGCGGTCAGCGAGCGAGCCTGCATGACCGTGGAGTCCTGCTCGAAACATTCTTGCAAAGAAGAATATTGCACCTGCCGGCACTTCTTCGCGTTCCACCCACAAAATGCAAGATATGCACGTTGTGAAAGCTTTCAACACCAAAGGTGCTTCTGAGGCCACCTCAATATCATCCGCAGTTTTTGAATCATAATGTGTGCTTTTGTTCAGACAATAAAAACGAAAAACTTTCCAGCAAGGCGATCACAGAAAGCAACGCCCAGATTTTTCGCCTTCCCTCGGTTGCGAAAACTCCAAGCGCTTTCATTGTGTGTGCGTATATATATATATATATATATATATATATATATATATATATATATATATATATATATATATATATATATATATATTGGAGGGGGTTGCTTTTTGTATGTTGTTTGACCTGAAGTAAATAACGGTAAACATGGACGTTCACCTTTCTTATGTGAAGCGAAATGAAACGAAAACGAAATTAAATGGGAATTCACTGAAGAAAGTCCCACCTGTACGCGTCGTGAAAAGCCTCAGTACGCCGATGACCTCACCTAGGCGGGCCTATATAGGCAAAAGCAGATTGCACTGTTGCGATCGACACGGCCGCTGAATCGACTTGTTGGCTCGTCGTCGCGTATTGCTCTGCAAAGCCAGAACCTTGGGGCATATATCGCTGTGCAAACACAGACATGCCGGACACAACGCACGTGTGCATGGAAGACATGCAAACTGCCATGAAAGTAAAAAAAAATGGAAAGGAGCAAACGAAAGAATTCGAAAACGATTCTGCCAACAAAGACAGATGAGAATATCGACCGGCCGCGGTCTTATGACATGACAGCAGGACACGTGGCAATACCAGAGAGGGTAACTGTGGTGGCGCAAGGGCTCGTGCGGATGCAAGACGAGGTTATTCGGGCACTGATAACCCCGTGTTGCACTGAAATTTCTTCGCTATGAGGTCATTGCCCTAAACTGCAACTGACCACACAAACATTGAACATAAATGCCACTCACCACTGACGAGCAGCCTATCACTGGTCGATTGATACTTTAGTCACCTCATAATAAAGCTTCGTTTACCTTATTATCGAGATCTTTACTGAATACCGCTTATAAAGTGCACTTGCGAGTCGGCATACACATTCAAAATTTCTTCTAGTTTAGTTGTCACGCTTCTTGGGGTGTCGTTAGCGCTATACAAGACGAGCAACTCAGAGCAACGCAGGACAAGGCGCTGCAACTCAATACGCAACTCCACGTGCCTCTTTCCACAGATAATGCTTGCCCAACGCCCAGCGAGCAATTCTGGGGTACCGATATCAGGCTCGTTCATTGCTCCATGTATAGCTGAGCCGAGCTTGGCCAGCCAGCGTTTAGCATGGCGCTCTGCTAGTAGTGCGAGAACTCACGGCACGCGCTTGCCAAGCGCAGTACATGGCCAACGGAGCGAGAGACGGTGAAACTGCTCCAAGAAGCAAGAGGAAGAACGGGGTAATCAGGCTCGCGTTATGCTAGCAGAGTTTCCAAACATTCCGACTTTTGGTCGAAAGTCCAGAACCTCTACTCGACCTTGTCGGGGGTGTCAGATATTGCGAAGTCGGGCCGACCCGCATCAATGAACGCCAACGGCGCACGCTACTAGCATGCTGAGTCGAAGCTTGCATATAACTACAGCCGTAAAATACCGCTGGCGTCACTCATTTGGCCTCTAGAGCAATTCCGTGGGTAACTCACTCGCGGAAACTACAGCCTTTATCGCAGCACGTTAACGTTCTTCATAATGAATACGAATTTAGCTTGATTACCTATAGCTTAACGGTGTGGGAAATTTCGGTACTTCTTTACGGACCTGTCAGTGGATGAAAGTAACGCTTTGTTCTCGTCGCTGTTCTGATATTTTTTTCGTGTGCAGTAGACGGAATTTTTGCTTACGGTAACTTTCTTTCTCCAGCGACTCGTACCTACGTCAGCAGGTCGTATTCTTGTTGTCTACCGCCGTTGTAAAATGTGACGAGAGGATAAAGAAAGGAAAACCTGAGAAAAGATAAGATTAGTTCTAGTTCTGAAAAAAATAAATGTGCAATTACTACTAACCTGGCCTCCAGCCTCTTAGCCCACTTCTTTTAGAGATAGCAGAAAAGAACCAAGTTGAATCGACGTTGTTTCATATACTTTTATCACAGATTTCTTTTTTCGCTGCCCCTTTGTCACTAAACTATTGATGGTTAAAATAATGAATAAAGGTTCAGAAAGCGAACAGAGGTACTCCCAACTAGCCTGAACGAGGACCCTAAGGAGAAGCTGAAGAGTCTGTCAAATTCGAAAAACCTCGAGCTGCCGGACGAAGCACCTAATAATGTAGCAGAATATATATATTTTTTCATTGATTCCATTCTTCAGAGCGGCGTCCTGTTGCTTCGCCCTCTGCAGTGCTCAAGGAAGCGAGCAGAGAGTGAAAACCGGCTAAGTCGCGTAAGTGTTGACGTCAGCACAAAGCGTCTTCAGAGTGCAGTAGGAAGACGCGGAGAGAAATAAACATACAGGAAAACTCGATCACAGGTTGGCTAAGCATAATAACCTCCGGCGTGTTATGCGTAGAGATCCTGTATGTATAGTTCTCGGAAGGGTGAATAGCAAAAGGTCTGTGTTTTGAATCCAGCAGCAGTCGGCCGTCAGACGATATTCAAACCAATAACGTTTTTCTTTCTTGCCATTGCTTATCGCTATGCTTTGAGTTCACCTCAGCAGCGATTTTCGCTCGTGAGTTAAGCAAAGAAGACTAAGTGGAGAGCAAGAGAAAAAAAAATTAAAAAATCACACCAAACATATGTCTTACGGATCGCATCTGTCGTCATCCCGAGACTCAGCAAGCACACAGAGGAAGTAGTGGTCATCTCGCTGAAAGGAAAAACACTTCCCTAAACTTCAGTGAATGTATTAGAGTCGAGTATGAGCAATGCTATCAGGCGTGGGAGTTTCTATCAGGTCTAACGCAAAGCGAAGGTCGAACATACCGCGCGCGGGGTAAGCGTTTTCTCAAGGGCCTCGAGTGGCTCCTGACGCCACGGAGTTTTACGAGTCCACAATCGACACAACCTGCAGTTCACCTAAAATGACCATCATTCGAACGAGTTTAAGCGACTGAGTTACCTTAAAGTAAATAGAGCCTAGAAACTATGCTGGTCTCGACATCATGAGATGAACGATGGTCGCAACGAGGAAAAGCCTACGAAACGAGGACTCTCAGAAGCGCCAAATAAAATTGGTCGAACCGAAATAAAACGTCACCGTCGCCGCCTGCACTCATAAAGTCGTAATTTCCTTTTCAGCGCCCGGGAAGGAAGTTCTTTCAAGGGCGTCAAAGGGCCACGGCGTTTCTCTACGACGAAATGCGCAACTGAGTTAGCTTCTGAGGCCGCCACACTTCTAAAGCGCGCAGCAGTAGTACTGATTGTTTTTCCCTTATTTTTCCGCACTACTTAAGGGAAGTCGCCGTCATAGCGGGACGCTCAAGGCATGCACACCGCTCGGTGCGTTTTATCGCGCGCTGTAACGAATTTCAGTGACTCTCTCGTTTCCTTCTTAGCATTCAGAGCCACCAACCCGTATAAAGGCGCAGTCTGAGTCCCGCCATTCGAGCCGTAACTACTACGGGGGAAGGCGACGCCGTAAAGCGAAACGTTAAGGAAGCGGTTTATTGCAGTGTATGGAGACTCTGCTTGCGCAACCTTCAATGCTGGCTGGTGAAGGTCTTAGCTTCTTTTTTCTCCGTGCTGGAACCGGGACATGACGCTCGGAACGTAGATAGCGGGAATCCGACGCCAAGGTCATTTCAGAGTGTCCCTGGCGTCTTCTGTCGTCAAGCGAAAGCAGTGGTTTCAGATTGCCTTGATTTCCAAAAACGCTCTAGAACGGCCTGTGCTTAAAGAAGGGCTATTTTAAAACTTTACTCTCTTAGCACTTCTTGGCGGAGGTCGACAAAGAGCACAACGACTAGAGTTAAGTCCATGTGCAACATGGTACCACATTGGTGTGGAACTTGATACCAGCATGGCATTATAGAACACGTGACGTGCGTGACACAATGAGAAGAATTTCGGGATTTAATATGGGGCGTTCGCAGTGGTTTTGCATTTCATTTCAGTTCCAGATTCGATTTTTTTAGTGGGAACACAAAGCTGGAGGGCTCAGCGAAGTATATTGCTTAGCACACATTTTTTAAAAATATTTTCACTACATGACATTCAAGCAATAAAAGCACGAGAAAACAGCATTATTTTGGTATTATTGCTGTTAGTTCGTAGAATATTTTCATATATTTGACATTACAGAAAGAGAGAGAGAGAGAGAGAGACAGAGAGAGGTTAACCAGATTAAGGTTTTGGTTTGCTGAAGTGAAAGGGGATACAAAGGGGAAGGATATAAAGAGCTAAGTTAAAGACTGTCAAGTAAGGATTTTACGTGCGGCATAGACATAGTATATCACACAGCCACGACACCCTCAAGGAACGGAAGTGTCTCGCAAGTCTTTAGAGACAACAATGATGGCGGTCACCGTCCGAGAATCTTCACCTCTGCTAGCGGGCGCAGATTAATAGGTATAGTGTACAGCACAGCGATTGCCTCTCGGTACTGAATGCAGAGCCTTTACAGAACACATGTTCTACCATGCAAACTACTGGAAAGGCTCTAAACCATACCAATGAGAAAGGTCTATCGGTTTGTGATTTCAACTCCAATCCACACAGCAGAGTTGCTTCACGTCGCGGAAGGCAGGACGGAAGTCTGGGCTGTAGTTCAGGGCCTGGGGAATGTGGACTGGAGTACGAAAGCTCGACTGAATTCCACGAGGCAAGCCTGCGTGATAACGCACGTAAGCGTTCGAATCCTACATCCGGTGACGTTCGAATTGATTTAATTCGTTTGGTTTGGTTTGGTTTATTGGGGTTTAACGTCCCAAAGCGACTCAGGTTGTGAGGGACGCCGTAGTGGAGGGCTCCGGAAATTTCGACCACCCGGGGTTCTTTAACGTGCACTGGCATCACAGTACACAGGTCTCTGAAATTTCGCCTTCATCGAAATTCAGCCGCCGCGGCCGTGATCGAACCCGCGTCTTTCGGGTCAGCAGCCGAGCGCCGTAACCACTGAGCCACCGCGGCGGGGTTATTTGAATTGATTAGCAGGGCGAATGCAGTTAATGTGCATGCTTATTTTATTACCGCATGAATGAGATGGACAAGTAGAGAGGAGTTCCTTAGTTTTTTCGCGCTATTGGAACACGTCTTTGAGAATTATCGAGGGCGCAAGGTGGTAAAATTCCATCACAAAGAAGACTATTAAGCTCATCCTTATGTATAAAAATCAACTTTTGTCCAAACAGATCACTTGTCCTCATTATGCTGCGTTCTATAAACGGTTAGTGCTTAATTGTGATCCTGCTGTGCCATTAGTTGAGTCTTCCACCAGATGTAGCAAGGGACTTAATGATTTAAAACCCCTCTACAAGAATTCAGATTTTTTTTTTGCAAAATATCAATTTTAAATAACCATGCATTTTCTTTCGGTCCAAGCTGACATTCCGATTGAAAAGTTAGATCTGTGCAATACTGAAACTGCTGATTAGCTCTAACACAGCTTTATTATAAATAGTATTTTTTTGAATATATACGAAACAACAAACCACAGAGCAAGAGAAAGCGTCCATGATAAATGATACCTGTTTAAACAATAGTGAACTCAGAAATTTTGGAAGAAGTAGCACTAAGTAGTACCAGACGGCTCTATTAGGCTCAGATGTTCAACACTGCTTGACACTTTTGTACGCAGTGCCTAACTTAAAGGGACACTGAGGAGAAATTGAAGTTGGCTTGTATCGACAGAATACCAGCTCCTGATTACAAAAACGCCACTCATACTTACAACAAAGCTCTTGTAACGTAGCAAAGAGCAAGAACCAAAATACAGGTATCGCCGCCACAGGCCAAACTCGCAAGTACAAGCGTGATGACGTTATAGGAAGGAAGGAAGGGAAAACTTTATTTACACTAATGGCTTTTCCTGCGGTTTGGGGGCATCTTCAGAGACGTCTTGGTTCTACCCCCAGGAGCCTTCTCTGTCGAAGTCGTCCGCCTCTAATCAGTGGTCGGTTGCCCTCAGTCCAGGGCTCCGCTGGCCACTGCCGCCCGTTGAGCTCGCTGTACCAGACCTTGTTGGTCTTCGCAGCGGTCGCTGGACAGCAGAGTCTCCCACTGCTCCGCACTCGGGTTTTGTATTTTGGGGACCACGTCTATGTTTTGGCAGGCCCATGTGATGTGGTATAGTGTAGGTTTTTCGTCGCACCAGGGACATTTGTTCGTGTATATCGTAGGGTGCATTTTGTTTAGTATATGTAGGTTTGGGAAAGCGCCTGTTTGTAATTGTCTCCAAGTGACAGCTTCCTCTCTGCTGAGAGATTTGTGCGGTGGGGGATATCGCATTCTTCTGCCTCTATAGTTTTGTAGTATGGCCGAGTATTCCCTGGGTGCTGGCGCGAGTTCCGCGGTCTCGTCGGAAGATCGGAAAAAAATGTATCCTCGAGCTATCCTGTCGGCCTCTCGGTTCCCTGCCACCCCCGTGTGCCCCGGTACCCACACAATTTTGTGTCGGATCTTGTCGTTTTGTTCTTCCCGGTTTTTAATTCTGTCACTCGCTGCGAGGAGTATACGGACCGCGTGACGACCTATCCTGCCATTCATGTAATTTCGGCAGGCTGTTTCAGAGTCCGTAAGTATTGTTAGTGACCGCCCGGTTCTATAGCCCTCCGCCATCGCTAGAGCAACGGCTACTTCCTCAGACTGTGCAGCTGTGCAGCCTCGGAGAGACGTTATAGGACAAAATAGTGTTGCTAGAACCAATGGTTCTAGCAACACTAGCAACACTAGAACACGAGAATACACCAATCACAGAGGCGGAGCCAATGCATGCGCAAATCTCCTTGACGTCGCCAGATGGCGCCACGTACCCGGCGGCTACGCGCGAGCCTGCAGTATCGGGGTCAATCAGCGCCTTCTCACCGGCGGTAGGCGGGCTCCCGGTATTCCGCTAACGGTAACAAGGTACACGGTATGCTAAAGGTGTCTATTTGCTAGAACTTCGTTGACGACTTCAAGAACGGGATCCATCGTAACGCTGGCAAAACGCCGATGCAAACGTAAACGAAGCGACGGTAGCGACGGCCGCAATAGCCGATAGATGCCGTCAACGCGCGGCCGGCGGTAGCTTTCTTTTCGGCTGCTGCCAGGCCGCACTGCTGGCTGCCAGAAATCACGGAGTCTGCGTTGCGTCATGTGCACGTCATGTTTCACGTCACTTAATCCTGTGTCGTCATAAGAGAATACCAAGTTTGAATCAGAGCGGCGGGAAAAACTTTTTCAACTTCGAATCCAAATTTCTTCGAAATAAATGCATCTTTCGCTGCCGGCCAAGTGGCAACAAAGCCATGACATGCTGAACTATCGGATTTTGCTTTCAAAAATATTAATAGAGCTCTCTTCACTGTCCCTTTAAGAATTCGACATTGCATACAATATCCATAAAGTAAAGAGGAGAAAGGGCGGCCTCGTATGCTACCCGCAGCTTTTCTTTCTTTAGGAGAAAAGTGCTCGAAACGACCGCCATGGAAGCTTGTTCTCGAAGTAAACGGTGTTATACTGCTACTTTTTTGATTCGTCCCTCATAAACACAGGCACAGATATGTTTCCTCAGACCCGCTAACCTTCTTGTCAGGATTGCATTGGCTGCTGTGTCAAAGTTCTGTGCGCTTCGTTTTTTTTTTAGTTGTAACGTGTAATTTAAGGCTTATTTCCCTTGCGGTATATGAAAATATATTTTCATGCCTACCTCACTCTCTTGAATCACATGTTCCGAGCTTTTTGTCAGGAAGAGGTAGAAAGTAATGCTTGATGAGAAGAAAGCTAGATAGATCAGTCGGCGTGAACATCACCCTGGAATGTTACTTCACACAAAGAAAAGAGGAGGGTAAGAAAAGAGAAATCTAGTTCTTTGTTTTTTTTTCAAAGGCATTTACAGGCGGGCCAACTGCCACGAAAACAAAATAAAATCATGATGATTCATGCTATAAAAGACACCTGTCAAACGGTTAGATTTCGCCTTTAATGGTTGTCATTCTGTTAGAGCAGAGGAGTACAAAGTACGCTTATGCACTCCATCCATGCCTTATTCGCAACTCGAAGCTAGCGTAACTCGTGGGCAAACGATTTCCCTTCAATACCACACTGAGCATTGAATTAAGACGTCTTTTCTATTTATTTGCGGCCGCATGCGTCCCACAAATGAGGACGTAGGAGGGAGAGAGAAAGAGAAGAAAAAGAAGCGGAGCACGGGAGCACTAAAAAGAAGAAGCAGAAGATGGCAACCAGCTCCGAGCAGCTCCGGCCAAAGTTATCTGCAGAGCAGCAGCGGTTTCCGCAGCAAGAAACACTCGCGTCGACAAGGCCGTCCTCCGACGAAGCGCCGACGAAGCAAACCTCCGAAGGACCGATTCACCCTTCGTCTGACAAGGCATCGGCCGACGGATACGTTGAAGAGCTTGCTTCCAAAGCCCCCGAAATTCCCAGGTTAGAGATAAATGTTCCTCAACCGTGAAAGACGAACCGTGGTCGTTCCGACGACAACAACTACACCATATATCGCTTACTTGCCGCGTTGGGTCGATGGCTACGGCGTTCGTCTGCTGAACGTCAGCTCGTGGGATTGAATCCCGGCCGTGCCGGGTACATATCGATGAAGGCGAAAAGTAAAGGCGCGTGTGCTGTGCGTTGTGACCAGACGCTTATAAACCGGTGGTGGTTGAAATTTGCCAGGAGTCCTCTACAAAGGCGTCCTTCATAGTCACGTCAGCTCCAGGACTTTAAGCCCCAAAAATACCACACACCACACACCATACGTGCCACGTCACATTGTCTTATTATAGCGCAACTAGAGCGAGATAAGAGGCAGAAATGAACTGTCAAAGAAGTGCTTTGAACGACCGCAACGAGGGAAGTTCGTAGTGAAACTCCAGTCCTGCCCTCAGTTTGGAGGTTGCGGCAGCAGTCACTGCCTTACTGGCTGGGGGAAGAGGGGGAGGGGGAACAGGGGAGGATCTGTAAAAGTGAGCGCTGTGTGAACCACCACTTCCCCGACGAAGCGCATACAAGAAGGATACTTGCTCCCCCCTTACCTTGGAGCTTCAGGCGATACACAATGCCATTCCTTCCCTTCCACTCGTACCCACTTTCGATATTGTTCACATTTACACCGACTCCCTTGCCGCCCTTAAGCAGCTTAAGGCTGTCCGGCGCACATTCCAAGTTACACAATCCATTCACCAACTTTGCACAAAATACCCCTGTCCTGTGCGTATACATTGGATTCGCGGGCATGCCCAGGATCCGCATAATATTCATGTGGATGCAATGACACACCTTGACACATCCGATATCCCGCCACCTTCCCCTCTTCCCTCAGATCCGTTCCTGTCCCATGTTTCCGAGAAACAGGCCTTGCGTCAGCGAACACGCGCTCTAATTCCTCCGTGTTCGTACCCTCTCCCCCGGAGTGTCCCGCGGGAGGAGGAGGTATCTGTGCGCCGGATTCGGGCAGGAGCGGCTCTGACTCCTTCTGTGCGTCATCGGTGGCGTGACAAACGTTACGAAGTGACTGACATGTGTCCCCATTGTGGTGCTGCGCCCGACCAGTGTGACGAAAAATACTTGCTGTGGACTTGCCCGGCTACAGATTCCGTGAGACGACGCTTCCTAAGAAAGGTTGGCCTGCGATGGGACGTTGCAGACGACTATCGCAAGTGGACTCAAGATAATTGCTTTATCGCGAACTTTTGCCGCTTTTTAAGCGAGGCTTGTTAGCACTCCTTTTTATAACTTTCTTTCCCTTTTTCATTATGCCTAATGGCAAACAGCTCGAATAAAAAAAAAAGAACAACTTGGTTTTCCTAAAAAAAAAAAAATGGCAGCGAAAGGCGAGTCAGACTTTCACTGACACTCTGTGCGCATCTTGTAGTAAGAGTATATATTCCGAAGGTGTGTTTAGAGTGGTATAAAAAGCCTGCTTGCGGATTAAATTCATAAGACTTCATAACGGTGGATGTCCCACGTGCATGGAATTAAATGTGCCAAACTCATTCCCTTCGCAGGCTACCGGAGGGGGAACAAGACGAGCCCGTTGAGCCAGTGAAGGAGGCCGCACCAGTGGCCTTGGAGGAGAAGCAGTACGACGCGGCGAACGTGACGTCACCTGTGCCCAGCGACGCCGGCGACTTGAGCATTGCGGGCGCAGTGCTGATGGACGAAAAGGCAGCGGGAACTGAGAGGCTGGGCAAGGCCTTCTTTCCGGGGGAGCCCCGGCGCAGAAGGCGGAGGGGTTCCACTGAAGAGCTGGACATGGCAGGCATGTCACGGCCCGCCGCGAGTAGGGTACGTGTATGCGTACACTGCACTCGAGTCATTTGGCGGGTAATTATGCGAGGTTAAAATTTTGATACGCTAAGGCCACCTCGATGCAGCTTCCTTTCCAGGGTGGTGACACCGATTGTCTGATCGAGAGACGCCATTTTGAATCACATAGGCTGCGCCGACACCCACAGTAGAGAGAAGAGTGTTAAAATTTATTCGGAATCAACACTTCGATGTGTGGAAGCAGTACTTAATGCTCGCATGTGTCAAAGGTGCCGAAATCCTGAGTTCCGAAGAAATATTTTGACGCAGTTAAATGAGCACGTGATTCAAAATGGAGGAGATGTCCTAAAACCAGCGCTCAAAGTTGAACGCTTGCTGGCGCTGCTTCATTCACCCGCCTTGCAGAGGACATAGTAAAACAATGTGATTACCCTTGGCAGACACGTGTTGAGTATGAGAGAGGAATAAAGTGGTACCGAATGATTTCGAGTTACATATAACACAGCGAAACTTAATATGCATTGTTGAAGGGACCGAGAACTGAATTTTAAACAGCCATTTCTTTCCGGAGCAACGGAAAGCTTGGAGTGCAACGTGCCCAATTCCGCAACTGTTTGTTACAAATGCAGCAGCAGATTTTTGTCGCGAATTTTTCCCATCAGTTGATGCGCCCGTTTTTATGAAAGAGTTACTGCGCTTTTCCTTTACTCAAAACCAATTATTCTCTTAGCGACTAAAAATCAGCGGCACAGAACAAACGAATGAAAAATGACGAAGAAGACGACATCCAACGTACAGCGTGACAGGCTACCGGTTAAACACATGGCACAAAAGGTTCTGGTGATGGCCGAGGTATCTAAGGCAATTGTAAATTTCAGGTGAAAGTAGCCATCGTCATTTTTGGGCTAAGATCAATTCAGACATTGCCCTGGTTCCACAATCCACACCCTGTTCCGGTCTCAGGTGGAAGGCTTCAACGACGAGAAGTTCGACTATCGACAGTCGGCCGCCATGGTGGTGCTCCTGGTGGGCGTCTTGGCGCTGGCCTTCTTGGTGCGTGCCCTTATGCAAGGCCCGAGGTTGGAGACGACCGGCAGCAAAACCGGTCCTGCGGGAGGCGGCTGCGACGAAGGATCCTGCACCCGGAACGGAAACCCACCCGCGGACATCGACGTCCATGATCCCGATCCATGCCAGGATTTCAGGTTAGATATGTGAACGCCACGTGAACGTTACGTTCAGTGTGGCGGTAGAGAAATTCACCTTGGCGCACAAACTTATTCAGTCGCTTATTAGGTAAAAGAAAGCGACCCGTCGCGGTGGTCGCGGAGACTCGGGGAGAATGATGATACAGCACGGGCACTACAGGCTCGTGCATGCAGTACCGCCTTCGTGTCTAAGATTTCAGCAAAAACACTGTTGGTCGTTAGAACAACAGGAATAGTGAACCACTTTCAAAAATTTTGCAGGACCTACATCTGCTCATGGTGGAGACCTCAGAACCATTTTCCTGAACTGGCCCTTTCTGTTCAAAGCGACCTGGTCACCAACTGGATCAACGGTTTCAGCTCCATGCTCGAGAAAGCCGCCAGAGATGACCGATCCGGCGTCGCTATAAAACCGCTGTCGTTCTACCAAAGCTGCATGAACAGAACTGATCGGACCCAGATAGATGCAGAAGCTTTTATTGCGTTTCTTCGAAAACTGGGTCTCACCTGGCCGGAAATACCTTCCAGTGGAGCTAACGCGCTCGGCTCGATACTGGAATTGAACTATAAGCTGGCCTCGCCAATATGGCTGTCGATACGGCTGGTCCCCAACAAAGCCTCCGGTGGAAAACGTCGCAGGATCGTGCTAAAACCCTGCTGCCTGGACCGTTTGAGATTTTTCGTCCTCCATAATCGGCAGGCAACCGACAATAAGCGTTACTACGACTACTGGGCGAGCCACTACGAAGCTCTGATGGGGAAGCAACGATTATCCAGGAATCTGGAACAGATTGACAAGCTCGCCACGGATGAAGCTGACATCGTGGGCAAGCTTGAAAATCTTTCGTACGTGACTCCGACGGCACCGCTCGTGCTGCACCTCTCGGAAATAGGCAGGCACACGAAAAAAGTATCCCCGGAAAACTGGCTCACTCAGATCAACAAACACATTGCTGGGGGACCGGTACCCGCGTTCACGCTTCAAGACGAAGTACTGGTGAGCGACGCGTCGTTGCTGAAGTGCCTCGACAATCTTTTCGACAGTTACAGCCAGGAGCAACTCGTCGACCACTTGTCGTGGCAGTTCGTCCAACTGCACGCGTGGAATGTGGACAGTAGTTTGCTGGAGTTCCGGGGTCCCAACTACTTGCGCACCAGGGAGTCTATGCTTTGTGCCAGGGAAGTGGAGGATGTCTACAGACCGCTGCTCGGCACGCTGTACGTGCAGCAGCACGTCTCTCAGCAGGAGCGCCTTGAGCTGAACGCGAACCTCAGCGACTTAAGGGAAACAGCTGCCAAAATGTATACCTCGTCAACGTGGCTCGACGAAGCCAGCAAAAACACGGCCACCAACAAGCTGCGAGCTATGGACGTAAATATTTGGCCACAGGAAGAATTCTTCGATCTAGAAAAACTCAGAACCACATATGCTGGTTTCCCTGATAGGAATACCACCTCGTGGGTGCAGCTGTGGATCAGCGTGCAGGAAATCCTGCGAAGCCTGGCGGGCACGTTGATTCATGACGTCACAGCGAACATGAGATCCATGTTGTATCCTGGCTTACTTGGCTACGACTATCTGAGTAACCAGGTTGACGTGGCCGTTAGCTCTCTCGGGAGGCCCCTGTACTGCCCGCAAGCGACTCCGGGACTGTTCTACGGAAGCCTGGCGTTTTCATTTGCCAGGGAGATGATGAAGATGCACGATACAGCGGGCCTCCGAGTGAACGAGAATGGAGAGATCGTGCAAGCGGGTCGCTGGTCCTGGCTATCGGACAGCGCCGCGGCTGCCTACAAGTCGAAGGCCGGATGTCTTGGTGCAGAGCCCGTTGACTTGTCCGACATCGCTGCCTTGGAGGTCGTCTACAAGGCGCTGTCAAGGGGTCTGCGTAACACCACCTCACTTCTGGAGATGAGCCGCGATATCGACGAACAGAAAACGTTCTTTATGGCCTTATGTTTTCACAGCTGCGCTGTGAACGAGAGTCGCTCGCCCGCCGTGAACTGCAACGCCCTTCTGCGGCACTCACGCCAGTTTTCTGAAGTGTTTCACTGCAAAACTGGTTCCCCTATGAGCCCATTTAGGAAGTGCTCGTATTTTTAAGTAGGCACTTCTTGCGACGTTAACTCACTCCGTTTTTTTTTGTAGTAGAGGAGGATATTTTTTGAATTTGGTATCGAGATCAACTCGCGGTATAGCTATAAGAATATTACATAGTTTTCTTTAGCGTAAATATCATTATTCTCGTTTTACTGTAATAGGGAAAATTGCGTACACGTTGCTTTTGCGTTCCTTGTTTAAAAGTTTGTTTCAGGTTGTGACTTGAGCCGGAAAATAAACTATCTTTCGAATGACACGGGTGCCTTCTCACGTACTGGAATGTTCTTGTCGCATCGAGATTGCATTTTCTCAGTCGCTTAATTTATTACGCACTTATACGGTTACTAATGCCGTCTTTGGATCCTGAAGACAGCTCCGTTTAACTTTAGATCTTTGTGATAAATAGTTCTATGGGTTTTTTCTAACTCGCATGCCACGGAGGACGCCAAACATCTCTCTCTTACTACTTGCTCGAGAACAGAACTTACGGGGAGGCTAGCGAAGACCTCGTGCAGTACGATGTCAAATCGAATGCCAAACTGCAAGGGGCGCTAGCTGCACTGACAAGTGCGAGTGTGCTGCACCGTCTGAGCTAGTGCAGAAATTGCAGCCAAATCGAGGAGACCTGTTCTTGCAATGTGGTTCTTTAATCGCATGGATAATATGAAACTGCCATAACTAAACCTGGCTATAGTGAACAGTCAACGTTGAATGAAATAACTATAAATGACACCGATCTCGACGAGATTAGACGTTGTGACGACAGAGGACTATAGAACAAAAGTAAAGAGTGCTGAATAGCATCTAAAAATTCATCTCCAGTTTGGCGTTCGTAACAGAAACAAAACAAGCCTGAGTAAAAACGTTATGTATCAAAATGTAGTAATTATTACCGCTAGGGAAATGGCAATAAATTCGACATCAAAATGATATTTCACGGCGAAGGAGCGCTTAAGAAATTAAGTTCTTTAAGCGCCTCTGGTAACACTTATCAAAGAATAATTTACATGCAGGCCTCGCAGATAGCTTCAACGCTAATGTCATTCTGTACTCATTTTGTTGTCGGTCTTCACGATGCTATCTGGGCGGTGTTTCTCTATGTAGATTTCAATTACGAATAAGAACTTCCTCCATGTGGGTTACGCGGACCCCTTAGCGTTGTGCTTTCGTAATTTTTATGAGGGACATGTCGCTGCCAAGCGATCTAATTGAATCACCAGACGACGTGGCTTGCGAGGCAATGCCGCTTCCTTCTTCCTTTAATGTCGCTTAAATGACCGAGCGTTCCGCGTGCGAGAGAAAGGTATTAAAACCGCGTGGCAATAAGTGGTATACTTTATAGTGATTTAATTTATATGTTGTTGGCCGAATGGACTTGCTTGTCTTCCCTTTCTCGCGTGAACCTATGTACAGAAAAGAACAGAACAGTTTCAAAGGAGCTTCAGGGGGGGCAGGTCAGAGGAACTTGAGCTAATTATTTAAATGAGCGTCGCAAATGAGTAGAATTTTTGTTAACAGCCGAAAGTGTAAAGATTTGGAGGATTCTATGAGGAAAATTTCAGAGACATTAAGAACAATCTTCTGAAACGAACATTTGAACCAGCTAATTACTGAGTACAGTAAGGTCACATGTGTACTGATATCACGGCTTGCAGTTGAGCAGGGCGGAACTCTTACTTTCTGCACTTAAAGGGACCGCCAAAACCTAACTTTAGCCGCGCCTCCGTGGAAGGACTAATAACCTGAAAGAAGTGAAAGAGGATAAAGAAGAGTGAAAGAAATGCAGAGAAGATGGCTGAACTATGTGAAACTCATAAATGCTAGAGATGACGACATTGAGCTTGGAAATCCGAGCAACTGAAACGAAAACACCTCTGTGAAGGAGAAGTTTTTGATAAAATTTCTAAACCGTGTTGACTTTTTCAAGATATTAGGAGAAAGAAAGTAGACAAACAAGAAATAGTGCCAGAGGCGGAACCACACCGCTGAAATGACACACACGTGGCACAGAGCTTTTCCGTGCTGATGTTTGGGGTGATCCGCTTTTGCCCCGGCTTTTCTCTCTGTAGCAACTCGAAGGAACTTACAAAACAGCCTGTGAACTTGAATACGCAATGTTTGATCCTGTTTCTTACTGGAACTGCTTCGCTGTCCTTACTTTTCACGCAACGTGTACATCAATATATCATCACATATTGATACAGCTTAGAAGTGGACGAAGAAGAAGGGCTCCACCATCTCGCTTGTGACGAGGAAGAAGAAGTGTTTTTCGCCTGCTGAAACGTGGAATATTTAGCCCCGTTCTCTATTTCAGTCACCGATCTCACAGCATTTCTTTAGCCTATTTCAATTACACATCTGAGATCCTTTCATTTATTTCCTAATTGCTATTATTATCATGATTATTTTATTTTTCCCCACCATTATTTTCTTGTTTAACATTTTGTACACCTATCAGTTGCCGCCTGTGTCTTGGCCAATCCCCCGCAGTGGGTATGCGCCATTATCTAGAGGACAACAACAACAACAACAGCTTGCTGGTGACCGCTCGGCAGACTGGAACAGTTCTTGTGTATCTAACGGTGTGCCGTGTAATATTCGTGACAAATCTGGTGGAGGTGCGGGGTACGCTCCCAGACCCGCGTAGGCTACCGACCAATACGGATCTCACCCCAGTTCACCAGCGCCGCGGCCGCCGCCTCCGTGGAGCGTCCCCTGAATTTGGACTCCTTCCGGCTGCAACCAGGGCGACGCAACCCCGGCCTTCGGAGGCATCAGCTGCCATGGCAACTGAGACCACGCTCCCGGCGCACATCTTTTGTCATCAGCCACGAACACCCCCGTCGTTTCATGGCGACGTGTTCGAGGACGCCGAGGATTGGCTCGAGATCTTCGAACGGGTTGCCCGTTACAACGGCTGGAGTGACAACCGTAAGCTCCACAATGTCTATTTTGCACTTGAAGAGTCGGCTCGGACATGGTTCGAAAACCATGAAGCTTCGTTTACGTCCTGGGAAGCTTTCTGCCGCAATCTTAAAGCCACTTTCCCGAATGCAGACCGTCGAGAGCGAGCAGAAGTTGCGTTACACTCGCGCAACCAGCGCCACAACGAGAGTGTACGCATGTACTGCGAGGACATGACTCGCCTTTTTAAGCGCGCGGATCCCAACATGACAGAAGACAAGAAGCTTCGCCACCTCATGCGGGGTGTCAAGCAAGAGCTCTTCGCAGGACTCGTGCGCAGCCCACCAAGCACTGTGGCAGAGTTCCTCACCGAGGCGGCAACTATGGAGAAGACGCTGGAACAGCGAGCCCGCCAGTACAATCGCGACGTCAACACCTTCGGGCCTGATCCCATCTCCATGCCTCCCGGAATCGACGCGGCCTTTCTACGCGAGCTGGTCCGATCTGTCGTCAGAGAGGAACTGCAGGCCTTCCGTACGCCGTCCGAGACGCCATCTTTCACGCCACTGAGCGAAGTCATCCGGGACGAGGTGCGCCTGGCAGCACAACAGCACCAGATTTCCGAGGTTCCTCGCCAGCCTGATGCAAGGCCCACGTATGCGTCCGTACTGCGCCAGGCCCCTGGGTACGACGTCACTGCCGCGACTCCAGCAGTGCTCTCGTCGAGCTCCCCTCGTGGTGACGCTCCGCCAGCCTATCAGCGACCGCGAAAGAGTGAAGTGTGGCGTGCCCCGGATCGTCGGCCCCTCTGCTATCACTGTGGCGAGGCGGGTCACCTCTACAGGGCGTGCCCATACCGCCGCGTGGGCCTGCGTGGTTTCGCGCCGGACGACCCGTGCCCTCAGAACGGAGAACGACCGCAGGAGATAGCATTCCATCTGTCGTCGCGCCAGAACCACATCACGTCAGGCCACCAGGAGGCTCGATCACCGTCGCCGAGACGCTACCGTTCTCCAAGCCCCCGTCAAGCCGCAGGCTACTCCGGACGCCGTTCTCCCAGTCCACGCCGGGAAAACTGATTCCAGCGGCCTCTGGAGGCAAGGCAGCTGATGCCGGGACTTGTGAAGATCCTCCTGCGCCACTACCACGCGACGATGTTTCTCCGGGAGCGAGTAGCGACAGCATCCGACGCGCTACCTCCGATTTGTGCGTCAAAATTGACGGAATCGACGTGACCGCTTTGCTGGATACTGGTGCCGACTATTCTGTCATGTGCCTGGACCTTGCCTTACAGCTGAAGAAAGTATTGACGGGGTGGTCGGGGCCTAGCATTCGCACTGCTAGGGGTCACCTGATTATCCCCGCCGGCAGGTGCACAGCTCGTGTCGATATCCGTGGTTTTGTGTACGTCGGCGAATTTGTAGTCCTCCGTGAGTGTTCGAGGGACTTGATCCTCGGTCTCGACTTTCTCCACACGAACGGTGCTGTCATTGACCTGCACGAAGCACGGGTCACGGTCTCGACTAAACGGGCCGTGGCGCGCACTGACACAGACGACTCACGCTTCACTGCTCTGCGACTTGTTGACGACGACGTAATGGTGCCACCCCGGCCCAGTGTGCTAGTTCTCGTAAGGAACGATTTATTCCACGACTACGAAGGTGTCGCTGATAGCCACGTACCCCTGCTGCTCGAGAAGGGAGTAGCCGTCGCTCGCGGGCTCGTCCAACTACAAGACGGTTGTGCCAGTGTGCTCCTTACAAATTTTGCCAACGAGTTGCAGCACCTCGCCAAGGGCACGGCTGTCGCCTTCCTGCATGACTTCGCCGTGGTGCCTCAAGTGTGCGCCCTGGAGACAAGCCCTCAAGACCAGGCTCCACCATGTCCTGTCCTTCCGTCCGTCAGAATCAATCCGGATTTGGCGCCTGAGCAGAAGGCTCTCCTCTCGGCGCTTATAACCGACTTCGCGGACTGTTTTGCCACAAGCTCCAGGGTCGGTCGTACGCCTGTCGCAAAGCATCGCATCATCACCGACGAGACTACACCACCCGTATGCCAGCGCCCATACCGCGTTTCTTCGACGGAACGCGAAGCCATTAAAAGGCAAGTGGACGAAATGCTCGCCGACGATGTCATTCAACCGTCGACAAGCCCATGGGCATCACCGGTGGTCCGCGTGAAAAAGAAAGACAACACCTTGAGATTTTGTGTTGATTACCGCAAACTGAACAACGTGACCAAAGAGGACGTTTACCCGCTCCCCAGGATTGATGATGCACTCGACAGACTACGTGATGCCAGGTTCTTTTCCTCTTTAGATCTCAAAAGCGGTTACTAGCAGATAGAGGTGGACGAGCGAGACCGCGAGAAAACTGCTTTTGTGACGCCTGATGGTCTATACGAATTTAAGGTGTTCCCGTTTGGACTGTGCTCAGCTCCGGCCACTTTTCAGCGCATGATGGACACTGTCTTATCTGGGCTCAAGTGGCAGACGTGCCTCGTATACCTGGACGATGTCGTCATTTTCTCGCCCACCTTCGAGCAACACTTGGAGCGGCTGCGCACAGTGCTCCGGGCGCTCCAATGTGCGCAACTTATGATCAAGCCTGAGAAATGCTATTTCGGTTTTGAGGAGCTTCGTTTCCTCGGCCATGTTGTCAGCGCGCGCGGTGTTCTCCCAGATCCCGACAAGACCGCTGCTGTCTCCAGTTTCCCGCGTCCCACTGACAAAAAGACTCTTCGACGTTTTTTGGGACTGTGCTCTTACTATCGACGATTCGTCCAAGATTTTTCCAAAATAGCTGAACCCTTAACAGCGCTGACCAGAGACGACACACCCTTCTTGTGGGGAAGCGACCAAGAGGATGCTTTCGTGGAGCTCCGACAATGCCTGCAACGTTCACCGATACTTGCCCATTTCGATGACGCCGCAGCAACCGACATACACACTGATGCTAGCAACGTAGGCCTTGGGGCGGTCCTGGTACAGTGGCAGGATGGCGCCGAACGAGTCATCGCTTACGCAAGCCGTACACTTTCGCGCTCGGAATGCAACTATTCAACGACTGAGAAAGAATGTCTTGCGGTAGTCTGGGCCATCAGTAAGTTGCGCCCATACCTTTACGGAAGACCCTTTCGCGTTGTCAGCGATCACCACTCGTTATGCTGGCTGGCCAGCCTAAAAGATCCATCTGGGCGGTTGGCGAGGTGGAGCCTCCGTTTGCAGGAGTACGACGTAACGGTCGTGTACAAGTCGGGGCGGAAGCACCAAGATGCGGATTGTTTATCACGCGCGCCAGTGGACCTGGCTTCCCCGGAAATCACTGAAGACTTCTCTTTCCTTGGTGCTGTTAGCGCAACCGATATGGCGCAGCTTCAAAGGGAGGACCCAGAGTTAGCGCCGCTCATCGCGTACCTGGAAGGCTGCGATGGTCCCCGCGTTCCTCGTGTTTTTTTTTCGTGGGCTCAAATATTTCACTCTGCAGAACGGCGTCCTCTACAAGCGCAACTTTGAGAGCAACACCGCAACATTTCTGCTCGTAGTCCCGTCCCAGTTGCGACCTGATATCTTGAGCGCTTGCCACGACGAACCATCTGCCGGCCACCTGGGGGTCAGTCGTACCTTAGCGAGGATTCGGCAGATGTACTACTGGCCCAGATTACTTCCATCAATGCGGACATACGTCAAAACCTGTCGCGTCTGCCAGCGCCGTAAGTCTCCTCCCTTAAAACCCGCAGGATTTCTTCATTCCATAGCGCCTCCGAAGACGCCTTTCCAACAAGTGGGAATGGACCTACTCGGCCCTTTCCCGAAGTCATCCACTGGAAAACGTTGGATTGCTGTCGCGACGGATTATTTGACGCGGTACGCTGAGACAACGGCGCTTGCAAACGGAACTGCTGTCGAAGTAGCTACGTTTTTTGTACACAACATCGTGCTGCGTCATGGGGCTCCGGCGGTTATGATTACTGCCCGTGGAGCTGCTTTCACGGCCCGCTTGACTCAGGCAGTCCTAGATCTGACCCACACCAGCCATAGGCGTACAACAGCGTACCACCCACAGACAAATGGTCTGGTGGAGCGCCTTAACAGAACCCTGGCCGACATGCTCTCCATGTATGTGGATGTGGAGCATAAAACGTGGGACCAAATTCTCCCATACGTAACGTTCGCTTACAATACGGCCCTGCAGGAGACAACGCGGCTCACGCCCTTCCAGCTTGTCTTCGGTCGTCCAGTTGTTACTTCTTTGGATGCCATGTTGCCCGTCGACCCTCAGTGTGACCTAGAGCCAGATCTTGACGTCGCCACTTTCGTTCAGCGGGCTGAAGAAGCACGTCAACTGGCCAGGCAGCGAATACACCGTCAACAGCACGTCGACGCTGACCGCTACAATCTCGGACGGCGATTTGTTACGTACGAACCAGGCGACCATGTGTGGGTTTGGACACCAGTTCGTCGCCGGGGGTTGTCCGAAAAATTACTGCGCCGATACTTCGGACCTTACCGAGTTCTTCGCCGCATTAGCGACGTGACGTACGAAGTTTCACCGACAACCCCAGGCCGCCCATCGCGCAGACCACCGCATCCGGATGTTGTGCACGTCGTTCGTATGAAGCCGTACTACGACCGTCCTGCTGATTGTACTTTGAGTGCCACCGGTTCTGTGTCGTGATAGCTGTGTTTAACTTCCCGTGTCCAACCCATTTTCCCCTCTATGAAAGCGGCCCGCATCGAGGCGATGCTGCAGAGGAGGGAGCAATGATACAGCTTAGAAGTGGACGAAGAAGAAGGGCTCCGCCATCTCGCCTGTGACGAGGAAGAAGAAGTGTTTTTCGCCTGCTTGCTGGTGACCGCTCGGCAGACTGGAACAGTTCTTGTGTATCTAACGGTGTGCCGTGTAATATTCGTGACAATATCATGCATAATAAATTTCTTTTAAAGGTGCTACTTAGTTGTTGCCGGCCGGCTGCTTGTGCTGTCCAATGAGTTTCAGTGTCTGGCATATGCGTCAAATGCCACAAGAAGAAAGAAGATGGCCAGCTCAAATCACGTTCTGTCTCATGCCAGCACAGAAGAAGAAGACGGTTAAGGCGTTCAGGTCGCCGTTCCATCGCCTCCAAAGACTAGCCAGCGAGCGTGACGGCGTCCTCTACGACAGCATGGGACGTTCAAGTAAGCGTTAACAGTTTCTAGAATTCATCATCGCTTATCGAACCGTAAACGCCTACTGTTGGTTGTGTGGGCGTACGTTGCGATAAGATGTACTCAGCCTGCTATCGTAGGACTATTCAGAGCGTCAGAATAACACGTAGCTCATCGATATGTTTTGAGTGCCCTGCTGCAGAGATTTTCGCGAAAACTTCGATTATGTTTTAACTTAAGCAAGTGTTAAAAATATTGGATAGGAAATTAGTTTCGGACATTACCAGCGAGTTTTATATGTGCGTGTCAGAGCGTAACGTCGGTCCCAATACAGTTCTTAGTTGACAGGCATCTGCTTTTTTTCTGGGCACAGACAAACTTAGCCAGCAGTAGTCGCAGATGGTTTGTGACCTTGATATGCCGTTTTGTGACTACTGACATGCACAGGATAAGCGGCTCTTGCCTGCCTAAATATTTAATTGGTCTCTGGCGTATTTTATAACTGGAACCAAATGAGTTGAAAATTTTTAAATGCATTATAGGTTAAATATGCATTGAGAAATGTGTGGTGACGGCACAAGGCAGGTGGAGCAGAGAGAGATGAGGCTCCCTGGCTGAAATCGTGACAAAAGAGAGGTTACTAGAACGACATAAGTGCATCAATTGGTTACAGTCACGTGACAAGCACAAAGTAGACAAATGCATTCTCAAGAAGACATAGACCAACAAGTCTAAGACTATCTAAGTATATATAAACTTAAACTGACACGCAACAAAATGCGCGCACAATCTTGCGCGTTTAAATACTGGGAAAGTGATTTTTCTAGTGAAAAAAGGAGGAACAATAATAGATTTGTCCCAATTAGCTTTCAAAGTGAAGCCCATCCCGTGCAATCTGCAATGCTTGCTTATAGCTGTCGTGTCGCCGCTGAAGGCAGAAACCTGTTGTTTGTGGTGGACACAGGACTCATTTTTAACCAGCTAACACAATTCAGCCTTAAGCACAGCACCTCAGACATAAATCCATATTGTCACAGGACTGTCTTCACAACATCACACGAACTCAATGTATTGGCGTCCCTTATGGCTCATGTGTCGCTTCGGAACGTTAAAGCCCCCAATTTTCAATTTGCATTTACAATAGTGGCGTATTAACGCGACCGCGTTAAGTCTCCCGTTCTGCGGAAAATCCAGCGGCGGTCTCATGGTCGTCTTCATAATTATGGTTACATCCTAAAGCAAAGTGATTTGCCATTAATAAAGCTTGTGCAGAAAGGCGAAGTGGTAGCTCACGGGCCTAAGTTCCAGTTTACTTCCTAGGACACTGTCATGGTATTGTAAGTAGGCGATACTTATTAATGCCGAAATGGGTCACCGACGTGCCCTGAGGAGGGCACGGGAAAAGGCGCCCCATAAACTTACAGTACACGTTGCTGGCGGGAGTAAGACTGGCTCCTCTCTCTAAAAAGCGGTGAGCGGGTTATTTTTCTTCCTCTCTCCCTTTTTTTACCCCGTTTCTTCCCCGTGCAGCTATGCGCCGCTGAGAAGGCGTTCGCGGTGTCCGTCGCGTCCGCTGCTTTGGAGAATCGTCATAGGCATTTTAAACAAGCCTGCGTTGCACTTAAAGCTTGGGAACGTTTCGTGTCTTTTTGCAGGTGCGGCTACGCCTCGGAAGCCAGCTTCTCCAGCGTGCCCTGCCTTGGTGACCACCTGGTTGGTATGCGCATGCGTACCGGGGCCTGCTCTCGGCAGCGACCTATACCACAGGGTTGCCCTCCATCATCTTATGGGGGACATCATACCGGTGGCAGGATGTGAGTGGTCTACGCTTTGATACGCTCTAGAATGGTCAATGCATGGGCTGTGTCATTGCAATGATATCCTCATTTAGCCGCTGGATTCGGAAATGAGTCATCTACTCTTCACTTGTACTAAGCGCCTAAAGATAAAGCTTGAATTATTTGAAAGCTCTGTACACCGTTACGAGAGGTGACACTGGCAGCGCGCAGCTGTGATGCATAAAGCCACGATGCTTGGGTAGCCGGCAAAAGATAATAATGCGAGAGCATTAGAACTCTCATTTGAAGAAAATGCGTCGTCGGAAGCCAAATTCGCTGATTGGCTGAATCGAAGTGATGTCACCAGACTGGATCATTCCCATTGGCAGGAGGAAGGAAGTGACGCCACTTCCTTCCTCCTGCCAATGGGAAATTCGCTGATTGGCTGGATGGAAGTGATGTCACCAGACTGAATCATTTCCATCGGCAGGAGGAAAGAAGTGACGTCACTTCCTTCTTTCTGCTAATGGGAAATTCGCAGATTGGCTGGATGGAAGTGACGTATCGAGACGGGATAATTCCCTTTGGCAGAAGGAAGGAAGTGACGTCACTTCCGGTAAAGGCATCGACAGCTGCTGATGCTATTGCATTGGCAACACGTAATGGAATTGGATGTCCCTGTGAACCTTTGCTGATACTGTGGGCACTGTTCGCAGGGCGCGAGTACTGCGACGGCGGTAGATGGGCCCACAAGTCACCGTACTGCGGAAACGTGACCAATGTGGACCCCAATTTTTCAGAAAGTAAGTAAACACTTCTGTCATGATTTGTTGTTCTTGTAGCGTATCCGAGGCGTACATAACCCCCCTGATGATACATGACTCTAAAAATCCTGTGGCATCACCGTTCCAGTACGTGCGATTGGTGAGAAGAGTGCTGATTCTCCAATTCGTAATTATTTCCTGCGAGAAAAAGAAAAGCAAACCAGAAAATTAACGGTCATTTTTATTTCTTTACTGAGATTAAGTACAAATCCAGTAAACCTTCACAGCCAACATAATTGCTGAATCGTTCCAGAAAAAAGGTTTTATCATGAATCAACTCATATTAAGTAATGAAAAAAAATATGCGTAGAGCTATGTTCTAAGCACATCATGAACTCCATGCAACTGCTTAGAGGTCGAATCAGTAATAAATATACACTTCATCAGTGTGCCGGCAAAGATTACTTTTCAAGCATCAAAGAGAATGAAGTTTTTTTTTAGTAGATTTTTCTAAACGATTGATCTTCTCCGTGTATCTTCTAAACTCTATGCAGGAGCAGAATATCTTTTGCTGTTGAGCCGGAACTAAATGTTATCTTTCCTATTACATTCACCTGCACATAGAAGGCGTACTTCCAAAGCAGCTCATTGAGAGATAAGTTCAGATTTAGAATGCCTATATGGCGAAAAAATTTCATACGGAAGCGCTACACATATTTAAGAGCCGCTGACGTAACTACAGCGCATGCTTGCGCATAACGGGTGCGTGATTAATCCCTAAGCAGCACATGTAATCGGCCCAATATTGAAAATGGATGGTTTCACTCTGGGCCTTTGTTGGGCCGACCTTTCCCGATACGTTTCCAATATTATGCCGATTAGTTGTGCTGCATGGATTACGCTTTAAGGTGGCAACCGAATGAGCGGAGCGAGTAGGAGTGCGCGTGGCGGCAAAAAAAAAAAAAGAAAAGCAATTCCGCGTTGTTCCCCGCAGACCAGGATGCGTGGCCGCACTTCGAGAAGGCGTGCGGGAACCCCGGCCAGTCGCCCGTCAACATCAACTTCCTGCAGACGAGCTTCAAGAGCTTCGCCCCCATCTCGTTCCTCGGCTACAACGTGCCCTTCCGCTTCAAGGTCGAGAACGGGGGACACGCGCGTAAGGAGTTGAGCCCCTGCACTC
This sequence comes from Amblyomma mixtum, assembly GCF_055824585.1. Lineage (NCBI taxonomy): Eukaryota > Metazoa > Arthropoda > Arachnida > Ixodida > Ixodidae > Amblyomma > Amblyomma mixtum. The sequence goes on from NC_143013.1 coordinate 287,396,017, forward strand.
GTGAACTTATGGAACGTGCGTGTGTCCCTTAATATATTCGTTGCAACGAAATGGAGAGATTTACATTGCCAGTGAAACATTGCTGCCAATAAATAAATGCGATCACCATCAAAGAAACGTGGATCTGATGAATATTGAAAATGAAAAAAACTTTGAGATCACGGCGGCGACCAGCACTGGAGCAATGCGAAAGCAAAACGTCCATGTACTATATCGACGTCCGTGGCTGTTCTGACGTCCACGTACTATATCCACGTCCATGGCTGTTTTGACGTCGAGGTGTATTTTTTCGCCTTTCTGCGCGCTTAATCAGCTATCAGCACCTCATCAACCGAATATTTTCCATGCAACATTTTATCACGCGCTATCTGTCACAATCACACTTGCACACTTTTATCTTAAGAGAACGACGTAATCGTGCGGACGAAATTTGCGGACGTGTTTTGCTGACGCGACGGAGCCATATAATGCTTTCCATTAAAAAAAAATGGAATTATATACAAGATGCACAACATCCACACTAATTCTTCTGTGTACAGCTTTGTCAAAAATAGGGAGTCCGAGCGGTTCTCTTGTTAACTGCATTGTGGCGTCCTTGTATAGTCCGTGGAGGTCCCCACATTCGGAGGGATAAGCACGAGAGTTGGTCTAATTTGAAAGCATTTGAAATACCTGAGATGCAGAACGAACCATACAGCACGGCCCGGACTCAAACCCCATGCGCTCTGAACTTTTTGGCGAACGCTGTACGCTACGAAGAACTCAAGAAAATATACAGTGCACATGCAGTATGTGAACAGTCCGTGACCTTGCTCCAGTCAATGAATATTACAGATGTCAGATACGCAGGAAGTCTTTAAGAGCAAGTTAGATAGCGGAATAACCATCGTAAGGCCCAGTTTCCCCGAAATTGAGCCAGGTTTTTGTATAAAACACTTTACAGATTTATTTTATACATACACTAAGCACTGACCTCGCATAATGCCCATTCTCTGAAAGCACGGGGCATCTGAATGAGGGCGCTTACGTCGTGAAAGAAATTCGGCATTTTGCAAATGCCGTAGGTTCCTGGATCTAAAATAGTGGGCTGGCATTTTTTAAGCGCAAAATGACCGACAAGAAAGTTGCAGAATACATAACGAGAAGCTCCACCCGATTACGGAGGAACGGCTTTAAATTACAACGTCTTGGAAACGTCATCCGCTCATTGTGTATTACTTTTCTCGCAATGGAAGCAGAACAAGCAGCGTAGAATAGATTAGGTTCTCAACAAATGTGCCAATGAAGATAGTGGTGTACGAAAAAAAGAGGAGTACTTCTCATAACCTTGTGTGGATTAAAACTTTGTGTGGAATGCGGCACCTCGGCATTCAGGGTTACCTCCCCAGTCGACCAGCAGGCACTCAAATCTGGAGCCATGGGCCCCAATACTGGGCTTTGTTGGCATTCATAGCCGACACAGGCTTGCGCATGTACCTACAACCATCTTATGCCAAAGGGCATATTTTCGCAATAAATAAACAAATAAAAAAAACTTACACTACTATCAACACAAAGTTCACAGTCTCTATATAACTGTGCAAAGCTCAACCACGAAAAGATAACTACACTCGAAACACAAAGGAGGGAAAAGGGAGCAAGTTGTCTTTTAGCATATTCCCTTTTATAAAAGGGTGTGCGCTAGAGGACAGTTTACTTCCTCTTTACTCTCATAGAGCCCTCTTCGTGTTTGGAGCGTAGCTCGCCGGTGCACTACCAACCGCATAGCCTAACACGCGGTGGCAATGCAGTAGTTATGACTAGTGCGCAGCTGTCGCTTGCTGCGTTGTGACACAGTGTACATCACGCCCGAGGACGCTCACCTCGAGTCGTACGGAGGCCCGCTGCCGGCGCGCTACAAGCTGTCCAAGGGAGTCTTCCGCTTCGGAAACGAGACCAGCGAGAAGGGATCGGAGCACACACTGGACGGGCGCGACTTCGCTGCCGAGGTGACACTATGCGCAGCGCAATTATTAACGCGTCAAAACACCAAGATGAATTTGGCACAGTTGGTCGCACAACTAGTGGTAGAAATACGACTGACAACGACAGTCGGATATAAGTTAGGCTAACATGCTTTTTCCGGCACTACCTTGGGAAAATCCGCCAGAAAATTACTGCAGTCAAGTATTGTTAAGAAAAAAACTTTTATTGCATTTTTCCAGTCAGACCTGCAACTTAAAGCATGCCAAAAGCTACGTGTATGCCATGTAAACGGATTAATTTCCGGATAAGTGTTTGAAAAAACACACTCACTGACGAACTGTATGGCATCACCGAGGTTCAGCTGAGAATAGTAAGAACGCGTTATAATGGCCAATTGGTGTTCTTATGCAGAAGCTAGGGCCCCTCGTATTTCCTGCTTCACCGGATTCTTGTGCCACGAGCTGATTTCTCGAAGATGGAGTGAAGCCCTGATTTTTGCCCGAAAGTGCGCCTTCAACCAAATGCAGTTCCGCAATGCAAAAAAGTGAGGGAAACGCATGGTCAATGGCGGATGTCTTGTACGAACCGTAATGCACTGTTTGTAGTTATTTTGTTGATTTTCTTCCTCTTTTAGTGCTTGTTATTCTTGGTCTGACCTATTTTGGGAATAGGTTCGGATAGTTTGTTTCAAGAGATAGAAGCCAAAAGACTGCGAGTGGCCTGAAGTCTCAGTGGCATCATTTCATTATGTGCTACCGACGCTAACGAAGCCCTGTTTTAAGGCAGATGTGTGTTTAAAATGACCACTGCTGTATCGAATAAATGTTTATGCAGTGTACATCGCCAGACAGGGCGAGCTGAAACGGCAAGTGCTGGACTTGGGAATAGTATATGTTCTTAACGACATAATTATAATGAGAAATAAAGTAATGTTTCATTTCTCAAAAGTAGTTCCTTCGTGCACTCTTCCATTTCTGGATGGTTCACAAAAATATTGAGCAAATAAACTGATGTCCTGCACAAAAATGAACGCTAATAGTTATCTTTGCTTGAAAAAATAAGTCGAAAAACCTGGAGTATGGAACTTTTTTTTTAATAACCCGGCTTAAAAAAAATTGAACTGAAATTTTTTCATGTATCTTTTAACCCCCCGAATTCCAAAAAGAAAAAAATCTCATAACAAAGGGCCCTAGTTGTAACTCGTTGTGGTGCGCTCCACAATGCTCTCGAATTCGTGAGCTGTTTGAAGAGTTCTCCTACCCCTTTGCCGTGTACTAGAGAGATGCCCTTTTTTCTCCATTTCCCCGGCGTTGCTTGAAAACGTTAAGTCGAATGTTCTTTTCCGCCTTCCTTGCGCAGCTCCAGCTACTTATGTCCTGCGAGAAGCCGACGCCCACTGACTGCCTCCGACGCGACAAAGGCTTGGCTATGTTTGTCATTCTCTTCGAGGTAGGCCGGCCTGGTTTCTAATTTCGTTCATTTCTTTTTATTTTAATACCTTAAATATCCGGCGAGGGATATTACATAGGGGGTGGGTACACACAGCATCGAAAACAAGTATTTAACGGAGTTAAAGATGACTGGTGACATTTTCGGCACAGTTTATGAGCACGTGATGGCTTCGATGTTGGGTAGGTCGCTCCAGTCTGCAGCAGCCCCCCCCCCCCCCCCCCCCCCAGAAAAAAAAATGAAGCGGCAAAAGTAACAGCATGGGAAAGTGGTCAGGAAATGTGCAAATGATAACGACTGCGGTGAGATATGCGGACTGGCGGGACAAGGTAAGAGTAGAGTTTGTGTTCCGATAAGCAAATAGCTAACTCACTGCCACGTGTCGGTGTTAGGGCGCCGCCCCTTTCTTTCTCTCTGGATCTTGATATAAGGGCATTGCGGTCTGTTTGTGCGGGCAGTCGTTGACCAGCGGAACGCGTGGTCTGACGTCCGGATGACAATAAGCAACCCGTGTTCTGGTTACTATTCGTCTGCGGTGTCATATTCGACTTCCAAAACACAAAAGTAAAGCGGGCAGCTAAGTGGACAATGGAGAAGTTAATGAGATAAGCAAAGACAGGCAATACAGCGACGAACTAAGAGGGGTAATAAGCCGGATTAGGCTTTCAATGCTGACACACTGATATGGTAAAAACCGAGAGAATGGATGAATATGACCACTCTGTTTTGAACTGATTCAACCGATTCACTTGTATTTCCAGCCGTCGTGGCATTGTAACCCAAGACGTGCACTGCGGTCTCGACCTATCGGCTTCTTGATTTAATTCACACTAATGAAAACAACTTCTACACTGAATTTCTCGGCGATACTTGACAGTGTGAAGCCACAAGCCGGAAGAGCAAGGTCATGGAGGACGCAGGCGATGGGTTCACTGGGTATATAAAAAGGTGAAGTTGTAGCGGCCAGGCGAAGTGTTTCCGCCCTTAATCGGGACCGTGCATTTTCCTTCCCTATGTATATGTCTGTTTCAGCGGGACTGCAGCGACCTACAAACTCGGACAGTGACCGTTATATGCGCGACAGTGGTTAGTTTACCGATCGTGTGATGCGGTGCAGAAACTGGGCGAACGACACTGTACGAGAGCAGTGTTTCTGGTGCGATAAGGAGTCAACTACTACTTCGTGACTATAATAACTATAATACTTCGTGAATAATTTTGAGAGATGAAGCTTTTGGACGGCCTTGGCAAAACTGTTTTAATTCACCAGCACTCGATGTGAGGACTTCACAAATTTGGCCGCAACTTCGTTTCGCCATCGCACATGTCCGCCAATATCGGGAGCGTGTCGGCATCGCCACCTGCAAAAACAAACAAACAAAAAACATGCCATTAGTACAAAAATACTAATTTAATTTCCGCAGCATGGCACGAATGAACGCGGCGACAAGGACTTTTACCCAACTGCAAAGTGAGCAAAAATGCAGCCACAGCAACGTAAGAAAAAACACCGTATGCACGGAACGGTAAACTCTGCCATGAATTTTAATAAATTATTCGACTGAAATTACATCGAATGCACTGTAAAAAGTCCACTATGCATAACCGTGCCAGAGATACAACAAATGCCCCATACCAGGGGCCTTTGAGGTATCAAATAAAAAAAAAATGGCTGAGGCTTAGCTAAGGTTAAGCCTAGTCAGATGCGAAGCATATTGATGGCTAGGCTTGGTCGTCGCTCAAATCAGCCCTGCTTCTAGGCGGAAAGGAAATGACGCAGTAATTCTCTGTCATCTCGGTGGACACCCGAACCACACCGTAAAGGAAGGGACGAACGCCACCACCCGTTCGGCGCGATGCCTTGCCCTTTGAACGCAACGCTTTTTGAGGAAAGGAAATGGCGCAGTAGTTCTCTGTCATCTCGGTGGACACCCGAACCGCACCGTACAGGAAGAGAGGAACGCCACCACCCGTTCGGCGCGAGCTTTATACCGCTGCTGTAGCGTCACGTGGAGCCTCCACTGCCGCGGCCGACCGCGCGAGCCGGCAGCCCATCTCTCCTCTGCTGTGACGTCATGTTGTCACGTGGCCAGCCGCCGCGCCTCTGATGTGGAGCCTCCACCGCCGCAGCCGACCGCGCGAGCCGGCAGCCCATCTCTCCTCTGCGGTGACGTCATGTTGTCACGTGGTGTCACGTGGTCATGGTAGCTCCACCGCCGCGCTCGACGAGCTGTAGTGTAGCTCTAGTAATATGCTTCGCATAAAAATGCAACGATTTCAGCAGTGCCCCTACCCGAATGAGATTGGAATTCTCAATACAGGTGCGGCAATTCGGCCTGTCGGTAAGCGGTAATAGCGTTTCATTAGCGTACAAGCTATCACAGCGTGTAATTACACATTTTTCGGTATTTGTGTACCAGTGAGCACTAGCGGGAACGGAGTAAGGGAGAATGCGAATTGCTTTCAGTGAACTGACTTGTATCGCTCGTAGTACGAACAGCCCTACGCAAGCGGCAGGAGGGACCGAATTTCAACTCCGTAGCGCGTTTCATCGCAAACAAGCATTGTAATGATCAGACGTAGATTCGTTTCGGTGCTGTTTCCAAAGTGTTCAAGTTGTGAACGGCGTACTCTGTCGCAAGCTCTGCATCTAAATTGTCACACCCGCCATGGCCAAGCAGGCAGCTAGAGCGCAGATGAGAAACTGTGCTCCACGGAAAACTAGATATTCGATTGCTCTTCGCGATATGCATGTTCCAACACATTTTGCTTTCATTTTTATAACATTGTTGGTCAAATGTTTAGGGGAATCCCCCGAGGTGGTGTAGATTTGTAATAAGGGAGTAATTACTCATTGACATCCACCCAAGCGCAGCCATTCGGCTACAAAGGAAAGCTTTCCTTTCCTTTCCTTTCCTTTCCTTTGCAGCCGTATGGCTGCGCTTGGGTGGGTGTCAATGAGCAATTACTCCCTTATTATTTTTCTAACATGCAGTACCATGGTGGTGGTGAAGAGCATTTATTTAGTAACTTACAGAGAGGTGCTCGGGGAGAGGCCCCTAATGGGTCTCACCCCTTACAATACTAGGCGGAGTCCCTCATTCCGGGATACCGTTGGTCGAGACCGCTACGCAAGTCCGCCGAACCAGGGCCTGTTGGGCCGATAGTTCCTGGCAGCTGAGCAGGGCCGCCTCCCAGTCCTCTCGGGTTGGGGAAGGGGTGATTGGGGGGAGAGAAGGATTTTTTCTGCATGCCCAAACCATGTGGAAGGTGTCGGCCACCTCCCCACAGAATGAGCAGCGGCCGTCAAAGAAGGATTAAAGTGCTTGAGAACCGCCGGGCACAGCAGGGTGTTTGTAAAGAGCCTGAGGAGAATTCGTTCGCCAGCTTTACCCAGTCCTTTCATAGGAACTGGGTATCGCCGGTGTTCGGCACGATAGTGCTCAGTAATTTCTTTAAAAGAAAGGAGAGGGCTGTGATCTGGGTTAAGCTCCTCCCAAGGGACGCCTGGTGCCCGGTGAGTGAGTGCGCGGGCTGCCTCATGGGCGGCTTCGTTACCTGGCATGCCTTGGTGGCCGGGGACCCATATGATTGAGCGATGAATTGGATCGCCGTCGCGAGTACTGCGGTGTAAAATTTGTTGAGCGAGTGGAGTGATCCAACCGAACTCAAAGTTACGACAGGCTCCGCGAGAGTCTGTGAGGATGAATTTAGAGTTGGGATGGGAGGCTGCGAGGGCGATCGCCACCTCCTCCGCATGCGTTAGTTGGGCGCTCTGAACGAGAGGCCGTCCACCTGTTTTCCCTCGTGTATGACTGCAGCCGTGTACCTTTCCCCCCTGGAGCGGTAGGGGCCTGCAATGTCGACGTAGAAGACGTGTTTCTTTGAGCCATAGCGGCGGTGCAGGGCATTCGCCCGCGCCTGGCGCCGGCCGTTATGGTCCTCCTTGTTCATCTTAGTCGGAAGGGGTCGAACGTAGAGGGCGCTTCTCCACAGTTCTGGCACTCGAACCCGTTCCATGGTATGGTGATCATGTCTGATATGTAACCGGTCCAAGAGGCGGCGACCGGACACGGTCTGGGCGAGACGCGTGTATTGGTTAACGAGATGCCGCCTTTGCCCTACACTCAAGCGGCGACAAAAACTGCATGCGCCAACTGCGGGCATAGCACTCACCGGTGCTGATCGTTCGCTCCGTCGAAGAATGGTCGCCTGCTCCCGGTTGGTTGTTGCAAGCTCGAATAGCATAGCACGCACGTGGATTAACACGAGGCAAACCCGCACGCAAAATTTCTAGGCCTGGCAGGAATAAAACGGATGGATATGACACTTCCAGATTACACGCTGCTTCGTCGGCAGCCCACGGGCTGCAAATTATCAGCCCACGATGGCGCCGGTGGTAGGCGGCGCTCGAGTAAAACAAACATGGCGGCGTCCAGGTATCGACATTAAAATCGTGTATAGGCATGGAATGAAGTCGTCCTGGAACATTGTTCTTTGCTCGAATGCAGAAACGGGAAGCGCCCAACCCGCTCTTGGATGTACTCGTCAATGCCACGGAACACATGACGTCCCGGGGCAACTCGACCGAGACCAAGATTCCCATGGCCTACCTTCTCCCGAACACGACGCTGAGCTACTACATCTACCTGGGCTCACTCACTTTCCCGCCATGCACTAACAAGGCGCTCGTTGTGGTCTTCAGCAATGCGGTTTTCATCGGCGAGCAGCAGGTAAGCAGCTTCCCTGCTAGGTCTTGCTAGGGTAGTGAGCTTGAACAAGTTCTCACTGCAGTCTTTGAACATCGATGGCAACATAGGCCTAGTCGTACTTCGTCTAGATAACGACTTCGCAACATCCCACTTTTGACTAGTTTGTTATTGTTATTATTATTATTTTTTTGTGGCACGAGTTGTATTCATTGGCAAAGGCCCTGCTCTGAGGTCACTTATGTCCTGCGATTTTGCAAAACTGTCAAAGCAAAGACGTGGCAGTGAGAGCAATTTACTAATGCAAGATTTGAGCTGGGCGAATTGGTTGGTACTGGGTCATGTTAAATGATGCAGCTCAAATGTACACCCGCAGTCTAAAGTTCATGGAATGAAATTTTAATGGAAAAAAGCATTTGCATCACCGTTGTTGCACGCTTCGTGGTGTAGATGTATGCACCCTAGTTAACAGTGTGCGAATTACATAGCGGGCTATTAAATCTCAGCTATTGAGGCCTTTATGCAAAAAAAAAATACGTATTTAAAATCAAATTTGTGTTCCATAAATTTATGAGTCTAAAGTTCATGGAATGAAATTTTAATGGAAAAAAGCATTTGCATCACCGTTGTTGCACGCTTCGTGGTGTAGATGTATGCACCCTAGTTAACAGTGTGCGAATTACATAGCGGGCTATTAAATCTCAGCTATTGAGGCCTTTATGCAAAAAAAAAAAATACGTATTTAAAATCAAATTTGTGTTCCATAAATTTATGGCGGCGAGTGCATGTGGGACAGGGCGAAGGCACAAATCGAGCACTGCCCCCGGGCATGCGCGTGTGTTGTGTCTGAGTACGGGTAATCTTGAACCGCGCATTTGTGCTAGCTTTAACAGCAGATGTTTCTATCAAACGAGGGTTGATCAACGTTAATTCTTTTGAGTTGACGGTCGTTAATTTTGCCTACGGGGTGTGCTTGCAGCTGACGAAGTTGAGGAACAACCTGTACTACTACTTCGGCACCTGCAAGAATAGGGTCGCCGGAAACCTGCGCAAGCAGCAAAGCCTGGGCAACCGGGTCGTCTACAGATCCTTCAAGTTCACCGGTGCTGCAATCACCACAAGCGTCACAGTGGAACCGTTGCTGGGGGCGCTGGTTGCGGCTGCGAAGTATTTATTAGCCAGCTGCAACATCTAGGTGGATACTTAAACGAGGGACAAAATTGCTTTTCACAACGTATGAGATCATATCCTGCGAAACCTTTTAAGTAGGCTTCATTATACTGTAGGAGCCGTCATAATGTGTACGGCAAACAAGAGTTTTTACTTGCAAAGAAAACTAGGCTTAGCTATACATCGAACCAAATATGCTACAAAAGCTTTTTTCTTTTATTAGTATTTTTAAATTGAATGATGCGTTCCTTAGGGAGCACGTGGATGAGACGAAGAGTTCCATGACACCTTCCTACCTCTGTAACCTAAGGAGTAGGCTGAGAGGTAATATCGAAACCAGCTATGTGACCACAACTATTTGGGAGCGTGCTTTCTGTGTTGTGTAGTCAGACGCTTTAAATGTGGAGTATGGTGTGTCAGATACAAGACCGAACACTGAACACTTGAGTGCTCCACCGTTTGGAACTGGTCTTGCTGATTGTTTTCGCTAATTGTAAGGTGAAGTGAATTTTCTGTGTGGAGATCTTAACGCATACAACATAAAAAAAGGCAAATTTCTAATTGCTACGTGCATTTCAGAAATCATTTTATGAGCTAAGGTTATAAGGACATGTGGCAATGCTTTGTATACTGAGAGGATGTATTATCTGTTACTTCAAGCCTTACTTCATTGGGAGTTCTGCTGCTGCATGTTTTGTTTATTTTTCGTTCATTATTGCGTGCAAACGAGTGCAAGACACACACACACACTATCCAGTCTTGTTTTTTACATGTACCGCGGTAAGCACCAGTGGACAATAATATGCGATAATGCTTTGTAAGTGCGTGAAGCATGTTGAGCGGCTCCTTGCCGTGCATGAAACGATTGCCAGCATTGAACGTGCTGCTATCGTGACGCAAGTTTGCCCAATAAACAGTATCCGTTGCGAGCTCTTTGTCTTCCTTACAGCTGCCATCCTCTCACCACGGGGCAGTATAGCTCTATCTCGTTTCCTCAATTCACTCAATCGGTCCTGTTCTATAGGAAAAATTGGTTTGTATGCTTAATATTTCAGTTGAAGTTTCCTCGTGCTTTCCGTGTAACACGCACTCGGAGAGAGAGTGCTTGCATACGGTGTACTGGTGATCGCAGCGGTCGGGAATATGTTTGCCCAGCTACGACCAGGGCGTTTTATGGGGACGGTGACGTCCTCAAACTAAACACGTGACTTGAGTATTAAAAAAGAAAGTCGAAAGAAAAAGTTCAGAGGCACGCAACGGGAATAGAGCTCCTGCTTCTAGTGTGTTGGTAAGAGGGATGTGAAAAGATGAGAATGTTTTTGGATCGGACCAATTGGGTATGCTATTTATGTAGGTCATGTGACTGACTACGAATTATGTGACTAATTTGTGATTAAGATGTCGTTCTATCATGACAACGGGCACGAGGCCTCTGTATTGGTGGGGAGGGGGAGATGGTGCTTACTTAGGCTCTAGCAGCTGCGGTTCGGGTGACTCAAAAAAGGCCTTCCTCGAATTCGCCCCCGAAGGTGAAAACATGGTTTCCGAAACCCCCTTCCTTTTTCTTCGAACTGGTACTGACCAGGACTGCTCGATGAGCCCCGCTAATGTAATAGTCACGACACGACAGCGAGAAGAAAAACGCATGTTCAAAGCACATAATTCGGGCCGTAACAACTAGGAGCAGCGCACATAACGGCTTCTTCTAACACTGTCACGCGGCTACAGGTTTGTGGCAATAATAACATCTGTTTCTTATGATAGGCTTTGATTTGCAAGACCAGCGCTGCAATATCGAGCTTAGTCGATCGTGACTCCTCTTGACAGGTGGCGGCACCGAAGATTAACGACTACCGAAGACGAAACTCTCATTCGCTTTAGGTAAGAGGCCGCTTCCACATAAGTCATCTCCATCGCGTCTCGTTAGTGATCTGACCTGTGAAAGTGATTTGGCCTAACAAGTGTAAAAATGACGCGGGAAGGCCAGCACAGGTACATATACCAGGTGGATCTTCACCGGCTGCGCCCTGAAGAATGCTCCTAATGGACTGCATCGCACCTGGTGCCACTACATTCAGTGCATGCAGGAAATTGGGTGTATATTCATTTCTTGTTCAATGCTTTGCGTAAAATAACCCAGTTTGCCTGCGGGCACTATCCTAATCTCAAGGCTTATGGCTGATGTGGTTCGGTAACTAAGTGTGCAAGATTATGTCGCCTCAAAAGGAAGCCCTCCCCGCTTACAAAACAGAATCGATAGAAAGGGAAGCTGAGCGACACAATGGAATGTAAAAGGCTCATGGGAACAACAAAACTGAGAAACGCAACGAAAGTGAGATTGTTGGCACGACATTTATTAAGGGAACAGCGAGTGTCTTAACCACTCCTTTGATTTTTATGTGCCATCTCTTTACTTTGTCTATTTGAGGCCTCGGACAATGACTGTGCAGCTACGACAAATGCTGTAGCTTTACCACAAGATGGGCTGGTGTATTAAAAAAAAAAATCTGAAACCGGCTCAATGTCTTTTTTGGATTTCCCGCGCTTCGTCACAACCCGAAGCGAGGCCTTGTCCCGCATTCGATTCTCGTTATTGGCTCAAGCATAGCGATAGCGGGAACGCGGGGTCGCTTGAGCCAGTGATGAGACGGAAAGTACAGAGACTGACGAGAAATAACAAAACAGAGTGGATCGTTATGTTACGCCGACGCAGTTTCGAACGCAAGAGAAAAATGAACAAAACAGTTAAACAATAAATTTTGCATCATGTCTGCACCAAGGGAATAGGAACAACGCGCAAAAACCTTATGAATCCCCGGCCTCCTGTCGTAAGAGCTACATTCTTTCAAAGTAACGGTGTTTAATTTTCAATCACGTTTCGGGAAGTTTGCGTTGCAAAACCATGACCCGTCCTCTATGATCGGTACTTCCAACGAAAAATAGGCCAAAAGCAACAGAGACCACACCAATTAAAGTATTGGGGAGTGAATTGAACTGAATGGACCCGCAGTTGCATGCAATAGCCAATGTTTGCGAGATTTTATTAATAACGGTTGAGGGACACACTGCTGCTGATTCTCGGGTTTTTCAAGTAACATAGTATCAAACAGAAACAAGCTGATACACAAAGAGAACGAAGTCGCCATATTGGCTCTCTTCTAGAGCAAGCGGATGTGTTAACCTGCAAAAGCCAAACGTGTTAGCAATATGACGGTTGTCACTGAGGTGCATATTAATACACTGCGGTACTGAAACAATAAGCTTGTGACGGAGTTTTAAAAGAGAGCACAGCCCCAAGTGCTGCGCTATTTTCCCATAAATGCCCAACGAGACGCCTCTAATGAAGGTACAGGTTTTGGCTGTAGTTTAAAGGACGCGAGCGCTTGGCAGCGAATTTATTCCAGCGGTGTCTAGCCGCGGACGGAGCATGCACATCTAGTTCTACTTGCAGTCATTTCAGGCGATTAGCGTGTGCGACAGCGTCGAAATAATTTTCTCTCACTCACGAGCGCGTCTCAAACTCTTTTCTTTGTCTGCATTGTGGTTGCGCTATAGCGCACGAAACGATACGGGCGAGGACCTGAACAGCGTAGTCGTTTGTGCTCTGTCATTCTGCCACGAAGCACCCTTCGCCAGCAGCATTCATTTTTCTACTGAGCAACACTTCGCTTACTTTTTTTTTGCAATTAGATTTTCTCCTTATCATGACGCATTATTGCTGACGCACACTTCCAGAGAGCCAAGATGGAAATAACTGACCCCCGTCTCCTGATCAAGGCCAGCCGGCCCCCCCCCCCCCCCCCCCCCCCCCCCCCCCCCCCCCCGCCATTTACGTTGGCGCTGTGCCTCGGAGGGAATCCCGCCTTTCACGACTACCTTCTGGGCACGCTACTGCTTGGCAGCTTACTCGGGTTAGACGTCAACGTTTACGCGAGAGAAGAGGTTTGAAACAGCGTGCGCTAAGGGCAGATTAGTCAGTCAATTTCAACGCGCGCGCCCGTGTGAAGCTATATCCCGTGCCTTGTATATAGCGGCTGCGGTGCCGTGATCATACGAGCAGTTTTTGCAGAGACACACTTGCAAGGAACATGAAGAAGTCGGTGGTGTTTGTTGTGGCGATCCTGGTTCTCGGTAAGTGCTACGCTACATTTTAGATGTGTGTGATAGCAAACCAATCCAACCTGTCTCTTTTTTCCGCCCAAGGGATCACTGAGATAGTTTCTGGCCGGAAACAAAAGCTTTCCACAGAAAAAGAGAAGTCAAAGCAGCAGAACACAATTTTTTATGCGCTTGTAGTTCGACGCTAGAATCATTCTTTGCTCTAAAAACGTCAAAGTTTGCGACTGAATTAGCCGAATATTGGTATTTAGTCTGTCGTCACATTGAGACTTACTTTGCAGGGATTTAAAGCTTATTCACAGGTGAATCCAAGTGTAAATTAGGCTGGCTCATAAGGCATTCAGAGTGAAGTTTGTTAAGTTTCTGTTGCTTTCAGGGTGTATCGTCAAATCGAGGAATAGAGAATAGTTTGCCTTCCTGAAGTGCTTACTGTGCCACTGTTTAAATTCTCTGTGTCGTATTAAATGAGTGATGATAGCAGACCCGTCCTCTTTTTCGCGTAATGATAGTAACTATTTCAGGCGCTGCATGAATATGAACAACTCACCCTCTCTGTATGCAGGACCATATTTTTGTTGTAATAATTTGGTCGATTGATTCAAAGGACTTTCATCATTTTCTGTCTCCTCGGCTGCCACTTATCTTAGAGTGATGAGGTTGAAATATGCGCTACATTAAAAAGTATTAAATTGTTGTCTTTCCTGTCAATCATAAACATTATCAATCCAGCCAGAATCCACTTGTGTCACTGTTGCGTAAGACTCTACGTGTCTTCTAAAAAATGGCCCAGGAGTTCTTTAAAAACGAAAAATTAAAAAGTAAAAAAAAGTGATTTTGCAATGACGAGAAGAGATTAGAGCATAGGTGGCAGAGGTACATCCCAGTTGGTGGACATATCCCTCTGATGTGCTAAGTGAAGGGATCTTAAGAAAGCAGACAATCGAAACTTCGCATGCAGTCTATATTAATTGCAACGCCTATTAAAAAATGTGACCGCCTTTGCAGCTTTTGGTGAGGTAAAGCAAAAATGAAAGAAAGAAAAGCCGGAAGCTTACTACGAATAATTATTTGCTTGCTTCATTTTTTTTTTCATGAAGCGACCTTCGCTGACCTCGCTACTGCCATGATCACAATGGACCCGGCGTGCCACAGGATGCGGACGAAAGTGGTGAGTGGCAGTGAAGCAAGACGCTGAGGTTTTAAGCTAGGCTCATTTAGCATCCTCTAAAGATTTGTTGGCATCACTTTGCTTGTGGTGTGAAGATTTTACGCCCAGTTTGTTAACTTCCTGCGTATTAAACCGTTTTCAGTTCCAATACTGCTGCGAATCAGTGGCCCAAAACATAAGCCATACATACTTCACAGGCATAATAAGCAGGCGCAGTCACTTCATAAAAAAAGTAAAAAAATGAAAAGTTATACATGAAGCAGTCAATAGCGAAAGCCACTAGAGACCATGTTGAAACGAAACAATGGTGCGATTGAGAGTAACGCATCAGATGAGATAAGCGCGTGAGTCGTTAGCACCGTTGTCGTTGCCAAAGGAAAGAAGTTTCCCGGCTCGCTCGGTCTCCTTGATTGGATAATGAGCCTTCTCGAGTCCAACTATGACAGATGATCTCTTTGATATGATTTACATGCACAAGCTCCTCAACGTTTGCTAATGGCAGTAAAAGAGGGAGAGGGTAGTGGTGAAGCTCTCTCCTGAGCATGCACGAGGAAGACATGCTGGGTGAAGTCTCGCTGCATACGATTTGTTTAGAATTCCAGTCAGCGCTATAGCACGTGTGGGGCAATGTGCCAACATGGCTTGCCGGTTCAAAGAGGCGGACATTACCGCAACCGCCAATGTAGCAAGAAAGCTGAATGCGTAATTCCGACTCGACGAGATTGCATTGCGGGTAAAAAAAAAATGATTAGCAAGGCAGCAGCCCTTATCATAACCCAGCAGGCTATGGTTGCCAACTGTTAAGCCACAATTTTCAGACAGCATTTCCGTCCCGCGACGGCCACGCACAAAGAAAACACCCGGAAGAAAAGACTATTAGTCTCGGCGTACATTAAAAAGAATGATAGGTTGTCTAAATTGTTTTATAACCTCTCGTTGCACATAAATTACAAGCCCAGAAGCAGTTTTGCCTCTTAAAATTACGCTGACCGTAGAAATGCAGAAAATATCAAACAAGCCACCAGCATGTGCAGTGTACAATGTTCTTTATAACGTTCGAAGTGTCACACAAGGTTTCTTTCATTGCTCTCCCATAGGACAAGGTTCGCAGACACTGCGTCTACCTCTGCCATCTGCCGGAAGGCAACTTGAGGATGGGACTAGAAGAAGACGGCACACCGTGTCGGGTAAGGACCATGCACGATCATGTTCTCACCTGTCCTCACCTCTTCTGTAGTTCTGTTATTTTGCAGACGTGCTCAGAAAGAACAGCAAATTCAGTGAGGGATAGTAAATTCTAGCCAGGACTGGTAAAGATGTAATATTTTGCGTTCAAGAAAACCCCTCATTCCAGCGAAGTGGTTGCAGTTTATTACGAAAACGCTCAGTTTCAATTCTCTCCTTTTTATGTTTTCTTTTAGAAATAGAAGCGATTGCAGATTTATCAACAAGAATTCAAGACGCAATTATCTGCTTTTAGAAAAGTTATTGGAAACATAAGTGTGCCTGCCGCTTTTAAAAATGAACTTTTTTTTTTTCATTCTTTTTTTTTTTTCAGTCACTGTTGCACGAAGGCGTGTGCATTCGTGGCAAGTGCCGCATGCCCAGGCCCAAGAAAGGAATCTCGGCCAAAGGCGATGAAGGCGTCATCAGCGAACGGCCAGAATAGACCCCTGGCAATTACGGCGAATAGAATATTAAGCGATTAGCGGACAAGCACAGGATATGTCGCTGCAGTGTGGCGTATTTTACGAATACAAGCGCCGCAGAATTTGAATGTTCTGGCTTCGTGCTCGGGGCTCATCGAGTAAAGGAGGTCTTAGCTGAACCCTGTACAGCTTCCCGAATGTTTTCTCGATGCAATACAATGAGCTCAACTACGAGGGCGCATTTTTGTGCCAAAAAACCTTAATAAATGATTTTGTCAACAATAGTCGGGCTTTTGATGGAAGAAAGCTTGCAAGAATAGCGAGCTTAAGCGGAAAATACATGCAGTTAACTAGTGGAATAGTTAAAAGTATAACCCATTTTAAAATTTGAGCTGTTTGTTCGGTTAGAGCCTCGTTTTTTTTTAACCAATGAAAGGGGTTATGATGTTCCTGCCTGACAAATTAATTAAATAGTTTTATCATTCATAACTTCTGTGGTAATTCTTTCTTTTTTATCGCGAGCGTGAGAATAGCAACTGACTTTTATTTTCATCTCCTGAAAAATGTGGATCGAACAATGTACGTGTTAAAGTCCCCGACATGGAAGAAGAACCAAGGCGGCAGCGTCGTCATTGGTACTTCAGGAAAATTTATGCTGCAGTTGGAGATAATGTCGGAAGGTTGCGTGCAAGAGCGAGCGTGAGAATAGCAACTGACTTTTATTTTCATCTCCTGAAAAATGTGGATCGAACAATGTACGTGTTAAAGTCCCCGACATGGAAGAAGAACCAAGGCGGCAGCGTCGTCATTGGTACTTCAGGAAAATTTATGCTGCAGTTGGAGATAATGTCGGAAGGTTGCGTGCAAGAGGAGACGCGTTTTTCGCGCATCGTCTTGATTATAGCCTTTAGTGCGTAATTAAGCCCTCATGTGAGTCGAGAAGGTCTAGTCGGCTCTCGAGTCCCCTCTTTGTACAGGTATTGACGCACGCAATAAACATATATTCTATGACAAGAAGACAATCGCCAAAGTGAGAAACGGCGTTCACCTTGACATATATGAACGCGACTGCAAAAGGAAGCTTCGATCACTTCTCTTAAGGGGGGAAATCCTGGACCGTTGTGTTGCGTGCGGAGCTCCTAAGCTATTGACGTCATCTTCGGTGAAGCCCGCCTGATTCGAGTCTTCTTGTCGTCCCGGTGCGTGCTTTTGAGAGGGCTTTTCGCCGAAGTTTGTATCGGCGACTTAGTTGTCGTTCATGCTATTGTGTGAAATCTAGAATTAGTTATGATAAGCCTAGGGGAAAAATGAAAATGAATGCTGCCGTTCGCGTTTAGCGTTCTTCTTTTCTTCCTGCCTACGGACTTTTTGCACTTTTTTAATTCCTTATACTGTCGCCTCTGGGAAAGTGAAAAACTCTGGGCTATCTGTATCACGTGCCGAACTGGAGAAAGGGAGTGTTCATAGGAAAAGCTCTTCATTGAACAACGCCTGTGACAATCAGTGGGACAATCAAGACTGTGAACAGCAGGGCAGCCAAGGCTAGAGATGCGGCTATCGTTGCCTGCAGTGCTAGCTTGCGCAGGACCTGTTAACACACATTTACATGTACGAAACTGACACTCTCACACAAGCAAAAAAAAAAATCAGTTTGTTGGAGAGAGGGCGAGAATCTAGCGGTCAGCAGAGCAGCACACGCTGTGGTACAATTAAGCCTAATAACCATGTACGAGTGTTGTTAAACGTTTTCTTGCTTATGTAGTAATTTTGCCCGACGGCAAACTTCCTTCTGGCGTAATTATTAATTCACGTCTTCTAATGTCATTTTTGCGCAATGTTTGCCTCTATATCTCGCAACGCTTACGTCAGCTTGACACCTAGACCAACTTGTAAAGTTGAGTGAAATTAACGTAAACAAATCCAAAGCAGTCTTGCTCCGATCAATGTCTCCATGGACACAGGCTTATTTGCATACAACAAGTTTTATTTACATGAACAAGCAATAATTATGGCCGGATGATTATTACAGATGTAATGATTCAGACCGCGGTGCCGTCGAGAAGCGCCTGAGAAATGCCCTCTGCCAGCCTTCTTGCACACACTGGCACGCATGTTTTACGTATCAACGGTGAAACATGGCGCTAATGTAAAGAATACTGAGGTGGCGCCTCGAAGGAGTCCTACGGCCATGGTGTGGCAGTCTCTGTGGCGTTCTGCGACAGCTCAAGGAGAGCCATTTCTCCAAAGATGTTGTCGTTTGGGTCCTCGAGTGGGAGAGGTCCTTCGGTAGTGTCGACCGCTGGGGGCTGGCGGCCCAGCATCACGTCTTCGCTGACGAGGAAGCCGGAGAAGGAAGTGAACGCCCTGCGGGAAGACTGAGACTCGTGGAACTTGCCGTCTTCCAGGTACAGGTAGACGAGGTCGTTCTGTGCCAGGTACAGCACCGCCCCGCTCGAAGCCCAGCTGAAGCCGCTGTCGCTCGCGTAGGCCGTCACCACGGGCACGCGGTTTCGGCGCAGGGAAATGCGACAGGAATCCCCGCGGGATGCCATGAAGGTGAAGGAGAAGTAGTACAGGCCGGGCTGCGAGCAACTGCGGAATAGGCGAGGAGGGAGATACAGGACATTTTAGCATTCCGTTAATGTGCTCCGCTCCTATCGCTGACACCGCCTGCCCTTGCAAATGTTTTTAGACAGTGTATGGAATGTCCAAAAACTTCTGCCTATAAAGTGTATAGACTCTCTGTAGTCAAATCCTTGAGAACAGTCTTTAGGCAATACAAATGCTATATATAGTCTATAGACGATCTATAGTTTTATTGCCATAGACTTTTAGTAAACGTTTATCTATAGGCAGTCTACAGACAATGAATACACGAAAAGAAATATTCATAGGAAGGCAATAGAGGTTATAAGAAGTCTATAGACTGTCTATAGACCATTTTTATAAGGGTCATAGGCATCTGTCGAGGCAGGTGACCAGTCAGTGCACCGCCACCGTGGTAGTTTAATCTCAAGTAAACGCAAGGTTATACAGAGTTATTCGTAGTATTAATTGTTATAAGTGCTATGTTCCTAGGTGCCGCCATTTCGGGGTCGTCTCTGGGCCCAGTAAACCTATTAGCAGCGTTTGAACAGAAGTGAATTGAAGACAAATAAAGAATAATCAGCGTAGGTATAATACACGAATGCGCTTAAATTACGAACTCAGTTTCAATACATTACGAACCTTCTCATCGGGACTACAGATGCAGAAAGGTAGCTCAGAAAGCCGTAGGTTTATTGCTGTTTCCAGCGCTTTCTAATTAACGAAGGTCACTGCATATGTCTCTATCCACCTTTTATACAAAGCACTGAAAAAGGAGCCCGAACTGCTTTGTTCTCCTTCATGTCACGAAGGAATGGTGTGAAAATGTGTCTGTGTTTTCTTCTTCCTGATTTAACGCAGAAATGCCTTTAACGGCTCCACTGCAGCAATTTTGGATATGTTTTTGTCAGAAAAATACTGTGCAGCAATTTTTGTCCCCAATGGGTGCCTAAGAAAAGAAGGGATGAGCACACCCTGCACAAACCCTGCATGTTCCTCTCGTTTTGAAATTAAAACCGAGTCATGAGCTACTTCAAAAGCGACTGTGGCAGCCACTGCAGCAGCTCAGCGAGGCAGGCAGGCTATCCCACTGACCGGAATGCACCGAGGTCCTTGGTGACGTCCGCTTGTACATTGGTGGGGACCTGGCTGAAGCTGATGTATTTGCCGTCGGGCTCTCCCTGAGTCATGGTGAAGCCCACTGAGGCGCTGGCTCCCTGCAGCACGAAGGGGACGACCAGCAGGAGAGAAAGCAGCAGCCGGCAGGGCGAGGCATCGTGAAGCGAAGACATCTTAATTGGATACCTGCAAAAAAGAACCATCTTAACGTTTAGAATTCATGCTGTTTACACAGTTTTTTTTTTTTTGCAGATGTGGAGTAATTGTGCGCAAAAATTCAAGCCATGTTTGTTTTGGAATGAATGATCGGATTCGAAAAATGAAAGATCTTGGAAGATATTTGGGTACATGAGCTTTTTTGAGAGAAATGCGAGAGCCGATAAGTATGGCAGACTGGTTTTCCTGACAATGCTAAGTAGCGTCCTATGCAGCGTTGTGAATCAGCGCAGCATTGTTCTAAGCGCTTACATTTTGCGGAACCTGGAAACCCGCACACAGCCTTGCTCATCCTGTTCTTTATGATTCTTTGCCACATCTCCAGATATATGTTGAAACCTTCGGGCAGGGGTTTCTTAAATGTGTTCTCTACAGTAGTTCTTAAAGACTTCCAAATAATGTGCTGATTTTGTTCCTGATTATGAAACAGTAGAAGTATTTAGCCATTGGCATGCAGCAATAATGCAGTATTATTGTGCAATATGTGGGTTTACGTGAAACAACACGCGAGCTATGAGAGGTGTCCTAGGGAAGGGCAGGGGATTCATTTTGACAACCTGAGGTTCTTTAACGTGAGCTGAAATCTCACAGCGCGCGGGCACTTTTGCAATTGGACTCCATCGAAATGCAGCCGCCGAGGCCGTTAAAGTATTCTGCGGGGAATGATTCAATCAGCATCTCTTAGATTTATCAATTATCATTCGCGCTCTAGTGAAGCCAACGAACCACAGAATACGCGGGGAGGGGGGGTAGTTATTTCACCCTGATTTCGGTGTCACGCCCTTTGAACAAACTTTTTTTTTGCGCGGTAGGTACCATATATAATTTAACAATGCGCAAAATGAGCTAGAAAAAATATCTACACGTTAATGAACGCAAATCGGCAAACCTTCGTTAATACTGAACAAGGAGATAAATTTTTTAGAGGTATTTATGACCTCAAGGAATAGAAAGGGGATGATTATGAAATAAATAAAGAAAAATAAACAGAACCTTGATTTCGAATGTGCAGTCGTTAGAAATTATATACTACAAGCTCGCTACAAATTAAAATCGAACACAAAATTGTTCTGAGGAAAACTTTCAGTATTCTTAAAAAGAGGAACAGCACTGACCTTTCTGTGAAAACCGTGAGTTGAACGTAGCTTGGCTTCTGTGAAGCAATGGGGCCGACTCGAAGCGAAGGCACTCTATTGCACTCACGTCGTGCGTTTTCTGCCTTTATATACAAAATTTTCAGGAACTGGGAGAAAAAAAATCTTGAGCCTCTATTCCTATCTGCGAAAGATATGAAGCTAATCGATAAACTGAATTTAGATAATGCTGACGCTCCCTCTGAGGCACCCTCATTTTAATCGAAGTAGAATAATAACTGGGATATCTCTCTTTACCGCTTTCAGGCTACTGATATTCCCTGTGAATCTATCCCTATATGAGGAGGGTATGGAGCTGCGTGATAAACTGAAGTCGGATATTACTGACACTGCCTCTGGGTCATCCTCAGTTTAGACGAAGTAGAAGAATAACTGAGGCATCTCTCTTTACCGCTTTCAGGCCACTGGTATTCGCCGTGAATCTATCCCATGTATGAGAACGATATGAAGCTACGCGATAAACTGAAATCACTGACACCGCCTTTCAGTAGCCCTCATTTCAGACGAAGTATAGAAGAGAAACTGGGACTATCGCTCTTTAACACTTTTAGGCCAGTGATAAACTTTGTCCGAGTGACTGTTTTCTGACGGGAAACGGAGCTAGCATAGCATGTGAGAACATATTGGCATTATAACCCAAGTTATATCTGCGGGCAATCTCTTAACATGTACGACTCTTATGAGGAATTTTCAACCACGAGTGCAGATAAGGCTACACTGCTTTTGTTGCGGACAAGTTTTAATTCATCGAGCACCGTAGCTGAGATTGGCTTCGTTCTGTAGTCAGCCGATAAGCGACCGCGTTCGACAGTGTTGCAAGAGCTTCTCGCAACACCACGTCCAAGCAAAAGATATGGCCGTGGATTCAATGCGTAAAGCAGCGAAAAACGGAAACGCGGAAAGCACAAAGAAACGCTAAAACAGAACCTTCATATTAGGGAAGCCAGCAGTAATCGAAAGCAAAGAAATCATAGCGGAATTGTCTTAAAAAAAACAAAAACAAAACTGGTGGTGTTGTTCAATTGCAAATTTGTAGTATAATCGTTTTATGCTTTAGAGCTAACTGATGAGAAAAGAGAAGACGAAACAACCCCATGCTATAATAAGGGAGTAATTACTCATTGGCATCCACCCGAGCGCAGCCATACGGCTACAAAGGAAAGCTATACAGCTTTCTCAGAAACTTCGTAGTTAAAGAAAAATTCGTCCTGGTCCGGGGTTGTTATTACAAATCTACTCCAACTTGGGGGATTCCCCTAAACATTTGACCAACCCCATGCTAGTAGCAGGATATGAACCCCGCGACCTCCGTATGTCGCGTGCGGTGCGCTACGAATTGAGCACTGAGCTATGGCGGTGGCTCTCCAATCTTCTACCTTCGGTGGTATTTATGTTGCATGGAAGCTGTTCTTGAGAAAGGTGGTGAGTTGGGTGTGTTGGTACATATTTGAAGACACGGAAGCGCAGAAAAGACATGGACGAAGACGAGACGACAAGGACAGTGCTGAACTTCCAGCTTTTATTTGTGAATATTTCCACACATACATGCATCCTGTTCGAGCCATGGTCATCGTCAACGCATGCGCAAACACGACAAAGAGCTCGCCTATTTGCGCATGAGTTGACGATGTCCACTGCTCGAACAGGATGAAATTATGTGTGGAAATATTCACAATAAAAGTTGTAAGCTAGTCCTTGTCCTCTCGGCTCCGTCGCTGTCTCTATTGCGCTGCCTTTATTCCAACTGTCCTTGCGAGTATTCATTAGCATCACCTTTGTATATAACGGTGGACATAGAGCATACTGCATTACCGCGAGTGTTACGTGGGGCGGGATCGAATGACGAGAGCGGTAGCTGTGCGAGAGCCCTCTTAATGCTATCTATGGGATCCAGACTGCCAGAATTGAGGCCCTCATGAAGAGGGAAAAAAAAATTTCTAAAGTTTTTATTACCAAAAAATTGCACACTATGTAATCAGCAAAACTAAGCGGGGGCCTCGGTTCTGGCAGCCTTGACGCCATAGGAAGCATAAGAGGGTTCTCACGCAGCTTCCACCCTCTCCGTTCGATGACGTTCTACGTCACACCTGCGGTAACTCAGGACGTTCTACGTCCGCCGCTACTGAACGTGGGTGGCGGTGATGAACACTCTCAAGGTTAGGTTACTTGTAAACATAAATACCCCCCGAAAGAAGAAGATTTGACAGCCGTCGCCGTAGCTCAGAGGTCGAGCACCGGACGCGTAATTCGGAGGTTGTGGGTTCGGATCCCACCGGCGGCATGCGGTTGTTTTTTCTTCTGCTTTTTTGATCAATTTGCTTTAAGCGATAACATATTAAGTAATATTCTAAATTGATGAACGCCACACAATAAATAAATAATTAAAAAAAATCCCCTGTGCCCTTTGGTTTCTGTGGCTGTTGGCTTCTGTCATATTTATAACGAGCCCCTCATTCCCCTTCCCTTGTTTGCTTTATCCCTATATGGGTACGATATGAAGCTACGCGTTAAATTGAAGTCTGATACTACTGACACTGCCTCTGAGTCATCCTCATTTTAGACGAAGTAGAAGAATAACTTCTTCACCGCTTTCAGGCAACTGATATTCGCTGTGAATATATCCTTATATGAGAACGATATGAAGCTACGCGATAAATTAAAATTACTGACACTGCCTTTCAGTAGCCCTCATTTCTGACAAAGTATAGAAGAGGAACTGGGACTATCTCTCTTAACCACTTTTAGGCCAGTGATAGACACTGTCAGAGTGACTGTTTTCTGACGGGAAACGGAGCTAGCATAGCATGTGAGAACATATCGGCATTATAACCCAGCTTATATCTGTGGGCAATCTCTTAACGCGTCCGACTCGCATGAGGAATTTGCAACCACGAGTGCAGATAAGGCTACACTGCTGGTGTTGAGGGCAAGTTTTAAATCATCGAGCAGCGTTGATGAGATATGCTTCGTTTTGTGGTCAGTCGATAAGCGACCCCGTTTGGCAGTGTTGCAAAAGCTTCTTGCAACACCACGTCCAAGCAAAAGACAAGGCCGTAGATTCAATGCGTAGAGCGGCGAAAATTGGAAACGCGGAAGGCCAAAGAAACGCCATGGCAGAACCTTCATATGAGGGAAGCCAGCAGTCATCGAAAGCAAGGAAATCGTAGTGTAATTGTCTTTTTTTTAATTGGTGGTGTGGTTCAATGGAACATTAGTAGCATAATCATTTTATGCCCGATAGATAACTAATGAGAAAGGAGACGACAAAACAACCTCCTGCCAGAAGCGGGGTCCGAACCCGCGACCTCCGTATGCCGCGTGCGGTGCGTTACCAACTGAGCACTGAGCTATGGCGGCGGCTGTACAATCTTCTACCTTCGGTGGTATTTATGTTGCGTGGAAGCTTTCCTTCAGAAAAGTGATGAGTTGGGCGTGTTGGTACATATCTGAAGCGACGGAAGCGCAAAAAAAGCAGGGACGGAGACGACACGACAAGGAAGTCGCTGAACTTCCAAAAACTTTTGTTTGTGAGTGTTTGAACGTATATATTCATCCTGTTAGGGCCGTGGCTACCGTCAACGCATGCGAAAACACGACAAAGAGATCGTCTATTTGCGCATGCGTTGACGATGACCACAGCTCGAGCAGAACGTATACATGCGTGGAAACATTCACAAATAAAAATTATTGGAAGTTCAGCGCTGTCTTTGTCGTCTGGTCTACATCCCTGTCTTTAATGCGCTGAATTATCGTCAAACTGTCCTTGAGAGTGTTCAATAGCGTCACCTTCGTATATAACGGCGGACATACATACTGCATTACCGCGAGTGTTACATGCAACGTGATCGAATGGTGGGAATGGTAGGTGTATGAGGTCTCTATTAATGCTATCTATGGCACCCAGACTGCCAGAATCGAGGCCCTCATTAAGAGGGGATGGTAGGATGAATCAACGAAATAAAAAAATATTATATAAATTTTTTTTTTCAAAAAATTGCACACTACGTAATTAGCAAAACAAAGCAGTGGTACGAAGGAGGGCTCTAACCTTTTAAACATGACACCAAAAGGCGTGCTTCTTGGAATTTGAACATAGCAGATGATGATGATGATGATGACGATGTCCTAAGGCTTATGGCACATACCCACGGCGGGGGATTGGGCAGGGTGCATAGCGGATACAAGCGCACACATGTACAAGGAATGGAGAATTTTGATAATTTTGGGACGTAGGGGCCAGAATTTGTATAGCGCAAGCATTGGTTCATATGTTGTTTTCCTTCCTTTCTATTTTCGCTTTATTTGATGTGAAATATCGATAGATGTGTAAAATAAATTCAGTTACTAGCGTTTTTATCATTCTTAACTGCAAAATTCGTCAGTAGACGGGACTTGTATAGAGCACTGATGCCTGGTCGGTGAGGCTGTGTTGCTCTGACCGTTTTACTGGCGTGTTATCGTTTTTTGAAAATTATTCGTGTTATTCGTAGTTAGGACTACGAGGAAGAGGACGAGGAAAAGAAAGTTTCGTTGCAACCAATCGTCTATGTGATTTTGCTTGACGTTTACCCCGGAACCCTGGCAAATCCCCTGGCGTGGGCATGTGCCATGCCTGATTTACACTCATAGTTTTTCAGCGCAACGGCACACGGCCAAAGACAAGAAGCAGGAAGAGAAGAAGGACGAACACAGCCATGCCTACTGAGGTCAACAACAACAACAAAAACTTTGTAAAGAAAGATACTACCGAGGAGCTGGTACGCCGCAGTGCTATTTTTTCGAAAATAGGCGACAGTGCTCCACGCGACAGGTTAAACGTAGATGAAGCTAGCATATCAAGATTTCTTTTCATTTATATAGCCATCGTTCGCGGTTTCCCAGTGTTTCAGGCTTTGTCGAAGCCAAACCTTCTC
The DNA here is from genome assembly GCF_055824585.1 of Amblyomma mixtum. Classification (NCBI taxonomy): domain Eukaryota; kingdom Metazoa; phylum Arthropoda; class Arachnida; order Ixodida; family Ixodidae; genus Amblyomma; species Amblyomma mixtum. The sequence continues at coordinate 287,422,234 of NC_143013.1, forward strand.
AGCTAGTGCGTCCATGACAGGGCGCAGAACACCAGAAAGTCAATCAACCAGCTGGTGTAGTGCTGCTGCCCCCAAAACGACATTTGTTGGGGCTGACAGACTGAATATTGCCAATTGTAACACCGTGGCTTACTGCAATGATGGAAATAAAGCCCGAAATGCTGTTTTTGACAACAGTGGGCATCATACCAAATCTACAGTATGAAATCGCTCTCAAACGGCTTCATAGAGTAAGTTGAGAAGGAAGAGCTCGGCGCTCGTCTGAAAATAAGGAACAGCGCTGAAAAAAGAGGAACCTGAAGCAAGGTTTTGGCGAAGACACCAAGAATACAAGAAATAGCTTTTGTTATCCTGGCACCTTTCGTATCATTGTAGTGAATATGGAAACATAAGTGCATTTTTCTCAAAATTACATTTCTGAGAACTTTTCTATTTTCACATATCTTCGTTAATTCGTGGCTTCTTGCTGACTAATTGGGGGTGACAAAATTTAAGTTAGAGCCTAGTATTTCCCACAGTTGAATTGTATGATGTTTGTGTTTAACGCCCAAATGCAGAATGGGCTACGAAGGACACCGCAGGGGAGGACTGCGGATTAATTTCGACCAGCTGGGGCTTATTAACATGCACTAACATCGCACAGTACATGGACGCCTTGTGTTTCGTCTCCATGAAAACGCTGCCGCCACTGCCGGGATCGAACCCGTGTCCTTAGGCTCAGAAGTCGAGTGTCTAACCACTGTGTCACTACGAGCGGAGGGATTTTCTGCAGTCGAACTATGTATTCAGAAAAAGAAATCTAAATTTATTTCTTCACGCCGTTTTTAGGTTCTCTTCAAATTTCTTATAAGCTTTGAATTCCGCAAGTTTTTCTGAATATGTAGTTCCTATAAATTGGCTGCGAAGAATATTGCTTCTGGTACTTTGATAGGATGATCTAGACTTATTTGTAGTTACAGATTTTCCATTCGGGTTAAGAGCGCGAATGAAAGAACTTTGCCTTTAAGACTAATAAATTCACCGTGAAGTACAGAGGAGCTTTTTTGTTTGTACCCCGTCCCCGCAATCATCGGTACGTTATTTTTACAAATAAAAGGTATGCCTCGAATGCGTTGTGAGATATTCAGGCTACAATTCTGTGGTGAATACTTTTTTGCCTATAGCAGATAGAAATATAGGTAATCAGGTTAATAAATTATCAGCACATATTCGTTACTCTATTTCTTCCTGTTGCGATATTTGTTATGAAACTGTGGAGGTTGATGCATTAGGCTTGTTGCGTTAACAGGTACTTTAATCACTAATATGTATTGTTGTGCGCACATTAGGATTTTTGTATTTTAGTTTCATGCCCACTATTATTGCACAAAGAGTAGCTTGTGCATGGTTTCCTTATTCTAAGTCGTAGTAATGATCCATGCTTAACCAAGTTGATATCTTCCTCAGTGCCACAAGGTGCCTGACGTACACCCGACAAAATCTTTAACTCGCTCGGGTGTTGCATCGCTAAAAGCACCTTGTGAAAGGTTTTTTTCGGCTACACCACTGGCATATTCATGCTGTAATTTGACGCGTGAGATGGCGTTTCGTAGATCTTTTTTGTTCATATAATGTTTGATAGAGTACTTGCGTGTTTAGATCAAAGTTATTAGAAATATTCATCGTCTGCCACTACGAAGAGCCGAAACAAGTGGAATACGCAGCAATGGTTCTGGCCCATATGGCCTCCTCCTCTGGGTAAACTACCACTCCTTTCGTGGCGGACAAGTCGTTTACCCAGAGTAAGCGCAAATGCGCCACCAGAACCATTGCTGCGTATTCCGCTTGTTTCGGCTCATCGTAGTGGCAGACGAATATTTCTGATAACTTTGATCTAAACACTCAGGTACTCCACTAAAACATTGTAAATAAAAACGAACCACGAAATGCCATCTCACGCGTCAAATTACAGCATGAATATGCTAGCGGTGTAGCCGAAAAGAATCTTTTACAAGGTGAATTTAGCGATGCAACACTCAATGCAGTTGAAGATTTGGTCGGGTGTACTGTGCGAAGAAGGGAGAAGAGTAGAGATACGCTAATAGTCCAAGTGAAGTTCCAAAACGGAACCCGCAAGGCACCGGGAAAACTTCAGCAAAAACGAAAATCATCGGCAGTCTGAGGGAGGAAAGAAGCCCTAAAAGCCGAGAAGGGTGACGTATAGCGGGCACGATGAGATCAAAAGAGCGAAGCCCGCCAAGTAGGCGTTGTTCCAAAGGCTGGAAGGCGTGAGGTGAGGGCCTTGTCTGCACAAAGGAGCATGGCTGGGCGTCTGGTCTCGGTTATCGCGATTCACGGCTTCCATATCGGCGACTCTGCCTTGCGTTGTGGCCATCAGCAATGTGCTTTTTTTATTTGCCACAAAAGCGTTCAGTCTTTTTCGCGTTGCAGTGACCCTATCGCAACTCCGGGATTTTTTGATGATAGAGAGCCGAAAATTGGTCGCATTCGATAGAGAGAGACAAAAAGAAAGCAGAAAAAAAAGGAGAGGCAAAAACACAATTTGAAAATGGTCAGCGTTGTTCGATGCACGAAGATTCAAAACGGAAACCAAGACAGGAAAGTTTGAGGCGTGCTTCATTTGTTCATTTTATTATTGCCAGCTACAGAATACACGTGGGAACAGCGACGACGTGAACGATACGGCTCGGCTTGGCGTGTGGTTTGTGTCCAAGGTTTTCTCGGTGTTTATTTTGCTGTCTCACCTTGAGTCCACCCTCTGCCACGCAACATCTCTGTCATACAATACCATGCCACACAATGCCATACTAGACCAGCCCGGGACGAATTCGATGTTTACTGACCGGCCTCTAGCGTTTTGAGTTGGACGCATAAATAGCGCTTCAGCTGCTTCCGCTGACGCAGTGAAAAAAAAAAAAAAAACGCAAATGAAACTTATCGCTATGGTTTTATGCAACGGCCATCGATTTAAGTTTAAGTTTAAGAGTGTAAGGGATCTGACTAGTGGGAACACCCTGTATTGACTTTCTTTTTTCGTCGGGTGTCCTTCCTGGAAAAATGGACGGCAAAAAAGACTGCCTTGCATTTTTCTTCTTTTTTTTTTTCTCTTTTGGAATTGGCGTTCGAGTAGCTCGAGTAGCTCCGAGGAGCTCGGTTTTTAGTGGAACTTTAGAGCAAAGGATTTTATGTTTACGGTCTGTTAAACCTACATTTAGATATTTTTATTCTTGCCCGAAAAAAAATGCATGAGTTAACTGGGAAGGCTACGTGAGCCGACAAATTCTTGAATTCATTATTTACACGTGGAGAACCGCTCTAGACTCATTCGCATCAAACCGACACGAATTAGGAGATGACAGAGCTTCCTGAAGCAGAAAAAAAAATTGCATTCATCTCCCAGTGGCAAAGAAATATCCTCTAAACTGGGACTGCTTTTGTTAACAGGGGCACATAATATGAGGGCTACGTTCCTCACAGACGCACAAAATAAGCAACCTAGCCATTTACGAGACCACGTCATGTCGAACAGGATGGCTTGTATGCTCCCAGCATCCCTCTTATCTGCCACGAAGCGCCACTGCCTGTTTTACGTCTTCACCATTACCGCAAAAGCGCGTTATAGCTATATGATGGGCGGTTGGAACAATACTCATTTCTCGCTCGATCAACACTCTATAGGCGGAGGATACGCCACCGTGCTTTCCTGCCACGCAAGAGTGACGAAAAAGAAAAGAAGGAAGAGAGAAGAAAAGAGAAAAGCGCTGCAACGCTGTAACCATGCGGGGATAAGCGTTTATTGGAAATGAGTCAAGGGGAGGCCGCGAGCGCGAACTTTCCTCGTTGATGCGTTTACCTATAGTGGCACGCGCATGATTGCCACAAATTATGCGTTCGATGGTGACACTCGTTTTTCGCTGACCTGTTACTTCCTGCAATAGTAAACTTCTCGCGAGCTCAGTGTTGTTGGTGAACGTTCTGCACGCTGTGGTCGATTATTTATCGATCTTCCATATTTACTTTTTTCTGTGGAATGTATGAACCTATGGCCTGTTGCCTGTGTCCCGTCCTTCGCACTAAACTCGCGACATGGTTCGTGTTGTGACGTAACAGCGGAGATAGCTAAAAAAGGGAAAGATTTTGTTCTACATAGCTTCTCTCACTCCATTGTAAGTTAGTAGTCATTCATGTTTCATAGCGTTAGTTTAGTATGCTTAGAGGATAGCGCAATCAAGAATGAAACCCCAGAGGAGCCAAGAAAAAAACAAGGGCGCCATTTTCATCTCGTTTTCATTTATTGTGCCAAGAGTGACCAAAAAATACACATAAAGAGTGCCATTTTGCCCCAGTCGCCTAGTTGCATAAGCTCCAGGGCACATTAACTTATTAGGTGCCCGCATGGCATCAGCGAGCCTCTTAACAGGCATTTCAGTCCCCTGTGTAGAGAAACAGGAAAGTGGGCAGGAAGTAAGCACAAAAAGTAACAACAGCCCGTCTTCTGCCTTCCTCGAACAAAGATAAGATCGGAGAGAGCCGCTAAAGGGAAGCTCACAACAAAGAAGTGGGAGAGAAGTGAAGAGGACGAGTGTAGTCAGAGGTAGAGGAGGAAGCAAAGACAGAATCATTACAGAGTGTACAACTAAGAATTTCCCTGGTATGGATTAGCATCTTTCTACCAGATAACGACTCTCAGCCGCCTTTGCGTCATGAGACAAGGGAAGAGTTTCTTCGGCACGGTAACCTGCCCTAGCAACAGTGCTGTTATCGTCGCAACAGGAGGGCTTCTTGGTTTATCGATTTTTCTTTTATGCTTTGCCAATTACTAGCCTCTCACTTCCACTCCCCTGTTTGCCTTTCTTACGCCATTTCCACAGCCTATATCGCGATCCTATTTCTTTATTGTCACAGATGTGGCTAACGGATGGATGGATGGATGGATGGATGGATGGATAGGAGCGCCCCCTTTGAAACGGGGTGGTGGCAATTGCCACCATGCTCAGCTTTTCTTTCTTTATTATTTTTTTTGTTTACTGTGTTGGCAATTCTCATTAAGATTCTCCATCACCTTTGCCTACGGTTTCCTACAATTCTAACCCTATGCCACATCTCTGCTTTTCAGCCACCAATCCTCCAATCGCTTTTTGCTGACTTCCACTGCAGATTTATTTACATGACCATTGTTATCTTTAAACCCTAGGGCCTCAGAAAGAGTGATTGTGCCTGCATCGACATCCGGATGGATACCATCACAATTGATTATGAGGTGTTCAATTGTTTCCACAGATCTACCACACACTGCACATGTGCCATCTTCTTCGTTAAATTTCTTTTTGTAGCTGCGCGTTCTAAGACACCCTGATCTAGCTTCAAAAAGTAGGGCACTGCCTCTTGATTACCATAGAAAAATTCTTTCGTGATCTGCCTTTTCCAGAATCGATATAGTTCTACACTATGTTTCTTTTCCATTGAATTCATCCAATTTTTAACTTCCGCGTTTTTAACCTGTCGTTTAATGCTCTTTCTTTCTCCGTCCTCATGACCGGCATACTTACTGGTTAGTTTTCTAGTTCTTTTCCGCCGCTGTGAGTCAACGTTCTTTCTGTATAAATATTTAAATACCTTAGCTGCCCATCTGTTATCGTCCAATTTCCTCAGGCGTTCTTCATATAGTATTTTACTCTTAGCTTCCCGTGCCTCGAACGATGCCCAGCCCATATCCCCTTGTACTGCCTCGTTTGTGGTTTTGCCGTGGGCACCTAGTGCTAATCTTCCAACAGCTCTCTGATTTACGTCTAATCTCGACTGAACTTCTGCCCTTAAGCACAGAACCGCATTGCCGAAAGTAAGTCCCGGCACCATTATTCCTTTCCAAATACCTCTTAGTACTTCATATTTGTTGTACCCCCATAATGTCCTATGTTTCATTATCCCGGCGTCTCTTCGTCCTTTTGCCCTAAGAGCCTGTTCATGCTTTTCCGTGTATATCTTCCCTTCGTTTAGCCATATCCCGAGGTATTTGTATTCGGCCACTTTGGGTATTTCGTGGCCTTGTATTGTAAGCACTTGATCAGTTGTATCGTTAAAAATCATCACACCTGATTTAGTTGCGCTAAAACTGAATCCTAGAGCGTCTCCTTCGTCTCCACAGCAATTAACCAAAGTTTGTAAATCTTCCTGGCTATCTGTTAACAGTACAATATCGTCCGCATACATTAAACCCGGGAGTCGCTGCTCAACTACATTTCCGCCTAATCTGTACGATAGATTATAACCCAGATTACTTTCTTCTAGCCTTCTTTCCATATTTAGCATGTAAAGCATGAACAGCAGCGGTGATAGAGGACAACCTTGCCTTAATCCTTTGTGCACCCCCACAGTTGTGGTACTTTTTTTCCCTTCCCATGTAATTTCAACTTCATTATCTCGGTAGATTTCCTGTAGAAAATCAATTACCTCATCACCAATACCTAAATCTTTCAATATGCTCCACAGGAGTTCCCTGTTCACGTTATCGTATGCACCACTTATGTCCAGAAAGGCTAAAAACAGAGGTCTATTTTCCGCCTTAGCTATTTCTATGCATTGGGTAAGCACGAACAGGCTATCATCTAACCGCCTACCCCTTCTGAACCCATTCTGAAGTTCTCCGAGTATCCTATTCCCTTCTACCCATGACTGCATTTTTAATTTCACCGCCTGCATTGCCAGCCTGTACATAACAGATGCTATCGTAATCGGACGGAAGGATTTTATGTTCATCTTATCTCCTTTCCCTTTATAAATCAAATTCATTGTACTCTGTCTCCAGCTGTGCGGAATTTGCTGATTTGTTATGACTGCCTCCAATGCTTTTATCAGCGCACCCTTGCTTCTTGGGCCAAGTTCATTAATCAGCTTAATTGGAATTTCTTCTATCCCTGCGGATGTGGTTTTAGAAATATTCGCTTCCGCCTTTTCCCAGTTAAGACTAGTCAGTTGTAACCTGTTCTCTTTTGTGCTGTCCTGTGTTGCCGCCTCACTTGGGGAGATTACCCCATTGGTGTTGCTAAAAGACGCAGCTATAAATGACGTAATGTAGTCCACAGCATCGTCTCCCTCTAAACATTTTCCTTCAGCATCTATAATCTGTTCCTGCTTTCTTTGATTTGTTTTTCCCAACCAGCTTATATGGTTCCAGAATTTTCTAGTAGTTCTTGGAGCGTCCTCTACAACATCCCTCTGTGGGTAATGCGAGTAAATACTGCACCGGGTAGACCCTGCCCGACAGTGCCTGCGTGGTGTATGTTTTGTTCTAGTAGTTCTTGTGTAGGGCAGAGCAGTGTTGACGCTGTGGACCGCAAAATATACAGTCTGAGTCCTTCTAACATGATACGCCACACAGCTATAAAACTGCTGTTGTTTGGTTTTATGGTTGTTTAATATCCCAATGCGACTCAGGCTATGAGGGACGCCGTATTGGAGCGCTCCTGATAATTTCGTCCACCTTGGGTTCTTTAACGTGCACTGACATCGCACGGTACCAGGGCCTGTAGCATTTTGCCTCCATTGAAATGCAACCGCCGCGACCGGGACCGAACCCACGTCTTTCGGGCCAGCAGCGGAGCTCAACGAGGCACCGCAGAGGCCTGTTGATTACTTAGTTTAGTAAACAGAATAAATGTGCCACTTCAGAAGTACCTCGCGGTTCCAGTGGGGCTTTTATGCTCTCGCATAGTAACAACCTACAAAAGAGAATCCGCACAAAAGGAAGAGAGGACGCCGGGCAAGTATTGGTCCGGCGTCCTCTCGTCCTTCGTGATTTTTTTGTTTTATGCGTTGTCATTATTTATTTTTATTATTGACTTCCCACTAGTTCTCTGTGCATTAGGCCGACCATCGCGACTCGCGCAAGTGTACGGGCATTGAGAAGCACTCGTGAAATCATTTGTTAGATTTCTGCAGAGGATTGACAGGCGCTTGTTGAGAGTAAAGTATTAGAGAAAGATATTATGTACTCAGTAAACGAAATATCTACTTACGTTTATTCAGAAAACAATCTGTGAACTGGTTTAAACAACGAGTCTCGCCTTAAATAATTGTTCGATTATTGCGAATTTGAGCGACACTCAGGGTTACGTGAAATGCCGTTGTTAGTTGGAATGCTTAACCCTGGGTAGGGATGCCTTTTGTTTTGTGCTTGAATAGACAAATTGAACAACGCCTGTCTATCTCTCTGGGCTCTGGGCTATCTGGGCTATCTGTATCACGTGCCGAACTGGAGAAAGGGAGTGTTCATAGGAAAAGCTCTTCATTGAACAACGCCTGTGACAATCAGTGGGACAATCAAGACTGTGAACAGCAGGGCAGCCAAGGCTAGAGATGCGGCTATCGTTGCCTGCAGTGCTAGCTTGCGCAGGACCTGTTAACACACATTTACATGTACGAAACTGACACTCTCACACAAGCAAAAAAAAAATCAGTTTGTTGGAGAGAGGGCGAGAATCTAGCGGTCAGCAGAGCAGCACACGCTGTGGTACAATTAAGCCTAATAACCATGTACGAGTGTTGTTAAACGTTTTCTTGCTTATGTAGTAATTTTGCCCGACGGCAAACTTCCTTCTGGCGTAATTATTAATTCACGTCTTCTAATGTCATTTTTGCGCAATGTTTGCCTCTATATCTCGCAACGCTTACGTCAGCTTGACACCTAGACCAACTTGTAAAGTTGAGTGAAATTAACGTAAACAAATCCAAAGCAGTCTTGCTCCGATCAATGTCTCCATGGACACAGGCTTATTTGCATACAACAAGTTTTATTTACATGAACAAGCAATAATTATGGCCGGATGATTATTACAGATGTAATGATTCAGACCGCGGTGCCGTCGAGAAGCGCCTGAGAAATGCCCTCTGCCAGCCTTCTTGCACACACTGGCACGCATGTTTTAGGTATCAACGGTGAAACATGGCGCTAATGTAAAGAATACTGAGGTGGCGCCTCGAAGGAGTCCTACGGCCATGGTGTGGCAGTCTCTGTGGCGTTCTGCGACAGCTCAAGGAGAGCCATTTCTCCAAAGATGTTGTCGTTTGGGTCCTCGAGTGGGAGAGGTCCTTCGGTAGTGTCGACCGCTGGGGGCTGGCGGCCCAGCATCACGTCTTCGCTGACGAGGAAGCCGGAGAAGGAAGTGAACGCCCTGCGGGAAGACTGAGACTCGTGGAACTTGCCGTCTTCCAGGTACAAGTAGACGAGGTCGTTCTGTGCCAGGTACAGCACCGCCCCGCTCGAAGCCCAGCTGAAGCCGTTGTCGCTTGCATAGGCCGTCACCACGGGCACGCGGTTTCGGCGCAGGGACATGCGACAGGAATCCCCGCGGGATGCCATGAAGGTGAAGGAGAAGTAGTACAGGCCGGGCTGCGAGCAACTGCGAAATAGGCGAGGAGGGAGACAGGACATTTTAGCATTCCGTAAGTGTACCCCACTTCTATCGCTGACCCCGCCTGCCCTTACAAAATTTTGTTAGACAGTGTATAGACGGTCCAAAGATTTCTGTCTATAAACACTATAGACTCTTTATAGACAAATCCTAGAGGTCAGTCTATAGGCAATACTAATGTTATAGACAGTCTATAGACAATCTATAAATTTATTGTCATACACTTTTAGTAGACTTTTGTCTATAGACAGTCAACAGACTATGAATAAACAAAAAGAAATATCTATAGGAAGGCAATGAAGTCTATAAGAAGTCTATAGACTGTCTATAGAGAATTTTTATAAGGGTGGTATTCTTGTCATACGCGTCTGTCGAGGCAGGTGAACAATCAACGCATCGTCAGCCCTCTAGCTTAACCTGAAGTAAACGCGAGGTTATACAGAGTTATTTATAGTATTAATTGTTCTAAGTGTTATGTGCCTAGGTGCTGTCATTTCCGGGTCGTCTCCGGGCCCAGTAAACCTACTAGCTAGCCTTTGAACAGAAGTGAATTGAAGACAAATCAAGAATAATCAGTGTAGGTGTAATGAACGAAGCCGCTTAAATTACGAAATAAATTTCGGTAGTTTACGAAGCTTCCCACCGGGACTACAGATGAAGAAAGGTAGCTCAGAAAGCTATAGGTTCATGGCTGTTTTCAGTGGTTCCTAACTAACAAAGGTCACTGCAGAAGTCACTATTCGCCTTCTATGCAAAGCACTGCAAAAAGAGTCCGAACTGCTTCCTTCTTGATGTCACTAAGTGATGGTGTGATAATGTGTCTGTACTTTCTTCTTTCTGATTTAACGCACAAACGTTTTTAACGTCTCCATTGAAGCATTTGTGTAGAGATCTTTGTCAGAAAAATACTGTGCAGCAATTTTTGTCCGCAGTGGGTGCCTAAGTGAAGAAGAGATGATGACACCCTGCACGAGCTTCGCATTTTCCGCTCGCCTTGCACTTAAAACGGAGCCATCAGCTACTTTAAAAGCGACTGTGGCAGCCACTGCACCAGCTGAACGAGGCATGCAGACTATCGCACTGACCGGAAGGCACCCAGGTCCTTGGTGACGTCCGCTTGTACATTGGTGGGCACCTGGCTGAAGCGGACGTATTTGCCGTCCGGTTCTCCCTGAGTCATGGTGAAGCCCACTGAGGCGCTGGCTCCCTGCAGCACGAAGGGGACGACCAGCAGGAGAGAAAGCAGCAACCGGTAGGGCGAGACATCGTGAAGCGAAGACATCTTAATTGGATACCTGCGAAAAAGAAGCATCTTAACGTTTAGAATTCATTCCGTTTACACTGTTTTATTTTATATTTGCAGATGTAGAGTAGTTGTACGCAAAAATTCAAGCCATGTTTGTTTTGGAATGAAGGATCGGATTTGAGAGCGGTACGGGACCCGGAAATGTCGAGGAACTTAATGACAGAAATGTGTCAGACGATGTATCAAAAATTCATGAGCCTGCTACGATATCTACTCTTTAACACTGCAGGAGCGCTACACATCGACATCAGGGATTTGCGCCGGATCATTCCTCCACTCTCATCGTCCTTCCTTTTGACAGGAGTGGCTCTCTACTTCCAATGTCTTCTTTTCGATTCGACGGTAGTCCGAGGTCAGCCAGTTCCAGGACAGACACGCGCAGCTATGGGCACCAACAAAGCGAATGTCCATCCTGATCTTCTCAGAATATCTTTTCAAGACGTAGTTTGTGTGAAGACAGTAAAGTAGGCTTATTTTCTCAGAGTTACCACCGCAACGACAGGAACACAGTAACACCATGTCCATATGAATACACGCGCACTCAGCCTTCGAAGCTTACGACAAAGGGAAAATAAAATTAAGTTTCAAAGTTTCATGCCGTACACTTGTATAGCATCACATATTACTTGTCCTGGTCTCATAGAGTATGCCTGTGGCGCAGCATAAATCTTCTTTGTGGTTTCGGACAGGGATGCTGCATCCGTACACGGGCTAGGATATGTGCGCGCAGTTACATTTGTTCTGAGATCATGTAAAGTTTAATATAAGAGAGAGGTGCGTCGGTGTTTTAAGGCGGAAGCCTTTAATGCCTCATCGTTGTAAGCAGTTGTTAACGAGAGAAATGTCATGCTTTTCAATTGGTCCAAACGGTCGTGACGTCACAGTGCGCGAATTTGAAACGGTGCCAATTGTACTTTGGATAGCAACCATGCAACTATTTAAAGGGTTCGTATAGTGATGTTCCAAATAAGTGGGACTGAATTTAGTTCATTGCTTAATTTCCCAATTAGCCTAATTAACCTCTATAGTCAGGCCAGGTAAATAAATAAAACCGAGTAGGAAATTGGTCGAGTTTGGAAATCGAACCCCGGTCTCCGGAGTGCGAGACGAGCATGCTAACCACTCCGCCATGCCAGCTCGATGGTTTGGAATGAACAAAAGCGAGGCTATAGAATACGGTGTCTTCGTTCACTCCCATCTTCCTCCCTTCCCGTTACGGTGAGGTTTAGGTGTCCACCGAGATATGAGAGACAGATACTTTTCTTTTCCCCACAAACCAATTTACCGACTAGCAAGGCGTAGAACCGAACGGGCGATGGAGTTCTGTGGACTCCCTCGCAGCGTTGCAACAAGCTGTCGCGTTTCACTTTTAGAGGCGAAGCGTAACATCTTAACAACGCATCAGTGACACAAGCACAACACCGCGCTGAAGGCTTTCGCCTCACCGCACTTTAGGTTAACAAAGTGCCCCCCTGAATTTTTAGACTGTCATAAGATCTTGGAAGATATTTGGGTGCATAAGTGAAAGTCTTTAGCCATAGGCATGCAGGAATAATGCAGCATTCTGAGGGGTGGTATTATGTGGGTTTACTTGAAACAGCCCACGATCTAGGAGAGGTGTCCCAGGGAACGGCTGGGGATTAATTTTGACAACCTGAGGTTCTTTAACAAGCGCTGAAATCGCACAGCACACGGGCGCTTTTGCAATAAGACTCCATCGAAATGCAGCCGCCGCGGTAGGGAAAATATTCTGCGGAGAATAAATCAACCAGCATTTCTTACAGATTTATCAATTATCATCCGCACTCTGGTGAAGTCAACGAACCACAGAATATGCGAGGAGGTGGTCTAGCTATTTCACGCTGATTTCGGTGCCACGCAATTCAACAATTTTTTTTTCGGCGGTATGTACCATATAAAATTTAAGAATGCGTAAAAGGAGCTAGAAAAAAAAAAACTACACGGTAATGGACGCAAGTCGTCAAACGTTCGTCAGCACTGAACAAGGAGCTAAATTTTTGGAGGTATTTATGACCTCAAGGAATAGAAAGGAGATTATTATAAAATAAATAAAGAAAAAATAAACAGAACCTCGATCTCGACTGTGCAGTCGCTAGGAATTATTTACAAGAAGCGCTTTACAAATTAAAATCTAACAGAAAATAGTTCTGCGGAAAACTTTCATTATTCCCTAAAGAGAGGAACAACACTGACCTTTTTGTGGAAACCGTGACTTGAACGGAGCTTGGTTTTTGCGAAGCAATGGGCCAGACTCGAAGCAAGGGCACTCTGTTGCACTCACGTCGTGCGTTTTCTGCCTTTAAATACTAAATGTTGAGGAAATGGACGAAAAAAATCTTCAGAATCTATCCCTATATGAGAGCGATATGAAGCTACGCGATAAATTTAATTCTGATATTACTGACACTGCCTGTGAGTCGCCCACGTTTTCGACGAAGTTGGAGAATAATGGGATATCTCTTTTTGCCGCTTTTAGGCCACTGATAAACGCTGTGAAACTATCCCTACATGGGTACGATATGAAGCTACGCGTAAGTTGAAGTCCGCTATTGGTAACACTGCCTCTGAGTTGCCCTCATTTTAGACGAAGTAGCAGAATAACTGGGATATCTCTGTTTATCGCTTTAACGACTGATAAACGCTGTGAATCTATCCATATCTGAGAACGACATCAAGCTACGCGACAAATTAGTCTGAAGTTACTGACACTGCCTTTCAGTCGCGCTCATTCTAGATGAAGCAGAAGGATAACTTCGATATCTCTCTTCAACGCTTTTAGGTAACTGATAATCATTTTCAGAGTGATTGCTTTCTGACGTGAAACGGAACTAGCGTAGCATGTCAGAACATTTTAGCGTATAACCCAACTTATATCTGGAGGCAATCTCTTGACGTGTCCGACTCACATGAGGAATTTTGAACTAACAGTCATATCAAGGCTAGACTGCTGATGTTGCGGACAAGTTTTAATTCATCGAGCGCCGTTGCATGAGATTGGCTTCCCTTTGAGGTCACTCGATAAGCGACCCCGTTCGACAGTGTTGCAAGAGCTTCTCGCGACACCACGTTCAAGCAAAAGGCATGGCCGTGGATCCAGTGCGTAAAGCGGCGGAAAACGGAAACGCGGAAAGCACAAAGGAACGCCAAGGCAGAACCTTCATATGAAGGAAGCCAGCAGTCACCGCAAGCAAGGAAATTACAGCGGAATTGTCTTCTTTTTTTTTTTTCAAAATTGGTGGTGTTGTTCAATGGGAAATTAGTAGTATAATATTTTTTTCTCTGAGAGATAACTGATGAGAAAGGAGCTAGAAGACAAAACAACCTCCTGCCAGAAGCGCGATACGAACCCGCGACCTCCGTATGCCGCGTGCGGTGCGCTACCAACTGAGCTTTGAGCTATGGCGGCGGCTCTCCAATCTTTTACCTTCGGTGGTATTTATGTTGCATGGAAGCTGTCCTTGAGAAAGGTGGTGAATTGGGCGTGTTGGTACGTATTTGTAGAGACGGGAGCGTAAAAAAGACAGAGGCAGAGACGAGACGACAAGGACGGCGCTGAACTTCCAACAACTTTTATTTGTGAATGTTTCCGCGTATATATTCATTCTGTTCGAGCCATGGTCATCGTCAAGGCATGCGCAAACACGACAAGGAGCTTACCTATTTGCGCACGCGTTGACGATGACCACGGATAGAACAGAATGTGCATATGCGTGGAAAACATTCACAAATAAAAGTTGTTGGAAGTTAAGCACTGTCCTTGTCGCCTCGTCTCCGCCTCTGTATTTATTGCGCTGCCTTATCTTCAAACTCCCCTTGAGAATGTCCAATAGCGTTACCTTTGTATATAACGGCAGACACAGAGCGTTTTGCATTACCGTGAATGTTACGTGTGATCGAATGGTGAGAGCGGCAGCTGTGCGAGAGCCCTCTTAATGCTTAATGCATCCAGACTTTCAGAATTGAGGACCTCATCAAGAGGGGATAGTAAGGTGAATCAACGAAAAAAAATTCTACAAAAATTTTATTACCAAAATATTGCACACTATGTAATTAAAAAAAAAACAATGCAGCGGTGAGTACGAAGGAGGGCTCTAAGCCTTTTAAACATGACACCAGAAGGCGCGCTTCCTGGAATTTGAACATGACAGAGGCGAGCATTGTTTTACCGTTGTCTTCCTTCCTTTTATTTTCAAACATATGTATTACTTGGTGTGAAATATCGATAGATGTGTAAAGTAAATTTAGTTTCTGACATTTTTTTCGGTCTTAACTGCAAAATTTGCCAGTAGACGGGACTTCTATAGAACATTGAAGCCTGGTCGCTTTTGGTTTGTTGTTCTGACCGTTTTACCGGCGTGTTATCGTTTTTGAAAGTTATTCGAGTTATTAGTAGTTAAGACTACGAGGAAGAGGACGAGGAAAAGAAAGTTTCGTTGCAACCAATCGCCTATGTGATTTTCCTTGACGTTCACCACGAAACCCTGGCAAATCCCCCGGCGTGGGTAGGTGCCATGCCTACTGAGGTCAACAACAAAAACTTTCTGAAGAAAGATACTAGCGAGGAGCTGGTACGCCGCTGTGGTATTTTTTCGAAAATAGGCGACAGTGCCACATGTGACAGTTTAAACGCAGATGGAGCCAGAATATCAAGATTTATTTTCGTTTATATAATCATCGTTCGTGACTTCCCAGTGTTTCAGGCTTTGTCGAAGCCAGGTTTTCTCAGCTAGTGCGTCCATGGCAGGACGCAGAACACCTGTGTGTCAACGAACCAGCTGATGTGGTGCTGCTGCCTCAAAACGACATTTGTTGGGGCTCACATACTGAATATTGCCAATTGTGGTTCTGTGGCTTACTGCAATGATAGAAATAAAGCCCGAAATGCTGTTTTTGATCATAATGGGAATGATCTCAAACGTACAGTCTGAAATCGCTCTCAAACGGCTTGATAGAGCAGGGTGAGACGGAAGAGCTCGGAGCTCGTCTGAAAATAAGGAACAGCGCTGAAGAAAGAGTAACCTGTAGCAAAGTTTTGGGGAAGAAGCCAAGAAAGCAAGAAAGAGTTTTTGTTTTCCTGACACTTTTCGTATCATTGTAGTGAATCTGGAAACGTAAGTATAATTTTTCTCGAAATTACATTTTCTAGAACTTTTCTACTTTCATGTGTCTTGGTTAATTAGTGGCTTCTGGCTGACTGATTGTGGGCAACAAAATTTAAGTTACAGCTTAGCGTTTCCCACAGTTGAATTGTATGGTGTTTGGGCTTAACGTCCATATGCAAAATGGGCAACGAGGGAAACCGCAGGGGAGGACTGTGGATTAATTTCGACCAGCTGGGGTTTATTAACATGTACTAACATCCCACAGTACATGAGAGCCTTGTGTTTCACCTCCATGAAAACGTTGCCGCCATTGCCGGGATCGAACCCGTGTCCTCAGGCTCAGCAGTCGAGTGTCTAACCACTGTGCCATTACGAGCGGAGGGACGAACCATGTATTCAGAAAAAAAAACAAATTTATTTACTCACGCCGTTTTTAGGTTCTCTTCAAATCTCTTATAATAAGATTTGAATTCCTTAAGTGTTTCTGAATATGTAGTTCGTATTATGGGCTTATTTGTAAGTTACAGACTTTACATTCGTTTTAAGAGCGCGAATGAAAGAACATTGCCTCGAAGATTGTAATAAATTCACCGGGAAGTACAGAGGAGCTTTTTGTTTGTACCCAGGCCCCACAATCATCGGTACGTTATGTTTACAAATAAAAGGTATATGGCTCGAGTGCGTTGTGAGATGTGCCGGCAACAATTCTATTCTGAATACTTTTTGACTATAGCAGATAGAAATATAGGCAATCACTGTCGTAAATTATCAACACATATTCGTTGCTCTATTTCTTCCTGTTGCGATATTTAAACTGTGGGGGTTGACGCATTAGGCTTGCTACGTTAATAGGTACTTTAATCACTCTTATGTATTGCTGTGCGCACACTAAGGCTTTTTGTATTTTCGTTTCATGCCCCACAATATTGCACAAATAGTTTCTTGTGCATGGTTTTCTTATCGTAAGTAGTAGTAATGATGCGTGTTTAGCCAAGTTGATTTAGCCCTCGCTCCCACACGATGGCGCACGTACTGTGCGGAGAAGGGAGAAGAGTAGAGAAACGCTATTAGTCGAAGTGTCTTTCGAAAATGAACCCGCAAGAGAAAAGTCATCGGCAATCTGAGGGGACAAAGAAGCCCTAAAAGCAGAGAAGGGTGATGTATAGCGGGCACGATGAGATCAAAAGAGCGAAGACCGCCTAGTAGGCGTTGTTCCAAAGGCTGCAAGGCGTGAGGTGAGGGCCTTGGGTGGTATTCTGCCGGTGTCGCCTTTTGCGACATGTCGCATATGGGCGGGGCCTAAAAAAGTGCTTACAGATGCTCGAAGAAACGGAAAAAGCCGCCGGCACTTTCGTCTGCGGTGCATTCATTCACTCCGAGAAGCGACAATTTGCCTCTGCTGATTCACTAGCAGCAGTAGTTTCGTATCTTTTATAGCAAGAATATTTGCCATCACATGACGTCTAATGTTCAAAAAAACATTTGCAAATTTAATATAAACTCGCTTTACTTCATTTAAGTCTATAAAACACCGCGAAAAAGCTCCAAATCTATTTTTCTTTCGTTCCGGATGGTTGTGCTAGGTTTCGGCTGCGTTTCGGGCAGTTGCAGACGGTAGCAGTGTAGCTGGAGGTCCCATTAGGCTTGCGCGCTCCAGAATCGAGAGCGTATCTAAAAAACTAGGCTGAATTGCAGCTTAAACTTTATCGTCGATGCAAGGTAAGTCATAGCGAAAAGTAACAACACCAGTAGTTGCCGGTAAACAAGCCGACCGGAATCGCAAGGACTGCTGAATTGGCTGAAGCGGGCGGCTCTCGCTTGAAAGGACGTCGCCATGTTTTCACGCCAAGGGCGCAAAAGCCGCAACTGCCGATTGCGTTCGTACGCTAACGGTAGCCCGTCGCCCGCGCGGATCGCTTCAGCGCATTCCGTTGTTCGACTAAGCGTAGTAAATTGGGGCGACGTCACGATGACGTAGCAGGAAGGCGGGCCCGTGTCGTCGCGCCGCCGTCACCGCGACTGGAGCCAATCAGCGAAGAGCGAATGCGACATGTCGCAAAAGGCGACACCGGGAGAATACCACCCCTTGTCTGGACAAAGGAGCATGGCTGGGCGTCTGGTCTCGGTTATTGTGATTCACGGCTTCCATATCGGCGACACTGCCTTGCGGTGCGGCCGTCAGCAATGTGTATCTTTTTTTTTTTTTTGCCAGAAAAGCATTCAGTCTTATTCGTGTGGCAGTGACCCTATCGCAACTCTTGGCTTTCGATGATAGAGGGCCGGAAATTGGTCGCATTCGATATAAAGAGAAAAAAAAAGCAAAAAAAAAAAGAAGAGAGAAGACCACAATCTGAAAATGGTCAGCGATGTTCGATGCACGCAGATTCAACACGGAAACCAATTCAGAAAAGTTTGAGGCGTGCTTAATTTGTTTATTTTATTATTGCCAGCTATAGAATACACGTGGGAACAGCGACTACGTGAACGAAATGGCACGGCTTGGCGTGTGCTTTGCGTCCAAGGTTTGCTCGGTGTTTATTTTTGTGTCTCATCTTGAGTCCGCCTTCTGCACGTAATATCTTCGGTGGATGTGGTGGGTACGCTCACCACACCACGGAGATTCAGGGTGCTCGCCACGTCGGAACTACCATTGTTTGTTTTTTTGTTTATTGGCTTCTTTCCAATACAAGGAAAAAGCGAAGGGAGAGCTAAAGGCTACTAGCCTGACGAGGCCCTCCCTCCGCATACAATTTCGACAACAAAAAAAAAAAATTAAGAAAATAGTAGGCACATTTGTAGTTACACTCTACACAGTTCTATGTCGTGGAGGATCCAGTACATATCACTGCACACAAATATATACAACAGATTTCTTGTCGTAGATGTGACAAAAAGAAAAAAAAACATATGAACACAAATGCAAAGGTCAGTCATCGTGGCGAACATATGTACATATGAAAAGGAGGAAAAAAAAGAAAAAGGCGACATCCAACACACAGTAAAACAGCGCTGTTTTACAAACAAACGCTACATACTGCTTAAAGAGAGAAGCCACTGGTAGCGAATTTCTTTCTCGAGAACCATTGTTTTGACCGTTTTTTTTCTTAATCGATTTGTTTAGGTCGACATCATCTGGAAGTTTATTTAGAAGCTATTATTTAGAAGCTATGTCAGCGCAGCTTAGTGATCCCAGGTTGGCTAAATTCATCCAGCGCCCTTAATTACGTTGTCCCTCATACCCATATGTTCCTTCCAGATGTTAAACCCCTGTACCATACCATACCATACCATACCATGCCATACCATACCATACCATACCATACCATACCATACCATACCATACCATACCATACCATACCATACCATACCATACCATACCATACCGTACCGTACCATACCATACCATACCATACCATACCATACCATACCATACCATACCATACCATACCAAAAACATAGGGTCACTGACCAAGTCAAAATTTTAATGAAACGTATTGACGTTTCGGAAGCCCTACGGCTTCCTTGTTCACAATGGGTGAAACCAGGCATAAGCATGCGTTTATATCTTATTCAAAAAATGCGTCTTAATGATCTTGCGTAGTCAGCAGGCAGATTTCCTTGCGTCCGATTTAGTGTACCGGAAGTGGTTTGTATCATCAAGGACTCTAGATACAAGCGTCTAGATGTGATTCGTTCTCTGGCAAGCACACGTGCCCCGTCCCAATTGATGATATGTCCAGTTTCTTGCACGTGTTCGGCCAGAGCGTTAGCAGCACTGCTTCCTTTCGCCACGTCATTTTTGTGCTGCTGGATCCGTCTGCACCAGTTTCCGGATTCCCCGATATAATTCCGGTCGCAATCTTCACACGGAATCTTGTACACGACCCCAGGATATCTGTCAGGGGGAAGCGGGTCTTTCACATTGACGAGCTCGTTTCTAAGCTTGCTTGTTGGAACGTGGGCAACTTGCACGCCGTACTTTCAGAATACCCGACCAAGCGCTTCACTGATCTGTGGCATGTAGGGGATGGAGGCGCGTTTTGGCTTAGAAGCATTGGAGACGTCAGAAGGTGGCGGTCGCTCCAGTAGATTCTTTTTTGTGTTTGCCACAAAGCTTCTGGGATAGCCATTTCTCGCCAAATCCCTTTCAACAGTCTTTAGCTCTTCCTTCAGGGATTGCTCGTTAGAGCACGTGTTTATTGCTCTTTCGACTAAAGAGCGGACGACAGAGCGCTTGTGTGCCATCGGGTGGACAGAATGAAAGTCAAGATAACGGCCTGTGTGCGTAGGCTTTCTGTACACGGTGAACTCCAGGCTCGTGGGTTTTCGCGTCACACGGGTGTCCAGAAAAGAGATGCAGCCATTCGCCTCCTCTTCCACAGTGAACTTGATTGAGGCCTCTATGCCGTTGAGGTGGTTTAAGAACCGTTGGACGTATTGTTTCTTTAAAATGCAAAAACAATCGTCCACGTACCTGACGAATAATTTAGGGCGTGGCTCGAATGTTTCTAGGGCTTTCGTCTCGATGGCTTCCATTGTGAGGTTAGCCGCCGTCACGGAAATTGATGCTCCCATGGCTGTGCCGAAGGTCTGTCGATAGTAATTGCCACCGTACGAGAAATATGTGTTGGCAAGGCAAAAGGAAAGAAGCTTACATAGGTCGGGTACATCGAAAGGTGTGCGCTCTTCAAGGGATGAGTCCTCGTTCAAACGAAGCTTGCAGGTTTCCACAGCCAGGTCAACCGGAACGCACGTGAAAAGGGAACAAACATCGAAGGAAACCATCACTTCACCACTTTCAAGTGCGACGTTCTTCACTTTGTTAATAAAGTCCACTGTATTCCGTATATGCGTCTCGGTCTTGCCAACTAGAGGCGATAAAATCTTGTGCAGGTAGCGAGACAAACTTTGGAGTGGATACCTTGTAAAATCCACAATAGGACGCAACGGAACACCTTCCTTATGAACTTTCGGCAGCCCGTAGATAGCTGGCGCCGATCCGTTTGTGCAGCGTAGCTTGTAATATAGGCTTCTTTTTGACGGCGGCAGGAACTGAAAAATCGTTGACAGTAGCTTTTGAAGGTCCCTCTGGACTTTAGAAGTGGGGTCTTTGGGTATGCGGCTGTAAGTTTCCGGGTCCTGAAGCAAATCTTCAATTTTGGCTTTATAAGACTCACGGTCAAGAATAACTGTGACGTTTCCTTTGTCGGCTGGTAGTATCGCAATCCTGTGGTTACTGCGTAGCCTTTCTAGTGACTTCCGCTCTTCTGAGGACAGAGGGCACACAGGGTCAGATTTGCGTATACGTGAAAGTATCCCTATCGCCTTCGTACGGACTTCATCCCTGAGACCAACGTCTAAAAGTTGAACAGCGCTTTCAACGGCAGAAATCACTTTTCGTGAATCTGGTGGCTTTCCTTGGTTGAAGTTCAGCCCGTGACTTAGAACCTGGGCTTCGCTCGGAGTCAGAGTGTAAGAGGAAAGGTTCCGTACCTCAAACAATGGTGTCGCCCGTATGCCCCTTTTTTCGGAGGTAAGTTTGTCGAGCTTCGATTCCTGGGCCCTCTCGTGCTTTTCCTTTGTCAAGCGGGCTTCTTGGTTGGCAACGAGTTGGATCTCGTGGAAAACGTCTGGAGCCGAAGACTCTAGGAGGCGCCTTTCACAGAACACATCATTGTCAAGGCGTTTCAGAGTAAGTTTGCATTCTTCAATGCGGGCTTGGACGAGAAGGCGCTCCGCTTTGTTGATCACTTGGTGTCCAAAGGCAGATCTTACGGGTCTGTGCAGACGAAGGGATCTCGGCGTCACACGGTGAATCTTACAGGCCAAGTTGAATTGCAGATGCGTTCGGAAAGCTGCCAGTTTTGACGAACTACGAATGAAATGGCGGATGCTTGTAATGACTGGCTGCCCATACTTATGGCGTATGTTGATGTAGTCAAGAGTTTGACGAAACGTCGTCTGGTCAGGTAGAGGCATAATAAAAACATAGGGTCACTGACCAAGTCAAAATTTTAATGAAACGTATTGACGTTTCGGAAGCCCTACGGCTTCCTTGTTCACAATGGGTGAAACCAGGCAAAAGCATGCGTTTATATCTTATTCAAAAAATGCGTCGTAATGATCTTGCGTAGTCAGCAGGCAGATTTCCTTGCGTCCGATTTAGTGTACCGGAAGTGGTTTGTATCATCAAGGACTTAAAATTTTGACTTGGTCAGTGACCCTATGTTTTTATTATGCCTCTACCTGACCAGACGACGTTTCGTCAAACTCTTGACTACACCATACCATACCATACTATACCATACCGGCACATGCAGTGTCATACAATACTATGCCACACCATTCCATACTATACCAGCCCGGGACGAATTCGATGTTTATTGACCGACCTCTAGCGTTTTGAGCAGTGTGACAGGGGCGCGTAAGGAGCAGTTCAGCTGCTTCCGTTGACATAGTGAAAAAAAAAACGCAAATTAAACTTATTACCATGGCTTTATGTAACTCCAATGGATATAAGCTTAAGTTTAATAGTGCAAAGGATCTGACTTGTGGGAACCCCCGGTACTGACTTTCTTTTTTTCATCCGGTGTCCTTCTCTGAAAAACCCACGGTAAAAAAGACTGCCTTGTCTTTTTCTCCTTTTCTCTTTCCCTTTTTGTATTTGCGTCCGAGTTAGGCCCTTCGAGGCGATCGATCTTTAGTGGAACCTTAGAGCACAGGATTCTATGCTTACGGTCTGTTAAACCTACATTTAGATATTTTTATTCTTGCTCGAAAAAAATGCTCGTGTTTACCGGGATAGTTACGTGAGCCAAACAAATTTTTGAATTCCCTATTTACACGCGGAGAACTGCTCTAGACTTATTCGCATCAAACCGATACGAGTTCGGAGATGATAGAGCTTTCTGAAGCCGCAAAAAACTGAATTCTCCTCGTAGTGGCAAAGTACACATCCCCTAAACCGGGACTTCTTTTGTTAACAGCGGCTCAGGATATGAGGGCTACGTTCCACACAGACGCACAAAGAAAGCGATCTAGCCATTACGAGACCACGCAATGTCGAACAGGACGGCTTGTATGCTCACAGCATCCCTTTTGCCTGCCACGAAGCCCCACTGCTGTTCACGCGACAAATATCCCGTTTTACGCATTCTCCATTACCGCAAAAGCGCGTTATACCTAACTCATGGGTGGTTCGAACAATACTAATTTCTCGCTCGATCAACACACTATAGCGGAGGATACGCCATCGTGTTTTCCTGCCACGCAAGAGTGACGAAAAAGAAAAGAAGGAAGAGAAAAGAAAAGAGAAAAGCGCTGGACCGCTGTAACCGTGCGGGGATAAACGTTTATTGGAAATGCGTTAAGGGGAGGCCGCGAGAGCGAACTTTCCTCGTTGATGCGTTTACCTATAGCGGCACGCGCATGACAGGTTGCGACAAATTATGCGTTCGATGGTGACACTCATTTTTCGCTGCCCTGTTACTTCCTTCAATAGTAAACTTCTCGCAAGCTGAGTGTAGTTGGTAAACGTTTTGCGCGCAGTAGTTGTTTATTTATCGATCTCCCAGACCGACTTTTTTGTCTTTGTCACGTTCACTCTGTCTGTTTTACAGAGACACTATGAACAGGATCGCTCATTATGAAAGGGAACGCACGAGCACTTGGCTGCCGCGCTTGTCGTTCCGCGCACGTGCCTCTTGCCGCGATGCTCTTTGGTTCTAAGAGGCAGCCCTTCGCGAAGCGCGGTAGCCACACGCTTGCGTGCTCCCTTTCACAATCAGCCATCCTGTACAGCCTGTGTCAAAAATATAGAGCCCACCGGCCGTAAAGATTTTCGCTGAGAGACGATTAAATTTTAAAAGGAGAACAGGTTTGATGCGATGCTGCGGCCACCGGTTCTACTCATTGACTGAATGGCTTTTATTTTTGAAAAATTCCTGATACGAAGCTGGATGGCTCTTCCAATTTTAGTTTAAACGTTGAATTAGATTATTCGAGTTGCATGTGAAAGAATGCACCATTTAAGGCTGCTACTTCGCTTCTATGTAGATTAAGTCTGAACGTCTCACTCTTGGATCAGGGGTTTAACGAACTCTTTTCTGTGGAAGGTATGAGCCTATGGACTGTTGTCTGTGCCCTGTCCTTCGCACAAAACTCGTAACATGGTTCATGTTGTCACGTAAAACCGAAGACGGCTAAAAAAAAGGGAAAGATTTTGTTCTGCATAGCTTCTCTCACTCCATTGTAAGTTGGGAGTCATGCATGTTCTATAGCGTTAGTTTAGTGTTCTTAGAGGATAGTGCAATCAAAAAGAAAACCCCAAAGGGGGCAAGAAAAAACAAGGGCGCCATTTTCATCTTGTTTTCATTTATTGTGCCAGGAGTGACCAAAATATACACACAAAGAGTGCCATTTTGCCCCAGTCGCCCAGTTGCATTAGCTCCAGGGCGCATTAGCTTATTAGGTGCCCGCCTGGCATCAGCGAGCCTCTTAACAGGCATTTCAGTCCCCTGTGTGGAGAAACAGGAAGGTGGGTAGGGAGTGAGTACAAAAAGAAACAACAACCCTTGTTTTGCCTTCATCAAAGCGAGACAGCCGCTAAAGGGAAGCTCACAACAAAGAAGTGGGAAAGAAGGGAAGAGGGCGAGCGTAGTTAGAGATAGAGGAAGAAGCAAAGTCAGAATCATTACAGAGTGTATAACCAAGAGTTTCCCTTGTATGGATTAGGATCCTTCTACCAGATAACGACTCTCAGCCGCCTTTGCGTCATGAGACAAGGGAAGAGTCTCTTCGGCACGGTAACCTGCCCTAGCAACAGTGCTGTTATCGTCACAACAGGAGAGCTCCTTGGCTTATCGATTTTTCATTTATTCTTTGCCAGTTACTCGCCTCTCACCTCCGCTCCCCTGTTTGCCTTTCTTACGCCATTTCCACAGCCTATATCGCGATACTATTTATTTGTTGCCACAGACGTGGCTAACGTAGCGTCCTCTACAACATCACTCTGTGGGTAATGCGAGTAAATACGGCACCGGATATATCCTGCCCGACAGTGCCTGCGTGGTGTATGCTTTGTTCTTGTAGTTCTTGTGCACGGCAGAGCAGTGTTGACGCTGTGGACCGCAACACAAACAGTCTGAGTCCTTCTAACATGATACGCCACACAGCCATAAAACTGCTGTTGGTTTGGTTTTACAATGTTTAACCTCCCAAAGTGACTCAGGCTATGAGGGACAGCGTATTGGAGCGCTCCTGATAATTTCGACCACCTGGGGTTCTTTAACGTGCACTGACATTGCATGGTACATGGGCCCGTTGTATTTCGCCTCCATCGAAATGCAACCGCCGCGGCCGGGATGGAACCCGCGTCTTTCGGGTCAGCAGCCGAGATCAATGAGCCACCGCGGAGACCTGTTGAGTACTTAGTTCAGTAAAGTGAATAAATGTCTCATTCCAAAAGTACCTGACGTTCCCAGTGACGATTTTATGCTATCGCATAGTAACCGCGTAAAAATCAAAATCAGCACAAAAGGAAGAGAGGACGCATGGAAGATATTGGTCCTGCGTCCTCTCGTCCTTAGTGATTTTTTATTTTTTGCATTTGATTATTTATTTTTGTAATTGACTTCCACCTCGTTATCTGTGCATTCGGCACCACCGCGACTCCCGCAAGTGTACGGGTATTGCGAAGCACTCGTGAAAAACACTTGTCAGATTTCTGCAGGGGAACGACAGACGCTTGTTGAGAATAAAGTATTAGAGAAAGATATTGTGTACTCAGTGAACGAAATATCTACTTACGTTTATTCAGAAAACAATCTGTGAACTGCTTAAAACAACCAGTCTCTCCTTAAATATTTGTTCGATTATTGCGAATTTCAGCGACACCTGGGGTTACGTGAAATGCCGCTGTTAGTTGGAATGCTTAACACTGGGTAGGGATGCCTTTTGTTGAGTGGTTGAATAGACAAATGAAGTATGGGGCGTCCGTCACTGCCGGTCCTGCGTCACACATGGTCGCTTATCCATCTATCCATCCATATCAGGCGGGCGTCCGGCCTCACAGACGCAGCTGTGGAGACGAAATACCGGTGGGAGGACGAGGAGGAGAACTTCTTGCGTCACGGGCGTCGTCATCGCTATCGGACCACCCAATGATTAGAATTCTGGCCAGTCAGCGCGGCGTGATCTTACGACGTAACGCGCGACGTCACATATACTGAGCAATCAGCGCGGCGAATTGTCATTCTATCATGCGTTAGAACACGAAGACAAAGATGCTACATAAAGGAGAAACGTGGCGTTAACAGCCGTCCTAGTAACACGTTTTTCGCGTACCATTGCTGCGGGCATAAGTGCTGAAAGGTGTTTGAGCTGCTCCAAAAAATCCATGGCGCACCCCCATCGCGGGTATGTGCCATGTCTGAAGAGGCCAACAACAACTACAACGAAACACAGTATAGTAAAGAGCTCCGGATTAATTTCGACAACCTTGGGTTCTGTAACCAGCACTGAAATTCCAGTAGTGTGACTGTATTTTCTGGATTATGCCGCCGTCGAAATGAAGCTGGTGCAGATGGCATCAAATCACTGACTGGCGCTGAGCAGCTGAGCAAAATAAAATCGAAGAAGTAGCTATGGCGGAGCGCCTAGTTTTCTAGTGGTTGTTATGCGTCATTTTATTACAAGGAAATGGCGGATCACATGAAAGCGAGAAGTGAACATAGGTATCGTTTTTTATCTTCAGAAATGGTGGTTGCTTGCTTTTGGGCAGATTTAGAGGGTGGCCAGGCATTCTAACATATTTTAAAACACTTAGCTTCTCCTGTAATATAACTCGCCGCGTGAAACGATGTTGCCGGGAGCAGACTGAGTGAAGAGTCCGACGCCTCATCTCACTTACTACAGTGCGAGCAGGCTACCCGCATTTCTCCATTAGGCTTAAATACGGGCATAAGATACCAGATGGCTTCCAGGAAAGTAGAGAACGTGTAAGGTGTGTGGCGTTTCTGGAAACTGTCCAAAAAAGGAAGCTGGTGCGGTAAAGTTGGTGAGCTCCGCATCACAGATATTTCAAGCTCCATCGTATCTGATTTTATATGCTAATGGTACGGCTTACTTCTTAGCTTAAAACTTTTCCGAACGCTTACTAAGGCCAACGAATACTCCATAAATGGCACCAAAGAGGGCTAATTGCGGCGGCTCTTGATTCGCTGCATTGGTTCTGTCAGATGAAGACAGGTTCATTAGGAAAACTCATTGACTGAACCTGTTCCCGCACAGGGTAGCAACCGCTCTGTCACCGTCCGTACACTGCAGCTATAGGCCGTGCTCGGCAATCGACCGAAAAGCAGACTCCACCATGGCAAGTGAGCTTAGTTCCAGTCCTTCATTACAACAGCGCGGGAAAGCAGTCCGAAGTTTCTGTAAATAGACTATCGACGTCGGGGGGGTGCTTACCTCGTTATTCTCAAAAGGGGCGTCTTTCCGGCCAAAGCCCTGTTTCTACAATAGGAATGTGGAAGGCTGAGGTTTCCATGCCTATGTAGCCTCTATTTCAGGTCACCATGTTTAGAAAGGCAACCATACGCCCCCGCGACAGAACCATTGATCTCGACAAATTCTGAAAGTGTCGCAATACGTCAATACATCGAACCGAGGCGAACTCATTTCGCTCTCTTCGTCGGGTGATTCCAGGTTTGGGTCAGCACAAAAGAGTCGAATTTTTCGCCTCGCATACCCTGTGCCGGCCTAAGCAAAAAAAAAAAAAATTATGTAAATTTCCCACTAAGCAAAGGAAAGTGTGAACACAAGAAGGTGTACCTTGATTGCGAAATTAAACAAAAGGATATTGATTTTGCTGTTCGCTTCCAGCGAACAAGAGCGCCCGAATGCAAATGTAATTAATACCGCAGTTACTGTGTGCCGGGCTGTCTGGGGCAAGGGATACGGAATACGATTACAGCGCAAACCCGATATGTTTGCGGAGCGGAAAAGGCAAGCTGAAGTTGGAGAATGCCGAGGATAGCTAATGAAGTCGAATTTGAACAATGCGTTTTGCGCCGTTTCACAGTTCCTTACTGGTCTCGCAGTCGCTGCTTAGGAATTAAGCAGTCGCTGAATAGGGATCACCAGCAAAAGCCTTGAATGCAACAGCAGTTTTGCGCTGCTGAAGTTCTTCGCGCCAGTTTGTTGTTAAACCCGGCAGTTCTTGAACACTGGAAATAGAGAGAGAGACTATTTAATGAAGAGCAGAGAATTTAGCCGGCGTTTAAAAATCGCTGGCATGCTACTCTGCATAGGGAGGGGAATTTGGGAGATAAAGCCAGAAGGAGAGCAGTGTGGAAGAGGTAAAAAAAAACGAAGATAAAATGCGGCCATGAAATGGGTACTAAGGATGCAATGGCGAGTATTGATGTAACCTATGGAATGATGGAGTGCATAGTCCGTCAAATAGGCTGACGAAGTTCACTGCATGAAGAATGCATGAAGGTAACGTGCAAGTGAATTTAAAGCTTATCGAGATGTCCAATGCCTTTTAAATATGTGAATAGAAAGTTCATTGCAAGTCTATTTTGCCTAAGGCATGCTAAGGGACCCAAAACTTTGTCCATTGTTAGGGGCACTGAGCAGAGCTTCTGCATGCAATGTTCATAGTACGCACGCTCGTTAGCATACGCAGGGCACTCAAGCAAGATATGTTCCACAGTTTCTATCGAGGCACAGTTGTCACAGTGCGGACTGTTCATTTGTCTAAAATATTATCGTAAGCCGTTTGTATATGCAGCATTCAGACGAAGTCGATGATAAAGTGTTTCCAGATGTCGAGGAATTCTGGGTGAGAGTCTTGATCTAAGATGTGGGTCGATTGAGTGAAGAAATTGGTACTGATGTGTTGGCAAACTCCAAAGCCGATACGTTTCTTCGGAAGCAAAACTTTTAGCCATTTGGGACGCATCAGATTTCGTGAAAAAAAGTTCGAATGTATCTCCGATGTTGATGGCCCTTACGGGCCGCTTCATCTGCTTTTTCATTAGCCTGAATGCCACAGTGAGCAGGTACCCACTGAAATGTTGTGCAACGTGGCCTGCGGCAATAGCTAAATGATGTAGATATCCGATGCCCAGGGAAACTGGCTGGTGATTCGTATTCTTCAGCAGGTTGGCCAGGATCTGGAGAGATGCTTTTGAATCGGTGAAGATAACCCAACGGCCGGCGGTTCGGCGCAGGATGTAAGAAACAGCTTCTTTAATGCCGTGAAGCTCAGCTGTCGTAGAGGATGTCCTCCGCTGCAGCCGGTAAGAAAGGGCGTGACCTGTTGAGGCACATAAAGGCCACATGAAGAGGTTTCTTTAGTAGTTGAACCATCGGTGAAGATATGGGTGTGCTGCCTATATTCCTCCGTTATGTAGGCGAGAGTAGTTTGCAGAAGCGCTGCCTGTGGCATGCGGCTGTTTGCATTCACACCTGGAACAAACTTCTTCACCTTTAGAGGAGAGAGTGTCCATGGAGGAAATGCCTGAGGTAGTAGTTTCTGTGGCTGATTAATAGTAGGGATGGGCAGGAGCTGCACTGCCTGGCCAAAGCTAGAGTTGCTGTGAGTTAGGTGGACACGGTGCAGGAAGTGCTTCTTCCCTTGAAGAACATGGCGGAGATGGGTACGCATAGTTTCCTGGGCGGCAATCACCTCTAGTGGGAGACATCCTGCCTCCGCTACTGTTCCTGATACAGATGAACCTTTTGGGAGGCCAAGGCATATTCGCAGGCAGTTGTTCCGTGCGGCAACGAGAAACTTATTGTTTGATGTAGATAATTTTGAAACATTGGTAGACAGTAGCGCAAGGTTACTTCAACGGCGGCTATGCAGTGTGCCTCACTTTGGCTCCGAGGTCAGTGTGACCGTATGCGGCTCGCCAAGTCGCCGTAAAGTTGAGTCTAACATACCTTTTCGGAAGCGAGAGTCACAATTATGAAGCGAGCGAAATGGGATGACCAGCGACAACTTTTTCTGTCTCTGTTTTGCCCTTCTTTTTTTCTGCTCAGTCAGGTTGAAAAGTGATCTCAACCGCCCCTCCCCAAAATAAAATAAAAATAAAAATAAAAGGACCATAATAAAGCAAGGTTGTTTGTTTGATCAGCGAGGACAAAGGGTTTGGATGGAGAGTTCCGCGCATTGTGCCTTATTTCACATAAAGATATCGCCCTCTTCCAAGCATACACTTTTCTTCTGTGTAGTTCTTGGCAGCCACATTTCACATCTTTTTTTTTTTGTCCAAGTACTCCGTCTGTGGAAGCGCCTGGTTTCAGCAGTAAATGCGATTTCCATTTCAAAACCCCGAGAACCGCGCCGTGGAGAGCGCATGTGTGAATGCCTTTGCAATCTCGTTTCCTCTGCATTTCTCTATGGACGCCTTCCTGCTTTCTCCACCGTTCTCGGGGCGCAAGTGGTGTTGGTTTTCTGAGCCACTTCCTGCGGCTAGTTCCGGTATTTCATCTTATATATCTTTTTCTTTTCTGTCCCAACTAAGTTCTGTACTTTTATATACATAGGTTTATTTGGCGTGCCTTACTTTGTTTTCATTTTTGATGTCATGCTAGCATCGACCGAAAGCTTCTCAGATATCATTGATACCCGCGGCCTTCAAGTTTCCTCAAAAAATTTTCTCCGTTTTCCTCCCGTTCTGAAGGGTTCGTATAGTGCTTGTATTTTATTCGCCCGGGGATCCAGGGTCTGAAAGCAAGTTTTCTAGCTGCTTTCTTGCGGTCTCACGACAGGTTTGTTAGTGGCTCCCGCTGTCTCTGAATATTTTAGTTGTCTTTTGGAAATATGGCGCTAAGAGCTCGTTTCTAGCCGGGATTTTCAGCCAGGATTCTAAAGGTCGAGTGCTTTGCGGACGAGTCTCACTCACCTTTAGAGCGAGGAACTAATAAATGCTAGACTGGTGCAGCAATTTTCCAAGACCTTTCGCTTTCAAAAGGTCGCCAGTCTTAAGGTTCTGGTTGCAATACAGTAACATGGCTGTGTTTGCTTTTATTTCAATTAAATGAATTATGTTGAACGTTTTAAAGGAGTGCAAACTGAAGGCTGAGGAGACAGTTAATGAAAGCTCTAGAATGTGCCAGGCTTTTATATTATATCATGAAAGCGGCAGTTTAAAATCTTGTAGAAATTCTACTAAAACAAAACCCTCGATTGGTCCACGAAAATACATGGCAATAAATGTTACACCCAAGAATTTAACGGCAAAGGAACAAGTCCCGAAAGACTGCGTATCAAGTTATAAAATTAAGCAATATATATTTCCTAACAGTACACATTTCATCCAAACATGCTATCTGTTGGAAACAGCCCATGTTAAAAACCAAGCAAAGAACAACTATAAAACATGCCAACATGTCACTTGCAGATTGTCGAGATTCGTTCCTCGAAAAGCAAGGATTTACGGAATCTTCCTCCTTCCTAGCTGCTGTCTCATTATGCCGCAGGTAACACAGGCGGAACTCCACTGTGCGCTCGTCTAAAGGTCGGATATAAGTCGGCCTAATGAAGCAGTCAAAGAGCGAAAAATTTCTCGTTTTGTGCAACCCGTCTCCCGTGTCGAGTTAGGAGCTGCTCTCAAATCCTGTTCGTGACATGAAGCTTACCAGCCCACAGGGCATTCGCTTCCACCATAAACACGAACTGTGCAGCCCCTCTTGCAATTATACAAGAAGGCAACGAAACGCGTAGCTCGCTCAATAAATTATCTATGACAGTTATCATGCGCATTAATTAATACTCTGGCGTTACTGGAATCGCGTCATTTTCAAAAGAAATAGCCTGGCGTTAAGTGTTTTTTTTTTTCAAAACCATTGTATTTTAGAACACAGGGGAGCTTTGTTCTTCACTGACAAAGGTGCGAAAGTGAGCTTCCAAGTTTGAGACAGATGACTGATAAAGTTTTGCTTTGTTCCATTACCCTTTCATTTATATAACGGCCTGTTTCAGGGACGATGTGTACCTTGCCGTAAGATAGGGGCACGACAACTTGAGCTCCTCGAGGGGTCATTATATTGGGATAGAATAGACTACACCTTGCGGGTATGTGATTAAGGGTTTTTTTTGTGTCACGTGGTACAGTGTGGTACAACAGGGTCATCTCTCAAAAACTTGGCAGCTCGTTGTAGAAGCTGTGGCGGGGAAGAACATTGCTCCTCCGTGTTCAAAAAGACAAAAGTTTCGAAAAAAAAAGCGCGATAAGCTGACAAGCGAAGTAGTGGAAGCCACAAGATTTTGAAGGTTGAAGGTGACTGCGTCACCCGCCCCTTGTTTCCGTTTGGCGTAAATGAAAACAGATTTTTCTCTTTTATCTGGCTTTACCTTGGTTTCGCCGGTAAGTTTTAGTTTCCTTTGTTTTCCTTATGTTAGTCTGTCCGCGTTTGTTTTTATCTTTTTAGATCCCGCACCTTTGTCAGTGGTCTTGATTTGTATCAATCTTGTCTTTTATATCGTAACCGTCTTAATCGTTGTCTTTCACTTTTCAAAATTTTTTTTCATTACATAAGCACATTGCTTTCCTTCTTATGTGTACTATCATCCTCTACACATCTTCAGGCTTTCGTTTCACCCTCGTATTCCAACCAGAAATTTTATGTATTCACTATGTTCGAGCTTTTTGCTGTCAACTTTGCGCTACTGTTGGCTTTCCATATGTTGCTCCGGTTTATTCTTGTAGAATAAGATAGACAGAGAGCAGAAAAATCTCTATAGCTGCTGGCTTTTTTGTACACGCCTCATGCTATGTTGATGACCCGCACTTCGCGACTTCTTGATACTTTTTATTAATGATAAGTTGATAATACTGATTAATCACAATGTTGCAAGGCAGTTGGTGCGGGCGGTTGTGCAACCGCGTCTCGTGTACCAAGCCCAACTCCAGCATTTGACGAGGGCTCAGTGGGATCGCCTTGAAGCCGTTAATCGAGAGGCAATGAGGGTCATCACTTGCCTTCCCCGCATAACCCCGATCGTGGCGCTCCAAGAACATGCGCAGCTGAATACTCTAGATGAGCTGGTGCAGCAAAGGCGTGATGCTCGCCGGCTTAAGTCTAACCTTACACACGCAACGTGTGCACTCAGGGCGTATGCTTCCTCGCACTCCATTCGACAGCCGCCTCCGCCAGTTCTCCCTCCTTGGCATTTTGTGCAGCTAAGCGATAACAAACCAACAGATCTAAGTCGGCCATCATCTACCCTCGCGGCGGCGTCGTTTCGCGAACGAATTGCACAAGAAGACGCCCATCTGCCGTATGGTTTCATCGTTTTATACGTTGACGCAGGCATCCAGGCTTGCGAAACCACTACTGCAATTTACTGCCCTTGCAAGCCTGCCCTCAACAAAACGTCCAGGTTTCGCTTCCCAGAACCTCCTTCCTCCTTCTGTGTGGAGATGCTTGCTGTTCAAGAGGCACTATGCTCAGTGGCCGCCGTTCCCCTACTACCTACGGCTCGCATTGTCATCCGCACCGACGCTCTTCAAGTCATACGCCTACTACGACGCGTCAGTCGCACCCCAGGCATTTGCCAGGACATCCACCGTCTCGCGGCGCGCATCCCGCAGCCAATCCGAATTCAGTGGGTCCCACGAGACCTCCTGAGTTCGCAAAGCCGTGCAGATTCTGCGACCCACCTTGTGACCCCAACTTCGTCTTCGCCTCGAGTCCTAACACTGGATGACACCACCCTCCTTTTAACAAAAAAGGAACACCTCCGGCGCCGCACACGTGCTCTAATCCCTCCGTGTGCGGTAACCCTCCCCCGTGGTCTTACCCGTGCAGAGGAGGTTGCGCTTCGGAGGATCCGGGTCGTGGTTGCCCTAACTCCGGCCGTTACACGAAAGTGGCCGCAATTCGAAGGTGTATTTCCCCGCCCCGGGTGTCCAGTCTGCAAGAACAGAAATCTTGAGGCCGACATTCACCACCTGCTGTGGGTTTGCCCGGCGCTGAAGCCTACAAGAATTCGGCACCTGGCGGCAGCGGGTCTTTCGCCCGATAACAGTGCTTCATACACCGCTTGGACACAAGGACCTCATCATCGTTCACTGCTCGATTTCATTAGATCAGCGAACCTTTACTCATTTATTTAGGCATCCTCATTTATCATTACATGCCGTTTTATGCCCTGAGGCAATAAACATCGCATTAAAAAAAATCACAATAATGTTTTTATTAATATTTAATGATGATTAATAATAATATTTGGTCCTCTAGTTGCTACGCGGCGCTGAGAAAACCCATGTAATATCTTAGTAATATCTTGGCACTTTTGAAGGGGAGCGTTCCAGGCTCCCATAGTCGAAGCTAGTTCGTGTGAGATGAGGCAAAAACTGTTTTCTGAATTTTCGCATTATTTTGGTACCTAAAAGCAAGAAAGATTAGTTCTTGCTCCACTGTGCAAATAGGAGTGTTTAGGAAGTTTCTTTTGGGAAAACCAGAAAGAAAAAAAAAAGCTTTCAACTCTTCCGCTTCCAGCAAACCGGTATCTTACGAGGGGGAGGGCAAGCAGTGTACTCATCGCTTTCAGCCAGCTGTTCTCGACTGGGAAAGTTTGCTGGAATAAAATACTATCTGTAAAAAAAAAGGAAAGTATCATAAAATGCCCCTTCATCCCCGCACACACACACACAAAAAAAAACATAAACGAAACCAATGGAAGTAAACATTTTACGAAGTAGGTATTTTGATTATAGTTCAGCTTTAACTTGACTACTGTGTGGAAGTTCGACATATTGCTTTCCACTGGCCATGTTGGAAAGCACGAACAGGATGCGTTACGAGATGGTGCATTGAAAGAAGGAGGGGGAAGAGAAGGTGGCCTTTTCCCCTTATTCTATGTTGTAATGCGTAAGAGTCACTGCTAACACAAAAGAATAATAATATGTGCCCCCCCCCCCCCCCCCCCCCCAATCATAAGACTGGATAACCAGAAAAAATTGAAATGGGAGTTAAAAATAACTCAAAAAATATTGCCCAACCACTGGTTAGCAACAGGAGTTTAGAACTGAGCGTCCTGTTCAGTGGAGACGCTGACATAAGGTCGGGAATCCCGATGCAGGGACGGCTGAAATATTAGGGGGCAAAAGCGCGTAATTCTGATTACCCTGCATTGACCGCTGACATGGGGTGCTCAGGTGCGTTAAGACGTTGCCAACAATTAATTATTAATTTACCACGCTAAGCAGCAATTTTTTTTTTGCTGTGAGGCTGCGCGGGCTTCGTTTTGAACATACAGACACAAGCAAAAAAAAAAAAATGTCCTGATTGCAGCATTTCTTTCGTGAACTTCGTTTCATTGACGCTCAATAACCTTGTTTTACACGTATAACCTTCGGTTATTACCTTCTATTTTCAGCCCTCTTTTTTTTCAACCCTCTATTATTTCCAACCTTTGTAGCCGCGTTCTGATAACGAAGAGAACCATACAACGTTTCTGACACCGTATTGGCGACAGCATGGTCAGAACGGGAAGCACAGTGCCCATTACGAGAACACAGCCGGCTGTTAATTCGTGCCGCAGTCGTTAATGCTGTTCTGTGAACTGAATGGTAAATATGATGTCATGACTAAGCACGAGATTAATCAGCAACTTACCTATGATACTAGATTAAGAGAACTAGTTTTTTTAAAAAAAAAAGAACCTGTTTTTTTCTTGACATAAATACCTTAGTTCTGCCCTACTAAATGCAGAAATAAAGACGTTAAAAAAAAAAAAATATCAATAGGACTTTCAAAGTATACAGACAGAATTTTTCATTACATGTGTTAACAGCAGTATAGAATGCCGACTTTTTTCAAACTCTCATGTCTAGCGAAAAAAAGCAAGAAAAAACTGAGTTTCATGGGAGTTTAACGTCCCAAAGCGACTCAGGCTAAGAGGGACGTCGTAGTGAAGGGCTCCGGAAATTTCGACTACCTGGGGTTCTTTAACGTGCACTGACATTGCACATGGGCCTCTACAATTTCACCTAAATCAAAATCGACCACCGCGGCCGGGATCGAACCCGCGTCTTTCGGGTCAGCAGCCGAGCGCCATAACCACTGAGCCACGGCGGCGGCACAAGGAGAAAGCTGTTTTCGTTTTTTTTTAAAGTTATGTTTCTTCGAAGCCCTCCCATCACTTCCAGGGGGTACAAAACACGATGTCAGCATATTTATTCTATGAGACTGATTTCGTACAGCTAAAAAAAAATATCTAACTACTGATGACGGCAACTAATAGACTAAAGACATACCTCAGTAGGTAAGAGGGGAAAGAACTACGCCCGAGGCGGGGGATGTGACATGGACTCCGAGATCGGGAGTAAAGGCAGGGTTTGCTAAATATTCTAGAGCCCTGTCGCGTTGCCCAAACGTGGAGGCAATGTTGAAGCCTTACAACTGCTACCACACGAATAAGCTGTATGGACCTCGTTCCAATTATTCAAGAACTATTCAAAAACTTGAGAATATATTCGATTCGTTCAGAATAATTTGAACACTCGCTACTTGATTCTGTCGAGGAATAAAATAAGGGAATATTCGAGTCCCTATTCAAAAATTCAGAACATTCGCAAAGTTCTAAAACTCTTCCATGGGTGGTTTATATGCTGAAAAGCTGCCGTGGCGTCAAGTGTTTTGAAATGAGACAGCACATGAATTCGTTTTTATTTAGCCTTTGATGATCATATTCCCGTCCCGCGCCACTGCCAGCTTCGTCTTCGTCACAATATTATTAGATTGACTTGCCAACATCCAATGGTCAATTAAACACAAAATTGACTTATAAGAAATGTTCAGTTTTATTCCGAAAGATTAAACCATTCTTGCTTCCTGTGGGTATACATCCATTTTCATTTTCTGTTTCACCGCTTCTTTCCTGGCGCAATTTAAACCGACCAACATTTGAAGTTATAGAGGTTGAAAAGCTGTGCATATTTTAAAAGTCTTTGTGTTCTTCGCTTAATCTGCACGAGACTTACAATAACGAGCTGAATATATATTGAAGTTTTTGGGCTGCTCTCTTCTGCTTCCACAAGAGAAGGAAACTTAGCTGAATATTCGCTTGGTCTTTCTTTGCGAGTGGAAGTTGGAGTGGTTCGCCCGAAATAATGCCACTCTCCATGGGGATTGTGCCGCGGGAACTTACCCCACATTCGTGTCTCCCCTTACTTTTTCTAGTGCGGGAAAGTAGCTTTGAGGGTAGAGATTAGATAAAAGAAGATAACAAATTTTATAAGCCGACGTTGGAAAGAAGCAAACCTCTTCGCGAGATATGAGAGGCAGATTACTTTTCTAACACTTCTTGTTCGCATTTCATGCACCACCACCTTTATTTTGCTCAGTTTACTGTTTTCCACAAAATATGGCTTTGCGCTTTCAAGCCCAGACGGGCATAATGTATTCTTTAAGCGAGAGGCGCGAGAGAGAGGTCGCTGTATTCTTTTGGGGTAAAATATTGTAAAACCAAAGAAAGAAACTTTGTAGACTTGCTGAACTGCTTTCTTGAGTTGCTCGTTCAAATAAAATGTGCAGTGTTGCAGCATACAAAAAGAAAAGCGAAGGATGCGCAAATCTTTCTTCGAGACGGAAAACCAAGGTGAAATACAGATCTGGGGCCATAACTGATGACCATAACTGATGATGACCATAACTGTTTTGATATGGCGCTTTAATCGCTTCCGTGTGGAGGTGACGTAGTTAAAGAAAGCTCCCGAAGTGTTTTTTACCAAACTATGTTTATTCCGCAAATATATCAAAGTTTCTTGAAATGACTGAAATTTCTGCGACGTTCAAGCCAAATAGATGCCGGTCAGGGGTACGCTGCACTTCTCTTTCGGTGCTTGGGGAAAGACACACTTCTGTCATTTCGTAGCGCCCATTCTTCGTTATCACGGCGTTGAAGCAACAGCACGTCTCGAACAGGAGGACCGGAAAGGAGTACCATATGGCCTTCTCTATAAGACGGCATATTATCGCTGATGACGTCACGTCATTTAGTGGTGAAAGGTGCAAATGTCTCTCCGCATTTTAGAAAAGGGACTTCAGAATGAAGAGAACACCATCCTATAGTCTCTTGAACGCATGAGCTAGAGGTCTGTAAGAAAAATAAAGTTAGGTGCCGCAAAGCTTTGCACACGCACATTCTGGAAGTTTCCCGCTAGGCTGGCCAGGTGTAAATCACGAAAAAAGCCTGTAAATCTGTGAGTGTAAGAATTTTTTGCTAGGGTGTTTTTTTTTTCGGGGGTGGGGGGGGGGGGGGGGGGGGGGGGGGGGGGAGGGCGGGGGCGGGGGAGGCTGAGAAAGATCGTACAAAATGTGCCCTTTCCGGCAAATTTAGGTCACTTTCGACGCAACGACTAGGTTTGAATGGCAAGAAGACTGCTCTTAGTAGTATTCTTTCGTTTTTCTTCTGCGAAAGAAGTGCGCCCGGTCGGAACACGCTTGTGCAGTCCCGGGGAAAAGTTCAGCGGTGCACGCGAAAAAAAAAAAAAAACTCTCTTCACCAGCCTGTTTTCAAAAATTAGCTGTGCTCACTCATGCAATCGGGTTCACTCAAAAGACAAAAAAAAAAAACAGAGGCTGACATATTTGTCGAATGTCTGCTCACCCGGTAGCGAGGCAATGCAGAAGCGTTGATTTTTTTTTTTTCATGCCTCTGCATCCCTTAAACTTTGTCCGGGACTATGCCTATGAAGGAAAAGGCAAGTTTCCGGTCACGTATTCTGCGCTGCTGGAAAAAACGGGGCTAGAGAAGATGTACACATACGGTAAATGGGCCACGTAAGACACTAATCTGAAATCCTGGCGCTACCGGGATGGTTATTAAGTTCTTCCTACTGGAGCGACAAACGCGCTGCAGACTTGGCCGTCGCTCAAGGAGTTACGAGTAATGACGGGGTGTAAAAGGCAAGACAGGGGTCCTTCATGGGCATCTATATTCTGAATTGGGTCAGCGAAGAGATGCTACAGCAGCCTCTCAACTGTCAACCAGGTCACCTTTGAAAGCAAGACGCATAGCGCTGTGACCAGGCCGACAGTTTTGATCCACTGATGTCAAGGACGGCGCTTGTCGGATTCGGCGGGAAGCGCTCTGCACAAAAAAGAAAAAAACAGAGAAAGGATAGACAGTAAGCGTAACGAATTTAGGGAGACAGTGAGCGACATAATTTTTTATCATATTCACCTAATTTAGCGCGAAACGACAGGGCAACAGGCAAAAAGAAAATACGGGCCGATCAAACATCTGACGCGAAAGTTCTCTGAAAGGAGTTGCATCGACCCTCAATGTTTAGTTTTAGGTTATTACTCTAATCAATTCTTTCACTCTAAGCAGAGGCTTCACACACGCGACAGAATTTTTGTGGGCCGTGATGGTGGGCGGAGGTCGGTCGAGGGTGAGGGTGAGTGGGTGGGCAGCCCCTTAGCTAGGGGTGGGGTGTAGGTAGGTGGCTGGTGGGCGGGGCTTCTGTATGGCTGCTAGACATAGACATAAAAGAAAATTCATAAAAGCCGACCCCGGTCTTCAGTCTCGCATTGTTTCGGAGCCAAGATCCCTCATTTTGTCCTTTTGAGACTATTTTGAACAATTAGCCTTTTTTCTTTGGAATAAAAAAATAGTCCCGGCTAAACGAAAATTTTTCAGGACACCTTCTTGTTCAGTCTGCATGGCTGTGAACGCCAGCATGAAATTTTTTCCACCCGAATGATGCGAAAATAAAAAGTTTAGGCAAAATATAAACATATGGCACAAAGAAAGGTTTCCCTGTTCCATGAGCATTTAGCACTGCGCCATATATAATTTCATTTTCAGGGTATTTCCCATAGTGCACATTTTCATAAATGTTTTTTGTTGGCCTCGATACAAATAGCCTTCCGCTTCTCAGTAATTCTGAAGTTCATTTTCTGGTCCTCGACCCTTTTAAAAAAATGAGTAAACAAAGGGACAGTCCCACAAGAGGAATTATGCGCAAGTGACGAAAGGAACGTAAATTTCATCCATAAACATTTGGTGTAGTCTCACAAGTTATAAAGGAGAGAAGGAGAAAGGGTTGGATTATTCTGGCGACTCTTTAATATTTTTGCCCTTCCTGATGCCCTTACGAGCGCGCTTAATCTTCATCGTCTTCTGTCAAGCTACTCCGAAACCACACAGAGGAGTCCCTGAAAAAGCGCGGAAGTAGAAAATGACATTTCCATTTCCAAAGCCTTGACCTTGTCCCGGGAAGAAAGCCCTGATGGGACTGGCGTTCGACACCTTCGTATTTCGTTTTTGTCTTCTTTAAATTTCGCACCATCCTGTAAGCATGCCTATTTGGTGTGACCTTTTGTTTATGTTTCGGGACAACATTTCGGTTGCCTCCTTGAGGTTTGTTTTTTATTTTATGTATTCGCTGTTTGTTTTCTCGCTGTCGTCGACACGTAGCTTCTGTTTATTTTTTGACTTGGTCCGGCATTCCCTCCTTCCTTCATTTCTCGCGGCCCATCTTTGCACCCAAGTGAGAAGTCCCATTGCGGTTACCTTTTCTTGACGCGTGCGTGCGCTTCCCAGAATTTCTATGTTCATTTTTGCAGTGCTGTGCGGGGTACGGAGAGATCGTATTATGCGGCTTGGTCGCTTACGACACGAGTTGTACTGGATTTTCTTTTTCAGCCGTTTTTCTATGTAATAAAAGAAAAAAAATGGGAGATAACTTAATGGTCTAAGGCGTTGCAACCGAAGCGGTTCGCTATGGTTCTGTGTGAGCTGGAATCCAGCTTGTACTGCGAGAAGTTGGTTCTTGTTTTTAAATTCAGACCAGACTCGGTGTTGGAGGCCGTGAGTTCGCAACGATGTTCGTTTTAATTTCCCGAAAATTTCGAGGTAAGAGCATTTCATGCTTGAAATCCAGCAAAATTCTGAGTTTGCTTCTGGGCTTATGGCCTGGCCCGGTTACATAGTACGCTCTTTAAATACGTTGAAGGAGCGAAGAACTTCCGTCCTCGAACGTACGTAAGGTTAGGACTTCAAGGGGCATGGAAGCCTTGTCCCCTATCCTACACATTTTAGAAGCAAACGCCATGGGCCGCATATTTTCGTAAAATGATTAAGCATACGGGCATAGCAGAAACGCGCTATGTACGATCCCTGTGTAGCTATTTTACCTGCTTAGGGCAGAATCATAGATATTGTATAGAATAAAACTAATTGTTATTTGTCAAGGAAAAAAACATTTTGGTTTTACCGTTTGTTCAACTCTGCGCTGTGAAATATTAATGCGAGAGCATTAGAAGCCTCATCACATAAATTACCCGGTGTTGTGGTCTGTCCTAAATGTCGCGCATTTTCCGAGGGTGTTATGACGTCATTGAATAACATGGTGTGCCACCTTGTACGCCTACCGACCCTCACCTCCACCCCCTCTCTCCCCGTGCATTGCCGCGAACGGAAACCTCATCACGCAAAAAAGAAACACGGCGTTGGGGTCTGTCACAAAATTCGCTTATTAATCCAGCCGGAATTGTGGTGTGTCATAAAATCTCCTGGTTGGTCGAGATAGTTAGCGCATCATCAGATTATGTGACGCGCCGCCTTCCGCACGTGCCGCCTGCCACCTTCTCCCCTCCTCCCCCTCTTCCCCCGCCTCTCTCTACATGCGTGATTGCAAACAGAAGCTTCATTATGGAAAAGAAATCCGGTGTTGTGGTCTGCCACAAATTCGCTGAATCTAGAGCTATTGAGTTCCCCACATATAATGCAATTAAGTGCTCTATTGTTCTTTTTTTTTTAACTCTTTCGTATTGTGCTATAAGCAACGAGGGACTTGCTCAGCTGCGTTTCTCGTATTCTTCTCTTGGGCCGTGATATTGCTGCTGTACTGCACTGCAGGGGACTATTGCCTCCGTCAGGTATTCTGTGAGTCCGTTGCCCCTGCTCAAGTTTCCACTTGGGAACCAAGGAACTAAACTCTACTTGTCTTTAAAACTAACACGGCCAACTTTATGGCACGAAGACAGCTTTATTAAAACCACGTCTCTCGTCATGCTGAACTGCTAACTACTGAAGTCGGCACAGAAGCTCACGAGAAACGAAACAACTATTCTGGCTGCTGCACGCGATTCCGAAAGTCCGTTTTTTTTTTTTTTAAATTCTCTTTTTTACTCTCAAAGCCATAGAACGTTGCTTGCAGGAACAACGTAAAAACTAGGAAGGCTGCATAGCGAATAAACGTGGCATTCCAGCCTTGCAGAATGAACAGTGTTCAGCCTAACTAAACTTGGGAGTAAGCTGCATGGCTCACGGCTATGAAGTTGGGATTACTACACTCTAAGACCCAGAGGCGTGTCGCTGTCATCTAACAAGCGAACTTTCCACTGGAAGGCAAGCGCTCAGTGAAACAGTCACATAGAAAGTTTTACGATCCCGTTTAGAATATAAAACGAGAGTTGAAATGAGCTAGACGGTAAAAGAGCCCAGAGCTTTTAAACATCGCCCCGTCAGCTGCAGACGCTCCTTCACTTTAGCACAAACACTGAGTCCCGCTTCATTGCAGCGTAGATTGGGGACTGATGCAACGGTTGCTATGGTTTTTGTTTTCAGCGCTGCACTTGAAGTTTCGTCTCTTGCGCTGAAGTGGCGACACTCGTGTGTTGTCTAATTGCCAATACACGTGTCGTGTGTTTAAACTTAGCTAAAAGCTGGAGAAAGCTCAGCGCGTTGCATCAATATCATTACGGCGACTATGAAGCCTGTGACTGTCA
This sequence comes from Amblyomma mixtum, assembly GCF_055824585.1. Classification (NCBI taxonomy): domain Eukaryota; kingdom Metazoa; phylum Arthropoda; class Arachnida; order Ixodida; family Ixodidae; genus Amblyomma; species Amblyomma mixtum. The sequence continues at coordinate 287,464,833 of NC_143013.1, forward strand.
CCAACATGCACATTACTTGTGAAAGGCCCCATACCTTTATGTTACTTTTCATTGCTTTCCTTTATTGGTCGGTTGAAGCTTGTGCAATGGGAAATGGTTCTAAAGGAAGGCTTGTCCCAGAAGCTACGGTTCTATAGCCTTTCTAAAGCCAATGCGGCGAACTTAGCTCCAAATTTGATCAAGATTTTCCATGGACTCTTCCCTCAATTAGTTAGTCGTCCATATCATAGAATTCAATTTGTGGTTTAATTTTATATTTTCTTCTTCTTTCAACCTTAGTATTATATTCTTTTTGCGAGAATATTGAGAGTCATTTTTTTATTCTAGGCCAATTACCAAAGTAGACAAGTGCCTTTTCTGTCCGAGGAGAATGGCAGCCCTATTTTGCACAATGTGTGACTCCTTGTTTCAGGTCACTTCGAACATAAAGTCACGTCACCTTGAAGCTGTGCCTTTCAAACGGTGTCGAGCAGTTTTTTTAGAAGAGTGAAGGGGTAATTGTCCAAAATTCAGTACACATTTATTTCTCAGCTCGCAAACTCGAAGTGCTATAAGTAGTGTTTTAATAGTTCAAAGCCCGTCCGCACGTGTCCAGCGCTGGGCCTACCAGTGCTGCTTGCGCAGTGCACGTAAGAAAGTACTCTCACCTTTGTGTGACTATCAGTGCATTAGCATTAGAAGAGCCTATGTAAGCGGAAAATGCATCGGCTGTCTTTCAGTAGCCAGCGACAGAACCGAACTTAATGTACTACCTCGGACCGACCTTAGTGCACTACCTAGGATATAACGGCCTTAGTGTGACACAACAGATATAACAAATCATTGTGTGTTAACCAGAAATACTGCGAGATTTCGAGTTCTTCCACAACTATAAAGAACTTAAGTATGCCACCTCGGATATAACGAGCTTTAGTGTGTCAATCTCGGATATAACGAATGTTTGGCTGCGAACGCATTCAATCGATCCACCGAGCATCACATAAGAGTTTTGTTTTTCATGTCATGACTACCAGACTGTTTCTAGAAACATTTATCAGTAAATGCATTGAAGTTGTTTGGTAAAGTCTTAATAGAGCAGTTCAACACTTAAAAAGAGTCTGTTAGCCTGATACTGTCAAAAGCTGCCACAAATTCTTGAAAAAACGCCACACAGTTCAACTGCGTCGTAACGTGACCCCAATTTTTGAACTAGCTTTACATCCCAACACTTGTTTCCAAGCGTTGTCAGATCATTTCTTATCTCCGTGCTCTACGAGAGGCTCAGGCTGGCAGCATGTATAAAATCTTTTTACATCTGTAAAATAAATTGCCAAATTATGAGTACAGGCTCAAGTAAAGGGTTAATATTGGCAGTGCTTTGAGGAGTAATCCCTTGGTGAAAAATAGGTCCTTCGACCATGTCTAGTCCGTTAATCAAATGCAAATGCTCTCTCGGACGAGAAACTAATGTTACTGCCACTGACCGGGTTTCGTACTCCTTAAATAGCTGGGCTCTGCACGTGGTTAATGCTAGCTGCGGCCAAGACACAACCGACACACTCGCTCCTTCGCAACCATTCTAGCTAGACAGAGAGAGCAACGACCGCACATACGTGCTACATAGACTTAGAGGCGAGTGTTCGTGTCCACAGCCGAGTACAGGGTCATGTACGCAGCCGTTCTACCCGAGTAAACTACTCCTCAGTGCTTCTCGTCGCAACGCTCATCCTACAGACTAACCGACAAACATTAATTCATCCTGTCGTTTCTCCTCAGAAGTGATTGTGTTAGGGCTGAAGCCCCCGTAGTGTTGCACAAGTGCGGCTTGACGCGCTTGCCTTAATTGGCAAGCCCGCGCAGGACAAGGGGAACGACCTAGTGCATTCGCGAATTGAGCATTAAGCCTCCCAAGCTTTCGTGTTCGAAGCTTCCAGCTATGCGCCCTTAAATAGGATGGCAGCGCGACTTCATAATATATTAAGCTTTGCCCGCTTTGTATGGAGCCTTAGAATGTCAGCGTGCTGGTGTCTAAGTGGTGGCGACGCCGCATCGATGTCGTAAACGCATGCTTGTGCTTTGTAAGCATTTTCTTGTTAGGGGATAAAAAAAACCAGGTCCTGTGTCTGTAAACAGTAATCCACGGCGGGTGAACTAGTAGAGTTAAGAAAAATGAAATTAAAATAGATACTCTCATGGGATTGTTACATAAGGGAGTAATTGCTCATTGACATCCACCCAAGCGCTGCCATACCGCTAAAGGAAAGCTATACAGCTTTCTCATTAGCTTCGCAGTTAAAGAAAAATTCGATCTGGTCCGCGGTTGTTACATCACACATGTGTATCCAACGTTAAAGCAATTAACGATAGTTTGCTCGTCTGGAAGCAAAATGTGTTTGCTAGTACGAAATCTTTTCGTCTCATAGAACGGTGCAAAATAAATTCCTGTGACCTGCGCATTTTCGGCCAACCGTTGGAGAAGTCGTTTTTTATACGCACCCAATGTTACTGATAGTAGGGCTTTTAGCAAATGCTGGTCTTGTGGAGATAAAAGCATTCCATACTAAACAAGGCCAAAATGCTTTGAGGCAAGTGAAAGTGAAACCATTGTGCAAGAAGAGCTCCGTTTAAAAAACATCGTTTTCAAGAATTATATGTCGCGCAAGTTACCTGAAGTAAAATTTTGTAACTCTCTACACGTTGATATAAATGCCGTCTGTGGCTGTGTTTGAACTCCGGTGCAATTCCGTGTGGAATGCCATTCGTCGAGCGAGAATTCATTTTTTTTCTCTCATTTATCTGTTTACCTTCTCAGCGCACTGAAAGACTTAAAGAAATACGCGTACTTATCGCACTGAATACCCTGCCCTATTTTACGACTTCGAAACAAACGAGCTTCGGCAAGCACAAGGCATCGACGACAAAGCTGAACTGCGTCCTTGCAGCCATTAGCACACGCGCCGGCCGCGTACCTCATACATCATAACGCAATGCGATAACGCGCCTGCGAAGGATGACCTCGCTTGTCGCACGTTGTTGCCGAGGCCAACGCCACAGCTAAGGTCGACACCCCGAGCAGCGAAGTGCTGGCGCTGCTAACGAGGGGGCCCCTTGTTCGACCCCTTTGTTAGAGTGCTGCTAGCAATGCCGGGCTCACGAGATCTATTAGCGCCCTTGGGAAATGCTTCGTAGCCGCAGAAATGCATCTGTGACCTCCAAGCTGGCAATTCTTCTGACTTTGTATTTCGCTTATGCTGTTTTCGTTCGGCGAACTGCATCCCGCAGTAACTCAGACCAGATGTGAGAGGAAAGACCAAGCAGACGTGTCCTACATGATGCGCGTCTGTCGGCGTTTAAGACGATCGGATCATGAGGTGCGTGGTTAGTTAGACAGACTGCGCATGTTTATCCGCCTTCTTTCTTGTCTTGCTTTATTCGCTGGTTACTACGTTCTAGTTGGCAGACTCAAGTCCCTTACTACTACTTTTGAGCGCTGGGAGGCGCTGCTGAACAGAGATAACCTGGAGGACCAAGGGACCCTCATCCAACAGGTGCGCTGGGCAGCTCAAGCCAGCAGAGCCCTGGAATGACGACCCCACCCAAAAGTTCGAACTCCTCTTCTTTTTTAATAAATTTTTCCTCCTCCTCCTCCTTGTTTTTTTTCCCATAAAATATGATGAGTAATCATGCCCTTGAAAATGCAGAGCCCTGTTGTCCACACGCGCATCCAGTTAACTATCGTGCAAACGTGATAGTCATACTTGTCGCCGGAGGGTTCTGCTTCAGAACAGTACGCTAAGGGTTTAGGATGAAATAAACGATTCCGGGCGCTGCAGTGTTTTTACAATTCATTACCTTGCGATGCGAAGGAACATAACATACAGAATACAGTTGGTATACCGCTTTATTAACGTAGCGATATCATCAATAACAAAGCACGAACAGGATCAACAATGCAAAACAATGGCCGCATAGTGCTGGCTTAGATAATCTGCATATGGCTTAATTGCGAAAATTGACCATAGATTTTTTTTCTTGAAAATTAGGGCTGCGTGCTCCTTTTGTAACTGTGAATTATTACGTGATTTTCGCAGTTATACTCTCAATTACTTTTTCATTTTCTTGTGACGTGTTATCTACTATCTCATAATTTGTGCTGGGTTGCTGCCTGTCCCGCCTTATTAATAAATTTAGTATTCACAGCCCCGCTATAATGTCATTAGTACGCTTTCGGAAGGATAGTAAATAAATAAATAATCAAATCGACCTTGTTCAGCGCCACGTTCTGTTTTCTTACTAAGACAGGAAACACACATTTTCTGCCGGAAATTTCAACACCGAGCCCTTAATACGGTTCGCTACGTGGGCCAACCACCGTGGGTGGCAACAGGGGCGGTATTACGGAACTGTCAAATCAAAAACTTGTCAAAAACGCGTCAAAAACTCGTCAAAAAGCCCCGCCGTAGCCGCGCTCCTATTGGTCGGCCGTGGCCGGCGGCCATGTTGCTTTCTTGCGTCATGGATGTTTGTCGTTTACGTCACGGACATGACAGAAGTGGTGACGTTGCACACCTAATTATGCAGGCGCATTTTGACGATTTTTTTTGACGGCTTCGAGGCGGTCAAATTCGACCGTTGTTTTTGACAGAAAATGGCGGAGGCGGCAGCGGCGGCGTATGTGGCTGTGAGGCTGAGGCGGCTGCGTCGACGCGAGCAACGGCGAAGGAGGGTGCACGAAGACGCGTTTGACTTGCCGGACGAGCTGTTCCGACGTTTTTTTCGACTGGAGAAGCAGACTGTGGTGTGGCTGTGCGACGAACTCGCCGATGAACTGGGAGGTGTGCGTGCGAGTGCGTTGTCGGTGCAGCGGCAGGTGCTGTGTGCACTTCGGTTCTTTGCCACCGGCGGCTTTCAAGCTGCCGTTGGTAACGAGGCGCACGTCGGCATCGCACAACCGACGGTGAGCAAGTGCGTGCGACGGGTGGCGGCGGCGATATGCGAAGTTGGCGCGCAGAAGGGCTGGGTTCACTTCCCCGTGAGCCCTGAGGAGAAGGCGGCGGCGAAGGAGGGCTACCTTCGCAACGGCAGCATCCCCGGCGTCGTCGGGTGTGTGGATGGCACACTCGTTGCCATCAAGGCGCCGCGGGGCAATGCTGCCCACAGGGCAGCCTTCTGGAGCCGGAAGGGGTACTACGCCCTGAACGTACAGATCGTGAGTACACTTCGGCCTCTGCTTGCTCACATGTGTTCGTCTACAAGTTCGGCCCTCGAGAGTGGAAGTTCACGACTGAATTTTTACTGTATGTTCCAGATCTGCGACGCCAACATGCGCATCCTGGCCATCGACCCCCGCTGCCCGGGATCTTGCCACGATGCCTTCGTGTGGCGGTATTCGTGGATCCGCCGAGAGATCGAGGGAGGGCTACTAGACGAAGGAGAGTTTCTGCTCGGTAAGCAGAAGAAAGCCCTGTGAAACATCGGGCCATCCCGCTTACACACAGCGCTGTTCAGTAAATCACATGTATTGAAGCTAAAAGAATCAGTCCCGTAAGTTAGTGTTTTGACGACGCGGTGTAGTACGATATGCGCGCCTTGTCAGAGGAGTCTGTATGCTACTATTATCACGCCGAACACATGCCATAAGAAGCGTTGCTGGAGTGTACTGCATTATCAGGGCAATTTAAATCAAGGCACAGGGTGTCTGTGCTGTGTAGCAAAACGTAGCACACCATGATAAGTTACAAGGCCACTCTTGCAGCAGCAGTTGCTTAAAAATCTCAAATATGCATTGTATTCGTGTCGATGAATATCAGGCATTTCAAAATGTGTCACTGAGCTACGCATTGTGAATGTTGCGTTGTACTGTAGAACTTGCTTTAATGATGTTGAACTCGGCGCCGACAAAGGGCATGTTTAACTGTGTGTCATTGTTGGTTACACAGGGGACAGTGGTTATCCGCTGGAGCCATGGCTTCTGACACCGATGCCAGGCCACCCAAGCACTGCGTCTCCACAGGGGCAGTACAACACGGCACACGCCTCCATGCGAACGGTGGTTGAGCGCGCCATCGGCGTGCTCAAGAGCCGCTTCCGGTGCCTGCAAAGGTACCGGACGCTCCATTACGAGCCGGAGCGAGCGGCTTGCATCATCGCAGCGTGTGCCGCGCTGCACAACCTCTGTTTGGGTGCCCCCCTTCCAGCAGACGAGGAGGATGTCACTGGCCCGGACGAGAATGGACCGCCTCTGCCAGACGGCTACCTACATGGTACAGGGACTCGTGTGACGTACCTGCGGGGTGCAGCCATGAGGAGCAGTGTCGTAGACCTGTTCCGGAGAACACGCCGCCAGAGGCTGGACTATCTCCGCATGGTACGCCGGCGGTTTTGGCGGCAGTCCCAGCCAGCGCAGTAGCAGGGATCAACATCGGTTGTGCGCCTTCTCCTCAGGGCTCACGGGGAAGTGAACCCAGCCCTTCTGCGCGCCAACTTCGCATATCGCCGCGTCCACCCGTCGCATGCACTTGCTCACCGTCGGTTGTGCGATGCCGACATGCACCTCGTTACCTACAGCAGGTTGAAAGTTGCCGGTGGCAAAGAACCGAAGTGCACACAACACCTGTCGCCGCACCGACAACGCACTCGCACACACACCTGCCAGTTCATCGGCGAGTTCGTCGCACAGCCACACCGCTGTCTGCTTCTCCAATCGAAAAAGACGCCGGAACAGCTCGTCCGGCAAGTCAAACGCGTCTTCGTGCACTCTCCTTCATCGTTGCTCGCGTCAACCCACCTGCCTCTTTGCTGACGTCACCTTGCAACATGGAACAGTTGCTTGTGTTCACCACCTATGCAAGTATTCATGTGTGTAACCACCTGACTCTTTGCTGATGTCACTTTGCAGTATGAAACACAGTTGCTTGTGTTCACCACCTATGCGTATATTCATGTTCGTGGCACTGCATAAATGATGAGTTTTGGGTGAACAAGGCAACAAATGCTCTTGGTGTTTTTTTGGAAGAGGAAGACCACACACACACTGTTTTGCATCGCATGTATTCAGTGTGCACATTTCACCGTTTAGAGACAGCATGGCACCCATTTCGACCTTTAAGCATTGAGTGTACTGCATACAATGCAATTGACACAGATGTAACGCATTCAGTAGTGCCTCGTGATGCGCAACTTGTGCCACACAGAGACAGAAAAGAACAGTGGTAAGTATCACAAGCCTGACACATGCTGTGCAAGCAGAAAGGCACATTCGTACATCGATGTGATAAAATATGAAACATGACTAGAACAATGGGCTACTGTTGCATGGGACAGTGTTCATAGTAGATTCAGGAGGACTACAAAAACCTGAATGCAAAAACATCCACAGATGTTGCAGCATGAGCACAGAAGAAACACATTTAAATAATGCAGCTGATTCAGCATGAACAATGCAAAACATCTACATATCACAGATGATACAGCAGGAACAATGCAAACAACATTTACCTATCAGAGATGCTGAAGCATGAACAATGCAAAAGAAAAATTTCCATATAACGGATGATACAGCATAAAGGCATGTGACTACTTCAGTTCAATGATTGTTGCATGGCTGCATCCTGCCTATGACAGGCGTGTTTACATATATAAAAATTCAGACTGCACTAGTGTTCCGAGTGACAGCAGCGCACATCAGCGTGCAAAACACAACATGTTGCTACGACATGTTAAGAACAATAGAAAAAAACAACAAATTGTTATGCCTATAAATCGAAATGAGAGCATCACAGCTGCAGGTGCACGCATGAAATGTACGCGTGACGGAAGAAAACGGCAGGGAAAATTACCTGCGAACAACATAGTTGCATGCAGAACAGCTTTTACACCAGGCACACGGCAGGAAAAAAAAGAAATACGAATACACAGCGCAGTTTGAGCACCTGGCAGAACGCAACTAAATCAAAGGGAATTGAGACCAGTTTCTGCACCTGCTAAAAGCTTGGAAGGAAAAAATGAGAATACACGTGCAGTTTCTGCACCTGGCGCTAACGGAAAAAAAAAGAATTAAACGCACACAGTGTGTGCATGTCAGAAGGTTAACAATAAAGAAGAAGAACAATAAAGAAGAAAAAAAATTACACCGATGCGTCCGGCGACTGTGTGCGGTTGCGGATTAGAACGGTGAGTAGCCCGACACACTGAGCAAGCAGGTGCTGTCGGGCCGACTCCTCTCCACGTGACTCCGCAACAGCAGCTGCCATTTGCTGTGTGGCCGTTGCTGACAGCTGCAGTGCGCCTGCCGCCTGCCGCATCGCAGCTGCCACATCGGCCATGGCGGCAGTTTGCGCAGCGGTTGCTGCAGTCGCTGCTGTCTGCACCTGCAAAGGATAGGAGCTTGAACTGCACTACCCCGAGTGATTGAAGAGGGCTGGTTTCACTTCCACGGTAAACATGATGCGGCCAAGCCCTACATGCGTGCGTTCCATATGGCAGCGACAGAACGCCAGGCTCTGTGAATCATGTGCCGAGGGTACGCACTGTGCGAAATAATGACGCGAAACGTAAAAAAAAAAATTTGATAGATGCTTAAGCTTCACCTTTGAGTGGAACGCGGCAGCGTGTTGCAGCGCTGCCAGGGAGCCAAGGCATGGCCGTGAACACAACAAGCAGTCATTATCAAAATTGAATACCCATGCATTATGTTATATTTCTGTGTAAAAAATCCGAACATTTTGTCTGCACATACCTGACTGTTGCTCTCAATGAGCCTTTCCATGGTGTCGAGCAGCCGCTGTTGGAACTCGGCGTCCTGGCGGTTTCGCGCCTCCGCCAGGTCAGCGCTGCGCCGAGTTTCCAGCAGCAGCTGCTCCACGGCGTCTTCCTCCGCCCGCCTGCTGTTGCGAGGCGGGCGCCTTCTCGCGGAGCTTGGCCCCGGCTGTGGCTACTGGGGGGCTGTCAGAGGGGAACATGCGCATATTACTCAATGTGGTACACTGTTGAATAAGCAAACTGATCTGTACCATGTCTGAGAGAACTATGTACATGAATACACACGAACAGGCCCATACAAATGCATACGCTGTCAGTGATGTAACGAACGTGCCATTGTAGCAACATATACGCTGTGCGCATTGATTACACCAATGGGTGCCATCACAGTCCCCACTGCAAGAGGACAAAACTTGCACAAGCTCCAGTGCCTGATGTACGGGAAAGTTTTGCGACCACTGTTGGATGATTTTGATTATACATATTGCTCTGCAAATCATACTGAGGCCGAGCAGCTTCCAACTCGGCTGCTAAAGAGGCTACATATTTGCAGGCTGACTCACCGGCTTCTTCGCTCAGCTCCTCAGCAAGGAGGTCCCCCAGCAGCACACTGTCCATGCTGCTCATGCTGTCGTCTGCATAAAAGCATTACAGCACAACTGATCAGTGGACAGTTGCACCGAAGTGTGCAGTGCACCATAGTAAAATGAACACCTACTTCATTTGCGGCACTACGAGAACTAGCAAATCCCTAGGAGCAGAACAAAAACATCACTATCAAATGTGGAAACTGCATATGCAACCTCCACTTTCTGCATTCGGACTACTCAAATCCTTCTCATAGGATTTAACTTCTTCTACCTCAGGCTCATCTGTTCAATGATATTCAAATCCACACAAGACGCTAACAATGCGCACAACTTACTAGCCATACGAAACGGTTCACCTACCCGCTGACAATGGAGACGACAGCGGTGTAGGCGGCGGAGGTGGTGCTGCTTCTGGTGCTGCTGCTGGTGCTGCTGCTGCTGGTGCTGCTGCTGCTGGTGCTGCTGCTGCTGCTGCTGCTGCTGGTGCTGCTGCTGGTGCTGCTGCTGGTGCTGCAGGGGGTAGTAGCAGCAGAGGTGCTGCTGCTGCTGCAGAGGGTGGTAGCAGCAGAGGTGGTGGTGCTCCGGAGGGTGGCAGAGGTGGTGGTGGAGATGGTGGTGCTGCTGCTGCCGCTGCTTCTGCTGGTGGCGGTGGTGATGGTGGTGGTGGTGCTGCTGCTGCTGCTGCTGCTGGGGGTCGCGTTGGAGCTGATGCTGCTGCTACAGGAAGCTGGGCCTGCGAGAAGGCAAACCGCCGCACGTTTACACATGCATATCCCGAAGTTCATCTTGATGGTACATTGTTCACAGCACGACTTTGTGAAACAGTAAAGAATCCCTCATTACCACCAAGCAGGTAACTGTGAAAACGTCTATAACCTCACTACGATTCTATTACAACATTGCAAACGCACCTGTCGCCTGGCAATGGGGAAATAAGGTTTCCCCACGCCCTTGGCACTGGCCCACCCCAAGATCTGGATGATGCGGCCCCCAGAGCCAGGCAACTTGCCACCTCCGGTGCCCCTGCGAGCGAATGCGAAGAGACACGTTACTGCGGCATTCCATTTACCAACACTGTTGACAGACTCACCCTTGGCCGGCCCGCAGACTTGCCAGCTCCGCCCTTGTTTGGCAACACATTTGCCGCCAAGACTGCCGCCAATGCTCGGCAGTCTTGACAGCCGGTCCCAGTCGATTCAAACTCTCCGCCAGCTCGTCCCACAGAGCGCGCTTGCGGGCCGCGGTGATGGTATTGGAAAGCTCCGTCGAGGCCCGCGCCAAGAAGATGTGCTGCTCCAAAAAATCGAGCAGCATCTCTTCTTGGGCAGCGGACATGCGGGGTTTCTTAGGCGCCATCGCAAACTAGATTTCCCGCCTATTCTCTCAGAGATATCAAACAACTTCCGCAGGGAATAGCGGGGAGTTCTTTCTGTGAACAGGCAATAGTGCGGACTACACAGCTTGGGGTCAGGGTAGTCGCTTTACGAGAGGGAGCGTATGCGTGCTGCATTCCGAGCATTATTTCTCGCGCCTATCGCTTTAATGCGAGCATTTAGGCTTCCGTCCGGAAGGAAACAGAATCGGGAAATGTACTTTCTGTTGTCCGCCTAACCGTTTTGCTCTTTCTTGTTTGCTCCTCCGGTCGTTTTCGTTACTCAGTCATCTCTTTGCCGCAGCTATACATATAAACAAAACACACATATGCGAACGTACATCATTTATTTTTCCCCACAAATCGCACTTCATGGTCGTCTTCTATTTCCTATGGGAATACAGACAGACAACCACACATTAGATACTGGAACACTCCACCCTTTGACACTTTTGCCATCGATCGTACGCGCCTACCAACACAGGCTTACCTCAAACAGTTTTCGCCGATTTCGTGCCAACTGCTCCTCGCAAGTTTGCTCAGCAGACCCGTAGCCTTCACTGTCTTCATTCACATTTTTCTCAGCACTTGGAACAACCGCACAGTACCTTGATTTTCGTCGCCACGTAAGAAAACAGTATCAAGGCGTGGAACAGCTGTTTTCGTGCGAAGCGGCTTGTTGACGTTTTTTACCGCCGTCAGCGCACCCCCGCGGCAGCGAAAGTTACCCACTAGCAAATTTAATAGCCTAACTTCTTGCGCTTCTTGTTTTTTTTGATATTTTTCATCTTTAAACATATTTTTTTGGCAAAATAAAATAATAATTATTTTTATTGTTGAGCATTTCTTTACCCTTTTAGCAAAAATTTAGCAGACGGTCCCTCGTCGTGCAGACAAATGCTTCCGGGGCGCCGCTCTGCTGCAATTGGCTGATCCCTCGTTACGTCAATTTTGCGTCAGGCGTCGACGTCACATCGTTTCGTCATTTTGACGTCACTGTCAATAACTTTTGACAGGTTTTTGACAAAGTTCCGTAATACGGGTCCAGCCTTCGCGTAGTTTTTCTGATAAACAATATTTCATCTTTCTTTAGCGTATGGCAAAAGTTATCTAAACGTCTTTTACTTAAAGACAGGGGCAAGGCAGTTAGTTTTGATGGCTCAAAATCTGATTTGCCCAAACGTGGACGGGTCGCGACGAGTCCCCTCATTTCCATTTACTCCTTCAGTTTGCCTCCCACTGATGTGCACTAATTTGCGCAATGTCAGCTGCCGATGAGGCCCTTCAAGTGGCATGTACGGCTGGAAAAGCAGCGCTTGGGGACCTTTGTGCCGAATTTTTTTTTGCCTACAATTACGGTAAATATTTCATCCCACCTTCGGTCTACTTTTATTTAATCTTGCTCCCTTATCGCTGTAAAAGAGGCTAATCCGATAACTCTAGGAGGCAAAGATAATTGAATATAAAGCCCCTGTTCTTGACAGCTGAAGGGACGTTGGGGTATCGTATGATATTGGCGCGTGCTCATGGGAGCGCGCCGACGATGAAGACGAAGTGTGCGTGTGCCGGTGGACAAAGACGAAGTGCGTGTGTGGTTCGGACAGCCATCTTGTGAGTTCTCTGCTGTGCGTTGAACTTCGCTGAAACTGTGATCTGTGCCGGTCCTGTCTTCGTTACATTTTTGGTGGAGGTGCGGGGTACTTTCCAACATCTACGTGCCCCGAAGGCTCTCTATGAACACGGATTTGACTCCGATTCATCGCAGTACGAGCCGCCGAATCCAAGGTCAGTCACCAGAGTATGGTCCGTTATCCCCTAGGACCACGGCTCCAGCCGCGACGCGCAGGACTGACGCGGCACCTATGGCTAGCAACGGAGACGCGGCAGCTATGGCTGACAACGGGAACTCAGCTGCTCATTTCCTGGTCCTCCAGCCGCGAACGCCGCCGACCTTCCATGGCGAAGTGTTTGAGGACGCGGAGGACTGGCTTGACCAGTTCGAGCGCGTTGCCAGGTACAACGGCTGGGATGCGGAGCGGAAGCTGCACAATGTTTACTTCGCTCTTGACGACTCGGCGCGGACGTGGTACGAGAACCACGAGACGTTTCCTTCTTGGGAACGGTTCCGTTGCCAGTTGCTGGCGACCTACGTCAACACCGACCGTCGGGAACGAGCTGAGTCGGCGCTGCAGTCAAGGAACCAGCGACCCAATGAGAGCGTCGCAATGTATTATGAGGACATGACACGACTGTTCAGAAGGGCGGATCCAAACATGGCCGAGGACAAGAAAGTGCGCCACCTGATGCGCGGGATAAAAGAAGAACTGTTTGCTGGGCTTGTGCGAAACCCACCTAAAATCACTTCGGAGTTTCTATCGGAGGCCACTACCGTCGAAAAGACCCTGCAACAACGCGCCCGCTATTACAATCGCGCCGTGAACACCGTATCAATTGCTGACTTTGCGCCAGCCTCCAGCGACTCCGCTGACACCCTTCGGGAGCTGGTTCGATCTATCGTCAAAGAAGAGCTGCACAAAATGCGCCTCTCTGCCCAGTCGCAGCCGCAGTGTCCGTGGTTAGCACAAATTATCCGAGAGGAAGTGCAGCAGGTGGTCCCTGAACCTGTTGCCCCTGCGGCCCTTACACCGACGCCCCCGCGCCAGACGTACGCGTCGGTACTCCGACAGAACTGCGACCTCGCCCCTTGGAGCACAAGCCCATCCGCATCTGCTTTCCAGCCGCGGCCCCCGCCTGTCCCTGTGTTGCCCGAAGCCAGGCTGCGGAAGACGGACGTGTGGCGGGCACCTGACCAGCGGCCCCTTTGCTACCACTGCGGTGAGGCTGGCCAATCTCGCGGTGGTGCCCTTATCGTCGAGCTGGAATTCGCGGATTTCATCCGCGATTTCCCTGTCCGCCCAATGGCGAACGGCCCCGCGAAATTGAGGAGCACCTGTCAACGCGCCGGGATCACACTCACACTGATTTCCCTCGCCCTGACTACCGCCCACCAACCTCTACCCGCTATCGTTCGCCGAGCCCCCGTCCTTCGACAAGCCGTTTCAGCCGTTTCAGCCGCTCACCGAGTCCTCGCCGGGGAAACTAGACCCAGCGGCCTGCGGAGGTAAGGCCGCTGACGAGCGAACAGCCGAACATCCTCCATCGCGTTCCCGACCAGACGACGTCTATCAAACGAGGACACGTGACGATCACAAAGGATGTGCAGCTTCGGACTTACCGGTCGATATCGACGATTTAGCAGTTACGGCATTGGTTGATACGGGAGCGGACTATTCGGTTATGAGCAACGAGCTAGCAAAAGAACTGAGGAAAGTTTTAACCGCGTGGACTGGGCCTCAGATTCGCACAGCTGGTGGGCACCTAATTACCCCTGTTGGCCGGTGTACGGGGAGAGTTACAATCGACGGATTTGTTTACGTTTGTGACTTTGTTGTCCTACCTCACTGTGCCCACCAGCTGTGCGAATCTGAGGCCCAGTCCACGCGGTTAAAACTTTCCTCAGTTCTTTTGCTAGCTCGTTGCTCATAACCGAATAGACCGCTCCCGTATCAATATATAGGGTTTTGGAGTTTTGAGGCCTCTGGACTATCAGATGCCGTAGTGGAAAGCTACCGATTATTTTTCACCACCAGTGGTTTTATAACGTGCAATGATTTAGCGCACCAGAAGGGCGTTTTTTTTTTTTTGGTTTTGCCGCTATTGCAATGTGGCCGTCGCGCGATTCGGTTTCTCCACCTCAGGCTTGGTAGCCGAACGCCATAACCACTAAGCCACCGAGGCTAGTATCATAAAATTTGCTTCAGCAAATGGACTGACACATTTGATGCTTGTATGTTTTCAAATGAAGAATGACATAAGCATCATTTTAAGAGCATTTTGAACATAACTATGCGGCAACAACGTTTCTAAAAGAGGCGTTGCCATGCTAGGAGCTGCTCTAATGCTTTCGTTATTTGTCCTAAATGCACACGATAATGTAGCCCCTGAAGTTGACACATGCCAATAAAATGGCTTCTTAAAACTGGGAACATATTCACTGCAGATTCGTACTGACCAAATCCTGAGTTACCATTGGAACGATGTAACATTACGTTTGGCACTCATTTCGCCGTAAGTATGCACCATCAACGACTTGAAGATAAGACACCTTTGACTTGAAGAAAGAAAAAAAATACTGATTAAACCAGTTTCCGACGTCTAGCAACGTGAAGGAGATTCCAGTTAAGAACAAAAGACCAGGTCCTAGATTTTACGTTGAGTGGGCTGTCAGAGTAAATGAACCTGTTCACGAGTGCAAAGCAGTCGCAGTCGAGAGTGTTCTTGCAGGAAGGCACTAACTGAAGGACAGTGCTTAACCATGCGACGCAATGAATGTCACACTCGACGAATTGCCTCCACCACAGCACTGAGCGTGACATTCAGTGTATCGCATGGTTAAGCACTGAGTGGTATAAGAAAAAAAATGACAGAATGACAGAAGGCAAAAGAGACTATAGCTCAAAGCCGCACCACCTGAAGAGCAATAGAATTGAACAAAAAAAAAGTACTGGAAGCCTCATTCCCAGTTGCATTTCCCTTCGAAGACGGAAGAAAAAAAAAACAAGTTAAATGAAAGACTCAATTCTTTGAGTCTTTGCAGAAAGGAAAGACTAATGCAGAAAGGAAGCAGAAAGGTGCAGAAAGGAAGCTAATACATTTGAAGATGAAGAAATGTATTGCATGGCTTGCTTTCTTTTTAGGCGCTGCACTATCAGCCATGTCGAAAAACTAGAGTATTGCATGCTATTCCGTGAGGCTCTAGACTCGGCCGTCGTTTTTAGGTACTCAACTCGACATAAACAGATAAATCTTTGTCTGCTCAGGTGGAATTTTAAAACGCTTTCAGTTAGACGCCACTATGGGCCAACTAAATACCTGCTGCTTACGCTGCAGACTTACTGCAGACGTTTATACAAAAGGTCGAAAAAAGAGATAGATCTGTCTCGTAGGAAAAGGCTTTAGATGAGTAAACACCTACATTTTACCAGTTTTCGTGCGACAGCATGAATTTGTCATTTATATACCTGCACATATCACCTTGTTTGCATTGTTGTATACTGCCATGTATCGCTATCACCCCCGTGCATCTCTGCGTAAAGAATAAGAAAGTACTCAAAATGCCGTAACTTACTTGAAGTGGCAACCTCGACGTACCTCCTTTAGGTAAAATCACGTGTCATCCTGCAACAGTTATTTACTGTGCACAGTTACACATTAATATCCTAGGATTTACGAGAATCTTCTATTGCAGCCAATGTCCTTAGTAGAGAGAAATCAAGGATCCCATGCTATGCTATTACTGAAAAATTTATGAGTTTGCCGAAATCTTAGTGAATAAAAGCTCGTCGAAGACTCTACAATGCAGTATTTCATGGCATCTTTAATAGTTTGCGCTGTGTTAAGAACGCAGACACCCATGAGGACCTGACAAAGACGCCAGCGCAGAGTTGACTGATCCCATTTGTAAGCATGGTTTAAAAACAAACAACTTAGATGGTTACTGTTTCCTTGTGTTCTTTGTGACAGATGTTTCTCCGCTGTAAACCACTAAACAAGCCTTCTTTGGCACCTTGTGTGAACTTCCTGGTTAATATATTTAGCCTACTTGCACTGAATGCCGATATTTGCATTATTAATGTAGATGTAGTCAGTCACCAGCGTTTATGTAAACACGAAATTTAGGATAGCCAGGAAATAAAACAATTTCGGCTGCACCAAAGATGAGGACTTCACGAACTTTTTCAGTGAACTGTCTGTAGCCCCGAATCAAGCACTGCTAGTTTACCAGAGTTGCAGATGTCCGGACCGAATTTGGTGTAAGTGAATCTCCCAAGCTGTGATCACAGAGCGAGCACTTGCGAAGTCAGTTCTCGCATGTTACCTTCACCAAGTAAACAACTACGCATGTGTTTTCGTTAACCTGTTATGTAATAAAACAGTCAGCTTTACGGGTTCCTTTACTCGGTACATATAGATACATGTAGAGCGACCTGATCCGTGTCGTTTATGGCGCCGACTTGTGCGCACAGGAGTCCCTAGTCACACATGCAGTTAATAGATGCAGGGCCGTCATCTCTCTGTGTACCTAGCATTGAAATGATGGGAATTGCCTAATAAGCACATGTAAGCCCTGCCCTCGATTCACCTCTTCGTACGACATGTAGTTAGTGCGACATGCCATTAGTGGTCGGAAATGTATTCGGGCATGGGAAGGTCAGGCTACGTTCGGCCTCTGCTCTTCCGCCTTATGTAGACGTAAAAGAAAGGGGGCAAAAAAAAATGGCGTGAATATGTCCCTCCCTATTGTCACACGCCCATGCACTCGACAACGCTATTGTTTACTTTCCATGTCTCACTGCATTTATGGCTGAACAATTTTCTTCTCATGCGGTTTATTTTAATATAGTAAAAGTAATAGCACGCCTTAACCCCAAACAATAAACGAATTCTAAGTTTGTTTTCTGTTCTTACAAATAGCCGGCTTGTTATGCATACAGTATTTAACACTTAGACGACTCACAATAATGAGTTCTTTTGATAAAAACGAAAGATACTTGCAAATCAACTTTTACGTTCAGGCTAATGCTCTGCTACCACACGCAGTTCCGTTAGAGGTAAACGTATTCAGTTTAAATAGGCTCGCCATTCGGCGAAATAATCTAAAAGCTATGGAGCGAGGAGGCTTACATCCCGTTAAATAATCCACGCAGCCTACTTTGATGAGCAGGCGCGTACTGTGGCTTTGTTTCCCATTGCTATGAATGATTTCTTAGCAAAGGTTTGGTTTGGTTCATGGGGTTTAAAGTCCCAAAGCGACACAGGCTATGAGCGACGCCGTAGTGAAGGGCTGAGGAAATTTCGACCACCTGGGGTTCTCTAACGCGCACTGACATCGCACAGTACACGGGCCTCTAGAATTTAGCCTCCATCAAAATTCCACCGCCACGGCCTGGGTCGAACCTGCGTCTTTCGGTTCAGCAGCCGAGCACCATAACCACTGAGTCACCGCTTCCAACAAAGGAAGCATTGTCATGCCTGAAACTGCAATATAAAGATAAGAGAGGATTACATTAGAATTTAGGCGAATGTCGACAATATTCTGGATAGAATCCACAAAGATCCCACTTGAATGAAAACTAGATCGGCTGAACCTTACGTTGTTTTCACTGACTCATGCAGTGTTGCTCCAGCAGCATTCACGAAACGTTGAGCGCGAAGATAATTCCAAACAATCGTTTCCAGAGGGAAAGACACGCCTGTGTCGGGTGTGACATTCATCTACAATTGAGAAGCACACATGCTGTCCTGTCCGTGCCCTCGGAACAAATTTTGCCGAGTAGTGGCTGCGTGTATTGCTTCTATTTACTTTTTTGATACCCTGTGACAAATGAGCCGTTAGAGTGCGCCAGGTTGCGCATCAATTTCTACCTGTTCTCTACTGAATGAATAATTTGCAGGCAGGTGCTCTTTGCCCTGCAGTGGGCGTAATCAGGTGGATGATGATGATTATAGATTTAAGCGGGCTGCAGGCGATCGTATTTTTCAGTGGGAGAGGCTTTAAGCCGAAAATTCGCACTCACTCCAGTTTTTTTCATGAATGCGGTTTAAAATATTGTCACGACCAGAGGAGCCGTGAAGGTAGACGTCGGGAACAACCCAAGACCGGGAGCCTTCTTTTTAATTATGGAGCCAGCTTCCACGACACAGAACAGAACAGCGCGCCACGAGAGCCCACCGCCGCTTCGTCGTCGTCTTCGACTCAGCGCGGAGGCCGCGCGGCGCGTTGGGCGCGTGGCATTATTTTCCCCCGCGAAAGCAAACATCGTCTCGATGTGGAATGGGGTATGTACAGTGAGGGGAGGAGGAACAAAAAAAAAAAGGACTGGGGGTGAGGTGAACTATACAGCGCGCGCTAGATGAACATGCAGGGAGAGTCAAGTTCACACGTGGGGTAAGGGGAAAAGGTACGAAACAGCGTGAACACAGCGCTCAGTCACGCGAAAAGTACGGCTTTAAGCGCACTACATGCACGATTTCAGGCCGTTGACGCTGAGGGCCGGCGACCACAGTTCCATGGGGGACAACTTCGTAGTTGACGCTGTTCAGGCGGCGCAGGACTCTGTACGGGCCAAAATATCTATTTAAAAGCTTTTCGCACAATCCCTTGCGGCGCACTGGTGTCCACACCCACACGTGGTCGCCCGGCTCGTAGTGCACGTCCTTGTGCCGAAGGTTATAGTGTCGGGCATCGGCGGATTGCTGGACCTTGATGTGCAAGCGGGCCAGCTGACGGGCCTGCTCTGCTTGCTCCACGAAGTGGCCAGCTTCAGGGGGAAGCTCTGCGTCGCCGTACGGCAGCATGGCGTCTAGCATCATGCGGACCTCTCTGCCATACACGAGACGGAACGGGGTGAACTGGGTGGTTTCCTGCGTCGCGGTATTATATGCGAAGGTGACGTACGGCAAGACCTCATCCCAGGTTTTGTGTTCAACGTCGACGTACATCGAGATCATGTCCGCCAATGTTTTGTTGAGCCGTTCCGTTAGACCATTGGTTTGGGGATGATACGCTGTTGTTGGTCGATGAGCAGTATGGCTAAGCTCTAAGATGTCACGTAGGAGTCGGGCTGTAAACGCCTTGCCTCGGTCAGTAATGATCGCCGATGGGGCGCCGTGTCTAAGCACGATGTCGTGCATAAAGAAGTGGGCAACTTCGGCGGCAGTACCTCGCGCAAGGGCCTTCGTTTCAGCGTAGCGGGTCAAGTAGTCTGTGGCGACTACGATCCACTTGTGGCCGGACGACGAGAGAGGAAATGGCCCCAGAAGGTCCATGCCGACTTTGTCGAATGGTATTTGTGGCGGCTCGATGCACTGAAGCAGTCCAGGAGGCTTGAGCGCGGGTTTTTTTCGCCGCTGGCATTGCCGGCATGTCCGGACATAATGCCTGACACTTGAAGTTAGGTTGGGCCAGTAATAGTTCTGCCGGATTCGGGATAAGGTGCGGGTAACTCCAAGGTGGCCGGAAGTCGGTTCATCATGGCAGGCAAGGAGGACTTCATCCCGCAGATCAGACGGTATGACGAGCAGGTAAGTTGTCGGACTTGAAGTAGAGTTCTTTTTATAAAGCACCCCTCTCCGCAGGCAGAACGACGATAGTCCACGAGCTAGGTTTCGTGGTATTTCAGGGCACCCACCTTCGAGATGTTCGATGAGCAGACGGAGCTCGGCGTCGGCACGCTGTCTGGAAACGAGCTCAGATGTGCTGACCGCTCCAAGGAAGCTATCATCGTCGGTGGTGTCTTGCGGAGGAGGTTCGACGGGAGCGCGTGACAAGGTATCAGCGTCGGTGTGTTTCCGGCTTGACTTGTAGGTGACGGTGAACTCGAATTCCTGCAGGCGTAATGCCCAACGTGCTAGGCGGCCGCAAGGGTCCTTTAAATTTTTCAGCCAGCACAGCGAGTGGTGGTCGGTGACGATACGAAATGGTCTGCCATAGAGGTATGGGCGGAACTTGGCGGCGGCCCAGACTACCGCTAAACATTCTTTTTCCGTGGTAGAGTAGTTCAACTCAGCACGCGACAGTGCGCGGCTGGCGTAGGCAATTACTTTGTCGACACCGTTTTGTCGCTGAACTAGAACGGCGCCAAGACCGACGTTGCTCGCATCCGTGTGCACCTCCGTATCGGCATCTTCGTCGGAATATGCCAGGATGGGCGGTGATTGGAGTAGGCGTCGTAACTCGTCGAAGGCACTCTGTTGTTCGTTGCCCCAGGAAAATGACGTGTCATCACGGGTTAGGAGCGTCAGAGGGCTGGCGAGCTGGGCGAAGTTTCTAATGAAGCGGCGATAATAGGAGCACAGGCCCAGAAAACGTCGGACTGCTTTTTTGTGGGAGGGGACCGGAAAGGCAGCAACGGCAGCAAGCTTTTCTGGGTCAGCGCGGATTCCGTCAGCACTAATGACGTGCCCGAGGAACTTCAATTCGGTGAACCCAAAGTGGCATTTTTCTGGTTTGAGGGAGAGGTTGGCGGATCGAACGGCTTTGAGGACAGTCCTGAGGCGGTGCAGATGTTCCGTGAACGTTGCGGAAAAAATGATGACATCGTCAAGATAAACAAGACAGGTCTGCCACTTCAAACCGGTGAGAACGGTGTCCATCATTCTTTGGAACGTGGCAGGAGCACAGCAGAGCCCGAATGGGAGGACGCGAAATTCATACAGCCCGTCCGGTGTAATGAAGGCGGTTTTCTCACGGTCCCTCTAATCAACTTCTATCTGCCAATAACCACTTCTGAGGTTGACCGAAGAGAAGTACTTGGCTTGACGCAGTCGGTCGAGGGAGTCGTCGATACGCGGGAGCGGGTACACGTCTTTCTTGGTCACACTGTTCAGCTTCCTGTAGTCGACGCAGAACCGTAGTGTCCCGTCTTTCTTTTTCACGAGGACGACAGGAGACGACCACGGACTGCTTGACGGTTGGATGACGCCGTCTGTGAGCATCTCTTCGACCTGTGTTTGAATAGCATCTCGCTCACGAGGGGACACACGATAGGGCTGCTGATGGATTGGTCGGGCTCCTTCATGCGTGATAATGCGGTGTTTAACTATCGACGTTTGGCGCACTTTGGACGACGACGTGAAACACGCACCAAACTCCCGCAAGAGGTCCTGGAGTTGCCTCTTTTCAGTGGGTGAAAGGCCAGGATTTATGTCTACGCTGGTGATGGGGGCTCTCGTGGCAATATTTCCAGTGATTAATAAAACAACGCCTTTCTTGTAAACAGCTTCCTGAAGGAGATGACCAGTATTTCGGCCGATGTTTGCAGGAGGCCAATTGCCTACATGCTTGGCGCACACACATATATTGCACCACTTCAACTTCAAAAGGTAGAAGAGAAGAAGCAAGACACTCGGCACAAAAGACTGCTTTATTGCCGGCAGTGAGTCCCGCTGAGGCGATAGCAAAAAAGTGTCTTCGCAACTGCTTTCATTTACACGTCCGGTGAGCTTGACGACCAAATGTTTGAACAAATGTTGCATGAGAGCGCATGTTTTGACACCACACATTCCACTAATAGAACCTCGCAAAAAAAAAAAAAATCGAACACGCCAAAATTCTTGCTCTCCATATAGGAGCCACAGTTAAGATAAATTGGAAATTTATCTTAACTTTATCTTAACACAGACGCACACACGCACGCACGCCCAAGCATGCACGCGCACACCCACACATAACAAAAGAGGATACTTGAGTGTCCTATCTTGTTGTGTGCAGTGCATAGCAGAGTGTGCATAGTGTACAGTAGTGCGCCGCCGCGGAGGCTCAGTGGTGCTCGGCTGCTGACCCGAAAGACGCGGGTCCGATCCCGTCCGCGGAGGTCGAATTTCGATGGAGGCGAAATTCTAGAGGCCCGTGTACTCTTGATGTCAGAGCATGTTAAAGAACCGCAGGTTGTCAAAATATCCGAAGCCCTTCACTACAGTGTCTCTCATAGCTTGAGTCGCTTTGGGACGTTAAACCCCCTTAAACCAAGCCAGTGTAGAGTAGTGTGTGCATAGTGTACAGCAGCGTGTGCGCGTGCGTGCGTGAGCATGCGTGAGCATGCGTGCGCATGCGTGCGCATGCGTGCGCGTGCGTGCGCTTGCGTGCGCGTGCGTGCAGTGCCTGCAAGTCCACGCGAAAAGATGAATAATTTAGGTAACTATTGTCTGCAATGCATTTCTATTGTTTTCCTCTACGGTGCGCAACAGAATCATCCAATAGAACCCTATTGCAGGCGCGCACGCTGCCCCAATCCAGAGCTCCTCCTTACAATCAGTGAATCACTGTTATTAACGCGACAATAGCACTAGGCTCGTGACCGTTATAAACGGGAGCAGGCATCCGGTACACCTATTCAACGCTGTAGCTTCTCGCCTCTTCATGGTTGATGTACCGGCGGAAGCAGCGTGTTTACGTCTCCACCACCATTTCAGGACTGCATTTGTCAGCGCTTCAGGAAATTGCGCATCCAGTTTCCCGGTGGCATGCAGCCCTAAATGCGGTTGTTTACCAGTTGCTCGGGAGCAGCCAGCAACATTTTGTTGTACTGCGTTCTTTTCCGGCTCGGCTGCTTGACGGTAATTAGGCGAGGACGAAAACATGCTGGAAATATGAGAACTGCAACGCGCAAATATTTTGAGAGAATTTCCATTGTTTGCGCATCAGATTGTTTATTCCTGGGATTGAGAACAAAAAGGATTTAGTGCTCAAAAGGGTAGAGATTATAATGATGTTTAAAATGTAAGATCTATGCTATTAGATCCGGTGTTATTAGATGAGACCTAAACCTTAGTATCAACAAGAAATACACAAAAAAGATTAATTTTAATCGTAGGATATCTCCCTCAACATAGCGGAAAAGCGCCATACGTGCTAATAACCTGTGCTATTCCTCCAACACTTTATTGTTCAGAAGCGGAGCGACCTCTCAGTGTACCGTAAGCCATAAATTTCTCCAGTTTTATTCCACGCATTATAAAATATTGTAGTTAAAGCGTTTAAGGATTGGTGATTATTGTGTATTTATTCTTGCAAGCGCTTACTAGTGCTCCGACCCGAAGTAAGGAACTGACATGCTGTTGAAAAACATACACAGAAAATAATTCCGAAAGAAGCACCTCACGGTTACCGGTTTCTACTGGTTGCAGCCGCAGTTTCTACTAGTTGCAGGGAGGAACTACGACCGAGGGATTAGTGGGAAGAATTTCAAAATCATGTTTAAGCTGCCTGCAGTACCAACATTGTTGCTCCATGCGTGCTTAAGATCCTGCAACAACTTTTGGAAAATTATGCAAGAAGCAGGATTATAAGGCCCGCATTCAGTGCTCCTAACAAGCTACCAATTCTTTTCCTCAGGACCAACGCAGAATTATAGAAGAACCCGTCTGGCGCTAAGAAACATGCCCGCCCTGCGCTGCAAGTAAAGAGAACGTAGTTTGCGAAAACTTCCACGCTCTTTGCCTTCTCAAATACGATTAAAAATGCCTCAAGAATTATGCTTTCGTATTATTGCCTTTGATCAGCTTGGCTTTAATGCTTTTGCAATGTATGATGAAAAGAAGACACGTCACCAACACCTGTGCGGAGCGAGCTCCTCAGTGCCGGTGACGTCACCGGTCACGTGTTGTCCTGCAACTCCGCATTACCAATCACGTGATAGTAACGCAACTTCCTCTTCGAATTATTGATCAATTAGATCTCGCCGAACATAAGCTTGCCGTCCCGGTTAGCTCAGTTGGTAGAGCGATTGCTCCGGTGAAGCAGTGATCCTGGGTTCGAACCCTGGACCAGGACGAATTTTTTTAACTGTGAAGTCTCTGAGAAAGCTGTACAGCTTTCCTTTGTAGCCGTATGGGTGCGCTTGGATTGGTGCTAATGAGTAATTACTTCCTTATAACAGTCACGAGATGTCGCATAACCGCGAGCTGGTCACGTGATGTGGACGCCGACAACGCCGCTCATGCCACAAGTGATCCTCTAATTGCTTCAGTATAAAATGAGAGCAATGCTTCAACGCTCTTACTGCTCCGCTCTCCACATCGCCCATGCATTCTCTCTCAGGTGCACCTGAATCAGGTGACCAGAAATAACTCGTCCTTGAGAGGGCCGCTCCCTGGGACACAAGTGCAGTCTTTGAGAAAATCAACAGGCGATGCAACAAGTGTGCGAAAACAAGGTGAGAACCATCTTGCTTGTAATGCGGCTTCTCGCACCGATGGAACTCGTATCGAGGGAATAGAGTGGGACGCACATTGTTGTGAAAGCATGTGCCATGGGGCTGAGACCTCATAGCAAAGTGCATCCTAGCTGATGCTGAGGGCGATGAAAACGGCTTCACAGTGTGTGCGTGATGACAGTGTTGTTAAACTGTCTTGGGTTGTCGGCATTGTTAACGTGGGGACCACGCGGCGATGCGTGAGTGACAAATAGCCGGAACGTGTCGACTAGCTTAAAATAGAACTAGGCACACTGAACACATTTTAGTTCGGGAGTTCATCTATATGAACTTTATTTTGCAGCGAGAGCTGTACATGTGACTTCCGAGAATATGTTTGTAGGCAAGTTGCTGCGTACCCTGTTTTGAAGGCAAAAGTGCAGGAAGAGTCTCTAGAGAGTACGGTAGAAACAGAGTGATTGGAACACAATGGGCGGGAAAGGAGGAGCTTGTGGCGCTGTGCCCCTTCTATTTTGTTTCTTTTTCTACTTAAGCCCAGCATTAAGGGCTCTAGCATACATGCAAAATTGGTCATTCTGTACTTTACATTCATAGATCGCGGCGAGTCCTCGTACCACTACCAGAGGAGCGGCGCAGCGGTTAAACGATACGTCACTGCTTTGACAGGGGGATGCTTCTATCACAGCCACCTGCCATGGTGGTCAGTTTTCTCACAATCCGGTGGGCAGGTTATGATGACGCTACACGGTTACGTGACCTAGGTGGCGCGGGGCCCTCCTCTCACTGGCTACAGCTGGCGCTATGCTCCTCCGAACTAACCCGAGTAACTCAGGTGAGCTCGGGTTGGTTCGGAACACAAGGCAAGACAATATTCTTGCTAGGGGTTGGGCAAGACAGCTCACAAGAGGAGGATCTTTGTGTTGATCCGTCTGGAACAGTGCTTTCGCACTAAAACAGTAAACCTCGCCGAAAATTCGCATGCATGGAATTTTATGCGCTGTACAGAAATACTCTTCTATGCTCTCATATTTTCTATATAATGGTTAGTTGACGCCTAGCAACTCCGGAGGCTATGTGGCAAGTCATAGTTCAGGGCTCCGTATTTATTGCGACGTCCTCGCGTCTCTTAATTTGCTGCGGATCATGTGCACTCGGGTTCTCTTTGGTGTCTTGCTTCCATGGAATGGTACCCTCCTCAATTGAGTTCGAATCTGTGAATTAGTAGCTGCGCTCTACAATGGAAAGGCATAATTAAGTAGCGAGCTATCACACCAAATTTTCAATGTTCCGTATATGCAGCAACAGCGATACATAACTTAGGCGTGTGCAGTGTACCAAATACTACTTTAGAGCGAAAGCTCTACTCTTCACGAATTGGAAAAACAGCGCAATCGAAGACGAGACACAAGAGAAGGACAAAACACCAGCGCTGTCCTTCTCTTGTGTCTCGTCTTCGATTGCGCTGTTTTTCCAATTCGTAAAACATGTACCAACCAGCCCGTATTTGCCCTCTTCTCTACTCTTCACACTACAACTACCAAGGTCAAGTTTGGTGCACGTTTGACCTTGACCCGGTGGAGCGGTGGTGTGGCAAGTGACGTCACACCACGTGACTCGCCGTGGAGAGGCACCCCAGCTGCGCTCACTCGGAGCCTCGCCACTGCTGTACCACGTGACTAGCGAGGGTATAACAGCTGCTTCCCTGGCACTCGGTCGCTCAGCCTCGCCAAGGATGAGGCGCGCGCCGGACACACTCTGGCGCCGAACTATGCGTAACCATGTGTAACAGAGCTTTCGCTCGTATCGCTAGGTTTAACAAGCGCTAAACCACTACTTTACTAGCTCAGGAACATTTTTTCTTTTAGAGATATGCTTTTGGTAGTAGACTTTTTCGAAAAAAAAAGTATCAGCCTGGAAGGCAGATACAACACAATTTCGGTTCATAGCCCTCGCGGTATGTTTCACAAGAGCCAGATCAGCTAGAATGAAGATGTCTCAAGCTTCGAGCTCAAGACACTATAGGGCACCTCCTACCTAAGCCATCTGCAGCACGCGAAAAAGTGGGGGGGGAGAAGCCTACCCGACTTAAAAGAAATCAGAATCCAAAGGCAGGGAATACTTCTCGTTCTCCATGCAACACGTGTTCTTTTATGGAAATGAGAACTTCGCTGCAATCGTGAGTTCAGGGTTTTCCTCTGCTCAAATATATGAGTTCGCACGTGTGTAAAGCGCACGCTTTCGAAATTTCCACATGACTATGTGAAATAACTCTCGATCGGGTTGCGAAAAAGGGCAAGAATTGCGAGGTATTCGTTGTTAAAAGGACACTGAGACAGTCCACGCCACCGTAATTTTTTCCCTGTAAGAGTAGATTCCGAGGCTCTCACTGAGCACGTTGATGTTTCTTCAGGGCAAAACAAGTATTCACTGTTCACAAAACTATGTTTAAAAATTTTATCTCCGCTCGATCGGAACTCCTACGATCCACAGGGGAATGTCTCCGTGATCACTGTTTTGATGCGAATGGAGGCGTTTCCTAGCCTCTGGGATCGGCATCTGGTGGCGACATCAATATTTAATGGCTCGGTCGTTTTTAGCTAACAAAAGTCCTAGAGCTAAAGAAGCGTCTTTGTCGTTAGAATGTGGTAACTAGCAGTACAGGCCACGTTCAATTTGTACCGAGTGTCCTATTGAGAGCGGAGGAAACGTTTACGCAGCTTACAGCTGAGTCTAAAATTGAAACGGAATGCGTGGACATCAAATTTCGTAACACTCGAAGGGCTGATTCAACAACAGGCTTGACTGAGTGCCGCTAAAGTTAGGTGCAAGAGATGTAGGTTTCGTTGCAGCCGCTATGGGCGGTGCAATAGGGAAAATTCGCTTGGTGCATTGCAATTGTAAACTGAGTTAATTGTATATTACGTAAGTCAGGGAACTAACAAAAAGCTACCTTTCAGGCCTAGGCTTGTGAGAAAAAAAAAAGAAAATGCGCTAAGAGTCGTATTGGGTGTCGAATCCTCTTATTTACTAATTTGTCCTTTTATTGCTGGCCCAGCCTGCCTTTAATACTGAAGCTGGCATTGATATGATGTGCTACCGATCAGCAGTGGCGTAGCAGTTTGCAGCCACCAGCAGTAGTGGTGACAAACAACTCGATACCGAAAAAAGAATAATTATGAATTATGACCCGGTTATGAAATATGACTATCAGTGACTACATTTTCTTAAAAAGTAACTGATAAGGTTTTAGCATTTGGCGAGTTCAAAGGAGTCACATGTGTGAAGTCTGCAGATAAAGGTTTCAAAGTCTTTTTTTGCCAGAATTTGAAATGATGACGAATAAAGAGCGGTAACGAAGTTAGGTGGGTGCATATAAGCGAGATCCTGCCAATCTATTTGTCTATGTATCTTCGAGCATTGTCGTTGTACAATGGGCAACTACGGCAGCGCTCGGGCCGACCTTGAAATACGCGACGGCGCGGTGCCACACGATTTCGCGTTGCATATAGCTTACATGTGCTTGTCAAGTTGGAGGCTAGCTGTCAAGTTGGAGGCTGGGTGCATATGTAGTCGGATCGACAGGGATTCGATCCTACGACCTATGCACATTCAATTGTATGCCTTTCCAGGCCTTCGTTTTAAAACTGTGATGCAGCCGTTCGTCGTACAGCGTTCCGGGTGGTGCCATACGCGTATCGACTCCACTCGGAACTCTGTGCGACGCCGTAGCTTTCATAAACTTGGAGATAACAACTGTAACGTATGTACTACAAACATTACGCGTAAACAATGCACTCAGGGGCACTAATGATTTCACATTCTCACATGTAAGGAATCTCAAAAGTCTCTGCCGATTTAAAAAAAAAATATTTTGTTATTTTGTCCTGATGTTCGTTTGTTATTTACTGAATATGCTGTTTCTATTTGTTCATTACATTTGTTTTTCGTGCAGATTTTATTGAAGTTATTGGCAAAGGCTTTTGCCCTGTATTGCGCCCAACATCGCAGCTGGTGGATATGACGATCACGTCGTTTATTTTTCAGCATTGCTCCGCCGTTGCTGCCTATTTGCAACTCTTACCACATAAACAGCCGAGTGTGTCGTTGGAAATTTGGTTTCGCGTACCGGTTGAGGTTTTACAGGTTGGAGGACTACACTTTAGAAAGGCTGATTACTGGACGCTACCCTTCAACGGACACAGCTCGGTCCTGTTGGCACTGATTGTTTGAAGGCGGCAAGATGTTGCATTAACCTAACTTAAAAAAAAAAAAAGATTTCATTGAAAGACCTCCTAAATGCTCGTGGGATGCGTGAACTTTGTAGCTCGTTCACGGAACTAGAAAGAATAATAGTGTGACGCCCTGTGTTCGAGAGAAAGGGAAGAGGAATGCAAATCAAGCAGCCGAGGTTTAGGGTGACCGGCAGCATAGAGACCACAGGATCACGAATGCGCGTGGCACTGCCTTGATTACACGGAAGGGTATCTAAGTCAACGGTAAACCTGCAAATTACCTAGTGACGTAGATATCCGCATCATGCCCACGTAAAAAGAGAGGAAGCCACGAATGAGCTGAATAGAATCTAGGCAAAGTGAAGCATACCCCTCAGAGCACACAGAAAACGAGAAGGTTAATCTACGGCCGGCATGCGACCTACTGATAAAGTGCAGCATTTTCTTTCTTTCTTTTTTTCTGGCAAACTCACACACTGCTACTTTTGCATGGACGTTTGGCTGCTTCCAATGAGATAAACACCTCATCGAAGGGTCGCTGTGGCATTTTTTGATTCTGTAAACACAACTAGAAAAAGCGCGAACGTGTTGTTTTATCTTTACGGTGAACAGTGTCCTTCTAACAGAGAAATGGGCGACACAGGCAAGATTCTAACCTCTCTCTTAACGCTAGTTGGCCGAAATAAGCAAAAAAAGTGAGAGTAGAGCATGTCAAGATTATACTAAAGTGCGACTCGCTGTGAACATGCCTGCGGTATTGGTAAAGCCTGACGCTGTCAGTGAATACAAATGAAGTGGATCCCTGTGACTTCCGGCTCTCTTCTTGCAAAGAAAGTGCGCAGGACAGATTTTGTCGAAACATTTCCTAACCAGCACTACTGTGCTGCGAGAAACGCCCATTGCCACATCAGTGAGTGTGCACGAAAAGGAAAATGTAGTTCACTCTCGCTGAAACAAATGGCGGTGTGCTGTTACCGGATAGTTTCGATCCTACTCGTAGTTTGAGTGGAGCAAGTATTCCGCTTGTTTGCAGCGGGTCTCCAGTAAACAATACCCGTATCCGCAGTGATCCCAGCCTTTCGCATTAAGTTTCAAGGCAATACAAATCAGGTTAGGCTTCCTAAAACACACCGTGATCACCTGGGGCCGTGAAAGTAGGCCACCACTGTCGATGTGTACTTAGAAGGGACCATAGTAGAAAAACACAGGAGCAAGAGTGAAATGAGAGAAATACCAAAAAGCAACGGAGAGGATCTACAGGTAGGAGTGGACTAAATTACCCGGAACTGAAGGACGGTCCGTGAAGAGGTTGTATTCGAGTGCCAGGTAAACCAACGCGAGAAGCAATCAAGCGACTCATTGCATGCCCTGTGTCGGGGAGGAAGCGGCTACATTGTGTTTCCACCCGAAGTCTAAGTTTGTTTAGTCCTTTGTTCCGATCTGTTTGCGAGAGGTGAAACCAGGGTTACCTTGGAGTTGTAATGGAGGGTGCATTCGTAGACTGGTGTGGCACAGAGGCAGAATAAACGCGGTCCGTTTGTCTTCCTGTAGGTAAACAACGCACAGGTAATGCAGGAAATAGAAAACGAGTTGTCTGTTATACAAAGTCCTTGAGCGAAGAAGCAAGATAAGCTGAGGACAGGTGTACGAAGACAAATAAGAGTGAATAAGTTCGAATTAGAGAAAAAGAATGAAAACCTAAAGAAGGCGCTTTTGTTTACATTACTAAACTACCCAGCTTATCGTATTAAAACAAAGAAAAATTTGCCATGAGCAGCTCTAGTAGCCAGTCAGCTTAATGTCTTGTTTGGTACTCAGGGAAACCTTGTTTATGCTTTATGACTTCAGATGATGCAAAGCTTAACAATGGCCAAAACTGACGTTACGAAGCACCCGTGAGCCGCACACCCCGACACCGGTCTGCCGGCCACCTCTCGCGAATGTGGACTCGCCTGTCTGTATTTATACAAGCCGTGTCCCGCCACCACGGGCCTGAGCGCTTGTATTTATCATGTACATGCGCAAGAGCAAAGCTTGTTCTCCCGAAGTGCCGTCGTATTTTGAGTTCGCGAAGATCCTTCGCGGTGGAACCGCTTGAAGGAAACGTTGTTCATGAGTGCACGAATCAACTTTGCATAGCAGTTTCGCGATGCAGCAGAGAAAGCGGTCTATCCCCCTTTGATTAGTTAGAAAACATTAAATACTAAGAAAGGAGAGAATTCGGTCTTGTTTCTATACACACGAGGTGCGGATGTTGAGGTGTCTGCTGTTGCTCGCAGAGCAGTGTGCGACGTCGAGGTTGGGGACACTACTTATGCAGTTTATGCTTTTCATATTCTCTCATTATCTGTAGTGTTCTACGGTGGACGCGTTTGAGAACACGAAAACGCTGGATGGCACCGACGATGCTTGCGTCTCTCCAGAACGTTACTCACATACCGGGTGTCCCAGCTAAATGTAACCAAACTTTTAAAAAAGGCGAAGTGTCGTAGCCCCGTGAAACCAACTGAGGGTTGTTCATAGTCGCGTGGCCTAGTCTTGAGTAAGTTTATCGCTCTTCAAAGTTAAATTATTATTTTAGTTTAATTAGCTTACTTTTTAATTATTTACTTCAGGAAGAAAGTGTCAAAGAAAAAGCTTTAGTTCGCCTCGAAAAACCGCTAGTAGTGCGTTTCCGTCAAGTTACGATTTACGTAGCTTCATTTATTGGCCTTAAAAGAACGTTGTCACATGACCAGCTGCTCGCTCACTTCTCTGCCCCAATGTGCACCCAAAGTCTCATCGAGGAGAGGACTTCAGAAAAAACGGATTTTATTCTTTAAGGCGCGTCTTGGGACGTTGAAGTGGCACAGTTGTCGTGTGGAAGCTTTTTCTTATTGTGCGGGTTATGGTTAAAGGCCGGTAAAAAAACTACTTTACGTAAATAATACTTTGCTGCAAATGTCTTAGTAAGCTGTTTCTCAAAGCGATCTACAACTTTTCCATTGGCACGTTGTTCCTCAAGTCAATAATTAAAAAGTCAGTTAATTAAGCTTAACTAATTAGTTAACCTTGAAGAACGAAAAAAATACTGCAGACTAGGTCACGCGACTCTAAACAACCCTCATTTGGTTTCAGACGGCTAGGACACGCCGTGTTTTTTAAAAGCTTGGTTACATTTAGCTGGGACACCTGGTATATGCTGCGCTCTAGTTGGCATTCAGTCGTCATCCACGCCCAATGCAAGACTAAGGCCTCTCCCATATCTGTCGAATTGATCTGGTCTTGCTGCAGATGTGACCACCTAATGCCCGAAAACTTCCTATTAGCTCTTCCACCAACCTAACGTTCTGCCGTCAGCTGCTGCGCTTGCCTTGGCTTGAAATGCAGTACGTAACCCTTAACGATCATCGGTTACCTTGCATTCGCATCAGATGCCCTGCCCAAGCCCCCTTCACCTCCTTAACCCTTTCGGCCCTGGCGGTGTCAATTGACACCACAGCACAAATATTCCGTTCACGCCTCAGTAAGAGATGAAAATACTGCTAAATTTTAATACAGTAGTTCCTTAGGGATCCCTGCTGCTATCGGCATCGCTGTTCACGCCCTTCAATTGAGCTGTGCAGTCTAAGGAAGAAGAAGCAGCATCATGGGAGGCATGGAGTGAAGAAGCCGAGAAGTAGCAAATTTGTAGATTTGTATCTCACTAACCGTTCATTCTTCTGCACTCAGATTTTTATATGTTGTGTGAAACGCCTATCCAAGCTCACATCCCCATCGTAAATATTGTTGAATGCGTAGACGCTGCGTTTCAACACATTTTTGACATGTACGATTTTGACACCATCAGGGCTCAACGGTTGCCAGCGGTGGCGATTGAGTGATGATAGGTGATCTTATAACCTCGTTATAACAAAGTTGACGGTGCGGCCTATCACTTCGTTATAGCCGTAGGTTGGTTATAGCCCGTGTTGACCGCGCTTCCAAAGGTAATCATCATTCCTTCGTTATATACATTATCTTGTTATAAACAATTTCGTTATAACGAGGTACGACTGTATTACAGGGCGCTGAGTCACAAAATGTGGAGTTTTGTCTCGTGACACATTCTGCCCCGCATGGCCCGGAAAATCTCATTCGAGCGAACTCTAAGCGGCACAGGAATCCTTCTCGACTATCTTCAATGGTGAAACGAGTGAGCGACGGCTATCAGCGAGCTGTGAGCCCGCCCCACGTCTGTTGTTGTCGTGGTCTCTTTTTGGGCTAGCGACTTCGCTAGATATGGCACACAATGCTTACACTAGGAACCTTTATTGCGATATTAAATAAAAAACTTCAGCAGCATAACTAAACCTAAACAAATAACGTCTCTGTCATTCTTTCCTGGATACAAAAAAAAACGATATAATGCTGCCTGAGACCGCTCATACCAGCCTTCCTCCCAACGCCAGACTCGACAGAACGTCGACGTCTTGCGCAATCTGGTGAAACCAGCGCTGAGAAAGGGGTTCATCGGAGACATCTGCCCGCTGAACAAAGACGAGGGGTCGATGGGCCGACCCTATTGCTCAGCTGCAGAGGACGGCTGCTTCAATAGTTGGCCCACTTTGCTCTCTGCTCGAGGCTGGTTACGATCCGACGACGCCGAGAAAACAGCTTTTCCGGGCTTCGAAGCTGCCAACACTGAACAAACAGCCGGAAGCAGAAAGCACCGGCATCACGACAGAAGGAAGAGAACCAGGGCTTTTGTCAGAGGCCTCAGTGACCAAAAAAACTACCAATAAAGAAAACATGAACAAGTTTTTTTTTTTATTAAGGAGCTGTATGTAAAAGACAAGGGCCCTATAAGTAAGAGAAGAAATGATGGCGCAATGGCTGAACGACGTGCGAGGGACAAGAGTGCCTGAAGTTTTGCCGGGAAATAACAGGAGGGTAGATGTTCTCTCTCGCGCTCTCCGCCCTTGCTTTTTCCTTCCAGGAAAAACAAAATATAGGTGTGATACCCTATCGTCTCGCTTTTATAGTGTGGAACTTGGCACTACGGAAACTTTCATTATAATAGCTCAGAAAAGATGACAAAATAGTGATGGATTAAAATCCTCAGACACGCTGCACTTAGCCTTTTTGCGCACTTTCTTTCTAACCCTAATACTGAGTGTAAAGCTCAGCATAGAGAGGATAATAAAAAATAAACACGACCACCTTTATTGTTCCAGACACGTTTGATTGTGCACGACCCGCTGAATCTGGCGGGTGTCTCAAACGTTCTCGCTTTTCCTATCGTCACCGAGACTCGATAGGAGAGGACGGCCCACTGAGACGAGAACCTCTTCTCCGGTTCCACAAACGCGCTTCATTTTCCTAGGAAACTGTCTTTATTCTGGTGCCAAGCAAGCAGCAACTGTCCTCAAGGAACAGAAAAAAAAAACGCGGCATAAAAAGAGTTTGTGCCGCGTCTTGCAAATCTGTATACTTGTCGCGTCTCTCCCCTGCTTTGATGCTGGAGCTTTCCTTGGCTCGCAGACACTTCCTTACTGCCGCTTCTTTCTTGACGCTCACTCAGCTGAAACGAGAGGTGGGGAGGAGAAGTCATTGCGGAAGCACGGAAGCAGAAAATCACATTTCCATTTGCAAAACTTTGACCTTGGCCCTGTATAAGGCAGGCGGCCCACTCTCCTTTCCATCATGTCTTTTTTTTCTGTTTGTCTCGTGGTGAAAGAAAAGAAACAGGTTTGAATTGAAGCTGCTTTCTGAGGCATCCCCGATGGGGGTAGAAAAGTTTTTATTTTTGTCCCCTAACCTTAACGGGCCGCCTCTGAAGCGCGGTTTGCATTCGAATGCTTTATTCTTGCTCTTTTTATCTTGTTCTTTCAGGAACCAACACACACACACACACACACACACACACACACACACGCACGCACGCACGCACGCACGCACGCACACACACACACACACACACACACACGCACGCACACACGCACACACGCACGCTCACACACACGCACACACACACACGCACGCACGCACACACACACACACACACACACACACACACACACACACACACACACACACACACACACACACAAAAGGTTAGGCTATACGCAACACAAATAATGCAGAAGTCTGAACCACCGCCGCCGTAGTTCAGTTGGTAGAGCACCGTAGCTTCTCTGATGGGATCAGCGCCTGTCACTTGACCCTGCGCCGGGGGCATGGTGGCCAGGGCTACCTCGAACATGCAGCCTTCCGATTGTGACCAGCGCTGCCCATGTGATCAGAGCCGGCGATGTGACCATTGCGCTGTGAAGTCACTGGGGGCATGCAGCCGTTCGAGCTCGTTGCCACTAGCAGATCATACGATTACCTCACGCTTCTCATTAATTGATGTTGATGAAAAACGCAGGAGGAAAAATGTCAGTAGTCATGGAAAACAGGCATAAGGAAGGCGCAACGGACGCGAAGATGAAGTTATGTAGTTCAGGCCACGAAATCATAGATCTGCGCTGGTCAAACGCATTAATGAGAAGGCTGAATCGCAGGGTAAATTCTTTCTATGTAGAAATTATATCTTGTGGGAAGGAGGGAGGCAAGCTCTAAATAGGAGGCAAAATTGCAAGCTGTCGACACGTGAAATTTTTGAGAGATATCCATCGCAGAACGTCATATCAATATGGAAAATGCGTGACTTTGAGTACCTCGCGTTCTGTACGGGAAAAAAGCGTGGTACCGTTTCATGCGCTACTATTTATTGGTTTATTTATTCTTCATTTATTTTTAAATCTAAGGTGTCCTTTAACAGTTAGAGGCGTGGAGCAGTGGTGTACACGATGATTAATAGTGAGAATAGTGCGAGTCCAGAGAGAAAGCCTTTTTGTACTAACACACCGCGCTCATATAGACATAAATCGGGATTTTTCTTTTGGTAATCAAGCCACCAACTATTGAATGCGGCACATATAAGTATTTTTGTCCAGTTTTCGTTTACTTTTGTCGTGTGTTAGCGCCCGATTTCGAGGTAAAGATATGAAGACATTAGCTCATCTCATTGTGCCGCCAAATCAAGGTCTTTGTTCCGGCGGTCGAGCTAGGAGGTCTCTGTTCAAGGAGTGACGAACGCTGAAATTGCGAAAAGAAGACCCAAGGACGCGAAAGGATCTGTGCGGACGCGAACACTCGAAAAATACGGCCATTTTTTTTTCGTTAGAATGAAGGTCTGAAATGTCTTGTCGATCATGTTAGTAGATGTAAGTTGAAAACATATCATGAGAAAATAAAAGAGCACAGCGTTTTTTTCCCCTGATATTAAAGGACTGAGAATATAGCAATGCTACCGCGATGCTGTGCAACGACTACTGGGCATTGAAAGCAAGCATAAAAGACAATTAAAAAAAACATACAAAAGCGAAAATTGTGGGTGGAAGCGACGGACCGCCCGGCTGCACAATGATTTCGTCGACGCGGATGCCGTTACGGGGGGCGGGCTTTTCGTGTCAACATTTCCGAAGAGCTCCTTTCTTGCCCATTTCACGCAGTCGTGACAGCCAT
This sequence comes from Amblyomma mixtum, assembly GCF_055824585.1. Taxonomy (NCBI): domain Eukaryota; kingdom Metazoa; phylum Arthropoda; class Arachnida; order Ixodida; family Ixodidae; genus Amblyomma; species Amblyomma mixtum. The sequence goes on from NC_143013.1 coordinate 287,501,071, forward strand.
CCAATGGGGAGCTGTCACATTGTGCTACATTGATGATCAGAATCAGAATCGGGCAGAACGTACAGAAAGAAGCACATCGAGTGAACCGAATTCCATACCACGAAGGTCAGCCCCATTGAGACGGCGCCAGTGTTGTGGCATCCAACACTGAAGAGTAGGCCCCAGCCCAAGGCCCCGTACGCGTTTTGACGCTTTTATCGCGTAATAAAGAGCCTCAGTCCGGTGAAGGCCGGAGTCTGTGCGGAAGACGACACAACAAACCAGTTGTCGCGCGCAATGCTTCATTGGTTACGGGTGGGGAGCAATGTTCAGAGCCGGGAAATGGATGCCGTGTTAGGAGCATTGTGGGCGTATGAAGGAGCAGCTGCTGAGAGAACCAGTGGGTTTGGGTAGCGTGATCAACTGTCACATTTGCGATGAAAAATGTGCTCTTTATAGACATATTGCTTTCAGACTAGTGATTGCAAGGACGTCAGGCAGCGGTCAAAAGATCTGGTTGAGCTCGTACTTTGCAAGACCACAAAAATAGACACATAAAGAGAAAAAAATTATGCACAATGCACTACAACTGGGAGCTTGTGAATGGCGCTTTTGAAAACCGAATCGACAACGAATAGTTTCGTCACCGAATCGAATAATAATAGAATATTTTAACGGGAGATTTTAGCTGGGAATTCACGAATGCCAGGGCCACTGTGTAAACTTGTCTAAGAGAGATATGGAGTATGAATGAAAGAAGAGGGGGAAAAGAGCAGAAAATGGAAACTCGGGCAGGGTAAGTGCACAAGGGCACATGTATACATATAGGAAAGAAAAAAGAGACAAGAAGAAATGAAAAAAGAGACTAAGCAAAGAAATATTACAGTCGCGCACCTAGAAGGGTGGACGTTCAAGTCTAAAGCGGTTGTAATTCCATAGTATTAGAACCCTCATCAGTAAAAAAAATGCGTCGTCGATTGCATGATTCCCAGGACAGGAAGTGACAACTATCAGTTTCTATGTATTTTCACTGCGTCCGTGTGCCCACCTTGGGGGAACATACACCTAGGGGGAAACATCTAACAGCCAGAAATGTCTCATGAAGAGATGTCTGGTTCTTTGCAAACAGACGCCCCACCACAATCATGAAAGAATGGCACAAAACTCGACGTAAAGACATCAACAGCGCCTAGAGGTAGCGCATTGCCAGCACAAAGTGTAATTAAGTATTCCTGTGAATTTTTTAGGCCTGTGGATATCAAGTACTGCAGAAGAAACCGCGTGGCTTCCAGCGCTACCGATCGATGAGCCTGCAGTGTCCCAGGACCTTCGACAAACATGCCTGACTTATAAGGTTGCCAATAAGCCTAATCGTCTTCAAACTTCACTTCTAACTTCATAACATTAAGTTCACTACCAACAAATTTACGTTTGTAGTTTGGTCGCAAGACTGAAAACTGCTGAATTGATTGCTGCGCTTAAAAGATGAAACCGCAAGGTTCAATGAACGCGTCAAGGCAAGAATGCCAGCGCTTCCCGGGCTTTGCAGTCTTTCTTTTCCTGGAAACGAAGCGGTCCTTTGTCTTCCATCGGAGGCACTAAACCGCGGAAGAGTCACGGCTGGAGCAGTTTGTGCGCGTATTTCCGGGTCTTAAGCCGCTAAAGGAGAGCAAACGATGCGCCGCATTGCCACCCCCGAGATGGTGCAACCCAGGGTGTTAACCCGCTCGGCCGATCGGCTCGATTTATGGCTTCTTTGTGGTGCGGTAAGCCTCCCACACAAGGAACTAATTTAGCGGAGTTGCTTCCTCGGGGACTACCGAGTGTGTGCGTTGGTGTGCCTGTGTGTGTGCTTCGCGGATAGAACATTTGTAACCGGGCGTGGCAATGACCTCCACCGCCAATATGGGAGAAGAAAGAAAAAGGGTATCAGGCTGATAGAGCAGCCCCTGTTCCGGAACTGCTTGCGGAAAGCTTAAATGGTTCGTCTCGTAAGAATAATTAGATCACGCCTGCGTTGTGTGCGCCCGTAAAATAGCGATTACTAAGGAGATCTGTCATTTTACTGTGGAATGAACAGCGCTAGCGTTGGCAGAAGGAGAGACGAAACAAACAGACGACGTATATGACGTGGCGTTCATCTACAAATTTTCATTTTCATGCACGAGTATGCCGTTATATGCTCATGTGTAGTAAGTGTTGTTTATTTTCTCGTATCATGCGACCCTCGATATTTGTTCGATATAACAGTACCTGAAACCTGCTTGGTGACGCGTGAGACGACTGCCATGGCAAGACTAAGGACGGGCACAAATTTCAACGCCGAGGGAGGAGGGTCGCTACCCATCCTTAAAGAAAAAAATTTCAGTGACAAAATCACCATAGGTTTATCGTTATAAAACTAAAAAATCTACTGCAAACCAAGAGGTAAAATACATCCCCTTTCTCCAACCCACTACATCCCTCCCCCATATCACCCACTCAAAGAGTTACCGCTAAGTTCACCCTTGAGAGCACATTCGATTCACTGAGACAGACGGTAAAAAATTCTAGTTTGAAATACACGTCAGGCATAACGCATTTTACATCTCACCCTGCTTTCCAAGACCAAACAGTGCCTTGTGCTCTATTATTTTTTTTCAGTCTCGTTTTTCCACTAGAATAAGAAAATTACTGGACGATGAGACATCTGATGCGACAATTTCGCAATAGGAGCGGGATTTGTCCTCGGCGATTATGTCGATACATTTAACCTAAGCCTAAGCTGCGCTCACCGGAGAGAATTTTTCTGGATGGTGAGGGTGGATAGAAGCGGATCAAGGGCGGCGCTTCGGGAAGGTGGCGGTAGGGTGATTCAAGGGCAGCCTCCTAGCTCTGGGGGTGTGGTGGTGGGTGCGGTTTCTCGAGGGCGCAGATGCTTCACTCTACAAGGCTGCATACAGAATGACGTCGGCAGTTTCGCATTGTGGGTTTGGTACTACTTGGAATGATGCATTCAAACCATTTATTTTAAACCTGAAAGGACAAATTTGCATGTCAAGGTTCGAGTTAGTGTACAGTTCCTTCTGCATTGGCTGGACTCGATCAGAAGGGCTTTAGTCAGCACCCCTACATCGTCATGATCAGGCCACTTGATACCTATGCGCAACAAATAGGAGCTGCTTTCGCAGCAAAAAAAAGAACATTGCGAACATTCGGTCCGTAACTTTATTGGATATCTCGTTAAACGTCACAATGATTAGCTAAAAGGAGCAGACTTGTGAAACAAGAGGAACTTGTATTACGTTTCTTTGTGCTTAATGTACTCCTTTTGCCTCTTGGTTGCACTGCCTCGCTCTTATCAGCAATTCAAATTTTTCCACCAGAAAGGACCACGTGGTGTCTTCTTGAAACACACTTCACGTCTCGATGCAGGCGAGGCTGCTCAACCGTAACGACATGAAATGCCAAAGACCTCCATCACCACCTCGCTTGTTGAAACAGTACGTCACGGTTGAGTAACACCACGGGGTCAATCGCGCTGGAATAAACGCCGCTTTCACCGCGCCGGATTGGAATGTTTTGGTGGACATTGACATCGCAAAGCAGGCTGGCTGGTGCGGTGACCTCATGCTTTCTTTCACCGACAGAGGTAGGTTACGTAAACCGTAGTGAAGTTTGCTTGCGCCCCTCGTTCTGAAGCAAAAACTAAATATAAAGTACTCCTTCTACTTGTTCATTTTTATTTTTTTTGTGTGTGACGATCATATGGTAAAAGTTTCTAAAATCAGTCCGTTGCCCTAACTTTTTGCCTGCTGAAGCAAAGTTTGAGAAGGTGGCGTCAAATTAAATTACGTTTGCTGGAAAAACTCTCACCGCTTCTGTCGTGAGGAGCGTGAAAGTCCAGAGCTGCCGTTTTCGAATCAGAAATTTGATGCTATTTGGGTCCTACGCTTTGCAACTTCACGCTCCCACAGTGCACACAGGGAGGTCCCCGTACATGAAAAGAAGCTCGAGCAGCGCACAATGAACGGAAGTTGAATGGCCGCCACCACTGAAAAGAGGCATCGGGCGGAGCAAATACGAACTGCGTGGTCAATTCAATTTGTCAGCTTATAGACATCGAGGGAGAAGCTCGATCCTTTCGTTTTTTTTTCTCATTCACAAGGCAGTCACTAGACATTTCTTTCTTATGAAAGACGTTGGAGTATTTTCGTTTTTTTTTTTCGCTCCTGTAGCAGTTTGCCTTTGCGGCATACGACACTTCTGATTCACCCGTCGCAACAATCTCTTTCTGGTTGGCAACTTTTGAAGCGGACAGGCGTATTGATAACTATAAGGGCACGCTTGGCCATTTACCAAGTGTCGTTCGAAATGGCTTTGCAACCCGGAAATATACGAGCGCTTATATACGATAAAAATAGAAAAGAGATATTTTTCAGCTTTCTGACATACCAGAGGTCCGGCTGAATCATTGGGAACATAATGCGATCGGAAAGAATGCAGCCACAAAACCGCTCCTTCAACGGCAGAGAGAGGGCGTTCAACCAGGGCGTGTAATTCATCATGGTTTATTCCCAACACTAGGCAGCAATACTGTAATGATGTATGTGTACTTTCTTCAGCCCCTAGTTTGAAAAAAAAGGACATTGCTTTGCTCTTTCAGATTTGCACCGGCCTTTAGCTACCATCAGCAAATGGGAGACAGTTTAAAGATAATACTTTCTCTTGGTGTTAACATGTTTTGCTTGCTTAACCATCTGACGAGAACAGAGCCATATGACGGGAAGCCTAAGGCACCTTGCTGGCTTTTCTCTAAGCCTCCCCGCTGATGTGCAGACTTCCCTGCATAATATTCTCGTTGCTCAATGGGCCCGATGAATGCTCACAAATTACCCCAGTGTGAAGTATCTAATTCCGCTCAAAAACTACCGTTTTTAATCACATTAATGACCTTGATTAGAACATTAAATGGGAAGGTGATGGCTATATGTGATGACAGCTCACTCCTCTTTCCTTCCTTTCCTTTCCCTCAGCTAAAAATGCACGTGCCACTGCATCATGGTCTTTCCGCGCCTCGTGTCTTAGACTGTAGGACCACTTCAGTGGTCTGATAAGTGCTCATAGCAGTCAGAGCCTTTGCGAATAATTGTAACCGCGTCCGTTTATTGAACACATGCGTTACAAGCTTTCACAGTGTCGTAAAGATGTCATGAAACCCTCACTTACTTATCTGAGACATATAAAGATGTTTCTACCGCGGTAAACGAAACGTGGAATTAAAATCAGCACAGCCTTCTTTGCGAAGAACTTAAGCCTTGCTTGTCGTCGTCATGCATGGACATATAAAAAAATGGCTTCCAATATACGTTCATCTTCGGCTTTATCTTAAGCATAAATTACATATAGATTAGCATTTTTTTGCCTCAAAGGAACGCAGAAATGTCTAAGCATGGAGCAGCAGTGACGTGCGCATAAAGTCACTGGTACAAGCATCTTGACTGAAACATATCAGAAGCGAAGCTCCCAAATGCAGCTGGTACGGTAAGCCGCTTTGGGTTCTCATAGGAAGGTGTCATTGTACTGCCAAATCGGGCAATCAGTGAGAGAGCATTCAAGGTGGCTGTCCACGAAGAGGCCTTGAGACGAACAGCCTAAGGCATCCATACTATAATAGGATACAACTTATAAAAACAGCAGTTGCTAACACTGGGCCGCGATCCGCGCCGTCCTGTATTACTCCGCTCGCTAATCGTATCAGTAAACGAAATTGCTTTTCAATGTTTTACTGTATCAACCAATCTACGTATCAAAATTGTAGAGCTCATTTTTTTTTTGTGACAAGCTTTTTGTTTAGGCAACAAGAAACGTTTAAGCAGCGGACTACTTTTTTGTCGTGGAGGAATTTTGTGCGCAGAGGCTGAATGTGGGCGGAGCCTCGCTGCAGACTTAAGTTGTATCCGACTATAGATAGAACATTTATGCGCACAGACGACTGCTGTACGTTAGCAAAAAGAAGATTGTCTGCTTAGTGGGCCACAACGAGAAGATTAGTTTTTCTTGTGTCATGAAAGCACTTTTTATCATCCCGTGATATCGAGCTCGCTGAAAGTTGTCAGTGGTAGTCACAAATCATGCCTTACAAAGGGCTCTTTGAAAACTAATTAACATGAAACGAGTCAGAAGTGTTCATAACTTTACACTGAGTAGGTGATAAAGGGCTTCAAGAAGCGGTTCCTATGTCCTGTGGATGCCACAAAGCCGCCTGAAATAACAATACTAGAGGAATCGTCTGCAGTTCACTGTATGACCCGATATCATAGTGAGGCCCCGCCGTTGTCACGGCGGCTGAGGAGGGCCGCCGGTTAGGCGATGTGAATATTAGCGAAGTAGCACGCAGAAGAAATCGCCTCACCCGGTGTTCCACTTTCCAGAGGTATCGGTTCCGGGGTGTAGTACACAGCAGAACCCAAGAGCTCCTGTAAATATCGAAACGCTTTTAACTTCCGAAACTTCCGCGCAACCGAAACGAGTCGGAGGTGTTCATAACTTTACACTGAGTAGGTGATAAAGGGCTTCAAGAAGCGGTTCCTATGTCCTGTGGATGCCACAAAGCCGCCTGAAATAACAATACTAGAGGAATCGTCTGCAGTTCACTTTATGACCCGATATCATAGTGAGGCCCCGCCGTTGTCACGGCGGCTGAGGAGGGCCGCCGGTTAGGCGATGTGAATATTAGCGAAGTAGCACGCAGAAGAAATCGCCTCACCCGGTGTTCCACTTTCCAGAGGTATCGGTTCCGGGGTGTAGTACACAGCAGAACCCAAGAGCTCCTGTAAATATCGAAACGCTTTTAACTTCCGAAACTTCCGCGCAACCGAAACGAGTCAGAAGTGTTCATAACTTTACACTGAGTAGGTGATAAAGGGCTTCAAGAAGCGGTTCCTATGTCCTGTGGATGCCACAAAGCCGCCTGAAATAACAATACTAGAGGAATCGTCTGCAGTTCACTGTATGACCCGATATCATAGTGAGGCCCCGCCGTTGTCACGGCGGCTGAGGAGGGCCGCCGGTTAGGCGATGTGAATATTAGCGAAGTAGCACGCAGAAGAAATCGCCTCACCCGGTGTTCCACTTTCCAGAGGTATCGGTTCCGGGGTGTAGTACACAGCAGAACCCAAGAGCTCCTGTAAATATCGAAACGCTTTTAACTTCCGAAACTTCCGCGCAACCGAAACGAGTCAGAAGTGTTCATAACTTTACACTGAGTAGGTGATAAAGGGCTTCAAGAAGCGGTTCCTATGTCCTGTGGATGCCACAAAGCCGCCTGAAATAACAATACTAGAGGAATCGTCTGCAGTTCACTGTATGACCCGATATCATAGTGAGGCCCCGCCGTTGTCACGGCGGCTGAGGAGGGCCGCCGGTTAGGCGATGTGAATATTAGCGAAGTAGCACGCAGAAGAAATCGCCTCACCCGGTGTTCCACTTTCCAGAGGTATCGGTTCCGGGGTGTAGTACACAGCAGAACCCAAGAGCTCCTGTAAATATCGAAACGCTTTTAACTTCCGAAACTTCCGCGCAACCCACACTATGTAGTTTTCATGGAGACGTGTCATTTCAATCTAGGAGCACAAGCGTATTTGTCCAGCACACATGCACGGAGACGATGGCAATCGCAGGCAAAGTATGAAAAAATGAAAAAGAGGTTTCCAGTTATATCTCGCTCAGGGAAGATTGTTTCGCTGTAGGGAAAAGGGTCGAGTGGTGGGGACTTGTACGCATCGTTCTGGCGAAAACATGTTTGAGTACGAAGAGAGTATATTAGATATTATTGCTTCGCTTTCCACGAAGTTTCTTTTTTTTATTATTCTAAGGTTTGTTCTATATCTCCTCACGATCAAATACAAATGCCTCACCACGACTGCAAAAATTTTCTCGTATATTCGGTGCATCCCGCAGGAAAATCCTGTGACAAACTTTACACGAAACAACTCTTGCTGGTCGAAAATTTTCTTTTTGTTAGGAGGTGCTCATAATCTATGCACAGACAAACATAATGAAGCGAGTATTTCGCACACATCAAAAACAAAATAAAAAAGAAGATGAGTGTATTCCTCCTCCTTTAATGCACTTCTGGGTCTGAAGTATCCACGTCGAGATGTTTCCTGTAGATCTCAGTCAAGCCGCCTAACGCCAAGTCCCGTTACAGCTTTCAGACTACATGAGCTGATTGTCTCACTAAAAAGCCAGGAATTTCTTCTCCTGATTGGTTCTACGTCGATAATAAACACTTTGATGACAGTTTCAAGCTGACACTGCTTACAAGCGCACGATCTGTTTTTACTTTTGGCCTGGCGACGGGAACGTCAGATAATTTATAAGGAGACCATTATGAAGAGTAGCGTGAGGTGTCGACGGACCATGCGTACTGGTTTTAGAATTTCAACTAAATGAAAGGAGAAAAAACATTAACATTCTTTTCTATGGCTTTGCAGCAGTACAACGCCGCTCTGATGTAACATGGTGGCGTACAGGCGGGCAGAAAGGATCTCTTGACGTATTTTTCTCGTAAGAGCGCGATCGAGGGGAATGTGAACATCTGCGACCACCGCGTACAGTGCTGCGATGCGCCGCTGTTGAGACACGACGCTTTATTTTACGCCATGGCCTAAAGCTCGTTTCTTCAAGTCCGGCATGCATAACGATGTTTTTTTTTTTGTGCGCAGTGCGCATACTTCAAATCGACTTCACGGTTGATTGCATAGCATGAGATGAGAACTCAGAGGAAAGTGCGGCTGCAGATTTTAATGAGCTTAGTTGCAACATTTTTGGGTCCAGATCGTGGTGAGAATCGCGCCAGACAGACACGTGTACACACTTTTTTTTAGAAAAACTCGCGCTCCGCGTTTCCTGGAGGTGTCATTATTCTTCCCGACTAAAAATGGGAGCCTGTGAACGCACTGCACTGCACTGTAATGCAGCCGTAGGTGAAGCCCATGTCACGCAGAGGCGCTGATGACCGCGCTACATGTTTGCGCACCTCGGTACATCACGTCCACGAGAGTCTTCAGAGGTGTTGGGAAGACCATTTGCACGCGCTGGCCAGTGACACATATCCGTGCGAGTTCGCGCCTTGTGGTCGTTATCGCTACGCCATTAGCACGCAGCGTAGAACAGGCTTCGTAAACAATGTCTCGTTTCCTTTCTGTCCTTATTGTGTCCTTCACCGTATTACGCGCCCGGTCCATCGGCGTAATTGCACCGTTTTCTATCATAGAAAAGCGAAACGCTATTACGTTCCTGTGTTGATGAGAAGCAGATGTGTTCGTGAGAAACGGGGCGGGGATGCATGTTTCACAAGTGTAATAATATACAAGAACGCCCTCGCTGCGCTAAGCCTCCGGGCACAAGGTTGTGATATTCATACAATTGTTTTTGCTCATAAACTTCGAGACCTCTACCCGATCGCTTCAAAAAGACCCCCTCTGAATTTCCTTCACGGAAAAGAACTATGATAAATATTTGTACTGCATATAGATAACACGTTGGTAAATTTTATTCGATGGTGGCATTCATTAGCCTTGTAAGCCGACTACGACTGGTTATCAATGAGGGAACTGTACAGCATAGAATTTGGGCACTGAAATGTCTAAAAGTCAAGCCTTGGCGCTCGCTAGCGTTATTCAAGACATTGCGAAAGCGATCACACTGAAATTGTTTCCTGGACCGCTCACTGAAATAAAACGAAGACGAATCAGTGTTATGACAGGGTGCTCCTGTGTGCAGTCGTCAGCCTTCTATTAATGCGGATCCCATTAAAGGGTCAAGTATTACTCGAAACCACCATCTTTGTAAATACTACGTGGGTGCTCCTCTGTTATCTCAGCGAGTCGACAATTTTGTAATGGCACGGTGAGCTCCCACTGAAGCTCATGTATGCAGCACCAGCTGTATAAGGGATGTTGGACTGTTCCGCAACGTTAATCGTGCGTATAAGTGCATGGGTGGACCTCTGCACACGAGAAGCACAGGCCCAGAGCGGTTGGACACGGAAGACCGAACCGCGGCGAACCTGCCCCGGGAAAGTAAAGTTACAGCCGTATAATACTTTTCTGCATTAAGAAGACGCGACTACAGAAATGGTAGGTACTCTGGTGTCGTTGAAGACAAACGGCTTTAACGGCATGACTGGATGCATTTGCGCAAGTACCGTAGCAGTATATGTGAAAGGCAATAATTAAAGTAGAGAAAAAGAGGAACGTGTTTGTCAGAGACAAGAGTAGAAAACAAAACTCGTTTCTAACATGCGTTTCGAAGGCAGGCTGCCTTAATGGCGCGCACGATAGTGGCCATTCGTTGAGGCGCACACAACCACAATTTTCGAGACTATTTTTGGCTCTGCAAATGTTTCCTTTTTTTGCGTAATAGTGTGTCGGACCAAACAGACGCAGCATTGAGAGCGATTAACATTGGCTGTAACAAGCCAGCATACAATAAGCGAGAATTTCTCTATAAGGATTACTCTTAATATTTAAAACTCTGTCTTATACAGTATGATTTGTTTTCATTGCGGTTGTATTGCGGATCATTAGGCTCCTGCCAGTTATTATGCTTTCATGGTTGTTATGATGACATTTTTTTTGCACGTGTCGTTTTGTATAGCTAGCCGATTGCACAACATTGCCTTCTTGTATAGATACTGAGCCTTCACTGTGGCCATTTTATGGGAAAAAAACTGAGGATTAGATGGGAATAATTAGCACTGACTAGCATAAGAGCAGCGGTCAAGTCTACGCCATTGCGGGAGGCACCAGTCATGCGGAAAGCGCGCTGTGAATTGCTTTTCTGTTTCTTCCGTTTTTTGTTGGTTAAGAGCAACTAGTAACGGAATATGGCAACTGCATTACGTCTAGCACGTGGTCACGGATATAATATTTATTCTTTTTTTTGTCAGTAAAACATTTGAGTAAACTTACATTATGTGCCCGTTCATTTCCGGCAAACAATGTAGTAGCGTAATCGAAATAAAAAATAAAGCCCATGTATTCCGATCATCGATATAGTCCTTTTTAACACAAGAATTTCCTTCTTATTCACTTTAAAAGCCGTATGTAAATTAACTGACGAGCTTGAAGGCTTCATCTCAACTTGAAATCTATTGGCGACGGCGAACAGACTCAGTGCTTTGTTGGTTGCTGATCTAAAACATTATTTACGAAGTCATTTATTCTGTGCTCTTTACTGCATTGTTTGCCTTTCATTGTTCCCTGCCACATTCAAGCATGGCTGTGAGGTTCATGAAATCTGTGGTGCTGCGTGAGATGGGTCGTCCCAACGAGTATTTGGAAATGAGCTGGAAACTCCAGTCCCTTTAATCTTACAGGAAAATATAGTTTGGTGTACCACTGCGGCAGCTCCGTTGTGAAGCCCGGTAATCCCAGTAAATATAAAGAGCTATATGTTCGTAGTTCAACAAATTGAGTTCCTAGACACAGTGCGTTCTTCATTCTTCACGTTGAGAATCCGGAAAGAGCAGCCTGCCCTGCAGATAGTAAAAAAAAAAAAAAATCTCGAAAAACTTTTGTTTCTCCCTGCCTCTAAAAGGCGAGACCCATGGTCAATGTAAACCGAAGCCTAGGCAGCTCCGAATGTGATTTTATGGCCTTAAGATGAAATATAGAGGAGAAGGAAGAAAATTGTGTATTGAATTATGGACCGGGCTTCACTTCAATCCCGTTTAAAGACTGCATTATATGAGCTCTTCTTCTTACAGGCGCATCGACCAAGGAATAGAAGAATGGATGTGAAGAGGCACGACGAGTTTTATGATGACGAGTGAAATGAATGCTGGCAAAGAACATTCATTAGGAGACGGAGTAGCCGGGGATGGGAATAATAAATTGCGGTAGAGGAAGGCGAACAACCTATTGGCCTGAGTTCTACGCGTGCTTTGAAAAGGATAGTGAATATAGAAATGAAGAAAAATTTACTGCAGTGGAGAAAAGTGCAGTTTCTATCAGGAAGCCGAAAAACTCGTTTTTGTGTAACCAGCACGGATCAGTTTTTTTTTTTTTTCAAGAGGAAGTATAAGTTAAAGGAAACCCTCGAAGAAAGCCTTCATTTGAAGTGATGCTCACGAGGTCCGTTTTGTGTCATTTTCTTCCTTTGATCAATGAGAGGTCATTGGCAAGCCTCTTGTGTCGACGCACTATAAAGAAGCCGTCTTGCGTTCTTTATATTGCTAGTTCTAAGCGGTGTATAATGAAGACCGTGCATGACTGAAAGAGAAAGAATGATAGAGCAAAAAGCGCGTAGGAAAGGTTTACTTGACTTGCTAACGCTAAAAATCTATAACCTAGCACGGCTAGTTCAAACGACAATTTGTCAGGCGTACAGAACATGTTTGAAAACAATGGCGTCAGTACCTATGGTGTTTCGCTTAAGGCGTGCCGCAATTTTTAAAAATAGACTTTTTGAGTTAGAGCAGCGCTTTTTTCGGCATAGCATTGCCAGCTGCGTAGTGCATCAGAATACAGCTAAGACGTGCTATTGCTAGCAGTAGGCTGGTTAACTAGATATTGAATAGTTCACTCTTAAACTAATATTGTTTGTCACCTTCTTTATTGACAAGTGTGTAGTGGTTTGTAAACAATAGCCATTTCAGTTTTTAGAACTTCGAAAAAATTTTTATCCTCGGCGCTGTTGCCTTACAAATTTTGCTTACAGCGCAACAAAATATTACGCTTTCGAAAAGCTTGCAGGCGTAGCAACCCATCCACTGCATAAAACTGGACGAAACAGCCAAAATCTCTTGGGCCATGCGCCCAGGGTAACTGCGTTCTCGCAATTATAAAACTGATTTAGATATCACTTACGGTAGGCTACACGCCTCTCAGTAAACAAGGAGACTAACAGTAACAGTGAAAAAAGTTAGCTATTCAATATTAGTTGACCAGCATAATAGGCACGTGTTAGCTGTAGTCTGACGCGCTACCCCGATGACAATGCTACGCCGTACAAAGCGTTCTTCCAATTCAGAGAGCCTGTATTTAATGCGATACCGTTAAAGGCCCCTGTGCTGGGATCGTTTGTTCATGCTTGCGTGACGACAGCAGGCATCGTCAGCTGCGACTGCGATAGTGGATCTGCGGTCATGGGAAGCGAGTGTATGAAAGCTGAGTGCGATTATAAAGGGGGGCTTCTTTCATCATCTGGGAACACCATGTCTGGACTGCTTCCTCGGGCAGCGCTTAGGCGCACGTTCGGCTATTCCCCCCCCCCCCCCCCCCCCCCCCCCTCCTAACACGACAGCCTCATTGCCCATAAACTCCGGCGTCTCTTCGTTGTCAGCATCGGTGTTGTAAGCGAAAAATCACGAGCAGGTGGTGCTCAGAGAGGAGCTTAGGAGTCAGGTGGGCCTCCTGGATCATGGTTAAAGAATGCAGCGCAAAAAGACAAGGACAAACGAAGAAGTGGACAGGACTGGCGCTGATTACCAACACATTTATTCAGAAAAACGAGCAGCTTTTATAATGCCATCCAAGTCCCACGTGGCCAGATAAAGCAGCAAGCGTGGGAAAGCTATCTAACACAGATATACATCATTTCACACAACATCGAAGAAACATCACATCGAGGCGACGCAACATCCCCCCCCCCCCCCCCCGTACCAAAAGAAACTGCATGACAAAGTGACCAGGAAGAGCCAAAATAAACCAGGAACAAAAGAATGAATTATCGACGTTTGCTGTCCACTCATCGTGAGGGAACTGACAGAAACAAAGAACAAAAGCCAAAATAAAACAATACCGCAAAACTGCGTTAAAAGTCGAAGCAAAGCAGAGTCAATGAGACACAACGCAACAAAAAAGAACGCTACGCGTAAGCTGTGTCAAATTCTGAAAGCCATACAGAGTCAAAGAAACAGTTAAAAAGTTCTAAAGAACAGGTCGGAAAGTTCTAAAGAACGAAAGTCAAAGAAAACAGAGACGTAATTATAGCTGACCTAGAAAACTCAACTCCTTGTCTGAAATGAAAAATTGAAGGGATGCTGACGCACTTGTCTCCTGCTTTGGCGATCAACCGTGCCTCAATGATGACCCTTTCTATTTCGGTCCTCGCACGTGCTCTGATCACCGTGTGCTTGAAGAATGGTTCGCACCCTTGTCTTTTCGCGCTGCATTCTTTAACCATGATCATTGACCAACAAGCCCAAACAGCCACTTTACTCCTAGATCACGTGACCTTGTGGTGTCATTACCACTTGCCCTTCGGATAGGTAGCAAACTTCCCACCGTGACAGGTGGCAGTGAAATTTATGGTTGGTCGCTAAGGAAAGACCAACCTGGGCCACAGAAAGCCCAGGGCCATCGCAGTGCAGTGGCGCATCGCTTAACCGCTGCACCACTGCGCCAGGACGGGGTATGATGACTCCCAATGATCTATGAATGTAGAGTAGAAAATTAACGTTTATATGTATGGGAATTAACTATTTACGCTATCGCGTCATACCCTTAAGGCGGAGCATCAGTGTCTCTACAATTTTTAAAAATCGCAGGACATCTTAGGTGAAGCACCCGGTATATCTCTTAATGCTGTCCTAGGTGCGGAAGGTTCGGAGTTTTTGAATAATCGACCACACAAAACTGGCCTTTAATGGCCTCTTTGCTTGAAATTTCAATGCGGCAGCACCATCACCCTGAACATCGTCGCTAACTCCCCCCCCCCCTCCTCCCACCCCCTTTCTTCCGAGAAAACAGCAAGAATTCCCTCATCATCACTCATCATCGTCTTCAATAACAGCTCAAGGAGCCACCTCGCCTGTCTCTCAAATGTTCTGCTCCTCACAGAGTAGCTCTTTCAGGGTTCAGCCTGAGAGTACAGAATTATTTGTTTTGAGATCACTGCAAGGTGTACATTAACTCTACGGCGACGACCACATTGCCGTTCTTGTAGGGGCCACACTTCTCGGGACTTTCACTGTGCACCCCGAAAAGCTTGCACAACACTTTAATTCTTAATTAATTCATGCGCTTAGGCTTGCATGGCCGCGTTTAAAAGCCGTTTCTAGGAAACTGCGTTCCATACCTGCTTTGGCTAGATGAGAAGGCGATAGAGCTCTATATTTGGCCCTAGTAAGACGACAGGTTTATTAACACGGTGTATCGCGGGACAGGTTGATCGGACGTGCAGCTTATTACTTTCTGCGAACGTTGCGCAGGAATTTTAACCACGTGAACGGCGACCGAAGCTTTCGCTTGCAAGGTAATTGCCTCTCAGAAAGGCTTCAAGTCTGATGTGCTTGGATGGCTTGTTTGATAAATTTGTCCGTAGCGAAAGTATGCAATAATGACGACGTAGCCACAGAGTGATTGATGTTTGATGCGTCTGCGTAATCAGCTTTTGGGCGCAGTCACGCTGGCTTTACCAGATTTGGTAACACGCAAATGACATCATCCAGTTGATAACTTTATTTTTGGCGTGAGTGCGTGCTTGCTTAGCGATGAAAAAAACTAAAATAGAGATCAACTACTTCATGCGTCACTCGATAAGCTGGTTTATGCGGCAACTGCCATTGCTGGGAGTGACTCGAAATTCCGAGGTAATACGTAGGTGCCAAGGAGGCTAAAAATGGCTGAAGGGTAAGGGCAGCTGATTTGGTGTGCCGCATGTAGAAAATATGTTGCCACATAACTCTGCATGTCTTCACGTCGTGCAAGCGCTGGTGAATTTATAGGTGCATCTCTCTTTCTAAAACATAATCCCAATCTGAAAAACTGATTTATGCCGGTTTGTGCCTCGTTTTGGTGTTAAACTGTATTGTGGTCCGAATATGAGATGCCTTGCTTCGCTGCATTTTTAATGACATGGTGCCAGCCGAGAACAGACTAAAAATGCATAGTAAGGGTATAATAAGGGGGGTCGCGCAGTTAGCACGTGTTCGGAGCTTGGAATTTCTCCTCACGTGTTTCTGGATAAAAGGAGACAGACAACCAGGAGCTCATTTAAAGTTGTTGGAGGAGCAACTATCGTTGAGAATATCTTCAAAGATATTTGACTAGACTGATTCTTTCCCAACAATTTATGTATAAAGTGGCTGAACTTCTTAAAAAAAAGTTGAGTGAGTGCCTTAGTAGATGTCTTACGAGGCAAAAAAAAAAAGAAAAGATGTGTTCGTTAAATGCAAGCCTAAGCGCCCTTCGGCACTCATTACTACACACACATTCACCATTGGAGAGCAGAAAAGGGCATTCGCTATGTTCTGCGTTAATTGCGTTCTAGTCTTTAAAACCTGTGCGCAGTATCTGGGAGTATTCATCACTTTGTAACATCATCCTCGTAAACGGTATACGAAGGCATTTTGTGGGCGCAGACGTACGGGACTTGATATGCATATCGGACTGTAGGGACGCGCGCTGGCTCCCAACTGTTAATTCGAAAAGAATGCGAATACGCAGGGGTAACGTTCTTTAAATCACTCATCTTAATGCATGATTGTTATGATGAATGATATCAAGAATTTTTATGTGTACGAGCGTTGTTTTCGAATCAACTGTTGCGAGTTAGCGCTCGTCCCGTCTATCTTTTTATTTTTTATTTATTTATCTTTACCCACAGCTCCACTTGGAATCACAATGGGGGGGGGGGGGGGGGGTGTTTATACAATAACACAGCGCATAAATGCAGGTAAATACAAAGAAAAGTTTAACAGCAGCCCAGTCATTCACAAAGTAAGCAAAGAATAACAACATTAACGCAATACGCATCTATGTACAGAGTTTGGGGTACAAGAACGTCAACTGTGTTGTTCGCCCAATAAACGTGTATTTCTAGAACAAAGAACCAACGCAGTAGACATGCATATGCAAAAAAAAAAAAAACTTCAAATGTGTATTTCACGCAGGTGTACTGCGCATTGACAGGAAGACACTGGTATACACAGTGAAACGCACGAAACGACGAAGCAGCGCGCAGATAACGACGCACCATCTAGCCATGAAAGGACGTGACATTGTTGAAAGCGCAATAAAAGGATTCATTTGATGAGATGGCCCTTAACAACGGCCGGCAAAAGGTTCCGCTGACGAATGGTCTTCGGAAAAAAAAGAGTCGCTGTATGCTGCCGTCCTGCACTTATGTTCACGTACCTTTTGATCATGGTCAAGCTGTGCGGATACGTAATGTAGTTTGAAGATGCATGTTTCGCGTGGAATGTCAATGTGGGAGTAGTATATCTTACGGAAGAGTTTGAGCCTCAGCTTAGTTCTCCGCTGTTCTGGTGATTCCCAAACAAGGACCTCTTTTGCTATTGTTGCACTGAAGTTGCTTTTAAATGACTTATTAAGTACGTATCGAGCCGCCAAGGGCTGAACTTTCTCAAGTTTTTCTTTGTCACCTATGGTAGGAAGATCCCACACCGTGCTAGCATACTCCAACACTGACCGCACATAAGTTTTGTAAAGGAGTTCTTTGGTAGCTTGCGGGAAGGAACGAGTGTTTCGGCGGAGAATTCTTAAGGATTTGCAGGCCTTTCCAACTATATAACCAACGTGCCGATGCCAGCAGAGCGATGACGTGAAATAGACACCTAAATGCTATTTTCAGATTTGCATTATTTATAGTATATGTGGTACTAGCCTTGTATGTTTCCTCGAAAACGATGCACACTGTTTTGATCAAGTTAAGATTCATTTTACATTTTTCGCACCACTTATAAATAGTGTCAAGGTCGTTTTGAAGGACATCACGGTCAGTATTACATGTTATAATTTTATACTGGATACAATTGTCTGCAAACATCCTCATGTGTGACGCTATACTTTCGGTGATATCGTTGATGTACAGTTCGAAAAGAAGAGGTTCCAAGATGGAACCCTGAGGGACGCCTGACGTTACATCAACAACATCAGATTCGGCTCCATGCACAATTAAAAATTGTCGTCTCGCGTGCAGATATTCCCTTAATCAGGCAATAATTCGACAATCAATATTATAAGAGTACAATTTCTGTATAAGCAAATCATGTGGAAGGGTGTCAAAAGCTTTACGAAAGGCTAAAAAAATAGTCTACAGTGGTGCTGGCATGTAAGGCTTCGGCAATGTGACGGGCGAATTCGGTCAACTGCGTGACGCACGACAATCCTTTTCTAAAACCGTGCTGGTAGGGGTTTAACAAGCCATGGGTCACATGCTGTCACATCTGTGGCGCTGTGAAAAAATCCGTCTATAACCAAGAACCAACTATAGCCCCAAAGCAAACGCTGCTAATATCTCATTCTGTAGCGATTACCAAAAGGCGTAGGTGAGGTATGCGGCAGAGCCACTTATATCCGCCGCAGTCGCCTATACTAATGCTATAAGGTTTTTTTAAAGGTTGGAATGCAGAAAAAAGCGTCATAACGTGATAATTCTACACTTGCTGAAAAGAAACTGAGGCATTGCATGAAATTGACTTGTTTTTAGCTTTCGTGAGGCAAGCTTTTGTTGTGTTCTTACAATGCTACAAAAGCAGTCGGTGTGTCGTTGAGTCTTTCATTTCGTCGTCTTCTGGCGATGTCTAGAGAATGAAAATGAATGTGGATTTCGCAGTATCCCAATGATCCTCTCAAACCTCACTGCGGACTTTCCTGAATCCTGTGCTCACATCAATTTACACTATGAACTCGCCTGAAAGCAGAAAGGAAGAGTAAAAAAGACAGAAAAGAGTTAACGGCACATGATTATACACATGGTAAAAGTCTACAGGAAGTGAATGAAAGCACAGAAAGGATATTAAGTTCTTTGTGTAAACAGAACTTGTCCATGAATGCACATTGCTCTTTTCTGGTGAATAAAAACAAAGCCTGTCCACAGAGTGCTTGCAGATGAGCGACGCTCAAGCTTTTAGCTTATAAATATCTAAATAACGCTTTGATGACGTTGTGAGGCGATGAAGGTCGATGCCATGGTCTCAGAGTATTGCTCCCCGTTAGAAGACGCCAGTATAAAAAGTAGAACGCAGGACTAACAAAAGCAAAACTAGAGGAAACACTCAATGGATGCCCTAACAAATACCAGCGCTGACTTGTTTATTGTCCAGTCACTCAAGCCCACAACAACGCCTATTCGCAAATTATAAGAAAAAAACACTCAGTGACTGCTGACCGACGCCATTTTTCGATAAGCCAAGTTTGTACCGTGGTCCCCGCACGAAATTCAATCAAGAGTGGCGCCTGAGGCGCGCGCTGCAAGAGCTCGCGGGGAGATCACATGGAACAGAAGAACCAGAGGTAAACAGTCGGTGAAAACAATGTGAGGTGGGGATTTTCGTTCTATGAACAAAAGTTGGGTCGCGCCGTTCAAGCAGACCGATAGTTTGCAAATTGTTTTGCCCGGCAGGACGAAGCTCAAGTGTTACGAGCACCTATCTTTTGCCTAACTGTATCGAAACATCTGATAAGAACAGCCAGCGTCACCGACAAGCTCTCGCAACTGAAGAAAAGAATACGTCTGCTTAAGATCTAAAAGATGTTATCGAAAGCTGAACATGACGATTGGTGGAAGTAGCGCGGATTATGTTAGGTATTACAGGAGGTCGCGATTTGTCATAACTAATGGCTAAAGTGAGCTGTAAGGTGCAATTACTCCCTTAAGTACCAGAACTTGGCTTTATAGCGCTCGTGACGGGAGGTTCCAACTTTATGACATACGCCGGTTGGTAAAACTGTATATAAATGATTCCCGATTCATCTACCGAGGTATGGTAAGGGTAAAAGCCTGTTGAAACTACAATGAACCCTCTGAAAACCCAGCTGATTTTGAGGAGAACAGGGGCCATTCAGAAATACTTTCAATATGAGGAACTTCTCGCACAGCTCCTAACTTGTAACTCCACATGTTGAAAATATTTTATTTTGGCTCATTGGTATGGAGGTACTTTCACTTTCTCTTGAAGTGAAGGAACGAAGATAGAACAACCTTGGAAACTACACGTGTCCTTGACAAAACACAAAACGACTGCTCCCATTCATATGGTTTCATACCGAAGCGAATCTTTTTCTTCTCAAGAGCGTTTTTGTATACTACAGGAACTTGTGCTTGCAATTACGTGTGCGCCTTGACTGCAAGTCCTCCTCCGCAAACGTACACTGCAACGCTTACTCCAGTGGCGGCCTACTTTCCCGAGAAGCCTGCGGTGCGTTGCGACGTGTTTGTTTGGGCTTCTAAATCATGGAAGCCTACTTGCTTTCATCTCATCACGTGTGGTAAGCAAAAAAAACATGGCTCTGAATAACCCGCAATGTTCGCGAATTGGTAACACTGTGCACCCCGTAGAGCTCAGTGCCATATCGCCGTGCTGTTCAGCGGTGCGTCTTTGAGACGGAAAAGAAAGTTAGGTCGTGCTGAGGGAAACGAAGAAAGACGGGTCCAGGAAGACACGGCGCATCCGTATATAATGCTCTGGAGGAGGCACATCTAAGCGAGAGGGAAATAAAAAAAAAAACAACACTGGAATGAGACCGCGGCAGCGATGCGGCGTGCGAGTGAGAATAATAGGAACACACCGGCCAGTCTATGTGTGTGCTGGCGCAAGCAAGGTGCATGAAATGCGGCCAGTCCGCAGACAGCGGCGCAAGCAGAATCCGCGTTGCTTTCCAGCGTCATTTGTTTGTTTGTTTGGGTTGAGAATCTAGCGCGTGTGCGGTCTAGTGACCTGCGTGTCTGGTCAGCGCCGAAGCTTTTTGTCGGTGTTCACCTGGCGGTTCAGGCCGCTCGATAGAAGCCCGAGATGCGCGTTGGGCACGAACCGCACTCGCGCTACTCCCGACACGTGTGGAGTGCCCTCGCTCCGAGCGGGTTTGGCCCCCTGCGATGAACTAATGGGGCCCGAAATGGGATTTCCGTGTGCCGTGTGGGAAGCTTTGTGCACTGAGCAGAGTTGTACTTCATCGTTTCCTCGTAAACGTAGTCTCGTGCTTAACTTCGCTCTTCTTTTTCTTTTATTAGAGTCAGTGGCCAGCTTTGCCCTTGCACGCGCGTGAGGGAGTGGAGCACGAATAGGAAATCCGTGACCACCTACCTAAAATCGTCGAAGTTGGCTTCATAGAACTGCTCGAAGTTGACTCATGGGCTGGCGCTAGTGACTGCAGCTACAGATTTGGGGAACAAGGAGAGGTGTTGCTTATGCCTTTAAGAAATGTTTGAGACATACAGTCCAGCCCGAATATATTGAAGCCGAATGTTTAGGATTATAACCCCTAAGTTTGTCTTGTTTGCTCCCAAGTCACGGTCACTAGCCTCCCCTACCCCTTCCCCCCTTTGTCTTTCTTTAGGTGGGCAGAATATAGAGCGAGAACCGAGGTCAGCGTTCTGAGAACTTCGGTCGTGCCGCGTCGAGAAAAAAGACATCGCGTGACGTAAACAGGGTGTAGCATTATTCGTCTAGGTCCATGTAACTGTCTCGCTGCACCAGAGTTGTCGCTTGCGAAAACCTCTACCGGTGTGTATTGATCAGGCCCGAGTGCGGCGACGAGCGGCGACCGGAATAACATTGTCGGCGTCTTTAACGGCCCGGCTGACGTTGTACTTCGCGAAGCGCTTATTGCATCAGTGACCGTGCCGCGCAAAGACTACGTTTGAAAGCTCGACACGTACAAGCACCGAACTTCGCTTGATTCTTGTTGTGGGTTGTGGATGTCTTTGCCCTGAGCTTTTGATAAACCCGCAGGGCTTTGTGACCATGGCGTCGCAAAGGGACAGTTCGTGCTCGATGAGTAGTTGCGGGTCGCTTCATTCTGATTGTTGTATTCAAGTTTGGTCGCCTCATTTTTGTGTTCAGGTAACACCTGCGCAGAATTTCCAAGCTTCGGCCGACCTTGACCTCGGAGTTACGTAGTCATGCGTTCCTTGCCATATACACCCAATCACACCTAAAAGGCAACAACATGCAAGTGCACCTAACAATATGTGCACCTATTTGTGCTAATTAGAAGTGTGCGCAGAGGAGTATTGAGGTTAGCTAAGCTAATTTTATAATAGAGCATTAACAGGCGACTATATACTTGCTTTTCTAAGAAAGTTCACCACAAATTTTTAATAATAGGCCTTTTGAGGCACAAGGGTGGCTTCTACGGCATAGTAGTACCAATGTTGGTGGACATCATAAAAGAGTTGAGTCATGTTAACTAATTTCTAGTAACTTTTTAACTATTAGAGCTAGACAACTGGTTGTAATTAGTAATTTAGTGCAGACCGTTAATAATAGCTATATCGGCCTTTAGAATTTCGAAAACTCCAGTAGCCCCGGCGCGGTGACTCAAGGAATTTTCGCCATCCAGCGCCTAAATACGGGCGCTTTCGATTTGCTCAGCACAAAACAAAACCCTGAGAGCTGTCACTTTGGAGGGCATGTGCGACGCGACCTGCCCTTTTTTTATTAAGCATGAAATGCTTTTAGCCACCGTTGTCGGCAGTGTGGTGACGTCCCGCCGAGACCGAGAGCCATCATCCGGGCACTGAAATCCACTCATCCGGGCTCTGAAACGAGAACATCCGGGCGCCGTACGAGACTTAACGAGATTTAACGAGACTCTCTAAGCCCTCCTACGTGACCGACATGCAAGCGCCGGTTGGTCTCCAAAGGAGTCACAAAAAATAACTGCTGCCAGTGCCTTCTCAATGTTTATCAAGATATCTGTCGCTGTGGGTTTGATAATGCACGGAATTATAATTTCCGATTTCTAGTTACGCGTGCAAAAAGCACATAAATGCCACGATACACTTCGTTGTCATACGTGATCTCTTAGGGGCTTCGCGCATCGAAGCAAAGCCGCGCAGGCGCACAGGGGCCCGGGGGAGAAGCGCTGCGTTCAAACGGCAAGGCATCGCGCCGAACGGGTGGTGGCGTTCCTCCCTTCCATTACGGTGTGGTTCGGGTGTCCACCGAGATGGCAGAGAATTACTGCGCCATCTCCTTTCCTCAAAAAACCTTGCGTTCAAATGGCAAGGCATCGCGCTGAACGGGTGGTGGCGTTCCTCCCTTCCTGTACGGTGTGGTTCGGGTGTCCACCGAGATGACATTAGGCCCGTAAACATTTCATGCTTACTCTACTCCCGGTTACGGGAGAGGCAGAGATTTTTTCGAAGACTTGGTCCAGCCGGCCCCTGAGGGAGGTCACGTGGCACATAAGCACCAATGGCGACAGCGCCTTGTATCGCGCCCGACAAAGCCGCACGCTCTTCGAAAGCACGGGTGCTTTGACGCAGGAAATGGTCCAAATTCCTTGAGTCACACGGCCCAGGCTAATCGAGTTTTCGAAACCCTAGAAACTGATACAGCTACTACTATTGGCCAACCACAAATTTAGAGTTGCAACCAGGTGTCTAATACTCATAGTTAAAAGTTAACTACCAGAAGTAAGTCAACATGACTCGCCTCTTTTCTTACTTCCTCCAAAAAATGACATTAGCATGGGGCAGAAACCGCCTTTACACCTCTAAGAGCCTATTTTGAAATATTAGTGGCGGGTTTCCCCGAAACACCCGTTATACCGCTGATTATTTTTAAGCCTTTAAAAATTAAAAAAAAATCAGTGAGAGGCACGTCGGCGCTGTTTGTACTGGTAGATTGTACAGGAAGGCGGACATTTTGTACGGGGAAGAGCTTAAGTAAATGACGATTAATTAACTAAAGTTAACTAATCAACTTTTTAACTTTTGGTTTTCGCATCCAAGATTATACCGAGAAATAGAACTTCGTCAACGTAGAAGATGAGCCCAGTAACTTTCTTAATCGTCATTGTGGCTCGAAATATTGACAGGAAAAAAATGTGTCTTTGAAAGCTCGTTAAGTTCGCTTTCTTACGTTGCCCATTGATAAAATGGCGCACTTCGCATTTGTAATGGAGCAGATACTGGCGGAGTTTGTGTATTTCATGATGTAGAAGTAGTGAACTCGATTTCGGCGAAGATACCGCACACAGCGACGACGTTTTACTACGTGAATTCCCTGCATTTTCATTAAAGGGTTTATACCTTGCCAACAGAGGTAAATTGAGGAAACAGCAGAGAACAGCTATCGCTGTAACCACTAGGCCAGCGCAGCGGGGGTCTCGTGTTTTGAGCTTCTACCTTGTATGTGGGAGGCTGTGGGGTCGTGGGAAATGCTGGAGCTGGTAGGCAGGTGGTGCATTTTTACCGAGTGGGTGCCCGGCTGTGGGTTGTCAGGACTGCGCCGCCATCGCCACCACATTTTCCAGGTCTGATTTAGGAATAGTTAATTCTGTAAAAGCAAAGGTTGGACAATAACCAAAACCGGCATAATTAAAAAAATTGGTGGTTATTGATTGTACTGATGCGCAGAATTTGCGAGCGCATTCTTCTCTACCTTCTGCTTCTTTGTGCTACCAGTCTGCTGCCTGGAGGGTGAATTGTACCACTACGACTCCTACCGCTACTTGTAGCTTCACTAAGCCACTATATCACCTTTAAAATTCCATTACTATGGCCTGTCACTGAAGTATCCTTACCAAGTTGCTATCGCCGGTATGTCATTAAAGTCGGTGTTTCATTATAGCCGGTTTTTCAATATAACCCGTCTTTTGTTATAGCAGGTTCGTCACTAACAGCTGTGTTTCGGTGTAGCCGGTGTTATAGCAGGCATCAGACGGCAGGTGGAAAGCGGGAACTCGCCCTTGGCACCACTTGCTACCTGCCACGGTTGGCAGGTGTACGCTTCTGACAGACGCCGACGCCGGACACCGACGCCAGACACCGACGCCAGACACCGTTCACCGTCGCATGGTCCTTTTAATGCTCTCGCATAAAAAAGAGAGACCAAGACAGACCAATGCTAAGGAGCTAACCAAAAGGATTCAGATATGTATCGCCAGAATCATAGCTACAGGTCGAAGCAGAGTGAAATAGAACAATGAGGTATCAATAAATAATAGTAAAAAATGTTTTTGCGTGTGCATGTACGAGTAAGCTCAGAAATTCTTGCCGGTTATTATTAGTCCGGGGCTGAACGCTTTATAAAAAGAAGAGAAAATATGCCCCTTTCCATCTTAATCATAAATTAATCAATGCTTGAATACATTCCCCCTTATGTCCGCAACCTTCGCATCCGAGAGTTCGTAATGACAGACGTCGCAATAAATTCCCTAAGGCACAGTTGCAGGCAGTGGACACCAAATGAAACCTGCAGCTCGGCTGAATAGTGGGACTAAATATAGGTGAAATGTAGTGGGTTGAAGTCCCAAAAGAGCAGCATTCAAATCCCAACGAGAATTTGACGGTGGTTGAATGTAGACCACGTGTTACCAAGGCCTTTCAGCGAGGAAATTGGAGGAATCCACTGGGCTCCTATTTTTACCACGAGGAGAGAAACCGAAATCTATCTCTTGCAAGCAACTGTCCTTCCTCATCCAAGTTTGCTTATAATGTACAGCAGCGGCAACGAGATGACATGATGAAAAATTATATGATAAAGATTGTCAAAAGAAATCTAAGAGGAGCTTTCGACATAAATGCAGGACAGAGAAATCACGTTAACATGCACGAAAATTGGAGACATACACACTGCGACGGACTATAAGAAGCTGATAAAACCAATGAAGCCACAATGAATTTAATAAAGCAGCAAGAATGGTAACCAAGGCAACTCGCAGAGCACCAGTGACGTCAAAGACAGAATATAAGGTGCTCAAGCAGTGCTCAGCTAGGTCAGCTAGTGTGTTCAGATAGTAAAGCTCAGCTAGAAAAGGTGCTTAACTAGCATTCATATTTATGTTTGAAATATGGAGGCGGTCGCTTTGCTAAACTACTTCATTTTGCATAACTCTCCTGACAAGCCGTGTTTCAAGATATTCGCCTCCAGGGGTTGAACTCAATCCGATAACTCAATCCGCCTTGAGAACAAACTCAAGGCGGTGGCAATCGACTCGAAACTTCTTCCTCGTGTGACGAAGCTGCTCCTTAGGTTGTTTTTTTTTTTCATTTCGATAGTTTAACTCGTCGCTTTACATCGTTGGTAGGCGAAGCGCCATACGAACTGCGGCTTGACGCCTGGAGGTGTTTCTGTGTGCGTCGATTGTGAGCGCCTCGCGTGAGCAATTACGCGTGTTGAGCCCAACCTTTACTGTTGAATATGTCGGAATAAATGCGCGTGAAGAGCAATCTACCAAATCGACTAGTCTAGCGATGCGATTGTCTCTAAGCTTCTGATATAAGCATGCACTCTAGCTACATTTAATAAAAAAGTTTATTAAGTAATCTTAGTTAATTGAAAGGTAGACAACCGCAATCATCCTCTCACCATGTCTTCCTGGTAGTAGAACCTACGTGCGAAAACAGTTTTCGTGTAATGCTCATCGGTTGTTTGTATTTATTCCGAAAAGTCTTATTCTGAGCAGCCTATATATGCTACTTTTATGTAACTCCTACATACTGGCCACACTGTTAAGAATAGTCCATACAGAGCAGCAAGAGAGAAAGGCACGTGAAGCTTTTCCTTTCACTCGGGTACTACTCGTCTACTAGAGCCGGCGTGCAGGCGTGCGACGTCGAGCGTGATAACGGCGTAAGATGCGCGGCCCCATCTCGACGGAGCAGAACTCGAACTTTTCCTGCTATTTTTCCAACTTGCTTACTTGTTCTTTCTCTGATTGCTTTAGTTTTCCAGCCACCACTAGTTACCTTCGCCGCCTTTGTTTTTCTCGCACATGTGAATGTCTTAGCGTTTGTTCGGCACATAAAGGTGCTCGCGGCGGGCGGAGCACGTTTTATTCCCCCGCCCTTGTCGAAGAACGCGAGTGTGGCTCATCCGCGGAAAGCCTTGAGCCACCTAAGCAAGGGCAAGGTGACTACCACGCTGGCATGCTTTTACAACTTCGTCCTCGCAGTTCTTCTCACGGAACGTCTAACGGCGTTTCTTGGAGCCTATGGCGAGCTTAGCTATTCGTTGCTTTTTTGTGCCTAGTGTTTCCACTCCTGAAACTTTGTTGACTGCCCTACGTGTCACCTTGCTGTCGTTTGTTTCGTGCCTGGCTTACGTGATACGCGATTCTTGACGGAATGAAAACACCGTCGCTTCGGAGCGTCTTCCCCGACGATCAACCCTTCGACCCCCGGAAGGGAAGAAACGCGAAAAATGCCCGAGTGCAATGGAGGAAGAAAGACCAAAACAGTGTTCAGTCGAATCCTATTATCTTGATTTGAATTTTCACCGCACCTATTTTGTACTTCATTTCGTTCATTTTTTTTTTGCAGAACGACTAAGAAAGATTAGGAGAAGAAATTGGTTTGCATTAAGGACTGCAGTGAGGCATTTTGCGCACAGGAATCCGTAGACCTGTTGTTAAAGGATTTCTCCGTATGTTAAACTTCGCAAAAGAAAAGAATACTAGATCACAAATTAACTAAAGTAGCAAATAAATCTTTGGTCCTAGTCAGGTGTTAGTAGGCATAGCAAGAATAATATTTGCACAAATAAATACATTTATGGGCACTTAGTGATCAAACTTGTTTAATATTCAGTTCAAGTTATTTACGCTTCCAGGATAACAGAATCAATGTATTTCAGAAATAAATAGAACTATGGGAACTTAAGGGCGAACCTATTAAATATTCAGTTGAAGTCAGTTTATGTTGTGTCATGATTCTTGGGCAATTGGCATCTGTGCTCATCAGCTCTGAAAGGTCGACGTGAATGGCTCCTGTTAATCCGGATCCTGCAGATCCGGATCATGAGAGGGAAACAACTAGAAGAATAAGAATGAAGTGGAGCGCGTATGGCAGGTTCTCTCAGGTCATGAATGGTAGCTTAACAATTTCCCTGAAGAGAAAAGTATATAACAGCTGTATCCTACCGGTACTCACCTATGGGGCAGAAACGTGGAGGCTAACAAAGAGGGTTCAGCTTAAGTTAAGAACAACGCAGCGAGCTATGGAAAGGAAAATGATAGGTGTAACGTTAAGAGATCGGAAGAGGGCGGAGTGGGTGAGGGAACAAACGCGGCTTAATGACTTCCTAGTTGAAATCAAGAGGAAGAAGTGGGCTTGGGCAGGGCATGTAATGCGAAGGCAAGATAACCGCTGGTCCTTAAGGGTAACGGAGTGGATTCCAAGAGAAAGCAAACGTAGCAGGGGACGGCAGAAGGTTAGGTGGGCGGATGAGATTAAGAAGTTTGTGGGGATACAGTGGCGGCAGCTAGCAAAGGACAGGGTTAATTGGAGAGACATGGGAGAGGCCTTTGCCCTGCAGTGGGTGTAGTGAGGCTGATGATGATGATGACAATTCGCGCAACAGGATCTGACTGTGCGCGAAAATATCCTGCTGCTTCGCCGTATTACACTAGTATAGGTATATTTTTATGACCAACTGGTATTGCTTCTCTTTCAAACCTTTCAGCACTTAAACTACAACAACTTCAATAAAGCATTCACTTACAAATCGTTATGAAGTAACGAGTCTTCGTTCATTTGATTATCAAGGACGGGCTCCCATCGAAGTACGCAAGAAGCTTCGCTTAACGCCGCCAGACAGCCCTGACCGTCAGAACTCAAGAAATGCAGGGAGTGGGAAGGTTATGAGTGAGAGAAAGGGCGACTCTTCAGTTTCTCTTTGCTGATGCTTTCTTTTTTTATACCAGCTACTTGCAACTGCGGCGGCACATTGTCAGGCACTCTCTTCGGTCAGATTTTCACTGACAGTCGGCCTTCGGCTGCTTCTAAAGCTGATCGTGTTTTGTCTTTCCGTGTAGAATCCCGTTGAGATGCGACCTAAAATTAACTGTCTCGACTAATTAACCTCAGAGTCTGGTTGCCACAGGTTGTGACAACTCTGGCGAAATTTCCCTGGAGCATTAGGGCATTTGACATCTACAGGTCACAGCGCATTTAAGTGGTTGCAGCAGCACAGCGGGACGCAGAGCCGTGAAAGTAAAGTGATAATATTGGACAGTTTAGTAAGAAGGCTAAATAAAAATAAATATACGAAATTGATGCAATCCCTGGATGCCCGCTTCTATTCTGGGTCCTTAGATCGTGCCGACTAAGAATGCTAGATTTTTCGTTGCGCAAGTATGCCACCTTTTTTGTCGCATCAATGACGTCATTTTTGTAATCAGGCCTATACTACGCAAGCAGCAGCTGATGACTGCCATTTTTCGCAGAGTGGCATGCCTTTGTGTGCACGATTGCCCACTGGCGGGAATAAAGGCCTTTTTCATGCCTCTTGAAGAACGAGAGAGAGCTTTCCTCTCAAAAAAGATTTTATGCTTATGCCGTAGACAACCGAAAATACACTGGAAGAAAACGAAACCCACAGATTGCAGTTTCATGTGTTTAAGTATCAAATATCATGAACAATGAAAAATAATCAGATTTTTATTTTTTACTGGTCAGGATGTTCTTGTGCGCCTTGTGTGAACATTCTAAAACCAAATACAACTGTATGGGAGTAAAAAGGGAGTGAGGTGTCCTCTGGTGCACTGCCTTTTATAAGAGGGAGTGCGCCAGTGGACACTCCCTTTATAATCTTTACTGCTTAGAGTGAAAGGCTGCGGGGATCAGGATACCTGCTTCCTGCCTTGTGAAAGGGACATTGAGAAAATAGCATCCCATTGTTGCGCTCGCCTCATGTCTATTTCCTTTTCTTTTTGTATGCAAAACTTGGTCCTGCAGACAATCTCAAAAAGGCTGAATAAAATTTTGGTTGGTTGGTTTGGTTGGTTTATGGGGTTTAACGTCCCAAAGCGACTAAGGCTATGAGAGACGCCGTAGTGAAGGGCTCCGGAAATTTCGACCACCTGGGGTTCTCTAACGTGCACTGACATCGCACAGTACACGGGCCTCTAGAATTTCTCCTCCAAAGAAATTCCAGCCGCCGCGGCCGGGATCGAACCCGCGTCTTTTGGGTCAGCAGCCGAGCACCATAGCCACTGAGCCACCGCGGCGGCGAATAAAATTTTGGTCCTAAAAACTTCTGAAGCCTTAATAAAACTCTATTCTTTGTAGCGTTGCGATCAGCAGGACGTTTCAAGTAGCGGATAACGTTACAATTAGCCTTTGTTCCTCCTTTAGTTACGAAGAACCACATTCGCCTGCTTCAAAACGTAACTTTTATACAGAACATTGCGTGTTTTGAGTAGACAGCGGTGATCTCTAATTTGCGCACTTTACGCAGAAAAGAAGCTTGTTGAATAACATATCTATAGCATGATTTTTTATTTGTCTGGTCGTTGAATACTAGCAGTTAAAAGAAATGTGAATGTACATGACTGTACACATAATGAAAAACACGTGACTTTTTTTTTTGTGTAGCTTTTGTGTAGTTTTTTCTGAAAATTCATGCCAGAACTTGCTTTTTCTTGCTTGCATAGGATAAAGTGCCATAAGTGCAATCTAACTCTTTTTTCTAATTCTCGAACATAGCGGATGCACAAACTCAATTAACTGCGAGAACACATGCCATCTTACATACAACTTTGCTATACGGAAATGTTTACACTGACCTTTCTACATTACCTTGATAAGATGTACATTCAGCCAAGAAGAAGCGACCTTTAGCGACTACGGCAACCTTTTCCGTATTGCTTCTGCTGATGAGAATGGACTAAGTAGGTAGGAGCTGTGTAAACACGGCATGCAGTATTCACATGGGCATCTCTTGTTCCCAAGGGTGACATAGGCACTCTGTGTTTATGTGCTGCAGGGGTATCGGTCGCCGACAGAGAACAGTGAGATCGGCCCGATGCAATCACCCTGATGACTTCCTATGTTCGCTCTGTCTCAAGGCGCCTCTCATAAGCCGATTACCGTGTACCTTGACAAGAAACACTGGCGGCACTGATCAGCCTGTGCTCATGGTCAGATATTCAGAAAAAACAGAGCAAGGAACAGGAGAGAGAAAGTATACTGACGCTTGGGTTTCTTCTATCTTATTCTGTGCGGAAAGCCAGCTTTGCAGATAGGTTTTTCAACGCTGAATTTTTTTTTTATGGGGTTTGACGTCCCAAAGCGACTAAGGCTATGAGAGACGCCGTAGTGGAGGGCTCCGGAAATTTCGATCACCTGGGGTTCTTTAACGGGCATTGACATCACACAGTACACGGGCCTCTTGAATTTCTCCTCCAAAGAAATTCAACCGCCGCGGCCGGGATCGAACCCGCGTCTTTCGGGTCAGCAACCGAGCACCATAACCACTTAGCCACCGCGGCGGCTAAACGCTGCAGCTGCAGCGCTGCATTCAGTAAATACAATAAGTTTTATTGATAATATTCAGCTCAGTTAGCCGCCCTGTGATGTGTTAATGTGGCGTGCCCAAGTGCTGTACTAAATGTTGGCCTACAGAAACAGCGTAGTCATAGCTGACGCAGAGATGTTTAGGACGAGGTATGAAGGAGCGCTAAAGGAGAGTGCATAAGTTCCCTCTTCTGCGCGAAGTAAAAAAACAAGATACACTTTCCAACGTGTGGTCGATGAAAGAGAAACCTGCCAGAAATTTTGATTTGTAAGGATGGATTACCATAGACATAATTTTGTGATTAGGTGAAAGCCCAGAACAATACTGTCGCCTTTTCCCCGCACTGACGTTTTGGAGTAATTAACCGTGCCTTGTGCTCTCAGTTTGCTCGTAATAAGTGGATGAAAAACATGCAGTGAATATAAGGCCCCTATGACAGAATTATATTTGGCCGACTGTATTTTATTCTTGCCATCCGCCCATCTATCTGATTGATTCCAGTGACAGCCAAAACATGGGGCAACTGAAGTGCAAAAAGAACAAGGATGAACAGAAATCTGAATGAAATAATTATATCCACTTCCTCTGATTCGACGGGGATAACACAGCACACTAATCGCCATACCTGCATGTCGTAGTAAGGGCCGCAATTATTGCGACAGTCAACACGGAATTCTTTGCAATTCACACGGACCTGTTAGGAATGTGTGTTCAGGGACGCTTCATAACAAATAGCACCGCTTATTAACATAGGACCTTCTATTGAATACATAACATCTGTTTAGAATATTAAGATTGGTGTGGTACCGGGTAAAAGCTGCGCTGTCATGGTCCTGGAAGTCTTCGTCTGCAGTGCGAAAACGTCCTGTTCGCTTGATCTGTATGCAATGCAGACATGAGAAAACTAAGACAGTGACGCTTAGCGGCTCTTATATGTCATTAGAGTCGAAGCATAAACAGATTACCACTCCCGAGATATATATTTGGCAGCAAATCTCAGACAACGATGTCTCAATAAGCCGGAGAACCAGTCAGGCAGTGGAGCAAACGACGTCATTCTGCCCGCGCCGATCCTACTAGGACTATTGTTCTTGGTACCGGTGCAGTATGGCTTCAATTTTGAGGAAATTATCAGTACATAGAATGAATGGACTCAAAAACATTGTAAGGGTGAAATAGGCAGGTATACTCCATGAAGATGAGTATAAGAGACAGCAACACCAAGAATAGGCATAAGTCAGTCAAGAGAACGACGAAAAAAATTTGACATTTGTTGCGACCGCTGGGCGAACACTTCAGAGGAAGAGCTGCGCCGTTAGGTCAGAGCCTTGGGCATGAAACATGGGCATAAAGGAGCACAGACGATCATTCCGCGCTTTGTCCATTTGCACATAGTAATGCGAATCCATAGTTCCTTATCACACCTATGGTTTTTTTGCCATACTTAGGCATGTTCTCTCAAGAAAATTAGGCTACTTTCATTGAAGTTGTGGGTATTTTCGGCTCACTAAGAAAAACCGGTTACCTCATACGCGGCGTTTTTATTTATGCCTTGATGAGTGAGGTAGACTACTAAGCCTGTGCGGCTCGTCTTGGTTAGTTGGTTTAGAAACTCTGAAAGCCCTCGCTCTAGGCAACATTCGCAATCGAGCTTTTCAGCGAAAGAAGTGCGACCTACTAATTACGTTATACAAGTAGTGAAAGCATGCGCCAAGGGTATTTCATGGAGTTTTATTGGTTTTTTATTCCATAAAAATAGTCGTACTGAAAAATATCTGTAGAATATCTTTTAAGGCAGTTTGCCTGTATGATTCAGTTGGTCCCGGTTAATTTCGCACCTACAGATAACAGACTCTGAGATGGAGGCACAAAAGAGTTTATTTAATGCGTCGCGCTTATTACTGATTGTTTCAGGAGTTCTACGCACTGATAAGAGCAGACTCATCGTTCCGAGAAGTCAGGATGTCTCACTTTAACATCGACATTATCAACTGCAATGAAAAGCATCCTTGCTTCATGGTGGAAAGTCTGCGCTGTATGACTGTCCTGTGTTTGGTGGTGAAGGATGTATTCTGTGTTGTACTGAGGTCACAGTGCTCGGCAGGCAACAAGGTGGCAGGCCTCGGCCTCGGCCGCTGTGGCCTGGCTTTCAGCGTTCAAATCTCTGCTTAGTTTGCTTACACCAGACCGCGCTTCTCTTTTGTCTCTTCCCTTTGAACGTCCCTCTTTCCTTTTCTCCTGTGCAGGGTAGCCAACTGGAACATCCTTCTGGTTAACCTCCCTTCCTTTCGTCTGCCTGTCTCTCTCTCTATGGACAACAGAGTAAGTACTAATACGAAGTAAGTCTTCAGGCAAGTAAGATTGACCATTCAGCATACTGCAAAAACGATTCGCACAAGAAACTTAAAATGTAGGGTGGAAGCACATCAAAAGGATAAGCATCCATAAACTCTACAAAGAACAGCTGTGGAGTAGCGCTACCATATCGCGAGTAAGTGATGAATTCTGTCAGAAGGCCCTCTTGTAGTAGGCCTCAGACATCTTCAGTGTCAGTGAATGAAAAATCGCTCATGTTAATTGACCTAATCCAGCGTTCCATCAAGAATGCAAATGTTTAAAACTATGTTGGGAATCCGGTCATGCGCTTCAGGCGTTCATGAGAGTATATACTCTAGCTTCTTTGTTGGTACAAAATTGACTAACGTTCAGCTGAAAGGGAATGAGACGAGTTCTGTCACCGGGTTCAGCACTGTAACCTTGAAGAGGGCAAATACCGCCGGTGTGCACCGGCGCACATCGATGCAGCGGCAGCCGCAGTTCTAGACTGGCTTCGCCGAACGGCCTCTTTTACGGCGAAAAACCCCTTTCGTCGAACAGTAGCATGCGGAAGCAATTTAGAAGTATTGCCACCCGCCTTCGATGCCTCAGGCTTGCATGGTTGTCCGTTTGTTCGCTCCCTGCCAGAGAAACTATTGCCACGAAATGAGGTGGCAATGACCTGTGTCACTGACCGGACTATGAGAGGACATTTTCCGGACTCTGCTGAGAGAAAGGGCCGCGTTTATGACGAACTTTCATCCTTTCATAGAGCGCGGGTTTGGTCGAATCCTGGAATGAAATGAAATAGCGTTCGTTATGAGGGTTCACAGAGTTCTTGAAAGACGGAGCATATCGCATGCTTGAGCGGATCTAGCTGTGGGACTATGTTGTCGGAATAACTAGTGGAACTTTTGACGTTGCGAAGCTCTCCGAGGTAGCAAAAAAACAAGCCTGATCGCCTTGTTATGCTTCGAACCTAGTGCAGCTAGAGCAGTCACTTCGCCTGGAAAGTGAGCGATAAGTCTGGGAAACATTTTAACCAGGATGTAAAAAAACTACTTCTGGTTTGCTAACACTGTGACCGAAATGTTGCCTGTTCTGCAAGCCAGCTCCGATGAAAACAATGAATGCGTCCAAACTTACTGTGAGACAGACCTTGTCCGTATTGCTTAAGCAAGGTTTGAGGCCCAACAGCT
The DNA here is from genome assembly GCF_055824585.1 of Amblyomma mixtum. Taxonomy (NCBI): domain Eukaryota; kingdom Metazoa; phylum Arthropoda; class Arachnida; order Ixodida; family Ixodidae; genus Amblyomma; species Amblyomma mixtum. Next base: position 287,535,769 of record NC_143013.1, read on the forward strand.
TTCATATAAAGCTTAAACCAATCGACCACCTGTTATGATAGGATCTACTTTAACTTACAAACGCTTGAACTGTGTTGTGCTAGATTTAATCCTTAACGTGCTTCGAGTGCGACTGCTTCCAAGAGAAGTGAATATTTCAAATTAAGGCAGTGCTCTCTCCGAGCAGCGGCTCCAACAACTTAGATAAACAGCGAATGTCACGTGGTGTGCTCTCGTTATTTAATAGTGACATTAGATATACTGTTTCGTGTGATCCAAAGTTACAGCTGAGCTTTGAAAAGAGTTGTAGTAGAGGGCTACCGAATAATTTAGAACACCAGATGTTATTTAGGACACGCCAAAGTGGCAGCAAATAAATTCCTTCCGAACATCGTCTCCATAAAAATGCGGTCGTCGAGGCCCAGGAAACGAAGCAAAAAATTCTTGCTCAGTTACAGAACGCCCTAGCCGCTGAGCAACCGCGACTGGTGTTTCCTCGTTGCCCGAATTAAGCGGCATTAATTACCACGCCATTTTCACACCGCTAATTTTATGCTCTAGGGTGGCTGCCTATCGTGCTGCAAAAATTTGATGCTCCAAATAAACCCCAACGAACAGACAATCAACGCGGTCTCTCAACAGGACGTCGTTGCACAACGCCGTTGCGTCGGCGCTTGAAAATAACAGGTGTCCTGTGTTCCTTCGGTAAATGAATTTCTCACCACTCGCTTTCTTCCAGCTCTGCGCTACAATGGCGTTTTTATGCATTAGGTTTTCCTAGGACAGAACCAATTAAGCGGCCGTGGTTAGATAATTTTTTTTTGCCCGCCCATATAGAAAGTCTGCCTGTCTGCGCAAAACTTTTTCTTACAATAATTATGAGCCTGTGATGCGTCTAGTCCGACATGCCAATGACACACAAAATTTATCCACGGCCATGTAGATGACCAGATCTTCAGTGCGTGGGCGGCCAGACATTGGTGACAATTCTGTAATTGTCACATGAACTGAATTCCAAGAAAGAAAATAGAACAGGGGCTTTCTATCGAACTCATAGCCCTTAGCTTCAGATACGCATATTAGGGCACAAATGTGTTTGAATATTCTCGTGTACATCTATGAAAATCCGCAGCTTTTTTTTTTAGAAGGTGACAGGCTGTGTACGCAAAAACGTGAAGAGGTAACAATACAACTAAAAACAATATAGCATGACGAGTTTGAAGAGTGATGCTTACATCGACTGGTGCCAGCACTTGAATGCTTTTACACTTACGGTGCTGTTAGAAGAAAACTTGTGGAAGCAAATATCGGCATCCTTTCTAGCTCCTGACAGTACGAAGCAAAGGTAGAAAAACAAAGCCTATGTTAATCAGGCTTAGATGTTTCAGAGAACATTCAGAGAATATTAAAGGTGGAGAATGCGGACACAACACTATAAAAAATGGGAAGAATACCTGCTGCAGAAGTTCAACAGCGGAAATGTGAAATACCACAGGAACGTCGCCTTTCCAGAAATGAAACTACTGCAACTTTACCTGTAAGTCCGTGATTTTCCGAAAAAAAAGAAAAAAACTTCCCAATAACGACGCGCACTATGCTAATGAAATTGACTGAATATAAACAGAGAACAGCCTGCACAGCACAATAAAACCGTGCGTAAACACAAAACTACCATGTAGGACGTAAGCGTAAATTAAAAAGAAAGACACTAATCTGGTTTGGTTTATGGGGTTTAACGTCCCAAAGCGACTAAGGCTATGAGAGACGCCGTAGTGGAGGGCTCCGGAAATTTCGACCACCTGGGGTTCTTTAACGTGCACTGACATCGCACAGTACACGGGCCTCTAGAATTTCTCCTCCAAAGAAATTCTAGCCGCCGCGGCCGGGATCGAACCCGCGTCTTTTGGGTTCGACACTAATCTACCCAGGTATATGAATGCATGCAATGGAAAAGAACCGAACTGCGCTAAATATTTGCTTGTTTAAATAAACATGTTACGCCTAAGGAATGTAAGATTGCTGATATGCAGGGGCATGGAGCTGAGAAGCTTTTCATGCTACTTAGAAAGGAGTACATAAATGGAAGGACAGAACAATTAGAACAACGATTAGAGAAACGCGACCAAAGAGGTGTGTAAAATAACGCGCACGTCGTTTTCGCAAATGAAGCTCTCGTGTTGTCTGGTGCCTTACTCTGTCGAGTTCAATGGTCAGAGAATAGAGGAAGGCATGAAGGTAAATATACTGCAGCAAAGAATCACTTGGCACCTATTATTTCTGCCCCATTTGAGTCAAATTATAGGCGCGAACGCTATTATGCGCCTCCTGCCTGGCGTACAGGGGAACTTCAGTGCAATTAATGAAAAGAAGGCGGAGACAGGATAATGTCCATTAGACCTGAATTTGCAAGTACGTGCATGAAGATACAAATACGGCTTATCTTCTTTTGTGTTTCAGATTCTCTGCAGTTCACTGAACAATGGAATTAACGAAACGCTATGTAGCATCTGAAATCCAAAGAAACATTTTCGAAAACTGGGTAATATATTTGCGCCTGTTCGAGGCAATCCGTGGTGCTTAGCTGTTGCGAATACAAAGTTTGGCCATTTACTATGTTGTAAAGGGCTAATTTATCACCGTCACCACTTATAAATGCCTAAGGCTGTTGTTTTTGCAAAAAAAAAAACAAGAAAAAACTTTGATATTAATTACCCGCGCTGTTTAATCTATGAAAGATACATGTTCGCTGTCTAGCGCAGAATTAACAGCGACCATGAAATCCACGACACGTTTAAGAACAAAGAAATGCAAAACACTGCGTGCAGGTTTAACCGCTTTCCGTGATGCAGAAACGAGTACTCGGCTGGGAAAGTAATTCAGCTTACTTTTAAAACAGTGACGCACTCTCTCTTAATATGCACGCGACTTGAGTACCGCTGGCAAGGTTATCGATTTTGTAATACACGTAGTACATCAATAGGGACACGAAAATATAGCCTCGCGTTTTTGCGCAGAATCTGGCGAGTCTGCAACTTTTTTTCTAGATAATTATCAATAAGTTCTGGCCACAAAGTTAATTATACAGTTCGCTTCCGCGAGACACTGATTCGTAATGTTGCGCGAACCATGGCGCTGCTCGCCTAATTGGGTTGAGGCGTGCACATGCGCAGTGGAGGACTGTTAATGGCGGAGTGCAAGCCACAAGAACAAGTTAAAATAAATGTCTTGTTCAATAACAGCATGAGAACAGACTGTGCGTGACGAGCTTTCAATTTGGCAGCTAATTATTCCGATGGTGCTAGGAAGAAAAACTCTGCAGAACTCATCGGGTTTCCAGGCTGCCACTTTTTGCCGGCTTATCACTAATGCTTCGCACTTATCTTGGCGGGAAGATGTAACTTTGTTTTCCCTCTTTATTCATCTGAATACCCGTCAAGCAATAGAACACGAGAGAGGTCGTTCTTCTTAGGCCTCACAATAAACTATTTTATTGTATTTATTTATTTACAATACCCCTAAGGGCCCTCGTGCGAGGGTATTACATAGGAGGGGGGGGGGGGGGGGATACAATCATAAAAATATGGCACAGGAATTTGAACAAAATACACGTAATAATGAATTAAAACTAGTAATGTACACAAATAATAACAACAAACAACGCAGAATAAAATACTCAGTAAATGCACATAATACAGCAAAAATACCAAATCTGTTAGTCCGTGGTTTGCTTTAGCGAATGCTGAAACGATTGTGGGTTAACCTCAATAGCTATGTGTGATGGCAAGTTATTCCAATCTATTATACTGCGAGGAATGAATGATTTCGCGTAGAGCAATGAACGGCATGTGATGCGTTTTATTTTGTTAACGTGGTCACGTCGAGGAAAGACTGCAGGGTGTGGCAAAAAGAAGTCGTCGTGGAGGGTGGGATGGTGATACAGTTTGTGAAGCAAGGTTAGGCGAGCGAAATGGCGTCGACATGATAGCGGTTCCAACTCGGCACGTTGTTTTAATGCTGTGACACTGGTGAAGCGTGAATAATCTGAAAAGATGAAGCGAACAGCACGGTTTTGCAGGGATTCAAGGTTGTTTATGATGTAAGCTTGATGAGGGTCCCATATGGCAGAAGCATACTCAACTTTCGGGCGGATTAGCGTGATGTAAGCAAGTTTTTTTAAATGTGAAGGCGCGTGTTTGAGATTATGCCTAAGAAGGCCGAGTGCGCGATTTGCTGATGCTAAGATTGTGTTAATATGGTAATGCCAAGTTAGGTCAGACTGAAAGTGAACTCCTAGGTACTTGTAAGTTGTTGTAAGTTCAACTGTATCGTTATTGAGGAAGTAGGTTGTAGCAATTCGAGTGGAACGGTTAGTAAACGACATTAACTTTGTTTTAGATGCATTTAGAGACATTAGCCAGGAAGAACACCAAGCCGTTACAGCGTCAAGATCAGTTTGAAGTGAATGGCAGTCGGTTTCATTAGTAATATTACGATATATTACACTTTCGATATATTACGATATATTATGCTTTCAGCTTCAATGAAAGAGACAGTACGGAGACAGCTGACGAGCTTTCTATTTTTCTATGCAACCAGAAAGCTACTACGACATGTTGTCAGTGTGGAACCAGCGGAACACAGACGCAGAACAAGAAAAAGGAGGAACACACACCACACCGCTTTTTCTTGTCCTGCGTCTGTGTTCCGCTGGTTCCACCCTGACAACATTATGAACCAACTAGCCCAGCAATTTACGCTCCTGAACTACTACGACATCTACGCTTTATTTTTTGATTCTTTATTCAGAGAAACGCCACTTTGCCAAAGGGCGTATACGCAGGAGGATGGGGGGGGGGGGGGGGGGGGGGGTTACAAATGGGACAAAAACAAGTATTGATTTGTATGGCACACTTGGTTATAGTACAAACGATTCCACTCGGTCAAAGTTCGTGCAGAAAATGAATTAGCCTAGCGGCTCCGGGCGCTTCCGAGCAAAATGCGTCTGGCACCTTAATGGTTCACAAGAAACGGAATAAATCTACAATTTATTCTCGGCTTCTATAAAAACACAGTTATAATACGAAGGGAGCAATAATTCTCTTTCCTGTTGTATTTTTATTCAGAATAAAGGTCGACTGTATCGTGTCCCCATTTTTCAGACGTTCAATGTGGACATCATAAATATGTATGAAAACTAATGACATTTGCCGTATAATGCAGCCAGGAACTCAATCATGTAATAGGTCATGCGATCAGATTAAAGGAAGACCATTCATCAGAGTGGGCAAAATAATTTTCCAGCCAGCTTCAGTTTGAAGGATTAGCTTGTGGACAGCGCGTTAAGCTTCTTAGCCCCAGTTAGACGGGTTTTACGATTCGCCGAACACCTCAGAACACAAATGAGGCAGTGCATTAAAGATAGGAAATTTTCTTGCTTCAAAAACTCGGCTTGCGATTGAAGCGCTTTCTTGCAAAGTGAATAAATAAAGCAAATTATGTGAAAAATCAGTGTTTACTGGAAGTCACAAGTTTTTTTACTAATACTGGTAGCTAAATCATTATCATCAAATGTCTTTTACCGCAACGTGGAGAAAAAACGCGGGGAAACATATCTAAGCCCGAGTGAAAAGCGTGGCAATTAAGTATCCCCAGCTGCACTAAGTAGAAACAAAATCACGTGAGTCACACAAATGTAGAGTAGAAAGTGCGATAACAAGCGAGCTGAAACATATTAAAAACAAGCCAATTCATCCGGTGAACTTCTTCAAGGCCATAAACAAAATTTTTCATTTGCCATAAATTTTGTAATTCTTTATGGGTTTATCTTCCCCAAAATCCGCCCATTACGTAGGTGAATGTTTGTAGGTAATAAAACGTAAACTGGGTTCAGTGATGCAGTGAATCGAACCCAGCACATTCTGTACAGTAAGCTTTAAAATGTAAGGCACAAGAACACGAGGAACTGCCACCCGAAGAAGCCCAGCGCTTATCTTTATCAGGCATGGGCTGCTGCGGTAAAGAAACGAAAAGACCTAATATGGGAATATGAAAGGTGACGAAAACAGCTAAACGCAACAGCATTATAATAATGCAAACGTCCATTCCGAGTCAAAAATTTGTTGAAGACATTTCAAGAATATAACTAGGCAAAAACTTCGTTGAAAAGTGCGCTTTAACTTGCCGGACACAGGACTATGAGTCCTAACTGTAACAGTCTCTACCACCACTTCTGTCAATAAATATTTATTCATTCATTCCTGATGTTGTGGTCAGAGCGTGTACCAGGCACGCTTATCCTACACCTATTTGTTGTCTGAATCATGTGCCAAGAAGCCCATATTACTCCTTACCACTCCCGTGTCTGCTGGCGTATCGCCTACCTAAAAGGAGGGGAATAGAAAAGGAGATCTGGATGGAAGAAAACTGCGGATATCTCCTCGTATGCCTCTCAGATCTGAGTGAAAACACGCTGGCGAGTAATAGAAAGGCGACCGACTGGTCGCTGTGCGATCGGCTTAAAGCCTGCGCTGCAAAGTTAAGCCTCTTCAGTGCATCTCTTGGACGCCAAATTACTTCCACCGTTTCCCGGAATAAAACAGACTTCGATTTCGAATCTGTCGTAATAGAGTTGCCAGCTCCTCGTGTAGACCTGAGCAGTCGTGGTTACAAATTTTATTTCGGGGCGAATTTTCGAGGCCACCAATCTACGCGCTAACTGTGGTGAGACAGGACATATTAACCAGTGCAGCGCTTTTACCAAGTCGTACTCGAATTTCAATATTAGGGAACTAGCGCGGAAGTGGCATACTACAGAGCTAGAGTGCGCTGTACGAGAGACGACGTGAGTCTGAAAGGACCGAATCAAGTTAGGCGTAGTGGAAACGAGGGCGAATGGCGGATCTGCTCAAAAAAAGACTAACCGAAATGAATCTACTCCACGCTGTGGTCTGGTTGCTGCTTTGGCGAATGGCTTCCATCCCCTAATGACCAAAACCGCAATACGGAGCGAACAGGCCACAAGGATGAGGGAAGCATTACTAATTCGTTTCGCGAAAAAGCACTGGATGGCCTCAGCTTGGTATTTGTAGGGATGACGGAAAACTACTCCGTGGTTTAGAATGTAAAGCCCGTGGAACATAAAGCTTAGGAAACATATGTTCTTAGTGCAGCTACTATTTTCGGTCAAAATGTCGGTACTAATCAAGAGGCGTGTGTAAGTAGTTAAATATTTTTTATTAATAATGAAACATTTATTTTTGCTTACTATGTCCGGTACAGCGGTAAACCGGGCCTAACGCATCCAATTCGTCACAGCTGTGTTGGAGCAGCAGGGCAGGACAGTACGTTGTGCTGCGGGCAGATACGCCCTCACGTGGCAATTTGTGAGCAATTATATGGGAAAAGGGTGGAGTGCGTATTGTTTAATGAGGGCTTTAAAGCTCGGTAGGAACAGATATCCCGCGAGTATGACTTACCATCATAGCTCTCACTGCCAAGTCCACGTCCATAACGAATATGTTTTAAGCATTGTCAATGTTTATTCGACAGCTGGATATTTCTCTTTTCATGCAATACGTGAATTCAGAATCGGATGTTTCTGAGAGGGATGATCAAAAAGATATAAAATTACAAAGTCTACCAGTTCTGTCCACCCTTCTGGTGGTATTCGATCATCGCCTAGAATGACATGGTTTGAGACGTGTATTATCTACGGGACATTGTGCTTCTGAGAATGGCATTGTTTAATTAATCTTTAATTTAAAACGCTGTGTTCAGGAAGCCAGGTTGAAATAGGTGGACCTGTGTATTATTTAACGCGTTGCTGTTGTTGCGGACCCCTTCCTGCTTGTGGAGAACGCGATATTTCCCGCATGCTCCAATACATTTCCTGGAAGCGTTTATTTAGGTTCTGCAGGCGAGCAACAAGTTTATGCTAATGTATAAAATGCTATTATGGTTTTTTTTTAAAAAGAAACCTTGATATATAGCATTTTAGTTCACATACGTTAATTTTCTCAGAGCATCACAACATGCTTCACTTCAGATCACCAAGCCACTTCGAACGCTTCTTGATCTTTAAATGGAATGCTTCAAGGTCATTTTCATATATTGCGGACATTTGTTGGTTACAAAAGATGCTGGCTGGAATGCGGAGTGGAAAATAAAATATTTCCAAACGCAATATTGCAAGGTTTGCGTGAGACCTGGTAGCGAACCTGTCGCGGAAAGAAGAATGGTTCTTACTGACGTGACGGCAAGCATTTAATATGCCGTTGCGCTCTATTTCTATATTCAATAAAACGCCGGGTAGGTAAATACTATCGCCCAGATCATTTGTTTGATTAGAGTGGCTCTCACACTGATTGCGATGCGAAAGCATTCGCACGTGTGTTGACGGAACTGAAAGACATGGAGCCAAGAACTGGCGCATGCATCAGCACTTTGGAACGTGTGGCCTCACAAGAGAAGTTAGAGAGCCGACTCAGACACATTAACTGGTGCACACGTGCATAGGTGGTTGCATGGGCGCCATTTATTGTGTCTTATAAACACGCTCGTTCTGGCGAGCGTAGTCGGTCGCTTTTCAGTCAAGGCCCGTGAGGTTAGGACCCGCGTTCTCGTAATTAGCGCTCGGCATGCAAGACCTTCAAGCAAGGATCACGGGAGAGCAGGACGAGGCGAGAGGCCAGGTTTTTTTTTTTTCCAGTCTGCTGCGTCTTGCTGGCCGCAACTTTCCGTAAGCCCGTCCTGAGATTTTCCGCAGGCTGCTTGTCAGTCTCGCAACTTTTCTGGACGTGTCGTGAGGTGCGGAAGCTTTCCTCTCAACAAAAAAGCCAGACGGTCGAGTGAAAGCTCGCCTGTTGGGAGAATTACGAGCATGAGGGAAGGGATTGTGTTCGCTATTATAGTATCGCCGATTTCTTTTAGTGTCGATGGCAATAAGTATGAAATAGCGCCTGGCGAAAATCCAGGATAACCCTCCACCGGCAGTTTTTCTTTTCCGTACCTGAAGTTGTAGAAGTTGTAAAGCAACCAAAGTGCCAAATTTGAAACAAACAAACAAACAAAATAGTTGATTGAGATATGAGAATGTATAATCGAAGTAAATAAATCAATACTTAATTAGAGCATAATATATTTATGCTAACTCTGTAGTTAAATTAATTAACAAAGAAAAAGAAAATGATAAAGAGAGACAAAGAGAGGCGACGAGTGCCGAGGGGGCGTCACTGCTTTCGAATTCTCCCAATGCAATGCAGGACACCGCAGTGATCTTTTATTTTTTGTTCATTTATACGCACAAGCTCTCCCATAACCGTGGACTTTGCTAGCAAAAACCGTGTAATGACTTTGTACAAAGGGCCCTGCTATCATGCAGATCTTTCAGCATGTTCTTAAGAGTTTTAGCTCTTAAGTTTATTAAGGTGAGAGGAAATTCCTCAATGTGTTGTCTCAAGGTGCTTCAGCGTACCCGGATCTGAATAAAGTGACAAGAAATTCTTGTTTTCTATCTGATTTCAATCTGTAGGCTCGTCTAACGGCACAAAGAAGCAAATGTTATGCTGACACCAGTTTTACATTTCATCGCGGTATATTGTCTCCTTTAGCACTTCTCGGCGTCAAAAAGAGCACTCAAAGCAAGCTATGAAAACGACCCCCCGACATGTATTAAACTCTTCGTTTCGTACTCCGCACTGGAAGTGCGCACAAGCATGAGTATGACGTGTTGTGCAGCTGGAATCACATAAGAATTGTCTCATCAACCAAAAGAATTTGTTAAGTCTACAATAACTGAATTCAACCTTTATTGATGTACTGGAAAGCAAGGATCGAGATGACCGGATGATGCTTGTTCTTCCATGCTTTGCGTTTACATGTGTGGCCTAGCGGGCATATATCTCCGTACGTTTTCAACGTATGTCATCAGTTTGCCATCTGGCGCGGATGTTTATGCTTCTGTGGCTCTGAAATACGTTCTCGGGGAGTAGCACTGCAGTAAAACACATTTCGTGATCACAGACATGCGCGGGATCGGGATAGTAAGGGGAAAAACGTCACAGGTAGCGTATTCGGAGTGGAGTGCGAAATGGGAGGAATATGTTTGCAGCTCCGAACTGGGTATCTAAACATATTCTTCAATAATTAATTGCGATTAACATATCAATTCTGTGACACTCTGTAGTTTAACGAGATTTTGCGGCTGTGATGTGAACAAGCTACGCTATGACAGATGCGGTAACGCTTGAAAAATGATTATTTCTGCAAAAGTGGTATTGCGACACCGACTGCTAACACTGTTTCATATTACAATAAATTTCTTTTCGAATTTCATTGAGGTATTCTATAGGAAAAAAAGTAAGAATACCTCTGGCAGGTATATTAGTCCGCATTTCTCCCGACAAAATGAATCTCTGTAGTTCCGAATAACTTGCATAATCTGAAAGAAGTCGTAACAATCACAATTTATCTTTCTCCCAAGTAAATCATGCACCATGGGGGACAATAGCAACAGTACAAAGTGCAGTTTAATTGAGATTGAAAGGGTTTGGAAACCGAGCATTTTTATCCGCCGCACAAGAACTATTGAAGTAAAAAGCTCGCGCAGATGGCCCTGATGCTGCATTAATGGAAGACATCGAAGGAATAAGAAGATGCAAACCATAAGGGTGGGTTTGCACGTTCTGTGAAAATGTGAATAAAAGTATCTATAGGTCTGATGGCACCCTGCTTCCGGGAAATGTTTTCGCTTAAGGCCGGGACAATTACCGAAAGGAGCTGGAAAGCATCACTCCGAGGCGTGGCGCAAGGCCAAAGTCCTTTATCTTCTGCGAGTAATTGAATTTCGGACAACGGACACGCAACAGCCCGTTTGCAGTCAATCTTCGACACGTCTGGACGGCTCTTTTTAGCTCACGTATTGATCCTGTGCATGCAGAAGGATGCCTGCACTTTCAGAGGATCTGTACTTTCGTTGTTTCTTTGCTTATGTTCTCGCAATTTTGTCGCATCTTGCTGGAGGAGATGCAGACGAAGTCTAGAAGCTCTGGAAGTAGCGGCTGATAGCTCTTTTCTAGCAAGCTGAGGTTGTACTTTCTTTTCTCTAGCACTTCTGAGAATGATTTGGACATTATCGCTGCTGAGAGATGGTAGTGGTTCTGTCGCCGTATATGCACCAATTTTTTTAAAGTTTGGTTGTGTGATGCCTAAAGAAAAAAACGGTATGTGGAGAGTTGCGGTTGTATTATCTGTCCATCGTTACAGGCAGTTTATACGTTTACATAGACTGAAATTTTGAGATTTCGACAGGCAAAAAACATGCAATGCAAACGCGTGAGGAGAGGTCGTAAAGCGGTAAAACAAGCAAGGTGTTCTTGTAGGTTATCAGTTACAGGAATGCTTGCACAATAAAGAAAAGAATTAAAGGGTTATATATATAACCGTGAGACAAACAAGATTTTCGACAGATCAACACGGGAGGACAGATACATTGTTTTTGGAAAGCAAGAGTGCCTTGTTTTCTGTGGACCAGCATCACAAGAATTTTGCTTCGTCCGGGGTCACGTCGGATCAGAAAAAAGTTTCAGCGACTAAGTGGCTTTGACTGGGCCACAATCGGCCCGTTTTACTTGAGAAAGTGACTGTAGATGTTGTCAGAAAAGGGTGCTGTTAATGTCAAGAGCTAGAGCGTTTTATTTAATAAGAAATGTCAACCTACCACGTAGCGAAGCTAAACAGTCGCCTGTGGAAAATAAAAATGGTTTGTTTCGCGTTTGCTCCGCCGTGCAGCCTTAGTCGAAGAATTAAACATGACAGAAGAAGGTAATTTTAAATTTTTTCTTCATTACTGAGGTTACAGCAGAACTGTTCAAACTCTGACGGAGTATCGAGAAGAGAACGCGCAGCAAAGTCATTTTAAAAATGAACAATGGTGGGATAGTAGGACCTGAAACAATAACTCATTTTGCAATCCAAAAAAGGGACGGACAAATAAACAAGAGAAGGCAAAATTAAGAAGCGTAGTTCAGAATAAACAAAAAGAAGTGGCAAACATAGCTCGCAAACGAGTCGGTGTTACCAGATTTTAGTTAAAGCACAGAAGTCACAGCAAATTATCCTGATGAAATATTTTCTTCTGTCAGTTGCTCCTTTAGCATGGTCTGTTAATGGGCATTCGCTTTTAAAAGCCTTAATTGTCTTGGGGCGAGTGCTGTGCAATGTGGGTGTAATAAAAAAAATGTGATTCGAAGTGTTTAACTGGCTGTGCTGAGATGTTATAAAGAGGCAAGCTAACTTTATATACAGAAATTATTTCTGGGTTGCTTTACTTTCGATGTGTGTGTTTTAAACCTCAGTGATCAGCAGACAAGTATCCCCATATTAAGAAATCGAACCTATTTCTGAGAGGAGAGATTATTACTCAGTTGTGATGTTTTTACTGAGTAGATGAAGGTATAAATAGCAATAATCTTCGCCCGAGCTGCGTTAACGGCAGAAAATTTTTTTCTAATGCTTTCCAAACAGTCTCCTGCACCGGCTGTGGCTGCTTTATTCTCGCGAACTTTTTAATCTCATGTGTTCGCATTACTCTCTGCTGCCTCCTGCGGCATTTGCATTCTTTTGGACCCTGTACACCCTTATTCTAAGTGACTAGCAAAATAATAGTAATGGCCGAGTAACAACTTGGTTGTGGCAAGCGTGTGACTCGTTTTTTAACTCCAATTGGAACTAAGATTGATGGGAGGAAAATTTTATTTTAATACTTTCCTTGTATCATATCACACAAGACGGCATAGATAGTGGTTATGGAAAACGGCACCTTGAGTAATTGGGCATCAGTCGCGTTTAAGTAAGAATTTCATCGTGGATTTGAATTTATGTGCGAAGCAGTATTCTTATTGTACAACGCTTCACGGAGAAGTTCTCCAGCTCATTACACATAAAGAAAAAATATTGCTGGTCTTAGAAAATTTTGATGGACTTCAAGTGCAGAAATGTCAATATACTGATGATTTCAGAACACTTAATAACCCATACAAATGCGTAGAAATTCGGGGTGCACCCTGATTTAATCACAACTCACAATGTTTCATTTGCGAGTTAATTTGCATTTATAGAAAACTGTTCAATATTGCGACTTTTCTTACCCTTTTGTGCCCACAAGTAACTCTTCACAAAGCAACGATAGTTTCTCTCGTAGCCGTTTCAACACGCTGAAGTGGGGGCCAATACTTTTTCAGTGCAACATTTCTCTTCCGGTGGAATCATGACCCGCTTTCCTGGGCATTCAACATTCAGCGCCGTCCGTTGGCCGCCAGTTGAAAACAGTGATTAACGCAATGGGGATATTTTAAACTAGTTATTTTGAGAAAAGTGGGGAATCCCGAGAGATCCTGTGCGAAGTGTGACGAATCGGGCTACTTGTTGCATATACGACCCTTTTAAGAAGCTCTATAATGAACACAAGCACGAGCACTCCTCGTTGTCTCTCTCTCTATCTTTCCGGGTTGATTGCAGCGCTTCCGAAAATTCTCTATGACTCTTGGTGGTTATATTATGGCCTACTATTCTTTCTCACTGCCAAATATGACCTCTAAAATGCTTCATACACTCACACCAATTATTTCTGACGGCCATAGAATATCAATGGGATGTACAGAACGTTCGAAATTCCCGCCGTTATTTTGAGGGTTCAGCGCCACGTAGCACGTGGTGGCAGCCATGCTAACTAGAAGTGTGCATCCAGAGTTCCTAGGCTTGAAACTGAACGGGATTTTGAAGTATAATTACATATCTGTCAGTTTGAATAATAAATATTAATACAGGCAACGCTTAAGAACAGTTTCACTATTTAGCTTGAATGGCTCATTTCTTTCCGCGAAGAGCGCCGATTTTCTAGTGTGATTTCTCTACGATTTATCGTCCCCATTTTCGACCCGTTTTTTCGGAAAGCAATAGTGCATGAATCTTTTTTTGGCAGGATAGCTTCCCTAAGGTGCCTGCCTGACCATATGATCAAACCGTGAACGCTCGTTTGAAAGGATTATCTCACTGGGAGAAAACCACTCAGTGGTTGTTGACGTGCGAGAAGCCATCCATAGTCAGCGCTCAGGGAGGGTTTAACGGCATAGAGGTCAATTTCCGGGCAGCGGGGTCTCGGATTTCGACTCAGAAGTGTACATCCCTCAACCGCCTTTCATGCTGTGCGGGAAGGAGGCCTAAACAGGCTGCGGTAAATTTCCGTTCTTGACGCAAATTTCCGTTCCTGATGGGTGGCCGGACGTGTACTCCGGATCCGGAATCGCGACTTCCCTACAATTAAGCCTCATTTTCGTTTCGTTCATTTGTCTGCCGCAGTTCCTTTTTTTTTTTGTTGCTCCTGGAATGCAGGGGCTACCCCCTGTATTTCTGCTTTCCTAATGTTTTTGATGAGTCCAGCTGCGTAGAGTAGGGTATCTGATTATTTAATCTCTCACTTGAAATCTAGACCTAAGTGCACATATATCGCATCGAATATTTCAAGCAGAGTGACACTAGAGTGCACAAAGGTTGCTTAAAAAAAAACGAAAAATACTCGGCGCACGAAGAAGGAAGCCGATGTTGGCACCTTTTGATACCCTGTTCCAATCGATAAGACAAAACCACAGAGAACTCAGTAATAACTGTATTTCCTGCTTTTCAAGGAGCATTCATTGACATTGAGAGGTGGTGATGTGAAACCAAGCGAAACTCGATAACAGTAATTGCCTGGTCAGAAGCCTACAACCGGGATCAAATGTGAAGTTTTTAATATTTAGGACCACCATTCTTCTGCATACCACTACACTTGTGCTAAACGAACAAATTAAACAAAATGAAGCAAACAAATTTGACACAAAAATAAGTTTATCAGAACTAAAGCGAAATTTTGCATTTGTCCAGATAAGCGCCCAAAAAAAACATTGTTTAAACGGGCTTAAAATGTGGTTATAAAATGTAGATGAGACATGATTTCTTTAGAAAATATGGCACAACTTTAATGAGATTACAGTCCTAAATGTATCTGGAATAGCAATAGACATGCATGTTATATAACGTCTGCGCCCTCTAACCATTGTATTTTTAAAAATCTTGTGCTGAATACTATCCGCTTCTTTAAAACGTCCAATATTTTCCACGCGTTTATAAGAAGTCCTGCAACACGGTTTCAATGCTTTCTAGTGCAAGACGAGGGTACGCCGACAGCAAAATGACACCCGCTACTTTGACCCTTTCACAATGGCAGATTTCTTGTTTATATGTGTAATGTTTTTGTTGCGTAAGTTTAAGATATTATAAATGTTACGGTTTGCTTTTTTTAGTCAATATTTCAGTGATGTCAAAAGAGAGACTTGAGTCCGCCTGACTCTCTTCTAAGAAGTTTAGCCTTGGGAGTTGTTTTATGAAAAGAAAGCAAGCTTCATGCCTGAAGTCAATGAAAAGGCGGAAACACTCACCCAAAACACTTCTATTGAAACCGGAATTAATTGCCTTCTTCTATTCCAGCTGCGAGAGATAAGCTGCGACAGCCGGTGTCATTAAGGGTGCTTTGTCCGGGCGGAATATAATGAAAAGAACTGAATAGGATTAATCAGAGCAGGGAAACATGCCGAGACCTTCAGAAAAGTGCGCCAGATTTCTTTCCTTGGAATTCGAGATGCTTTGAAGGGGGATAACATTCTGGTAGGTACAGACTGGCAATAAAACATTACGTAAAGACGCATCCTCGCTCGGACAAGGAACTTTCCCGAACGACCCGCGTGACTTGTAATTGCGAAGTTGATGAAGAAAAAGAATTCGCGGTTCGATTGTCCGCAGAAGGAACGCGACGTATCCGGCACGCAATTAGTTTTCCACTCCAAGCGCAACGTTGCGGCGTGAAAAATTGGTTATCAATAAGTTGAGGTGGAACAGATGGCTCAGCTAAGAAGAGAAAATTTATTGTTTCGTTGTTATAGCAGCTTTACCTTTTATTTTGTAAACAGAGCGCAGTATGAGAAAAGGAAATTTTCTTAAAAAGTTGATGAAGTGTGTGTTGTGTTCTGTTGGGTTTAACGGCGCATAAGCGGCTAAGGCTATCATGCGCCAAGCGCAGATAAAGTAATGTGAACGTCGTTATCGGCTTAGTAGTACACAGTGAAGCTACGTAGACCACTACACGGCCTTGTACGCTGAAGAATTTCAGCGCAACGCCTACTGCAGCGCTATGTGTCAACTTGTATTAGTTTAGTTTTTTTCTGGGTCGTGCTGCAATTGTTCGTCTTGGATGACCAACTAGCGCGCACCCTTAGCTTAGGCTTGCATGCGCTGTGTATGAAATTGGCTTACTTTTTGGAAAGTATAATTTGTAGCATATATATAAGCTTCAAGCGATAGCGAGAAAAATTACTAAAAAAAAGTCTAACTTTTAGACACATGACAGTTCCTAAGTTTTTGTAGGAGAAACACCATTGACTCAACTGTGAACTTTAGACGTTTATTTCCTTTATGTGAATGCCATTTAGGAGTGCTTCTTCATTTTATTTGGGAATGTGAATGTAATTGAAGGGGCTAAGAGCGAAGCTACATTTTATACGATACCTAGGGTTGTTAAGAGCTCATGACAATAAAAGTCGTATGTCCTTTTCTGCAGGCCTCAGAACTTGAATTCGTTCTCGCGATGCAAACGAAGTCATTATTTATTTTTAGTTGAATTTCTGAAAGTTTTCAATCCAAATGAAATACTGTTTTACTGTTTAACACCGACTTCAATGAAACGCGGCCCGAAGGAAAAATGTGGAGCCTTCATGACAGCTGGGCTTCTACTTAAGTTGGAGGTACGACGTATATAGGTAACAAAGTTATTTTGAGAGACTTCAAGGAAGAGCTGTAGATCAGATGGACGCAAGCCCTTGCCCCGTGGCGGCCCCTGCAGCCCAGGTGATCGTTCTCTCTTGAGCGATGGCTTCCGAAATGCACAACGGTGCCTCCCACTGTCCGGTTACGGTGATTGTTGGTTGTGTGAAGGGTAGGTGTTGACATTCCCAAAGTTCGGTAGCTGGGCGTATTATGGAGAGTATGAGCGGGTGCTGCTAGGAATTTGTCTGCAGCCGTCACCACGCGTTTGTTTGAGTTTTGGTCAGCGACTTGTGCGCGGGAGGACAGAGGGTCCGCGACAGTCGGTATGCTGATGTCATTTCTTGGTAAGTTTGGGGGCTCTCCATAGATCCAGACGCCATCTCTCGCCCCAGTAATTTCCTCGCCTGGTAGGCCAACCATCGGCTGAAGTGTGGGTATTACCTGGGAGTCTAGAGTGAGCGACAGCTGGACTCCAGACTAAGGCTATTCTCGATTGTAGCGATGGAGTACCTTCAAAGATAACCTGTGACCATGGGGAGACACGGCCGCAGTCGAAGTTGCGGGCGGCTATCTTATTACTGTCGCTGATAACTGTGCGGATGTCACCCGTAGAAATAGCCAGGGCAATGGCCCTCTCTTGTGCTTCTTCTGTTACGGCGCCTACTCCTAACTGCTCCATATTTGTCTGTGACTACTGCAGCTATGGCTGTCTTGTGACCATGTTCCGCAGCGTCTGTGTAGACGACCCGGGGATTTGAATGATGGCACAGATGCAGATTTTGACCTCTTGCCATCCTTCGGTGGTACACTTCGCATACATATTTTTGGATATAGGGGATGACTAGTTTCCTCCGCGCATTTATGGGAGCCGAAAATTCGCAATTTGGAGATGGATCTAGCGGGAGGCCCGAATACATGAGTAGTGCTCTGTCCGCCGCTTCCGTGGAGGACAGCCGGATTGTTTTCGAGGTTAGGTGGTCTTTCACTAGTTCATCGATGGGGTTGTGCACAGCCAAGGCCAAAAGCCAGGTTGTGGATATGTTTAAAGGCAGCCCGAATGCGCATTTGAATGCGCCTCTGACGAGACGGTCCAGCTTTAGCCTGTCCGCTGCGTACATTTTGATGTACGAGGCAACGTATATCCTGCTCCTTCATGCCACTGCGCTCATTTGAGATACTCTTGTTAAGACGGACAGTTTGATATGTGGTAGCTGTTAGCTTTGAAGAGTGACTGCCTCTCAGGGACGTTAAAACCGACGTGACATACCACACACCAACGCGTGGAAACAATCATGTGCGTCCGCTCGTCGCTTCCGCAAATCTTAGCAGGACTCTCAAGGATCTGTAAGCCAACTTTTGACGGGCTCGATGCTGAGAACTATTTGCTGGGATCTTGGCCGGTGGCAGTGCAGATGTGTCAGCACTGTGGAGATAAACGTCTCTGTCAGCAACACTAAGGGCTGTGGCACTGGAAATAACCAAATGTAGCCGGTACTTCCAGGACTGTCAATCCATAGACACTCAGAACTATACTTACTAGCGGGAATGCGAAAGCATTATCGTTTCTGGGTGCATTGACACACGCACTACCCTTTTACCCTTTTATTGGTCCTCTAAAAAAAAAGGTAAAAAAACATAAAAGAAAGAGAGAGGATGCCTGGACCAGCAATGCTTTGCCAGGCTTAACGCCAATTCAAAATAAATGAAAAATAACTAAATGTTTCAAAGAAGAAAAAAAAGAATTAAGCGAAAAACAGAGCATAAAAAAAAACTCATAAGAAAAGAAAACAAAAGTCTCGTCATAGTAAGTTAGACGCAGGCAGATAGCCAAAGCACAGCGTGCAGTCCGCGAAATAAATAAAAATAATAATAAAAAGAAAACCCAAGTCACTGCAAAGTCATTGTCACCGTAACAGTCAAAGAAAGCACTGAGCGCCGGCCACAAAATAAAGATCACAAAAATAAAAACATAATCAAGAAAGACAAAAGAAAAAAAAAACCGAAGTCACAGTCACTCAGACAAGGACACAGTCACAGTCACGCAGTCAATACAGAGTCGCAGTCACACAGTCAAGGACGTAGTCAGTCACGCCACGACAAAGCCACCTATGCTCAATAAAGGAGCACGGGGCGCTCCGCTGTGCAAAGCTTGGGGAAGAGAGATTAGAGGAAAGAGAGAAATCAGCGTGAGTAATTTGGAATTGTACTACTTATGAGGTGAACCATTTGAAGGAGAAGAGCACAAGCAGCAGGGTTTCGGAGAAGGGAGGGGTAAACAGATGGTGTGATGTCCGATGAGCAAAGAGATTTTAAACGAGAAACTAAAGAAGCAGTAACGGAACAGTCCCGGAAGTAATGACGGATATTTTCACATAACAATCCACAGGAACAAGTTGAAGACGGAGAGAGGCCAAATCTTTTAAAATAGAACGGAAATCTACCATGCCCAGTAAGTAACGTTATTAGAGGATTCCTGTGTAGACGAATAAGGGGAATGTTAAGTGTATCAGGGACCCAGTTGAATAGTTCAGTGCCACCATTATTCTCGCGCCAAAAAATGCTCCAAAAAGAAGTGAAGAATGATGCAAACGGGAACGAACGCAACGGCGTGAAAGGGTAGAAATATATAAACTTCCAAACTGGCCGGCACTACCGGCAGCTTGGTCGGCTAACTCGTTTCCAAAGATTCCAGAATGACCCCGGATATGAAATAAAAGAAATGGGGCTAAAGAAGACAAACGATAGAGATCTTTCTTAATTGCAATAATAGTCGGATTGTAAGAAGTAACTGAAGACAGCGCAGAAAGCAGAGACAGAGAATCAGTGTAAAAATGAACAGGCGTAGAGGGAGGGTTGTGAATAGCATAAACAACAGCAGAATGAAAGGCTACAAGCTCAGCGGCATAGGCGCTAGAGGGTGGTTCTAAAGATAGACGGTGTACATGGACAATATTTTGTGTTGAGCTAAGAACAACAAATGCTGCACTAGCTGAGCGAGGAGTGAAAGACCCATCAGTGTAAATATGCAGGGCACGTTGACAAGAAAAGAATACAGCTTCTTGAGAACTAAGTTGAACAAAAGAAAATTTAAATTTTAATGAGGGATGGTCTGACCAGGGATCAACTAAAGGTTGAATGTGAGAGGGATCATAAAAAGTATTGCCGTACACTACGGATTGACGTAACGTGAAAAGCATAAACTCTGCGCATAACTGATCCAGATAGATAGGCAGAGGAAGAACGTTCGCAAGAACATGAAGAGCAGCGGTTCGCGTAGTATGATAGGCACCAGTAAGAGCCAGAAGGGGAATTCGTTGAAGCGATAGAACACGATCTCTTAGCCGAGAAAGGGGGCAATGAAACCACCAAGCTGGGGCGGCATAGGTAATTGTAGGGACAATAACCTGATGATAAATTTGGCGCATATGAGAAGGAGAAACACGAAAATGGAAATGGAACCAGTTAAGGAGCTTGGTGGTAGATGCAAGAATTTTCGTTTGCAAATAATTAACATGGGGAATAAAGCTTAAGTAAGAGTCAAAGACAACACCTAATAATTTAATACTCGGTTCACACTTGAGACTGTAAGTGTCTAGTCGAATAGTCGGCTTACGCTTATGTAACGCCGGAGCTCCATTAAAAAACAAAACATAAGAACACTTTTCTGGGTTTAACTGAACGCGGGACGTGGTACACCAGTTTTGGATTAAAGTTAAAACATTTGAGCCCAGTGTTGACAACTCGCGGCTAGTTTTGCCAGGGATGAGTACAATGGTGTCATCTGCATATGCCTGAATGTGGATAGGTGAGGGCACAGGAAGGTTTAGGAGATCATATAGCAAAATGTTCCAAAGCAGTGGCGAAAGTGGTGAACCCTGCGGACTGCCGAGGGAAGAAGGCACAGAAAGAGTACAAGAAGGAGATTGATAGGTCAATTGGCGGTTATGAAGGAAAGACTCCAGAAGGGAATATAGATTTCGAGGGCAACGATGCTTTCGTAAAAAATGTAAAACCAGAGGGTGCCAAACATTATCAAATGCTCCTCTGAAATCCAGAGAAATTAGAACCACAGGAATTTTTTGTTGTTTATAACTATGTAAGAACTCCCGCAAATGATATAGAGCCTGAACAGAACTGCGACCATGCGTGAAACCATACTGATTTCTATGAAGTAATTTGTTTTGGCGCAGGAAGTAATACAGCCGACCATATATTAAACGCTCGAGCACCTTACCGAAAGACGAATTAATACAGATCGGTCGGTAAGAATTTGGAAGGTGCTTTGGTCTGTTCGGTTTGGGAATGAAAGTAATTCTGCCAATTCTCCATGTCTGCGGAAAGTAACCCAAGTGCAAGGCAGAATTAAAGAGGGAGACGAAAAACAAGGGATGAGCGTTAAACAAGGCGACAACAAAACGGGGAGAGATAAGATCAGGCCCTGGAGAAGACGACAAATCTAATGAATTGATGACAGCTTCGATCTCCGCAGCAGTGAACGGTAAATCTTGGACTGGGTTATTGTAAGGCTGCGCAGTAATGTCCCGAACATGAGTATGAAAAGGGAGATCACGGGAAGAATCATCTGTAGCGACGTGAGTACGAAGGAGCAACTGTATAGCGTCAGGAAGCGTTTCAGTATATGTGCCATCAGCGTACCGTAGAGGAGGGATAATGGAAGGGCACCTGAGCTTGCCAAAAGCATGTTTATATGGCTTACCAAAGAGATATTTACGTGTAGCTGTGGAGCAGATCTCTTTTATATAACTATCATGTGTGGTTCTGATGTTAGAGCGATACTGAGCAAGAGCTTTATAATAAATTGAACGCTGAAGAATTCTCAGCTGTGGGTCTGAAATGCGTTGAAAACGGCGACGAAGAGCGCGCACACGGGACCTCTCCATGCTCAAATCAGCCGTCCACCAAATGGAACCCTCGGGAAAATGTGGTTTAACCAAACGCAAGTTTTTCTTGTAAAGTGACATAAAGGTGGCGTTAAATTTTGAGAGGACATGATCAAGAGCACACGCCGAATGAAACTGATAATTGTAAAAAGATTTGAACCAAGGCAACGAAGTTAACTGGGCAATTAAGCGGCTGGAGCGGGCTCTGGTAAGCCGCTTGAACGGTGACAACGGTTGGGAAAGAAAAGAGTATGTAATAAATCTGTGTTCGGAAAGAGATAAATCAGGAATGACTTCCCAGGAGTAGCCCTTTGCAAGCAAACTAGGTGAAGCGAGACTAATGTCAATCCAACTGGAAGCATATGGAGTTTCATAAGTTGGTAAAGAGTCCGGATTATTCAGAACAACCAGGGCATTAGAAGCCGCAAAAGCTTCAACATGAGTTCCTCTAGCATCAGTGGTATTGCCACCCCATAAAATGTTTTTTGCATTAAAATCACCGCAAATGATAATTTTGTCAGTGGGTGAAGTCTGAATACAAGTGGTGAGCAAAGCCAGAGATACTGTAATATCGGCGCGAGGCGGTACATATACTGCTACAAAAAGGAATTGATCAGTCGATGTCGAACATAAGATGGAAACAACTTCAGGAGAAATTAAAGTAGGGAAGATATCAAAGGTAGGATTGTGTAGCAATATGACACACCGAGGATTTTCGGGAGACAGGATTTTGTAAAAAGTGGAGGGAATTCCTACAAATTCGTTATGGGTATTAATATATGGATCTCCGACAGTGGTGATTGTGATATTATTGTCCAAAATATATTTAACCATCGGGGCAGTCGCACACCGGGTGTGATCCAAATTGACTTGGAGAAAATTGATGTGGTCGGGCGGAGGACACGGGGTTACATGAGGAGCGCTACGAGCCATAATTAGTGCGGGAACGGATTCTCTCCGTACGTTCACGCAAGAGTGAACAAGAGACATGCCCGGCAGGATGATCGGACGAGCGACCGGCGGCCGCGCAAGGGGCGCACTTCCGTTGGGGATCCTGGATGGAAATTGGGCAGGCGGCCAAGGCATGTGACCCCGCACAGCGGGTGCAACAAGCCTTTGAAGGGTCATTTTTCAACGTGCAAGCCGTCAAAGCGTGGCCATATTGAGCGCAATAAGTGCAGAGCGGCACATGCAGGTCTTCGCGCACCTCAACTGAAGTCCACCCGAGGGTCACGCGACGTGCCTCGCATAAACGGACGAAAGCAGGAGGATCCACCTCGAGGACGTGGACGAACTGTCCGGATTTTTGGGGAAATGAGAGTCTGACCTTACAGGAGGATGGGTCCAGATGAAGATTAGGGTTCCGGCGGTTGAGTGCCGTAACTAGGTCCTGTGGCCGCACGTCGGGGTCGACCCCTGCCAGGCGAATGTGCGGGTTCCTCTGTCGCGGGACACGGACCTTAATCGCGGTTCTAGTGGCTTCGATGCGGGTAATGGCGGCCTTGAGACGGTCCAGGTCTGCAGGGTCACTGGAGGCAACCGTGAGGGCACGAGGGGAAGGCCGAAGGGCAACAGCTCCGATTCCCTCGGCCTCGGGATCGATGTTTTCCCTAATCAATGCAGCCACCTCACGGCCGACGTCTGCTGAAGCCGCGACGGAAGTTAAAAACATCTGATGCGGCAGGGGGTTCGGTCGGGTGTTCCCAGCAGGTGGAGGCTGTGGCTGGCCAGGGGTCGCGTCCAGGGCTGAAATTCCGATGTCCCTCTGAACCGGAACAGGAGCACCACGCAGGGCATCTGCGAAAGTCCGGGGGACCAATGCCTCCTGCCTCAGGTCGCGAAGTTCCGCCTCAGCCGCGGTGACCCTAGCAGACATCTCCGCAAGCTGTACTTTAACGGCGTCCAGCTCGCGCTCTCTGGCTTCCAATGAGGTCTGCAGCGTCCTTGAAAAATTGGTCTCGGCGACCGCGCACGCAAAAAAATGCGCCGTTTGGCGGTACAGGTCGCAAACCAGAGACAGTAGGACTGCGCGAGCTGCCGGGCCTATCTTATTGTCCTTGTCCAAGATCGCTGTCATTAGCTGTTCGTGAGCCCGCATGGCAACAGCGTCCGTGCCCAACTCCAAACGGGCGGGTTGAGGCGACTCCGGAAGCCTTGCTGGCTGCGAGAGACCAGGGGACCACAAGACCTGGGAGACTCCAGGTTCTACGGGGCCACAGGAGGCGCCTCCGGAATGGTGTGCAAGGGCAGGATCCTCAGGCACGCCAGCGTGCAAAGGGATGTCCGTGTGATGGTCCGAAGACTTGTCCGAGGTAGATTCAGGTTTTGCCGCACACGAAGAAGAGCCGCTCGAGGGTGGCGGGCCATCTGGAGTAACCCGATCGGCCATGGCCAAGCTGGCAGCTGGTAGGCCTAACCAGCCAGCCGCCAGAGACCACAAGCCGCCGAAACTGCGAAAAGAAAACACGGACCTCAAAGGGGGAGGCCACTCGGAGGGTCCCCCGACGTCTTACAGGGCCCCTCCGAGTAACAGGATGTCCCAAGAGGCCGTGAAACTGCAAAAAAGGCAGACACACAAGAGCAACGAAATAAACCACAGCCTCTTCTTCCCCCCCCCCCCCCCCTTTCGGAATGCTGTACGACGAACGGTTGCACCACAATTTTGATAAGAAAACTGATTTTTTTAGAAATAGCGCAGTAGCTGTTTAACATCATCTCGGTGGATAACTCAAGCGCCTTAAGGCCGCATGAAGGTCGGCCAGTGGCGGGTGTCCTTTGTTGTTGTTATTGATGGAAGAAAGAAAAGGAGAGCGCATGGGCCTGTCCAGTGACTCGAGTTTAGCCAGTCGCTGGAGAGAGAGAGAGAGAGAGAGAAAGCTTTATTGTCAACAATACGTTCGTGATGTTCTCGGGTACTTCAGCCGCTCCAGGTGGCCTGCAGTTTGAGTCTGTCGGCGACCTCCTGCGCTCTTGCCGTGGCCCTGGACTGAACGTCCGGGTCCGGGCTAGCGAGAACAGCTGGATGGAATGTTCAGACAGAGGAGAGTTGTATCTGCTACTAAAGCCAGCGTCGTCGCTTCGGCGGACGCGGCTGTTGCGACGCGCGTTTGTTTTTGCAGCGAAAAGCTGCACTTCTCGCATGCAAAGCTGAAGGTCAAATCCGACCTGGATTTAACCTGTAACTAGAGGCTCGCCGGAGTTGTGACTGTGCCGCCATACTATGAGACTTTCCTCTCCTCCTGTGAGCTCTGCGGGAAACCGGGAGACTTTATTCACATCCTCCTCACGTGCCCTACTTTCCTACACCCTCCACCGCAATCACGGCGGAGTAATACTGGGTGACTCCCCTGGCCAGCTCCGCTGCTGCTGACCAGCACCGAATAAGTACCGACGCCTTGAAGCGGATAGCCTTCCAAGGGCTGTCCTTTGCCCTTTAAGGGCAGCCCCCTAAGGGTTGCCTCCGGCCACGTAAGGGGGGGGGGGGGGGAGGGTTTGCCCCGACAGCAGTGCTGGGCAATAAATGTTTCCACGACCACCTACCACGCGCCAACCGCCGCTCCGACCGTTGGATCTCGCCAGTTGTGTCCCGGGACTAACCACTTGATTCGCTCTTCCTAAACTAAGGCCAGCGCTCGCCGCCAGCCAGCGTCGAGGGAGGAGGTGGAGCGAGCGCGGCTTGGTGGTGGTGGTGAAAACATTTATTTATTCATAGGGAGAGGTGTTGGGGGTCGTGACCGGAAGGGTCACGCCCTTACAAACACTAGGTGGGATGCCTAGTCAGGCACACCATTGGCATTTGCCGCAGCCCGGGCGCGCTGCGTTAAGGCCCTTTGGGCCTCGAGGGTGCAGCAACCGGACAGGGTCGCCTCCCAGTCCTCTCGGGTGGGGTTCGGGATAGGGGGTAGGGATGGGTTCTGCTGGCAG
Source organism: Amblyomma mixtum (assembly GCF_055824585.1). Taxonomy (NCBI): domain Eukaryota; kingdom Metazoa; phylum Arthropoda; class Arachnida; order Ixodida; family Ixodidae; genus Amblyomma; species Amblyomma mixtum. Next base: position 287,561,427 of record NC_143013.1, read on the forward strand.
GCCCACACCATGTGGTAGGTGTCAGGCACCTCCCCACAGTGTGAGCTCCGCTCGTCGAATTCAGGATCGAAATGCTGTAGAATTGCCGGGCACAACATCGTGTTGGTGAGCAGGCGCAGGAGTACCCGCGCTCGTTGACCTTCCCCAGCACTTCGCACGGGGTGGGAAGAGTTTGATGCGTGGATTTGCAATAATCGCATATTTCCTTAAAAGTGTAAATCGGATTGAAATCGAAGTCCTGGTCGGCGTCGGGTCCCGTGGGAAATGCCCGGAGAGAGAGCGCGCAGGCGGCGGCGTCGGCTGCCTCATTTCCGTGGACACCTTGGTGACCTGGAGCCCAAACGATAGATCAATGCGCGGGATCCGAGTCTCGGCTACAATTTTGGTAAATGCGATAAGCTAGGGGAGTAACCCACCCTTGCGTGACGTTTCGACAAGCCCCTCGCGAGTCGGTGATTATGTATTTGGAGGAGGTGTCAGAGGCTGCCAAAGCGATGGAAACCTCTTCGGCGTGAATTGCTAACTCGGCCTTGAAAGTAAGGGCGTCTACTGTTTTACCCGCGTGGATGACCGCGGCCGTGTACCATCCCCTGGGGTCCGGGCCACTTATCTTTTTCAGCAAGCGTCCGCTTTCGGCCGACGTGGTTGTTGCTGCGACGCGTGTCTTTTCTTTTATGCGAAGCATATTAACGTAGGTTTCGGGCCTTTGCGCGACGCCCGGCGGTGGCCACCATTGACCTTGAAGTGAGATCACATGATGTGACGTCACGTGATGACGTCACACCGGCTACAGATGGGGCCTTATATCACGCCGTCGGACGTCGCCCGGCGGAGGCCTCCACGCCTCGGTTCGCGCCGTCGCGCGCGACGCGGCGGCGGCGTCATCATCGCTGCATCACGTGATATGTGACGTCACGCCAAGCGGCGCGCGCCCGCCGTTGCGTCAGTCTCTGTGCCCGCAACCGCGCCAGCGTCTTTGCGCCGGGCGTGTATGCGGTCAAGATGCCTCCAAACGCTAAGGACGTTAATAATAAGAATGCAAAACGAAGGCTGCTTCGCATCCGCTGGGCTTAACCTTGTTCTTTTTCTCTTTCCTCTGATCTTTTAAAACTCTTCTATTTGCACGTGGCAGCGGTGGTGGCTCGGCTGGAGCCAGTTGGCAGGCCCGTGCATTTTCCTTTTCATCCTTCTCTCAATCGCTACAACAACAACAACAAGCCAGCGTCGTTGTCCGTGTGCTGTGCAATGTCAGTGCACGTCAAAGATCCCCAGGTGGTCGAAATTATTCCGGAGACCACTACGGCACCTCTTTTTCTCTTCCTTCTTTCACTCCTACCTTCCTCCCTTCACTTACGGTGGTGGTGGTGAAAAACATTTATAATACAATAAATATTTACAGAGAGGTGATTGGGGTAGGCCCTATTGGCCCTTTCCCCTAACAATACTAGGTGGAGCCCCTATTCCGGGGCCCCATTGGCAAGCAACGCCGCCCGCGTCCGGTGAACCAAGGCCTTTTGGGTCTTTAGGTCCTGACAGCCGAGCAGGGCCGCCTCCCAGTCCTCTCTGGTGGGGTTGGGGTTGGGGGGGATAGATGGGTTTGACTGACACGCCCAAACCATGTGGAAGGTGTCAGCCACCTCCCCACAGAACTGGCACGCGCCATCAAAGGATGTATTGAAATGTTTAAGCACCGCCGGGCACAGTACAGTGTTAGTAAGAATTTTGATGAGGAGGCGCTCGTCAGCGCGATCCAGACCCTTACAAGGGGCCGGGTAGCGCCGGTGCTCCTCCTTGTAGTAATCGGTGATTTGTTTGAATGTAATGGCCAGATTGTCTGATTGGGAGTACCCTTCCAAGGACAGGGAGATAGCCCGGGGAGAGAGTGCGCGGGCGGCCTGATCGGCCTGTTCGTTTCCCTGGAGTCCCTGGTGACCGGGGGCCCAAATCAGGTTGCGTGGAGTTGGATCTTCAGATCGACAGCTATATTCCAGTATGCGCCAGGCAAGCGGGGGAGCCCAGCCCAACTCGTAGTTCCGACAGGCCCCTCGCGAGTCGGTGATGATGTGTTTCGACTTGGGAGTAGTGAGAGCAAGAGCAATGGCAATCTCCTCCGCGTGTGTTGCGCTGTAGGCTTTGAAAGTGAGCCCGTTGACTGTGTTTGTGTTGTGTACGACTGCGGCCGTGTACCACACCCCGTGGTGTGGGCCGGCAACGTCCACGTAATACACATGTTGTTGGTTACCATAGTACCGCGCCAACGCTTCCGCGCGCGCCTGGCGACGACCGCTATGGTCTTCTCTGGACATGTTGCGGGGAAGGGGTCGGACCCGGAGGGCGCGTCTCCAGGGTGCTGGCACTCTCTCCCTTTCCTCAATATGGTAGTCATGTTTGATGTGTAGCCGGTCCAAGAGGCGGCGACCGGACGTGGTCTGTGCAAGACGCGTGTATTGGTTGACTAAGTGGGCCTCTCGAAGCTCCCGAAATGTGTTCACCACGCCCAAGGCCAGAAGTCGCTGGTTGGACGTGGTGACCGGGAGGTCGAGAGCCCGCTTGATGACTTTCCGGTGGATGACCTCCAGTTGGTCATCATCATGTTTGCGCAGGTGCAAGTAGGGGGTTGAGTAGAGGATTCTACTCGTTACGAAAGCATGGGCAAGCCGCAGTGCATCCTTGCTTCGTAATCCGCCCCGCTTGTTGGAGACCCGGCGGACCATGCGGCCCACCTGGTCTCCCACCGTGCGAAGTTTGGCTAGGGTGGTGTCGACTCTGCGTTGGTGGTGTATGAAGAGACCAAGGACGCGGATCTCCTTGGACTCCCGGATCGGTCCCGAGGGGAGACTGATGCAAAGCGGGGTTGTGTCCCGAGGGGAGGGACGTATGTGCACAAATTCTGATTTCGACGGGGCGCACTGGAGTCCGCAGTAGGCCGCGTAGTCGTCGACTAGGGTCGCCGCTGCTTGCAGGCAGGATTCCATGTGGCCCAGGTTACCTTGCGTGGCCCAGATTGTAATGTCATCCGCATAAAGAGCGTGATGTATCCCGGGCAAAGAGGACAATTTGGAGGGAAGATGAAGCATTGCCAAATTGAAGAGGAGGGGAGACAGGACCGCGCCTTGAGGTGTTCCCCTCGAGCCGATGGTGTATGGCCCGTGTTCCGCATCTTGTATGCGTATGTAGGCTTGACGGTCTGTAAGAAATTGTTTTATGTAGTTGAATGTTTTGTGGCCACAGTTGGTGTTACTGAGGTGGTCCAGGATTACTTCGTGTTTGACGTTGTCGAATGCGCCTTTAAGATCCAAGGCCAGGACCACCTTGTCGTTGTGGGGACATTCGACAGGATCTAAGATGTCGTGGTGAAGCTGCAGAAGTATATCCTGTGCAGACTTGTGAGGGCGAAAACCGAACATGGTGTCCGCGAAAGTGTGCTGTGTTTCTAGAAAATCGGAGAGTCTGTCGCGCACCATCGTCTCCATCAGCTTGCCGACACAAGACGTGAGGGAGATGGGGCGAAGGTTCTCCACATCAATAGGTTTGCCGGCTTTCGGAATAAAGGTCACGAGAGCCGATTTCCAATCGAGAGGGAGAGGAGTCTCTCCGTCCCAAATGCTATTGATGTATTTGAGGAGCGCGGCGTAGGCTGCGTCGGGAAGGTTGGCCAAGAGCTTGACCGTAACCTTGTCGCGCCCGGGTGCAGTGCCCCGCTTCATTTTGCTCAAGGCCGCCCGGAGGTCGTGGAGCTGGAACGGCTTGTCCAGCTCCGTGTTCTCTTCGCCTGCATACGAGTACGCCGCCTGCCGGGGGTCCTTAGTGGTGCACAGGTAGCGATCCCTGAGCGTGTGCGCTAGTTGTTTTGTCGTTCCTGTAAAGTTGTGCAAGGCCCTATGTAATTGGCGTTGGGTTTCCGTGCGTGTTTGTATTGGATCGATGAGAGCGCGGAACAGGCGCCACGTGTTGCGGCCAGACATCTGGCGAGCAGCCGCGTTGCACCGGTCCACCCAGTTAGTGTCGGCTAGCTGAGTAGCATATTCCGCTGCCTGTTGTGTGAGTTCCAGGATGCGGTTCTTTAGGCGTCTGTTATGTTTCTGTTTCTTCCATCGCTTCGTGAGGCTGCGACGGGCCTCCCAAAGGTGGAGAAGGTGGTTGTCCACGTCTGTTTGTGTTTCTGTAAGCTGTATCTGCTGTTCGTGTTGTGTAACCCCCTCCAGTCGGGATACGACGCCTGGTCCAGATCACTTACGGCGCAGTTCAGGTGCCCACCGAGATATGTGGGACAGATACTGCGCCATTTCCTTTCCTCAATAACCAATTTACCAATCGTCGCTTTGGCGGACGCGTTGTTGCGACGCCCGTCTTTTCTTTCACTCTTTGCTGTTATATCTTTCAACTCTCTTCTATTTGCACGTGGCTGCGGTGGTGGCTCAGCTGTCTTCTGGGGAGTGTCTGCTAAGATGAAGAGTAACTCCCTCTAGAGTAATATTTGCTCTTCCAGGGATCATTTGTAAGGATCAACAGTTAGTCATCTCGGGCTCAGCCTTCCGGCTCAGCTGGCGCCAGTCGGCAGGCCCGTTTAGTTTTCTTTTCATCATTCTTTCACTCGCAGCAGCAACAACAACCGCGACGAGTTTTCCTTCCCATAAACCATGATATAGGTTTACACCGAGATGTGGGGCAGGTACTTTCCTTTCCTCAAAAAACAATTTTCAGTTTCCTATTCCTTTCTTCCTTCCCTCCACTCATTCCATCCTTAAAGGGCGGTTGAGGTATCCACCGAGTTCCCGAAATGGGAAGGTTGAGGTTAGCTTGCGATAGGTGTTCGAACCATGATATACACACCTTCATTTGCGTGGTTTAAGGCGCGGTTGAGGTGTCCACATAGATGTCGAGATTTGAGTGCTACTCCAAACACACGATTTCGCATTCCTGCATGTATGCAGACCTCAGTGCCGTCAGAATTACTCCAGACCCCTCCACTACGGCGCCTCTCTCTCTCTCTCTTCGGTCACTCCTGCCATCCTCCCTTCCCTTACAGCGTGGTTCTGGTGTCCACCGAGATGTGACAAAATTGCTGCATTTCCTTTCCTCAAAAACAAATTTCGCAAAATATTATTGTGTGTGGCCCTGGTTCTTGTTTCAGTTTTGCGGATTGTCTTGTGACTTGCTTTGCAGATGCGTATTTGTAACTGGCATATAAGTGTCACGTGACTAAAGGGTTTAAATACCGGTGTCCATCAAATACACGCTTTTTCGCCTGGTGACGATTCGGTTTGCAGCCTTCGGGTTGCGGCCGTGTATCTGTTTTTTCAGCCAGCGTCCGTTCCGGCGGACGCGGTTGTTGCGACGCGCGTCTTTACTCTCTCTTTTACTCTGTCCTCTTATCTTTCAACTCTCTTCTATCTGCACGTGGCAACGGTGGTGGCTCGGCTTGAGCCAGTTGGCAGGCCCGTGCACTTTTCCTTTTCATCCTTATCTCAGTCGCAACCCACCAACCTCTAGCTCAACCGTTGTGGATTGTCTCCGTTCTTTAGGCGTTCGGCGTCTTCTCCTGTACCAACGTTCCATTAACGTTGTCCTGTACTACCTTTGTGACGATGGGTCGTTAATCCTGCGTTCACGGGCGCGTCCAGATGGGTCCCCAGTATAAATAATTAGGGAGCACGACACAAGCAGCCGCGCAGAAGTCTATGAAATAATGCCAGCATAATATACCTCAAGTCCATACTTCAAACATCCCTTCCGCAACTCCGCCTGCAAATGTAAGTCGTCATATCTTTTTCATCGTTCGTAGGGAACAAGCTACGGCAGCGAGCACAGAGCCAATCCAAGAACTGGACTGGCTACATTCGTCACTTCGATGTGTGTGACTGTATAGGAGTCTTTTCCAAATTTTCGGAGTTCTTTGGCAATAACATTGTTGAATAGAGTCAGCCGGCAATATAAATTTCATAAAGGACTGAGAGGATATGTGAAGCCGAACGTTCAGCGGTAAATATATCAAAGGGGAACCCCGAAAGTAACGTGAAACGGTTCCCTTGAAAAATTGTAGAAGCCGACACGTTTTTCTTCCAAGGCGCACAAGATGGCGCCGCCTTTTGAAACAGCTTCCCCAGAGGGGGGAGAGCGAGAGAGCAATTGAAGCTTGACCCGGAACCGTCCACCGGCGGAGCCTAAACGATGAAGAAGGGTTTAAACACCATATATGTACGGCATATTATGTAGGGACAGAACATCTGCGTTCCACTCCAAGACATAACCAGCGCATGCAGTACAACCGCATGAGGACGGTTGGAAGGGCTGACAAAACTAGGAACGCTTCCATTCTTTTACGCGTCTCTCATAGCTGAATCAAGTGTGCGATGTCATGTGCGTCCGCCGTGAGACGGTAGCGAGGAAAGAACGCGGAGCTGTGCCAAAGAGGGCGTAGTCATGGGAATGGAGTAGAAGCGTGTGCATGAGCCTGTACCACGTGACGACGCACGCGCCAATTGGTGCAGCCAATAGTCGCGCCTTCGTCTTAAACCTGTGATTGCCAGCTCCACTGCACCGCATGGAAGACTGGCAAGGGACGCCGTCATGCCACTCCTCACGCCCGTAGAAGGCTGGCAAGGGACGCCGCCATGACATTCCTCGCACCCAGCTTTCATTCGGTGGCCGAGACTGAAGCGCAGCAGGAGGCGGCAGACTAGAGCGCCGACGAGGGCTTATCGCCCGAAGAGGTAAATATTCAGTTCTTCCGTGACAAGTCAGAATATTCTTCTAGGAGTGCGGAATGGTTTGACGTCGTTCTCCTCACGAACCCGTCTCCGGCGGCCGCGTTTAGGCGAAACGCAGAATTCGCCCGTGTGCTCTGGGATAACGATCAGTGAATGTTAGATATCTCCAGGTGGCGGAAATTATTCGGAAGTATACTATGCGATGTCAGGGCAAGTTAAATTAGCCCAGATGGTCGAAATTTCCGGAGCCCTTCACTACAGCGTCTCTCATAGCCTGAGTCACTTTGGGACATTAAACCTTCATAAACCAAAGTAAACCTAAGAAATGTTAGGTGCTGTTAATAGCACACAACAAAGCTGAAAAATCGTTTCACACCCGAACCGCCCTAGGGGGGAAGGTTTGAAGGGAGGGAGTGAAAGATGAAGTGGCGTCGCTACGAGCATGACTTCGAGTTAATTTATAGCACCCTGGCTTCTCAACCGAAACACTGGCGCTGCAGCCGGGTGTTAGAACACTCGCTCTTAAGCTCTTGAAACCACGGCTGGTATGGAGTGCGCGTCCGTGGCGGACGCGTGCTCTTCAGACGCCGTGCTAAAATAAAGGTTCCCGGTCTACGCGTAGTTGCTCTCGGGCGTCTTATGTTTTGTCGATAGAAACGCGGCCGCCGTGGTCGGAACGCGTGCGCTGCGTCCAAGCGGACGGCAGCACGCCACGAAGAAGCGTTGTGCTCGACGAAAGACGCACGTCTGATCCATAGCGCTGCTCTGGATGGCCTGCTCCTTTCAATCTTTCAGGGCACGGTCTTGGCGTCCACCGAGTATGCGACATCTGCTACACCTTTTCTTCAACACATAACCTGGACGTAGACGCGCACTTAGTGGATTGAGGCACCTCACTGCTTTAGGCGAACTGACACAGTTAATGCATAGAAGGGAGGCTCGTGCCTCAATCTGTAATATGAATGTTGGCGTCAAAACATTAGTCGCGCAACGCCACTCTAGGGCGCCCTCATAATTGCTTGAAATTGTACTCTGCTGTCGTGGAAACATTGACATTGGCGAATAAGGCAGATTCAGTGTTAGTTCTACTGAAAACTTAAGTTAGAGCCTTTCTCTAAGTCGATGTGACTGCAGTACGCACCACTCTACTGACTCTGAGCAACGCTCGCCAGAGTATGCAAAAGTGAGTCGCAAAACTTAGCTGGAACAAAATCTCTCTTGTGCAGCAAACACATCACGGAGCATCGACGTCACATCGAGCCACATCCAGGAATACTGCGAGTGTGAACTGCTCTCCCGCTTCCTAGCAAGCTCATCGCGGACAACGTCTTCAAGCGTGGCTTTTATGGTGTCCGTCGCGGTGCGATGTTGGAGGGTGTCACGGTACTGTTCTGCCACACCTGAAGCAGGCCAGCAAGATACAAACAGTAAGAGGATGCGCCGCTCAGAAAGAGGAAGTTCGGAGGGACGACTTAAATGGTGTTCTACTTGGAGCCCTCATTTCAGCTTGGAGCTTCTGGTACTCGTTTGCGACGTGGAATCCTCCGCTGTATGCCTTTGATGCACCCGCCTCAGGCATCTGGCCGTTGTGGCTTCTCAGGAAGGCCGTCGTCAGCGTTTGCGTGCCAGCTCCACTGCGTCCAAAGCGGAGAAGTGCGATTAGCCAAGACGAGAACTCCGTCGTAACACTCAACCATCTTTGAGTCGGTGGCCGTAACTGAAGCGCTGCAAGGGGGAGCTGACGGCAATTTCGACTCCGATGTCGAAGAGGTAAATGTCCACTCCTTCTGAGAGTTGGTAATTCTTGTACGGGCTAGTGATGGTCTGGCGTTCTGTGCTTCCGTTTGCTTGCGTAGGGGGTTATGAAGTAAAATCGTATGCGACGCGTTTGTTGGCCTGCCGAGCACGTGCGTGTGGGTGACAATTTTATATTACGTAAAGGGTGAGGGCGCGGCTTGCGAGCCTAGGAGTGGGGCATCATTCCTGGGCCCCAACAGGCCTCGACTTTGCTTCAGCCCGGAGAACGAGCAAACGCGTCCTCTAGGTCGGGTGCGCGATGAAGGATCTCCTAGTCCGCTTCGGTTGGCACTGGTGTACGAGGGGCCGCTTGTAAAGCTTGGAAGACTCAGACTGTATGGTAGAGGGTTGCTGGAGCCTTACACAGTGGATATTCAGGGCGATAGTGGACTGGGTAAATACGGTGGAGCGAGAGACGCCGGGGAAAGCCTGAGTATGGAGCGTTAGGAGAGAGACTGCCTCGGTCATTGCGAGGCCCATCCCCAGATACCACCGCAATGACATCCCGTGCAGCGCAATGAGATCCAATGCCGAAGCGGTGGCTTTACCATTCAAGACTCTGTTGGGAATTCTGACGTTGTCGCAGTTGTGTACCACGCCTGCGCGCTCGGCAGGGGAATAGTGCTATGGGTCAATCAGAAGCTCACGACCTGCCCTCCTCCGCGCAAATATGCAAACGCAGATGAAGCATTCCACACGTAAGCAGTCTTAATTAAGTGCTTGCGCAATTTTTTCCTTTGTGTTCGAACCCACCCCTCCCCTTCTTCATGGCGGGTTTGAGTGTCCACCAAGAAAGTAGACATTTTCTGAGCCTTTATTTCGTTTCCTCGAAAATTTTCAAATTTTTCGCCACGCCGTAGAAGGGAGTGGCGACTGAAACGGTGGCTTTCAAAAAAAGCCCTTTGGTGTGTGATGTCTGTGCTGGTTAAAGCGTGTCGGATATTCGAAATTCATTCCCCCCGCCCCCCCCCCCCCCCCCCCCCCGCCTTTCTCCCGATTAAGCACTCTATTAATGTCGAGCTGCTACTCAGGGATCTTAAAACCGACTTGCCATACCGAATTACCGACGCGCTCAAACAAGTGCGCCCAAAGGCTTTCGGGATTGGGTAGTCACTTCATATCTCGGGGGCGGGGGGGGGGGGGGGGGGGGGGGGGCTGTGAGGACTTTCCAAAATGTAAGTTTTTTGGGCTCGATGTTGGAGAATTTTTTGACTGGGATATTATGATTGTTGGGGCAGAAGCCTCAGCACTTTGGATATCAGCAGACTCTCAGCACTACTAAGGAGAAGTGAAAAAGGAGAAGAACTCTACTGCAGGCAGCGCTGAAGAACTATGAGCCATCCCTATATAGAAAAAAAAAACTTTCATGAAAGGTATACGCAAGGAAAGAACGCAGCTATGAGAATGTACTGCATCCGTAGGAAAGTAAAAACAACAAAATCAAGGAGGAGTGCAGTGAGGCGTGTGTTAATGGTCGCTGTCTCGCAATCATTGCGAGGGGGCGGAGCAACAGAAGTAAATGAATGCATATTCTTTGGGACAGTTACGTGCATTTGTGACGAAGTTGTAAACTTTTTGAGCCCTCGAGAATTTTTCTGTCATGAATTCTCTGACTCAGTTTTGTTTACTTTGAGTCGCTTTATGTTCTGCTCTATGCGTTTTTTTTCCCCTTCTGTGTGACTCGCGCGTTTCCTCACAACTTCCGCGTGCGCCGCGTGCTGTTCCTTCTGCTATCCCGGCAGCCCCCATGGCTGCACCGCGTCTGAAGAACAGTGCGGGGAGCCAGGACCAGAAGGCCGCTGTTCACGTCCTCCTCTGTGTCGATGTCCGCGACTGAAGCGCACGAAAGGCCTGCTGCACCTCGCAGCGGTAGCTCGCACGTGTAAACCGAACGGTGAGTCCCAAGTCTCGGTGCGAGCTGTTGGAAATGCCCATAGACGTACGCAATGGTGTCTGTTGGTTGTTCTTCACGAAGTGTTTTTGCCTAGTGGGCTGTTTTCGGAGGCGGTCATGCCACTCATCTGAGGCCGTTCTGTAACACAGGGTATGGTTCGAAGTTAGACCACAGCGCTTTGGAGAGCTTCGAGCATGATTGCCTTGCTTTGGCGTTCTGTGCGGAAATTAAAGCCTATAGCTGCTCGTGCTGATCGCATCGCCCGAACAAGCAGCTTAGGGACTGGTGGAACCTGCTTACAACACTTTCACGATGTCACTGAAGAGCATATATCCGGGAAGGACTTTGCGCTCTGCTCTAAGTAATAGTCAGCGCAGGAAGTACAACCACATGAGGAGGGTTCGAAGGGCTCATGAAAACGAGGGACGTTTCGATTTGCACATAGTGTATATTGCAGTCCTGCCCCTGTCTTTTGCTCTAGCGCTGACCCCCCCCACACACACACACACACACCACCACCACCACCACCACCACCAACACCCACCACCACCCCTTTTGGGTTCGATCCCGGCCGCGGCGGCTGAATTTCGATGAAGGCGAAATTCTAGAGGCGCATTTACTGTGCGATGTCAGTGCACGTTATAGAACTCCAGGTGATCGAAGTTTCCGGAGCCCTTCACTACGGCGTCCCTCATAGCCTGAGTTGCTTTGGGACGTTAAACCCCAACAAACCATCCAAACCTTTCTCTCTTCCCGTCCTCTTCCTGTCCTTTTATTCCCGCTGGCCGCAGCTCAGGTTCTTCAGGTTTCGATGCCAGATGCCGCGGCAAGCAACATCTGGGCCTTCCATTTTTTTTATTCACGATAAATAGGCACTAACACCAACACACTTTCACGCGTGTTTCGTAGTTCAAAGACCTGCTTTCTTTCTGTCGTGGCATAAGTGGCTGTTGGTGGTAGTTATGGCTGCAAACGAATAGACAGAAGGCTTTTCGGTTGCTGGTCGATCGCGCACTGTGACTTCGGTGCATTGTATGTTTTAATTACAACCACCACAAGAACAGTTCCCACTCCTTGACGGGTTTCATGGCTGTGTGAGTGCTAAGACGACACCTGCTCCTGATAGTAGCAATAGTGGCAAAATTATAAACTCTTCAGGCCTTTTATAATTACCTGTAATCATAACTATTTTGTATTGTATGTAGATATCGACTGCCAATAAGCGCATGTGATGAGGGAATTTGGCTTACATCACCATTTAGTATCTTCTTTTCTTCCGCGAGGTACTGTTCTGTGCGTCTCTTGTTCTTTGTATTGTAAATTGCACGCACCTGACACATCATGCCTTTGCCGCTATTCCACTCCTTACGAGTTGGTGGCTGGATATCAAGCGCGACAACGTGCTGAAGAAGTTCTGTATGGTGCGTGTTCCTTGAAGAGCAGTTCGCAATTCTTTACGGCAATATGCGAATCTTTCCCGAAGAAAGGAAAGATGTAAATGTCGATTGAGAACCGTACGCAGGTCTTTCAGGCGTAAGCTTTGTCTCCACCCGCCAAGTTTCCTCGCCGGCATTCGTCTGATGAGCATGAGACACGGGATCAAAATCCAGCTGCTGCGGGCTCAGTGGGTATGGCGCTCGGCTGCTCACCCGAAAGACGTGGGTTCGATCCCGGCCGTGGCAGTCGGATTTCGATGGAGGCGAAATGCTAGAGGCACGTGTGCTGTGCGATGTGAGTGCACATTAAAGAACCCCAGGTGGTCGAAACTTCCGGAGCCCTTCACTACAGCGTCTCTCATAGCCTGAGTTGCTTTGGGATGTCAAAGCCCATAAAACCAAAAGCAAACCAACCAATGCTTTCGCATTAAGTCGAACAAATGCCCACTGGCAAATGAAGGTTTTGTCCTGTGTCTCGGTTGTTTTGACTTGCGGCGCCGTGGTAGTGTCGACCACGAATCAAACTAGGCGGAGAACTAGAATGATTGGCTTTTGTAATTGGCTTTGTAGATTAATTGGTAAGAGGGCGCAGTTCTTGGTGACTGGCGATGATGGCGCGCAGTGATGCGGCTCAACGGAGCTGCGCCACTTTTGATGCTGACACGTACGCCTGACAAGTACGAGATGTGAAAACTGCGCTTTCCCACGCAATTCAGCTCATTCTAGTGCGTTGGACGTTCATTGTTCCTAAAATGTCGGAAAAGAACAAGTCATAACTATGGCAGAATAAGCATGCGGGGCAAAAAGAAAAATAAAAGAAAAAGTGCTTCGAACGTATACGCCACGATGCCTGTACGATGCGTGAAGCACGGCTGTGTGTGTGCCCTGTGCCTGATATCTGTAAGCCTGGTCCAGAAAGCTGAGCAGAAACCGCCTTCAACTCGAAAAAAAAAAAAAACTTGTTTGGTAAGGGGTCTTTCAGGATTGTGAACGGAAACATTTTACGTAAACCGAGGTGTTATGTTATGCGTGTGTGATAGCGAGAGAAGTGCGCAATACGCGGCGCGAAATAACCCACGAAATTCTTTCTCTGCGCAGCAAACTCACATCTCGGAGCAGACGGCATCAGATACGGCCGGCCGGCGATCCACGAAAGTGTGGCCACGTGTATCGACAGCGGGTTGATGCCCATGTGTGCTACAAGTACGCAGGGGATGTCGCTGTCCGCATGTGTGAAGCCTCCCAGCTGCTTCAGCTGCCAGCGGTAAGATAAAAGAAATTCGGATTACGTGTGAGAATGCGAAAACATTACTGTTCCTGGCTGCACTGACACCGACACCCGTCCACACGTAACGCACGCGCGTATGACAACACCCGGAACGCTGTACGACACACGGTTTCATCATAATTTTGGCGTGAAATTTGTTTCTGAGGAAAGAAAATCGCGGCGCGAAATAACCCACGAAATTCTTTCTCTGCGCAGCAAACTCACATCTCGGAGCAGACGGCATCAGATACGGCCGGCCGGCGATCCACGAAAGTGTGGCCACGTGTATCGACAGCGGGTTGATGCCCATGTGTGCTACAAGTACGCAGGGGACGTCGCTGTCCGCATGTGTGAAGCCTCCCAGCTGCTTCAGCTGCCAGCGGTAAGATAAAAGAAATTCGGATTACGTGTGAGAATGCGAAAACATTACTGTTCCTGGCTGCACTGACACCGACACCCGTCCACACGTAACGCACGCGCGTATGACAACACCAGGAACGCTGTACGACACACGGTTTCATCATAATTTTGGCATGAAATTTGTTTTTGAGGAAAGAAAATGGTGGAGTAAGTGTGTTACACTTCGGTGGGCAGCTGAACCGCGCCATAACTGTCCCTGGGAAAAGATGAGAGTCTTGGAAGGCAAGCAATTTAAGGTACATATGTCGTCGGTTCGAATCCCTGTCGCAAGGTGGCTTCCATCTTGACTAGCACATGTAAGCTATATGCAAAATGAAATTGTGTGACACCACTCGGGACGCTGTGCTTAGAAACGGTTGGGTTTACAGTTTCGGTATGAACCTTGTCAACCACTTAGCGGTTGGCCAGTGGCGAGTGTATAAAGACGAACGACATGTGTCTGATTGTACGGCGAGGTGGTGCTCGGCTTTTTCTGTTGGTCGTTCGGGTGCTTGATGACGGAACTTTCTCGCATCGTCGGGATTTTCTGTAGCATCTGCGATTACGCATGCAAACACACACACGTTGCCAGCTTTTCTCGTGGTGGGACTAGCAATGCTTTCGAACTGATAAGACCCCGACAACCACAGCCGCAACTTATGAGAGTGCCTCTCCAGAAAGTGGCGTGGCATGCTCCGCTACCGGCCCTCGCTCGCTGGCGTGGCAGCGTTGTCAGGTGAACTATCAGCGTCCTTCAGAAAAGCAAAGTTATTGATGATTGATATTTTCGCACGGAAAATAACTCCACGAACAGAGAAACAGATAGGCCCACACCCTATCGGCACTTTGTTAGCGGTCATGTTATGCAGTTGGCATCCCGCCTGTCATGGCGGCTGTGTGTGAGACTGCTTGCGGAATGGGGCATCAATTGAAGTTCATGCAAAGGAGTAAGCGCGCAAAAATTCATTTTCGCATTGCCTGTTTGCAGAGAGTCTAGAAACGTTCGGGTATGCACGTTTAGTCTCTACTTTCGGTAGCTTGCTGCGGCGTGACGGGTGAGAACTCCGAACCTCAGCCTCACAATAGAGCAATAGCAAGTTTAGCGTTGAAGATTCGCTGTACGCGAATAACTGTTATGAACCTGACATGTGTGCGCCCGCCGAGAGACGACTGCGTAGAACGCGGAGCCTTGCGGCAAAGAGGACGAAGTCATGGGCAATGGATTAGGAGCGTGTACCCGAGCGCCCACAGTGTACGCGCCTGTTTTTCCAACCTATAGCATTTCTTCATATTACCCATTTCGTCGCTAGTTGCCATTCTTCATGCCGGCTGCCCGGCGTTCGCAGGACTGCCTGCCAGCTGTTCACGCCTCGGTATTCATCGTATGTGTGCCAGCTTCTCTGCACTTCATGGAAGACTGGGGCAGGGACGCCGCCACGCCACTCCTCATGCCCAGCCTTGTCAGTGACCGTGACTGAAGCGCAGCAAAGGGCGGAGGACGACAGCTTCGACTCCGACCTGTCGCCCTAAGGGGTAAACCATTAGCTCTACTCAGTCCGATTGGAAGATTCCTGTAGTTCTTGTTGATAGCTTGACGTGGTCGTTCGCCTCACGGACCCATCCGCGGCGGCAGCATTTCGGTGGAGATGAAACTTAGAAGGCACCCGTGTGCTGTACGATGTCAATGCGCGTCAATGATCCCTATGGGGTCGAAATTAATCCGGTGCATTCGACTAAATCCCTCGTTTTTCTCTCCTTTCGTTTCCACCTTTCCCCCTTCCCTCACGGCGCGGCTGAGGCGTGCACCTAGAAGTGAGACAGTTACTCAAGCAGTTCTATTCCTGAATAACCACTTGCAATTCAGCCCTGTTTCAGGCTAGGTAAATAATGAACAGTATGGTGAAATAGATTATTAATATAATAAAGCATGCTTATTTAGTGAATTCGTTTTGAGAAATGAGTGCAGGGCTTCTAATTTTGACCACCTTGAGCTCGTTAACGTGCACTGATGCCCCTTAGTACACGGGCAGCTTTTGCATTTCGCCTCCACCGAAACGCTGTTGGCAAGGTCGGAAATTAGAATATTGCTTTCATAGCACTTAAGACAAAGGTGCCTGGCCAATGCGTAGTTGCCTTTGCCAGTCTTCCCACGTTTTGTCCACAGAAACGTGGCTTCCGTTGCATGGACTGGGGGCTGTGTCCCGCCGGAGTGGGACGAGGAACTAGTGTGCAGGACGGGAGATGCACGCGCGATTCATAGCATCGTTCCGGTCAAGAAAGTTCCCCCTTCATTCCTTCAGGACACAGCCCAAGCGTCCACCGAGTACGAGGTTGCTAGAGCGCTTCTTTCTTTGAAAGTAATTCTCCGTACGTCCGGAAATGCGCAACCATTTCGAGTTCTGTTGACTCCTCTTTTACTTAGAAATGTAATTAATCACTGATGGTAATTGTTTAATTAGCTAATGAGCTGTTTATCATTAACATCTACAATTTACTATTAATTGATCAATCATTAATACTTAGTTGTGATTAAAATGAACAATTAAACAATTAGTTTAATTAAACTATTTAGAATGCCTTTTTTACTGTTCATTCCTGGTGGAACTGCTAGTAAATCACCAGTTCAACGAATTACTCGGAGTAATTAGCGAAATTAATTGCCTTATTAGTTATATTAACTACTAATTCGGTCATTTAAAGTTTCCATTTAATCATTATTATTATTATAAATCGTAATTACACTCTTAATGGATGGTCTCTCACTGGAACCCGTGGTGACACATCCTGTCCACTTGTGCCACTCTTGAGGCAAGAAATGCTTTGGCGTTAATAACCTAGACGCATATGCGCACTTCATGGCTTGAGGCACCTCGTTGCTTTAGGCGATCGGATGCAGTTCTTGCAGAAAAAAAAAAAACGCTTGTGTCTCAACCGGTGATATGAATGGTGGCGTCGCTACACCAGAGTCATGCATTACTCGGTTCTAGTGTGCCCTCAAAGTTGCTTCCTTCGATCGGTTGGCTAATGTTAGAACCACTGCCGGGGAGTGCTGTCGTTTCTCTGCTTGTCCTGAAGTTGCCATGCGCCGGTAAAGGGGCTGTGTTTGCAAAGCTCCCGTCAGTCGCATGGAGGGACGACGTCGTGTCGAAGCTAGGGTGAAGGGCGCGGCCTTCAAACCAGTGGCCAGGAGTCTCAAGCAACGTGAGCAAGCGGAGTGAGGTCCGTCGCGGCCTGAGCAGTCGCCCCAGACCAAACGTAAGGGCGTGCTCCAAGCCATCCGTTTAAGACGATGCGGTCCTCATGTGCGAGCTGGTCGAGTAGAACGCACCCATTGATTCCAGGGCCCTAAAATTCATCTGCATGCTGTAGTAATGCATCGATCATGACCGCTCCAGAAGAACTATAGCTAATCGTAAATACCAAAAATAACCGCAAAGTGATCATTCGCAAAAGCCGAACGAGAAAGGTGCTAGCTCATTGTCATCCGCGTTACCACGAATGTCTGATGGCAACAGAATTGTTGTCAGTCACGCATCTTGCGGAAAATCGGGCCTGATTTTTAACAGGGATCGCAGTTCCACTTATCACTATAGGACATAATTTATGGTGAACCATATGATGTTTGTTGAACAAACTGCTGAGCGGCTTTTTCAAAACGCAAGCGTCAACGGAGGGGTCTATGAGGCTGACGTCTGGTGAGCGGGCATGAATGTGATAGCAGGGTCATCCCTATCTTCATGAAGACTGAAGCCGCTGATTTCTTGACAAGAAACACAGCGCAACTCGTTATCAGGAGCTTGTTTATAATTGGAAGGATTGTTAGGGATTAGCCTACAGTCTGTGCGTGTCATCATATGTTGCCTTAGATCTGATGGCACAGGTCGTGTTGTTGTACACGCACTAAGAAATAAATGCGACAATTACGGCTGGCGTGAAATATAGCTTTCTGTCGCGAAAGCTTTTGAGAAAAGAGATCCAGATTGACACTGCCTGCATTCTAGTTAGAGCTTAAATTCGAGCCATTCTCGGCGTCGATATTACTGCAGTACGAACCGCTGTTCTAGCGTTGCATAATGCTTGGGACAGTATGCGCAACTTGGTCACAAAGCTTCACCTGATGCAAAATCCCCTTTGTGCAGCTGTCTCATGTCAAGGAGCAAAGGAGGAACGGTGGTGGGCGCGGACGACTACTACGAGTGTGTCTACTGCTGTTCCGCCTGCAAGCAAGCTCATCGCGGAGAACGCCTTGAAGCCTGGCTTTTGTGGTTTCCGTCGTAGCACAAAGGGGGGTCATGGTACTTTTCGACCCCACGTGAAGCAAGATGCAAACAGGAATACCATGCGCCACTGAGAAAGAGGAAGCTCGGAGGGAGGACCTGCGTGGCGTGACACTTGGAGCCCTCATTTCAGCTTGGAGGTGCTGTTACTCGTTTGCGACGTGGGATACCCAGCTATCTGGCCATTGTGACTCCTCAGCAAGGTCTTCGTCGTCAGCGTTCGTGTGCCAGCTCTGCCGCGTAGCAAGCGGAGCAGTGCAGCGAGCCAGGACTACATCGTAGCCAGCTTTCAGTCGGTGGCCGTAACTGAAGCGCTGCAAGGGGGAGCTGTGAGGACGTCTATTCCGATGTCTCCCCCGGAAAGGTAAGTGCCCGGTAGAGACTACTGTTTGTATGGCATTTCCTGCTTCCGCACGCCTGCTTGGGCGTTGGGAAGTATAGCACCATATGTGCCGCGTTTGTTGGTCTGCCCAGCACGCAGCCATGGAAGGCAGTTGCAAGAGTTCCAGAACTGATCTGCGTAGCTTGGAAAGTAAAGAAAGTGCTGGCGTATATTCAGCTTCGCGCTATCTGCTGCGCATTGTGATCTCATTGCTATGGGACCTGGGGCTGGGCTGATAAATTCTCGGCAGCATAAAAAGGTGCTTTTAACGGGTGGAAATACGGCTCTGACAAAGAACGCAGCCGATATATTGAGGTTGCGACTAGCGATCTTCTTGAAACAATTAAGTGAGATAAATTAAGTGAGATAAAAGTGAAATAAACATTTGAGACACCACGCGTTGCTGGCACTGCCACAACTCCTTTCCCGGGGCAAGTGAGCTGCAGTAGTCGGTTAATGATTCGCCTGACCCGTTTCCAAAGGAAAATGCTGTCTGCATTACTGTCTTGGTTTTAATGTGCGGTGTGAATTCGATTGCCAAAGCATGCATGCACCTTGGGGTGGTGACCGGGGTCACGGCCCTTCGAGCGGCAGTTCCAGAATAGTGATACCCTGCTCTAGAGCCGGCAGCTTTGTAAATGTGTATGTAGTTCTCCTTTGATCTGTGTTCCTTGTTAGAGTACTCCTACACTAAGGGAACAAATCATGCGGATGGGACGGGGACACCGACACCGACGACGACGCGATCATGGGGAGGAGGAATAACGTAGCGAGAGCCGTGAAAGAATGAAGGCATCGCAGTTAATGCAGTCCACTCCGGCGCGTAATTTTGTTCCGTGAACGGTGAGGACCTCTACTCGTCTTTTCGCCTCCTGACTACTTCCGCAGCTTCTTCAGCAGCGATTTTCACTATGGCTCATCCCACGACATGACGTAAATGGTAATTCACGCCCAGGAGAAATGGTAGATGGTTTGTGTGCGGTTACTTCTTGTCGGCTAAAAAAAGCGGGAAGAATTCATTTCGAGCAAAGGGATTGGAACTGCTGTCTTATTAGTCGTAAAAAACAGCGCTAATTTATTTCGAAGCAGATGATAGAGAGCACTTTTAACGGTGCTCTTGTCTGCTTTGAAACTACCCTTGTTTTCCGCGGGACGGTGTGGCGTAAACGAAAGTTGTGGTGTTTATTGAAAGATTTGGAACTTTACTGCTTAGGCAACCCAATAAGGCAACATCGGCAGGAAGCTGCTGCCGAAGAAAGCTCGCGCCCTAGGGCGCGAAGTTTCTTCGCATTACTAAAATCGCGACACACCGCAGTAGGGTGTCCTTGAGTTACTTTCTTCGATCGCTGGGCTGGTGTTAGGTTATTGCTGTCGGGTTGAGAAACATTACCGGGAGCAATGTTGCTTCGATGCGAGTCCGGGAGGTTGCATGTGCGGGTAAAGAGGAGGTGTTGGTAAAGTTCTCGTCTGTAGCATCGAAGAACAACGTCGTGTAGAAACAGGGGGGGGGGCAGAACAACACTTAAAGGAGTGAAGAGATCTCGCGAGCAACCGAAACAAATGGAGTAACAGGCGCCGCGGCCGAAGCAGTGGCCCTAGAACATACTTCACGCCTTAGCTACAAGAGACCCATGAAAGACGCAAAGACCCTGAAATACGAGGTGGCTGCGTATGGCACACTCGTTAATTATCCCAGGAAACTCAAGTTCATCTGCCTACGATAAACGTGCTTCCACCATAACCTTGCAAGATGGCCTGTAACTAAACACAAAAACAAAATATTAGCGGGTAAATGATAATTACCAAACCCCCAACGGAAAGGCTGCTATCTCTCATCATGCGCCTTACCACGGATACCTAAACGCCGCATGATAATTTGTTTCATCTCCTATGGTAAAGCGCACGCAATTTTTCAGCAGGTATCGAAGTTGCACCTATCACTGTTATTTTGTCTGGTGAATACTAAGGCGCTGGTTAAATAAACGATTGTGCGGCCGGCAAGAAGCAAGCCACAAAGAACGGGTCTGCAGCTCACGTCTGGTGGCTTCAGCTGGCATAAATGCGATAGCAGGGTCAGAAAAGTTTTCATGAAGGCCGAATTCTTGACAAGAAACACAACTCAACTCGGTCTCGAAAGCTTACTATTAATGCGAGAGCAAAAAGTGTCCGAAAATATAGTCCTCATGATTACGTCCTTCTCTGAAGATAAATATGTGAAACTGTGATTGTGACTGATAGTGTGAGATAAAATGTTGCTATGGGAAAAATTTGGTTGATGAGGTGTAATTAATTAAGCGCGAAAAAACGCAGAAAATAATGAGACGTCCAAATAGCCATAGACGTTGATATAGTATGTGGACGTTCTGGTTGCGCATTGCACCAACGCAGGTCGCCGCAGTGATCTCAAATTTTTTTTTAGAATGATTGTCACAAGCTCAGAGTTATGATTTTCATAAGCTTATAGTCATGGCCGTGTCATAGGTTAAATTTGATATGATGGCACTGGTCGTGTTCTCGGACACGCAGTGAGAATTAAATGCAAAGGTTATGGATGGCCTGAAACGTACAATGCTATCGTGGAAACGTTGACAAAAGCGATGTTGACTGAGTCGTTTTGGGAAATTAAACCCCATAAACCAGACCAAACCGATGTGGAGTTTGACAGCGTTAGGTCTAGTTAAATTTTTAAGTTTGAGCCCTTCTAGACATCGATGTTACTGCATGCAGTACGAACCATTCTACTAGCTCTCCGGAATGCTTTCGAGAATGTGCGAAACTTCGTCACAAAACTTCAGCTGCTACAAAATCTTTTTTGTGCAGCAAACTCACGTCACGGAGCATCGAAGACATGGCGAGCAGCACCGACGAGTACTGCGAGCGTCAAGTGCTGTTCCGCCTGCAAGCAAACTCATCGCGGACAACGCCTGTAAGCATAGTTTTTATGGTCTCCGTCGCTGGATGATGTTGGGGGGGGGGGGGGGGGGGGGGTTAGGGTACAGTTTTAGCACTACTGGAGCAGGCCTGCGAGGCGCAACCACACAACGGCCATGCGCGACTTAGAAACAGCATGGTCGGAGGGACGGCCTAGGTGGTGTTCTACTTGGAGCCGTAGATTTAGCTTGAAGCATCAGTTACTCATTTGCAAAGTGGAATCATCCCCTGCCTTTCATGCGTCTGCCTCCAGCGTTCTGGCCATTGGCGCTCCTCAGCAAGGCCTTCGTCATGAGGGTTCCTGTGCCAGCTCCAGAGCGTCGCAAGCGGAGCAGAGCGGGGAGCCAAGACGAGGAGAACACCTGTCAGTCGGTGGCTGCAACTGAAGCGCTACAAGGTGGAGCTGACGACAATTTCGACTGCGATGTGTCCCCTGAAAAGGTAAGTGCCCACTACTTCCGAGAGATATTCAGTAATTCTTGAAGGGACTAGTGATGTTCTGGCGTTCTCTGCTTCCTACGTGAGGGTCCGGAAGTAGCACTGTATGCGACGCGTTTGTTGGTGTGCAGTGCACGCAGGCGTGGAACACAGTTTCGACACTGCCAGGATAGACAAGAGAGTCTTGGAAGAGAAATAAACCGATTCGGCATATTGAGATTAGTGGCAGTACTCTGCCATGTGTTGCGATTTCATTGTTGTTGAATTGGCGGGCTTAGCTGAGCAATTCTTGGCAAAGTAGAAAACTATCTTTTTTTTTTGCCAAAATATGACTAGGAGAAAAAAAAATAAGATGCCTCTAGGGATCAGTGTGAGGTTGTTTTTTATATGGTTGACATAGTGACGATGCCATGCATTACTGACACTACTGCTGAACTCCTTCGCCAGTGCGAGATAGCTGCAAAATCATGTGCACGAATCACCTGATTCTTGTCTAAGGCCCAGTGTTCTCTGCGCCCCACTGCCTGTGTTCTAGTCGTCGGTCCAAATGCGATTGCCAAAACTGGCCCTCTCCCGGTGTGTGGAGACCGGGGTCATGGCCATGCAACCAGCCGTTCCATGGTAGAGACGTCGTGCCCTCGATGCGGCAGCGTTGTACAACTCATGAATGTAGTCTTCTTCAGTTATCTTATCCTGCGCTGCAGGGCTACTAAACTAGTCTGGTACACTAGTGGAATAGGGCATGTAGCCGCCGCGGTGGCTCAGTGGTTATGGTGCTCGGCTGCTGACTCGAGAGACGCGGTCTTGGTGGCTTTCCGTCACTCTACCATAGGAACTCCGTGCAGTGTAGATCTTCCATACGCGGAGCGGCAGCGGCTTCGATCCCGGCCGCGACGGTCGACGCTCGATGGAGTCGAAATTCTAGAGGGCCGTATATTGTGCGATGTCAGTGCACGTTAATAAATCCCAGATTGTCGGAATTATCCGCAGCACCCCACTACGATGCCCCTCATATTCTCTGTCACTTTGGGACGTTAAAATCCCGCAAACGAATCAACGTATTAATGCTGCCCGGACCACAAGTTCTGGCCTGGCACAGACCACTATCGCTCCTTGTATTACAGCCCCTCTATGCTCGCTGGCGCGGCGGCGTTGCCAGGTGAGCTTTCACCATCCTTCAGAAAGACTAAATGCTCGATGGGAAGCCTTTCGTGGGGCTTTGAGTTTTGACCTACTCCCTATCGGCACTTCGGTAATGGTCATGTAGTAGGCTGGAGCGTCGAGCTTGTCGTGTCGACTGTGTGTGAGGAACTGTTTGGTATACTCGTTTAGTCTCTGCTTCCTGTGGCTTGGTTGGCGTGAGCGGCGAAAATTCTCAACTCTAGTGTTTAAGAATTAGGTTTAACTATAATTTAGGAAAGGTAGTAATTGCGGGTACTGGGACGACCGTTCGCTGGATTAATTCGTAAGGACATGACATGCGCCCAAGAGACGGCGGCGTAGAATGCGGAGCCATAGTCATGGGCAATGAAGTGGGATCGTGTGCCCGAGCGCCTACCATGGGACAATGTAAGCGCCAGTTCGTCCAAACAATAGCGTTTTTCGGAGTGTGTCATCCTCTGTGCACTGAATTTCGTCACTAGTTACCACTCTTCGTGCGCGCGACCCGGCGTTCACAGATCAGCCCCACTCTGGTGACTGCACCGACTGCTCTTCGCACCTTCATCATCATCATCGAGCGTGTGCCAGCTGCACTGCACCGCATGCAGGACTAGGGCAGGAACCCGCCCGGAACGCCGCCATGCCACTCCTCACGACCAGCCTTCAGTTCAGTCGGCGGCCGAAACTGAAACGCCGCAGAGGGCGGCAATAAAGAGCTTCGACTCTTCTCATTCACCCCAGGAGGTAATTGTTCAACTCTTCTGAGACCAATCAGAAAGTTTTTAGGTGTGGGTGATGCTCTGACACCTCACAACCCCAGCCAGAGCGTTCGCGATCCGATGGAGGCGAAACAAATAAGGTGTCCGTGGAACTGTGCAATAACCCCTCGGTGTGCGTTAAAGACCCCCAGGTGGTCGAAATTATTGCGGAGCCTTCCACAACGGCCCCTATTTCTGCTTTCTTTCACCTCCACCTTCCGCCATTCCCTTATCGCCCGGTCGCGCTGTACGCCTAGAAATGACAGTTTCTGCGCCATTTTATTTCCCGAGTAACCACTTATGATTCATTCTTGTTTCAGGCTCAGTAATGAGTGCACAGTAGGGAGAAATATGAAGCATTGCAATGCGTGCTTGTTTATAGATAGAATATGAGAAAAGGAAAGGCGTTGTGTCTGGCTTTCTATCGGTGTACACCCGAACCTCTCTAGTGGAGAAGGGATGGAGTGAGATATAAAAGAGATAAAAGTTCCGACTTAATCCAGGAATATCAACCCCCTTCGGTTCGTTACCATGCGGTGATGCCACGCACTACACGGGCACCTTCTGCATTTCGTCTTCATCGAAACGCTGGCGCCAGCAGCGGGGATTAGAACGCTAGGTCTTATTGCTCTTGAGACAGAGGTTCTGGCCTATGCGTAGTTGCTTGAGGGAGAAGTCTCACATTTTGTGCTTTGAAACGCGGCCGCCCTGGCGGAGCTAAGCCTTGCCTCCAGCCGGAGCGCAGGACTCTAGGCACCGTTGAGCACGCCTTATTCAAAGTGTTGTTCGGGGTCTGGAGCTGTTCTGTTCTGTCATTGAGGGCACAGCCCTGGCGTCCACGGTGTATGAGGATGCTACTGCACCTTTAATTTCTTTAAACGACCTAGTGGCTTGGGGCACATGATTGCTGTAGGCGAACGGAGGCAGTTGCTGCAGAGAAGTCACGCTCGTTTTTCAACCTGTGGTATGAATGCTGGCGTCGGAACACTATCACACAACACCGCTCCAGAGCGCCCTCGCGCTGCTTCCTTGGATAGCTGGGCTAGTTTTGGGTTAGGCGTCCTCGAGTTGCTTCCTTCGAATGTTAGGCTAGTGTTAGGTTATTGCCGGCGGCTGGAGAAACATTGGCGGGGGGCACTCTTGTTTAGATGCGAGTCCTTTAGCTGCCATGTGTGGGTAAAGGGGCGGTGTTGGTAAAGTTGCCGTCAGTCAGTCGCATCTAGGAACACCGCCTTGTAGAAGCTGGTGTGAAGGGCGTGACACAACGAGTTGCCAGGACTCGCGAGCGAGAGGAGCAAATGGAATAAGGGACGTAGCGTCCGAAGCAGTGGCCCTTGACCATACGTCAGGCAGGCATGTGCTACAAACCACCCGTAAAAGATTCAAAGATCCTCAAATACGAAGGGGCTAAGCATGACGCACCCGTTAAGGATTCCAGGGCACTCACGTTCATCTGCCAGCGATGAAAGCCCATCCACCATAACCGTGCAAGAGAACCTGTAACTAAACACAAATACTAAAAATAATAGCCCGAGTGTGATTAGTACGGGCAAGGGAAAGCTGCTAGCTCTCATCATCCCCATTACCACGAATGACTAAACGCCACGTAACAATTTCGGCTTCGCGTCTTTCGGCAAAGCGGGCACGATTTTTGTGGAGGTAATACTGTTGCACAAATCCCTGTAATTAATTTGGGTGAACCTTATGGCGTTGGTTAAATTTACATTTGTGCGGTCGCCAAAAGAGAAGCCGCAAAAAATGGGTCTGTGCAGCTGACGTCTGGTGCCTGTAGCGGGCATAAATGTGATAGCAGGGTCAGCACATTTCTTATGAACGCTGAACCCGCTGATTTATTGAAAATAAAGCGAACGCAACTCGGTCTCAGAAGCTTATTATTCGGATTATTGTGAATCCTATAGTTAAGCTGGTGTTCATGCACAGGCAGTGAGGATTAAATGCGAAGATTCTGGAGGACCAGAAATACACCCTGCTGTCGCGAAAACGTTTGCAAAAGCGATGTCGAGTTTTACAGCGTGTTTTTTAGTAAAAAGTCAAGTTAGAGCCCGTCTCGACGTCGATGTTACTCCATTCAGTACGAACCATTCTACTAGCTTTCCGCAACGCTTGCGAGGGTATGCGAAACTTAGTCACGAAACTGGAGCGTCTACAAAATCTCTCTTGTACAGCAAACTCACGTCACGGAGCATCGCAGCAATGGGGAGCCGGACCGAGGGATGCTGCAAGCAAACTCATCGCGGACAACGTCTGTAAGCATATTTTGTGTGCTCCCCGTCGCTGCGTGTTGTTGCGTATTTGCGACGTGGAATCCTCCGCTGTCTGCCTTTCATGCGCTTGCCCCAGAGATCATAATGACACTCATCATAGGCACATTTCTGTCGGTGGCTGAAACTGAAGTGTTGCAAGGGGGTGAGCGATGTGTTCCCGGAAAAGGGAAATGCCCAATCTTTCCGAGAGTTATTCGGTAGTACTTGTAGGGGCTACTACTTCCGTACTTCTAAACCAGGGGTTGGGAAGTTCCGTACTCCTATGTCAGGGTTGGGAAGTAGCACTCTATGCGACGCGTTTGTTGGTCTGCTCTGCGCGCAGGTGTGGAACAATCGCAACAGTTCCAGGGTAGGCGAGGCAGTCTTGAAAGGTGAAGAAAGTGGTTCGGCATATTGAGCTCAGTGGTAGTACTCTGCTGTGTGTTGTGAGTTGATTGCTGTTGAAGCTGTGGGCTTAGCTGAGAAATTCTCGGCAACATAGAAAACGTTTTTCCGTCCAAACATGACTAGGATAAAAAAAACAATTCTCTTCAGGGAGAAAGGATCAGCGTGAGATTGTTCTTGAAGTAGTTAACATCGTGACGACGCCAGGCATTACGGCACTGCCGCTGAACCCCTTCGCCAGTGCGATATAGCTGCGAAAGCCTGTGCATGATTCGCGTGATTCATGTCTAAGGTCAAGTGCCCACGGCACCACTGGCAGTGTCGTCGGTTCAAATTCGATTGCCAAAAGTGGCCTCTACTGTGGTGTTGAGGCCAGGGTCATGGCCATGCTACCGGCCGTGCCACGGGAGAGACGTCGAGCCCTGACAACTTTGTACACTTGCACTGTCTTCATTTGTCTTCCTACGCTGTGCACTAGTCGGCTACAGCAGCGGAATAGGGCATGTAGCCGCCGTGGTGGCTCAGTGGTTAATGGCGCTCGGCTGCTGATCTGAAAGGCGCAGGTTTGATCCCGGCCGCGGCGGCGAATTTCGATCGAGGCGAAATTCTATAGGCCCGTGTACCGTGCGGTCAGCTCAAGTTAAAGGTCCCTAGGTGGTCGAAATTATCCGGAGCTCTCCACTACTGTGTCCCTCATAACCAGTGGCATTTATTGAGGTTAAACCCCTCAACCGAAACCACATATTAATAACGTCCGCACAGCGAGGGACCCTGCCTAGGATAGCGCGTCCGCAAAAATTATGACCTCGCATACACCACTGTCTAGCCTTGTATATAGCCCTTGTGTGCTCGCTGGCGAGACGGGGTTGCCAGGTGAGCTTTCAACGTCTTTCAGAAAGTGTTATATGCTCCATGGGAAGCTTTTAGTGCACCTTTCAGCTTTGGCCCACTCAATATGACCACTTCGGTAGCGGTCATGTAATAGGCTGCAGCATCCTTCTTGTCGTGGCGGCTGTTTGTGAGAAACTCTTTGGTATGCTCGTTTAGTCGCTGCTTCCTGTGGCTTGATTGTCGTGAGCGGCGAGAATTCCGAACTTTAGCTTTTCAGAATATCCTTTAACCATAATTTAGGCAAGGCATTAATAGCGGGAACAGTGACAACGAATCGCTCGATTGGTGGGTATGGACATGAGCTTCCGCCGAGAGTCGGCGGCGTAGAACGCGGAGTCGCGTGCCGAAGATGGCGTAGTCACGTGAAATTGACTTAGACCGTGTGCACGAGCGCCTATAATGTGACTATGCATGCGGCAATTCGTCCAATAAATAGTGTTTTGCCATGTCTTTCATCTTATGTGCACAGCATTTCGTCGGTAGTCATTCTTCGTGCGCATGACTCGGCGTTCGCAGGGCACCTCCGCCGCCTGGTTGACTGCTCATCGCTCCTTTGTCTTCAAGCTGTGAGTGCCTGCTCCACTGCACCGTGTGGAAGCATAGGGCAGGGACGCCACAATGACACTCCTCATGTCCAGCTTGCAGTCGGTAACCCAGACGGAAACGCAGCCAAAGGGCGGCAGAATACAGCTTCGACTCCGATTTGCCATCCGAAGAGGTAAATGTTCAGCTCTTCCGCGACCAGTCGGAGTTTTCTTATTGGTGTGGGGGATGGTTTCACCTTGTCGTTCTCCTCACAAACCCAGCCGCGGCGGCCGCGCTCTGATGAAGACGAAATGCATAAGGCGTTCGTGGGGCTGTGCGATATCGGTTATTGTGCCGGCCAGTGTGCGTTTGTGATTCTCAGGTGGTCAAAATAGCCACCTTTCAGTTCGATCTTTCGCCTTTCCCAAGCGGCCCTAGAAGTGACAGTTTGTGCGTAATTTTTAAGGCGGAAGCCTTTAATGTCTCATCGTTGTAAGCAGCAGTTGTCGACAGAAATGTCACGCTTTTCAATTGGTCGAAACGGTCGTGACGTCACAGTGCGCGAATTTCAAACGGGGCCAATTGTACTTTGGCTAGTAACCATGCAACCAATTGAAGGGATCGTATAGTGATGCTCCAAGTAAGTGGGACTGAGCTTAGGTAATTGCTTAATTATCCAATTACCTTAATTAACTTTTCTAGTCAGGCCACATAAATAAATAAAACCGAGTAGGAAATTGGTCGAGCTCGGGAATCAAACCCCGGTCTACGGCGTGCGAGACGAGCATGCTATCCACTCCGCCATGCCAGCTCGATGGTTTGGAATGAACGGTGTCTTCGCTCACTCCGATCCTCCTCCTTTCCCTTCCGGCGAGGTTTAGGTGTCCACCGAGATATGAGAGACAGATACATTTCCTTTCCTCAAAAACCAATTTACCGACGAGCGAGGTGTAGAACCGAATGGGCGATGGCGTTCCAAGGACTCCCTGGCATCGTTGCAAGACGCTGTCACGTTGCACTCTTAGAAGCGAAGCTTAACATCTTAACCACAAGTCAGTGACCACACTTTAGGACAAAAAAGTGCCCCCTTGAATTTTGACGGCTGTCCACCGAGATATGTGAGACAGTTACTGCGTAATTTCCTTTCCTCAAATGCAATTTTCATTTTCTTCATTACGGGCCCTCTTTGTCTTCTTTCACTCCCACTTCCTGCCTTCCTCTACGGTGCGGTTCACGTGTCCACCGAGATGACAGAGAATTACTGCGCCATTTGCTTTCCTCAAAAAGCGTTGCGTTCAAAGGGCAACGCATCGCGCCGAACGGGAGGTGGCGTTCCGTGGACTCCCTGGCAGCGCTAGAACACGCTGTCGCGTTCCACTCCTAAAAACGAAGCTTAAGCGTCATTAATTAGCAGCTAATTAATATCCAGGCATTAATCAGTAATTAACCATTAAGTATAGATTTGTTAGTAATTAGTACTCAATTATATGTGACGCCACCAGTGCCACAGAAGCAGCGAAAGTGGTGCGGAAAGCGCTTCCGCCTATACGCACTTTAGACAGTTAAAGTGCCCCAGAATTTTTGTTCCTAATAACCACTTAAGATTCATTCTTGTTTCTTGGTCGGCAGTGAGTGGACAGTGGGGAGAAACGCGAAATATAATAATGCGTGCGTGTTTAGTCGGTTAAGAGAAAAGGAAAGGCAAGGTATCTGGCTTCCTCTCGGTGGGCACGCCACTATTATGGAGAAGGGATGGAGTGAGAGATGGAAGAGAATAAGGTAGCGTCTTAATGCAGGAATTTTGTCCACCCTGGGTTCGTCAAATCCACTGATGCCACATAGTACACGTGCATCTTTTGCATTTCGCCTTCGTCGAAACGCTGGCGCCGAGTTCGGCGATTAGAACGCTAGCTCACATTGCCCTTAAGACAAAGGTTCCCGGCTCATGTGCCGTTGCCTGTGGGCGTCGTCTTACGTTTTGTGCATAGAAACGTGGCCGCCGTGGCCTGGATGCAACCGGAGTGCAGGACTTAAGGAAACATTGTGCACGGCGCGTGACGCGCGCCTAATTAATTTCAGAGCATTATACGGCTCTGTCGCGTCAGTAAAAAGTGCCCCCAACTTTGTCCGCACGTTTATGCAATTTTTTTGACAAGTGTATGATAGTGTAATTGTGACAGATAGTGTGTGACAAAATATTGCCGTGGGAAAAATTTCGTGGATGGGGTTTATATAGGCCATAAACGCTAAAAACGCGAAGAAATTCTTAGACGTCAAAATAGCCATGGACGTCGATATATTACACGAATGTCAGAGCAGCCACGGACGTCGATATAGTATGTGGACATTTTGCTTTTGCTTTCGCGTTGATTTAGTGTGGGTCGCCGTAATGGCCCCTAGTTTTTCATAGGATTGCTCTGCTTCAGGGGCTGTCCTGTTCAATCCTTGTGGAGAAAGACCCCAATCCTTGTGGGGACAGACCCTGCGTCCACCGTGCGTGGGGCTGCTACTGCACCTTTTCTTTGTTTAAAGAAATGAGTGGTTTGAGGCAACTGACTCCTCTAGGCGAACAATTTCAGTTGCTGCAGAGAAAGCACGCCCGTGCTTCAGCCTGTGATATCAATGCTGCCGTCGCTGCAGTAGAATCGCGCAACACCGCTCTAGGTATCCCTCGAGTTGCTTCCTTCGAGAGCTTGTCTAGTGTTAGGTTATTGCCGTCGGCTTGAGAAACATTGCAGGTTAACATAGTGACGACGCATGGCATTAGTGGCACTGCTGCTGTACTCCTTCGCCAGTGGGAGAGAGCTGATTCATGCCGAAGTCCAAGCGTTCTCGGCACCACTGCCCCTGTTGCAGTTGTCGGTCTAAATGCGATTGCCAGAACTGGCCTCTACTGGGGCGTGGAAGCTAGGGTTATGTCCATGCGACCGGCCGTGCCACGGTGATGTCGTGCCCTCGATTTGGCAGCTTTGTACACATGCATGCAGTCTTCTTCCTTTGTCTTCCTACGCCGCAGATGGTGCACTAGTCTGCTACCCTATGGAAATAGAGCATGTAACCGCCGCGGTGGCTCAGTGTTTATGGCACTCGGTTGCTCACCCAAAAGGCGAATTTCGACGGAGGGGAAATTCTAGAGGCCCGTGTACTGAGCGCTGTCAGTGCACGTTAAAGAACCCCATACAGTCGAAATTTTCCGGAGCCCTCTACTACCGTATCCCTTAGAGACAGTGTCGCTTCAGGACGTTAAAGCCCACAAACGAAACCACGTATTAATAATGCCTGCACAACGAAGGACCGTGCCTAGGATAGCGCGTCCTGCGGCAACACTTGTTGTTAGGGTAGTTGGTAGGACATGCTTCTGAACGAACCAGCGCAAAAAACACAACGGACAAGAAAAAGGCGGAACACGACGGACAGGAGCGCTGATGTGTTTTTTGCGCTGGTTTGTTAAGAAGCGTCCTGCGGGCCCTTGTATAGGCCTTCTGTGCTCGCTGGCACGACGGGGTTGCCAGGTGAGGTTTCAACGTCCTTCACAACAGGTTAAATGCTCTATGAGAAGCTTTTGGCGCGACTTTGAGCCTTGGCAAACTCCCTATGGCCACTTCGGTAGCGGTCATGCAATAGGCTGCAGCATCCTGCTTATTGTGGCGGCTGTGTGTGAGAAACTGTTCGGTATTTAGTCTCTGCTTCCTGTGGCTTGATTGGCGTGAGCGGCGAGAATCCCCAACTTTAGCGTTTCAGAATAACCCTTAACAATAACTTAGGCAGATTGGCGTGAGCGGCGAGAATTCCGAACATTATCGTTTCAGAATAACCCTTAACCATAACATAGACAAGGCATTACAGCGACGATTCTCCGATTGATCGGTACCGACATGGACACCGCGGCGTAGAACGCGGAGTCGCGTGCCAAAGATGGCGTGGTCAAGGGCAATGGATTTGGAGTGTGTGCATGAGCGCCTACCACGCAGCAATTCGTCCGACCAATAGCGTTTTGCCGTGTCTTTCATTATGTGCACTGCATTTCTTCAGTAGTTGTCATTCTTCGTGCGCACGACTCGACGATCGCAGGGCATCCCCGCTTGTGTGACTGCTCGTCGCACCGTTGTCTTCATCCTGTGAGTGCCAGCTCCACTGCACCGTGTGGAAGACTGGGTAGGGACGCCGCCATGACACTTCTCACGCTCAGCGTTCATTCGGTGGCCGAGACTGAAGCGCAGCGAAAGGGCGGCAGGAGACAGCTTCGACTCCGATTTTTCACCCGAAGAGGTAAATGTTGAGCTCTTCTGAGAACAATAGGAAGATTCTTAAATCGACGTCCGCATCGCAGGGCAACCCCGCTTGTGTGACTGCTCGTCGCACCTTTGTCTTCAACCTGCGAGCGCCACCTCCACTGCACCGTGTAGAAGAATGGGTAGGGACACCGCCGTGGCACTCACGCCCGCTTTCAGTCGGTGACCGAGACTGAAGCGCAGCCAAAGGGCCGCAGAACACAGCTTCGACTCCGATTTGTCACCCGAAGAGGTAAATGTTCAATCGGAAGATTTTGTTAGGTGTGGGTGATGGTTTAACCTCGCGAACGCAGCAGCGGCAGCCGCTCTTCTATGGAAGTGAAACGCTTAAGGCGCCCATGGAGCTTTGCGCTAGGATGTGTGCGCGTTGAGGATCCCCAGGTGGTCAAAAATAATCCGGAGCACTCCACAACCACAACCGCTCCAATTTCTGTATTTCACTTCCACCTTTCACCCTTTCCTCACGACCTTGTCGCGGTGTCCACCTAGCAGTGACAGTTTCTGCGCCATTTTTGTTTTCCGAATAACCACTTGCAGGCCCGTTAATGAGTGGATAATAAAGAGAAATCTGAAGTATAGAGTAATGCGTTTCGTTTACATATAGTCTGTTAGGAGAAAAAAAAATTACCGACGATTACGTTACTTCCTAATGCGAAATTTGAGCGCAGCAAATAAGCTGTTTCACCTTTTCGATAGATTGAGGCAAAGAAATCGAGCAACACATGTATGCGCTATCACAGATTTTTTTTTTATTTTTCACACGTATTCCTTTAACAAAGACTCCACTAACAGTTCTTGACAGTCATGAAGGAAGCTTTGTGGTCGGAGAAATAGACTGATGTATGTTCGACTTGGTACACCAATGCTTGATTCTCAAAGACGAGATCTATACAAGTGCCTCGCGAGGTTGTCACAGCCGTGGGACGCGTTACGAGCGAGAGGAACGGGATGTTCTCCCGCATAAGTGTTAGGAAATTGCTGTTTGTCTTTATGTCAACATTAAAGTCCCCCACTACTAACATCGGTGTGGATCGATGGACGGTTAATGCGAGTTGCAGGAAGTGCACGACGTCTTTCGTGAGTGCGGTAGGGGCGAAGTAGGCAGCTACTACCAGCAAGCCGTTGGGCAACTTTGCGGCGCACAGTTCGGCAACTTCATGTGACGTGCCAAACATTTCGACTGGTATTGCAGAGAGACCTGTGCGCAAGTAGATAGCGATTCCCGCCGCTCTGTTGTGGTCTCTGCGAGCACCACAGCAGTATAGGAAATCTATGATTTCGAGAGGCTCTTCGGGATCCATGCAGGTTTCAGCAAAGCAAAGTACAGAGGAATGGCGCAGAATGTGATCGTGGTGTACGTCCTTGGCATGTGCGGCAAGGGAGCGTACGTTAAGAATGTGGTTGTGAATGATGAATCAAGTGCTGCCAGAGAATGACGCGTCCATTGGCTGTCTGCGTGTGTTACTGATGTGTGGTTAACATGTTAAGCTTCGCCTGCAAGAGTGGAACGCGACAGCGTCTTGCAACGCTGCCAGGGAATCCACAGAACGCCATCGCCAATTCGGCTGTACGCCTTGCTGGACGGTAAATTTATGTTTTGAGGAAAGGAAATGTATCTCTCTCGCATATCTGGGTGGACACCTGCACCTCGCCGTAAGGGAAAGGGGGAAGGTGGGAGTGAACGAAGACGCCGTATTAGCTAGACGCGCCTTTGTTCATTCCAAACCATTCAGCTGGCATTACGGAGTGGCTAGCGTGCTCGTATCGCACTCCGGAGACCCTGGTTCGATTCCCCAACTCGACCAATTTCGTTCTCGGTTTTATTGATTTATGCGGTCTAACTAGAAAGGTTAATTAGGCTATTTCATATTTATATTCTTGTATTTCTATCCATCGTGTTCTGTCATTAACCTGTCAATTGTTGGAACTGTCTAGGATGTTCGACACAACGTATATGAAACGAGCAACGTCTTACTGAGTGGGGAAGTGCGTGGTGGTGGAGGGAACGCGGCTTCGTACTTATGTTTTTTTCAGCAGCGTCTCCTTCCGCGGACGCTGTTGTCGCTGCGGCGCGCGTCTTTCTTTTCTTTTCTTTTCTTCTGACCTCTTCATTCTCCTCTATATTAATTAGGCTAATTGATTAATTAAGCAATTAACTAAACTCAGTCCAACTTAGTTGCAGCATCACTATACGATCCCTTTGATTGGTTGCATGGTTACTAGCCAAAGTACAATTGGCCCCATTTGAAATTCGCGCACTGTGACGTCACGAGCATTTCGACCAATTGAAAAGCGTTACATTAGGGGCGGAGCTGGTTACGAGGCCGACGCCGACGCCGACGACGACGCGAAACCCAGGAACGGACGCCAAAGAGCTGCGCTCTAAAAAAAGGCGGGGGTATTTGGATTCCGCGCAGTGGACGTCCGAAACCCTCCAGTGGAGAAGGGATGGTGGGAGAGATGGAAGAGAATAAAGTCGCCTCTTTATGCAGGATTTTCGACCGCCGTGTGCTCTTTAACATGCACTGACGCCACATAGTACACGAGCATATCTCGCATTTCGCCTCCACCGAAACGCTCGCGCCAAGCCCGAGGATTAGAACGGTGGGCGTTAGTGCCCTCAAGACAAAGGTTCCCGGGCTATGCGCAGTTGCCTATAGGCATCCTGCGCATCTAACTCCAGTCTGACGCGCGCGCCACTGGCGGCGGCACGCGCGTCCCTGTCAGGAAGGCGGGGGCAGCCCGACAGCTCCCGCTGTGTTGCGCGCGCCGTCGTGAAACAGTTGTGCGCCTCCTTCCTGAGCATAAAAAGCACAAAACAACAGTGGGACACATTGCTGTGTTGTAGTATGCAATAATACATATATAAATTCGTCCGGGACAAGGTTTTATGCGACATTGGGAGACGGCCCACCCGTCGCGATGGGCAACACGCGCGCGCGGTTTCTAGTCAAACAATGGGCAAACCCTGGCGGAAGACGCGTACTTGGCTCATGCATTACCTCCTAGACAGGTTTTTGAGTCATGGCACATTCAACAGACGTGGAGGAATGCTGATGGCGCTCTGGGAACCCTTCCTCTCTTCTTGCTGCCACGATTTCCAGTCATTGACTTGGCTGTCAACAATATGTGGGCTTAAAAAGCCAGGAATAACTCGCCCGCAGTCACACCTAAGCAAGAAGCCCAAACTTTGCGCTGCAAAGAATTGTTTGCCTTAGTTCCAGCTATACGCAGAATCCTTGCTCGCTTCCACTGCGCCTTGTAGTCCAGCGTCTTTTTCGACAGTAAAGTCACGTTTTCAGGGGCAACGGCAACATGCTCCTGATAAATCTTTGCCTCCACGTCTGAACGGCTGGGTGATAATTTATTTCAGTAATCGTATATCCCAATGTCGAAGAGTCAGGGTACTTGTACTAAATGCGTAGAAATTAAACATACCTTGCAATGAAATTCCGCTTTTTGAGCACAAACTTTCTGCAAGAATCCTGCATGAAATCGCCGGGATACTCCTTTTTTGCAGAATCTCAGTCAAAAAGTTTTATGTTTTCTGCAGGAGTTTCAGTACGCACAGGCACTTCGCCGCAGCTTGCATTCTGTTCTGCTTGCAAAACCTCGTTCATTAGACATCTCATATCACCAAAATCCATATATCCATATCACCATATCACCATATCACCAAAATACTGACGCATGTGTTGTAGCGATAATGGCCTAGCAGTTGCTGAAAAAAAGAGAAAATATGAGTGGCAGATTACGCAATGGGCACATCATTTCAAGGCGTAGTTTGAACAGGGTATTGCACATTGAACCCCGAAGGTGCGGCGAACAACAATGTTATGAAATCAGGTTTCCGCCGTTCGCTCAGAAACTGGAGTTTTCTATTCCCCTTCAATGTTATGCCGTCTGGCCTTCTTTGAAAGTTCAGGGTAAGCCTTTCTAAATGCAAGAACACCCCAGGCTTGCGGGTGGCTCGTTTTGGGTTGGATGTTCGAGAATTTTTTGAATGGTATTGTGATCGTTGGGGCCAAAGCCTCAGCACTGTGGAGATCAGCAGACTCTCAGCAATACTGAGGGGAAGTGGAAAAGGACAAGAACTCTACTGCAGGCTGCGCTGCAGAACTATCAGCCATCCCTATATAGAAAAAAAAAAAAACTCATGAAAGTTATACGCAAGGACAGAGCGCAGCTATGAGAATGTGCTGCATCCGTAGGGAAGTAAAGACAATAAAATCGAGGAGGAGTGTAGTGAGGCGCGCCTTAATGGTCGCTTTCTCGCAATCATGGCGAGGGTGCGCGTGCAACAGAAGTAAATGAATGCATATTCTTTGTGACAGTTACATGCATTTGTTACGAAGTTGTAAACTTTTTGAGCCCTCGATAATTTTTCTGTCATGAATTCTCTGACTTCGTTTTTTTTGCTTTGATTCGCTTTATGTTGTGCTCTGTGCGTTTTTTTCCCCTTCTGTGTGACTCGCGCGTTTCCTCACAACTTCCGCGTGCGCCGCGTGCTGTACCTTCTGCTATCCCGGCAGCCCCCATGGCTGCGCCGCGTCTGAAGAACAGTGCGGGGAGCCAGGACCTGAAGGCCGCTGTTCACGTCCTCCTCTAGCCGTGTTTACATGAAAGCGACAACTGCCGCATCACATCGCATCGCATCAACTTTCAAGCGCATCGCATTCATGTACACTGCGATAATGCGATAGGAAAGCGCATCACATCATGCGCCAGACGAGGGTGGCTTGCGGCGGGTAAGTCGACTTTCGCATAGCATGTAAACACGATCGTATCGCCTTATGTATTATGGGAAGTGAATTTGCTGCGGGCCTGGAGCGCTCGCCGAGCTGCGGGACAGCAAAATGGCGAGCCCCATAACGCCTGTTCCCGCCGCCGCCGCGATGCCCGCTCCGCGAGCATTTTTTTCGCAGGAAGAAACGACAGCATTTCTTGCTATAATCAGCGAAATGAGAATTGGAGAACTGCTCGACTCGCGTCGTCAGCGAAACCAAGTTCATTTCATACGTGTTCAAGAAGAAATGAATCGCCTTGGCTACGCATGGACATGGCAGCAATTGCGGACCCACTGGAAAAATTTAAAAGGGAAATACAACAAGGTACGTCAAGTGGTTTATATCCTGTTTACCGAGTCGTCCGAGCTCGCCAACCACTTAGCACTCATGCTTCGAATTCGTTATTTTGTGTATGCTAGGAAAGAGAGCTGCAGAAGCTGAGTGGAGCAGCGCCGTCGAAGTGGCGGTGGTTCAAAGAAATGACTTCCATCTTGGCCCATCGTCCTATGGTTGAAGCTCAAGAATACGGCTTGGATAGCGACGCAGCAGTCGAAGCTGAATACAGCCGCGGAGGTAAAGCATGCATAGTTAGCGTGACTATTTTCGACCTTTCGGTACAATGGAACGAAATGTTGCGTCGGTCGTCGGTCGGCGCAGCGCCTAAAATGTGCCTCGCACCGTCGATCAATACACCAGATCGACGTCACGCTTTTGATAGGCCCTTTGCAAGACCTCGAAGTCAGATTCAGTTCGCACCGACAGCTACCCCTGTTTGGAAATATAATAGGTGCAGTGCTGGCGCGTTGTGTTCTACCTCCGAGCATAAGCACACGTCGCCGCCGTCCTGCCTTGGCTCAGCCGGGTGGATTGTCAACTGAGCCGAGATGAAGCGTTGTCAGGTTGCCGCGCGTTTCAGGTGTGCGGAAAACAAAACGTTTCGACAGAGTTACCAGTCTGACTGGTTTTAATAACTTTAGCGTACTTTGAGGCATCTACAACCAATACTTTTAACGCGACAGCGTTAAGGCTCCCACGATGTGGAAAATCCGGCGCCGTCGTTGTCGTCGTCGGCGGCGGCGTTGTGAGCGAAAAATCCTGATCATTACAGCTTTGTTTTTACCCTGCCTTCTCCTAAGATTTCCTACACTGGGTTTCACTGCATGCAAGCAGTGTCTGCCTCTGGCTTTCTAATGCTATTTTATGCTTGTATACAGAAAGGAGTGATGACGACGACTGGCAGCAGCTTAATTCTGACGGCCCAGCCCCATCAGCTGACGACTGTACACAGTCACCTGGATGCAGCACAGACTCGACCCAAGGCAGTTCAATTTGTAAGCGGCTATGTTTTCATATTTTCTTACATGTAATCTCTTTATCTTAGGATAAATATATTTAATGTGGTCATTTTGGATGGGTATTCTTGAGCTGTAATAAGAGATTCAGTTTCTCATGTAGAGATGCACCGTTTTAACAATACATTGCAATATTATGCCGAGCTCTTAGGTTACTTGGCAAATCAGCTTATTTCGATCTTACATTTTAAACACCAGAAACCAGAATAGGTACATTGGCTGAGGATAGCAGTTTAGTTTTTATTTGCTTGTGCCATTTTCTTTATTTTGCAGATTACTAGAGGAGCGCAAAACTTTTCTTCCTTGGAACTAGCATAGAAGCCAAATGTTTTGTTATTGCTTTCAGGAGTTCAGTCGTTATTCACAATTACTTTTTTTTATTCTGCGCAGCAAGCAATGCCAGCAGTTCTGCGCCGCCACCTAAGCGCCCCAGACGAGGCAAGCATTCAGAGCTTGCAGAGCTCATGGAACAGCAACACAAACGAACTTCTGAAATGCTAAAGGAACATGCTCAGCTCACCTTTCAGCATCACAAGGAGCTTATAAGAGAGGAAAATGCCTCGTTTAAAGAAATACTGGCTGGGATATCTGCCTCGTTCCAGCAGGGAATGCAAACGATGTTATCGCAGCTAATTAGCCAGCCCCCGCAGCTAGCACAGGCATTTGATCTTCAGCAAGTGTACACCCGTCCTGTGTGGGCATTTAGTGATGCAGTACCACAGCCTGCGCAACGGAGCAGCAAGCCAGCAAGCCAGTTCGGGAATAGCGCGCATCAGTTTGCCCGCAATGCGCCAGTGTTCGTAGGGCCACACCAGCCTGTAAACACAATGCAGTACGGCACTCAGCTTCGGGGCCCGCTCATGGATCAGGACACTGGGCACCTGTCAAGCACTCAAAGTCATCCTGCGGAAGTTTTCAGCGACACACAAGCACGACAGGACCATCCAGAAGACACCTGAATGCACTAAAACGTTTTATTTGTGCCATAACCGCTTCTACAAAGATGCCTATAGTTGTCAGTTGCACCGAATAAAATTCTTGTGCAGTGAATTTGCGTTAATATTACATGATGAGCATACGATAAATATTCACCATGTTGAAGAACGTAGTGGAAAACACTGGGCTAAGTAATCGCACAAAAAGTCCCGCACTCCACAAACAGACCCTGTGTTGACAGGTCTTGTTGAAGGCTGTCGAAATAGATTTTGCTCACAGTCGCTAACATCTGCCATCCAGATATCAGTAACGGTTTCACCCCTCTCTTCACAAAAGTTGTGCAGTATGCAAGATGCAAGTATTACTTTCGGCATAAATTTATAGTTGATGTCGGCTTGCTTCAATGTTACACGCTATCGCCCCTTTAATCTTCCAAAAGCATGTTCCACAACATTTCGGCCGCTACTGTGGTACACATTAAATGATTCCTGCTCCCTGGTGAGATTTCCCTGCGATGCAGTGTATCCTTTCAGTATCCAAGGCAAAGCAGGATATGCCGGATCCCCCAGCAGCATGAAAGGAATCGCTCTGCCCTGGAAAGCTTTTTCTCCCTGTGGGAGGAGTTCGTCGCTTCTCTGGTACAAAGAGGACAGCCTGAGTACGGTGGCGTCAGCCGCACTACCAGGCACATTGCATGTCACACTGCGAAATCTGAAAAACAGAAGTTCATTTACTGAGATTGTTATGATGCTTGTAGTCATCCTAAATTCGTAAGGCACTGTGTTAGCAATAGCTTTCGCATTCACTTACATCCACTTCCATCTGCACTGCTACAAAGCAAGACATATACATACACGTGCACAACTAACGAACAGCTTTACCTAGAATGAGTTTAGAAGACCTCAAAGCTGCTAAAATGTGGCTTACCGGCCTCGTTCGTCCACTACTGCTTGCATGTTATATGAGGGCCACATCTTCCTATTCACAAAGTCACGATATCCCTTCTTGGGTGCTCTAACAGGAATGTGTGAGCCATCAATTGCCCCGAAAATTTGTGGCAGGTGGCATCTTGTTTCAAAATTCTTTGCAATTGCTGCCGCTTCTTCTGCAGAAGGCAGAGTTATGAATTTCTTGAGGTAACGTTCCACTAGGGTTTGGCAAAACATATACACACAATTTTTAACGCTGCTCTTATGGATGCCGAACTGATTTGCCACGACTCTGTACTCAGCACAGCTTGCCATTTTGTATAAAGCTATGGCCACTCTTTTTTCCACTGGAAGTGGCGGTCGCACACAGTACGGCTGGGGTGACATATAAGGCGCCATAAGAGCGACTAGTTCGTCAAATGAAGCACGGCTCATCCTGAAGTTTTCCTTCCAGTCACCATCGGTGAACTCCGTTTTCGCAATACGGTCCCACCAGTCCCCAGAACGTGTCTTCATCCACACAGTTCTTTTGTTGTGTTCCATTTGCGGTAGAGCCCCTGCAAGATAATGCAAAGCAAAGCATTTTATTCAGGCGGAAGTTTGCCTAGGAGACAGAAATAAAGGCAAAAAAAAATGCCCGACTCAGCCCCCTTACCCCCCACACACATCACTCAGCAAGAGTGCAGAAATACACAAAGCGATAGCTTACAAAAAAATACATTGAAACACAGTGAAAACGACTAACAATAAAACGAGAAATACACAGCTGTGAAACAAAACAAAAACAAAAGAGGTAATGGAGAACATTAAACCACGAGAAATACACGGGTATAAAAAATGTCAGTTATATATAAATACAGAGAAATAGGCGTTAATCATATGAGTCCATTTAATATTAAGCCTGTGTCAGGTTTGTTACTTGACACACCGAAGAAAAGAAAACAGAACCCCTCAAACTTCTGTGCGCACAAGGTATGCGTTTATGTTCTTTTTAAATGCTTTCAGTGACACACTTCCTCTGATGACATTCATAACTTTGTCGTGTTCATTCAAGAATTCAGGAAGCTTGTACGTTAATTATTGTATTCCGTAGTTTACGAAAGCCTAGAACGAAAACTATGAAAGGTAATGCTCTGAGCGGCCGGTGCCAGAATTGCTGCAATACTGCACCAGCAAATTTTATGATTGTTAAGTATGTGATGCGATCTTTTTCTTTGAAAATGAGCCAAAGCCCTAGTAGTTTGCTCTCACCTTGCATAAGAGCCCACAGATTGACGGCCGAAATCGCCGCTGCTCCGGTCGCGCGCAGACACACTTCTCGATAAGCTCTCCATATCCGACGGCGACGCTGCTGGTGTTGTATGCGAGCGACCGTGACCAGAAGGATGTGAAAGTTCGTCCACGCTGACAAAAGCAGTAGGACGTGCAAACGCAATCTTGCATTTAAAAACATGCTTCATACAATCGGGAATACACCCCGCAGACGACGAACCGGGCAAAAACCGCAGGAAAAAATACCGGAAACCGGCTGCGCCGGAAGCGCTGCCTTGCTTTCGATACACGACACCATGCGCCGCTACCATCCCGCCACATAGATGATCCGCTACATGTAAACCCTGACGCATAGCATTACCGTGATGCGCTACGCAATGCGATACGCTACTGTCGTGTTCTATCGCTTTCATGTAAACGCGGCTTCTGTGTCGATGTCCGCGACTGAAGCGCACGAAAGGCCTGCTGTCCCTCGCAGCGGTCGCTCGCACGTGTAAACCGAACGGTGAGTACCAAGTCTCGGTGGGGGCTGTTGGCAATGCTCATAGATGTGCGTAATGGTGACTGTTGGTTGTTCTTCACGATGTGTTTTTTGCTTTTTGGGCTGCTTTCGGCGGTGGTCATGCCACTCATCTGAGGCCGTTCTGTAACACAGGGTATGGTTCGAAGTTAGACCACAGCGCTTTGGAGAGCTTCGAGCATGATTGCCTTGCTTTGGCGTTCTGTGCGGAAATTAAAGCCTATAGATGCTCGTGCTGATCGCATCGCCCGAACAAGCAGCTTAGGGACTGGTGGAACCTGCTTACAACACTTTCACGATGTCACTGAAGAGCATATATCCGGGAAGGACTTTGCTCTCTGCTCTAAGTAATAGTCAGCGCAGGAAGTACAACCACGTGAGGAGGGTTCGAAGGGCTCATGAAAACGAGGGACGTTTCGATTTGTACATAGTGTATATTGCTGTCCTGCCCCTGTCTTTTGTTCTAGCGCTGCCCCCGGATTACACGGATTACGTGTGAGAATGCGAAAGCATTACTGTCCCTGGCTGCACTGACACTGACACCCACACGCAGGTACATACGCGAACACCCGGTACGCTGTAGGACTCACGGTTGCATCACAATTTCGATGCGAAATTTGTTTTTGAGGAAACAAAACGGCGGAGTAACTGTGTCACACTACGGTCGGCAGCGCAACCGCGCCTTAAGGAAAAATATGAGTCTTGGAAGGCACGCTATTGAAGGTACATATGTCGTCGGTTCGAATCCCTGTCGCAAGGTGGCTTCCATCTTGACTAGCACATGTAAGCTACATGCAACTAGAAATCGTGTGACACCACACGGGACGCTGTGCTTATAAACGGTTGGGTTTACAGTTTCGGTATGAACGTTGTCAGCCACTTAGCGGTTGGCCAGTGGCGAGTTTATGAAGACGAACGACATGTATCTGATTGTACGGCGAGGTGGTGCTCGTCTTTTTGTGTCGGTCGTTCGGGTGCTTGATGACGTAACTTGCTTGCATCGCTGGGGTTTTCTGTAGCATCTGCGATTACACATGCAAACACACACACGCCGCCGGCTTTTCTCGTGATGGGAGTGGTAATGCTTTCGAACTGATAAGATCCCGACAACCACAGCCGTAACTTATGGGAGTGCCTTTCCAGAAAGTGGCGTGGCATGTGTGGCATGCTGCACTACCGGCCTCGCTCACTGGCGTGGCAGCGTTGTCAGGTGAACTTTCAGCGTCCTTCAGAAAAGCAAAGTGATCGACGATCGATATTTTCCCGCGGAAAATAACTCCACGAACCGAGAAACAGATTGGCCCACACCCTATCGGCACTTTGTTAAGGGTCATGTAATGCGGTTGGCATCCCGCCTGTCATGGCGGTTGTGTGTGAGACTGCTTGCGGAATGGGGCATCAATTGAAGTTCATGCAAAGGAGTAAGCGCGCAAAAATTCATTTTCGCATTGCCTGTTCGCAGAGAGTCGAGAAACGTTCCGGTATGCTGGTTTAGTCTCTACTTTCGGTAGCTTGCTGCAGCTTGACGGGTGAGAACTCCGAACCTCAGCCTCACTGTAGAGCAATAGCGAGGATAGCGTTGAAGATTCGCTGTACACGAATAATTGTTGTGAATCTGACTTGTGCGCCCGTCGAGAGACGACTGCGTAGAACGCGGATCCTTGCGGCAAAGAGGACGAAGTCATGGGCAATGGAGTAGGAGCGTGCACCCGTGCGCCCACAGTGTACGCGCCTGTTTTTCCAGCCTATAGAATTTAGTTCTTCATACACCGCATTTCTTCACTAGATGCCATTCTTCATGCCGGCTACCCGGCGTTCGCAGGACTGCCCGCCTGCTGTTCACGCCTCGGTATTCATCGTGTGTGTGCCAGGCTCTCTGCACCGCATGGAAGACTGGGGCAGGGACGGCGCCACGCCACTCCTCATGCCCAGCCTTGTCAGTGACCGTGACTGAAGCGCAGCAAAGGGCGGAGGACGACAGCTTCGACTCCGACCTGTCGCCCTAAGGGGTAAACCATTAGCTCTACCCAGTCCGATTGGAAGATTCTTGTAGTTCTTGTTGATAGCTTGACGTGGTCGTTCGCCTCGCGGACCCATCCGCGGCGGCAGCATTTCGGTGGAGATGAAACTCAGAAGGCACCCGTGTGCTGTACGATGTCAATGGGCGTCAATGATCCCTATGGGGTCGAAATTAATCCGGTGCATTCGACTAAATCCCTCGTTTTTCTCTCCTTTCGTTTCCACCTTTCCCCCTTTCC
Organism: Amblyomma mixtum; assembly: GCF_055824585.1. Taxonomy (NCBI): domain Eukaryota; kingdom Metazoa; phylum Arthropoda; class Arachnida; order Ixodida; family Ixodidae; genus Amblyomma; species Amblyomma mixtum. The sequence continues at coordinate 287,605,308 of NC_143013.1, forward strand.
TCACGGCGCGGCGGAGGCGTGCACCTAGAAGTGAGACAGTTACTCAAGCAGTTCCATTCCTGAATAACCACTTGTAATTCACGCCTGTTTCGGGCTAGGTAAATAATGAACAGTAAGGTGAAACAGATAATATGGTAAAGCATGCTTATTTAGTGAGAATTCGTTTTGAGAAAGGAAAAACGGGTTCTCTAGCTTTCCGTCGGTGGACGTCCGAACCGCTCTAGTGGAGAAGTAAAGAATGGAAGAAGGGAGCGAAATATGGAAGAGATCAAGTAAGCTCGGAGTGCAGGGCTTCTAATTGTGACCACCTTGAGCTCGTTAACGTGCACTGATGCCCCATAGTACTCGGGCGGCTTTTGCATTTCGCCTCCACCGAAACGCTGTTGTCAAGGTCGGAAATTAGTATAGTGCTTTCATAGCACTTAAGACAAAGGTGCCCGGCCAATGCGTAGTTGCCTTTGCCCGTCTTCTCACGTTTTGTCCACAGAAACGCGGCTTCCGTTGCATGGAGTGGGGGCTGTGTCCCGCCGGAGTGGGACAACGAACTAGTGTGCAGGACGGGAGACGCACGCGTGATTCATAGCATTGTTCTGGTCAAGAAAGTGCCCCCTTCATTCCTTCAGGAAAGAGTCCACGCGTACGAGGTTGCTAGAGCGCTTCTTTCTTTGAAAGTCAGATGAATTAAAGGTGCACTTAATTCTCCTTGCGTCCGCAAATGCGCAACCATTTCGAGTTCCGTTGACTCCTCTTTTACTTTAATGGTAATGTAATTAATCATTAATGGTAACTTTTTAATTTGATAATTAACTGTTTATTTATTACTATCTACAATTTACTACTAATTGATCAATCATTAATGCTTAGTTGTCGTTAAAATGAGCGATTAAACAATTTGTTTAATTAAACTACTTAGATTATCTTTTTACTGTTCATTTCTGGTGGAACTACTAGTAATTCACCAGTTCCACTAATTACTCGTAGTAATTAGCGAAATTAATTGCCTTATTGTTTTGTTATCTATTAATTAGGTCATTTAAACTTTCCATTGAATCATTATTATCATTACAAATCATACTGACACGCTTACTTGATGGTCTCTCACTGGAACCCGTGGTGACACATCCTGTCCACTTGTGCCACTCATTAGGCAAGAAATGCTTTGGCGTTAATAACCTAGAGGCATATGCGCACTTAGTGGCTTGAGGCACCTCGTTGCTTTAGGCGATCGGACGCAGTTCTTGCAGAGAAAGTACGCTTCTGTGTGTCAACCGGGGATATGAATGGTGGCGTCGCTACACCAGAGTCATGCATTACGCGGTTCTAGGGTGCCCTCAAAGTTGCTTCCTTCGATCGGTTGGCTAATGTTAGAACCACTGCCGGGGAGTGCTGTCGTTTCTCTGCTTGTCTTGAAGTTGCCATGCGCCGGTAAAGAGGCGGTGTTTGCAAAGCTCCCGTCAGTCGCATGGAGGGACGACGTCGTTCCGAAGCTAGGCTGAAGGGCGCGGCTTCAAACCAGTGGCCAGGACTCGCAAGCGACGTGAGCAAGCGTAGTGAGGCCCGTCGCGGCCTGAGCAGTCACCCTAGACCAAACTTAATGGTGTGCTCCAAGCCATCCGTTTAAGACGATGCGGTCCTCATGTGCGAGCTGGCGGACTAGAACGCGCCCATTGATTCCAGGGCCCTAAAGTTCATCTGCATGCTGTAGTAATGCATCGATCATGACCGTGCCAGAAGAACTATAGCTAATCGTAAAATACCAAAAATAACCGCAAAGTGATCATTCGCAAAAGCCGAGCGAAAAAGGTGCCAGCTCATTTTCATCCGCGTCACCACGAATGTGTGATGGCAACAGAATTGTTGTCAGTCACGCATCTTGAGGGAAATCGGGCCTGATTTTTAGCAGGGATCGCCGTTCCACTTATCGCTATAGGACATAATTTATGGTGAACCTTATGATGCTTGTTACAAACGACTGCGCAGCTTCCCAAAACGTAAGCATCAACGGACGGGTCTATGTGGCTGACGTCTGGTGGCAGAAGGCATGAATGTGATAGCAGGGTCATCAGTATTTTCATGAAGGCTGAAGCCGCTGATTTCTTGACAAGAAACACAGCGCAACTCGTTATCAGAAGCTTATATATAATTGGAATGACTGTTGGGGACAAGCATATAGTTCGTGCCGTGTCGTCATAAGTTGCCTTACATCTGACGTCGAAGGCGGTGTGGTTGTACACGCACTAAGAAATAAAGGGGGAAGATTACGGGCGGCGTTAAATGGGGCTTGCTGTCGCGGAAGCTTTTGAGAAAAGCGATCCAGATTGACACTGCCTGTATTCTAGTTAGAGCTTGAATTCCAGCCATTCTCGGTGTCGATATTACTGCAGAACGAACCACTCTTCTAGCGTTGTGTAATGCTTGGGAGAGTATGCGCAACTGGGTCACAAAGCTTCACCTGATGCAAAATCCCCTTTGTGCAGCTGTCTCATGTCAAGGAGCAAAGGAGGAACGGTGGTGGGCGCGGACGACTACTACGAGCGTGTCTACTGCTGTTCCGCCTGCAAGCAAGCTCATCGCGGAGAACGCCTTGAAGCCTGGCTTTTGTGGTTTCCGTCGTAGCACAAAGGGGGGTCATGGTACTTTTCGACCCCACGTGAAGCAAGATGCAAACAGGAATACCATGCGCCACTGAGAAAGAGGAAGCTCGGAGGGAGGACCTGCGTGGCGTGACACTTGGAGCCCTCATTTCAGCTTGGAGGTGCTGTTACTCGTTTGCGACGTGGGATACCCAGCTATCTGGCCGTTGTGACTCCTCAGCAAGGTCTTCGTCGTCAGCGTTCGTGTGCCAGCTCTGCCGCGTAGCAAGCGGAGCAGTGCAGCGAGCCGGGACCACATCGTAGCCACCTTTCAGTCGGTGGCCGTAACTGAAGCGCTGCAAGGGGGAGCTGTGAGGACGTCTATTCCGATGTCTCCCCCGGAAAGGTAAGTGCCCGGTAGAGACTGCTGATTGTATGGCATTCCCTGCTTCCGCACGCCTGCTTGGGCGTTGGGAAGTATAGCACCATATGTGCCGCGTTTGTTGGTCTGCCCAGCACGCAGCCATGGAAGGCAGTTGCAAGAGTTCCAGAACTGATCTGCGTAGCTTGGAAAGTAAAGAAAGTGCTGGCGTATATTCAGCTTCGCGCTATCTGCTGCGCATTGTGATCTCATTGCTGTGGGACCTGGGGCTGGGCCGATAAATTCTCGGCAGCATAAAAATGTGCTTTTAACGGGTGGAAATACGGCTTTGACAAAGAACGCAGCCGATATATTGAGGTTGCGACTAGCGATTTTCTTGAAACAATTAAGTGAGATAAATTAAGTGAGATAAAAGTGAAATAAACATTTGAGACACCACGCGTTGCTGGCACTGCCACAACTCCTTTCCCGGGGCAAGAGAGCTGCAGTAGACGGTTAATGATTCGCCTGACCCGTTTCCAAAGGAAAATGGTGTCTGCATTACTGTTTTGGTTTTAATGTGCGGTGTGAATTCGATTGCCAAAGCACGCCTGCACCTTGGGGTGGTGACCGGGGTCATGGCCCTTCGAGCGGCCGTTCCAGAATAGTGATACCCTGCTCTAGAGCCGGAAGCTTTGTAAATGTGTATGTAGTTCTCCTTTGATCTGTGTTCCTTGTTAGAGTACTCCTACACTAAGGGAACAAATCATGCGGATGGGACGCGGACACCGACACCGACAACGACGCGATCATGGGGAGAAGGAATAACGTAGCGAGAGCCGTGAAAGAATGAAGGCATAGCAGTAAATGCAGTCCACTCCGGCGCGTAATTTTGTTCCTTGAACGGTGAGGACCTCTACTCGTCTTTTCGCCTCCTGACTACTTCCGCAGCTTCTTCAGCAGCGATTTCCACTATGGCTCATCCCACGACATGACGTAAATGGTAATTTACGCCCAGGAGAAATGGTAGATGGTTTGTGTGCGGTTACTTCTTGTCGGCTAATAAAAGCGGAAAGAATTCATTTCGTGGAAATGGATTGGAACTGCTGTCCTATTAGTCGTAAAAAGCAGCGCTAGTTTATTTCGAAGCAGATGATAGAGAGCACTTTTAACTGTGCTCTTGTCTGCTTTGAAACTACCCTTGTTTTCCGCGGGACGGTGTGGCGTAAACGGAAGTTGTGGTGTTTATTGAAAGATTTGGAACTTTACTGCTTAGGAAACCCAATAAGGCAACATCGGCAGGAAGCTGCTGCCGAAGAAATCTCGCGCCCTAGGGCGCGAGCTTTCTTCGCATTACTAAAATTGCGACACACCGCAACAGGGTGTCCTTGAGTTGTTTTCTTCGATCGCTGGGCTGGTGTTAGGTTATTTCTGTCGGGTTGAGAAACATTACCGGGGAGAAATGTTGCTTCGATGCGAGTCCGGGAGGTTGCATGTGCGGGTAAAGAGGAGGTGTTGGTAAAGGTCTCGTCTGTAGCATCGAAGAACAACGTCGTGTAGAAACAGGGGGAGCAGAACAACACTTAAACGAGTGAAGAGATCTCGCGAGCAACCGAAACAAATGGAGTAACTGGAGCCGCGGCCGAAGCAGTGGCCCTAGAAAATATGTCACGCCTTAACTACAAGCAACCCGTGAAAGACGCAAAGATCCTCAAATACGAGGTGGCTGCGTATGACACTCTCGTTAAGGATTCCAGGAAGCTCAAGTTCATCTGCCTACGGTAAAAGTGTATCGACCATAACCGTCGAGGATGGACCGTAACTAAACACAAATACGAAAAATAATAGCCGGTAAATGATAACGGAAAGGCTGCTAGCTCTCATCATGCGCCTTACCTCGAATGGCTAAACGCCGCATGATTATTTGTTTCATATCCTCCGTTAAAGTGGGCGCCATTTTTCAGAAGGTATTGAAGTGGCGCGTATCACTGTTATTGTGTCTGGTGAATCTTATGGCGCTGGTTAAATAAACCATTGCGCGGCCTTCAAGAAGCAAGCCACAAAGAACGGGTCTGTTGGAGCTCACTTCTGGTGGCTTCAGTTGGCATATATGTGATAGCAGGGTCTACATATTTTTCATGAAGGTTGAATTCTTGATAAGAAACACAACTCAACTCGGTCTCGGAAGCTTACTATTCATGCGAGAGCATTATATAGCTGTGTCGTTTCAGCAAAAAGTGTCCGAAAATTTTGTCCTCAAGATTACGTCCTTCTCTGAAGATAAATATGTGAAAGTGTGATTGTGACTGATAGTGTGAGGTAAAATGTTGCTGGGAGAAAAATTTGATTGATGAGGCGTAATTAATTAAGCGCGAAAAAACGCAGAAAATACTGAGACGTCCAAATAGCCATAGATGTTGATATAGTATGTGGACGTTCTGCTTTCGCATTGAACCAACGCGGGTCGCCGCAGTGATCTCAAATTTTTTTTTTAGAATGATTGTCACAAGCTCAAAGTTATGATTTTCACAAGCTTATAGTCATGGCCGTGTCATAGGTTGGCTTTCATATGATGGCACTGGTCGTGTTCTCGGACACGCAGTGAGAATTAAATGCAAAGGTTATGGATGGCCTGAAACGTACCCTGCTGTCGCGTAAACGTTGACAAAAGCGATGTTGACTGAGTCACTTTGGGAAATTAAACCCCATAAACCAGACCAAACCGATGTGGAGTTTGACAGTGTTAGTTCTAGTTAAATTGTTAAGTTTGAGCCCTTCTAGACATCGATGTTACTGCATGCAGTACGAACCATTCTATTAGCTCTCCGGAGTGCTTTCGAGAATGTGCGAAACTTCGTCACAAAACTTCAGCTTCTACAAAATCTTTTTTGTGCAGCAAACTCACGTCACGGAGTATCGAAGACATGGCGAGCAGCACCGACGAGTACTGCGAGCGTCAAGTGCTGTTCCGCCTGCAAGCAAACTCATCGCGGACAACGCCTGTAAGCATAGTTTTTATGGTCTCCGTCGCTGGATGATGTTGGGGGGCGGGGGGGGGGGGGGGGGTCACGGTACAGTTTTAGCACTACTGGAGCAGGCCTGCGAGGCGCAAACACACAACGGCCATGCGCGACTTAGAAACAGCATGGTCGGAGGGACGGCCTAGGTGGTGTTCTACTTGGAGCCGTAGATTTAGCTTGAAGCATCAGTTACTCATTTGCAAAGTGGAATCATCCCCTGCCTTTCATGCGTCTGCCTCCAGCGTTCTGGCCATTGGCGCTCCTCAGCAAGGCCTTCGTCATGAGGGTTTTTGTGCCAGCTCCAGAGCGTCGCAAGCGGAGCAGAGCGGGGAGCCAAGACGAGGAGAACACCTGTCAGTCGGTGGCTGCAATTGAAGCGCTACAAGGTGGAGCTGACGACAATTTCGACTGCGATGTGTCCCCCGAAAAGGTAAGTGCCCACTCCTTCCGAGAGATATTCAGTAATTCTTGAAGGGACTAGTGATGTTCTGGCGTTCTCTGCTTCCTACGTGAGGGTCGGGAAGTAGCACTGTATGCGACGCGTTTGTTGGCCTGTCGTGCGCGCAGGCGTGGAACAGAGTTTAGACACTGCCAGGATAGACAAGAGAGTATTGAAAGAGAAATAAACCTATTCGGCATATTGAGATTAGTGGCAGTACTCTCCCATGTGTTGCGATTTCATTGTTGTTGAATTGGTGGGCTTAGCTGAGAAATTCTTGGCAAAGTAGAAGACTGTCTTTTGTTTTGCCAAAATATGACTAGGACAAAAAAAATAAGATGCCTCTAGGGATCAGTGTGAGGTTGTTTTTTATATGGTTGACATAGTGACGATGCCATGCATTACTGACACTACTGCTGAACTCCTTCGCCAGTGCGAAATAGCTGCAAAATCATGTGCACGAATCACCTGATTCTTGTCTAAGGCCCAGTGTTCTCTGCACCCCACTGCCTGTGTTCTAGTCGTCGGTCCAAATGCGATTGCTAAAACTGGCCCTCTCCCGGTGTGTGGAGACCGGGGTCATGGCCATGCAACCAGCCGTTCCATGGTAGAGACGTCGTGCCCTCGATGCGGCAGCGTTGTACAACTCATGAATGTAGTCTTCTTCAGTTATCTTATCCTGCGCTGCAGGGCTACTAAACTAGTCTGGTACACTAGCCACCAAGACGCGGTCTTGGTGGCTTTCCGTCACTGTACCATAGGAACTCCGTGCAGTGTAGATCTTCCATACACGGAGCGGCAGCGGCTTCGATCCCGGCCGCGACGGTCGACGCTCGATGGAGTCGAAATTCTAGAGGGCCGTATATTGTGCGATGTCAGTGCACGTTAATAAATCCCAGATTGTCGGAATTATCCGCAGCACCCCACTACGATGCCCCTCATATTCTCTGTCACTTTGGGACGTCAAAATCCCACAAACGAATGAACGTATTAATTAATGCTGCCCGCACCACAAGTTGTGGCCTGGCACAGACCACTGTCGCTGCTTGTATTACAGCCCCTCTATGCTCGCTGGCGCGGCGGCGTTGCCAGGTGAGCTTTCACCATCCGTCAGAAAGACTAAATGCTCGATGGGAAGCCTTTCGTGGGGCTTTGAGTTTTGACCTACTCCCTATCGGCACATCGGTAATGGTCATGTAATAGGCTGGAGCGTCGAGCTTGTCGTGTCGACTGTGTGTGAGGAACTGTTTGGTATACTCGTTTAGTCTCTGCTTCCTGTGGCTTGGTTGGCGTAAGCGGCGCAAATTCTCAACTCTAGTGTTTAAGAATTAGGTTTAACTATAATTTAGGAAAGGTAGTAATTGCGGGGACTGGGACGACCGTTCGCTGGATTAATTCGTAAGGACATGACATGAAGAGACGGCGGCGTAGAATGCGGAGCCATAGTCATGGGCAATGAAGTGGGATCGTGTGCCCGAGCGCCTACCATGAGACAATGTAAGCGCCAGTTCGTCCAAACAATAGCGTTTTTCCGAGTGTGTCATCCTCTGTACACTGAATTTCGTCACTAGTTACCACTCTTCGTGCGCGCGACCCGGCGTTCGCAGATCAGCCCCACCCTGGTAACTGCACCGACTGCTCTTCGCACCTTCATCATCATCATCGATCGATTGCCAGCTGCACTGCACCGCATGCAGGACTAGGGCAGGAACCCGCCCGGAACGCCGCCATGCCACTCCTCACGACCAGCCTTCAGTTCAGTCGGCGGCCGAAACTGAAACGCCGCAGAGGGCGGCAATAAAGAGCTTCGACTCTTCTCATTCACCCCAGGAGGTAATTGTTCAACTCTTCTGAGACCAATCAGAAAGTTCTTTTAGGTGTGGGTGATGCTCTGACACCTCACAACCCCAGCCAGAGCGTTCGCGATCCGATGGAGGCGAAACGCATAAGGGGTCCGTGGAGGTGTGCAATAACCCCTCGGTGTGCGTTAAAGACCCCCAGGTGGTCGAAATTATGGCGGAGCCCTCCACAACGGCCCCAATTTCTGCTTTCTTTCACCTCCACCTTCCGCCCTTCCCTTACGGCCCGCTCGCGCTGTACACCTAGAAATGACAGTTTCTGCGTCATTTTATTAAGGCGAAAGCCTTTAATGCCTCATACTGTCGTTAGCAGACGCGTCGGCAGCCGTGTCGACAGACGCGTCGGCAGGAATGTCGACAGACGCGTCGGCAGCCGTCGGTATAAATGTCGACAGACGCGTCGGCAGCCGTGTCGACAGACGCGTGGGTAGATTTGTCCGCCTTTCGGCGTCACTGCTTGAAAAGAAACTGTGCCGAGGGTGGGAATCGAACCATGGCCTTCGGCATTTGAAGAGGAGACGCTACCACTCAGCCACGAAGGCTCAAGGTTCCAGCATGAATAAAGGCGCATCTAGTGAATGCATAGCTTTCATAAATAAAACAAAAGAAATAAAGTCAAGAAATAAAAATAAAAATAAGAAAATAATGAAAAATAAAAACAATAAAATAAGGCGTTAAAATAAAAAATATAAAAACAAGAAAAGGAGCAGAAATAAAATGAAAATAAAAAATTTAATAGAAAACAAACTGTGCGCCAGGAAACGCTTTCGCCTTGAAGCACTTTAGAGAGCCAAAGTGCCCCCTGAATTTTTCCCGAGTAACCACTTCGCATTCATTCTTGTTTCAGGCTCGGTAATGAGTGCACAGTAGGGAGAAATATGAAGCATTGTAATGCGTGCTTGTTTAGAGATAGTAGAATATGAGAAAAGGAAAGGCGTTGTGTCTGGCTTCCTATCGGTGTACATCCGAACCTATCTAGTGGAGAAGGGATGGAGTGAGATATGGAAGAGATAAAAGTTGCGACTTCATCCAGGAATACAACCCCCTTCGGTTCGTTACCATGCGGTGATGCCACGCAGTACACGGGCACCTTCTGCATTTCGTCTTCATCGAAACGCTGGCGCCAGTCCCGGGGATTAGAACGCTAGGTCTTATTGCCCGTAAAAGGCAAATGTTCTGGCCTATGCGCCGTTGCTTAAGGGGAAAGTCTCACTTTTTGTGCTTAGAAAGGCGGTCGCCCTGGCGGAGCTAAGCGTTGCCTCCAGCCGGAGCGCAGGATTTGAGGCACCGTTGAGCACGTCTTATTCAAATTGTTGTTTGGGGTCGGGAGCTGTTCTGCTCTGTCCTTGAGGGCACAGCCCTGGCGTCCACGGTGTATGAGGATGCGGCGAATTTCGATCGAGGTGAAATTCTAGAGGCCCGTGTACTGTGCGGTAAGTGCAGGTTAAAGGTCCCCAGGTTGTCGAAATTATCCGGAGCCCTCCACTACTGTGTCCCTTATAGCCAGTGTCATTTAGGGATGTTAAACCCTTCAAACGAAACTTCATATTAATAACGCCTGCACAGCGAAGGACCCAGCCTAGCATAGCGCGTACGCAAAAATTATGGTCTGGCATACATCACTGTCGGCCCTTGTATAGCCCTTGTGTGCTCGCTGGCGTGGCGGGTTTAGCAGGTGAGCTTTCAACGTCGTTCAGAAAGTGTTATATGCTCGATGGGCAGCTTTTGGTGCACCTTTCAGCTTTGGCCCACTCAATATGACCACTTCGGTAGCGGTCAAGTAATAGGCTGCAGCATCGTGCTTGTCGTGGCGGCTGTTTGTGAGAAACTCTTTGGTATGCTCGTTTAGTCGCTGCTTCCTGTGGCTTGATTGTCGTGAGCGGCGAGAATTCCGAACTTTAGCTTTTCAGAATATCCTTTAACCATAATTTAGGCAAGGCATTAATAGCGGGAACAGTGACAACGATTCGCTCGATTGGTTGGTATGGACATGAGCTTCCGCCCGAGAGTCGGCGGCGTAGAACGCGGAGTCGCGTGCCAAAGATGGCGTAGTCACGGGCAATGGACTTAGACCGTGTGCACGAGCGCCTACCGTGCGACTATGCATGCGCCAATTCGTCCAATAAATAGCGCTTTGCCATGTCTTTCATCCTATGGGCACCGCATTTCGTCAGTAGTTGTCATTCTTCGTGCACATGACTCGGCGTTCGCAGGGCAGCTCCGCCGCCTGGGTGACTGCTCGTCCCGCCTTTGTCTTCATGCTGTGAGTGCCTGCTCCACTGCACCGTGTGGAAGCATAGGGCAGGCACGCCGCCATGGCACTCCTCACGCCCAGCTTTCAGTCGGTAGCCCAGACGGAAACGCAGCCAAAGGGCGGCACAATACAGCTTCGACTCCGATTTGCCATCCGAAGAGGTAAATGTTCAGCTCTTCCGCGACCAGTCGGAATTTTCTTATTGGTTTGGGGGATGGTTTGACCTTGTCGTTTTCCCTACGAACCCAGCCGCGGCGGCCGCGCTCTGATCAAGACGAAATGCATAAGGCGTTCGTGGGGCTGTGCGATAACGGGGCTGTGCGATAACGGGGCTGTGCGATAACGGTTATTGTGCCGGCCAGTGTGCGTTTATGATTCTCAGGGGGTCGAAATTGCCGCCTTTCAGTTCGACCTTTCGCCTTTCCCAAGCGGCCCTAAAAGTGACAATTTGTGCGCCATTTTTGTTCCTAATAACCACTTAAGATTCATTCTTGTTTCTTGGTCGGCAGTGAGCGGACAGTAGGGAGAAACGCGAAATATAGTAATGCGTGCTTGTTTAGTCGGTCGCCTTTCCCAAGCGGCCCTAAAAGTGACAGTTTGTGCGCCATTTTTGTTCCTAATAACCACTTAAGATTCATTCTTGTTTCTTGGTCGGCAGTGAGTGGACAGTGGGGAGAAACGCGAAATATAGTAATGCGTGCTTGTTTAGTCGGTCGCCTTTCCCAAGCGGCCCTAAAAGTGACAGTTTGTGCGCCATTTTTGTTCCTAATAACCACTTAAGATTCATTCTTGTTTCTTGGTCGGCAGTGAGTGGACAGTAGGGAGAAACGCGAAATATAGTAATGCGTGCTTGTTTAGTCGGTTAACAGAAAAGGAAAGGCGGGGTATCTGGCTTCCTCTCGGTGGACACCCCACTCTAGTGGAGAAGGAATGCAGTGATGGAAGAGAATATGGTCTCGGCGTAATGCAGGAATTTTGGCCACCTTGGGTTCGTCAAAGTGCAGTGATGCCGCATTGTACACGGGCATCTTTTGAATTTCGCTTTAATCGAAACGCTGGCGCCAAGTCCGGGGATTGGAACGCTAGCTCAAAGGTTCCCGGCCCATGCGCAGTTGCCTATGGGCGGCGTCTTACGTTTTGTGCATATAGAAACGCGGCCGCCGTGGCCTGGGCGCAATCCGACTGCAGGGCTCAACGAAACACCGCCTTCCCTCGGGCTCTACGTCTGAAGACGCAGAGGAAACCGCTATCGCCCTAGCCCTTGTACATTACAGCGCAAACTACATATTTAGCGACTCCAAAACGGCTCTGTTCAACTTCGCGAGAGGCAGGATTCACGCCCCTGCTTGGGAGTTGTTGAACACCCCCACCAAAAACTTACCACGCAGGGTAGAGCTCCAGTGGGTGCCGGCTCCCACCGGGAATCCAGGAAACGAGGCTCCCGATAAATTGGCCCGAGGTTTGATTTTCCATGCTCAGGACAGCCTCGTTCCGGGCTTCCCGAGATAACGGGCGCACACCTTTGCAGAGCTCGCGCAAATGCCCCGCTTGGACCGTCGGACTTAACGTCCACCACGCTCCCTTCTCCCTTACCCACTCCCAGCAGATCCTCTGGAGTCGCCTCCAGGCCCGCTCTCTCTCATCCCCTCAGCTGCAATCTCACTACAGTGGCACCTCCCCTGCATGCTCCCTGTGCGGCGACCCTCGCTCCACACTCTCCCACATCCTTTTCGGCTGCCGTGCTGACCCTCCCCCGCAGGGGCAGCCCGCGTTATCTAGTTGGGACGACTGGGAGGTCCTGCTCTTGTCTCTGTACCCGACATCGCAGCTCGCTGCGGTGATTCGGGGTGCCGACGTCATGAAGAAACGCCAAATAAACGTTTCGACCTAGAGTGAGCGTGCGGTGGTCCAGGGACCCAAGGGGGGTTTAAACACACTTGCTTCAATGAAGTTTTTCTCTCTCTCTCAAGAAAACATTGCTAGTCGCTCTCCTTATTCATTTCTGTCGCGTCTGCAGGAAGTGCCCGCAATTTTATCCGCATGATTAAGTCACTTTTTTGATTAAGTCATTTTCGATTCAGTCATTTTCATTGTCGATTAAATCATTTTGTTTCGCCAAAGTGTGAAAGTATGATTGTGATAGACAGTGTCCGATAATATCTTGCCGTGGGAAAAATTTCCTGCATGGAGTTTAATTAGGTCCTAAACGCGCACAAACACGCAGAAATTCTTAGACGTCAAGATAGCCATGGACGTCGATATATTACATGGACGTCAGAGTAACCGCGGACGTCGATGTAGTATGTGGACGTTTTGCTTTCGCATTGCTCCAGTGCGGGTCACCGCTGTGATATCTAGTTTCAATAGCGTTGGCCTGCTTCAGGGGTTGTCCTGTTGTGTTCAGTCGTTGCGGGGACGGACCCTGTCTTCGCCGTGTCTGAGGCTACTACTGCACCTTTTCTTTCTTTAAACAACTTAGTGGTTTGACGCACCTGACTCCTCTGGGCGAACTTTTGCAGTTGCTGCAGAGAAAGCACGCTCGTGCCTCAACCTGTGAGATGAATGCTGGCGTGGCTACACTAGAACCGCGCAACACCGCTCTAGGTATCCCTCGGGCTGATTTCTTCGAGAGCTAGGCCAGCTGTAGGTTATTGACGTTGGCTTGGGAAACACTGCCGGGGAGCACTGTTTCGATGTGAGTCCTGGACGTGCCATGGGCGGGTAAAGAGGCGGTGTTTTACGGTGAAGCTCCCGTCAGTCGCTTTGAATAGCAGCATCCTTTGGAAGCTAGGGGAAGCGGCGCGGCACATCGAGTTGCCAGGACTCGCGAGCGAGAGGAAGAAAGGGAATAAGGGACTTCGCGGCCGAAGCAGTCGTCGTAGAGCACTGGTCCTAGAGCGTACGTCAGGCGTCTGCTACAAACCACCCGTGAAAGACGCGAAGATCCTCAAATACGAGGTGGCTTAATATCACGCACCCGTTAAGGTTCTCAAGACTCTCAAATTAATCGACCAGCGGTAGGAGGCCATCTACCATAACCGTGCAAGATGGCCTGTAACTAAACGGAAACACTAAAAATAATAGTCGGAAAATGATCGTTAGGAAACCCCCAAGCGGAAAAGCTGCTCACATCATCGGCATTACCGGGAATAACTAGACACCGCATAATGATTTCGATTTTGCGTCCTTAAGTAAATCGGTCGCGATTTTTGAGCAGGTATCGCAAATGCATATATCACTGTCGTTAATTTTGGTGAACCTTATGGCGTTGGTTAAATTTACATTTGTGCGGTCGCCAAAACCCAAGCCGCAAAGAACGGATCTGTGCAGCTGACGTGGGGTGGCAGTCAGGGGAGCATAAATCTGAGGGCAGGGTCAGCACATTTTTTTATGAAAGCTGAACGCGCAGATTTCTTACCAAAAAACCAAATGGAACTCGGTGTGACGTTGTCTTTATTAAAATGATTTTGACAAGCTTATTGTTACATCCGTGTCATAGGTTACTTTGAAATGAAGGCATAGGTTGTGTTATGGCACACGCAGTGGGAATTAAATACGATAATTACGGATGGAATGAAATATACCTCGTTGTCACGCAAACGGCAAAGGATGTAGATTTTGACAGCGCGCGAGTTTTAGGCAAAGGTCAAGTTAGAGATTTTCTAGACGTCGCTTTTACTCCATTCAGTACGAACCATTTTAATAGGTTTCCGGAATGCTTGCGAGAGTGTGCGAAACTTTAGTCCCGAAACTTCCACAAAATCACAAAACTTCCACAAAAGCTTCTACAAAATCTCTCTTGTGCAGCACATTCACGTCACAGAGCATCGAATCGAAGCCATGGCAATCCGCATCTACGAGTACTGCGAGCGTCAAGGGCTGTTCCGCCTGCAAGCAAACGCATTGCGGAAAACGTCTGTAAGCATAGCTTTTATGGTCCCCGTCGCTGTGTGATGTTGGGGGGTGTCACGGCACAGTTTTATCACACCTGCAGCAGGCCTGCAAAGCGCAAACACACAACGGCCATGCGCAACTTAGAAACAGAATGGTCGGAATTTTAGCTTGAAGCATCTGTTACTAATCTGCGACGTAGAATCCTCCGCTGTCTGCCTTTCATGCACCCACCCCCAGGGATCGGGCCATTGTAACTCCTCAGCAAAGACTTCGTCATGAGGGTTCTTGTGCCAGCTCCAGAGCGTCGCAAGCGGAGCAGAGCGGGGAGCCAAGACGAGGAGAAACCTGTCAGTCGGTGGCTGCAACTGAAGCGCTACAAGGTGGAGCTGACGACAATTTCGACTGCGATGTGTCCCCCGAAAAGGTAAGTGCTCACTCCTTCCGAGAGATATTCAGTAATTCTTGAAGGGACTACAGTCGAGCCCGCTTATAACGAACCTGAGCGTCACGCGGCGTCCGTTCGTTATATCCCGAAGTTCGTAGTAAGTGGACCACAGTTGACACGGTTAGAGTGTACTAACACGGTCAAATTGCGTGTCATCCAGAACTTGGTATTGTGCCTGTAGCGCACGGGTACATAGCTCCGAAAGGAACGTGACTTCTTTGATTTTTCCGATAACAAAAGGCATCCGCCGGTCGCTGCCATTCATATTAGCGCACAGAAGTACTGTAACGTGCACTTGCACATGACTCCCCTTTTATGGCATGCGTGAGGCCCCAGTTGGCACGATTCCAGCGCAAGGACGGACACCGCGAGCATGAGCCATTAAAGGCTTTCGCCTTAAAAAAATTGGCTGTGGTTAAGCCTGGATATCTCGAAGCGAATAGCTGCGGCGAGGCGGAGGAGGAGCCGCGCGTGTAGTGAATACGGTGCCGCTGGTGTCGCGTCCGCTGTCTCCGACGTCTCGTCTCCACTCTCCGCTACGAGGGGATTGCAAGAAAGAGTAAGGAGAGGGGAGCGGAGTTGCGAGGACGGGCGGGAGGGTGGGTGGTCTTGGAAGCCACACGCCGACACAGGCACCGCGCGTCGGCGGGCAAAGGGTAGCTCGCTTGCGAGGAGGTTTGCGAAAACAGACCGCGCGCCATGCGCGTGCCAAGGGGTCGGAGCCCATCGTTATCTCTCATCGGGGCGCCGGGTTTACGCCGTCCGTTAGCTGTAACCGATCGGCAGCGCTCAAGGACGTTCGTTATACATGCGATTTTGTGCCATTGAAATAATGTATATTTTGGCGGTCGTGCAGGTCTCGTCCGTTTTAAGCGAAAGTTCGTCTTAAGTGGGGTCGTTATAAGTGGGCTCGACTGTAGTTATGTTCTGGCGTTCTCTGCTTCCTACGTGAGGGTCCGGAAGTAGCACTGTATGCGACGCGTTTGTTGGCCTGTCGTGCGCGCAGGCGTGGAACACAGTTTCGACACTGCCAGGATAGACAAGAGAGTCTTGGAAGAGAAATAAACCGATTCGGCATATTGAGATTAGTGGCAGTACTCTGCCATGTGTTGCGATTTCATTGTTGTGGAATTGGCGGGCTTAGCTGAGCAATTCTTGGCAAAGTAGAAAACTATATATCTTTTTTTTTTGCCAAAGCATGACTAGGACAAAAAAAATAAGATGCCTCTAGGGATCAGTGTGAGGCATTACTGACACTACTGCTGAACTCCTTCGCCAGTGCGAGATAGCTGCAAAATCATGTGCACGAATCACCTGATTCTTGTCTAAGGCCCAGTGTTCTCTGCACCCCACTGCCTGAGTTCTAGGAGAATTTTGGCTGATGACGCGTAAATAACCAAACGGGGAAATGCGCAGAAAAACACTTAGACGTCAAAATAGCCATGGACGTCGATATAGTTCTCAGACGTGTGAACAGCCTTTGACGTCGTTATAATATGTGCAGGCTCTGCTTTTGCATTGAACCCAAGAGGTAAATGTCCAGCTCTACTGAGACCAATCGGAAGATTCTTAAATCGACGTTCGCAGGGCAGCCCGCGTGTGGTACTGCTCGTCGCACCTTTGTCTTCAACTTGTCAGTGCCAGCTCCACTGCACCTTGTGGAAGACAGGGCAGGGACGCCGCCGCGGCACTCCTCACTACCAGCGTTGTCAGTGGCCGAGACTGAAGCGCAGCAGCCAAGGAGCGGCAGAATACAGCTTCGACTCCGATTTGCCCCCCGAAGAGGTAAATGTTCAGCTGTGCTGTGCGATGTCAGTGCACGTTATAGAACCCCAGGTGGGCGAAATTTCGGAGCCCTTCACTACGGCGTCCCTCATAGTCTGAGGTGCTTCGGGACGTTAAACACCAATAAACCAACCAACCAATCTTCGGAGTCCAATCGGAAGATTTTGTGAGGTGTGGGTGATCGTTTAGCCTCACGAATCCAGCTCCGGTGGCCTCGCTTTTATGGAAGCTAAACGTTTAAGGCGTCCGTGGAGCTGTGCGATAGCGATGAGTGTGCGTTTGGGATCCCCATATGGACAAAAATATTCCGGAGCCCTCTGCAACCGCCGCCATTTGTTTTTCACTTCCACCTTTCACCCTTTCCTCACGGCGTTGTCGTGGTGTCTACCCAGCAGTGACAGTTTCTGCGCCATTTTTGTTCCTGAATAACCACTTAGATTCACCCTTGTTTCAGGCATGGTAGTGAGTGGACAGTAAGGAGAAGTGGGAAGTATAGAGTAATGCGTTTCGTATAGAGAAGTGCAAAGGCGGGGTATCCGGCTTCCTCTTATTGGACGCCCCAAACCCTCCAGTGGAGAAGGGATGGAGTGAGAGATGGAAGAGAATAAAGTCGCCTCTTTATGAAGGAATTTCGACCACCTTGGGCTCTTTGACGCGCACTGAGGCGACATAGTACACGGGCATATCTCCCATTTCGCCTTCATCGAAACGCTGGCGCCAAGCCCGAGGTTTGAAACGCTAGGCCTTATTGCCCTTGAGACAAAGGTTCCCGGGCTATGCGCAGTTGCCTATGGGCGTTGTCTTGTGCTCAGAAACCCGAGCGCCGTGGCTGTCCTGGACTGAGCGTTGCGTCCAGCCGCAGTGAAGAACTCACGGAAACATTGAGCAGGGGGGGTAACGCATGCCTTCTTAATAGCGTTGTTCTGCTTCAGGCGCCCACTGCGTATCAGGCGGCTACTGCACATTTTCTTGCTTCAAGCAACCAATAACTTACGGGCAGTTGCTTCAGTTGCTTCCTTCGAGAGCTAGGCCAGTTTTTGGTTACTGGCGTCGGTTTGAGAAACACTGCCAAGATGCGATGTTTCGATGCGAGTCCTGGAGTTGCCATGTCCGGGTCAAGAGGCGGTGTTGGTAAATCTAAAGTCAGTCACATCGAGGAAGAACGTCGTATAGAAGCTATGGGGAACAGTGCGGCACTTAAACAATTTGCCAGGACTCGCGAGCGACCGAGAGACAGAGAGAGAGAGAGAGAGAGAGAAAACTTTACTGCCGGAGAAGAACGGTTTCTGGATTCTTAGCACAAAGCCCAACTGCCCGTTAGCTGATAAGTGGCGGCGAGCTCTTCGGTGAGCTCGTTGGCTCCTGCCTGGACGGCGGGGTCCGAGCTGCGCAGCACTTCTTCCCAGGCTTCTGGTGAGGGAGCTTCTATAAGAGCTTCCCGAGGAGAATCCTCCAGGCAGTCCCATAGCATATGATCAAGGGTGGCAGTACAACCGCAGTGAATGCAGGTGGGGTCTATGAGGTCGGTATAGATGTGGACGTAAATGCACGGGTTCGGGTAAGAATGAGTTTGAAGTCTTCTCCAAGCCACGTCTTGGTGTTTGGAGAGTGACTTGTGCGGGGGAGGATAAATTCTTCTAGAGAGTTTGTAGAATTTAGTAACGTCGTGGTAAGAAATCCCCGCCTCCGTCTCGGGTCCCCTGGACGAGAGCACACCGCTCGGCCGAGAAAATCTCTACCGTGTTGGTGGGCTGCTTCGTTCTCTGGGTTTCTTGAATGGGCAGGAGTCCATACCAGTTCTATCTCTCCTTCTAGTGTAACATTTGTCAGAATGTTTCTAGCAGTTGGGGATATTATACCACGCGAGAAGTTGCGTACGGCAGTCTTTGAATCGCTGACAATGATATCAGCGTCAGTACTGGTTACGGCAGCGACAGGAGCACATGGAGTAAGGCGCGTCGCGGCCGAAGCAGTGGCCCTAGACCATACGTCAGGCGTGGCCTACAAGCCACCCGCGAAAGACAGAGATCCTCAAATAGGAAGTGGCTAAGTATGGCGCACCCGTTAAGGATTGCAGAACCCTCAAGTTCTCCTGCCAGCGGTAGAAGTGCTTCCACCTTTGCCGTGCAAGATGGACTATAGCCAAATACAAATACAAAAAATAAGCAGAAAATGATCATTAGCAAACGCCAATCGGAAAAGCTGCTTGCTCTCATTATCTGGATTACCGCGAATGAAAAACACCACATAATCTGGTTTCGCTTCCTTCGGTAAAGTGGCCGCGATTTCCTAGCAGGTATCGAAGTTGCACATACCACTGTCATTATTTTAGGCTTAATCTTACGGTATCGGCTAAATTTTTGTTAGGTCGCCAAAGCGGACGCTACAAAGAACGGGCCTGTGCAGCTGACGTCTGGTGGGTGGCTGTTAGCTGGCATAAATATGATACCAGGTTCAGCGCATTTTTTATGAGGGCTGAACCCGAGCATTTCTTGACCAGAAAACCAACGCAACTCGGTCTTAGAAGCTGATTGTTACAAGTCTATAGTTATTGCCGTGTCAAAGATTGCCTTTGTTATGACGGCACAGGTTGTGTTGTTACACATGCAGTGAGAAATAAATGCGAAGATCCTGGGCAGCCATAGACATGCCGTGCTTTCGGGCAAACGTTGAGAAAAGCGATGTAGTTTTACAGCGTGAGTTCTAATAAAAGGTTAAGTTAGAGACCTCGCCGACGTGGACGTTACTGAATGCAGTGAGAACCATTCTACTAGCTCGCCGCAATGCTTGCAACAGTTGCGGAACTTACTCACAGAACTTAAGCTTCTACAAAATCTCTTTTGCGCACCAAAGTCACGTCACGGAGCACCAGAATGGCGAGCCGCATCAAGGGGTCCTGCGACTGTCGATGCTGTTCCGCCTCCAAGCAAGTTCATCGCGGAGAACGTCTTCAAGCACGGCTGTCGTGGTCTCCTTCGTAGTACATTGTTGTGGGGTGTCACTGTTCAGTTTTACCTCACCTGAAGCAGGCCTGCGAGGCACAAACACTGCTATGATGCGCCAGTTAGAAATAGGATGCTCGGAGGGACGAGCTGCATGGTGTTCTACTTGGAGCCGTAATTTTAGCTTGAAGTATCTGTTACCAATTTGCGACGTAGAATCCTCCGCTGTCTGCCTTTCATGCACCCGCCCCCAGGGATCGGGCCGTTGTAACTCCTCAGCAAGGACTTCGTCATGAGGGTTCCTGTGCCAGCTCCAGAGCATCGCAAGCAGAGCAGAGCGGGGAGTGAAGACGAGGACTCTGTCGGGGACGCTCATCATACCAACCTTTCAGTCGGTGGCTGAAACTGAACCGCTGCAAGGTGGAGCTGACGACAGTTTCGACTGAGATGTGTTCCCCGAAAAGGTAAGCGTCCACTGCTGCCGAGAGTTATTCAGTGATTCTAGTAACGGCTGTTGATGGTCTGACGGTCTTTGCTTCCGGAAGCACCTCTGTATGCGACACGTTTGTTGGTCTGCCGAGAGCTCAGGCGTGGAACACAATTGTGAGAGTGCCAAGATAGACAAGGGAGTCTTGAAATGTAAAGAAAGTTAATATAAACAAGTTAATGGGTGATGGTACGGTGTCTCTACTAACGGTTTCGTGTCCTGACTCGTTTTACAGCTTCTAATGCAGTCATCCAAAACGCATCTCAATATATTCTAAATGGTATTACGGACCCAGAAGAAGCGGTAAATGGTTTCTTTGCTTGTAGGGGCGTGAAAAAAATTTATTTATTTCGTGTAAAGGGATTGCAACGGCTGTCTTATTCGTTGTGAGACGCAGCGCTAATTGATTTAGAAACGGAACTGCATAGAGGGCTTCCTTGTTTGATCTTTTCTTTCTAAAAATTCTATTTCCCATCGGGAGGTACCGCTTAACGTTAAGGTGTAGTGCCTAGGAAGATGGAATTTACTGTGTAGACAACGCAGCCAGGCAATATAGGGTGGACTCTGGTGCTGAAGGGAGCTCGAGCCCTGGGCCAAGCTGCTGGGAATGTGCCAACAGGAGCTTGATGACAGGCTGATACTGCTGCGAGGGGTACCGGAGTAGCAATGGTATGATGGCACACACCGTACACTGCCATGAAAATTCATTTCTGAGGGCGCTAATCAGACTTGACGGGACAACATAGGCAGACAACGAATTGATTTTTCTTTTTACTGTCCGCTTATTTAGGCGATGTCAGCTGGTCATCGCATATCAACCAGCCAGTCCTAACATATTGGCTGTCTATATGCGATACACAAATAGAATTTCGTCAATTGAAGGAGCTGATGAAGTAAAGATATCAAAAGGAATGCTCTGCTGGTGTGATATGTTCCCTGTAAGGGCAACGCACAGTGCAACATGCCAGATTGTCACAAGCTGATGTCGATGCACAAGCACAATGGGGTTTTAGTGCAAGTAGGCTGTTGCAAACCGCGGATTTAGCAGTGGTAAATTCTGGCACCTTACCCTATTGCGGTTGTTTGCTGCAGCTGCTGTTTTGCTTGGGTGATCGTGTGTGTGCTTACCGTAGCTACTTCTTGGGTGGGTGCTAAAGACAGTTCGACACTGTGGGCAGTATTTGTGCGTCGTTGAGCAACGATCACTTTCGGTATTAAGGGGTGTGTCCTCATTGTCCAAAGGCGTGGTCGTGGTCCCGAGACAGGCAGTAGGGCGCAACAACGGGACATCTCGGCAGTAACGAAAGAGAAAGTAAGAAAGCCTTAGGAGCGATGAAAAGGGGGAAATCAGATGTTGAAGATCGCGGCCACCGCGGTCGGGATCTTACCTGGGTACTCAGCTGTATCTTACCGATACTTACCGATGTGCAGAAATGTGCCGGCTAACGAAAAGGGTTCAGCTTAAGGACAACGCAACGAGCTAAGGAAAGGATAATGACCGGTGTAACGTTAATAGACCAGAAGTGGGCAGAACAGGCGAGAAAACAAACGCTGGTTAATGACATCCTAGTCGAAATCAAGAGGAAGAAACGGGCTTGGGCAGGGCATGTAATGAGAAGGCAAGATAACCGCTGCAAGGAGCAGCGGAGTGGATTCCATGAGAAGGCAAGCCTAGCAGGAGGCGGCAGAAAGTTAGGTGGGCGGATGAGATTAAGAAGTTCGCGGGGATACGGTGGCCTCAGCTAGAGACGTGGTAGAGGCCTTTGCCCTGCAGTGGGTGTAGATGATGTCATGGTCAAAGTCGCATGCGCAGTAGTGAGGAATAAACGATCGCGATGACAATGATCAGCAGAGGGGAGCGCTGAATGGGAACAAAAAGCAAGGCTTGGAGCAAAAGTGATGAGGTGAAGGAGTTAGATTGGAAATGAGTAATGGAGAGGAGCGCGTCTATGGCATGTCGACCTTTGAGTTGAGTTGAAAGTCTTTAATTGGGTAAGGAAGGCGCATGTGCATTGGGGGGGGGGGGGGGGGGGGTAACTAGGAGTAGAAAGAGTCTGCAGTTATCACGGTCGATAGTCACTTCACGTTGCTCTTAATATCCGAAAGCTGCACGCCGGCATTTCAGGGAAGCTGTAATCGATTAGCGATTAATTTCTTCCCTCTGGGGTTCTTAAACATGCACTGACATCGCGCAGTGACTGGACATGAACATGGGCTTCACTCTGCTCGCTTGCCGTGAATGCTGGCGAGGGTACGCGAGCATCAGTCTCGATTAACAGAGCAGCCAATTCCTCCCCTTTGCAGCAACTTCACTTCACGGAGCAGCAAAGGGTCTTCCTCTGTGGAGCAACGTCACATCTCCCGGAGCAGCAACGGCTCGTCGAAGCCATCGACGAGTAGTGTCGACGGCAGTTGCACCTCCAAGCAAGCTCATCGCTGACGTCTGCAAGCATAGCTTTCTTTTGTGGCATCCGAAGTGGCAGGAAGCTTTCTCACCCTATCTGATGGCTTCGCAAGGGAGAGTATAGTATGCCCAGACAGGGGCGCTGCCCCGGGCGCTGCTCATGGCCCGGGATTTTCGTCGGTGGCTGGGACTGAAGTACAGCATGGAGAGACGCAGGACGCCCCCGACTCCAGTCACGTTAAGGTGGGTTCAAACATCGGCTTTTTTATTAATGCAATAGCATTATATGGCTCTGTCGCGTCTGCAAAAAGTGTCCGCAATTTTGTCCGACTCATTGCGTCGTTCTGTGAAGATTAATGTGTAAGAGTTTGGTTTGGTTTATTGGGGTTTAACGTCCCAAAGCAACTCAGGCTATGAAGGACGCCGTATTGAAAGGCTCCGAAAATTTGGACCACCTGGAGTTCTTTAACGTACGCTGACATCGCACAGTACACGGGCCTCTGGAATTTCGCCTTCATCGAAAATGTGTACCTGTGTAATTGTGACGACAGATAGGGTGTGATAAAATGTTGCCATGGCAAAAGTTTTGTTGATGAGGTGTATTTAATTACACGCGAAAAATACCCTTAGACGTCAAAATAGCCATGAACGTCGATATAGTACACGGACGTCAGAGCAGCCACGGACGTCGATATAGTATGTGGACGTTTTGCTTTCGCATTGCCTCAGTGCGGGTCGCCGCTGTGGTCTCTTAGTTTTTGACAAATGTTTGGCATGTATGAAATTTTCGAACTTTTCAAAAATAATTGTTCTTTAGCATGTCGCTTCATGATAGGGCTACAATGGTAGTAACAAGATTGACTCCCATTCCTCACAAATAGCGATCAAAATAAAATAGCTGCGCTCTGCATATAGTAAAGCATGTGCATACCAGATTTCATTGTGATGCGTCGACAGTTGTAGTTCAAGGTTTCAAGGTTTGTTTATTGCATGTTTATGGTACAAGAATAAAAAAACACTGGCATACAGAAGGAGGTCCCAAAGTCAGAGACTGTGGACGGGACCTCCTGTGAGAACAACTGTAAGAATAAGTATTGGGCAGAAGATGCAAAAATTATAAAGATGTTGGCATCAGTAAAGAGCAGAAAGTGAGGTACAGGAAATAATGCAAAAACTTATTTGAATGTAAAGTGATTACACAGCTAAAAGCGCACAGAACAACACAAAACAAAAATCGTAGAGTGATATAAATTACAAAACTAGTACCATTTACCATGAGAAATACTATTAGAGGGATTGTAAAAACTGACGAAGAGCAGATTTAAAGGCACAGATATTTGATGATTGCTTAATGGTAACAGGTAATGAGTTCCATAAAGTGGTAGCGGAGAAACGAACTGTTTGTTTACCATAATTAGTGTTAGGTTTAGGGAGTAAGAAGTTATTGTGATCAGCAAAACGTGTGTCGTTGCGACGCGGAATTTGTTCACCGGTAGTTAGCGAAAAAGGAAGTAGCTCTTTAACAGATTTGTACATAATGGTGCATTATTTGTATTCGATGATTTTGCGCACAGACAAAATATTGTGGAATAGGAGCAGACGAGGCGCACTTACAGAGTAGTGACTAAGTTAAAATGCGAATGGCTCGATTTTGAATAGTTTGCAGAGATGATAAATGCGAAGGATATGTGTTTCCCCAAGATGAAATGCAATACTGAATATGGGAGTGGATGAACGAATAATAGAGGGAAATGAGAATGGGCACATGGAAATGTGGGCGAACTTTAATTAGTACTCTAATACCATACGCCATTTTTCTTGAAATGGATGTAATGTGGGTCTGAAATTTAAGATGTTTGTCAAGTACTACACCTAGAAAGGAGGCGTGATCAGCTGAAAAGATCGAGTTAGAGCCTATGCTAACAGATGGGTTTTCGCAAAGAATTTTTTTGGGGGACCTAAAAACTATAAAACTAGATTTGGATGCATTGATGGACAGCAAATTATTTCTGCACCAATCGAATACATTCTGTGCATCAATGTTAAGTTTGTCAACCACTTTAGTTATATGTGAATCCGAGGTTAAGATTGTTGTGTCGTCCGCATAAAGAAAACAGTTGGAATTATGAAGACACCTAGGGAGGTCATTGATATATAATAAAAACAGAAGAGGTCCAAGAAGAGAACCTTGCGGAACTCCAACGTTAGTAGTCCTGAATTTTGAGTATGTTCCTGAGATGAACACGGCTTGTTTTCTATTGAATTCTGATTAGCTTCTGATTAGCGAAAGCGCAGGCCCATTTATGCCAATAGCGTCACGCTTCTTGAATAAAATAGCATGGTTGAGGGAATCAAAAGCTTGGGAAAGGTCAATAAATAATGCACCAGCAAAGTTACCTGCGTCGATGTATGATTTAATTTTATCAGTGAGAGCCCCATTCTGAAACCGAACTGGTTAGGTGAGAGAATGTCAAATTTTGTTAAGTAGTTGTTTATTCGAATAAGAATGGCTTTTTCAATAATTTTGCTGAAAAATGATAAAATGGCGATTGGGCGATAATTAGAAATGATTTCTTTATCACCCTTTTTGAAGACTGGAATTAGCTTTGCCTTTTTCAACGCAGTAGGGAAAGTGCCTGACTTCGAGACCAAGTTGACAATAGGGGCGAACACATCTCAAATGAGATGCGCAATTAACTTAATATGAGATGATTGTATATTATCGAGACCTGGACTGGCGTCTTTCAGATTGCTGATTATTGTGCCAATTTCTTCAGAAGAAACAGGAAAAAGGAAAATGCTATGGGGAGATCGTTGTAATGTTTGATTAGCGGCAGTACTTAAAACTCCTGAGGCTAGAGCAAATGAATCACTAAAGGCTTCAGCAATGTCTGAGGGATTGTTATATGTTTCTTTACCGGAAGTAATTGCTGATATGGGAGCTTTCGAGTTGTTTCTGTTTAGGAAGGAATTAATAACTTTCCATTGCTTATGAACGTTATTACCTGCGCGAGTTATTTCACTTTCGTAGTACTTTTTCTTCGCTGTTCTAAGGAGGAAGCCTAATACATTAGAATATTTCTTATAACGTGCTAAAAGCCTTAAGTTAAATGGTTGCTTTTTGCATTTTCTATAGAGGTTATCTTTCTTTCTCAAGCTGCTTAGAAGTCATCCAGGGATTATTCGGAGTTGAAAATCTTTTTGTGGTTATATACTGTAGAACATTCATCGATAGTATTAGAGATAATAAGAAAGAACTGATTGAATGCCATATCAGCGTCATAAAGAGCCCTAATCACCGACCAGTCAATAATAGCAACCCGTTCAAGGAATAATGCAGAGTTCAATGTTTTTTTAATGAATTCGGTATGCCTAACATAGTTAACGCAGTTGTCCAACTGTATAAAAATAGGGTAGTGGTCGGTTATATCGGCTTCTATCACACCTGCATTAGGGGCGGTCATTAGGTTGGACAAAGCGTGATCTATGAGGGAGCTTGAACCATTAGCGGATATGCGTGTGGGAATGTTGATAAGGTTTTCGAAGCCATGAGTATTTAGAACTTCCATATAATCTACAAATGAGGAACAGTCGGGATCTAATGTGTTAATGTTGATGTCTCCCATTATTGTAACATTTTTGCGTTCGATTGACAGTACCCATAAGACGGAGTGTAGAGCTGAGCAGAAATCTTTGACATTGGACGATGGTTACCGGTATATGCAGCCAATGACTATATTTTTTCTATCTAGTGAAAAGAAAGCTTCGTCTGGTTCGATCCATACAGATTCACAATTTACCACTTTCAGCGATAGATCAAGTCGGCGAAGATAATGATAGTGATGTCGTGCACAAACGCTGAGGTTGGACGGATATGATAAACGAAGAATAATGTGTTCCGAGTGATTTCTGGGGACATGAGAAACTAGTTTTTCGAGTTACGAAACTACGGGAGGACGCGTCTGAAAGTATGCTTGTTGCACCTGCCTTCACCACCGCAATGGCGGGAAACTGCGCTATATAAAATTTTTTCTGTCGTGAAAGTAGTTCAATTATGCTCTTAATTCAGCTACTTGGCATGTTTAGGCATCGCAGATTTCAGTAATTTCGCGTCTATACACGGCGCTTATTGATGGGCCTGAAAGAGAAAGGTTTGGACAATAAAACGAGCAAAACGAATAAATTTTGTTTAATAATAATCGTGTTCTTTTTTTTTTCTCACCCACGTGTGCCCTTGAGACGTTTTTACACGATTAACCTAATCGAATACGAGCTCCATTCAATGAGCCCTTCATCACAAGCACCTCCTGAACAGTGTACGAAGAAGGCCGAGGTCCCCCTATTTCTCTTAAAACGACGGAAAGTGCTTTCAGTTGTCTCACAGATAGCACACGGTAAAATGTGTATACCTTAAAACAGTACACCGCGTATACAATCAGGGACCCCATCGTCGCCAACGTTTTCCTGGAGTATAGCTGGTAATATGATCGCGCTTAGGGTAAAGGAATCACGCAGAATGCTACTACGAATAGACTTACCGATATTATTTGAACAGTGGCCGTGGAGGAGTCGCGTCATGAGAGCTGAGTGCGCTATTAAACGACAGGAGAATGCCTTAGAACATCGATGTAGGGAAGAGATTCTTTCCGTGCGAACTACTCCGGGTAGACTCTCGTGTGTAGCTTCTAGAGAAGTGGACACCTTTAGGTGGCCAAAATGACCAACTGTCGGAGCTACGTCAGGAGATGTGGCCTGCAGGCGATCCACAGCTCTATTTCCGGCTGCCAAGCGAGAGGATCACCTATGAACTGTTCAGCAACCATGGTTTCGACGGCGCTAGACGGACAAAGTGCCTGTTCAGGATCACAGTGGTGCGATTTGAAGGCGTGGGCCAAGCCATGCCTCCTAGGAACCCGAGCACCATGCCAGGGAATGGCTTGTACCCATTTCAGGAAACCGGTGGACAACCGGCGGCACTGGAAGTCGAACCCACAACCTCCCGAAGCCGAGGCGGTTCCTCTACCACGATGACACGGCTGCGGTTTCGACGTTGCTAGACGGAGGCGTTAAGCCACCAAGCTCAATCTGATGAGATGTGGCGATTACAAAACGACGTTTGTGCACCCGGGAACGCAGCTAAAGGAGCGCGCGTTTGTGTGCGCGTGCGAAGAGTTTATGCTTTTCACGTTAGGGCAATCCGTAATATACGGCAATACAGTTTATGAACCCTCTCAGATTCAACCTTTATTTAATCCCTGGTCAGACCATCCCTCATTGAAATTCAAATTTTCTTTAGTTCAACTTAGTTCTCAGGAAGCCGTATTCTTTCTAGTCAACGTGCACTGCATATTTACACTGATGGGCCCTTCACTATACTCACTCAGCTGGTGCTACTTTTGTTGTTGTTAGCTCAACACAAAACATTGTATACATCCATCGTCTCTCTTTAGAACCACCCTCTAGCGCCTATGCCGCTGAGCTTGTAGCCTTTCATTCTGCTGTTGCTTATGCTATTCATAGCTCTCCCTCTACGCATGTTCGTTTCTACACTGATTCTCTATCTCTGCTTTTTGCCTTGTCTTCAGTTACTTCTTACAACTCGACTATTACTGCAATTAAGAAAGATCTCTATTGTTTGTCTTCTCTCACCCCATTTATGTTATGTCATAACCGGGGTCATTCCGGAATTTTCGGTAACGAGTTAGCCGACCAAGCTGCTGGTAGTGCCGGGCAGTATGCCAGTTTACATATTTCTACCCTTGCACGTCGTTGCTTGCGTTCCTGTTTACGTCGTTCTTCACTTATTTTATGAAGCATTGTTCCATTACTGCTTTAGTTTCTTGTTTAAAATCTCTTTGCTCATCGGACATCACGCCGTCTGTTCACCCCTCCTTCCTCCGAGACCCTGCTGCTTGTGCTCTTCTCCTTCAAATGGTTCACCTT
Source organism: Amblyomma mixtum (assembly GCF_055824585.1). NCBI lineage: Eukaryota > Metazoa > Arthropoda > Arachnida > Ixodida > Ixodidae > Amblyomma > Amblyomma mixtum. The sequence goes on from NC_143013.1 coordinate 287,633,714, forward strand.
ATATATAACACAATTCCTAGCTATATATGCTGATTGCTATTTTCTCTCTAATTTCTCTTCCCCACGCTCTGCACAGAGGAGGGCTGCGTGCTCCTTTGTTGAGCAGAGGCGCTTGCGTAGTGGCCTCTATACTGTGCATTGACTGTGCAGACTGTGTGTCCTTGACTGTGTTGGGAGTCTGGTTTTGTCTTGTTTTGTTATGGTTGTTTTTACTTTTCTGATTTTCGTTGTGGCCGGCACTCGATGCTTTGTTTTGACTGTTACCGTGACCATGACTGTGGTGTGACTTCGGTTTTTTAATTTTTTTTTTCATTTATTTCGTGGACTGCACGCTGTGCTTTGACTGTCTGCCTGTAACTGTAACCTTTACTGTGATGTGCATTTTGTTTCCTCTTCTTTCGAGTTTTGTGTGCTTTGTTTTTCTTTAAAAATTTTTTTCCTCTTTGGAACATTTCTTTTCCTTTTATCCCGAATTTGCGTTAAGCCTAGCAAAGATTTGCTGGTCCGGGGACACTCTCTCTTTCTTTGTTTTTTTTTTTTTACTTTTTCTGAGAGGACCAATAAAAGGGTAAAAGGGTCCTCCACTCACTCGTGCACCTGGACTAGAATGCCATTTTAATCATTCCTCAGAATGATTGGAGGCTTGGGGAAAGCCTTTTGCGTGGTAAAATTAACTGTACGAGCGGAGTCGCTGAGAAACTGCCAAGTTGGTTGAGCCCTGGGCTTCGCACGTCTCCCCAGCGAGGAAGGCAGGGGAGCCATGAAGGAGAGGGTCTCCGAGAACTCTCACTGTGACTAGTCTGATACTGAGGTCTCGAAACCGTTACCTAAGTTATGAAATAAAGGATGACTCTTTCTACTATGCCGATTCATACATTTCGCCATTGCTTGACTGCACCTCATGACCGCAAGAAGATAAGCCCCCGGTAACAGGTAAGTGTGCTGGCTTTTAATCTTAGTACTATTTTTTTGCTCTCTCGGGACAATCGATTGGGGCTTAAAGGGGCCCAGAAACACAATCTTAGTTAACTGTTTTGCCTGTTGATTGCATACAGTGAGTTATAATGGTGCTATTAGCGTCGGCAATACCGCGTACATTCCGTTTTTTAATATTTTAATGTCCTCCCCAAAACAACTTCATGTCTCTGATGGTGCCGCCACACAGTGGCGGGTTTTTAGCAGCGGATATGACATCACCGTGCGCGAGCTTGAAGACCGGACAAACAGTAAATATACTGCAAATTGTGTGAATAAATAGACACATATTTTGTCACCTGTCTGCGTTTTATATTAGATCAACAAAAACAATTTGTTTGTCTTAGATAAAAGCCCTGCAAAGCAAGTAAAATAAAAACACACCACCAGGGGCGCTCTGGCATGGAAACAACGCTGCCAGTCTCACAGAGAGCAGGCAACCATGGAGTACAAACTTCCGCGACGTGCTCTGGCTGGCTGTTTTGATTGGTTGCGCCAGGTGCCGTCATTGGGAGAGCGAAATAGGAGTGGGAAGCCCCGCCAAAATCGAGTTGAGGGCAGCGTTTTGTTTGCTTGTATTTTGAAATTTCTTCACTGAATAACTCCGGTTCCTGTGCATCGATTCCTGTAATTCTTTTTAAGTCAGCATCTGTGTGACATAAAGAACCCACCTGAAGTATAGCCGGTATTCCCCCAGGCAGTGTTTCGCAGCCCCTTTAAGATCTATCTACGCCGCCCCACAAGAGCCTCGTTGCTACAGTGGCTGTCCCTTCCCTTCCCTTCCCGGCCGCGTATTCGCCAACTGCAGCCTGTACAGCCACATGGCTTGAAACCACGGTGAATTGATCACGGTGACTGAAGATTGTCACAAAGGCTTACCTAAAAGGGATAATAAATCCTCTTAAACGGCGTTATATGCCACTAAGCATCACGATTTGCGACCTAAAAGGGAAAAAATTGGAAAAAATGAAATTAAAAAAACAATAAAATTACAGTACAGAGAGCGGAGTCGAACGGCCGACCTTCTATACGCAACACGTGCCTCTAATCCACTGCGCCATAGCGGCGATGTCAACCCCTCGTTCTGAATGAATATTTATAACCAGCCTTAATGTGGCTGCTACCTGCCGGTGGGCGGCGCTGTCATCGCTGGCTGTACCGGCTGCATTTGGCGAACACGCTTCCCGGCCACAGCGTCGTTCATCCGCAGTGCGCTCAAGATCACATCCAGCGTCTTTACATTTAACTGGGATATGCACACTGCAGAAGTGTAACAGTGTAATATAGTTAAATCTCTTAATTCTCTTAATTTGTAACGTATTGCAGTTTCTGTGAAACAAAATCATCTTAGGTATTTTATACATAGCCGTTATGATATTGAAGGGCGAGGGGTGGGGACGAAGTCGAGCAGGCGGTAGGACTACTACTTCAGAGGTTGCTGTGAAGACTGCTAGCCAATATGGATATGATTAGGACATTTTTTCAAAATTTTGTTGCGAAAGCAACAATACGCGAGTCGAGCCATTTCGCGAAGCTGAGAAAAGGCCATACTGCGCATGCGCCTGGAGCAGTGACTTCACACTGTGCACAGCTGGCGCGCCGCCGCCGTCGTAGCGCGGTTGACTTCGAGCTGCCGCCACCGCGTTCGCCAGTTGCGCATGCGCAGTAGCGGCGCATAGCTAGCGTGCCGGGGCCGCCGCCGCTGCCGCGCGCTCTCCATCGCCTCTCTCTCTCTCCCCTTGTTGCTTTCGCAATCCTCCATGCATTCAATACACCACGAGGACCGCAGGAAGGCAAGAGCCAAGCTTTACATGCCAAGTACGGGAAGTACAACGGGGCAGTCTATGGAGATGTCGCCAAGTGTAAGGACAAGGACGCATTTGCAATTAAGGTGGTGGACGGGCGGGGACGCTTGATCGCCTCTGGATCAGTCAAAACCCGCTCCACAGAAACTGCAGAGCAAGCGGCGATAGCACTAGCTATAACTAGTACTAATGCTGACCTGATCTTCAGCGATTCAAAAACAGCCATCCGAAATTTGGCGAGGTGCAAAATATCTGTCACAGTGGCGCGATTGCTGAATCGGGCCACGGGGCGAGGGACTACGGAGGCGGAAATTGTCTAGGTACCTGCACACTCTGGGCACCCTGGGAACGAGACGGCTCACATGTATGCTCGAGGTTTCGTCAGCCGAGTAGGTGAGCCGGACGCCCCGGAAAGGTCCACGAGAGATGGGCTGGTACCCTTTCATGACTACTAACCATTTAAGACTTGAGCGGAGGATTTACCCACCCCCGGACAAGCAATTGGTGAAGGCGCAGGAATGCGTCTGGCAAAAATTGCAGACTAGATGTTTCTTCAACCCATACGTGTTGAGAAAAATCTACCCGGACATTCAGCCGGAGTGCAAATGATGTCAGGAATTGGCGACCTATGACCACATATTATGGAGCTGCAGCATAGCACCGCTACCGGCGGAGATTATGCGGGATTCTTCCCTCGAGCATGGGCATGGGAGGCCGTGTTGGTCAGCTGAGACCCGATAGTTCAGACCAGGGCCATGGAGTGGGCCACCCAGGTCGCCGTCAGCCATGGGTTGATGGCCATCTAACACGGAATCGTCCCCACATGCTCTCTGACGGAAATAGCTTTTCCATCCATCCATCCATGTTTAACCAGGGGCCGTATTACGGAACTGTAAAATCAAAAACTTGTCAAAAACGCGTCAAAAACTCGTCAAAAAGCCCCGCCGTAGTCGCGCTCCTATTGGTCGGCTGTGTCCGGCGGCCATGTTGCTTTCTTGCGTCATGGGTGGCTGGCGTTTACGTCACGGACATGACAGAAGTGGTGACGTTGCACGCCTAATTATGCAGGCGCATTTTGACGATTTTTTTTGACGGCTTCGAGGCGGTCAAAATTGGACCGTTCCGTTTTTGACAGAAAGTGGCGGCGGCGGCAGCGGCGTCGTATGTGGCTGAGGCGGCTGTGGCGACGCGAGCAACGGTGAAGGAGGGCGCACGAAGACGCGTTTGACTTGCCGGACGAGCTGTTCCGACGCCTTTTTCGACTGGAGAGGCAGACTGCGGTGTGGCTATGCGACGAACTCGCCGATGAATTTGGAGGTTTGCGTGCGAATGCGCTGTCGGTGCAGCGGCGGGTGCTGTGTGCACAGCGGTTATTTGCGACCGGCGGCTTTCATGCAAGCTTCGGCAGCCGACGACACCTCTGTGCCACAGCTACATACAAATAAAACATGCTTATGCTGGCAAATAACTTTATTTTCACCTGCAAATCGCACTTCGTGGCCGTCTTCTGTTTACCGGTCGAGGAAAAAGAAACAGACGACCACACATCACATACAACGCTTCACGCTTTGACACTTTTTTCATCGATCGTAAGAGCCGAACAACACAGACCTTAACAAGTTGGCTTCGTCGATTTTTCCGCACTTAGAACAACCGCACAGTACCTTGATTTTCGTCGCCACGTAAGAAAACAGTATCAAGGCGTGGAACAGCTGTCCACGTGCAAAGCGGCTTGTTGACGTTTTACCGCCGTCTGCGCACCCCCGCGGCAGCAAAAGTTACCCACCAGGAAATTTAATAGCCTCACTTCTTGTGCTTCTTGTTTTTCTTACTATTTTTTAGCTTTAAACATCATTTTTTGGCAAAAGAAAATAATAATTATTTTTATCGTTGAGCATTTCTTTACTCTTTTAGCAAAAATTTAGCAGACGGTCCCTCGTCGTGCAGACAAATGCTTCCGGGGCGCCGCTCTGCTGCAATTGGCTGATTCCCCGTTACGTCAATTTTGCGTCAAGCGTCGACGTCACATTGTTTCGTCATTTTGACGTCACTGTCAATAACTTTTGACAGGTTTTTGACAAAGTTCCGTAATATGGGCCCAGAGCTAAACCACAGCCAAGTTTTTATTAAAGTATTAGTCTGCGCTACCGGTGGGTGATCTGACGGTAGTTACTCTAGAGTAAGGTTACCGTGGAAGCAGGCGGGTAAGAAAAGAATGTAGGAGGGCGTAACAGATGGTTTACCACGCGAAGCGTCTGGAAGGTGGTTACTGTGGATTTGTTTGGATTGGAAAACGTTTATTGTCAGCACTGAGCCCTAGTGGGCATTATACTAGGTGGCTTCGAGCCCATGGCTCTTGGCGACCTTGTGAGCCCACTCAGTGGCCCGGACTTGCGTCAACGGGTCTGAGCTGGCCAGTATAGCCTCCCAATGCTCTAGAGAAGGGATTGGTAGTAGGTCCGCCGGTGGCGGCGCCTTTTTGCAGCTCCATAAAATGTGGTCATATCCGGCTATCTCGCCGCATTGTTTGCAAGTAGCGTTGTATTGTGTTGGATACATGTGTGCTAGTCTCGACGGGCTAAAGAAGGCTCGCGTCTGGAGCCGACGCCGCGTTACCTCCTGGCTTTTGTCGAGCTTTTTGTCTGGTGGCGGATAGATCCTTCTTTCCAGTTTAAACTGATTGGTGTATTCGTGAAATGATATGAATGCATCTCTCGTGAAATTTGGGGACTCAACACGGCTCACTGCTCGGCTGACATAACCTCGAGCTATACTGTGAGCCAACTCGTTTCCCCTGTTCCCCGAGTGTGCCGGCACCCATATTAGTTCCACCTCTCTTTGGTCCCAGTCTTTATGTCTTAATATTCGTTCTGCCTCCTGGGAGATCATACCCCGCGCAAAATTGTTGATAGCCACCTTGGAGTCGCTAATTATGGTGACTGCTTTGGTGCTGGACATTGCCATGGCGATAGCCGCCTCCTCCGCTGTCCCTGAGTTTTTTGTTTTGACCGAACCGGCCGTTAATGTTTCACCCGAGTCGTTCACGGCCACGACCACAAAGGAGTCGCCTCCTTCGTATTCCGTAATTTTCTATGGAAGAAAGATGCGGCGAGAGCAATTAGCTGAAGGGTGGTTACTACGGCGACCATCTGTGGCGACAGTGTGAAACGAGACTGGGCAGTGGTTGTCTCAAGAACCGCCCCCGGAGGGTGTTACCGTTTCAAGGAGGAGGAGGAGGAGGAGGGTTGCCGTGGAAGGTTCATTGCGTCTCCCTCCGCAACCTGCTCTCGACGCAATAAATGTTTTACAATCCAATCCAATCATTGCGTCTCATCGGGCGCGTGCAGAGATGTGGCGCGCCCCAGTGTTCTAGAACGCTGTATGCGTGCCTCGCTGCACTGGTGGGTCTTACCTTTGGCACCTTGCACTCGCGTGGTCTGAGCCGAGGACGCCGACATTTGATGCTTCGCGTTCAGTTTCCCCTCCTCTGCAACAGGGCTTAATGAGCGCTAGCGGAAGACTACGGAGAATTTCAACGGCCCTGCCAAAGGGTGAGTCCTCATTTTTCTTATGCACTGTCTCTCTCGTGAGCTCATGTGGTGGGGACCCTGTGGTGCGTCGTGCTCGTTGCCATTCGCACCTTAACGTTTGCTTACGCGTTTAGTTTCAAATGATAATTTTGTTAACACTGGCATGCAGCATAAAAACTGTATAGTTTTATCGCATTCATGTTCGCATGCCTGTAATTAGGTGTAGTAAAGCTGCACTGCCTCGTAAACGCTGCAGCCACTGGGTTTTATGCTCAGCGTTGCTGGTCGCAGGCGCTTGAGTCGCGGCGACGACGTTACATTCTACACTACGAGAGACGCGAGCTTGATGCATAGCGCCCTTGTTTGTGTTCGGGGATGTCGTTAGTGCTTTTTGAGAAATGGAAATGGCGCAGTAACTACGTCACTTCTCGATGGACGCCTCCCCTGAGCCCTGAGGGAAGGGAACAAGTTGGGATTGAAAGAGCAGAGAGAGAGCTGTGATATTGTGGAAGGCGCCGGAATCTTTTAACATGCATTTATATTTAACAGCACGAGGCAGCCTTTTGCGATTTGCCTCCATCAAAACGCCGCCATATTTCCACAATTCCGGCTTCTTCACTACAGCGCCTCTCTCTCTGTATCTTCTTTCACTCCCTGTTCATACTTTCCCTAAGGGCGACTGAGTTGTTTACAGAGGCTGGACCAGTTACTGCACCTTTCCCCTTTTCAGAACCAGTTTTACGTGACAGCGTTTACAGCTAGTTCGTTCGAAAAGCCATCGGCGTCGTACTAGTTGTGAACACCACGCGTCAGAAAAAAATCGTGTCATTTAAACCATTTGCCACAGAATGCTCCTTATGGTGTCATACGATGCAGCGTTTAGTGCAGCATACATGTGTGAAGTTCCGGCCGAGCTCATGACAGGGATTCGTACCGGCAACTTATAATTGGGAGAAACAGCGACTTATTATCGGGGGCTGCGTATAATGTGCGGTAGAGTGACCACTATAGACAAGCGAGACTGTTACTACGTAATTTTTTTCCCCTCAAAACAATTTTCTGTTCGCACAACGGGCAAGGCGTCGCGCCGAACGGACGATGGCGTTCCGTGGACTCTCTCTGGCAGTGCTGCAAGACGCTGTCGCTTTCCAGACACAAAGGCGAGGCTTAAGGGTGAAGAACAGACGCGCGTCGCAACAGCTGCGTCCGCCGAAGCGACGCCGGCTGTGACAGATGCGATGCGCTGGCACGCTTTGCTAGGGTGTTTGACGGGCCGTAATTTTGACTCGCGCTATGTCATGCAGGCAACACTGAGGAACCACGATGTGGCTTTCTCAAAATTGATTCTGCTGCTGACTATAAGCAAGGCTTTAGGGTGCTGGTGTCGGCACGGAAAAATTCACTGCAGCTTTCCCTGACGAGCTGTGGTCTGTGCTCTGTTTATGTCATGTTCCGCATAGCGTGCTTACTGCGCCAACAGACCCGTGTGCATTTTTGTTTTATCCAAGGGTCGTCCAAGCTGGAAAGGCGCTGCTGGATGAGACAACCGTCTGGCGAGGTCATGGCCCAGCAGTGTGTCGACTGTGGCCTGCAGTTCCGGGATCGCAGCCAGCTTGTGACGCAGTGGGGTATGCAAGCACGAGAATGGGAGCCCCGAGCGCGCCTCTACTCTTCCCTGTACAAACTGCGGGCATCGTCACAGACCCCGGATCGTGATGGCCATCCACTTGGCGGCCACTTTCGCGAGCGTACTCCCTAAAGTTCTTCGGAGGGTCAGTCAGTGCGGCAGCTATTTCGACAGCGAACTGGCTTTGCAGATGTGCTCCTGGGCTTGAGTGACAATGAACGACCCTAGCATGTCAGCGGAGCCAGCTTCTGGAGTGGTCGCCGCCACTTTGCCTCCCAGGAGAGGGCGGACAGGGTACTGAACCCGTTCACCGATTAGTCGTATTGTTCGTAGCGAGCGTATATTGTGAAATAAATAATTAGGATGATTTATATATGTGTCATATACTAGTGAATTCGCGAAAATACCTGTAGCGCTGCCTTGCGTAAAGCCTATTTATTTGCAGACTCGTTGCCTAGCGCAAAACATTTATTGGCAAACTCATATGGGTTATACTCTCAACACATTTATCTCCTTCGAATAGGCTCTAGCTTTTAAACTAAATCCCGCCGCAGTGGCTTAAGGGGCCGGGACGCTCGGCTGCTGGACCTAAATACGCGGGATAGATTCACAGCTAAAAATTTCCAATGTGCTGCGCAACGTGAATGCACGTTAAAGAACTTCAGGTGGCAGAAATTTATCCCGAGCCCTCGACTAAGCCGGCTTTCATAGCCCACGTGCAATTTTAGAACGTCTATCTTCACATATTACATCAGTCCATAAGTTATTAATGAGAAAGCATTACATGGCTGTGTTACCTGAGTAAAAAGTGTCCGCAAAACCTGTCCGCAAATTTTGGCCTCACGATTCCGTGGTACTCTGAAGATAAATGTGTGAAAGTGTGATCTTGCCAGATAGAGTGTGATAAAATGGGGCCGTGGGAAAAGTTTTGCTGATGAGGTGTGATTTATTAAACACGAAAAGAAAAGGCGAAAAAATACGCTTAAAAATCAAAATAGTACGCTTAGACGCCAATACGCAAAATACGCGTAGACGGCAATATAATACATGGATGTCAGAACCGCCAGGGACGTTGATAAAGTGTGTGGACGTTTTGCTTTCGCATTGCTGCTATGCGGGTCGTCGTATTGATCTCAAAGTTTATGAGGAACTGAAATGGCGCAGGCAGTGGTTATGGTGCTCGGCTGCTGACTCGAAAGACGCGGGTTCGATCCCGGCCACGGCGGCCGAATTTCGATGAAGGCGAAATTCTAAAGGCCTGTGCACTGTGCGATGTAAGTGCACGTTAAAGAACCCCAGGTGGTCGAAATTTACGGAGCCCTTCACTACGGGGTCTCTCATAGCCTGAGTTGCTTTGGGACGTAAACCCCCAATAAACCAAACCAAACCAAACCAAACCAAATGGCGCAGGTGTGGCACGTGAAACGCGCCGTAAGGGTAGGGGTAAAAGAGGAAGTGAAAGAAGAAAGGAAGAAAGACGTGCCGTAGTGCAGGGCTCCGGAATACTTTCGAACGCCTGGGGATCTTTAACAAGCACTGACATAGCACAGCACACGGGCCTATTTGCGTTTTTCCTCCATCTAAACGTGGTCGCCGCGGCATGGTTCGAACCCGGGCACTCCGCCTCGGTAGCCGAGAGCCCTAGAAGTCGTAGTGAGGAAGCGCTATTCGCTTGCTGCCCCGCAAAACTCGGGTGTTTGCGTGAAGCCTCTCAGGGAGTTACGCACATCACGCTTTGAGCTACGCGGCGGTAGTGGCCGAGATAGTGCGCTGCATGCGTTCGTATTAAGGCGAAAGCTTTTAATGGCTAATGCTCGCGGTGTCCATCATGCGGTGTCCATCATGCTCGCGGTGTCTGTCCTTGCTCGCGGTGTCCATTCGTGCGCTGGAATCGTGCCAGCTGTGGCCTCGCCTCCGCGCAGCGGCGCAACCTCCTCCGAAATTTCCTTTCCTCAAATTCATTTTCTGCATTACGGCCCCTCTTTCTGTTTTTTTTTCTTTACCTCCCACTGCCTCCCTTCCTCTACAAGCGGATGACGGGTGTCCACCGAGACATGCGAGACAGTCACTGCTTAATTTTCTTTCCTCAAACACAATTTTCATTTTCTTCACTACGACCCCTCTTTGTCTTTGTTCTTTCACTCCCACTTCTTCCCTCCATGTACGGTGCGGTTCGGGTGTCCACCGCGACGGTTGCTACGCAACGCCTCGTACGGCCGCATCAACCAAACAGCGCGATTCAGGCGTCCACTGACCCAGGGAGCCAGTTTGCGCACTTTCTTTCCTTAAAATGATCGGTGTGTAAAACGTCAATGCCAACGCCAATGAACAAAGTGAACGCCGAAGGGGCAACGGCGACGGCGACGCCGCGAAACGGGCGTTAAAGAGCTGCGCTCTAAAAAACTGCAATAAAAATATGAAAAATATGACCGTGGTCGCCAAAGACAATAAAAACAGCACTTGCGAGAAGCCCGCCACGCGCCAAGTAGTTCGGGGAAGCACCAGCGGGTTGACCACAAGGCTTTCGCCAAGCACACTTTAGAATTTCCAAAATGTCTTCAGTAATTTTTGTAACGTTGTGGCTTTATGGTGCGTTTAACGCCGCAAAGCGACTGAGGTTATCAGGAACTCCTGACGCGGTGGCTCAGTGTTTAGGCGTTCGGCTACTGAGCCGATGTTCCCGGTTTCGAACCCGGCCGTGGCGGGCGCTTTACCACGCGGAGGCGAAACGCAAAAGGCGCCCGTATGCCTTGCGATGCCAGTGCTCGTTAAAGATCCCCAGGTGGCCGAAATCATTCCGTAGCCCCCCGCTATGGCACCTCTTTCTTCCTTTCTTGTTGCAAAGTGCTTACAAAGTACTAAAAACTAAATGCTTGTGCTAGCTTTCTTGCAAGGATATTATAGGTTTGGTGTTCCACTTCAGGTTTTTGTGAAAAAAAAGTGTTTCGCTTTATAACTTCTTCACCTTCCACTAAAATAACAGCTTTATAATATTTCTGCTCCGTCTGTTGGGTCTTTATGTTGTCAGGGGAGCAACTGTTCTATGTAGGGGTGCGCGAATATTCGAAAATTTCGAATAGCGAATAGAATATCCTTGTATTCGATTATTTGAAAGAATGAAATGGTTCGGTTCGGTTTATGGAGTTTAACATCCCAAAGCGACGAAGGCTTTGAATAAGGCCCGTCGTATTTTAAGAGCGTTAGCTCTTACTCATCACGTTTCGAGATTTCTGGGGGTCTGCCACCACCCTGAGATCACAGCGCTATCTGTGGCAACAACCACTCATTACGTTTCGAGATTTCGTGGGGTCTGCTACCACCCTGAGATCACAGCGCCATCTGTGGCAGCAACCACTCATCACGTTTCGAGATTTCGTGGGGTCTGCTACCACCCTGAGATCACAGCGCCATCTGTGGCAACAACCACTCATCACGTTTCGAGATTTCGTGAGGTCTGCTACCACCCTGAGATCACAGCGCCATCTGTGGCAGCGACCACTCATCACGTTTCGAGATTTCGTGGGGTCTGCTACCCACCTGAGATCACAGCGCCATCTGTGGCAGCAACCACTCATCACGTTTCGAGATTTCGTGGGGTCTACTACCACCCTGAGATCACAGCGCCATCTGTGGCAGCGACCACTCATCACGTTTCGAGATTTCATTGGGTCTACTACGAGCCTGAGAACACAGCGCAATCTGTGACAGCAACTAGAAAACAGCACATCTCGCATTGAGACTTGTAGCACCATCTATTTATGTGATAGTTGGTTGCAATATGTGAAAGTGATAGGTTTTTGAGCGTGTTTATCATATGGGGAAATAAGCGTACAAATTCGTATTCTTATTGGTGTACATCCCTTTAATCTCATTCATATCTGTTCTAGTAAATCAAACGGCTAACGCTCGTTACTTCAACGTCTTCTGGACCGTGGCGGCCTCTTTTTGTTCAATGAACGATCTAAAAACGGTCCACTCCGACGCCGCGCGAAAAGTATGGATGAGATGGTGTTCAGCGCCATTACACGGCTGATTTGTGTGGTGGAGTTCGTAACGCTTGTACATGGTTTCTGAGGCTGCACGGCGCGGCAGGACTCAGACAAATTCAGAAAAGCCGTCCTCTGATGCCCGACTTCGGTGGCCATGGCTGATACGTATGGCCCACCAGTCTCATTTACTGCGATGTTGTTCTAATGCCGCCGAGTACCCGCCGGTTTTCTAATGGGTCGAAGGTTTCCTCAGGCCTGGTGCTCGGCTTTTCTGGGGTGAAATGCTTGGGAAAAGTGTCTTTGACCGAATCAAGCTTATGGTAATTTTCCTACACCTAGACCCTTAAGTTCACCACGAGTTAAGTTCACCCCGATGAAAACGCGGAGCCTTGTTTCGCAATGACCTCCGGCCAGAATTCCAGTATGGGAGACCCGATCCCGCATATCTTCGTCAAAGGCTGAAATCGCTTTCTTTACAAGAACTGCGATAAAAGGTCACCTCAGATTCTTATTTATTAGCAGGATCTTTGGAGGCGAGCCTTGGTCTGTGTCTTGTCAGACGTTTCTTGTGATCTGACACCACTGGTTTGTGTTCTTGCGGACAACTGTGGACTAGCAAAGTAAAGTATTCCGCAACTATGTCTTCGACAAGGGTCATGGCGTATAAGGGAAGAACGTAACTTCCAGTCAAAGCTCTATAACATAGGCAAATTTAGTGTCACTTTGAACGAGCGACATTAGTGTCATTCGTGCAGTGTCAAACCATGAACTTAGTCCCACTCGCTGCAGAACGCACTGTGCACAAAGTGAGCACAGTGAATTCACTCCTCTTAGCTAAAACATACTTCACCTTGCCCACGTGCGCAGTGAGCTTCCTTGTGCGGTGAATATTTCTGTGTCCATGTTTGCGTGGCTTTACTTCGGGAATATTGTTCGGAGCATTACCAGTGTCGTCTATCCCGAGACCATGTGACTTTGCAGTCTTTAGACACGAGACACCTGCCGCGCAGCAGGCTGTCAGCTCTGGACTTGATTCGCTTTATCCCCGATTCGAACGACGCTGGTGAACCAGGCCGCATTTCTCTTGACGGATGGTTGTACTGCGGGAAATATGAACACGGGAGTGGGCACTGAACATAACCTATTGTTATACAGTGCCTATTGTTGGTTGAGAAAATGGCGGGGGTGGACGAAGCGGTGCTGTGACTTCAGATCGTGAAAATGTTAATCTAGAATGTGCATATGCAATGCTGAGATTTCGAGAAGCACTTTTCCTGCCCGTATAGCGCGGTGACAATAACGTGACATTTGAGAAGGCGACGTATACTCCCTGCATGTGACCTTAAGTTTACCCATCTGACACTTATAAATGCCCTTGTGGACACGGATGTTACCGAAGAGCGACTTTAAACTCGAACTACTCTATGGGTAGCTTCTCGTGAATGCCCGCGAATGTATGCAAATCTTAGCTGTACATGGCAGGAAAGTTATTTCTGCACTCTGCGGCTAACTGGCGTCATGGAGCAGTAAACGCTCGTCGAAGTTATCGAGGAGTACTACGAGTGTCAATTGGAGTTCCGCATCGGAGCATGCTCACAGCCCATGGCGTTACAAGCACGACCTTAACGGCGTCGTCCGGACTGTGTGAATGGATTTAGAGGCATTCGCTTTGAATCGGGTTCGTGGCGAACGCCTCGTGGCTAGTAAATTAAAGTGGTTGTATTAACTGTTCATACATCCTTCTGAACATTTAGTTACATTTAGATAATGTGCCATTCCTAGCTTTTTTTCTTCCTATGTTCTAAGCTATACTATTTTGATTTCAGTGCTTGTTCGTGCAATTTTTCTGTTCTACTTTTACGCCACCAGTACTTTAGTGTTCTTTACCTCGTCTCAATCACCGACGTGCTAAGTTTAGGTACCTCTAATTCACAATTTTCTTGCAGGAAAGCTGCCTCTCCCGATGTGGTCGCAGGGGATAGGGGTCGTGAAACACCAAGTAGGAGAATTAGAAATGCACTCTCTGAAGTAGTCCTGCCTATCGCAATGTTCTTTCTAATTTATATATAAGTATGAAACTCGTACTTTGCTGGTAGTTCTTTCTATTGGAACGTGTATTGCTTTCGGGGTCAACTATTAGCAGAGGCTGCCTTTTGTGCAAATGCCTTCTTAACTGAGCAATTTCACGAATGAAGGTGCATCCGTTTTTATTAGAATTTTGGGTTTAAAAAGTAACGAACACTAAAAGACCGATGAAGGTACTTTTAGCAAAGGTTCATTTTTAGACAATATTGTCACGTAGAGGTGACTGCAGACCGGCGAGGAGGAAAACAGCGAAACTAGGTTTCAAACGAAACTCTTTATTTCGGCTGACTTGTGCCCACAAAGAACTGAATGACTCAGCGGCGGCGGGGCAACAGGCGAGCTCGGCGGTCGTCGAACAGAATGCCCGCCGCTCTCGGCCGTGCTGAATTTAGAGCTAATAGCGAAGTTTCGAGATACAGCCTGCAAAGTTGCTACAACATTCTGGAACAAGGCGGCATGCCGGCAGCTTTCAAGAATGAGCGAACACTACAAAGATTCGCGCCATTTGGGGGGGTCTCGTCGGGGCGCAGAATTGCTTAGTACGGCGGCGTGGATCATGGCTTCAGCTTCCGTTGCTGCCGGCGGTGACGGGGAGCCAAGTGCTGGCTGTACTTCACGGATTGTGAGCGACGCCACCTAAGTCTGCTGCGTCTGTTGTGTTGGGGATGGCGGCAGTCGCTGAAGTTCTTCGCGAACTGTTTCGCGTATTTGGAGGATCCCGGATCTATCCGGCAAACAGTTATTTCTTTACGCGATGCATCAGAAAAGTGAGCTTCTTTTCTTCATTCATGTGAGGGCTGGCGCGCCTGAACATGTGTTTCATTTCTTACCCATGCGCAGTCACGGTCTCGTTTGGGTGTTGAATTCTTGACTGCAGCCGAACCTCCGCTCTTTCTTTCCGTACGACGCTAGTGAACGTACCCAGAAGCTGCTTCTTGAAGATCGCCCAGGTCTGAGGGAAGATTCGTGGTTTTCAAACCACATTCTGGCAGAGCAGTCCAATGCAAAATAAACGTTTCGAAGTTTGACGCAGTCGCCCCAGGCGTTCATCGCTGCCACACGGTCGTACACGTTCAGCCAGTTTTCTACATCTTCGTGTGGTTCTGCATGCAAAAGTCGGTGGCTCACGGGACTGGCAAACTGTACACGAAGTTCCATCGTGGGGGAAAGGGGGGGGGGGGGGGCATAGCGGAATAGCAGGTCCGCACCTGTGCCAAATGTCACGTAATGCTCACTGGAGTCCGGCCAGCAAAAAAACAGCGAGAATGGCTTCCAAGCGAAACTCTTTATTTGGGTTCACTTGCGCCCGCAAGGAACTGAATCACTCGGTGGCGGCGCTGCAAGAGGCGAGCTTGGCGTCCGTCGAATAGAATGCCCATCGCTCTCGGCCGTGCTCAACTGAAAGCTGATAACGAACTTGCGAGATAAAGCATGCAAAGTTACGACATCTCGGAACAACGTAGAATGGGCTCCGCCTGGATTTATCTCGATAAATCTGGTCGCGTCTTGTATCAAAAAGTGATAAAGCGGCGTGCCGGTAGCCTCGAAGAATGAACAAACAAACGCTACAAAGATTCGCGGCAATATTCTTTTTGTCGCGAACATTGCATTGCTGCACAGATGGTCATGTTATTGGAGAGGTGCCAGCTTCGGACTCTCTTATTTTTATTGCCCTGTCAGAGAGTATGTTGATCGCAAAAATAGCGATAGAGACCTCAGATTTCAAAAGTAGACTTCGCCACGTGGTGCTACACGGACTTTAAACCTTCGGCTAAAACATAGAAAGCTTCCTGCAAACAGTTAGTCTGACATAGCAACCGGATTTGAAACGGTGATTTTCTTTGGCATTACCTCGTAGACTACCTCCGATAAAAGCTCGCACGAATCCTTCCAATGATGGTGATAGTTGGTCATTTTTTCAAAGCACCTCTTCTTTATGGTATTCTGAGGTTTATAGTATGGAAAGCATGCTATAATTCAGAAACGTTCAGAAAGCAATGTATGGTGGGCCCAGAAAAGTAGCGCCGAGAAACAAAATGATAACGAGGGGCAGAAAAGTTGAGGCATTCTTTGCGACACAACGACCAAAGCCAAAGCCAGAGCCAAAGCGTTTCCTTACCTGCCACAAATGTAGGTCGTTCGAGATTCAGAGGAGAAGGCGGCGTCATATGTGAACGCCGCGCTCCACGTGCTATGTACGATCAATACTGCCAGCACAGTGCCGGAAAACTGGAGCATGCGCTTGATTTATACCGTATTTAATGGCTCGCCCCCGATTTTGGGCCATCGTCATCGGCTGCAGACGCGCTTTTCCACCCCAGTGGCGGTGACGTTTTGGTTAATTGAGAACAGGCAAGCGCAACCAAGCAAATGTTACCGGTATAGACGCCTTTGGCAAAGACTTAGCTGCTATTCCTGTGGAATCGATTTTGCAGCAACAACCCGCTGTGGTGGCTCATTGCTTTGGCCGCTCACATACTGAGCCAGAGGATATGGGTTCAATTCAGGCGGCCACGTTCCGGTGTAGAGTCGAACCGCAAAAGGCGCCCCGTCAGCGCGCCAATCAACTGAAACTAGTTCGAAAGCTTATAGCAAGCATGCTTGTCGGCGGCAGACACATCTTGCAGCATCAACAGTGGAAGGTTGCGCTCTCCAGCTCAATAACTTTTGAGCTAATACTGCCATGAGAACAAAAGTGAAAAACCAGGTGCACAACGTGCTTCGCACTCGCGCCAGAGTGGCCTATAGCTCGCAAACTCCATTCCTATAATCGACCACTCAGGGATGTCAGCAACGGATTTTGCAAGAGGGCAATGCGAACTGCCTCTGGCACAGAATGCGTCGGTAGGCAGAAAATTTGCGAGTTCTGCCGGGAGGCATGGACAAAACGTGCTGTTACTGACAGGAGGCGCAGTTTGCAAGAAATGGACAAGGACAAAAACTACTGGAACATACAGCCGGTTCTCGCATGCTCACTGCAGTGCTTAAAAAGAAGCATTGTCTTCAGGATTCCAAATCGTGTGAGTTCTGCACTGTTGACGTGGGAATTCCCCCTGAATGTTTTGCTAACACGTGTAGTGCCAGTTCCCTCGTGTGTCACCGAGGCTGCTGACGAGGAATTGTGCTTCGTTGTTTTGTTTTTAGTGCGTAATCACTGTTTAACGAGGTCTGACCGGCTCACCGAGTTTGTGTGCAGCTTAACCTTGAAGGTGACCTTGACGATACCTAGCATAGCAACGGCCCATGTAGAAATAAAATAAATATTGCCGCGAGTGGGTTTCGAATCCGCGGCCGCACGAACAGATCACCTTGGCTGGCCACTGCCCGTAGGCACCATGCCATCGCAACAGCCGACCCCGCCTCGTGTCCAACTCCAACGTACTCTCGCGCTGTGCATTTCGCATCGTCGTCTTCATTAACTTCCATCTATGGCACGAACGAATCAGATCAGCTTAACCTCGATCAGAACTTAACTTGAGTCTAATATCGTCGCCAGACGTGCCAACAACCCAGAAAAGCGAGCGAATCAGGCTAAACGCATGCTTTCGCACGTCTACATGGTTTAGCCACGCTAAAACCACAAGACTTTTTTTCCTAGCCCTTATGAAGGCAAAACACTTGATTGGTTTATTGGTTTATTGGGGTTTAACGTACCGCAGCAATTTAGGCTATGAAGGACGCCGTAGTGAAGGGCTCCGGAAATTTGGACCACCTGGGGTTCTTTAACGTGCACTGACATCGTACAACACATGGGCCTCTAGAATTTCGCCTTCATCGAAATTCGGCCGCCGCGGCCGGAATCGAACCCGCGTCTTTCGGGTCAGCAGCCGAGCGCCGTAACCAATGAGCCACCGTGGTGGGGCGGCAAAAACGCTTGAATGGGTCAGTCGTTTCTCAGGGGGAAAAGAGATACCGTTCACAAGTTCATTGCAAAAAAAAAAAAAAAATGTGTAGTTCACATGACAGCTGTGATTTTCGATGCCTTCTGAATGGCGCAGAGCACTAATGAACAAAATCTCAAATACCACTGTTCGCTTCCTCCATGGCTACGCTTCCAAGAGCTGAATTCAAGCCTAAGAGATACAGGAAATGTGAGATTGGGGAAGGGGGCGTTCAGAGCGTGTTGTTAGAAATATTTAAAAAAGAAATGCGTGCACACATGCATCGCGTTCAGATAAGCGTGGGTAAATATCTCCATGAAGACTCACCGATACCGCCACCGCCTGAAGCGCAGGTAAAACGCGACGGCCTCTTCATAGCATTAGGAATGAGGAAACACTTTTGCGTGCAGTTATACTGCCGTCCAGCCAGTAGGACAAAATATGCGCTCGGCATCGACCAGTATCACCAAAAGCTATTAACGCAACGGATGTGCACAGAGGTGAAGGTCTGGGCTTTGCTCTTGTTTCGAAGCCGCAGAGCGTGGCGTTTTGCATGGCATAGTTTTCCGTAGATTTCTCTACAGCTAATATGTGCTGCGTGTTTCCACCCAGCCTTAGTTTCTCTGCCTTTAAGCATGAAGCTGAAGAAAAGAGAAGACCGAATCATATGTCGAATAGGATGAAGAGATGCTAACATGAGCCTCACGATATGCTTTAATGAACAGATTGTGCCACGCATACATCGCACTCTTGTCACTACGTTGGTTTCCTGAAAATAAGCTCTTGTGTTCGTAAAACGCCTGCAATACAGTGACACGCACATTTCTTGCACGCTTTGAAGGAAAATGCGATTGAAAGTTCTGTTTTTGTGAAACGTGTTGAATTCAGAGCGCCTAACAGCAAGAACATACGTATTGTAAGTTCGTGCGGACGTCAACTTTTGCACTGCCATGCAGGGGGTTATACCGAGAATTATAGAACTAACAGGAAAGCAAAAGGAACAGATACGCTGGCTCAGCGTCAAGTAAATCCAGCGGAAGATGTTTTTCGTGTTGCCCTGATAAGTCAGGGAAGGAAGTGCCTTTTCGAGGGCTAAAAAGCAAACAAACTTTTCCCTAACTCAAGTTCGGGGCCTTGCATATACTCACTTCGATGTGTGCGTATTAGGTAATTTATGCAAAATCTGCTTGCGAAAAGTGTGCAAGCCTGAAACATTATTTTCAACTTGAGCTCTAATCCACCTACCGTTTGCAATTATCATGGCTTGGGAAACGTGAAAAACGATTCTGCCGCGCTACACCTCCTGTGCACCCATAATTTGCGCCTCCGTGGTTTTCAATATAGAATTTACAGCGGCTGAACAGAAAACTATATTACCGGGACGGTCCGCGAGCAGCCATTTTACCTGCCCGTCTGCAGGGAACCATATATTAGAGTAGTTTCGATGGAAGCTCGAGTCCGTTTCTACATTTCGTGTGGTTGCGACGTTCTTTTCTTCGGGCTCCAACGAAGCGGAGCTGTCGGGGCTAACCACCGTGCATGAATCCGCGCCAAAAATTGAATCGTTGCCGTGATTCTTCTGGTTTCAGGGAATCATACATAAATATCAGAAGTGCTGAGAAAAAAATGGTGCTTTGTAGGGCCTGTGCGTTTGAAAGAAATGAGTGACACCGCAGCAGGCTGTTTGCCTGAAATGTTCTAAAAGGTTTGCGCTACAGCCAAATAAAAAAAAAGAATAAACAAGCACAAAAGGATATCTACAGCGTCCCGTTTGTGGCCCACTCATGGACAACTGCGATAGCAAGTAAGACTTCATGTAAGAAAATAAAGAAAGTTAGTAGGGTGAAGAAAGAAATCGGTGGCATTTTGTCTATTGCATTAATGAGTACACAACTCGGAGCCGGCTACACACAGCTGGAAAACCAATTCGTCTTCGTCGCCAAGCACAAAATTTAATGAGCGCTTGATCTGCGCTCTTTTATAGAATAGTTTCCTCGCTCTCATTCGTTGTTCATTTTGGATTTGTGTTGTCTTTTTGGCGTCTTAATTTGCCGTCTATGTTTGAAACCACAACGCTGTTCTCAATTTAAAAAAAGGGGTGCTAAGTGATGGTGCGTCTCTTTTAAAAAAAAGGTATCGGAATTTCATTGGAAACAAATATTTGATTATTTGTATTTAAATCAAGGGACACCCTCAGGTTCAGTTCTCGTTTTAACCTATCCCTCCTTCCAAAGTATTCTGCTGCGTTACCGACGAGAGCCCAATTAGCAAATATTTCACATTTTCTAAGCCGAGGTTTGTCGCTGAGGAATAACATTAAAAAAATAATGTGCTACCATGGAAATATTGAAACCGACTCACTCATGTATTGGTTTATAGCGAAGAGAGAGAGAGAGGGAGAGAAAACTATATCAGTGAAGGTTGAATTAGAAAGGCAAAGAAATTATGAGGATTTTTTACAAAATGGTAATCATTTTTTGGCGACTTTTCATAACACTAGGAAACGAAGCTTACTGCGAACAGCTTTCATGCGCCTCATTTGTTTCAGTAATGTGTTATGTGAAAAATGTTACTTTTGCAGAAGTACAGCGCAGCATAGGTCATGCGCTGCGCGCCTGCAAAAAAAAAAAAAGGAACCTTTATTTGGTCCTGAGGAAGAAAACGCCAGCAGTACGCATTTCCCTTTCTAAAAAAAAAAAGGGAGCACCCATGATAACGCCACTATTTTAAATCCTGATCCAGTACGAGATCTAAGCGGCAGCGCCTTCGTGCAGCTGATAACGATTATTTACCGCTCCCTTCACAAATATCCCGAAATAACATGACGCCGCTTTCAGACTCGCATCCTCCCCTGCGTCTATTTCCTTTTCCGCGCCCACCTCCACGCTACTCTTTCCCACATACTCCTTGAATGTCCGGCGTACCCTCCACCGTTGGACCTGAAGTCCCTAACCGCGTGGGAGCAATGGAAACCCTACTGCACTCCACAGACTGGGCCAGGCAGAAGAAGATCTCTACTCACGTCATGGTACTTCATGAATTCATGAATGTGTTGCGCAGTGGGATCGAGCGAGGACCCAGGAACCTAAGTGTCACAAATCTCTTGGTCAATTAAAGTTATTTCTCTCTGTCTCTCTTCATCGCTCTTTGGCTGTCTACGTTTGTGAGTTACGACTGGGAAAGAAGTTAAGAAAAGCATCAAACAGCCCACCAACTTGTTTTTTTTTTCGCGTTGCGGGTGGTAATTAACTTAATTAAATGAGCAGCCACTGCGGTGGCTCAGTGGTTATGGTGCTGGACTGCTGACCCGAAAGACGTAGTTTCGATCCCGACTGTGGCTGTCGCATTTCGATGGAGGCGAAATGCTAGAGGCTCATGTACAGTGTGGTGTCAGCGCACGTTAAGGAACGCCAGGAATGCGAAATTATCCGGAGCCCTCCACTACGGCCTCCCTTATAGCCTCAGCCACTTTGTAGCGTTAAAACCCATTAAACCGGTCCAAACGTTGAAAGAGCTAAAATGTACGCAGCAAAAAACTGCGTGCCGCTTCAAGGTAGTTTGTAAGCTCAGTCGATTTCAGCCAGCACCTCCTCGATAATTTTTTTAAACCACGCCGCTATATGAAGAGAGGTTTTACGCATGCAGCACATTATTTGAGATGTTGATTTAAATTAAATATCGTGCGTTTTGCTTAGCTTGACTTCAATGCTTTAAATGAAATGTTGTCGGCTGCATTACGTATATCGTTATGATAGCTGTTCAGTTATAGTATTTTTTATATTTTATATAAAGAAATTCTAGCCCCATTCTTGGTCTAGTATTTTGAGCTATGTCCCGCTATCATTGTTGATGTGTAAATTTAGCTGTCACTAAATAAAAAAATAACATTCTGAGTATCTTTTCTGAGCGCTTCTATTTTTTGTTGCAAGATTAAGGTTGAAATTCCATAGAAAGAATGCCCAGGTTTGTCTCGGAGTCAGCTCTGATTTCCTTTTTGAGAAAACAAAGAAGGTTTACCTTCAGAATCCTATTGTATCATTACCTCTTAACCTCGAGAACTTATCGTTAATAGTGCCATCATCGCGTCGAAGGTGGACGCCGATACATGGCTCGAAGGAGGTCGCTGTCTACGTCTGGCGTCCCTGCATCGTGGTTGACCTTGGTGTCCTTTTCCCTGCGACCAGTCATTATTGCTGCAGCGGCGAACTAGCACTCTCATTCACGCTTCAAGGCCCACAAAGACCACCTTCTCTTTTCCTATTAGGACAACTGGAAAAATAAGCAGTGTAATTACACCTCACCAATAAGCAGTCTTTAGCAGGCAATGGAGACAGCAGGGAAGAAGTTCGCTGTCACAGTGGCACAGAGGCTGCACGACACGCTTGATCTGCTAAAATGTCTGAGTGCGCCGCCTCTTAGCGATTGCCAAGTGAGTGTGACGCCTCTTAATGACTCAGCCGAGACAGCTTAGACAGCCGTTACGTAAGATGGCTAAGCGTGCCAATCGCTACCGATTTGGTGCGAGCAGACAAGTGCAGATCCATTTCGCGTCTAGGGCGAGACCCGAGGCTAATGTGCCCCGCTATTATTTTTTGCTTTGTTTTACTGTGAGAGCGATTGAGTAAGCGAAGAAATTACTTCGAGATTGGTAGCGCGGTCCTTTTTATTCACTGGTTACTTCATCCTCTTTTGTTTAAGCGTGATACCGTCACGGAACGAAGATATCGGACACAACGCACAGAACCGCACCTTTATACAATTAGACGACTCCAGACCCGAGCAGAGAACGACAGCTGCTACTTGTAGAGAGGTGTCCAGTTTTTTCGTTATATATTTTTATGTCTCGTTTATATTTTCGTTACATTTTTCGTTTATATATATATTTTTCTAATAGGCGCGAAATGACAAAACATACGCATTATAAAACAAAATATCAAAACATGAAAGGAACCGGAGGCATTCATTCATACATTTGGTCGGAAAAGTTCAGCAAGTAGATATGTCCGCATCAGTGCAACATTAGGCAATTTCTGCTGCTCAATGTTACCCTGATGTGTACCGATGTGCGGCAACAAACATCTATGAGCCGTTCTAAATGGGCTACACCTTTCCTACAAGAGATTTTATGTTTACGCCTGCTCTCAGTGACGAGATAGGCGGCATTTTTTCTTTTTTTTTTACTAAAAGGACTAGTGTGGCCTCACTGCCATCCTCAGCATTCTTAGAGCATTCTTAAAGCAGTATAGACCCCTAACTTTTGGGTGTGTGTTTTCTTTGTAATGGCGCGTTTGAGATTATTATACATGGATTACCACGTGCTATTCTCCTACAACCACTAAATAGTTTATAATTTAATTTCTTTCCCGTGCTGTTTAGGTTTCGGTGTAAACAGCCGAGTGATGTCTGTGGTGTCAAAGTGCGGTTATAGGTGTTGGTCAAATGTTTAGGGGAACCCCCCAAGGTGGAGTATATTTGGAATAAAGGAGTAATTACTCATTGAGTGGTGGTCCCGGGTTCGAACCCCGGACCAGAACGAATTTTTCTTTAACTACGAAGTTTCTGAGAAAGCTGTATAGCTTTCCTTTGTAGCCGTATGGCTGCGCTCGGGTGGATTTCAATGAGTAATTACTCCCTTATTGCGGTTATAGGTCACGTGAAGCACGAAAGAACTGCAATATAATCACTGCTTCTACTTTCGTTGTCATTCCGGCTCTTGAGGAAGGCTGGCTTCAGAACTGTAGTGAATTAAATCGCTGAAGCAGCTATTAGTATATCGTAGTTTTTTCATGTCTCACGTGACATATGACCTCACTTTTACGTCACAGCCATCGTTCGGCTGCTGCAGCATGATAGAAAAATTCAATTTTTAAATTATTTATCGGTCGCAGGCGAATACCACATGGCGATTCATGCATAGTAGTGTGTTTTGCATCATTGTAGAGAAGAAGACATGCTACCAAAATTAGGTGTCTATGCTTCTACAAAAGTTCTTGGTGTCTACAGTGTCCTCTATGTAAAAGTTGCTTTCGTATCACGGTGATGGTGAAATTGAAGTCGAGGCAGTTTGGGAATATTTTTCTTTCTGGAGAACGTCGCAGTTCCGCGGAAGTAGAAGTAGTGCACAAAGTAGTTCGGTGCACCGACAAACTGAAGGCAAAACTGAATAACGCTGCTGTGGCTCATGACTGCAACATTTTTGCAACGCTTTACAGCAGTCAACTAGCTTGTTTCATTCATTAAATGCTTATTTACATATGACACTGAAAGTCTCTAGGCTTTAATGTACAATCCTTTGACAAGGAAAGATTAATTCAAAGCAAAGCGATGAAGAAAATCTGCGTACTTTTCTCATGAATGATCTGGTATTTGCGTACATTAATGAGACTTCCAGAATATAAGGATATGTATGAAAGGTGCTGACATTCGTTAGGTTTGTGAATTACACAAAAATCTTCCCGCAAATATGATAAATTTGGCTTAGGGCGAAGTACAAGGCAGAGTACTGCATCTGAACTGTTGAAGCACAAAGACATGATTCATTTCCTAGAATTTCTGAGTTCTTGGTCGGGAAGTGTTTTAATACAGCCAGGGGCGCTGAAGCATTACCAGAAATATCCCGCAATTTTCCCACGCCAGATAAAAAATTATGTACATATTCGCCTTTGCAATTTATTACCCATCTAAGTTAGTGCAGATGATATTGATTGCACTGAGCAAACAGCCTTCTCTAGCCTCTGCTTTAATGTATCGAGGAGCTCTTATAGGTGAGGTATATGCCCCAGTTCGCTCAATCAGTTTTGTGCGAAAAAGTATTTGTCTCAAAACGTTCGCCGCGCATTACGGCACAATGGTCACGTCTAAAGTATCAGTTGATGTAGCCGTGAAGTTGAATGGCAGACTGGGTGTGATCGCAAGCACGCACGCACGCACACGCACACACGCACGCACACGCACACGCACGCACACACGCGCGCACACGCACACGCTCACACACGCTCACACACGCACGCACACACACACACACGCTCACACACGCTCACACACGCACGCACGCACACACACACACACACACACACACGCACGCACACGCACACGCACACACACGCACACGCACACGCGCGCGCGCACACACACACACACACACACACACACACACACACACACACACACACACACACACACACACACACACACACACACACACACACACACACACACACACACACACACACACACACACACACACACACACACACACACACACACACACACACACACACACACACACACACACACACACACACACACACACACACACACACACACACACACACACACACACACACACACACACACACACACACACACACACACACACACACACACACAGAATAACAGTACACAGCGCCTGTGTAATAAAGAGGCATTGTCAAACAAAGACACATTCAATTCCTGTAATAACTATCGGAATCTGAAAAAATATTGTTTTGTTATACTTTTGCGAGAAAATATTGTTTACACACGCCCTCATAGGATATTGCGGTCATTCAAGAATACCGTAGATATTTCGTTAATGTTGAAACATTGTCTAGGTCCTTCTCGCTTGGCAGATATGGCACCGTTGTTAAGCATACCTCGCCTCTGAAATCAGCTTGAGCTGGGAAGTTTCGCTGCATCAGTGACTCCTTGCAATGACATTACGTTCAATAAAAAGGCTGGACACTATAGCATTGCGCAACAAGTGCACATTTCAATACTAACGAAACATGCAGTATTGTCGGAAAATTACCGCAAGCAGCAGTAAAACTTTCTGCACAGCAAGCTCGTTAGCTTCCCCAAACCAGCTTCTAGAAAGCTTTAGAAGCTTCCTGAAGCTTCTGGGATCATACCAGATGTTGCTAATTTTGTAGTGAGAGCAAAACAGGAAGAGCGCCAAGTAATAGCGATAGATTAAACGAAAACAAGAACTTTAGCGGAATGATTCCTGCCAGGGATGGATATCCGTTTTCATTAGGCCGAACTATTCAGCCGCCCAAATATATTTTTGCCAGCCATGTCTGTGCACTCTCGATGCAACGTTAGCAAAAAAAAAAGATTACACAAACAACACGAGAGCGAAGTTACGTAGTTTGTTGCCAGAGTTCGCTCACATGGATTTCTGGTTTATTTATGAAGCGGTATATAAAAAAGTGAAATACGAGTTGCATTAAACTAAGGCGTAGATTTAAGGCTGTTGTTTCCACTATAATAGCCTTTCTTAGACCCATGAAAAGAAACTCCTTCGTTTGATGTTGGAATGAATAAGAAAGTTTCTAGTGTATAAGGAACCGTCCGTCGCGCCCTAGATGGCATCTTTGTAGGGCGCGGACTGTCTTGTTTGCCCCACTGTGTACCCGTCGTGCCGTGAAGAGACGTCTATCTGTCAACGATGTGGGTCGCTTGGGCTACTGGCCCTGGGATTGCGCCCACTGCCTGCTTCTCTGAGGGCTTTGAAGTGAAATAGAGTATTTACAGTCGTTTTTATTGTTGAATATCATAAGAATAAGGCAGTTTCGCTTTCTGCTCGACAAAATTGCCCCATTTAACGCAAGGCGTTAGGTCGCGACGCTTACGCAATTTGAATTGTAGTGGCCATATGAGAGAATTAAGTTCTGTTGTCCTGTTATCTGTGCTACCAACCTCGATGTTGTTCGTCTGCTAACTGCTTCATTAACTCTGTTTGTCTCCACGGGGCCGGTAGCATACGTGTGGCTCATCAGTGGCTAGTATTTTAATTGCCAGTGGCTAATCAATATACAAACCAAGCAACTGAACTTTAGGGGCGGAAAAATATTTCGGGCCCGGGTATAATTTCGCCAGCTGTATTTATTGAGCGCATGCCCAATGGCGTTCAGCACCCGCTAAGTCTATGCCTATCCGCCATCAACACCAACGCTGGTCTTGCAACATCCTGCCAACTGTTCACGAAGGCGTGGAAGTCGCAATGCGACGTAAAAGACGTTTAAGTAGTAATTTCGTGCAGAAGTTGAGCGTCTAGTTTGTTTTAATGGTAGCGGCCACGGGTAGCTTCAGTGGGTTGTTAGCCAACTATGGCCGTCGTTGCAATCACGACGGAATTCACCAGTAAGTTTCTCAGCAGACAGCGTCGCTCCGGGGATTTTCGCTCGTCGTTGAAGCGCGAGTATTTCGCCATCATCCTGCCTTGCCGCCTCCTATACCTGACCGAATGTGAAGCTGAGTGGATCTAAAAGTGCATCCGCGCTCCAAGTACTGAATAATGAGTGCTTTGTTCACGGTGAAGAGCTTATGGGATGCTAGGGCAAGCGGGCTTTGCGGAATGCCGCAAAATCCAGGCAACGAGACAGAGGGCTGGCGTGTCGCAAACGTTCGCGCTTCAAGTGGGAAAAGCCAGCGCGAGATAGCAAAGCCTTCTGTCGCTGCCATTCCCTCTAGATGCAATGAAGGGTGGCGGAGCCACTCAGTCGTAACCACTGCGTTTCATACTCACCCTCCACGTTGCTCAAAAACCCTGGCTTATTAGTGAGACCGACGTATCTTAGCTGGAGTCCGAAAGAAAAAAAAATCCCATTATGATCACACATAACAGTAGCCCTACATCTCCCGGAGGCTTAGCACTACTACCGCTGGATATTGGGAATTACTCGCACATGGCTGCCGTCCAACTGAGAGCCGCTTCTAAGTCAGATTCCCGCTGCGCAACAAGGGTGTAGTTTTGTAAAGGCTGTTGCAGGAAAACCAAGGTTAAATAAGAAAGCATTGAAATGAAGTTTTTTGAGGCATTCTTTCGCAAATTTATGTGGTGGTGGTTTCAAATACCCTACTAAAATGAGCCCAACTGGTGTCTAATGGATGCAAACTGCCCTCAGCTTTTGGCAAGAGACAACTGTAGTTAGTCTGCTTTCTCTAGAGTTAATGTAATAAGCCACAGCTGGGCCGATATAGTACAATAATTCTATTGTTATTTGTGTTCTATTTTCATCATGTACACGCCAGTCCGTTGGTATATACAAATGACACAAGTGCCAAAAGATGCGTGAGGCAATGAGTGAAAGAAAATGGATTAGAATTCTCAGAGAATCAGCACATTACCAAACTCTAAGCCGTTACTTTATAACTAGACGCGTCATGTCAGCTTTTAGTGATTACCTTTCCGATTGTCGACATCCCTTTCGATGTCAGAGCAAGCGATAAATATTGCTAGGTAGCTACCGGTCCGGACGTCACATCGGTAATGACCAGTGATAGGGGAGCAAATTAATGAACCGGGAGAGCGCATCGTTGCAAAATACGACCATGATACCGATTGATTAAGCTCGAAGCCGAAGAAGCTTTTGCGCAGAACAGAACAGTTCGAGGGCCCCACTGGTATGGTAGCCATATCAGCCCCCTCAGAGTGATTTCCACGCAGAGTCAGAGTCATCTATAGACTGGCGCACTTCGGAAGAAATACGGAGGTTGCATTTCTCGCATTACTGCCCCCCCCCCCATTCACTCTGCTTTGCAGCAAACGATGACGTATGCACGTTATCGCATTCAGACTACTTCAGCTTGCATAAAGGAAACGAATGAGATATGACGAACTTGTATACGTGTAGCAAACTTTTCAAAATTGCGCATATAATATATGATAATACAGGCATCTGAGCGCATTTTTGTAGAGCTAAGCTGACCGTTTCGCTGGAAAGTTTCTTTGATGGGGTACTAGGTACGTGATGTATCAGTTCGTCGCAAACAATAAAGAAGTGCATATGGCAAATATGGCTCATACCGAGGCGCTCATGTTACAAGAACCTCTTAATAATGTAGTTTGGCTGCCTCAAAGGGCACGCAAACCTGTTCACGTGAGGATAGAAATAATAATGTTTGAGGAAAATATGGAAACGGCTTTTCTCTTTTTTTTTTACCGCGTTCTAAAAGGGGCACAACGCGATAACAAATTAATGTTATTCTGTTTTTTTTTTTATTCCCGGCTGTTGGGAAGAGCTTTTGCTAAGACGTGGCCTGAAAATAAGTTCCGATGGTCTGTAAGGCTAACGGAGTGGATTTCAAGTGAAGGTAAGCGCGGCAGGAGGCGGCTACAAGTCAGGTCGGTGGAAGAAATTAAAAAGCGTGGATTGCGGGGCCGCAGCTGGGACAAGAGAGGGTTAACTGGAAAGATATGACGGATGATTTATTCCTGCAGTGTAACGAGTCATGCTTCTGGAGTGGATCTTGGAGTGGAACGAGACGGACTCTGCTAGTTCTGCTCGTTCGTAGTTGGCATCGTCTCCCCTGTGTTCCACATGAGGTGTGTGCGGTAATTGGCAACTCAGCCAATTACTTTGGCAACTCAGCCAATTACCTTGGCAATTCAGCCAATTACCTTGGAAATTCAGTCAAGGCGCTGCGTGCCGTGTGGACTATGGGGCATGCCATTGTTGAACAGGACTCGTACTTCAGTTTTGGAGAAGATAAGTGCTCCCGCGGCAAACTGACGCGCTGAAGCGGACGAAGCGACCAGAGAAACGCCCCATGTGGGCCCGCTTTGCGCGGTGCTTGGCAAAATGGTTTATACGCGTAAATTTCACTTTACTGCAGCGAATGACTACGGAACTGTTGTACACCGTTCGAAATTGATATACTTTGCGCGAAATGACCAGTGACGCTCACTTGGACTTATCTATATTCCTTCGTAAGAAAATGTTATTTCGTAAAAAAGAGACATTACCACCTATATAAGGATTTCCAAGAGAAACACCTATTGCTTTGTTATATATATTATTTAATTAGCAATCGTTTCACTAGAGGAAGACTTGACTCCTCTGCTGTATTATTACTACAACATTCAGGGTGCGTCACCCGTATTAAATCCCAATAAGCGACTTCAGAGGTACATACTTGCACAGGTTTTAAACGACGTAAGTAAACTTGCACTGGAAAGGTCGCGTACATAAAGCGCTCAAAAAATCCCCGTTAGCCGTGGCGTTTTCTTCGAGAGTTAGTTCTACCCGTGCTCTGTCAGTGACAGTGGATGCAAGTAAGGTAGCGTGTAGATGGTTGCGTAAGTTAGGTGAGCTGTACCCACGTTCATTACTGAAAGATCGCCGATAGAGAGCGGTCAGCTGTAGGAAATGCGGCTTAGGGAATAAGCTCGAAACACTACTTGTACACTTACCGTGTCTTGTACTTCAATATTCTTGTTTTGCTTTAAAGGAGGCACAAAGGTGCCAGAGTGAAGCTAAGCCTTTAATACCGTCTGTTTTATGCCACTCTTTAGTGTCCGTTGGCTTACGCAAGTGGCCTGATAACGCCACCACCGTTCCCATTTCAAAGGTCAGAGCAAGATTCCTTTTTCTTCGTTCTGCTAGGGAATTTGTATTTTTTACCCATGTCCCCCAGCTTGAGCTGCTTCCTGAGCTGGTTCCATATAAGAGCATTGGTGAGCTCCTTCTATCCATTTGGAAATCAAGGTATGGTTGGCGGAGCTTCGAAGACATACGACGGCTTTAAAAAGTCTTATCGATCATAAAAAGACTTCTGGAAGTAAGGACACTTTTAACAACTCAGTTTTACGATGCCTAGCAGCCATTCATCTTGAGACAGTAATCCTTATTTTGAAGTCTTGCACCGGTACGGTAACTGTAACATTTACTGTCATGTACTTCTAATGCTTATCCTCAAGTTTATGCCATCTTTTAGACAATCAGAGGAGGTTGGCCAGCATGTGTAAAATCATGTAGTAAAAGAGTGATTTGGATAAGGGAAAGTGACCGCTGGTATGATGGTCAAGCTAGAGGGATGTGCATCAGGAGAAGAGTTGAACAATGAGTGTTTCGTTTTGTTCACTGAGAGACTAAAAATTTCTTCTAGGTCTGTTCCTCACACATACAAACATGCTTTGCATTCCCCTGTCATGCTGGTGCATGTTTGGTGATATCGCCTTGCGTCGAACGCAACATAAGAGCTACCAATGCCATTATTAAGTTCAAGGACCATTCTCATTGCCACAGCTGGTGTATTATAGAAACATCGAAAGGCTACTTGATTTGTCCGTACTCATAGGAAATAACCCACTATTGAATGTACGAAATTGCGGCACTTAGCTATGCTTTTCCGATAGGCGCTGGAATTTCGCCACGGTGCTCGCAGTTTTGTCACTGAAAATATCAAATAGAAGGGCTTGTTGCACACCTAAAAGAACTAGAAAATTATTGTTCTCTTTGTACTGATCTTCGCTGAGAACACTCTGATGGATGCCACATCAATCATGAGCCGTGAAAGCTTTGCCACGCACTCCGCCGGTTCCTGAGGGCATCGTGCATAGGAGGTAGTTTGTGACATTCCAGCAGGCATGTCTTTACCTGACATCCGGAAAGCTCATTGGTTGACTTCTTTGCTTTTCATCTTCCACTTTATCTCTCCCTCCCTCTCTTGGCTCCCGTGTTTGGGTGAAAAAATAATTGTGGCGGCGGGGAATGAATCAAGATTAATGAATAAATTGAATAAATCAACTCGTAAATTAATAAGTAATAAATAGCAGTTTGCCTATAATGTAATTATCACTTATTGATTAACTGATTATTAATTAATTATCTCTCTTCTTATTCCCTCTCCAGAAGAAGCTATTTCTAAATGCTCAGTATGCCATAGCTTAGGAGGCACTGTTGTTGTTCTTGCCTCTGTTGAAATGGAACAATCGCCCCGTTCGGTATTTTCGTTTTCCTTTTCAGTATTTGTAGTATTCATTCTACTCTCTGCGCAGGTTAGTTTACTGCGCATCCACGTATATATTTATGCTACTATTTCAGGTATTCTGCTATTCTGTTTCCTTCATTTTTTTCCCGTTATTTTGTGTTCACTGCTAGTATTTCTCCTTTCGGTGCTCTCTTCTGGTGACCGCAAAAATTATTGGAATGTTTCTAATGCTTCTTGTTTGCAAGCAGTCTATTCAAGCGTGGTCTTATATTTACCCCACTTGATTTTCAAAAGAATTATGCCACGCGTTCCCACACTGGAATCGTTTCGGTGTGTTGCTGTCGTGTTTCATGCCCAAGCTACTTTCGCGCACCAAGCCCTCTTTAACATCTAAGGGCGTGCCGTGGAGCTCAAAACATGCTTAGAAGCTTCAGTGACTCTATAAATTAAGGCTACTAAAGTGCATTTGCGTCCCCCACTGCACTTGTACGCAACTTTCCCAACCTTGCTAGCTGGCGTGGCTGAAACAAGTGCTTTGGCATCATAGCTTAAGTATCTGAGTACGACTTAAAGTAACATGCAAGCCTGTTTACAACTTTTTAATGCATTGCGTTCAGTACCTGCTGAATGATTGGCGGGCTCCACTTTTCGCAAAAGCTCAGCATAACATGCTCGTCAAAAAAAAAAAATATAGTTGCCAGAGCTTTTACCGTTGCCTGGGCACAAAATTGAAACCGAAAACTCTTGCTCATGTGACGCTTGTGAACTTAATTTTCAAATTCTGACCTATTTGCCAGGCAACGACCAGCGGCTTTCTATATGTGCTTTAGTTTTCATCCTATTGCTGCTATAGGTGCTGCAGCTTTGGAGCATAGAAGTCATTTCTATGCGGTTTTTTGTTTTCACCTGCTCTTTCGGCCAAACACTCGGGACAGCTTCCCTCAACAAAATTCAAAAGGTCACCATCTTACTGCTTTGTCACTGCACCCTGAAAGGCAGAAACGCAAACACACGGCGACGTAAACAAAGCTCCTCTATACAAACAACAACAGAAAGCAACATCCGACAGGCGCCTGATTTATTGCGTTGTTTCGGATTTGTCTTTTCAGTGCCTGCGAAGCAAGCGTCCGACATTCTGATCTTCACTGCGCGCTGCGGAAAACGACGCGGATGCGAGAGAAATGTACGAAGCATAAATTAGAGACAGAAAACCCGCAGGATCTGTTTGTCAAAGAGCTCGAAACACAGATTCGTAAGCTTTTTCGGAACAAAATCATAAGAAGCAAAGAGATCACTTTCGAGCTGAAATCGACGGTGGTTTCAACTCGGCAATATTAAGATGAATACAGATAAGAAAGGAGCGATGCAGTCGTTTCTTTTACGTCCAGTTCTCGTTCAAGGTGATCCCTTTGGCATCATGAGTTTCGCGACGATCTTTTATTGGACTTGTAGGCCGCGCCCTCTTGACAGCGACGCTAGAAAAATAAAAAGTGGCGCCGAAGATTTAAAAGGCATGAGCAGCAGAGCTCACTGTATCCTTTTGTAAGTGCGGCCACTTTGTCTTTTCTCTGTGAGCAAAGGTCAATGTCACGCCTCCCGGGACGCATAAACGTAGATGAATGCTTTTCAAAGCAACAATTTCCAGAAGCCATAAAGTGCCTGGCGAACACGCATTCAACGCAGAAAAGGCGACGCCCGCTCAAAATGCCTGACAAGGCTATCCTCTCGTCTTGTAAAAACCAGAAAACTACTGGAACAGTGTAATTTAATTATGAATTGCGCATGTAATAAACACATTTTATGTCAAGTACATAATTCATGGACGCGCAATCATTTACATTTTTATGGTGTTTGCGGTTCACTTAAAGGTTACTTGTCGGGTTCTTTGCTCCATAAGAATTTAAAGAGTATTTGATGAATCATTTAATTATGCTCTTTTTATAAATATGCTGCCCGTCCAAGAGAGAAATAAGACCTTGTACAATGCGAACTACATTGGGGAATATATATGTCTTTCAATACCATTGCCGAAGACGTAAAAAATATTTAAAACACCCCGATATTGAAATTGTTTTCTTGTTTTATCTGCCGCCACAATAAACCATGACACTCGCAGTACTCGCCGAATGTTAGAAAAGTCAAACTTCTCTATGCTCCAGCTAGCTGGTAATAACCGACGTACATCTGACGTTGTCTTATGTTTTACATACTCAACCTGATTTCCTGCGGGTCTTTATTCTCCGTATATATTCACTTGAATTACTTTTCTTCTTTTACTTGATGCAGCTTTTATTGCACACAGCTGGGCCGCACTATAGACTGTGGTTAAGTTGTTTCGCTTCTCAGTAGCTTATGCGGCATCTTTGGTCTCCAAAGCACTGACCTGCAGTGTTGTGAAGTCAAAGAATAAATGCAAATAACAAGTCACGCCGCTGTTCTATTTCTCACACCACAGGTAGTGACGTTTCATTCACGCTACTATTCATGTCTGTGCATGTAAATAGCCAGCTGGACTACTCTCAGCTATGATAAACACGACGAACTTTAAGTCTTCGGGAAGCGCTGAGTAGAGCTACTGTACATATTTAGTCTTAGATAGGTAAGTACAAGTGATGTCACATGATTGTGAATCCATGAAACTTTTTTTTTTCCAGGAATGTATAGGTGAGCGTTACTTCATGAGATATAGCTTTACGATATATAACTACAAATCGAAAGCCGTTTGAAACACACGGGAAACGTGGATGAGAAGGCGCGCTAACGTAAGCAGACTTGCCATTTAGAACCCTTAAGAATAGAGCCCAACATATACTTTCGATTGCAGCCGGCGCATTGCAGGGACTGTACTACGTCATTAAAAACTAATAAAAGATGCCGGGTTTGTGCAATGGAGCAGTTTTGCTGTCCATGCCATCTGCAACAATTTAATCGAAGACCGAACGAAGAAAAGTATCTGGTTCGCGCGTAAGCGATGCAGAGGGTCATCAATTCATGGGAGACAATTTGGACTTTTTCTGCGACCAATTTGAGTTGCCAACAAGCCATGCAGAGGCACCAGCTGTTTTCTTTTTTTAAAAAACTACAAGACTGGTGGTGAAGTCCTCCTAGAAGTGTTTGAGGAAGGTTCTGTGCTATCTTTTGAAGAAATCGTATCACCTTTCAGCTCTAATAAGTTCCGTTCGCCACTGGCCAACGTACAGAGCCGTTTCTGAAGAATGGGGCGAGGTTGGTGTTCATGAGAGGCTTTACTACTGAAGCGTAGATCAAAACGTGGTAGTAAAAAAAAAGACGAATAAAAACAATACCGGATCTCTCTGTGTATTGGCCTCAAATTTCCCCCTCGCCCAGCCCTAATTTATAATACCCCGTTCTCCTTACGCGAGTACACTTCTGATTACGATACTTAAGGAAAATTCATGGCTACAAGATAGAAGAATGACATAAATGAAAGGGCAACAAACATAAGCAGGCGCATCAATTGGCTTAAAAAGCGTCACTGACGACTGCTGTACTACATTTCATTCTGTAATTAGTGATGAAAATAAAACTAGCAGCCGACGGCTTTCATTTTTGGATGCTTTTCTGTACATCGTCAAATTTTCGTCACGAAAGATGTATCATTAAATGAAAAACAAAAGACAGTTATCAAGTGTTCTGCCAAGGTCACTACTCATCCACGTCTCATTCAAGGCAAAAGAGGTCGAATGATGAGCTGTAGTGGTTGCTACAGAAGCGCAATCACGTCCTCTTTGAGGTCTTAACGCCCTCGCATCTCGTGCATGCCGGGAATTGAATGGGAAATAGCACAGTAATGATTGAGCGGAGGCTTCCTCTAATCTTCTCGCGCGTGAATGCCCGTTCAAATGTGCCGAATAAAGGATGCGTCAACGACGGACTGAGCTATATTTAGGTGAAGGATGCAAACGCTGCTGAAGGGAAGAATCACAGTGTTGTAAGTACGTGAATGATCATGTATAATACGAGGAAGGATTACAGAAAAGGACAGAAAGCAGCGGCGTGGAAAGGCGTGATAAGGGACCTGAGAAAAGCCGGGGAATCCAAGAGGATATTCGGAAAAGGATTGTGCTGCGAGATTACGTAGTGCTTTCTTCAGGGCGTATGAGAGCTCCGTCCACCAGTCTAGTCGCAGAATTCGCTCTCAAGGCTGGCTTGCGAGCAACAGTGAGGCTTATGAAGATTCTAAGGTACCTAGATAACCTTGACTACTATTCTCATTCAGAATGACGGCTTGAAGCTTCCACTGAATTCTGCAACTGTTTTCAACGAATCTCGTTGCCTAAATTTAAAGGAGTGCATCCATGAAAGACAAATCAGTTCTCGTCCTTCGAGTAGATAAATCTGCTAAGTCTTCGCCTGCGTAGGCGCCCTGTAGCTATAGCGGGAACACACGCTCTAATTTATCTTGTTATCTATTTCATATAGTGACGTTCTGGGTGAAAAGGCAAGCAGTTTTAACGTGTAATGGTTTATTTATTGATACTGCAATTCCAGGAAACAATTTTTGCAGGCCTTGCATACAGAAGAAAAAAAGATACGAGTGCAGACATCACACATTCAGAGAAAACAAAGTCCGGAAGAAATTTACAAACAAATGAAACAGAATGAAATGAGTCCCCTCCCCCCTTTTACTCAAACTCCTCAGTAAGCCGCTCCGTCTGAAGCATCGGTTGGCAGGTGGCAGTGTGGAGAGAGGAATATTGCCATTTCTTAGCTTCGCAACTCTTAATTTACTCTAATGAAAGTACGAAGACAAAGTCAAAAGGAATGGGAGCGTGGTTCGCGGTAACATCAAGTTTAGTCACAGCAGCAGAAACTAGCACATAAAAGAGCCCACCGTAAGCTGAAAAGTAAGGTAGGCGTGTTTACGCACACACGAGAAAAGCAGATGTGGCCGTGTAGGTTTTATAGCATATATATGGAGCATTAGGTCTATTCGCAACTTTCACGGATGGTGTAGTCTCCAAGCCGCCGCTTCCGCTACCTCCTTTGAGGTGACACCGGCGAACGGCGGCCGCATTGGGGTAGTCTCTCAGGGTAGCTTCTTGGGGTAGCGACTCGGGGTAGCGACTCGGGGTAGCGACTCGGGGTAGCGACTCGGGGTAGCGACTCGGGGTAACACTTGAGGTAACGACTTGAGGTAGCGACTTGGGGTAGCGACTTGGGGAGGCGTGCTGGGGTAGCGTGCTGGGGTAGCGACTTTGGGTAGCGATTTTAATGTGTAAATGTGCTTTGGTTGCGCTCTGCACACAGACACGGCAGCAGGTTAAGACAATGCGCTTCCTAAGCGCACAACGTGGGCAGAAAAGAGGAAAGAAATCATATTTTTTATCCACCGCGTCACAAGATTTCTCTATAGATTCTAAGCTAAAGCAGTAGTGTATAATCAAGTTAATTAAAATCTGCATGTTTCCAAGTTGGTTACTCACCATGGAAAGATAGAGCAGAGAGATAAAACATGGACGTTGAAGAAGCCCACAAACGACAGCCCCAGAAAAGAAGGGTTACCCCGCTGGCAGCGCGTTTGCTCGAAAACGCCACGCACATAGTAGAAACCAGACACCTTGTTTATGTACGTGGCCATTGAAGAGTGCAGACATGCTGCAATACCCCAGACACGAACTTAGAAGGTGTCCCCTTCGGTTAAGGGGACACCTAAACGTAGCAGCCACTATATTTTGTTTTAGTCGGTAATATTAGAAAAATACATGCACTATTGGTACATGTATTGTAAAATACTATACTATCCAATACTATACTATACAATGCTAAAATATTGTAAAATACTATTGGTACATGTTGCATTTGCAATGCATTACTCAATGATTACGATACTGGTATGGCATGAAGCGTCGTTATTGTTATTTCTTTCATTAGTGCATCATGTAGAATGCGTTGTGATCATGTATATGTGACATGTATTTTTCATATGGCTTAGCTTCGGTCATAATGACTGTGTGGTCACATTAGTAGTTTTAAATGCTTCTCCAAACAGAGACTATCAGTATTGTATATTTATATATTGCGAATATTTACAGGGCCCGTTGGTCATTATTGTAGTGGGGTTTTTCACAAACACGAATGTAAATAGAAGCGTCATCAGAGACTCATGTGGGGCTCTTTACGGCAGATGGAAACTTGGGAGCCAACGCTATTTACTCCGGAAGTGCCTTGCGAAATTGCGGAAAGAATGAAAACATAAACACAATTAGTCGACTTTCGTATGGCCAGCTATTTTAAAACTGTCTTGGAATATGTTAAGTAATGTACATATTGATTTGATCAGGGTCAGTCACTTCCTCAAAATGAAAACAAAAGCAACGAGACTAACATCCTCTTTACCGACGTTTCGCGAAAACGTCGGTTCTGCTTTCGATACCTGGTGTGGCCACTCTACAGCAGCGCTTAGGAAGGAAATACGCGTTTTTTTTAGCCGCTACGCGAAGTCAGGATCGCGCACTTTGTAGTGAGTCATATTCCTTGGCACGTGACGAGAGGGGTCAGAAATAAATGGAGCGCATGCCTTTGTTCTTTCAAGCCCGAGCATAGCCTGAGGCACGCACGGTCGTTCATCATCGGCCGTCTCAGGCGCCGGCGTGGCTGACCTCTCCAATAAATCAAGCGCGTTAAAGAGGACATCATGAATCATGCCAGGCTTAGCCCGCGGTTAGTGAAGCTAGAGCGTGCTGGCAAACCCTTTGATGTCACGCGCTGCTAGCAACACAGCGACCACAGCGGCCGCTTATGTTGGGCACACTTTATACTATAGGAGTGAACGACGTCGAAGGCGGTGCTGTTCATTTAATTGCAGTCGTCATGACTGGAGGATATTTATTCAGGTTGGCATTCAGTGTTTAGTGGGCTCAACACTGATGTTACTCAACTTTTCCGGAGGGAAGTGACATTAGACATGTTCAAGATGACAGGAGGCTGCCTTAAATTGCATGGAATTTTTACTTTCCAACATTGTGGTGCCTACGCAAAGATCTGAGATGGATTGCAGATGGGATAAGAGTGTTCCTCTTGTGGTGTAGTACCGCGGTGGCGGCGGTACTGGTAATTATTTACAGGCATTTTTAGCCTTACATTGGCCTATCGGCAACACTCTGCCCGAGTCACCTAATTAAGTCGGTGACATGTAAAAAAAAATGTCTAGCAAGTCTGTTAATAACAGTGAAACAACAAGAGCCTAATTGACCAACAGGAGACGTTAAAAAGTTTACAAGAGGACTGCGAATAAAGAAGCCTGTACACATTGAGAGACGAATGCAAAATAAGTCTGAAACTCTCTGTCAAAGCTATAGTCAAATATGCTAAAGAGGGCGCATAACCCTTTTAAGAGCGTACATCCTCTAGTGCACGTAAGCGCTGCCGTGATTCTTGGCACGATCGCCGGCATCTGGACGGTCGCCGTCGGACCGGAACGCCATGTTTTGTATCAAAGTCATCCGGTGAAGTTGTGTTCACTGCGTTTTCTTTAATTTCTTTCTCGACGTGTTAGACATTCTCGACGAACAAACTGTCATTCTGACGCCTTTTCTAA
The DNA here is from genome assembly GCF_055824585.1 of Amblyomma mixtum. Taxonomy (NCBI): domain Eukaryota; kingdom Metazoa; phylum Arthropoda; class Arachnida; order Ixodida; family Ixodidae; genus Amblyomma; species Amblyomma mixtum. The sequence continues at coordinate 287,672,862 of NC_143013.1, forward strand.
GCCAGCAGGATTTCGCGTGAGATGTGTTAAAACACGCGAATTTTCGGTTGAGGCGCTTGTGGACATTATTACCTTGCATTATTTTTGAACTTTCACGGAAAGGTTTAGTGTATGGTGGAAACCTCTGCATCTTCGATGGTCTCGCAATAAAAAGTAGGAAGCTTCGAACAAAGCGGGGAAGAGATTACATCAGAAAAAGAATTTGCGGGATTAAGCGGCTACGAAAATTATGTGGCCATGGCGCAAGCAAAATGATACATGAACCACTGGAGAGTCGTCGATGGAAGTATAGCATAGTCTTCGTATACCACAAGTTTCGGTTGTGAGCCGTGAAAATCGGTGATTTTCTATTCGAAGACTTTCCCCCTTTTCAGGGAACTTGAGGGGTAAAATTTGGAGAAAATATCATCATAGCTTCAGTGAATTGATAGAAATCTCAAGTTTCTGTAGAGAAAACGACCTGAAAAAGAGAATTTTAGGTATGTTTGAGGCTATTTTTTTGGTTACGGCATGGAACGCCAGCGGTGCAAACGCAACTGGGCACTTAAGGCACAACCAAGGTTCGAAACCTCGCGATTGGGAGGAACACTATTGTCCTCCTTCTTCCTGACTTTTCCAACTTCGGGGCTGTTGTATGGGTTCGACTAACCTGCGGTCTGAATACTTGTCGCAAATTCTGCACACGCAACTCCCAACAATTCAGAGCCCGTCCCATTGCTTATGTAGAATGCTGTGCTCCCGTGAAGCCTAAACTCATGACACCACTAGCCCGTTGCCTTTGAAAGTCCGGCACTATTGTTGTGCCTTGCTGACGGCTCCATCGCTTCCCCAGGACGTGGGACAGGAATCTAGTTCCAGGTGCACATTCCCAGGACCCGCAGTGTTGTGTGTGCCTTTATCGGTGGTGCCGTGTCTCCGCTCCCACCTGTCGAGATGGGCCGATCGATAAAGCCGGGACGCTATATAGGCTCAGCCAAGAGTCTTCCTCTTCCGTGCGCAGTTTTGTTTTTCCCGGAGCAGCGCCTACGTCGGGAATTCTGTCGCGCTGTGTGTTGCGATGTTCTGTCTCCGGGATTTAAACAACACACCACGGGAAGTTCTGCGCTCGGGTTCAGCTCACTTAGTTCGAAAGTGGAGCTCAAGTGCAGGAGGCACTCGGCAGTTCGGTGTTAAGCGAGTTTGAAGAGATGAAACCGGAGCACCGACACAAGAGCTGTAGGAAGACTTTGATGCTGAGTTCTTGAGCGGCTTTCTGCGCACCTTTCTAACAGTCCTGTTTACCAGGAAAGTAGCAGCTAGAAGGAAAAGTTCACTAGACGCCTACCAGCCGCAGAGTGCGATAAAAAAAAGTGCTGGCAGCATACTCTAAACAGAAAAGAGTAAAAGAAAGTAAAACTGCGCCGTAGCGCGCGCCTTTTAAAAAAGGGAGTGCTCTAGAGAACAACTTTACTCGCCTTTTTACCCCCACATAGGTGTATTCGTGTTTAGAATGCTATAGGCTATAGAACGTGCCCATGGAACTCTTGTAAAGGAATGATGTTATCGGCGCTGCTCCCAACTTCTCCCTCTCTGTAGTTACACGCGTATGTAGTAAGAAATGCTTTTAACACCTGTTCTCGGTAGTTTTATTTGAGTACTGTCTGGAAATGCGGTGCAGTTGACACCGAATATAAAGTCGTTTAACGCGCAGAGTTTCCGTTGAAAATGTTTAATACACGTCAGAAAACAATTACAAAACCTGCCATCCGGATTTAAACCCACCGTGGCGTCGAGCCAGTGGCGGTCTCTCTTAACACTAACGAACGCCCAGTGGTCAACTTTTGTTTTTTTAAAGATGGCATTCATTGCAATGGAATGATGTCATACATGCAGAAACTGGCTCTAAAGAAATCAGGAACTGACACCCAACCGATTTAATTGCAGGACAGACGTTATAACTGCAGCGAGCTACATCTAAGAAAAGGCCGAAAAAGTGATCGAATGGTAGTACCAGTGTGCTCTACAGGAAATTTGGTCATGCATTTTTTATGGAACTAAACGGCAATTTAGAGTTTATAATGGCACAACAAACTCGCAATGGTGACCAACAAGGTGATTTTCCATACGATGTGCAGACGTTCAGGCCAGTAAGAAAGCACATGTCTAGAGGTTTTCAAAGAAGTTCAGCCGAGTAAAGTATCGCACGGTATTATAATTCAGAGCAAAATCGTACTTCAGAGGCCCTCGTAGAGCATCCCAGAAGAATATAGTATTCTTATGACTATAATTCAGCAGTGTTTGACTGCTGCAGCATGGACAAAATTATGGCAGTGTACACAAGGCCAAAAATACCCGTTCTTAATCGCAATATCTCAGTGTGTAGCTTCTGTATGAAAGCCTTCGTACGTAATGAAAGAAGTTTTGTGGGCACTTTTACAAATACTTCATGCCCTGGCAAGGCAAGTTGTGCCGTATAGTAAATGAATGCCAGGAGCAGCTCTGAAATTAACTATCTGTATACTCATTTTAATGTCACTTAATGAAAAATTTCGGGAAAAACTGATCAGAAAAGAGAGAGCAAAATAAACCTCATGCATGAACTTTTATAAGCCTAGACTATCGCAAAGATTAGACAAAACAATCGGACTCGGCAGAGCAATAACTGACCTCAGGCAGAGAAATAAGTGAATTTACCCGCAACAGTGTACAGCCTATCGGGCGAGATGTGTCTCGGAAGAACATGTAGCCAGAAACAATCTCTGGCACATAAAGAGTGACTGACACGACTGAAAACGTTATCACGTGTCGTTCACAAATATCGGCGAACATTTGTAAAGCCGGCGCAGAGAAGGATTCTCGCCCGCGCATTACGTAGACGATTCGAGAAGTTTGGAGAAAATTTCACTCGTTACCCACGCGGAGCGCGTAACCTAACCTTCTGCATGCTAAAGTCCCTGTCCACATTGCTCGCGCGCGACGGCGCCGAGGTAGGAGAGAAGTGACTTGAGCTTTAGGGAAACCATCCTCTTCGCTTTACCAATGGCGACGCGCACCCGGTAGCAGGGCGAGAGGGGCAATTGTATTGTACGAGCAGGCACTGTCCCTACCGCGCACATATTCCATTAACCAAAAGATGTGGATCGCAAATCCGAAGTAGTTGAGAATGAAAGCGCGCTAAACGCGCTTTTACACCAGCTGAGAGGCTTTGACACTGTAGGTGGAGTAGATAAATCAATGCCGCCGCTTTCTTCCGACCCTCTCTTTGCTCTATCGCCACATCATAGCAAGTATGGACTCTGGTTGCCTGTGCATTTGTGACGAATGTCGTCACGGGCTGGGATTTTGTTAGGCTTCTTTTCACGAATGTGCGTGACATAATCATGCTCTGAACCGACCCTTCCTGCACCGACATTTGTTGAATGGCTTCTACGACGAATACTGCTTCATTATGCATACGGTTGTGTGTGAGGTCAGGAGAGCTGCAAAGCGATTGTGTGGAACTAGTTGTACCAGCAATGCCGATGTTACGGAATGATCAGTGCCCAGTAAACTAAAAAAAAAAAAACATCGTGTGAGAGCTCCCGCAAGTCAGCGTGGGTTCAATTTCTTGCATCCAATTCTGCCCTTACAGTACATATCCTAAAGGCTTGTTGAAGGAGGGTCTGATTTCTGCGCTTGAAAAGACGGTGATGTGGGTTACGGAGCACGCCAGTTAGGAGGGCTGCGCAATAATTTCGGAAACCTGAGGATCATGTAAAGCCTTCGATCTACATACCTTACCTTTCTACTCTATAGCAATGACTTCACGCCACCCCGCACAAAAGTTCTTAAACGGTGAAGCGGAAACTTTCTTTCACCCCATTGAGATTAAAAGATTCAGAGGGGCCCAGAACTCCCACTACATGACTGAAAAAAGAAAAAAAAAAGAAACTTATGGGTTTAGTAACCTCGACCAAGAGCGTAATATTAGTGCACGCAGAACTCTCCGTCCAAATAGATTGCCTGTTGTCGACTATGACACACATTAGATGAACGGCGTATACACCGCAGAAAGGGCCTAATACAGTTATTTCCGAAGAAAATGGAAGTACGAATAAGCACGTCTGCGATTAGCGTCTCATAGCAGTAGCTCGGATGACAGTGCTTTGTATAGTTTGCAAGATATTACATAACGCAGGCGTTAATACGCTACGGAGGATCAGAGATTGCGTTCGTACGTACACTAATGAAAGGAGTTCACCGAAAGATTAAGTCAGTGCTTGCAATCGCTCTTTCTGCGAGGGAAACCATTTATGGGTGTGAGGAGGGGCGTTAATTTCCGCAAGGCGATCCTGGAAATCAAGGCAGAACATGATACTGTTTCTCCTATCCCGCTGCGTGGGCCGTAGCAGATAAAATCGGCGGGTGAATTTTCTCGCCTTTGTGGACTTTTCTCTTTCCAAGCCCAGATGTATATCTCCTTTTCCCCCTGCTATCCTCTCTAATGTTTCCTTTCTTTCTTTCCTTTTATGCCTAAAAAAACGTTTTCTTGCTTCTCTTCTGAGCGTTGTTGCCTTTGTATGTAGACGATCTTAGGAAAAATAAAGGTTGCACTCTGTTTTACCTTCTTACACTTGTTGCTAGGAAATAAAGCTCTGCAGAAAAGTTGCTTCATAGGATTTTGTGGGGACGCGAATGCTGTGGAGACCTATATTTGCTTTGGGATAAAAATGCATGTGACAGCATTTGCTCTTACAGGACAAAGATATGGGGCAGGTTTGGTAACACTTTAAATACGAAGAAAAAAGGCTTAAAGGTCTAAGCTCGACACGAAGGGAGAGAGGGGCACCGATGTTTAAACTGAATTAAGGAAGCGAAAAACGGGACTAGGTAGGAGAAAAACAGACCTTTATCCACCATTAAGTGACCTAACTAAATTCTCTCTCTCTCGCTCACTGTGTCGCTTGCTGGTGACTTTTTTTTTTTTGTCACAAGTCGTCTTATTTGTTTTGCACGGTTGATCTCCTTCAACGCAGCTCTATAAAAGCATAGAAGTTGACAGGAAAGAGCCCAAGTATTTCAGGGACGAAAATCCTATCGCCTGAGCACTTAGGTGCAGGATAGGTGAAAAGAACTCGGGAGGAGCTAGTGATGAAGGAAAGAAGTCGGTACACGATTTAGATTAAGCTACCCAAGTGCACAAACGCAGTAACACCAGCTGTGGCCTATATTTCTAAAAAAAAAGAAAAGACAAATGAAAGAAAGAAAAGAGATTCAGCTGCGGAACGATAAGACCCTGCTGGCAGCTTGGGGACCCATTCCATTGCACCGCATACCAATGTCGACAACAGGGCATCACGCGTAACGTAGGTGCATTCTTCATGTGATCCTGTTTGAAAAGTAATACAGGGGGCGCCATGTTCGCTTCTTGGCCATAGCAGTGGCTCGTTCATACCCAGCCTTCGTAGAAACTAGCAACTAGCGCCATCTGTTGACCGCCAGTAGTGCGCGCCGCATTGCTCGATGGGGATGTTTTAAACTTCTAATTTCGAGAAAACTAGAGTACCGAGAGATTCATTCTGAATGTAATGATTATCATGGCCGAGTCTCCTTCTCGCTGCAATATCTGACCTAAAAAATTCTAAAATGTTCTAATGACTGTCATTAGACTTGTAGACTTTATTGCCTTTCTGTAGATATTTCGTTTTGTCCATTCACAGTCTATAGACTGTTTATAAACAAAAGTCTACTATAGTGTATGGTCATCATTCTATAGATTGCCTATAGACTACAGTCTACAGAATTTATATTACCTATACATTTAACGATAGGATTTGTGAAAGAAGTCTATAAATTTCATAAGCGCAAGTCTATGGACATCTATAGACTGTGTAAACAAATTTTTGCAAGAGTGCGCACTCACGAACTGTTTCCGATGGCCATAAAAGATGTACCGATCATTCGAAATTCCCGCGGTGATTGAGTTTTCAGCGACGCGCGGCATGTGGTGGCAGCCGTGCAAACTAGAAGTGTTTGTCCAGACTTCCTTGGTTTGTTTTCATCGGTGGTGTTCCAAATCCATCAAAGGTGAGGGAAACACTCGTCCTCCCAGCACCAGATCATTGGACTTCCAGGGGTTCCAAAAGAACCTCGCTACGCGTCACTCATATGGAAGTACCTTGGGCTGTATGTTATAGGCGCACCGTATCGAAACAACGTACGTTTCATGCTCGGTACTGAAGACATGCATAGCGATTTAATTTCAGGCAAGCACCTAGAAGTAAATTTGATTCTGTGCAGTGTGAAATATGCTTTTGGAATTAGGGTGAACTTTTTGTAATGTGAGGTGAGTTGACCCAAAAGGACAGGCGTTAGATTGTTCGTCTTTTGCTACCAACTTTTCAGTTGCTGTGCACATGATGGTCCTCTGGATAAGTTTACTGTGTTTTGCGGAATAGGGGCTAACTTCTGTTTGGCGGTTCGCAGCACATAGCCTCTAGAGTAGAGAATATAGCTAGCTTCACCTTCTGCTCTTTTTTCGATTTCTCATTCTATTCTGTACATATCGCAGTACACGATAAATTCGAAAAACATGCAAATATTCTTTTTGGGCTTGATTCTTTTTTAATAGTCGGTGATAAACAATCGGAACGTCTGAATATTTATTTTTCCACAAGTGTTCCATTTTTAGAAGAGTCATAAAGGGAGCGTGAGGATACTGGTTATGCTTACAAGCATTTCAGATGGTCGTGTAAAACGTAGCTACCTGATACTGTAGCGATAATATTACGCACCATTTACTTTCCTCATTTGGTTGTATGCAGTGCATTTGTTTTATAATCTTGGTTATTTTTATGGCAAAATTAGCCTAGCAAATCATTAAGTTAATGGAGCTCAGTGTAAGGTTGCGCTCGGCTTCCTGACCTTTCCCTGTGCAACAAACGACAGCAAGAAGGTTGAGACGCACGCGCCATGTGGACCTCTTAAGCTCGAGACGATCAGGTGCAACTTCTATTGTATGCAGCTATAAAAGAAGTTAAGCTCTAGAACAAGCCGCTTTGTTTCGCAATAGCGGGAGCGCTACCTCCAGGTAAGAAGTGAATGCAAGATCTCTGCTCTCTTTGAGAGGATGAATGACCTCGACTGGCGGAACAGTCGGGCACAAATTGCCTGAAAATGGCGTGCCCCGTGTTCCTTTGAACCGGAGCTTTCTCTCCTGGAATAAGGCTGTGTTACTGTTACTTTACTTCACGTGTTAAAGTCAAGCCGTTTGTTTTAGTTTGCTTTCTTCGGTAGCAGTGGGAGTGTTTGCCCGGGGTGCGTGCACTACTGAAGCGTTTGCATTTTGAGCCGTTTTTTCCTGCAGGAACATTGATAGTGTTGTTTATTCTTTTCCAGGAGTTTCCGACCGCGACCTTACGAAAAGGAACGGCTCAATTAAGTAGGTTCATTGACTTACCACCCAATGAACATCGCAGTTGGCGAGGGCATGAAACAAAAGACGGCTGTGCCTGTCACCACATCAAAGGTGAGCGTCGTCGACCAGGAGAACGCTAGATAGATTTAATTTTGTGCGAACAAGTTTAGTGTCAGTAAAACCTGCCGTCCAGCGCCCCCTGGTAAATCGCCGTTTGCGCAGTACGGCGGCGTATGTCGTAATTGTGGACGACGTAAAGCCAGATCAAACAAGAAATAATGCAAAACGACGAAAAGAAGAGAACCATATTTCGTAAGAAATGCTAGAAATTATGTATGGCGAACAGTTCCTTTTGGGCCGAATCACATTGCGGTCTTTTGCTTCGGGCTGCTTGAGAAAATTCGGTTTGTCATTTCTTTTCATGAAAGGAAATGCCCCGCCGTCTTACGAAACGAAACTGCTGCCTTCAGTAGCTTTCTCTCTCATCTACATGTCTGCTGTTTTGATATTCATTGCATGAGGTGAGTGGCCGGCTGCGTGTGATGCGTTTTGGTTGCTATTCTTCTAGCATCCTTTACTTATTTATTGTCGTATTTATATGTACTGAAGCGCTTAGGACGTTATTGCAGGAGCTGGAAACTTACATGGCTGTGACAAAAAAATGTACACAGTATGCACAAATGTGCACAGCGTAGAGAACACGAAAAAATTTAGTATTGTTCAGGCTCGCAAAACGTGGTCACATGTCATTAACGAAGCATGTGAATCGGTGAGGGGAAGTGAGCAAATGACACTAGACAACGATTTGATTCTTTGATGGCGTTGTTGAAAGGCTGGCCTTAGCCTTTTTATACAGGCGTAATATGATATAACTGGTTTGGTCGTGATGCCTTCTCTTTTATTATTCGTACGCAAACTTGACAGAATTTCATTTATAGTCGAACGGAATAATGGAGTGTAGAATGCAGGATTTTCAGTGGTTCGACAGGTTTTGAGGTCAAGGGGGGCTGCAGAGGAAGGCACTCATATGCTCTATGGAATGGCACCGCCGAAAGTTAAAGCAAAAATCTGATTTTTGCTTCGAGCATTTGAATCAGTGGCGGTTAATCCCCTTTATTGGGTCATCGCACACGAGTAGAGAGCAGGATATTGGAGTGGAGCGCGGTGAAAATTGGTAATTTTAGCTTGTAACTAAGCCTGGTAAATAAGGTAGTTTCTGCTGACATAATTTTTTCTCCCAATTGTGAAGCCGGGGATGATTCGACAATTCTTGTCATAGTTTCGACCCTGCTTTCGGCTCAGACGATACGCTCCGACACTCGGAGTCTTAGCAATGTGTGTACGGAGTAGGAGAATTGTCATTCCGCACTTTCAGAACATTGCTCAATTCATAGAAGTTTTAAGTGTCCGACTATACTGCTTAAAAGCAGATCCTGTGGCGTGGAAACTTTGGACCCCTGTACGTGTATATAAGCTTTTTGTTGCATCTCGGCGCATGCGTGCACGTCAGCGGCCAGGAAATGCGTGCGAATGTATGTAACGAGCGCGCCTTGTCCGAAGGCTGAGTGGAAGTAACGGTTATCATGTACAACCTCCGCTGTCGCGCTTTCTAAGCGCGACAGCGGGACGGTTAGAAACTGCGCTCGGCGCCTTGCGAGCGCAAGTCGCAGGAGCTGAAGCTTGAAGAGATGTCGATGTAATATCAGTTTGCAGCTTAGTTGTGATTCCATGTCTTTTATAATAGACTTGCCGAGCGTAAGCTCTTGTTAACGGGTTCTTCAATTTAGCGTCGTCGTTGGTGTCGGTGTCGACGTCGGCATCAGCAGCGCCATTTGCCGCCTGCCTAGGTTGACAAGTGGCTCGCCATAACCCTTCTCCTTGCATGCTAACTCTCCTTCTCCTCCTAGGTCAGCGGTCAGCGAACCACCGGGGGGCTCCCATTGCTACGCACTTACATGTTATGTTGAGTGCTTTGACTACTTCTACTCTTACTACTGCGGTGACGTGTAACCAGGGAACCGCTGTAGCTGTAAAAGTGAATACATTTGTGAAAACTTCCTTGCTGTCCCACCGTAACTACACTTAGAAATTGAAACGGATATGCGAAACTACCAGGTGCCAATTCATATGCCAATTAGGCACATGACTTGGAACAAAAACGAGCAAAGCTAGTAGCAGCATGAGGTTACACTCAGTGGGCTTCTTTCCTGTCGTTTTTATAGTTGTGGCGCTTTGATTTTCAACTTTGGAACTCCACTTCATATGATCCAGTCAAATTCTCGAACCGTCCACTTTTATTAGACTTTGAGTGTTATAAATTTTATTTATGTTAATTAAGGGACTGAGCCAATCAACTTCCTGGTCTCAGTGTCGTCATTACCATATTTCTGCGGTGGGCCTCTGCAGGGAATTCGTGATCTTCCTAACAATGCTCTGCGGTTGTTTAAACCTATGCATTTGACTCTTTTGGAATGAATGTAAGATATTTTTATGAGAGTTTCACCTCCTTAAGTCGCTAAATGCTACGACGGTGATATAAAGGCAGAGGATGCCATCAGAAAGGCCATCATGGCAGTTACCAAAACCTGCACAAACCTATCGAGGAAGGAAGACATCAGCTATGAATGCCACTCTGCATTAATAAAATTTCTGCGCACCTCATCGAAAGAGCCAAAGAGACAGTCATCGATCAATTATTTCTACGGCCGTTTTATGTATAATTGGCGAAGATACAATCCGTGGCAGTGCAAAGATTTCACACTGCTCTCATCTAGGAAAGCGAATCCACAGTCATCAAAAACTAGTAAGATCCTACAGGCGTCAGTGATTTACCAGCAACTTTTTAGCAGTTACCAATATGAGGTAACACTTTACCAGGGAAGAAAAGAACTATTTGCTCTTTTCAAGAGCTAACTAAGCAGAAAACAAGGTATGACATGCTTACACCGACAGCAAGCATCTTCAAACTTCTGCGGTTCCGAGCACCAAGTTTAAATGCAAGTACTTTGCGACCTCTAAACAATTTGTCTAGGTTATATTTGAAACCACATTCCTCGTATTTCGTGGGTTTCCCCTGTCTCGTTCTACTCGTTCATTGTATTTAGAATCACGCATTCCGCTCCTGCATTACTGCGTTGCCTAAGCGCTACTTTTATTTAAGTTTAAGCGGATCATCTGTATATGCAACAGTCGAAGCACTGCAAACATCAACCTAACTTGCGCAGCCAAACACGTCCCGTTATTGGTACGACAGTTAACTCAGCTTCACTCCCCCAGTGTGATCAGTGGTCTTTCAAACGCAGCGTGTGACGAGTAGCAGCGGACGGGGAAGGCTCCCCTAGCAAGAAAGTCATTTATTGCATTGATAATGCATAATATTTCAGCACAGCGCACAAACAGAAAACCAGCATTCTTGTTAGAGCTGGGCGCTAGAGAGCGAGGCGGTAACACGAAATCAGAAGTCACATCAAAGGCATTGCGTTCATTGGAGGGGGGGGGGGGGGGGGGGTGCAAAAAAAAAACCGGAAGAAGGGACATTTCATCGTTTATCTTAAGCAAAATTGTTGAGTAATGGTGCGGCAGAATGCACTGAGTTCTGAGCAAAGGGCCATTTCTTTTCCTTAAGAGGAAATACACATAAAGCTTCAGTTTCCCAGTGTGATGCTAGGGGTAATTAAAAAAGGCGTAATAAATTGACTAATTTATGCTAAAGACTCCATTACGCGAGTGGTCTAATGGAGGGAGGATGGGAAATTCATATGCCTTATCAAACTGTTTTCTTTACACGTGCATAAATATTTTTCTGCCTCACAAGTTGGATGGAGAAGTTCAGAGGTTTGTTGGAGAGCTTTCTCTGTTGACCTGACAAGGGGGAGACTAACAGCTTTCTTTGTTTTTTTTTTGTCCGACGTTCTCCGAAACAACAGCATTTTCGTCCAGCTAGCGTGTCCATAGATAAGAAAAACTTCAGAAATGGGTTGTGATAAGCCTCAAAAAAGAGAAACTAAAAACGCGATACGCATGAGCGCAGAATGCCCCCGGAGGTCGCTCGAAAAAGCCCAAAAGAAGTCAAACGATGGAGTTTATGGGAATGAACAAGGGCCGCATTCTAAATTCAGAGATTCGTTTCAGGACCGAAGAGAGAGACAGACATAAAAGGAAGAACACCGCAGAACAGCCTTTGTAATTACAGATCTCTGTGTATGCCCTAGAGGTGCAGAGGAAAAGGACAGTTTTAATGAGTTCCTAGAGGAGCGGCACGTTGATGCAATTGCTCTCGATTTTCATTCCCAGAAAAGGTCATAAACTGCATTCGCTAACATGCGCATATGCTTCGCCGCTTCTTGACGAGGATTTTTGAGCTACCGTGTTACGCATGATATCAAATGAGCCTCAGTTAATCGGTTCGCTTCCTAAATGTAAAATGACAGTGGGTTCAGGCAACCTTATTTGATAACATACTTTGCGTTTCGTTCTCCGTCGGTATATTCACATAGCAATGCACTGACTTCTCGCACAAGGGGAGTGAAGTGCTAGCTGTCTTGATGGGTTGGGAGGCTGACCACCACATGACATATGTGATCGATCAGAAGATCATTCAGACGGTTCCTGCAAATTTAAAGCCTTCGGTAGCACAATTGTCGCAAGCAATGAATACGGTAACCCTTCTTTCAAGGAATTTGGCCGTGATGCGACTTTTGATGCACACAGCCTGTGAATCTGACTCACTAGTCCTGCATACGTCAGTGCGGGCCAATGGAAGTAGAACGGCAGCCGCCGCGGTGGCTCAGTGGTTATGGTGCTCGGCTGCTGACTCGAAAGACGCGGGTTCGATTCCGGCCGTGGTGGTCGAATTTCGATGGAGGTGAAATTCTAGAGGCCCGTGTACTGTGCGATGTGAGTGCACGCTAAATAACCCCAGGTGCTCGAAATTTCCGGAGCCCTGCACTACGGCGTCTCTGATAGCCTGAGTCGCTTCGGGAGGTTAAACCCCATAAAACAAACCAAGCCGGAAGTAGAACAGGAGAATAGGTGCTCTTGCTTTCTGATTTTACGTCGGTATTCCAATGGCACGAGGCTTCATTGCCAGGGTCACTGTTGCCTGGTTTCACTTTCTAAGTCTCTACTACTTGGGACTGGTCTTAACGAAAATTGGCGTTCGGCTTTGCTCTTAAAAGACGCGTCCCAAATAGTTATATCGAAAAATTCGTCTCGTTCAATGCTGGCTCATTTTAAAGAAGAAAAAAAGGCACTTGTGCGACGTAGCGCAAGATACGGCGTCTGTAGGCGAGCAAAATGCGCTAAGAGAGACTGCCGCGCGCTTTTTTATTGCTGTCCTGCGTCGAAGATCCGGGGAAGTGTACTGCAGTGAGCGAGAACCGGCAGGCGTCCGTAGCCTAGCGGCGAAAACGATCCAGTGGTGTGAGCGCCCCTGACGGGAGAAGTGGGAAGAAATTAGGAGGCAGCGTTGAACGGCAACACCGGAGTGCATGGCCGGTCATAGAAAATATAGGACGTTATGTGTCATATAAATATCAGTGGAGAATCAGTCCAATTTTTTTTGGCTTCTTCCGGTCGACCAGACAGGCAGCGTTGTGAGTGCATTGAGAACACCATGGGAGAGAAAACTGTCCCGTTGCTTTTGGCCAGAAACTGCAGAATTTAAATAAAACTTCTTTTTGGGCTGGTTGGTGCATTTTGAACGTAAGAAAAGGAGCAGCGCAAAAGCATGCAACCACTGACGAAGAAAGGAGAAGACACAAGCGCTTGTGTCTTCTCCTATCTTCGTCTGTGGTTGCTGCTTTGGCGCTGCTCCTTTTCTTATTTTCAAAGAACTCAAGAAGAGAAAAAAATAACGGGTATGATATTTTGACTTAAAACATAACATTCTTCCGCCAGAGGTATAAAATGGCATAAAACTTGCGCCCACCAATCGGGATAGTTAAGGTTCTTGTGGGCGTTGTGACCGGAGGGTTGTGTGGATAGAAAGGAGGAGTTCGAGAGAGGAGGCGAGAGAAAGAGGAGAGAGGGAGATGAGGAGACGTGCTGCAATAGCGCCCCTAGATGAAGTGAGAGGAACTACATCGTTCACGTCGGATCGAGCGATGGAGTGCAAGAAGGGAATAAAGAGGAAACACGCAACTGCAGTGTGCCTAGCGGGGCATGGAATCTGAAGGAGGAAATTAAAAGGCGAATATTAAAAGTGAATTTGTAAAACGAAAATTTTAATCATAAATCTGACGCAGAAATCCCGCATCACGTTATATCCCCTCAGTTCTTTTTGTTTTTGTTTTGAAGGTGCAAATGTGTTTCTTGGGTTTCTTCGTCGACAAAAGGGGGTTCAGCATGGTTTTTTTTTTATGTAAGATGTCTCGCTTGGCAAGGGCAACCATCCCTCCCCACCCTCCACTGCCCCTTTCTCATTAATCTGCCGCTTGCACATATATATATAATAACCTCACTGGCACATGAAACGACCAAAATACTTGTCATATTGAGTAATTAAGGTCATCCACGCTGTGCTCGTGCCAGAGCGACTTGGTGAACAGAGTGCGAAGCTACAGTTACCTAGTCTGTGCTGCATACGCATATGGCAAGAAATGGAACCTCATGCGAGTTTGGAGTGGCGCAGGGATATGAACTCTTGACAAGGGTGGCACAGCGCCCGAAACTACACAGGGAAGGTGCAGACTGACAACTTTTTACGCATTAGGCATTACGGTACTTGCATCCACAACATTCTTGGAATCATGGCTTCAACGGAACCAGCCTTTACCGCTTACAATGAGAGCAAAATGACTGGTTGAACGACACGAGACCAAGAGATAGCTGTTTAGTTCTTTGAGCGTTTCCTGTGCCTATCTTGTTGTTATGAAAAGGCGGAGTCGAAGGATGACCATTCTGCTTCTTCTGTTGCTTGGTGACCTTATATGCGAGCAGTACCTAACCTAAGCTTCCGTCTTATATTAATTTCCATCTTTTTAAAGTGCGCAGTGTCTCGTGTTCTGGTGGCGGCTAGGTAGAACCGTTGCCAATAACGGATAGCCTGTTGTAATTACTTTAAAGACGCATATCAAATAACGAATAAGCAGCGCTTTGTCAGGGTAGATGGTTTTCAGATGTTCTGCTTGTACTCCTTATAACAAGTTTTCTACGCATGAATCCTGTTGCTGTGTACAGGGACGCCGGTTAAGCGGCCCAACGCGGGATGCGAGAAACAGGAACATGAGTTTACGAATCCTGATTTATCTGCTGCCAAAAGAAGGAAAGAAAGGGTCAAAATACAGTCAACAAAGAAAAGTAGTCGCGCTGCTGCGAAACTTTTTCATGTAATAACCGGAGAGTTTATGCCGGCGCGAAGAGGAAAGTATAAAGTGTCTGGAATCAAAAATAAAAACGCGCCGTTGTAACGCGTGTTTCGCTTCTTTCTACATGTGTCGCCAAATGGCCCAAAGTTTATGTCCAGCATTTTTGGGCAAACATTTCGTATATTTCAAAACTGTAATGTACTGATATGTAAATATTGAAGATAATGGTCCATTCTTCTGATATGTAGCAAAAGCTTCCTTTTAAAGTGTTTCCAAAGGTCACATCTAGAAGTGAAAAGCGGCATAGAAAACCAATGGGGAGTGCTCCTAACGATAGCAAAAACGTTAAGAGCAACAAAATGAAAGCCCACCGAAGGCCGATCTGCGGATATATTGGTTGTTATAAGGAAATCTTACAATATATTAAAAAAATTGCGTTCATAAACTCTCCCGCGTTGAAAAAATGCTTTTTCTTCCAGAATTGTATGTATATCGTCCAGGAAAAGAAAAGAAAAGCAAAAAATGGGGGCCAGATCGAAGTTACTCTCAGTAAATAATAAACACGAGGACCCCTGGACGTGACATGAGGAATAGGGCCAACACCAAAGATTTTTTGATGCGGCGAAGAAAATGTCTGACGTACAGCGCTATCTCAAGCTTTACAAGAGCCAAACCCAGGAACATCCTCACAGAAGTTCAACCTTCTGCTTCCATGTAATCAGAACCCCGTCTGGAGTACACGGCTTCCGTTTACGCTAGGAAAAAAGCTGAAAAAGAATTATCCGAGCAGCTGTTTGCCCCTAGAGCTTGTAGCAACATTACTGCTGACAGCAACTAGTACTTGCTGCTTTTTATGCTCGACACAACGCACTTCCAAACATTTTATTGTTGCTTTATGTTTTGTTACGTACAGCTTCTTTTCTTTGGTAGCTCCTACAATCAAGACAAGCACGACTATAGTGGAGCCTGGCTTTCTAGTCCCGACGGAAATTCATCGATTGTGCCGCTCAGCCGGTCCTAACTAGAACAGGCAGACCTCTTAGGAAGGCAGAGCGTTAGGGAAATCATCCAGAATCAACGGGTTGGTCTAAGTCAGAGTTTCGCCAAACGGAGAAAGGCTTCCGGTACTCATTTCGTCTCTGCTAACTGCGATACCGGAAGGAAAGTGACCCAATCTCGAAATCGAATGGCGTGTTGGACCTACAGCCCTCCGTATTTTCATGAATGCTCGGTTCCTTCACATTACCATCTTTTATTTTGGATTGCAGACAAAGCATCCCCCGTGCCGATGACCAAGACAATGCCTGACACCCGGAAATTGTGTACAAACTAACGGCCTGCCAAGTGAAAGTGTTCCTAATGCGTACACGAACATTGGGATTCAGAGAAAACTTGCGCAGGCATATATACATCCCGTATCGGTCAGCAGCTGAAGCCTCTTAGTGCGTCTAGAACCAAGTGCTTTCATCTCTTTCCGGTAGCCGGTTAAGTGAAGAAGCTTTCTTCTTTTTCTCCCCACAGGCAGATACGATTGGATTCAACCAACCCTATTTTGATTATGCTGCTGCATTAGCACTGTTGTATTTCGGTTCATTTCCAACTGTTGGGGAAGCCAGCCAATGCGCAGGAAGGTGGTAAAATCCTCTGTCCCATCTATTAGCCGCTATCCTCATCCCGAAGACAAAAGAGATCCTCTTTCTAAGCCGGTAATGGCTGTGCCTGAACAATGGCCGCTCTTTCCCATCCTTTCCCTGGTTTAACGCGCCCATTTTCGCAAAGAACTCCTTTCACGAACCTAGAAAGTTTGGTATTGCTCTAACCTCAGCCATTTTTTTAACGAAGATTTTATGGGAGAACCGAGAAATAGAGCTGCCTTTATTAGCGTCTTGTGAATGTTTTTCTCATGATTTAACAAATTTTTTGCTTTTATTGGGGTTTAACGTCCCAAAGCAACTCAGGCTATTTAACAAAGTAAGAAAGAAAATGGCTTAGCCTGTTTTCTATTGCGGTTGTGCAGGTTAATGATGGATTTCCGTCATATGGAATTCACTGGTTTTGGCATTCACCTTCTGAGCTCAAGGTATCGGGACGCTATTCCGGTAGCTCTGTTCTCGTTTTCGTGCAGGCAGAATGGAGGAACACCCGTGTGCTTAGAGGTACCAGTGTACGCTAAGGAACGCCATAAGGCAGAAATTAACCCGGAGCCCTCGATTACGGCGTCTCTCATTACCCACCATCAGCTTCAAGACGTCAAAACCCCACGCGAATACGCGCATATAACCCATTTATTTATTTCTTGTTTGATTCAGTTTCCGACTGAGCATTCGTCAGGTCCGGCCAGTACTGTCAGGTTCCATTACCGCTTGATAAATAGCAATCAAAGGCCATTACAAAGTTGTGATCTAACCTATGCAAGGTGCGACACATTCAAGGCAGGCCATAGAAGGGGTGATAATATCAGTATACATCTGCGGAACACAAGGAAGTAAACAGCGGGGAAAGGGTTCGTTCTGACCATCCCAAGGTCTAATATGAGCTTTCAATACCTGATGCCACAGCTCTAGATGCACATAATCGCCTCTAATGCAACTATGCCCATCATAACTGTAAAGTTCCTTTTGCCCTTGGTTACCGATAAGCTTATTCTGAATAAAATTAAGGCGCATACAATATATTCACGGTTAAAACAGATGCTTACAGCCGTCGGAAAAAATCGGGATGACACTTCAAGTTGTTTGTACGAAGTCAGCGAGTGACCATGCTTACTCTTTAGCTATAACAGAAACGAGTAAGACCGGATTTTAGCTAGGAGGGGGATTGATTATTGCCGATTTATTTCCTGCAGGCAGGAAATTAATCGACATCCGTCACTGCGGTCACACAAAGCGTTCCGCGTGCATCGCAGAGAATTCACCTTGGAAATTAAGC
The DNA here is from genome assembly GCF_055824585.1 of Amblyomma mixtum. Taxonomy (NCBI): domain Eukaryota; kingdom Metazoa; phylum Arthropoda; class Arachnida; order Ixodida; family Ixodidae; genus Amblyomma; species Amblyomma mixtum. The sequence goes on from NC_143013.1 coordinate 287,690,472, forward strand.
GTCGATGCGTCACAATACCAATGCGAAAGATTTCCGCCAATTGAGACGGCTACGTCCCCCGTCCTACCGGTGCCGCAAATGCTGCCTGGCCTCCGCCTCGTGACCGCTATCCCCGCTGCGTGGTCAAACTTAGTAGCCTACGCTCACCTGCAGCCTGGGTGGAAGGTTCATGAACATGCAAGAGTTGTTAATAGACTGTGATTCTCTTCTTCCAGAAATGTAAATGACGGGCGCCAACAGTAACCGAAGCCAAGGAGCATAGGGAATGTCTTTTAGGGATGATAGGAGATGGGCTAGTGACGCTTCAGTCTTGATTCCAAGTATAACTCGAAGTCCGAGCGTCCGCGCTCTTTAGAAGCCAACGAGAGTGCACTTCTTCGTAGAGGCTATAAGCGCTTATGAGGAAAGGTGCGCTTGCAACCTTATAGCAGATATACACCTAGACCGTTCTGTGAATGGATTAAGGAATGGGAGGCAGGTTCAGTACTTTGAAAAAAAAAAAGACTCGCATTTACGCTAGTTCTGTATGAATTTAGCGTTCTAAACAAGTCTAAAAGTTCAAAATATGTGTCGGCAGTTTGCGCCGTTACACTTGTGCACTTTCCTTTGTCGGTGTCGTTGAGCGTGCTTGCCTGCCTCTTGACGGCATTTTACGAGTTGTAAATGATATATTGCTACGCCTTGTTTGGAACGAATTCGTAGATTACCAGCGCACTGCACGCTACACCCAGCTAATTTTTGTCCGAAATCTACTAAAAACAGCGATAACAGACTCGACACCGCCTCCTTAGCTACCAGTACTCCTTGAGGGGGAGAGCACAGTGCGGAGTGCATTGGCCATCTTTAATACGGGCCAGAATGGCCTAGCGCATAGCCAATAAGCTGCGCGCAGAAGCGTTTATAGTATTGGGAGCGTCGGCTCCGGAGATGGGTGCAATTAGGCGGACTTCGTCCCGGCTGACGAGCTTATGAGCGGGGCTGATCAGGTAAATACTTGCCTGTCGTCAGCATAGCTGAGCTGTTATCTTTCTTTTTTCGTCCACCTGTGCATCCACCGCTTTATTTGCTTCCTCTTTGTGTGCGCCGGGATTAGTTTCCCAGGCTAGTCTTGCCGTTGATGAAAACTTGTGCTGAGACCAACACTTCCGGCGAGGCTGCTAGCGGATGCTCTTTCCCGTGTTGTTCTCGCCCTTCGCTAAACGCCGAAATTGATGTCACATAAAAAAAAAATCTGGTGGTCCGAATCAATGTGAGCAATGCCCGAGTGCACTTAAACTTGTTATGTAAAAACTTGTTTTTAAACGAGAGCTCAGGCATTCAAGACAGCTCGACGTCTGCCGTTGTTACTCCGCTATTAAAAGAACGCCGCCTCCTTTATTAATAGCGTGAGACTTCAAGGATGGCCAAAGTGTGTCTTATAATGAAAGTGGCATGATTTAGTGAGGAATTATCTGAAAGAGAAACCTCCTCAGACTGGACGTCACTGCATGATACCTGTATTCGCTGCAACACTCCGGTGAAGGTTTTGGAACTGGCATCATTGTCAGGATCGTTGGACAGCATCTCGAGCTCATACTGACGTATTCTACTTTATGCGCGGCTATAACAGCGTTTTATTGATTTTAAGAAAATTACATACGGATGTAAAATACAAGTTCTCGCACATTCAGACGTGCTTCGTTCTGATTTTCAACGACAACCTCACAAATATTTTGTGAGAGGTATTAAAGCGCAATCATCGGGTGTATGGCTTGAGAGAGATTATGCACGCCTTACATCGCGTCGGAAAGTTTGCGTGTTTGTCAACTGATAGCAACATAACACCTCATTGAACCTTTCCTGTATTTATGAGTTGCATTCTTAAGCTGGTTTTTCTTCGAAAAAAGGTTTCTGCTCTGCAGATAAGACGAACCAAGTGAGAATTTCTTCTTTGTTATAAAACATCCTGAATAGAGCTGTGAATAGCCGAGAAGGCTAGAAGGGAGGCGGCAGAATTTGGCGATTTTTTTCAGACCGACGTCTGTACCGTCTCTCTAGAACGAAGGCTTTACTGCCATAAACATTTTTTTTTTAAATCAACGGCAAGACATCTTATAACAAATGCTTTTATTCTGTGCCCTCTACACTTACTGATATGACCTAAACTTAGTTTTTTTTTTCTACACAGGACAGCTCTGAAACGCTGGTAGCTAGTGTTTGTGCAGGCTTTTGTGTCCGTAGTTAAATCTGCATGCTTTTTATTCAATTCCTAATAGAAACATAAATCGCGGCACCCGGAAGAGGGTTGTTCCCAACCTGTCTTTCTCAGATGTAGCGAACAAAACCTTGTAACCCAACATTTCAGAAAGATTTTGTATTTTATATGTTACGAAATGAGGGGAATTTAAAAGTGTCACAAATGAGTCACCTGATACACTCACAAAATATTTCAGTGCATGTCACTGAATGCTGCTGCTTTGAAGAAGCTGCTCGTAGAGCCAAGAAAGGCAGCAAGGAATACGTGAGTGCCTTTAATAGCAACTCTGCGAAAGCAATAAAATGGCTTGAAAAGTTGATATTTATTGATGTTTATTGATATCATCATCATTAGTCTTGGTCATTTATGTTCAGGACAAACACCTCTCATAACTACCGGCAGCAATTTTGCGTTGCTCCAGCTACTGCTGAAAATGCCGCGCAAATTTCATAAGCTTAGTTTTACTTGGGATCGATCTAATAGGATAAATATTGGGCGTATATTCATGTCCTGCAGTGTAAAACCACGTTTGGTAAAAGTATCAATAAAAGTGCTACAGTGCAGATTGCGTATGATCGACCAGTTCATAAGCTGGTCATTTTGCTTGACTGTCATCCTCTCTCTCCTAATAAAAAAGTAAAAAGGCAATAGTAATAAAGTAATAAAGTTAATTGGAAAAGCACGAACATACGTCCATGAAATAAGCTTGTCACTTCACACGATTTTCAGCTGCTACCTTTTATGCTTACCTTTCCAGGCCTCCAAACTCCATTCGCTACAAGTTATGAACTCTGAGAAGGAAATGCCTAGCCCGAGCAATAATATGAGCTAGCGTTTGTTCTCCAGTTTACGCTGCCTTGGTTTTGTCTCTTAAATGGACCATAAGGTACAAAGATAATGGAAACGTGCACTTATATATTGGTAAATAACTCCTCGAGACCTCTTTCAGGGTTAAATCTGCACAAAAATTTGTATCTGTCGCCGAGAAAATTGTAAATGATCTCCACGAATTCCTTTTTCTTTTACACCCTTTAACAAGACGCTTAATCCACTGGTAAGACGGCTTTTTTGATGCAGTATATGTCACAGATGGCGCCACTATACTGTGCGCCTCCTTCAAACCGCGCGTGGTCCAATCAGAACATGGCGGCTTCACCAATCTGTTAGGGCGCGAATAGCTCTGATAGCTTCTGCTTGGCTTGGGCCTCGTGAGTTGCGCTTCTGAAGTTGACGACTTCACTGAGGATTAGCGGACGACAAGGGAAATGAGCAGCGCTTCACGTTCTCATGTCTGGGCAGCACATGCCAAGCTTTGGTCTATTTCGATGGCACCTGTCCGTTGATAAATTGTCGCATAAAGTGATGAACTATTCTTGGGTGGGTGCAGTTGATGGAAATCGTATGGGTTGTTCACAAGATATCGTTCGCTGGTAAGTAAATTGTTGCTTATATAGGCTTTGCACCTGGCAACAAGGATATAATTTCTGCCCCCACAGACTAATATCTTAGTCGAGGTAGACTAAGTATTCTGGTTTTTTGTCCCTTTAAAGTTACTTCTAATATTAGCCTCTGTTTTCTCGCCACGCACGGGTCAGTCTCCTCTCAAGCCTTTTTGCTAGCTTGAAGCTTCAGCGCCAACTTTGTTACTGGTGCTGTCCATTGGTTAGGTGCCGCTTTTCTTTGTGATCTTCGTTAGTCACTGTTCATAATTTAGTTGTGAATACCGTTGGGGACACAAAACAAAACGTTAATAGGACGAGGGAGCGTTTCTACTGCAACGCCTGTATTTGATTAGATGAAAATTCAAATGCTTGTGCTAAACGCCTTACACAGAGATTACTCTACCAAAATATTTTAGCAGCATAAATTGTATTTGCGCTTAAAAGTCCGCCAAAATAAAGAGAACAGGAAAAAATAATGTGTTTGAGGCGAGAAAAGGGTAAACTTTATGAAAACGATGTAGACTTTTCGAGTGTTTTAGAGCCGGCTGCGAACAGACGCAGTTGCAAAAATGAGCAAGAACTGACAAGAAACAGGCCTGATAGCGGCTGTTCTCCACTTGTTTGTTGTAATGTTCTTCAGGAGAAACTCTAACAACGAGTAAAGAAAGCCGTAAACTCGATCGATACTGACTCCAGTAAAAAGCGAAGTTTAGAGAAGGACAGTTTTGCGGAATTCTTCTGATACCCACGGCAGCAGTGTTGTTAACAATACCTTTCATCTCTTCTTTTCTTTATTTCTGGCACTTTGTTCCTGGACAGCCTCGTCGCAGGAAGTACTGAGGGGAATATTAGGGGAGTATTTTGATATTTAATAGAAAAACCACACTGCTCGCTCAATAAATCGATGACCATGTATTGAAAGAAGTACGGTCTGAGCACCCATCTCAGGTTTTTGTGATCGTCACTGACTGCAGCAGCAGATATACGAGATACGCTCTCGGAATATAAGGCTTTGTTTTCGTATGTGGTGACCACAAGCTTCAGCTGTTATTCGCTCACGAATAAATCAGGGTGTGCACATCATCCGGTGCTATAAGGCACGATTGCCACAGGTGTGGCGGCCATGGAGAATGAGCAGTATGTAATGCAATCATGGTGGTCTTCAATTTGATGTTCTCTCAAGGTCTAACGTAGAACTATTCCTTTCACTTCTTACTCTTAGTCTTCAGAAGAGTGAGGAGTCGGGTGCTTTTTAATTCACATAAAAAAGAAGCAAAATAAAAACAGCCTTAAATACGCTAGAACTGGTCTTGCTTGGTTGACACATGACTGCTTTGACGCACTATACACGTTGCGAAAGCAATTAGGACAGAGAATGACAGTGACATACGGAGCGCGGGCAGAGAATTGTTTACTTAGTCATGATATGCGTCTTTCAAGCACAGTGGTCAGACATGTTAGCGACTAAAACTTTTGATATACTCAACTGCAAAGAAACATGAAAAACCAAAATTAAGAGCATGGAAGGAAATAAGAAAAATCTCACACTTCAAAATATAATCACTGGAATATCTTCGCTATTTCTAGTTCACTTTTTGGCAATGAAAGAGAAGCAGTGATGACATGCTTCCGCGTTCAGTGTATCATGGCGCAAGCGAGGATTTCTTGAGGTAGAGCTAAAAACCCACATTACACATCTCGTTTCTAAGCAGCAGCTGAAAAACGCCGCTAATATGAAAAAAAGTGAGAATTTCGATCAGTGCTAACTTTTTCTGAAACTGCAATTTTTTTTTTCGCGAAATTTAATTTCCAAATTCTCCAGGAAGAAAAATATCCCCGAGTGAAGCATCACTGCACATCTCTGTTCCGGCTGATCTAATCTCGAAAGCTTCGATTATCGGTTTTTCCTTCTTAATTTTCGCGTGATCTCAAATTGATAGGAAGGCAATGTGATTTGCATCGATGGCAATGGGATTAATCTGATCGCAATTTTTAGCCTCTTCCCAAAACTTTGTGTTATTCATCTTTCCTACTTAGCCGTGTACTGCATTCTGTTGCAGCGGTATGCAGAAATCAGTTTCGATGTCGCATTCAACAATGCCTATCTGATGTTTCATGTCGCAACGGGGGTTTCCGCGAACCTTTGGTGCATTGTTCAGTTTCACGCATATTCTTGAACACTTCCTAGGTATTGAAAAATCTGTGACACTTCGTGCAAAGGCCTGGGGACACTGCTTACGCAGGGGAGAATGACTGGGCGCACCTTTGCGCACCTTTCGCGCCCTGTGTGTCAGTGCGGCTCTTTGTCCTGTTTTTTTTTTTGTAACCTGTACTATGTGTCAAAGCAGTCTTAATCATATTACGTTAGAAACACCGCCTGCAGCTCGCACGCATACTTGTTTTGTCTTCAACAGTTAGTGAGATTTAATTGCTCCTTGATGACCTGCTGTTACTTCACACAGATTGGTCAAGTCATGAAAGAACTAGGCTCATCAGGCACGGCAGGACAAAGAAAGTTGTAGGGCCGATAGTGACATCTTTTAACAGTTTGGTAGAGGGTACGGGGTCAATGGATTTTAAGGTTACGTAACGCCATAGAATATTTGGTCTTATGAAACATGTAGAGAGGAAAACAGCCGTGCTTGAGAACCTGCCGTACGACACGTTTTGGTTTGGTCAGGCAGAGCAATGTTTTACCGATTTGAATGAAATCTGCTCGTCACAGCTCCACCTAGACAATGCGTAAGTGTCACAGTTAGGATAGTCTCTCCATTTGGTGCCCCTTTATTTCAGTCCGTCTTGGCCGACATGTAGCCACTGTGGCGTGGGTTCGAAACATGCGACTCTGCGACCCCCCTCTCTGCATTTTACGAGTTTTGTTACGTGTCCCACAGCCGTGACAAGGTGCAGATAGGTTTCCGGCAGAACGACGATATTTGTCCCATGCTTATCGGTTGGTGACTCCCATTTAACGCCATTTATGCCTTTCAGCATTGTGTCCATGACCTTTTGGAAGATAGCTGGTGCAGACGAAATTCCAAATGGCAGTCGGTTGACGACAAAGAACCCCTTGTGCGTATTCAATGTTAGGTATGGTTTCGACGGTTCTGGCATGACCGTTGGTGGCAGGCGCGGTTCAGATTGATCTTTGAAAAATGTACGCCTCCAGGAAAGCTCTGAAAACAAGTCGTCGACCTTAGGCAAAGGGCGCCATGTGACATCAAGACAAGGATTTACCGTAGTTTTAAAATCTCCGCAAAAGCTTATGTCCCTCCTCCCTCCCCCCTTTCTTGATTACAGGTGCAACAGGAGTTGCATAATTTGCCGTGGGGACTGGTGTCATGATGCCCATTCTTTTCATTTTGGGCAACTCCGTCTCTACAGCTTTTCGCAAAGCGCATGGAACGTTTCTTGCTTTGAGAAATTTAGGTTTGTGATCCGCTTCGCACTACAGTTCTGCACTTTCGCCTTTAATAGTGCCTAGCTGATCTTTGGAAGTGCAGTCACACTTCGCGAGCAGAGTGAGCCGCCTTTCTTCTAACCAACCATAAATGCAAATATCTGACCTTGGCATACGGTGAACACTCCAGACGCTGTTCCAGTCCAGTCACCTAGCTTGAAGCCACTCCCGGCCAGGCAGTGGAAAGACCCTCTTGGTCGATAACGTAGGAAGGCTCGCCGCGTTTGCGCCTTGTCGCACGTTCACCCTCAAGACGCCTTGTGGCTGAACCAAGAATCCTGTGTAGGTGCGAAGCTCGACCATAGTTGGCTTGAGGCTAGCTGATGGAAGAAGTGCGCGATATTACTCAAAATGCATAACTGATGTAGCGGCACCGGTGTCTAACTCCATGCTGACCCCAACGTCATCCACGGTCATCTGTACCGTTATAGGTTCACTTTTGATGAAGACACGTCCTTTAGGGCCAGTGTTATTGGCTGCCCGTCAAGCTTTCGCGTTGCCCCCTTGTCCTTCGCCGGCCGTTTTTTATGCGACGTACCGCCAGCGCTACGGCAGACCACTTGAATGTGCCCCGTCCGGGTGCACCGGTAGCACTTGCTGCCTATGAGGGGACACCCTCGGTTTGAGGGCTTCTGCGAGACACAAAGGACACCTCCTGTCTGGTATTCGATGCAGCCTGCATGGTATGGACGGAAGTAACCACTGGCACACAAGTGAGAGCTTCAGCCGTTCTCTTTGTGTCTGGTTCCATAACCACAGCGTGCTCTACCGCTTTCTCAAAACTTGAGCTTGCCATCTTCTGTGAACAGCACACGCAACATCCCCTCTCTTAGCAGGCCGCGCACGAAGCGATCCCGTAAGAATCCGTCTAGAACGCTTCCAAAGTCGCATGTCCGGGAGAGCTTCCGAAGCTCGGTGACGTAATCAGAAACAGACTCGCCTTCGTGCTGTTGTCGCTTGTGAAACCCGGCCCGCTCACCGATGACCAAAGGCTTGGAAAACAGGTGCTCCCGGAGGGACTTCAGAACCTACAGGCACTTGATAGACGGCAACCCCGAGGCTACCAACGATTTCAGAAAACCATAGGTTCTAGGGCCTATGATGCTCAGAAATGTGTGCACCTTGCCAATTTCACGAACTCGGTTGACGATCAGGAACGGTGTCAACCTTTCTTCGTATGACGCCTAGCCACTGGCGGAGGCATCGAACGGTTCCATTTGGCCAGCGAACTGCGTCGAAGCCGCGGCCGCTTCGTTCATGATATCAGTCATCTTATCAGCAGCGCAGTTCAAAACGTCAAATTTCAGCAGAGTCGAATGCAAGGAGCACTTGCCTTCCTTGACGATGTGCGTTGCTTCGTAATCCCATCCTCGTCGCCAGTGGTTACGAGTCCGACAGCCGTGATAAGGAGCAGACAGGTTCCCGGCAGAGCGACATTATTGGCCCATGCTTATGGGTTCGTGGCTCGGACGGAACAGCAACCGTTCGCAGGCGAAGCTCTGCTTTTAACCGCGTATGGCGCCACATGCGACTTCGTAGAGTCCCTTATCAGCGGCGGGCACAGATACCACAACTTTGGCGAGAGACATTTTTTTCTGTTCGTTTGCACGATACCTAAATAATTAGTATACATCCTCTTCCCATTTGACACACTTGTCATGCACTGCTATAAATGATCATTTTACGAGGCCCATAGCACACTTAGCTTTCCTATGGCCTTTTATGAGAAAACTGAGACGCTTCTTCTAAGAACTCGTGCCAGATTCGCCTGTTTCGCTGCGGTGTGCTGCCGGCGGATGCTTTCCCCTGCCGAAAACTTTCCACAGACACATAAGCTCCGCCGTGGGCTTCGGAGGCGTATAAAGGTTGTTTACTCTGCTGCGGCGTCGGATGGGTGCGATGAACCATGAAACTCCGTCACGGAAGGAACGTCTAGCCGCCTGATTCAAGTAGGCGGCTGCCGTAAGCCCAGTGCTTGCCCCCTCCCTTCCATACACTAATTGGCAACGCCTCGTGTGGCGTGCTCCTTCGAACCTCTCCGCTACACGCGAGCGAGCTGCCCGAAAGGCTCGGTCGTTGGCTGCGAGCAACATACGTGCGTGACAATTGGTTTCTCTGGAAGGTAATTTTGAGCCGAGCTGTGGTACAACCTCGGATAGTGGCAGTGCCGGTCATGTGAATTCTGTAGTAAAAAAAAAAAATAAACGCCATAATTTCAGCGTTCAAACGATCTCAGGGTAGTTACAACAGGTGCCGCGGTACAACTCAAGGATTAAAAGTTAGCTGGTACAGATTTCTTTATAAGGCAGAGCCGATCAGAATCACTAAAATATTGAAAGCCCTTCCAGCTACGCTCATGATTCACGATGGTGGTGGGGGGGCAAAACTTCATATGGAATCAAGGGAGTTTGGAACACGCAGGTCCTTGGGCCCCCGCACAGCCGCACTGCACTTAAACGTTCATGTCCCGGAGGCTCATGGCGCTGGCAGCCCGGCATGTGGCGATGGCTTGTTTGGCCGGGTCCTCGGAGCGCAGTAGGGCCGAGTACTTCGTGTTTCAAGTTAGAATAAATACGCTGCTTTGTTCTCCGCCACGGGACTCTTTTCTTTGAAGGCTCGAGCTTACCTCTTCACCTTCTAAAACAAGTGCGGTCATAAAGAAACAACATTTTTTCATAAAGAGGCGCAGGCTCTTCGAATATCGTTACTGAGAGAGAACGCTGCCAAATGACGCTGCCAAAGGCTTTTTTTTGCGCCTAGTATTATTTTAGCTGGACGTGGAATGGTGTGCGGTGGCTGGCTGGCGAGCTACCAGCTTCGCATACGAGCACCAAGGTTCTCATTCGTTTACTGCCGCGATAGCTCTACTCACGCGATGCCGCTTTCTTCAGGCGCTTCTGCCTTGGTGCGTCTTGCTTGTGTTCTTTTCTGTTTGCCTAGAATGGCTTACAGTCGAAACTGGGAAGGGGAACGGGGGAGGGACAGAGGAAGGGGAATGGAAGGGAACAGAGCGTGACTTCAGCACCTGCGCTATCTCTTCAAAGAGCATTATCAGCGGACCACGATAAGGCCGCTGGGCGTCTTATCGCTGATATGCTTTTGGGCTTCGTGTGTTCTCGTTATGCGTGGAAGCGTGACTGTTTACTGCGGTCGTCATTTGCAGGGATTCTTTTTGTCATCTAACGTCAACATACTGTAACGTCCCATCCATCCTTTAGTACCACAAGGGGGTATTTAAGGTGTGAATAAGTAAATGAATAAATAAATAGATACATAAATAAATGTTCTTTTTACTTCTTGCCAGGTGTGAGTCCTGGCTTTGAATTCTCAGCCGCAGAACGACATTGCTTGCTAGCTCTCAACGGACACATCACAGGCGGCAGCTATGATAGCGAGATAAAAGAATGAAGTAGGAGTGAGGAAAAAAAATTTATGTAGTATAAGGGAAAAAATTGTGAAAAGAGTAACTACAAAGCCCAGATACTCGACTCGCGTGTAAATCTATGTCAGCCCATAGTTTCGTGCTATTAACTAGAGGTAAAGCTGGCCGCCCGGCACTACATGCGCCAAGGACGCCAGAAGCATGTCGGGAAGTCGAAACATCGGATTGACTGTTCAGTTTTGATTTCATTCATGCTTTTTGCGCACTGTGATGGCGCAGTTATCTAGCAACGCGCCCAGTTCTTTGAGATCCGAAGCATCTGAAGGCTGCAATAACTGCATTGCAACGAATATGATCGCTGTAAAGAATGCTCAGGCTTACTAACTGTGCTTATGTGCGGTAAGATTAGCAGATATAATCTACTTTAGCTGGGAAGAGCGTCGATTATTGCACGGAAAATCGCGCATGAGCTAACCCGTAAGTGTTTTGTTTCCTGTACGATCGAGAAAAGGAAATAATCTTTTGTTTCCATTTTGTGCACGCTACCATAAGAGACTAGTGACAGTGGCAATTTACATTGTCTACGTCGTAAATAATGACGGCTTCTGAGAGAACGTCTTCGAGTTCTCTAATTTCTGAGAACAGTGCATATGTTCTGCATACCGAGTTCGCAAACGAAATTCGCGCCATCGCAATCCTCTTTTTCTTCCTGCATATGCACACTGAAATGCCGTTTCAGTGAATAGCTGTTTGATAAGCTGCTCTGGATGTTAAGCGCTATCGGATAACAGCCGTCAGGGTGGTTCATGTTAGCCCGGCTGAGAAAAAGTTGAAGTACTTCGGCGCGGAAAACATGGAATGGACGACGGAAGAAAACATAGAGCTTACTTTCTTGCATCGTCTCGTCCGTGTTTGCCGCGCCGAAGCGCTCTCATCAACATGGATCACCAACCGGCCTGCGACACAACCTTGCTATGCAGAGGGTTGCATGCGTCAGCAGAAACACGGCCGTCACTTACTTGCGGTAGGACAGGTTTTTGCTTTTTAGAACATATGTTTTTCTTCGCAAAATTATCAAGCGCAGCGCCAAGACACGATGACAGCCGGCTTTTTGCACACGCGAACAAGTTTCTCGTAGAAGGGTGTGGCTTCAGGCAAGTTTCTCACGGCACGAACCATAGCCTATGCAAGAACATGGGGCGCGAACCCGCAATAGCAGACGGCATCAATGAAATGTTTATATATTTCAGAATGACAAAACGAAAACTTCTAAAGTGGACTATTTTGAAGCGCTAACAATATTTCGTAAATAACATTTGCGCTGAAAATTGTGTCTATTCAACGAAAAAAAAAATGTTTTCGACGGTTATCTATATCTGGGAAGATGAAGGGAAAGCCCCCCCTCACCATGGGCAAATTCGGGGCTGGTTTACACCGACACGCTTTTTGGTTCATTTGTTCCAAGGCACAGTAAATATATTTTACTACTGGGTATAATTGATTGTTAAAAGAACGTTTCCTTGCAAATTTTTTGGGGGGAGAATTTGTATTTTTCAGTCTTAGTTAGGTTTTGGGGCTAACATTAGCCAAGAGAAGTAAGATACGTCTTCCTGGCATTCCCACGGTGGATGAAAAGCCATTTTAAGACACTCGCATATACGATGGCGTCAGCTTTTCCTATAGGTAATATTTAGAAACTTTATGATATCAGCCGCGTTGGTAGCAGTGTTAAGAGAAACAGTCTTGCCAGACTGGTTATTTGTCTCAAGACTTTAGAGTAGCGATGGTAATTTTTGGACAGCAGACAGAAAATTGCCGCGCAGGACGAAGCCGTTTTCAACACATGAAACTGCAGTTCTCATTGTTTTTACTTGATCTCGATTTCCCCTTCTACTGAAGAGTTTTGATCATAGTGGAACATAACACCTCTGGGCAGACATGTCGGAAAGCAAGAATAAAGAGACAAAACTAAGAGCCAGCCATTTTTTGAAGTGACGTTTAGTGAAGAACGTAGATTACACCGTGCGTGGCTGATGAAAATATAGAAGCACTTCAAAGATTCTTGTTACGAGTCATGTGTGACGATTTCAGTAGCTAGAGCGTCGTTTCTGCACCCGTGGGCTGCCCTTCCATAGACCCGCGTGACTTTAAACGCCCGTATTGGTCGTCGCTCAGCTGTTCGAGCGACCGATGTTCCTGGCCTCATGAGAAAGATACATGCCGTCTCTAAACTTTTCCTCACAACCGAATCGTTCAGTTTATTACCTTAAAGATCACCCAGAAGGGGCCACCACATCAGAGGAAAGTTTTTATGAAAGCAGCATAAAATTGTATTGCGAAATCATTGAACAAAATGATCAGTTACAAGTTGTAAAAACAAAGATGGACTAGACGGCACCCAAGTGAACAATTAAGTGGCCCGGTTCTGGATTCGGGTTCGAGCTTATCTTTGTGTATTAAGTAGCTGTTGCTGAAATGCTTGAGAAGCAACGGACATGACGGCAACCACTCACGATAAGGTCAACAGGTTATCGTTTCGTAGCGAATAAATACTGGCCTGTTCAAACACAATGCCTTTGCTAAGGACACCAAGCCTGCATTATGTATACCACTGTAAGGAGATAGCGCCACCCAGCGGCGTTCGTGAGAAGAAGACAAAGCACGAGGAGCGCGTGCGGAGGGGAACGCGGGGCAGGTCGAAGAGGATTACGTGGCGGAGAAGAGAAGAGCGCGGTGGGCGACGGACGTGGACGAGTTCTGCTGGCTCCCCGAGTTCCGGGCTTGGGCCTTAGCCGCAGACGTCCGGGCCACCAGACCTGGACTTCCATCGTCGAGAGCCTCAACCACCAGGCTCAGGCGCTACTCTTCTCCGTCCATCCGTCAGCTGCTCCACACAGGCCGCTTCTGGCGCCTACGTGACCTTTTTCCGGGATACCAGACCTGGGAACCGTGCCGGGAGCCCACGAACGCTGACACTGCGGTAGCCTTGCATCGGCGTTTGGAACGCCAAGAGACTCCTTGACTACCCGACACGCAGCCAGTCCTCGCCGCTCGTTGCTCGAATAAGACAAGTAGTGTGAACTTTCCTCTTTGACTCTTTTTCCTGCATTTATCATAAGCACTTTGTTTTGTTCCCCCGTGTGTTTTTCCCGTGTATTGTTGCGTTGTTCTCTTGTTCCTTTCCTTTCTTCTCGCTCATATTGTAATTGGTTTCCTTTCCGTTAAAAGCCGCCTCGTTTATTGTTTGTACTTTGGTGTTTGTTGAAAATAAGACCTGCAATCTCACAGAGTCCTCACAAATTTGGCGTCCACTACGACAGGACGAGGTCGGTTTTTATTTATTTGCCTGTTATGTTAATTTAGGAACAATATGAGCGCTTCAGATTTGGTTGCTTTAGGCGAGCGCATGGGCTTGTGCGGCGCGGAGTTACGAGCGTGGGTGGAGGACGAGCTTCGTAAGGCACGGGAAGAGAGAGCCGCGGAGCGTGAAGCTGCTAAGCAGAAATTGGAATTAGAGGCACGGAATTTAGAGGCGGAGCGTGAAGCTGCTAAGCAGAAATTGGAATTAGAGGCACGGAATTTAGAGGCGGAGCGTGAAGCTGCGAAGCAGAAATTGGATTTAGAGGCACGGAATTTAGAGACGGAGCGAGAGGCTGCGAAGGAACGCTTGGAGTTAGAGGCGCGGAACTTGCAGCTACAAATAAGGCTCATGGAGGGTGGCGCAAATCCTCCGAGTGACCGTGGAGAGCGTAGCGTCTCATCGACCAGCTCCATTAACCCGCACAGCCTCATACCACAGTTCAATGAAGCGCGGGATGACCTCGATGCCTACTTAAAGAGATTTGAGCATGTGGCCACGGGGCAGGGTTGGCCAAAAGAAAAGTGGGCAACGGCGTTGAGCTTGTGCCTTGGTGGCGAAGCACTTAGGGTCTTCGGTCGGCTCTCGCCTGAGGATTCCGTGGATTATGACAAAGCGAAGCTTGCCTTGCTTCAGAGGTTTAGGTTCACCGCGGAAGGTTACCGAGAGAAGTTTCGCCAGAGCAAGCCCCAGGATGGAGAAACGGCCTCGCAATATGCTGCCAGGTTGTTTAGCTTCTTTGACCGTTGGGTCGAGATGCGGGGTGAAGGCCGCACTTTTGAGGTGGTTCGCGAGATGGTCGTGAGCGAACAATTTCTGAACAACTGTCATTCTCGTTTAGCCCTTTTCTTACGTGAGCGGGAGGGCAAGACAGTTTCTAAGCTGGCGGAGGCTGCCGATCATTTTCTCGAGGCACAGCGGCAAAATAACTTGTTGTTCTTTAAAGAGGAGGGTGAGCACACGATAGTTAAAGCCAAGGACGAGGTTTCACGTGCACAGTCTCGCCTTCGGTGTTTTCTTTGTGACAAGACTGGGCACAAGGCGTCGGATTGTCGGACGAAGCCGAAGCAATTGTATTGCACCTGGTGCCGCGAGGTAGGACATGATGCCCAGTCGTGCAAAGCTAAGAGGCCAGGAGACCGCGAGGAGTCCTCCTGTTGCATGACACCTCGATATTCACATCCCGATAGCACTGCAGTGGTAACGCGCGTAGAGGGCCAGTTGGGGGAGATGGTCTGTCCTTCCAACCCGATGGAAACTGCTATGCCCGTGGCGCACGGTGAGGTGTTCGGCCAGCATGGTTCGGTATTACGGGATACGGGCAGCACCGGTATTGTTGTGCGTGAGTCTCTTGTACCGCCAGCGGCACTAACAGGGAAAAAGGCTACATTATTCTTGGCCAATGGGACCCGTGTAGAAGTTCCGGAAGCGGAGGTGGTGATTTCTTCTCTATACTTCTCGGGTAAGGCCATCGCGCGCTGCTTGTCTACACCCTTGTACGACATTATAATAGGCAATGTCCCCGGGGCTAAACCTCCATTCTCTGTCGACCCGCCAGTTCTAACTGATCAGGCAGTTTCCCTTGCCATGACGGGTGCGGTCGATGTTCCTTCCCTTATGGTGACAGCAAAGGTTTCAGAGAGTAGTAAAAGCCCCACTCTGAACACACTCCACTTGTCACGGCCGGAGTTTCGCCTCAAACAGGAAGAAGACCCGACCTTAGAGGTGTGTCGCAGGAAGTTGGGGCAAATATTTCATGGCAAGGGACAGACCGCCCACTCCTTTGATACAGATGACGGTGTTCTTTTCCGGTCGTACCAAGTGTGTCCCGGCCAAGTCGTTGAGCAAGCGGTGGTACCGAAGGGCTTACGCACGCAAGTTCTTAAGTTGGCACATAAGAGTGCATTATCCGGCCATCATGGAATACGGCAAACAATAGCTAGGGTGCTCACTGAGTTTTACTGGCCCGGTGTACAGGCTGACATTAAGAGTTATGTCAGATCGTGTGACATGTGTCAGCAGACTGTGTTGAAGGCAAGGGAGAACAGAGTGAATAACATCATAGGACGGGAACATGTAAAATCATGGTGGAAACTGAGGTCGGTGTGGAGAAAACGGTTTCACAAAGGAAAACGGAAGTATTAGCCGGAAAAGTTCTCGCGACGGTGATGTGGTTTGATGGGAACAATGGAATACGGAAGAATGTAGCCCACACCTATTGTTGGAATTGTTTTTGTTTGTTCATGTTTGTTTTTGAGTGTCGGCTATCTACTTTTTATGTTTTCCGTGTTTCTTCGCCCTCTATGGACGCTTTACGTTGTCTTTCCATGTGCTCTCTGTGCTGTGTGTGCGAAGGTCTGTGAACGCTTCGAACATTGACGACCGTCGTATTGTGTGTGGTGTGTAGTGTGCGCGCTGTGGTGCGGTGTTCTGTGTTGCGATCGTCGAACGCATCTGGTGTCGCTCTCCTGAAGTCGAGTTCTTTCCCTTGGAAAAAACTTCCGAAGAGGGGGCCTTCTGTAAGGAGATAGCGCCACCCAGCGGCGTTCGTGAGAAGAAGACAAAGCACGAGGAGCGCGTGCGGAGGGGAACGCGGGGCAGGTCGAAGAGGATTACGTGGCGGAGAAGAGAAGAGCGCGGTGGGCGACGGACGTGGACGAGTTCTGCTGGCTCCCCGAGTTCCGGGCTTGGGCCTTAGCCGCAGACGTCCGGGCCACCAGACCTGGACTTCCATCGTCGAGAGCCTCAACCACCAGGCTCAGGCGCTACTCTTCTCCGTCCATCCGTCAGCTGCTCCACACAGGCCGCTTCTGGCGCCTACGTGACCTTTTTCCGGGATACCAGACCTGGGAACCGTGCCGGGAGCCCACGAACGCTGACACTGCGGTAGCCTTGCATCGGCGTTTGGAACGCCAAGAGACTCCTTGACTACCCGACACGCAGCCAGTCCTCGCCGCTCGTTGCTCGAATAAGACAAGTAGTGTGAACTTTCCTCTTTGACTCTTTTCCCTGCATTTATCATAAGCACTTTGTTCTGTTCCCCCGTGTGTTTTTCCCGTGTATTGTTGCGTTGTTCTCTTGTTCCTTTCCTTTCTTCTCGCTCATATTGTAATTGGTTTCCTTTCCGTTAAAAGCCGCCTCGTTTATTGTTTGTACTTTGGTGTTTGTTGAAAATAAGACCTGCAATCTCACAGAGTCCTCACAACCACCCCTCAAGAAGCCTACGTTGCTCTGAGTTTAACTTGTGCTAACAGCCTACAGGAAACGAAAGGACATCAGCTACGGCGCGGACGTCAGGCAATCACACACAGTTCATATGAGCAGTTTCAACACCGGAAAAAAGAAACAACTGTAGGTCCCAGCAGTGACTAAAATAATTCCTCGATTTCTGTTCCCGCTTGTTCACGCTCGGAATCACGCACCCTTATCGCTGAGGGTACTCTAAATTGGCACGCCATTGTCTAGTTACCGCTTTCGGATTCAGCCCATTACTCATTCCAATTCAATCCCCCATCGCGGTGGCTTATTCGCTAGGGCGTTCAGCTGCGCAGTTGAAGGACGCAGAATCGAATTACGGCCGAGGCGGCCGCGTTTTCGATGAAGGATAAATTGAGAACGCCTCTGTGCTGTGTGTTGTAAGTGCACCTCGAATAACCCAAGGTGGTCTAAATTAACTCCACTAGAGGGCTGCGCGGTAGTTTGATTGTTTTGAATGAGAATTTCTAAAGATTTGCAAACTTTGCGAGCAGTATAATCTGCATGGTAATGCCGAGACAGGGAAGGCGTGAGATTGGCTCCTAAGCATTTGTATTAATTTACTGTTTTGAGGTGCATATGATTTATAATTGAACTAAATACTTGTTGCTTAGAAATGTCATGCAAACGCTATTTTTTTTTTAGTTAAGTGCCATTCTCCACTTTTCTCACTATATTGATTTAAAGGAAACAGGATGCTAGACAGTTTATTGTTAGGGCCGGTTTTATTTTCTGCAACTACTGAAACATCATTCAGTTATTAGGAAGGTAACAAAACAGTTATTCACTGATTTTCAGGTATTAATAATGCGTTAAGATATAAAGGGTTTATAAAAGTGGAGATGGTGAGCGCAGTCTGTCAGTTGCCAGTGGAAGGTGGTCCACCTGCCATGGTTGGCAGGGGGCAACTTGGCCACCGGGCTACGAACGAACTTAGTGTACTGCCTCAGAAACAAGGAACCTAAATATGCCAATTCAGATATAGAGGCCTTTAGGATTCGGATATAGAGGTGTTAATGTCGGATGTAACGAACAACATTAGTATGCTTCCTCTGATATATCGAAATGTCGCCTCTGGACGTAACATGCAACGAACTTAGTGCGTTGACCTCTGACATCACGAACCTAATTGCCTCACAAATGGTATTACGAACGTTTGGCTGCTAGCGCATTTATAAGATCCACCAAGGATCTGTTAAGATATCTTTTTTTTTAGAGCATGGAAATTTACAATCTTATCATGCCGTATGAAAAGCGTTTGGAAAACTATCAGGGAGGGAAAACTTAGAAACGCTTAATTTATATCTCAACATCTCTACGCCATTCAAGTTGAACACAAGAATTCCTTTAGGTTATTTCTGTAGGTTGTAAGAGACCGCCACTGGTTATTGCTAGCTTGAAAAATAGTGAACATGCCTAGGAATTCAATGTAAATTATTGTTTATTTTGCGTCATCACACAGATAGAAATACAGAAAAATTATTCAGCTTTATCGGCAGCATCAATAACCTCCGCACCAGCTTCCAAGAGCGGTGGAATAAATACGTTTTTTTCTTGTTCGTTTTTATACACTTCAACAAGTTTTTAAATCGTGCGCAATTTTGACCAGGAATGATTCATAGAGTGCTTTTTGCCATTTTCACTGCATATTTTACTTCATTTACTACGGGTTACAGCTTATGAAAATTAATAGTCGAGCGACAGTGTGTAAACGCTCTAGAAGCTTGGCTCCCATTGTATCAACTTTTTGCTCTGCTTGTTAAACCAAGGTTCGCTTTCGTTGCTTTTCAGCGCTAGTATCCACGATAAGGGAGTGATTACTCATTAACATTTATCCGAGCGCAGCCATGCGGCTACAACGGAAAGCTTTACAGCTTTCTCAGAAACCTCGTAGTTGAAAAAAAAATAGTCCTAGTCCGGGGTGCCAACCCGGGAGCACTGCTTTACCGGAGCAGTCACTCTACCAACTGAGCTAACCATGGACGGGAGGCTCGTGGTAGGGCGAGAGCGAACTGACCGGGAACTCGAAGTGGAGACTGTGTTCTACGGCACCTAAGGGGACTCCCCTTAACATTTGACGAACGTAGTAATGAGAATGGGACGAAACGACGACGTAGTGCCGGAACTTTTCTTTTGTGCTTCACCAAAGCTTTACAACAATGCTTGCTTTTGCGATTGTATCAAAGACAACGAAGCTTTTTTTCAAAGATGAGCTCACCTCCACTTTGTTAGAACTACTATTTTTAACTCGAATCTCCTCAGATATAAAAGCTTTTTTTTTTTTTGCTGTCGCATAGGCAAAAGAACCAGGAAGAGCTCTGCGCTCTATATTTACTAAGAACAAAAACTACACGGATTTAGTCTCAGAACCCTTTAACCAATCATCTCAAAAACATAACTCCTGCAGTACGTTAGCGCTGCAATATTTACCGTTTTATCGGCAGAACCAAACCGCAAGCGTAGCAGCAGGCACGGCTCTCTGAGTCGTGGCTAAACGAATATGTGGCTCCCTGTTTCGACATACGACCGCGAGCGGACAGGTGATTAATGGCGCCCTGTTCACTATCTGCGTGCGAGGGGTGTGTAGCTTACTCTCTTGTTGCTCGCAGGTTCCACCTATGGTTGCGCTCTTTCTTGTTAAAGGAAAGGAGACCAGCGGCGGAGGATAATTTGCGGCTTAGTCGTTGACCCAGATACTGTCCGGCGTAATCAAGGCGACGCCCCGTGCCTTCCCGTTTCCACGACCACTAATGCTGGCGATCCCATGTTGCGCGGTTATTATTGTGCTGTTCTTTCTCGCCCTTTCGGAACTGTGGCGGCTTCGATCCCTACATTTACGCATGCATCAGGTCGGACACTTCTATTTAAAGAATATACGTGGCTAAGTAATTTTTTTGTCGCTTCTAGCGCGGAACGTGATAATTTTGAACCCATTCCTCTGCAAAAACCACGTACAGTCTTTGCCAAAAGTAACCAGGCTGCACGGTTTGCTTCTCAGTCGTATATTAACGCTATTATGCCAGCCCTCAAGCTCTAAACTCTGTTTGGTAAGGAAAACCCTAGTACTCACCTTAAGAGAACTTTTTTATCTTTAGGGAAGCCATGAGGGCTCTACTATACGGATGAGAAGCAAACCATGCAGCTTGGTTACTTTTGGCAAAGACTGTTAGTATGTATAACGCAGTTCATAACCTTGCAGTTTCATGCCGATATTGCCGTGAAGTTGCATTAGCAGAAATAAATTATTGGTGAGATCAATTATTCTTGTTTCGCTTACATTTTGCGCATGCATGTAATACCCCTGTCAAGCGGGCAAGTTAAGTGCACTTACGGAGAGTGTGCTTCGCTGTAAGTACACTTTGTCGCATGTAAACGACGCAAGTGAGTGTCATTTGCGGAAGAGTGCACTCCGCTATGAGTGCGTTCACGGACAACACTTTGCTGGCCGAGTGCGTAGCCTCGACGCCAGTGGTTCCAATGGTACAAAATTTATAGAGCATAAAAAGTACTTAGGGCATAAAAGTACTTACATCTTTATTTTACGTGCTATAACACTGTTTTTAGAAAAAAGTTCGTTGGTTATAGCTACAAACGAAGCAATAAAACAAGTAAACGTGATCAGATGCAACATCGCTGCCCGCCACCTTCTTGTTTGTTGTCGAAATTCTGGATAATCTTGGCTGGACTTGGCTTTTCTTCTATTTTTTTTTTTTTTTCATCGTTAAAAACTGTTGAAACTCGTTTTATTTGCGCTATCACGTTAAGCAATCAAATATTATGAGTCTTTTTTTTCTTTTCCATCGTCCTGTTCAGAAATTCCGCTCATTTTCTGTCGCCATTTTTTTTTTACTACGAGTGCACTTTGCTTTCCAGTTTAGCACTGCGTAGCCCAAAGTGTCACTCGGGATGCCGAAGCGCACTCCCCGTAAGTGCACTTAACTTGCCCTCTTGACAGGGGTATTAGTTGAACGAAAATTTTAAGCACAGAGACGTCGTTTTCCCTCTTTGTCACGCAACCGCATTTTGTCAGTCACGACTTGCAATAATAGTTTTTGCTTATTTTTGATATGAGGACAAGAAGGCAGACATACATATAACTTTTCAATGGGGGGAGTAGAAAACCATATGGAGTAATAGTTTCGGGGTCCACAACAAGTGGTACTCGAAGGAGGCGCTCGTACTCGCTAAAGAAGAACTAATGAGATTGAATTCTTGCGGCTTACTTTTCAGTTAGCTTCTCTTCACGCGCTATATTATTTTTTGTAGGCTCTGTCCTCGCTTTAGTGGCCTTAGATGCTGTTCTACTATCGTTGATGAGCCTGCTGATGAAAGTGCTGGTGCTGGAATCTTTCAGTTTGTCTACGACGTAACATGAAACGCCGTGATTTCTGCACAGTAACCTTAAGGTAGAGGTAATTTGTTTAGGTGGCTAGAGGTGCTGCCGAAGAGACGTGAGTGACAGTCAGCGTAGTTGCATCCTGATGAGAGGTGAGCATGAGCAGCTAAATTGTGTAGCTTTGGATGGCTAACGATTGACGTTTTGATATGAGTGGACCGAGCACCTTGCTTGGAGACGGAAATAGACTCGCAGGCATAGGAAATCTATAAGGTCACATATGCCTATTGTGAAAGCTGTGGTGTCCTTTGTGGACTTATGTTTTGTCTCACACGACAGTCGGACCAACGCAAGGAGACGATAGCTGTGCTAGGGGAAAGCATCCGTCTGGCAGACCTCAAGGGCAGCCCGTAGCACCATTGCCTTGCTATCGGGAGCACACCAGCATTGACAGCTCTATAAGGGCGGCTGCATATTATACCACTTACATTCAACCATGTCCAACACGTTAAAGAACCCCAGGTGGTCGAAATTTCCGGAGCCCTTCACTACGGCGTCTCTCATAGCCTTAGTCGCTTTGGGACGTTAAACCCCATAAACCAAACCAAACCAAACCAAACCATTCCTGGAGAAAAATTTTGACTGTTGGAAAAGTGTAACGTACTGATATGGAATTATTGAAGGTAATGGTCCACTCTTTCAATATGTGCACTGCCGAATTCATGCCATGCCTATGTTGCACGCTGCTTGGGCAACCTTAGCGTTGAAAATAAACTTTTGGATTTTAAGCCAAACCATTAGCAATCGAGAGAAGTGTAAAAAAATATAAAGGTTTTGAGAAATTCGAGCGACACTCGGTTTTATATGAGCAAGTAGAGCTCATTTTTTATTGCTATTAAATCTATTTTGAGAAATTAGCTTGTGTGCTGTGTTTCAAGAATCGACAGACGTGAAAACAAGAGGAGATCAAACAGTTGACCGTCATAAAATACTAAACACCAGATTGTAAAGCCTGAACAACCTTGTGAACGGCCCCAGACCTCCCCAATCGTCATGCAATCATGGTCTACAAAAGTGGCGCAGAAAAGGTGGCCTATGTACTCTTAAAGCTAAGTGAAGGCTAGCTCTAGTTGGTGTGGAGGATTTTGTTGAAGGTGATCGAAGAGGTCATCTGTCCTGAAGATTGGACAAGGGAGCTGTAGGATCCCTTAAGTCTTACTAAGCGGGTCAGTGCACCTGGAAAAAAAGCCCACAATCTGCCTAGGAAGACCAAAATCAAATCCTGTTCGGCCCTCCTAAGCTGAACGAAAGTTTCAGCGGTGCGAATTAGGTTACGCAAACCTCAATCATGTCGAGCTCGAGCGGAGAGTCTTACAAAAAAGGTCACTGCATAAAAGAAGTATGGGCATGCTAAAGGGCGATTCCAATGGAGGACTTACAGAAGTCTGCCTCCGAGCCAACGCTAATCAAAGCAAAAAGGAAGGAAAAAAGAACTCAGTGATTCAGTGAACGAATACGCAGCAAAGAAAACAAGAGACAAGCTAAACAGGGTTTTGCAACAATAAGAGAGATTGGGGTTTTGAGAATAAGAGTGGGAAAATTAAGAATGTGGCGTACTGCTCGTAAATTCAGTGATAACAAGTTTACAGCTTTGCAGAGTGTAGACATTCCAGGAACCAATGTGAAGTGCTACTGATAAAAAAAACAACAACTAAGTGCTGAAATAAACAAAAAGGGGGAATACAATTAGAGTAAAATGAATGCGCACAAAACCAATCTGCTGAAAACACCACGCACCGAGACGGACATTCTGATATATTGGTTTTATAGATAGGTGCAACATCGATCCTAATTATCGTAACGACTGAGACTTCCAAGGAATGAATAAATTTAGTTATGAACATTTTGAAGGGGTTTTAAGCTAGTCCTTGGTTTAAGCCTTTTGACGATGGTCACTATCAATTATCGAAAACCTGAATGATTTGAGAGCGCACAAAACGACCGAATTTGCGCTGAATCTTCTAGCCTTTAGTTTGCATTTCACTTCAGTGGCTACAAGTAAGACGTTTTAATATATCAGACCCACATAAACTTGCGTGATGACAATGCCCTACAACGGAGATATTTGGTTTAAATCACCAATATTTATTGCAAAATTTCTTCGCTTCTGATTTGCAGCCAGTATCCTAACGGGCTTGATTCAGAAATCATCATTTAACTGCGAAAGCAAACTTTCATAATGCACTTAATTGAAAATATGTTTTACAAGTATTAAGAACACACCATTATGAAAGTGCATTGGTAATGGGACACTGAGTTTGAGTTTTCAATTCACATTTTTATTGCACCCGGTCGCTTTAGTGCGCATCTAATTCATGCTCTAAGAAATTACTACTAACTACTTTAAGCAACTGATTGTATCCTTGGTATATATGCCTGTGTCCCTTTTTACATGCTCGTTTCAAAACATCTGAAGACACTTTGACTTCAGTACAACAATTTTTATGCATGCGTATGGCTCGCAGGGTAGAACTCAGAGTGTACAAAAATTAAATCGGTCTAGAAATTAGACAAGTTGGACTAAAATGACTGATAATTGTTGAATGTGGGACCAAGCCAAATATATCCATAATGCTGGAAGTTCTGCAGCCACAAGTACTGTGGATTTGAGGTCACTCATTATAAGCAAGAGGATATGATTGCGTTGAACTGATGGTGCAGCCAAAGCGCTTTTGCACTTCGCCCTTCAGCCATTCACCACAAGATTCCCCCTTTGTATGCAGTCACGTCTTAGATTCACGCACATTGATCCTTGAACAGGGCCTACCTGCTCAAGGCTATAAGCAAGTTTAAAAGTTTATAAGCATTATAAGGAAGAAAATATGATTACGTTGAACCGATGGTGCAGCAACAGCACTCGTACCCACTGAATTAAAAAGCAAAATGAATAAATCATACATTGTCGATAATAAGCCCAGGACAGCATAACCAGGCGTGGTTGTCCGTGCCGGATGTAGACAAAACTAATATTAGGTCCTGGTTTTGAGCAAGCCGTATCTACAGAATTATTGAACAGCATTAAGCCTGACCTTCCTAGCCCTAACTTGATAGCCTGTCGTTATTTACACGCTCCTTCGAGTGAAATAGCAGTGGCAGCGGCTTGTATTTTTACAACCACGTGAGTTATGAGCAGTGCGCTCAACCTCCCATGCAGATGCCCGGCCACGTGCAACGAGCACTGTGTACGTGAGGACATGCAATAAAGGACTTATTTCAGTCTCTCGATAAATCAAGGTCAAGGGTGTCTACATTGCATTACTCAAGCTGCTGCTCTGAAAGGTTTCCTCCAAATGTTTTTTTTTCTATGAGAGAAACAGATAAAAAAGGCTCGAAAATTCGATCACAAAAGCGGCTGCATTCACCACACTACGAACGAAAAGCTGACAGGATTTTCGGAACTAGACAATAATGCTGCCCTGCCACAATTTTCGAATATATTTATCAACGCCTGTTGCCTGCATCTGCGGGGCAGGCGCAAGTTTACCGTTCCTCCTGTACACAGCTGCAAAGTGGTGGGTCGCTATCTCTGATTTCTGCACAAAGCAGTGTTTGAATGTACTGCGTATTTCTGAAAAAAAATATATGACGGAAAGAACAGTAAATTTCACTGGACCTCTTCAATCCTTCCTCACATAATGCCACGCAAATGAACGTGAAAAAGTGGTCTTCGAATCTCAGCCACTCTACCGCACACTCGCAAGGTGATTATGACAGAATTTTTGCCTTAAAGCGCTATGGTAGCCTACTCCCCCCTCTACTGTGGTCATTATGCCGTGCACAATCACGACGTTCCTTATCCTAGGACGTATAATAAACTATTATCTATCCCTCGCCCGTTGCCACCCCACGCACGCCAGCCGTACCAAGTGCCGAAGGAGAAAGCTCCTTCGTCGTCAGTGGGGGTGCGGGGTCACAACATGGCGTCAACAGACACCTCAAAACGCCTCTAGGAAAACATTCTGAACTTCTGTTGTTCTCGCCCTCTCTTTCGATAGCCTTCCGCCCATCTCAACTGCTGACGCTTCCAACGTCGATGTTATAAAGCACAATCAGTTCGTCATTGGCCTCGCATCAGTAGACGACTTTCTCTTCGAAAGCAATCCGATTAAGTAGACATCATCCCGAAGCACGTGCATCTATCCGGGCTTCACCGGCCAGGATAGCTGGAAAGTGACTACGGCCCTAATAGACCTTCTTCCTAATCGCAAAGAGGGTGCAGTCAGCAGGCTAGGAACGGATATAGCACAGAGCCAATAAACGTTGATGCCAAACGCAATAATATGCATTGTCGTCGTTTTATACTTAACCGGGAGTCCGGGAGTCAGAAAATAATATCAAAGAAACCATTGCATTGTGTCATCATTTTTTCAGTTATTTTGCGAGCAAGCTAATGCGCTAATCTTTCACCCTGCTTCTTGGTCCGGCGTCTTTATTTTTTTTTCTTCTCTTAAAACCTGAGTTAAACTTCGCAAATAGAAGTCGAAACAGTGTTGAGGGGCAGGGCGCTGCGAACATTGGCCGGAGCCAAAGCATAATAAGGTAATCGCATCTTATTACGGGAATGTTTTCGCAGGAAAATTTGTTATCAATGCAAATGTAGAACTAAACGATAATATTGCAGTATATACAACGCGAAGGTTATCGAACCGTTCACCTAGGTGCGATAATATCCACTCCATAGATGTTCTGGGATATTTAATGCTGACCTCCGTATTCTAGCCACGTCGCTCCAGTGAGAAGCATTTCTCAACATACTTTTGATACTCTGTCCTGACGCTTTAGGGATTTCGCATGAATGTCGGTTCCACTTTGATAGATTTTCATAAAAGGCTGTTATTGGTATTGCCTTAGAAATTATAGTGATATTTATATTCATGACCGACGTTACAGACTGACTTGGCCATTTATGGTGCAATGCAAGAAACCCTAGAGAGGTTCGAAGCTAATTATGCGCACACTTGAGATGTTTATCACTAGGCTGCTATGTTACACCGCTTTATTTTTCATGCTTTCACACCGTATGCCTTCCTATGTCCAGCGCTCCCTTCGGACCGATTTGTTGCTCTGAACCTAATTCTGTACCCAATCAGCGGAAAAAGGCCCCGTCCGGGATAGGGTCAATGCCACTCGCCCGAGAACGTGCGTTTGTGTGGCACAAAAGAAGGCGAGTGAAGTCCCTCGACGTTGGCCCGCCTAATATGGAAGCAATGAATCACGGTGACTGAGGGGCACACGCCCTGGACGACGACCTCTCGTGACCAGGCACGACTGGCGTGATACCCGCTTGCGGTCGTTTGGGACCCGCCGCCAGTCCTTTGGGGCTTCCTTATTTTCCGGGTGTTTGTAGCAGGCTTTGCGTGTACTTATGCTTTCTTCTTGCGGTAATTTTATGACCCCACTAGGTGTCGCTTAAGCTTTCCACCGCCAGTTGTATATCTTTTCTTTTGGAAGCCCCTGTGTTCGAAAGTCAAGTGACGCGACTGATACCCTTCGAGGCTTTTTCCTTGCACAGCTCAAGTGTGGCAGTGTCGTAGGCTGTGCTAAAGGTTGAGGAACTGCGCAGCATTAATAAGTAATGATATGAAGGAAGGGGCATAATAAAGGCCGCAAACGATTATCGCCTAATCTTATGCGACGCGGTTTATGCCGCGAACACGACGTGAATTAAAGGTCGGTGGAATGAACTTGACCGTGCTGATTTTCTAGATTTTAAAAACAATTGTTGCTTAATCTGTGCTTTGTTTAGTCGCATTCGAAAGAAGCTTATAAGCGTCTCATTGTGCGGCCGTAGAGTTTTTGCAGTCGCTGTTGCAAGAAGTTTGATTCATGAAGAAAATGTGGGCATAAAGTATTAC
Source organism: Amblyomma mixtum (assembly GCF_055824585.1). Taxonomy (NCBI): domain Eukaryota; kingdom Metazoa; phylum Arthropoda; class Arachnida; order Ixodida; family Ixodidae; genus Amblyomma; species Amblyomma mixtum. Next base: position 287,717,856 of record NC_143013.1, read on the forward strand.
GCTGGATTTAAGGGTGAGGATTTATGGATTTAACGTCCCAACGCGACTCAGGCTATGTGAGATGCTGTAGCGGAGTGTTGCAGGGAATTTCGACCACTGGGGCTCTTTAACGGGCCCTTGCAGAGAAGAGTACATGGACCTCAGGCATTTCGCCTCCATCGAAATACGACCGCCACGGCTGGGATCGAACCCGCGTGGCTCGGGACAGCAGTCAGGTAGCATAACCACTGCGCCGCCGCGGTGGCTTTGAAGAGAACGAAGTGAAGGCGTTTGGGCATTGCCGAGATAAGGAGTCATTTCCTGTCATCTAGGTTTCGTTACTTTATTAGTTTCCCGCCGAAGTGTTGTCATGAATGTGAATGTCATCTATAGTATGGACTGGAAACACGAATTCGTTACTTCGATTGCTACTGAACGTGTTCAGAACTTTGCTTCCATAAATACATTTCGGAGCTAGGCAGGAGAGTGAACATTTTCGCTTATTGTTATCTAAGCACGATAAAACGATTGATCATTGCAAGTGCGCATTATTGAGCCTAATGAGAATGCCATGCAGCAAGTAAAAAGGATGAATGACCGTCGGCAAGATGTTCAGAGACGCATCTTTGCAGCTGAAAAGGCTTTCCCGAGGGCGTTAATCTATATCTTTCAGCTCTGTGTCGTCACTGCCATGCTCACAAAGGAGACGGCCGAAGCACCGCTTGTTAGCTGGACCGAGCTTGCCACAAACTGTGCCTCTGTGTTAGCGATTGCACTGACCTCTTCAACGATGTACGACGACCGAGATTGGACATCGCCGCCCTATTACCACGCAACGTTATGACGTAAAAGACCTCCGGAGGCACGCGCGGAATAGCGCTATACGCCTATGTTGTCTAGAACGTATGGCGAAATGCTCTGCAGTCGTAGCGTAGCTTCGTCTTAATCTCTTTTGGCGCCCTTTATCTGCTAGTTATCAAGGAAAAAACTCGATCCCAGGATGAAATTCAATTCCTGCGAATGCACAATCATCTATGGATAGACGAGGACGCCTGTACCCGAATTCTAGAATCTCGAGTGCTGAATGGCCTTTTTGGTTGGTGCTATCCGGCGCAAGACACTTACAGACTTTTTGCAGTTGCGTTACCACAGAGGCAAATAGTATTACCGGAAAGGAGACGGAAGATTTTTTTCTGCTTAATGAAATAGTTACGACTACTGTAACAAAACAACCAAACTAGAGAAAGTAAATGGATGATGCCGCATTTCTTTCCAAGCTGGTGCACGTCCAACTCTGTGACGAGACATAATGTGGGCAATGCGAAACAACAGGACAGCCTCGCTTCCTTGAAGCGAACGTAGCTAAATGTTGTGATGACTGAATTCACACCAAATTTTCGCCCTTTGTAAATAAGTTGCTTCTTCGTCCCGAAAGTCCTCCTCAACAAAGTCTCCGTGTGTCGAGGTAGAACGGCGTAGACTGATTGCAATTTTCGGCGCATTTCATCGGTACTCAGGGCACAGTGAGGGACACACGCAGACCGAACGCTGAGTGCAAGAAAGCGCATGTGCCATTGTAGAACGAGGTAGAAGTACCCAATTGCAGGCCCAGTAGTCTTAAGTGAATTTAAACTACGGTCAGGATGCAAATTACCTTTTCCTATGTTTCCATGAGTGTCGTAGGATGCATCTCGCAGTTCGAAGAAAAAAAAAACCTGACTGCTCGGTTGTAAAATAGGACCAACTTCGCTCGTGACCGTGCGTTTTTAGTGTGCGGACGACTTGCGAACATTGCAAGCTTGCGTCAGCGCGAGTAAGTCTTTTCGTTCAGTTTTTCCGTGTTCTCAATAAACCGTGCTTCGAGCTAATGAGTAAACGAGTAAGCCAGCGAACTTAGAATGTGCTATATAAATTTTAGTTCTTGCCGTACTGTGCACTGTAAGTCTAATCGCGGCAAACTAAGTAGCAAATGAGCGTGCCCACAGCACACAATACACAGCCATTCTACACTTCCACTGACAGCCTTTTCAGAATTATTTGGAAGTGTATTTACTTGTAAGCCATTTTAAAAGGCTGCCTGCTTAATGCGCACGACCGGAGAGATTTTGCGTGGCGACGAGACGTGTAAAAACTTCCGCGCTTTCTCCGGTAATAATGTTGAAAGTACGTATGTAAAGAAAGCTTTGACCGTACATGTTTGAAACAGAAAAGGGGCGAATAGGACGAGGACAAGAAAGAACGTAAAGCAACAGGACAGGCGCCACGTTCCATGTTACTTTACGTTCCTTCTTGTCTTCGTCCCAATCGCGCCTTTCCTGTTTGAAACATGGCTACGAACCAACTATCCCAAACCAAAATACTTCTTGGCCGCACAGGCGGGACTATTGTACCTCTACAGACTGGCGCTTTCTGTTTTCTAGTTTCTGTTGTTGAGCTCTCCGTGCAGACACGCTGCGGAACTCACTACGATTAAAGCAACACGAAAAGCGGGTCCTTAAATTTCTGCTTAAGAACTCTGAGGATCTCATTCTCAAGCCAAATGCGTCGAATAACTTCATGATTTCGTTCGCATGTCACTGGTACGTGGTGCTTTGACTTAACACATAACACACACTTCCTCAATACTACACCAAGACCCCATCGTTTTGACATCCCTAAAGTTGCGTGCAGCTAGGACAACCAAGGATTCTTCACGCAGCCCGGCACAGCTTATCTCACGGAATACTTTAAGTGTAAATTACAACTATTATTTGTCATTCAGATGCATAACAATTGTATCTTGTGTTGCTGTTAGAACGGTAGCCCATAACAAATGTTTTCGCCGGTTTGTGAAACTTCTTGAAGCTGCGCGCGTGAGTTTGCATTAGCTGTAAGCACTGTGAGTTAGGTCGTTTATGCTCAACTCATCGAATGACCGTGTCATAACTAAACAATAAACAACTTCAATTGGATAAATATGTTTTCAGTGCCTACAGGCTGTGCAATGCGAATATTGCAGGCCAGCTTTTCAAATACGTGGCTCCATGCTACATCGCTTGGTTATTTCAGACAAGACAGAGACACTAGTAGCGTTATAAAGCACGATTCTCATTTTGTTTGCTTTGTGATCTCGGTTTAAAGAAGACAAAGACCCCTTTGATGACGTCATACCAGGAGCACCGCTGTAAATCAAGGGATTGCAGAGGATCGCACGAACCTGTTCTTCCTTCACCTGTGAATAAGAGAAACGGCGACAGAGTTTTCGAAAAAACCCGACGTGAGAACTATTTTTCAGCATTTTCGTTCTTTTCATGCTTGTTGAGCACAGCCAGCACATTTTGGACAGCCATTCTTTGTGAAAGAACAAAACCGCGTCGACCTTGCGTCCAAAAGTGCGCGCAAATAAATCCCCCTGTCCCGAGGGCTCGGCCTGCCCTCGTATACGATGGCGCATTTGTTATCCCCAGCCTCCGTTCTTCGAATACTTTGGCCCATTCGCTGCTACGACAGCACGGATATTGCGGCCTGCATCTTTCCTGCATCTTTTACTTCCGGAGCTTCTGGTGTTCCTTCTGGTTTCATGGAATTTTTCTTCCGCGATGTCCAGCTTTATCTATGTGGGTAAAGTAGCCTAGCGTTTCTGCACGCTCTTTAAACCATGGCTTCATACGGAATCTCTCGCGTCTTTTTAGACTGGTTTAAATCCGTCGAGCCAAGAAGACTCAATAGACAAATAGAACATTCAGAAACTCTGCTTCCAGGGCAAGCGTCGGTTTGGACCGCAAGTCCTCGTAAGTAGAGTAGATTCAAGAAACAAAAGTTTCGAACCATCGTCCAAGTTTTGAAAATACTGGTGGTGAAGTCAGGTTTTCACAGCTCTTAAAGTCCGCAGAGCGCCGCTGGCGACCGCCTACGCAAGGAATAGTCACTCTATAGCTAATGCAACGAGAACTTAATAATGATTGGAAAGTAACAAAGCGGTTAGACTTGCGAAAGTACAAATGTTTCGAAGTACTGCGTGCATTGTATAACAGTAGCCACGAAGCCAGGGGAAGATCTGAAGCATCTTTCATAATGCCGCGCTTTCGAAACACGGTAATCTAGCCTGAGCGCTTTACTTCTTCTCGGCACTTAAAATAGTTCTCCCAAAATCAAAGATGCGGAAACCATTGAATCCAGAGGTCAAGTTACGGTGTGGTGGAAATACAGCAGCACGCTTTCAGCATGTGCAAAACTCACCTTATGTAAGGGCATTTGCTCTTGAACAAGACGGCAATTGGGTGGTGTGAGTAGGCAGATGCATAATCAGCATCAGTTAGCGAGACCCCTCCGTCCTTGTGCAAATTATATTTCAGTTCCCTAAAATGTGCCAGTGTATGCGGGGACGTGTATGGTCTATCCGCTGGTAACGGTACCATGCGACTGGGTTGCGAGGTACAGCTGCAATCAACTTTTGTCTCAGTACCCGTGTCTCTTACCACTTTGATCGTGACAGTACCTGATGCAGGCACCCTGTAGCATGATTTCATTTCGCCGGCAACGCTCTAGGCAAGATGAGAGAAAATATTCACAAATAGTGCATTTTCTAACATAAGCCATCGTCCGGCTGTCTTCTTGTCAGGGCTAGTGTTAAGGATATTTCTTTTTCATTTATGCAACGAGCTCTGTTTGTCGAAAGCACATGATTAACCACAATTATTCTTTTGCCAGTCGTGTTTCAAGTTTGCGTCCATCATTCTTGACAGGTTTCACTTGAGCTTCAGCATCTTTATGCATGTGAGCGTGCGTGTGTGTGTGTGTCTGTGTGTGTTTGTGCGTGCGTGTATGTGTACATATGCATGCGCGCGTGCACTAGCAAGATCTATTTGATCTTCCCGTAATAAGCAACTCGAGCCCTATTGTACTGCACGCTTTGGTTTCTTCCTTTTACTTCCCCTCGTGTCGACAGTGCGGTAGCGCTGCTACCTCTCCAGGGAGAATTTCTTGATCTTAATTTTGGCATATATGCCAAAACAGCCACTCAGTACAGCAATAATGCACTTGAGTAACAAATATGTTCTGAAAGCCAGCTGTAGATTGCGCTGCTTGATAAAAACTTTTCGGCTGCACTTGTAATGCATTCGGCATAGTGTTTTTGCTGGTAGTTACCACATTGCGCCGTACTCAGGGGGCAATTCTAGTACACGGGCGCTTTAATTGTCCACTAGTGAAAAAAAAACGACTTGGGCTTGCAGTTCTGGCTTGCAGAGAAAGTATTTCAGAAATATTACACTGGGCAGTGAAGTATGCGACATATATGTAGCGATATTTACTGTTAGCTCTAGGAACCATGCTGAGGAAGCATCGCACCAGGAGGAGCACGTTTACCGCACATAAGAACCAACACGGCAAAGCTTCTCGCCGGCGCCTAATCTCTTGTGACGTGTGTTCTCGCTGGGGCGTGATTTTAATCCTTTCCCATTATGTTCTCAGTACTCAGTGAACGAATTACCAACTTCCGCATATATTAGCATACAGACATATATAATTTACCATCCCGACTAAATACACTGAATTTTCTAGCATATGGTTTGCGGAATGCAGTTTCCCTAGACTTCAATTCATTCTTACACATTAGTGTGCATAAATTCATACTCTGTAATATGTCTTATACTCTCAGTCATACTCTCTTGTACTATGAATTCATATTCTGAAATAGGTAGGCAGGTCTCTTAGCTAATATAGAAATGCTGAACACAGTTTGCAGGAATGGAAGTATCGCCATTATTTTTACACCCTTGCTGTGCTACTGCCGGTGTTTTCTTAAATAGCTGCAGACACAACGGAAACATTGACAGGATCTGTCCCCTTCAATGTCTTTCGAGTCTTAAAGCCAAAATTTCTGACGTGCACATTTGCATGAGCGGAGCTAATTGAAACTAGACGGCTCTGAAGTATTGGTCGCGCTTCGCGGTACTGAATGAACACTCTAAAAGGGCAATTGGAGGAGAATATATTGCTAGCTCATCCCTTTTTCCAGAGGAACAGAGCGCAACTTTTAGGTTCAACTTCTTTGTATTTTTGGAAACGTTGTATAAAGCTCTTATAAAACTCTCCCCTGTCTTCACTCCCCTTTGTACTTCTTGTTATCCTCACCCTGTCTCCGCATTTCCGCCGGCTGCAGCTGTGATACTTAAGGTATTAGGCATCAATTGCTGTGCTTGTCACCTTTTGATATTTTTGCAATAATAAACCCCTACTTCTAACGTTGGGAAAGTAGCAGGGCCTATTATTAGGTAAAAATATAATAACTGTTTAGCTTCATAGTTTCGTAGTCAGCGCTTTTGCCCTAGAAGTGATACGGAAAAGGTAAATTAAGATTTTTTATTCCCACTAGGTAAATTAGGAGGCCTTTTGCAAACCGGAAACGGCGGAGAACAAAGGGCGGCTTGGGAGATGAAAAATGGATTTCATATATATATATATTAGGGGCCAAGTCACAAAGGCGAAGAGCGCATTTGATTTTGCATGTGCGAAAGATGGTGGAAAAGTGTGAAGTCTTTGTTATCATCTATTTCAATGAAGTGTTACGCTCGTTATAGTCGGAAATTCGGCACCTCTGTCGCCTGCGAACCCGTTTTGAAAAGAGTATTCGGAAGCTTTCCCCTCAAGCAGCGGGACTTTCTATATTTTGATTATTTCAGTGCTGGCCAGCTAGATGCCGTTCATCGAAAAAAAAAAAAATATTTACGATTCAGAGTTAAGCATAGCGGTTTGGAAAAGCATGCCGACATCGACAGTGTTTATCGACGCTTATTTATTTATATTTTTATCTGAGGGCTAAGAGGAAGCATTATAGAGGGGAAGGGCTTACTTGGGGATAACTTGGGGAGTCTCCAAGTGATCAGGGCCGATTAGCGGCACCTTTCCTTGTGCACCTTTTTATTCCTTCGCTACATCTTATTGCATTCCAAAATCCGCCCACCGCTGCGGCAGTGCCCCGGCTAGGGATGCAGGTAAACCTCTTTAAGGCTTAGCATCGGCTCACTAGCGTCTTCTAGCGCTAGCTGAGAGCTTCACGTCTCTGACAAATCATTAGATGTGATAAAAGGTAGGTGAACTCATTGAGACATTTACAACGATAGTTGCGTGAAAGGATTTCCTGAGTCAGTCTCACTGTATGTCAGATTACGGAAATTCAATGTTCGCCCATTTCGCGCAGACAATATTGTTCAAACAGTTTTGATTCATCGAGGACTTAAGAGATACGAAGAGGGCGATTTGGAGTGAGTAGCATTCTTGGTCATATGGCCTCGTGGGCACGGGAGAGGGTAGGAGAGTATAAGAATAATTTATATCCCGTACATTTGATATTTGTTTTTGTCAGGTATACTTATTATCACTAACGCTTATACTTAATACCATGAAATGCGTGCAGTATACATTGAAAATATCGCTAATTTCTGAAGTACCAATTTGGAACGCTGGTCTCGAGGGAAAGTATTCTTATTCTTGTATTCTTATTGTTCTTATTATTCTTATTTATTGTACAGAATAAAGCAACTTCCGCAAAAAATTATAGGAACTGACATTACAAGTGTGGCTGGGCAACTGAATTCCCGCTATAAAATAGGCAAAGTCTCTACATTCTCAATTTTTCTGATCATTTTCTTGCTGTTGCAACTATTTATGTAGTTCGACATTTATATAGGTTTTGATTTTATATAAACTTCAACTGTAACTGTAAGATTTAAGTAAATGACTGCGAGCCTGGCCCTCGCTCAGCAGCTTTCGCTATAACTGATCACCTTTTTCTCTTCTTTCCCCTTCTTTTCTAATATGCAGAATTTATTATTTGCCTCGTGCCTGATTATTTACTTTAAATTGGCTGAAACCCATTTTGCCATAGGCGATTCGGGACTGACAATGTTTCGTTTTGATTTCCTTGGGCTGCCCACTATGTAAGTATTGCTTAATGAACAGCATTTTGAAATTATTATCATGTGCAGGACTGGTACGGCGCACATCTCAATTAAGGAAGCGTCGGCTCCAGGCAGCTGTCAAATGAAAGGGCTTTTTTTGAGGCCCTGTGCTATGGTGCAGTGGTTAGCGGCTTTCCACTTCAGCTGCTGCACTCTGCAATAACCAGAATCTCGTCATGCTTCTGTTTTCTCATCGCGGGGACGTATAGGCGCGCACACCTGGCGGGAAGGCAGTGTACATGCTTGTGCGAGGAGCAAATTATTCTGTGCAAAGTGGCGGAAGCCGAGCATCAGGAAATTCTCGTAGAGCTTGACACGAAGGTAGTCCTTCAGGCGTTCTTACATTCTCGTAATTTATCAAAGGCTGATTCAGTTAACTGGAAACTGAAGATAACAATGATGTACAGCCTTTGTCAAAAGTTTGGAGCCCAGGGGGTTTTCTTTTGAGCCACACTGTGTCATTATTAACGGATCTCTAACGCTCCAAATTTCCTGGACATAAGAAGATTTCTGGTACTGCCTCCTGCATTAGGTAGGACTTCCATGAATGATCCTGGAGTCCCAGTATATAGCTTGGAAGTGAACCCCCTGGGCTCTAAACTTTTGACAAAGGCTGTACTTAGCCGCAGTGTAAAGTGTTTGACTGTGCTTTTTACACTCCGTTAACCTCATATTTCACACGTCGTCACCCCTGCTGATTTCTCCAGAACCCTTTCGCGGGGAATGACGCATGGGTGCTCCTGGAATATTCAATTGTACGCCACTGTTTATTCTAGACTGCATGCACGTTCATTCGTCGCACTTACTACACTCGGTACTTAGAAACGTTAAGTATTATTACTTGGAATTTAGTGAGCATTACTAAACAGAGATACCATTTCAATGCGCACTGCTCATCCGCAGTGCTGCAGGTGTGAATGCACAACAATGCATTAGCGTGTGCGGTAATAAATTATGTTCTGCTGCCGCAGTAAACTTTCCTAAAGCTCCAGAACGCTTAACAACTCTGTAAATTGAGGCAGTGAGTATCTTCCCCTAGTGCATGCAATTAATTTCGCTGCCCTCAATCACGTTTTCTTTCCTCAGCCTCTCTCAAAGCACACTTTTTTTAGCTGCAATATGAATAAGTTGCTGCAACCACAGTTCAACCTGCATTTGGAGCCGAACACTCCGAGTCCTGCGGCGTTTCAAGACTGTCCTGTCCAAGCGCTATGCTTTCGTTCTGTCCTGGGCTCTGTGTCCTGCGCGCTGACTCACGCTTCATACAGCCGCAGGCGACATAACACGGAGACTGTTTGTTCCCCAGGGATCTCTATTGTATTGCACGGGCAACAAAGCAGGCTTTGCTTGCGCAGCCCTGAATGCCAAAGCACCCCCGGCGCAGTTACGTTAAGTATGGTATGACTCTAGTTTGGCTGTTTTCAGTTTTCCTTTTCGTCGTTAAAACACAGGTCAGGGAATGCATGTTTTTTTTTTCTCCCAGATGCCACAAGCGAGTATCATCAGGTAATTATACCATGAGGTTTTTATGATACTGTGCTGACAGTGACGCGAACTGCTAAATGAACATGACAGTCAACCAGAACCCCTGTACTCCCAACGAACAGCTTGAGAATGCCTATGCTCATCGGAATGTGGCCTACTGTGACCGCTTTATGTCTACGGAGACGAGGACATTCTGCGTTTCCTGTCCAAGTTCTCGAAGAAAGCGCAGACGGCGTCAACGTCAACCAGCGAATGTGCTTGGCCCATAAAGTTCAGTCTCATCATCCAAGTTTCCCTCTGGTGGACTAATACAACAACAATGCGAAGGGCCCTGCGCGCTTTTGAACGCTAGATAAAGATGAGCAACATAAGACGTTTAAGTGTCTACTACGACACGCCGTATTTGCAATATGTTTGACTTTACACGCATTGTTCGCTTTCCACTTTCTACAGTGCTCTCTTTCAATGTGAGCGGCTTTGCTTTGCCTTTTGCAGAGCCTGTACATTAATCAATCTGTATTTTTGATTTGTGAAACAAGTGAAAAAGGACGCAGTGCAGTAGAAGATACAGGAAGGACTGCTCTGGACTTACTACTGATCTTATTATACGATACAGATCTCTTGAAGACAGACACCATCTCTTTTCATCGCTCTCTTAACATAGTGTGGCCCCATATACGAGTGTCCTGCTTTATTCACTCACATTGCACCCAGTGCTGCGTGTGTTGCATGTGTTTGTGTGTTCCTTTTGATTTTGATTTTACAGCGACGAGCCGCGGCAAAAAATTCAGGGGGCACTTTGACTGTCTAAAGTGGGTAGAGGCGGAAGCGTTTTCCGCACCACCTTCGCTGTTTCTGTGGCACTGGTGGCGTCACATATAATTGAGTACTAATTATTAAGTGATGACAAATCACTAATTAATGGTTAATTACTGATTAATGTGTGAATACTAATTAACTGATATTTAATGACGCTTAAGCTTCGCCTTTAGGACGGGAACGCGACAGCGTGTTGTAGCGCTGCCAGGGAGTCCACGGAACGCCACCAGCCGTTCGGCGCGATGCCTTGCCCTTTGAACGCAACGCTTTTTGAGGAAAGGAAATGGCGCAGTAATTCTCTGTCATCTCGGTGGACACCTGAACCGCACCGTAGAGGAAGGGAGGAAGTGGGAGTGAAAGAAGATAAAGAGGAGCTGTAATGAAGAAAATGAAAATTGTATTTGAAGAAAGGAAATTACGCATTAACTGTCTCACAAAATTCAGGGGGGCACTTTTTCGACCTAAAGTGTGGTCACTGATGTGTAGTTAAGATGTTAAGCATCGCCCCTAAGAGTGGAACGCGACAGCGTCTTGCAACGCTGCCAAGGAGTCCATAGAACGCCATCGCCCATTCGGTTGTAGCCTCGCTCGTCGGGAAGGAGGGATGATAGTGGGTTAGGCCTTCGCTTCTTCCCTCCACATCCTTTCCCTCTGCCCGGCGGACCCTCCCCCGCGGGACCTAGAGAACCTCAAGACCTGGGAGGACTGGGAGACCCTGCTGCATTCGGAGGACCCGGCCGTGCAGACCATCGCCACCGGCCGTGCTGCCAGTGTTATGGACCTCAGGAACATAAACACTTGAGTGCAGTGGGGTCGTGCGGGGACCCTGGGGCGTGCCCCGAATTCCTTTGTAAATAAAGTTTTCTCTCTCTCTCTCTCTCCCTCGCTCGTCGGTAAATTGGTTTTTGAGGAAAGGAAATGTATCTGTCTCTCATATGTCGGTGGACACCTAAACCTCGCCGGAAGGGAATGGAGGAGGATGACAGTGAGTGAAGACATCGTATTCACTAGACGCGCCTTTGTTCATTCCAAACCATCGAGCTGGCATGGCGGAGTGGATAGCATGCTCGTCTCTCACGCCGAAGACCGGGGTTCGATTCCTGAGCTCGAGCAATTTCTTAATCGGTTTTATTTATTTATATGGCCTGACTAGTAAAGCTAATTAGCCTAATGGGGTAATTAAGCAATTAACTAAGCTCAGTCCCACTTACTTGGAGCATCACTATACGACCCCTTCAATTGGTCGCATGGTTACTAGACAAAGTACGATTGGCCCCGTTTGAAATTCGCGCACTGTGACGTCACGACCGTTTCCACCAACTGAAAAGCGTGACATTTTCTGTCGACAACTCCTGCTTACAACGATGAGACATTAAAGGCTTCCGCCTTAAAATATACTTATATATTTATTTCCTGCGGCTGGGAAGCCGATTTAGCACAGTTTAAGTGCAGTTTAGTTCAGTTTTTTCCTGCGCCTTTAAAAAAGGCTTTGACAAAGAGCCTAGCGTGCTGAAGTATTAGAATCGCTGTGCGTGCATGTCCACCTCTTGTTATCGAGGGGTTGGTCGTGAATAAATCAAATGAAAAGGCATTTTTTGAACTCGGGTGGTTATCGGGGATTTCATGTTTGCTTACAAAGGCTTCACGCAGCTTTATACTGACTGTGTCCTTTATTTAATTTTCCTTTTCAGTTCCACAAGGTTGCAAGAAAATAGGTTTTGTCTCCTTTGATAAAAATATAATATATATAGAAAATAAAAATATAAATAGCGCAACGGTTAAGCCATGCACCACTACACTGGCAGGTGGCTGCTTCAAGCACGGCCACCGGTGTGGCTTGTGACACAGGTTGTTATTACCGAGCAATGCTAGGAGGAGTACTTCTGAAGGAACCAGCGCACAAAACACAACGGACAAGAAAAAGGCGGAACACGACGGACAGGAGCGACAGGATGGATGGATGGAAACAACTTTATTACAAAAAAAAAAAAATCTTCCAGGGTGGTCCCCTACTGGTCCAGGAGTCCACGGGCTAGTGCTTCACGTAAAGCCCGATCCACTAACCATTTCTGGCCGGCGGGCTGAGCGGTCCGTAAAGCAGCCTCCCAGGAAGAATGAGTGGGATTGGGGATGGGGGATACTGCCTTTGGGGAAGGACATTCCCAAAGGTAATGGAAAAGTGTGGATTTGGGCACGCCACAGGTGTTACAATCAGGAGGAAAGGTGGGATGAAAGCATGAGAGGCGGTGGGGTGAAATAAAGCAGCCTGTCTGTAATTGCCGCCATGTGGCGCTGGATAAGGGCGACAAGGTACTGTGGGGTGGTGGCAGTGTCATGCGGCTGAATTTGTAAAATGTGGTAATTTGGTGATATGTAGAGAGGACCGAAGGGGCTTCTTGCGCAGGGTTGGGTGCCTGATCCTCCGGGGTCCGGGAGGAGAGTTCTCGGGCCAGCGCATGAACGCGCTCATTACCGGGGATCGAGGCATGCCCAGGGACCCACGACAGAGTAACCGTTCGGTCGAGAGAGGTGGCCGTGGTAAGAATACGGTGTGTTGCCGGAGTCGCCACGCCCTGTAGGTAGTGGTGGTACGCGGCCTGTGAATCTGTGCAAATTTCTGTTATGTTTTTGTCAATGATGGAGTGGGCCAGAGCAAATGCGATGGCGGCTCCTTCCGCCTCTGCAGGCGAATTAGTTCGAATAGTGGCAGCGGCCCCCACTGTGCCGTCTTCATAGGCTGCGACTGCCGTGAAATATCCTGGTTTAGAATTTTGTGCCGCGTCGACATAAAGGATATCGGAGCGGTTGCTGTATGTTTTCGTGTAATAGCTCGCTCGTGCCTGCCGCCTACCGTGATGGAGACTAGCACTCATATTGCGCGGTAGGGGCTTCTGAGATATGTGATCCTGCGTGCGCAGAGAAATCATGTAAGGTGTAGGACTTGTTGGGGTGGGAATTGGTGGATTGAGACGTAGCTGTCGCAGTAGGCATTGTCCTGTTTCCGTGGACTCAGGCGGACTAATTGGTTGGTGCGCTGAGCCTCTATTAATTCCATCACTGTATTGTGGGTACCAGTGGCCAGGAGACGTTTCGTGCTCACCGTCCGTGGAAGACGTAAGGCAGAGGTGACAGCCGTGCGTATTAGGATGTCTGCCTGTTGTCTTTGCCGCTGAGTGAGGATGTGGTATGGAAGGTGATATGTAATGCGGCTAATGATTAGTGCATTTGTCATATTGAGGGTCTCGCGTTCAGACAGCCCATGATTGCGTGCTGCCACCCGCCTGATAAGTGCAGCGACCTGTTTGGTCTGTCTCTGCAAGAGCTGAAGGGTGGCGGTTGCATCGAGTGTGTTGTTAATTAGAAGGCCGAGAATCTTCACCTGAGGCACAATGGGCACTGGATTCCCGTACATGTGCAGTTCAATCGGGGGGTCACTGGGGAGGGGTTTCAGCTGCAGGAGTTCCGATTTATTTGGAGAGCAACGGAGGCCTGTGTTTGCTAAATGAGTGGTGGTGATGTCTATGGCAGACTGTAGGATATCCTGGGCTGTTCCAAGGGATCCTGCCGTTGTCCAGAGGGTTATATCATCTGCGTATATGGCTGTGTGGAGCCCTGGGACAGCAGCAAGGGCGTTTGCCAGTGGCGCTAGGGCAATGTTAAAGAGTAAAGGTGATAGAACCGCCCCTTGTGGGGTTCCCCGGTTAGGCAGGGGGAAAGGCTGGGAGGCAATATCCCCAAGGTGGAGGTCTGCCGTGCGCCCCTGAAGGAAGGCCCGAATATATTGCCATATGCGGGTGCCGCACCCCGTGGTGGCTAATGTCGTGAGGATATGGTCATGGCTTATTGTGTCGAAAGCCTTGTGGATATCCAGGGCCAGTATGGCTCGCGTAGAGGCTGTACGACGCTTAGTGCAAAAGAGGGACTCTTTAAGCGCGAGAAGTACGTCTTGCGCCGAGATGTTTGGGCGGAAGCCGAATTGAACGTTTGAAAGAAAGCCTGTTGTTTCTAGGAATGGTTGCAGGCGATTGAGAATGACGTGCTCGAAGAGCTTGCCGACACAGCTCGTTAAGGAGATGGGGCGCAAATTTTGAAGAGTGAGGGCTTTGCCCGGTTTGGGTATAAATCGCATGCTGGCATGGGTCCAGGCTGATGGGAGCGTCCCAGCTTGCCAGTGGTTATTAAAGAGCTCCGTGAGTTCCTGGAGGGAGACATCGTCCAGATTGAGTAGTGCCTTGTACGTTATGCCATCCGGCCCCGGCGCCGTAGAGCGGCGAATACTAAAGAGTGCTCGGCGGACTTCGTTTAAGGTGATGTCGGCATCAAGTTCTGGGTTAGGTGGAGGTAGATTGGGTGGATCTGCCGACTGAAGAGATGTGGGTATATAAGTGTCCCGTAGTTGGCCAATTACGTCGGTGCCCTTTTGGAGCTCTAGTTGTATTAGACGTTGTGTGTTTACTTGTGTCTGAGATTTAGTGGTTGTTGGATCCAAGAGAGCGCGTAGGAGGGACCACGTGCGTTTAGTGCTTAATGTACCCTTCAGGTCGTTACAAAAGGTTGCCCAGTTTGCGCGGGCTAGCGTGTTCGCGTATTCTTCTGCCTCGCGAGTGAGAGCGGCTATGCGGAGTCTCAATTTACGATTGTGTCGCTGGTGACGCCAGCGCTTGAGAAGTCCCTGTCGGGCCTCCCATAGGTGAGCCAGATGCGGATCAACCTGCGGTGCCTTAGGGGTATTTTTAATGCTTTTGCTGTTCGCCTGGATGGCCTTCACCAGACGGTCTGTCCAGTCAGTGACAGTACGGGGTTCTGTCGAATCAGTTGCCAAATATGAGCGCAATTTATCCCAGTCAGTGAGAAGCTGCGAACGAGGGTTGAAAATCTTGGATTCATTAGATATAATAGTGGAGACTGGAAAATGGTCACTTCCAAGGCTATCCTGGAGCACCGTGTGAGATTTAACGATTATGTTCTGTGTGGCCCATGTGAGATCGGGTGTGGTGTCGCGGGTGACGCTTGTGCCAATGCGAGTGGGTACGGTGGGGTTTGTGATCAGGCTAAGGTTGTAATCAGCCATTGCGGTAGAAATCAGATTACCTTTGGGGGTATCCGAGTTGTATCCCCAGTGCGTGTGACGTGCATTAAAATCACCCACCACAAGAAGGTTTGAGGAACGGAAGGAGCCCAGGATACCCGGAATAACTCTGCCTTTATCTTTAGGATTGCTGTATATGTTAATAATAGTGAGGCCATGTGTGTGTCCTGGTGAGCTTAGCTCTATCGCGGTATATTGAGTGCCCTTGCTGTCGGGCGTGTTTGTCGGTGTGCGGTCTAGTACCGGCATGGATGCGAGTGTCAAGATTGCCGTACGTGGTGTAAGGGCTGCCGTGTGATAACCGCGGATATGAATGCGATTTGTTTCCGTCTCTTGCAGAGCGATGACATGGGGGGGATTAGGGGAGTTTGCTATATATGCGGCTAGTTGTGCTTGTTTTCGGCGTATGCTGCGACAGTTCCATTGCCATATAATTGTTTCTGCTGGTGTGTTGGACTGGTGTCGCCGCCGACGTTTTCGCGTGTTATTGTTCTGCGCCATGTTGCTGGTCTGGATTGAGTGGATGAGGACAGGCAGCGGGTTCAACTGCGCGCTGCTTGCGAGGCAATTCCTGATGCGGTACAAGTTCGAAAAGCTTGTTGATGCCGGCTTCATGTTTTTCCAAGCGTGTGTTAATCGTAGCTTCTATCCTGTCAGCCATGGACTGTATCAACTGTGCCTGGGCTAGTATGAGCTGTTGCTGCATCGCTCCGAGTTGTTCAGCAACTATAGTATTTATTATGGTAGTGATTTCTGAGCGAAATTCAGCGGAACGTATGTACTGTTTAACCGCCTCTTGAGGTGTAATAGGGGAGTCAGGGTTTCGAAAAGAGGTGGGAGTGGAGGCTGCTTGGACGGACAACTCACCGCTTTTAGCAGAGCCGGCTTCTTTCTCGGGTGTAGCGTTCCGGAGTGACTGCGTCTCCTGGGTCTCCTGGATGTGGGATGCGCAATCACTGGCTTTCGAGGTACAGGCCCGTGGCTCGGTGGCGTCTGTCTCGGTACCACTGGGCACCCCGAATGGGTTGAAGTTGTGTGAAATCGCGTTGTGAAGTTTTATATCCAGCGTTCACGGTGTCCGCACTGCACTTTTCCGTGTGGTCTTTGCTATCTTGGTTGTCCGACGGTTCTGAGGTCTCGGTCTCCATGGTCTGCTCCAAAGGTGTCTGGACACCCGTGGTGGCCACTGGGTTTTCCTTCCTCAGTGGTGGGAGGGGTGGCCATTGTTCTCTGCTCTTGTTCCAAGCTTTCTTTGGATGGATGGCGAGTGCCTTGCTTGGACCGTTTTTCTGATTCCCTTTCGGGGGAAGTGTTGTGCTGTTGTTATATCCTTGAAGTTCTCCCGGCCGGTCGGCTTGGGTTTGGTTAAATTTGGGCCGATGCTCAGTCTCGCGCTCCTGTTCAGTCTTGTTCTTCTGCGCATTCTTTTGCTTCTGCTCAGGCTTTTGGTTATTCTGCATTTGGCTCTGTGCAGCAATGTCTTTATAATGATGACGTCGGATTACGCCTTCATCAGCTTTGCTTGTCTTTTTCCCTCTTGTGGTGTAGTTCTTCTGTCTTGCCGGGCAGTTCGTGTCAATGGTGGAGTGGTCCGATGTGTCGCAGACGATGCAGTACTTTTTGCAATCGACATGTCCTGGTGGAGGATTGCGTACTCCGCAATTGTAGCATCTTTTCTCCTGCGGAGTGGGACAAATGTCAGCACGGTGCCCTATTTTCAGGCAGCATCCGCAAACCTGCATCACTGGTCGGAATGGTTTGCACCTGTATTCGATGCCGCTGAGGTAGACAAACCGTGGCACTGCTTTGCCTTCAAAGGTATATAGACATGCCCCCTTGGTGCCGAAAGGCCTCGCTTGAATGATGTTGATTTGTTGGGGATATGTTTCCGTGCAGTTTAGTAATTCCTCTTCTGAAGGTATCGGTAAGGCGCCGGTAATGATGCCTTTACATGAGTTATCTGGTGAGGCTGCATAAGCGCTCATTGAATATTCCTTTCCTCCTAGATTGATTGCTTGGATGTTGCATATCTGTTCCGTGAGGTCCGGATCTGGGGTGCTCAGAATAGCGATGTTTTGCTCTGGCTTGATCCTGACTCTGGCCTCGTGGGTCAATTGGCGGCTGAGCTTGAATTGCAAAGCAGCAAGAAGTGACCTACCGGAGTTGTTATGCAGCGTCACCCCTCCACGTAGACGTATTACCACCTTGTAGTCATCATGCGGCAGTCTCGGTAATTTGATGGGGCGTGCGGGTCGTGATCTTTCGGCAGGTGTGTGTGCTTCGGCCTCCGTTACAGGTTTGAATCGTTTTTTGCGTGCGTCGATCATCCTGAACCATGGCGTCGCCTTCGGGTAGGCTTCAGTCCTGTCTCGTTGCGTCCCGTGCGGTAGGCCCCCCTCCGTTGTGTCGGTGGTAGAAATTCCGGGCATGGCGTCCTGGGTATCCATGTCGGCAAGTTCTTGAACTCCCTCCGCTGCCGTGGACAGCGAGCACGACCCGCTGTGGCTGGATGGGAAGGCAGCGGCGTCGGCCATATGAAGCGTTGACGTGGAACGCCGCTCCGCCGTGCGCCGCCTAGGCGGCGTTGACGTGGAACGCCGCTCCGCCGTGGGCCGCCGAGAGGGGTTAGGCTTAGTGCGGCGACTCCGCTTCGGAGATCTTCGTAAAGTGCTTGTGCAAAATACAGCGTACTCACGGACAAAGGAGTCCTCGTAAAGGTCCCTTGGGGGTTCACGAAAGCCTGAGGTAGGAATTTAGGGCGCTATGATGGGTAAGTGGGAAAATAAAGGCGAAAGTTCACAGCACCCATGTGAAGCGCGTCCGCTCCGCTCGGCTCCCCCTGGTGGTCCTTACTTATCTGAATGCGCCCACGTGGCCATGAGACGACATTCTCGAAAGCACATACACTCTCTGGGGTCCACAACATTTGCCTGAAGACTCAGGCGCACCCCTATATAGCAAGCTTTTCGGGAAGAGGATGAGAGTTTACGCCTGCAGCATACTCGCATTAGGCCGATGTCCTAAATCTCAAAGTCACTGCTACATCTAGTTTAGTTTATGGAGATTTAACATCCGAAAGCGAATCGGGCTATGAGGGACTCCTTAGTGGAGGGCTCCGTAAATATCGACCACGTGGGGTTCTTTAACGTGCACCGACATCTCACTCGCTGCTACATCTGTCGGAGAAATAAAATATTCACTTTGGTACATAGGGAGGGGTAGTTGGCAGTATGACCGGAGCGACAGGAGGAGTAGCTCCCGCAAGCTTCATTTTTGCACAGATAGTTCTTCGGGCGGCTATATAATTTGCAGGTAGGCGTGCTGCTGTCTGAGTGATTTTGATTTTAGTCGTTTTAATTTTTGCTCAGTCATTCTTATTGCGGCGTCTCTCTCTTCTCCCCTACAGGTGAAGAGGGGGAAGGGGACCGGATCAAGAGGTAAGGGTACGGTTGAGAGGTGGCAGGCAGAGAGTGGCAAATCTCCCTAAAAACCACCTAAAATGTGGAGGCTTCACAAAGACCGCGACGCCACCGGACAGTTTTCACCTTTGTGGCCGTCCTATTTCGACGGCACTGATAACAATTCCAACTCTTTTCTCCGACTATGACTTGACGGTGCGTCTCCGCGGAGACGATGCTTCGCGAAGGGACGATTTAATTTCACGACATTCATCTCTCCGGGTCACTTGTGTATGGAGCCAAATGCGGTACACTCGTTTGCCGGCCAGAATACTGCGTCATGAGTGAAGCCAAGTAGGATGAGACCGAGGCATCCACGAATTAAGCAGATATTGTTTTCTAGGCTCTGTAAGTGAAGATCTAAAGAACGCCTTCTTGCTTCCTGTTTTTGCCAGACCGTTCTGCCGTAATGTTTAGCCCAGTACCTCGTCTCCTCTCGTCTTATTGCAGCGATCCAGAATAAGCTCCATGTGAGCTTTATACGACGATGTGCATCGCCCCCATCTCGACGACCACAGTTAAGCGTCTTTCCGTCCTTGGTTTGCGGGTCGGAAAGCCGCTTAATTAAATTGCGGGGCACTAGCTCACGGATGAGGACTCAACCGTTGTCAACGGCCGGAGAGCTCGCTCTAGAGTTTTCCGGTCAAAGCAGCCCATGTTTCCAAGGAGATCTCTCATTACGGTCTCCTGGAGTTTTGTGTTTGTAATTACCGTGTAACCTCCTTGCTAAACGCCCTTGCGGGCCTATAAAGTTTAGAGAAATTAGTATAATTGAACTTTCGCTCATAGTGTCCATATACTGCGTATGTGGCATGGTAGAGTTATAATTGCGCTTGTGTAAAGCAAATTGATATTAAGCAGGCGCTCCTGCCTTCGCATTAAAACTAGAAAAATGCAAACATCATTTTATGTCCTCACATACAGAGGTTTAACAACAACAGGAGAAACATGGGTACTAAGCCCATGTTGCGGTCATTTAGGATTTGAGAGCAAGCATAATATTTTGTTCAGAGCTATGTACCATTCGAAATACACAATGGTGGTGAAGAACGAATATTAGCAAGAAATAGAACTTGGGCTAAAGGTAAGTACTAATAAAGCACTATAACATAAAAACCACCACCAAATTCTGCTCGGGAAGCTCCTGTAATTATCGCATAATGCTTTGGACACTGGAAAACACGTTGAACTGGCGGCCTCTGCCGCAACCTGGCAAGCAGAGATAACATGGCAGTTGTTTTTTTATCTGTTATTTTTTTATGAAATCCGTCCCCAGTAGGAGCGTAATGTTTATTCAACGTACTTTACATTAGTGTTCCACTGTGAACTATGGTAAAAAAAAAAAATTCTGGAACAAACAGGCTGCATACATGCCTAGGCGCATGAGGCAGCGTTTTATTCTCGAAAAGTGGCAGCCTCCTTGTCAACTTTTCTTAGAAAACGCTGCCATTTCTCATCTGTGATAGGCGCCGTATGATGTTTTCAGGGAGTCCGAGAGTACACGGCGCTTTTCAAAAATCCCCACCATCCACTCGCGTTCAAAAGAAAAAAAAAACGAGAAAATAAAAGAGGTTCGGGTTAAGAAACGCCTTCGAAAGGCCTGCGACAATTTAAACGTTGGGGCCACGGAAAAAATGTACTTCTTTGAAAAGACTTGTAGAATTCTCCTCTGCAATGCTGTTTCACATTTTCAACTTGAGAACAGCTCAGTTGCTCCTAACAACCCTAGATTGCAAAGCGAAAACATTACAAACCGCATCTATAATGCTCAACACAAACAACTTCTTGTCACTCAGTGCTCAAAAAAGGACCCATCGGGCATGAATATTGATAGGATATGATATAGCAGTGCTCCTGGGAAGTACCGCTATTTTCAAGCGGCACCAGCCAGTTCGCTTTCAGTTCCGCCTAAAATGGTGCCCCCATGTCATTCGTTTTGCATATAGGTATTGCAATTGGGACTGTTTGTGCAAACTTCGCGTAGTGTACGATGAATCCCAGCGGCATATAGTACGACGATGCAATAAACGCACACGCACTCTAAAGCATCGCCGTGTAATAGCTCAGGTACTTGTCTCGTTTTGCCTTCTGCGCATACTGCGTTTGCAGAGCGGTATTGTGATCCCATTACCTCAGGGGAGAGTGAACGGTGTGCGAATATGACACAACTTGGTTTAATGTTATTCGAATAGGAACGTCGTGGGCTTGGCCTGGGCCCATCCCGTACGATCAAAATCTGTTCATTCTCTTGATTCGAATGCATCTAGCAAAAAAAAAAAAACGCAAGACGCTCGACATAGGAAATCAAAAAACGCCTTCCTTTATCCTTTCTTACATCACTGGATGTCAGTTTCGTTCTCTTGTTTCACGTAGCCGTCAGCGTCGTCAGCCCATGCCTAGCACTACGTTCGTCGTCGTTTTGTTGGCCACACGCTCGCCCCCGGTCAAGTAATAACTCCCATCACGCAGCTTGTGCCCGTGCATTGTATCATCTTCGTCGTCATCAAGGAATTAAGGACGGAAGGAAGGAAGGAAGCAAAGAAGGAAAGAAGGAAGGAAGGAGGGCGGGAGGGTGGGTAGGAAGGAAGGAAGGAAGGAGGGACTGAAGGAAGGAGGGCAGGAAGGAAGGAAGGAGGGAAGGAAGGAAGGAAGGAAGGAAGGAAAGAAGGAAGGAAGGAAGGAAGGAGGGAAGGAGGAAAGGAAGGAAGAAAGGAAGGAGGGAGGGAAGGAAGGAAGAAATGAAGGAAGGAAGGAAGGAAGGAAGGAAGGAAGGAAGGAAGGAAGGAAGGAAGGAAGGAAGGAAGGAAGGAAGGAAGGAAGGAAGGAAGGAAGGAAGGAAGGAAGGATAGAAAAAAGGAAGGATGGAAGAAGGGAAGAAAGGATAGAAGGATTAAATGAAGGAGGGAAGACGGTAGAGAACGATGGAAGAAATAATGATAGAAATGAAGGAAGGAAGAAGGGAAGGAAGGAGGACTGGATGAAAAGAAAGAATGTAGAAGGAAAAGAGCAAGCAAGGATGGAGAGGAGGGGTGGACCATTTTTTGCGACATACCCGTAAGGAAAAATAAAGTTCCATGTCGAAACCGCATATTGACGATCTTAAATACCAAAGACATGTTGGACTGTACAACTTCCGCGAAAAGCAGCAAAAATCTGAGTCAAAAAATGCAAAAATGTTTAAGAGCCGTAAGTGAACTTTGTGAAGTTCAGATCTCTATTTTCTAACGTGAACGAAATACGAAATCAGTGAAGAGAGTGTCCCAGCAGCTGCTTTGACAGCGCAAGATCAAGGACTTGAAAACGGGAATGTGATTTTCTGCTTCCGCAGTTTCGCAAGGACTGCTTTCAGTGGCTTCTCAGTGCACTGATAAATGGCGAGAGAGAAGCAGGTCAGTGCTGAGGCGTCCTTAGAAGCGGTAATATTAAGAGCACGAAACCGAGTAGGATATCACTGGAGCAATTTTTAAGCGCTGAAAGCTCTGTTTCTTGAATTTACTGCTTCTTTTCTGTTCACATGATTCAAACGTGAGGATCGAACAGTTCTTAACTTTGCTATGAAAAGGAGACGTAAATCGAATAAACGCAGGGCAGAATACTGAGAAGTAACTTACACTGTGGTTACCGATTTTCGTTGGTGCTTTAGAGTAGGACCTCGGAAAGAACCGCGAAATAAAGGGCATTGAAAAGGCAGGGAAAGTGCAACATGTGCAATATGAAATGAATCCCGCTTTTCGTTTCGGCTTTCGACATACGTTTCTTCTGTATAATGTGCGCAAACGCACCAAAAAGCCACAATATACACAAAACTGAAGATTCAGTATTCATCTGAAACGTTTCTGATGTTCCATAGATCTAGATTTTCGATCCTATTACTCTTCACATATACTATTGCCCTCAGCTACACACGCATGCAGCAATCCAAAAAATTAAAGCAAAAGGGTGCGACTGTGGGAAGACGTTTTTCGCATGGAAAATCTTTGTGTTTCTTTTTTTCTTACCTTCACCATCTGGCAAAGGTTTCCACACTAATTCTTTCTTCACTTCGCAGATTCCGAGATCACTTGGAAAAATTTGCAACAGTGTTTGGTTTCTCTTTTCGGGCAGCTCTGTCTCGTTCCTAGAAATGCCCTAAGGAAGAAAAATTTAGTTGTCCAGTTACTAGCTGAACAAAGATTGTCAGGTCTTCTCTTATGTTTCAGCCGTGGTGCTCTCAGATGCCTCTCTTGTTGTGTGTACGTGTGCGTTGTCGAGTGCATGTGTATGTGTGCATGCTTGTCTGCCGTTCCCGGATCTCTAAATACACAAAAGCCGCACTCTCCAGCTTCATCTCAACCAATACCATTAATCGAGAACACGAGTGGCACTTTTGGTGTCCTCTTTACCAGGATTTGAAGAACAAGTTGTTAAACTGCTCTCTGACTCCATTCAAGGAATACATGTCTGCGAAGAGCACTTTCCGAGGCATTGGAGGCTCAAATATAACTGCTCATGAGAAATATAGAATAGAGATACTGTCGCTCTACTCGTATACCTTTCCTGAGAGTGCATGTAAATTATAAAACCCGTTCTCTTTAACACACCAAGTGGACACACATAACCGTAACGGCAACACGTTATTTCAGACCTCGGATATTAGTAGTCACGCCCAAGGACAGACCTAAATGACGTAGAATAAGTGGCGGTGTCTCAAAAAGGTTGAGTAATCTTTTTTCAATGCACTTCAGCATTCTTCATTGTTACTTCTACGTTGTGACCCAGCCATATAGGCTCCTACCTTGAATTTAGAACGCAAAGGCCAGATTAAATTAGATAATCTGGCTGCGGAGAGTTACCCGGCCGTAGACGCCAGTAAGCCCATTCGAGAGCGTGCAATCGCGAACGACCCTAAATTTGATATTTCACGGAGTCAGCGCTGTTACTGTCGCGTTGTTGCGGTGGCGAAGGCCCACAATAGGTCGCTCCGAATTCCCCTGAGTGCGCGCATCTCTTTGTCTATCAATTTGCAAGTTTTCATTTCACCCCGCTGCTAATTCAAGAAAAGCTAAGGGATTCTCGGTGGAATCGGTTGAATGCTTTAGCATGTTGTTTTCATGTGTCATTATTTGCATGCTAACAACACAATGTATCGCGTTCCCCTCGATCACACACATAGTGATCGCTCTTTTTCTAGTGTTGGTGTACTTAGGTTCGTATATACGAGGTTGACACACAAAGTTTGTTTTATCCGGGGTGGTACACTTCGGTTTGCTATATCCGAAGACAGCACATGAAAATTCGTTATATCCGAGGCGGCATCGTTATATCGGAAGTTGGCGTGCTAAATTTCGTTACATTCGCGGTGGCCTACTAAGGTTCGCTATATCCGAGGGAGTATGGAAAATTCGTTTGATGGCCACGTGTGACGATTCCCCCTTGCCCAGACCGTTTTAATTCTAACGCATGAACAAAATGGTTCATGTCGAGCTAGCTGTGTTCTTGATACAATTCGTTTGCAACTTCACTCAGAAGTTTCCATTGCTGAATTACATTGTCTTACTGAAAGAAATGTGACAACTGGCGCACTTGTGTAGTGAGCAACTTAACAACAGGTACCGGTGGAGGCCTCCATGTTCTTACTGAGAGCTAGTATAGAGTCAGCTCCCACCTAAACAGTCTTGTATTACCTTGAAAAATTGGATCGAATTACGTGAATTTCAAGTTACCATATACCTTAAGTATTTGAGGCGAAGCGATTCTCATTTACTGCAATTATATTGGGACCGTCGTCCTGCAGGTACTCCCTCACCTGTACAGACAGCATTCTAGTAAACTGCGCAGAGTTGCAATCGTTTTCGACGTCAAGGAACCGTTCTGGGGCTCAAAGAGCGGCGTTGGTTCGGTAAGGGTTCATGGCGTTATCCAGCTATCGTAGTTACCATCGCAATGACTGCTGCTTGAACCGTCGAGTGTAGTGGAAGAAAGAAACTACCTCGATTAATCAGTGGAAAGTTTTCAAAGCTCTCTTTCCACGAGAGCTGCGCTTAACAGATCGTTGTCCATACGCTCAAAAGGCCGCGAGATGACACGCAAAGCACGAGCCTGTCACAAATTATTTTAAGCGTGACCACCGAGCGAATCTGATCCGCTGTTTTAATAGGCGCATCATAAAGAGAAAGCAAGCTTCATGACCGAAATAAAAGAAAATAAAAAAAAAGAGAAACGAATCGGAAGAGTATAAAGGAAGCCTACCTCAGCTCATTCGTAAGGGGTGGTAGTAAGGAAGAGGGGAGGACGTTACGGATGAAAGAAAACCGCAATAACTTTCCCTTACTTTGGGTGGGCATCTGACCAGCGCCGTTGAGGTATGACAAGGGGGAGAAATGGGTGGAGGGAAAGAAGCTTAAGTACATGCCGGGCACGATCTATGATGCGCGTGGGTTGGCACAGCTCAAGTGTGTTGGAGACCGTCGTTTCGCAACTCGCTATGCCTCGGCACACGCCAGGCGGCCCTGCCCAAAACTCGGTGAAGAGAAAATTTATAAATATTCCTCCTGGGCTCGTACGATAAGAAGAACGTGCGACGAGGAAAAAAATAAAAAAAATGCGGAAAACGCGACGAGATATCTGGTTCCATTCATATATCATCGCCCACGTTCTTCGTGTCTTCCTGTGTTCTTTCTGTTTCTGTTTGGAAGATGGAGAACAGCAGAGATGCCACCTCGACGCTCTTCACGCGTGCACAAAGCACACAGCAGACGGAAATCCTAGTACAGAATGTAGGCGATGAGAAGATCTCTATTCTGCAGTCGCCGAGCTGCTCCCGATCCGAGCCCACATCTGTCAGGTGCCAGAAGTTGAGCAATGCGCCATCGTTCACGACAACCGCCGGCTTTTGCGTTTTTGTCACATCCTTCGAACAGCCTGCAAGGCCGCTTCCTTGTTCTCTGAGAGAGACAAGTTGTAATACGAGAAGGAGTGCTGAGGGCGGGAAAGGGGAGAATACGCCTCTGACTGGCTACTTTTACTCACCGACACTTCTGACGGTGCCTCCACCTGCGTGACGAAAGTGTCACAGGTGAAAGAAGCTTGAATATTCTAACAAAACTGGGGTAAGTAGGAACCGAAAGTTACCAAAAACCAAGAAAAAAGGCCGCCACCGTCTGGAAGACGTTTAAGTAACAAGCGTTAGCTGCTTGACAATGGAGTGCATATTGCAACCGCGCAAAACGACGACGGACGAAGAGAAGAGAGCACAGGAGAAGACGCGGAACTTCAAATAAGGTGTACTACAGGAAAACCACATTTATACAAGATTCGAAATCACACCTGATAAACAGCCGAAACCATCACATTATAAAGGCACGTTGGCGCGCGTGGCACAAGTTAGCATCAAGATAGCTGAATTCTTTTCTGGATAACGATACTGAAGTGGAGCTGATGCAACGGTCGTTTTCTTTTTTTATGTAGTAGGCTTCAAAAATTTCCCTGCTAAGCTGGGTCGTGAATTTTTCCAAGAAAATTGTGTCGCGGAACCTGGGCGTGCAGTTACGATGGCGACAATGTTTTACCAGTTCCCCGCCCCCCGCCAATGATTCAACGGCTGCGCGATACTCCTGAAGTCTAACATTCAGGCAACGACCAGTTTGCCCTATGTAGCGGGCCGGGGCAGGGCCCCAGGGTTCGGACGGTCAGCTTAGGGGTAGGCCAGAAGAAGGAATATTTAGGCTTGCCTTCCAAACAGCACGCAATTCAATGCCAGAGCAGACAAAGGCCGCACTGGAAGAAGTTATATTAGGCGGTTACCTCTTGAGTTAGAAAAACAGAAAAAAAAACATGAGCAAGCAATGAAATGAACCGCACACATCATTTAGTTGTTTTGTTTTATTATTTAAAAACGTGTTTTCCCATTGAGGTCTTCGAAAATGACGACATTACCCGATTAATGTGCGATGACGCCTCGCTAGCCCACATCTCGCTCTCTTATGGGTCAGGAACGAACACATGCTTTCAAAATAAGGTGTGTAAACATCACTGGTGGTGTTTTCGATAATTTTTCGTAGAGCTTAGTTTTACTGAAAATGGTCAGTCTTTTTATTAATACTTCAATTTTTACTACATGTCTTGAATGGAAAGTTCATAGAATTAGACACATCAAAGATGGCTTGCGATTTCCCTCTAGCAGCGATTGTTTTCTTTAAAGAATCAAGAATGCGACACCACCGCCTCACTACTAAGTGACGACACCATCGCCTGAGCAACAAACGCAGCGTTCAAGAGCACCATGCCCCACACGCATTTCATGCGAAGGAGTTCGCGCATTTTTAAAAATAAATCGCATGGGATCCCCCTAAGATGCGCGTGGGGCTTTCTTTCAGTTGAATACTACATGCAGCCTCACCATGTGCCGGCCGACGTAAGAACCATTCTTTTTTTCGTTTCTTAAAAAACCTCTTATAAATTTAAGACAGCATTGCTAAAGTAAGTAGCCTGGTCGCGTGATAAATTGAAAGATGATTTTCACAGCTCCCTTCAGTTCTGCGTTTCCGGGAAATTCCGACGTTCGCTAGTATTTGTAGATGCTTAGATACGTCATCTAGCGAGAGCTAACGTTGCGCCATGAACCGTGAACTGCGCTATGCAGCTTGAAACATTCGCGGAAGGCTTAGCGGATTGAGCTCTTCCGGCTCGTCCTGAGCTAGGATTAAAAAAAAAATGGCTGAGGCTTAACTTGGTTAAGCCTGGAGAATGCGAAGCATCATCGTGTCGCGTAATTTGGAGGCGCACAACCACAGCGACGGCGCGAGGTGGGCCCCCGTTTCTCCACTGCCGTGACGTCATCGTGTCACGTGGTGTGGCATCATCGTGTCATGTGATTTGGAGGCGCACAACCACAGCGACGTCGCGAGGTGGGCCCCCGTTTCTCCACTGTCGTGACGTCATCGTGTCACGTGGTGTGACGTCATGCATCACGTGATTTGGAGGCGCACAACCACAGCGACGGCGCGAGGTGGGCCCCCGTTTCTCCACTGTCGGGACGTCATCGTGTCACGTGGTGTGAAGTGATGTATCACGTGATTTGGAGGCGCACAACCACAGCGACGGTGCGAGGTGGGCCCCCGTTTCTCTATTGTCGTGACGTCATCGTGTCATGTGGTGTGACGTCATGTATCACGTGATTTGGAGGCGCATAACCACGGTGAAGGGCTGAAGTGGTAGCTAAAGTAGTATGCTTCGCATAAAAACGAAAAAGAAAGAAAACGTTCATATGTCAGCACACGCAGCTGCCATATCCTGGGGCACTGGGGCAATAATGCAGAGGAATGGGAGACCATACTCAGAAGTGCCGACCTTAGCATACAACGATACGCTACCCGCCTGGCAGCAGAAGCTGCGCGACTATACCGTTGCTAGTCTTCCAGCTGCGACGCTGCCCCTCCCCGGACGCCTGCGTGCGGACCCGGAGGGGCACGGGTCTTCTTCTGGCGGAAATAAAGTTTCTTCACTCACTCACTCACACGCAGCTGAGCCATGTCGATATAGGCCTACCTGCATGTATAGTGTCGTCACTACTCTTAACCTAATCTTGGGAGAGTGCTCTTTCTAGTGTCTTGTGCAAGGTGCTATCGTGACAGTGAAGCCCGTATTCGCGTCGACTGAAATGGATTGCTATCTCGACAGGAGAAAGAAAATTTTTCGTCATTCGTTTTGCTCCTCCTCATTTCTGCTCCCGACTCCTTCCCGAATAAAACCGGAAACTCAGCATGAGCTAGCGTTTCAGAGGAATCGAGCAACAGTGTTCTACGAACAGCGCTGCTCTTTCGGAGGGGTGAATTTTATAGCAGGAAAGCGACTCGGACCGCCGAGCGTGTGAAAACCGGGAGATCGTTCCTCTTCCTTTCTTTTTGTAAAACAAGAGAGCTGTACGCGTTCATATTTTGGGGAAGTTTATGAGGCAACCCAGCCAAAAGCCGTGCTAGCATCGCCTGTATGGCATCTCTACGCCTGCGCATAGTACAGGCGAAAGAAAAAGTGCCTTTCTGCAGCTTCGCGAAATGATCGAGAGGCGCTCCGGCCAAAGAGCAGTTGCGAATTATAGCCTGTTGCACGGAGATAAAAATGCTTTCTGAATATTGCTGGGAGCGACGAAGCCATGGAGCCATAGGGACAGCATGAACATAGAGCATGCTTTCGTAACAATGGCACGCTTACGTGCTCTTCGAATGCCCCCATTGACGAAATACCTACACGAGATTTTGTGAGTGGAAGTGCAATGCATTGGCGAGGCAGTCACCATATACGGTACACTGCAGTATATTTACTTTTTCTAAGAAAAAGTAAAAACGCCTGGCATTTTGTTCACGGCCTGCATCCCCGGACATTCCCAAATACTGATCATACCCAACAATTCTGGACAAAAGAATTTCTAGCGGGACACTATTTATGAATGCAATTTTTTCATGCAATGTAAGATTTCACTATGGCAATCAATATATCCGCAGATCATCCGATAGCAGTATTGTATTTTTTTTCTATTAACTTTTTTGCTATATTCAAAATCGTTCCCCTTTGGTTTTCTCTGGCAGTGTTAACAGTTCGATGCGATCGACGGAAACACTTAAAAAAAATTGTTACATATCAGAAGAATGCATCATTAGCTTCAATATTTCCGTAAAAGTACCTTACAATTTTGGAAGTTCCAAAATTTTTGTCCGAGATTGTTGGATATGATATGTGCTGCCTTCTGTGAATATCATCATGCAGAAATTTATTGACGGGGCCATCCTCTTAAAAGGAGACAAAAAATCGTATATTGTGGGTATTGCTTGTTTCGCGTCGTCCCAGTTGATGATGATGATGATGATGTCCTGAGGCTTAACGGCATATACTTGCAGCGCTAACAGAGAGTGCCCTTCTCACTTCTTTGTCGGTCAGCAGCTTGATGCAACAGCTACAACGGGGCAAGCCAAAGAAAGAATTGTAATCATTAAGAGAACTTCTTTGTGGAGATTTTATTTTCTGTCAAAATCAACACAGGCGAGTGCGAAGTTCAGTGTTTTTTTTATACAAAAGGCCTCTCAAGCTCTTTTCCTCTGGAGGGCAAAAGGTTATCTTTGAAGTTAAAGCTTAAATCGTTTAGTCACTGAGGCGATCATAACCATTATCCGGATGTGTTATCAAAATGACGCCTATGGAGTGTGCATACCTGACTATGGGAGAAAATTTCTGGTTATTAAAGATTATGAATACAATAGTGGAGACGAAGACAACAACGTTAACCTCGCGAACACAGTGTGGGATCCCTGTATGATTACGTTATCGGATGGTTTAGAACGCGTACAGAACCGTGCAGCCCGTTTTGTCGTCAGTGATTACGACTTTCGAAACAGCGTTTCTGCAGTAAAGGAATCTCTCGGTTGGGAACTTCTCAGTAATAGGCGCATGCGCACTGAACTGGAAATATTCTATCGCATGTATTTCAACAAAATCGGGATCGACAAAACTCTGTATGTTGAGCAGCCACATTTTGTATCTGCACGTTGTGATCATGATTTTAAGGTGCGTGAAATCAAATGTCGAACAAACGTTTATCAGAACTCTTTCTTTCCGCATGTCTTGTCAGTTTGGAACAAACTCCCCAAAAACGTCGTTTACTCCACACCTGTTGAAGCGTTTTGTGATTTTATTCGTGCTCTTATTCATTGATTCACTTAATCTTAACTCTGTATCATTAATCTGTGCGTGTGTGTGCCTGAGTTTGCTGTATTTTATGGCTGCTCCGTGTGTTGTTTGAATGTCACATCACCTGACTAGCACTTATAGTGCTTGATTTCCTTGTACGCCCCCCCCCCCCCCCCCCTGCAGTAATGCCTTCGGGCGCTGCAGGTATCTCTGAATAAATAAATAAATAAATAGAAAGTAGGTTTTAGAGTAAGTGAGGACTCCTGAGCGGGTACTCTGTGTGCAAATTGACGAAAGGCTTCCCCGAAAATTTCAAAGTGAGGTATTATCGCTGGTATTAATTTAGCAATCAGAAACTGCACTTTCTTCTTCGGATTGAACTTGCAGGTAAGTAATCCAGCTGTTGGGAAAGTTCAGGAGTGTTCTGTCATGGTTCGACGTGGAATACGATTCGTGTTTTCAATTGACGTATTTTTAAAATCAACACTCCATAATTTTTTGGATTCAAGAAAGTAGGCCGCTCAAGACAAGGCATTCTTAAAAAAAAATAACGACTGCATCCGTTTGAAAGGAAGCCTTATCAATGTCCAAGAGCGAGCAAGCGAGCGAGCTAGCGAGAGTGTTATTTGCCGGCGTTCGATATTTGTCTCACCGTGACTGCGTGCAGACAACCATGCACTGACAGCCTCTTATACTCCCGCAAACGAAATCTGGAATTTATTGTAGGCTCGGGAATGTGCAGCCCATTCCTGTGCATAAAAACCACCGCTAATTTAAATATTGGGCTGTCGCAATTTAAGGTAGAAAGTGCTGGTCTTCCTGCCCAACTATGTTTGTGTATATGTGTAGGAAAATTCCTAGGGGTGTCATTACATGCGGCTTTGGCTAAGCTGTAGCAGCTAAGGCAACATGTAATAATCTATAATTTCCGATGTCTCCTGCTGGCAACTGAGGATATTGCCTTTCCGTAACAGGCAGTGAACAATTTGGGAATATGACTTGTTTGATCTTAGGATCATATAGTAAATATGAACGAGCTGGCCCGAGTAGAAGCTTGAAATGACGTTTTCAGCTTAAAAAAGAAGGGATTTCAATCATTTCTAAGGAAAAAAGGAAGAAAAGTCTAGCTGTTTTTTTTTTGCCGTTCTCTTCTTGCCTGCAACCTGCTAAATTTTCCTTTCATATTTTTCATCTTCTTGTTCTCCCCTAGTGTCACTCCGTGGTATTTATATTCTGGAGGTTCCCGATCCAGCGAAATGAAAAGGGGCCCTCCTATGGGGTCAATGCCACTTGTGCTGAACGTCCATTGATACAAAACGGAGAATAGGATGGGAAGTCAGTGCCTCCACTTCCTGCTTATATCGCGAGCGATGAATCATAAGGACTGAGCCGAACATAGCCAAGCAAGCAGCGACCTCCTGTGGTGGTCAGGCGCGATAGCAACGGTTTGCTCTAGCGCCTTTGGGTACGATGTCTGGGTAGGGGAGGGATTCTTCCATTCAGGGCGCTTTGTCCCGTGCGCCGTCTATTCCCTGCTTTGTTAGCAAGCGCCTTCTTGTATCGATAGCATGCTGCTCTCGGTCTTTCCTTTGATGTTCTCCCGAATAGCTTGCCTTTTCGGAGCCTTCGAGGTCGCGAACCCGGCGGAAATTCCGGGGTCGCTGCAGACTCGCAACCGAGCGCACATTATGTATTATAGCCGCGTTTAAAAGGATCCCAGAGCACGATAATAGAAGACGATGATATATCCCGCAAGGGAGCGCGCAGATGACTCGGCCTCACAGAGGTGGTGTCATTCATGACAGGAATGAACGAGAGAGGCAGAGCTATGAAGAAAAGCAATGAGAGCAGGCCAGCTACAGTAGCTGCTGTCACAGCTCATTGTTTTAGAAGAACATGAATGATTAATGAAGTAATCGGATCCGGAAATGTTCAAGTAACTCTGTGCGCCATACTTTGTACCGTCTTTATCACAAGGTGCCGATAGTAGCTTCGAGCGAGGAGGGTTTCCCGAAAAATTCGGTTAGAGAATAAAATGCAAAGGGCTTACGGAACCGAACGACGCTGAGACGGCACGCACATTTCTTGCATTGACCACAAAATTAATCGATAAAATGACTGCTAGTTCCTGGACGATTCTATCAATGACAAAGTATGATGTAGCTAAAAAGTTCCGACCATCGTAATACACAATAAATTTCTGTATAAATTTATCCCCAAGACATTTTTCATCACCTATGCCGGGTTTCCAGATACTTACGCGGGAGCTGGAACTATGGGTAAGAAATTTCAATCTTCGGCCAAAATTGAGAATTTCTGGGCACGTGGAGAAATTATGTCCCTCATACTTAACGAAGATGGATGGCAGGCTTGTGGATATTTTTTTAAGCCCATGTCCTCTGTGCCCATGGCAGTGTCAGTTAGGAGGGACGTATTGGGTTGGGTGCGGTTCAAATTACGGTCTCTTCCCTTCCCCTCCGCTGTCCTCCTGAAACACACATTTGTGAGGCTCTACTATCGTTCTCAGCCTTAGCAATAATCTTCAGGATAGCCAGGGACCCTGAACCAGTACTCACTGAACCGCTGAAAAATATGGGGACACTTAAGTCACATTAAGAGCAGAATGCGGCAGCATTAGAAGCAGCGTCACCGCTGCATGTTTATGTGTATGTATCATTTCTTTCATCAAATGCACAAGTGGTCACCGCATCATTAGTTGCTCGCATATAATCATGCGCTGAGTGGGTCCACCAAGAATCTGTTGTAACCTGATTGTCTCTCCCGCATCAGGTTGCGTGCTCCCCCCTGCTTCTTCAGCTTTGGATTTTCGCGCCATGGTGACGTGACCTTGTGACGTAATAGACTTTTGGACCAGTCAGCAAATTCTGTGACACGCGCAGGACGCGAAATCGCATGATGTGAAATTTAATGCCTTCGCACTTCGCATTAAAAGAAGGTGCTGAATTAAAAGAAATTCGGACAAATGCAATTAGGGGCGTTGGCACTTCAGTGTTCACTTCGGTTTTCGGTGTTCAGAAACACTGTTCACGGAAGCCTTGGTCCACATTTCCTGCGCTTGCGCAATAACTCCTTCTTAGTATTGGGCGCCCGCTCTCGTGGCGTAAAGTATTGAGGTACACACGTGAAAATTATTTTATAGTTCAAAGTTCAAATGCAAATTTTGCAACAAATTGTGACCGGTTGGAATGAAACATGAATTGCTTAAGCAAGGCACAAGAGCTTCAAATGTTCTCTCTACTCACACGTTACACTAGAAATTATTTAAGGCTTACGCCAAGTGCATGCCCCTTTCATAATCAGAGACCTGCGGATTGTTCTACACACCTGGGCCTAAGGTCTTCCAGACGGCAGTAGCGATGAGGAAGTCTTTATTGAGGTGAAAACCTTTGTTGGCTCATTAGTGGCATTTTCCGCCAAGAGATATCTTTAGCCAATACAAAACTAGCCACATAACAATCCATACATTGGCTAAACAGTTCTTTCTTGGGTCATGAGTGGCGTCCGCAAAAAAAAAGAACAGAAATAAAACGACAATAAAAAAACAAATGCAAAATGAATAAATATGCAAAAATATAAATTCAATACAAAGCAAAACGAAAACAAAATAAAAATAATGAGAAGCAGAAACAAAAATGACCATATAAAGAAAGAAATTGAGGGACAAAAAGAGGAGAGAGAAAGGCTTTCGCATTTCCGCTCTTAAGCAGACAAGTGCATTCCTGTAATTTTTACAATGTGCGACTACAAGTTTATGAAAGTGATCACAAATTTCATCCCTTGCACGAATTTTGATGCTGAGTTTAACGCTCAGTCCACGTGGAAACTCATTTCTTGTACTACCCGTGCTTCTCGAAAATTCCTCTGGTGTCGTTCATATATATTCGGAACATGATTATATTCGCATTATATTATATTCGGCGCATATATATTCGGAACATCCCGTGACGAAATACCGCTCTCAGAGGGTATGACGAAGACGATGTGTATTTTCTATGCTTTATTTCAGCGTTACTAAAACTTTTTACTTCGCTAGTAAAGCTTTTCTTTTTGTGCTGAAAATTTCGCACATCCTTCTTTATTGCGTTCCATGATAACGGAAGGCGAAAATCTTTGAATCGCTGCTTTGTGATGCAATAAAGGAGAAAAGTATTTTTTAACCTTCCCTCTGCAATCAATCTTTCTAATTTCATGCGATTCGATACGTCTGTATTAAAGTTCTGAAGAAAATGAGACCGGATGCAACACTGGTGTGCCATGTCTCGCAAGTCGCAACGCTTCAAGACTGATGCCCTTAAAAATGAAAGGCCTAAGAAGTGAGATACAGCACTAGCCAGAATTTATCACTTTCACTTCTTGAGAGGACAACGAACAACAGCAGCTGAACAGTATCACTTTCAGGAGCTAACCTAAACCCGCTTCAGGAGACCTATATGCTGTCCCCAGAGGTTAAAAGGAAACAGACTCAAAAACAGCTTCAAACTATTGGCTAGCTTGCGGGAGCGCTTCAAAATAGCAATAAACAAATTCCTTTCGAGACACCGGATCCCCGGGGGCAAAATGTATTAGGAATTTAAATCTGCAAATGCGGAATGGGAGGAAACTTTTCAAGAAACCACGTAAATCATAGAACTAAAAAGGCGCCTCTCTAAACTTGACACCGTTGCGCGAAAACTGAAGACAGAAAAAAAGTGGTTTGAACAAGAGAAGGCAATTTGCACTGCAAAGGGAAGGAGGGAAAAAAGCAGCTGTGAATCGAATACAGGAAGCTGCGGAACAGCCGAAAAAAACAGTGACAGAGTTAATACTACCTGAACGCAAGAAAGTGAGAATGAATACGTATGCTAAGATGGAAATCTGGAATAAACGGATTCTTGGATTTTTTTGCGTTTCAAGCGCTAATTTCAGTGGCAGTTCTTGCTACTAACCTACACAGTCGTACGGATATCGTTTCAAAAGTTTCTCATGTTGTGAATTGAGCTTAATTCACATCAGAATACAAGGAAAAGATTAAAATGCTGAGTTCAGTGATGCCCATAGTGGAAGAGTCGAAAAAACTAAGTTCTGTGCAGATCGATGTGAAGTATGTCTTAGAGAAGCTGTCCGCGTTTCTTGAGCACTTTAAGTCAAAAATTGCAGTTGGACCCGAGCTTAAGCCAAGTCGTTGAGGTGAGGCTTGGTAAGTTACGGTGGCAGTCGTGTTACGGAGTTCAGTTATATCAGGAAATCAATTTGCACGGCAATATTTTCGTTACGTAGTGCACACAAGATCGTTTTAATCGCGTAATTATAACATCTGTTCTTTTTAATTATAAATACCTTGCGCAATGTGTTGCGACGGTGCCTACCACATCAGATCTCCAACAGGAGCTATTTGAACCTATGACTGACACCATCCTTCGGAAGTCATGAAAATAAAGACAGGTTATTGTGAAACTTTTTTTGGTTGTCCCGCATAGTGGTTCATTAAACACCAGCGGCATGCTTTGCGGCGAAATTTTGCGGCAGTATTATAAGGCTGTCACTGCGGTTTGCACCTGCACGAATTCACACCTATCAGTGCCAGTTAGTTCGACGGAATGAGAGAAACGAAGTTTCCAATGGGGTTCTGCGTATAGACGTGGCAGGCCCGGAGTCAGGTCATTGCTATGTTCGGTGTGTCTTTGATGTGCGTGACATGTGGCTGCGGGATCACCCGCTCGCCGAAAGCACTTAAGAGTAGACAGGCCGGGCATGCGCGGGAGGGTATCCTCACGACCGTGATAAGCAGAACGCAAAAGAAACTCGGGGCGTTTTTATTTTTGTAGCGAAAACGATACTACTATATCTGGGACGCATTTCGCTGTGAGCCTCTGAATGACCTTGAAACGACCTTGAGATAAGTCATGGCTTGTGTGACTATGCACATATACCTAACCATGTGCACCTTTGACCTTGAACTCTGACCATGACCTTTGACCTTGAACTTTGACTTTTGCCCGTGACATTTCACCCTGAACGTTGATGTTGAACTTTGATTTTGAACTTTCACATTGAACTTTAAACTTGCAAGTTGTCGGCAGAGGCAGCAAGAAAGCCGCGTGGTAATCACGTTGTGTCACGTGATTCAGTTTGCAGTTGTGACGTCAGGTATGGGATATATATAAACAGAGGTGTGCTCTTGACGTAGTCAGATGCTATGGAGGAAAGAGAGTGCACTGAGGAGCGCACGTATTGTGAACTACATCTTCGAACACTGCGGCAAGCCGCTTCTAGCGTTCGCTACGTGAAACTCGGTTCGGCAGAGTTAAACCACTGCCTAACGTTTTTTTTTTTTTGCGATGTGACCCGGTGGTGAGGAGAAAGACGTTGCCAGTTTGAGAATACAATTCTGCCGAAGAACGTGGCGCAAGGTTAAATGAACGCGTTTCCTGCGTGCGCTGGGCTTTGGCGACTGCGGTCTAGGATTTAGTAAAATGTTTTTCCATTATTTCTCGTCTGCTTTCAGCGGTTTAAACCATTCCTTAAGCCAAACATTCGTGAGTCCCTTGAGGCGGTGACGTAGAGGAAACGTTCCTGAATAATCAGTTGAAAAACCTTCTCACTAAGACTAACCGTATCAGATTCCTACATTCTACCATGTGGAATGTTCTTCCCGTTTTCTTCAACATAGTTACATATAGATTGTAAAAACGGCATGCTAGAAGGAAGAAAAGCACCACGGGTAAGAGTAATGCATAAGCTGTGTTCAGCCTGCCGCAGTCTTAAATAAGCTTTTTGTATGCCACTACAAGATTCAAGAAGCAAAATGCTCGGTCTGTAATGTTAAACTTTCTAGAGCTCATCAGGCGCACACGATTATGTAAATACGTCCTGAAAAAAAAAGATGTAGCTGACTTTCCTCGCCTGTGCCATCCACGCGAAAAACATTCCGCCGTTGCGGTTGCAGCAAATCTCCATTAACCAGTACGTTTTCTAAATATCCTCGTCTGGGCGAATGAAGTGGTTTCATTCCTTGCACCTGGTGCCTTGAATCGATTGAGCAGACTCCTTCACACGTGCCCTTGATAACGAACGTGCCTGAGTATTATCAGAGACCTAAACCTACTAGTACGCAACACAGGTTGCACTTGAGCTTGAAATTGAGTAATTTATTTCACAGTGGTTGAAATGGCAGGGACATCAAGAGCCAATTGCATTTTTTATGACCACAGTATCCATTTGTAACGTGCAACTTTCATCTATCGAGCGCAGAGGTAACACCGAGCAGCGTTTAGGAATGTTCTTTTCGAGTAGTGGCTTCTTTCTTTATCAGAAAATGGAAGCATGCGCATCAATCTTCTCGTGGGAAGCCTTTCGTTTAAAAAATTGTGGTTTTGTCATGGATACCCTATTAAAAAGCGAACGAATATGGAGCAATGAAATGCACAAAGATAATTAGAATGCATATCGCTACCAATTATTTTAGCTTAGAGAGTGCTTACGCGAACCTTGAGAGGAATTTTGAGTTGAATTTGAATGAGTGGAATTCTTGTTTATCATTGCGTTTGCAGGGCAGGCTCATGGTCGCAGCAATCACCATTAAGCAACGGGCTAGGCTAAGTAAGGAAAAAAACATTCCTCTATAACGTTTTGGAGTTTTCATTAAGTACAGATGCATTTCAAAAATAACAGCGTACTGATCACTTGTACTTCTCTGTATTGACCTGTGTTACTTAGCTCAAAACTAAAAAAAAGCGGTAAGGGTGTAAGCAAAAAAACGAAACGCCAGGAAAAAGCCGCAGTTTTGCCCAAAGAAGTTTAGAACATAATATGGCTGTTTCTTCGCCGCGAGAAAACACAGAACCACGTCGTCCAGAATATCAGGTGTAAACCGCACTTTCTTGCGAAAAAACCAGCTTATTCCACGAGCTAATTTCTGCGCACTTACCAGGAACCTTTCAGGAATATTGTTAGACGAATGCTGCGTTTACAGAACTGAAGATATTGCGTCATTCAAGATATCTTTGCTGCTCTCTCCTAAAACCAAACATTGAAACGAGAGTCGCCAGCGTCCGATTTTCGTGTGTTTCACTCCTCCGTTGTCACCGCGTTTCCTAGGCTCTTTACGATGTTTTGCTAGCGGTTTCCATCGCAAGAGACAGTGGAGAGGAAGAATGCACTACACAGAGTAGGGTGATTCTCTGATATGCGGTCCTTCGGAAACAAGACCCTATACGTTTAGGTAGCTGTGACCTGCAGCCGAGTGGCCATATGTAGCCTTTATATACTGTATCTCGCAACAAAGCAACGAAGCATGGACCTTCGCTTTAATCTACGAGACACTTAAGTTCAAAAAGAAATGAAGCAATAGATGTTTTATCACCAGTGATATAATGGTGGCAGCTAAGTCACCAATAAAGTAATTCTTCGGGATATATTCCTGTCTGTAAAAAGGCCCACTCTGGAGAGGGATACATGAGTAACACAGGAGGGAGCATGTCTCAGCACCCACCACTTTCTGCGGGATAATGAACGTGTGCCCGTCCGCCTTTCTTGGAAGTGTCTGATCAAGTTCACAGTGAAGGAATTTGAAGGAATCAGGCTCCTCTGACACGCCATCCGCATAGTAACGCCGAGAACGCCGAGGGACACTTGCACGAATATGAGAAAACCGGCGGCTGACCGGTGGCAGCATCAGTCGAAGCCAACACTTCTGAAAGTCAAGGGCGGTACTATAGAGGAAATCGCATATAAGACCCGATGATCATGAATGATTGCTGTCCCGACAGAGCTTCAAGGGCCGACCGCCAGGTTCTTTCAAGCTGTGGCTCGCCTATGTGGTTTGCTGTAGTTGAATTTTAATGTTTTGGAACAACAAAATTCATGCCTAATCGCCTTCTCTGATTGCACAAAAATAATATAGCGTCTATTGGCTCATTCGTGGGGGATCTGCCGCTGCCGCAAATGTTCTTTCCATTGCAAGGCGAATTAGTAAGGAGCGTAAAGCTTAAATCCTTAACTGCTGCCTGCTCTCGACGAGAGTTGAAGTCGTTTCTTTATTTTAGGGGACAGAACAGTTAACTCAGGTCGTTGTGCGCAAATGTTTTGGTTACGAGCTACGCAGCTTTCCCTATGCCGTCTACAGTTACGCTAGTTGAAACCTTGCCTTGTTCTTTTATTCCCTCTAGAACTGTCCTGCATTGACGAGACATTTCTTTTTGTCGAACCTTAGCTAGAGGACTGATGCTTCCACTCAGCCCTTGTTCTCTTTGTTTTGTGTTATCAAGAATACGATCTTCTTGCCCCCTACCTTCTCTTAAAGAGACATAATTGTTATCGATTTCCGAACGGTACCAAAGCTGGTCGAAGTTCATCCTGAGAAAAAACGAATGCGTCATGGCAGAGGAAGCTTACGCACCCAACGCTGTCTGAAGAGCTACATTCCGACTGAGGAGGTTCGGAAGAACAGAGTTGACAGGGATAAGAACAAGAGAATGAGAAGAAAAGAAAGCAGCCATTTTTTCGTGAATATAACTCGACTGTACTTAGTGTGACTTTATTTACTGACTTTCGTTACATCTCAGGCACAAGTTCAGCACTCGCAAATATTCATGCAGGATATGGGAATAAGTTCAAGGTATACTCTTCACTGACCGTTCACTCTGACGCAAAGGCTACACGTACGGAGGTTGATATTCCCAAAGAAGCTTCCAGGCAGCCCAGAAAAAGCACCCGGACGATGTGACAAGGACGTGTTATTCCTATCCGGACTCCTGACGCCATTCGAGTGGCGATCGATATACCCTTTGCAAGGCCACGCGTGCGCTACAACGTGATACCAGAAAGGAGTGCCATGATGCAACCTATAAGAGTGAATGTGTGGGCTCGTTCACCGCCCGTCGTAAAGTGAATGTTTAGCGAGCAGGAAAAAGGAAGGGCACAATGCGGGAGCCAGTTTTCAGTTGAGTTGGTTTGAGAAATCGTATTAATAATTATTTTTTTTTGTGGCAGAAAGGAATGCGGTCGCACAAAAGTCTGAAAAAAAGATAAAAAAAAAAGATTCATGATGCGGCCAGAGAGAATTCCGTTTTTTGTTAGTTATGCGGCTGATGATCTTTAAAAGCCTACGCAGCAGGGTGCAGCAAATAGTCGCGATAATGAATAATTCCAGCAAGGTCTGCACAGTATGCCAGGGCTGAACCTAAAAATGAAGTAAAAGGAGATCGTCAGCAGAATAGGAATTAAACAGTTTGCGGCGCCTCTTGCCCAGGTTCTTTCTTTCGTTCTTAGGTGCCAAGGCTGGCTAGTGATGGCTCACATTCCTATAATTCACACGACCATGCGCTATTGTGCCCATATTTCCATTTAGTGCTCGTCTGTTTTGAAAATTTTCCCGAAGAGTCCCGCTAAGTCGTTTCACGGTGGAATTTTCATCTACCCCGGAAGTAATAAGAAAAAAATAGAATCAGCAAGACTCGCTTCATATGAGCTTCTTACATAAAAATGCACGGAGTGTTAGAAAAAGATTAAAGGTTGTTCTTGAACCAAGCTGACAGGGTGAAGTCTCGGGAACAGCACCCCCCCCCTCCCCCCCCCCCCCCGCCACCCCCCTTCAAGGCAGCGTAAGGGCAGAATTAAGGTTTGTGGTGGTACAGAGCTGTAATTATGTCATACGTGGAAAATCAAACAACTTCAGAAAATTCACTGCATCATCCGCTCCGTACGGTCTCTCCAGGATGGTCTGCTCAGCTTTTAAAGCGCAGTTCACCCCGTCTCTTAATCTCAGCGCTCACCTTCCGGAAATTACCGATCTCCCGAACACTCAGGAAAGACTTTTCATGTATCTCATATATGAGCAGCAAGGCTCGCCGGCTTTCCAGCGGAGTCTGATACACACGTGCGGCTGCGGTGTATGATATTAAGGCAGCTGGTTTTACGTAGTGCCTACATATTGAGATTAAAACCGCTCAACCGACGTCTCTTTCCGTGGTAGGAGTATGAGGCGTGACGATCTATCGTTCACCTCTTCTGAGAACCAACATGCCGGCGAATCTTTCCACCTGGGTATAGAGCATAGTTGTATAAGCTCCTATTGAGACAAACTTGTCCGCAGCTCTAGTTCTTATTACCCGTAGACTACATTGTTGGCACAATTAGAAGGTCGTTTGGGGACCCATAATTAAAATACATTTTGCACATGAACAAAATGGAAATAGAAGCTTCTAAATGGACATTACTTGTAGTAAGGTAGTCCATATCATGTAGATGGGAGCGCTGCTGAAGAAAAGCTATTGATATTAGAGGTTGACCTTTTTTTTTTTCTCGGATAATATGTCAAGATAGAGGGACGGCGCTGCATGATCTATGTTAAAACTCTGCGTTCGTCGAGCGTGTGTTCGTCACTTTGTGTTACGCATGTATTTTTAAACGCGTTGAAAATTAGAGAAGATTCAGTGACCCGTCTCTCTGCCTTGAAATGTGCTCGTTTAGAAGGCCGTAAGAGATGCCCCGATTATTTTGGCCAATAGTTTCGCGCGTTCTTCAATAATGCGTTTCGTCTTGCGTGCAGGGCCTCAATTACCTAGGAGGAGCTGACGTTGCGAATAATCTCTGAAGGCTGAGTGGCCCATATACATTCGATGAAGTCAACAACGAACATTTCCCACGAAAAGACTTCGCTAGGGTGGTTTTAGATATATAAAGCTCTCTAATCTAATAAGTGCGTGGCACCTGCCATGATTTCGGCAGTTATCGCTTAGGACCAGTTAAAATTTGGCGATAATATATGCTGTCAGAATACAGTAGCTGTTGCGAAGCTTACGCGTCGTCCTCATACATTGGGGCGCCTACTTTGGGCAGACGTTTGACTTGGGATGTAATGGTCACGAGCACAGAAAAAATTATGAGAACCCACTATTACTCGTAACTA
Source organism: Amblyomma mixtum (assembly GCF_055824585.1). NCBI lineage: Eukaryota > Metazoa > Arthropoda > Arachnida > Ixodida > Ixodidae > Amblyomma > Amblyomma mixtum. The sequence goes on from NC_143013.1 coordinate 287,760,192, forward strand.
TGGATAGCATGGGCAGCGTTGGTTAATATTCAGGACACTTGCTTTTCTTCCAGCCGCATATTAGAGGTCTTACTGAATCCCAGGGGACTATAAAGTGTGGAAAGGTGTGGGCGGGAATTCATTCCTCCAAGCACAGATATTAAGAGCTTCAGGGTTGCCATCACATCAATTCCGACTACTCGGCTTTACCCGTGTAGATGGAAGACCAATGTTTAATGCTGTACGTATGATCAATGCAGTTTCTTTCACTTTCGTTAATTTCGTCCCTTGAAAACCGCTCCCAAGGTGCTGATACGGTTTCCATTCAGACCGAGGCAATTATTCTGCCTTTGCTTCCTTTGCAACCTCCGATTCCTCAAGTAGGGAGCGGCACAAGAAATGTATAGGTGGTATCCAGAGGAGCAGTCCATCGATATTATCTGGAGTTTCTGAAAAACATTCGGACACAATGTGTTGGGTTTGTAATCGCTAGGATACGCTACACAGGGTCAGAAATTTGTGTGTCCGCCATACGATGTTTCCTGACACACAAGAACAACCTGCAGAATAAACAGCCCAGACGCAAAAGACTGGTTTTTCAGTGGGACATACTGCAGTTTTCCGAACTAGACTTGAAGCCCTTACCGGAATAGGCGTTTGCGATACTGACACAAATCTCTGCAGTTATCGAGTGCATTACGCTATAAGATCCTGCCTTGTAGTTTGTTTTTTGGTCTCTTTAAAACGTTTTTCTAAAATATGAGCCTCGACAATTGTTTCTAATAACGGGTCTTGGTAAGCGCTTAAGGTTGTGACATATCTTTAAAGATATGAATTCGCTATTTACCCTGTTATTGTCGCCATAAGAAATATCTGTCGGCAACATAAGTTCATAGAAAGGCAGTGGTGCAGCATCTACCTAATGGAGACGGGAGAAAGCAACGTTCGGCACGTACCACACCATACTCCCTGCAAGTCATCTACACAGATTGTTCAGCACAGGCTTCGTAACTACACGATAAGGCAAGAAATGACAAGGTAGCCAGCGCAATGTTAATATACGTCTTCTGTCCCTGTTCTCTTAAGTATCGTTCATTAACAAACGAACAATGAAACATCCTCGCGTAACTGCCACTGATGACACTAAGGCGTCGCAGGGAGTTTCACCTGTCAGAAAAAAAAAAAAACAGGCTTTTTGAGCTGGATCTCGCGGAAAGATCTCTGCCGCTTCCCTGAATTGCGGTGTTCAGCGCCTCTTCTGACTTCGCTGCTACAGCGCGGGCGGAAAAGAGGTATTCACGTGGCACTTGCGCCACAGAGTGACGCGGTTGGATACGGGACATGGCCCCAATTTGTCGAGCGAAGTTATTGAGGATAATCGCGTTTCGGAATTCCAAAAACTGATATGATATTACTTAAGGTTCAGTACAGAACACTCCATGTAAATAAGCAGGCTAATAGTAACAGGTAGAAAGTTAAATATTCTAAATTAGATAACTAGCCCGCTATTTAGCATGTCTTTGTGGTATTCAGATGCGCTACACAGCTGATAATGTGGTGCCAAAGAAAGCGCCCTTCTAACTCAAAAAGCCTATCTTTAAAAATTACCGACCGTCTTAGGCGAAATGCCGTGTATGATGCTTGTCCAGGTGGTACGAGCACGGCCGACATTTGCTGCCGACTGCCATTGTAGCAATGATCAGTCAGTCGTGAAATCACTCACTGCTGTAACCATGCTATGCGTTCCGCAGTGCTTGCGCTAACTTAATTCGTACTCGCGGAAGCCACTCAACGGTTCCTATGAGCGACTGCAGGTGACTCCAGAGCGTCCCTCAGTCACGCGCATTCAGGAAGCGAAACCCAGCAAAATCTCAATGGGCGAAGGCGCCGAGCGTGACTGCATGAATGGTCGACGACGACTATGCCCCGAGAGCAGTGATGAAAGCCGAGGAGCGAAAAAGCAGAGAAAAGAGTAGCTGTACTTTAGGATGACCCACAATCGTGTACGTAGAGAGCTTCCGAGTGTTCTGCAGGACGTTAGTTCAAAGGCACCGAATTTTGGGCACTTAGCAGAAATCTTTAATCTGCTGTGACCCATATTTCTGGGGCAAAAAGCTTATGTATGAGGTCACATTGCCTATATAGAACTGATTTTTCAACTAATTCTTCAAGCAGTGCGCGCCCTCCTTAGCTCAGTGCGCTTGCTTCATTGATGCGGTCTACAGCCCTGGTCGCCAGCGGTAACGCGCTGCGAAACTTACGACGTTGCACGTGGTGTTTAGTGGCGAAGCGAGGAAACGTCAACGCAAAATCGAAGCATAACTATCGCAAACCGGTTAAGCGCGCCTTTTTTCTGGTGGCGACAAGCAGATGGCGTAAAATGGACATTTGTCCACGCGCTCCGCTGTTTGACACCGATTGTACAGGTTGTTTCACATTTTGAAGGAAACTGTTGGAGTGTGATAGGGCCGCAGATCCGAATCACGACAGGGAATGAACTAGATGAATAACAATGCGGTGGAGTGCATTTGAAAGGTGAGGCAGTTGACCAATATTCCTCGCGAGGAAAGTATATAACAGCTGTATAGTTCTAGTATTCACATATAGAGCAGAAACTTGGAGGCTAACGAGAAGGGTTCGACTTAAATTGAGGACAGCGGAGCGAGCTATGGAAAGAAAAATGATATGTAGAACGTTAAATTCAAAGGAAGGCAAGCGTAGCAGGGGGCGGCAGACAATAAGGCCGGCGGATGAGATTAAGAAGTTGGCGGGGATAGGGTGGCCGTATTGGGCACAGGAGAAGATTGAGAAATATGCGAGAGGCCTTTGTCCCGCAGTGGGCGTATCTAGGCTGATGATGATAATGATGATGATAGGGCGTGACCGACACTCTTCGGCAACCGCTACTGCCGACAACCGGCCAGAATGGGCGGCATCAGGCGTGCACGCGGGAAGATGAGCTGGCCGTGCTTACTGAGCATGCGCCTTTAGCGCTAATCCTCCCCCGTTGTCATAGGCAGCGCTTTTCGAAGCGTGGTGGTCGCGCGCTCCCAGTTTCCCTATAAATGTAAAACAACCTGCTCAACCAAGTATCCCCAATAGCCGCCATCAGGTTGTTTAAATGGGCCTAAGAGCAACCGACATTTACAAGGCATATTCGCGTTCATCGAGTGGATCCTAACATATAGGCAACGCTTTGCTGGTGGCCTGCAAGCGCTGTCGTCGAAGATAAGGGGCCCAAAGACTCCGCCTGCACTGTGCGCCATGATAATCGCTCTAAACTATGAGAGGCATGTTTTTCAAGACATAAAATCATGGCGGGCTAAGTGGGTTAACCAGGTTTTCTGCAATAGTTGCTTTGTGTTGCACCCATTGATTGCTGTACGTCAAGTAAGCGTGCAGGAATAAAAAGATAAAAGTACGCCCTGCTTAGTGAACGTCGCTGTATGGTTCCACACTTGCAGAAGTTCCTGCTCTGTTGGACTTCCACGAACCGGACGTTTAACTCAGTACTTCACTGGCGACTCACATCCTTAACGTTCATCTCTCAGTTAGTTGGCCGGTAAGCACAGGATGTAGAGAGGGATGCCAAGAAACCATGACAGCCATTATATTTCCCTTCCTTGAAAGCTATTACCCGCTGTCGGCTCCTTATTTATCAAGGTGCTAGGCTCCGGGTTTTCGGCGCATCGAGTCGGAGCTGCAGACGTGCTCCTTCAGCCGTCCAGGCATGATGTTGCGCGGAAGAAACACCTGTCTCTTTTGCAAGGCTGGGACCTGTGGCGAAAGAACCTCGCGGCCAAATCATTACAGCGCCGAAGAGGCTGAGAACACTGGCGGAGCATCTTCCGCCCAAGGAGAAGGAGAACAGGTGTTGAAGGAGTTTCGGTTGAGTGTCCCGGGCTTTATTGATCCGTCCGGTGCGCCAGGCGATAGCGGCAAAAAAAAGAGAAAGGCCGCCGGCGGTAAGGGCAGAGCCAGCATTGCAGGTCCCCAGTACGCACTCCGCACAACCGGGTCCCGCGATCTGCGCCCTAAGCAAACAACGGGAAAACTTCTCGCAAAAGATAGTGTTCAGCAGGGGAAGAGCATTAGCTCCTTGCAAAGCTATCTGCTTATGCGAAGCAGGATTCCGGTCAGGATTTCGCAGCTGCTATCGATATCATTAATAATACATTATTTGGATATCCTTGCGAATCGCAGAGACAACGAAGATGGCTGCTGCTACCCGCAGTGCTGTCCATCGGTCTCGGTGGGCAGCGGATAGTAGTCGCAGAGAGAGAGAAAAAAAAGTCGAGGGTAACGAAACAAAACGCGCGCAAAAAAAAAAAGAAAACCAACATAATACAGATGTCTATAGGAAGTAGACAGAGACAATATCTCTACTTGAAAACTATGTATTGCATTGTATGGTGTTCTGTATTAGACTCGGACAACCTTTAATGTCAGCCGCAGCTTGCTCTTTTACGTGGCGAAGCAAGGGCTTCGTAATGTAACACACGTGCATTCCAGAGATGGGAAGAGAAATATATCACACTTGTGCTTTTGTGCGCAGGCATAAAAATGCTAAACAAGGAACAGAGGCACGAGTACGAAATATGATCGCCTATGGTGAAAAGCTGCAGTCGCTACTAGAATGTTAGAACAGCAATTCTCACAGCTAAGAGTCACTTATAGTGCTATGCTTTCGGCATACAGCATACTTCATTACAGGCAATTTGCATGAGCAGACGGCGCCAGAAACCTTAATCTGCTACGAACGACGCATAATAGTTTTGCATATAGCTTCAACAATGAGCTCTGCCCTATACGAGAGTCTATGGGGCTGATGCATGGCATAGGGTATGCAATATATGTGCCTTCTTATGAACCCGAAAAAGGAGATTTCTTTCGCAAGACGCAATTACAGGCTGCACGATTACTATTGCCTGGAGGTTCGTGTCATTTTATTTTGTGATCTAGACAACAGAGACCTCCTTTCAGTTCACGGATGTAAGCAGAAGAAAGAAAAGGAAGATGTCAGTTGTGCTACGCTCCTTTATTGTTTTAAGTGAAAGGATAGGAGATCTTGCGTTGCCTTCTTGCATCAATACTTCCACGCCCTTAATTCAACCTCTTTTTCAACAAAAGAGATTATCCTGAAGTACAAAAAAGTGCTTGGTAACCTAAACAAGCTTACCTCTTTCTTTAGTCTTATAAAGTCAAATATCTTACTTCATATTTTATTATGGCCTAAGATGACGTGTATGAGGACAACAAAACAAAAAATTCTTGAAAGAATAACTATAGCACTGCAGAAATGGCCCTCCGTAATGGGGCATTTAGTCGCGGCGGAGAAAAAGTTGAAATACACTCATTGAGAGTTTTATCAACCCTCTGTACAGCGCTTAATAAAGAGTAGAACAATGCACACGTGCGGACATGGTCTTGCAGTACATTTATGTTAAGAAAAACAATAAGACAAACGTGACCTTTCCTCTTTCCTGACAAGAATGGCTCAAAGTCTACCTTTATGGGATAATGTATTGCGAGCCAGTGTACAAATATTTGCAGGGAGTTCTATCGTAAATGTCCATTTGAAACGAAGGGAGCGTAAATGCTATCAAACATAATTTTACGCTTAAATGCTTTCTGCTATCAAGAAGCGTTTGTTAAAGGACCTGCGAAAAAGAGCCTGCCTTATGAGAGTTGTTGCGAGCCAATGGTCGGACGCATATACCCGAAAGAGCTGCAAGAATGTTTAGCTTCTTCTCGTCACTATCGTCGCTAATTAGCTATCGCAGTTTTCAAAACAATTCTCGGACACCACGGCGTTCAATGTTTCGGGAGTCTTCGTGATGTTGAGGCAGACAAAAGTAAAAGTATCCGTAACGAGAATGTCTTTAAAGAAATTTGAGTATTATTGCCAGCGCTAACAAAAAGCAGAGCTTTCAACTTTTTGTCCCTATGTTCAGTGCAATGAAACCAGTTAAACAATTATTCCACTTTCTGTGCCTATGTCGGTATCTCAGGCTCTGTGGGTTCATTGTTCTGTTTTGCTTAGTCGTTGGCACATCTGGCGACGATATTAGTTCGATAGTAGTATTAGTTGGTGACGAAGATGCACAATGTACAGTGTGCGGTAATTTGTACATTAGTTCGGCGGCAGTATCAGCTGAAGGAGGTGACGATATGCAGTGCACACCGCGAGAGTTTGTTGCAGCTTAAGACGAGGCGTGATTGGCTGCGGCGATAGCCTAGTGCTGTTATGCAGTTGCCAGCGAAGCTGATCTGTTCGCGTCGCCATGGTTTCGAATTCTCATAGTGTCAATGTTTATTTTTATTTATGTGTAGTTTGGCTCTGTTACATCGACGGTGGCGACGCTGCTCAACCTACGAACGGAAGCTTAAGGGCTGCTCTCTAAAGCATGAAAAAATTCATCCTATATAGCGATGATGCCCCTCCACCAGGATGATTTGAAACGAACGGTTGATTGAGATATTTAACAGGTCCTAATAACTTAGGATTCTTAGGTGAGAACACGAAGCTGGTGCTGGGTACGTACTTTACTTTGACGCCAGCTGCCATAAATGAATTGCATGAGGTTATGGCAAGCAGTACTTAGCGGACTGTATACCAGCGTGTCATTGTGACTGTGACGTCGAAAAGTGCCACAAAACGGCAAGAAGTGGTCATGCAGCCCCCGTAAGAAGCGACAGTCAGTTCCGTTCTGGCGTTCTTGAGACATAGTTCCCAGTTTGAGAAAGCTGCTCTTTGATTCTTCCTGCATCTCAGCTGCCTCTTTCTTTGCACACTGCTCATCAACGCACTGGCGAAGTGAGAAAATCTTCTAATGCACTTAAATGCTTTAGCTATGCAGGAAGCCAACAGCAAACCAAGGAAAGCTAAGATAATTTTGCCATTCTCTAAATGCTTTCTATGGTTGTGGTGTCTGGGGTTACTTCATATGTAGGTCATAACGAGCCCCGCATTTCCCTATTGTTCCGGGCTCAATAGGTAAACGACAGCCTCGGTTCTGGCAGTCTTGATGCCACAGATAGCATAAGATGGTTCTCACATGCACAGCTGCCCACCTCACTGTTTTACCACATTCCGCTTGGCACTTGCGGTAAAACAGGACGTACTACATTCTCTGCTATGGTTAAGACTGGCCCTGGTGCGAACTCTCAAGGTGAGCTTGCACGCAGCATAAATACCCCAGAAAATGAGGGATTGGACAGGCGCCGCCATAGCACAGTTGGGAGAGCACCGTACGCGAATTTCTAGGTCGTAGGTTCGGGTTCCACTGGCAGTATGTGATTTTTTTTTCTTTCTTTGTAATCAGCTATCTTTCAGTCATCAAATTTTACAGCATTAATTTTTCATTGAGCAGCAGCAAAAGTAGTTAGAATGTTGGACAAGTTAGCCTGGTGTGGCCAAATGCGAATTGCTGTTCCTTAGTTTAGGGTGAGTATCGGCTTCCTACATATGTATGTCATAACCAGACCCTCATTTCCCTTCCCTCACTTCACTTGTCCCTTGTCTCTTCCCTTCGTTCATTCTTCGCTTGTCTGCTCAAATGCTTTAGAGCTTCTCAAAGTTATAAAATAAATAGTTTGTGTTTTCTCTCATTCTTTTTGCAGCTTCCAATTGTTAAAAATATCACTGCTAGAAAGAAGGTCGAGTGAGAGTTCTGAATAAGAATTTTTGAGCCGCTTTTCCTACACCACAACATAAAGAATGCATACGATTCGCTTTTTTGAGGCCAATATAGATTGGCTCCTAATATTCGAGTTCATGTGTTTGCTCCAAGGGCGCGAAAGTTGTGCATTTTGCAATCGCTTGCCTAATTACATGCTGCTCTAATCACCGTTGTAGAAAGAAACGCGGGAAGTGAACATATTACTCTAGAACCTAAAATGCTTGAATCACGTGTTTAGTGTTTGCGCATAATTTAACCAGCAGCTACCAATCTATCCAAGAATGCGGCATTCAAAGTAAGATTTCAGTGCTGCAGCAATCCTCTTTGCTTTGCAACTCATTGGCATATCACTGAGCGGCCATTGACTTTTGAACGACGAGCGAGTCTCGTCGAAGTTATATGCCTGAAAGAAATTGCGATTTGAACAAAACGTTATATCAGTTTATACGTCTCTGGAGGCGTGGCTTTGACCTTGCTATACTTCAACAAGAGAATGAAAACTGGCTGGGGCATGCAGTAGGTAAGCAATCCTTTCTGGTTTTCTGTTATGTTTTGCCCCTTATAGGTTGCCCTTGCTTGTTCGATGAGACAGCTTACAAGCGCAATAAAGTGCCGTCTGCGAGGTTATCGCGCCATAAAGAGAGATCTCCCGCTTCAAGGGGACAATAAAGAGAGAAAAACTTTTTAAATTTTTCGCCTTTTCTTCGTCTGAAAAATCACTTATCGCATACAGTGTCCGAATTATTCACGATATGCTTTGTTTCGTGATTTTTATAGGAAGAACAATTCTTATTTGACGCTAAAGCCGCAAACTTAAGTAAATGCTGTAGACTTCGTCTTTTGTTTACGTTGAAAATTTTGCTTGAGCGTATGCGTTACTATCCACTATTCATGCGAATAAAAACAAATGTGTGCGGTTGACTCAAATGGATTGCTGAATAACATATGTAACTCTCTAACATGGAAAGAAATCCTCCTACAAAAAGAGCTGCTTCTTGAAGCAGCTGAGGTCTCACGCGGGCGAAGTGTGCTCTGAGTTTTCGTGAGCTACGAATTTGCAGGCTGAAAGGTTTGCGAACATACGGGACGTCAATAAAAATGTGTTTACGTAATCTCCTGGATTACCCGCAAGCACACTATAACATAAAGAAGACAAAACTGTCTTGGTTTTAGCCATTGTTCGTCTGATTCCACTGATGCATTCATTTCTCAAAAGCAGATTCCTCCTCGGCCCCCTCCAGCTTTCCCTAAGCAGTCTGTTCAAACAGCAAAGTGGAGCTTGGACGCCTGACACTTCGACGTTAACGCTGCGGTTATATTTATGTTGAACGTTACCATTTAGGAATCTCTTTTGTGAACAAAGAGTAGCAAAAAAAAAAAAAAGATTTCAAGTTTTAAAGCCGTCATCCCAATTTCGTCTTCGCTCGCGTACATCTTGGTCTAAAATTTCTCCTTTGACTAAGAGTGTTCTCGCACTTTCCTCTATGTTCTGACCATTTCAGAGTTCAAAAGTGACGCGCTTCTATTTGTCGTGGGGAGTTGTTTCCACGCCATTTGGCTTAGGCGATGTACTGCAAAGTGCTCTCCACTCGTGATTGAACCTGCACTGTTTCCTAGAGTGCTTTGCATCTTTATTTTATATTGAAAGTCAAGGGCACTCGGTATTCAAGCGTTAAGGACATACCGTCAACACGGGTAGCCCCGATCAGCGCTTGCAGTCATTTACTTTTTTCGTTTCTGAATTGTTGTTCCCTGTTTTAGTTGTAATCAAGAGCCCTACAGGGCATCTGACTCTCTTTTGTGGCAGATTTAGAAAGTCCTCTAATGTTGAGTTTGAAGGAAGCGTGCAATGGAGCCAGTAAAAGATCGCCTCAAAAAAGAATTTCGCAAGCACGTTAACTGACGGCTGTCCTGACACCACCTAAAAACTTGTAGGGGAGAGTTTTAAAGAGCTATTTTATCTACACGGGATATGCTATCTTTGTATAAGATAAAGTCAGTTACGAACATACGGGCTGGTCTAGTTATCTTCTGCTTCGTTTGTTTTTCTTTTTTTTTTATATAGCAGCTACAGTTCGAAACAGCCAAGCCTGCAGCACAATCCACTTTTCGAGAGCTTGTAACTGATCTTTATGAATGGTTTAGAAGTTTTCATGTTTATTTTTTAATTCATTTGTAATCCTACCCCTTTTTTAGTCCCGAAAATAGGGAAATGAAACTTATCTGAACTGAAAAGCTTTTGACGAGTGAAGAAATATAATATCGGTTTTAGGATAGCGGGAATAGTTAGAGCAAGGCGATGCGCGGTTCTAATTAATTGAACATAGCTGACCTGACGTTCCGAAATCGATGTTGGCTGCCCTTGGAAACGCTGTTATTTTCTCCTAAAGCTACGATCAGCTCGGAGTTTTGCAAGCTATGCAAGTTTTTAAAATGAGCCAATAATTAGTATTAGCATTATCAGCTGGGTAGGGAATGGGTATTTCTTCAGTTATTTTTCATTCGCATGGTACATCTCTTGTTGGTGAATATTTTACATTTCAGGTGCTCCAGCTTAACGTAACCACTATTGTTAAAACGACGGACTGCCTTAGGAAAGTGAAAGAAACCGAGTGCGGTTGACAGTAACATGTCCTAACAACGAGTATGTATTAGTCCTGGAAACTTAAGTACTTAGTGAAATCCAATTTAAAACATTTTAAATATTGGCGTCTGGAACAAACTGCAAATGCATAAGTTGTGGATTGCCTTCAGAAAGAGCTTGCAGAAATGTTTGGACTTACGTGAGGTACCACAGCGCAAAACTTGTATCTCCATCGTTTTACGCTATGGAACCTCATGTGAATTACCGTATAACCCTGCAGCCTAAACCTTCACCCTTCGAAGTCAATCCTTGCGTATATTCTCCGTACGTAAATCCTACCCCGCTAGTAAGCTCGCTAAATACAAAAGTTACAAAGCCTAAATGCAGAATTAGAGCTGCTTAAATAAGAAATAATTATTAATTTTTCATAAGTCCACGTTACTTGTGCAGGCGTGCCCCGAAAAGTTTGAAGGGACATACCTGGCTTTGCTAAATTTCTGTAGTGCTCCTTGATCGTTTTTTAAAGTTTTGACGTTTCCCTTCAGTTCTTCAAAGCAGCAAGTGCAGCACACCTCTGAGCAAGTATTCATTCACGAATATTATACCTACTGCACAGTATTGACAGCACTCAGTATAGCAGTTGTTCTTCATTAGTCTTAGTAATGTGTTATTCTGAACAGCAGTGAGTAGAGGTCTAGAGTGTTCCTGCACTTTCACTGGCTTACATTTATCTTGTTTTGAGCTCTTTAAGGGAGTTAGCCGAGCAGGCTCCCTAAACAGCGTGGAACCGCGGGATGTATGGCTCCTTAAGGTCGAGTTTGAAGCGCTAATTATTCGGTTTGATGCATGCATGGTAAACTATGAGATTGCTTTCTTCCTTATTTATGCTTCCAGCCTGCGAGCGCCTGTTCTCTCTCTGCTTCAAGACCACTTTGAAACAGTTTGTGTCTAAAAGTTTTATTCACGGTACTGCATGCGGTGCAAGCGACTACGCGTCTCCGAGCTCTACCTGCTGCTTCATTTGCTGAAAGGCCTCAGGCCGCACTGAAAATCTAAAGCACTCGGGCCTTATTGGCCAGCTCTAAACATAAAAATGCACAAAGACGCCGGCCTGCCCTTTAGCAGCGCGAGGGCTGATGGAGATTGAAACTGAAAGCCACCAATGCGTACTCGGGAATGCGTCGTGAATAGTTCAGCGCCTAATTCGGGTTGAAGCCTGCATAATTTGTGTGTAAGCTGCGGTACCGTCTGTATCCCGCAACGAAGGGGCATGTACGATCATGGAAAAGACAAATAGGACTTCGTGGAGTGAACATCAGGATGCAGTGCATTTTTTTTTTGGTAAGCCATAGCTTAACGAGCTCTTCAGTGTGCGGAAGCAGGTCCGGAAAGCGAGATTACAAGTTCGCTGCTGGTGAAAATAATTTGCAGGCTTCGGCAGCATAGAAAGTAAGGGCAGTGAAACAGTAATTAGCCGAGCCGCCAGCTGCGCGTTTTTATTCGTCGGGGCAGTCTTTGCTGCAGGAAATCGCCAGTAGAGATGTGGAGCCGGAGGATGGCAAGAATCTTTTCATGGTGTTTTCTGCTGTAAGAAACCGTTTGTGAGCAACGTATTGCCGCTTCCGGCCGCTACTGTTTAAGTCAAAGTAGAAACAGTTCTCTCAGCTGATTTTAGCTTGTTAATGTGTACGAGGGTGGGCTGTATGCTCGATCCAGGATTAAGAGGTTTAGTGAAGTACAAAGATTGTCCTTAAGAGGCCAGAAATTTCAAGCTGTCCATGGCTTTTTAAAAGAATAAGCTTTTGTATGTACCTGGCTCGCTTTCTTAGAACAACAATCCTAGTTCCTGCCAGCAATAGTCGCAACCGTGCGTTGGGGGGTAGAAAGATCATGAGGAGCCAGATTGCATGAACCAACTGACGGAAGAAAGCAGCGATGTTGAATGATGTCTCGTCCAATGCGTAAACTAAAAAAAAAAAAACAAAGTAACGAAATTCAGGAAAAGTAAACATTTAATTAGATGAGATGAAAAGCTGGTGAAATGGGTAAAACAGTAGGAAAATGCACGAACTCATTCCCAGGCTCTAGCCCTGTTCAGAACCCAAACACACGTGCACCCCATACCTTCAGCAGACGAGAGTCATTTTCAAGCATAAGGATCAAACATTAAGAGAGTTAGTGATAAGGGAGGTTCTGCATGCCCTAGCAAACGTTCATTAAAATTGGTTAGCAGCGAAACTGCCCTACTGACGAGGGCATTTTCCGAAAACCAAGATATGAATCAGTTATGAGGCAGTGTTGCTTCCCGATTGTCTTTTGCTTTGTGCTTTTTTGTTTTGGGCTGGAAAAGGTATAAATTTAGCTGCGCTTAATGCATCACCACTTGAAAGTAAGCGCTCGTGTCGGTGTGTTGTGCCGTGCTTGTTCTGTCTTCGTGTTTCAGTCCCGTTTACAGCGAATTTAAAAGGATGAGTGTATGCTACGGCGGTTCAAAGAGATTGTGTACAAGGCTCATGTTAGCCGCATTGTAACCGCTGCAATTGCTGCAAATGATTCTAGCGCCAGTTCCTTGAAGTAAGCTAAGGCAGTGGCTGCAGATCCGGATCGCAAGAGGGAAATAACTAGAGGAATATGAATAGGATGGAGCGTATTTCACAGGCTCTGTCAGATCATAAATGGCAGTTTACTAATATTCCTCAAGATAAAAGGATATAGCAGTTATATCTTATCGGTACTCACCTATGGGGCAGAAACGTGGAGGCTAACAAAGAGGGTTCAGCTTAAGCTAAGGACAACGCAGAGAACTATGGAAAGAAAAATGGTTGCTGGTCCGTTAAGTGACAGAAAGAGGGAGAGTGGGTCAGGGAACAAACGCGAGTTAATGATATCCTAGTCGAAAGCAAGAGGAAGAAATGGGCTTAGGCAGGGAATGTAATGCGAAGACAAGATAACCGCTGATCCTTAAGGGTAACGCAGTGGATTCCAAAAGAAGGCAAGCGTAGCAGGGGGCGGCAGAAAGTTAGTTAGACGGATGAGATTAAGAAATTTGCGGGGATACTATGGCCACAGATGGCAAAGGACAGGATTAACTGGTGAGATAGGGGAGTGGTCTTTGTCGTGCAGTGGGCGCAGTCAGGCAGATGCTGCTGATGATGATGCTGAACTGCTAATCCTGTACTTTATATTCCTAGATTCCTTAGAGTCCTCATACTACTCCTAGTGCAGTGGTGCATCGGTTAGGCGAGGAGCAACGGCTTTGCGATGACAGATGCTGCCACTGGTAAGGCTTATGAGACTCACGTTCAACCTCTCGCGACCAATCATTGTAATACTGAACTGCCACCTGCCACGACGGACAGTTTGTTCACAATATGGTGGACAGGTTGTGATGACGTCACAAGGTCACGTGGCCTAGTGGTCCTCCTAGGTTGTTTCAAGGTGAAGCATGTTTCGAACAGAGATCGGTGCAATCACTGATTTGCGGATTAAGTGGCAACAAACTAAAAACAAGCAAATGAAGTAACCCTTGCGAAATGAAAAACTTTTGGCGCTAGTCCAGAACAATATAAAGTTCCTGTTTGCTCCTCTAATTCGATTCTGGGACTCTCAGAAGCTGCCAACTGGGTGAACTGAAGACCGGGCAGCTGTATAAAAGCCGGGTATTTCATCCTTCCCGCCGTGGCAAATTGGTGCGGGAATCACATTTCTAAAATGGTAATAATATTTCGCCGCACCTCGAAATTCAAGTAGAAAAAAATGAAGTCGCGAAAAAATCTTTTTCTCTCTTCCTTTCGAAAGCGGGGAGGGGTTGAATGTACTCTTCTAATCCTTTGCGATCGAAAATAATTTGCACATCTTCGTAGTATTGCAAAACGGCTACCCCAGATGCTTCACACCCGTCGCACGAATTCATGAGGTTGCGCACCTTTCAGGAGAACGAGGGGGGTGGATACGACAGGCCGTACAAAGATACCCGCCATCGTTAGACATCTAACACGCTTGCTCCGTTCCAACGCCACGCCCTCATTGCTACATCGCAGGCATCCGTCAGTAGCTATCACGGAGTAAAATAGACAGGAGATCCGACTCCGCTTCTAAGCGCGCTCCATTAGTGCAGCATAGGGGTGAAATTTGTAGGGAACATATTTTCTAAGCGACTGTCGTGGAACCGTCCCGACTTTACGGCCGTTGCTGTATTTTGCTCAACGTCAGTGTCGATAGGTGTCGCGCTTGCGGCATCGTGTCTAGAGCCAATGGAAGAAATTTTTCAGTGACTGTAATCGTGTTATCGAAGAGACTGGAAATTGGGAGAGTAGGGCGTACGAGCGAATGAGCGAGAGCAGGGGACCGGAGGAAAACGCAAAGTGCGAGATGTCATTACGACATGACTGGCGCGTGTCGAATGCACGTAGGGACCTTAGTCCGTTGTCCCTATGTGCGGGAAAGAAGTTCAGTTTGCAGCAATCATCTCCGAGTTCTCCCTCCACTCGCAGAATTCAGCTTCAGCGAGAGCAGGAACGGGAACGTGCGGACGAGCTCCCTCCAACAACGCTACGTGTGTGTGGAAAGCTGCGATTTCGGTCGCTTAGAATGCAAGCGTCTTGCAGGAAGGCAGCCGTCAACTCTAGCCAGAAGTGTTACCTTTCGTCCCTCAGATGTGAGGCGGTTTTGCGTGCCGCAGTCACTCGCATGGGGGCCGCACGTCTGGCGGAGAACCCACATGCGTTTTTGCAGCTGACTTCATAAAGAAAAAGTCAAGTATCATACTTTAACTCCTCAAATAAAAATTATTTCAGAATGGAGCGTTCAAGCAGATTACTTACATCGGGATAAGATCGTTCACTTCTGTGGAGATATGAGGAATTAGTTAAGGTTATGGGGAAGTTAAGGTTTGCCGTGCACATATGATTTCGTATCCACTCACTATAGAGGGTGGTTTTCCTTCTAATGAAACAGGAAAGAAACAGGAAAGAAACAGGGAAGTTTGTCAGACCTCGTCCCTCAAGCCTCATCGGGCTTCGAGTGGTTGTTTCCCTTCGCAGTCTGCGGTGGGTAGGCTTCTCAGGCGGCAACGGTGCTGGAACAGTTGCGCCGTGCAGCGTCTTGTGGAAGTGAGGGCGCACTAGTAAGTACGCTAACAAAACAAACTAAAATCAAATAGACTTAGCTTCGAAGAAAATCAGAATAAAAAACAGCAACCTTACCGTTTGCTTTTTTTCCCTGCCCTGCACGTCGCAAACCGCACTTTTTTCCGCAAAGAAAAATAAATAAATTATAGTAGTCTGACGGAATCCTGTCTAGTTGGGACGGTACATGATATTAGTAAGTCGCACCGACCAAAACGTAGTAAGTCGCACCGGTCCGTGCGAATTGCTAATGTCAGAAATAAATAAAGATGTACCAAAGACACGAAGCCATTGCGGCGAGAACACTACATTAACTGGTGGTGTTGGCGCAATCTACATCGGCGTACCTTGTCAAATTTTTATGGAACTATAGACTGAATGAGAATCTGTGGTCAATCACAAGCCATCCTCTGAATGCATTGTTACTCAAACTGGAGCAAAAAAGTGCACAGAGCGCTGAAGAGGACTTTATAACGAAGCAATGGCAAAATCAGTGAGATGACTATGGACATGAAACTGAATGGGTTGAAGAATAGGGATAGTGAGATCCGCAGCCATTTCCAGAGTTTTGAAAAGGTTTTAAGCTGTCACAGTGCGTAGAGAGCGTATAGTTATTATTGCATGCCTACCATGGCCCTGTTTTAATTTTTAGGTTGTTACTTATAGACCTTCTATCGTCAGGATTACAGAAACGCAGCAGTAAACATCACTTTTTGCGTCTGTTTTTACTTGCCTGGGTCCTTTATGTGTATGTTTGCACTCCTTCGTTTATTAAAAAGAAAATGGATGTAATACGTACCAGAAAACCTCATTTTATTGCCTTAATGCTAGTCTAGTGATAAAAAAAATACAGTATCACTCCTGTGGTTCTTCGTCTTCTGATGCTTCAAATTTTCGTCCGAGCTTAAAGCATTCTACACTGGCCATAAGGAAATTGCTTAAAACTTCCAGAAGAATCCAGGCTTGTACGCTGTAACCATCATCATCATCATCATCACGGGCAGGTTCAGTACTACTGTAAGCGATCCTTCGTTCGAAAGGAAAACTTCAGAGTATCACTATGGTCTTGGGGCAAGTCCGGTTTTTCCGGCTGTCTGACTTACGCGCGCTTAAATTCGTGCGTAATGACATGAAACTTCTGTAAAATGCTTCAGGTCATTAACACCAACCGCGTTTGGACGTTTTTCTTTTTAAAGCGTCCAGGCAGCTTTGCTGACATTATAATTTGCTTAAAAAATGCTATTCAAGGTACTTTGACTTACAGTTTTGCTGATGCTGCAACACTCCCACCGCCCCCCCCCCCCCCCCCCCCCCCCTTCTTTTTACTTTTTATCCAACTACTTTCTCCCACAGCTTCGAGTATTCTCACGTGTTGGCTATGCAGCCTTGACCCGCAACTGCACTGTTGATATTACGAAAGTCGTTATCCGGATACATCCGCTCCAGTTGATTGCCCAGATACCTCTTGCCGGCAGGCGGACGGAAATAAATCCATAGGTGTACCATAAACGCGTTGCGGGGTGATATGAGGACCTGTATGAAATTCACGTTGGTGAACGCTTCGAAAACGCTACATAACGCTTGAAAGGATGAATTCTGTCAGAGCTGGGCGAGACATGAGCTGTCAGCGAAGCTAAGATCGTGCGGACAAGCGACAGCGCGCGCAAATGTGGCCACGTGGACGAGAAAAAACTCTGAACTCACAGAGAAATAAACAAATACAAGGGCGGCGACAATGACAAATCTGAAGGAAAGCAGAGGGCCTCTGATTTGGGGCCGGTGCAGAAAATAAGTGGACTTCCGCATTTTCGACGCGCCATTGATCAGAGTGGACCGGGAACGTCGCGTTATTTTCCTCTTATGTAACTCCCTTGCTTTTTTTGCTCGTTGTCGTATTTTTTGGCGGGGGGGAAGGGGTGGGCGGGGAACGGAAAATTTTGTTCGACTGTTCTGGCTCCCAGGGGTGTCATGGCGCTAAAGTGCCAGTAGCGTTCGATGCTTTGACAGGTTGCTTTGACAGGTTGCTTTGACAGGTTGCGATGCTTTGAAGGGGCGCTCCAAAGTGCTGTTGTAAGAGTGAAAAAAAAATGTTTGGTTTTTTTTCTTGCGCTGCATACGACGGCGGTGCCTTGATTGATGGTGATGATAGGCGGAATACAGCAAAAGATTTAGAGCACTATTTTTCTTGTGCTGTGTAGTGAATCGTAGCTGAGGTTCAGTACTTTGTTTCTGGGGCCCTATAAACAGAGAAAAAAGTGAAGATACCAGTTGGTCGGTTTTATGCGATGACTGTATCTTTAGAAAGAGTACGACGAAGGTATTTGATTTCAACGATAAATTGTGTCAAAAGGCGGAAAGAAAGTTGACTGCTCATGGGCGTCCGGAGGGGGGGGGGGGCAAGGGGGGGCGGCTGCACCCCCCTGGAAAATCACTCCCTCGAACCGTGAGTGATGGCCGCACGCCAGGGGCCGTGGTGGGCTCAGCCAAAAGGGTAAAAGCAGCTCCGCTTCCACGCTTTGGGTCACATCTGCGAAATGCCGCGTCCGGGCACGCGTCTTTATGCCGTTTTCAAACCACGCCATCGTTAGCTCTGTTGAAGGCCGACCTGTTGCAGACATACAGCGGCACCGGCGAGCATGTGTTTCAAGCCGTCTTGAAATGGGTGCCTGTTTCTTTGATCTCTAGACAGATAGCGACACGGAGGCAGACAGTGCACAGTGCATCTTGTTTTCGCCTTCGTTATGCCGGCCACC
This sequence comes from Amblyomma mixtum, assembly GCF_055824585.1. Taxonomy (NCBI): domain Eukaryota; kingdom Metazoa; phylum Arthropoda; class Arachnida; order Ixodida; family Ixodidae; genus Amblyomma; species Amblyomma mixtum. The sequence goes on from NC_143013.1 coordinate 287,778,316, forward strand.
GATGAATTCTTCAGGAGGGAAAGACAAATCAGCCGTGTCCACCCTCGCTTTGTCGGGCTGCTCATGGGCAAGCGGGCGATCAGTTGGCGCCGCCGCCGCTCGCTGTGCCTCCGATCCACGGGAGGGCGCAGTGCGGTAGAAGCGCCGCTATCAGAATCTTCGGCAAAGGAGATTAGCATCTTTTGTTCACGGCGACGCAGTCTCCAGAGGCGCCCCCACACCAGCGTCCCTTGCGTCTTCTCCGAAAACCAGCGCCTTTGGTCAACGCAGCCCGATGGCGCCTGCCTGGCTCGCCTGTCACCTCTGGCTGGGCCTCAAATGACAACAGCGCCCGTGTACTGTGCGAGGTCAGTGCCCGGTAAAGAGACCCAGGTGGTCGACATTATCCGGAGCTCTGTACTACTCCGTTCCTCATAACCTGAGTCGTTTTGGGGCTCTGAACCCCATAAAAACACACAAAACAAATTTTCCTACCGGAGTGGCGAGTGTCCCTTCCCCTTGGAAGTCGCACGGAAGTAAGCCCTTGCACGTGTGCGCGCCTCTGTATTTGTGCTTCAGTGTTTTTAGTGGCCGTTTGTCAACGAAGCTGAGAACAACCAAGACAGTGGACGAGAAAACTACGAGCGGCGAGCAGTGTGCGTGCGATTGCTCGACTGTGCGGATGCGCGAGCAAGATGGAGCGAGGTGTATGAAGCTGCGAGCGTGCATTTATCTTGTAAATAAGTTTTCGTTGTATGTATAGACATCTTTTGTTTTCAACGTGCGCGTTCAACCGTTTTTCCAATCAATGTGTGTGACGAGTGTGCACCGAGAGCGTGTAATGAAGCACAGAAATGAATTTATCACCCGTGTAATCACGCAATTCGCCCAGAAAAATCCGTGGAGTCTACAGTTGCTGTTCAAGGAAGACTGACTGAGTGACTGTAGTTGCGTGTTTGTGACTATATTGTGCTGTGTGCTGGTCATCAATCCGGGTGAGTCGAGAACCCGTATGCAGCAATACTGAGCACTCTTCTCCACGAAGTGACAGTATATTTTTGGATTTTTTATTAATTTTAATTGTTTCTTCGTTGATAAACTGCAATGTATCTCTCCTAGCCACACTTTAATTTGCTGTTTGTAATTTTTATTTCATGTGTGTATTTCACTTATTTTTTATTTATATATAAATAAATAAATTCATACCGCAAATAGTGCCTTTTTGCTACGAACATGCCCCCCCCCCCCCCCCCCCCCCTCCGGCGCCAACAACCAATGGGGCCCCCCCCCCTGCAAAAAATTCTGCGGACGCCCTTGCTGCTGTGGCATACTTATTTGGACTAAGGTCTCGCTATCAGAAACAACGAACTTGAGAAATCGAAGATTATTTGGAGATGCTCCATTAAACAGCTCGTTAAAACGCAGGGAGGTTCTCCTGTGATAAGCTCTGTGTTATATTCCCTAATATCTGGTTGCCCGATTTGTCGGCGATTTCGCAAAAACCCCACTTTAAACGAGCGACGTTTTACAACTTGATCGCCAAGCAAATTTGCTATGACATGCTTTGGCCGGAGGCAAAAGATCTGAAGGAAGCGTGGTACTTTTATATTCTTTACACGCCAGAATAAAACAGGGCGAGAAAAAAAGAAACGACTACTCAAGCACATCATTTTATTGCACACATTGTTAACTGGAAGCAGAAAGGGAAATCAATTTTTACGCTTTTTTCCTGCAACTTATTCCGGAGCTGTGTCCCACAGAAGCTTACGATCAAAACTTTTAGTGTTTTAGTTCAGGAATGGAGTTGACCTCTTCATTCTCAGACATCCCCGTCCGGCTTTGCATGGCTTTGTAGGCTTAGCTTGTTAGCAGGTTTCAAGGAGTGAATAGGTGTGACAACGATTGGGAACTCAAGTCCAATGGCGCTTAGAGTTGCGTGCATGATGTGGAGGTTACTGGGAGAAGACATGCGCCTGAATTCATGCAGTAGTCCCGCATGAAGCATTCGGAGGCAGGACAGCGAACGTTTCAAAACCACACCATCACATCACAGCAGCTCAATAGGAAAATAGGATGCATGAAAGCGGCTGTAGCTGCTCTCTCCAAAAAAAACACAGTCTCTACTTTTCAAGACTGGTTCGGTCCTTTAAAATCTCAGTGGAACGGCTTGTAACCAATTTTTGGCGTGGCTTTCGTTTGCATGTTTTGGTCATATGGCAAATAGGTCGCAGGTGTGAGCAGTTGGCAGGGCTCCCAGTAACTTTACATGCAGCTTAAAAATGCCACGATTCTGCAAAAATGATTTCTTTATAAACTAGCTTAAGCGATCAATTACGTTGGCATAAAATCTCTTCGATGGTCATATGTCTCGCGTTGTTTTGACAGAGTGGTGCGTCTAGCTTCACATTCTTGGATGTTCGAAAAGCTAAGAGTTGGTGGCGTTTGCAAAGATGAACGCTGTACGAGTAGTGATGAAGCATTAGAATCACATATCTTTGTTGTAAGAATTTCGCCGAATTTACCGAACCGCTTCGGAAACGTTTCTGATAGCTATCTAAATTTCGCTCTTATTTCTCCAGAGATTACTGCCGAAGCCTTAAATCTGCCGAAGAGGCCTTAAAGGTGCACTGAAGAGGAATCTGAACTTGTCTTTTTGCCGCGGGAACTCGATCTACACGTTCCGAGCAATCTTAGAAACTTCGCCTTATTGCCCTGTGTGGCCGATTTTTCTAATTAAATCGAATTAACGTCCGGCTCCCACCTTTATTTTTTGAATTCTGCCCGTATGGTGGGCCCAGTCGACCAACGCGTGGAGTGCCTTTCAGCCAGCTCCGCGGAGGCTTTGCTTTCGCTTTATTTAGTTTTTTAGGTTTCCGAGAACAAATAGTTTCATTCGCAGATAATATAGCCGCAAAATAAGCCCGCAGAAATAAAAATACGCGCGGACTATTTGCTTCTACGGATTACTACATGTTACTCCGCCGATGGCAGAGCGGCAAGCCCCCACGGGACTGGGTGAAAGGCACTCCACGCGTTGGTGGACTCCGCCCATCATACGGAGAGAATTAAAAAAATAAAGGCGGGAACCGGACGTTAATTCGATTTAATGAGGGGATTCGGCCACACAGGGCCATAAATCGAAGTTTCTAAGAATTCTCGGAAAGTGTAGACTGAGTTCCCGCGGCAAAAAGACGAGTTCAGGTTCCTCTTCACTGCACCTTTAATAAAGGACTCCGGATCATTTATGGCGGCTTGAGGAGTTTGGCCGACAACAAAAGCTGAGTAGTACAGAAGCGCTTTTACATTTCGCGTCAGTCGCAGTGAGGCAGTCTAGGCCAGGAATCGAACCACCTTGCGTTTAGCAGCAGAGCGAAGTAGGCAGAGAGCCTCAGTGGCTAGTCTTTTGAGCGTTCCCGTAATATAGCTACGTACACTCTCAATGAAACGTATCTGCATTCTACATAGTCCTGTTTCTTTCACAAGAACTTTTATGTTAGGTCTTCCTTCACTTTAATCGATATGATTAATGACAGCTATTCAGTTTTCGCGCCGGCGCTAAGCAGAGTCGTTATCCCAGACAGGAGTGATCGTGGCATACACCGCAGAAACGAGCGAAAGGTTCCATTGAAATCGTAGTGATACATGGTAGCCCGCTCACGGAATGGAAATTACCTCCGTGCAGCCACTGCGCTAAGTGTAGCCGCTGAGAATATTGGATGAGAAATTGAGAGGGGATGGACCACGATTACGCGGACGAGACAGTCTCAGAGTTTAATAATATATGCCCCTCCCTCTCCGCCATTATAATTGCTGGGACCGGAGACCGCTGTATAGAGTTATCCCAGCAGACGCACACAAACGTCGCAGCGTAAGTTGCGCAAGTGTTCACGAATAAAAATGTAGCTGTGCCTGCGTACGCTCGTGCATTTAGGCGGAGCGGTCCGCTTGTTGTAAGTAGAAGCGTGTTTAAGAAACTTCGCGTTTCTCTTGCCGTAAAATTATATTTTGGTTTACAATTACCCTAGACCTGGTGAAAAATGGCCTTGTATTGTGGCCCGCGAGCTTTGATCGCAGAAGTGTCCGTGTCTTGAGTTTAAACTTAACTTTTTTTCGTGCGCTGCTGTTAGAAGTGTTACTAAATAGCACTCAGGTGAGGTGACTCTAGTACTTGCGTGTACATATAGTTTGTGTGCAAACTGTCATGGTCAAGTGAAGTGGGAACGGAACAATTAAAACATCCCCAAAAGTACGAATATGAACGAGTTTGGTTTTCAAATAAAACAACCACTCGTCATGCATTTCAAAGGAGAATTGATTATGCAAGCCTTTAATATCGATAGAACCTGTAGTGCTGCCCTTAGGCTGGCGGAGACGACGACGCAGTTGTAGCAAGCACTCGCGTAGTGGAACTCAGCTGACATGGCCTCCCCAGCGCTCGCCTCGCAACCTGGAGCAAATGTGGCCGCCGTTGCTACAATATTGGTGACATGGACGTGATGACCTTCCCCACCGTACTTACTGCCAAGGCTCCACCGCCTGGCATCTCCTTTCTTCGCATCTTCCTTACGACCTCAACTTCACAAAAACATCAATCTCTACACGCCACGGTCCGATCGTAGTCTGACTAGCTCAGCGACGTTCGGCGCTCCACTGGGGACTCCACCTCAACCTTGACGGCGTCAGGGCTCAGGTGACAACGGGGTGCACGTGCATTACCTTCCCTGCAGCGGTCATATCGTCCTTCGGTCGGCAACCTTCGTCGCAGGTGTCGCCCTCTCCGCGTCCCGAAGGCTCCCTCATAATCCTGCCTGCCCAAGCACTATATATCATAAGTGCTCTTGCAGCGCACTGCCACACGTTGCCGTGCCGTTGCTATTAGCGTCACAAGCAGAGCGGTGGCCCACGCCTCCCCAGTTCACTGCATGTCATATGCCGGCTCAATATGCCGTTGACGTTTGAGGTGGATTGCTTGCGTTTCAATTGTTCCTGATAGTGCACGTATTCTTATATTAGTTGCTTGCTTGCTGATGAGCACGCAACAAAGAAACAGTTCTATCAATCGGCTACGTGGCGTTAAGGTAATGACAGCTTGGTGGGTAGTCGGCTTGTCGGTATTATTGAGGTGAAATTTGCAGGTATCGCTTGATATCATTTCTGCATAGTTGTTTGGCCTATACATTGTACAGTTTCACGGTAAGGCTGCGTGTGGTAAACGGAAATGAGATATTTTCGCTCTCCTTGATTGTCTCGCTTTGGAAGGTGGTAACATAGCTGGGTTTCTTTTTTGACGCAGCTGAAGTTATTAGCGCATTGCTCGATGTCCTATGAATAACCGACTAGTTCCATCAGGACGCACACAGTCATTGACACTGCTTCGTATACACAAAAAGAAAGGGGCAGGGTACGCCTGGCATACCACGTGCTTTGCCATCAAAACGCAGAATGTAACGGCGCGTGAAAGGAATATCCGGATATTCGCTTAACTTGTTATAACCTGGCAATTAGTTTTTCGTCACTAATAGCCAAGAACCCAAGCGTAAAAGCTCATAAGTGATGCGAAAAAAATAATAGGGGATCACTGCGGAATTATAGGCGTTCAGCGTATGAAAAGAAAAAAAAAACAAACGGTACGAGAGGCGGATAGAGAGGTAAGAAAAGTGAAGATTGAGAGGAGAGGCGTTCAACGCATGGAGGATTATAAAGCATGCGCTTGGCCAGTGTGAGCATAGTGACACCCGGAAGTGCGCTAGCCGGAAGTCTGAAGAACAAAGCCCTGAACCATTGGAACAGAATTTTTTTATTCTTTTTTATAAGCGCTACTTCTTATGCTGCGGTGCCATTTAGAAGCCGTAGGTGTCGGTCATAGGTAACGTTGACGGACACCAAATGAGTGGAGTTGTTGAACAGGACTTGACAGCCTTGCTGCGAATGTAAATAGAGGCAAATATATTCTTGCGAGAAAGACCGGCTGCCAGCGCCTGTTTCGAGACCAAAATTTGCATGTCATTATGGTGTCTTTTTTTCATTACATTAGGGGGACAAAAGCTCCGCCTTTTAGGGCATGATGCGGCAGTGTTAGTGCCTTCCTTCAGGGGTTTCTCTTTACAGACACTGCTTTTTTGTTCAGACTCACATATGGACTCATTTATCGCGTTTATAACAATTGTTTTCACATTTCTCTCTTTGAACTCTTCCGTACAGCAGTTTATGCACATAATGTTACTGTAATATGTATCTCCCTTAGTGGCACTTGTCTATTCATTCCACTAATTACCACATTACTGAGCTTTAAATTAAGCCAACACCGCACACTACTCCTTCTCCTTCATTGTACGTAAGCCAAGTGAGCGCGTCTACGTGGCCTAGACAGCAGTATACATGGCTGTCAGTCCAAGGGTCACAGGTTCGAATCCCCCACTAAAATTTGCGAAAATGTTTGTACACGTAAAATTAAATACTTTATGAAGTAGATTGATAGTTGTTTGGGACATGCGCCGACTTTTAATTCGAACTGCAAGTGCTTTTTAAAATTATTTTCATTACAGACGTGCACGCATGACGCCGTTTTTCAACGCAACAACGCCGCCAAGATCAAGATCACACCTGGTTTTCGGTTGAACGGGAAGCCTCAATGCTAGCGCCTTGAAAGGTATCTGCAAAAATTCTTTTCAGCCGTTGTTAGCATTCAGATGATCACTATATGGCATGAGCTTTTGACACTGTAGCTATACGCAAGAGTGGGGCGAATACAAGCTGTTAAATTTTTCGTAGTTTATCAGAATTAACTACACAATATATATACTGCTGCTGATAGCAGAAGCGATAAGCCACCAACTAGGAACCCGTGCCGACACCGATCTTTCATACTTTCTTTTCCTCTTTCCCTCGCCCCTCTGGCTATATAATACCCCTTGATCCGAGAATAAAGCGTCATTCTCCGGCCTGGCTACGCTGTCTGATGCATCGACCGGGAGCGGCTTGTCCACCGACAACGCCGTTCCAACAGAAAGAAAGGGAGAAAGAAAGAAAGGGAGAAAGAAAGAAAGAGAGAAAGAAAGAAAGAAGGAAGGGAAGAAAGAAACAAAGAAAGAACGAAAAAAAGAAGGAAAGAAAGAAAGAAAGAAAGAAAGAAAAGAAAGAAAGAAAGAAAGAAAGAAAGAAAGAAAGAAAGAAAGAAAGAAAGAAAGAAAGAAAGAAAGAAAGAAAGAAAGAAAGAAAGAAAGAAAGAAAGAAAGAAAGAAAGAAAGAAAGAAAGAAAGAAAGAAAGAAAGAAAGAAAGAAAGAAAGAAAGAAAGAAAGAAAAGAAAGAAAGAAAGTGCTGCTGATAGCAGAAGCGATAAGCCACCAACTAGGAACCCGTGCCGACACTGATCTTTCATACTTACTTTCCCTCGCCCCTCTGGCTATATAATACCCCTTGATCCGAGAATAAAGCGTCATTCTCCGGCCTGGCTACGCTGTCTGATGCATCGACCGGGAGCGGCTTGTCCACCGACAACACCGTCCCAAAATATACATTCCTCGCCTAATTTGTTAAAGCCACAATTGTGTCCCATATTTGTGTTTCGTTAGTTTTATTTCAAGCGGAGGTCTATAGTTGCATGGATAGTCTCAGTTCAAATAAACGTCGAAATTTCTGTGCTAGCGCTTCCCCAGCTAATGCAAGTATGGTGAGTGCAATTGATTCTTTAGACCCTTAAAGCTGCGTCAACAACTTTAAAGGCAGCTTTTTCGATGTTGTCATCGCCACAATTGAAGGAGGCAGCTCCACGGTACTGCATTTAGTGTCATTGGCACGGGATGTGAATTGGTAGGCTTATGATCGATATTGTCTCGCCAACGTTACACATTTGAACAGTAAACGAAGCCATGGCTAATATTCGCGCAGATTCTACCTACGCCTTTAAGTCACATGGTATATATCATGGTACCCTAATATGCTTGCAGGTTTGGTATAAAACATCGGTGACTGTTTTTGCATTCAGTGAGGCTACTATGCGAGGATGCGCGTGGTTGACTGTTTAATTTTCGACAATACGTTTGTTCTGCATGCAAGCCTTTTTAGCAGCATGGAAAGACGAAAGGCGGACCACCTGACTCTCTGTTCGCTAGCCCGAGCAGCTCTCCAATTTTTTATTAACCCCACCGCAGCGGCGACCAAACGGTTGTTCAGCGTCTCATTTGCCATGTTTGTCGGCGATGAAACCTTGTCGGGATGAGGGCAATTTTTCGACGAATTCGATAGAGACAGGTACAAAATGCTTGCTTCTTTTCGGTAATGTACAACGATTCCTTTTCTGGAGAAAAATTGAGGAAAACAGCTTAAGCTTAGATAATGCTCTGCCCACACTTATGCTGTGTCAGCTGCAGCACATAAATGGAACATGGGCAGCGGAATGTCTTAACGGGTCTCGACGATAAAATCGCCGTTTGGGGCCGCGCTATAAAACTTCTCAGTAGGTGTTAAAATCCACACACGTGTGCTTGACTGATTATGTTTGTTTTGACACAATTTGCTTGCAAATTAAAAGTCTTTTTTCCTGAAGTTTTCAACAAAATATTATTCTCACAGCTGCTTTAAGCTGCATAGTAGCCGTAGTCTATTGGCAGGCCGCCGTCCTTCATGAAACCTGAAGCGTTGGTGGTCAAATGCCCTAGACAGATGATTTTCATTCGTCCCCTACGTTAACATTAACATCTACATAGCACATTTGCTTTAAATTAAGATTCAGGCTCAGTTTTTCTCCCGCACTCGCTCGCTTTCGGTGTGTGCTTTAAACGTTGTCACAAATCGTCGAAATTTTTGAAGTAAAATTTGTACCTGCTGGCGGAGGGCGCATAGAGCGTAATTTGCATATTCGGGTGAAGTGTGCAGGTTTGTGCAGAGGGATGCAACCTGTGATTGATGAACTTTACATAGTCAGTGTGCTTGGGGAGAGAAGATATAAACAAGACTTCAGAGTTTTTTTCCGCACCCTCAGGTATGAAGACGTAGTATAGCTTAACTGTGCTTCAAAAGCATCAAGAAGAGATATTGGTCATAGTGTGGAAAATGCACGTGTATACATATGCCCCTCCTATTGCGCTCTGTATGGTAGCACACTCTGTGCAAAAAGCTCATTTCACCTGCCCCCCCCCCCCCCCCCCTACACACACACACACAAAAAAAAATATATAAATGAACTCCAGTGGGGCCAGTCAGCATTCTTTATAACAACATTGGTGAAGCAGACGCAGCTCGGTCAAGCTGGCGGCCGGGCCCGCTGACCCAAAACTCTATTAGTACGACTGCTCTAGCAGCCCGAAAGAAAGTCACGCACGCTTTATCGGGAAAATTCATTTCGGAAAATCCTCTTTCGGGAGATCCACAATTTGCTGCAGACCCCGCTAGGCCTAGCTTTATTCAATGCTCTCATTCTTACGTCCCCTGTCTCACACTCCGTGCCCTAGGTTAGGGATGGTCTTGAATATCGCCCTCTTTTCTACTAATCAATATTCTCACATGTTTTGTCGAGTATTGCGAACACTGCGGCTACGTTTCATCTAATTATGGGTACAGCTGCATATGTTTCCAGCTCAACTTTAGAGGTCTCTATTGACTTTCCGCACAGCAATGTCAGTGCGTCTTTGTAAGGATGGTGTTCTTGATTTTGCTCAGGTCATCCATCTTAGCACACCCTGTTGCTAGGCGTCTTAAATTCACCTTTGTGTTTTCTAAAGTAGACGCACTTGTACATACTATTGCAGCAACCGAGAGATAAGGACCCTTTGTATACTCAAAAGAAGATCTAGCTGAGAGGCCGATTAAATTTATTTACGCCCCCTATTTCGGTGGTCATGAAGCGCGGAGGATGTACTGAAAGACAAATGCCAAATACTGAAGGGTGTGGTCGCAGGATGAGAAGAGATAAATACAGTAAAAGCTACTAGTCGTATTTAAATAGTAGACAGATTGTTTAGGCTACCATGTGTTTATTTTTGTTTCCCAACATGCTTGCAATGAAATAAAGGTTTTGGAGCCCGACGGGACCGTCGTTAAAAGTGCGTTGTTCCTAGACGGTCTCGAGCAAACTGCGCATGTCTCGAGGCCTCCGCATAACGCTCATTGCACCAACTGCACTCCCAAAATATTATAATACGGAGTATAGGAGCTGCAAAATGGTAAAGCTGCAAGACCCTAGAGCGTTCGCATGTGCTTACAGCTGTCGTAAATTCGAAGCACTGTAACTATAATGCGACTTTGTTTTATAGCATATGTGTAAAAGCGTTCAGTGCAACAAAGTTGCCATCGTAATTTAATACCTGTCGTTGGTGGACTATAAGCTCTGCCAAGACGAGATATTTAATAAGTGTTGCTTCCCTATGACACATTCGGTCCCTTCAGCTATTTACTTGTACTCTCTCAAAGCGCGCTGAAGCGCAGGCTTCCCGCGTCCTTCAATAGATGACCTATATTTTAGGCCGTAAACATTTCCGCTCGGTAGGCGCGGCATTTCGGTAGCGGATATTGTCACCGTGAAGGCTGGAAAGTTTGAGGAGACGAAGGTATAAACCTGCGTATTGATTTTGCAGGTACGTTGCAGCCTGACATCCTGGTAGTTTGAGTGGTTTTTGACTCGCCGAACATAGTACTTCAACTCTAAGCTAAACAGTAAACATGGAGTAGCATCCGCATATTGTAGAATGCGCTTGCGACCGTCGAAGAAGTCGCTCATCTTGTCTTCATCTAAATGCGGTACATATAAATTATATTAATTAAGGTATAATTACATTAATACCTTATAGTGTTGTGTCTGAGAGGAATAATTATGCAGCATGAAGCGTTGCACTCCTGATGATGTTATTTGTTCTCATGAGCGCGTGCGGTTATGGAGCTTGCAGCAGACCTGTGATAAATCTTGGAGCTAAGCAAAAAAGTGCAAATAAAAGGTAGCAACCTATGAATCTTAGATGTTATTGCGACATGGCCGATAAGTTATCAGCAGCCCTCTGGTTAATAAAAAGGAACGTAAGAATTGAAGCTTCAATTTTATTGGTCGTCCCCCCCATTTCGCAAACCAACTATGTGGTCCCTATATTACATCTATCCTATATCACATCTATCAGATCCGACAGGGGTCCGACATCGTATTGTTCGGTTCAATTTATTTTCGAGCCATTTAGACACTTGTAGTTTAAGTGTTAGCTGACGTTTCGTTGTGGTATGTTTCGTGTGCTAAAAAGGAGAAACAGTCCCAATAGTAAGTGGATTTAATACCGCCTCTTCATATGAACATGTCGTCTCCTGCCTCCCCTTTGTCCTGTTTTCTGCGCTGCTTAAGCATCAACCCATACCAACTCGCCCAGTTTTCCGTTCTCGCGTCCCCATATGAAAATAGGACCGCATTATCCACAGCGTTTTGAGCACGCAGGGAACAAAGAGCACTTACAAGCCGGGGCTTCGCAAGCCATCTATCTGGACAGGTAGCAATTATATTAAATTCCTTGTTGCTATCCGTAAAGAAAAGAATGAAGAAAAAATGAAAACACACGGGTCTTGCTGGCATTACGTCATTAGCAAAAGCACAAGTTGGCAGGCAGCACAAGTTGCGTGGCGCGGTTAATAATTCACTGCTGACAGTAGCCGGTGGCCCCACGTCGTCATTTTGGTTGGCAGCGGACATTTGTCAACGCAAGCACGTACATTCTGGTAGTGGTTGCCTGAACGGCACGACGAAGTGCTAAACGAGAGATAAAGCAGATATAATATCTCTCGCTACAGCTGCGTTCGTGCTAAAGGTGCATTAACGTATGCATTCGCGACCGCCTGTCGTGGTCGGGACGGGAATGACCTTCAATTACTCTCTTATAGGGTGAAGAACTAAAAGAGCGTATAGATGGGGCAGCCCGCAGCATGGGCACCTTCAAAAAGAGCAGTTCACGAAGCAGCTGTGTGAAGAAGTTAGCCTGCGAAGTAGCATTCCATATGGGGTAGTGCGGAGCGTTTCGTATGGCCTTCCCCGAGGAGGATGGGCTAACAGGCAGTATGGCCTGAGGAATTTACGGGGTGGTGATTTATTATGTGTACAGGAGCCCTTCGTTTCCACGTAAAACCTGTTTGCGCCTAATTCTTGCATCACGAGCCAGGGTCTTAAAAATTGGTTAACCCAAATTCCTATTCGAAATTAACCCTTCTTGAAAACGTATGTTTCCTCTGCACCAAGCCGAAGGCGCCGTACGAAAACTAACGGACATGTATTGCTCATTTCCAGACGGTTTTTTTTTAGTTAACTCATCACTTTACACCCTTTTTAACGCTTATTACCTTCCATGCTGTTCATTAAATGGTTATACCCTTCATAAATTTAAGGCGCCTTCAAGGCGTATTAAAAATGAACAGCGGCAAGAAGTACTTACGAGAACTTCTCGATTAAACAAGTTGAAGTCGAAGGAAAAATGTTTTTTACTTCCAAAAAAAGTAAATACTAAACTTGACGTCAGCGCTAGGTTATCGGAAGACGTTGCTTTGTGACAACCTCGGTGGCTCGCTCCAGGGCCCGGCGCTAGTCAGCCAGGTGCGCGCTGAGCAGCTCCGCTTCCCACTTGTCGAAAGTACTTAGCTGTATTGCTCTAGTTTAGGGACAGCGGGTCAAACACATAGAATGTGGGCCCTATCGGTGCGTTGATTGCAGAGGGCGCTGTTGGGGATATAGCTACCGGGAAACATGGCGACACACTGGGCTGGCGTAAGAAGAGACAGAGTTTGAAGCTGTCACCAAAGGAGCGTTTCAGGACTTGTAAGATATTTATTAGCTGGTGGAAACTGGTGTCGTTCCAGTAAGTAATGCATGGTGTTCGCGTGCTATGTGACCAAGCGGTCCTTCGCGGGAAATACCGAGTGGAAGTCAGCAGTCTCAGTAGCCACCTTCCGGGTGATTACGTATGAGGACGCAATCTGGAAGCAGCCAATAATAACCTGTTGCCATGCGTCGCCATTTTTGTCTGTAAAGCATGCTTTTTATTGCTTTTTATCGTTTAATTTATCTCCCTGGCTGTTTTATCCATGGACCTTTGCTAATGCAACTGTTTAATTAATTTTTTTTTCAAAGACGTTTGTGCCTTTGTCATGAATCCTGAAGTTTGAAACTTCATAACAGTTTATTTTATTGACCGCAAGCAGCGCAGCAATCCGTCAACTACGAGTTTCGGCTACGTGGGACAGCTGTTTGTTTGGTACATTGACCCTTCTTCAATCAAAATAAATGCTTATTTTTTCCTTCGTTATATTATGGGATGTTTAGGAACTGGCAATATCAAAAACATCTTGTATCCACTACATGATATATCCCAAAGGTAGAAGTTGCGTTGTTCAAGCTACTAGGCCGCAAGCTTCCGTGGTCATGTACTTCCAGAAAAATTGGAGAGGACACTTAAGATCCGCCATAGGGTATGGCACAATAGTGCAATGGGTTAATGCCCATATATGGGGAATTGGCCATTCTCGACGTTACGTTCATGGATCCCCGGAAGTCCTCATACCACTCCTGGTGCGCCACCTCCCGTGCGATGTCAGGTGCTGCCATCGGTGGGGATTTTGTGACCCAGGTTGCTCTTCCGTTGGTCAGATTGCCCACAACATGGTGGGCAGGTAATGATGATGCCACAAAATCACGTGACCTAGATGGCCCATATAGTTTGCTTCTCCGGGATTTATGCCTTTGACGGCGGCAACGACATCGATGACGCTGGATTCTCTACAGAACGGTAGCCTCAACGCTGTCGTGTCAGTATACGCCTCACGTGGTCGGATAGTTGTGCATCTCCAAAAGGTGCCGTTGATCAGGGTCCCCGATTTGCCATGTTGCTGCGCGCCTTCGGTTGTTGTCAGCACTTGACGATGCTGCCTCCCTGTGTTCAATACACGAGGCAATCAACGATTAGTGAATCTATCTTTGACACGTAAACGTGTGGGAGATGCGCTCTCCTGCGATCTCGTGCTACGTATTGCAGGTGACAGCGTGTGTTCAAGCGGGGCAGCTGGGATTTCCTACCGAGAAGCCGGAAAACGGCGGCCCCCCGTATGCGGTTTGTATTTTATAGACATGCCATTTAGGCACAAACTTGAATGGCTGAAATATGCAGTATAGTTCAATATTTATTTAAATTATAAAATAAACAAAAGGCGACATATAAAGTCGCCGTTCGCGCCTAGAGACTCGTTGCAGGTGTTCATACACTGTATTGTAGTGGCGTAAGTGTTTCACTCAGGACTACTTTCAAGCGTAAAATTAAATATTTAAAGCGCAATATGAAGGCTTGTAAAATGTTCACAGAATAAAAGCAAATTTGTAAATTCCTTCTCTCGTATTTAATTGAAAACTATGGTCTAATGGTTAGCACACCCACCGCAGTCTCTCCAAAAGGGCGTAGGTCCTCGAAGCCTTGAAAAGCTTGGTAAATAGCCTCTCCACATTGCACAAAAAACGAAGTACTGTAAGAATTTAGGGTGACCCATGAAGCAGAAGGTAGACTTTAGTCAGAAATCGTCTAAGCACTCGTGAGTGGGAGAGGGCTGTGGGGCAGAATGAATAGCAAGAAAAAAAAATATCGTAGTTCGTAGCTTTTGTTAGTTTATTTTTCATTGAAGTCTTCTTTGGTTTGCCATCATCACTTCAGCGTAACCTACCGTAAAGTAGGAAGGAAATGTTAATCTTATAAGAATTCCGCCCAAGGTTATATAGTTCCAATAATTTTTAGCCCAAACTGTACGTCGAAGGGTAGACATCCGAAAAATAAAGAAGCGCAGAAGAAAGCTAACGGACGAGAGAACCGGGCGCCCGCCGTCCACAACATCATTTATCTTGAAAGGAAATTTGATCTGAAGCGTCATGGAAACTTTCCAACTCTTTCTTTTTTTGTGGGGGAGAGGTCAAGGTTTTCATTCGAACTGGTGTTTCTTATTTCTTTACAAGCGTCTTCGTGAGCTTCTTCCATGGCCTTCCATTTGAGAGGTTCCTTTTTTATTGTCAACAAGTCCTATTCGGAAAATGGCAGACGGCATGGCGCACTTACTTCCCGTTACATTGCGCCAAAGTAGGTACCATACGCTTTGTCAGTAGGGCAGTATGTATTTTGCTGAAAACTCACTTTCAGCTGCTGGCCAGTGCTAGCGTTATTCAGGTGAATTTCGTAGTGACCGCTTTCACCAAAGTGAGCTGTGCACAAGCGAGCACCGGATAAGGCATCTACGAAAGGTAGGAAGATGGTGCGGTAATGCTATTATTTTAGTTTTCTAACCCAGAGGAGAGCGGGATATCTTGGAACCTTGCTGTTTTTGTGAACGTCTTTCGTTTAGATAACAAAAGTGCAGTTTCCTCTTTTCATGATAGCAACTGTTTAGACCATGCGAAGCTGGTTGATAGAACTTGTAGGTGATGGCGGATGGTCATTAAGGCAGAGCTAAAACTGAAATTTGGATCAGGACACAAAGGGACGAAAGACACTGACAAGCGACGCTCGACCCTGGAGGTCATCCCTTTGTCCTGTTTTTTTCGGTTGGCGCGCCCCTAATGAAAATTCATTCACGCCAAAAGCCTGTTTTATTTTTCTTTTTGTTTCAATTTTGCAAGATTTTCAAGATATTTTGCGAGATTGAGTGCAGCTTTGTCGAGAGCATCACACGATCAACTACACTTTGTCTTGAGGGCAAAAACTTTGCCTAGATAGATGATAGATGAGATAAGATGGAAAACGACATAACTTGTCCACACGAAAAGCCGTCTTTAAAAAATAGTGCTTCAAACAGCAAAGCCTCGTTTTCGTGCTCACTGAAGGATTCACGTTAACTTCTTTCATCAATCAGGTCTCGTCTAAATAGGCGAAGCTTTGGGTAGGCTTAGTGATGAAGGGAATTTAATCAGGCATGTTTTGTTATCGTCCTTACTTGCACTGCACCACGAAACAAAGGGACAATTTTAAACCTAGAACAATTCTTCAAGCTTGAAGTGAAGCGTGAAAGCAAGAAAATCCGGTCAGAAAATAATCGACATAATTTTGTTCACTAATTTATTTTTAGACACCGAGAGTCGTTTCTCTTTACTAATTCATGCAGGTTATAACCATCAGCCGGCTCACATCGCAAAAGGCTGTTATAGTTTTCTTCTAATAGCATTTAAATCATTGGCACTTCTTGAGAAGCAGACTATAGACGTAACTATTAATTCTAAATTCGATCTCAGGCTATAGTGTCAATTATAGTTAGTTCAACCCGAAAATGGGCTTCAGTAAACCTCACGGTCTGTTCTGAAAGTAGTAGGCCTGATTTTTTTTAAAAACATTTATTCATTTTTATAGCACAAATGATTACTATTTTTCAAAGTAACACTCTTCCACATCTACACACTGCTGCCAGTGAGTTTTCCAGTTTGCGTACGCCTCCAGGAACGCCTGGACCGGAATGCTGTTTAGCTCCCTCGTCACGGGCTGTTGAACCCCCTCTACCGATCCGTGATGCTTCCCCTTGAGCGCCGATTTTATTCTTGGGAATAGAAAAAGGTCTGACAGGGCCAAGTCGGGGCTGTAGGGGAGCTGAGGCAGCATTGCCACCTTGTGCTGGGAAAGATACTCAGCTACGCGGAACGCTGTGTGGCTCGGCGCGTTGTCATGGTGCAGCCGCCAATTGTTTGCGATGGCTGGGCGGACACAAACAATGAGTTTTGCAGTCTTTTGAGGACTTTCACGTAAAAAACTGCATTTATTATTTGTCCGAGTGGTACGAACTCTTTGTGGATGACTCCATGTCGATCAAAAAAGAAAATGAGCATCGACTTTTGCTTGGATTTGCTCATTCGCGCTTTCTTGGGGCGTGGGAAAGAAGCGGTGTGCCATTCTGAGCTCTGCCACTTGCTCTCAGGGTCGTATTCAGACACCCACGTCTCTTCACAAGTCACTACATTGTCCAAAAAATCGGGGCCCTCATTCACATGATGAAGAATATCCTGGCAGATCGCTTTCCGGTTGGCGTTCTGCTCCTCTGACAACACTCGCGGCACTAACTTCGCGCACACTTTCCTAATGGCTAAGTTTTCTGTCACAATCTCAAAAACTTGGGTTTTTGGAATGCTCAAGTCATCCGAAATCATTCTGATACTCATCATACGACCACTGTTTAGCACATTTTTCACTCGCGACACATTTTTGTTGGCCTTGCTGGTCGAAGGGCGTCCGAAGAGGTCGTCATCTTCCACTCTTTCTCTACCTTCTCGGAACAACTTGCGCCACTCAAAAGCATCTTATCTACCCATGGCAGCATCACCGTAGACCTTCTTAATCATGTCGTGAGTCTCTTTTCCCGTTTTACCAAGTTTTACACAAAATTTTATCGCGTATCGCTGATCTAGTAAACGCTCCATGATTCTGCGTGACGAGGCGCTTCGACAGGGGTCAACACTACAAGCGACCTCCTCCCTTCAACGGCCCAGAGCCGACTGGAGATTTTCCCCAGCATTCCCAATATCCCCCTTCAGCGATCCTGCACGCGCAGACCGCCTTTCGTCCGCCGATTTGCCCAGGAAAAAACCAGTCCTACTACTTTCAGAACAGACCATGTAACGTTACAGACCAGTGAAACGTTAAGGGAGCTTAAATAACCAAACACGAGGTTAAGCAAACAAGGGAAGGGAATGAGGGGCTCGTTATAAATATGATAGAAACCAACAGCCACAGAAACCAAGGGGCACAGGGGATTTTTTTTTAATTTGTTTATTTAACTTGTGGTGTTGATCAATTTAGAATATTACTGAATATGTTATCGCTTAATGCTAATTGATTAGAAAAGCAGAAGAAAAACAACCACATGCCGCGGGTAGGATCCGAACCCACGACCTCCGAATTACGCGTCCGGTGCTCTACCTCTGAGCTACGGCGACGGCTGTCAGATCTTCTGCTTTCGGGGGTATTTATGTTTACAAGTAACCTAACCTTGAGAGTGTTCATCAGCGCCACCCACGTTCATAAGCGGCGGACGTGGAACATCCTGAGTTACCGCAGGTGTGACGTAGAACGTCATCGAACGAAGAGGGTGGAAGCTGTGTGAGAACCCTCTTATGCTCCCTATGGCGTCAAGGCTGCCAGAACCGAGGCCCTCGCTAAGCAATTAAGAAAACAAGGGAAGGGGAATGAGGGACTCGTTATAAATATGATAGAAACCAACAGCCACAGAAACCAAGGGGCACAGGGGATTTTTTTTTAAATTTGTTTATTTAACTTGTGGTGTTGATCAATTTAGAATATTACTGAATATGTTATCGCTTAAGCTAATTGATTAGAAAAGCAGAAGAAAAAACAACCACATGCCGCCGGTGGGATCCGAACCCGCGAACCCGCGACACGTGACTCTCCATTTGTCCTTGCTGCGCAAACCAGGGGCACACTTCTTCTATAAATGGCGTGAAGGGGGTAATTATAAACTCACTTTTCACCTTTGTCATGCAAGCATTAGTGTCTTGCTTTCACCAACACACTCGTGGAGAAAATACCTCGTTACACGAAGAGAGATGACAATATTCGAGTACATAACCTAGTGCCTAGCTTGAAGCACTGCCTTAATTACGGGTCCACGGTCATGCACATCTTTTCTTGTTTTTTTTTTTTCGCCGTTTGCCAAAATTCTAGCTGTCTGGGTGAACGTTGCTTAATGACCTTGATGCACTTTCTTAACATTTTGCCCCATTTTGGAAATGAGGAAGTGTCAGCTGCAAAAGTGTCAACTAAAGCTGCATATTACATCGAGGTCAGGCTCGTTGGATATTTTTTATAGAAGCATATTAAGGATGACGGAACCAGCCAGCTGGCTGTGATAACGTCACTCCCGACTGATTTCGCCACTAATGTGTTTGCCATGTGCCTCTGAGTGGTCGTTAAGTTGACCTGTTTGTTATCGCTTGGTTAAAGTAACTAAAGCTGTCCTTAAAGGTCAGGGAAGTAATGTTCAATGTGATCTTGTTACAGCGTACGTTTCGTGTGTTTAGCGTAGGCGTAGTCGTTGGTGTCATCCCGCCCACATGCTCTCACATTCTCCCTCTTCGCGGACGGGCAGGAGGGAGGAAAAGAAGAAGCACTGTGCTCACCTGTCCTCACCTGACATCAAAGAACTAACTAGCACCGCAAATACAGTTTTGTCATCATTATCTGAGTGGTCATCTTTGAACTCATTAAAAATAAACAAACTAAAAACTAAAGCTTTATTGTTCCATCCGAAGGGGCAGCATATAGGCAGTGTGCCACCACTCTATTTCGACAACGCCCCCATTGAGTACGTGGAAACCTTCACATTACTCGGAGTGGTATTTACTGCTACTATGTCGTGGGACGCTCATGTAAGCAAAGTGTGCCTATCCCTTTCCAGATATATTGGGATAATTTCGCGGAATAAACATATTTTACCCGCCAAAACTAAGCTGAATCTGTACTATATGCGTTCTTTTATTCTTATGTATCGTATTGCTTCCTTGTATGGGGACAAACCACAGCATCTAACATCCAGAAGCTTCTAGTACTGCAAAAAAGAATACTTCGCGTAATTGCTAATGTACCGTATGATGCTCCGACACGTCCTATCTACCAGCAATACAGAATGATACCCGTAACAAGAATGTTCGATTACAGGTTTGCATCATTCTATAAAAAAATAATAGCCGAAGACGACACATTTCTTTCTAGCATTGTGACACTTACACCACATCAGACACCGTATATGACACGACAGCGTATCATCTATTCATTACCACGATGCAGAACAAACTATGGTTTTTCCACACTAAAATACATTCTTCCCAAATACTTGAACACGCCCTTTTATGACATGTTGCTCAGCATGTCTGTCTCGGCTATTCGAAATGTGTTTGCAAGCTAGGTCCCACAGTATGCGTACCCATGTATAGAATTCTATTGCATTGAACCGTAAATGTTGTGTAAAACCTTTATTCTGTTGTGCGGAATTACTACTTGTCCATGCAAAATGAAAACAGTTTCCTTTCATGCATGTATTTAAAAAAAAACAAAAAGTTTCTTTTTATGCACGTATTTAAAAAAAAATGTTTCCTTTTATGCATATATTTACATGCCTTGTTTTTCCGTGTACCTTGCGTTGTTACCAGTGTATGAAGTAACCATCATAGTCGGTACCAAACTGCCTCTTTGTAGGGGTGGCGAGGCTTGTCAAGCGGTCGTAATGACTGCTTTTTTCTTGCCGCCCTCAGTTTTTGTAAAAAAAAAGCTGAAATAAAGTGATTGATTGAAAAGGGGAGGAGGAAGAAGGGAGGAGGAGGAGAGCAGGGAGAAGGCGGAGAAGGGAAAAATGCCGAGGATAGAGGACAGGGCGGCATGCAGGGAGAATGGTTGAGTGCACACAACTGCTCCCAGGAGGCGGCTCTCGCTCATTCCGGTGGCGTTTCCATTGCGTTACATGTGATTTGCGGCCATGGAAGAAGGATCCTTCCTCCATGTTTGCAACTATGCGCTGCTGATATGGGACCCAAGGTGAAGTTAGGCCTCGCTACGACCTCGCCGCGCTCCTCCTCTAGCGCCGAGCCATAGAACTACTGGCACTTTGCCGGGGCCGTTTTGATTGCGGCGTCGGCAACTAGCTCGCGCGGACGCGCTTGTTAATTCGACTGCAGTGCTACAGGGGCGCCACTCCGCTAGCTGCGTGTGCTAATTCGACAAGCACATTCCACGAGAGCGCTAACTTGGTGCGCGCTGAACACAAAGCATATAGCGCGACGAAGACAAGAACTACGGAAGGTACACACACACGCGGACAGGTCACTGCTCAGAGTGTGTATACCTTAATGCTGTCTTCGTCGCTTTACTCCTCTTACCTTGCATGAGGCGGCATTTTTCGTGGTAGCGGAAGCGCCCCAGACGGACCATAATGTGGGTACGAGTTATTGTGTCCTGGCGTGTACAACAGTACACAGAATACCAAGGATCTAAATCCACCTGTATAGCTGTACAGATTCCGAGGACTGTGGTCACAATAAGGAAAAAATACTTAGCAGCCTGTCACACGCCAAGGCATACATTCTTGTAATTAACTTCGTGTCAGCAAATGGGCCTCTGTCATTGGATTCCAGAGCGCGAACAGACGGAATATTAGGTCAAAAGAACTTGTTCAAAGATATTGTAATTTAAAACAGTAGAATCTTTGGAAAGTGTTTATGCCCACGCTTATTGCGCAAAATCCGCGCTTCCTCGTTATCGTAGAGCGCCTGTGGTTCGGCCCCATGACGTATGTAAAATTGACATCATTACGAGAGTGAAGCGGAAATCTCATTTGAAAACCAGAATAATGGGAGATACAGTCTGTTTGGCTTCGCAGCGCTTCACGTTTAGCTGCCACGTGTCGAATAAAAGGTGCTCTAGGGATACTGCCTGCAAACGAGCTCTACAAGAACCTAAAATCTATGCTCACACATTTTGACACTATAAAGCACTCATTTTAACCCTCCCATAGCATAAACACAAATGTATTAGTGTTATACATGGTGTAATCTTTATTTTAAGCATTCCACGAACGAGTTAGCGCTGAGGACTTGTAGCACTCGGATAAGTGGCTTTAATTTTAATAACACAGTACCTTCGCATGGATCCCGCTGCGCTCATTTCTGCAGCTGAGTGGACATGAATATGTTCCTTGGTGTGGTTCTCGTCATATCCTAATTTTATGGTTCTTTGAAAGTGGACTTCTTACATATTTGTTGCTATACATTACTGATACCTTTTACACTAGCAGGGTCGTCTTCTAATCTTGTCATTTTGCAGCCAGAAAATCGGCGTCTACAGCAAAATCGTTCCAGATTTTTCGTCGAAAGCCAAGTGCCCTTGCTTCGTTTGCAAACACGGAGATTCGTTGATTTGTGCAACGTGGTATACTTTAATTATATTTGTCTGTGCGTTACGATTCATCGCTTTTTCCCACGATGACCTCACTAGTGTTTACCGCGTATCTTTATGCTGACGTTCTGTTATTCTAAAAAGCGCTAGTAAAGAAATAGAAGACCCATGAGAAACTAATATGACAATTAAATATGCTATAGCTTTGCTTTGTCTATTTCGATGTGCTGAAAATGAAAGCACAACCATTCAAATTCTGCACCATGGGCTAGCTCTGCGAGTACTGAAGATTTCGAGCATAGCATCACTTTTAGTACGCGTTACTTTTGCTGAAGACACAGGCTAGGCTGTAATGCTGAACTCTTCTGTAAAATAACAGTTTTCTGCAAGGATTGATGATTCTGGAGGTGTATACCGAGCTGGAATAGAAAACATTTTCTGAAAAGTGCGTAACAAGTGTCACAAGCATTTCGCACAACTATGACCGTCTCGCACCAGCATTAGAAAAAAAAATGGTTCACGAATAAAGGCTAGTGTTTGTTCACGTATCGAGCTCTGAGAGGAACGAAGAATATATGGTAATCACTGCTGTGGTAAGGTCCCAGTAATTTCATTCGATGGACGTGCCCTACAATGCAGCAGCAATCTTGGTTTCCGATACCGACAAATCGTACAGAGCGAGCATTTTCTCTACATAAGAACTTTTCTGGTCTCTGTCGGAGATGCTACTATATGCATTGTCCATGTGCACGTTTTGTATTTTATTTCCGGTCGGATCATATATATGCACGTTATCAAAATGATCGCCGTCGACTGATAAACGTTGTACTGGTGCACAAAAGTCGCTCCCAGTGGTTTCCAACCACACATGTCTCGCACCAACTGCGTCCTCTAAATCTTATTCGCTTTGCTAATACAATCAATTTTTCTACTTCCCAAACTCCGCCGTGTCACACATCTGGCCTCACCCTCGGTGGGGTGCCTCGAAGCCGGCTTTTCTGCAGGGCCATGGATAACTTCCAATATCCATTTGATGCGTAGCGGCCAAGTGGTACTACACGATGGCCAAGACACAGAAGTGCGCGGTTATTCGAAGTTTTCGAATAGCGAATCTTACATTCTCATAATCATTTCCCTGAATGAATCTGTCAGTACAAAATAATAATTATTCGAAGCGGCTCGAATATGCTATAAAAAAGGAGGACACACTATAGCGTCCCAACGTGGTCTACTCTTGCGGGAGCAATCGTAATAATCATACATGCTTTTCAAGATTGGGCGATGCGGCAGGCTTTAGGTAGCTTTAGCCAAACCTGCACTGATACCCGGTCGCTGAGGCCATGAGACTCTATAGTCCGCTATATTTCTATCACTAATTCCTCCATATTTCTACCTCGCTTTATCGCCGGAGAAAGTACTGGGTTCATGGCCATGAGATGGGTAATTTCAGGTACCCATTTTATTCCAATATTCGCTTCTATTACAAGTCACATAAGCATCCCCATTTGGCTGATTTAAAAACTGGAGGTCCATAAAAAAATTTCGACTTTATTTTATGTGGTGACTATTACGTGAGTGAGCTCCGCGACGCGTCAGAGAATGCCGAAGTTGATGAGAGCAAAAAGAGGTGATCTTAGCAAGCCTGCTGTCTATTATACGTACGCTAAACCTTTCTCCAACTTCGCTGAACTATCCTCTCATCTCGTCTTTCTGTCTTAATAACTTGCCTATTGCACAAGAAGGCAGCCATTCGAAGTTATGCGTGCCGGTGACATAGCTACCGGCAGTAGGGTCGAAATTAAATTCCTCGTCGAGATCGTGAACTCCGGTAAGACGTTCACCGCCCTTTGTTTCGTTTTGCGTGTGCGTCTTCGTGTTTTCAATCTTTCAGATTCATCAAACGAACGGCTTGCGTATTGTAGTAAAAAAAACCCATCTTTAGTGTATTTAGAGCTTTTCTTTGCGCTCTTGGGATTGCCGAGATGTCATGTTGGTGTTGTAAAAATACACTGTTGTAATACTGGAAATAAAGCCTATAAAACTTTGGAATGTCCTGTGGGATCTCTTGCACCTGAAGAACGCGCGGGAGACGGGAAAGCACGTAGTCCTAGACGGCCAACGGGCCCCATAAACTGATGTTCCCTGCAGAAGGTACGATAGTAAACGATCAGGCCGACAAGTTACTTCAGCAAAACGAAAGAGAAGCAACAGGTGACGCCCTTTCAAGGTGTGCCCTTGTTTTGCCTAAGACAGGTCTTCTTTTAATGCCTTAGGGCATCCCGACTTCGACGCAGCACCTAGGTGCTTGAACGTCGCTCGCCCAGACGCAGTTGTACTTGCCGGGAATTATTATGATGATTCAACACATTTATTTAAACCCAATACCTGTGAACTGGTGAGGAGATCGTCATTTCTCTTTGTACAGGGTCCTCAGTCCAAGACGCGGTGGCAACCACTGTGATCCCGTGCATCCACTCAGTCAGTCCTTGGTGGTATTGCAGATTTCAGCTGTACAAAGCAGCTTTCTAGGGGAAGAAAAGACTGTGTGAAATGAGTGTTCGGCCTTTCCTTTGGTGGCAGGGTTTGCGAAGTTTACGCTGCTGAAGTGCATGAAATTTCCGGGACGTTGCCTAAATACTGACGCTGAAATCATAATTGCTGAAAGGATGGCAAATTACAACAAAACAAAAAAGGAACCTGAAATTACCATGAGAGTTGATCATGTTAAAACTATAAGAATAATAGCCTTTTGAAGCCTGTGCTAGGACTAACTTATACCCACGGGATATGTTCTGTGCCCGTACGGAATCATCACGCCGCACAAAATCAGCATCTTTTAATATATGTTCTACCTTAGTCGACAAGGAAATGTCCAATTTGTGGAGCAGCCGGTGTGACAATTGTAGCAGCTTCTAGTTTCCAGTACGCACTGAGTGGTCTTAGGCTTTCTACTTCAGGTTTGGCGTCAGGAAAGAAGGTCTACTTCTACCTACTTTCTTTCCACTCTTGAACAGGAGCTTTTTCCTCTAGTGGTTAGAAAAGGCAAGAAACGCCCGCTACCATGTGTGCAAGTACAGGCAGGCTTAGATGAAAACCGGCGCTGAGTTGTCCCTCTGCCAGGAAGGCAAAGAAAGAAGAATGACAACACGTTCGCGAACCCCTCTTTCGAAATGATTGTCTCTGAAAACTTAGGGCAACGTGACTACTCAAGTGGGAGCAATGAATTTTCGTGCCACGCTTCAAGTAGCTCACGTGTACTTGAGTAGCCAGGAATACAAGAGCTGCTTTCTAGGGAACGGGAAAAAGAAAACACAAAAATAGAACAGCCGCTGTAAAAAAACTACATCAGTGGTCCGGTGGCCTACCTGTCACTCGCATCAGCACCATTGTGTAGACTTGTATAATCATATGTTCACAAAAAGAAACATGTACGATAGATTCAGGCTCTTTTTGCGTGTCTCACAAGCCTGCTGCCCTAGGGGGTTATCTCTAAATTTTTGTTCCCTGTCGCTGCCTAGTCCAGTAACGCTCTGCGCGCATAACGCATTGGTCGACAGCAGCTGCACCAGATCCAGACAAGCATTTAGTTACTTTCTGACAATGAAGTGAAAGCAATATTTCCCTCCTGCTTTTATCAAGTGCGCCTAGCTGACAACCGAATTCCCCACATTCCTTCATATCAGCTTTGCCAGTAACATTGGAGAGGCAGAAAATTAAAACTTTTAATCTCCTCGCAAGCTCCTTCACTCACTGTAACCAAGGGCAGGAAATTTGGAGAAACGCTCTAACCTGGACGGTTGCCCCTACGTGCTGCCTCCACGTAGGTCTTTTCTACGCCACCTTCCCGAGGTGCACAGATAATCAGCCCAGTGGAGGAAACGTATCTGCAAAGCTGGTCCTACAAAGGACCAGAGTGAAACAATTCATTTGCAATATTGGGCCGAATACACGGGCTGCTTGTTCAGCTGCGCTTCTAGGCGTGAGATTTCGCCCTCTGTTGAAGGCACGCGCGGCGTGCGTCAGCTAGATAGGAACGGGAGAAGCTAGGGAAGGAATATTATCAGCCAAGACCGCCTGTAATGGCTTGGATGTGGTAGAACAGTAGAACACTTTCAGCGCAGCCGGGGATCTGAAGATTGCCTATAATATTTCCAGCGCCCCAAAGTCAACATAAGAACCTTTGAGCCAGTGTGTAGGTTCGTACAGAAAAGCACCGTTCATAATGTGCCCGTGGTCAAATCGTTGAATTGCTCTTTCCTCATAAGTGGATTTCCCTCGAAGCTTAAGTTGAGATTTTGTCACGTGTTTAAGCAGTACAGTAGTACGTGTTTACGTCGCTAGTATGAGAGGTAATAAGCAAGTCAGCTTGAAATGAAACACTGTACGGTAAGATATATCAATAAAACCTTCAGCAGGGCCTCCATGCCAAAGACGAAAAATCATGGCCGCGGAGCTCAAGGGAGACGCATATCCTTTCCGGAAAAAGTGCACGGAGTCCGGAGACAACTTTTACCCAAAGTTCCTACATCTGTCACTGCTTTCTTCTGAGGCGGCACAGGAAACAGATGCTAGAGAATTCTAAAAGAAAAAATAATAACGTAGCTTCGAATGCCCTAGTAAAAGCTCTTTTCTTTGCCTATCGTCTCAACGCACGGGAGCCCCTTAGTGAGGGCTTAGTAGAAAAGTGCGCTCTATTTCACTCCTTCTACCTCTTGCCTCGCAAAGGCAGGCTAACGATATTCCGAAAGCGATTTGTCACGGAAAGTTTTGCTGCAAGTGAAAGCGTGATACACGTGGAGCCCAGAAACAATTGTAGGCTATATCAGCGCACCCTTCGCTGTTAAGAGCACAGATCAGGACAGGAGCACGCTCTCAAGGGCCAAGCTGCAAAATCCTGACCGGAAGTTTTCACCTTTTACTTTTCTGAGAAACTCACAGTTGTGGGCAGGTGAACTAAGCGCGCCAGCTTCTTGTCTTACGGGGTGAAATAAAACGTGCTGGGCGTGCTCTCGGAAGTTTTTCCGCCGAGACATGAACACCGAAGCGTACGTGAACGAACAAGACAAGGCCAAGGAGAATATTTTCTGGTGGCAGAGGACAAGACGAGCCAGAGGCGAAGCAACGGAAAACGACATTGAGAGTGAAAGTTCTTACTGGTACAAAACGTCGATGAAGAACGTGGAGCTGGAGCACGGGTGGCGTTGCTAAGCCTGTCAGACGCGTAGAGCTCGCAGGAACTCAGTACAGGAGTACGTTGAATAGTTCTCCGAGTTCGCCGTGACGCGTTCTGAATAGATGAACAGCCGCGCGTTGAAAATGAATACTGTAAATAAAATAAGCGCGTAGAACAGAGATTAATTTTAAATATTTGGCCAGGCGCATTTCACTTAGCCTCGTTTCTGGTCTGTTGAGTTTGTAATCCCGTATGACTTACCCTGAGGACTCTAACTACTGCGCATGCCTGAAATACTCCAATTGTTTGAAAATGAAAACTGGAGGTCGGTATATTTGTGAATCTTGGTTCTTTTTAATATTTCACTGACCTTGACTTAATCGCGTACCAGGTTCTAAATTGCAGTTTTGCGGAAACCACATATACCATGCCTGACTGAAGCGCGGGCGGAAGGCTCAGGAGTGGGAGGGGGGATATTTCAAATCAATTTGATTCCTTTCACAGCGGAAAGCTGATATATTGCGTCAGTAAGTATGGAGTCCTAAACAGAATTATTCAAAGAAACAATTAGAAAGAGTTCAGAGGTACGCAGTACGCTTTATTTGCTGCCGATATCGAAGGACAGACTCAGTTGCGGATATGCTCTCTTCCTGTAACCTGGATTTATTAGAAACACGACGACAAAAAAATCGGCTGAAGTTATTGTTCCAGATGCTCCAAGGACAGATAAATATTCAGAAGGAAACATACATACAAGCACCAGGCAAACGCAGTTCTAGAACAAATCATGGTCGGATAATTCAGCCTTACAACGCCCGTAGTGAAACTTTCAAACATTCCTTCTTCCCTCATGCAGTTGAAATGTGGAATGATTTGCCAAT
Source organism: Amblyomma mixtum (assembly GCF_055824585.1). Taxonomy (NCBI): domain Eukaryota; kingdom Metazoa; phylum Arthropoda; class Arachnida; order Ixodida; family Ixodidae; genus Amblyomma; species Amblyomma mixtum. The sequence goes on from NC_143013.1 coordinate 287,806,222, forward strand.
GAGTGTTGTGGAACAGAGTGATGTGCATGCTTTCGAACGATCTCCGGATAACCACCTGCTTGAAAGTGCCATTTGATGCTCGACTGAATAATGTACCGTGTCATGCTGATGTATTCAATGCTTGTGAATAGTGCTGTTTTTCTATGAAATTTTTATACCCTCTCTGTAAGGACCCTCACACGAGGGTTGACAGTATTGTTAAATAAATAAATAATTATTTCTCTTCATGCTTATCTCCTGCTTGCTATGGTAAAATAGCATCTTTTGCGAGACACTGAAAGTTTGGTGACCAGCCCTTAAGCGTGACCTTGTTTCACAGTCACTCGTATTCTTAAATTGTCATGCCAGCCATCATGACTTGGGCTGCAGAGATAAAAGTCTTCGAATATATGAGTAAACAGACAAACAACTGTTTAAACGAAACATGATGAGGAAAAGAAAGCCTGTCTGCCTTCGATGCCTACTCTGCATGGAATGTGTCGTTCAAATCCTGGAACTTCTCCTTCTTCACATGAGCCACAGAAAAAGCACCCTTTACAGGCGTACTAAAGCGGTGGGAACCGAATGACACTACTACCGTGGTCATCGAAATAGGAAAGTATGAAGTTCCAGTAAACTGGCTGTGAAGTCGCGATAAATTGTACGCACGCGCGTCCTTTGATTCCTAGTATGCTGGGTCACAGAAATGCATTCTGATGGCCGCTTTGGTGCATGGGCAACTTCTACATCTTTCGGTGTTTTCCTTTTCTCGATAAACATTTGCCGGTATAAAAGCTTGCCAGTGGCAGCGAACAAATGTAGGAAGACAACATCGGATGTCAGCCGCTGAGAAGGGCTCTTGCTAACCGAATTTTTGTTTAAAGCTTTATTAAGGCGAAAGCCTTTAATGTCTCATCGTTGTAAGCAGCAGTTGTCGACAGAGAATGTCACGCTTTTCAGTTGGTCGAAACGGTCGTGACGTCACAGTGCGCCAATTTCAAACGGGGCCAATTGTACTTTGGCTAGTAACCATGCAACCAATTGAAGGGACCATATAGTGATGCTCCAAGTAAGTGGGACTGAGCTTAGTTAATTGCTTAATTACCCAATTGGCCTAATTAACTTCTCTAGTCAGGCCATATAAATAAATAAAACCTAGAAAGAAATTGGTCGAGCTCAAGAATCGAACCCCGGTCTTCGGAGTGCGAGACGAGCATGCTATCCACTCCGCCATGCCTGCTCGATGGTTTGGAATGAACAAAGGCACGTCTAGTGAATACGGTGTCTTCGCTCACTGCCATACGCCTCCCTTCCCTTCCGGCGAGGTTTAGGTGTCCACCGAGATATGAGAGAGAGAAATACATTTCCTTTCCTCAAAAACCAATTTCCCGACGAGCGAGGCGTAGAACCGAATGGGCGATGGCGTTCTATGGACTCCCTGGCAGCGTTGCAAGACGCTCTCGCGTTCCACTCTTAGAGGCGAAGCTTAAAATCTTAACCACACATCAGTGACCCCACTTTAGGTCAAAAAAGTGCCCCCCCCCCCCCCCCTTGAATTTTGACGGGTGTCCACCGAGCTATGTCAGACAGTTACTGCGTAATTTTCTTTCCTCAAATACAATTTTCATTTTCTTCATTACGGGCCATCTTCGTCTTTCTTCTTTCACTCCCACTTCCTCCGTTCCTCTACGGTGCGGTTCAGGTGTCCACCGAGTTGACAGAGATTTACTGCGCCATTTCCTTTCCTCAAAAACCGTTGCGTTGAAACGGCAAGGCATCGCGCCGAACGGGTGGTGGCGTTCCGTGGACTCCATCATCCGCAAGGCAACTAAGCGAGCCCTGGATCTCCCGGTGGCTACCTCTAATGCCAAACTCAAGGCATTGGGGGTGCTAAACTCCTACCAGGAGCTGCGGGAGGCCCACCTCGTGAACCAATACACGCGGCTCACGCAGACGGCTCCTGGGCGCCGCCTGCTAAACCGCTTACACATCCAACACGACTGCACTCCAGAGGAGGCGGAGCGTATCCCAGTACTATGGCGCCATATGCTCTGGGTCTCCCCGCTCCCCCGTAACATGGACACCGACATGCATGAAAACAGACGACAAGCGCGGGCTCGGGCTCTTGAGAGACAACACGGCTCCCGACCCGGTGTATATTATGTAGACGTAGCAGGGCCATCGCTTACGGGATTTTACTCGGCCGCTGTCGTTCACCAGGAAATGCACGTTGATGGACTCTCCTTTCGAGCCCCGAATTCAATGCGGGCCGAGGAAGTAGCGATAGCGCTTGCTGCCGCCCACGCCAATTCGAGAATAATCATCACGGACTCCCGAAAAGCATGTGAACATTACTTGGCAGGGGAGATCTCCCCCTTAGCTGCTTGTATTCTACGACGGACTGCCACTGATCCAACACCCAAACGAATCATTTGGGCTCCTGGCCACCAGGGCTTACGAGGTAATGAGGCCGCTGACGCGGCTGCCCGAGCGCTTACTCACCGGGCTCCTCATCCCAGCTCTTCTGGCTCGGAGACTAACCAGCCGCTGCTGCGATTCAGGGAAATATTAACACATTATAGCGACAACCACCGCCTTTTCCCGGCCCCTGCAAAAGGGCTGAGTAAGACGGAGGAGCGAATTTTAAGGCGCCTGCAGACAGGTACTCTACTCTGTCCTGCAATAATAAAACATTACGATCCTAACACGGATGGGCGATGCCCACACTGTGGGGAGACCTGTGATATCTTCCACATGGTGTGGGCATGTACTCAAAATCCCCACCTCCCCCCCTCCCCTACCCCTTCCAGAGAGGCATGGGAGACTGCCCTCCTCAACTGCTCCTCGCTTGAGTCCCAAAGGGCTCTGGTGAAACGGGCGAGAGACGGGGCCTCGTCGTGCGGTGTCCCGGACTAGGGACGCCGACCATGTAGCGGGGCCACTCTGTGGCTCCCAAACTCTTTTTTACAATATAAAAGTTTTCACCACCACCACCGTGGACTCCCTGGCAGCGCTACAACACGCTGTCGCGTTCCACTCCTAAAGGCGAAGCTTAAGCTTAATTAGCAGTTAATTAGTATTCAGGCATTAACCAGTAATTAACCATTAATTAGTGATTTGTCATCACTTAGTAATCAGTACTCAATTACATGTGACGCCACCAGTGCCACAGAAACACTGAAAGGGGTGCGGAAAACGCTTTCGCCTCTACGCACTTTAGACAGTCAAAGTGCCCCCTGAATTTTTGTCAAGTAAACTTAGCTGGAGGCAACTGGTATCCAACAGAGCTTTCTTCCATCAGGCACGTACTGATCGACAAGTCTAAATTTTATAGCCTCATGAGTCGTGATCCTTTTGCCGTCGGCAGCCGGAGGGAGGTTTCCCTTCAACTACGAAAGTGCCAGTCAAAACTAGGTATGCACAAAAATTCTGCACTTCTGTGGCCGTTCGATGCCGCTTTGTGCTGGCGAGGGCTGCGCAACAAGCTTTATTGTTTCGATGGCAGAAATTCATGTCACCAAAAGCTCAAATTTCTTGTGACACGAATTCATGCAACAGAAACTGAAATAAAGAGAGAATATCAAGGCCAGCCTGTTAAATCAGGAGGCTCCGGTGCGCCAACCAAAATTTGTTACTGCTATGGGTTTTAGTTTCTCCAAAAAACATACCCTCTCATGACCGAAAATATTTCTCGAAAAATATTTTGCCTTCTTGTACACCTTTCACGACAGAATTAACGGAAAATGGCGTATTTCAGCATTGGTTTTCTCGCCAACTCACTGTTTCGACGCTCTTCTTGCTATACGGCTACTTTACCATTTACAAGAGGCCCAGAAATAGTGTTTAAGGCTTAGTTTAAGGTTTATTTTTTTCTATTCTGAAATCGGTCGCTCCTGTAGCGACCTTAATTGCTAGGATCCCCATATCTCGCAGGCAATATCGGCGTCACTCTGGTAACAGCATGCTGTAATTTAGGCCTCTTCAAACACGGAACACCGCGGACACAGGAGGCAAAAAGGTCAAATGGGTCACACGTCCGTACCTTCTCCACCTGCTTCTTTCTACGATCCGTGTCAGCTGGAACACCTTAAGGTACCTCTTCGCTGCTATTGCCTGCCCATCTGCCTTGAACGTCAACATTGAAATTAATATACCGTCGTGACAATTGTAATAAAAACTTGATGATTACCCTACCCCTTACGTACGATCCCCAAGTGGGTCAAAATGGTCGGTACCGTATGTTTAGTCCGGCGACTTGAGGCCCGATTTATGTTTCAGAAACTGGCATACTTCTTTTGGAGGCTACGGCTGTATTGCGGGCTTTTTCCTCACGCAAAAAAAAAAAAACAGCCAGCTACACTTATAGAAGAGTTAATTTTTCATTACGAAATCAAGGGTCAAAGACATTGCGATTATGCACATCCAGTCGCGCTTGTGTTGGTGAACTAGATATTTTACATAGGTGGTCTAATGGTAAAAGCGCGATATTACCGTGAGTTTTAAGAATGAATCGAAGCAGCGAGAAGATAAATAATAAGTAAGATTTTTCAGCTATCTTGAGCACAGTTGCTTGGAAGACGTCGGCGATTCATTGAACCTCAAACGAGATGAGCGAGTTTCGATGCCTTTAGGCACAAGCTGAGGTAATCGATATCTTCTTCGAATTCAATCAAGTGAAAGTGCGCCGTAATAAGCCCATAAGAAGTTCCGGGGCTACACCGCTAATGCGTGGCAGGCCCGGATAGCTTCGCGTTTTCATCCGAGATTATAGCCCAACGTGACCGATCACCGCCACAACCGCAAAGTCGGGTCATATGCGAGGATCAGATGAAAAGTTTCTCACAAAAATGGGGCAATTATTTTTCAGAGTGACGAAATTTCAACAGGGTCCGAGTTAGTCCATCACCCCTGCGCTTCCACGAATTCGCGTCAGCTGTGCTCGGAGAAAGAAACAGAAAACAAAAAGGGTCCCCTTCAGGAGTCACGTCTCCCCGTTAATAGCCATGACTGCATCACATGTTAGAAAATACTTATCGTGCATGACTTTGATGTTCCCGCGGGGGGCCCTTCATAGACGACGTGTTGCGCGGCTGGCCTCGTGCGGAGTCGTCCCGCTTGTGTCAGGGGTTGGCCCAGCGTTTATGATGGGTTGCTATGCCTGCGTATTTCTTCTGTTTCTTTTTTGTTTTGATTGTTTTGTTTTTGATTGTTTTTATCCCCTGTGCTCACGCCCCCTTGTCGCCTTTCCCGTTTCACGTGTCTCGCTCTAAAAAATCCCCGTTCAGTTGAGAGTCAGTGCTTTTCTGTGTTTCTCTCCCTTGTGACCCATTTCTGTCGTGCGATATTTCATCACTGCCTGGCATCAAGTGGTCAGATACGCCTTAGGCTTTTCCTTGTGGCAGGGGAGAGGTGAAGGCCTGCCGGGGCAAGGTCAAGAGAATAGGACGAATGCGATAACAAGTAGATGCCGGAGGGATTAGCTGTCTCCGTGCCTTCTCACTCGCAATTCCAAACCAAACAACACATTTTCAGGATTAGCATCGAGAATCCTCGGCCTCGATTCATAAACCGAGCCTAACAAAATAATTCCTGCGAGGAACCAGAGGTTTCAATTACTAAGGTATCATGCTTAACAGAAGACATACTTTTGCCCACTCTGAACTTCGCTACATCATACACTTGGACTAGCACGTTTTGTACCTCTCCCGCCACACCTATCACGTAATGCGTAACCAATCCCCAGCAATAGCATAATTCCGTCATTGCGAATGGTGACAGTTGAAAAATTCATTAGCATTAGGGAGAATAAAATTAGGGGGTAAGCGCCAAAGGCGCTATCGAAAGGAGTCTCCTGCGCGTCACAAATTTACTGTCAGTGATTAGAGCTACTTTTTTTAACGTCCATGATGCTATGCTTGCTAAAGCTTAGGTCCCTAATCCCCTTCTGCACTTGCAAAAGTCGGCCTTCGTTCTGTGTGGATGCCGTGCCATCAATAGGGTTCCGATTTCTTAGGAACTATATAGCAAGCGCTAACTTGGAAGCTCCTCGTGCAACGTAAAGCGTTTTAGTGGGCGTTTGCATTCATTTACTGCCAACAGAAAAAAGAAAATCGCGGTTACCTCAGAAATGCAAGTGAGATTATATAATTATAACAAGCTTCGTTAATTTCCAATTCAGCGCGCTTCTGGGAGCCGTAGCGCTAATCCGGAATATATCTCCACGCTCGTGCCGCAGGTGGCTCCGAACCTCACAGAGCAGCTAATGCGGTTAGCAGCTGCTCCGTTCGCTTCGCAGGCAATCCATTAAGTTATAGGGCCGCGAGGCCTCGCGCTGAAGTCTGTTCACGTGTGATACGAGAGTCTCGGAGTATTCGTCGCTCGTCTGGTGCCTTGTTAATGAAGCGCTATTGTGCTCCGGCCATGCCAGAGGTGCATGGATACCAATACCCGTACAGCGACTGGCGCGTGGGCCGCCAATTATCGCTTCCTGCTTGCAGAACCATGCATACAACGGGAGAGACAGCTGGAGGCGTAGTTAATCAGTTAGTCACATTCAATGCCCAGTCACCATGTACTGTGTGTTCTGGGTCCGTGCTGTGTTTTGATTTGGTCACTATTGTGGCTAACCACCTCAGAACTTGAGCACAGCGCTCTGCCATAATTCAAGAGCCATGGATTTAATTCTCCTGATTGCATCTTCGGTGGTTCTCAAGAAATCGCAAATGGGCTCCAAAGTGACAAAACTTTGTTTTTTTTTTAAAGTGGCTTTATTCTTTCCCCTTTCCAACTAATGCTTACGCTGCAGAGTCCGCCGTGGCCTTTTAGAAAGAATTAAGTAAATGAGGCTCTTTAATACTCGGTGGGTACCGTTTATAAAATAATGGGGAAGAATATATCAAATCTGGAGTATGTGGTGTCTTTTCGAAAAATAAATTAAAAAACAAATACCTCAACTTTCCTAGGAGCATTTTTTACCTCCAAGTTTAAGTGCAAGATGTCCATCGTCCATGCGTCATTAAAGGAATATTAACCAAATTATGCCGCAGAGAGTACTTTCATGATCAGGCGATTTTCAGCGTCAGCGGCATCGTGGCAACGCGAGCGCGTACCTCGGCTTCTTGACGCCATTGTCACATGGTTAAAATCATAAGCTAGAATGTTTTCAAATCCATCTTCTCCCTGTCGCCTACCTTCACCCTATAACCTTCCCGAGCTGGCTCCTGCTCGGGACCTTGACGGCGCGATTGCTTGAGTTCAAGATAACATTACCGTCGATTTTCTCGTTCTTCACGTGTACGAAGCAACGTTTTTCGAGCCATGTCTTGGGGTGCTCATGTCACACTTACATAAGTAACAGCCGGCGTATAAATAGGTATTACTTTCCAACTATGTGGAGAGAGATTGCGGTAGTAGTATCTGGTCATGCGAATTGCATATATTGTGTGAGCCGTGACGTTAGCGGTACCGCGTGCGTTCATGCCAGCATTCATCCCCTGCAGTTACGCCTCTGTGGCAGTGTATGGCAGAGCGCAGTCCCCGCATCTTGGCGACGTGGAACAACTGACGCCATCTCTGTACCTCTGCCCATCGGCCGCTGAGGCTGAGAAAAACAACAATAAAAACAACATGGTTTGTTGGGCGGTGGTGCCTCTGAAGCCGTTCTTCACCTCACAATCTTCGAGTAGCCGACACGCGATGGCATCTTAGTGAATACGAAACCGACAACGTGATCACTCCTCTTTCAGAATAGCAGCTGAAAAAAAATCACTTCGCGAGTACCATCAATAATTTTTCGGTGTTCTTTGAAAGTAGCTTGTGAAAATTGGAGTTACCGATTCATTCTTAGGCCTCCCTTCTCTGACTTAGCTTGGCATCGTAAAGAAACCGAAACCAGAGAGGGAAATAAATGTTCCTTTTCAGTGCAATTCGCTGCTCGGGTGGGCATGTTGACGTACCTATGAACAACAGCATCCGCAGGAACAGAGTTTAAGTCAATAGCACCAATAATTAATTACTTCGAAAGAAGATACCAGTACTCGCGTTCAGTATACATGTTGCTGAAATTCATCTTTGATAAATTTGATTGAGGATAAGAAACCATTATAAGGTGTGACGAATACTTCTTAGCGCACTAATCCTTTCTGCTGGCATGAAGCCTTCTGGCCCGGTGTATTGAAATGTCATGGGCATTACTTCATGTCCTTATGTAGATTATCAAGAATCTTTATATTCTCGGCACATGCCAGATAAACATTACCTGGAGGTAAACGCGTACATAGAAGACGAATAGACGGCACAAATGTAAAAATAACACAAAATGTGCATTTCACTCTGAGCAGAGTAGCCTAGTAAATTTGGAGTGTAGGTGCTGTGCAGCAAATGTTTCGTTGTGAAAACCGTGGCCGATTGCATAAGATTCGTTTATTTTATTTTGCCCAAAAATGAAAGTGTCTTTTTCGAACGGTATGGAATAACTTTGCACATTCCAATACTTCTGTCACAGCAAGCGTTAAGTTTGAGCCTTATATTGCAATAAAGAATTCCTGAAAGTTCCGGCTGTCTTGCCGTCACTCTTCCTTGTCGCATGTCGCTAGAAAGAAAATAAACAACCCTTTTATGCCAGACTTTTCTCTTTTGTATTCGCAGAGCCTACAAACGCAGTGTTGCCTTTATGCTTGCGCCCCATACCATCTAGCATCTGCTCCTCTAGTGTGCAGCTGCGACTGACATGTTTTCACCACAAACAATTCGGTGAACACTTTACCCCAATCCATTGGTTGTCCAAACAAATTCTCCTGGGCGCGCTCACTGGACGGTCACTTTATTTCCTCGCCCGGACCTGCCGGCTAGGTCCCGCACTCAGCCGCACTGCGCATGCGCGCACTGCTTCGCTCTCTCTTCCGCCCGACGCTCTTTTATTTATTGCTCGATGAAAGCGTGCAGCCCATAAGGGGCCTTGGAGGGCAGCCGTTATTTAACGTTGTTTGCCACCTCAGCGCACCCGCCTGATTGCGGTCGACCTTCGGGACGAAAAACACGTATTCTCGTTTACTTTTCTTTATTATTTTTCTATTATTTCTAGTGGCTGCTTCGATGCCTCTCTACAAAGTAGCGCAACTTGACGGCTTTTCAGGGCAGCTCCACCGTCGGAGTGAAATTAACAAGAATGGCACCGCTGGCGAAGTGTCTTCAGAGTACTGAATTCCACTCTTTTCGACCCGCGTCTGGGTTAAGATATGTTAAAGTTAGGAAATGCGCTGATTCAGGTTAGACAGCGCTTATATTTACTAGGCATTTCTTTGTTTTCTTTTTCTGAGATTTTAATACCTGAAGCGGAAGTGGAAGGAGACTGTGGCGGTGCAGAAGTGACGGTGATTGGATGTTCTATACAAATATAAGGCCGGGTGAAAAGGGGTTCTGCTCCGGAAACAAGGAAATATATCTGGCTCTCAGTTTCCGGCTCCTTCAAATATTGCTAAAAAAAAAAAAAAACTCGCCGCAATTGGAGCGCAGACGGAGGCTCTAGGTCCTATATCGGGTACATTTACTGCTGCATCATTCGTTGTCACTGCCAGCACAAGTGGGCCAAACGCTTGCTAAGGATGAGCCAGGGGTGGGGAGGAGTTCGCAGGGGACATCCTTTCTGAGAAACCTTTGCACATCCGAACCGAGCAGCGAGATCTAGGAGAGGTTTCCGGGTTTACAAGGTTAAACCTCTACACGGTTTCACTGCTTGTTCGCAGGGGAATAAAATTTACAAGTGTCCACATGTGTGGCCGTCTGTCACACTCGCGAGCTAACCACACAAACTTGGAATGCTCCGCCTTGGGGTCTTATCTTCCACTGTACTGAGAGTAAGTTGTAAGGAGTAGCGTTATTCCTGAGAGCAATATGTGAGTGTGGACTCGGTGAAGTACAAACCGCATCTTTCCAGCCGGAACTACTAGGCGGCGGCGGTAGATTGGTTATGGATTGGCGAGGGTTCTTTAGCAGGATACCACAACGGATGGAATTTTGTTGTTGTTATTGGAAAAAAAAGCTTACACAAATGAAAACAAGAAGCTCATAGAAAGAAGTTCGAGTATTTGGGCCTTCAAGCATAAGCACTGGTTCGCCACATTCGGCTGCTCTCACGCATCGACCTCTGCAGCAGCCTTTTTACACCATGCCAGCCAAAGCTGTGCGAAGTTTGTTACATGAAGACGGTATTATTTTAATTGCCAACGTTTCACTGTGTCTATTGTCAAAATTTGTTGTTTTTTCTGAAACAGCAGTGCAGCCAACACCAGCGGCACGATACCGTCTTTTTATTTGTTTAGGCCGTGATCTAGCATCTTGAGGTTTTCATTGAATGCGCTAGTTTGATTCTTTGTACCTTCCAATAAAAGCTGACTATAGAAATGGCATATAGATGGTACGGAGGCGTCCGAGACAGCAAGCGCGTGGATGTCGTCCCGAATATGACATGTTCATGCCGCATGGTATAACTTGGTGAAAGTTAGACACGGTAGAGGAACTCAATTGAAAATATGTGGCAAACTCAAATATGTTGCTTAGACAGCAGTCGTTAGTTATGTTTTCTAGTTGTTGCCTGTGATCTATTTTTGCAATTTGAACAGACTAACATCCTGCTGCTAATTTATAGTTCTTGTATGACAAGGGTGATTTCGTGTGCTGTGGTGTAAAGCTCAAAGACATAAATGAGGCAACGGATGAGAGAAAGGGCGCAAAAAAAAAAGGGGAATGACAAAACTAAAGAGAGCATTTAGCAGTTGACAAGTTCTGGGTTCTGTCAACATGTGGTTGTTGAACGATTTATGAAGGCTGGGATTCAGAGCTTTGCCAACAAACAACGAGCAAACAGTTTAGAGCAGGACGGAAGAATAGCATGCTTTTATAAAGACATGGAAAGAGTAGACACGAGCGATATGTGGACGTGATGTAGAAGCAATGAATAGAAACAAATCGAATAAAAAACGAGGCCCAGACGGGGAAGCCTAACGTAGAATGAACAGAACAAGATGAGAGACTGCAGTCTGCAGAGAGCGGCCTGAATGCGAAAGCGCGGTTTTCTCACACGAGGCAATGAAAAGACAACAATGGTGGCGGAGTGTTCTTGAGGTTAGTGTGCGGACAAGGTCAAGGATTTTGATATGGCAATGTGATCTTCTGCTTCCGAGCTTTTGCAGCGCCTCCGCGTGGTTACTGTTTAGTCTGCACAGGGCAGGAAAAGAAGCAACGTGGGATGCAACGAGAAGCGGCAGCAAAGAAAGAAAATAAACCTGTGGGATAATCTTCCTGGATTTCTAATATACGTAGAAAACAAAGCTTCTTATCTGCATTGTTTTTTTTGTTCTTTTCTTCCACTTGCCAGCCCAGAACGATTTTTTTTTTCGTTTTTCGGATTGTGAATGAATAAAGCTATGTAGAAAAAAAAAAGAAGCTTCAGCTGTCCGCGATCTGTTGTGGTTGCCGTGACAATTCCTGTGTACGCAATTTATTTTTTTATAGACTTGCAGTAGAATTAGCCGTGTTATATACCTTCCAATAGGGCAAACGTGGCTATTCATTTATCAGTGCGTGAGCTGTGACCACTTCATAATTTTAGCGCCCTAAAGGGATAACTTACAAAAAAAGAAACTGTACCGATTACATTTTACAGATTGAAGAAGTGAAACCACGACGACCACGAGGTGTTTCAGAGGGCCACTCTTCAATGAAAGCAGCTTTTTCTGGTATATTTATTTACTGCCTATTTATTCGAATCTGCAGAAATGGGTGGAGCTATTCGAGGAAACTCAAGGCACTAAGGATATCGACACACTTGTGCCTATTGTTCCAACGTGTGCTCATTAATTTTTTTTCAAGGCCAGGCTATCTTACGCTTGTTCCCTTCGTGGTCCCTTGAAACACCAATACATGAAGCGGCCTTTTTATTTATTACTTCCAAGACTTTCGAGCTATCGTACCATCCTATTTGCAAAGAGAAAGCAAGCAAAAAGTCTACATTGCTATTCTTTATACCACACAAACTTTTCTATGGGGGGATGGCTACGCCTGACACCTTTAATCGCGTTTTGAGCCTCGCATTCTCCTGAAATTAAAATTTTTGTCGTTTAAGACGCGAAGTTTTCGTAATGAACTATAACATTTTGTGTGGCGCACTTGGAGAGGCACTCACTAGCTTTATGATGCAGGCTTTAGTTTCTGAAAGAGGAGGTGGAATAAAATTGCTTAGCTCATGACATGTAATGCTATCTTGATTTATCTTGCATAACTGCCTTGTGTGATTGGCGGACTATCCACCTTAAGCATTACCTGCAAAGGGATCACCGAGCTTCTAGAAATGAAGAAATGAGCATTTTGGCCTCTGGCAGCAAGATGAGCATTAACGATGTGTTTCACATCCAAACTTGTCCTTAGAGCAACAGGCGATATTCATCAGTCTGAATGAATCAGGATTTGGCAATGAGATTTGTTATGCGCGGTTGCTATATAATTGTTTTCACATAACGCAATCTTCACTATACTTTGAAGGCGACGATTTTCAGCACTAAGTTCCTGCTTGCTTATCGACTCTTCGTATCTTCTTCCTGATACAACATTTTGAAAGCGGTGATTGTCTCCTCGGTATTATAATATATTTACATGATTTCACGAAGTGGAAAACGTCAACATGATCAGCGTTTGGAGTGGCTATAGAGGCAGGAGTAAAAATATTGTTTTGAAGTAATAAATGCGCAAACCCTGACGTAAGGGAAAAATACGGTCGGAAATGCACCCTGGGGAAACCTCCATTAAAATTATTTTGAATTTAAGTTGATTCGCTGACTTCTGGTCGCGCTGACGCTTGTCTGGCATCAAAAGACGCATTTATTGCCGAGAAATATGATTTAAACGTCATCCCCCCAGTCTGTTCAAACTCGTGACGTCATTACCGAAAAATACGGGTGGCCGTCGATGTCGAGGCAGATATTTTAGTTGGAAAATTCGCATGGCGACACCTCTATTTGTTTCTTTTTCTTTCTCGCTTTTAAAATGTCTGTTTTCGATGAGAGGTTGGTTGGTTGGTTTATGGGGTTTAACGTCCCAAAGCGACTAAGGCTATGAGAGACGCCGTAGTGGAGGGCTCCGGAAATTTCGACCACCTGGGGTTCTTTAACGTGCACTGACATCGCACAGTACACGGGCCTCGAATTTCTCCTCCAAAGAAATTCAACCGCCGCGGCCGGGATCGAACCCGCGTCTTTCGGGACAGCAGCCGAGCACCATAACCACTGAGCCACCGCGGCGGCTTTTCGACGAGAGGGGTGTGTGTGATTAAAAGGAGGCATCCTATTGATGCAGGTCACCTTCTACCAGCCCTAATTGTCCCTTTAAAATTTTCGTATGTCTTGCTAAGTCTCTTATGCGTTGTAATAGCCGTTTGCTTCAAGTTGATTGTTCAACGCTTTCTTTAGTTGCACGAGTACTCCTTGAGAACGCTGATCGCCATGTGCGATGCACGCGAACGCTGACTAGGAGATCCAACTGCGAAAGCATTATGTGGAAAGCAAATGCGAAAGCATTATGTGGCTCTGTCGCGTCAGCAGAAATTGTCCGCAAAACGTGCCCGCAAATTCGGTCAGCACGATTACGTCTCCTCTGAAGAGAAATGTGTGAAAGTGTGATTTTGACAGATAGTGTATGATAAATTGTTGCCATGGAAAAAACTTGCCTTGCGAGGTGTAATTAGTTAATTAATTGAACCCAAAGAAACGCGAAAAAATACACTTAGACGTCAAAATAACTATGGACATCGATATAGTACATAGACGTCAGAACAGCCATGGACGCCTATATACTATGTGGATGTTTTGCTTTCGCATTGCTACAGTGCGGGTCGCTGCAGTGATTGCAAAGTTTTGAGCATTGTTTGTGGAGCATTTTGCACTCCCTACCAATGAACTTGTGTTTGCCGACTACTACTCGTCTCGTTTCGCACTCCTCTCTAACAAGCTGGCAGAAGAAATGCAAATGTATAGTAACACTAAGACAGAAAGAGATCACTGTTGTAAGAACCCACTAATCTCTGGCAAAGTCGAAATCGTAATCCGGCTGCTAATAACGCGTTCATTCGTGGCGATATTCGCGGCGAAGAAAAGATACCATACAACTACTGGTCACTTTGACGCACCATCTTATTAACCCAACGCAATGAACTTGGGTTTTTTGGAGGCTGTAATTCAGCTTAATATGTGAAGGGACGGAAAAAAGAAATGAAACGGAAACAAAAAGACAATGACAGCCGTTTCGTCTTATGTGTAAACTCAAAAATCAAAACTTTTAGGGCATTAGTTAGGGCTTTATTATTCCTAAACAAGGTCTGACGTGCATAAGCAAACCGCCTGTCACCGTCTATCAATTAAGCAAACAAGGGAAGGGGAATGAGGGGCTCGTTATAAATATGACAGAAGCCAACAGCCACAGAAACCAAGGGGCACAGGGGATTTTTTTATTTTTAATTAAATTATTTAATTTGTGGTGTTGATCAATTTCTAATAATATTCTAGTAATAATTTCTAGTAATATTCTAAATTGATCAACGCCACAAAATAAATAAATTAATTAAAAAAATCCCCTGTGCCCCTTGGTTTCTGTGGCTGTTGGCTTCTGTCACCGTCTATAAATGTGAGATTCCGTTCTTGGAGAAAATATTATGAGCCTAGCTGGTTTGACGTCATCAGTGTAGACGTGTATACATTCTTCGTTCCTTTTAAAGACCCCCCAGATAAAAGTTAGCTGCTTGTAGTGTCTCACCTGCCCTGCGTTGTCTTTGTTTCTTCTGCGCTATGAGCTGCAATAATTTGTGTTCGCATTTGCCTCTTTATACTTTCGCTACTCCGGCTGTTTCGCACAATTTTCGAAGAATAATTCAAGTAGCCACACGTTGTAGAGATTAGGCTACTAAAGACATAAGACGCGGATAGGGCTGAGCCCCATAGACAAAGCGAAGTAGGGTGTCTTAATTCTAAATAATTCTAAGCTTGTCATGGGCTCAGTTTGAGCCAAATTGAAAAACTGCCAGCTCTCTTTCACACGCAGCAAAGAATTGTTCGCAAAAAGCTATTTGCTCGTAGTACTAATGTGTAGTTGAGTCTTCGAATGAGAAACTGATTTGTTAAAGACGCTGTGTTTTTTGCAAGAAAACTATATTTTTTGATGAAAGAATCTGTGAGAGGCCAGGATCTCGCGATTAAGTTATGAATGTTCGAGGTGATTATCTGTTTCGTAAAAGATGCGCTTCATCCATGAGGATCCCTTTGCCAAGAAATAGAAAAAATGATCAGCAATGCCTGTTATTAAATTGAATGAGCCAAATACTCGAGTAGATCCGCATTCGCTACATATCTCCCAATATATCGTGCCGGAGTCAGCTATCGCTCTTTTTCACAAAGCCAATTATCCCAAACTGAAGAAAATGACCGTTTTGAAATTGCACTCGAGCATTAAGAAAAGAGAGGCATAAAGATGAAGAGGGAAGATTGAGCAAACGAGGCGAATAATTAATGATGCGAACAAAACCACATGAGTCTATACATCAACACGAAAACGAATATATATCACATCTTCCTTGATGTTCTTGAGAAAAGCCACATTATCCCTCCATGAAAAATCTTCACACAAGGTATTGAGAGTGAGCGTGAACGGAACTAGGCAGCGTTATTACGAAGTGGACAGGCATTATTTTCAAAAGAAAGATTCCGCGAAAATGAAAATTAAGTACTGCACAAAAGCTGATTTTGAAATTGCTTAATGTTATTAGCTGTTCTGTTTTTCATTGTCCATGGCAAAGTGCATAACACAAAATGTTTCGATTGCTGTTGCGGCTATTTCTTCGCAGGTAAAGTTTTCTTGCCTCTCCTTTTTATCTCTGTTTAACCATAATTATAATGTAGACTACATAAACGGCTACAACAGGGACGCTCTCTGATATCGGAAAGCGTAGTGGGACAAAGAGAGGCTCTTTCACTTCCATTTATTTGGCTGAGCACTGAATTTTGTAAGTGAAATGAGGGGACCGTGGGCGGCAAGTCTGCCACTGTGCACTGCACCTCGAACACAGAAAACAATAGGAGTGCACTGCATACGAAATGGAGACCCTGTTGATTTCCATGACGTAGAGGAAGCACCGATATGAGAATGTACACTTCTCTTTATTCTGCATTCTAAAGAAATATATCCCACTCTTCACGACATTTCTGTTTTGCTTCTTACGACGGCTGTTGGTTATAAAGTGGCCGCCCTTCTCGTACACTTTTTGTAGAAGGTCTTGACAGACCACAGACGCTGCAAACGTGATTTGAAGACGCAAACCTTTGGCTCAGCTTTCTCAAAAAGATTGTGCGAATAAATTTTCACTCATTTTTTCCTGCACATTTTTCTCTCTACGTCTTCCGGCTGTCATAATCGTAATGTGGAGCCGTTGTTGGTCTTCGAGGCGCTTCCTCCATATGCCGCTATGTTCGTGCAATTCGCTTTTCAAGATTACTTTTGCCCTTCTGGGGTTCTCCGTTGCAATACTAGCTCCTAGGTATTTCGTTTCCTTAGTCGCCAGCTAGCAACCAGACATGACTCGTTAGATTTTCTATCATCACAGTTTATTTATTTATTTATTTATTTATTTATTTATTTATTTATTTATTTATTTATTTATTTATTTATTTATTTATTTATTTATTTATTTATTTATTTATTTATTTATTTATTTATTTATTTATTTATTTATTTATTTATTTGATACTGCGAACTGCCTCTTGGCAGTCCAGGCAGGAGTGAGTAAGTACAGGAAAGACAAGTCAAAGTCGGCACTACAAATCAAGGTAAACAAGAATGTGAGTGGCAAGAAAGCATAAGGAAATGGCTTGCAATACAGACTACTGCGTATTTCTTCAATATTTTCAAATTTTATAGTCTCGGCCTTATATTCACTACGATAACCGGCGTCTCGATGATGGCTTCCAAGCTTTCTTGCTGTGGTCCCGCCGCAAGTGTGTGGGCGTTCTGCGATGTTTCAATTTATTTTTCCACTTTTAAATGAAGCAGCTGCGCTTTCTGCTGTCATATTCACCAAGAACATCAAAGGGCAAGTTGTGTGCTACATTTTCCTGCTCATTCACTTATAACAAGCGACCTAATGCCGCGGTGTCGTTAAAAATATTTTTACTGTCAACAGTCAGGAGTTTACTTGTTTGCGGGTTGGAATATATCCGTGTAAGCACGTGTCATTGTGCGGATAACGCCTACGAAAACAAAGTTGTGGAAATGATGCTAGGGAACTTTAACGATCAGGAATATTGAGGAATTAAAAAAAAACACGCATTGCCAAACGCAAGGTCTAGTTTGAACACACCCATCGCTCGGAGCAAAACTGTTCAAAATATGCTCGAACAGGAGACATTGCCAGTTGTTATTTTGGGTAAAATCCGTATAAAATGCAACGCAGAACAGGTGTTCACGTAATATAAAGCTTCGAATTTGTCAATGCTGAATCTCATAGTATTTTAAAGGGTAGAAAGTTTTTGTGCGAGTATATAGAATCAGTTTATCTAGGGAGGACGCACTGAAACGTTCTGAAATTATTGTTAAATAAAAGAATGTGTGCTAAGCCTTTATGAATTGCTTATAATGTATAAAAGTCGTCTGGCCTGCTTGCGATCTCCTAGATGTTGTAATATTCGTATATCTCTTACAGGTTTCGAACAGCGTGGTGTCAACAGATCCAGTTGAGAAAAATGGCCAGTTTGTTCTTCTCACGCGCCTATCGCAAGTCCCCATGTGTATCTCTGCATCCTTTCCTCCAACGATGAGTGCAGAGTCCCCACGTACAACAGATGATGCCAACAGCCGTACGTTTCGTCCATCACGACAGTGTCACACGTGCGTCGGTGGCATTGGCCAGGAGAGGTCTATTCTCGTTTTCAATATCGACAGAAAGTGTAGACGTCTCCGCCTGCTTGCTTCCAGCTAGAATGATACGGCGCACGTTGGCACGCAAGTGGCACTGACCGCCTAAGAACACGCCCGTTTCACTCTTGTAGAAACTCCTTCGTGCGAATGAAGGTAAACTACAGGGATAGAAAACTAGTATGTATAGGCACAAAGGAGAAAGGAAATAGAGAAGCAGTGGAATGCGCACACGACCTAAGGCGAACTTAGTCCAGTCGTGGGGAAAAAAGAATGTTCTGCTCACCATGCTGCAAATATTTTGCGCAATGGCCACTGATCCGTTGCCAGGAAACGTTATGACCGCACCCTTTTCAATGTCGATCATGTACTATATGCGCGTTAAATGCTTTAGCCTGTGCAGCAAAAAAAAAAAAAGATAATTTTAGAAAATTTCTTCTTGCGGAACAACATCGATACAGCCTGCGTGAGTTAGCTAGCAGCGGCCATGATTTCATGTCTTGCATGGTTCAAGAAAAAAAGCAGGAAGGCTGCGCTGCAGGTTGGAGTGCTAACATGATTTGAATTGAAACATAGTTCATGTCTGAAGCTACGCCTGAGACACAACGCATGCCTTGAGGGTGCGCTAATACGGATCATTTCCTGCTCTTTAGCGTACACCAAGGCTCACGACGTGATCGTGTTGATTAAATGGTTAAAATGTTTTTGTATTCTAAAGGTGTAGGGTTGCTGCTCTATATTAACTGCCCGGGGTTCTGTAATGTTCCCCGAAATAATGCAGAATTATTTGAACGGTGTCGAGGCCCGATCTACTGTGTAGTAGAATCACGCAGGGTGGCAGGCATGCCAGTACGTTAACAAAAAGGACAGAGATATGCGAACGAACAACTTCACGTACACTAGTAAAAAATTCCTTCTTGGATTGTATTTATTTATTTATTTATTTCACATACTTTCAGGGCCCGAAGGCATTACAGAAAGGAGTGGTACAACAAAAAAAAATACAGTGCATAGTTATACAAAACAAGTTATATGATGGCAGAAAACACAGTTTTCTTGAAGTTCTCAACATCGGTAATGGCAGCGATGGAGGGAGGAAGGTCGTTCCAGTCAACGCTGGTTTTAGGAATAAAAGAATCATGACACAATTTGGTTCTCGAAAATGAAATACCGACTTTAAATATATGATCGGAACGGGATCAAATGTATGAAGGGCTCGAAAAAAGATGATCCTTTTACAGGGGGTTATGGTGATACAGTCTGTGGAAAAGACATAGTCGAAAACACGTCCGGCGCGAAGAAAGGTCTGGTAAGGCAAGTGTGTTTTTCATAGAAGTAATGCTGGCGTAACGGGAATAGTTAGTTAAGATGAAACGTGCTGCACGATTTTGAATGGATTCTAGTGTGTTTATCAGTGTGATTATATTAGGATCCCAAACTGCAGATGCATATTCTAACTTTGGTCGTACTAATGTTTTATAAAGGGTTAGTTTTATCGGCAGAGGCGCGGTAGAGAAATTTCGGCGCAAGTATCCAAGAGTCGTGTTGGCGTTATTTGCGACATGTTCGACGTGTCTATGCCATGATAAGTTACGTGAGATATGAACACCTAGGTATTTGTAGGAGTTAACTGATTCAAGTGGAATGTCGTGAAGAACATAAGTACGCTTGTTATCAGTGATGTTAGTGCGACGTGACACATGCATCGTTTTACATTTATTAACGTTTAGTCGCATGCACCACTTATCACACCAGTTAGATACGCTTGTGAGATCATCCTGAAAATAAATAGAATCAGTTTGGTTAGAGATTTTGTGATAGATGACGCAGTCGTCTGCGAAAAGCCTGGTAGAAGAATGAGAAATGCATTCAGGAATATCGTTAATGTAAATTAGGAAGAGAAGAGGTCCCAGTACCGACCCTTGTGGTACACCGGATGTCACAGAGGTGTGAGAGGAGGAACAGCCGTTAGCAGAGACATATTGAGTTCGATTCGATAGGAAGCTGTAGCTTTCGATTGTTGCATCTTTCCCCGCGTTTCCCAATGAATTCAAAATGTGACGCGTAGGATGCCCGCAAAGCTCCTATCTACGGCTGTGCAAAGCTGTTGCCACACCTTAAGCGAGCCGTGGCGTCTTTTTGAATTAGGCCTATTGATGATGATGATGCTTCAATTAGGAAGAAGCCCGCGATTCTCCTTGAAGTATTTATAAAAGAGCTCACCTCTTTGCATGCTTCATTTTATTGGAGGTTCCGAGAGATTCAATTCAATTCAATTCAATTTTATTCTCCAGTTATACACTGGAACGTTCTCCGGGCTAAAAGGACCGACTGGGCCTTGACTGAGTCCCGGAGACGTTTACAGAGCAGCGACAGGCAGTACATACGGAGAAATACTATACAATACAAAAGTTAAACAGAGTATACACATATAAAAAGTACATACATATATACAAAGCACACAAAAGAGGACACTTATACAGAGTTATATAACTACAAAATGCGAGGAAGAAGGCAATTACAATTTACTAAAGTATTCATGTAGTTTTTTACGCGAAAGGTTATTCATATCTTTATGGCGATTTAATATAACAGGTAGATTGTGCTTTATGGACTGCAATTTATAATTGGTGCGAAAATGAGGAACGAGCCAAGGATCGGTGTTACGGGTAGCAACATTGTGTTCGTGGCGTGTCAATGAAGATACACGTTTAAAAAAAGATTGGAACTCTTTTGTGGAAAAGAGAAATGACTTCAAGATGCGATACTCATAAAAGTGATGAATTCGGATAATATTGTAGTCAGGAAAACTATCGGCGGTGGTCAAGCCAGGATCAATATTTGCGATGTGGGGCATAATTTTCTTTTGAAGGATACTGATTTTGTTTATGTTGGTTTGTGTTGTGGTAGCCCAAACTAGATTGCAATAGTTTATTTGAGAGAAAAATAAACCATAATATACTTGAAGCCTAGCTTTTACAGGAAGTAACATTCGACAGCGGGATAGCGCGCCAGCAACGACAGAAAGCTTCTTACAGATGTGACCGATATGATTGTTCCAGCTCAAATCGCTGTGAAACGTTACGCCTAGGATTTTATGTTGTTCGACGAGTTCGATAGGTTGGCCTTGATATTGTAGTACGCTGTTCATTTTAAAAATCTTATTTCGGGCGCGAAATAATATTGCTTTGGTTTTGGTAGCATTAAGTTTAAGAAAATTAGACTGTGAACACATGCATATTTTACCCAGTATTTCATTACATTTTACAACTAGTGTGTTTGGGTCACTACCGGTAATTAGAAAGCTACTGTCGTCGGCATAAATGAAAAATTTAACTGTTTTGTCAATTTCCACTAAATCGTTAATGTACATGTTAAAAAGAACGGGGCCCAATATACTTCCCTGCGGCACGCCGCAGACAATAGGTAACAAGGAAGATTGTTGGCTGTCTAGGGATACGCGTTGTCTTCTGTTACTCAGGTAGGACTCAAGCAGCATTAGCGGTTCTCCACGAATGCCGTATGAATGTAACTTGCCAAGAAGAATGTTATGGTTTAGGCAGTCGAAGGCCTTACTAAAATCAATGAAAACGCCTAGTGTAAATTGGTTGCTGTCAATGTTTTGTACAATTTCTTCTTTTATTTCCAATAACGCTGATTCTGTTGATCTACCCTTTCGAAATCCAAATTGCGCATCGCTAAGAATATGAAATTTTTCTATGAATTTTGTTATGCGGAAAAGAATTATTTTTTTCAAGTCCTTTTGAAAAGACGGGAAGCACTGAAATTGGCCGGTAGTTAGACATTAGGTTTTTGTCGCCGCTTTTGTAAATTACCGATACTCTGGCTACTTTCATAGCGTCTGGAAATGTATGTGTTGCAATTGCCAAATTAAATATGTGGACAAGCACAGGAGTAATATATTCAAGGACATATTTGATTGGCTTGATTTGCAAGTTATCAAAGTCGAGGGCTCTACTGTTTCTAAGGTTCAGAAATGAACTGAAAACTTCAGATACATTTGTTGGTTCGAAGAAAATACTTCCCAAAGGAACGTTACTGATATTGACTGTGTTTTGGGGCACGTGTGTGGCATTACTGATTGGCCCTGCTATATTTACAAAGTGATGATTAAAATGGTCAGCAAGCTCTTTTCCAGATAAGTTTTCATTGGCATGTAATATGAATTTCGGGGCTTGATCAATGTTTCCGCGATTTAAGACCCTATTTAATATTTTCCAGGTAGCAGTGGGGTGCTTTCTAGAAACATCGGCGAACAGCTGCTGGTAGTAGGTCATTTTCGCTTGTCGTAGTGTAGAATTTAACTTATTCCTAGTAGTCTTAAATTCTTTCAATGCCATTTCTGACCTTGAGAGCAGAAATCTGTGGTAAAGACGGTTTTTGTTTCTGATCATGCAGATATGCTCGTGTGAAATCCAGGGTTTTCTATGCTTTTTCGATCGCTTACTAGTTTTTAGAGGGAAATGCTTAGCGTAAATACGTGCGAAGGCTTCAATAAATTTGGAATACGCTTTGTTGACATCTTTCTCGCCGAGAACAGTAGACCAGTCATGTAAGCTTATCTCATATTTGAAGTGTGCATTGAGAGTGCGCGTCGCGATGCAGGCAGTGAGGCTCGAGATGGCGTGACCTGCGGCTATGACAACACGGCGTCGCGCCTCGTTCGCTTCGATTCGCCGGAAAACAGGCTTCTTGACAGCACGTGGCGACGACGTGACGTCAGCTTCCTGAAAATAGTCCGCTCCTGTTTACGCCACTTGTAGAGCTGGCGAAGGGGCTCTGGCGACAAGGCGCATGGCCTGCTAGCCTGACTGCGCTTTGTATCCACCCTTCCCTCAGTTTGCTACCCCGTGCACGTAGATGCTAGCTTCAACCCGTACATCAGCGAGTCGCTTTCCACCACTCAGAGGGTGGGAAGATTTCCTTTTTTTGGTGAAAGACTACCACGCGTCCCGCTTGCAATTTTCCGATCCAGCTACAGCCATGAGCTGATGACTTCCGGGTGGCTATACTTCGGTGGCTTGTTACCGAAGTATAGGTAACAAGTGCGCTTCTTTTTGCCAAACCTCTGCGCTGAGCAAGAAATACTAACCTTTAAAGGAAAGTGAGGAGCAATTGAAGTTTATTTCTGTTCATAGATTAATCCGCCTTAATCATAAGTACTTTAACCGAAACCAAAGCTTTTTGTAAGGAAAAAGTTAGTAAGAACAAGTATCGCGACTGTAGCAAATTTCGCCAGTGGAGTGCAGACGACGTCCTTACAGATATGGAACGGATCTCACAATCTGACATTGTGCATGAAGGTTATGCCTCTCAGTATAAGTTTTACTAATAAATTCAAATAATAGGCTTTATTTTGCAACCGCTAGGCCCCGTTCCTGACACAAGGAAGGTGACAAGAAGAAAAACCATAATATTCGAAATAGCAGAAACCTATCCTTGGATCCCTGAAGTGGAGCAAAGAGCCCCTCGCAAAGACTTTCTTTTGGGGATCGAGATCTACAATAATGTCTTCGCGACTGCAGTGATACGACTGATAGATATGTGTGCAACGCCTGGTGGCGGTAGCACACATTTTTCCTCCCAAACTCTCCAACGCTGATATCTGTGACTTAGATGCTATGAAATTTCTCTCTTTCTAGTGACGTTGAGGAACTTCACTCATTACAGTGAAACAACATATGGCTTATAGGAACAGAAATGCAGGAATTGATCGATCGCGATAACCATCCGCTCTTTCGAAGAGCGCTTCTAGAGTTTTTTTGTTTTTTTTCATTGTGTAACACTCATTGTTATAGTCGATGGCTGGTGCTGCATATAGGTGCCTCTGAGGACAGCGGCATGTTTTTATTATTGTGAGTAAAAAAAGAATTTTCTGACTTTATTGATGTTTTTTTGGAAACAAAATGCGTATATAACAGTGAGATAATTGGATTCAAACATATTCCCATCAATGGATTCAAATTCAGGATGTCCTTACCGGAAAGGACGGTTGGCTGCATTTTTGAAGTGAGTAGTGGTTTTGTATGTACTCTGGGATCCACTAGGTGGTTTATCGGCAGTCACACGGAGCAAGGTACGGGACCAATTTCGCTGCGTAAGAAAACGACATGTTAGGTTAACCGTTCAGTCAAATAGCCTCTTCGACAGGAGTCACGACCGAAACAGGCGCTATTCTCTGAGCAAAGCGGCTAGCTTGCGCGTGTTTTTTTTTGTGTGTGTGATGCCTAAATTTTAAGATGCATATAAGGTTATTTGCATTTTTTTCTTTGCTATCATGTTGTCATGCACTAACCTTGACGGATGGAATGCAACGAAGTGCCAAGCTTTATCCGCACTCGCTTCTGGATCTACACAATCGGAGCGCGAGGGGGGGGGGGGGGGGGGGGGGGGAAGTTCTTTACTCTCTACACAATAAAAGAATCCTGCCTCGAAAGCCAGGACTGTGCCAGCAACTGACGCACTCCCGATAAGCGTCACATGCTCCTTCCACGTCTCGCGAGACAAACGAGAATGCGCGGATCCTCCGGAGACGGTCCTATCGACCCGGCTGTTCATGGAGTGCCCTTGGGGAAAGCCCGTTGGCAATGGTTAGGAAGTGAGTGAGGGGAGCGGGGAGTGTACTGGTAAACCCTTGAGAAAGAGACTACCAGCGATAAGCTACAGGTCACGGGTTTCGTTGATTTATGACGCATTGCAGGAATTCTGTCACCAACGCTTGGACAACTCAGGGGAAGTAGCTGGGAGAGGCGTACTGCATGGCAACAGTACAGGCGTAGACGGCATAGTGTCTTTCTCAGTGCTGCGTATGCGAGATTTATGCGCGCGACGTGCTCTGTGAGCGAACGTCAGCTGTCGAGCTAGTTGCATAGATGAAGAAAAAAGACAGCGAAGAGCGCCCGCGACAAATCTGTCTAGAGGTGAATAAATATTGCTTTGTCTCCGAGCCA
Source organism: Amblyomma mixtum (assembly GCF_055824585.1). Lineage (NCBI taxonomy): Eukaryota > Metazoa > Arthropoda > Arachnida > Ixodida > Ixodidae > Amblyomma > Amblyomma mixtum. The sequence continues at coordinate 287,831,118 of NC_143013.1, forward strand.
CCTTCCTATAAGGGATTAAAATTACTGTGTCTCATACTGTCTGTTTAGAAAAAATTTATTTACATATGTACACATGCCAAGGTTACAAGATACATTCACATTTACAAAAACACATGACATTAAGCATGTAAGGCGAGCCAATTAAAGAGGTACCATAAACATTTCTAAGTAACTAACAGGAATGGGCAATGTAAAATAGGAATGCATATATACCGATTGACAGAAGAGCGAAAAGTCGATAATTAGATATTGAAACATTGAAAAGGAGACCTTAGCGCCAGTTTGGCCTAAAAACTAAGACAAGACGACCGTTATTAACAGAAATAAATGGGCATGACCATTGTCGGAGAAACTCTTCCTCACCCAAGCAAAAGAGTTCCTCGGACAAAAAACTGATCAGCTCCCGTCGGAGACGGCCGAGAATTGGCCACACAGCGCGGCGTCGAAAGCCACTAGCGACCGCGGCGCATCGACTGCGCCATAAACTAAAAAGACCTGCAACTATTAACAGGCGAGCAAAACGGCCGCTGGGGAAGCGGCCGCGGGAGACGATGCACGAAATGCCCTGCCCACGAAATCCCGCATGAACCGCGCGCCAAAAGACACGCGCTACAACACAGGTGACTGTAGCGTGGCGATTAGATTCCGGGAGCGGGCAATTCGGACAGGTACTGGAGCGTAACACACCCCACCGCTCTAACCGATCACAAGTATGGAGCACTGCCCAGCCAAGTTTCCAGACAAAGTCACGTAGATGATCTGGGAGAGGTGTCGACGCTAAACGCACCCACTGAACGCGGCGCATAGGTGAGCGGCGAGACGCCGGCACAACAGGTAACAATAGCGTGCCCATAATGTCCACCACACGGTCTGCAACGATGTTGACAGCAGGTGCTACTGCTCTTACATGCCTGTAAAAGGCCACTGATGAAGCGTAGAAAGCGGTGGGTTGCTCTGACTGGGGTCCATGATTAACAGGGGCCGCCGGATCCAAAAAGCGTAAAGAAGGGCCCAAAAAGTACCGAGCCAGGATTCGCGCCGGAGACGCGTTTCCTAGCAGGATACGCAAAATACTCTTCAACGCTAACAGCGAGGACGTGACGGACAAATTTGGAAAGGCAAACCCTCCTCTCTCCCGTGGTTGTCCAAGAACAGCACGGGCCACAAGCTCGGTTCCGCCTGACCAAAAGAACGAAAAAACTGTAGTCTGCACTCACCTTATGACACGGAGGGGAGGTTTAACAGTGTAGCACAGGTACCAGAAGGCACCGAGCATGACGGACTGAACCAGGTAGCGCCTCTCAAGCAGAGGCAAATCAAATGTCTGCGCCCTCAGACTTTCTTATTATCTATTAACTTATTATTATTATCTTATTATTATCTCAGACTTTCTTATTAACTAAGGCACATTTTAGAGCATTGCTCTAATACTCAGAATACTCATGGTCGCGTTAGTATGAAACCCAAGGTCATTCAAGTGGGTCCAGTGTGTGATATCAATAGTACAGATATGGTGGACCACGTAATTGGCGTCGAATGTTCGGAGTGATATCAAACGAATGAGCTCGTTACGGACCATGAGATTACTAGTCGAATAAAAGCGCATCGTTTCATAGGAATTCGCACCGACGACCTCTGGTTCCTCTATGCATGACTTCTTGAAACTTTAAACGTCCATTACGGCCAGTCTAATTGACGTGGGAGATTCGAAGGGGTGTGAAACGATTTGTCTTCGTACGCTTTATACGTTGCCTTTAACAAAGCAGATATCCCGACATAACGAAAAATTGCTGCCGGAGATAGCGAAGATGTCTAATGCCGCAATATTCGTTCGATACTGCTAACGCTCGATACTGATATGCTGCCTCAGCGTTTTGAGAATTTTTTTTTATCACGCAATATTCAAGGCGAGAATGTGCATTTTCTGCAACATTCACAGGTAGAATTTGATTATGGCACCCCATTCATGCAAAGTGAAGAGAGTTTCGCATGGAGCTACCGATCCTAGACCTAAAAACGGAAAATAAACGTATTTCCCCAGTCGGGCAGGTAGAATTTTCCACGTGCAGCGAGATACAGAACTTCAGCATAGTGTCCGCGTATCGTATGTTTCTTTTAAAGATTTAATTATAATGAAGGAGGGCAATAGCGTCCTTCAGTTTATTCCTGAAGAGACTCAGCCGGCCGCAACACCTAAAATACGTACCTAGCCGGGCATGCAAGTCGCCTTATCTTTCCAATAATACGCTACAGTGTTGATGTCCCTGGCGAGTTTTGGCAAGTTGCGAGGAAGTTGAGGATGATTTTGGGGATAAACATTTCAGATGGGAAATTGAGGTTTCATCTCTGAAGAAATGGATCTAAAAGCTAACGAAAAACACTCTAGTAATATCCGATTTAGTAAGAACTGCCCCTGTTAAGTGACTTCGGAAAGGAATCTCAACCCATGTTTCAAGACCTAAACGCACAATGTCCAACGTTAGAGCTGTTGGGAAGAAAACTGAAGTATTTTTCAATAGTGTGGGAAGAAAACAACAGCTTACTATAAGGAACAAGATATTGGAATTTGTAAGAAAACTCGGTATCCCAACCAAAGCAAAAGATCCTCAGGTCCTTGCCATGGGAATGAAACAGCTGAGAGAAGAATGGAATGGAGCGCATTTGGCAGATGTTCTGAGGTAAAAAACAAACAAACAGCTAATCAGTACTCATGAAGCGAAAAGTCTCTTGCCAGTACTAATCTGTGAGTACGAAATTGGGAGATTAACCGAAACGACAGTAATTAAAAGGAGGATATGACAACTAGCTATTGAGAGGAAAATGATAAAGTTAACGTTAAAACCCAGCAGGCGAGAAGAATGGGTACGGAAACAGACAAGGGTCATCGGCACCACAGCTGAAGTGAAAGAGAGTGAATAGATACTAGCAGGGCACATAATATGAAGGTAACGACACGGGAGAGAGTGGGGATCAATAGGGTAGCCTTTGGTACTTAGCGGACATAACCGGGCTAACAGTGATGATGGCGATGAGAGCCAGTGCGCGTTGTTATAATTACTGCTGCTTTCTCAGTCACTTCGAATGGATTGTGCTGTCGAGAAGCACAGCAGCTCGATGAAACAAAGCCATTTAGCAATGTAAACATTCTCAAAGGCTCATCCGCGACTATACTGCTAACAGCGTTGCGCTGAAAACAGTCAAACTTGCTAGCGCATTCTGAATGTGGCGGCGTCACAGTCTCGAAATTTTGGAGATCCGGATACACTACTCGCTTTATATTAGTAAAGAACGCTTCAAGACAGCATGTCTTCCCGATTGAGGATCAGCCGATAACACAAAAACCTCTGTGCGGAGGATGAAAATCTGCTTCCCATCGAGCAGTTGAAATCACAACAAAGATTAAAGCTGCCGCCTCTATTACGCCTTTCAGCTCAGAATCGCTATGAAGTGGCGCACGATTTCTTATATTTATAAGGAGAGGCGTGTCTGAAGCTCCTGCAAAGCTTTTTTTCGTGATGTTATTATCATCTTTAGAGAAATATTACCTTTAACCTGGATTTCTTCATGTGACTCCAAAATATTCCCAGATAAATGTACATGCATGTGTTGCTGGCCCTCGCAGTGTGCCTATACGCGGCCTTGAATTTTGAATAAGTGAATTAGCAGGAATGGCGAAACACAATCTGAAGGATTTTTGGTGCATTGCGGAGAAAACTGAGCAAAAAATTACATCCGCGTATTTCAGTGAACGCCCAGGACGCCATACCACTTCTCTCCTTCATAAATCTGTATTTCGCCAAACTCGAAGATAAAAAATCATAATGCTTTCGACAGATGAAAGGTAGAATGTATCCGAGAGCAAGCTGGTAAGGTAATAATTATGCATTGAAATAATTAGGTATAAAGCCTTGCTTCTCCCACAAAAATGTTGTAATTGGTCAAGGGTGGTACGTTACCTACTCAACATAGATTTTATGAAGCTGTTTCTAATTAGGGGCATTATCTTGTTTGGCTGGGGATGTTTTTATCTGCGTGGCACACGAGCTTTCTTTTCTTTGGTACGCACAGGGCCGTGCACTGCTAGAGTGAACAGAAGTTCGCATTATTTTTGAACCTTGAGAACTAACAAGTCGTCACGTGCAGCTTTCTTGGACATCCCTGTTAATATTCAGTCCACTGTGGAAAATTTTAAGATATTGTTATGAATATATCGATTTGAATGGTCAAATATTTCGATGCATGACAAAATATTCCTTTTAAAGTTTTTCTTGCGCTCGCACCGACTATAGTTTAGACTGCCTTAGAAAACCAGACCGGCGTGATTTCGTCAATAAATGGCAAAAGACTACAAGCATATCCAGGGCACCTGTGCCGATGGATTAATTGTTACGGTGCAATACGACGATATGTGAAAAAATGAATCGCTTCATAAAAAGACCTAAGAAGCCTTCGCTTCATAAGAAGCCGTCAGAGTTTCTGGGCTTTCTGCACGTCCCCAACAATGTGGACCACGCCTTAAGGAGCTGCAATCTATCGTTATCTTTAGCTTCGTTGTTTTCTCTATCAGGAAACCTTCAGTGTACAGCTTACGCATCTTATGAATCTCACTTTCAGAGACTCATCGCTGAAGAACTATTACAAGGTTGTGCAAAGAAAAACGATCAAAAGAAGTGATTTTGTTCGCAAGCATCCTCTATACACCGTCAAATACAAGGCAAGAAAGTGATTGATGAACTACATATAGCGTCAACTTCGAAACAAATTACATCTTCCGACCGGCATCAATTTTCATGCATCGATATTAAGTTAGGTGCTCGTTCATCTTACTGTCACTCCAGACAAAAAATCATTAAAATCACACCAGGGCCTACAGAGAGGAAAAATAATTAGCCTGGTTATCGCTTTTTGCGTTCTTAGGAAGAAGCCAAAGCATAGAGCACGCTTAGCTATTTTGCCTTCGGAGATAAAGTGTGCCTGCAGGCAAGAAGAAATGGAAACCACTGCCATTTTGCTCTGCACTGGGGACAGTGGACGAGAGAGAAGAGTGAAGGAGACATTTCCTGAACGTGAAAAGACCTTTGTGATGGGGAGGGGGGTTACGTCAGCAAGGGGAGGACTAATCAATAGTATCGCTCAAACTGAAAAAGAAGTGAGCTACAAGATCGCCGTTAGGCCTGACTTCCTTGCGATTATTTCGCTCTTTTGACTTGCGTTGCCATGTGCAGGAAGCAAAGGAACCTGATTGCAGTGCAAGAAACTTCAAGGCGATTTGGTGGTATTCAGAAAGTCTTACTCTCATTATTTTGTTGTGTGCCTATGCCGGTACTGCAGGCAGACATAGAAGCCCGAGGGACTAACGAAAAACATCGAGCAAGGCTTTTCCGCGCGCCACATACATTCGACTTTACGCCACCGGCTGTTCAAACTGGCAGCCGTGTTTCAAGAAGTTGTTTGCTTGTACATTTTTCCTACACCATGATCTGGGCTAGTAGGAAACCGTAGAAACTGTTTTTTGGTTCTTCGCATATTGTGAACTGTGTATGTTATGTTGTCATTCTGAACCAAATAGCATGACATGCAGTAGGCGTAGCAGGGGAAAGAAATTAGAGGAAAAAGCCTCCTGGACTGTCTCAGAAATTACTGAAGCTTTATACTGTCCTCTCTCTGCTCTTCTTGCTAGCCTTTCTCTGGACAGCCATCAGCCACGTTCCTTCTCCCAAAGCCCATTCCTAGTCTGCAGGAAAGCCACGGAGAGGAGGATTCATTATAAATTTGCGGAAGCAGAAAAATCGCAATTCCATCTGCACAGTTCTTGGCCTTGTCCCGGGAGGAAAGTCTCCGGGAATGCCATTCAACGCCCCTCGGCTCTCTTGCGGGTGTTTTTTTTTTCTTTACTGTCAGTCAAAAATCGAAAAAAGGTTGGTTGGTTGGTTGGTTGGTTGGTTGGTTGGTTGGTTGGTTGGTTGGTTTATGGGGTTTAACGTCCCAAAGCGACTAAGGCTATGAGAGACGCCGTAGTGGAGGGCTCCGGAAATTTCGACCACCTGGGGTTCTTTAACGTGCGATCTAGGTTTCCCATCGTTCCCTCGGGCGTCTTCTCAAGTTATGACTTGTTTTTTTGGTTGTTGGTTTACATCTGCAGAAGTTGTTTGGTTGCTTCTTTTCTTATCTCCGTGGCATCTGTAATAATTTTCCTTTACTCCTCGACCATGTTTTATAGGCTGGCTGTTTCGTCCTTTGGTTTTTCTGACATTTACTTGCTGGAGTGTCTCCACACTATACATAAATTTATTTATTCCGCGATGAACACAGATATCATATCGTACCTTAAATAATCTTTGTTAACAGAGCGAATCACGTTTGTTATTCTCGTAGATATGAATAAAACAAAAAATGCTTTTTTACAAATACGAAATCTACATGTAAAAACAGCCCGCCTTCTAGGTTACTCAGGAGACAGCTATGATGTTGACGTGGTCTATAGCAACACACTAATTATTTCAATGCCTGGGTGAAGTAGTGAACAGACACAAATACGCCTTAGAGCGTCTTCTACAACGTGCATAATCAGCTGCCATTTGGCAGTCTTGCTAAAAAAAAAAAGGAAACGGAAATTTATTTACGGCGTGCTTCCTGTGGCTTCCCTCACTCATCGGAGTCGCTGGTGACTTGGCAGCAGATTTTCTAGCGCAAGGAGCTTGGTAACGCATGCCACCACTGGGAGTTCTGAAGGATTTCTCTTTTACAAAGCACCTTTTTGACCCACCACTTGACTACGCTTTTACCTGCTCTGCGCCTCCCAAATGAAACGCGGGATAATCTCGCGAGAAAGCCACTACCTTGTACTGTCAGCGCACAGACTATACACTTATACGCCAGCGTGGCTACAGAAAATATGTTGTATTACGTCGTCTATCTACTTTATCTGTGCCGTTGTGGTTGACCTACAACATTTTCTCTTCGTGAGTCCATGTTTTTTTTTTCTGTCACGAGTAACAGAAAATTCTGGGCAGACTAAGGAGTTGAATGTGTTACGTACAGGACCGCATCGCTCAAGTCGCTTTCCCTGGAGGCCCACGAGCGATGAACTGGGTAGTAGCAAAACTATTTTTGAAATTCGTAGAGGACACTGGCCATCTTGACTAATGGAAAGAACTGAATTTTGTTTATACAATGCGGTACAGGTGAAACAATTGCCGACAAGTGCAATCTAAGGCTAAGTACGCCGGACGTTTAACGCCACCAACTAACACCACCTGCGGCAGCTTAATTTTGGTGGTGTCGCTTTCAGGCAGCTAACTTTAAGCACTTTGATTTTCACCGAAGAGAGTATATTTGCCATAAAGCGCAAACCTACTGAGGCTTCCACTTTACAGCATATATAACGTATACCCCCTGTCTAAGACACCCGACTAGCATAGACAGTCAGTGTCCCTTGCCTGCATCGGCCGCGAACTTCAACGATATGTAGCACCGATGGGTTCGCACTGCTTCGAGAACCGAGCTCCTGTTTTGTCTTGTGCGTTGCATTTTATATTGAGCACAACAGTGCATATTCAGCAGTGAAGACACAGTTCTGCAGTATCTACTCAGCAGGCAGGTTGCAGACTTCAGAACTTTTTTCTCGCCTCAAAAAGATTTTACTACAATTTTCTGATTAAAAGCATTGAAGTCACCTCACATATTTTTATCTGGGCCGTCTTTACCCCAAAATTTAAGTCTGAATCTAAAAAAAGGCCACTTTTGCGAACTTTGGACGTAGTTTTCGTAAAAAGTACGCTGTTTAACTATGAATTTTTTTAACATAAGCTACAGCTACTGATGAAAGTATGCAAAATTATTGTGGCTGACATCTTAACGACGTTTATGTAAAAAATTTCTCAAAACGTCACATTTTTTGCTTTCTTAGTGAGCGAAAAAGCCCTGAAAGTTCTTGCATGCCTTCATTACTGAAGTAAGAGGAAAGAATAAGGGAAGTAAAATATCCTAAAATAAAATTTATCATTGCACCCTGTTTCACGTTTGATTTGAACAATTTTTATCTCCAGCCAAGTTTTGCTTTTTGGCAGAAACTTCTAAGAGCAGTCGCATGAGCAAATATTTTTTTGACAAACATACTGGACAAAACCTCTGTTCATAAATAGCCAACTAGCCCATTTTTTTTTCAAAGGAATTGGCTGAGGCCCCTTTTGTGATCTGGCACGTTTTGCTTGGAATGACCCTTTCATTGTTGCACAATTTAACAGGACGGCCTCTTGAGCTAAGAACTAAATAAGCACTGTCATATATCGCCAGAAAAAAATGCTTCGGCTAGTGTATATGAACACCCTCCTATTTGAATCCTACAGAATTTTTAAAGAAAGAGCCGGATGCCTTCCTTTTCTGCAGCAAGATGCCGCCAGATGCCGCTAGAAGGACCACGTATATACATACATGAAAGCCTAGCAGAATGTGCAGACATCCGACAAGAGATGTCACCAAGAAATTGATACCTTTGCACCGCAAAAGAAATAAAGAAAACAAGAAAAGCAACCACTTCATTTTTTGGTTCTCTTACTTTAAAACATTTTCTGAAAAGCACTCGTTGAAAAAGCGCCCATTTCTCCAACAAATGCTATTGTCGCGCGCGGAACACGGCAGTGTTTGTTCAATTTGAAACTACGAAAACGCATTCGGCGCACTGCGAACACACAGTAAATACGCTATCCAAAAAGTCGGCCGCCCAAATACGGGTCCGCCTGACTTTAGTTCTTGCTCCAGCGGTCGTTCTCATTTCCAAGTTCAGATCTGAAGAAAACGCGACGGCTGTTGTCCATCATGTGAAGAGGGTGCTGACACGGCGGCGATGGGTGATGCCTCCCACCGCCCTCAAAGAAAACGTAACAATAAAGAAGCTCCTAGAAAACAACTCAACACAGCGTCTATAAATGGCGAAGAGTAAAGCCGGGTTCAAGAACACTGTAAACAGATAACCATCTTTATTGGGCCAGCGACCTCTTAGTGTTCGAAGCCGAGAAAGCAACGCCTTCTTTTTTCAGAGCTCCCGGTATAACAGGAGGCTCAGTGGACTGCACACGTACTACGTAGCGTGCTCTGAAGCTTGAGGCAGCCAAAAGTGGATCTCTTTTAGCGCTGTAGAAAGGCGACGCGGAGTCCGAAGGCAAGGACGGCGATCGAGTACCGTGCTAGATCTTGGCGAGGCTAAAGGGCGGAAGCCAGTCAGCGATGTACGCCGAGTAGGAGCTATGTGTGGGCGTGGCTTCAGAGCGAGCAACAGTGAACTTTAGGGCAACGCTTTCCTACGCACGCAAGCTTTTAGCTCAACCTGTACTTGCACGCAGCACTTATGACGTACACATGTGGGTACAACCGTCGTGGCATGACCCTAAAAAAAAAGTAGTGGTGATTGTGGTTTTAAGTTTTTTGTGTATCAGGCATGTCAGGTATAGTTTTGGAGTTTATATAATTATTTGCTTCATGCTCAATGCCTGTTTCCTTTGTCTCTTAGGTTGCTGCCTGAGGCCTTGATCACCAGCTTACAGGGTGATCTGTGCCAGGCCCTAGAGTGGGAGCGGAGTAGCATTTGAGGAAATCATTATGAGTTTCGGTTGTGGGAGCCGCAACAAGATTGTTTGCGATGAACACAAAACCAATATCTAAATGGCCATGTCTCTGAAGGTACAGGTATTCATTCAAATGACTTTAAAGAACCATATAACTCTCATTACCTTAGCAACACGAATATGCGGCTGTCTTTATCCGAAGCAAACTACGCCATGCGAAAGGACTTTACTATCATTATCAGCTTGATTGTTTGCAGCCATTTCCACTTGTGTGCGAATGCGCAAGGCGGGTATTTATTTTTTCAAGCTTCGTTGAGCTTAGTCCCAGTCTGTTCCTTTAAAAGGTATGCGACCGGTAGTTACGTTTTTTTTTATAGCAAATGAAATAGTACTTTTGATTCGCCCCTGCCGCCGTAATTTTCAGTCAGGCATATGTATATGCGTATTATGGAGCTCATACATGTTCTAATTGGAAAGACTGCAGGGCCCATAAGGTCGATGTCTGGTCAGAACCCTGCTCTCATAAATGCCGTGCGCTGCTGCAGAATCAATCTCCGAGGTCAGACTACCATCGGTATAATTAAGAAAGCTGCTGGCGTGCAAAAACACGCAGCAATATTTTCGGAGAATCTGATTTTTGAAGCTATCATTTAGCTGACTTTCGGGCTATTGCAGATACAGGCGCTGGTTTGTAAACAAGGGGAGTCAAGACACTTCATAAAAAACAAAAAAAAACACTGAACTTCGAGCAACGAAAAGTATACATGGTTAATTGGTACGTATGCAAATGACTGCGAAGGCGACCGGAGTTTTCGAATATTTGCTATTCGTATGTTCCACGTTTAAGATCATTCACTAAATAAGCATATGCTCAACTGAAGTGACCTCTCTAGAGGTTCAGTTAAAGTGCTATGGCTTGAGCACAGAATGTAAACCCTATTTTTCCTGCAGCTAAGCCTCCCTGCTCATCCCTCCTGACCAGTTTTGTTTAAACTACAGCTACTGTAAAGTCCGAAATACGACTGAGGGGCACGCACTGAAAGACGCTAAAAAGGGGCTTTGGCGGAAGTGAAAGCCATTTCGAAACTGCATTAATATGCGAGGGAAAACAAGACACACATACAGACGCTCTTTTTTTGAAATATTAAAGAACCAGTTTTTGAGGTCAATCGGCGTTTTATAGCCGAGGACTGTCCTTCTGATTATCTTTTCGCTGTATTAACTCTGCCAATTTTACCCGTGCTCGTTACAAAGGCGTGCTTTATTGAGTGCTTTTAATGTCATCGCTGACGTAAAGAAGCTTCCGAGCGGGGATTGCATGGTTACAATTTTGCCATACTAACAGTCGTTGCAAAGCCATGTTTATAGCCTGCGCTTCACTTGATCTGACTCCTGAATAAGCCTTTAATCGTTACAGATCGAGTGACACACTCGGAAAAGCACTGTGATCCTCCTAATTTCTGGCCGAAATGCTGTTTTCCGCTAATATATTTCGGTCTTACTGAGTTTAGTCCGCGCTCCAGAGTGATGCAGAAATCGCCATCATCTTTTCCGGCCTTTTTTACCGGCTACAGTGGTAAAACAGATGCACATCAATGAATCTTTTTGACCGATGTCCGAAATACTTTAAGCGAGGAGTTATGTCAGTAGTCTCTTAGTCCGAATAGTTGTGTTAATAATAAAGAAACGTATTTTTGACCTCCGCCTCGTGCTTTGCGAATATGCAACAAGCGGCCATTTTTATTTATTTCCGTTACTTTTGACACCTGGTGCGATGAGCGGTCCGCAACACGCCATCAAGCTTTGCAAAACGCCTCTGCAACGCTATGTGAGCCTCTTTGTAGGGGTTATAAGTAGTTAGCAAAGGTGCGATAGCAGTAAGCCTGATAGTGGGTAATCACTTGGACCGTACCTGCCAAGGAATAGTTTATGGATGAGATTAATGAATGCATAAAAGTGGCACAGATACACACACACACACACACACACACACACACATATACATACATACATACATACATACATACATACATACATACATACATACATACATACATACATACATACATACATACATACATACATACATACATACATACATACATACATACATACATACATACATACATACATACATACATACATACATACATACATACATACATACATACATACATACATACATACATACATACATACATACATACATACATACATACATACATACATACATACATACATACATACATACATACATACATACATACATACATACATACATACATACATACATACATACATACATACATACATACATACATACGCCGCCGCGGTGGCTCAGCGGTTATGGTGCTCGGCTGCTGTCCCGAAAGACGCGGGTTCGATCCCGGCCGCGGCGGCTAGAATTTCTTTGGAGGAGAAATTCTAGAGGCTCGTGTACTGTGCGATGTCAGTGCACGTTAAAGAACCCCAGGTGGTCGAAATTTCCGGAGCCCTCCAATACGGCGTCTCTCATAGCCTTAGTCGCTTTGGGACGTTAAACCCCACAAACCAACCAACATACATACATACATACATACATACATACATACATACATACATACGTACGTACGTACGTACGTACGTACGTACGTACATACATACATACATGCATACATACATACATACATACATACACACATACATACATACATATAGAGTGTATGTTATACTATATTGCTATAGTATATGCATATACTAATAATAGGTTCTTTGAGTTAGAAGAGTGCTCTTTTTAGGCACAGCACTATCAGGGCAGTAATGCAACAACGTACAGCTAAGACGTGCCAATTAGCTGGCTGGCTAACTAATATTGAGTAGTTATCTTCTATCACTATTGGGCACTTTAACTTTTGAGGTATGTAGCCCGTCGTAAGTAATATCAACAACAGTTCTTAGAATTCCGAAAACACGGTTACCGTCGGCGCTGTGGCCCAACAAATTTTGGCTACATCGCGCATAGAGTATACATGCGCTTTCGAGAAGCTTGCTGGAAAAGCAACCTCTCCAGTGCGCGTAACTCGTCGAAGCAGCAAAAATTTGTTGGGCCACAGCGTCGAGGGTGTCGGTGTTTTCGAAATTCTAAAAGCAGGTATAAACATAACACATGCGCTCGGCTATGTCAACTCAATAATTAAGGAGCCTAACATTAATAGTTAGTAAGTTAACTGCTCAATATCAGTTAAGCGACATGCTAATTAGCATTTCATAGGTGTATTCTGATTGTACTACGCCGCTGGCAATGGTATGCCGAACAAAAGCGTTCTTCTAACTCTAACGCCCAGTTTTAAATATTGCAGAAAGTCTTAAGTGAAACAGCCTGTATATACAATATGAAACCTTCACTGTTTATCTCACTGAGTTTCGCGACTTGTGCAGAAATACGTGGGCGTATTAAATTATTTCATTCTCTTCCATTTGTCTACAATCTTGCCCAAGATGTCTCTAAACTGCACTTTTGCATCAGTCGACTACCGGGGACCTGATAACTGCAGCGGTTTTTGTTTGTTACGCTTCGGAACCTAAAATTAAGTACAAGGCCTACTCAAGCGGCGAAATGCAGGATATGAGACATGGCATAACGCTTTCCTTTTAGTGACGTCTGTGAAGCGAGAGGAACACGTGTGTGCCAGCGTGATTAAAAAGGATCGACTCGCAGCCCTTCGACATATACAATACAAAATAATGCTCAGAGGTCGTCATGCTGTTACTTTTTTGTTTACTGCCAGTTATTTATTTATTTTATTTATTTATTCATACTGTTAACCCTCTGTACGAGGGTCATTACAGGAAGGGAAACATATACAGATGCAAGTGACACTCTGTTCGCTAAAGCACAATCAATAACACAGAATTACAGGTTTGCACAGCAATCCTCCAGGAACGTGTTCACACCTATCTCAAATTTGTGTACATCTGTTTGGTTCACAACGTCGCTTGGTAGTTGATTCCAAATTTCTACTGCATCGGGGAAAAAAGGAGTACGGATAGACATCAGTACGTGTAATATTAGGTTGTAATAATACCTTACTGTGATTTTTTCGCGGGAAACGCTTCAGGGGAGGTGTAACATAGTGTTGTTTATTCACTTTGACTTTATCATTCGTTATCAGAAAAAAAATTTCAATTTATGCTTTGTTCTTCTTATTTCTAGAGTTTCTAACTGACACTGTTTTAAAATTTCTGTGACTGCTTCAGTGCGGCGGTATTTAGAGCATATAAAACGTTCTGACATCCTTTACAATCTTTCCAGTTTTCGTTTTAAACCCTTTTGATGTGGACTCCACACTGCACTTGCGTACTCTATGATTGGCCGCACGAACGTCTTACTCAATGAATTTAATTTCTCTAGTCGCATTCGGCAACTTCCTCCTCAGAAAACAGGGCTCCTGGTAGGCTTTTAAATAGATGTTTTCAATATGGGTGCGCCAGTCAAGATTATTTGTTAGTGTTTGCCGATTTGTTTTTATTTGCATTGCATGCGTTTAAGATTGTGCGATTTCAAATGTCAGCATGGTGCATGCTCTCTGCGGCTTACTCGGCAGTATGCAAAACGTGTGAATGCTCCGGTACTGATTTCGTTTCGCGTTTCCAACATGTGCGTATTGACGTGTCGAATATGGCAGTTTTTTTTCCTGAGACTTTTGTTTCGGTCTTTTAGAGCCTTTACTGATGCTTTTGAGGCTTGCAACTTCGGGATTTCGTGATGTTTTTGCACGGGTAGGAAGCAAAACCCCATAGAGAATAAAATATCCAGCATTGCTTAGTATTGCACACAGGTGCCATCGTGACGAAGGACAATGACTCACGCCCTAATCTGATCCTATAAGCGCAACTTAGTCTTAAAAGAAATTTTAAACCCACTTCAATTTCGAGTAATGAGGTTAAGAAAAGGTGTTCAAGAGAAACTTTGATTGTGGGCAGTAATTTAGCGTTAACCTAGAGACTGACTTTACTACCTACCGGGCAACATACACCGCTTTATTTGGAGTTATCAGGCCACATAGTTTCTAGGCGTCTAAAAGCATGCAGAAGAAGACGCGTACTGAAAACCCGCCAGCCTCACTGACCGTCCAATAAGCACTGCAGAGGCAGTCGTAAAGTCGAGAGGCTGACATTTATTGGCCTTTACAATTTCCGCTTTTTGGCAGTTCGTCGCATGAATATTGGAGATGCCAAATTTGCATTTTCTCTTTGTGCTACATTGAACAAAACGAGAGAAGATGTAAAACAAGCGGATCCCACTTTAACAGTCACGATATAGACTCTCACAGCACCGTTCGAACAGGAATCTTGTGAAACAAATACATGTAACTACAGAGAAGGTAACGATGTTGGGCCTCGTCCATTCATGCCCTTGGTCTTTCCTTCTGCACCAAACATTTCAAGACACACTGTTACGTTAGCGTTCGTGATAGTGCCTTCTAGGTATGCAGGAAACGAGACAGGAAAAAAAAAAAGGAATTTTCTTGGTTGTTTGGTGGATCAGCACAGCGGCTTAACTAGGAGATCGACTTGCTTCGTCAGTAACTTAGGATAAGTGAGCCGCACAAGCTGGGGGGGGGGGGGGGGGGGAAGGGGGGGAGACATCCTGGCTTTGCCTTGGCTACTGGCGTCCGGTCCTGAGGGTACCGAACATTCCCACACGCAGCGCCAGCGAGAGTTTCTAATCAAATAAGTTGTTTCATAACACGCCAGACGACGTGCTCAGACGGAGACAGGCATCATGAGTTAAGTAAGGCACGCAGACATGAAGAAAGAATAAAAAAATGCAAAGTTTGTGTGTTCTTGCGGAAAAATGAAAGGAAAAAACTGCAAAAGAAAAAATGATTGCGTGACATCGAAGATTCGTGACGTGGCAGAAATTCTTGTAGACTGATTCATTCTGCACACATAAAAGTACGAAAAAACGTGAGTTCCACCGAAAACAAGCTTTCCCTGGTTAGGTTTTGTTTTCCGACAAGCATCACAATTGCTTTTTTTTTTTGCGTACGAATTCGTTTATGGTTCGTGGTCACGGATCGTGATTGCCACATGGCTGTAAATATGCCTGGAATCATGGGTAATTAAAGCACGTTTGCCCTGTCCTAAGGAAGAAACGTTCTCGCAATACAAAAATGGTAATGCAAGAAACTTCTTGCACAGTTTGCTCTGTCAAAATTTTAGGAATGTAGTTCACCGACAAGTTAAATCATTGTTTGTCACTTCTTTGCCACCGCAAGGTCTATATATTGAAGGGTCCTAATTAACCTTGGAGGGAAAAGGCTGAATATAATGAGAAGTGAAACAAACGGAATAGGCGTAATGGCATTCGTTATCCCTTTGGCGATGCCTACGATATTACCACTCATACCACTAGCCTCCGGCGCGGCACAGTAACCATGGCGTTTGTCGCAAAGCAGCCAGAAGTAGCGATATTGAAACCTGGCCGCGGTGGACGGTAAGAGCCGTAGGTAGTTTGAACAAATGTAGTACACTGCACTATGCCGTCCCTTTTAGCAAAAGCGCCGCTCATGAATGTTAAAGCCGCACTACACTATAACCACACTCGTTAGCACTCCAGAAGGAGTATCAGATAGCTAATCATCAAGACGCGGCTAAAAGTGTCTTAAGCGCATATTTTTTGCTATCTCTCGACTGTAATTTGGAGGCAAAAAAAAAAGAAGAAAAAGAGGAAATTTTCGCATAACGCAATGACTGGATGGTGGCCTGCTTTCCACACATGTGGCGCCATTTATCTGCTCACCTGACCACTCATATTGCAGCAATGTTTACCACAGTGCGCCAACTGATTTACGCAAGCCCCGGCACACTGTAGCGATCAAAAGCATCGAGATTCACTGCTACCGTTATTTTGCCATCGCTCCTTGCAACAGCTTTTCGAGATTTCCGCAACACGTCTACGTGGGTGATCCCTTATAAAAATTTCTATAGACAGTCCATAGACTGTCTATAGACTTTAGTCTATGAAGTCTATAGACTGTCTATAGACAAATCCTTTAGACTAGTCTATAGACAGTCTATAGATTTATGGCCATACACTTTTAGTAGACTTTTGTCTATAGACAGTCTATAGACTAATGTCTACTGAAAGTCTATACGTCTATAGGAAGTCTATAGACACAGGTCTATAGACAGTCTATAGACGATCTATAGACTTATGGTCATACATTTCCTATAGAGCTGTCTATAGACCGTCTATAGACACTTGTCTATAGACGGACTATAGACGACCTATAGACTTATGGCCATAGACTTCCTGTAGATTACTGTCTATAGACAGTCTACAGACAAAAGTCTACTGGTCCAGTAGACATATGTCTATAGACTGTCTATAGACATTTCATAGGTGTGTGTGGCCTGGCAGTGCTATAGACCTTTGTCTATAGACAGTCTATAGACCTCTGTCTACTAAACTATTAGTAGACCATTATCTATAGACTGCCTATAGACTGTCCACAATCATTGAAAAAGGTCACCAGACAGAGTTCACACATGAAACAATCAATATACTTACAAATTTAGTTTATTTCCAAGCTATCCAGGCTGGGAATATGCAATACATGCACCATAAGAATGCACCACAGTAACATAAAAGTTGAAAGTAACAGTCCGGCTAGTTTCCTCAGAAAAGCATTCTTGTGGCCTGTTGTCTGCAGTAAATCATCCGGGCATGTTCACCTGTACAGCACAAAGGAAAAAAATAATATAAGAGGAACTGAAAAAAAAATCCCATTCCATCTCTACACATGTGCTTTACAATGCAAGGCATATCCTTGCTATGCCATTCTAGAAAGGCAATCTTGATCTTTTGGTTTGGTTTTATGGGGTTCAAAGACCCAAGGCGACACAGGCTACGAGACGCTGAAGTGGAAGGCTGGGGAATAATTTCGGTCACCTGTGCAGAGTACACAGGCGTTTAGCATTTTGCCTCTATTAAAATGCGACCGCCTAGGCCGGAATCGAACCTGCATCTTTCAGGTCGCCATACGAACATGATAGCCATTGAGCTATCACGCCGGCTCAATCATTTCAGTAAATACACGACAGATTATAAGTGTCATCGTAAAACATTGTAACAAAGACCCCTAATCCCTGGAGCACTCTACTCTGAATCCAGTACTGATATTGATTTCTGTATGGCAATACTGTTACAGCCAATACTGATCTCTTTATGGCAATCCTTTTACACTATTCGTAACAGAAGACTTCGAACAATTGTGCCACATATCTGCATTGACTCGCAAGGAGCTGTTAAGAATGCCACCTCCATAAAATACAGATTCAGTGCACCTTACAGAGGGATCCAAAAAGGAGAATATTGCAGCATTTATTCTTATAACCGCTATAGAAGAAGCGCCTCAGAATAACCTGCGTGAATTAAGCCTGGTACACCCGGCCAAATTTTCATCTGGCTCGGGTGTTGCATCGCTAAATGCACCTTATAAAAAAGGTGCCTTTCGGCTACACTGCTGGCATATTCATGCTGTAATTTGACGAGTGAAATGTCTTTTCGTGGTTCCTTTTTGTTTATATAATGTTTGAGTGGAGTACTTGCGTGTTTAGATCAACGTTATCAGAAATATTCGTCTGCCACTACGAACAGCTGAAGCAAGCGGCATACGCAGCAATGGATCTGGTCCATATGGCCTCATCCTCTGGGTAAAGTACCACTCCTTTCATGGCGGACAAGTCGTTTACCCAGATTAGTGCAAATGCGCCACCAGAACCATTGCTGCGTATTCCGCTTGTTTCAGCTCTTCGTAGCGGCAGACGATGAATATTTCTGATAACTTTGATCTAAACATGCAAGTACTCCACTCAAACATTATATTAACAAAAAGAAACTATGAAATGCCATCTCACGCGTCAAATTACAACATGAATATGCCAGCAGTGTAGCCAAAGGCACCTTTTTACAAGGTGCATTTAGCGATGGAACACCTAAGCCAGTTAAAGATTTGGCCGAGTGTACGTAAACCGATACTCAAACGGGCACAAGCTATACAAAACCAGCAGGCAGAAGCAACCAGTTCACCACAGATTTGCGCCTATAACTTGAAGCACAAAGACGGAACAGCATACTCGAGCGTACATCTGCGCGCGCTCTTAGAAACAAGCGGGTTGCAGCGCTTCCATGCAGCGCTCATTATTCAGAAAACTAATACAGCACACAGAGGCTGCAGCAGCGCCGTTTCAAAAGCAGTCGCGAGGTTGAGACAGCAAATTACTATCACGATAAAATACCGTCTGAAATTCACTTAGTTTTTCCTTCAAGTGCAGCTCCAACAGCGTAGTAAAGAGGTGTGTTTCTTGCATGGAGGCAGCCTAAGCCAACGCTGCTAGAAAAATCAGCGAAAGCATTGAACGTGCTCAAAGTAGGAAGTATTTCAATGAAACAATTAACGCCTTCAACAGGCGCAGCTATAATAACATGAGAGCTTAATTTAAGTTTAGGCGCAAATAAGCGGCGAGTCACATCGGCGCTTTCGTAACGCAGCAGTCTGAAATCAGAAACACATACTTTGCCTCTCGCGCAAATGGTATTCTAGAAATCTGTGCACGCGTGAGCGGGATTCATGAACGAACCACTCGGAACGAAATGTAAGCCACCTCTTGTCGAGCCGACCTTTACCCAGCTTTCAAAATGAAGCGCCCGCAAGCCAGCGGCGGCGGCCAACGGCTCTGATGACAGACATGGACGAATCCATACGTGTGCAACGAAGGGGAGATGGGATGGAGCTCGTGGGTTCTTCGCGGTGTTTGAGCACGCCGGCCATTCGCGCCGGCAACGAATTTTATTCACCCATCACACTACAAGCATTCCTCCAGCGCCGCTTGAATACAACTTTGACAAACGTCTCGCGCTCCAGTCTATAGCGTTACAAGACACCTTTGCTGAATCGTCGGCGTCCACGACGCGCACCGAGCGAGCGTCCATACGTAGCAAGCAATGCACACCTCAAAAAGAACAGCACTCCAATGTCCAGACAGGCGATAACACAAAGATAAGAAAATAAATGTAATCCACCACTGAACGAGACTGTATGTAAGTACGTTTTCGGAGGTGCAAATTAAATTGAGCTCACACGGCGCTAACTAACAAACAGTTCCATTTCGGCCGTCATTCGCAGGCGGCTAACGACATTTCTGGCCGCGCATCTACCTTGAAACACGAAAAACCTAGTAGACAGCTCGCGAGGAGCGGCTTATCATCAAGGGCATCGCACAGACTGCCTTTCCGCGCGTTAGTAAAGACAGCGGGACAGAGATAAGCGGCATTAGTCTAGAACCCGATGGCTTCCGCCTTAGAAACGAAGATAGGACGTTTGTAACTGCGCACATAATCTGTTCTGCACACACAGCTCTGCTTAGAGTGGTTTAGGAGACCAAATGAATAAAATATAAACGTGTAGACTTACCGTAAGCGGACGATGAAGCTGGATTTTGAAGAAAACGTAATCCGCGAAAAACATGCCAACGCCATTGATGCAGCCACACACAGGGTTGTTTGCAGCCCGAATGATTTTCCGCCGTCTCGCGGTAAAATGGGTAAAACGTGAAACAGAAACCCATTTCACGGTCGTATCTTTATCGCTCGCACTCTTGCCGTGTGCAGCTTGATCTGATATCCAAGACCACTGAAGGCAATTGGTTTATAAGCATAAATTCTTCGCTTACCCTCTAAAAATCTTATTGTTTTCGTGAAAACAGAACCGAAATCTCACTTCTTGTCGGTATACGCGCTGCATCTCCCACCGAATAGTATGTGGTACAGTTATCAAATAATAATTATAAGGTTGCGTAGCATAAAGTCTTTTTGCGTGTCTTCGTGTTTACAAAACTGATATGCGCCACATCAGCGTGTCATCGGCTCCGAAGCAACAGGTGCAAGGGTAGGAACGAAAAAATACTGGCTTTGTGATTGTTGCGTCGCAGCACTTATTCACGTGAATACAAACTGCAAAGGTAGAAATGGCAGATGTTAATCGCACAGAGGACCAGGGTCTTTGAGATTAATCTAAGATGTTTCTAAGGGATGGGCGCTTCCTTGAATTCTCGCACCCGTATTTCCCCCTTTATTTTCAGGACGTTTTAAAGAGAAATGTAGAACCGTTGATGAAATGTTTCTGATTTCAGCGCGTTGGACAGCAACGATCGAAAGACGGAATGGAATTGTGTATAGCGATTCCTTTAAGGGATAGCGCATTCGTTCGATGTAGTACAGTTTGCGGGCGCACTTACTTCAAGAATGGCTGCCTTTCTTCGGCTTACTTGTTATCATTAAATATCTAATTGTATTGACAATATACGTCACGGTATAACGAAAAGGAACTTGTCAATGCTCCTGAAAACAATATACTGGAGAGTGTTGTAATGGCCTTACGCAATACTTTTTAGCCGCCGCGGTGGCTCAGTGGCTGTGGTGCTCGGCTGCTGGCCCGAAAGACGCGGGTTCGATCCCGGTCGCGGCGGCTGAATTTCTTTGGAGGAGAAATTCGAGGCCCGTGTACTGTGCGATGTCAGTGCACGTTAAATAACCCCAGGTGGTCGAAATTTCCGGAGCCCTCCACTACGGCGTCTCTCATAGCCTTAGTCGCTTTGGGACGTTAAACCCCATAAACCAACCAACCAACCAATACTTTTTAATTTCCGTAATAGCGAAGGAGGTGGGGGACTCCCGACATTGTTGCGGTCACTAGATGCAGGTCCCTTCAACATGCAGTGCAAAAAGAAATTGACATTGTTCTGGACTTAGTCGAAAGTCAGTGTATCGAACATTGTTAGATAAAATTACGATTGTTATAGACTGGTCTATAGGCAGTAGGCTATCTATAGTGTACAGTCTATAGACGAAAGGAAATTGAGGTAGTTGTAGACTGTAGTCTATAGAGAGTCTATAGACCGTCTATAGAAAAAAGGAAATTGAAGCAGCTGTAGACCGTAGTCTATAGAGAGTCTATAGACCGTCTATAGACGAAAAGAAATTGAGGCAGCTATAGACCTTGGTCTATAGACCGTCTATAGACGAAAGGAAATTGAAGCAGTCATAGACTTTAGTCTATAGAGAGTCTATAGACAAAAGAAAATTGAGGCAGCTATAGACCTTAGTCTATAGCGAGTCTATAGACCATTTATAGACGAAAGGAAACTGAAGCAGTTATAGACTTTAGTCTATAGACAGTCTATAGACAAAAGGAAATTGAGGCAGCTATAGACCTTAGTCTATAGCGAGTCTATAGACCGTCTATAGACGAAAGGAAATTAAAGCAATTATAGACTTTAGTCTATAGACAGTCTATAGACAAAAGGAAATTGAGGCGGCTATAGACCTTAGTCTATAGCGAGTCTATAGACCGTCTATAGACGAAAGGAAATTGAAGCAATTATACACTTTATTCTATAGACAGTCTATAGACAAAAGGAAATTGAGGCGGCTATAGACCTTAGGCTATAGCGAGTCTATAGACCGTCTATAGACGAAAGGAAATGGAGGTAGTTATAGACTTCAGTCTATAAAGTGTCTATAGAAAGTCTATAGACAAAAGGAAATTTGAGCCAGCTATAGACTTTAGTCTATAAGGTGTCTATAGACAGTCTATAGACAAAAGGAAATTGAGGCAGCTATAGACCTTAGTCTATAGAGAGTCTATAGACAGTCTATAGACGAAAGAAAATTGAGGCACCTATAGACCTTAGTCTATAGAGGGTCTATAGACAGTCTATAGACAAAAGGAAATTGAGGCGGCTATAGACCTTAGTCTATAGAGAGTCTATAGACCGTCTATAGACAAAAGGAAATTGAAACAGCTATAGACTTTAGTCCATAGATTTTCTATAGACTGTCTATAGACGAAAAGAAAAGTCTATAGGATGGCTATAGAGTCTATAAAAAGTCTATAGAAAGTCTATAGACCATTTTTATAAGGGTTAACTGGGGAGACATGGGAGAGGCCTTTACCCTGCAGTGGACGTAGTCAGTCTGATGAAGTACTTCGGTCGATTTTCGAAAGCGGTCACTCTATGACTCACCTCGACTGTATTCTGATCAGATAGCTGGGGCATGCAATAGTTCTCGGTTGCGACTTGATTCGCTCCAATGAATTCATTCCAGTTTAGTTGAGTTTCATTTATTTCAGTAGCACTCTCAATAATTTCAATAGCTGACCATTACAGTTTTATTCAATTCCATTGATACAGAATTCGTATTTATATTTATATTTGTCCGCAAGTGCTGATGCCACAAATTTTGCACGCAGAAAGTGCGTCGGCGCAGGCATTAGAGACATATCCCTGTATTAAAAGTTAAGAGATATAAAAATTTGCCATATCGCCACTATAGTGGTGCAGTTCCCAAGCGAAACCCGTGAAAGACTAAGGCTAACGAGTTCGCGAGATGGCCCGCATGCTAATCAAGTGGGTAAATAGCGTTCACACTTGCGTTACTCCTGAAACCTTCATTCGTCTCGAGAGTAGTCGATGGCTTTCCCAGTAAACGACGCGTTGCATGCAGAGTGCGGGCAAGTCGTTCGCGGGCTAATTTAGGTCCGAAATTCCCTCACCGCCTTCTCTGCTCACTCGCCGGAAAAGCTGCACTTTCGGACTGAACAAACATGCTTTCGGTGACCAACGGCTTCTTCCAGGAATTCGATGTGATCGGGAAGGCGGAGGAGCATTCCTTGCTTCCCCTAGAGCACACGGTATGCGGGACACTGAAGTCGTCTAAAAAAAAAAAAAAATTGAAGGGACACTTAAGATCTGCTTTAAATATCTGACACTATAGCGTTATTGATTCAATGCCCGCATATGCGGAATTGGTCAATCTCAACTTTACAGTCACGTATGCCTGATAGTCCTCGTACCACACCTCGCGCAGAGGTGCAGCGCTTAAGAGATGCGCTACTGCTCTGCGATGGCAGGGGCTGCCGCCATTCTAGCCCAAGTTGCTCCTTCCGAGCAACCTCTCGCGATCAACTGCTCTGCCAGGGTTGTTAGTTTTTTCACCATCCGTTAGGTGTGCTGTGGAAACCCCACAAAGTCACGTGACCTGACTTGTCCACCTCGGTAGCTTCTCCGAGTGCGGCTGCCTTAGCCCCCCTAGGCCACTCCATTTATCGCTCACAGCTCCGACATCGTCGACACCGGTTTTTCTGCGTAACGAGGACTTTGACGTGTCGCGTAAATTGGACATTAAATCAAGTCACCTGGCACTTAGTCTGGTGACTGTTGGTTGGCAGCTTATTTTTCGATAACATTCCCTTTCGAGAGTTCTCTGTGGTCTGTCTACCAACTGTCTACCAAAGGCCTGTCTACCTACTGAACTACGGCAACGTCTGTCGAATCTTATGCTTTCGGGGGTATTTATGTGTAGTGTAACTGAACCTTAAGGATCGGTTGCTCTACACTCAACTTTCGGTTGCGTAACACATAAATACCTCGGAAAGCAGAAGATTGGACAGCCGTTGCCGTAGCTCAGTAGGCAGAGCACCGGATGCGAAATTCGGAGGTCGTGGGTTCGGATCACACCGGTGGCATGTGATTGTTTCTTTTTCAGATTTTATTAATTTCTCATTGATGAAAACCGCAAATTAAAAAGAAGACATCCCCTATTCTCTTTGTTATTGGTGACAGTTAACTTCCAGGATTTATTTTATAACGAGCACCGATTCCCATTCCTAGGTCTGCTGTACGGTAATCGACTCTCATATCTGTTTTTTTTTCTGTCGGCAAAATTTCACCGCTCGACCGAAAGAAGACTCTGTGATCATATGCCCAGTTCGGATGTGCATAAGTGGTGCTTCATCTGGCCACTGTCGTCCAGTGCGTCTTGCGTGTTACATCCCACCTGTATATCTTACACTATACAACCAGGGCAAGTTCGTTGATCAATTCTGTTACGAATGAATTTTACATTTCTTAGCTCTTAAATTAAGCAACGCACACCCCTGCTTTTTGTTTCGTTACTGGCCCAAGTCTAGCCATAGAAGGGTCGTGCTTCCACTGCGAAATAAATTTAATATTTAAGTTAGATTTGGTCCATGCTGCGTGCACGGTAAAAAAAAAAATGCGCTAGTGCAGTTTTTAGCTTAACGTTCTCTCAGTTCTATCTCTTAGCTTTCGCGCAAAATGGTGGAGCAGCAAGTCGGCATTTTGTTTTAGGTATAGTTTCCTCTAAAAGAAAATCGATATCGTCCATAGGCTGCCTTCCATACGACGTCGCCGACTTAATCTAAGAGTGCAAAAAAGTGCGCAGAGTGTGAACTTAGAAAAATGCCCTGAGCTCATTGAACCAATTTCCGAATAACTTCACTTTCTATATTATACTGCGCGCGTGAGGAGGTAGAACATGAATTATCACCTGAAGGCCCCCCAGCAGCAGCTGTGCATGTTAGTTCACAACGCGCGACATGAGCCCGTGCTCAGTGAGACGTTTCGTGTTGAAGAGCGAACTTTCTGGTTTATTGAAATTTCTTTCTAGGCTCTCGCGGTGTCGTCCATTACGTTGCACAGAATGCAGTTGTATTAGGCAGATGTCTACGGAGTGGAAGGTTAAGGAGAGAAAGCTGGTTTGGTACAGCAAGCCAGACCTGCATTTAGTTCACCTCCTCCTACCCTTTTCTTTCTCTGCCCTCGCTTTTCCCTCTTCCTCGCCCTCTCTAACTCTGGGCGTGTGCGTGCGTACGTGTGTGCATGAGCACGACGTCGGTGGCGTGTGTATACACCATTGTGCACGGGCACTTCGGTCGTGCACCGGAAGTTCCCGCTCGTCTGCCCCTTGCCTGCTTCAAGCTGAGCATTCTGCGCCGCCTAGCAGTTGCCTTTCCGCAGTGCACATGAGCGGAGCAAGCCGCAAAAATCACCATAAATTGCTCTAGTTCAGCTTATTACGAAGGCTCTTCGAAATTACCCTAATCAACTACCGGTGAAATAAAGTGGCTTTAATTCCACACATAATTGCGTTGTTCTGAGAGGAAATAAATTATAGTGGCGAGTTTCTATATGGGCACTGTATTAAGACCTCTTTTTGGGCTAGTTGGTGTGTACTTGAATTGGTGTAAAAAACTATAAACTATAAAGTAACGAAAGCTCTAAAGTAACTGTATAGTTACTCTGTAGTAACTATAAAGCTTTACACTATAGTTATATATTTATATATACTATAAATTTAAAGTAACTATAAACTATAAAGTAACGCAAAAAATTGTTCCTGGCCATAGCCCTGTAACCCGGCAAGACTAATACAGCGAGTTGCTCACTCTTGCCTAGCAATTCCCTCACCCGAATGCTCTCTCGCAATCACGCCAGCTAGAGAATCAACCACGTTGTGCGCTTACACGCGAGACGCCCACTTGCCCCAGGTCACGTACGGAGCCTGCCAGTTCGTGCCGAGTAATTTCTCCCCACTCGTTGCCAGCGAGTTCATCCGGAGAGACACTCGCCGAAAAAGATTCGTCGCATCGGCGGCGCCGGCCAGAGTTGAGATTGTTTGGGGACTGCGTGAGGGGGTCCCTGAGTTGCATCTCCGCCCGTCGCTAAACGGGTTCCTTAATTGGCAGTCGCACGTGGGACGAGGGGAACAATCTATTGGTTCGCGTGAAATTAGAGTTGTCTTTCTTCACCGCTGCCTCGAGCTATGCAGACTTCAATGAGACTCCTTCGCCAATCGATAATGCATAAAATCTTTGCCCTCTTCCCGTGCAGTCCCGAGGACATGGTCTCGTCTGTGACCGTAGACAACGCGTTTAACAATTTCATAATTTAACAGGAATGGCTTGACAATAACTTTAAGCCATAATTTTCGTTCAGTAAACTTAACAAGAAAACAATAGTAAGCTTCGACTTGGAGAACCCTATTACGTAGCCTGCTAGAGCAAGTTCGGAATAGTAAAGCATTCATTTGATTTGTACGGTTTTGTTTAAAATGCATGCAAGCTTGTTGTTTCCAGTCTGACTGTAGGGATGAAAATTCTCTTGGCCAAGGAAAAGGCGGAGCTATCAAAGTTCCCTCATCATGGTTTCCTGAGAGATGGAGAAGAAGATTAAGTTCTGCAGAATTGACGCGTTATCTGAGACACGATAATAATATAAGATTGGTCGACATGCCCCTTGGTTAGTGTAGCTGAGATTAAGACAGCAAGGTGATAAAGCGAACGTGATGTTACGGCTAGTCCGGTTAGCAGTACAATATTCGTTGAATTGATACTAAATAAAAGGATACATACTTTGAAGTGATTTTAGCATCCATTATTCACCGATAAACTGATACGGCAAACATGAACGGCACCTTTTGATGAAGATAAAGAAGGCTCTACACGTTGGACGCCAGGAAGACAAAGTGCGGTTGGTTTGAAAGCGGACATGTTCTCAGATCCGCAGATTGACTCTGTTTACCCAATGATAGTAATTTAAATTAGCACTTGCTATAAGAACAAAAAAATTTTACAGGACGCGCGTATGCACAAAAAAAATTATTTCAATGCAGTCAAACACGCCAATCGCCTAAAATGCCCACGGATATAATGGGACGTGCACGCTCCATGCGCTAGTATCAATACCAGGATAATGCCTCGCCAGGCAGCCGTATAGACTTTCAGAGTAGACCGATCTTGCAAACTTTTGCTGCCTCCTGTAGCTCGCGTCGAAGCTGACTGAATATTTATTGCCTCTATCACTGCTTTCCCAGAGTCGCCAACCTCCTGGTTCCGACTAATATAAGTTGAGAAAAAAAAAAGACTAATAATAAACGCTACGTTTGACTTTAAAATCAGGTGAACAGCCTGTTTGCTCAGTAGTTTGCATGCGCTGAAGCGAACATTAACCAGGCAGGCTATGGTTAGGTTAGCAGGGTATCCCCTCTGCTAGAAGCCAGTGAACGCGCAGGCTATTATCGAATGAAAAACAAAGAAAAGCAAATGAATTACATCGAAATAGGAAATTCACCACTTCGTGAAGACCACAAAAGTATCAGAGATACATACTACACGACATAGCAGCCGCAAAGCGCTCATGGAGACGCCTGATATTACATTGTGGATTACTCTGTGGACAGCCTAGCACGAGTCACACGGGGTCTCATGAATAATAACGCAATGTAACGCGACGCCGATGGACGGTGGCTACGAATTACATGCATGGCTTGCCGAGGCCCGCTCCACTGCTTAAGATGCATTTCTTAAAGCTGGCAACTCCAGTGCTGCTGCCGGGCAGCGCTTTCATCATCAATCCTGGCAGCTCGGTTCTGACGACATCCGGGCAGGCGCAAGACCGCCCAACTTGTGGGAAATGCTTTGGAGCTTTGAGAGTGAATTACACGCTTATGGCTTCTCTTGCGATGTTCTTTCTGGTTTTGCTTTCAATACGCTCGTTTTATTCGCAAGGAAAAGCTCTACTGGAGCTTAACTTGCATTGTCAAGAGGGAGCGCTTTTGTAAGGGATCGCACGCCGATCCCTATGTGTGTTTGAACCAGTGTGCTCACTTAGAATCAGGAGTAAAGCAACTCTTAAAATTCACTCTGTTATTCAGGCTGGTGATTGCTAAAGTCTAAAATTCGTTAAGGCGGACACTAAGCGCCATTAACGAACATTTAACCTTGTTGTTAAAAGGCGAAGATGACACTTACAATTGCATCAATAAAGAAACTAGGGTTCTCACGAGAGCAGCTGTCAATACTTGTATTCGCTGGAATAGAACATAAGAAAAGGTTCCAAAAACTGGGCACAAGAACGCAGTTCCAAAACGAAACCTTTTGAGAAGTGAGTGAAAAACATGCTAATTAGCTGGCCTGATAATTAGGCCTGAATGGTTTGGTTTGGTTTATTGTGGTTTAACGTTCCAAAGCGACTGAGGCTATGAGAGACGCCGTAGTGAAATGCTCCGGAAATTTGGACCACCTGGGGTTCTTTAACGTGCACTGTCATCGCACACGGGCCTCTAGAATTTCGCCTTCATCGAAATTCAACCGCCGCGGCCGGGTCGAACCCGCGTCTTTCGGGTCAGCAGCCGAGCGCCGTAACCACTGAGCCTCACCCTGAATGAATTAGGCCTGAATGAATCGAAATGAGCCTCACCCAGCACGCGCCAACAAAAAAGAAAAATTCTGGCCGCTTAAGGGATCGACATCGTATAATCGTGTGATGTATGCCCTTAAAAAGTAGTATCGTGACAGTCTTTAATCTCTAAGAAGCATATTTCGCCTTTTAAATGTAGGGATGCATTAATGATCGTTCATTGCCTTACAGTGGATTAACTATATCGCATACATACAGGTGTCTTCCATACACACACACGCAAGCGCGCTGCCCAAAGTCTCACTAGCTTAAAAGTCCTAAAAATGCAAATATGAAAGCGGCGATGAACATAACATAACGTAACATAACGTAACATAACGTAACATAACGTAACATAACGTAACATAACGTAACATAACATAACATAACATAACATAACATAACATAACATAACATAACATAACATAACATAACATAACATAACATAACATAACATAACATAACATAACATAACATAACTGCAAGATGCCTAAAAACAAATCACCATGTCACATGCAGCGCCACCAAGCATTCACAGAAAAAGAAAAAAGAACCTGCATAACGCTCAGCAGTTACCAACCAACACCCGGTTCCGATCCTGCAAGTCGTGCCTGGCGACAAAGGGTCGCTGTCCAGGGCGTATACCGTTCAGTCATCGTGATGCATGGCTTCCACATGTAGAGGGCCGACGGAGACAAGCTTTCATCGGGGGTGCCGGAGCCACGCAAAGGCAGGCACGTGCCGTGGTACGCAGCATTGACCCCGTAGCTTCAGGCTCCTTTTCCGGTGATTGGCTGCGGAATTCGGCGCATGGCGGTATAGAGCCACGGAGAAATCAGCACAAGGACGTGCGGAACACAGAAGGAGAGAGAACCGAACTGTTTCCACCGCTGCAGCGGCCGGACTGAGATCAATACAAATGAACGCGGAATGGATGAAATACTTTCTGGTGACACGTGGGCATTTTGCTAAGCATTCGCTGTTGAAATTGAGCACTCATTACATAACTGTTTCCTAGCAGGACAGTTGGTCCTATTCAAGTATAAACGTTAAGATGTGTCAGGCGAACTATGTCAATAATTCTTAGGGAAACGCCTCGTCCGGGCTCTTCTTTGGCCTCACAACTCGTATTCTTCAACCATACTGAGAGCAGCCACTAGCCTTGCGACTTGCCATTCTCGCGTTGCTCTTGACCCCAAGAGCTATAAAAACTGACTTAAAAGACTCTATACACTCTGAAAAGTGAGCAGTTAGGCATAAGTGAATAAACCAATGTGAAACACAAACTGGAAATCGTACCAGAGAACTAAATGGCCAAAAGCGGAGGCACTATTTCAGTGCGCCACAAAGCCCTACCATGCAGATCCTCACGGTGAAATTTCCATCAGTGGATTCCTCTAACGGCGCTTCCGTCGCTGGCTGTTATTTCAGATGGCAGATAGTTGTGCTGTCCGGATGAATCGCAGTTCAAGCAGCCCCTCTTTGTGATGGAACTTCCTACCCCGTGACGAATAATGAGTCATTCCTACGAACCCTAGGGCTAAAGGCGCATTGCGGATCGCTTCAGTATTATGCACTACGGGGTTTTAAAATACTGGCAGAGAGATATCGCTGGCTGCTAAGGTCGGCATAGAAATTTAACGCTGTTGAATCTGCGACAACTATGATTGCTGGAAGGTGACGCAAAGCCAAGAGCTATTTCATGTACTGCGCTTTTAAAGTTCTCAGAGCACCCGAATTAGTACAGCCTCCGTGTTACAATTCAGGCGGACGTTTTCATTGGAAGTCTTCATTGTTAGCTATTCACGTCTTTCCGTTCTTTCTGTGAAGCAAGTCTCCCCTTTGGTTGCCTCTGAGACATCTGAAGGGCACTGAAGGGCAAAAGTTCGGACTCAGCACTGAGCTCAGCTGTGACCTTATAGACGTTTTTCGAACTGTATTCATAGCAGATTTTCTTCACGGACAGGAGCGGCAAATCCGAAGGTTCTTTAATACAAGTCTTATGAGCCCTTTTTTTTTATTCTGACATCTGCGCGGTACGTGCGCATTTTTGCGGAAGGATTAGCTGAAGCCAGCGAGACATTTCACGAGAAAATCGCTATTGAACCAGAAGCCGAGAAAACCAATCAGACTTTCTCTTTGTGAGGACCAGCAGCATGCGCTTTCAGAATCTTCTCTAAAAATTTTTACGTTTTCTGCACTCGACGCACCTTTCACTCTATTTGCTTGATGTATTCACGCGCAGAACGCGAAAGCATCCCTCATTTAGAGCCGACAGTCGCCGAACGACTGATCTCATAAACTAAACCTCTTTCAATATCAATCAACGGATGCCATAAAGAAAGCCAGGCGCAAAAGTAACACTAGCGGCTTCACCTGTCGATGGGCTGTTATGCAGTAGCACTCATGAGAAGGCCAGAGAAACAGATCGAAGTAGCCGCAGCGTCGCACATTAAATAATGTAGTATCACTGACGTGGGCTACCGGCGGGCGAACAGTGTCTTCCGTGCTGATAGAACTCGGAAGTGTAATACGAGACAAGGCCCTCTAAAGAAAAGGAAAACTATTTATTGAGACGCACTTCATCGCTTTTTCTATCTTTGTGTACGTATTGTATCCGGAGACGTGATTATGTCGCGACTGCTACAAGCACACTTCCAAGCTAGAACAACAGGAGCGTCCGAAGGCGTCGGTGCGTCTAGCAGCAAAGGAAGCTGCCACATTCATTTGAAAATAGCGGTTAGCATCCTGTATGACCCATTTTAGAGTGTGCGAAGTCGATCCTATAAGGTATTTTATGTCTAGACCTGTTCTCCATGAGAGCGATAGGCTGTCAAAATTTTTGTTTTTCTTGGACCTCGAAATTTGAAAAATCTTCACCCACACTTTGGTACCGTGAGCGCCGAATCTTCCCATCGCGTGGATTACGACTTGTTGATACTAATCTTTATCCTATGTTAGGGCTGTTACTATTCAATAGCAGGATATATCAGCAGGTGCAGCAGATACTTTCGTTCATGAACATATGGTTTTGCGGAATCAGTATGGAATAAAAGTCACAAATATTACACGCATGTACTTTCTGGTAGCCCCAGTAATAACCCAAATATGGCCAGGAACACAGTTCACTCATGGAATCACCAGAAAGAAAATCCCTCGAGTGCTTCACTCACCAGTATTCTTTCCATAATGTGTAAGTTACGTATGGCATGTTGGATTTGGCGGGTATAAATAATCGGTTACAAGCAAACTTCTACACACGTCTTTGTCAGTGACTTATAGTTGAAAATTCGACCCTCTTGGTTCAAGCCAAGCAATGCGTTCGTGAGAAGCTGACTGAAGAAAAATGAGAGCAGTACATGGGTATATTTTCTCACGACATGAGCCACTTTTAGGTTAAGTATCACTAGATACTTAACCTAAACTGCATTTGGTAGCCTTAAGTACCCGTGTACACTACATTTTTACAAAATTTTAGTGAAGTTTTGCACCTCTTTATTTATTAATGTTTTCTTCAGTTCGCTTTCGTTTTCATTACCTCTTTCTCCTACAGGGTCGAAAGCAATCCTAAGACGCGGAACGTGAACGCATCTAAACGTTTTCAAATTAAAATTATGAAATGTAAAAACTACAAGAGAACTCGAAAAACTATAAAGACCGCTAGTAAAAAAGGCGAAAAAAGCGGGGGGCGGTGCTGCGCTGAGTGAAGCTTTGAGCATCGGGTAACTTGGGACGTTTTGATGTATCTGCGCTGGAGCTTGTAGCGTGAGTCATAGGTCATGGTTGACTGACAGGCGCAGATGCATTGCAATCAGCTAGAACTTTGACTCTATAAGCCAGAAGAAAGGGGATGGCGAATTAACGCACACAAGGAAGTTATGACAAAAATAAATGTTGCGAATGCGTATTATGTCAAATTGGTTGTAAAATTAATAGTTTTCGCATTAATTCCATTCAAAGAGAATTCATCAGCGCCTCGAAAGCTTATGGGAAATGTTGATTCCGAACGCAGAGAAAAATCTTTTTTTTTTGGCACGGTAGCGAGAAACCTGACTAATAAAGCGTTTGGTTGCTGATTGATTGGCTACGCTACTGCCAATGTGCCAAGGAGTATCGAAGCGTATAGGCGTACGCGTAGGCGCGTGGCCAGTGGTGTCAGCTGGGCCACGTGTCGCGAGCTTCTGCAATCCCTTACGTCAAAGCCTTCCCCCTATTGTCATTTAGAAGTTATATTTTGTCTGCCCGTCTTGTTCAGTTCATTGTTCGCATCGTCGATTTTGCTTCCAGTATTGTTTTTAACGGTAGCTTTAGGAACCGCCTTTGACTGAAGAAACGACGTTTTCGGCGCCTCAGGCGTAGCGTTTCGGGAATGGAAATTCCCCTCATGAAAAATGACATGCGCTTCGGAGTACATATTGAAGCGCCCTCTCGAAGAGTAGTGAATGGTAGGCGCCGATAAGACACCGGTTGAGGGCCAGCGGGCAGTCGGGAAGAGCCGCTGTGAGAAGTGGAGTCTTTTGGAAGCTCTTGTTGTCAAGCGACCGTGGGGTATTCCTTTTTGGGAGCTTTCGGGAGCGCAGATTCTTTTGAAACCTACAATGGAAGAGCCTTGAAATAGTGCGCAGAGCATGACCTTCGAGAGCACAAAAAATTCGGTGCGAGTCGGCGAGGTTTTCGTTATTGGAGATAGCAATGCCACTCTATGTGTATTGGCGACTGTAAAGTGAAAAATAAAAATTAAACGCGCAGGAGTGATTAAAAGAGCGAGTGAGTTGGTCGAAGCGCAGCAAAGCCTAGTCTTTCTGAGATGCGTATGGGCTTCAAAAAACATGAGTTTTGTATTGAGCAGGCTTTGTTGTATGTTCTAGCGCAATTTGCGGAGCTAAATTCAAAGCACTAAGGTTAACATGACTATCGTGGATCTGTCTACCAAAAATAATGAACTGACATGAAAAAAGGGCGGTATTCATTGTTGGTACGTTCGCTTCGACCGCACATTGGTGGTGACGAGAACAGATTTGGTAGTACCGTAGACATTGTTAAGAAGGTTTTGCTATATTCGAGATGACTGCAAGATGAACGAATGGATTTCCCCAAGCTGACTGAAGATCAGCTTGCGTTTCGCATTATTCATTCGCAATTCAACACATGTAGTCTAGAAAAGTAAAATTTTCAGTACTCAGCTGTGCGTTAGATATTTGCGTTAGACATTTTCTCAAAGCTGCTACTCCTAAATCTTTCGCATTCGCTCTACTCCCTCCACTTCTCGCATTTGACGCATTTTGCGTGTCTTCTCACCTTAAAGTCGCCTGGAAACTTACAGTGGCGTAGTCACGTGATGAAGTCATCGCCCAAGGGACTACTGTCTGATAACTTCGAAGGCATGAGGCTGAGGCTAATGAATATTAATGGCCGCTTCGCCATTTTCACTAAGCTCATCGCGCTCGTCTGGCTTCGCGCGGTCGTACCACCAAGCGTCATGACAAATTGTCTTCGGTGCTCCTTGCATAATGCAGACTGCGCGATGGATTCACAACTCGAATTCTCTAAGCGCCATTTCGAACGAAACTAATCAGCTAGGCCACGCGTCGCGCATCATCAGAGCGTAGAGGTGAGCTTCCAGGAGCAAGCTTTCGCTTACTCGAGACCTGGGCTACCAATATAAATGAGTAACTATGGTTAAAATTGAAGAAACCACGAGAAAAGACTAGCCTTTTCTAGACTTCTTAGAAGAAAAGTTAACGTACCAATAAACGTACGAGACCAAGCATTAGAAGCATTCTTTAAACCAACCTAAATGTGTACTATGATAGAAGATTGGAAATGTTTCTACATAAGTCCTGACTTGTAAAAAAATCTGAAGGTAATATTTTGTTTTGATATATTATTTGCCATAACCATTACAGAAACCATTACTTATAATAAGATTTTAAAAATCCTTGAATGGCCCCCGTGTTTCTAATACTTCGGCAGTTTCGTTAGTTTTTATTGCCACGAATGCATCGAAGACATGGACAAATTCTTCATTTTCGTCAGACGCAATGATAATGCACGTTACGAAAGCTACTACACTTGCTGTGCAGGCGTTACAACAAAGCCCAGTACGGTCGCGTTCACCGCAATGTTCCTGTCACCGCATCATAAACTTATAGACAACATGTCGTACTCTACATCAGATGATACAGTCTCCTAATCATTTTTGCCATTTGCGTCGTCGTCATAAAATTATATAATTAGCCATCAGACTCTTTATTACCACGAGAATATTATAAGCAGCTTTGCGCATCCTCTGAATGCACCCTTAAGAAAAATTGTGTTTTCCTCCAGGGATCCCCGGACGGTTTGTTTACATAGCGATCGGTTGCTTAAGCGAAACGTCTGAACATATGTTTAGTGGCTTATCATTATATCTAATATAAGCCCCTCTCTCTCAATGGTGTGGCACGCTGATGTGGCATGCAGGCGCGCAGCTCTCAGATGATGGTTGTGCAGCGTGCAGGGCCAATATAGAGAGCATTCAGCATGTTCTAGTCGACTGTAGTGCTGCTCATTCAGATATCAAAGAGCATATGGTTCGCGCTCTGGGTTCTAGTGGTTGGGGAAGCAATATTAACGCACCAGTAGTAGAGACGAGCTAAAGAAGACTAGAGTGCTGCTGGCGCAAAAGGAGAATGGAAACATTGCACGAACCGTCACAAAAATCAGACAAGTACGCCGCCTACGCGAATAACCTAAATTATAATGAGAAAGAGCCGCAAAACGGATTGAACAAAAAGATGAAAAAACAATTCATTCATAAATATCACTGAAACTTAGTAAGACAAGGGACATTAGCCATCACCCTATTTAAAGCGGATATCCAAATGATCTTTCTGTCGATCAAAATCCACGCTTCAACGAAAGTGACCAAAAAAAGAGCACATAGGGAAAGTTATATCTGAGGGAATATTATTTTTTTATGCTGCTCAGTGTTGAATATTTTGTTACGGCGCGACGAATAGGGCACGTTGGACGTATTGACTCATAAACCTACAGAGCGAGATAGAAGGACCATGTTCAGAAAATGCCTATTGTTTCGGCCTTTTTTTCTTGTTTTTTTTTTTTTGCGCAGTCTGTTCTATCTGCTGACTGAAGTAGCAGTCACTGTTGCGAACTGAGCTGTATAGATTCTTCAGGAAAAATGTCTTTGTCTCCAAAAGTGGCTCCTAATTTTCGCTGTCTCCTTTGACTCGCGTTTTTTAAATACTGAATACATTTAGAACTTGATTTCGGTCAGGTGTTGACGTATCGATATTTCTGTAGTGCATGTCAGATCACCTAGTACCTAAATCTCGTAGAAAAAAATAAAATACGTCGCCTCTACAACTCGTTACAGCAAAGATAACTTACTTTTTACATTGAAACGCCCCGAAGGCCGGTAGGCTTCGTCGCTCTGACTAGGCGTTGTTCCGAATTCGTAGTAGCAATTCGGTCCAATCCCTAGCGGCAAAATCCGGATACGATGGCTACTAGCGGCGATGGCAGTTAGTGTGAGGATGCGTGGCATACACGGGAACAGCAGGCTCGGACCAAGTAGCTACAAATTCGTTCCATGGCGCCCCGCATGGTTCATCCCTTACGAAAATTTCTTTACACACTTTATAGACTGTACATGGACTTTTGTTTATAAATTCTATAGACTTTCTGCAGACAAAACCTATTGTCTAACCTATAGGTAATACAAACTCTATAGACAGTCTTTAGACAATCTATAAAATTATGGTCATACACTTTTAGTAGACCTTTATCTATAAACAGTCTATAGACTGCGAGTAGACAAAAGGAAATGTCTATAGAAAGGCAATAGAGTGTACAAGATATCTATAGACAGTTCAGAGACCATTTTTATAGAGGGTCGAACCGTTTAATGTCGCAGCCACGTAAGCAATATGCTTACGTCTTTCGAACAGTCATTTTATTTTTATGGATGCAAAGCGCCCTCCAAAGACTTTTGAGTGGCAGCGGTTTTCCCGTAAAGAACAAAAAGGACGAAGTTTGTTTCCTTGTGTGGCTGCAGTGAGCTGCCTAATTGGGAATGCGCTGTGATGTGCTTCTCAACCATGATGTTGAAAATTTTTGTGTGCTGGCCATTAATAAGAGAGGAAGAATTGTCAGAGTGACAGGTGTGCCAGGCATTCTCTGTTGATGTGATATTTGCAGCAAGCTTCTTGATTCCCGGAAAGCCCTGAAAAAAAAAAAGTTTTCTTTCAGGCCAACAATGGAAGCGCAGCCTGCTGTTTGAATCTGACTGCCATTGGAATGAAGATTTTGAACAAAGACATTTGCGATAAAATTTAGGTTTGCTGAGGGTAACATGCAACCCAGATTTCAATTGCTAAAGATGTGTGATGGCCAGATGCGTTTACCGTTTCATGAACCACAAAGGTCTGCTTTCTTTACACTGTTTGGCTTGTCTTTAGACAGAATAATTATGAACTCCTGTTTCTTTTTTTTTTCAATCTATGGGTTCTAAAACAAATCTGAGCGCATTCACTTTGAAAAACTTTACTCAGCTGCTTGTGAAACACATTATGAATTGTAAGTTGCGTGAATTAGAAAACGCTGACTAGCAATTGTTTTGCACGCGACTAGTCTCAAGAATATAAATTTAGCATCTTGAGTGCAGATATACAACGTAATTACAAAATGTCGATCGCATGTTTCAGGGAAAAAGATTAGAATTTAAAATATTACTCTAGGAAAAAAGCAGCGCGAAGAACGACACAGGATGGTGAAAAGTACACAACACAGGTGCTGTGCACTTCTTCCTACGTCACTGTTCGCGCTGTTTTTTTTTCTTACAAATTTAACGTCACCAAACTCGCCTAACTTGCCATCCTACTGCATTAAAAAATAAACTTGAAGAAATACTATTGCCTTGGGCTCCTGCAGAGAAGATTTTATGGGTAGTCTGCGCACCTCATGGTAACCATTTCTATGTGGTGAAACTGCCCGATACAACTGTCGGCTCAGTTTCCTCACAATTTCATTCTTTTCTGCGTTTGCGCTAGAAATAACGAAGCACTCCCTGAAAAGACTACGCACGAGCACTTAAAAAATTCACGTGTTCAGTTTTTTAATTTCGAAATGGAACCCGAAAATTTTCTAAACCGAAAAAGCATCGGGATCACGAAGTGGCCATCACCACTGCCACTCAGTGCTCTGTTGATCGAGACCGTTGCTCGAGACCGATACATAACAATAAAAAACTTCTAATCAACGTTCGTTTTAATGCTGAGTTTGATTGCGTCCAACCCGAAAATGGGTGGCATTGTGCTAAGTTAACTCCCGTCAAGGGCAAGCTTCCACAAACTTACACACATGTCATACTTAAAAGCAATCCATGCAGGCTTACAGGCGCGAGCCTTAGTTTTGCAAGGCAAAGTTTACATTGGCTCACGGATCTTACACAAGCGGATGAACTATTGTGATGCAAAGACACGTGGCTCTGAAAGAATGGATTCCTTTGAGAGTCGGTGACGCAGGCACACAGCACTTTCTTTCATGCCGATGAAAAAGAAAGCCTTTAAGCTTTATGAGTGCAACCCAGGCATTAATCATTTCTAGTTTTCGTTTTTTTGTTAAGAGTGAAGCCTGGTGATAAAAGAAAGCGCGTCTCGAAAAAGCTACCCTATGAACAACTCACAAAGAAGGAGATAAATGTTATGTAAGCAGTTAATTATATCGAGTATTGGGGGAACAACCCCCGTCCTTGTAGAGAGGCACAATTTAGAACTAGTGCGATAAATCCTATAAGCACTTCCTGCTTAACAAACACTGGACATAAATCTGTGGAGATAGGAACACAGAGGGGGAGCTGATGTATGCCAAAAACACCCCAAGGTGCAGACTCTGGCAGTCGTAGTGTGGTGGTGTGAGCGCCCAGGTCAGAGCCTCTCGTTCGAGACTGTTCTCTTTGTCTTGTTGACCATTTGCACTGAGACGGCAAGTCAGAAAGCCCGTTAAAACATTTTCAATGTTGTTCGTCACTACACGTGGGATTAGCCTCGCGTTGAAATCAGCCGGGAATCACTCCACCGTAGCGACGCATTAAATAATAATCTCAAATAACAGGCTCTACTTAGTGCTCTAAGTAGAGCCTGTTATTTGCTCGCTGGTTTGTGGACTTTGCTGATTGATTGATAGCGCAGTTGGGCAGTGCTTTGCTGGATCACTCTTTGTTCAGTTCATTGACTGATTGTTCGATCAATATACTTCTAGATAGATAATTTAGTGCTTGATTGGTAGATTATGACAGTGTGAGGTTCCAACCCCATGACGGAGGGCGTTAGATATGTGTCCGAGTATGTCTTCAGTAGTGCTTCATGTTGCAAGCCCCCACTAGAAGAGAAAATTCCGAGCCAATCTTCCTTCCTCAGACGCAGTAGGATGGCTGCAAAAGAAGCTTCGGTGCTTTACATTTTGTTATCGTTTCTCCAGAAAACCTGCTAGTTGCCGATATAATATATGAGTGTCTCTCACAAGAAGATGCCGAGACAAATGCGCCATAGCGCGCGTCTGTGCTACTTTTAGAGTGCCTTCTTTCTGTTAAGACCTTTGGCTGAACCGGCTATCAGCAGAAATGAGTGGCATTCGAACTCTTACTGTTGTTCTTGTTTCTAACTTGTAACAGTCTCAAAGGCTCTGCTGTGCAATGTCTAACCTTTGACGTTATTCCCAAAACCATGGTGACGTGAAAGGATAAATTTTAAGCAAGTCAGTATTTTCCCTTTTCTTTATCTCTACATTAGTTTTCCGCGTACAATGTTTTCTAACATTCTTTATTTGCAGTTTCACTCCACAGATATTTCTTAGGGGGAGTGACCAGGTTCTCACTAGCAGGAATGTTCTTTCGCGGATGCCTGTACAGTAAATAAAAGCCAAGGAGACGATATGGTCCTTATTTTTCAGAGGCAGATGCTTCTGCATGGTAAGTGATTTTTCTAACTTTCTAAGATTAATTACAAAATAACGGTGGTAAGAGTGAAAACTACTCGGAAGCACACCAAGAAAGTGATGTGAAATATCAACAACAAAAAAAAAAATGGTGATGGCAGGGCACATGCCGCAGAGGGGCAAGAGAGAAATGTACTGCAGCTCCAGTATGGAATGAGTGTTACTGCTTGTAAATAACAATGTCGCATCGGGACCTAAGGGTAGATATAAAAGAAGGCGTTCCACTCTTTCAGAGTGGTTCAATCTTTCGTCTTACCGAAAAAAAATAAGCATTCTTTCTACCATGCTGTCCAAGTGATTTGCTTGACACTGGTTAAGGTTCTGAGACTTCAGTATAAAATGTGAAAGAAAAGAGTTAATAAAGAAGTGATTCGGTGACCTTGAAAAACAGTGCCTTCGACCTGTTCGCCATTTGATATTTAGTTTATGCCGCCGTTGCTTCCGGTGGCGTCTATCAATACAGGGCTTCAGATGGCAGTGAAACCTAAATAAACGAAGAGCTCTTTTGTTTCAGACGCATTCGACAGTAAGTGACCCACTGAGGCTTTGAGGGCTTTCCTTCTTCTTTTCTTGACGACGCGGCCAACGATCAGAAACAACGTGATAGGAATTCCAAGAAACGGCCCTTTACTGGAACCGAACAATGCACGTCTTCTTACGGCGGAGTGTGCCTCTTTTCTAAAAGCGCTCGATGGGGAACGAGCTACCTCCCATCAGGTTGAAGAAAATCCTAAAACGCGTTGAAAAAGAAAAATTCTGACCACACTGGCGAATCAGAAAGTCTACTGTATCCACTATAGTTTTGCTTGTGCCGTTCATGCCGACTTTCTTCATTGTCTAGTCTTTTTTGTAAACTTAAACAAGCGCCGTGGAGGGTCAGAGAGGAAACTCGGAAGCAGAGAAATGCATTTCCATTTGGAAACCTTTGACCAGAAACCGGTATAAACCTCCAGGGAACGCTAACCAAAACTTTATTTTTTTTCTTTTGCCGCAGAGGATGAAGTGAAAATAGGCAGCAAGAGTCACTTTGTTCGGCGCTCCCGGGAGATGTCTTTACTATTTTATTAAAACCTTTTAGTTCCTTCTACGGCTTCTTCATTTCATGCCTTTTCAAGCGTCTTCCTGCTCTTCATGCTTCTGTCTTACGGCGATGTGGCCCTTATGTTTACTGCTCTGCTGAGGTAACTGCCTGCGATGAAGACGCTTCTTATTTATTTACTTTTTTTCTCTCTTTCCCGGTTTTCGTGATTCCTACCTAACGTAATGATAGCCTTCGCTTGGTGAAGGCGCGTTCGAAACAAACGATCAGCAATACACGCGTAGTCTTTGCCGCTTCACGCTCCTGTGTGCGTACCACTCCCGATAACCGTTCTGTTATGCTTAAAAGGAAGACCAGCTTTTCTTCTTCATATAGTATCATACGAAAAGAAAACAAAATGGGAGGCTGGAAATGTAACATGTAAAACGTAATGTGCACGAGAAATATACACTGACTTGTTCTGAAACAGGCAAAGGGCCCTGCTGCCACTATAAATGTCTGCCTTTTTTCACCCGTGTAAACGAACACAGGCCGTCATGCAATCACACACCTAAGTCGATTTAAAATCTAATGCGTCGGCAATGCGAGCCTGTGGACAGCTCGCACTAGCGCTTCCATGATACGTTCATAATTAGGGCTGTCAATCACTCGCGATGGCTGCATAATGAGGAGAATATTCTTGTAAGGAGTAAGTTACACGAAGGCTTAGCATTTTACTGCCTCCGTTAAGAAAACAAGTAACCTAAAATGGACAGGCACTTACACGTACTTACTTGTACAGGACTTCTCCCGAGGTGAGCTCGAAACGTTTAAAATGCAGCATGTGGGTATTGGAGGAACGCAATCATTAGAGAGGATCTCTCATCACTCGTAAAGTATTGCAGCTCTAGTTTTGCAAGGTAGACCCGCTCCACGAAGTACGTCCGTGGCCACTGAAATGACGTCATCAAGCACGCACGCGTCGCTCGTGGCACGTGGCTCATAAAACGTGCGTGTTGTCGCTCAGCCGCTCGCTGTCATGGCAGAGAACACGAAGCGCTAGAGTTTGTACACGGAAGAGGAACTTCTCGAACGTGACCGCGAGTGACGACTGGGGGAAGACCGGGAACTGTTCGACCGTGAGGTTGATGGAAAGCGTGAACGTACAGAGGGTCGTGGTCTGCGAACTCCTATTGCACAGAAGATGAGACTACAGCGTCAGGCTCTTCCGCCATCATGCTGTGGCTCGAGTTCACATGTTCAGGACTACCTGACTTGTAATGGACAACCGGTCATGGAGCTTGGCGACGTCAGTATGGTCGCTTCTCGAGCTTAAACAACTCGTCAGTTGCGTGCTTCGGAAAAAGTTTAGAGATTAAAGCGAACCGATCGAGCTTGAACAAATTCCGCACCACATATTAGTATGGTGGGATAAAAAAAAAATTCGCAGAGGCTTAGCTTGGTTAAGCCCGGTAAGTTGCGAAATCAATAGCCCTGGCTGCGCCTAGTTTGCCTGGTGGTGTGTCTTGGTAGTGCTCTTAGTAAAGCTTATTTATGAAAGTTTTGCCCATTTGTTTTACATGGCATCATGCTCACCACATGAGGACCCCCACCTGCTGGGAGATTTACGCGTGCCTCGGTCTCACCAAAACGAGCGGCTGACGCTAACGGATGATTGTCTA
This sequence comes from Amblyomma mixtum, assembly GCF_055824585.1. Classification (NCBI taxonomy): domain Eukaryota; kingdom Metazoa; phylum Arthropoda; class Arachnida; order Ixodida; family Ixodidae; genus Amblyomma; species Amblyomma mixtum. The sequence continues at coordinate 287,873,462 of NC_143013.1, forward strand.
GAAGCTTCCCTCTTCTTTCAGTCCCACTTCCTCCCTTCCTGTACGGTGCGGTTCGGGGGTCCACCGAGATGACAGATAATTTCCTTTCTTTAAAAAGCGTGCGTTCAAAGGGCAAGGCATCGCGCCGAACGGCTGGTGGCGTTCCTCCCTTCCTGTGGTTCTGGTGTCCACCGAGATGACAGAGAATTACTGCGCCATGCCTTGCCCTTTGAACGCACCGCTTTTTGAGGAAAGAAAATGGCGCAGTAATTCTCTGTCATCTCGATGGACACCCGAACCGACCGCTAAGCGCCCCGCGCGCGGCAGGAGCGGGAGTTAGGCCGCGCTTGGTAGCTGCGGCCTCGCTACGCGACGGCGCAAGTTGGAGCCCCCCTCTTGCAGCTGTGACGTCAGACCGCTAAGCACACCGCGCGTGGCAGGAGCAGGAGTTAGGTCGCGCTTGGTAGCTGCGGCCTCGCTACGCGACGGCGCGAGTTGGAGCCCCGCTCTTGCAGCTGTGCGTCAGACCGCTAAGAGCGCCGCGCGTGGCAGGAACAGGAGTTAGGCCGCGCTTGGTAGCTACCGGCCTCGCTACGCGACGGGCTGAAAGTGCAAGCAGTATTGCTTTCGCAATAAAAAACACACACTGAAAAGTAAATGTGCTGCTGCCGTGTCACTAAGTACAGCCAGCATTATTCAATTAGAAGTGAAAAAAATAAAGAATTTTGCACTGCAGAAAAAAATTAAACTACGAAAACGCCCTAACTCTCTGGAGGCCGCAGTAGATGGAATGGCTGCTAATAAGGGGAGCAGTTGTAAGCTAATGACAGGTAATAATTGAATGTCTTGTTGTTGTGCTGGCTACTGTATGAACCTTCGTGTTTGTAGAAAATCGCCCGTGGCAAGTCATTGTTACATATCCAGCTTCTCTGACCAGGAAACGATAATACTCCCCCTGCAAGAAATGAGCGTCAAGGTGGCGGTTATCCTGCTGCGCTGCCTTACCGAATCTGGGCTGCGCACTTGCGCAGGTCCTCCAAAGAACATCCTGAACATCGACATCAGTTAAGCGAGTAGTAAGCATACGCTTACCGCTGAAAAACGTAGCATCTAAATGGCCGTCTCGGAATTTATCTTCTCGTACATTGCCGTGCACTATGGCAGTTTTGCTCTTGAAAGGCTATCGCCAAAGAAAGGGCAATTCCCAAACAGACTACACATTTCGTAATTTTAGCAAGGCCTTTGATGAAGTTCGTCATAATTAAACTATCTGCACTGAATCTTGATCCTACCTTATTGAACTGGCTACAATTTCTCATTAATCGCTTTCCGTACGTCTAAATTGTTTGCAATTCTCCCTTAACGGAACTAACGTCGGGCGCGCCCCAAGGCTCCGGTTTAGGGCCACATTTGTTTTTAATATATATTAACGATTTGCAAGTTGCCTCTATTTTTTTATGCACTTATACGCTGATGACTGCATCTGTTACCACGAGGTTCGTAATGGTGATAACATACTAATAATTCAGTCCGATTTAAGTAACACTGCTCTTTGGTGCATTAAATGGCATATAGAACTAAACATTAACAAATGTAAAAAAATGAATGTCTCTCGGCAAGGCGAATGTACCTCGGTGTAGACACCCAGTAATACTGGCTCACTCAATAACACACTCAATAACTCCGCTTCAGCCCATGTCATCAAACAGATACCTTGGATTAACCATTTATTTCACATTAAATTTGGAAGCTCACACTGACAAAATTCCTAGAAAAGCTAATCGCTTGTTAAGATACATAAGCCGTATTTTCAGCAAATGTCATGTTTAATTAAAGCTTGTTCTTTATAAAATTGAGTCGTGTCAAGACGCGTTGACACGACTCAGTAATAATGTTATGTTGATCAAGCCGTTCCCGTAAATCCTGTCCACCTTGGTGATCGCAGTGCGTCTTCTGTTAGATGATATCATCAATGAGAAAACAATACCCTTGCAATTACCTTAACTGTGCGTTAACTGTTGCAGTGCTGTTCGGCAAGCTCGCAGCAGTCTCCTTACTGCCTTTAACGTTTTCTTCCATATCTGCATACATCTCACGACCATCCTTATTCGAAGGCATCCTCAAAAGCATGTCTTTATAAGCAGTCATGATAGCAAGCTTCACGAATTTTCTTGCTGCAAGAAAAAAAAATAATCACGTCTCTTCAGCTCCTTCTGCACGACGGCAGTAGTTCAGAGAGACAATCATTGCGAACATAACAGAAAATGAGAAGTGCATTGTGTGCCTGAAAAAGATTCAGTTGTTTACCCGGGGACAAGAGCTGTTGGCTGCCGTGATCGTGCATGATGCGAACTTTGACGTGGTCCTAGCAGAAACCGGGAGAGTGCAGCTTGGAGAGGTATAAACAAGGATTAGTGTGCGTTCTCTATCCTCTTCCCTTCCATCCCTTTCCATTCTTTTTGAAGATACTTACTTGAACATAAAGTCATATTGGAGAAATATACTTGAGCTTAGATTAGGGAGAAATGGGAAATAAGCATGTGAATATATTCCACTCCCTGCGTCCTCTACGGCTCCTCTCTAAACTACTCATAATCCTAAGTTCAGGATTCTGTCGTTCAGGAGAAGGACCGAACAAATTCTACTCTTCTTCCTTTGTGTGTCTTTGCAAAACTACTTGCGTATGAGCATCCACATAATAAGGTTTTACGAAGCCTCCTCAGTTTGCTTCGTCTTGAGTATGGAAGTGGTAGCATTTTTTTCATAGCTATTTCCGGCAATCGTTTTGCGCTGAGCTTAATGGAACAAAGCACGCAATCTTCCGCTGTTTTTCCGAGTTCAGGCGTTTAGGCTTAGGAAACTTGACCGAGTTATATCGAAGACGCACGCGAAGCAGCGAATGCGGAGCAGTTGTGGCGTGCAATATTTCCGGTCCGAAGGGGGGCTTGTTTTGAGGTAAGTACCGACCAGGCAGTCTATATAACAGTTGTGTCCTGTTCGCGAGAGGGCTTCCAACGACGCGTTACAATTTCTGGCGCTTTAAGCTCATGATGCTACCGCGATACATCTGCATTTTTTTCGTAATTTGTTTTTTTTTTCTCTCACAAATGCTTCCTTGTCATTTTAGGCAATAAAGCTCACCTCCTTACGCTGTTCCCGTTTTCAGCGAAAACCGAAATTAATCTTTACAAAATTCCGCATATCGCATACAGGAAAATTAAAGCAGCGACACTGCGCCAGAGGCGAAGTATACTCTTGATGCCGCTTTAAAGGGTGCTCTTTTATGTTGTATCCTTGGCGGGGACCACATCTGAAAAATCTGGGCGTAGGATACGCATTAAATTGAAGAAGTTTATGCGGTGCATGCACTTTGATTCAGTCATAAGCAGGGAGCATTCGTCTATATTTACATGTACTTACTAGATGTTGTATAATCCTTTAAATGCAGGAAAATGTACTTCTAACTGTAACTGTTTGGAACTCAACTATTTATTTTGCACCATATTGTGGTTCACAGTGAAGTATGTTGTCATAATGCTGATGAATTCGCATGCTCACAAATTCCTTACGGTTTCCAGGTCAGATTTGAATACTGGTTAAAGTATGCAGTGAAACTCACCAGGGCAGGCTCGCCCTGATACTCCATATTCTACACGCAGAAATGTGTGGTTAAATAAAATAAAAATTTTCAAACTTGCAGGAAATTTGCATTATTTCTAAAACATCCCCGTTCCAGGATGGTTCGCATTTTAAAGCAGAAATAAAATTTGAAGTGGCCCTTCATATCATTTGTTGTTTCATTAGTGCCAGCGCCTTTAATTAAATCATAAGATCTTTGGCATGAAAATTACGTCCCGACAGTTGCAATCTTCCCCTTTGAGCTATTTTCTTCTGAATCCAAATCTGACATATGACTGCCGAATTCAGCCCTCATTACTTCTGTTGTGTAAGCAAGAGAACAAGGTAAAAAAAAAACACTTTGTGACAAGCACTTCGATGCGATGTTTCGGATTAAGGTGAACGACTAACCCGAGCTACCTTTTTAATGACAAAAGCTACAAAGCTAGTGATACATATTTATTGGCTACTGAATAGGCAACACAGTTGCCATCTCTTCCTACCCCCTGTTTTATTTTCTGCATCTTGCCTGAGGCTCGTGAAAAATTCAGAGCAATGCAGCCACTTTTCCAAATGAACTTTCCGCTTGAGGTCACCACGCAATAGATTCTCCGGGATCTGAAAGGTCAGGCAAGAAACCGCAGCTCCGTAATTGCTTCTCGCAGGCTGCAAGTGCCTTCAAAACACAGGAGAGTGGAGCGGCATTTTGATTTTCTCTGCTTCCTTGCTCGCTCGCTTCTTTTGCGCAAAAACATCTTCAAGTATTTATTGCTTACCCAAGACAAAAGCACTGTTCTTGCCGGTTCGGTAGCGAGAAGAAACAAATTTAAGAAAAGAAAAGAATACGTTGGGATCTTCTTGTGGACTGAAGAAAGGGAAGGCGAGTATATTTATTTGCGTTTGTGCGAGATGGAAGCACTGACGACGAAATGAGAAATAAGGAACAACCAAACCGTGGGTTTTATGCCTGATACCAAATAACTAAAAACTTGTTTTTCTTCTCTCCTAGAAAAATTCTTCAGGCTGCGTTAGGAAGGCAGTGGGAATCTCTTTGTGTTCCACTTTGCCACCGATGGAGGTCACTCATCTCTAACGTGGTAGCGGGGATTTTTTTTACGAGCTTGTTCTCATAAATTAAAAAAAAAAATGTTTCGGTGCGTGAACGTTAACTGGTCTTTCACCTTGAAACAGAGGGTGCTTTTGGTCGCCACGGGCGTAAGATTCGAGAACCTGATTTCTTTTCTTTGTGCACGTGGGTTTGTGCCCGTCAGCAATTTGTTCACGCATCAAAACAAATCCCAGTAAAAGAAACGCCACTTCTCAGCTTCTCTGCAATGGCTGTACGTAATAAGTTAGCTGACTGCGCCGCGAAAGCAATCACTTTGCTTTGGTGTTTTTTATGACGGCACAGATCAAGGACTGAGGGAAACTTGCTTCAGCTTTTGCTATTTCATGTATGCGAACAACGAGTGGCTCTCCTTCTCGCAGTAATCATCTTAAGCTATAGGATGAAAGTATGCATCTTTATGCTTTGTATTTACGCCAGCAAAGGAACACATAAGCTCACCTTGTACGATCAAGCAGGTGCAGCTTTCTGGCCCGATTACTGCGATGCCCTTCATTTTTCACCGCTGATGAAGGCATTAGCTAAATGTTTTACAAGCTACTTTGTATAATAGGTACCTCTAAAAGAGTAGCAGCCATGACCCTGACGGCAAGATAAACACTTTGGGGATGTATGTTTTCGAAAAGAGCGGATGGGAAGATTTTGAGGTTTCTCTGAAACACGTGCCGTTGTTAATATGCTTTCGAGCGCGAAGCGCAGTACAGCCGATAGCACTTGCCTAAAAGGCACAACATACATGTTCTGATTTTACGTAGATCGCATGCCACAATAAAGGAAGAGAAATTTAACGAGAAGCAAGGTCCAGAACGCTGTAAATGAAGGAAATTGTTGCTTTTAGTGTCGTTATATATAAAGGGCTCTTAGAGGAACGAGTAGATTCCGTGGCTATTTTGCAGACTTGCGGCCAGCAGAACGAATTTAGAAAAAAAAAAGATGGCAACGCAAAGGACGACAGCACTATTATGTCAGTAACCATGACTTACGCAAAGAGCATAAACCAGAAATCGTGTTGCGTTGCGGCAACGATCTCTTCCCGGCGCTTTGCGTACGTCTTCATGAGATATAAATTTCATGGTACGCTTGCGGAAAACATTATACTTCTTCAGAGTATTTCTGTCGCTCCGTTTTTAGCTGTAAACCAAAGGAAGGGCCCTGTCAAGCAACCTCTCAAATTAAGAATTCGTGCAGCAAAGTTTGTTATATGCTAAAATAAACGTCTGCACGACATTTCAGTTAGAACAGGTGTCCAAATCAGGGTTAGTAATAAATTTAACAGCTGGCGTTTTAGACGAACTTCTGGAGAGAAAACAAAGCACATGCAATGAACGTATGCTTCTGAGCGTCATCGTCGTTTTCAGCTGATGAGAAGCACTTAATTAGCAGAAGCCGCTCGATATAGGTTGCAACCTATCAAAAAAAGTTACTCGCGAGTGTTTGAGTCGTGCTGACGATTACATGCGATATTTTTTTAGGGAATCTAAGAGTTAAGAAAAGAATCAAAAGAGGCTACCTGCATGCGATCGTAGGCACAAGTAGGAGTGCAGAAACGGCAGAAAAGTCCTGTTCGCATGAACAGAGCCTATATTCTGCAAGGCCACGAATCAGTTCGGGACGGTACTGACGTCTACAGAGCGAAGTACAGGCTGCTGAAATTTATTGTTTCTTCGTTTTATTATTTTTTTTTGCTGCTATAACCGCATTAAATTTCATGTTCTTTTCGGTCCTAGCCGCTTAACGCTTCCGCTGCCAGTGTGGTTGAATGTCCGATTATTTTGACAGTTACTGCGTAGTGTTGTCGGTAGCTGACTTTATTATCTTTATTTTCTCAAATATATGTCACTCCGAGACAGTGAGGAGCCGAATGAGAAATTAAGTGTAGCGTGGACCTTACTATGAAAAATATATTTATTAATATTATTTATATTGAATTTCTGAACATGTTTCGCCTTAATTTAGTGTTCTCGGAGATAATGCCTGTTGTCATTCTTTCGCAATACACGTTTTTCTGCGCAGCAAACAGTGAATTTATTATGAGAACACAAGTACAGCATAAAATTGATATTTGTTGAAGTGTTAGCATGCTTTTGTCCACAGGTATAACAAAAGAAATGCTTCGCAAGACTACAAGAGGCTGGCATTGAAAGCGTCTATCTTTGAGCCTGAGAGCGCTAACTAGAAGCATTTTAAAATCCTGCCCACTCCAACAGCAGTACCTACAAGCCACTGTACGCTTCGACTATTCATGAATTTTCATGCTCATATTACGCTCAGCGCTATGATTTGTTTACAGGCAGCTGAAAGAGCAATTCCCTTTTTCGCTTGCTCACTCTCCTGGAATATTAAAGTAAAATTTTAAAGGAAACGTGGTTAAAGTGCTCCTCGCTTCTTTCTTTATCGAACAGTTCAGCCGTCCTTGAGCATTACCCCTCAATTTGAATGTTGCGGTTCACATGAAAGGGCAGCAATACTCACTGCCCATAACAACTGGACCCTGGCAAAGAGGAGATATTGTGCCCCGTTCGCGTGCAATTCCCTTTTAAGTTGCCGCGACACCTACTAGCGAAAAATAAAAATAAGCACCGCTAGCACACATGCTTGCATTAGTACAATGACACAAGTAACAAGCTTTACGAAGTTTCTGCTTGCTACACTCCGGGCATCTCTTGCCCATTCTTTTCGAGCACGCCGTCCGACACACCCACCTGCCCTCTAGCGTCCAGCCACGGGTATAGCGTAGAGCCACGGAGCCACGCACAGGAGGAAAAAAAAAACTAATGAAAAGGGCAAGCGGTGTCGCGTGGGCGCGCTGCATTCATTTCTGGGGAATGCTCAGCAAAGTGTATGTGAGGGAGCGAGAGTACGCTGCAGAACCAGCGTTTAGCAAACGAGTCCCAATCGGAGCGTCTGGCCTAAGTAAACGCTGGCGCAAATAGCCGAAAGAGAAGTCGAGCGGAGAAAACTGGCTCTGCGCAGACTTTATTGCGCGAAAGGGGCGAGGTTCTTGATAACTACGTTACACCACGCTTATTGCGAAGGCGCGTGATGTGTTTCTGCCGTTGGCAGAGATGCGCTGACACAGAAAGAAGAACTCCAGCCGCTTGAATCCTCTTGCGACTAGCCGGTCCTGAGAATCAGAAACTTTCTCCTGCCTGTAAAGCGGAAGCCAATGTGATAAGATACAGTGGTGTATCGCCTAGTTTTGAGCATCTAGGCGCAAAACTGAAATGAGAGACAAAAAGATTTTTATTGGGGTGTTCGGATGGATTATGGTCACTCAAGCGTCACGCAGCTGTGTATTCCATTACCATGTAGGTGAAATGTGCAAGAAAATTTCTTTTTGTGTTACGCGCACTAATTAAAGCCCGAAGCTATTTTCCAGTCCAAACTTTATTATCTCTTTACTACGCATTCATCCACAGCCACTTAAACTACGGTATCTCATCGTGGGGTAACGCCAATCATGTTCATCTTTGGCCTTTAATAAAACTGCAAAAGCAAGCCATGCGCATCATAACCAATACCCCTCGAATGTCACCCTCCCGCATTTTGTTCATAGATTTAAACGTTCTACCTATCTCGGCCGTTTATTTTTACAACCTTCGTATCCTATTCTTTAAGATTCTTCATCATTATCTCCCGCTAAGTATATTTTCTCCCGGCACGATCATGAGCAACATCGTCACACGTTTTGCGCTGCGTAATAACTTTTTACTACCTAAGGTCAGAACTAACTACGGGAAACAATGCCTTCATTTTTCATCCGTATCATTTTGGAACTCTTTGAATATAGACATCAAACAAACTAATAAGCTTTCTTTATTCAAGGTCAAACTAAAGCTTTTCCTTCTTAATTTATGATTTTTTAGAGCGCAGCTCTTTGGCGTCCGTTCCTGGGTTTCGCGTCGTCGTCGGCGTCGGCGTCGGCCTCGTAACCAGCTCCGCCCCCAATGTCATGCTTTTCAATTGGTCGAAATGCTCGTGACGTCACAGTGCGCGAATTTCAAATGGGGCCAATTGTACTTTGGCTAGTAACCATGCAACCAATCAAAGGGATCGTATAGTGATGCTGCAACTAAGTTGGACTGAGTTTAGTTAATTGCTTAATTAATCAATTAGCCTAATTAATATAGAGGAGAATGAAGAGGTCAGAAGAAAAGAAAAGAAAGACGCGCGCCGCAGCGACAACAGCGTCCGCGGAAGGAGACGCTGCTGAAAAAAAAAAAACATAAGTACGAAGCCGCGTTCCCACCACCACCACGCACTTCCCCACTCAGTAAGACGTTGCTCGTTTCATATACGTTGTGTCGAACATCCTAGACAGTTCCAACAATTGACAGGTTAATGACAGAACACGATGGATAGAAACGCAATAATGTAAATATGAAATAGCCTAATTAACCTTTCTAGTTAGACCGCATAAATCTATAAAACCGAGAACGAAATTGGTCGAGTTGGGGAATCGAACCAGGGTCTCCGGAGTGCGATACGAGCACGCTAGCCACTCCGTAATGCCAGCTGAATGGTTTGGAATGAACAAAGGCGCGTCTAGCTAATACGGCGTCTTCGTTCACTCCCATCTTCCCCCTTCCCCTTACGACGAGGTGCAGGTGTCCACCCAGATATGCGAGAGAGATACATTTCCTTTCCTCAAAAAATAAATTTACCGTCCAGCAAGGCGTACAGCCGAATTGGCGATGGCGTTCTGTGGACTCCCTGGCAGCGTTGCAAGACGCTGTCGCGTTCCACTCTTACAGGCGAAGCTTAACATGTTAACCACACATCAGTAACACACGCAGACAGCCAATGGACGCGTCATTCGCTGGCAGCACTTGATTCATCATTCACAACCACATTCTTAACGTACGCTCCCTTGCCGCACATGCCAAGGACGTACACCACGATCACATTCTGCGCCATTCCTCTCTACTTTGCTTTGCTGAAACCTGGATGGATCCCGAAGAGCCTCTCGAAATCATAGATTTCCTATACTGCTGTGGTGCTCGCAGAGACCACAACAGACCGGCGGGAGTCGCTATCTACTTGCGCACAGGTCTCTCTGCAATACCAGTCGAAATGTTTGCCACGTCACATGAACTTGGCGAACTGTGCGCCGCAAAGTTGCCCAACGGCTTGCTGGTAGTAGCTGCCTACTTCGCCCCTACCGCACTCACGAAAGACGTCGTGCACTTCCTGCAACTCGCATTAACCGTCCATCGATCCACACCGATGTTAGTAGTGGGGGACTTTAATGTTGACATAAAGACAAAAGCAATTTCCTAACACTTATGCGGGAGAACATCCCGTTCCTCTCGCTCGTAACGCGTCCCACGGCTGTGACAACCTCGCGAGGCACTTGTATAGATCTCGTCTTTGAGAATCAAGCATTGGTGTACCAAGTCGAACATATATCAGTCTATTTCTCCGACCACAAAGCTTCATTCATGACTGTCAAGAACTGTTAGTGGAATGTTTGTTAAAGGAATACGTGTGAAAAATAAAAAAAAAACTCTGTGATAGCGCATACATGTGTTGCTCGATTTCTTTGCCTCAATCTATCGAAAAGGTGAGACAGCTTTTTGCTGCGCTCAAATTTCGCATTAGGAAGTAACGTAATCGTCGGTAAAATTTTTTGTTATGTTATTGATTCTATGTATCGCTGTATCGCGGCATTTGTGGGTGTTTTATTGTACATTATCGTGCATTACATTGTTTGTATTTAAATATTTCAGTAACTAATATTACACTATGTGCCTATATTTATTCTGTTGCGTCGCTAATTAATGTGTTGTGTATTTTATATTATGTTGCATACTGAAATTTATTTTCATGGGAGGTCCCGCCCGCGGTCTTGTTCCATGGGATCTCTCGCTCTATACAATTGCAACTTTTATTGTATTCCTCAATAAACTTTCAACTATACTGCACTTATACATCAGTGATTTTTGCACATCTTGATGATAAGCTTTAACCAACCGATTCCTGTTAGTGCATGCATCATCAATGCGCGCTTGAACCATTAGAGTGCGTGCTAAGTTTTCAGCATAGGAAGGAACGTAAGCAATGAATCCTTCTTCTCAAAGGCACTTGTCCTGTTAGCCACAAAAAGTGAGCAACTTCACTGAGAAGAGACAAAAAAAAAGGCTTCATTTTTTGGTGCAACTAAAAAGTATAGCTAACACTCAGCCAGACGCGAACACATTAAATGCATCGAGTCAGAACAATAGAGCAGAGGTAGCACGCGTGAGGTTAGTTGGCGATATATGATTAGTCTTTTGCAATTGTAATAGCGTTGCATGATGATTTGGAATTATATCGACAACGCTTTAAAGCGACTCACTTGAAGAAAAGTTTTGTTCCGGAAACTGAAAGTGCACGACACATTCAACCATGCATATACAGTGTGCGTTTAAGTTTCTGCAGTTTACAGCGGCAGTTATTAATGCGCCCCTTACCGAGACCGCGTCGAGGTTGTCTTGCGCGCGCAGAGATGAAATGCGCTATGAACGGCGCGCATGTGGAGAGGGAAAGGCGCGTGCGACCACTGGCGTTTTTCTCTTTCGCTTCGTCACCGTGGGCTGCATAATTCGTGGAGACGACGCGATGCCCTAGAAAAACTAACCGGTAAACTAATAAATCCCTTGAGTGACTGCTTCGGACATCGTGGACAAACCGGGACGTGTGGATGCACACGCTTTGCGGCTGGATCGATATCGCGAATGGAAGCGCAGATTCCACGAAAGCCCAGTTCGTCGTGCAGCCGAGCAGGAGAGTGCAAAGACCAGATCCAAATGTGCGTGCTACCGATGACGAGGGAAAACGACATAGACGCGAACACCCAGCCGTGCGTGCCACCAAGGAGCAGGCAAGGCGGGTTCGGCGGCAAGACTCTAGAGTACGTGTCGATGTAACCGAGGACAAATGACGTCACCGCTAATATTCATGAGCACATGCCATCGAAGCGCTGGCAGGCAGGCCTAAAAGGCAAATTAAAGTCGAAGTTGCAATGCCGGACTTGACTAGCATACCTGGAAATGTCCATTTGCCACAGTTCCTCAGCTTGCTTTCGCTGAAACTCGCGTTACAGGGGCCAAGCAGCACGTTATTTTTTTTTATTATTCCAATTTCACTACCACCACTTCGTGCACCATGTCAGATGCAAAGCAGCGCAAAAACTAGGGCAGGGCAAGGACACGGAATTCCCGCATCCGTTTTCATTTACCGGTAGCCGAGGAGAACTAACGAGTCTCTGTGCTCGCTTCCGACAAGTTTCTACCGGGGAATGCTAACCGCGAGTTCCTGAGTCCTGGATTTATGTTGGCCAATAACAGCTTCCGTACGCTGAGATAATCCGGGCGGAAGTGTGACCGGTTCAGCGGCTCTGCTACTTTTTCTTGCAACCAGTGAACAGTGGTTGGTTTATTTTCCAGTGAAGAAACAATGACACTGTCTCCCATGGCAACCCTTCGTCCTCAAAAAATCAGGTAAGAAATCGCGATGCAGCTGACCAAAAACAGTGACGAGGGACTCTCTTCAGCACGCTATACTGGAATGCCGCGCACCATAAGACATGGAATTGGAGCCGAATATGAACTGGTTAGCTAGCTGCTTACTCAACAACAACAACATAAAGACATTTCACTTGTAAGCGGCCTAGTTCGTATTTAGCTCGGATAACATTTCACTGGACAGCCTAGACACATACCAGAAAACGAAATGAACGAGCAAAAAATGCTCCCACCCTTCTTATCTTGCCTCCTACCTTCTTCCTCCTCGCCCAGTTCTTGCAGCCAGACCGTATCTGAGCTTTGATTTGAGTACTGAATTTTAATAGACCAGCAGTTAATAATGCACAGAAATTTTTACAAAAGTCTGTAGCAGGTGCTACGACGAGGTATGCAAAATTTCAGCGCACCGGCACTCGTAAGAGTAAGTTGATGTAAATCGAACCCTTTTTATTGCAGAGGGATAAGGAATGGCCGTCGTATTTCATCACTTTTTTCTGTCGTGTAGGATTGACAGATTGAAATAAGAGCAGCCACTAGGCTCTTGAAACTTTGGCTACACAAGGCGCACTTGACACTAATTGTTGCTTTTCCGACCGGCGTCAAAGAACATGGCGTCAGGAATCGCAGATTGTTGCAATCCACAGTTACATGTGTATAACAGTCCCGTGTTTAGTGGAGGTCGATATTAACGTCGTAAACTGTAATCATGACGTCAGCGCTAATGCAGACTGCCAAAGTAAACAACATAAAAGTTATTGCTTCGTTCAAGATGATTTTTCACGCTGACGGTGGGAAAGCGTAGTATTGCATTGTGGCAATATGTCGAGGTAGAATTCGACCGCGTACTCGGAGCCTCTGCCCAGTTAATAGGAGGGCTTACTTTGTCGTCGAAACAATGTTGCAATCAGCGAGAGCGTTGGGTCGGCGATCATATGCTAGCGCCTTCTATTTCGGCTGTCGCAACCACCCGGAGCTTACTTTCCCGCGCCACGCTTGTCGCCGATCGATATACAATAGTGGGCGTGGCAGCAGTGGTCACAATACAGCCTGTCCATGCGGTTGGAAATATGCGCGCCGTTTCTATTTAGACGAGGCGCTTCTGAATAGCACCTATGTCAAAGTAGGAGGGCGCAGTTTTGGCAGAGCGTTCAGTCACTAAAGTGTCCGAGGTATTGGTGCAACCTATAATAAGCACGTGACTCAACTTCAACAATGAGCGGCCGACTCCCATCCGTGGCCTCGCGCGTGGCGTGATTCGCTAAGCTGTGATTTGTTCATTTATTTGTTTACCCACAACGCATGCTTGACAGGTCCTGAGTTGCTCATGTCGCTGTGCGGGCTGGCGCCGATGTTTTGTCTTCAAAGCAACTCGTGCGAAGGCTGCACCAGCTGGGCGCTCTGCCCGAAAATACAGCTTTGAATGACGGACTCGGCCGTTTATCCAGCAGCTGTGTGGCCTTCTCGACGTCTCTCCATAATATCTTTTCGCCAATATAATGCAGAACAGAGTCTAGGCGTATATCTTTATTTTGGAGAAAAGTTTGTTTTTCGGTAAAAGTACATTTTTTCATTATACTCTCCGCACTTTCCATTAAATGTTACTGCCTTAAATTGACCACAATAAAGCTTTATTCATCAATTATCTGTGAAATACTGATTTCATTTTTGTTATATATCTGCTTAACTCCATTACGTGACATGTAGGGCTATCGTGGAGAAAATAGGACGGCAATCCTTGTATCCGGTTTACATATACTTACTCTAAAATAGGCCTAGTGATAGTCAAATACAAGTGTGCTTTCAACGATGACAGAGAATATTTAAAATTTTAAAAGCTTTTCATCGCTCGTATCGAGCAGTTAAGGCGGCCATAGAAAAACTAGTGAGGAACGCTTTTGATGATAGTAAAAACGTGTAGTAAAAAAAATGCAAGCCTGCCGCCGGGAGATCAGCGGATATAATGATTGTTGTAGTGAAATTTTACAATATGTAAAAGATTGCGTGTCTTGCAGCTTCAAAAATTCTGTTGTCCACAATTGTTGGGTTTGTGTACGAAATTGAGCCGTCACTGAAAGCACGCCTCTGGTGTGCTGCAGCCAATGAAATTTTCTCTGGAGTTCATGAGAATTGCTCGATCAATTTTACGCTTTTTATGCGGGGGGATGGGGGGGAGGGGGTGGCTTTGCCGGGTTATGTTCTGCTAACAGACAGTCTACAAAAATGGGGTTGCTGTTTCGTTTAACAAAGCTGACATACTCGCCATAGAAATGTGGCTTACGTCTTCCTGTCGTGCATATTTAAGGCCTATATTTTTTATTTGGTCGTTTTCAACTGGCGAAAATAGATGCTAAGGAGTTCGAAGCCTTTTGTTAACGCCTGAAGAGGGGGGGGGGGGGGGGGGAAGGAGTCTACAACTTTAAGGGCAATGAATCTCGTGATTTTGGCATTTTATTTCACGTTCTTTGTAGCACTGGCGCAGCGTTCATAGCTTCAGGGAAATCACCATTGCATGACGTTCCTTTCTGTCGCCCGCCGCATAATTAAGCAATAATTTTTGTGGTTTCATCAATGTGGACAGTTTTAACTAAGCAGAACTAAGCAACGCACATCATTACCACAGATTACATAAAGTACATTGCGAACATTAGAACATATATCATCATATACTCCCATACAGCTCACGACGCCCTTTTAAGAGTAGAAATTGATGTCGGACGTTTTGTTACGCCTGCCACGCTTGATATATTTCTGTAAAACGACACACAAGGTAGGAGAAGTATGCGGCTGGCAGTTGCAGTGGGTCTACAGCAACAAATTGTGCTCGCTTGAACTCTTCCTTAGACAGGTCGCCTCGACGAAAAACTTATGACAATCGTATACGCTCGGTTGAAATTATGAGCCACACTATGCCTGTAGAGCCAGTTTTATTAATGAGACTGCTGCGAGAACCACCAAGGCGTTGTGAGTTATACATGCTCGCCTGTAGCTGATAAATGTGCAACGCGTCCCAGTGCATTGATTATTCTCTTTGAAAAAGTAGAGGTACGGTCATGCACGAAATTTCTATCAAACCGTCGAAGCTGTACTGCGCGCTAGTCGCCCGGCTTTCATCCACCCTTGAGCTGCACTTTGTGTGGTGAACAATAACGGCTGCCAAAACAAAAAAGCAAACTTCTTGTGAAAACGGGTTTCGTAACGGTATTAGTGCGAAGAAGTTTCAATACTGAGACAAATATGCGCACAGGCTGATTGGATCACGTGGCGCCTTCTCATGCAGGAATTTATTTGAAAATTTACTTGTTATTTCTTGTTTCCTTTTGATGGCGTATAGCTAAGGTTCCTCAAAAGCACTGGATGTAGCAGGTACAAATAAAACAGAAGTGACTGCACAAATTTTCTGCTTGCTGCTGCTGAGCTTCAATGATTCGGGGCACCGAAACTCCCCTAACTACCTTTAACTAGCACAACTATAGGTCGATCCACCATAATGAAAGCTCCTTAATGCTCAGAGCACGCTATTCTTAAAGCGTTAACAACGATACCGCTATACTTCGCTGCATTGTATTCTCATTCCTTAGCTAAAGCAGTATGTTTGAAGTAGGTTGTTTAAAGTGGTTTTCATACTTCTCATCTCATTAGCACATTGTTCTGCATGTTCCTCGTAACTTGGCCAAGCTTAATTTCCTCAAAACGCAATGCGTGTTCCTAAAGAACCACCCTCCACCCTTTCCCCCCCCACCCCCAAAAAATAATAAATATCGAGCGTGTTTTTGTAGAGAAAAGCATGGGAGGGCAGTAATATCGGATCCTTGAGTTGCGCATATTTCGTTCTCTTCTACAGAATCGAACTGAAATTGGCCCGAAGCGCCCTATGTTCTAAACGCCGGTGCGCCGTGAGGAAAAACAAAACATGCCCATTTGAAGCTGGAAATATTAAAACGGATATAGCTTTCTGAGATTTTGAACACAAGCTTTCTGGCGGCAATTTTGAGCGACTATATGAAAATTTTTGTGCGGGTTACGTGATGAACGCTCATATTTATGCGCGCTGCGAAACACTCAGAGACCGGAGAAATTGCCGTTCTGAGTCAAAACAATTCCTGTCGTTCCTGCCTCGGGTCCTGTTTATTTTGTGCTGCATAGCTAATATGACGGTCTTAGCGCACGACCCTTGAATATATTTGTTTGAGAGTATTTGCACAACACGGGTACAGGTAGACGGTAGGTATTCGCGCTTCTTTTCGGAAACACATGAAGAAGCTTGCCAATTTCACTTGCTTCCAATATAGCTACCACCTAGCGAATGGTGTAGAGTGGTGGGCGTGCGTTGATTACTTGGTGAAAACATGTTTGTTGTGGCGTTTGGGTTTCGAGTATCAAAATTCTATTTCAGAAGGCGCCTTCTTAGTGAGCCTACTAATATTGGGTGTAAGGTTTTTTTCATTGCTACTGAAATATTTTGAATTATTAGTGCTAGAAGCACTGGCACTTCCTAGCCTCTCTCTGGCGTATCAAGTATTTATAGTGCAGGCTGCCATAAATAGACTACCAAGCAGACCTCCTGGATGGATGGAATATAGTGAACAAAAGCACGCATATTTGAAAGAAAAAGCAACTATGTAACACTCAAATTTTAGTTCATACTTCAACTATTATAGCTAACTGAACATTATACATGGTTATTTTTGTTAACTTTTACAGATTTAGATTTTAAAAACTATGAAAATATCTGAGTGCGATCTGTGCATGTCGAAAGCACATCCAAGCGGACATTATGTACTTGACAGAGGTAAAAAAAGGCTACATAATAACTTAAGAATGTAATAATAATTGTGCGTTTTTGTTTAAAAGCGCAAGCACAGAATGCAACATTTAAGGCCGTCAACACTCAAGAAGAGCCTACTTTCTAAATTTTGGCACTCGGCCTCATGATTTTGAATATCCAGGGAGAAAAATGCGCCCTTGAAAGTTCATTAGGTTGGTTTTCTTGAGTTGCGAAGCATTAAGATGGCATGGCTCATATTTATGGGGCAGCAACTACATACGCAGTTTGCGTATTTTATGATGCAAAAAAAGTGAACGTGTTGGCGGCAGTAACACGTGCAATGGCGTCATTTTATAAACACGGAAGACAGAAAAGCCAACTCAACGAGGTATGAAAAGTGTTTTTGACGCTAGATATTTTGAAACACAATGCCGATCTAGAAAGCTTAAAATCTTAATTCGCTTTCGATGTTTACGGCATTCAAATTTGCCGAATAATTCAGTGACCTTAAACGAAAAATAAGAAAGCTGGTTAGTTATGTTAAACTATTTAATAGCGTTTAATTTAAGGTCTGTAAAGTACATAATGTCCTTATTGCTGTACAGTTCATAGTTCCTCCCACGCTTTTAAAAGTAAATATCTAAAGTTTAAGAAGACATTACGCTGTATATTCTTTCTTGACCTGAAATTGCGGCCAGTTCTCATACCTGTAAATTTAATTTACTTTGTTAAATGCGAAGAAAGGAACAAGAAATAAGTGCAGAGGTCAGTGCACAATAGCTAGTAAATCCTGCGCAATACCTCGGAGAACTTTTTTATCATATTGCCTTGTAAGAGCTCACTAAAGCTCGTGCGGCCCAAACCACATTTTCTTGGTCTCCTGATTACATCCGTTCCTCCCCAGGACTGTAGAAAAAATCGGTCTGAATCTTATAAAGAAGGAAACATTGTGAACGCTTTTCTAAGAATAAATGCATCATCATTACCAGACCACTCTAATGACCTCACTGATCTCGCTTGTAATAAGTTATTTTATGGAATATTGCCCTGAAATACGTCAATAACCACATGCGGCAGACATGCTTTGACTGCTTTCAGTAAGCCGCATGCTGCCGGTAATCTCTATAATAAACCGTACCCATGAGGCCGGGCTGGCGCCGTGCCCAAATTGTAGCCCCAGGCGAAGTTTTCGCTGTCCAGTGGCGCTGACGACCACGCAGTGTGTTTACACCACAACACCTGACGACCACTAGCAGCTCTCTTCAGTGTGCGTGAAAGCACCGCGAAGCCCATTTGCACGCATTCGTTCACCGAGGTCCATCCCACAACCCCGTGAATGCCAACTCACACATTCTGGCCGTCACGACGATGTCATTAGCACTCGGCGCAAGCCGTACTTCGGATATTCGTGTCTACCTTCTGCCATTTTCTTGTCCAGCTTCATGTATAGTGAACTCGGTTCGTTGCGATAATTGCTCTCTACTCAGTCACGGAAAAACACCAGGCTGTTGCGCCCTTACCCGAGGCCGGCAGACTTCAGAGCCTTGGACGTAGCAGGGCGCTTCGTCCGGCTTCAAGAAAGAATGTTGTGTGACTTTCAGTGAATACTCGTCGAAACAGCTGTACGGGGGTAGCGGCTGCTCTTGGAGGAAGGCTATATGCGAAAATGCGTGTGGACTGAGGCATTGCCACATTTATTTATTTATATATTTCTACATACTTCAGCCCTATTGGGCTATTGCAGGGGGGGGGGGGGGGGGTGAACAACAATGTAGGAAAACATGGAGCACAACAATGGAAAACATCCGAAACAGTATGAGTGAAAACAAGAAAAACGAAAAAATCTATTCAATAGCCGCTAAAAACAGCTCTAAAGGAAGAGAGCGAGTAGAACCGAGTAAACAATTCCAACATTCGATTACACGCGGAAAGAAACTGTATTTAAAGTGTCCGTGCTGGAAAAATAAGGCATGATGTTTAGGCTGTGGTGACTTCTAGTTTTAGATGGTATAGCAGGGATTAGGTAATCATTTGCAGAAGTCCGGCAGGAAGAGTTAATAATGCAATACAAAAATTTTAAAGACTCAGTCCTTCGTCGAGATGAGAGTGGTTGCAGGCCCAGTGATGAAAGTGCTGTGGAAGGCAAAAAATCTCTACCAAACCTGTGGCATATGAAGCGAACGGCTTTCTTCTGCACGGCCTCGATTTGGTTAATTTCGCGTTGTTTGTGCGGGTCCCTGACAGGGGAGGCGTATTCAAGTAGTGGACGGATTAGCGATTTAAACATTAGTAGTTAAGTATCTCTAGGAGCAGCTTTTATTGTGCGATGGAGGTATCCTAATTTTTAAGTGCCTTTGAGGTTATGAAATCTATATGTTGGGACCATGATATATTGGGTGTGAAAATAAGACCAATGTATTTGTATTGACTCACACTCTGGATGAGGGTATTGCTAATTTTGTAAGCAAACACGGAAGGTGCCGTTCTATTAGTGAAAGTCATAACAACGGTTTTGAGGATGTTAATAGTCATTTGCCATGTAGCACACCAAGAGCTAAATTCCGAAAATGATTTCTGAAGGTGTAAGTGATCATCAAGGCAGGAAATTTTGTGATATAACACGCAGTAATCAGCATACAAACGTAGGTTACAGGTGATGTTACAAGGTAAGTCATTTATAAAAATCAAGAAAAGCAATGGGCCCAATACAGAACCCTGTGGAACTCCTGAGGCCACGTCTGCTACCCTATAATTAGTTCTGTTGAAGGACACAAATTGAGAACGGTTGGAAAGAAAACTTGAAATCCAATTGAGAAGGCGGGTGCTGTTGAGGATCATGCCAAGTTTATACATAAGTTTCGAGTGAATCACTGCATCGAATGCCTTCGAAAAATCGATGAATATTGCGTCTATCGATTGCCTGCATCAAGGTTACTGCAAATGTCGTGAGTAAATTCATTAAGTTGTGTCAAACAGCTGAAACCACGTCTGAAGCCATGCTGAACTTCGTTAATAAATGATGTGATAAATGACATGTTAGAGAACATTAGACGCTCGAAACCAATGCGAATTTTTCTCTGCATCAGAGCGTGTTTTGACGCGGCGCATACCGTTGTTCTGCTATCAAAGAGCCATATTTCTCGCGGAAATTTGGATACTAACCTTATTCCTTGGAAAGTGGTACTGAGAACTTGCGTTTTATGCGAAGCATATTACTAGAGCTACACTACAGCCCGTCGAGCGCGGCGGTGGAGCTACCATTGACATTTAGCGTGACCACGTGACACCACGTGACAACATGACGTCACAGCAGAGGAGAGATGGGCTGCCGGCTCGCGCGGTCGGCCGCGGCGGTGGAGGCTCCACATCAGAGGCGCGGCGGCTGACCACGTGACAACATGACGTCACAGCAGAGGAGAGATGGGCTGCCGGCTCGCGCGGTCGGCCGCGGCGGTGGAGGCTCCACATCAGAGGCGCTGCCTGCTGCTGCTGGGGGTACATCAATAGAGTCTATAGGGAATGGTGGCGGTGGTGGAATAACTAAGGGTGTTTCCAATGTACTTTCCATGGGTGCCAAGAATGCTGTTGTAGCCGGTGCTGGGGCAGCGGTTGTACACTCTGCATTGAATTCACCGATGATCCCGCATATAGCTGCCACGGCAATCCTTGCTACACTTCTAGTGGTTGTATTAAAATGACCAAGTATTCAACCAAGGAAACCCATGTATTATCAAGCCTAGCCATCAATATGCTTCGCATCTGACTAGGCTTAACCTTAGCTAAGCCTCAGCCATTTTTTTTATTACAAATTGACTTCTGTGAAAAAGCGAGTTTTTTAAATAGTTTTCAGATTTGGGTTCTTTTCGGCATTATAAAATAGGACACAAAAATGAGGCCGATTAAGTGAGAACTTATACTGCAGCCCAAGCCAATGTCCATGACATCTGTGCTGACTATTCGACGCTGCGGGACACGCACCTCTAAGGAGATCACAAATATTCATTGACTATCTTCCGTAAGTCTGCGACACGACATGCGTTTTGAGGAAATGAACAGCTCTTCCGACTTCGTCTACACCATATATATCCGAGCAAACATTTTGCGACGCATTTACAGCCTCTGAGTGGATATGCAGACGAAATACTAAAACTTTTACTCCGACTTCCTGAACAACCAATGAAGCGTACACTTCAAATTTAGGCAGTCTTGAATGTTCGGAGGGTGAACACATAAAATTCACTGTGCGTTAGAAAGAGACCTATAAACCGTAAACCTCGGCTTTTTCAACTGCTTCGCAAAAGAAGGCTCTTATTTGGGCGATGCGAAGTACGCCTTTTCTCAAAAACGTTAATATATAATTGGTTTTAAAGAGTTAAAAAATCAACATTAAGAAAAAACCAAGAGAGAAAAACTAGCTTCATTTTTTTTTTCTATCCGCCTTTTAGTGCTGTATTTAGAACTGAGAACGTCTTGACTGCCTCTACATTTTTAATGCGCAGTTACTGCGCTCTAGTCATATGTTACACTACGCACAGTTGACTCGAGTTAACCAGATCAAATAAAGTGCCGTAAATCGCTGGTTTACGCGCTATAACTTGTCTTTAACTATGGCGCGCTCAACTTTTTTGTCAGGCAGCAGACAACTGTCCACAAAAAAACAAAAGTTCCAATCTCTAATGTTATTTTATGCCATCACACGAGGCACTTGGAGCAAACACAGCGCTCATTCTGAGAGTTTAGACTCGGCTGAAATAAGGAGGATTTTGGAGCCAGTGACCGCTGGGCCGCCGTTGATATTGCTCGGATGCGCTGGTGAGACTGGAGGTCCCCATTTTTCAAAACGGCAAGTGAAAAGAAAAGCTCCCTGAAGGCGATGTTGCTTGCTGGTGCGCATTGTAGTTTCACCCGGAGCTGGAATGCTCGCATTCAACTCTTTTCGAGAGAACAGAATGAAATAGACAACATGTGTGCTGTAAAACTTTGCTTAGTCTTTCGACGAGAGGGCATTGCACTGATATGCCATAGTCCGAGCAGAGTAATCGTCACCTTATTTTCCTACGTATTGTTTTTCTCTCCGTTTTTAACAAACTTTCTTTTCACTTTGGAGAATCTTTCTGACATCGTTTCACGTACAATTACTGTCCAAATCGGTATTATTTAGTAAATATTATTCCTGTCTTTCTTTTTGTCTTC
Source organism: Amblyomma mixtum (assembly GCF_055824585.1). NCBI lineage: Eukaryota > Metazoa > Arthropoda > Arachnida > Ixodida > Ixodidae > Amblyomma > Amblyomma mixtum. The sequence continues at coordinate 287,895,648 of NC_143013.1, forward strand.
ATAAACAGTGAATGCTCTGCCAGCGTCTTTGATCACGTTTAAAATAAATTACAAGTAGAAAGTTACAGGACATTTACCCCTGCGGTAATGCGCATTTGGTTTGGTTTGGTTTATGGGGTTTAACGTCCCAAAGCGACTGAGGCTATGAGAGACGCCGTAGTGAAGGGCTCCGGAAATTTTAACCACCTGGGGTTCTTTAACGTGCACTGACATCGCACAGTACACGGACCTCAAGAATTTCTCCTCCAAAGAAATTCTAGCCGCCGCGGCCGGGATCGAACCCGCGTCTTTCGGGTCAGCAGCCGAGCACCGTAACCACTGAGCCACCGCGGCGGCTAATGCGCATTTCACCGATAGCCGAGGAGCGGCGACATGCTGAGGGCAGTCGGTGTCTTCGGTAACTCTGGGTAGGGGTGTTGGATGTCTCTTGCGTTTATGGCGCGACGCTCTCGTTAGCTTCCCAGGCAAGCTCTAGTTTTCCGAGAGCCTCTTGCTGCGTGTGTTGGAGAAGCCTGGTAAGGTAACCAGTCATGAGTTTTAGGCGGCACAACGGTAGGAGATTTGGGTTAGAGGTACAGAGATGTAGGGGTTCGGCACGCACTTACGACCCTAGGGTACGGTTGTCGCGCGTCCGGCGTGGCAAGCGCAGCCAGAGGGCCTGGCGGGGTGTAAGGGAGTGATCGTGGGTTGCAGGGGTGCGGCGTTGACAGTGTTAGAGTAGCCAGGTGCAGTAGCCAGACGTAGCGTGTGGAATGATTTGGAGGAGAAACGTGAGCAGGCGACGAGGACATGACTTCATAGAGTGGCAACCAAACAGCTGTCGCTGTAGAAAGATTCATGGTGGTGTTTTGCAGTAATCCGCCTTGACCGGGAATGAGGTAGGCGTTCAGAGGCATGCTAGCCGAGTTTTTTATTCGAAAAGGCATTCGCGCGAAAGAATAGCTTGATATCGCCCGGCTAAATTACATGTACAAGAGCGCTACAACGTCGATGACAGCGGCTAACTAGCGAGAAGCGGTCCTTGCATGTGCGAGCCTTAACTAAATCTGGCCCCTAAACTTTGTGTGTTTATATGTACATGCACTGCACAGAAAAATTCTAAAGAAATCAATTGTGTACCGCAGTAATTGATACCACCGTGCTCATCAGGTAAAGATCAATTGTGTTATACATTATACGCAATATTTCCAATCCGCACATGAGATCATTTCGAATACATCGCTCACGTGAAGCTGGCGCAAATAGAAGGCTTGCTTGTGACAACCATGTGTTCAACCAACAAAGGCAGTGTCTAAATTAGAGGGCATCGTTTACAACTCTAAACCGGCGCCACAAAACAAAGCCAACAAGGACTGAGGAGAGAGATTCAGTGTATTTGACCAACATTTTGACAAGATAACTTGTCTTCTTCTGGGCAGAGCGTTCATCATTGGCGATGGTTAGTAATAAGTGCATTCACTCCGAGGATTAGTCCAGCCAGCCGATTTCGTCGGGACGGCTAGCGTTGAAAAGGTAGCGCGTAGGTCTGAGCGGGAACTTTACTGGCTGCGACGTGCTGTGGCGCTGTCAGAGGCGCGGCAGCATTAGAACACAGTATATCTGTGTTTCCAGACTCCTAGATTGTTTGGACAACTCCCCAACTCCACGTCGTTTACGTGCACCCAGCCGAGCGGTTCGAAGTTGGAGCAACCCACCTCGAGCAGGCAACTTGCCTCAGGTTTACCCAAGGTTTCCTAAGCCCGATCCGCTGCCAATTACATGACCATTGGAGTCAACATTGAGATCAACAAGTCGGTTCCATTAGCTTTTCTTCATGAAAAAATCCTGGCCTGATTGCTTCAGGTGCACAAAAAGCGTTTTTTAATGATTAAGAAGCGTAACAGTAATAGATAAAAACTTTATTTTTCAATATTAGCAAACCAGCCTGCTATTTATCACATACATTCTCTTCTAAAAAAAAACGGAAATCTTTTTAAAAATTCTTTAAAGTCTTAGGTGAAACACCCTGTACATATTCTTAAGGCACAACTCGCTGCAGGTGTCCTGAACACGAGCAGGTTTTTACCTGCAGAGCCGGCGCAACGTTGTCATTACCTCCCTGCCATCTGAAATTGTACGGCTGCCTGCAGTGTACCCGCGCTACCAAGATTTATTTAACAATGATGGCCACGCAGTCAGCCATAAAGAGAAGTTAAGAAATTTTTGTGCAGAGGTGGTTTTCTGAATCCATGCCGAGCCCAGATGAGATAACGAGCTGAAACAATACAGCGAACCACGTCATAAGCTCGTTGGTAGCGTATGCTTTGTGTGACACATTTTTCACACGCCATCGCTATACAATCCACTTGCTCAGACCCCACCGAAGTATCGCTTGGAAGGAAAAAATAATGATCTGTAAACAGTTAAAAAGAATCTTGAATACAATTTAGCTGCACACTGCGGCTTGCCTCAGAAGCGCTGTCGAGCTGTTCAAGCTTGTGCAGCTCTTTTCCGTTGCCCTCTAGATGTACTGAAGGCAAATATGAGCTCCTCCATTGCATTACGCTTCATCAAGTTTGAGTATATTTACCAGTAACTCATTCTTACCAAACTGTATTTGTGTTTTATTGCAATAGTTATTCTTTAATTATTAGTAATATTTCCTTAGACGAGGCAAAATACGAATATGTCTCTAATTATGTACTATACTGAGCTTGTTATTGCCAGAAATATCGGAGGTAGCCTTCGTTTACGGTAACGTGGTGCTGCGTTGCTGGCAATGTCTTTTTTTGTTCCAGTCTAATCATAAAAACTCTCAAATATGATCCTAACCCCCTTTCACCGCTTCGTGCTTTATGCAAATGTGATTGTTATGTTAAACCTTCCACTGATGCGAACATGGAACGGCTCATTTGCCTGAAGTAATGAGCCGGAGCCTTTATGATTCATTGTCTGAGCATAAATTAACGGAGAGCAAGAGACGACGAACAAGAACAAAAATGCTTTGTGACTCGAGATAGTTTGCAGACTTTGTTTGCTTTGCACGTCTTTTACCGAACCTAAAAAAAAAATCCAGTCCTTCAGATCACCTTCTGTGTCATTGCCGGAGGAGCCCAGTAACGTATCTATGTCAGGAAAAAGGGCTGATGTTGAAAAAACAAACAAACTATACGCACTTCTCGTATTCCCTAGCAAGCACGAAATAACAAGCTCGTTAATGCCACTTCAAGTGCTGTCGGACCGGTGCTCATTAGAAAGGCTTCATTTGTCGGAAGGCTGGAGGCGGAGTATCGGCGTTAACATTGTTCCTTATTTCTTGACCTGCGATGTACTGGTTGTTTGCAAAGCTTACATAGCATTCATTATTAAGAAACTTGAGAGAGAGAGAAAGGAATTTTAATGAAGGAAAGGTGGAGAGGCCGGCCGGTGGTAACATGGCCCTGCAAATCAGATACGCCATCGCACACCTTGGTGTGATAAAGGATTATGATTTCGTCTTGCGTAGCACATCACGTGCTGCTGACCCACTTTCTACAAGCAGTAATTAAGTGTCAGGTGCGATGCTCTGCTTCGTACATCAAAGCTTTCAATGTCGAAACCTGAAAACGAACGCGTGGCATTTGGTTGAAGGTCTCAAGACGATGGCGACAGTGAGTGAAGTTACGAACTGAATAAAAGATCGTGTGGCGAATCACACTTTTGTGTGATTCGCCATATGAGCGCTGTTTAAACGCTGGTCGAGCGCCTGAAAGTACGAAATAACGGGTGCAGACTATGTACAGGAGCGGAAATAATTAAACGTAGAAAGTTATTCTGTTCTAAGCGCAATCTCGCCTCTCCTAGAAGAAATGAAACAACATCGTTGGTTCTTTAGAAACCGCGCTAGAGACTGCAGCACCAGCAGGCACCTACTATGAGTAATAATTTTAATCATGCAAGGCGTAAATTGAGTTTGTAGGACATAGCCTATTCCGCATACTTTTCGCCGCACCTATACAGCGTTTGTAAAAAGTATAATAGTCGAAATGGTTCGTTCCTATGTCATAGTGAGTAACTCGTCATTCATCGCCAGCGTTGCAAATATCTTCGATGTGGGACTCTTGTTCCACCCCACTAGGGGGCACTGCATGACCTTTAAGCAAAACCACCGGCCTGTTTACTTTCGGCAGAGGCTTTACGTAGACTGTACGGTGTCATTTGCGATTGTCACAAAGTAGGAAACTTCATTCGGAACGACAGTGAGCCTTTCGAAGATGCCTTGCGTAGTTCGATTGCGTTCGTACATCAAAGAGAAGCGCTAGGGATAATGAGGTCATTGCAATGCTTCAGTGAATGTATTTGAGTTTTCGCAAAGAGGCTCAATGACGAGGATTTCAAGTCGTCAACCAACGAGCCTGTCTTCTGTGCCTTGCTACCATTGAACCTTTTTGGTTCCGACGTTTGACAAAGCACCTTCGAGTACCAAGATTTTTTAATTATCTTTATATGACACAGTGAGCTCGACATATAATGAAGCCTGACTATGTATCGTTGTCTTTCGAAAAACTAAAGAAACCTTGGAAACGATGAGCGAAATGAGTTGAGGTTCACTGGGACTTACTTCGAAACAAAAAAATATATATAAAAAAAAACAAAAAATAACAACAACCTTAGTCCAAGGGTTCCTTATTTTATTTTAGGCTTAAAAATTATCTAGTTCCTCACGTTAGTTATACCAGCACGCGTAATTTTTTTATGCGGTAAAATCAGCTTAGCCAACATTTTCGCTCATGCCCAGCTTGGTAAGACCTAATTCACAATAATCAGAAAAACTATGCGATATGCAATTAACTTTATAATCCACATTTACCGTCACATGTCATGCACTGTTAAATGATCGTAGCATGAAAATAGCTGAATCCGTGTTTTGCATGCTAGTAACAAAATAGCTCTAACAAGAAGGACTTGTTTATCCTGGAGTCAGTCCAAACCGCAGCAGTCTCCCTGAAGGAAAGAAAAATGAGCAGATAAAAGAAGATGTGGCCTGGCTCTTCTGATTACCCGGTCTGTTGTTGATTCCACCTATCACATTCGATCAATAGCGCCGCCCGAGGCAGACGTTTGCCAAAGCGCATGGCACAAATGCACGCCGAAAATTGGGTCTAAACCGTCAGGCTCTTCGCACCAGCATTATATAGCAGCACGGCTTCTGATTGAGTAAACAGAACTTGGAGTTCAGCAGATCTGTAAAGCTGCGCCGTCGTAAACAGATGTTTTTTTTTCTTCGGTTAGCTTCTTTTATCTGGCAGGATGCCAATACCTACGACTCTAAACAAGCTTTTTCCGCATTGAAAACAAAGCGTAACACGCAGATAGCTGCTGGATGCAGATTGAATTACGAAGCGTAAGCGAAAACAGTTCGCATGTGACATTATCCGTTGGTAGACACAGGCGTACTGTCATAAATGGTGACTGAAAGAATGGCTTGCATGATGCCAACACTGATAATAAAGTGCGACACGAAACTGGGAAATCTGGCCCCAAGGGCCAGATTTTCTTCTTTTGCTTTAGAATAATAGACTAAAGCAAAAGAATGTTTTTTTTTTATATACGGAAAACTTTGCTGTTCTCGACTATCAGTAATCTGTCGGAACGAGCAGCCTTTCCAGTATACGATCTCCATAAAAGCGGCTTAGCCAAAAGGAACTGGCTTCGAGCGCTGTAACCTCAACCATCTCAGTTTAACTTTGACTGACAGACAAGGCTAATCTGTTCGCAACAAACAAGCAACAACCAGTAAACAATTATTAAGCAGTGAACGTGCTTAAAGGAAGCACCAAACCAATTGGCATTGTCACGAGGAGGCGACGAAAGTCGGGTAGGTAGGGAGGCTATAGAAGGCTTCCAAAGAAAGCTGTTTATTAGACCAAACGTATGCCCACAAACAGAAAACAATCCTGTGGCGGGGCGGCAGGAGCAAGTATGCTCGGTGACGTCGGGTTAAGAATACCCGTCACTTTCTCACTCGCTGAATTTAAGCGTGGCATCGCACTTTTCAAGCAGGGAGCATAGAACATTCACAACCATTTCGAACATCCTTGGAATCGCCACATGTGGTCACATATAAAGAAAAAGTGGAAAGCTTTGTGGTAGGATGTGCATCAGAAGGGAAGCCTCCGCAACGTGCGTGGTGAGAGCAAACTCTGGGCCTTTTTCATGGTATGTGTTTGTTGATATGGTTTCGTTATGGTAAGTTATGCTAGCATGATGTGCTGATATGGCTTTAAGGTACGGCATTGCTATGGACCACATTGTTTCATAAGAAACCGGGGAACTGGGGAGCGCAGTCCTTTCCTGTAGTCTCTGTTTCGATGCTTGACCATGTTGCTAAAAACATTAGGGGAAGTAAGGTTAAAGGTAGCAGAGTTTTTCAAATCGTGGCCCCATTTTCAATAATTACAGCTATTAACAAAAAATATTGCCGATAGCTTTTGTTCAGCCATCATGGTGACTAAAGAATAAACGGACCGCTCATAGAAAAACCACAAAATTTAATTTGTTTAAAAACTTGGAAAAACCGCGATTCCCTTCCAAAATTAAGACATTACGAAGTTTGGCAATTAGTTCACCCAAAGTTGGTTCCGTAGGCTCCAACGCAATCTCCGTGAGTCCATGCACATAAAAAACTGCATCCAAACAGAACCAATGACTCGTTCGTTCTATGACTCGTTGGCCAGGCGATCCGCTAGCTTCCAATTTTTGTGATCGACTGCTGGCTTCTTTTGTCTGCTGCTGCCGTCACAATGATGTCCCTCCGAATGAAACAGAAAATGGGGTCACTTTTGAAATTGATCCTTATAAAACACGGACCCTAATTTGCTCGATTGGTAGCACCTGAACACGAGTTTTTGCACTTTATTTTGGTTCAGACCGAATAGAACTTTTCCACTGTCGATGTGCTGTAGTTTAACTGTTCCTTCGCGCCAGAAGGATAGCGGACATTAGGATTGAAAGGAATTTTGAGCATTTTCTGTCTCTCACGTTTCCTCACTTACTTCACTGTTCTGTGGTGGTGTCCTTAGGGAGTCTGAAACGCTTGGTGGCATCGGCGCTGTTTGATGCATGCCTGACTTTAATCATGTTTGCTTCGTGCCACTTGGGTGTCGTTCTACCCTTCTGAATGTTCACATCATCATATGTTCACGAAAAAAAAACAATTTTTGACCAAGTAATCAAGCCATATTTCTTAAGTTACGGCAGAACACCGCAACTACACATTATTACCCACGTATAGCCTGCTGCTGAAGTAATTTCCCAGCAAGAGCGTAAGAAAAACTCTCTTAAATTTTGCATGAAGTAAGAACGATAAACAACCGCATTACGTGCATACTTAAAGTAATGCAGGGCGCTTGGTGGGTTGAGTTGTACGGTTCTAAAAATTATGGCATGAAGCATCTCGCGCTTTTCCGACTGCTTTCATCTTCGCCAAAGCGCGCTTAAAATTTTTTCTCTGCTTAAAGAAGGCTAGTATGGTTACCCTTCTGTCTTTTGCACCGAACGTGTGGGGATGCAAGACAAATATTCAATTATTACGTCATCGCGGTTTGAAATTAAGTTGCAGGCTGCTATGTTACAAGATGTCACGTTTTCCTCACGTCTGGTTTTGCCCTATTCAATCGGGCGGGACGACTAGCGCGCCCTTCACTTTTGACGAAAACGGCGCATTTTATGAGAAAGATCTTTGAATCTTGAAATGTGTAGTCGATGAGGGCTTGCTCTTGCTGTTATCTGCGTTGCGCTCGAGCAGCCTTTAGTTTAAACCTCGCAAATGCGACTTCTCTCTGTGGTTGAGAAACAGAAAAAAGCCGCCTATTGTAAGTGCCCCTGATGTTTCAAACATGAAGACAGCATTCGCAGTTTCCTGAAGCGCCTCTTAGTGCGAATACAACGCAGTGCGATGGGGAGCTTCGAATTATTCAAATACCTATTTACCTTTTATGTCATGAGCACTGATAAACGTTCGGGGGCACAGAGAAAAATGATTTTTAAAAATTGAAATTTTTTTTGCAGGTGTAAAATGCTTTTGTTCAAGTAGAAAACAATTTGTCATGTTGACTGGCATTCACTTAAATTTACAGAGAAAACCTGACCGATTTCTTCAAGGCTGCTGTTGCCGAGTGCAGTAGCTCACGTCTGCAGTCAGTTCTGCAGCGTGGACACGCAAAGGTAGATCGAGTATAGGATGTGCCCGGCGGGTGTTGCAATGTTGAAGTTGTCCCTTTGTGGGCGTACTGTAAGTACATTGTGTATCCATTGTTCTTCCTATGGCTTAAAAAATGATAAATGAATACCTGCAGCCCCCCAGAAACGCTCTGGGCTACAAAATCGCAGTGGAGGGCTTCTGGCAAATCGTACGTTTGTGTGTTTGTACCTCAGTTCATGTTACAGTTACATGTCATAACAACCTCGTTGCAAGCAAATCTCTCCCATTATTCTTCACTTGTACCACCGAGACCTTCGCTTTGAACTTGGGTTGGCGTTACTGTCTTATTGTCTCGACAACCAACTTCTGACCGCGTAGTGTTCACTTTTACAGTCTACAAACCACAGATGTTGTGACCTGCGTTGCAAAGCCAAATATGACTGGCTGCGGGCCGGTCGAGTTCCTCTAAGGGAACTTATTTCCGGAGTCAGGCAGCGTTTATTATTTCTAGAACCAAATCCTTCATTCTACAGACAGCGTCCCTCTAACCAAAGGGTGACCGGAACACAAGCAGGCATGCGTGGCGCAGAGTGTGAGGAAGTACCAGCTATCGCACGCAAACTACCTGTTGAGCCGCGCAGCGGCACTTGTTTGCTGACGGGGAGAGCCGAGCTCACGCTCGCGGTCTAGTGACCTGCAGTTCCGGGTGCGCGGTCAGCGCCGACTCTTTTGTCGGAGCTCACCTGACTGGCCAGACCGATCGATAAAGCCCGGGATGCTCGAGGAGCACGAACTCCGCAGCTTCCCTCGCTTCCCTCCTCACCCTCTCTCCCGTCGCGCGCCCGCAACTTCTGCCCACAGCTTCTACCTGTGACGGCTTAGCGAAATTTTGAAAGGCTGAAGATGTAGTTTTCGCGAGCCGTCTGCCCTCTTCAAACACATCAGCCAAAACTTGACAGGCTTGTAGTTCATTTCTAATACTTCGGGAAGCGGCCATCGTTTCCTTGAGCTGAACAGGCTTATGTGTGAGGAGAGTAAGCGTGACTTTTTGGAAGTCATACAAAGCCCACTGTTAGTCCCCTTCTCACTCGAGTTTAACCCTTGCGAATGATGATAGCATATTGAAAGTTTATTGCCGCTACTACCACTGTGAAGAAGGAACAGTTCTGGCCCTGAACGTGTACTGTGTACCCGCAACACCGTCCTTTTTCTTTTTTTCATGGCATCCTCTTTGAATAGCATTTTCTTCCTTTCCTTTGTTTATTCCTTGCTTTGTTTTGACTGCTTCTTCCTTTCCTTCCTTTGAAAACGATTGTTTATTTGCCACCCGTTAACCAGGAAATCCGGTGTCGGCGTTGGCGTTGTGAGTGAAAAATCAAGGGCGTGGCTCTGGCAGGTGGTCCCGATAGGGAAACTTGGATAACATGGGGCCACCTAGGGGACATGACCTCGCGGCGTTGTTTCAACCTGCCCCGCGGACAGTACGCAAACTGACCACCATGACAGGTGGCAGTTAAATTAATGATTGATTTAATGATTGATCGCTCGGGAAAGAGCAACCTGGGTCGCATAAAGCCCACTGCTGGGAGCACCTGCCATCGCAGGGCAGTGGCGCAACGCTTAACCGCTGCACCACTTCGCCAGGAGTGGTATGAGGACTCCTAGAGATCTATGAATGTAAAGTAGAGAATGACCTTCTGCTTAGGGAATTAACCCATTACGCTATCGGGTAATGCCCTTAAGGCGAAGCTTAAGTGTCCGCTCCAATTTTTTTTCTACATGATTACAAAATGCTAAACTTGTGTTCACTCGGTGAACTTGGAAGACAATAGCGATGACACCGAAAAACCAGAGAATTGAACTTTCGCATTTCGTATGTTTGTGAATGTTCCCAGTGATTGTTTTCGCAAGAAACGATCATATGGGGTTTTTGAAGGGCACGATTTTGCTAGGCTGCTGCAAGCTGTAGCCTGCATAACAAACATTTCTGGATGAGCAGTTAAAAACTGGTGTTTTCAAGCAGCGGGCTTATTGACATAAGGTTAGGCATAGATGCTCCGCATTGAAGATAATAAACAGAACGAGCAGCCTGGAGAACTTAAGTGCAGGACTTTTTTTTTTAACCGGAAGGCTTTCGTGCTTTCCTTTGTATACAGCATACCTGCTTGTTTAAGGAAGTTTCAGAATATGTACTTGCATGAACATGTGCGTAGCGCTCGTCCTGTGTGCTCGTTTTCTCTCTCTCCTTTTCTCTCTCTCTCCTTGTGCTATGCTATGTCTTCTTCTAATATCTACTTAATGAAAACAAAAGAATGCCTCTGTGTGGGCCGAATAAAGGTTTCACTTTCTTATCAGGGAACTGACGTGAAGTTGCTCCTGCGATTTAGAAGATAAGAAAAGCCTGCTTTCTTAATCTCAAATGTGTTTCATAAATATCAAACATTTGCACCTATAGAAACTGTTTGGGAAGCTTTTGTTTTCTATTTCACAAAAAAGTGGTCAAGACTAGACCTGGGTATTGTAGAAATCTATGCTTCTTCGTGCAGCAAAGGATTTAACCCTGATACTCTCCCACAATAACTCAAGCTTCAGCTAAGGTCGTGGTGAGTGGGGAGTCAATGCAGCGGGACGCTAAAAAAAGAAGTATAATCATATCGGCTTGCCTCCGGAAACGACATCCTGTCACGTAAGTGCATGGTGACGCTCTACTAGTGTTTTCCGCCCGGCAATCGTACCTATTTTAACATACCTGCATTGTCGAATGGGAAAAACGTCTTTGCGCCGTGTATCGATCGGTTACCGAACGCGTATCCTGACAAGCAGAGACAAGAATAACATGGTCAGTGCATTTATCTCCGCGCTTGACCGCAGAGACCCCACGCGGCGCTTATTTCGTAAGTGACGTGCTCCATGTGGCGGCCACGGCTGTGCGATGCACGGGTACAAGTATTGAGCTGCACTCGATTCGTTGTCTTGCAGGCGGTGGACCTTCGTTGCCAGAGCTTTCTATAAGCGTACAAGGTCGGCGACCACGTCTGCCCTTCAAGACAGGTTGTGCTCGAATGGATGGCTAAGATTTTTTCCCTCAGTCGCTGTGATCGAACTTGGTTCCGCACGCATATCGTAAACTTTGCGCGCATATCTCATTAATGAGCTGACCGCACTTGTCTTCGATGCTTTACGGTTATTTCCAGCCTTGCTCCGCGTCAGTAACAAAGATTGCTCAGCCGTTTTTATCAGACAGTTTGAGAAAAGAGGCCTTAATTTTGGAGGTGGTTTGTTACGTCTGCTGAAACCTTGTAAATGTTTCATAATTTTGTATTGTTAATCAGATGCTCTCCCTACTGAAGAGCCGAGTACTTCCCGAATTATACAATGAAATTTAGGCTCTGCAATAAGAAAAAAAATAAAAAACGGCAGATGCAAGTCCAGTTGAATCGTTGTGCGATTACAGAAAAAAAAAATTAGCGTGCTCAAGAGGTTCTCACAAAGGACAGACATTGAAATTGATGTGGAGCTTTTCAAAAAAAAAATAAAGGTAATACGTTTACCAGACAATACGCAAACCACATATATAACAAACGAGCCCATGTTTTGTGGCATGCTCTAAAGAGCGTGAAAAAGGTTGTGTCGTGTGCATGACAAGACCCACTTGAAAATCAAGTCGCATTTAGTTCGTTCATGCTGCCAATGTGTCAAACTATCTTGCTTCTCGTTACAAATATATAAACTGCTGGACCGTCATCGCAGATATTTTGTGTCAAGTTTGGAATGAAATTGCGATATAGAGTGTTTTAAGACAGCTGCCATGCATGAGTCTTCATCCGATATGTTTTTTTTCATTCCCCAGTGACGAATCCGGCTTGTACAGTTCTCTAACTTCTATTTCCTTTCATCTTGTGGAAGGCTTGTTTACAGAACCAGATGCTCGTGGCTTGCGACGAGACGAAATTTTCTATAGCGGTCTTCTGGCATGCCTCCCGGTATGCTCTAATACCGGTGCCTCGCTTATCAAAATCTTCAACTTCATGGCTGAGCAGTTTTTCAGCAATATCGGAGGCAGCCCAACGCTATCATATTGAAGCTACCGGCTTGGCGTAAACATTGCTTTCCTTGACTCGACGGACCTCAGTTTCAATATGTGCCTGTTAGTTGGCGAGACGTTGACATTTACAAAATCCGGCAGGCCGTGGCGCATTTAAGGGGATATTATATAGTTCGATGTAGGCAAGCATTTCATTTATTGTTCCTTACCGGATCAGTCAGCAGCCCTGGAGCATGGATTTTGTTCAGGGCAAACAAGTAACTCGCTGCTCCCTTTGTTCTTAACTCCCCTGTTTACCAAACTCATCGTGAGTGTGTTCCTTTGTGCGCTGCATCAGTAATAAAATATGCCGGCTTCCTCACAATGATGGGATTGTTGAATACGTATAAAGATTTATTGAGCTGTTTTGTATTTGCGCTCACACAAAAAAAGCAGTCTAACTACCCGACCTTCTTTATCACGTGTATGCCTATTTACCCTTGTTCTAGGAAGGCAGAATTAATTACTGCGCTATATCACGGGCGATCACACCAATATTAGATCGGAAATAGGCCGTCGTGGGGTGCCATCTGCTGGGGGAAATACGACGTGGCAAGGAAATAATTAAAGGAAATGAGGCGCACAAAGGACTTATTTTTAATGTAGGAATAGTAATAACGTCGTACTCCCATGAAATGAAACATTTGTGTGTATGATTAAGTTGGTGAATATACTGCGCACTTTTATGAAGGCCGAAAGTACATACTAGCGGACAGCTCATGTGGCAGCCTTTACGCGAAGTCATTCTGTCTATGAAGATACCTGAGAGAGGACATGAACTTGTATTGCCGATATCACTAAAGCGAGAAGACTGAGTCTGCCGGGTTCGAAACACGTCTCCTCGCTTCCTTAATTACTGCAGATGAGGTTATTCAAGCTGAACACCGATAATTATGCGGTGTATCATGCTGCCTTTTAGTTTGTAGAAGAGTTCCAAATGAATAATAATACCAAGGCATTATTGGCAAAATATAGTCATTGAGGTACTGACGACATGTCAACAACTTGTGAGATTCTACTTGCTTATTTGTTGCTCTTTTCTTTGGTCCACTATACTGAATAAATAAAAAACAAATCTCATGATTTCCTTCATGAAATCAAACAGTGCAATAAAACTGCATTTTTGGAATACGCTAACTATTTTATGCTTCTGCGTAGTTAATTGGGCATCTAGGATAGAAAAAGATAGAAGAAAAGTAGTACACATCACATCACTCATATTCAATCATATTTAACACATCAATCATATCCGGGAATATTTTTCTTGCTTTCATGAGTAACTCTACTAGAATGAAAAGCTGTTCGAGCTGAATTTAATTCTTACTCGAAGAAGTTCAAAGCATAATTGCACTAGAAAAAAGATATCCTCCTTCAAGTGTGCTTTTTTGTGCTTCATCAGAAACTGAAATCTATTTAAATTTAGCGCCTGACGACATATTTCCTGGTCGGCTAATAAATTCATAACAAGAAGGAAAAAGGATCGCCAACAAATTGTTGGTGTTAAAAGGTTGAGACGTTTCGGCTTTCGTACGGAAGCCTTTTTCAGTGATAAAAAAATTCAAAGTACAAAGCTCAAGTGCGTCTTGGCAGTCTTCCCAGGCGTCTTGCGTAAAAAGGCGGGAGATTATTGTTTTTTCGATTTAAAGCTGCTTTTTGGTTGCTGCCTGCATTATTTGAGTCTTCAGATATTGGAGTGCGTGCCTTTCTTTTTTTCCGGTAAGCGATGCTTCTTCCCAGCTGGCGTTGTGTTTCGCGCTGAACCATTAAGTTCAGCGGGGCTCAGTTCAAAATTTTGGAGAGCGACGAAATTCCGAGTTATCTTGTGAAACTCTGGCTTCCGGCTAAACTAACCGGTCTTATCCACCCACGCGCAACCTAGGCCGTGCGTGGCGTGTGTTTTCTGTGATTCTTTTCTTACCTCTGCTCCCTTTTCGTCCCTTCCCATATGGCAAGGGTCAGGCGTCAACTTTTCTTCCTTGATGATTTCATCTGGTTAAACTACCCGGCAAGCTTGCACAAGCATTGTATGCAAGTAGGAACTAAAGAAAGAAAGGCTAAAATGCACAGATGGTAGTCGTGGGTTGAACGAAATCACTGGCAGTCGACAGGCTTGTTTTAGTTGTAGATTGCACTCCTTTTTATTTCCTGCTTTTTTTGTCGTATTCGCTTCCCGGTGCTTAGATATTCCAAGTGCTCCTCTGAGGACCGTAAAGAACGTTGGTTGGTAAGCAAGAGAAGGTAAGACCTAACCAGGCTTACAATGCCTAGTTAGGTCTTACCTTCATATTCTTTTTCTTAACTTTGAAGGCGGAAGTTTCATTCCTGCAGTGGCTTATTGATTTATTGGATTCCATTAAACTAGCACTTTTTCCTTGCCTTCCTCACCTCAAGCCTTACCCTGCTCTGCGTTCACTACGCGAGTAAGCGTTGCCACACACGAGTTTTACGTAATTGTCTGGTTTTGTGTTTCGTGCCTTTCTGCTTAGCTATTCAAAGCGCGTCACGGAGAACGGTAAGAAACGCTCAACATTTCCACGCACACTCTGGCATCATGGTGCAAAACCAGGCCAGCACTGACCAGTTTTTGCTTGCACCTTCATATGCTTATTCGGGCCGTAGACTGCGAAGCTTTTACTTCCGAAGTAGTTTATCGACTTATGAGGTACTTACTGTAACATTCTTTCTTGCTTTTTTATGCTCTCCTGTCCCACCTTCCCCAACCTTCAAGCTGCAGTGTCCCCTGTGAGAGTCATTCGTTCTCCAAAATTCTGGTCAGCATATTTTCCCTCACAGCATTTATTCAGTTCCACGAATTTTGTTCCTTCCCGGAAAGCATTACGTAATCAATGTCATAGGCAAAATGACTTACAGTATCGCCTTCATTGCGATGGTTTTAATGAATGAAATGTGTTTTTGCGCCAGTTCTCGACAATCTCAGTCGATTGTCATTAATACCGCGACGTGTGCCGAAACCGACAATCTCCACACGTGAAGTCGAAAAAAATAAAGTCTTCAGTGATTTGATCGGAATCCGATCCATAAGCTAGCTAAAAGTGAGCTGTTACGCCTACCGACCACACAGCCATTTCCGCAACGTTAAGCACTGTGAGTCGTAATTCGTATTTGTAAGTGCTATGGAATAAGTCCAAGCTAAGAAAAAATAAAAATACGTGACCTAAAAATAGAGGGATGAAACACAAGGGAGCCGAAAAGAAATACTTTATTTACACCTAAGGAGGCGGCCTGTTCTCTGCGTCTTATATTTGCTTCCCAAACGGAAAAACCTTTCAATATTTCACATTGCGCACGGAATATGGTTGATAAAAAGGTGCAAAACTAAAACTATATTCATGTGGGACTGACTTTAAACCGGCACTTGCAGTCTGCACCTGGTTTACGCTTCTGAAGCTGCAAGAAATGCACACATGGCGTTTCTCGGCTGGATGGCGACTCAGTGCGCAGTGCAACAATAGGAACAAATTTGCAGAGACGGGGCAGCAGGTTTCTGAACCGCTGAGAAGAACGCCTTGATTTCTCTTCCTTTCCTTCGTGCGTGCATTTGGCATTTCTCGACAGTGGTTCTGAAGTAAAGGGTGGGCAGGCGGCGTTGCGATGCACTTTTTATTCCGCATTTCTTTTGCGGTACCTCGAAGAGCGTATCGACTTTACGTCCAAATGGTATTCTAAAATACACGTGAGTCTCCAAACGCATGGCACGAAAAGTCATTGGCCTGGGCTGTTCGTACTTGTTGTGTAAGGCACAAGGGGTTTTCACAGGTATTGATTTCTAAGCTAGCGTAGGTCAAGCCGTTTAAACGCTTTTGAAACAATTTCAGGTGACCAAACTACAAGGTGCGTGACACCAACCGATGCGCAGTTCAATTCTTTGCCTTTGTTGATTTTCTTCCGAGCGTGTTTTATTTTTACAACGGAGCAATTGCTAACACCGACCAACATTGATCACCACGCCAGTAAAATACTTTTGCTGCACATATAACTTGGTGGTTGGCGGCTGTGCAGCAGATGTTTCACCTAAGATGTTCTGCAATTATTAAGAATAGGCTTTTTGAGTTACAGCGCTTTTTTTCAGCGCAGTATTGTCAGCGGTGTGGCGCATCAGAATACAGCTAAGGTGTGCGAACGAGTTGGCTGGTTAAATAATATACTAGTTCACTTTATAACTGTTAGCTGCTTATTTGTTGACAGGTGTGTAGCCTACGAAAAGTAATATTTCGCTGCTTTACGCGCTCTGGATGACTTGCTTAGACTGTAAGCTTTTCGAAAGCGCGTGTATTTAGGCGTGGTTTTGGCACAATTTGTTGAGCTACAGCGTAGAGGTATATAACTGCGGTTTCAGACTTTAAACACTGATATGGATATTACTTACGGTGGGTTACAGGCCTCTCAGCGAAAGAGACAAACCGTATTAAGAAGTTAACTACTCAATATTAAGACCAGCCTACTAATCAGAAGTTCTTAGCTGCATTCTGAAGCGCTGCACCGCTGACCATGCTACGCCATAAATATCTCTATTCTAACTCAAAAAGCCTATCTTTGAAAATTGCGGAACGTCTTAAGTAAAACACCCGCTATACTACACAGAACCTGAACAAATGTCCTCACCGCTCCCACCGTTTCTACTAGAACAATTTTGAGCACAACGTTGTACACGGATAAAGACTTGTCTAAAATGCGTAATTGCCCGCTTTAACGACCTCATCGACGTCTACAACCAAGTTTTTTTTTCTGATTTGCCTAGTTGGTACACTAAAACAAGACTCTCCGTTCCTCAGGAGCTAGAGATTTGCCGTCGCCTGAAATTTTCCTGTTAAAAACGCATTGAGTAATCACAGAGAGAAAATACCTTTTCATACTTTTCTCTGAGTGTGGTGTTTGCAAGGAGCATTTGGGTAGTTAGGAGCACTCTTCACTGGCGTCAAAATTCGGTCTGTAAAAAGTGAACTAGCTGACTGCCACTCCGGGGCACTATGGACACTGGTTAATTTCTTGTTAGCAGAAAAGGTAATCGCTAACTAGAGGAACGAGAAGAAAACCACTAAACTCGTGAATAACCAAATGATCTGGCACGTTTAAACATTTTACCCTGGGTCGATGGCAGATGCCGCGGCTAGCAACACCTGTTCCTTCAGTTTTATTTTTTATTGCCAATAAATAGCTACTAACAACAACAAGGAGGGGCCTTTTAATTAGCCGAAAAGGAAGCGGAGGAAAGGTTGTGGAGAAATTACCTCGTTTTTTTCTTTTACCTTCAGTTAATAAAAAATTTCTCACCCGTCCACAAAACGCTTTTTTTTTTAAACTGGAATCGCAACCGCAGTTCCTTTTGTGAAGGCCTGCAAGGCAAGATTTGTCCACGTCTGCCGTGGCCCAGTCATGGTGATTGCGAGGTAGAATTTTGGTAACTTCAAAAAACCTATGGGATGCTAATTAATGCGATGCTCTCTCCTAGAGCCTGCCTCATAGCCCATGGTTGGTTCGTAAATATCCTTTGGATATAAATTACATCGCTCCTCTCTTTTTCGCGCTTGGATTCTTTTTTCGGCTTTCTTTTTTTGCATTTAACTGAGACAGTTTGATGAGACCTTAAGAACACACGAGGGGATATATCGTCTCCAGATATGAGCATTATATTCTCCACGGAGTGACTGCATCTTTCATGCCTATAGAGGACTGTATGGGAGAACGAGTAGCCGCTTGATTCGGGATCTGAAAAAGTGGCATCACAAATAAATTAGCCTTTACACGGAAATTTTAGTCGAACTGAAATCAATAATTCACTTGTTGTTTATATTTTAATAATGAATATAAATGACTTTGCAAATTTCATTAAGCGTTGTATCAGACGGGAATAAGCTGTACTACAGGATATTCCTCTAGGATCTACTACGTTGATATACGAATCAGAATGCGACACCACTTCTGTGTCGTAAAATGAGTTGTAGATGCCACCAAATGAAAAGAAATATACAGATATAGAGAACCTGTGACATAAAGGCGGTCTTAACAAATCTGTTAACGCTGTTTCGTAACCAGTAAAAGAGCAAATAATCAGTTTAAACAATAAAAAAAATTAGACGGGACATTTAGCTAATACTATATGGATATGACACGATAACGTTACTGAGTTAATGCCCTTCTATACAGGACTGGTCATTCTCAACTTCACATTGAGTGTCCCTGGGAGCCCACATACAACTTCGTGTGCAATAGTGCAGCGGTTGAGGGATGCGCCACTGCCCTGCGATGGCAGGTGCTGCCACCGGTGGGTCTTGTGTGGCCCAAGTTGCTCTGCCCGAGCAAACTGTCGCGATCAAACATTAATTTAACTGCTACCTTCTAGTGTGGTCACTTGTCTCACAATATGGTTGGGCAGGTTGTGATGACCCCATAAGGTCACGCGACCTAGGTTGCCCACCTTGGTTGCTTCACCAGGGGTGGCCGCCTGGGCCATCGTACACCATCCCATTTATCTCCCACAACGCCGACAACGTCGATGCCGGATTTTCTGCCCAATGGGGCATTTGACGCTATCGTGTCAAAAACAGCAAGCTATCCTTTTGCCAAGCCTCACTCCGTTCTAACTTCAGTTTTCTGCCTTGAAAGTGCTCTCGAGAAGTACTTCAAATCATGCATTATTGTTCTTACTTCCTCGTGCTTGTAAATGCACATTGCTGCCATTGTTCTCATTTTTTTATTTGCAACCGCGTATTTTGCAGCGGCACTCGTGTATCGTGTCGGTGCTTTGTAGCAAACTGTAGCCCATCCATAAAAAGTTTTTTTTTGTTTGTGGATCCTTTATTTTTCACACACTTCTTGACTCTCGGTACCGTACTTAACATTTCCCTTCGCACCTTTCTCTGAGACACCAGAGCAGAACGAGTCCGGTGCGCCAGAGAAACAAAAGAAGTCATGAATGTATCCACTGAGGATGCGGTAATGTCGCCTGGTAACGGCAGCTATTGGCCAAGTTCATGGAACGAAGTACTTGCGCCAAGCGAACAAGCGAGCCTTAATCTTTCACGCGTTCATCGCACGGGAAAGACCAGGTAAACAGATCGACATGCGCTGACCTGGGGCAAACTGCGTATTTTTTGCGCGTTTTCATAGATACCGCCGAGAACAAAAGTCCTCGAGTTGCTTGGAAGTGGCAACGAACATTATTGAATGCATGGTACACTTGGGAACTGCAAGGATCTTCGAGCTTAAGATATAAAAAATTCCCTTCTTACTCTGCTATAGGCTTCAGTCAGGGCAGACTTCGAGACTCGGCAGTACGCTTCCACATGAGCCTTGCACCCAACGATAGAAGATGTGAACTAGAAATTAGATGCTACACGCCAGAGACAAAGAAGAAGGAAAATGTTGCGCTGTGAATTGTAATGAAAACACAGCAATTATTCCTGGCTTGCCATCCTAAATGCGGAAAACAAGACTTTGTTCTTCCCGTTTGCATTTAACTCAAATAATTTCAATTCCCCATTGATTACTTATATTTACAATTCTAGTTCTGCTTTTTTTTAAATTGCAGTATTTGAGCTTATTAGTGCGTTATTTTTATTCGTTACTCCAGTGTGACTACCGGAGCTGGCGTAAATGATGTTAGTCAACCCAGTAACGCACCGGGCCTATTCTTATGGGTCCAAGCAAATTTCCTGCTTATTTTTCCACACTGGGAGCTGCCTACCATGCGAAGTTTTTATCGTAATTGCAATGTAAATGGCCGACTGGGCACAAAATAATGAAAAATTTTACTTTATTTTCTCTTCTTCACCTTTACCTCGCCATATATTCTTTATCAGCTGAGAAGTGAGATATTGGCCGTGTTGAGAAGATCTTCATTTGAAACGAATTTGGCAGCCAATTCCAGCTTAATTCTTGATTTTCAAATGTTTGCTTATCATTGGTTCTTTTTCTTGCTTCAAATGTGAACAGTTTACTTTTTGTTGTTGCTGTTTAAGCACCGGGATGCTAGATTTCTATGACTTCTTATAAATGTGTCCCAGCAAAAAAAAAACAAAAAAAAAACAAAGGCTAGAAGAAATCTTCCCTCATTACTGTTCATGCTTTCAGGTTCCACCAAAGCAGGTTTTTAAACTTCGCTGGAGCAACCTGCACGTATTAAAGAGAAACATTTCCTAATAACAATTTGTCACAGCCTCGCACTTAGTTTTACGCGTGAAGAAATTGTTTCACGTTTGTTCGCCAAAACGACGTCTTGCGACACCGCCACATCGACACGTATAGTGCCGACTCCCATCAGTGTGCTAATAGAGCAGGAGGCGTGTGTCAACAAAGCATTGTACAATATGTACGCTAGCACCTCCATGCTCATGAAGACGAAAGCTAAGCATTTCCTCCATGGCCTTCTATACGGCAATGATCCCATCGGAACCGAATGACGCAGAAACGGTGCAATCAGACGGATGGCTTCCCCTTGTTTACCTAGTCTCAGGGCTACTTCCACACCAAGGGCGTCATCCCCTTAGAGAATAATTAGGGGCAGCGGATCATGCGAGGAGCTGTTTGGTGGTTGTCATCACCGCATAAATTGAGTAATTGTTAATCGGGCTCGCTGGGCCTCCACGATAGCGCAGGTTCCTTGTGTTTTCGCAGCCCTTTGCTTGCTTATAGCGCTGAGCAAACGAACTTAACCGACGTGGCACTGACAGGTGTGTCGTGTATGGGGGTTAGAATTACAGGCACAGAAGCTGTGGGGTTGGATATGCGGCAAGTTCTAAGGCGTCAATCTTTGATTCACTTCTGCTGTACTTCTAAATGTTTCTTTTCTTTAAATTATTCTTATCGTATTTACCTTTAATTTCCCCGCAAATTAGACAGCCAAGTAAAATTTGAACATTTTTTCAAAAAAATTTTTTTTTTGCAACTCGTAGTACTAGGGACTGAACTCATGACTGCACTTCTGAGGACTGCACAGTCAAGCTTAAGAAACTGCTGGAGGCATGAAATATTAGCACTACTTTTGCATAAATGCAAAACCCCAAGTTACTGTTAATAAATTATGCAGAATTCTTGACATTGCTGTGCTGCGACAAAGAAATTATCAATTTTTCTCCGATGTTCTCGCCTCAAAGTGCACGGCTAGTTCAATAAAAAAAGAAAAATCAAAACGTCGCATTTAGTTCATACTTTAGCATGCGCAACGACGTTTAGTTTATATAAACCGTAGAATGCAATATCGATACTGGAATGTCGTTCGGCATGTTTCCTCAGGCCACCGCAGTACAAACAAAATATGCTTCAAAGGAGGAGAAAGTTTTTAGGAGAACGCCGTCGTCAGAAATCTCGTGAACGACGCTGGTAAACAAGCAATCCAAATAAAAAAATTGAAAGCTAGTGTTCAAATTTTGCGCTGGGAAGTTTGGATGACACTCGAGATCGAATTTCGTGTCAACAGAGATGACGTTGATATCGGTAGGCGCCCGTCGGTTTTGTTCGCATCTGCGCCTGTTGTTCGCTGCTGTGGTTTTGTTCACTTCTGCAGTTTTTTTTTTTGAAGACTTGAGTTGTCTCGTTTCATCGCATTGGTGGCGTTATTCCAATCACTGAAGCTGTCTGCGGTAGTAACGAGTTTCTAACACTTCAACAAAATTGCTGTTCTGCAGGCATGCGCCGTTCCTGCGCCAACAGCAAGTAACAAAGCAAAAAAAAAATAAAATAAAGCGACGTTCCTCGTTATTGTATGCTGCGTTTTATTTCAAATCGACTCCCTCTCCCACCCCTTCTTCCGCAGTGCCGACAGAGTTCGATGACCGAAGGTGACCTTTGGCATAGCAGATGCAAACTGTCGAGCTTTTCTCTGCAACTTCAACTCAGTGGTTGGCGCAGTGGCAGCGGCTGGCGCGCCGTGATTAAGAAGGACGCCGTGCTAATTAAATGTAAACCTTCATAACTTCAGTCAGCCTGTGAGTTTTCTGACCTCCTGAGAATTTCACGGACGTCCACCACGTAATGGGACGAAAATACGCCGAATGGCTGCCTCTCATCTTGCCGGCACCTTCGTACCTGTGTTTTCAGTTTTACAGCACAGTTCTGTAGCTCACTTGTGGCGAGAGCATAGACGGCGTCGTCGTCTTTGTCTCTGTCGAGCGGTGGCGCAATGCATCACGAGATCAGCGCCGCTCACGTGACCGTGGCGTCACTGTCATGTGACCGATCACGCGACAGTGTCGCCTTACATAGCGAGGAGCCATCCAAGCGCGCTCCCCACAGGGGGTGGCGGATTCTTTTGGGCATAATCTCAAGCGCATGCAACAACAGCGCTGATAAAACGTGCTAACGAGAAAGCGCAATCGCAGAGACAATTTTTGGGGGTCCCGACAATTTGCTGCGGCAGTCCACCTGTGGTCTGACAGTGTGTTCTGGGTGGTAGGTCATGATGGCGGAGTATCGCTTAACGGGTTTGATAGCTTTGTGTTTTTGAGAGGCCTCATGGTTGTGGGTAATCTTGAACTTGTTCGTGTGGTGCTACATACTCCAGCTTGATAAGCCCCATTGCTATTAGCCTTTTTCACTTTTAGCTCCAAGTTTTTCAGTAATCGTTCAAGCAAATTTTTATCTCTTGTTTGTAGGTCGTGCAGTTTAGGTTGCTGTTGGCTACAGGTGGGGCTAGCCATGCGTAAAATAAGACGGATATTGCTCCACCGTTGTGACACAGTAAATCAAAATTAAAAGATCGTGTGGCTCAGTTATGAGACCTAGTCACGCACACAAGCATCCGAAAAACTCAAAATATCACTTTGTGCAACGCTGTTAGATTGCATCTACATGTCCCTATGTCCCTGGCATCAGCGAACCTTTGGCGCGCATATTACGGTCATACGATGTAAAGACCGCACATGTACCCGCTCGAAAGCTGGGGAGTCAGCTTGTGCACGTCAAAGATAAACTGAAGAAGGAAAAGTTCCCAGGTGTTATTTATTCGATCCCATGTGCGGACTGCCCGTCTGTGTACATTGGCGAGTCGGGTGACTTTGAGCGGAGACTGAGTGATCACAAGAATGACGTCAAAAGCCGGCGCGAAGATCAAAATGCGCTTGCCGAGCACTCAGTATCCGCCAAACACAACATAGACTGGGCAGAGGCACGTGTGATCGAAAAAGAAAAGGACAAGATATCACGTCTCTATCTGGAATCGCTGATTATCCAGACGACAGCGCATACGCTTAATCGGAATGACGGAAACTTGCCCCCAATCTACGCCAGGTGCCTGGGTTCGCTCTTGCGCCGTGTATAAAATGGACAACGCAGCTGCGTTCTGCCTCATTGTGAACAAGGCTCCCGTGGGGGAGCCGAAACGTCATCTCATCCTTTCCTTTGGTCGGCTCCTTCTAATTTCGTCATGCATCTACATGTTTTACAAGCACCATAGCGACCGTTTTATAATTCACATCTCAGACTACGTCGCAAGCGAGCATTGCAGTTTATGTTTCGCAGTATGACGGCAGCGCCTTATGAGGCAAAGAAAACGCTCTCAAAACTATATTACTCTGATATTTCTTACCGTGTTCAGTGGGCTTTAATATGACGTATGCCCCGGCGAAGAACCGGAGTACCTTTACACAGACACCACACCGTCTGATCTAATGTTCTATTGGATGCCATGAAGAAACCATCATAATTTCAAGATGATGCAAGACGTCAGAGTTGAAAAGTTTCGTCACATGTCCTTTAACTGTTCTCTCTTGTTGCTCAGCGTCCAACGGAATTACGCAATAAGCTGGTTCATCTTTAAAGATCCATTTCTGTAATGGCTTTGCCCATAGCGGGAATTACAACATGTTTGATACGGTAGCCTGTTCTGCTTTTATCCTTGCGGGACCTTCTAGTCGTTACTCTTGGTCGCAGCATGATAGTTGTATAAAGCACAGAAGCTCCATCTTGAAGCTGCAATCTAAAACAAATGGTCAGCAATGCTGGACACACGTCTATACCAACTTATGCAGTACGTCTGTATCTCCGGACTCTAGTGTAATGATTTACGGAAAAAGAGCGAAATGAGAGTATAAAGAGCAGTCTTCTCTATGTGATTGTAACTGGCCCCAAGGCGTGTGGTACTGGGGGATTAAGATAAGAAGAACGGGGTATGTCACAGGGAAATTGTTTTGTGTATTTATAACCTGAAATATCTACTAAATGTGATTTGCAATAAATTGTTTATGCAGAAGCATTTCGCTGCTAAGATCCTCAGAAAGCTGAAAAGCTCTGTCCTCAGCGCACCCTACAACACCACGTCAGCCAAATTCATGGATCACATCAGCCAACCTCACGTGATTAAACCGACCACAGAATACAAATTTCGAGTGCGTTCACTACCTAATACACGAGTATAACATTGTTGCAAAGAAGTTAAACAATTCACCTTTCATCAAAGGTCGACTCCGAGAGTTTTTGAAACATTTTGACTCCAAAGAGAAAGCATATTCCTTAGAGCTAAGTTGCTCTACAGCAATAAAGCGTGTTTCAAAATACCTTTGGAAGCATTTGAAGAAAGCGTGAAAAGGAGACCGAAACCAAAACTCAATTCATGGCCAGAGACAATGCTTCGCGTGACGCAGTGAGGCCTTCACAAAAATTACTACAAAACCAGTTGTACGTGCGCTGAATGGCTCAAGTAGCGACTGAAAACGATGATTCCTTCATTAAAATCCCTGAGACGGCCTAACACAAGGCCCAAATTTCGTTAGTGAAGCGGGGAAGACCCGCGAGGAAAGATTGTGCTGTCGACAATGCAGTGTTGCCCGTGAAAATTTTCTGAACCCAGGCCACGGAAACGGAGAACTTTCACATTGATTTGGATGGGAAAGATATCTCTCATGACTACAAAACTTGGGAGAAGTAATTAAGAACAAGAGAAACACGTAAAGCATAAGTTTTATTAGAATATGATAACCTAGAGAAACCCCTGGAGCTGCCTTTTAAAACAAGTCACGACACTAACTCTGTTGCACAGTAGGAAAGGCTGTCATGCAGCTGTTGTAAAAGAAATCTTTATTTACCGCAGTTACATCGGGAAGCTATCTGTATAAAAATATCATCTACCTCCCACGAATGCAACTAGGCCCAGCTAACTAGTCAAACACAAAGGAGCAAGATAAGTGACCAGGTAGGGAGGAACTGGTAGACTTTATGGCTACTGGAAGTGGGTTTATAGGTACGGCATGTTCATATGCCCGAGTCTTTTTAGAAGGTACTCATCCCACGATTAAACTTGTGTTTCCAATTACAGGCTCGATAATTTGCAAACACAGGTTCTTTTCAGTAGGTTTAAGGATGAAAGAGGTCGAAATTTTTAATAATTTCTCAGTCAGGATACTATTAGTGAAAAAAGTTCTACGAAATGTAATCACGAACTCCATCGCCGTCATTTTCGCTTGAATGTGTTGCCTATATCTTTGAAGAATAAACTCTGGCTCAGTTTGTGGAAACCACAAAGAAGAAAACGCGAGAGACATCAAAGATAACTCACCAAAACCAGACCAGTGATGTGCTGTCTCCGTCATTAATCTCTATTTCAATGAATTTAGTGCACACACACCGCATAATATTTTTTCAAGACGCAAAATGAAGCTGGAAAAGACGCTTTAATGTGGGGCACTTTGTAACCAATCAGTGATAATGTTCATGGTTCATGAAAGAAACAAACAAAAAAAAATACAGGAATACAAGCACTTTCTGTAAGCCCCTTCTATGGCCTGCAATCTTTAAAATTGCCATCCGCGCTAGTACCTCATGCCAAAGCACTTTGAATGATGAAATGTGTGCTCAAAGCACTTGATCTGCCGTCTTCATCCTCATGCGGTCAGGGTTCCGCCTGATACGCTACAATAACACGCTCACTCTCTCCCACTTACTCTCTCCCATTTACCCTTCACAGCACTGAGATCAAAGGCGTCGGAAGGAAGAGGAGAGATCAACCGACAACGGTAGGGCAACAGCACGTCTTTGTCAGTGGACCTCGCCTCGTTCCCAGTGGGGTGAGAATAAGTGAACGAGACCTGAAGTAGCGATCTGCGATAATCCTGTTTAGAGCTCTGCTGCCGAGGCGATGTCTTCTAAACGGAAATATTTGACAACGCAATGTGCAATAGCACACAGCTATCGGCAGAGCAGTAAAAACGCGCCCTTGAGGGTATGGACGTTACTAAAGGCACGAACGCAAACGCAGGAATGTAATAGCCGAAAAACGACTCAGGTTGGCTGCAATGAAAAAGGAATGGCGGAACGCGGATTGAAAGAGGAAAGGTAGATTGAAAGAGACAAGAGTTTGTACAATTTATCGCTGATTAAGTTCGCTCGGTTTGGAGTTGAGTATGGAGAACCATTGTTGTGCATGCGGATAGATCCCCTGAGCCCCGAGAACGGACGGACGGAGCACTACATGTTTGTGCGTCTGTGTGTTTGTGAGTTTTTTTGCACACTCTGTGGCTGAACTGAACCATCAAATGGACAGGAGAAGAATGCTGCGAGTCGCAGCGGCGACTAATGGGTGAGGTGGTCAGATAGCTTGGTAGTGTTAGGAAACGTCAGAGAGTCGAGGGTTCCGTGAAACCTCGCAGGTGCAGCATTTGTGTTGTCCAATGGTGCATGCAAGACAGTCCCCGAGGATTCGTGAGTGATAGCACCTTATTAGGTCTGCTATGGAGGCGGTGTTTTGGTGAATCTGCGTATACTATGTTTTTCCTTTGTGATTCTGCAATCATGCCGAACCAGTGGAAAAGCGAGGGTTTTGCTGGGCTCGAGGGAGGAATGGAAATTTATTGATATGTCCAAGTCCAGGATTCTTAGAAAAAGTCTTGAATATTGTAATATTGTAAAGTACTGCTTTAGAAATATTGAAGGTAATGGTCGATCCTTCTTATGCGCACCAAAATCTTTCTTTAAAAGTTTTTCTATTGCTCGCAAGGAGTAGTCAAGACTGCCACAGAGAACCTTTGGGGGACGTTTTTGGCGGTAGCAAAAACGTTATTAACATAATAATGCAAGACTTCCGCGGAGATATGTGCGGATATATTGTTTTTTTATAGTGACATCTTACGATATACATGAAAAAGCGCTCATAATTATTTGCCGTTGATATATGGGTTTGTCAAGAATTTCTGGGCATCAAAAAAGTTGCAAGTGAAAATCCCTGCACAGTATTGGTTGGGAGGACTTGCCTTCTTTTCGCCAATCATGGATTGGCTGTGTCTCACTTTCCCAAATTTTTGATTTGCTGACTGTTTGTGGTTTTACCTAATTGCTTGTTGCGCTCACTGAGGGCGGGAGCATGCGTAACCGAAGAAGCTGGTTTGGCAGAACCGAAGGCTTCTTGCCCGTTATTTTTGTTTATCAGGCGTAAATAAACAGTTAGCCTTTGACGCAGTTGTCCTCGGGCAATGTGATATAACAACTTGGAACCCTCAAGACGTCGTGCATCCTCAAATCACCATCGCCAACATTTTCCTCTAAAACATGATCAGGAGGGAAGCGACAACTACTGTCATCCAGTCTCTCAATAATAACGGTAGAAAAGTATGCGGATTTCAAATGTGTAGTGCCATCCGCACACTTGAAGCAATAGAGCTCATAGGTGCATGCTTTGCCAAAGCTGATGCATGCACCTAGTCGAAAGGAAGGTCGAGCTAACCGGAAACGTGAACTAGAGCACGACGTCGTCAAGGTATGCGGGCAAACTGCGTATGCGGGCAAACTGCGGAATATAGCACACCTCCTCCCGAAAGATTACTTTTCGAAAGCAATTTACTCGACGCTGCGTGCCTAACATCGCCCTTGGAATTCCAGACGCCGCGTCAGAGCGGTGCTTGTTGACGAGGAGATATAGACCGGGACCAGGGCTGATGGTGGTTGCTCCATATTTCACCGTTGGTGAAGGACGCTGAGCGAAGCTGGATGCCATGATTTCGGAAAGATAAATAGGCAGCTGTTGAATTAAGTTCTTGACTATTTTAATCATGATCCACGCGGCACCGTGTCAAGTTTTAAAGGCAATCTATTAGGTTTTGGCGACGCTACTCAGAGGGCACATGCAACGCCTTTTCGAAAAACTAACGTTAAGAGGGAGAAGACATAATGCATACCCGGTGTTCTGCGATGTCAATACATTTGCCATCGCGGAAAATATTATGGCTTGCCATGCTACTGATTGTGCACGGCATTCTTGGAAAAGTTTGCTTCGGCGGTAATTCAGTAACGTCTTGACTTGAAGCTAGCGTGAAAAGATGAAGCTGATCTATTTTCGTAATTTTTGCCGGCGTCATAAAATTTTTGAATGGTTTAAAGTGGCGCAAATTGTTTTTTACATCGCGCCGTCCAACTTGCGAACGCAGGCACTTACCTAACTACCTAAGGCCATCTGGGCTGTCGATCTGTGTGGCTGGCATGTCTTGTAATTTTTCTTTCTCTAGGAAATAGAGGATACACATAGATTAAGTTTTTAAGAACCTGTATACCTCGGGACAGGACCAAGGATAGCGTGAGAGAATGCATACTGGCTCATGGGTTAATAGCGCAAAATATCGAGACGAACCTTTTAAGATTACGGCTTGAAATCGGTTTATTGGTTTCAAGAGCATTAATAATGCCAAATTACAACCTGAACTGATTATTCTACGAGACCCTTTATGCATTCACTACTTCGCTACACTCTTCTGGTGAGTAAGCGCGCATCAGTAACTCTCTCTATTACTAACGAGTTCTATCCCGACTTGGACACATTGTTAATCGGGGACACTCAAATGTCAGGCAAGAATTTCGCATGCAAGTTCCTTGCATTTCAAGTTGCTTTTGCGTGCACCGGGAACGTTGAACAGAGTACCCCAAGCAGAGGGAGTAGTTCACCATCGCTCAATTTTTACAGCGGTAACTGTTAAGGGATTCTTCCTCGAGCTGAGTGTCGTCCTAGTGGTAGCAGCAGGGGTAGTAGCACTATAAGTAGTAGTATTAGTAGCATTTGGCGTAACCAAAGAGTGGTAACCACAGTAACAACCCGGAAGACGTTTACCGTGGAAGGAGGAGGAGGTTTAATTGACGTTACTCATGACGTCACTGGCACGGACCCTGGTGACGCACAACGCTGAGTGGTCCGAACCCAGTGCCGTCATGTGTGCCAGCTTAATTACTTCTCTTCCTCTAACACCTCCTGCTGCTGTAACGGCCTATCTGAAACAAAAGCACAGACTTCCTATATCCACCCACATCTCAGATCACAGGGCTTTCTTTCTGAGTACCAACAACTTGGACAGAAAAGCTACTTTATGAAGGAGTTTGCCTGAATAATAAAAAAAAAATGGTCCGTAACTGTACACATACAGGTACATAGAGCGAGAAAGTAGTCTTGGATAGCTTCTTCACGGGGCTGTCCTTACAACCTGGAGCTGGAAAATTAAAGATTATGTATTTAATATACGAATTTCGTCACTGAACAACACTGACCTATGGCTGGTGCAAATAAATTATTGCATCATCATTAAAATGAAAAAAAGGGCGTTGCCTACCTTTAGAGCATCCTCCCAATGCGATGACGTCAAAAGACTAAAATGTTTATACTCCGCTCGAGTAAAATTCACTCAAAACAATGAAACTAACAAGTTCACCATGATTTTGTGCTCCGATAATACGTTCCAGCTTGTTGTGTCAAGCTAATACATCTTGATTTTTTTCACGACGTGTGTGTGGACGGATGTCCCCACATGTATTGCAGTATTACTGAAACGGAAATGAGCCGCCGTAACGGTGAAGCGGTTTATAGTAGGTCATCCGCCTCCACGATGAGGACATTGACGCAGCGCGTGGTACTTTCTGCTGCTCAGATTTGTTTACATCATAAAAGCCTGGGTCGCTATATATATACACATTGCTATCTTCTTAATATGAGCGCTGTTACAACCACCAAGTTGGCAAAAAGCTCACTCAATCAACAACGATATCGAGACTTGTTTGCTCTCCCACTTCCGGTTACGCACATAATACGCCTACGCAAACCTCTGTTAAAAGAGAAGACGGCGTCGCGCACACACCTTCTTTGGAAAAGAGCCGTGTTTAGAATAATCAGGGTTCATAGGCCCTCGCCTACGCTCATCCCATTAGCGCTTGGCACACAGGGCTTGCGAACAGAGATTTCGGACTAACAGCATGAGGTACCTTAGAGTCTGGGGCTATTTCAGTAATCTTCCACTGATTGGTTGGCGTTATTTAATCTCGTATCTCTATTTTAGGCACACTGTTAGCTCGCTTCGTAATATTAGGATACACAGGATTTAAAAAAAATACAGATGCACCCAAGAAACATTGGTAGCCATTTTAGTGTTGAAAATTTAGCCTTTTATGGGCACACTTTAAGCCACTATAAAAGAAAAGAGTTTGGTTACGGTGATAGTAACAGCCGAGCACTTAGCATTTGTTGGCAGTGGCCTTCAGGCCGCTGCCAAATGTCTGTGGTCATTGGTCGCGATCAATATAAATACGGCGAATAGCGTTTCTGATAACACGCGCACTGTCACACATAAAAGTCTCTTTACCACGTGTTTCATAAACGAAGCCGATTGCTTTTTTACTAATAGGCCGCTGGAGACAACACTTGTGGAAGTGAAGGTAAAATTCAAAATAGCTCAAAATAGCTCCGACTAATAACAGAGCTATCAGCTTCGTTTGCGAAGCACATGGTTTAAAAGACTTTTTTCCCCGACTGTACACCGTAGGAAGCAATCACGAACACTACAGGAGCCCATGTGTGATGGCTTCGAGAGAAAAAAAAGTGTAAGGCTAAGCTTCAGCAATAAAAAGAAAGAAATAAAGAAACAATGCCTAACTTATTGCCAAGATCAAATTTAAACCATGCTATAGAGAAGCGCCCTGTTTTATAGATCTAGTAATACCATAGAGCCCCATGAGGTACGCAATTTCAGAGAAGTTTCACTTGTATTCTGGTTTCTCCTATATTTTGACAAAGTTTGATTTCGCGACCCCCGTACTATAGCTCCCACTGAAGTTCTTTCGAGGTATTTTAAGACTAAAAGTTAGTTGATGACGATTAAGTAAGATACTTCATAAGTCTGATGTAAAAAATTGTTTTAAATATTCAGCTCAATGAAAGCGTACATCTTGCTACTAGCCTGTGCACTTTGTATTGAAGGTGGTAATTACTGCGCGACCTCGTCTACCACTCAGACTGGAAACCGTAGTTCGTCCTGTAGTATACGGTTGGCCAGAAGCTTGCTATTTACTGTCTGTCATGGCCTACAACCCCGGAAAGACCCGTAGTATGCACCTCGGCAGTCGTTTGGGCCATTCTTTGGTCGAGTATCATAGCAAATCATGCTCCCTGTGAGCAGAGGGAGATTTCGAGGCGTGAGCGGCGTACATAAAACTCCGGCACACGAGCGAAGCTAGGCGTCGGTAAACAAACAACCTCCCACGCCCTCTTTGAAATGGTGCCGCAATGCCTTATTCAACATGTAGGGAGAGAAGAACTGCCCATCCGGCCTGCGTGGTGTGAGTGCTTGCGTAGGAGTTAAGAATGATTTCTGTCCGGCCATATGGCTCCAGTTGTGCTGGCGTGCTCCCGTTTACACGAGTGCTCTCAACTGACAACGCGCCCACTAAAAGCTTTCAGACAGCGGTATTACCTGCGTTTGCATGTAGACGACGGTAAATCCATGTTTACCTTGTACGTTCCCTGAGAGCATAGTCAACGGCAGCCGGTCGTGTGCTAGCACACCCCCTTGCGAAGGACGATTCAGGTGAAAGATGGGGAGGAGAAAAAAGAAATCATTGGTAAGAAAAGTTTTATAGAGAGTGCTTGCATGACGGAAATGAGAGGTATTTTATATCTGAGATCAGGAAGTTTGCCTTTATCTTGGAGGTAAACTCCTTTCGCGCCTGCAGTGGTGTAAAAAAATGAAAATTCATTTTTTTTACACCTCTGCAGGCGCGAACCAACCACGAAAAGCAAAGGAATAAAAGCGTTTCCGCTTCTGTATTTTGCGGCATAACCTGTCTTGCCGTAGTATGCGACACGCCCACTGACCACGAGGAAAGCTGGGGCTTCTTGTGAGTGTATGCGTCTTCAGTGATTGGTTTATTTAAAAACTACCAAAGAAACGAACAAACGCATGCACGGTACAGTATTCAAGATGTACCTTTTTGTGAACGCGGGGTCATCGCCGTATCGCAGGCCACCATGACGAATTCGTCAGTTGTTTTTTTTTTTCGTCCGAAGCCAAAGTTTTCCGTCCAAAGCACATTGTGAGTGTTCATATAAATGAAGCCCGTCGTGCTGCCTGTTCTTTTTGCTTCACTGGGTTTGCCTTGGATTACATCGGGGCCCAAGCGGATAGACATGAAGTCAAGGCCAGCCAAATGAAGAGCCAGCCCAAAGCAGAGGATAGAGAGTACAAAGAAGAAAGCAGAAGATAGAGGAAGAGAAGAAGAGCAGAACAACGATGAGAAGTTGAAGACGAAAGAAAGATGAAGAATACGGGAGAGAAAATGGAGGGACGCAGTTGTAGATAGTGAAGTGGAGATCACGGCTTTCGACGAATGGTATAACTGGAACATAGACTAGCTTAGCTAGTTTTGTAACGCGTCAGCGTTAAGGGCCCCGTGCCGAAGAAAAGTTGGTGCCGTCGGCGGCATCTTTGACCATGAAAAAAACATCCGCAAAACATACCCAAGAAAGCAACCTAGGTGGCAGCTGGGCAACCCAGATCACGTGACCTTGTGACATCATCAGAACTTGCTCATCGTATAGTAAGCAAACTGCCCACCGTGGCAGGTGGCAGTTAGATTTTTGATAGGTAACAAGGCGCTGCTCGAGAGGCGTTGCTCTCACAAGCCCCACCGGTGGCGGCACCTACCATAGCAGGGCTGTGGCGCATCGCTTAACCGGTCTATGAATGAAAAGTAGAGAATGACCGGATTCCGCATATATGGGCATATATAGAGGCATTGCTGGTGGTCTCTTCCTTCTTGCTCTGTTTTTCGTCAAAGTGTCCCCTCTTTTTTGTCTTGATGAACCAATGCCAACTAGCCCGAACGTCTTCTCTACTACAGTTAATTTCTTGTACAGTGGGCTCTTCTTTTTGTTCTATAACAGCACTGGTGTGTCTTCCTTCTTGTCCTCTGTTTTTCGTCAAAGTGTGCTC
Source organism: Amblyomma mixtum (assembly GCF_055824585.1). Classification (NCBI taxonomy): domain Eukaryota; kingdom Metazoa; phylum Arthropoda; class Arachnida; order Ixodida; family Ixodidae; genus Amblyomma; species Amblyomma mixtum. The sequence goes on from NC_143013.1 coordinate 287,929,075, forward strand.
TGTTTTTTGTCATGGCGAATTAGGTGCTCTGACACTTCGGTTTTGACTTCGGTTTTGGTTCGAGGCTCGGTTTAATAGGGCAGTGCTGTAGCGATATGTCCTGGATTCATTGCGCACAGATGGAAGTCTATAAAGACTACGAATTCCAGGGCACAGCGAGATAGACTGGCAGCCAAACACGTGGGATGTTCGGCTGCGGCGATGACTTAGTGGTCTAATGCGGTGGCCAGGGAAGCTGCTCTGTGTGCGCCTGCGTGGGTTCGAAATCCAACCACGGCCATAAAGTGTTTTGCCGTAAAGTGTTTCTCATGGTTGGCTATAAAGCATGCTGCCAGTTACCCCAAACCCGGTGGACGGGTAGGCTGCCAACTGCCAGAGACTTCGGTCAAACATCTGCGAAATCTCAGATTAGGAGGTTTAGTGCTAGCACGATGTGAAAAAAAAAAATGGCCACACTATTCCTATCTTCAAGCAAAGTAGTAACCTTAACTCTATTAACTCCTCCACCCCTTGTCTTCCCTTAACTAGGGGTTATTCCTAGTCCCAAAAGACCCAGGCTCACCTATATAACATTGCCACAGCAAACCAGGGTTATATTAATTGTGCAGGGGTAACGTTACTAAGTATTCGCTTGCAACACAATACATCCGACCAAAACGACGTCCTAGCTCAAGAAAACCTCCCTGCTGCAGCTGCCGCATTACAATACGGATAAAACACCTGCGCCTGTCGCCAAATGTGCTTCCTGGAAGTGGTTGTTTCAATAGCTCAGAAAAGTAGCGACGCTGGACAGCTCGCGTGAGGCATTTCTGTCCCGCTACAGCCTAGCCCTTTTCCCCCTCAGCTGGTGATTACATTTCCGATAGCGGGCCTGTCACGGCCCCCTGTAATCAATCTCAGAACGGGTGAATCCACTATTTTCGATCACTTATAGGTAGTTGTTTTCTGCGTGCAAGCCCATGCTCTAATAAACATCTTTTTCTTTTAGCTTCTCATCTGATATTGCATTGTGCTACAAAGCATTCGGGACGTAGGCAAACCAGGAGAAAAGATAAGAGTATTGCTGTTCCGTGAAACTTCTGTTAATCTTTTTCTAGGACATCAGATATCACTTTGGCAAGAACATCCTTGAACCATTGCAGTAGTTTTAATAACTTGCTGTAGATGAGCATACGAGTATATATATAAACTTTATCTCGTATATGCATAACACTGGGCAAGCTGTAACCATTTTATTATCGGTGTCATCGAAATAACTTGCTTTTTTGTTTCAAAAAGGGGAAAGCCTGCACAAGGAGAAAGCTGCTCCGCAGCTACGATTGATAAAATTATCAAAGACTGTATAAATTGTAATTAAAGAAAGCTGTAAAAAGAAGAGCTTTTTCGACCCAAGAATATCGACGAGCAGTGCTGAGTTGCTGCTCCTTTACGACTACACTTTAATGGTGTCACATAGTGATGACGGCAGTCCGGCAATCAGAAAAATATATTTATGTAGTCTGTGCGTACAAATTAAAGCACTGAAGCTCAAGAATTATCTCTAAAATCACAACATCTGGACTGTTTAATAATATTTCATTCAGCAAATAGGAATCAGTTTCAAGTATCAAATATATCATAAAGTCCATAGCGGTTTGGTTGAACACCCTTTTAAAGAAACTAAAATACTGACTTTTTATTTAGTGTGATATTTACAACAATAAATTTATTTTCATGGTTACGTCCTTGTTTTAAGTGCGGGTCTGGTGTTACAATTTTTCAAGTTAGCATATTCTGCTATTCACACCATGACTGAGGAAGTCAATTAAGAGAACAGAGGGCAGTGTTTGCTACCAACTTGCTTGTTGTTTTTCTTTACTTTCATGAGTTCAACTTCACGCTGAAGGTTAAGGGCTTGTAGGCTGTCCTAGTGAAATTTTTCGTTTGATCTGTGGTGCAAAGCATATCTTTGAGGTCAATAAAGATTTGGATTAAGGCCGCTTGAAAGGACTCTGAGGAACAGTATATCTAGTTTTTGTTCTTAGCAGAAATAGATTGTATGATTCTTTGTAGTTTCTAGCGCATTCAGAAATTTCCAGCCGTTTGATTTGAACTCATGCCATCTGCACGGAAAAGTACTCTGTGATCATTATTTGGAGTGAGTGGTTGTGCAGCTAACCTCTGGAATTCTAGCCAGCAAACTTCGTCGACGGAGTGAAGTTTACTTGTGAAATGGCCAATGAGGGTCATACCTGTATTTTATTTCTTTATTTTCCTAGATCAGAAAGGTTCGTTTTCCGGGGGAGTAACGTATTTGTCTTTGTAAAGCGGTAATCTATCGACACAGGCCAACTTTAATTTGTCCTCAGCGATTCTGTATGCATGGAAACAATCTGCAGCTTGATTGCAGCAGACCGATCGTTTGGTACGCGTTAAGGGCGGCACTGATCAAATGGAGCTTTTTTAAGTTCTTCCTACAGCAGGGAGTGTAAGTGACTTGATTAGTAGTGATATAATTTACGTCGCCCTAAAGAATAAGGTGGCAGTTAAAAAAACTAACCTGCACTTTCTTGCAGTCACGGAGAACATTTATTCTCCTTTCTTCAAAATTGCCCGGCGATTTGCCAAGGGTCTACGCAGAGCTTTCAAATTTGACTCGAATACCCACAAAGACCACCTTTACTGATTTGTTGCACTAGAATATGCCCATATAAATCATTTTAGGGTCCCTTTGATGATCAGTTTTATTTCAGCAATGCAGTCTGACTCATGGCCGCAAATGTCGTGGCCTGATTCATTCTGAACCATTGATCACCTTTTATTGCACGGGCAACGATAAATGTTTAGAATAACCGCGAAGATTTAGCCTTTTGTCAAGTAAAATAAATTTCTCTGAGTGATCATCTTCATATTTTTTTTTCATCCATCAAGCTCCACACATGTGTTCTTTAGTGAACCCTTATGTTGAAAAAACATAAGGGTTCTCAACATAATCAAATGGTGAGAAAGCATATTCGACTGTTACAGTATTAAAATGTCATCGATGACTTTGTCCGACGAACTGTTTTAGCAGTATAACAAAAGCTCATGATTGCTTGACATGGTAGTTGCAACTCGTTTCTCTCATTTCGTCTAGCAACTTTTCTAACGTAACTCCACGGCGGGTACGTCAGAGGCAGGTTTTTATCCCCATTGCTCTCGCTTTATCCTGTTGGCGCTAAGGAGAATTTACAAGTTTTATGAATTTCTGCACTGCTATGGTATAATATAAAGGCAGCAGAGAAAATATGTTTTAATGTTCATGAGAAGTATTAGCTTAATTTCTTTCATCGAGGAGATTTGACATCGAAGATCGAGCAAACTATAATTTGTTCCCAGTATCGGTCTGGAAAGCTGGTCAATAACGCAGTACATAAACACAACGTCTCAGTTTTAAAATGTCATTAGTGAAAGCGCAAAAACACCCCTTGCCTATGGGTTAGCGAAGAGCTCACCCCAAACTTCAGGCAAGAAGATTGAACAAATTGACGACAGTCCGACTAACACAAGTAGCAAGTAGAGCTTAAATTTTGGCGAGTTCATACGTGTTCTTCGTGCATCAACAGCACATAAATGACGGTATGGAATGGAGACAGATGCAAGCCCTTTTATGTGCCCCCGTTCTGTTCTGTCTTTGATGCACAGTCGATACACAAGGGCCTAGGAGCGAGACACTGATATGAGACGGCCATCTTTTTCACGCGTACCTGAACCGAAGTACTTTGCTTTGAACAATAAGCAATTACAGCGCGTTTACTCGGGCTCACACGCAGACATGGCGGCTAAATACTCAACGATCCACCGAGTAAATCGTTCCGGGGTCGTCGGCGAAGCCATCCATGGCTGCCAATTACGGCGGTGCGGCTGCAGGCCTGAGCGTTAATTTCCGGCCCGGCGAGTTCTCCGATTGCAACATCACACAGGACATCTCCGTCACTGCGTTCAGGGAAGTATAGAGAGCCAGGCTTGAAGGGGCCACGGGAAATTTCGTTCCTTCAAGTGAATTTCCGTTCCCGGGGACCGGTCGGACATCTCAGCCCACCTTGCTTCATTTCTTTGGTTTCAGTCGCTTCTCTGTCAGTTCTTTCTGGAAGTTATTTGTTTCTGGCTCTTTCTCGGCGCTCTCACCAATTTTTCTTCTTTTTTGGTAATGAATTCATCGCTTTTGCTTCTGTTCTAATTTCCTCATCACCTCTGGACATAGTTGAGAATTATTATTTCGTCATAAGTTGCGTTTCAGTGCAGCAAAAAAGGTTTCAAGCCAAGGCTTTTAGACACTCGCTGGCTTATAACAGTCATGCCAAATTAGATCAAAATCATATCTACTGTGGGCCATCAGGTCAGCCAACCGTAATACCACGCCACCTGAAAATTATTTTCAGTGTGACAAAAATGCGTTCATGCTCGGTAGTCATGTATTGAAGAAAGCGAAACTACACTCGCTCGTTCCACTAAGCAACCGAAACACCAATCATGCAACGCAGTTTTCAGGTAAAGGCTGAACGAGCTTTGGGACCTTCCACGACAGAGGCTCTGCGAAGGGTACCTAAAATGCTATGTGGCGTCTGAGGCTGTCCGATGGCTCTCCGCCCGCGCACTAGCATCTAAGCTGATACATTAATTTTTGGTGTACCGTCGGTAACACGTGGACAGCGCCGGGTTCGCATGAAGAGTGAGAATATGCTCTTGACAGTGAGCGGCTGCATCGGATACATACACTAGAAATAAATAAGAAGCGTTGACGTCGTATTGCCGCACTGAGCTTTATTATAGTCAAGTTGAGCACGTGCGCGCACGCACGCACACGGACGCACTCAATACTGACCCTGACGCACGGTGGCACTCATGAAAAAAATCCACATTCCCAGCATTGCCTGGAACATGAGATTCACCACCCCTCACGCTTTTCAACATGATCTCATTGTTAGGATTAACCCATTATCTGGTTGCAACAGCAATCTCCGCTGTTATCTGCTCAAGGAAGCATTCCAGATTTATGGAGAAACTCTCGGACACCCTGGAAATACAGGACGAGGGGTAGACAGAGATGAGGAACTTCGTACTATCCACTCATGATATGACACTCATAATTGAAGAAATATGTGTCTCTCGCACATTCCTCAGTGTTATGCGGCCTGACAAAGATAAGGATAACACATATTAAGGATTGGGTTCACTTTTATTTCTGCACCGCACTGAATTGCACTCGGTGTCCGGGGCACTTGTCCGTCGTGCCCTCATGTAAAAAATGCCCCACTTCAACGAGTTGTCTGGGGCTTAGTGCAATCCTTTCTTCTTTCGATTCGTACATTGGGGCATATTGGTACAAATTGTTCAAACCTTAGTGCATCCGCTAATACTGCGGTTGATGGAGTAAGCCAACAGAATCAATAAAGATATAATTTCATTCTTTTTCTATTTATTTTTTCCGGAACGTTTATCCTCTCTTTTTTTTTATTTTGGCCAAATGACGTTACTCGTTTTTATTTTATTTTTTGTTCTCCAGATAAAAATTCGCTCGTAAATACCCAGACGAATAAAAAAAAACGTGCTGCCGTGAAATACGTCTTCCCTCTGGTACTGAAACTGTGTTACTAAACAATGGAATTCAGGGATGTTACATATTCGTAGTCGAGTTTGGCCTGCCCTCTGCAAGAGAAGCGCGTCACTTTCCTGTAGCGTACCAGTCAGAAAAGTCGGACATCCACAGCCGGTTCGCTGGTCTCTGCATGACTTCAAACCACATATGCAAATTTAATTCCGTCGCTGCCGACTTTTGTAGCTCACTGACAGCAAAATAGCCGCAACACTAGAAGACGTGAGCGTCGATGAAACACTTGCAGGACTTTACAGGGTGTACAATGTTTTCAAAATCTTGAATGCCTAATTTCGAACGCCCTGCATTTTTTAACGGTTTGCGTATACTCCAAATGTACAGGGTGTTTACGCGAGGATTCTACGTAACAATGTAATGATTTTCTTCTCTTTATAATATTAAGGTTCATTAGAGTGTTATCAGCGACTGCTGACAAAGAAGAAAACATGTGGATTAGTAACATGCGTGACTAAGAATTGTGTATATCTATTTATTTATTACACAAAGACGGCTTATTATTATTACGGGTTTCTTGTTGTGCAGCAAAGATCACCATACTGTCAGGTGGCTAAGACGAGGGAGCGGGTGCGTATGTTGACGGTTCACATAAGTGAAGGCTTGGGACTCAAGCTTCTTATTAGGTGATCTGGTGCCCGCAAAATGACAACAACTAAGCGGTGGCGACAAGAGCAGCAAGTGCACAGGTCGGGCACCAAATTCAGAGTGCCCATTTCTCTGTCCCACACTCAATTGGCCGCGAACATTAGAGATAGTGAGCCATTTTAAAGAACAAAAATGACCTCAAACATCGTAGAACACGGCGCACATGGCCATGCCAATTGCAGAGCGCCCTGATTGTGTCTTGCGTCTCACACAGCTGATCAACTGATACCAGTCTACGGATCGGTGGCGACAGACAAAAAAATATCACTATCTTGCGACAGTATTAGTGTTTAATAATCTCGAAGGACGATTTCAGTCGTGCCTACGTCGCAAGGAATCTAGTCCTTCCGATTGCCTTAACTGAGCCTAAACGATGAGGCTAACGACAAACACGCTCTTACCAAGCGTCATCTCGGTGGAGTACTTCTCATGTGCCTTTTACAGTGGATAGAGCTTCGCTTATAGACTAATCCGCAGCGGAAACAGGAATGATAATCAGTGTTAGACGGATGATGCAATATAAGGAGTAGCTATCACCTTCCTGGGGTCTCTCCTTCTTTTTTTTTTTTTACTTCTAGAACCAATCAAGCTGCATTTGAATTCATTTAAGATTCGCGGCTTGAAAACTGTGAGCGTGTTTCTGGAACCCGGAACATTTTTATTGAAGGAGTATCTCATCTGTCAGATTGTGGTGTTTTGAAAGGGCGCTCCGTGTATAGCATAAAACTTCTGTTTACAGCCCCTGTTTTCTTTTTGCGTTCAAAGCCTATGTTGCCTGGAGAACTTTTAAAACGGAGAGCGGACGGCTGGCTGAAAAACATAGTCACATCGTATTGGTGCCGCGTTCATTTCCTGTGTCGCCCTCAGCACAAAGTAAATGCAGCTCCATGAAACTAATCGCGCGGGCTTTAGGAAATGAACCCCCTCCGAATGACATCTCCGGATGTCACGGCTCTTACTTCTCAAAGCGCTTTGGTGTCAAGGACGGTGATAATCCGACGGCGCCCAATAGGTCGCCGCCTGAGGCCGCCCGCACAGTGAGAACACCAAAAAAATATCTAACGGCGACACGCTGCGGCAAAGGTGATGCCTACATCAGCAAGCGAAGCAGTGAGCTTTTCTGTCTGCTGGAAATCCGGGATGGAGCATTCGGCCAATTATCTGCGCACGGGCCAGGCGATCAGGCAAATTGCCCCCGCCGAAAAAGGAAAGTCAGGTGGTATTCGCTGTACGTCATCGGCTTAAAGAGTGGTGCGGAGAGTTAATTGCGAAGCCTTCCGCTTCGCGCGTTGCACTGCAAGCTGAAAACACTAGTTGATAATTAGCCGCTTCTTTTTTCACTCATCCATTCCTTTCACTCTTGCCTTCTGAGTCCAGCATACGGGAATGTCCCGGGGTAACGTGAGAGTTCCATGTTAGCCTAAATTCTCATTCCCCGGGTCAAAGCTTCGTGTCGTGATTGGTAACGCCGTCATGAACTCTAATTTTGTTGGCTTTTAGTACTACATGGTCTTCCTTTTTATTTTCCGGAGCATTGACACGTGGAACTGTCGATTTGCTTCATCACTGCCCATATATTTCTTCTACTAAAGACCCTGGTAATGCGGTTCCCTGTAACTGTCCTTCTGCTATTGGAGAGTTGAACTAGCAAAACAGTAAATGCATGCGTTTTTGAAGTATAGCAAATCTTACATCTTTTTTCCCGGCTATCGTTAAGTGAAGGTATGTGACAGCTTGTACGCCGAAGCAAAGGCGCGCGCTTTTTCCGGTATGGCTGCTTTGTTTTATCTGTTTTATTATAACGAAAGAACACCGTACATAGGCAGGAATAAGCTGTCTTTACAGGGGTCAAGAGCTTGCGAAACTATTTTCATTTCGGATTGTATTTTCACATCGGCTGAGAATCGCTCACACTCGAGGGGAATCGGTCCAAAATAGCCACTTCCGGCTAAATAAATATTTACTCTTTCTCTCGTTGGCCAGGCGTTCCCTCGGACATGCCGGTTGCTGAAAAGTTGCCCACAAGTCGTTCACATTTAAGACTGCGCTATATCCGTAGTTAAGGCCTTCGACCCTTCACACTTCATATATTTAGACCCAGGGGTACGAATACGTCTTATCTACGAATACGTCTTATCTATGAAGCCATCGGCGTGTCGCATGTCTTCCACGCGCGCCTGCCACGGCTTCTGATGACAGCGCTTTCGCACAACGAGCCAAAAATTCTCTTGCGTTAAAATCTGCAAGTGGCAAGTACGAAAACCAACTGAAACTTTTTTTTGCAAGGACCGCTCTTGAAGGCTGCCGTGTGACTGGATAGGAGAGAGAACAGTAATAAGAAAAAAAATGATTACAAGCGTTTGCATTGTGCTGTCTTGCAGCCGTTCTATCGTGTTATGAGAGCGTAGTCGTGCAATGCTGTTGCATATTCCTCGTGGTTCCATGTGCTCCAACAAAACGCCCGGTTAAACCGCTATTACATGTCCCCAGCGTGCCACATGCCCCCATGAGGTCGTTGGTTCGGGTCCCGTTGGCTGCATATTCTTGCTTTTTCTTCTACGTTCTAATCAATTACCTTTCGGCTTTAAAAAATTTTAAAATAAATATTCCTATGTTTTCTTATGGTTTCAGTGAGTGTTGGATTACTCAATGTGCCCACCTGCAACCGACAGTCATCAAAAGTACTTGCGCAAGCCCATCCATTGCATGTATTTTCGTTTCGTTGTACTCAGCATGCTTTCGCAAAGAAGCAATGTATTACTTGTGCTGCATCAAACAAAAGCTAATTAATAAGAGCAGTACAAGCAAATTGAGTAAGTATAATGTGGAGATAATCAATAATGCTCTAAATGATGGAGGTAGCCTAAAAGGAGTCGAGAGGAAACTAGGCATAGGCAAAAACCAGATATATGCGCTAAGAAAGGAGGATGGATCTGACATTAACAATAGGAATAGCATAGTTAAATTTGCAGAAAAGTTCTGTACAAATCTATAGAGTATCCAATGTAACCAGGACGTTAACGAGAGAAGGAATAGTGCACAGAAATTTGTCAGCAAACCAGGAGAAAAGGGCAAGTAGAGGAAGCCTTATGCGCAATGCAAAGTGGAGAATCGGCTGGTGAGGATCAGGTAACCGTATATTTGTTGAAGGACAGTGAGGACATCGTGCTAGCAAAAAAAAATGGCAGTGGTTTAGCTCTGGTTAAACCTGGAGGATTGCGAAAGCAACAAGGAGAGAGAGAGAGGCGATGGAGAGCGCGCGGCAGCGGCGGCGGCCCCGGCACGCTAGCTATGCGCCCCTACTGCGCATGCGCTACTGGCGAGCGCGGCGCTGGCACCTGCGAGTCACCCGCGCAGCGACGGCGGCGGTGCGCCAGCTGTGCGCCGTGTGACGTCACTGCTCCTCGCGCATGCGCAGTATGACCTTTCGTCAGCTCCGCGATATGGCTCGGCGACTAGCTTAGTGTTGCTTTCGCAACAAAAACTAGCCACCCTATATAAGCAATCCTTTATAACCTCGAGCATACCCGAATGTTTGGAAAACGCTAACAAAATTTTAATTGATAAGAAAGAGGGGCGTGAAAAACATGAAAAGTTACCGTCCGATCAGCTTAGTGTCCGTTGATTACAATGTATTCACAAAGGTAATCACTAATAGAATCAGGACAACCGTATACTACAACCAAACAAATGACAGGCAGGCTTTCGTAAAGGCAATGCCATATTCACAGCATCAATCAGATGATAAATAAATGCCAAAATGCTGTATTTTGGACTTCAGAGAAGCCGATAAAAGCTCAGAGTGTCATATTTTAGACTTCAGTAAATGTTTTGATCTAATTCCACATGGCACACTAATCTTCAGATTAAAGCAACTCGAACTTCCCAGTTTTTTGGTTGCCTGGACATCTGCCTACTTAATACACAACTATTGGTACGGGCTCGTTAAACGTTCCAACTCTGAATTTCTTTCAGTCGCTTCCAGAGTTGCGAAAAGTTGTGTCTTCGGGACACTTATTTTCCTAACCTGCTGTAATCCATGACCCGGTGAGATCCCTCAGATTCATGAGATTTTTTAGAACCATGATACTGTGAAAAATAATCTCTTCGCTTACGATCGCGTTATTCTTAATAAAGTTAAAGAATCTGAAGGCCTAAACGCTGGTAATATCGAACTAAATAATAACCTTTAATGATGCCAGGATAGGGTCATGCTAATTAACTAAGATAAATTTGTTTTGCTTCGCATAACTAGGAAGAAGAAATCTATTCACAATTTTTGCTCTCCTCAGAACCGTCTTTTAACCAAAGTTCAAGTATAAAAATATCCCGGAGAAATATTAAATAATTGCCTCAGCAGGATTGCGAATTGCCCATGCGAATAACTTCTCCATTTGCGCCTTTCGCAAGATATTTCAACCCAGGCACAAGCTCAAGGACATATGTGAAGCTTCTAGCATATACAACATTCCTAATGTCTCAGCTAGAATACTGCCACGTATCATTGTAGTGCCGCCGCCGCGGTGGCTCAGCGGCTGTGGTGCTTGGCTGCTGACCCAAAAGACGCGGGTTCGATCCCGGCCGCGGCGGCTAGAATTTCTTTGGAGGAGAAATTCTAGAGGCCCGTGTACTGTGCGATGTCAGTGCACGTTAAAGAACCCCAGGTGGTCGAAATTTCCGGAGCCCTCCACTACGGCGTCTCTCATAGCCTTAGTCGCTTTGGGACGTTAAACCACATAAACCAAACCATTGTAGTGCCCGTTCGTTCGTGCTGAAGGCTGCAGGAAAGGGGTGCTATCATTTTTGTTCGTGACGCGAGAAGCGACCGGGCTAATCTCGATTGATCACAGCCATGAACAGCTGCATCTTCGTTTTTCGAGATTACTGTAGATGATCTTGACCTGTTACCTTGAGCATTCCTTGCCTTCTTTAAGTTGAACGATGCCGCGAGCGGCGGGCATTCATAGTTAGACGACTGACGAGCACGTTTGTTGCTTACGCCTCCGCCGAGTGATTCAGTTCTTTTGAGGGCGCAAGTCAGCCCAAATAAGGAGCTTCGTTTGCAAGACTTGTTGTTGTCCTCCTGACCGCTGGACTGCCGTCAGTACTACGTGACAACATGCTTGCATTATGTGAGACCCCCATACGATGTGCGGCATAAATGTTCTTGAGAAAATACAGATGGGCAGTGTGCTTCATCTATTCAAGGTAGGGTCACGCCGATTCGGTATCCGAGCTAATGGTAGCTAATAGTATTCACACTCTCAGGTCAAGACGAAAAATCCTACAGCTGAAATTTTTATTTCTCCTACTTATCCACAAACTCGACCTTGATCCTAGCCCTTACGTGCGCCGTCTTATTACCATCACTTCCATGCGCTCTTCTTTCATTTCTTGGCAAAGAGTAACTTGCGCTAATTCTACTTTTTTTCCTACCACAATTACCGATTACAACAGTCCAGCTGGCTGTTATTCCGTGTTCATGAACATGATCAAATCATGCGCAAAGAGACCGGAGAATTCATGTGTTTTGTGTTATTTTGTATGCATCTTGATCGACGGTTTGACTCATGCTCGTATCACTGAGAGGTTCTGACAACGATTTCTTTCCGTTGTACCAAATGTATTGATATGTTTTGTAGAGTTATGTTTTTCATCCTTTTCGTATTTTGTATATCTGTAAGCCACTCCTGCTTGGTCACTTAGCCTTTGCAAGCTTCCGTGTCCACCAAATAAATAAATAAGCACAGTAAATATAACCAATCTTTTTATATACACTTCACAAATTACGCGAAAGCATTTGACTAATTCGAAGCCTAAACAGTCATGCAGACATTACGGAATCAGGGAGCAGAAGACTCTCATGTGGGGTACAGGAACAAATCTATAACGGCTGCACCACCGCCAATAGCCCTCCATAGTTCGAGATAAGTGCTGTGGGGAATACCTTCCTAATCAGCCTTCCGCTGATGACATTACCTTGCTAAGCCACTGAATGTATGAATTGCAAAGTATGATCGAGGATATAGATAACCAAAGCAGAACGGTAGGCATAAAAATTGATGAGCACAAAAGCAAAGAAGTATTTAACAGTTCCGGAAGGAAACAGCAGTTTACGACTGGTAGCGAAGTGCCGGAAGCGGTAAGCAAATACGTCTACTTAGCACAAGTAGTGACTGCAGATTCGGACCAGTCATCATCATCAGGCTGACTACACCCACTGCAGGGCAAAGGCCTCTCCCATGTCTCTCCAATTAAGGATGTCCTTTGCCAGTTGCTGCCACTGTATCCCCGCAAACTTCTTAATCTCATCCGCCCACCTAACTTTCTGCCGTCCCCTGCTACGTTTACCTTCTCTTGGAATCCACTCCGTTACCCTTAAGGACCAGCGGTTATCTTGCCTTCGCATTACATGCCCTGCCCAAGCCCATTTCTTTCTCTTGATTTCAACTAGGATATCAACCCGTGATTGCTCCCTCACACATTCCGCCCTCTTCCAATGGGGCGGTAAACTGAATTAAATAGAAGAATAAGAACGGTCTAGAATGCATTTTGCATGTTTTCTCAGATTATGAATGGTAGTTTGCCAATATCCCTCAAGAGAGAAATATATAACAGCTGTATCTTGCCTGTTATGACGTATGGGGCAGAAACATGCAGGCTAATGAAAAGGGTTCAACTTAATTCGAGGACAACGCAGTAAGCTGTGGAAAGGAAAATTATAGGCGCAACGTTAAGAGACAGGAACAGAGCGGAATGAGTCAGGGAACAAAAGCGTATTTATGACATAAGATTCGAAATCGAGGAAGAAGCGGGGTTGGCAGGGCGTGTACTGCAAGGAAAGATTGCAAGAGGAGGGAAGCGTAGCAGGGGGCAACAGAAACGTAGGTGGGCTAATGAGATTTACAAGTTTGCTGGTTTAAGATGGCCGCGGCTGGCGCATGAAATGGTTAATTGGAGTGATTTAGAAGAGGCCTTTCTCCGGCAGTGAGCGTAGTCAGGCTGATGATGATGATGATATCAAAGCAGGACGCAATGAAGGAAAATTTGCCTTAAATATATAATACTGTGGTAAGTCATCTCTTTCAACCCTTCATCCCTCCTTAATGATGATGAATTTTAATGGTGCGAGGGCATCTGGTCGAAGGAGCACCCTGGCACGATGTGGTTCACTTCAACGCACCGTAAGGCGAATGGCTCATTTTCCACAGATTTCACCTCAGAGATGCTGAGCACCAGGCCCAAACCTGACCCCGTTTTGACGAGATGTGCTTCATATATTACGTACATCAGCAAGAATCTCAATAACGACTGGAAACTGCACATTGACAAGAAAGGAGAGAAGGAGCAGGTTGTTTGTTGCAAGTCGTTCTTATAGCCTTCGAGACCAGAAAAACGGCAGCTGCTCCAAGAGGCTACGGTTTCTCGCCCATTTCTCCCAAATGCCCCTTCCAACGTGTCGTCTTCCTCTATGGCTGCTGAGCCCTGGCGCTCGGAAGGTCGCATCTATCGAGCCCACGCGAACCCCGTAGGAAGGCGAAAGTCAAAAGACGCATACTCTGCATATCCAATGACCCAGAGGGATCTTGCGGAGATACGGACACCGCTGCATTTTTTTTTCTGTTCTCATGCCGCATAGTCATAGCGTGCGAGAAAAACAGGATGCTTACGCAATGCCCTATACTATATTCTCTCCTGACACGACCATAAACGAGCGGCTGTCGCTTGAAAGGAAGCGAAGGATGGCGACTGGCCGCCGACAACAGGGGGTCACAGTGCCGCCGGCTTGTTTTCCCCTTTTCGGCGTAACTGCGCCGGCGCTAGCCATTTGTGACTTGCGTCACAGCCGCGGTGAATCACTTCCCGAGCAGACGCTGCTCGCGGTGTTTGTCTGGAAGACGTAAACAGGCTGAGAAAAATAACTTGCTGACTCTAGAACAAAATTGCTGGCAAAGCCATTCCTGTGGGCATCAAGATCACCAGAAGCATGAGCAAGACTGATAGCTCGTAACCAGTGCAGGTGGCGCGGAAAATGTGCGCCATTAGTATGCTAGAAAGTGCTCTTAAGGTCACTACGCATGTAGTACTAACGCACTGATGCATCTTTGCTTGCACTCTTGTCGAAGACATTGCCGGAGTATAGATGCCAAGCATATACACCAGTTATAAAAGTAACTTTTATGAATGACTACTTTAAAATGTAGGCCTACAGCTGCGGGTTAATCGTTTCACTTGTTACGCTGAAAAAAAAATCCCGTCAATAATCTATGAATATATAACACAAGCAAACTGAACGACAGAGAGGGAGACCCGGGGTACTTAGCCAACGTTGATCGCCTTACTATCTTGTATCGGAAAGGCAAGGTGCAAGTGTTCGTCTGAAAATGAATGCAGATATTGTGAGCAAACGAGGCTCTCACTCATCATCTTTTGTGTTTACTGACCACAAAGGAGCAATCACTCTGAACACAATCCATTCATACAAAAAACTCAATTTTTTTATCTCTTCTTGTTACATGCGTCTGGTACGTTCCTTTATTGGAGACACACTGAGAGGATGCATGGGTAAGTTACAGGAGAGGAGGCTATGCTCTCGGCGCATGCGCTGCCTCTGGGATCTCTGGCGGTGGGTTCTTGCGGTGCTGAAACCGAAACTCACGCACTCGACACTTCAAACCGAAACTCACGAACACCACACTTCTCTTTGGCTTCTTTTATCCCTCTTCATATGTGTAGGGTTGCCAACAAGGTGCACATTATTAAAGGGACACTGAGGAGAGCACTATTAATATTTTTTTTTATAGCAAAATCCGATAGTTCGGTATTTCATGGCTTTGTTGCCACTTGGCCGGCAGCGAAAGATGCATTTATTTCTAAGAAATTTGGATTCGAAGTTGAAATAGTTTTTCGCGCCGCTCTGATTCAAACTTGGGATTCTGCTATGACGACACAGAACTAAGTAACGTGAAACATGACATTCACATGACGTAACGCAGACTCCGTGATTTCTGGTGGCCAGCAGTGCGGCCCAGCAGCAGCCGAAAAGAAAGCTACCGCCGGCCGCACGTTGAAGGCATCTACCGGCTATTGCGGCCGTCGCTTCGTTTACATTTGCACCGGCGTTTTGCCAGCGTTACAATGGATCCCGTTCTCGAAGTCGTCAACGAAGTTCTCGCAAATAGACGCCTTTAGCATACCGTACGTGTACCTTGTTACCGTTAGCGGAATACCGGGAGCCCCCATACCGCTGAGAGCAAGCGCTGATTGGTCCCGGCGCTGCAGGAGCGCGCGTAGCTATCGGGTACGTGGCGCCATCTGGCGACGTCAAGGAGATTTGCGCATGCATTTGCGGCGCCTCAGTGATTCGTAGCTTCTCGTGTCCTAGTGTTGCTAGAACTATTGGTTCTAGCAACACTGTTTTGTGCTATGACGCCATGAAGCTTGTACTTGCGAGTTTGGCCTGTGGCGGCGATACCTGTATTTTGGTTCTTGCTCTTTTCTATGTTACAGGAGCTTTGTTGTCAGTATGAATGGCGTTTTTGTAATCAGGAGCTGGTATTCTGTCGATGCAAGTCAACTTCAATTTCTCCTCAGTGTCCCTTTAACCTCCAGCTAGATAGATAGATAATTATTAGCCTCCCCTTTGAATCTGGGTGGTGACAAGCGTCACCTGCCTCTTCCACACCGCTCTTTCTCGGCAGCTGCAGGGAGTGGCCTTTATTTTTTTGCGCAATAAAATTTCTTTTTATGAGGACAATTAAGAATCAGTTTGATTCTAAAATGAAAAGTCGCGGTTTGCTGGTCGTTGACATCGAGGTATCAGCTGAGGTATCAGATAACTATTTTCCTGCTTCTCATTTTCCCGCGTTTTTTATCATGATCACCGATGTCTTTAATACCGGACCAAAAAGAAAGTAACGGGATAAATCAAGCGCTGCAAAATACGGTCCCGTGATCACTGTTTAGCGCGTTAAGAGGTTGTTTCCCAGCCTAATGACAGTTATCGCCTTTCGGCCCAAGAAAAATAATGAAGGAATTTCAATGCCATTTCAGTACATAAAAAATCACAAATAGTTTAAAGAATTTACTCTATGCCGAATCGGCCACCGAACCTTGTGAAAGAAGCAAAATTGAAGTGAGCTTCCGAGCCAAGACAACCAGCCTGTTCAGCGTAGGCGCCATCTTGTCTGGCAAAACTGACGTCATAATATATCTGGACTGTGCATCACTCGCGTCACTGCTTCTCAGGGGGGCACTCGGCTCTTCTGCATTTCGTCACAGGGGGAGCAGCTGTAGATAATAAAAATGGAAACACTAACTGGAGTCGCTTATGCTGCGGTGCCTTCCAACTTAGTGCTCCACAGCGGAACGCCCTCGAAGAGTAGGCTGATGTTTTTTTTTTTTTGTAAAGCAGAGGTGACCTCAACGTTGCACAGCACGAAATGTCTCCGAAGGAGGATCATTCAACAGTATTGCTTTTCATAGGAGCTGACCATAAGATAATTAATTTTTCCAGCCCTCACTTCATGCGTTTTATTTGTTTGCTTTCGTATTTATTAAGATGCCGGGCATTTCTTCTTCTTAATGCAGTCCGCACCGGTGCTAGTAATCCTGGCGATTCCTGCCAGGGAAGGCTTGAGACGTGATGGGGTCAATGCCACGTCGGGTCTGGCGTGTGTACGGCGTGAAGCCGTCGTCGGCCACTGACAGTCTCCGGCCCCGGCCGATATAGAAGCCATGTATCAAGATGACTCAGGGTAGGCGCCGAGGAGGCAGCTAGCACTTGTGGCCAGGCGGGCACGACGGGCGAGGTTCTTTCCGGCTCGCCCGTGTGTTTGGCGCGCCGGGCTTCCTGCTTTAGAGCCCTCTCGCTTTACACCTGAAGTGTCCCGTTTGTATTTGATTTTTTATTACTAGCTTCCCATATCCCCATCCATCTCTGCGTTCCCTCTCTCACAGCTGGCTACACTTATGACTGCACCGGGCTTCAAGCTTCTTCGACCAAACAAGGAGTCTGGAGAAGCGTACTGTCTCTTTATCTGACAAGAAAAGCTCACACTTGCGCAGCTTCATGCTTACTACTAGGCGATGTATATTACATGGGCTAGAAAACTGAAGACAGCGGAGCAAAACACTAATGCTAGTGTTTATTTTCATGTTCAGTTGTTAGTTATTTTCTTTTCACAGCGAAATTGTTGTTCATTCTCGCGTGGGGTTTTATTTAACTGCTCGTCACTTTAATGTTGTACTCACTCCCCTGCTGTAATGCTTCGGCGCTGCAGGGCCTCCTGAAAATGAAATAAATAAAAATATAATGAAATAAATATCCTGAGAATCACTAATTTCAGGCTACCTGTGATTTGCTTGTGTTTTAGGAGCCAGGTTCTAAATGTTGTGTGCTGTGACCCATACAGCTGTAGTGGGGTCACAAGTGAATTAGGCCACTTGAGGCTCTTTACATTTAACCGAAAATTAATACGGGTAGGTTAAGAAATTTTCATCATGTGGAACAGTTACAGCTTTTAAGGAACACTTGTGTGTGTGTGTGTTTTTTTGCACTGAATATAGGGCTACAAAATGTACGCCAACGTTCCTTGGGACTGCACCCTTTTGCGTCGTGACAGCACAACTTTCAAAAGTGCAGCATACGATCGCAGTCCCACCTCGGGCGTAGTCATGCAACCCCTTAGAAGAAAGATAAAAACTATACTATGGGCTCCTCCCCACAGGGCAGGTACCACGTTCCGTCACCCTGAAAATCGAAACTGGCGAGGAGCGATTAATGATTCGTTCCCTTCAGTCGCTCCTACTGTTGTCATACCCTGCACCAATTATCTGCACACAAGACATATCCCGTGCTTGGCCTGTCACAAGAAACAGGAGTCTCGCGCTCGCAAACCAACATCTCGACGTGAAGGAAGAAAGATACGCCTCCTGCCCTTTTCATAAGCAATATCCAGAGGGCGGTCTTTGACCTCAATAAAGAGAGACACTGTGCAAACGGGTGCCATGCCACTCGTAGTGACTGACCTTTAGCATGCAAGTCCCCTTTGCCCTCGGTCAGATTGTGTTTGTTGTCGTTGCCGCTTCAAGGGGCCCGCTTCACCGTTTGCTTGTGACGGGGTCACGCTGCCACTCGCTAATGCAGCCTTTATCCTGTGACCTCGAAATGAAAGCACCTGTTAAAACACTAACCGAACGACACAGAGCAATGACTAGTAGTTGTGGCTTGACAGCAGCACACTTACTTTCCCGCAGTAATGAACTCGCATCTGTGGTGTTATACAGGTGAGGTTCGTTCTTTTATATCCTAGTCGCCTTTTGTGAAGTGTTTCGCTTGTTCCTCCGCCGGATTTTTTTCTGTCACACGAAAACTACTATGAACGTTGATTGGTAATCGCTTATCGACCAGTTAAACACTTTATTAGCGCGATGCAGTGCAGTTTCTGGCTTGCGTCGAGACAATCTGCTGCAAGTTGAGATTGTTCCCTCCCTGCCTGTCAACTTAATTTTTATTATTTCGTTGGAGTGTTCACTATGACTTACTACGCCTTCTTCTATAAAAATGCTAAGCACTTTAAAGGCACATCGTTGATGTGTTGTTTCTAAGCTGACACTGCTGATAGTTCGCGATTCTAGTCTGTGTCAGGCCTTTAGCTTTCCAGCTAACGCATTTCCGACGAGGAGAGAACGTGATAAGCTGCCGACTTAATTTTTTTTTTTGCATTATTGCACTCACAAAGTGGCTGTATTGTCTATGTAGTTAAAAGCTCATAGCCTGTATGCTTTGGTAAAACAAAGCAAACTAAACTGAACACGCTTGCACACCTTAGGCGCACAGTCGACGTTTAGCCTTTTCACGGCCAGTGGCTTCTGCAGGAATCACAATACACTGGCTGCCTTCACTGCCTGACACACAAAACAAAACCGAATGTGACACTTGGAACGGAGTTCTCGAAGAGGGCACTGATAGGTGGGCGATCGGGCGCTGTTCTTTTCCCGCCAAATTAACTTTGCGTGCCCATCGCCCCTGCCGCTCAATAGGACTCTTTCGCAATAATTTCGTGCATCGACTCAGAGTGTAAGTGACGTCTCTGAGCTTTCAGAAAAATATTGCTCTCGTTTTTTTTGTGCCTTTATTTATGCATGCACTCACTTTATACCTACGGAAAGGAAGGAATGCCTCCATGCAGCCTCTCTAATGTTTTTATGCCATAGAACGCTCCAGGATACACCATTGTGTGCCAATTATTCCTGCAGGAATCATTGTATTCTGGAGCGTTCTATGCATAAAAACATTAGATAGGCTGCATGGAGGTATTAATTCGTTTCCGCGGGTATTAACTGAGTGTAAGCATAAATAAAGGCAGAAAAAAACGAGAGTAATGTTTATCTGAAAGTTCAGAAAAGTCATTTACACTCTTAGTCGACGCACGAAATTATTGCGAAAGATTCCTATTGAGCGGCAGGAGCGATGGGCGCACAAAGTGAGTTTGGCGGGAAAAGAACAGCGCTCGATCTCTCACCTAGCAGTGGGAAGACTAAGTGCTCTCTTAGAGTAGACCGTGATTCCTTCCGAGAAGACCGTGAAGTGATTCCTGCAGGAATCACTGGCCCGCAATGGTGTATCCTGGAGCGTTGTACGGACGGTTGCAACCGAGGCGTCTTTCGAAGTTCGGAGGACATACCATCGTGGAGATTTGGTGAAAACATTTTTTCGCGCACTTCCTCAACCTCATAGCAGTGAACTCGTGGCTTCTGTAGAAGGGCTATGCAAATAAGCTCCAGCTTTCATGACAGGTCACATTATTTGATTTTGTCTTGGATGTGCCTGACACGCTCCGAAAGTGAAGGAAGGTTGCAAAAAGAAGAATGGGCCGGCCAGCAAAAAGTCAATGTCCACCCGAGAAAAATGTGGTCCACCAACAAACCCACGCCCATCAGCTCACACAAGGTACGCTCAGATTGGTCACTGGCCTAAGTTCGAAGGTGTAAAGCAACGTTTGAAGCACTGTGTCTTTTCGTACACCAAGTGGAAGTGCACAAAATGCAACTTAAGCCTCTGCCTTAGCAACAGCAAGAACTGCTTTGTGGAAATCCACAGCAAGACGCGGTACGGAGTGCCCCAACTGACCAATGACTTTTGGTGGAATAATAATAATAATAATTATCCCATATCAGACAAAAGGACAAGTAAGAATTTTTTCTTCATTTCTCCTTGAGTTTGTAGTAAAAAAAAAGTTTGGAAATATTTCTTGGCGTGATTTGAAAATTTGGCCCTTAAAGGGTTAAATGATCTCTGCCGCTAGCAGAATTTGATTTGATTCCCACATTCCAAGCTATATTTAATTTTGTTCACGTATTTATTCCCGGGAAAAGGAAGATTTTAGCCTTCCGGCAATTTTTGTGCCGGCCCAAATTCACGCTTGGGGTGTTACGTGGCTTTCATTAGTTTCTCTGACGTCTCGCACCTCAGGCGAAAATTAGAAACCGGGCAGGGCACGACAATACAATAGTATAAATTCGTCATCATCCACAGCCTAGCTAAGCCCACTGCAGGACAAAGGCCTCTCCCTTATCTCTCCATTTAAGCATGTCCTTCGCCAGTTGCGGCCATCTTATCTACGCAGATTTCGTAATCTCATTCGTGCACCTAACTGTATGCCACCCCATGCTACGCGTGCCTTGTCTTGGAATCCTGTCCGTTATCCCTGGACGACTATCGGTAATCTTTCCTTCGTATTGCATGATCTGCCTGTGCCCATTTATTCTCCTTGATTTCGGCCAGGATATCATTAACTGCCGTTTGTTTCCTGACCCACTCTGCTCTCTTCTTGTTTCTTAACCTTACACCTATAAATTATATTTCCACAGCTCGCTGCGTTGTCCTCGTTTCCAGTCTAACCCCTTCCGTTAGCCTCCGCGCTTCTGCCGGTTATATAAGGACCAGTAGGATACAGCTGTTACATATTCTTCCCTTGCGGAAGACTGGTAGCTGTCATTCATGATTTAGTTTTACCTAACGTATGCCCTCCACTCGATTCCTATTATTTCGCTCTTGTGGTCGTGATCTGCGGTCACTACCTGCCCTAACTAGATGTACTAATCCGGTAGCATTAGAAGCCTCATTACGGGAAAAAAAACACGATTTGGTTATTCGTAATGAAACGAGGCTTGGTTGCTCATAAAATTGGCTGATTGGTCGAGACAGTGTGACGTCACAGTACACGTAGCATGGCAAAGAGCTGAATGTTAGGCGGGATTTGTGACGTCATGAAACCGCGTGACATTGCTTATTTAGCACGTGGTCAGTCATAATAAGACGGTGTTGTTAGTCATAAAATTTGCTGATGATGACGTCACAGCTCTACGTGACACGACCGAGCATTGATTGGTCGACAGGGTGTGTGACATCATGAAGTCGCGTGAGAGGGTTCAGTTTTCAGGAACGCTGGCCACGTGACATGGCCGAGCGGAGTTGAGAGCTGGGAGTGAGTTGGCAGGCGCACATGGTTACGTGCAGACGTGTCTAGACAGTTCTGCGCATCGGGTTGGAATAGAGCCAGAATTAACGCCGCGTGTATCCATGGCAGTGGAAAATCTCTTCTAACGGAATGGGCGAACACGGAAGTATATGTCACCGAAAATTGAGCACCGGCAGCTGCACATCCTCAGCATATGCGTCGAGGAAAAATCTCAAGGGAGCAGAGTCTGGCTGGGCGGACTTCCGAATGTAATGCTATTGCCTTTTGAGCGCGTAATATAATTGTCCCCTAAATCTCTTTCTTGCCACCTCCAGGGAAATGCATCTACTTAGGTTAGGAAGTATATTAAATATAGCATTCTAAGTAATATTCGAACTTTTATTCCAAATATAAAAAAAATCAAGGAAAAAATAATTACCTCCACTTCATTCTATCCAGAAAACCCACATTAGAAATGATATTGTAGCGTGCAACGCCAAAAAGAACACCCGCGCAGAGACGAAAAACCTGCGACGGTCCCCTAGTGGTTCGAGCGCGCGCGAGAGAGACAACAAACTTCTTCCTCTTCTAGCGCATGCGCTACTTCTGTCTCTTCTTCGAATGCATGTATCACTGCCCCCCTCTTCTGCAGCATCGACACGATGCGGCTGGGAGTGAAAAGTCAGCGAAAGGGTAGAACACAGCTGCAGTGGACCGTAGTTCAGTCAGGTAGCCGGTCGTGGTAAGGCTTCATGCGAACAACGTGTACGACTTCAGTTCGGTGCGACCGGCGCGATGAACAAGCTGTCGGGGCGGGAGCAACTGCATAAGTCACATCACTGATGCGGCGCACTACTTCGTAAGGGCCGAAGTATCGGCGCAGCAGCTTTTCAGAGAGCCCGCGGCGACGAACAGGTATCCAAATCCACACAAGGTCGCCGGGAGCATAACTGACGAAACGGCGTCCACAGTTGTACTTAGTGGCGTCAGCCTCCTGTTGACGGTGGATGCGCAGGCGGGCCAGTTGACGCGCTTCCTCAGCACGCTGAACGAAGGTACCTACGTCGATGTCAGCGTCAGAGTCGCAGTAAGGGTCGACGGGCAACATAGCATCCAACGGAGTGGTCACCTGGCGACCGAAGACAAGCTGAAAGGGGGTCAGTCGGGTTGTTTCCTGTAGGGCGGTGTTGTACGCAAACGTTACGTACGGCAGAATGGCGTCCCAAGTTCGATGCTCGACGTCAACGTACATTGATAGCATGTCGGCTAGTGTGCGGTTGAGTCGCTCTACCAACCCGTTTGTCTGCGGGTGATACGCCGTAGCACGTCGGTGGCTCGTGTGCGTCAGAGTCATCACGGACTGGGTTAAGCGGGCCGTGAAAGCAGTTCCCCGGTCAGTAACAACAACGGCGGGTGCTCCATGACGCAAGACAATGTTGTGGACGAAGAACTGCGCCACTTCAGCAGCAGTGCCTTTGGCAAGAGACGTGGTCTCAGCGTACCGTGTGAGGTAGTCAGTCGCAACGACTATCCAACGCTTTCCAGACGAAGACTTCGGAAATGGGCCAAGGAGGTCCATGCCCACTTGATGGAAAGGGGTCTTCGGTGGATCGACGGGGTGAAGAAATCCGGCCGGTTTCAATGGAGGAGTCTTCCGACGTTGGCATTCACGGCATGTTTTGACGTAGGCCCGCACCGATGGGAGTAACCTGGGCCAATAATACTTTTGTCTAATCCGCGCGAGTGTACGGCTGACTCCAAGGTGGCCGGCGGATGGTGCATCATGACAGGCACTCAAGATCTCAGACCGCAGCTGTGATGGTACGACAAGTAGGAACACTTCTTCGCTGTTGGCAAAGTTGCGCTTGTAGAGAACACCAGACCGTAAAGTGAAGGTGTGAAGTCCTCGAAGAAAAACACGCGGAATGGGAGCTTCACTGCCTTCGAGGTAATCGATGAGCGGCGCCAACTCCGTGTCCGCCCTCTGAAGCTGCGCCATTTGGGTGGTACTAACAGAGCCCAGGAAAGGAAAATCATCGGTGGTTTCTTCGGTATTGATTGGGATAGGCGCGCGCGACAGACAATCCGCATCCTGATGCTTGCGGCCAGACTTGTAAACTACTGTTAAGTCGTATTCTTGCAAGCGTAAGCTCCATCTAGCCAAGCGTCCCGAGGGGTCTTTGAGGCTCGCCAGCCAGCATAAGGAGTGGTGGTCGCTTACCAC
The DNA here is from genome assembly GCF_055824585.1 of Amblyomma mixtum. Lineage (NCBI taxonomy): Eukaryota > Metazoa > Arthropoda > Arachnida > Ixodida > Ixodidae > Amblyomma > Amblyomma mixtum. The sequence continues at coordinate 287,953,040 of NC_143013.1, forward strand.
ACGGAAGGGTCGTCCGTAGAGGTACGGTCGGAACTTGCAGATGGCCCATATCACTGCAAGACATTCTTTCTCCGTCGTAGAATAATTGGTCTCGGAGCGCGTAAGTGTCCGACTAGCATAACTGATGACCCGTTCTGCACCGTCTTGCCACTGGATCAGTACTGCACCAAGGCCAACATTGCTGGCGTCAGTGTGGATGTCCGTGGCAGCATGCTCGTCGAAATGGCCGAGTATCGGAGTGCTTTGCAGACGGCTGCGAAGCTCGACAAATGCAGCCTCTTCGTCGGTCCCCCAGAGGAAGGGCGTGTCGTCACGGGTCAGTGCGTTCAGCGGTTCCGCGATTTTCGAGAAATCTTGAATAAAGCGCCTATAATAGGAGCACAGGCCTAAAAACCGGCGAACGGCCTTCTTGTCAGTTGGGCGTGGAAAACCTGAGACGGCAGCAGTCTTGTCAGGGTCCGGGCGAACACCTTGTGCGCTGACAACGTGACCAAGAAAGCGAAGTTCCTCAAAGCCAAAATGGCATTTCTCGGCTTTGATGGTGAGTTGCGCGGATTTGAGCGCTTGTAGCACAATGCGCAACCGCTCCAAGTGTTGGTCAAAGGTGGGCGAAAATATAACGACATCGTCCAGGTACACCAGGCAGGACTGCCATTTCAAGCCGGAGAGGACAGTGTCCATCATGCGTTGGAAAGTAGCCGGTGCTGAGCACAGACCAAATGGGAGCACTTTAAAGTCATAGAGGCCGTCAGGCGTCACGAAAGCCGTCTTCTCCCGGTCTCTCTCGTCCACTTCGATTTGCCAGTACCCGCTTTTAAGATCCAATGACGAGAAGTATCTGGCGTTCCGCAATCGGTCGAGCGCGTCATCTATCCTGGGCAGCGGGTAAACGTCCTTTTTGGTCACGCTGTTAAGTTTCCTGTAGTCCACGCAGAAACGCAGAGTATTGTCCTTCTTTTTGACAAGAACCACAGGCGATGCCCATGGACTGGTGGACGGCTGAATGACATCGTCTGCAAGCATCTCGGCAACCTGATTCTGAATGGCTTCTCTCTCCACCGGGGAAACACGATATGGGCGCTGGCAGACAGGTCGCGTAGTCTCGTCAGTGATGATACGATGCTTGGCGAGTGGAGTTCGGCCGACCTTCGAGCACGTAGCGAAACAGTCCGCAAATTCTGCCAAGAGGGCCGACAGAAGATCCCTCTGAACCGACGGCAAGGCAGGATTTATTCTGACTGACTGAAGAACGTGATGTGGGCCAGCATACTCCGGAGAGGGTCCTCCCACGGTGCACAAACCTGGAACCTCAGCAACGTCGTGGAGGAAGGCAATAGCCATGCCTTTGGCCAGGTGCTGATATTCGTTGGCAAAGTTAGTCAGGAGGACGTGGGTGCGGCCGTCACGTAGTTGGACGAGACCTCTTGCAACGGCAAGTCCCCGCTTAAGCAGCAGTGGACTATGGCTGTCCGCTAGGCCCTCGTAGTCATGAAAGAGGTCGTTCCGCACGAGCACCAGAACACTGCACCGCGGCGGCACCGTGACGTCGTTCTCGACAATGCGCAGAGCGTTGCTGCAGGGATCGCGGGAGTCAAAGCGCGCCACGGCCTGTTTGGTCGAGAACGTGACACGTGCCTCCTGAAAGTCAATCACAGCGCCGTTCGACTGCAGGAAGTCGATCCCCAGAATCAAGTCTCTGGAACACTCGGGGAGTACGACAAATTCGCCAACGTACGTAAAACCACTAATCCCAACTCTAGCCGTGCACTTGCCCACAGGGGAAATTAGGTGGCCACCAGCGGTGCGAATGGGGGTCCCCGTCCACGGTGTCAGAACCTTCTTAAGTTCTCCAGCGAAGGAACGGCTCATAACAGAGTAATCAGCACCGGTATCGAGCAGCGCGGTAATGTCAGTGCCATCAATTGTCACACGCAAATCGGATGCAGCGTATCTGATACTGTCGCTGCCTCTCTCTGTCCGGGTATCGTCGGCTCGAGGGTTCCGCGATGGAGGATCTTGACACGTCCCGACGTCAGCGGCCTTGCCTCCAGAGGTCGCTGGTGTTAGTTTTCCCGACGCGGACTCGGCGAGCGACGGCCAGCAGAGCTACTCTGGCGGCCAGGGCTGGAAGAGCGATAACGGAGAGGCGAAGGGGAACGGGACTCGCGCCTTCCAGAGTAGGCAGGGTTCTGGCGTGCCCAGAGATGCTGTGCAATCTCATGCGGTCGTTCGCCGTTCTGAGGGCAGGGTGCGTCGGGATGGAAACCGCGAAGGCCCACTTGGCGGTACGGACAGGCGCGGTAGAGGTGACCAGGCTCCCCACAGTGGTAGCAGAGAGGCCTGCGGTCCGGTGTACGCCACAAATCCGACTTGCGAGGGCGTGGCCCAGCTGTTGCAGAATACGTGGCGATGTTACTCACGGAGGTCGACGGGGTCACACCGTAGCCAGGCACGCTTGCGTGACATGTGCCGATGTTGCTCACGCCAGGCGTTGGGGTAATGGGACCGTAGCCTGTCGTGCGACGTACAACAGATGCGTACGTGGGTCGGTCATCGAACCGGGATGGCGCTTCGGGGACAGGAGGTGCCTGCGCAGCCTGTCGCACCTCGTCCCTGACAACTTCGGAGAGCGCTGCCAGCGGCGCAGGTGCAACCTGAGGCAGATGGATCCGTTGCAGTTCCTCCCGGACAACGGAGCGAATTAGTTCACGCAAGGTGTCTGCACTGCCGCCGAGACACGACGAAAAGCCTTCGGGCACCATGCAGTTGATGTTCCGGTTGTACTGGCGGGCCCGTTGTTGCAGCGTCGTCTCCATCGTGGTCGCCTCGGTTAGAAATTCCGCCACCGTGCGGGGTGGGCTGCGCACGAGGCCCGCGAACAGCTCCTGCTTAACCCCACGCATGAGATGGCGCAGCTTCTTCTCCTCTGTCATGTTGGGGTCGGCGCGCTTGAAAAGACGGGTCATGTCTTCGGTGTACATGCGCACGCTTTCGTTCGTGCGCTGATTTCGGGAGTGCAGCGCAGCTTCGGCCTTCTCCCGGCGGTCAGCGTTGGGGAACGTAGCCAGGAGACTCCGGCAAAACGTCTCCCAGGTGGGAAGTGTAGCCTCGTGGTTTTCAAACCACGTCCGAGCAGACTCTTCCAGGGCAAAGTAGACGTTATTCAGCTTGCGCTCGTCGCACCAGCCGTTGTAGCGTGCGACCCGCTCGAACGTCTCCAGCCAGTCCTCAGCGTCTTCGAACACGTCACCGTGAAAAGATGGCGGTGTTCGCGGTGGGTGGCAAAGGATCGGCGCCAGGGGCCTGGTGTCAGCGGCCATGGCATTTGGACTCGACGGTAGAGGCTGGATCGGCGGCTGGGTCCTGGCGTCAGTGGCCATGTCAGTTGGACTCGGCGGTCGAGGCTGCGTCGTCCTTGTTGGCGGGGGAAGGGGCCCAAATTCAGGCGACTCTCCGCGGAGACGGCGGCTGGGTCGCTGGTGAACCGGTGTGAGGTCCGTAGTGACGCTGTACGGAGTTTGCAGGTCGGGAAGCGTACCCCGCACCTCCACCAAACTGTAGCGTGCAACGCCAAAAAGAACACCCGCGCAGAGACGAAAAACCTGCGACGGTCCCCTAGTGGTTCGAGCGCGCGCGAGAGAGACAACAAACTTCTTCCTCTTCTAGCGCATGCGCTACTTCTGTCTCTTCTTCGAATGCATGTATCAATATTGTCGAAATTTTGTTATCGGTGCCAAAATTTCAGCAATCCCTATGTCAACAATTTGCAACAGTTTGCATTTGGTCCATTTTGAGGACCTGGCCTAAGTTGCGTGCGAACAAATGGAAGACCTCGAACCAAGTCAAGGGCCCAAGTTTTTTTTTCTTTTTTTTATATCGAACAAATGTCTACCTGTATCTCCCGCAGCGTTTGTCGGAAAATGAAAGTTTCGAAATTTTCGCTCCTTGTTTTTATTTAAGCAATAAGCTCAGAGTCACCGCATATATTTTGATTTGAAAGCACTGGCTATGGAGAACATGATGACATCACACTTTGTATGCAAGCTCCATACAGCAATGCGCGCACCACATTCAAACCATATGTCGCGAATTCGCAAAATTGCACATAAATCCATTACATGGCTTGAAAGGCTTTGACTAATAGTTTGCGACACGTCGTCATTCTCTACCGTAAACAATGTGTCGTCAGAAGGGTCCCAGGGCTGTCTTTCCTCCTTCTTAAATACAAGAGAGATTTGCCTGTGCCTCATCTCGCGTACTATATGTATGCATACGACGATAACTGTGTTGTCTGCCGTGAGATTAGCAGGCAAATGCTCAAAAGTGCGAACCAATGAGTATTGCACAGAATGCTAGATGCCCGTCCATCTGCAGGCTTAAAAACATTAAGCATGAGTGTTTATTCGTATATTTGTATTTAGACGTACTAATCTTATCTGCATTAACCTGGAAGCCTCCTTACGATGTTGCAACCAGAAATCGCTCTCCCCATGCTTCGACCAGAACTTCTATCCGACCCTGCTGCCCTTACCAAACTTTTGCAAAAGCCTCTTCATCGTTTTGTCTTAAAACGAAAGAAAGATACCATTCACTCAAACTAGTTTTCTCAAGGCGGGCATGAAGTTACAATGAATATGACTGACATGTTTCGGGCGACAATATGCTTATCTTAAACACTGCAGTAGCTTGAATTCAATCCAGCCCCAACAATTTGCTACAAATGACCTCGCTCTTTAATTATCGCTATTCTTTCTCAGCGTCTAAAACAAAATTCCGTAGTTAACCAGAGTTTTCAATGGTGCAACAGTATTTGGTCCTCTAATCGGCAACTATATTATTCTCCCCTTACATTAAATGTACTTAGCACGTTATCACAGATAATGAAAAATCCCATGACAACACTGGGGCAAGCTTTTTGCGCCTTTTCCTTTGTTCGCCCACGTAGTGCTCACTTGCTTCAAAATTTGAGCCTGAAGCTCCCCAGATGATATATATTTCAATAAAAATTGGCTTCATTTGAGACCACGGAGATCCAGCGCCCACGTTGCCTTCTCCGTGACGCAGGGCTCTCCGATGGGTCTTTAAATTCGCTTCAGTGAGGCACTCAGCGATGTCCAACAGTGCGTCGCAAAGCCGGTCGGCTATTTTGGCTTCCCTGGCGCCACTTGCATCACTGAACGTCCCATGGAGGCTTGAGAGGCTTTAAAGGAACTTGCGACGCGGTTTATGAGGGCTATTTCTAGACCGACGGTCTGCAGTAGAGGCGTTTACTGGGTTATCTTCTTGAAGGCGTACTTGAAATGAAAATGGACAAGCAGTGTTGGCCAGTTTAAGAGTTGGTATTTTAAATCTTTCTAAGAGAACATTTTCACTATGCTTCACAAACCTTTCGCGATAAGTTGCTTGAAGGATGCCAAATGTGTGAGACGGCTGACGGATTGATCCCAGAGGATTTACGTTTAGTAAGGGTCTAACGGTAGACTCAGTTTGGATTGAGGTTTAATTAAAACGAAGTGTATTGACCTTCAAAGAACCTGTGTCATTTAGGTGAGCGTATATTTCTTTCTACCGGCTGTTATACGAGCTTATTTCCAGCCATCTTTTTTTTTTAGCCTGGAGGGCATTTTTTGGACTTGTACATTGAAGCGCAGTACAGTACTTGTCGGTTCAGCTGCGTACAACGTGGAAAGTATAGAATGAAAAGAGCATACTTACTTAGATTATCACATCGGCATCCCTTCCAGTGACGAATTTTTTTTCGTGTATACCAGTAGAGCAACTTTAACAGAACTGTTTTGTACGAATGATCGAATGAATGATATTTATTGATTTCATGAATGCACTAACAATGAAGGAATAGTAAAGCCTGACCAGGGGTCATGGCGACAGAGCTTGAACAGAGTGACGCAACTTGCGATAATATTCTTAGTTAAGACTTTAACAGTTTAAGTTAAGACTTTAACAGTTTAAGAAAGTTTCTATCTATTCTGACAATCTTGATCAAGCCGTTTCCTCTGGTTAGCGTGAGAGAGTGACAGATTCTTTTTTAATACTGCATATTCAGAGTTCCTTCACGAAAATGGCTATGCAAAGGCGCAGTTTTGACAGGATTCAAAAGAACACTGCATTTTCGGAGAACGGTGAAAGGAGGGAAGACGAAGATGGGGTCAGAGACAGGTATGAACGAATATTTGGCAGCTGCACTGAATGCATAAGGTACGCAAACGCCACTCGAGGCATACATAATGCGAGAACATTCTTGCAGGCTAGTTGCTACATATTTGAACGGAACACTAGCGCAGAAAGACATGGACAAAAAAAAAACGAAGTGGAAAAGGCAGAGAGCTACTAACAAAAACTCCCTTGTTAGTAGCGTCCCTCTTGTTAGTTGTTAGTAGAGCTGAGTCCTGTCCACGTGTTTCTGCGGTAGAAGTCCTGCCAGACACATAATGCGGCGCACATTTGAAAAACATAGCGGCATGCGCGGACGAGTGTTGTGCGTAATTCAAGAAAGAGTCAGCATACAAGACAAAAAAAAAACACGGCAGAAATTAAGGCATAAACTGCATGTTATGGGGTCTTACGAGTCGTGCGAGAGAATTAAAAACTTGGCTCGAAAGTAAAAGAGGCGTTCTTAAGAGTATATAAAGCAGCTTTGCTCGGATTATTCTCTTGAGGGTAAATCACTTGTCTGAAAATCTTTCACTCAATATAGCGACAATATAATCTCGCAATGATTTCCGCAGAAATTTTGCAAACTGGGAAGAAGGTCGAGTTTCGAAAAATCATTCCATAATAATCGCAAAGTACATGGAGTTGGCAATGCCGACAGCCGAAAAGAACAAGAAAGTAAACATCTGATTCATTTTCAACTAGTAATACTCCAGCACCTCGCTTTATTTCCTTTCTGCGATTATGGAAGAAAAAAAGTCGTAGGGGCCGAGAATCCATCGCTATAGAAAGCCCAATACATCTGCGGTGCCGGGGCACGCAGCCTTTCCCAAGGACGTGCTCGCTCCTCATTAGCTGCCCACCGCTGTGGCCCCGTGAACAAATGGTTGCTGGGAGGTCATTGTGGCTAGGGAGTCTGGGGCTTCCCTCATCGAGGTCTCTCCGTCAGCGCCTGCACTGAGCCCGTCTTGCCACAAAAGGCATGGACAAGGTCACGCTAGGTTCGAGGCCTCCTGTTCCCGTCTAGCTGGGGCGTAGTAGGTTGGTATAGGCGTCTGAGGTCTACATCTGTCCTTAACTCGGTAAACACGCTTTCTTCTGTGATCAAAAGTGGCAAAAGAGCATGATTCTGCTGCCCTAAACATTTTGTTAGTTTTTTTTTGCCTCCTATACTATTTCCGCTGACACTTTTGCTTTCTTCACGTCTTGTTTCTGTTTCTTGCATGACGACCATCGGTGTTTATCCTCAAGCAAACTTTTAGTGGTACTTGTAGTAGCATAGAACAGCGAGATGCAAATGAACCCTTAATTCAGTTGTATTCTAGTCATGAGGTATCTGCAGGCTGTTTGAAGAGCCTGAATGTATAACAGCAAGGTAGTTTTCTACAGGCATCGATGCCTACAAATATCGTAAACAGGGAGCCTACAGAGCATGTTTCAACTCGTCAAGTTGTATATCTTATCATGGCTGCTTATACAACTTTTCAGGGCACTACTAGGAACGTTGTTTGTTCGGCCTGTGCGGTGTGTTGTTTTCAACAGGTGTTGCAAGAACAATAATAGGATTCTCGTCACTTGCAAATGAATACAATTATACCACAGTAGCGGCTTCACCCGTACTCAACACGCGGAGTACAATACTGTCACGGCTTGACGTACAGGCCGGCGGCGAGAACGGGTGAAGACAGGGAGCACAGAAAAACAGGGAGGTCCACCAGCAGCAACGTCGTCGTCGGCGCGCGGCAAACACTCCTCGTCTTTTTCTTCCACTCGCGACAATACTATCCTGAGGAGGAATTTCTTTCCATTTTGATCACCCTAATAGGAAGTTTGCAGTAGGTACGTAATTTTACGTTGCCGCATTAGTCTGATGACGCCATTATCCGCGGGGGGTAACACAGACACTGAAAGAGTCACCGGTGTCACCATCCCTGCGACTGCGACTAAGTGATCGCAGTTTGATCTCAGAAAGTAACGAGTCGCACTTTTTAAAACCTTTTCCCCAGCAAGAAAGTCGATGATAGATCAAGTGGCCACATGAATAGAAACTGGGGTAGGTTCCTGATGATTACGGAATTAAAGTCCAGCGAATCCACACGTCCGGCGTTAATGATCACAGCCATACAGTGGCGCTGCGGCTGCTTTAATGCATACTGACTGAGATGGATATTGGCGACCGACGGCAGAATTAATCCCTAAGTCACCTGCGATGTTTCAGTTTGAGATTGCACGAGCGGCTGATGACATTTTTCAAAGAAGCAGTAATAATAAGAACAAGCAGACAAATTACTTTTGTCGACTTTATTTTAGGCTCTTGAACCGTAAAAGTGGTAGTTTTCGTGGCCACCAATAGGGAGCTCTTTATAAGTCATCAGGAACGTTCTGGAAGGTCATGTTCATGACTTCCGATGAATGTGTAGTGATTTCCAAAAAACCTTAGCCGCATATGAACATTTTTTTTTTCGGAAGTAGTGAGCCCCGCTTGCCTTATTTTCAACTAGAGGTACAAAACAAAGGGTAGGGTACACTATGTTGCTACCCCAAAATCTGGCGGTAGTATGCCGTCACTGGCCTGACTGCAGCGTTAGCGTTGTGATGCGACTGGTCAGTGGCGAATGAAGTGGGCAGGAGCAAGCGCTGCAAGACTTCCAACTGTTCCACGAACTCCCAAAATGGCTCACCAGCGAGTGATAACCAGCCATGCGTAGGCAGGATTCACTAGCGTATCCTCCGGCCTCATGTTGTGTAATGTCCACAGTGGCACGTTACGTTACAAGATATGTAAAAAAATAATGAAGTCGAGAAAAATCTGTAAGCTCAAGGCAGTCTTTCCAGAGCTGTAAGTTGGACTCACGTCTACCAATGGCTTTAACTTATCAGCGCTCTTTGATCTATTACATCATGATCTGGATGGTGCATGTGGGACACTGAACACGAAAAAGTAAAGCTTCGTTCGAAAAAAACAAGAAAACCACTGTTCATTCACCGCGTTGTCAATAGGTTTAACTACGCCCAATCCGTACATACTAAACAGTCGCGAAAGCCAGAGCATTTGTTAGAAAAAATAAGCTACCTTAAAAAAATTTAAAATGAAGGAAAATCTAAAGAGGTAGGAAGGCACTTCAATGTCTCTGGGCTACAATGTGTTATGTTTCATTCGCTTCTTTGCAGATGCCTCTGTGACTAAATAGAGAAGAATCCACTACAGCCTGAACATTTAAAATTGCTTCGGTAAAAATTTAATGTACTCTATTTTCATCTTTTGCGTATATGACCAAGTCTTTTCGCTCAACCTCGACCTTCAGTGAATAGAAACCCAATACCCGACTCCTCACTCAACTCGGGGCTCCTATCAGAGCATGGCTGCTGAATTTCGCAAAGCGAAGCCATAAACGTGCAAATGAAATCTTCCAACCCCCTTACGGCTGGGATATGTCCTCCACGTGTTGCCGCGATGAGCACCGACTGCCTTTTCCCTAAGACAAAAAAAAACAACATTCGGGCAAGCTAAAGTACCTCGCCGTCGTTTTGGGTCTTCAGTCCACCGACACAAACCCGGCTGACTAAACGTTATCTTTAGTGCATAGGCGCTGGGCAAGTTGGCCACATGTAACGGCGGAGCCAATCGGTCGGGCCGCCAGTCCCATCCCGCGGTAGCCGGAGCAGTGAAAGACGGAATGTTTTCACCCGCTGTGCGGTTCTTCTCTTCTGCCCATTTTCCGGTCGCAGTCTAAAGGAGGTCCTGGACGTTAGACGTTCATTCTTCTGAGCAGTGGTCTTGACCGTTATTACCTTTCACTTTATTTTCCTCCCGAGTTCATGGCGAATGGGTATGGGCCGATGTACTTGGTCGGTATGGGACTGAATGATCGTTGTCCGTTTCAGTGGTTCTCGGTTCCCGTGCGCCGTTCGCAGGCAGTATTTTGTGATTGTATTCCTTCTTTGCATGCTCTCTATAAGTCTTTCTTCGCGATTTCTCCTTTGTTTCGAAGCATTCAGCCTAAAGAAGAAATCGAGTCACGCGTTGAAGACGTCGTATATTTCATACAGGCAATCTGAGGACATCTGGGGCCCATAAGAAAGGAGTGGTGGAAACTTTGTTTTGAAGCTTTTACGATATTCTGGAGGTCTGCGATCATTGCGAGTTAACGCAAAAATGGTTTTATTGTGTATTAAGACAAGAACAAGCAAAATGTATCAAAACTATCTGCCTGTTTTTGTTTCGGATTCCCCTCAACTCAAGGTAAACGTGTGAACATTGTTTCTTCAGCATGGTTTCTGTATTTGTGATTATAGTTGCACAGGTAGCTGAAACTTAAACAAAGTTGAAAGCTTTTTCTTTCTGTGGTTATATTTATGCACAACTGCCCCACACCCCAGCCTTTTATTCCGTTTGTTGCAATAAATTTCTCGAAGCTTACTTCATAGAGTGAGCCCAAGATGAAAGTAACGACAGCTGTATATTACAGAAAATCAAGCACATTGTTGTTAGAGTAAGTTGAATTTGAGATGAGATAGCGATCTCTTACATAAGCTTGTGTTTGAAGCTAAAAAAAAAAGAAATAAAATAAAAAGGAAACACTCGTCAAGACATTTGGTGGCATCTCGTGGCCATTTTCACTCCTGGTAAGAAACCAGCGGTGTATGCGGCACTTCGTCCGATTGTGCTGTGTGCCATCCAACATCGTGTTGCGCTGAAGAAAAAGATGGGGATGCTGAGGTCACCCTGGCCAATCCCCCGCCGTGGGTATGTGCCTGAGGACATCATCATCATCATCATCATCATCATCATCATCATCATCATCTTTTTAACTGACCAAAAAAATTGCGGCTGACTTAGCTTACTTGGCCAAATGTGAAGTATGTGCGCTAGAACGCCGCGTTTCATTTCGCTTTCAGTACGAGTTCAGGGTCCAAGGTCAGGCATCAGGCAAATATCCGCGAAATCGATTATTGGGGAACTTAGTGCTAGCACGCTATTTAATACTGGGACCGCTTATCGCACCTTGAGAGGACACTGTGGTAGCGGTCCCCCGCCCCCGCCGTGGGTATGTGCCATTCAGCCTGAGGACAATATCATCTTCTTCATCATCAGAGTACCCGTGAATAAAAACGGCCAGATTGACGGGCGCATTCTGTCTAAGGGGACGTTAAACCGCGAGAGCGGCTCAAATTTTCTCTCCCTATACTTTTCAAGGCAGTCTGTATCACAAGGAGACTTTTCGAGCTTGCACAGCCATTCAATATACTTGGAAATCAAGACGTTTTGTAGTGTCATTGTAAGGTCAAATTTTTTTCTTTTCGCCGCGTCCTAGCAGTTTGAAATACAAAAAACGCAAAAGGATCTCATTTCAAGAAGAGGAACGTGATACAGAAATGCCGTTGGCATACGCACGTGCTCTCGGTGCAGGCGAGTTTTTTGCAACGTGTTCTGTCTCACCACATAAAGAGAAAGAGACTCGACCTTCGTTTTCTTATTCGCCGCAGGGAACTCTGCACCGAGAATACGTATTGCCATGTGGTCTGCCGTCGTGCACGCCAGACTAGGTTTTGCAACTGCTCATACATTGTCTCAAACCCTATACGCGTGGTTTGTCTTTGTCGGTGACTGCCTTCGGTTTAAAATAAGGCAGTTTTATTGAAGAGTGGCTAAATCTGGAAAGAATTCTCTTTTTTTTTGAGGAACTCTGCAGAAGCTTGATCTCATATTCTGACAAATTTTAGCTATTCGGAGGTTAATAGCACAGCTAAGCAATCTTTTTCGAGTCGACCTAATGGAATACTTTGAAAAGCTGAAAGTTAATTTTTTTTTGTGTGTGATTCTCTATACAGGCCAACAATCCGATACACGCGTTTTGTTCCTATAGCTGAAAAGCCGATGGGGAGTGTCCGTAGGGAAGTTTGAAGAAGTTTGTGGACCTCTGAGCACAGAATCCTGGTGTGGAAAGCGGACTCACGAAAGAGCGTTTTTAAACTTTAAAAACCTTGACCTTAACACAGAGCATAGAGTATAAGAAACAAAAATAATATTTTAAATAAAAATAAAATATGAAAAAAAACAGTGCGCCAGGAAACGCTTTCGCCGTGCAGCACTTTAGACAGCCAAAGTGCCCCCTGAATTTTTGACATGAGTCGCACTTACGTGCGACCCAGAACTGTTTTGTAATAAGAAGATCACCGGTTGACCAATGTCGTCCGTCTGGTTGCGCATGTCTCCTTCGCGGTAGACCTCGACATTGGTGAACCGTGCACTCTGTTCTTTGAAGAAATAAACCCAGTTCCGTTGAACGCCGCTGTTTAACCTTTCCTGTCCCTTTCTTGTGACTACTGGACTATGTTCCGCTTCATGCCCTGTGGAAAGAGGAACATTTATTTCTCGGATGAAGCTAGAGAAACAGTGAAAGCACTTAGAGAAGTAGGATAAACCGATGGGCCCCTTTAGACAAAATTGTCTTCACATGAAAACGTCCCGAACTTTCACACCTGTACTCAGTTATGATCGACATCGCGGAAAGACCTTTGTAATGATCCTGTAGATATGCACTGTACGAAGGAAGGTTTATGCACGGAACATCTGTCAGAGCAGCATATGTACCCCCAATGTCTTTAAGCATCGGCAAAGCTACTTACCAACAGCATATTTGACGGTGATGAGATGCTTCGCGTTAGCAATGATTAGCGCTTGTTGAGCATGCCACTGTTAGCGCTAAGGGCTCTGTGGAGGATAAACGACTTCGTCTAACTATAACTGCCCACCCGCACAACCATTATATTGTGCTGCATGGTTCTCAGTTTCAGCATATCGTTTTCCTTACCAAGGCCAGGCAGATCTTTACGTTTCTAAAGTGAACGAACGAAGAAACTACAAGACCCGTTAAAAAAACGATAACCTAACTTGCGTTAAAAAATTGCGAGAGTAAAATCTCAGTTCATCACAACGAACTTTCCCGGCGTGCCTGTCTATTGTGTATGCCAAGTGTGTCAGGCATAGTCATTAGCCATGAATGCTTATCCTCGGCAACGTTGGCTCGCGTGGTCCCTCCGGCCACTTTTCGGGAATTCACGAAAAACGCACGCTGAATAAGCGCTCGTAAGCAAGGACTCTGCGACAAATGAAACAAGCAAGAACTCTGGAAACTCTACATAACAGAAAACGTAACCGGTTTCACCTATCCCGTAAATTGATATAAAGGACCAAACATTGATCCTAGCTTCGCCATTGTATAACCAGTCTCCTTCGCCGAAGTTACCTATTTCCGGAGATTCAGACAAGCAGCAGGCTTAAGTTCGTGAGAAAAAAATCTGGGTCGCTGTACAATCGTTTCAAGCAGGCTTCGAAGACTGCGGGTGGCACTGGGCTTGAAAATCTCTTCCATCGTTTTTCACGTCAGCACGGTACAGAACCCATACAACGTCTGTCAATTCAAGCAAAGGAGAAGAATAGTCAAACAAAAGGAACCGATGTAGGACCCGATAGTGCGCGTTTCGCTTTGCGTAGCGAACAAAAAATACATCTAACGGGGGCAATGCTCCATTGGGCACGCGGAACGGGACATTTAATTTCCGGCAGTCGCACGATCCACTTTTGCGCAGTCGTGCATTTGAGTTTGCAAGAAGGCGGTCGAATGAGACGCGTCGTCGACCAATGCAAAGCGCGAAGCTCTAGAAAACACCGCAGGCGTTACACAGGTTACCAAAAACATGCGCACGAAAAAAAGAATAAAATAGGGGTGCAGTCGGCTGTCACGAAAATGGTTTCGTTAACTGGGTCACTCGGCCGATATTCTGAAGTCAGGCAAGAACGATGCTTCCTGCGTTCCTTTGGGAAGCTTTGCAAGGAGTGACGCGGTAACTTCGTGCCATATGCAAAGGTTAGATAAAGTTTTTTGAGCTCTTGTTATGCGCCGATGTGGTGCCCGCGGGATAGTTCTGCCTTATAATTATTAAAATGAGCAGCAATGAAAGTGAGACGGAGGGAAGGGGAGTGCGGGCACTCTCTGCAAGGCTTACGGTTCATTAAAAATGAAAGAAAAGGGGGGAAATGCTGAACAATGAAACTTTGATAAAAGATAATGTAGAGAAGTAATCATAGAAGGGGATTACGGGTTCGGGATATGGTGGGTACAAACCATAACCTTGCCTGGTGATCGGCATATCTGAGTGCTTAGCTTGGGAAAAGAGCCGGTGCCCTAAATTACTGCCCCTGTGAGCTTCAAAAAGGGCCGCAAATGGTGTTCACCTCTTGATGGTGAACTAAGTTCGAGTGATTGATTTATTTTTAAATTCTAAAGCTTCGCATGAGGCTACGGCTTGCTTGTTGTTTTAAGGCGGAACGAATCACTAACCAGGGAAAACGGTGTGGTCCAGACCTTTTTGCCAAGCATTTCATCGAAACAAATTCTAGCACCACGCCGGTAGAAAGCTCGTACCTATTAGAAAACCAGTGGGTGCCGGACGGAATAGTGGGGCGGATCCAGCACCTGCTGCATGTAAAGCCTCTTACCTTGCAATCGGTGCACCAACAAAGTGAAGTTAGTGACAGCAAAAACCTGAATATGCTCCTAATGGTTTTGCAAAGCAGTCCCAGAAACTGTGAAAGTATCAATAATCTAAGCACTACCTGCATTATATAGACTCAGTATTCTGCTTTCATAATCACTTTCTGATTTTGAAGTGTGGAACCAAAACGTGAAGAATGCGCGCAACAGTAGCGAACACTGCAAAAGTAACCGCAGAGACATAGTAGCTATATAGCGTTCTTCTGCTGAACCCTAGGTTACGGGATCGGATCCCGGCTGCGGAGCCCGTATTGAAAATCCGGGCAGAAACGTCTGCTCAAAGAACCCCAAGTTTTGAATTGAATTCTGAGCACACTACTGCTGTGTTGCTCACACACGTGCAGCTTCAGGCTTAATGCCGCAAACACCATACCATACCATACCATACCATACCATACCATACCATACCATACCATACCATACCATACCATACCATACCATGCCATGCCATGCCATGCCATGCCATGCCATACCATACCATACCATACCATACCATACCGTACCGTACCGTACCGTACCGTACCGTACCGTACCATACCATACCATACCATACCATACCATACCATACCATGCCGAAACGTACCATAGTATAGCATAGCACACCATACCATGCCAATACATATACCGGAGCCCTCCACTACGGCGTCTCTCATAGCCTCAGTCGCTTTGGGACGTTAAACCCCATAAACCAACCAACATATACCGTACCGTAGCGTGCCACGCGACACCATACCATACCCATTCCCATTCCCATACCTATACTCATACCATACCATGCCATAAACATCCCATAACCATGCCATACCACAACATACCACACCGTACCATACACCATACCATACCGTACCATATCATACCATACCATACCATACCATACCATACCATACCATACCATACCATACCATACCATACCCATATCATACCATATTATAGCATACCGTACCTTACTATTCCATGCGATGACTTCACATAACTACCACCCCATACTACACAAAACGCGCCCAATAATATCCTGGTAACCACCCAGTGCGTCCATTAGAGCGGACAACGTCCGTTTTGTTCTACGCGCTTCTTGTACATGCTCGCTGGAATGGCTTCTTTTGTGTGCGCTCGCTGTAACGACTGATGCATGAACCCTCAGATACACTCTCCAACCCTCACTTACTCGACGTCGATGGCCGAAGGTCACGAAGAGCACAGGAGCAGTGTTCATTCCCTCGCAAGGTTTTTCTACGGCGCAGTGATAGTAGACGGGGTTGCTGCCACCACCCTCTCTGTCGCGTTGTTCCGCCTCCACAGTGCCGCTGAGCGCCCACGCACTGACGCCGACCATTGGACACGAAGCCCTTAGTATACACTCCCCGAGGGCGAAGCTCCCCGCATCCCCGACGAGTGTTGAAAGGCGATAATCACTCGGGAAGAGGCGCGAAGCAATTCGCTCCAAGACGACGCGCGTCCGTGCGTAGGCGAGTTTCGGATACGGGTGTTACTATGCTGCTCTTTATTTCTTTGCGGACGACTAGTAGCGTATTTGGCACCATCCTGGTTCGAGCGGTTTAATCCCTCTATAATCCTGAATGCCGAATTGGCAGCGTTTTCAGATCGCGTGGTCGCAATGGCTGCGGCCACTCACCGAATGGTTCGATGATTTGCTGCTACTACTTGGCGCCTATACTCTTCTTTTTTTAACAGCAACTTTTGGTGACAACTTTTGGTTTCTAAAACGTGTGAACTGCTTTGGAGATGAGGAAAGTGTACGCCTCCCAAAATCAATTGAATACGTCTGGCTTCCACGCACAGGGTTTAGAAGCCATAGCTTTGATTGTAGTCATGGTGTTTAGCGCTCTTAAAATAAAATATATGTTCAGTACTTAAGGGCTGACCACTGCTGTGGAAAAGATTTGCAGTTGCGGTTTGCCCTATTCCCAGAAATCTACTTTTATATTCTAACAGCCACATAAGCGGGCGTTGATATACACAAGTTGGGAGATCTTTGAGAAAGAGCAGGTGGAGATGGAGATAGGGAAGTGCGCTTGGTCGCTTTTAAGAGCACAGACCAGTGGAGAGGACAACTTAACGGACAACATTAGGGCTGAATGGCAAAATGATGCGGCTTCATTTCGCAACCGATATACGCTGATAACTGCTCGCAACCAGCTTACGAATAGATTAATCTATTTCTATTTTAAAACTGCACGCTGTATGTACATAGAGCCGAGAGTAGTTATACGCTCTTGAAAAATTCCCAGTATACAAACTGCACTTCGATTTCTGAAATGGGATCCCGTTGCGAAGGCGACCAACCATCAGGTTACGAATAAGGCGCGCATGAGAATACTGCAGTCTTCAGTTATTTTAGAAAAGTACGGAGTCTTTTCACGCCAGTGCGGAGTCTCCATTGTGCGCACAAATTCAACTTTGCTTGCACAGTACGGGCCGTCCTATGCTGTTACTCTGGCTCACAGGAACAAACATACAGTGATGTATATGTGTGCGTGAACAGGGTCGACCAATGGTGCCCAAGTAAGGGGATCTGCTTCTGACAATTATAGTGGACCATTTGAGGCGCTGCGATCTCTAACGGCAGGTTGCCTGCAAGTTGGGAAATGCGTAGAGGCACCGATCAATTCTTAGGAAGAACAGGTATCAAAAAGCTAACAAACGATGCTATTCATTAGCGGGTTGTGCGCTGTAAACCACTGTTTATGGATGTCTACGTGGCGCAAAAAGCAGCCATGCCGTTTAGTCGCCTTTTCCCACTAAAATTATTCGTTAATTCTTCCTCGATACCGGTGCGTCCTGGGCTTACTAGCTCTCCCCGCAACGCTACAGTTGTGTCACCGAGATGTTTTTCAGCGTGCTCTTTTTCGTTTTACTGTTTTGTCACTCTGCGTTTTTGTGTGCTCTCATGTCAGATGCTGCTTTATCATTTGCTGTATTTTCGGTCCCCACTTCCTTTGCAGTAGAGAAACAACTCGTTAAAATATGAACATTGGCAACCAGTAAAAAACCAAATTAGGCATATCCATGACAAATTTCGTTCTAAGGTGCATAGCTTCATATGGTCTCTGTTTTAATCGTGTCGAGAACAATTTGCTAGCTTGCTACACCGCAATTTAGGGTGGGGCCGAAAATGTCCTGAGTGAAGACTGAAACTAATCTCATGCTGGCAGAAGCACTGCAGTGTTACTAAGAAGCTGTTTTCGCTGAAGTTGTGCAACCGGAACTTGTATACTTTAGTCTACTGAAGACGCAACACAATCTTTGTACCATTGAAACTACACGTATCCACTACAGCATTCAGCCAGTATTTTCCCAAGGTTCCAGCTAATACCCACCTCCATGCTACAAGAGTATTAGCACACCGCTTTCTAGTAAATAGAGCTCCACTAGTTTGTTGTTGTTAGCCTTTATACGCTAACTTTGTTGTCGTTTCAGAACTTCCGTTGGGCACCCAGCGCTTCTCGACCGCCACAGGTTGCTTCGGAGGCGCAGCATCAGCGAAATGGAATTCATAATGAGGCTCGCGGATGGCACGTGTGTGCCAACAAACAGCTGGAGCGACTCTTGCATTGCCCACACCAGCTCGCACAGACGGGCGCACGACCACAAATTCATCCGCATGGAATTGCGCAAACAGGACACCTTTGCCTGCTGAGTTGTGGTACGTGGAGGGACGCAATAATGCATTCATTCCATTTTGTACTCTCACCGAGTGAAACGCGGCCAGGCGCACGCTGTCCGAGCTAATTAAGCGAGGACTTTTGTGGCATCCTGTCTTCCGCCTTCCTTCTCCGCGGCAACGTAACAGCTCCGGCGAATGCTTTACTTGAGAAGACACCCAGCGCCCGCCAGTTGTTTCTCTTGTAAAAGCAGTGCTTATGCGCAAATGCTTATCCCGAGTGGCGCCGCCGTCAGTGGTTCTTTCGAGCGCTTGTGAAGGCGTGAACTGACACGAGACTGGCGCATTTTCGTGAGTTGGAACTGGGTGAGCTCGTGCAGGTTGGAAGGTTTGGGTAGCCATTTCTGCGTGTTCTTCTGTGGTTTCCTCAATGAATGCAGAGCGACAACAAGGTTGTTGGCAGATGGCGCTGTTTTGCATGCAAAAGCCAAGCTGCTACAAAAAAGTTTATTTGCTGGGAGACGAGAAATTTTGTCACAAATGACAGGTTTTTTTCGTAAGGAGGAAAGCGAGGCCTGATATATTCTAGCCCTGACACGCTACGGTGCGCGACAACATCAACATCGTAAAGTAGGCAAGGGACTTGAGCCCCGAGTATAACTAAGTGAATTACAGGATTGCACTTTGTAGGCATATTGGTGTGTAGACGGTGTCTCTTCGCATAGAGAATTAACAGTTCGCAGGCCGTGTCTTTTAGACAGAAGCGGCACCGGCTTCAGGGCACAAGTTCGAAAAAACTAAGAAAGGTAGCCAACATCAAATGTCTATGATTACTCGTAACATCATTTCCACAAACATCGAGGTTCGCTTGTTTCAACATTCGACATATCAAGTTTATAGAAACGAACATGCACTAAAATATCACTCTAAAGAATCATATGCTTGGGCAAAAGATTCCTTGATGTAGTCTGTTTGCTACACATAAAATTGGTGAGGTTGAGCAATGTAGTGTAGTTATGCAATCCAAGATTAGCAAGCAAGAATCCGAAAAATGAGAGGGTACTCTTAAGCTCCGCCATAAGGGTGTGGCGCAATAGTTGAATGGGTTAATCCCCATATATGCGGAATTCCTCATTCTCTACTTCACATCTATACATTCCTGGGAGTCCTCATGCCACTCCTGGAGCCACTCCTGGAGTGATGCGTCGCTGCCCTGCGATGGGAGGTGCTTGGTATACCACTGGGCGGCCTTGTGCAACGCAGGTTGCCCTTCCCGCGCGAAAAATCATTCACTGCCACCTGCCACGGTGGGCAGTTTCCTCACAATCCGGTGGGCAGGATGCAACGACGTCAAAAGGTAACGTGACCTGGGTGGCCCACTTGCCTCCAAGGTTGCGTCTCTGGTAGATTTTTAGTACATTTATCGCTCATGGTCAACGACGGCTGCGCCGGCGCCGAACTTTCTGTGACACGAGCTTCTTAAAGCTGTCGTTGTATTAACTGGCATTCTTGGCATTCCTTGACTATTCGGAGAGAAATAGTTTGCCCTTTTCACCCTATACTAAATCAAATAACCAACGCGCCGCAATTTCTCTTGTTCTTTCTTGTGTTGACGGGACATCTTTATTCCACTCGTTCTGCAGCAAGGCCAACGTCCACTCATAGGTGGGGCCAACCCTTCATCGGTTTGTGCCTCCCTGTCGGACGATGCACCCGGGTTTAGGCGCGCTTATTGATCTGTTGCCGCGCACTCTCTTCCTTTTCGCCCTCCCCCATCGTGTCTCTAGCCGCTCGAGTCGTGTCTTGATCCGCACTTCTTCCATCATGCTGCCGCGAAAGAGTGACCCTCGTGCGTGGCTGCCCTTTGGCGCATCGAGCATTCTCACGTCGTCGTCTAACAGCAACGAAAGAGGCTGGCACCCAAAGTACACAAGGGGGGGAGACGTTGGTGTCCGCTCTCTGAGTGGCACGTGATACACGCCCATGAGCAAGGAGTGGCGCTGTCCCTCCGCTGTTCCACTCTGCCGGCCCGATTACACGGTCGTTGCTGAAGTGGTCTGTTCATGGCACACTGCGGCAGCGGCAAGAAATGCCTAACAGGCCTGCTCTTGATGTGACAACATGCATAGAGGTTGTTGTCCCTTCGACTCGAGGCCTTTTCTCTAATAGCTATGCCCTATCCCTGTCAACTGAATCGTGAATAGAACAGCTGCAACGGAAACACAATAACAAAATAAAAATTAAATACTGGAGAACAAAATAGGCAGGGACTATTAATCTTTGCACGCAACGGTGTTTACGCCATCGAAGTGAAAAAGACAACTAATGTTCATTTATTCACTCCACCTACAGTATGACCTTCTTGATTTAATACTCTTTACTTGTATAGTTCGCCTCCATTTCAGGTTGACATTAACTTTCAGTGCCAGTTTGAAATTGTGGCTCCCGTGCTTTGCTGCTCTTGGGCAAACTCCTGTAGGTGTGTCTGCGTGAAAACACAAGTATTTCTGCTCAGTTCATCAAAAGCTTCGGTGGCACGAAAGGTGCTTTGACCACTGGCGATCACGTGAATGTCTTCACTTACTTTCTCCCCACTCTTTCTATATTTATTCAGAGGTAATCAAACATGAGCGGTCACTGGCATGGTTAAAGTGCGTTTTATTTGATGACCTATTGTATTTATTTTCAAAATGATTTTTATCGTGATAACAAACGAAAGAAAAAGTAATACATATCGTGAATAAAGTCGATGATGTCCAGAAGAGCAATAAATGTTTTCAGGTTATTGTAATTCGTAGTCCACTCTTTTCTTTATCTTCAGCTAAATAAGAGCATGACTGTTAAGACGGCCTGGCCCCTTATGCCTCCTTTTTCTTGTCGACCTGCAGTGCAGGGCAATTGGAAACACACCGTCAGGCTCACCATATAATCACCACTGAGATGTTCATTATGAAGGTAAAAATGCAGAACGCGTAGCAAAATACACCCACGCTTCTCTTTAGGTTCCTTGGCCTGTTCTAAATTAAGCCGTTGAGACGCACACAACTTCTACTCCCATAGCAACCACTTTTGAATGATGCTTCAGGTTGGAATATTAGACCCCAAAGAAAACAAAAACTCCAAGCTTCTAGCTTTTATCTGCTCTCATTTCTCCGCGTAAACATTAAATCGTTCACTGGACTTCGAAGTTAAATGAAGCATCCCAGATCAGTCGTAAGTTTCTCCTGATTTAAAAACAATGGCTTAAAGCTAAGGAAGTTTAAAGTTAAGGAAAGTTCAAAGAAGTTAAATCCTCCGTGCAGAGCAACTCCCACACAGCGCCAACAGCGTAGGGCTGACAGTGAAAATGGCAGTTCACAAGTGTGGAAAGTCACGATAGTCCTAGCAGCTGTTTGTAATGTCCTACAATCTCTTGGAGTAACGTATGTGCACGAGCTTTAAAGACTAATTATTAAGAGTTATTCTGTAAACTGGTCTTTTAGGTACGCAGTGTTGTTGGCGTTATTTATTACATTACAACGCAGTGGGCCACAGCTAAATAAAGCGCTAAAAATGCGCCACATAGTGAGATTTGCAATGGATGACTGTTCAAAGGCTTTTCTTTCACGTATGTTAATCTTACTCGGCACATATGTCTTACAGTGCTGCAGGTCCGAATAATTAACGCAATATATGAGCCATGAAACAACTCATCCCAATTTTGCCGGAGCCAAAGCATGTAGCTGGCAGCTGAATGTTGTAACCGCCACATTCCTCGGGACCAGAACAGTGCAGTCCTACTGCCGTCTTGTTTAAGACACCACCCTAAAGCAGGACGAAAAAAATTATGTTTGTATTCCCAGGTAAACATTAACCACCGGCAATCGTTCTGATCGTATGCAGTATTCATTTAAATTCGTTTATCACTTCGTGGATAAACGTGACACCACAGTGCCCATGCAAGTCGGCTGCGCTGATAGTTAATGTAACTGCGCCACTCAAGAGAAACTGTTTTTTATTTTACACTACTAGTTTAAAAATCAGTTAGCTAAGAACTCATTTCACCGCTCTGGGACAGTGAGCAAGAATATAGAGTGTAACGGGCGGGGGTGCCGGCGTAACCTCAGCGGCGTCACTAGTAGCAGCCTGCTTTCAAGTGTTTTCTATCGCAGCGCCGCCAGAAACGGGTGGATCATAACGGCGTTCCGGTGTCACTATGGTCCTTTGTAGGACACACCTTTGCCAATTAGCTGTGCTGCTTGGAAAGCAGCCAGGAACGCCATAGGAAGGCGTTCGAAAGCGTTCGATTGCAGAACCGCCGCTTCGGTCACCAGTGGCGGGGTCAAGTTCCTAATGCGTAAGCCCAGCCTAGCGCGACACTGCATCTTCGGCATACTATAAGCGATTAATTTCTCGCCGCATTAGAAACCTTAACAAAAAACAGCAACTACTTGCACACTACAAACATGTTTTTTTTTTTTTTTTACATTGGGCTGCGTCCTTCAACCAGAAGGCACAAGCAGAAACAATGTGCCCCATGCAAATTGCCTGTCAAGTAGTGCCGGCCTTGTAACATAAGTGCATGGAATAGCTAAAGTTTTCACTCGCATCCCACGTTTTTTGTTGAATTTTTACTATGTACTAATCTGAAATCAGGTACTGCGCGCCGGAACATTTGCGAAGTAATGGAGCAACACTTGTTGTTGGGCTAGTTGGTAATACATACTTCTGAAGGAACCAGCGCACAAAACACAACGGACAAGAAAAAGGCGGTACACGACGGACAGGAGCGCTGAACTTACAACTTTATTTCGGAAGTAAAGATGCAACGTATATATACAGCCATGTCAGGGAGGCGTGTCACACAGGGAAAGCAAGAACAAGTGAAATCTACAAGGTCATGATGAGACAAGCGGCACAAGCAAACTAAAAACCTTAACTAATATAACATGTGAAGGTGAGCAGTTTCAATGGAGGCAAGAAAAACAACAGGGAAAAAAAACAAAAAAAACAAGGGAAAGAAACGCCAGACCTCGTGAAGATGAAAATTGATACTGATAACAAAAACCGATAAAAACAAAAAGGCAAAGGCCATTAAAAGCGATAAAAGCAATAAAGTCAACAGGGCAATGGAAATGAAAAAGATAAGATGCCAACAAGTAACACGGCAAAAAATACTAACAGCTAAAATTAAGAAAACATCGCGGAAAAAACTAACAGCTAAAAGGTAAAACCCACAGAAACATAAGGTTAAGTCTTGTGTAAACAAATAGCGGAATAAAGTTGGCGGGAAAAAGACGGTTGCATAAGGTGGGAAGTTAAAATGTTAGTGCCTCGAATTTTGTGCCAGATAGGCGAGTTCTTTCTCAGATAGCGACACTGAAGGCTGGCTAATGCACTTTTCTTTTAACGACGCTATCGTGATTGCCTCAACTATTTCACGGGGCCTCGTGTTTCTGATTGTGGCTATTACCCGAGTTTTTTCAAAGTGTGGCAAACATCCTGTTTCTACATCTTTGCAATCCCGACAATGGATACCAATGTGACGGCACTTTTGAACATTTGCGTTGTAATCATGTTCTTTTAGTCTTTCATTTAAACAACGCCCTGTCTGTCCAATATACTGCTTCCCACAGGACAGGGGGATGGAATAGACAACTGAATCGGTACACTGCACATAATTCTTCTGGTGCCTGATATTGCATGTACTCTCTTTTTTACGAGTTTCATTGACCTTTCTGCAAAGCTGGGAAAGTCGCTTTGGGGCACTAAAGAAAGTCTCTGTTATGCCCAATAGAAAGAAAGTCTCTGTTATGCCCTACTTGCATCGCATTTCGCACAACATTAAGAAAATTGGGAAACGTGTTGGAGTTGAAGTCGTCTTTAGTGCCCCAAAGCGACTTTCCCAGCTTTGCAGAAAGGTCAATGAAACTCGTAAAAAAGAGAGTACATGCAATATCAGGCACCAGAAGAATTTTGTGCAGTGTACCGATTCAGTTGTCTATTCCATCCCCCTGTCCTGTGGGAAGCAGTATATTGGACAGACAGGGCGTTGTTTAAATGAAAGACTAAAAGGACATGATTACAACGCAAATGTTCAAAAGTGCCGTCACATTGATATCCATTGTCGGGATTGCAAAGATGTAGAAACAGGATGTTTGCCACACTGAAAAAACTCGGGTAATAGCCACAATCAGAAACACGAGGCCCTGTGAAATAGTTGAGGCAATCACGATAGCGTCGTTAAAAGAAAAGTGCATTAACCAGCCTTCAGTGTCGCTATCTGAGAAAGAACTCGCCTATCTGGCACAAAATTCGAGGCACTAACATTTTAACTTCCCACCTTATGCAACCGTCTTTTTCCCGCCAACTTTATTCCGCTATTTGTTTACACAAGACTTAACCTTATGTTTCTGTGGGTTTTACCTTTTAGCTGTTAGTTTTTTCCTCGATGTTTTCTTAATTTTAGCTGTTAGTATTTTTTGCCGTGTTACTTGTTGGCATCTTATCTTTTTCATTTCCATTGCCCTGTTGACTTTATTGCTTTTATCGCTTTTAATGGCCTTTGCCTTTTTGTTTTTATCGGTTTTTGTTATCAGTATCAATTTTCATCTTCACGAGGTCTGGCGTTTCTTTCCCTTGTTTTTTTTGTTTTTTTTTTTCCTGTTGTTTTTCTTGCCTCCATTGAAACTGCTCACCTTCACATGTTATATTAGTTAAGGTTTTTAGTTTGCTTGTGCCGCTTGTCTCATCATGACCTTGTAGATTTCATTTGTTCTTGCTTTCCCTGTGTGACACGCCTCCCTGACATGGCTGTATATATACGTTGCATCTTTACTTCCGAAATAAAATTGTAAGTTCAGCGCTCCTGTCCGTCGTGTACCGCCTTTTTCTTTCCCGTTGTGTTTTGTGCGCTGGTTCCTTCAGAAGAAGTAATGGAAACCCACAAGGAATCGAAGTGAATATAGTTACAGAAAGAAACGGTTATGCATTAATAAGATTTCATCGTTAGTATTCAGCACAAATAGGCTCGGACGAGATCCTCTGTGTCTCTTAGCGCTGAATCTATGAATACACTCCAACTCACTCAGTTTAGCATCCTCTTGTATTATGATTTGATGGGATGCTTCAGGCTCCTGATTGGGTATGCAGAAAACCCGAAGGAAGTGGGCTTGGATTCCCAATAGTCCAGGTAAGTGGTTCGCATTAGGAGACTCCGCATAAGCTGATTGGCTCTCGCTGAGTAATTAACCGCGCGGCAGGTTCAAATGGGAACAATGGTTCTCTCTCCGCAGGGAACCTTATGAAAATTCTAGTCACGTTGGCCCACTCTGTCAGCGTAGCCAGGGAGTCCTTGATTGCTGCTTTTGGTACAAAGAGACCGGATGAGAATCAAAGCAGCTGGATTCAGGCGCCGACGAATGAGTAATTCTCTTTTGCTCGGACACTCCTAAAAAAGTCAGTGGAAGAGAAACGAGGGGCTTAGTGTACAAGCGAGATGAAGGAAATCGTCCGATAACTATGTGGACAAAGCGCTTGGCTGAGCCGAAGATCCTGTAGAATAATTATGGGGACAAAGAGGAGGCAGCACATCGTATCATTGTTTTTACACGACTGTGGAAAAAATACTCATTCCAGCAGTGCCTGTCAAGAGCTACTGGATACGAAATAAAGACAGGCATGCCGACGTTTTCAACGCACATATGCTTTTCGTGAGACGAAAACTCCGTGGAATTTCCGCTTTTCTTCGTAGTAAGATAGTGTCGAACACCACAGCCTTTTGCACAAGGACAGTTCTGAAATATGTAATGTGTCGTTGTCTTACTTAGTCAAACTAGCGCAGCTCTGCCAAGTCAGCCTGATGTGCAGACACAACCGATTAAAACCGTGAGTGCTTCTAGAAAACACCCCTGTCGCCCTTATCTAGACGGACATGGACCATACGATCATTTTCCAGCTGATGAGCACTACAGGTTTGAATTACGACCCAACACGCTAGCAGTAAAAATCTTAAAAACGCGACTGTACGTAACATCGCAGAGAAATATTTCTTCATAATAAAACAGGATACGTATATCCATGATAGCTTATAGTACTCTGACAAATAACAGAAGCTCGCTCTTCCTTATAGTTGTGAGAGTCCTGGAGAAATTTGTTGGCGTAATAAAAAGAGAAAGCAGTTTGCCTAGCTGACTTCAAGAATGTAGTTCACAAATTCCTGCACACTGACAATAGAGAAATTGGTCACATGTCTACACACGCCTGTTTTTATACTCCAGAAACAACGCACAATAGATTGGATACATAAACATTTCAATCCTGCAAGCCTACTGTGACAACCTAATTTGGAAGCTTTCGAGTATGCTGGAGATGCGATGGCAGCAACATAGCGTGCATACAATGGGATTGTAGGCGAATGTGGAGCCCTCGAAAGGGTTGAGAAATTTAATACTCGCTGACTACGTAACTAGAGCTTGCATCACTGGTAAGACGACCACGGCCACTTTTTCACGCTGGATCGGTAAAAGATTGCGCTAATCTTATTTGTTTCATGCAGGCCTCGGGTTATCTTTCATGCATGAGAAAATCTCACCGATGCCTGGAGAGCACTCGGCCGTTTACCCTTCATCCAATGCATACTAGACGTCAAGCTTTGAAGTGCCTGAGGTACAGTAGAGACGAAGTCGGCTTCTCCGGCTTACGTCACCGCATTTTTGATTAAAACACTCTCTCTTTCTCTCTATGTTCTTCCGCTCTCGGACATCTGATGCAGCAAAGAAATCTAAAAAACCTTGATTCATGCCCGTGATGGTAGCTGGGCTTATTGCTGTTGCTATGCTTCAGAAACCTATCATTTATGTTAATGCTGGCGTAGATTAAGAATAGTAAAGTCATAAACTGAGACACAAAGAGATTTTCTTCGTCTAGGTTTCATTGCATAAAGCTTTTCTATATGTGCAACATATTTTCTCCGATATCTTGGTCCAATAACATCGTATTTATCAAATGAACTGGACCCTCCAGTATACAGTCGACACGATTTCAGCCAATAATCGTATCTGGAGCTATTAACTTCGGTTTCTTAACGCCAGGATCAAGTTAGGTCTTTTCGTAATGCGTGCTTATTTCCTTCTTCCTTAAAGAAATCGCTCGAGATGCGCCCTTTCTTCGTTAACATACATCTTCTTTGTAAATTTTATTTTTGACCGTTTGCCTTGCACGTTCCCCGTACCTCTCTTCCAAGTCGGCATCGCACCCCTACCCTCAAACACACTGACCTACTAGCACTACTTCTTTCTTCGTCTTCTTGTTCTTCTTTTCTTCCTCTTCACTTCTTATTCTTTCTCCGCTGCATATGACATGCCCTTTGCAAAGAAAAGTTTCAAAGTTCCTGCCACTTCTTCCGCAGAAGCAGCAAAACTGACCGCCTCATGACCCTTGATCCTACTCCTGAAAAAAGGCTCTAGCAAACTAAATACATCTGCGCTTACAGGTGAGGGCATACTCCTGGCACAGTTCCCGGTAACTATGCTGCCCTAGTGACGAGCGACGAAGACTCAAAATGGGTCCCTAGATTACTGTATATACTAGTTGACTGCGGGACCTCGACGAGGGTTTCTGTGCGTGATTCACTTCCTGCCAACGAGCCGCCCGTTTTTGGTGTCCCGTTCCAAACTACCGTGGCCACTGTACTTCTCGGCTCAATCAGTCAGTGTCCTTCCGGAGGCTCATGTGATTGTAGTTTTTACTCTGCCTCTCCAGCAGGAATGACCCACTTTTTTCTACGCTCTCGCCCGGCTAACGTGGCTTCTAGTCGATATAACTCAACTCACATTTTCATTACGGCTTCCTAAGAAGCGCTGCTTGTTGATCTTGGTGCAGTGGGATGAGCACGTTCATCCTTCACAGCCGGAGAAAAATCTATCATTAAACAACAAAAGCTATATTTGTGGTTGAAAAAAAAAAGTTTATTTTGACGAAGACCCGAAGGTGACCAGTGCTCAGAACGGTGAGGATACATGACATTATACAGAGTCCATATTAGAAATTAGGACAGGCTATGGACACGAGATTTAAATGGTTGTCACAGTTCATGCCCTCGAGATATGTGTGGCGGTAAAGTTTCACCTCTCCAAATCATTCATCGCAAATTTCTTTTCTTTCTGCAACCGGAGTGTTTCTTATAATGTTGCTATTTCCGCTCAGCTGTCTTTAAAAGTTGGGATGGTAGTACTAAGTGTCTGTTAAGTGTCTGCTACGCAGTATAACCTAGCTGCTTTGCTTCCCTTCGGACACTCTGAGTAAATGTCTCGGCCCCGCATTTCTGCAGCTTTGAAATTTTCTTTAAACTACGATCAACCAATGCTTCTAAAATACTGCGTGCGTCCCACATGGCTTTTAATTTTGTTTATTAAGCGACAAAAAAAATAAAATATCGCTACTGACACATTCGTTCTTCTTTATCCGTTTAGTTTTCAAGAAAATAGGAAAACTCATCGCTCGAGGAGAGGAGAAAGCAGGAATAGTTACGATCAGCTCATGGATGTTGACACAGCGACTTCGCGCGTCACTAATAGTACCGCGTGCCGGTCTTATTTCCACTGGTCTATTTTCATCAACGGGCGCCGAGGAACAGAACGGCACCAGGATCGCAGTTTATAATTCGCTCCCGTTCCCTGGTCTCGGGGCCAAGGACGCCACTAATCCCTCCCTGGCTTATGGCTTTCAGTCGGCAGCAGCTGCATAGAGAAATAGCTATTATGCTACTCCGGTCGAGGTTGTGAAAGAGGGGTGCGCTGATTTTTTTTTGTCCATTAATATCAACCTAAGACGCAGAAGTTATGCATCTAAAGCTTCCAGCCTTTCAACGCAGTGTTTAGAAAAGGCCGCAAACGCTCCTGCAATGCCTCGGTGGAATCCTCGCACGGCTGATTCAGCGATGCGCCATCGCCTTTTACACCCCCCCCCCCCCCCCCCCCCCCCCCGTTTCTCCACTAAGTGATAAGATCCAATTAACGGTTCCTTTTTATTTCGTTCCTTCCTTGCGTCCTCGATATTTTCTTCTTTCCTGCGATCACTTCGTACACGGTTATCGCTGTCACGTGATGCTCCTGAGATGACGTCAATGGCACGGAATAAATTACAGGTTCGCAGTTGACCCAAATCCGTCCTCTCGGAATCGAAGCAACATAGTGCACGCGTTTATTTGAGTTCGTGGGAGCCCTAATTCCGGTGACCTAAAGTGCGGCTTTCTATGTTCCTTTCCAATTTTCTCGCTCCTGGTCTCTCACTTGATCAAAGAACATTTCTGTTTACCATCGGCACTTATTGCTGCTTCCGAAGTATTAACATCGCCTGGTGGCTTGCTTTTCCTAATCGTTGCAGTACAGCGCTGCGGCAGTCTATGGCCCAGTTTGGATCGTTTGCGAAGAAATCTACGGAAAGTCACGTTTGCGAGGAAGCACTCGCATCTTTCTGTGGGCCTGGTTGCTGTTAACCAGCTGGGCTTGCAGTGTTGTGGCACTACAAATGGTATACGGGATGGCTTTTCCGTGATGGTCGCGGAGAGTGAGCACTTGCTCGGACACATAAAAGCCTCTTGCCTTGAACGGAAGACGTCAGCGAAACTCAAAAGGCAGTATGATGTCTCGTTTTATTGCTTTCCTACTGCAGAAATAGACTTTCTTGTGGCAGACAATTTTTGTTTGTATGCTTCATTGAGAGAACAAATAACACTGCACTGTTACTCTGTAGATGGTGTGCTGTGAAATTAGGAACAATAATTCGGCACCGCATACTCAGTATAGTGTATATCATAGCAAGAAAAGATTTTGTTTTGGAGACAGATTGAAGCGAAAAAAATTTAGTGCACCCAGGGAGCGACGCAAGCCCTGGTAGAATATATTTCGAATGAATAAAAAGGGAGTCAATAGAGATTACCGACAGAAAAATTACTAGCACAGAAGAAATATTTCTGCGGATACCGCTTTGCCTCAGTAATGTAGGGCTCAGGCTAGCCTAATGAGCATGCTTTTGCAACCTGACTGTTGCATAAATTTTGTATGCGTCGCATTCTCTGAAATTTGTAGCAAAAGAGCCGGGCCGTGATAAGGGGCTGTGCTGAAATTTTGAGACTTTTATGACTACCTTTTGTTTAACTGATCGGCACTACAAAAACTAAAATTAGGAGAACGCTTAAGCTTCGCTTTAAAATCAGACTCGTAGCGCTTCCTCCTCCTCTTTTATTTCTTTCTTAGTTCTCTCCTATTTCGAACCCACAGTCACATTACCAACCACGGACATCGACTACAATCACAATTACCGACATCAATACCGATTACCAATCACCAATCACAGTTACCGATTACTAATCATCAATCATTATCTAGGTTACACTGCACGACCAACTACGCCACTACATACCGATGAAGTACAGTGAAGCACCATTACTTCGCCTTTCCATTCTACGCAATTTCTGATGCCTCATTAGCAGATCTATATTTGTTGTAATTTTTAGCGCGATAGCGTTAAAGGCACCGTTCACCAGAAAATCCGGTGTCGGCGTTGGCACTGTCGGCGTTGTGAGCGAAAAAGCAGGAGCCTGGAACGGTCAGGTGCTCCCCAGAGAGCAAACTAGGAGGCAGGTGGTCCACCTAGGTGACGTGAACATGCAACGTCATCACGAACTGCCCACCGGATAGTGGGCAAACTGCCCACCGTGGCAGGCGGCAGTTACTGATGAGCAACCTGGGCCGCATTAGGCACACCGCTGGAAGCATCTACCTTCGTAAGGCAGTGGCGCATCGCTTAACTGCTGCACCACTGCGCCAGGAAGGGCACGAGGACTTCCAGGAATCTATGATGTTAAGTAGAGAATGACCTTCTGCGTATACGGAAATTAATTCACTATGCTATCGCGTCACACCCTTAAGACGGAGCTTAAATGTTCCCTCCAATTGTTTTCCTTTTGCCATGCCGCGGTATCTCATGGTTACGGCGCTCGGCTGCTGACCCGAAAACACTGGTTCGATCCCAGTCGCGGCGGCCAAATTTTGATGGAGGCGAAATTCCAGAGTACCGTGTACTGTACGTTGTCAGTGCACGTGAAAGAACCCCTGGTGGTCGAAAATATTTCGGAGCCCTTCACAAGGGCACCTTTCTTCTTTCACTCTCACCTTCCTCTCTTCCCTCAAGGCATGGCTCAGGCGTCCACATAGAATTTTACGGATTAAATTTAGCTCTGAAAGCACGCACAAGGAAAAAATATTGGTTTTGAAAAAATTAAAGGCGCAGCAACTGCCTCACTTCTTAGTGGACACCTCAACCGCACTGCAATAGAAGGGAGAAAGGTTCCGGGAGTGAGAGGTGCCGCAGTGAAGGATTCTGGAATTTTCGTAGCGAAACCTACACTACTATAGCTGGGACGCATTTCGCCGTGAGCCACAGAATGACCTTGAAACGACCTTGAGATAAGTCATGGCTAGTGTTGCTATGCACATACAGCTAACCATGTGTAGTCGTTTTAGTGCACCACCTTTGACCTTTGGCCTTCAAAGTCGGTAGAGGGTGGTAAGAAGACACGTGGTAATCGCGTGGTGTCACGTGATTCAATTTACAGTTGTGACGACAGGGTATGAGGTATATAAACTGGAGCTGTGCGCTCTGCTTTGGCTACGTGAAACTCGGTTCAGCAGGGTTGAACCACTGCCTAACTTTCTTCAATTCCTTGGGGATCTTTAGCGTGCATTGAGATGCACAGTACACGGGCGCATTTTGCGTTTTGCCTTACCCCGCTACGAACCCGGATACTCCACCACAGTAGGCGAGTGCTCTAACCACTGAGCCACCGCAGCGAGTGACCGCCTTAGAGCTCTCTCAAGCGGTGGGCCAAAAAGCCAGCCGTCGGTGCTGCTGCTACCAGTGCAAAGATTTGCGGCACAAGTTTCGTAGTGGTCCTTGGGGATTTTAAAAACACATGATCTATGCGCACCCACTATGAGATCGGTAGCTTATTGTGGAAGGTGGACTCGTGTTATATTCTGCACTCCCTGCAGTTAACGTTGTGAAAATGGCTTCCGCGCTGTCGCAGAAAAGTGTTTCAGGTCGTTGCCGCGAGAGCGTCAAAAGCGTGACTGCAGCTGTGGAGCATTTCTTGAATAACACTGTGCGACCTCGTAACAGGATTGACATTACACATCGTATCTGATACGCACGCAAGATGAATAATGGGTGGCGCCATCTACACCGGGCCCTGCTCATGCAGTGGCTCGTTTGAGCTGGGACTGCTCAGGGCTGTTTGCCCCTAGCTGCATCTGGTTTTCTATTGGCCATGTATGCCGAGAAAATGCTCTTCGCTCTTCTTACTGGGTGACTGACAGATAATCGTCAATCGCTAAACTTCATTTCCTCTGTGCGATGGCCAAGTGAATTGAGCACTGCCTAGAACTGAACTTTGATCAGAGGTAGAACACAGGGCGTTAAAAGCACCGCT
The DNA here is from genome assembly GCF_055824585.1 of Amblyomma mixtum. NCBI lineage: Eukaryota > Metazoa > Arthropoda > Arachnida > Ixodida > Ixodidae > Amblyomma > Amblyomma mixtum. The sequence continues at coordinate 287,985,861 of NC_143013.1, forward strand.
CCTGAAACTCTTACCATCCAGTGACTGAGCAAGAGCATTTTTAATGCGAAACCCTTTAATCGCTCATCGACACGGTAACGCCGCGGCCCCCGAAGAATGGTGGCGTTAAGAAACGAGCGATTGGTCGAAACTGTGTGACGCCATAAAAGCCAGGAAAAAACAAAATGTTAGCCAGTAATAGTCATTACTAGTAGTTACAAGTGCACAAACTATAAAGGAATAGAATTATAATGTACTTGAAATATGATTGGGATAAAATTAGGATGCAATTGGAATACAAGCTGAAAAAAATTTGAATGCTTTCGCATTTCTCGCACGTAAGTTCCTTATTTTTTTTGCATTTTTTACTCACTGCTCGAAGCGCCATGGAGAGTGTTGCTGGGTTCTTTTTGCAATTTTTGTTTGTCTTTTCTCGCTATCTCTTTTATGCCCTTCGTTCCGCTCCATTTATTTCTTTCTGTAGGCGGTTTGCTAAGCGTTACAGCGCTGCCGGAATGCAATCCTGTATCTAGGGATAAAAATCTACGTACCTTCCCGATACTTAAGGAACTGCGGTCGTATTTCAAAGAGATGGAAACGCAAGAGTACTCCTCGCCTCCGTAATTATGCATTATGCAACGGCATATATTACGTGTCTGTGTAAATAGTTCGTTGGGAACTTGAAGCCCACGGCGTAGCGCGAATACTCTTATTCAGGAGTTGCGTCGAGCCGTGCCATCACACGTGCTCATACAACGTGCACACAGTGACAAGATAGATGCCCTTGCATATTCAACGATCTGAGCTCACGGCACTAGCCGAGTATGCTTAGCGAACCGGGAAGCAGTTTTGGAATATGATCACGGATGCGCTGGCCCGAATGCATAGATGAATGTGAAGATCCATGCGCGGCTCCTGGAGCGTCATGCGAAGTGTGAACTGCAGAACCGTGCTTGTTTTGGGCATCGTGCAGCTTCTGCTTTGGCGTTATATTTAGAGAACATCATGCAGAGCCAAGTTTATTGGCTGCGGTAGTTGGGATCTCGGAGTATGGGTCGAAGTTTTTTCGTCGAATGTGGTTGGCGAAGGTGTGTACAGTTATATCCCTCCTTACAGAAGAGAAAGATGAAAAAAAAAACAGTTCTATATAGTTTAAAGGGAAAGTGAAGTGTTTTTTTCTTTTGAGAATTCGAGCTTATTCAAGTATTCGAGCCAATGAAGCTTCTAGTTAAAGCATGCAAAGTAGCTTTGCGCCAGCATTTAAAATGGTTACGTCAAAACCAACTAAAACTTCGATGACGTTCAGGCTTCTCCTCACTGCGCTGAAGCAGTGCAAGAAAACTAGTGCAAGAAAACTAGGTTTTAGGCGCACTTTTTAACCTGCATTCAACATAAAGTGTGTTTCTGTTCTTCACAGACACCAGTTACTGGTGCCGTATTTAACAAAAAGAAAAAAAAATCATGAAATTCTTTTCATCTCAGCAGAATCAAGAAACTGTCGGGCAGAAAGCTCTTAAAAAATAAACTTGCACAAATATTTACTTTTCCGCTGCTTTTTGTGTGCAAGGTAAAGCTACTCTCTGTAATGAGATAGTCTGCCACTACAGCGTGGGTTGCCGCTGCACTGCACCTTTTTCTGTTCAGTGCCATCAAGCGCTGAAGTCTCTCGAGCCTTCGCCGTCCTTTATTTTTCCTCGGCTCGTCGAAGCATTCGTTGTACAAAAACGGGAGAGATTTTTTAACTTAATGTCTCGGCCACCGAAATTATCTCTGATACATTGTAGTAAAGATAGGACCCACACAACATCAGACGCTCTTAATAATCAACATGGTGGAATTTGTCATTGAGAGATCTGATTTGTTCGTCAACCTACATGCAATTGTCTGTTCCTCTGCGTTATTTAGTCTTCTTCGCATACGCCCCTTTGCACACTCATGATATTGTTTATGGTTCACGGGTAATGCACTCCTCTTAATAGAATAAGTTTGAGTGCTTCGTTTTGCGTCCTTGATTTACTGCGAACTGGGAGTTAACACGCAGTATCAACTTCGTTGCTTGACTGATTGTCTCTCTGCCCGTCTATGTCGGCTGTTCCGGTCAAATACAGTAGAGTAATTTTATCGAGACAGCTTTTGTTAGTGGCGGTGACTACGTTTTACCGACAAAGCACTGCGACGACTACAGCATGATTGAGGTCGAAGGCTTTGGCGTGTAAATAATGCTGAATGCTTTTTTTTTTTGTTACGGTAACACTGCCACGCAAGCTTGCAGCTCTCGGATCTTTCTGATTAAGTTACCGAATGCTTGAGCACAATAAATGTCTGTCTAGCTACATTTGCTTATTTAGAAGTGGGCAATGGAAATGCCCGTTAGTTTGGTGTGATTTTATGGGGTTTAACGTCCCAAAGTGACTCAGGCGATGAGGGACGCCGCATTCAAGGACTCCTTATAATTACGACTGCCTTGAGCTCTTGCACTGACATCGCACAGTACTTGAACCCGCAATATTGTGCTTCCATCGAAATGCGACGCCTGCGGCCGGGATCGAACTCTCGTCTTTCGGGTCAGCAACCGAGCATCAAAACCACTGAGCCACCGCGGCGGCTTAAAATTCCTTTTTGCTAGTGTATCAGTTTGCGTGCTTCTTCGACTGCATTACTGTTGCGTGGTACTTATTTGATATTGTAATCTTGTTGGGATGTAAAAACAAGGCCGTCTCAGGACAAACGGCTAACATAATTTCTGCGCCGGTCTCATAAACTCATAGGCTACCGCTCAAAGGTGTTTTGACGTAAGGAGCTAGTGCACAGCCTGTCACACAGCGATTAACTTTTTCTGGAGTTTCCCTCAGGCAATATATTGAAAACGACAGATTAAACAAAATACAACAATTTCAATATCATACAAAAAATCACCACTTTAATGTCAAAGTACACAACTGAAGGTTGGCAGTTTGTGTTTGTCGGTGTTTCCCCCTTCATTTTAGTGCGCGTGCCAATTTCTTTGTAAGGCAGCCACCATCGTCCAGTTAATATTTCGCAGTAATATAATTCTCTAATACTGCCACTTCTCAAATGTTATTAGAAAAGGCATTTGGTACATTCACAAAAAAACAAAAGAAATGAATGTACAAATATATTTTATCTATCGGAGTATGAGTTCTCTATTCAAATGCAGATTTCGTAGCGCAGCGTGAACCCGAGTACTTTTGGAACAGGGTAGAAGCCAGTTGCCCAAAGCTGAAAGCTAAAAGTATTTTACACCTTAAACTTTTTGCGCACTCGACATCAAGTATTTTTCGCAATTTCCGCATGTTTTCTGAAAATCACCGCGATGCATTAATTGAATGAAGGTGCCTAAATAAATCTAACTGGTATTACTCAGCCACAACCTGCTTCCTTTCAAAACAAAGCTTGATGAACAATAAAAACTAAAAGAATGGCAAATGCATTTTATAGAAACCGCATCCTAATCTGGATGAGAGCTCATCTCTGCCTCATGGTTTTTAAGAGAATTGAATGGTACAGCGACATATCACAACACTTGTGGCCTGTTTAGCTGCACGGCTGCTAGTGGTACAAAAGGGATTGCACTCAGAGCTTCGCATTGTTCCAACGTGAATGCTGGTGAGGTCACATAATGCGGTGTGCAAACATCCAACGACATAAATTATTCAAAATAGGCGAGAATGCAATCGTCACTGTGGTAGCGTTCCCGAAAAGCATGTAATGCCTTCCATCTTACTGAGGTGTCGAGAAAGGGCTGTAACCTAATTTCTGTGCTCTTCTTGGAGACGAATGACAGGTGACCCACTTTTTTTCCACTTTCGTTCTGCCCAACAACTGCACTTTCTACCGGACGACGTATTATGACGGTCAAGGAAACGAAATATCCGTCACGCAATTTTTTCTACTAAGCACGATCGAGCCACGTTGTATCAAAAATAGTATGCGCCTTAACGCATTCCCATTGACCGATAAATGTGCCGATATATTTATTTTTCAATGATTATGCTTGTCCACTAATACGTGGCTGCTGGGTCGGACACAAACCTAACCACAAGCCTTTCCAGGAGGACATCATTTCATCAAGAAAAGACGTGCGCCGTCCGACACGAGACGACACCTATAGTGGGCCACGGTCATCTGTCAACGTATAGGCGTTTCTTCTTCTTCTTGAAGGGTAATACGGCCAAGTAAATCGCTGTAATCTCTCAGCTGCAGGTCTCTATGTAGAAAGGAACCTGTATAGCGCACGAGTAGGAACACGGTAACCCAAGCTTGCCATCTTCTTTGACGCATATAGCATGACCGTCGACGTGTGTATTGATCGGTGATTTCAAGCATTAGCGGGTAACTGAAGACTGTTATTTACATACCTAGATCGATACTGTACCGGGTTGCATATTTTTTTGCTCCATTGGCTTTAAGGTTTTGATGCCAAAGCACGTTTTAAGGATGACAGTGTCACTGCAAGGATGATTCACAAGAATCAGGGGTGAAGAGAAGAATGACAGGGCTTGAGATGGCAGTGTACTGACCAGATAGGGAGATGCAGAAGGGAGGGAGTGGGGTTATCGTAACCTAATCCAACCGGGTCACTGGGTCGACGGTAAATCTGCCGTGGTGTTGGATACTGGGTGGCCCTGGGGGGCGAGCTTAATTCTTTCCAACACCAGCCGCTCCCTTTTCCATTCTCTCCATATCGATAGCGTACCCCGTTGTTCCAGTGACAGGCTTGATTGGTGGCGAAGCGACGTGTATACAATGGCCGGAGGGCCAGCGGTGCAAGGCGCATTAGATAGGCCGGAGAAGTCCGGCGGGGGGCAAGCATTATGAGCTGATCATGCATTGAAGAGTTTTTTGATAGCGTATCCTATGCAGTATGACCCCGACAGGGGGTGCTAGTTGTCCCTGACCTCAATTCGCAGCTATGCTGGTTTAATAGAAACTAGTACCGGTGATCCCCTTTCACCAGTTGTTCAACAAAGGCTCATGATCCAACCAACTGCTTTCAATTTTTCTATCCCAGCAGTTCACTGGTGAAGACCTAGAACTACCGAAAAGGATATTCTGAGCATGGTTCATAATTATGGACTGAAAGAAAGTCATCTGGTCGCCAGGCTTTCAATTATTATTAACAGGAAGTCTTGATTATGATCTAATCACTTTTGATTTGCTCATTCGCATTCAGTTTCTGTAGCCCTGCTTTGAAGGGCGTGAGAATTGTTAGCTTCATGTGAAACTGATTAAAATCAACATACGCAAACCATTACTGAAAATTATGAAACACAAAGTGCTATGGCATGACGATTGTAGGTTTGACTGCATAATAAAGCTCGTGTTGTTGTACATCATTCTCCTTCTTAGTTTCATTTTTCCACTTCGAACGCTTTCATTGTGGCATCTTCCAAGGCGCGCTGCCTGTGTAAAAACTATTATCATATTGATTAGGACCGGCAAATAAATTTCAAAAAGAATGGGAAAGGAGACAAAATAATAAAAATATTTTCTCTACACATGTATTAGTGAAACGAGATCATATAATGAAGTGGTACAAAGATATTCCGGTGCGGTTCGTGACCCATAACTAATTTGTCATTTTTTTCGTACTGGAACAAGAGCCGAGTGTTGGCTGACATTTAGGTGCACTTTAGTTAAATTTCGACTGTATTAAAAAAGAAACGAAAGGATAACGGGGAGAATATATCGCCCGGAAGTATTGTGATTCAAGGAAGACCGCGCACCATATTGTTTATGGTCGCGCCTTGATGCCAAGATGCTAATACTTCCGACTTCTTTCACCTCGCGTTTGTTTTAGAATTTAGTTAGATGCTACATAAATATTGCAAATGCAGTGGCATCAAAATTAAAAAAAGTAATTTATGGTAACCTAATTGTGACGGAAGTTAACCACTCTTACTCCTAAATATCTTGAAACTGATTACAGTTTATTTACGGATAATGTTCGTTTCTCTTAAGTATGAACTGAGATTGCCAAATCGAGATGATGCTAGCGACCTTTTAAATGTGAGCACAGGAGGAGATAAGCATAATCACAAAATCCCCATCTCCGCGGCCCTTATCGTTTCTTCCAACTAGTTATCATTGGTGAAAGGCTCTCTAAAGTGTTGTTCTAAGGGAATCCCAAATACGTTGTTCGCTCTGTCGAATGGCTTTCACCTAGGACAACTCCTTCCAGCGGTTTTTACCACGTGCTTTAATCTCTGAGCTGAATCGGGGCGCACTGCACGGTGGCAGTCAGTGCTAAGAGTTTAGCACACAGCACAGTGCTTAGAGTTTAGCAAGGCGTGGGCTCTCCTGTACTGACCACAGCAAGTCAGAGGATGACAGAGGTCGAACCATGCGCTTCCACAAGGAGGCTCATTGTGATCTGCATGCCTACATTTCTGGTCGGTCATTACTGCTGTGCTTCTTTTTTTTTTTCCTTCCTTTGGATTTACCAGTGGTGTTTCGAAACTTCGTTGTGTTCGTCTTTTCAACGTTCTTTATTTATCGCCTCCGGTGCGCGGCCTCGCCACCAGAGCTTTCTAGAACTGTGATCATAAGGCGTAAAAGCTCCGTCAATGTTTGAGATTATCATTATTCATTTAGCAGTGTTATCTCACCGGTTCCGGGACATCTTTAAATTGAGTGCTGGCGAGAGTGGCAAACAGTCTGTTGCCAATGCCCGTCGAATTCACTTACTACTATTGCCACCGCAACCTTGATTAATAGTTGTGGGCACGTGGTTTCGAAATAAACAGTTTTCTTAGAAGCGTTTTGCTGTCGTCGTGTCATACCTATTGTCACCGTAAAGTCACACATGCCGTGCCTGATCGTCACAGTTCCAGATCTTATGATTACATTGAGAGTTTTTTCCAATGCAAACTTCGGCCAAAAGAGGGATGGGTTAATCATAACAACACAAGGAAAAAAAATACAATTCTCTGCATGCGCAAACCCACTCTTGCTATATAATAAAGAATTCATTTACTTTAGCCCGAAATAGTAAGACGTGCTTTTGGTGGTAGGATCATCTTTTTGTCTGCTGTTCTTCTTTTTGCTATATTTGTACTGCCTGTGCAAAAAAAAAAAAAAGAAATAGCCAAGCGACAGGGTTTAGCCTTGTGGTAGAATTCTTAAGGTATCCCATATGGTTGTCGTAGAGCACTCATCTTATCGCACCACAACAGTGCGATAACTCACCTCTGTCTTTTCTCAGCACATCCTCCCTTCACTTTACTTACCTCGTCATAGTGCACGCGACGAATTATCCAGGTTTAAAGTTTCATCTGCGTGGAATAATCTTTAACTCTTATGTTTCGTATCTCGCTATCTTTAAGCATGTTTACTGCGGCAAACATGGCACGGCTAGTTTTGAATCTAATTTTTCCACTCTCTAAATATTATTTCTTTACCAATTCCACACACCTAGAGGCAAAATTCAAACGGTGTTTCTCTGAAGACCTTTTCGGAGTTTCTTTCATCAGCGTCATCGCTGGCTGCCCGGGGGACAGGCGATTTCATTGCACTCGGACGGCGCGCGAGGCGTCCTGTCAATAAGTTTAGCTACGCTTAGTTGATTTTTTTTTTTTTTTACGATATACAGCCTCTGCTCTCGTCGTTAAATCCGTCTGGGCGTTGCGGTGAATGAACGGGAGGGTAGCTCCCAGTGCGACACGCGTTAAGACTAGACACATCTGTAGTTGAATAAACACTATATAGTTCCCCAACGAGTGTACGACTTCGTACATCGAGATTTGTCGCGCAGTCTCCGAGGAACCGTCTCAGCTTTTCCGCCGTTTACGATGTGTGAGGAGCAATTACTCGCTAAGGAGGAGCTGATAGAGTGCTCTAAGTGATCACACGGTTCGTATATCCGCGGAGCTAGCGTAGGCGAACACCCTGAGTATGGCCTCTGGGAAAGACATCGGCTACCTTTTCCAGCGTTGTGTTTTCAATTTTCTATTTTTTATGAACGTTGCGATAACTGACGCACGATGAAATTGCTTCATACATGAGTGGTAAGCGTTTTTCCCCAATTCAGGTATATAGCTGACGAGCAGTGGCACTTAGATTCTAAACAGGCTTCTTTTACAAATGTGTTCGTAAACTTTTTATGCCCGTGAGAGTAAATCAAGATGTCCTAAATGCTGTAATAAAGCAGTTAAAGAGATACTGGAAGGAAATACTGCTGGACATAAGCAGATGATAATGAAGGTAAGAGACGAACACAGAAAGCGTTTGTATTTTTTGGTGTGTTGGGCAGCGTTCTGGTTCCTGTAAATTGACTTCTGAAAGAATGTTTTGACATCTCTTCCACGCAGTATTTTTTATTACTGAAAGACATAAAGTGAGCGAAATTACTTAACACAGAAATAGAAAGTGGTTAAAAAAGAATGCGAGGACACTTTGGCAACTAAAGTGTTCAGAGGCGGAAGTAGAGAACACTATGCCTTGACGACTGCCAGTGGATGTGACGTCATACCGTTCCCGTGGCTATATCGATACCCAAATTATGCACATTTTTCCATCTAATTTGACACAAATCCAATGTTTTTCCGACCATTCTGTCAGAATTTTTACTATGCCGTGAGGACTTTCGGTGGATGGGTCATCAACACCGTACTCGTGGCTATATGGACGTGCGCGCGCTATTTCGACGCAAGTTCGACATTTTTGCCTATAATTATTTGCCTAATTAATCTAGAGTCATAAAACTTGGCTTCTAGGTTAATTTTTTCCGCCTTTATCGGAAGCAGTTATTGGTTTTCTTCTTTTTTAGTTCACATGTTAAACGCGTGTCACACGCTTTGTTAACGGACGACAGTATGAGTCATTAAAGGCTTTCGCCTTAATAATAACTTTACTGAATGAAATTATTTCATGCTCAGTAGCTTGATTTGGCCAACAGGCATGGTATAGACGCTCTGGAAATGAGTCAGGTGTTCTTCATTAAGGGAAGTGTAGGATGATGATGGAAAACGTTTATTGCGTCTGATATAATGAAGTTCGCCCCGTACAAGAGGGACCCTCAGTCCAGGGCTCCTGCAGCGGCTGCAGTGAGCGAGACGTGGTCCAACCATTTGCTCTGGTCATCCATGTCCGAGCTGGACAGCATGGCTTCGCATTTTGTGGTGGCGGGTTTGGACCGGGCTACATGCCGGCTGGAGTTGGCCCTCCCAGGTTGCATGGTATAGGAATCTTGATTCATTTCTGTGTATGCTAGTGTTAGGCAGAGTATGGGGCGTGGTTTGTGTTGGAAGCTCAGATGAACATATGCATTTGTTTGTAGCCGTCGCCAGACGACTTCCTCGTGTCTCGTGACTCTTGTCAGGGGTGTGGACATCTTTGCCTTTCCAGGCGTTGATGCTGGAGAAGACCTGCGTACTTGTTTGGTACAGGCTTCGATGAGGAACTGCAGTTGGTGATGGTTGCTGGTGCCCGGGTGGTGCATGCGCAAGACTCATGACCAAAGGTCCATACCACGATCATCTATAGGAGCAGGTGGTGGCGTATGATGTGACATTTCTGTCCGAGTGCGGGGAATACGAGGCTTTCGCGTTGTTGTAGACAAGCTGGTTTTCAGTGCGTGGTGACGTATGGGGGAGTTAGTCGCGGGTAGGAGGCAATTGATAGCGCTGTGGCTGCTTCCTCCGCTTCCAGGATGGCGTGGTTCGGATGAATACCGGCGTTACCGTACCTATAAAGCTTGGTCAATTATTTTGATAGTGGTATCTTTGAGGTCGGGGTTGTGAGCTGTTTGTAGAGCGGATTCGTGATAATATGCTGGAGATGTGACCCAGTACCTTGGCTTCTGCCTTCCTGCGTCCAGTGTGTTGGACGGGGTGCGTATTTCTGGGAATGGGCGGTCCTGGAATTTCTGGCGTTCCTTGAAGGTTGTTGAGTGGAGCATGGGGTGGGGGGCTTGAGTTTAGCGACCGAATACCACTTAGCCACTTCAAGGCAGGAGGGAGCGATGGGTAATGCGCAGTGCACGAAGAGGGAAAAAAAGAAGGTGTCAGTGCAAAGTCGGAGAAACCAAAAAAATGAAAGAACGACAATGGAGGACAAGTGGGCATAAATTTCTTTGAAAGAAAACACTCCTCGTAACTGCTTTACAGACTGGCATTCTATAACACAGAATGTTGAATTTCTGGTGTCAGCACCACTCAGCATATCGTTTTGTACTTCCCCTCCTCAACATTTTCGCTGGTGACTGGAGTGGCAGTAGCCTTCTACTCCCCAGCGCTTGAACTACGCTTTGCACCTCCACCTATATATCATGGCCGGAGACCACTGGAATACGCGTCTGTGCTATCATCACTAGTGTCTCTCTCTGCATGCGCCACGACCATGACAATGTAGCGACACCGAAAAAAGGAACAGTTCTTTGTGCATTTATAAGGAAAACTTGTTTTTGTGCACCAGTTTAGCATGAGATCTTACTGCTTTCCAAGTGTGACCGCGTCTCCTGAAAACGACGTGCGGCTATCTGAAAAATTCTTCGGTCGAAACTGTGGGCTCCTTCAGGCGAAGTTCTCGAAGGGTGCTGTGACAAGAGGTATTTGAGATTATGTTGCTTTTCCTTCCGCTGCTTCTTCATTAGTATTTATGAACTTTCCGCGCTTAAGAGAGCACATGCTTACAACCAATGCCTCAGAAATCGTCAACCGTCCCACAAAAAGGGATATTCGTCGATGTTTCCGCTTTAGCCTACACTCTGAACAGAAAGGAGCAGAAAGGGTGTAAGCTTTTGTCCTCTAGCGAACTCCCTTTTATAAAAGAGAGTGTGCCAGAGGACAAATTATTCCATTTTTAGTCCCACATAGACGTATTTGTGTTTAGAGTGTACGCACCAGCTCACGGTTTCAACAGTGAACAGTGTATATTGGCGTAAACATAAAGCTATATAAAAATATCTTAATTTTTTGCGTGTTATCTGGTACCACAGGTTAACGTACCTGAATGTGCAATCTGCTCTGTTTGTTTGGCCCGGCGAGGAACCAGGACACAGATTCAAGTTTACGAGCGTCTCTGCCCCGCGCCACTACGCTCAATCAAAAGCGGCCATTCAAGAGGTCGCGAGTGGAGAAGCTTACCTGCCAGGTAGGTCTTTCAAATCTTCGTTCCTAAGCCTGCCACGTGCCGCCCCCTGGGGAGCACTTGTGGCCACGTGTGCTGGGCGTGGGGTGAGAAGAGCGGCCATGTCCTCTAGCATTAAGTTAAGCGTAGGATACGCGGCGAATTGTTTACTCACAGTGGAGGCAAGCCTTCTAATGCCGCGAAAGCCCTCGGCATGCTTGAAAGATCCTTCCCATCCATCTCCAGACGGTGTCCTCAACATGCACCCGTGAGCGACCGAAAGCACTTTAGATGAAGTGAGTGATGCACGGCTCGTAAAATAGCTTTTCGGTAGGCATTAAGCTTCGGAGATTTCTGGGCAAAAGTAAGGTAGAAAGTAATGTACCGGAAAAAAAGAACACCGTCTTTATGTTTTAGTTACCCGAGGGTCATGTGTCGAGAAAAACTAGTGCGCGAGTTTCAAACCAGACGTCATTTTCTGGGCGGTCAAGTACCTCTGTTTTCTTGCTAATCAACGTTTTCAGATTGAACTAGAGATTGTGTGGAATGGCCGATACCAACATAACTGCTGCGGGGGGTTCTGAACTCTACTGAACTCCAGAGGGGAGTACTGAACTGTGCCTTCAACGAGTGTAATCTCTACGACGAAATCAGCTGTAATCCCCATCAACTCTGGCGTCTGCCAGTAACGTTAGCGAATTGCGCTAATAGACTAGGTCAGCATGTAAAAAAAATTTAACGGGATATAAGTTGGTTTAGCAGTGTTTTCAGAGGGTAGCTAAGGTCCTAGCCACATAGGTACATCGCTCATAAATGAAGCCTGTAGATTAAGAAATATAACATTAACCATAAATTGGCCGTATTTCCCTGCTTAAGTCTACCTTACAAGCAGACAACTGCTCGAAATAGTTTCCTTTATGGCAGTCGTAAATTGGAAACATTTGTGGGTAGTTGGCTGTATCGCAGGCCACGAATAATCTCTCGGTGTCGTTATGCTACTCGGCTGTTCGTGAGCTATGCGCATGTAAGAACTATAACGACACTGCTGTAAACTATCATGCGCAACTTTTGGACCTTACCTGATATAAACATTTTTTTTTCCGTAGTGAGAACAACGCAAAAAAACAGGAATATTCGACAACAGTTAAAACAAAAAAATATGAATTACATGCAGTTTCATTTGCACACATGTATTCGCTTCCAGGGAGCTGTACTCTGCGCAATAGAAGACAACTTTTTCTTTGTTTACAAAGAAGGCCTAATACCGTTTTGCTTCATGCTGAGTGAAGAAGAGGCAAAAATAGAAGGTGTTTGAAAAAACAACCAGAACGGTTTGCCTGTGCTCGTCGCACTGAAAGGCTGTGTACACTCCGTTCTGAATTTGAAACGCCGTCAACACTTTTTGTTTCTCTGTTTCGGTCCTTAACCTAATAGACGCGAAAGCTTAAATTTCCGTTTCTCTGACAGTGAGCCTTGCTGCGAGGTTTCGGCGTTGATATTGAAGATTTCGTCTGTTTATGGCATTTTCATAGCGCTGTGCATTCGAGGAAATGCGTTGGATGACACGCAAGACAAATTAAATTACATTTTCACTTTGAGAACTTAATTTTACCTCCGTCTAACTAGCACCTCTGCTGTTTTCGACTGGTTAATCATGCTTTTTTTACTGAATTATATTTTTTCTGTCCATTCAACTAATTTCTGGATTATGTTTGTATTTTTTTAATGCAAATGAATTGGGGCTGCACATATTCACGTTTCTCTTAAACTCGCACGTTCTGGCTGACTTCTTATGACGTTCGCCCCTAATTCGTGGGTTCGTTCAAAGACGCAGCATCCGCATTTGAATAATTGCAGTAAGAAAGCGGAAATCTCTTCAAGCTGATAATGTGGTGCTTGCTGAAATCCAGAACTGGTCGATATAATGCACACCTCCCCATAATGGCATGTCTCATATAGACCAGTGTTCAATCAATCAATCAATCAATCAATCAATCAATCAATCAATCAATCAATCAATCAATCAATCAATCAATCAATCAATCAATGAATTAATTAATTAATTAATTAATTAATTAATTAATCAAATATATTCTATCAAGTATAGCTTTCTGCAAAGTATCTTCTGTAGCCTTTATGCCGAACAGCTAGTATCCAATTTATCCAGCTTTATTCAGCATAATGACTTCATCACCATTGATTCGCCCATTCATCTTCGATGCTAAAATTTCAGGGGGCCACTTTGTTGACCTAAAGTGCGGTGAGGCGAAAGCTTTGAGCGCGGTGTTGCTGCTTGTGTCACTGATGTGTTGTTAAGATGTTAAGCTTCGCCTCTAAGAGTAAAACGCGACAGCGTCTTGCAACGCTTCCACGGAGTCCACAGAACGCCATCGACCGTTCGGTTCTACGCCTTGCTCGTAGGGTAAATTGGTTTTTGAGGAAAGGAAATGTATCTGTCTCGCATACCTCAGTGGACACTTGAACCTCGCCGTAACGGGAAGGGAGGAAGATGTGAGTGAACCAAGACACCGTATTCTCTAGACGCGCATTTGTTCATTCCTAACCATCGAGCTGGAATGGCGGAGTGGATAGCATGCTCGTTTCGCACTCCGGAGACCGGGGTTCGATTCCCGAACTCGACCAATTTCCTACTCTGTTTTATTTATCTGGCCTGATCAGAACGGTTAATTAGGCTGATTGGGTGATTAAGCAATTAACTAAACTCCTTCCCTCTTACTTGGAGCATCACTATACGATCCCTCTAATTGATTGCATGGTTACTATTGATTGATTGTAAAACATTTTATTCGTCGGGAAGAGCTTGGCAAGAGGTCGCGTTAAGTGGTCGAGAGTACATAGTCCTCGACGACTTTGTCAGCCCACTCCACCGCCAAAACTTGCGTTCTGGGGTCAGAGCTAGCCAGCACGGTCTCCCACCGCTCGAGAGAAGGAGCTGTAACTAGATCACCCGGAGGTGGCTCTATTTTGCAGTCCCACAGGATATGATCGTAGGTAGCACGTTGGCCACAGTGTTTGCAGTTTGGGTTGTAAAGATTTGGATAAATGTGCGCGAGGAGTGATGGGGTGCGTATCGATCTCGTCTGTAGACGACGCCACGTAACCTCTTGTTCTTTAGTAAGTCTTTTGTCTGGAGGGGGGAAAATTCTCCTCTCTAATTTAAAATGATTGGTGAGATCATGATATGTGATCATTGAGTCCTTCGTGAAATTCAGGGAGCCAGACTCATCCACTGCCCGGTCGACGAAACCACGGGCTTTATTGTGGGCTGTCTCGTTCCCCGGATTCCCCGAATGGGCTGGGACCCATATCAATTCGGAATAATTTGGTGAGAATTTGGTTGCGTTAAGGATTCTAAGGGAGGTGTTTGTAATTCGCCCTTTAGCGAAATTATTGATACCCATTTTGGAATCGCTGAGGATGATGCTCCCTTGGGTATGTGCTAGGGCGAGGGCTATAGCCGCCTCTTCTGCCGTTTCAGAGGATTTCGTTTTGATTGTCGCCGAGACGATGTGGTCACCATTCTCGTTCACAACCACAATTGCAAAGGCATTGGTATTTTTGTATTCTGCCGCATCTACATAAAGTGTTGCAGCGCACTGTCTGTATTTCTTATGTAAGGCTTTGGCTCGTGCTTGTCTTCTACCCTCATGGTGTAAGGGGTGCATGTTTTTGGGGAGTGGTTTGATTAGTAGGGCCGTCCTATAGTCGCGGGGTAAGTCTACTTTAGCATCGTTATTCGTAGGTTGAAAGTTAATTCCGAGCCTCGTAAGAATACTCCTGCCAGTTCTGGAATTGGCTAATCGCGCTGTTTGAGCCATTAAATGGGCTTCTTTCAGTTCATTGTAGGTGTTATGTATTCCTAACCTCATAAGCCTTTCGGTTGAGGCATTTAGTGGGAGTCCTAACGCAGCCTTATAGGCCTGCCGTATCATACTATCCAATTTGTCCTTTCCTGCTTTCGAAAATTTGAGATAAGGGGTGGCATAGAGTATCCTGCTTAGCGCAAAGGCCTGCACTAGGCGGCATAAATCTCTTTCCCTCACCCCTTGTCTGCGGTTAGCTATGCGGCGGATTAATCGCGCCGTCGCTTCTACCGTGCGTTTTAGCTTAGTGAGTGTGTCAGTATTATTTCCATTTTTTTGTAAATACAACCCCAGTATTCTCATGGTCTGTACCTCTTTGACAGATCGTCCATTAACATAGACGTTTATTTGCGGGGGGGATGTCGTGGTACGCCTACCTCTTTGTTTACGACGGATCACGAAGAGTTCAGATTTTTGCTCAGAACAAGTGAGGCCGCATTCCCATGCGCATGCCTCAATGATGTCCACTGCTGCTTGGAGTGTGTCTTCTATGTAGCCTTCGCATCTTTTGGTTACCCAAAGTGTGATGTCATCTGCATAGAACGTGTGATGTAGGTCTGGTATTTGTGCCAGTTTGGGGGGAATTTTGATGAGGGAGAGGTTAAAAAGGAAAGGGGACAGGACGGAGCCCTGTGGCGTTCCTTTACTTCCTAGTGTGATTGGGGTAGACTCTATTGTTCCGACCGTTATCACTGCTGTTCTGTTAGTGAGGAAGGATCGGATGTAGTTGTACGTCCTTTCTCCGGGGTTGATTTCTGACAAGTTTGTCAAAATGGCTTTGTGGGTGACGTTGTCGAAAGCTTTAACAAGGTCTAAACCCTATATTGCTTTCGTTCCTGCTCCCTCGTCAGCTTCAATTATGTCCTTGTTAAGCTGCAAGAGTATGTCCTGGGTAGATAGTTGGGCCCTGAATCCTAACATTGTTTCAGGTAGGAGGTTCATGTCCTCCGCATAGTTTTGGAGCCTATTGAGGATGACATGCTCCATGAGTTTGCCTAGGCATGAGGTTAATGAAATTGGGCGTAGATTCTCAGTGCTGAGTTTCTTACCCGCTTTAGGAATAAACGTGATTTTCGCGTGTTTCCACTCCGGTGGTATGTTGCCTGCATGCCAGTATTTGTTCATAAGGTCTGTAACCGCCGCGATCGACGTTGCGTCTAAGTTCCTGAGAGTGTTATTTGTTACTTTGTCTGGTCCTGCCGCAGATGTTGTCCGCAGTTTTCCAATTGCGTACCAAACCTCTGCGTCTGTGATGTCTGCGTCTAAATTTGGATTAGGAGTCCCCCGGTAGTCTGGTTGTGTGGTACCATCATCCATGTTTAGATAACGTTCTGCTAGCTTTTTGATTAGGTCTTGAGTTGTACCCTCATATTTATGTATGAGTCTGTACAGTTGACTTTGTTGCACGGGACGTGTTTGTTCTGGGTCGAGCAGGTGTCTTAGAAGATGCCATGTCTTCTTATTTCCGAGCTGTCCATTGACGCTTTCACATATTTGGTTCCGTTGTTGTGTTTGGAGAGTAAGTGTATGTTCTTCGATTCGCCTCTCGATTTCAGCGATCTTTTTGCGTAGTCGCTTGTTGTGTTTTTGCTTCTTCCCTTCCAGCGTTTTTGGAGGCCTTTTTGTGCCTGCCACAGGTGTAACAGCTTTGAGTCTGCAATCTGCTCCTCCTTTTCAACGGGCACCACAACGCTAGTGGAGCTGACATTCTCATTCAGGGAGATAACCCAGTCGCTAAGGTTAGAGATCTCCTTTGGAGCTGTTTTGTCGCGAAGTTGCCTGAACTTGTCCCAATCCGTGGTTCGTATTTCTTTTGCTTTGTTTTTAAGTTTTGTCGTGGGGAAGGTGATGCTAAGGATGAAGTGATCACTACCAAGGTTTTTCCCGGTGTTGACCCACTTTGCGTCCTTGACGTTTTTAGAGAGGGATAAGTCTGGAGATGTGTCTACACATACACTGTTACCCATGCGTGTGTGGTCGCTCGGGTTGTTTAGCGTTGTGAGCCCTAGTGACTGTATGATTTGCCAAAGCAGGTTCCCTTTCGGAGTTGCTTTGGTATATCCCCATGCTGGGTGTTGAGCGTTGAAGTCTCCAACAATTATTAGTTGAGCCCCAGCAGCCAGCTTTACTGTGTTTATCAACAAGTGTGGGAGTCCATTGCCTTTGTTTCTGGGCGGGTTGTATACATTAAGGATGAAGAGATTTGAGTCTCCTTTTTGCCTTGGTACTATTTCAAGTAGGGTGTAATCTTCTTCCGAATCATTTATAAAATGTTGAATTGCGGTGATATTTCTATGCACCAGAGTGGCTGTGAAGGAGCTGGCTGCGTTACTAGTATCATAATGAGGTGGCAGATATGCTTTATAGCCTGGCAGTGTAGCCCTGCCGCTAGCTTCTTGCAATGCAATCACGTCTGGGGTTGGAACAGACGGTGCTTGTTGGATGTGGAGCTGCAAGTGGGCCCGCTTGCGGCGGAAGCCTCTGCAGTTCCATTGCCAAATTTCAAATTTTTGGCGTGGTGCCATGTTGGGTTATAGATGGTTGTGGCGTCGTGGACAGATCCAAGATGGGGGGTAGGCGGGCCTCGATAGTTGTAAGCCTATCCATTATTTGCTGCATGCAGGTGGCTATTTGGGATACCTGTCCCTCTAGTGTTGCAAAGCGAATATCTATCTCTGCAAATTTGGTAGTAACGAGGCCTTGGAAGGTTGCTTGTTCTGTTGATATAGCTCTAGTTCTCTCTGACAGAGTATTGATGTCTGCTCTGAGTTTGGTAGGCGCTTTCGACGGCTGCGGGGTGTCGGCTTCCGAAGCCTCGGCCTTTCTTTTGGATTCCTCGCCTTCTTTTGTAGGAAGCGGTCTTTTAGTTGCTATTCTGGCGTCTGGGTCCGTCGCGTTATGGGCCGAAGACTGGGACGCGGTGGAGGGAGTGTGGCAAATAGCGTCTGTTTCCATCGCATTATTGGTCGAAGCCAGGGACGCGGTGGGTGGCATTCTAGCCGCAGTGGCATTCTGTACCTGATGCGCTTGTAACAGGCGTTTAATGTCAGCCAACTCTTTTTTAAGGCTGGCAATTTCTCTGTCTCGGGATTGTAGTTGGATCTGAAACTCCTTCTCTCGAGCGTCAATAGATTGGGAGGCCTCTGCTGGCCAGCTCACCTTTTTGTTGGAGCGGCTATCGCTGCGTCCGCGGCTCGAGCTTCGCTTGTCGTTCCCTGCAGGGTTCCCCGGGGGCGGGAAGGAGCTGGAGTTGTTGCGGCTGTGGCTGCCTCCTTGTCCGGTAGCACCCTGTTCCTTCTTCCTGGGCCTAGACTGGTGTCCGTGTAGTGATGAGTCGTTGTCCTCTTGCTTGGTTGTCTGGTTGCCATGGGGCGTTCTTTGTTTGTTCTTGTTGATCAGCCGGAATTTGCAGTTCCGGCTGCCTGTGTTGTGGCCCCCGTTGCAGACGATGCATACGGGTTGGCAGGTTGGCTGTTCTCCCTCAGGTGGAGGCGAGTGATTTTCTCCGCAGCGGCGGCAAAGGTTCGTTGTAGGTTTGTAGCAGACATCGGCCCGGTGTCCTACCCTCCTGCAGTTGTAGCATACTTCATGTTGCTCCCTGAAGGGGTGGACCCGAAAGACGCCGCACTGATAGATTACTTGGCTGGGTAGCTTCTTTCCAAAAAAGGTGATTTGTATTGTTCTGGATTGTCCGATCCTTCGGGCATCCACAACTTCTATTCCTTCGTTTCTGTTTCCGAAGCCTTGGCGAACCGCTTCGGGCGAGTCTCCCGCGTAGGCGTTGTAAATGACCCCTTTTACCGAGTCTTCGGGCGCCGCCACGTACGACGTCACGTTGTAGGTTTGACCTTGGAGGTTCAGTTTTTCAATCTTGGCGTATGCAGTCGCCCGTTGACGATCGGGCGTGCATAGCGTGAAGGTGTTGTTGGCCGTATTGACTCTGATAATGTCTTCATTCTTCACCGTATCATACGGCAGCCTGGCCACCTCGCAGGCGCAGAAGAGTAGTAGTCCGGGCGCAAAGTCCCTCAGATTCCAACCTTGTGGTCGGCAGACGATTTTGTAGTCATCGGTCGGTAAGCGCGGGAGAAGGGCTTTCTTGCTGAGTGCAAGTAGCTTTTTCCCGTTCTTTCGAGATGGAAAATTGGAATTAGACTTGCCTTGGCCGTGCCCCTGCGCAGGCTCGTCGTCGGTTGATGCGGGCCCTTTATTCTTCAGTCCCCGTTGTCGGTCGCGGTACCGAAGAATGGTTTCCCATTTTCCGTCCTCGAGCTCCGACGCTGATATTTTCTCGCCTTCCACGGCGTACTCCATCTTTGCAGGTCCCTGGGAGCTCAGTTCCCGGCGGAGAGGTGACGAGCTAGGTCGAGCTCGATGGCTAGGCCGGCAGTCAGCCGGCAATATGCCTAGGTGTCCGTAGATTGGCAAAATCCGGCTTCAGCAGGCACTGGACAATGGCCCGGATGTCGTCCAAAATATTAGAGCCCGAAGTCTGAATCTTTCTGCCGAAAAGTGGCTTCGAGGCGGGAGCCCATGCGAGACACGTCAGCACAGCTCCGTCCTCTTCGTTCACTCCCCCATGGTTACTAGCCGAAGTACAATGTGCCCCGTTTGAAATTCGCGCAATGTGACGTCACGACCGTTTCGACCAATTGAAAAGCGTGACATTTCTGTCGACAACTCCTGCTTACAACGATGAGGCATTAAAGGCTTCCGCCTTAAAAGCACTGAAATGCGCAGTGCGTGGACCATTTCTTCCCAAGCTGACGATAGCGATGAACGAGCTGGTTTATGCACGCCTTTCATGTTAGCTTGCGCAGGTACACCACAATATTGCATGAAAATGTATTGTACTGGTCGTAAAATGTGGTGAGAATTTGTTCTTTTTTCTTGTGCTGGTGGTCAAGCTCCCCCTTCTCGTGCACTGGCGGATATCCATCATAGAATACAGGCGTATGCGCGTCTTCCACTATCACAAGAAGATTGCTAGACATGCTGCCACGCGAACAAATCCCCACACGAAAGCCACACGATGTAAATCAGTGCAAAGGACGGCGTGCAAGTCAAGAGAATTTTTTCAAATAAAAAGTTTTCCTGGTGCCATCAGCCCGAATCAATATCGTGTTCACGCTTAAAATAAATTTTGGCACGTCGCACACCGCGACAGATTCTTTGCACAGAAGGTGCAGATATTTTTGTTTTCAGCGCCTTGTAAACCACGACATAGCCTACAAAAACTGGTGTCCCCAACATAAAGGGCTTTGCATATCGTGCAACCTCCATTTCTATGGCGATGTTCGATCAAGCCTTCATAGCGATATGTCTAGTAAATTGAATACTGCCGCCGACACTGCATGCATTTAACGTAGGTTGGTAAAACGCTACAAATACAAAGCTACCATACCGCTATTCGCATGAACTTAAAGTGATGGACGCCTACGCAAGTCTATGCTCTCTCCAGGAACACTCTGCGGCGATAGTGTATGAGCTTCCTCTCTGGCTATCTGACAAAAAAGGCAATTTCGACCGCGAATATTGCCTCGTGAATAACGACGCTCCACAGGTACAAGACACACCGTTTGTGTTGTGTATGCCTATAAGGAAGAGGGGGTCTATCATTCACGATTGAAAAGCTACGCAGTGCAGGTGTGTCTGCTTGAAAACGTGCCGTGGGGCCCTCTGCTTATGCAGTTCTTTTTTTCTCTTGGACAGTAATGTCCTCCTATTTTTCCTTCGCAAGGACCGTACTATCCATACGAGGTGACTATGCGAACAAAAACAGTCTGTAATTTTTTGTTTTCTTTTGGGCACGTGTATTGCAACGTGCCTAATGCTTGAATAAAGAATTTATCGAAATTGTTTGCTTTTTGAGATTGATAGTCACAATCGTGGAACTCTTTTCCCGGTATAATCGGAACGGATCGTTAAGGATTTCAACATTTTGTGATCGTGTCTTCGACCCGCAAAGCAGCAGAAAAATAGCTTACTTGATGTCGATACAGGCCGATATCGTCATGCAGTTTGGAAATGCTTGGAAGAAGAGGAGCAGTAGTGTAATTTCGCCACCTATATACGCCTCCTTCCACACATATCAATAATATATATTTTAAGCTGCCCTTCCGACATCTACTGCAGTAAGTTCACGCTGAAAGAGGAACACCGACTACGCAATTCCTTTTGTGCAGTTTCCTTTGCAAAAAAATGTCTTTACTTACTGTAAAGCTCAGGGAATAAACATCGAATCGCTAGCTTACTTGCGAAAGGCCTGCTGCAATGAATCCTCAATTACAAGCCGTAATAATAGGTTTGTATCCTTTTTAGAAGTATCCTGATTATCTGCCCCCCCAACTTTTCTTCCCTCTTGATTCTATCTCTGCTGTTTCTCAATGCTTAAATTAGTAAGGAGGCACCAGGTCATTTCGGCACACGCCATACCGGCTTGCAATTATGTGCTGTGCTTGCATATTGGCTATGTCTCTTATTTTTTCATCGAAGAAAGCTGAAGCAATGCAGATAACCCGCCCCTTACCGCTGCTTGCTCCTAAAGCGGCCAGTCAATCCACCCCTGGTTGCTTTCCTCTAAGCTCCACGACCCTGAGGCCAGAAACACTCTTGAGAATGTAGCGAGGTCACGCATTATTTAGCAACCTCGGGGAAATAAAAACTGCCGCCGATGGTAGACATGCATGAAGAAATACCTGGTCCTATCATTCTATTAGACGGGCTTTGTTTTGAGCTTTGGTTTTCGCTCGATACTTGCGACAGAGGAACTCCTGGGAAATAGAACTTGCCATTTCTTACCAAATCTGCCTATGAGAACGTTATGCACGGTGGCCTCGAATAACCGCTGCAGCTACAGAATGCACGGTTCATAAAACCTTTAGACAAAAGATACGGCAAGATTCATGCGCCGCCAGAAATTGCTTATGTAAGTCTGAAGGCTGTTGTATTGATTCTGGACTTGGACAACGAACCCGAAGAGCAGGTGAAATATTTATATTGGCTAGAAAATTTATAATGCAGTGGAAGAGCAGGTGTAGCGAAACAAACACGATGAGCTTGCGACAGCGAGTGAAATTAAAGGCATGCATGATTCTTGGTAATAAAGCTAAACTCGGAAACACCTTTCCCGTCTTGTAGAGAAATTTTTACATAGCTTCCGACTGGCCGCTGTCCGTAGAGGGTTCTTTGTGAGGAAAGAGAGATGCGAGAAGAACATGCGGAGAAAAATTCAGGGGGCACTTTGACTGTCTAAAGTGCGTAGAGGCGAAAGCGTTTTCCGCACCACTTTGACTGCCTCTGTGGCACTGGTGACGTCGCATGTAATTGTGTAATTGAGTACTAATTACTAAGTGATGACAAATCACCAATTAATGGTTAATTACTGATTAATGCCTGAATACTACTTAACTGCTAATTAATGACGCTTAAGCTTCGCCTTTAGGAGTGGAACGCGACAGCGTGTTGTAGCGCTGCCAGGGAGTCCACGGAACGCCACCACGCGTTCGGCGCGATGACTTGCCGTTTGAACGCAACGGTTTTTGAGGAAAGGAAATGGCGCAGTAATTCTCTGTCATCTCTATGGACACCTGAACCGCACCGTAGAGGAAGGGAGGCAGTGGGAATGAAAGAAGAAAGACAAAGATGGCCCGTAATGAAGGAAATGAAAATTGTATTTGAGGAAAGAAAATTACGCAGTAACTGTCTCACATATCTCGGTGGACACCCGGCAAAATTCAGGGGGTCGGGGGTGCACTTTTTTGACCTAAAGTGCGGTCACTGATGTGTGGCTCAGACTCGACGCATTACTGGCAATGACCTCAGTCAAAGCTCCCACAGTTTAGCTTCCTTTCAGAGGAGGTATAAATGCATAACCCCGCCCTCCCCCTTCTTTCCCCCTGCCTTTCCCTTCAGTCGCTTCAGCTAAACGCCATCAGGGGCAACGCTTCCTCATCGCACCCGAGGGACCCCAAATTCCGTCTCCTTCGTTTCGACGGTAGCGCAGTCATCTGAATGTATATTGCCACACGCGCCGGCGCGCAAACTTTCTGCGTGCCGACGAACGTCGGGGTGCGCTTCGGAGAACAGGCAAATAAGCGGAGCCTCCGGTGGCGTCGTTGCGACGAGAGTTGGCAGGCAACGACTCTGTGCCGACGAGCGTCCGCGCGGGCTGCCCACTCGATCGCGCAGGACCTTCCGTGCTCGCTGCCCGCGGTGTTATCGTCCTGTTAATGGCCCCTCCGCCCTTATGGGGCGAACGCTTATGCCGGTGCTAAATTCGGCAGTGGCGTCGCGTTTGGGGCTTGGTCACGACAAACGGCGTTTTTTTTTTGTTCGTCCGCAGGAAGCAGCTTGCGAGCCTATTTCAGTGCTCCAAGTGCTTCGAAGCTGCTGGCGCTAATTGTCAAGCATGGAATGGCGAAGCACGTCCGTGATGTCGTTAATGGGAAAAGTGCTCTCTGAGGTGCGCGACTTTAGATGACAACAATAATTTGGTAATGATGAGGTCCTCCGACTTTGTTTTATACTGCATGTATTTAGTGGGAATATCTAGGAACGTTTACGCGAACCAACAAGCTGCTCTGAGCAAATGCTTTCAATAGCTGTGGGTAAGAATATGCTAACATCACTGAACCGGCCATTTAAAGGCGGAATAAGAACAACGATCAAACAAGGCACAGTGGGAAATGCATAAAGTAGATCGGACCACAGAGAGTTATTTTAAAAATTTTACGCACGCCTAACTTGAATGCGGCGGTGACACATTCTTCGGGGTCAACTTTTCTTCGGGTCACAATGAATGGTTCCCTGAAATGTCTGCTTCTCTAATCGTCTCTTAGAGAGCCCACAATTTGTAAGATGAATGCGTTGTTATTCAGCGAGGAAGGCAGTTTAGCCGAATATACATCGGAAGCGGGCGGAGTGGGTGAGAGAACAAACGCATAACCGCTGGTCCTTAAGGGTAACGGAGTGGTTTCCATGAGAAGGCAAGCGTAGCAGGGGGCGGCAAAAACTTAGGTGGGCGGATGAGATTAAGAAGTTTGCGGGGATACAGTGGCGGCAATTGACAAAGGACAGGGTTAATTGTGGAGACATTGAAAAGGCCTTTGCCGTGCAGTGGACGTTGTCAGGCTGATGATGATGTTGACATTGATGCGAGATGACTATGTGTACAATAAACCGGTTTGTTCCGTTCAGAATTTATAGCCTTAGCCGGTTCATCTCCTTGCTTTCACTTATTCAGCTTTATTTAACTATCGTTGCTGGCACAGCGTTTAGACGTATGTTTGGCTAAGTGTTAGTCAAATGTTGGATGCCTAAAGCGAAGGCGCTTTACGAGTCCCCGCTTCTTCTAAGACACAGAAACAACAATTCACTGAAGAAGGTCTTGTAGCTTCTGTGACTGCTGGCCAAATCCGACCCACAATCAGTCCCATCTGATCGGTGGAGTACTAGACAATGTTTGAGCAAATGCCTTCGAAGTTATTTGCGAGCACTTCGAAAGGTACCCACCAGCTGCGCCGTAGTACGATAACCTTAGAAGACACGGCTGCGGTGTTTGGCCACATTATTAGCTTTACGATTAAATGAGAATCCCAAGCGTACACTGGCGATGACACTTTAACACACTGAGAACGATAATAAGGGAGGAATTACTCATTGACATCCACCCAAGCGCAGCCATACGGCTACAAAGGAAAGCTATACAGCTTTCTCAGAAACTTCGCAGTTAAAGAAAAAATCGTCCTGGTCCGGGGATCGAACCCGGGACCACCGCTTCACCGGAGCAGTCGCTCTACCAATTGAGCTAACCGGGACGGCAAGCTTGAGTAATTCCTCCCTTATTACAAATCTACTCCACCTTGGGGGATTCCCCTAAACATTTCACCAACACTGAGAATGATGATGCCATTCCCTCCGAGATTAATAAAGAGCCACAGGCAGCGACCTTAAGCGCATGGTCCAAGTGCGTGATCGTCCCAAGGAATGTTTATGTGTTTACTCTGCATCGCTCTATTCGGATAATACCTGCTTCGGTCAGATATTCGGAGCCATTAAGGCTTCGCTAGCTTTCGCGTAAGCAGCACCATCGATGTGTCGGCACGCCGTTTGATCGCCCCTCGCGGAAATCTGCTTACCCATGCAAAGTTCCCGTACTTATCCGCGGGTGCCAACGATGGGAGCGGTGTTTACGGGTCACGAACCGTGGGGCATTGGTCTCTTGTATTTAGGAGTATACGCGTGTGCTGTGCCTGGAGGGAAGGAGCTACGTCCTAAACAGCTCCACCCTACATCGTCCCCCGAGGACGGCCATTAACCTATCTATGCCTCATTGTTTACGTCGAAGCCGCGGAAGACAGCTAGAAGCGGCCGCTTATTGGTTAGAAGAGGTCGTCGGCTGCCCGGCTGCATGACCTCCCCATATTTACGTGGGGGGGTGGGCGACCGCACGTTGGGCATAGGATTATGTGCTCACGGCCCTGCTGATTGGTATTCATTCATCGAAGTCGCTATTGGGTAATGACTAAGAGAGAAAGCGTTGTTCTTTGGAATACCTCTCTTGTCTCTCGCAACTCGGGGGGGGGGGGGGGGGGGGGGAGGCGGAGGAACACTAAGAAGAACGAATACAGATAACAAAACTCTGCGCGGATTCTTTAGTGTGGTGCCTACTTTGTGGCTGGTACGGCATCATTGCCCTTTTGCACCAGATTGTGTCGCGCCAAATCACTGAAAAGAATAGGCTGGTTACTTTTTTATTGCGAAAGCATCACTAGACCCATTAGGAGAAAAGCCGGCGGCGTGCGTGTGTGTGTGTGTGCGTGTGTGTGTGCGTACGTGTGTGTGTGCGTACGTGTGCGCGTGTGTGTTGTGTGTCCACCGCAAAAGATCCCAGCGTTGGCAAGAAAAATAGGGTGACGTCATCAAGCGACTGTATGACACTCACGGCAAGCCGAGCAACGCCACTCCACACAATCCTATAAACGTCGTTGGCCTATATACACCCACAACTTGACGACCTCAATGTGGCGCAAGTTTTTCTACTTTCGTTCCAAAGTGGTAACGCAGCCGTTTGTCGTACAGTGTTCCATGTTGTGTAATACGATTTCTCGTCGCATATAGCTTACATGTGGTAATCAAGTTGGAGGGTAGCTAGAAATGTATTTAATGAGTGATAATTAATCGAACTAAATGTTTTATTGGCATAGATTAATTAATTAATTAATTATCAGCAAAAATCATTCCCGTCCACAGTAAGTGGAAGGGAAAGTAACCACGGCGCTAAATTTGACAAACCAAAATGATTGATTGAGATAAAAGAAGGTATAATCAGAGTAAATAAATTGATCTTTAAACAAAGAATAAGATAATTACGATGAGTAGGTAAATTAATTAACAAACAAAAATAAAATGATAAAAAGAGGCAAACAGAGGTGACGAGTGCCGAGGAGGCATCAATGCTTTAG
Organism: Amblyomma mixtum; assembly: GCF_055824585.1. NCBI lineage: Eukaryota > Metazoa > Arthropoda > Arachnida > Ixodida > Ixodidae > Amblyomma > Amblyomma mixtum. The sequence continues at coordinate 288,012,277 of NC_143013.1, forward strand.
CTTAGTTTAGTTTATGGGGTTTAACGTCCCAAAGCGACTAAGGCTATGAGAGACGCCGTAGTGGAGGGCTCCGGAAATTTCGACCACCTGGGGTTCTTTAACGTGCACTGACATCGCACAGTACACGGGCCTCTAGAATTTCTCCTCCAAAGAAATTCTAGCCGCCGCGGCCGGGATCGAACCTGCGTCTTTTGGGTCAGCAGCCGAGCACCATAACCGCTGAGCCATCGCGGCGGCTTCAATGCTTTAGCATTCTCCCAGTGCCGGTATCCGCAGCGATATCTAATTTTTTACGGCTGCGCACTGGCATGCAGTGCATTAAGCTATATGTTTTTGGTTTAACTTCCCTTTTAGTCCAGTTATGATGTAATGCAGGCTGAATAAGTGAATAGCAGGTTTCTCATTAATAAGTGGATAACAGATTTCTCATCGGTGAAGGTCAACTGCTTTTGACACTCCATGGCAAAAAATTCTGCTGCTTGAGTGCTTAAGTAGCTCGGCTTCGATATCTGCATTAGAGGCACATGTATTCGGCACTTCATTTGTCAAACAGCAGGTAATCCCCATTAACCTGATAGCTTTAAGGGACCTGTTCAGCACCGCCGTATTTGGCTTAGGCGTGCATAGAAAATCGAGATTAGTCTAGACGGTCGTGACGTCACAACAAGGTGGCATCGGGCGAGTAATTCAAGCACCTCACAGCGGTCGCATAAATCAGCGATGACGTCACTACACACTTACGCTTTGGTCTCCAAGATCGTGACGTCATTGCGCCACCATAACGTAGTGGCTGTGGAGAAAGAAAAGCAATTTCGCTAAAAGAGAAATGGTTGAGCCGGTACCCAAACCTCCACCCATTAGGTCGTGAGTCGGTCGCGATACCGCTCAATTAGCGAGGAATATTCATTGGAATTCGATAAAAGGCAGCCTGGCGTGTCTCATGGCAAAAAAAAATAAATAAATAGATTTTAAAAGTCTGATTAACAGTAAAATAAAAAATTAGGAACAATGTCCGCGCCTACTAAGTGATATGCAAACAGGGCTCCAGGCCATTGAAGATACCTATTAAAGACATCGCGTCTTGCGCTTGAAGCAGAAATTAAGTGTCCCCATAATTTTTGCAAGCGTAGATATGGTTTAACATGTCGTTTACGACCTTAAAGGGACACTGAGGAGAGCACTATTAAAGGGACACTGAGGAGAAATTGAAGTTGGCTTGTATCGACAGAATACCAGCTCCTGATTACAAAAACGCCACTCATACTGACAACAAAGCTCTTGTAACGTAGAAAAGAACAAGAACCAAAATACAGGTATCGCCGCCACAGGCCAAACTCGCAAGTACAAGCGTCATGACGTCATATAACAAAACAGTGTTGCTAGAACCAATGGTTCTAGCAACGCTAGGACGCGAGAAGCACAAATCACTGAGGCGCAGCCAATGCATGCGCAAATCTCCTTGACGTCGCCAGATGGCGCCACGTGCCGGGCAGCTACGCGCTCGCCTGAAGCATCGGGACCAATCAGCGCCTGCTCGCCGGCGTTAGGCGGGCTCCCGGTATTCCGCTAGCGGTATCAAGGTACACGGTATGCTAAAGGTGTCTATTTGCGAGAACTTCGTTGACGACTTCGAGAACGAGATCCATCGTAACGCTCGCAAAACGCCGGTGCAAACGTAAGCGAAGCGACTGTAGCGACGGCCGCAATAGCCGATAGATGCCTTCAACGTGCGGCCGGCGGTAGCTTTCTTTTCGGCTGCTGCTAGGCCGCACTGCTGCTAGGCCGCACTGCTGGCGGCCAGAAATCACGGAGTCTGCATCACGTCATGTCACGTCATGTTTCACGTCACTTAGTCCTCTGTCGTCATAGCCGAATCCCAAGTTTGAATCACAGCGGCGGGAAAAACCTTTTCAACTTCGAATCCAAATTTCTTAGAAATAAATGCATTTTTCGCTGCCGGCCAAGTGGCAACAAAGCCATGACATGCCGAACTATCGGATTTTGCTATAAAAAATAAATTAATAGTGCTCTCCTCAGTGTCCCTTTAATATATTTTTTATAGCAAAATCCGATAGTTCGGCATGTCATGGCTTTGTTGCCACTTGGCCGGCAGCGAAAAATGCATTTATTTCTAAGAAATTTGGATTAGAAGTTGAAAAGGTTTTTCCCGCCGCTGTGATTCAAACTTGGGATTCGGCTATGACGACAGAGGACTAAGTGACGTGAAACATGACGTGAGGCAGACTCCGTGATTTCTAGCTGCCAGCAGTGCGGCCTAGCAGCAGCCGAAAAGAAAGCTACCGCCGGCCGCACGTTGAAGGCATCTATCGGCTATTGCGGCCGTCGCTACAGTCGCTTCGCTTACGTTTGCACCGGCGTTTTGCGAGCGTTACGATGGATCTCGTTCTCGAAGTCGTCAACGAAGTTCTCGCAAATAGACACCTTTAGCATACCGTGTACCTTTACACCGCTAGCGGAATACCGGGAGCCCGCCTAACGCCGGCGAGCAGGCGCTGATTGGTCCCGATGCTTCAGGCGAGCGCGTAGCTGCCCGGCACGTGGCGCCATCTGGCGACGTCAAGGAGATTTGCGCATGCATTGGCTGCGCCTCAGTGATTTGTGCTTCTCGTGTCCTAGCGTTGCTAGAACCATTGGTTCCAGCAACACTGTTTTCTTATATGACGTCATGACGCTTGTACTTGCGAGTTTGGCCTAGCTGTGGCGGCGATACCTGTATTTTGGTTCTTGCTCTTTTCTACGTTACAAGAGCTTTGTTGTCAGTATGAGTGGCGTTTTTGTAATCAGGAGCTGGTATTCTGTCGATACAAGCCAACTTCAATTTCTCCTCGGTGTCCCTTTAACGTTGCGAGATGCTATCGGGTGAAGTGCCAAAGCTTCTATTCGAGAGAACATTCAATCTTGCTTTGAAAGCAACGCGTGAAATTAAGCAGATCACTTTGACACTCCTTTCGAGAGAACTTTGATGAATCGGGAAAGTAAAATGAGGCGTGGACTTTATTTCAGCTGCTCGAGAAATATATCGCATTAGTGTCAAAGTCACCCCTTAAATTTGCGCAAACGCCAGTTTCAACTGCTCGGGCCAACCTAGAACCATTTTGCATGCCCTTTTCCGTCATACAGACTAATCCACTTCACCGTTGTCACTACCGATCGTCGTATCGCGTGTCTGTTAAATCTCCTTCGGAGAATGCGATAAAAAAAAAATCGAGTTCAAACGTTAAGCGAAAGACTACCGCTTGCAGAAAAGTATTGATCCAGTTAGTTTGATCGTTACTGCTTTAGGCCTCGCAACCGCTGGAAACGCGTTGCGTAGCCACTAATTAGAGGACATTTTCGTCAAAGACAAGAAATTTGTAATCTCCCCGTCTGGGACGTCATCACCGAGCTTCTCCCCATTTTAGCTAGTGTAAAACAATCTTAGCGCGCTTTACGTACAGCGTATATCAATTTATATAATTGAATATCGGCACGAATTCTGGAAAAGTGCAGTTAGCCTTCAAGAGGTAGCGCTCTTGAACACTTCTGCGTGTTTACATCGCGGATTTTCCTAGTTGTACGCACGCATTCGAAACCAGACTAAAAGGCACGAAATCAATGGATAGCGCGGCTAAAAATGGTTACTCCAACAAAAGTGTTTAATACCTATTACGCCACGTGCACAAATATTCTCTTTTTTTTTGCAGCTGTATTTGTTTCCGCTTTTTTATACGAGCACGCATCGCTGTCAAATAGCACGCTCTACGGTTTCCAATGTATTATTCCCACAAATTCCTGCTGTTTCTATACATTTGGGGTGTTGGCGCACGAGAAGTCTGATAATTTGTTTCAGCGCTACTGCAGTAACCTTTGGCTATATTTGTCTGCGCCAGAAAACACGAAACTGTACTCTTTGCTGCAGCCGACGGCATTTTCTGACTCAAATCAGAAAGAATGACACCGCCCTTCTCTCTAGCCACCATGGTCTGCGCTATTTTGTGGTTTGTGGATGAAATCGGCTCCTGGGTTGTAACCACAATTATTTCTTAGTTTACCCCCTTGTCTGCGTGGGCTGCGTCCAGTTTGCCTGCAGTGTACATCCAGTGTGCGTCCAGTAACCGATACCTTACTATGTTTCTGACATTTTTAGTGTTAAAGCCAAGTTTTTCTGTGCTAGACTTATGTGATGATTTCGTCAGTTGTTCAATCTTTCACGTTGCTGGGATAAAAGGCAACATAAGCGTTGCCATGCTGCGCGAGGAATGCGTTAATCCAAGAACAAAACTTGCAACTCAGGAAAAGGTGAAGTCCATTGTTTTGGTTGAACTGCTGTTTGGTGCAACAGAACTTTCAAAGCAGCCAGCTTACTATCATGTTTCTGCTCCGCGGCCAGCGGCTAAAGGCCGACGGTCACGGGTGTTCTGTTCAGCCACCTTTTCAACCTCCTTTTCCGCTATCACTGATTACCCAGCGAACACTGCGATATTTTCGAAATGACGAAGATTTCGACTGACGCGTAGAGGTTGTTTTGACAGGAGTAGAGGTGGGCTCGGTCCGACATGGCGTGGGCTGACGGAGGCCTTGGTTGGGAAACATATCACATTTCCGGCATCGTCAGTAGGTTCCAGTAACACGCTTCTAAAGTTTGTCTGCAAACAACTCGTGCTTGCGCTAAAGGTCGCGCGCTGGTCGCACTATGCTGGAGTTTGCGCAGCGTGGCGATATTGCTTTTATGGAGATACGTTAAATAGAAACATTAAACGAGCACTTCCTAAGGGTTACCTATGTCACTCATTCAAACTATTCGAGGAATCAGCAGTTTCTGGATGGTTAGTTAGTAATAACAAGAAGCAGGCAAAGAAACAGAGAGGAGAATCAAAACACAGACTTGCGACTTTTGTTTTGAATAATCAGTGCTCGAATATCTGCAATTAGCGAACAATAATAAGGTTCAGATGGCTGGCTGTAAGAAAAGTGATGCTATTACAGTCGCCAGCTTAAAAGAAAAACCCACACGCAGTCCAAACATTGCTCACAAATAAAACTAGAAATGTCCGAATAATATTGTCACGTGGTTTGTGGCGACGACGAACAGAGGAGAAGAGGAGCGTCGAGCTAGAAGAAGCTGTTCGATCCCACAGTGTTGAGCTCCCCGTACCCATCACAGAGCGCTGTAAATAAATGCCTCAATACGGGCTCATTGCGATGAAGCGTTTATTTACAGCGTACTGAGCACGTAACAGCTTCCTCATAAGGAAATTTCGAGCATCCATTCATCTTCCATTTAAGGTTCGGGGAGGAACGAATTGCCATGAACTTTGGCAGTCGCATGCGCAATATTGGACAGCTGGATACGCAGGGCTTAATAATCAAATAAATAAATAAATAAATAAATAAATAAATAAATAAATAAATAAATAAATAAATAAATAAATAAAAGAGATGAAAGGTCACTGCGACTAATGTTTGTGTCTTCGCTGACGGGTATTTATTCTGCTTTATATCAATATTCCCTCCATGGGCATTACAGCCCTCGGCGTTTTCCGACCGAAGCACTCAATTTCAGGAACAAATGATGTCTCAGTAACCCCGTAACGCTTGCAACGTGACTCCTGTCGCCTACAAGTTCATTGTGTTGTCCAGACTTATAAGTGCCTAAAAACTGTAAAGCATTTTAAAACATGTCGCTTCCTAATTGTGGTTAGGTGTAACGTACACCATGATGACAAAGGCAAATTAATTCTTTATATCGCACTCTCTGAAACAAAAGCCGAGATAATATACTTCTATAATGTTGTGAAGTACTGGGGAGCATGCCACTGAGAACTTGGCGTTTCAACACGAAACAACGTTCAGAAGAAAATTTTTTTTCTCGTCAAGAACAAATCGCCGAGATATACCTGAGTTAGCTAGGCTGTATCTTTACTCCGACGATGAAAGAACCTTAACGCAAAACGGGTTATTGCATCAGCTAATTTATCGCTTCAGTGCTGAAGTGCTAGTGAAAGGTGGGTAACTGTTCACGACATCCCCAGTGTGAGGAGTTTAAGGTATCTAGTGATCTTTCTTGTGATTTTCGCTGCCATTGTGCTGTGCGTTGCCTGGCCACGTTAAATAACCCTGAGTAGTTGAATTGCATTCGGAGACCTTGGATACGTCGTCTCCCAGCACAGATGCAACCTCCGGACTCAAATTATAAGGTGTTACGTTCACTTTTGACGATGAGTAGCGGTCCGTCGATCCGAAGTTTTATTGTCTGGCATTGAATGGCTTTGTCCTGTGTGGAGCTAATTTCACGAAAAAATGACAATTCAGTTGCGAAGGCTAATTCAAGCGAGCGACTTCTAAAAACAGAGTGCAGGCGCGGCACAAGCCCTTGCGAGTTGCGCAAGAGAAGTAACTCCCGCGTGAATAGGGAGCTCCAAAATGTGTCCTCGAGGTCCACTGTTTGCACTGCACGCTTCCGTTTGTCGCCGTCTTGGAGCCACTGAATGTGTAAACTCCTCGTTGCCGTTCTAAAAGGGGCAAGTGTTCACATTCGAGCCGTTTCGTTCCCTCAAAGAAAAGCTGCGCAGGAGGCCTAATATCCTGAGTGGGCTTCGTCCTTGCACACAACGTCACCCAAGACCTCTCACAATGGATTCTGTTTGCATGCGGGTGTGTGCAAGGCGCGCTCAGTCCGCCGTGCGCCTTTGTTTAATCTAAGATGAAGCGCTTCATTCCATCGAAACGAAGGCTGAAGTGTGTAAACATTTTGCCGCGGCTAGCGACTCCTTAAGAAGCTTGCTGCATAGAACTGGGCAGTTTCGGGGATCTTTGATGCTTAGAATAACCTTGGGCGCTGAACTGAAAATAGGACAAGAATATTGGTACAGGGTACTACTCACGTATTTTCTCGATGCAGTTCCTGGCGCGGCCACACAACTACAAAACTAATAAAAGTTGCATAGATACATGGCTACGTAACATTCTTTTGGACCGCCTTTAATTGGAGTTAGAAGGAAGAATCAGACATCCGCGTAATTAGTTCGACGGTAAAGCGAGGATTGTGTCACTTCTTTATGTCACGCGCCTATTTACTTTGTATTAGGGGCGTCTTAGGAGACCTCATCTATCGCAGTGAGTGAGCAATAAATTTTGTGTTCGGCGGTCCACTACTGGCTCCTCTCGAGGGCTGCAACAGAGCAATGGTTTAACTATGTCTTAAAGGAACAGTAGTGAATTTTTCAGCTACTTTTTAAACAGCACGAACAGAGAAATCAAAACCCAACGCCGAAGTACTCATACCTATTTCCTTGATAACCATAGTCTTGATGGTATGTGGCAGGTCTTTTTCTCTGATTTTCTTTCTCTTTTGAAATAAAGGGAATTCATCTTAGGAATAGATTCTCGACGCTTCAGCCTGGGGTGTTCAGATGCATCAGACTAGGCATAAATTCTTACATTCAATCAAAAATAATTTTTTGAGCTAAGCACCAAATTCAAGTCCCAGGCTGCTAGACGGACGGAATCTTCGCATCGTCCCTACAAAGTACGGAAGATAGAGCTGTTCTCAAGCATAATTTCAGGGGTCACTGATGCGCCTAGTGGTACTGGTGACCCAGTTCAGTGAAGTCATGGGAAGTATATTCTCACGGGAGATACGCCAGATACTTTCCAACGAAACTGCTGTGCACGCAACGTTTCATGCACAGGCCGCAATTGAGCATTCTCGTCTGTATGATCTGTACCTGAAGAAGGCGGGTACGCTTGGGGCAATCTTGCTACCACCAAGTGTTTCCTTTTCCATAAGTAAAAAAAAATAATAAATGCCTCATTGATGAAAGGAACAACATTGTGCAATAGGTTACCGGGTTATTTCCGGTTCTGATGCGCTGTGTTTCTAACGTTGGTGCTCGTTAAACAAAGACAGGTGTTAATTTTTTTTTAAAGTTGATATATTTTTCTGCTTTTTACCCTCGTCGAGGTTGCCTAACACGTAGTGATCATTAAATAAAAAGTCTTGGAATAAAAACGGAAAAAAGATGAAAGCGTGACGAGTTTCACTCAGTCTTTTTGCGTTTAAATACTCTTCTGAGCGCTCATTCATTTTCCACTCTTTTTCGTGTCTATTTTTGGTTCACTTTTTCCGCGCTCAATTATTACGCACCCTCGTCTGTTCACGGGTTTGATCTCTCGCAGGTAATCTATACAGGGTTTTTCAGCTAAGACTTTACACAGTTTTTAAAAGCAGGCTTTCTGACTTAGAGGAGCGATTTTTTTTAAATAGCTTTATCAGCGCTGAAGTATATCAGAATGCGGCTGCGGCCTAACTAGAGGTTAGCTGAGCAATTTTGAATAGTTAACTTTTTAACTATTCCCGTTAGGCTCCTTAATTATTCAGAGGCGTGTAGCCCACCGTAAGTGATATCCATATCAGTTTCTAGAATTTCCAAAACGCGGTTACCCTCGGCACTGTGGCCCAACAAAGTTTGGCTATTTTGACGGTTAGATGCATTGGAGAGATTGATTTGCTGGCAAACTTCTCGAAAGCGCATGTATTTTGGCGTGCTGTAGGCACTTTTTCTTGGCCCACAGCGTACAGGGTAACCGCGTTTGCGAAATCGTAAATACAAATATGGATAGAACTTACCGTGGGCTACAGGCCTCTTAAATTCTTAAGGAGCCTAACGGTAATAGCTAAAAAGGAAACTATTCAGTATTAGGTAACCAGCCTGATGGTTAGCACGCCGCAGCTGCATTCTGATGTACTTCACAGATGACAATTCTATGCCGAAAAACAGCGCTCTTCTAAATCAAAAAGTCTATCTTTAAAAATTGTTTAAGTCTTAGGCGAAACATACTGTATATGTCCAGCTTTTTACGCCAGTTAGAAAAGAAGCATTAAAATGAGAACCGCCAGGTGACTGCAGCTACGCAGACACGTCCAGAAGAAAACCCCGCGAGAATTTGTGCAGAGCAGAGAGAACACATGAGACTATGCAAAATCTCGGTTAAAACCGGTTTTGATGGAGTGCAATGCATTCTGGAAGCTACATCTCTGCAAAATGTTTTTTAATTACGGGCATGCTGAGGAAAGAACATTTTTTTTTGTCAGATCGCAAATGAAAATAAGTCTCTAAATGGGCATTCCTAAAAAAAAAAAAAAACTTAAGACATGGTATATTTTAAGGGACTTTCTGGTTTCCTTATTAAGTCTTTATTAAAAATGACGCAGTTCCGTCGTTTTCTGTACAGTAGCCGGAACAAAAGCCATAAAGAGATTCTTCGAAATTTACACTTAACCTTACAGCCATTAATTGCAGCTCACAATGAAAACTGCAACACCAAATAACATAGATGGGCAAGAAAGCCACATCCCGCTAGTAAACGTTTTCAGAAGGGGACCTGTCTTCGTCTGAGCCTGCCACCTCTTGTTCATTTGGTGTAGTCGAAAACTGCACCTTCCCTACCCTCTTCCTATCCTAAGAGCAAGGGGCCACGCTATGCTGGCAACCTAAAAGCTTGCGATGCTTGACGCCAGCCACGTTTTTATTATTTTCTCTTTCAAAGTCGTTTCCAGTCAAACTTGTAATCCCTGAAATAGAAAACATTGTACGTTAAACGTCTGAAGCACCAAACCACATCCGTGCTAGATCATTTAGACATTTTGCTGCGCTTGAATTTTAATAGGAAAATAAAAAACTCCCGGATTAATGTTCAGTGGCACTTCTCACAAAACGCGAAATAAATAAAAAAAAGGTCCCAGTAAAAGGAGCCGCTCAGAATGCTTCCCTCAAGGGATTTCGAAAACTCCGCTGCCGCTAGTCATCAGCCAAAATAATCGGACAAAAAGAAAAATGTTAGATGCTTAAATTAATAAGGCAACATTCATTGTCTGCGGTCCGTTTTGCTGTTTGCAAAATGATCAGATCTGCAGCATAAACCGCAGAAGCAGCCATAGCCAAGCGCATATAAACGACAACAAAAGCCATCAAAGCGGGATCACAATTTATTTTTCTAAGCAAACGCTACAGACGCTACAATTCTCCGGCCGCTATCCTGAAATGTACGCTTAGAAGCCACCGGGCTAATCGGGGTCTTGATCAGAAGAGAAACCAGGGTCCTTAATTTCGTTCTTCGGCCTGAACTAGACCGCTTATATTGACGCCATTTTCCTATTCATTCCTTCTCGTTTAACAGGAATGCCAGGGCAAACCAAGGACGTCCACGCGTTCTTATCTCCCTGACCTCTCCTCGAAAACTGCTGTAGAGCCTATTCGTTATCTTAAACGCAGGCACGCCGACTCGGCCATCTAACGAGGCAATCAATCGATCCGAGCGCCGACCTTGGTACGATGGAGGATGGCTCGCTGTGGACGCGGAATTTTCGGTTCGTCTGGCATGGTTATTTCTGCTTTCCAACTCTCTGCAAGCTAGCTCCCGACGGAGTTCTCGACTCAAGGCTAACGCTTCCATTTTCAGAGCGCCAAGTGCACTGGCTCATTCGTGCTTTGCTTCGTTCTTTGATTGTTCGTCACCGAATCTCGTCAGCATTGTTCGCCTCGTCGGCAATGAAGCGTAATGGGCGTTGTTCTCGGGGGAAGCCTGTCTTCTTTAGTTTGTCAGATTCTCTTTGTCTGCCCGTGGTGATTCGCCTGCTGACATCGTTGTAGGAAATGCCTGTTCGGGAGCTTCCCTGTCCCTGTTATGGGCGCCACTGCGATTGGGGAGACGCGGGCGCGTAGACGGCACGAGATGGTTGTTACCGCGAGTCGGGACATTTCATTTCAGGAGGCGTAATAATCTTTATCGAAGCGATCTGTTCGATCATACAGCATCCGCGCTGCATCTCCATGGCCCTTAGAAGTCGCATCACTTTGGGGTGTTGTAGTTACTGGCTGCTCGAACAACAGCAAGTGGCAACCATTTGTAAGTTATTTTTTACCTGTGCTTCCTTTTCTCCGAAGGACTTGCAGAATGCTTTTTTTTTTTGTAGGGAAAGTTGTTTAAGTTATTTAGTGAAAATGGTGAAACTTTTGAATGCAGATTGTGTAGTGGTAAACCCAAAAACGTTATTGAGCAAACGTGTAGTACAAATAGGTGTATGTTTGATATAGATTTCTCGTATCAGCTAAACTACGCCGTGTACAAGGAAATAAGAAAATTCTAGAGCTCAAGTTTGCTGGGCAAGCCGGTTCTGTCACTACAGTAAAATTTATTCCTTCGACATGACTAACACAGTGGTAATACACAGAGATCTGGGAGAACCATGTTACGGCCAGAGTTTTTTTTTTATCACTGGCTTCGTCTTTATCAGTGTTTCTTTTTCTCTCTTCCAAAGTTCTGCGACAATGCAGAGCCAAAACCTAATGTAACTTAAAGACGACTCATGCTTTAGTCTCATCCACGTTGTGCGAATTCATCGACGCTTCCAGGTTGCGCAGAAAATGCCACAGATAAACGGGATGACCTACTTTCCTTCACGACAGAAAAAAAAAATGAAATTGTACACTGAGAGCAGAAGTGAAAATATAAATGTGCCGTGCCAAAATTCTTTCGCGCTGCACTTGTGCCTAGCTAAAGCTTTTTCACTGCATAGCTTAGTCTCATTGCAATTCATTTTGTCCTGTCCCTGACGGCGTTCTTCGTGAAGCAATGAAAGAGCTTGATAAACAGTAAAAAAAACTGCAGCTTTTTTTTCTAGTCGCATTGTTTTCATACTTAGTTTATACGAGGTAAACTGGAATGCAATTCAACGTTGGGGTTCATCTGCAGAGGCTACTGCCTTTTGTTATGCAGCATCTAACGCCTGTTAGGTTGAATGGCGCTGCGAAGTAATATGCCTGTTGCGCTGGAACGCAACCCTTGTGAAAACAGTTCCGAGAAAATGATTCCTGCTTTTTCTTTATCCAGTTGATGTTGTTCGAATAAAAGGGACACTGATTTTTCCGAATTGAAGAACTGGAGAAAAAAAAAAAGAACCATGATCAGGATTGAATTCTTTTGGATTCATTTTCAGTCTTTTTCCAAAGCGTGCATTCCTCGCAAGCTTCTCTTCAAAACATCACTTGAACTACAACCAGAAACCCCGTGTTATTTTTGTAACCGCATGAACCTGGGTTGGCCAATGCACCGCAGAAGGGTCAGCAGCATGCGGATTAAAAACGCTGCGCCTGCTTTGTGACGTTCATTTTGTGGTAACTTGGGAGGGAATGCCATTACAGCGGTGCAATGCCCCTCGTCCTTGGGAAATAACCTCTCTGAAAGGAGGCTAGGCGGTTCTGCATTGTGCGCTTTGCACAGCCAGGATATTTGGATGCGGATTGAATCTGCCAAGCAAGTAGTTTCCAAGATTTTTTATTTCATGAAACAAAATAGCGCTAGATAAGGTACACACGTGGACTCCCGCAGCTTGGTTTGTGCTGAATTTAGTGTAGAATACGTGATCAAAAAAAAAAAGAAAAAACTTTCAATGGCGTTTGGCGTGGATAATTGACAGGAAATGCGCCTATCGCACGTGTTTCTTCCGAATAAACCAGGGTCGGTTCATTACAATCGATGATGAGGTGTTGAGACACGCTTTGGGATATAGAGAAGGAGGTCTCAAAGTCGACGGCTACACAGGGAATCTCCTGTGCAGTATGAATGCATGAATTTTAGATGATTGATTCATATTAAATAGTAATGAAGTCCACAATATAGTAGCACATAAATTAAGTGCGAAGAAATTCCGATCGCATGAGAGGCGAGTGACACTTCGGTGAGGAAACTCTAAACTTTTAATTAACGTAATTAGAAGTGATCTTTTTTGAAGCTTTAAATGAGAATTCCAAGAAAATAATTAACCGTGGACGAGATTCTGAGCATCTGAGGAGCACGAAGTAAAGTTTCAGCGTAGCATAAATAGTTATTGAACGTAATAATTCAAATGGCTTGAAACTTTATGCGTGGTAGATGTGATTAGACACTTCCGTGTTTCCGCAAATGTAATTGTTAATATCGCTTTGGCTTAAAGCGTAGTAGAGCTACGTAAGGGTCAGTAAATTAAAATAATCGAGTACCTTAACAAGCACCCTTTTCTCGTATGTATTGTTTCTTGTCAGGCCATTAATATGTCTGTGAAATTTAAATCGCAGTCAAATTCCATTACAGAATACATCAAGTAGTTACAATCGAGGTAGTTGCGGGGAGAGTCAGGAATAGTCTACTGTGGTGGTAGGAATATGATAAAGTTAGATGTAGAGGCATTAATATTAAGCATGTTGTCCTGACACGAGGCTGCTAACCCTTGAGCGCCGGCCTTCAATTTAGGTGTTATCTATGCGCTTGTCGGATGCTAGTATTGCGGTGTCATCGGCGTATAATATAAATTCAGAAAGTGTTAGGCATGGTGGCTGACAATGTATATTCGGAAGAGATGTGATCAAAGAATTGAACGTTGAGGAATGCCTACTATAGTAGTCTAAGGCACGGAGCACCTGTGAACGTATCTATTTAGAATCGGTTATGTATACAACTGCGGATAAATGCTAGAGCATGAACATATACTCCACTAACGTTTAGTTTGTTAAAAAGTATGTTGTAGTTACTAGAATAAAACGCCTTCGGGAAATCAATAAATAATGCGGAAGTAATATTTTCCCGATATGTAGCTTCTTTACTTCAATCCTTTAATAAAATTAGTGCGAATTCAGTTAAAAAAAGGAGTGGAAGCCGAACTGATACAAGATATGATGTTATATTTTGTAAGGTAATTTGTCAGACGCACTATGAACAGTTCTTCAGTGACTTTGTAAAAGAAAGAAAGAATAGCAATTGGACAATCATTAGTTGTTAGACGCTTCACCCGTTTTTTGAAGACAGGTATAGTCCATCATTTTTTATTGTGCTAGGGAAGATGCCTGTTTTGAAGATTAGGTTGAATATGCGAGCGAACACGTCAAAAATTAGACCAGATAATAGCTTGTTATGGGAAGGATGGATATTATCGAAACCGGGGCTGGTATCTTTCACAATCATAATGAAGGTGCGCACCTCATTAGAGGAAACTCTAACAGGAAAAACCTATTAAGTAGGAGATGATATACATGAATGAGCGGATCAACATGTGGCTGATCGATAACAAATGAATCAATAAACGAATTCGCAATGTCAAGGGGGTCGTATAACTCCGCTATTATAATGCCCTAACCTAGCGTGCTGCATGGCATAAACGTCAGTGGGCTACGCAATAAGCATTCCCATCACCGTCATATACGCCCACAAAGTTCTTACCTATATCACTGGACAATGGCCCTCGTTCGTTTCGCTGGCGAATGAGCCGAAATTAGTCCGATGAACGTTTCTATTAATTCTTCACGCGACAACAGGCAGCAGGCCACCTATCCGCGATGAATATGCGATAGGTGGCATATGCGATTGAATGTCACGCTCTAGGTTTCGTACTGTGACTTCGAATGGAAACGTCTTTATCGAACCGGATTATCATGCGGGAAACCTGACGAAAGAATACTTTCTGAACCATATTAAACTAACCTTAACATCCCACTGCAGTAGCTACAACTTTCTCCGGTTTTCGCAAGTATGCATTAGGAAAAGAAAACATTTCTTTTTCTGGGACTATACTCGCAGGGTCAAAATGAGCGGATTCTTTTCACGGCGTATTTCACACGCCAGATCATAAAATTCGACAGCTTAAAATTGTTGACCCGTGTTCAGTCAGCGACCTCTCAGTGAGAGAATCAGATAACCAGCAGTAGTCATATAAAGTGAGCATTGCACCGATTCAATTCTCCTCACGCAAACAACTTCCGTGTATTCTGCATCAGATTTTCGCAATAAGTGATCACGAAGCACCAGCCCGCTTTCCGGGAATGTATAGAAACAATAAGAAGGAAAAATCAACACACTGTATTTCAAGGTGAAGAATGCTCGTTCCCTTCGGAGGAAGTCGCCATTCCAATGCCTCATACTGTGCCACGATTGCAGCCCGTGTATGCCTTGACACATGAGACACGTGTAGACCATCCCAAGGTTCACGAAGATGTCCGCAACAGAGCCTGGCGTTGAGATTGCTAGATAATCGCGGATTAAAATGTATAACTGATGTCGCCTTTTTATGTCGGAGCTAGTGCTCGCGGAAGGCCTCTTGCGGCGTATTTTCATGATCACTCGCCGTCATCTTCAATTTAAACAACCAAGGACGGCTACAAACTGGCCTGTTTTGACGTCGACACGTGTAGGAATGTAGTTGAAAGCCGGAACTTAACTGAGTTTCTCATGTACAGTCACACACAAAAATAAAACTCTTACTTTCATACTTCACTGCCAGACTCTAACGGAGAGAACATCCTGAGGCGCACATACACACACAAAAAAAATAAAGAATAGCTCGTTAGACGATGGCCAAGCCGACCCTTAGAACTGCCGTAATACTGCGGAAAAGCAAAGTCACAAAACACCACACAAAATAAGAATGAGAAAGTGAAGATTAATGAGTTCTCTACCGGACTGAAAACAGAGAACCGCTGCCTCGAAGCTTTTCAGTGCTGCAAATTCTCGTTTACGACCAAGTGCGCCTCCTTTTTGCCAACGTGAAAACTCTAAGCCTGCGCATCTACTTCTACCAAGTTCGTCACTTCTGCTTTTCGTGTGCTAGTAGCTTCGAAGCCTTGTGCCAGCCGTCGTTGTTAAACTGGAGATAAGGCTGGTTGGAACCTCCTTGGCGGAAGCTTTTGTTTCTGACTCCTTTGAGAGGTTTCCAAGCTGTAATGACCTTTACAACCGTCCGCAGAAACGAGGGATCACTCAACGCTATTTCGCGGCTCCGATTGCAATCGTTCCAGTGACCGTGTCTGCCATCTTTGAGCGAGCTAATTTTGAGCATTCTTGAGAAATGTTTATGCCGAATTTTTTTTTTTTACAGCAAACTTTTCAGATGTGATTTCCTTACTCCCTCAGTCATTTCCCCTGAGGACCCGGCCCTATATATATATTTTTGAAATCTAGGAATGGGAAACGCAGTGCACGTGTTGATTAAAGGCTGTAAAAACTCCATTTACTTAAAATAAAATGCCCTGTTGGCTATGCTACGTAAGGAGGGTGGATATAGTAGCTACTGGCCAATGTAATGAATATCAGTGGAAAATTTTTGAGTGAATGGTAGTCAGCGAGAAGGCCTTATTTCCATTAGCAGTTTGCATTATTCAGGAGATGTACAAAAATAATAAAATGCCGAAACATTACATAGCTCTCAACGAATTTCCAAAGCCCAACGTTGTTACACTTGAAAATTTCTGTTCCTTCTTATAATGCCTTGCATCAACCTTTAAAACCATGCGGACATAATTTGCTGCATTCTCGCAATTTTCGGAATCAAAGTACGAGTCAGTGTTGTTCAATAGCCCAGGCCACGTGGTCCAGACATTAGATCGTGTTGGGGGAAAACAGCTAAACATTACAAGAAATTCCACTGCTTATAGAAGAAGCGGCAGAAGGATGCACGTTAAAAATAATGGTCAAGAAACGCGTAGTTAGCAAGAATATTGGTCACATCCTAGCTAGCACTTTCAAGCCTTGCGGCCATTGGCGCTTGAATGCAAGGAGACGCGTTTTTGTATTATTATAACTTATAGATAACAGACTACATTTTTTCCCCAGGATTTAAGCACTTGTTAATCTCCTGCGCACGTCACAGGCAGCTACGTCTCAATGCTTCACCAGGCATCTTTTGCAAGACCAATCAAACTTTAAGCAATGGGCTTCTACGGAAACGACAAAAATTCAGAGCCCATATGAGTAAACAAAAACACGATTCTGGAGAGCTCCTGCTCCAGTGTAGTTTTTCCAGCTGCTTCAAATAGAGCAGAGAGTTGGCTTTCCATGATTTAATATCGTGTTTGTAGAAACCATCAGGAAAATTGTCGAAAGGTGAGTTTTCACAACGTGGTTACTTCATCGCAAGCTATAGTATGGTTATAATCCAATGCGTCCATACCCACCTATACGTCTCGCAGTACCTGAGAGGTGTAACGCTAAACAGGAGATATAAAGAAGTAATTTCTCAGGTTGAGCCATTGCTACCAGCATGCATTATGTTTTTTTTAAATGCACCGATTAGTTTTTGCTAAGCAAGTGAGTAGACTTTTGTGACGTATTCCTGGTAACCTTATAGAGCAGCAAGCTGTAAGAAAGTGTTCAGCTTTGCAGACGCAATAAAAGCAGCAAAGTTTCCCAATGGGCATGTAGCTCACTTCTACGGCGCATTGCAATCGGCGATCCCGAACAATTTTTCTTGCTGCTCGTAACCGAACAGCGTGTTTCAATGGGCGATTCAAATTGGGGTCCTGAATTCATAATGAATCGCGATGGTATGGTCTCTAGTTTTTGTAGATACCTTGCTCCTTCGTGGATTCGGAGAGCTCCTCCGTATCGCCGACTCGAACACGCCACAACTATATTTGTGCGAACGATCTTTGATATAGCCTCCTGCTCTTAAATATCGTTTATGCCAAAGGTGCCACTTAAAGTAAATTCGGCTCTCTGAACGTCAGAAAGACGAAGCATAACTTTATAGGAGACATAATGTAGCTTCGTAGCCTAATTTACTCGTAGGGAAGCGAATGTATCCACGAGTTAACACATCCGGGGTCTCACTAGCCAAAGGCTTACACGAATGGGTCATTAGTGCAGGCGTATGCGTGCCAGGATATGTAGATTCATAGGTGGCAATGCTAAAAAGCCGCACCGATGCAATTAGAAGTATCGTTTACTATACATAGAAGTCACGTAGGAATTCGAATAGTTACATTTATCCAATTTTTTAGTAATTCTAGATGTTCAGAGACAGTGTGAAAAAAAAAGGTTGATTTTAAGATGCTAGCATTTCAGGACAATGCCATGTTCTATAGTTCACGCCCAAAAATTAAATTTAGCCTTTTTTAATTATTTCCTTGCATGAAAATAGAATCTTAACTGAGGCTTGAATTAAAAACGCGATTGGATTTTTTAGGTGAAATACCAAAATATAGGAACAGTGACATGAGCAATATGCAATGAGAATGCAGATAGCGGTCGCCCTTTTGTGTAACTGAGTGGATAACAGAGTCGGATACTTGGATGAGATAAGAGAATTTGGTTAGGGTACGGTTTGGTTTATAGTTTATAGGGGTTTAACATCCGATTGGAATAACCTTCCTAACCACGTCGTGAATGCCCAATCCCGAGAGCAATTTGCTACCCTCATGTGCAAATATTTAACGCAGGAGTGCACATAATTTGTACATTACATTGACTGTATTTTGTGAACTATGTTTGACTGTACTGGCTGTTTTGTCGTACTGGCCAGCGTTTATAAATTTTGATGTCGTACCCACTCCTATCTGAGTCCAGCAGGACTGATAGTATGTACAAATAAATAAAAAATAAATAAAAGCGACTCAGGTTATGAGGGACGCCGTACTGAAGGGCTCCGGAAATTCCGACCACCTGGGATTCTTTCACGTGCACTGACATCGCGCAGTACGCGGACATCTAGAATTTCGCCATCATCGAAATTCGAGCACCGCGGCGGGGATCGAACCCGCGTCTTTTGGGTAAGCAGCCGAGTGCCATAACCACTGAGCCACCGCGGCGGCATGGTGAGGGTACGGGTATATGTGTCTGACGCAAGAGAGAGCTATACACGTTACAGACTATTAACTGGCTGATCGTGACAACGACGAAATTTGCATCTCGCATCCATCGTGTGGCGGATCCTTTAGATTGCGCGAAGTAGGCGTTTCAGGCATTTTGCTAACGTAGCGCTGTGAATGAACCAAGAAGAATGCGTGAGACGCGAGACGCTTGAGACAGTTGTGCTTGTAAAGTGCACACGAGTGCTTACGAAAATCCGAACCAAAGCACTGTCACGTGATGCAGGCCTGTACCCTCTGAGGCAAAAAAAGGGGGGCAGCATCCTCGTGGACGTTGTGAGATCTGCTTTGCACCTCTTCAGATGCGGGTACTGAACTTACGCTATCGTGTCGGAATTGCTTTTCTTCGAAAAAGAAACGTTTTTGCTGTTTGCACTCGCTCCTACCGATTTATCTTTACTGCTCAGGCCGTAAAGATAAAGTAGCCTGGCTTTACTGCTCTCGCATTGAAGAACACAAAGACATCGCACCTGGCCACGTTGCATCATCGCGCCTCGAGCTCACGTTACATCCAACCCCTGTAGTACGAGGCCGTACAACGCGCCCTTGCCCGTGGTTTCCCGAAACGTGCGCGCGGAGCCATTGTCGCTAACGTTTATTTTGCTCTCAAATCTTCACTGAAGGTGGCACACATCTGCCGATGAAAGGACTCGATGTCTGAAGGCATGTTTCGAAACCTAAAGAAAGGTGCACGCTACAGTATGTAGGATTGTCTTCGACATCGGGACCGTTTTCAGAGCACAATGGATGCGAATAAGACGAGTATGTAAAGGGCGGCACGTTTTCGATAGCGGACAAAAAGCTCACGTGTTCGAAAGCGACAGAGAAGAAAGACCTGCACGATGCGGAGATGTGTTGCGTAAAGAAACTGCCCGCTTTAAACGTGAACTCCTGTTCAGCGGAGTTTCTCTCGTATTTTAAAACTTTCCATGAGGTGTATATAGGCCCGCTATGAACTCGATTTGCTTCTTTTTCGCTGGCGCCTCTACTAAAGGGCAAACCGTGTCCTTCCGTTTATATAGGGCACAAGCTAAGCAGTACGCAGGCCAGCTCAGGCCATTTTGGGAGCTTTTTGCATGAGGCCTAGAATCTTACAACGAATAGACGACGCTTGGCATACGGCATTGCCTGCGTATTGTTTTGAGACTTCTTAATGAGTACAGTAATCATAGAATAATAAACAGATTAAAGAGTGATAACAAAATCTCAACTTGAGAATGAGCCTGTTTAGTAGCATTGTGTTTTGTTTTATTACAAAGAAGAGCTAGATATAATAGCGGGCACGACGTTTCACAGAAGTTTTACTGCCCATGGAATGCAATCCGCTCCTCAACAATGTACAAATCTAAACGGATTACGAAAAATACAGTGCGATAATTGTTCCCATCAACGCGGATGCCTGAACCGTGCTTTGAGTGAGGGGTCCGAGTTTGTCGGGAAAGAACGGATAAATCGTAGCAAAATTACAGAGGTCACTGTTAGTTTCAACGCTTTGAGTTCTTGAAAATGCGCTGTCATTGTGCAGCAAGATTTGTGTTCCGCCTCTTCGAAATGCAGTTGCCTAGGTCAGCCAAAGTTTATTAAACAGAGAAGTGATGTAAAGAATAGTACCGGACCAACAATTCCTCTAGCAGTGCGAATACAAAATTAACTGCAGTCAGTAAACGTAATAACCACAATTAACATGAAAAGATTTTGTAAAGCTGTTCAAGAAGACACACTAGGCTCTGTTAAAATTTCTAAATTGCTAAGAACAGCATTTTAGTTACTTTGCATCTCCCGAAGTGCAAGCGGACAAACACTTAAGCCGCGGAGAGCATCTGCTTTCAAACTTAAACATGCACACGGCGTGCTTTCAGCTTTCGTGTTAATGCACCTCGGAAGCTAGGCGGCACACTGAGAGGGGATTTCTTTTGCACTCAGGGCGTGCATTCCAGCGCGGCCAGCATGCATGTTCAACATCAGACATGCAGGAAGCAAGAGCAACTGGCCCGCCACAGGCGTAATCTAATTTTCTCTGCCCTCTGAAAGGTCTCCTGTTCGTGAGCTACCGACCGCCGCGCTGCTCAATATTCACGAAGCATTTTGTTGAATTCCATTTGGGCGACTCGCCAAGCCTATTTATTATACACGTGGCGCGCCCGCTAATACCTGCAGCTTTCACATTCGGATATCCGGGCTTTTAGCGAGCGGGACAATGCACCTTCAAAATTTTTTTTTTTGCCACTTGCCTCATATTAAGTATTGCATGACGGGTAGTTTGTCGCAATCTTTCACTACAACAGCACGAGGAGGACTACTTCGCAAGAGAAGCTCTCATTAAGGTCTTCACCGTCTAGCTTATTTATTTGTAATAAATTGTGTTTTGGTCTGAGTGAGCCTCGCAGTGTGCAAAGCGAACAAGAGTAGAGAGACCTCCTCCCTGTCTCGAAAAACAACACAAGATGCCACGTGTCAGTAAACATGTGATTCTTGTGTATGTTTGAAACGCTGTGCGCAACAAATATAGACACATGCAGTGACACAGCGCAGAAGTGTTGACTAGTAACTAAACTTTATTCCACAGGACATAGAAAACTTATGCTCAGAAAAACAATAAAGTGCAAAAATATGCAGAAAGGGGGCGCTTACACGCCACACAGGAAACCACCTGGCGGGAAAGAAAAACTAAAACAATACTTCAATAATTTCACTTCCGTATCGCTGAAGAAATATTGAAGGCTGCCTAATGTAATGCTTTTCTTTTAGCAATAAAAAAAGGCTTCCATAAAAAGGCTTTCGAAATAGGACCTTAATTTACGCCGGAGACATTCTTTGCATTCTTACACGTACTCACACGTGCTACATGTTTTCTCCCGTTATTTATTTTCCAGTGCCTTTCAGTGCTCCTATATTACGCTAACACTAGCCGCACGTGCATACTCTTTCAATAAAAAGTGCACTAATAAACCACCGTACAAGACAGCGCAAAATGCCAGCGAGCAAGATACCTAGACAAGACAGATCAATCTTGCCTGCTTGCGAAAAAGCGTTTGGGGAATGTCAGTGATTTTTTAGATGTTTTTACGAGCCGAGAGAGATTGTGCTGGAGAAGGCTTTTAAGAATGCTGCTACTTGTTATTGGTGCATGGAAGTTGGAAAATAAATAAAACAGGTATCCCCTTCTTTGGAACTGGTTTACTTACTCTCGCAGCGCAATGAAAGATGTAGACTCCGATCTCGTTCACCACTGCATTTTTATGCCGCTACTCTAAGCTTTTTCTCCAAATGATGTCTCTAGATTAGTTCACTGGATTAGCTTCCTAGAATGCTGTACTGATGCCTCTTCATCACTTCTTCTCTATGCAACTGTTTCTTTATTCAATAATATATCTTCTTGTTCTCCTTAGTATTACGTCTATCTAGCCGCCCTATGAATATCAGTCGCCCAGAAGCCAGTACAAAAGAAAGAATCGCGTTGTGGTCAAGGCTAGAAAGTTATGCATGGGCTGAGATGCCAGTCCGTCGCCACTACCATAACTCTTGTAAGCTAGAGACGGAAAACAGAAAGGACATGTCATTGTTCTCTCCTGGTTTGACTCACATTTCATGCGAGTGATCAAAATGATAAAAGAAAAGAAATTAAGTAAACGACGGTCGAAAACAAAAAAAAAATTGAAATATGCCATGTCTTGCCTGGACACACATACGGCGGAGCATAAAGCAGCAAGAACTTGAAGCGCGAAGAAACAAGTCTCGGCATCTTGAAATTTGCATATTGCCTCTTTTTTTGAGATTTTCCCTGCTGCAGGAGAACGTCGGCGCTCGAGTTTTCGAGCACAAGACAACGAGCGAAGCGTGGCAGCCCGCAAAATGTGGTAAGAAAGGAGGACTGGCAAGTGAACGCGATCGAAAGTGACGGGGTCACTGGGTCGGCTCTGGATATCCGGTAACCTATGATGTGGGGCACGGAATAAACCTTGCGGAATAAATTGACATAAATTGAAGCTTTTTGTTCAAGGTGCATCACCCAATCTCATGCAAACTTCCTCCCCCCTTTCTATCATTTTATTTTCCGCCCCTATACGGCGTTGCTGAAGCACTTGATTGACGGTGGAGCAATAAAGGAACAACCCACGTGGGTACAGTATATGCCCCGAAGAAAGTGAGAAAGCGCATATTCGGCTGCGCGCAATGATAAAAATGGTTTGAGGTTCCGCCAGTAACCCTCAACGACCCCTACAGGAAATCAAACCCACATAACTCCAAGCTTTATGCCTATGTCGGCCGTCGACCTTGTAATACAATTAAAACTATCTCGTGGTTTGCTTTTCAAGAAACGCCTACAAAGGTAGCTTGATCATGACAGTCTGATTTGTTGCGGACTTCAAGGTAATGCGAAATTTTGAGAAATCCAGACGAGCAATATTCACAGTCGTGGTAAGCTACACTTCGGTGTTGACCAAGCGGCTTTTTAGGCCAAGTTTAATAATGCAAATTGATGAATTGCTTTGCACCAGCTCCGCCTCTCGAAGACAAAAATGAATAGCGCCGTCACGTGCAGTTTTCGGTGGCGTAAAGTGCAGATGGAAACCACACGCTTCGATGTTTAAATGCAACTTAACATGAAAATGTATCAGCATCCTACAAAAATACTCTTTGATAGTGTTTTGTTTTGGATGCACTGAAATGGCGAAGTTTTTTCAGGGTACCGGGCACACCTGTATTCAAGTGTTTAGGTAGATAGGTTCGCTATTTGTATACATATGCACGCTGATGAAAGCCTGAACGAAGTCAACTAACACATCTGATCTTCGTTCACGTTGGTACGGTACAAGCGTTTGCTTTTTTCTGACCATTAACTGCGCTATCTTCGTTAGCGGGTTGAGTGTTCACTTAGTTCGCGATCTGAATATTTTTATGCATATTCTATATTTTGTTTTCGAACAGTCAACCTATTGATATGAGCAAATAATCAAGAGTGCCGAAGAAGGAGCAAACTGAGAACTAGGGTACATGACTAAATCTTGTGTTTTCTAACTTGGTATTATGGTTATGCTCTTGTTCATTTAAATTGAATGACACAAAACCTCTAAGAAAGCTTGTCATTATCATTTTCTCGTACCTTTAGGCTCGAGGCATTATTGCAATTCGCGAATATTTCAATTTCACAATACGAATAATAACCGCCTCTAAAGAGTGGGGATATGAATATAGGTTAAGCAGAATGGAGTGAGAATTTTGGATAGATTTCTTTACCATTTATTTGCCATATCATATTATGGTAGCAAGGAGATTAATTTTAAGAGACAACGCTCTGTATATCGACCTGCATTTCTTAACTGGTGAATTTTATAATGTTTCTAAGTTCTTTCTAATCTTCGAGTGACTCTTTCGCCTTGTTGGCTTTTCTTGTTCTAGTCAACTTTGTGCCACGGGAGTCACGGCTACAAACATCATGATGCCTTGAAACTAATGCATGGCCAACATTGTCTTTGTTATATATTCTCGCAAAAATTGCGAAACTTAAGAACGCTCACTCGAAGCCAAAGGCTGCTTCCTCCATAGTATCTCTCTTTCCAGCGAAAATTATCAACCCAGCATTTTAGCGAAAACTAAGCACGGCTGTGTGCATAAAATTATACCCCCCTAGAAATCGTGTCACTCACGTCTTCACGGCCTCCATAAAAACATCCGGGCTTCAGCCGAGTGACTACTATAAGCCAGCCGAATGCAGAGCCAACATCCATAAAACGAACTCACGCCCACCCTTCATACGAACAAAACCCACGCAGACACTTCTATTTATGCCCCCCGCACTCTCCACTTATGTCTTCTGTTGTCAGACTTCGCTTTATCGCCACATTTAGAGGCACTATGCTCCTCTTCGAAGGACAGTAAACGTTACGGTCTCTAAACGGGTCCCAGAGACGTCTAAAAACGGGTCTTTTGTCAAGCGAAACGCTCCTTATTTTTTTTTTTTTGACTCCTTAAAATTGATGTCGCTCTCGGGCTTGCACACCATCGCTTCAGCTGCGAGTTGAAGTCGCGTCTCATAACGGGAGAAAGAACTTTTCACAGCATAAAAAACGAGTCCGGCCGTCATATCTAAATCAAACAACGGGCCAGCTGAGTGGTGTTATGTATGGGTTCAGGGGTGAACGGTTCCTGAGAGGACCATCACACGTGCGTCCGTACGTCGCCCCCAGA
Source organism: Amblyomma mixtum (assembly GCF_055824585.1). Lineage (NCBI taxonomy): Eukaryota > Metazoa > Arthropoda > Arachnida > Ixodida > Ixodidae > Amblyomma > Amblyomma mixtum. The sequence continues at coordinate 288,037,137 of NC_143013.1, forward strand.
AAACGCACGTGGCTTATACCGCAGCAGCTGCTCACATCTCAGGGCAGCCGCCATTATACAGGGCGTTTCACCTAAGACTACACAATTGTAAAAATAGGATTTTTGAGTTAGAAGAGCGCTTATTTCGGCACAGCACCTTCAGTGGTGTAGTCTATCAGAATACAACTAAGACGCGCTAACTAGCAAGCTGGTTAACTATTATTGATTACTTACCTTTTTAACTATTGCTCTTGGGTTTCTTAATTGTTCCGAGGCGTGTAGCCCGACGCAAGTAATATCCATAACAGTTCCTAGAATTTCGAAATTTTGAAACCGCATTTTCGAAATTCTAAAACTGATATGAATACTACTTACGGTGAGCAACACGCCTCTCAAAAATTAAGAGGCCTAACGGTACAAGATAAAAAGTTAACTATTCAATATTAGTTAACCGGCCTGCTAGCTGGTACGTCTTAGGTTTATTCTGATGTACAACACCGCTGACAATGCTGTGGCGAACAAGCTCGTCCTCGAACAAGTCCCGGAACAAGGTATTTATATACGCTGTTTACAAAATGGGAGAGATATTAAGCATGAAATGCTTTTAGCCCCCGTTGTCGGCAGTGTGGTGACGTCACGCCGAGAGCCATCATCCGGGCACTGAAATCCACACATCCGGGCTTTGAATTCCAGTCATCCGGGCTCTGAAACGAGAACATCCGGGCACCGTACGAGACTTAACGAGATTTAACGAGACTCTCTAAGCCCTCCTACGCGACCGGCATGCAAGCGCCGGTTGGTCTCCAAAGGAGTAAAAAAAAAAAATAACTGCTGCCAGTGCCTTCTCAAAGTTTATCAAGATATCAGTCGCTGTGCGTTTGATAATGCACGGACTTATAATTTCCGATTTCTAATAACGCGTGCAAAAAGCACATAAATGCCACGATACACTACGTTGTCATACGTGATCTCTTAGGGGCTTCGCGCATCGAAGCAAAGCCGCGCAGGCGCACAGGGGCCCGGGGGAGAAGCACTGCGTTCAAAGGGCAAGGCATCCCGCCGGACGGGTGGTGGCGTTCCTCCCTTCCATTACAGTGCGGTTCGGGTGTCCACCGAGATGGCAGAGAATTACCCATTTCCTTTCCTCAAAAAACCTTGCGTTCAAATGGCAAAGCATCACGCTGAACGGGTGGTGGCGTTCCTCCCTTCCTGTACGGTGGCGTTCGGGTGTGCACCGAGATGACATTAGGCCCGTAAACATTTCATGCTTACTCTACTCTCGGTTACGGGAGATGCAGAGATTTTCTCTCAAACAGCCTGCCGAAATTACATGAATGGCAGGATAGGTCGTCACGCGCTCCGTATACTCCTCGCAGCGAGTGACAGAATTAAAAACCGGGAAGAACAAAACGACAAGATTCGACACAAAATTGTGTGGGTACCGGGGCACACGGGGGTGCCAGGGAACCGAGAGGCCGACAGGATAGCTCGAGGATACATTACTTTCCGAGCTTCCGACGAGACCGCGGAACTCGCGCCAGCACCCAGGGAATACTCGGCCATACTACAAAACTATAGAGGCAGAAGAATGCGATATCCCCCACCGCACAAATCTCTCAGCAGAGAGGAAGCTGTCACTTGGAGACAATTACAAACAGGCTCTTTCCCAAACCTACATACACTAAACAAAATGCACCCTACGATATACACGAACAAATGTCCCTGGTGCGACGAAAAACCTACACTATACCACATCACATGGGCCTGCCAAAACATAGACGTGGTCCCCAAAATACAAAACCCGAGTGCGGAGCAGTGGGAGACTGCTGTCCAGCGACAGCTGCGAAGACCAACAAGGTCTGGTACAGCGAGCTCAACGGGCGGCAGTGGCCAGCGGAGCCGTGGACTGAGGGCAACCGACCACTGATTAGAGGCGGACGACTTCGACAGAGAAGGCTCCTGGGGGTAGAACTAAGACGTCTCTGAAGATGCCCCCAAACCGCAGGAAAAACCATTAGTGTAAATAAAGTTTTCCCTTCCTTCCTTCGATTCGAATGTCTTATTCCTTTCTCTAAGAAAACAAAGCGAAGAGCGAAGTACGATCGTAAACAAGCGTTAAAATGATAATAGCGGCCCACATCATAATTCGCTACGCAATATTTAAAATCTAGGTTCATTTAGCCATTCCGGTGGCACCGGTGCCAAATCGGTCGCACCAGAGCTAAGTCAGCCGCCCACACTCACTGGCCCTGCCGTCTTGCGAGCCCTAATGGCAGCTATTCGGAGCGGCTTGAAAGGCTAATTCGTACGGCGCTTCAAGATGAGCACTCCAGAAACCGCCACGTGTCGCACCCCTGGGGTGCCTTTATGCGCACGCGCACTGGACGGCACTCGCATGGTTGGGGGAGGGGATGGGCAGCCAGGTCGCCTTGAACCCAACACCGTGTACTCACTCATCGACGTCTAGTCTTGTAGAAGCAACCATTTTTAGCACGCGTATCAGATTTTTTTTGTTTTGTTTTCAGACATGAAGTGCTTAAACGAAGGCTCTTGAAAAAAAGTACCCACATTTGCTGCTGCTGAAGTGGAACACGTGGAGCCTGTGGTGCCGCTTGGTTCCACGTGCTCCACGTACACATGGCAGCGTAATGGCTCCAATCTTGTCCAGTAGATCATATGACCATGTGCGGAGCTCTCTCTCTCATGTGGCAAATACGTGAGCAGCGTGAGTCATAAAAGCTTCAGTGCTGAGTCGCGAGCCTATCAAGCTAGTTTTTGCACTGTACAGTGCAAGAAACCCTGTGATTTTTAAGTGGATTATCTCGCAGAACCTCCGCTGTAAAGCGCTAGTACAGTGCGCAATCAAGGATTTCATAACGGCATTCAATTAAACTATCGTATTCTGGCAAGTCACCACTCATGGCCAAAAGAATGATCGACAGGCTGTTGAATGCACAACAACCAAGGCAATGTATAAGCATAAATTAATCCTGTAGTCAGCAACCTATTTTTACATCATTCTGGAGAAGTAATGGCGTATTGTTTTAGCTTCAGAAACCTGTGTTGTAGTAAAAATAACGTTGTCGTCCATCCCCACAGTGGATTTAACACCACCTGGAAAAGATATTGTCTGTAAAGTGCAGCAAAGCTGTAGGGTCAACCTGTGTCATGTTATGGTGCTCTCTTTATTGAGATAATCTTTGTTACTCCAATTTACTTGCGTTAATAAAAATTCACTTCAATTAAGTTTCCTTACATTTTTGATTTTTGTTACATATTTCAAGCTTTAGTTATTTTATCCACACCATCCTAAACAAAATGACAAGAATAACTTGAAAGATGTCTAAAAAGAAGTGTATTGGGCTTAGACCACGAAAAAGACGTGCATTGTTCTTAGACCACGAAGCCTTGCCGTTAAGTTCACAAGAGAAATCTTCACTTGGGACCACGACCGAACATATCGCGTCAGGAACTCAGCAGAATTCACAAGGCGGGACGAGCTTAACCCTTTTGCATTTCTCTAGATGCAACAATAGACAAGAAATAACAAAATAGGCATAGTGCCTAGAACAGTTATTGGCCGCAGTAGATAGGCCGAGTTGTAGAAACGAAAAATGCTACTACGTTTCTCACGCATGAAAAGTAGAACCCAAGTGCCTTTTCATGAATTCCCTTTTCTCCTAGAGTACCGGCATGTCAACCACTCCACTATACATGAGGCCCAAGGCCTTTCCTCGAAACAAGCAGAAACCAGATCTTGCAATCCTCCCTTTGGCATGCTGGTTGTTATATGGAGGCGTCGGTCCCAGCTGACCTTCGCTGAGAGTTAGGCCTCTCGAACGCCGACGACGGTCCTCATCTGGCGCATAATAAATGACGAGATCACTCTTGCTCTGACTTTGCTGCATTCGTGTCCTCCCTAGGCCTTTTCTGTTTTATTTTCCTGCTGTCCTCTTGCTTCTGCCAGCCACAGGAAGTCAGCGGACCGGCGCACACCCTTAAAGTAGGCTTCGGTTCTTCTAACTTCATTACATTATGCATGGGCACTGGACGGACAAACTTTTGCGTAGCCACATCTGCTGTTAAAGCCACCAAAAATTGAGCCAGGACTTACAAAGTGTGAATAAGTGTAGACTTGCCTGAGAGATGAAAATATTACTGCACGGTCCTTATGCAGATAAGATCCGCATGCTTACCCACATAAAGGGGACGGGAGTGTGTGCGTTTGCGGGAAGAGGGGAGGGGAGGCTTTGCAAGTGGCAATTTCTGAGTGGCACCCAACGTTTCAGCTAGGACTGGTCAAAATATGCATTGTATCAATAGATTCAATCTAACTTACTCCTCCCCCATCCCACCAAAGACTGGCAGTAAATATACCTGTGATGCGTAAGTGATGCTGGGTCGTATGTTATTCCGGCACACGTCACAAAACGCGTGGACAGCTCTGACCAGGTAAAACACACAGAGAGCTTAAGGACTAAACCAACTTTAAGCAAGGCACTCATATCTAAAGGCATACATGCGGAGTTGTATAATGCATGTTATAAGCTGTACAAGCTTTCCGCATATACTATTCAAGTTTTGTAGAGCGAGTTATTAAATCAAGCCTAATTCCACTTCCGTAAATACCAGAAAGATTTTCTGCGCCATCAAATGTTTGAACACTTCGCACGCAAATGATTTCAGTGCGAGTCAGTTGTAACGTTTGACGGATTGACTAGAGCTCACCCGCCGCGGTGGCTCAGTGGTTATGGCGCTCGGCTGCTGACCCGAAAGACGCGGGTTCAATCCCCGCTGCGGTGGTCGAATTTCGATGGAGTCGAAATTCTAGAGGCCCATGTACTGTGCGATGTCAGTGCACGTTGAAGAACCCCAAATGGTCGAAATTTCCGGAGTCTTTCACTAAGGCGTCCCTAATAGCCTGAAACGCTTTGGGATGTTAAACCCCATAAACCCAATCAAAACAATCCCATCAATAGCGTTGGGGACTTCTAAATTACGCAGAGGCACCCTTCTGATTATACAATGACTGTGATTCAGTCGGCTCGCATTTAGCGCGTTCTTGACGCTAGTGAAAAGGTCATCCATCGTGCTATTCTAACAACGCTGGTTAAGGACTGTGAATTGTATTTATTCCAGTAGCAGCTTTGTACTTACTTCATATCATAATGGCTTACGTAACAGACTAGTCCACCCACTCGGTCATATTTATCAAATGGATGTGTGAGGAATAAATATGATGCTGCTGAAATCACTGGAAAACCGAAGGAGTCGCCACATGCAATTGGTTCTTTCCACATTTGGTACCGAAAGAAGCATTCGTCACTAAAACAGAAAACAGGAACCTTGTCTTGCCATTTTATTAATGAACTGTCAGACAAGAAAACTTCGCTTTACTGTCATTTCGGGGATCGTTGCATGTTGTGCTTTCGCCAGTCCTCAAAAAAGGGGAACAAACTCAAAGCACCGTGTGGCACATAACATTCGCTGAATGTATAGTCGATTATGTTTAGTTTGCAATGAAAAAGGCGTGAAAGGCAAAATAACCTAATGGAACACTATAGCGTTCTCATGGTTCGAAAGAATGGTTTCATTCGCAGTTCACAGTCAGGTAAGTAGATAAAAGACACGGCGATAGTTCCAGTGAGCTAAACTGTTGTTTATTAAACTTCTAGCATGTGCAGCTACAAATAAAGCCTTCGAAATGCGCTCTATTAACATAATTGCGCTCTTAAAGTGCTCCGTAGCGAGCGTATTGTACGTCGCGTGTGACCCAAAAGGATAAGGACCGCGAAAGCGGCACTTCTGGGACTTTTTAGCCCAAGTGTCTAAAAAGCAATGACGCACGGAATACACAGTGTCCACCGCGGTGCTCCAGAGGCCGTTCACAGAAAATTCGTTTTTGAAGAATCTGCATTTCAGCAAATTTTCAGGCTCCACTCGTCTCGCCGGAAGGTGATCATTATTTTTTCCCCCGCGGTCATCAAATATACAACTGAAAAAGTGCTTTTGGCCACCTTAGATAACCAGATGTGCTTCGCAAAGCACGGTGACACTTGAGCGCTGTATAGCTACTAATGGCATTTAGAAAGATTTATCCCTCAAAGAGCGTTGGTTTAACTCTACAAGAGTCTCAGAAGCACAGCGCCTGCAATGTCTAAATCTTTGAGAGCACTCCTGAGGAGGGGCTTTTTTTTAGGGGGGGGGGGGCTAATCATTGTCTAGTGCCATCCTTGCTGGCTGGAACACGCAGGCGCTTTTCAGAGAGCAATCTGCCAGGCCAAAAAAAGAAAGGGACATTTGCCAGAAAAATTAATTTGTCGCTCTATGTGAACACCCTGAGCACGACAAAGGAAGAGAGGTGCAAGAGCTGCAAGAGATGCTGTTTTATGCATGGAAAAATCACATGTATTGAGAAGTGTCCGATTTGAAAATATCACTTTGCTTTGAACTGAGATCACTCCGTGCCCTTCGAAAAAGGGGGGGGGGGAGAAATCGATCCCTGCCCTTGGAAGGATAGGAAAGAATTTCATCTTACAATCTTCGAATTTCGTATTTTGTTTGAAAAGATCAGCAAATTTTCTTGCCAGGAATGAACCTGTTGTACTGCCGTAGCCCTGACGGAAACTTAAAAACGCAGTCAGCAAATCCAACTTGTCGAGATTCTTACAAGAGGAATGAAATGGCGCCTGCAAGCGCTAACGTGGCGGGGCGTGGAAATCAGAGTATGCATATCACAGCGCTCAGAGCGTTTTTATTACGCGAATCTGAAGAGCTATACAGGTATATTCTTCTGGAAGAACCGTACGATGCCGCTGAGTGTGAGGAACTCTATCTCTTCTTACTTAGCCCGGCCGACGCGCCAAAAATGGCGGCCCTGCTACACTTCAAATTTGAACAAAGTAAACATCATTGCGAAGAAACTTGCATTACATCTCCCGACTTCCTCGTACCTCCCCATCCTTCCCCGCTCCCTTGTTTAAAGGAACCATACCGTCGCGAAAGCAGCAGGAAAATAAACAAGAGTATTATGCATAAGAGCTGCACGCCGGGAGTTTCATTCTGCAGTCATGCAGACCCCTGAATGCAACCAAAAGCCATTTCAGAAAAGCCATTTCGGAGAGTGCGTTTAACTTCACTTCCGCGCGTTCTGTAACGATTAAAATTCATACGAGCATTTTTACTACCGGAGGCTCACTCATCTGCATAGTTACGAAATTATCTGTTCTTCCTTAAAGATCCTATCTCACTCTTGTCTCCTCTGCATAGGCAAGTTTAGAGCTTATTCTGCTTCCAGCGCCGTGAATACTGTGCCTGCGCATGTGTTCTGCGTTCGATCCATTGCGCGAAACTCATTAAAGAACACCTGCACGGGTGAAGCTATTAATTTCGTAAACTCGGGCCGCGATCACCACTCATGTTTAGAAAATTGTTAACATTGGTCGGGTTATCAGTTTTCTGAATAGTGCGTTATCCAAATAGAAAAGTTTTCGTTACGCAACCACCGTATTATTTGAATGAGTCGAGCTCCGTACATTATACATATAAAATATGCATAAAAGAAACACGGTTTAGCCGCAATCGATCTTAATATGATATGCTACAAAAGATTCAAGTGAGTCTTTTTTTCTTGCTTTTCTGGCTCCGACGATATTACTTTGATTCAGCATAACCCGCCAGAGTGGTAGTGGTTTTCAGTAGCTCGTGAAAATAACATGATATTGACTCAATTTTCATAAACTAAAAGCAAGGCACAATAATTAGCTTTATTATATTGATGAAGTTGCGGTTACCTTCTTATGAAACTTGAATGTTGAATAGGTCAAGCTTTCTGCGCAGACTGATTATTAGAGGCAGCCAGCACCAGATAGTTGCGAAGTAAATGGTCCCAACTTTATTCAAACTGCGTGTAATTCTTTTCACGTAGAGCATAACAGGTGGCAACGACTTGTTATGCATTGCTTTCAGCGCCATACTCAACGCCGCTGAGGTGATTGCGAGTGTGAAGCTTTCTGCTGCGCTAATAACTAAGTCATGTCCTCCGACCCATGCTCTTCGCGACGTCATTCGTGTTTGAAAGAAGAAAAGTGTACCATAAAGTAATTTTAGCCACCTATTTTTCAGGAGCTTGGCTCGTTGTGTGTGTTGTTTCAGTTTTGACAGCTAAACAATAGCAGAGCAGTTGAAGGAGAAAGAAATGTAGACGATCTGCGCTCGTACTGACCATTTCTATTTCTTCAAGTTTTTGCAATTTCTGCACAATGCTGCAAGTTTCAGCGCATATGTATCTTTAATTGCCAGTGCGCAGCGGCACCTGTGCGAACGCCCTAACGTCGCGAAAGGCCTAGATCACTGTGCAATTAAGCACTGTAAAAAAAAAAGATGGTTGGGTTAAGATGCAAATTGAATACCCTGCTTTTGAGTATCTGCAGAAGAGTCACAGTGGGCTCTGTCGATGTGGAGTTATTAGTTTTACATACCCTTTGATAATTATTCTGGACGGTTTCAGAGTTACAACGTCGTATAGCGTCACTACGAGTAACAGAAACCTGCGAAGGTGGCGAAGAGCTCTGGACAAAGAGTACGCGGGTTTCGCCAATATGCTAACTCCCCCGAAGAGCAGGTTAGTTTGAAATATTGGCATCAGCGAAGGCTCGTAAAGAGCGTAAAGTACGAACCCCCCCCCCCCCCCCCCCCCCGCCCTTTAGTTGCATATTCATTAATTTGCAGCTCACAATGTGTAGTCAGGAAGCAGCGTGCGCTATTCCTGTGCACTATCACGTGAAAGTACGAAGCCTGAGGGTTCATCTTCTAGAACTCAGATAGCGGCTGTAAATGCTGGAAGGTGCATTTTAAGTGCACCTGACGTCAAAGGGTTATGGCACGCATTAAAAGAGATATGACAGTGATGGTGTACAAGTAGAGTATACGTCTCATGTGCAAGAGAAGCGTGGTTCGAGCCCGGGTTCTGCATAACTCCCCACCGGATAAAAAAAACGAATTCGAGCTTCGATTGAGCTCAATTACCGAGCCTGAGGACTGATCTCGGTGACCAGCGTCGACAACGCAACACGATTGGCTCACCCTGGTGCAGCACTCCGCCACGACCTGGATAAATATTACTGAGCATATTCTTCGAAAAAGTCGTGTTCCTCACACTTAAAGCGGTGGGTCTGCTATATATCATTCATTCTTGATGGAAGTGCTTTCAGGGGGCTTGATTTAAGAGAGCGTTTTGGAGGCAGCAGCCCACCTCAGTTTAAGGTAAATGGTTGGATGGAAATTAATTATAGTATACTAGTATATTAGTAATTATAGTATACTAGCTAGAGCACGGTGCGTAAATACCAGCTCTTTCGTCAATACCAACTCTTTCCCATCGTCTTCGGTTGTTTTTGGTCTTCTGGACGTACAGTTCATCGTACGTTTCAAGCACAACGTCCCGTCGACGTCTAACGCGGGATTTCACACCCGCGTCCCCTCTTACGGACGCTGCTCCCATGTCAACAAGCTGGCGTGCTTTGCCACGAGACGACGACGCACTGCAGTTTGGGCGTGTCCATTAATCGGCCGACGGCGACCACCGTCAGCGAAGACAGGGGTGTTCTGCACTCGTTGTGTTTACCTCTTGCGAGTGCCACCGTCGGCCGCGCCGCGCGTGAGACGTGTGCAGGGCTTTGATCCCTTATCCTTTCTTTCGCTCGGTCTGTTTAAGTGTATGAAGGGGCGATCAACGATGTCGAGGAAATTGCAATATCCAGCCGGCCCACCTACGGCAATCACCCGCTATCTGGTCCGTCCCACTGATCTCCTGGTCGAATGACAGAACAAGAGGGAGGCGAGAGGGGTACGTTGCAAAGGGACGCGTAAGGTCGTTGGCCGCATAGACAATTTGCGTTCGCTGTGTGCTGTGTTTGAATACTGAGCAGGAGGACATTATATGGCTGTCACTGCTGGTTTGAACCCTGTGCTTTACTCTCTGGGAATTACTATTGCTCGTTAGGATTGCTACTGATAGTATAAGGCTTTGTCTGCTTTATAGCTTTTCGGACAGCCGCTGTGTCCAAGACAGGTATTGGAAATGCAGTTTGTAATAAGAAATACCTTTCCTTCTGTATTTCGTAATTCTTTCCTGGAAAACATCTTCAGCGTATTATAAGTCAGCCGGATACTCCCGCGTGTAATTACTCTCGTTTAATAGTTTTGTCCAGGTGAATCAGTGAGAGGGCGCTCTAGAAAATTGAGTGTGTAGGCAACTGATCTTACTGCGACGCTGGATGGTTCCTGAGGCTACAGAGTTTCATGAAATTTATGAATTAAGGATACTTCATGGGTACCGTTGCCAAACCAAACCAAATCGGACACAATAAGATGCACTCACTCTTCACATTTGGTGTTTTTCGTGTCACTGCAGGGGTGCTCTCACATATGGAGGATTTACTCGGGCTGCCTCGTTTCCGCTTTGTGCTCTTGTAAAAGGCAAGAAACGTGGAGCCAGTTTTTTTTTCTTGCATAGTAGGAACGTTGGCAATGTTGACGCGCATGAGGTTCTCCTTTTTTTTTTTTTTTGCAGCTCCGTTCTTGCCGCTCCTAAGCACACCAAAATGTAACAGACACAGGGGTTCCAAACGCTTTCCAACTAGCCCAAGTTTCCGCCTTAACAGGGCTAAAGGAGTGAAAACCCAGCAGAAAAAAAAGCAAGCAGACAAGCTTTCTAAGTGAAGAGACTCATGCAGGAAGTGAAAGCTGGCAATTAGGCGACGTTTTGGAGTGTACAACTAGGTTATGCGTGTAAATTTCCTACTTCATCTTCCTGCAAAGGCGTCTAACTCGCCAGAAGGGTGATACAGACAACTTAACCTTTAGCTAATCCGAGAACGTGCACTCGGGGATTAACCTTTCGCTATATCTGTGCTCGTGACCTGCAGTGCAGATACCCTAACGTGCGAAAACGTTACGAAAGAAGGCGCCTCAGAATGCACTCGGATCAGACGCCCCAGCGTGGGTAACAGAGACCCATCGCTGGGCATGTACGTTTATATAACGCATCTCTAATCGAAGTAAATGGCTTTTAAGCGACTTACCGTTTTATAACAGGGATCCCGGCCCCCGCAATCAATTTAGCCTTGCGGTTAGTTTGAATAGTGGTTTTATATATGGTGCGTCTCTGAACACCTCGGGTCGTTTTGTGTCATCAAAATCTGCAGCAATAAATGTCCCACCGCGAAAAGTTGAGGGAAGCTTTTTGGGGCATTCATATTATTTATTTCCTTTGGAACGTTGATGAATATATATAGATATACGAACGGGCCTATGTCGGCATTCCTGAGGAAATAAGGTACTACTCTTCTGGGTAGAGTGGCGATCTGGTGTGCTGCAGATTGCAAGAAATCGTCGCGGTCGTAGCTTCCGCATACGCAATTTTTCCAACAGTGTATAATTTTTTCTTGTTCTTTCTCCTTTCTTTGTTTCTAGTCGCTTTATTAATCACGTATGCTACAACAGCCACTCAGTTTTTGTTAGACAACCAGTCTCAGCTTTTTTATCATCAGTTTCATGCATTCACTCACTACTGATACTGCACCATGAACAAGACTTGGCGGTTGCGCGCTCGGCAAGATTGGAAAGTGGAAAGCCAAATAAGAGGAAGGTTTTCTTTTTTATTTCAGTGTGTGCAACCAGCAGACATGATTATGAGGGGCCAGAGAGCTAACATGGATATAAAAAAGCGTCTACCTTCCCTCTGCCTAGGCCTTGCTAAGAGCTGCTCTTAACTATGTTATGAACTGGTTCGATAAATGGAGAATGGTGATTCATACGGATAAAACAATATTTATGCACATAACAAGAGAGAAAATGCCACTGAGCTTTAACTATTTAACAGACCGATTGCTACGGTTACATGTTACAAATGCATAGGTGCTGTAATTGATCCCCACCAACGTTGGACTGACCGTATTAATTCTATCACGTCATCTGTAAAAAGAAAATTAGTTCTGTTGAGACATTAACTGAAAGGAACTCCCAAAAGTGTTAGGAAATTCGCATATATTTCGCTCATAAGGCTAAAACTAGAACATACAGACTTAGTACGAAATCCACAGAGAAAAAGGTCATTTCAGAACTGGGAAAAGTACAGAGCCGTGCAGTGTTTTGTACACATTGATTTCCGAATTACTGACTTTCTGTCAGACCTAATGCTAGACAACCAAACACAAGCAGTCCACATCAGACGCATAACCTCTCGACTGATCTTTAAACATTCACCGATAAATACAAAAGCGCTACAAATGTCACCAAAACCTTACGTCACTTACTCTGTAACTCGGAAAACAAGACACAAGCACAATTTCGCCTTGGCTACCTACTTTCCTAAGACTAACCAATATAATTTATCTTTTTTTTTGCGCACTATAACACGCTGAAATTCATTACCTGACGGGGTGCTCAAGAGCGAAAATTTTCGAAGTGCTTTTTAAAACCATGTGCATGACTTCGTTTCTATTTCAAGTTTCTTATCTGTTCATTTGCACTTTGGTATCGTAACCATTGTATTTTATTGAATAGTATTAACTGTAGGCCTAAATTTATTTATTCTTTCTAGGTTTTGCTCATCCTGCATGTAGGACATGCGGCCTTGAGAATTGCGGAAAATGCATCAAAATAAAGAAAGGTCTTTTCCAGCAGTTGTTAGAAGTGGCTGTTAAAGCTCGCATTGACGGGATTTGAAGGCGCAGGCTTTTTTCCCAATCTCTTCAACCTGGGAAGCCGAGCACCAGACCGAGGGATCAGGCCACACCAGGATGATGATGATAATAGCGTTCTGCTGATTCCGTACTCACATCCAGATTAGCTGCAACAAGTGGGCTGATTGATGTCCGTGCCCTACAGGGCCATAACAGTAAAATCAAGTAAAATGCCGTGTAAAGATTACATCAAATTAGTACCCTGTAAACTGAGAGATGATTGATAATCTGAATACAATAATGAGGAATATAATAAACTACAGATAGCAAAGCCCATCCTGGGAGAATCGAAGACATGCACTCCTTAAGAACATTTCATCGAGTGAATTTTGTTTGTAAGGTGCACACGCACCTTGCAAACAACTTTACGTCCTCAAAACAACCTTAACCTACAGGAGAATTATGAAAAAAGAGGTTGCCACCACCTCCCCCTCCCCCTTTTATTTTGCATGCACCAAACAAGAGAAACTAAGAAAAAGCATTTTCCACGATTTTATAATGAACAGATCCTGTTGCACCCCAGCTTACTTCCAAGAGAAATAGCGCTTGTTGTTTCTTGTATTTTTGCTTTCTTAAAAGACGCAAAGGTTCTTAACAAGATATGACAATACGAAACATTTTTTAGTCCTTTGCGTCAGAGTAAAAACAATTGACGATGCGTTTAGCGCGTGATGGCGTCAGAGCCTTATGCTCCATGAAATACAACGCAACACAACACAACAACGCAACAACACAACAACCCACCAACTAGCGCACTTAGAATTCTTTACGCTGACAATACTTGAAGATCTGGAATTGATGCACTAAGTAGCGCCTGAACGTTATTTTCCAACCCAACAAGAAGTTAAATGTACCTAAGAAAACAGTACAAAAAGTGCAATCGCAGCCTATGTTAAAGCAAAAGATTGAGCCCACGCAACTACTGCAATCAATACTCCAACCTTGTACGCCAGGACCGCACAAAACATGCGCTCAGTATATCGGCGTTAGCGTTGGAGCCGTTATTTTAGCGCCGCCTGTTCAGCATCCTAGAAGAAGAAATAAGCGTTTTATGGTGGCAGAGTTTTAATTAGCGCGGAGAGGGTGTTGCTCATTCATGCTTTGAAAATGAAGAAAATTATGATATCGAAAAAAATTGATCTTTGTTGCAATCACGCCACACGTATTGTCTTGAACAGCGCAGAATTCGCATCATATGAGAATTGAAAGGGCCTGAAAAAACTCCCTTTGCTTCCCAAATTCACTATATCTACGTCTGCTCAAGGACTCTTCCCTAGAGAACCTAGGGAAGGGAAGCTCTGCGAGCATCTGAACGACGAGCTATGGAGCGAGTGGAGCCGCCTCGCAGCGCTATTACATCACTACGCGGCGTGCTTTCTTCCGGGAACGCAATCACGTGGCGAAGATAAATGACCTCAGCACTTGCTGCTCTGCCTAAACACGCCAATCGCAGACCGCCTTGCTCCGAGTTGCCTGTGCACCAAAGGCCAATTGTTCTGAAAGCCCTGATCCAAGTACAGGAACATTTTTCACTTCGCTGTGCCGTTGTCTTTGGAGTCTGACTGCCACTGTGCTCTCCATTTGCCATTTCTTTGCAAGGCGGAGTTTTATTTGTTTTTTTTTTTCAACTGTGACCATTATCACTTGTAGCTGCATGCCCTTAGAAAACTCATTCTGAAAACTTGCCGCGCTGTAAGCCTCTACCGAATGTAAATTGTTTGGAAACTTCCAAACACCTTGAAATCAGTTACGTGGTCCTTGCGCTGAAATATTTTCCTAAAGATAAAGTGTATTCCTGATTCATGGACACTTTATAAATTATCCGTGCACATCAATTCTGCAGAAAAGAAGCCTGTTCAGGTTATCTTTGCCGGTCTGGGCATTAATTCAGTGATCATATTATACTCCCACACTTCGTGGTGATACTACATGTCCGTGTTATTTTTTCCAATACAACTTAGACTAGACTACTATATTTTATCATTGTCAAGGGGTTTTGTTTGCGCCTGCCAGTATGCCAAACCGATCCGCGACGAATTACTTTTTTTCTCGAACTAAGATGTTAGTAATGCATCATGTTTGGGAGCGGGAATCAAACATAATAGGTGCATTTATTTGTACATTCTGGCCATCTGACAAGTCTGACAAGACCGTCTGACAAGACCTTTGTGCGCTGAATAAGGATAACATTACCAAAATGTATTGTGTAACACTATATTACACAATACATTTTGGTAATGTGATCCTTATTCAGCATGTCGTGTTTGTTTTTGTACGCGGTGGAGCTCCAACCTGCTTCCTCGTGCATCGTGTAAGTTTATCCGAAGACCCTTTATACATGTTCTTCTTTCCTTCTCGGTTTTTCTTTTTTTTTAGTAGCAAAGCAGTTTTTCTAAATTTATGGCTAATTCTTTAGAACTAATCCATGTGCCGTTTCTTCCTTTAGCTATATTCAAATTTTCCTGTATAACTGTATTCAGTGCGTTCTTATACTTCATGCGTACTTGTTTCTTGCACTCAATTCTGTGCTCAGTGATACAACGCAACCCTATCTGCGGTGATTACTCTTCTCAGAGGTGTATGACAGCGCCAGCGGAGTTCTCGACGCAAATATGTTGGTAACTCATGCACCTGCTCAGTGGTTAAGGTTACGTACTTGCCCTCTCTTGCTTTCTTTTTGCTTTCTCTCAGCACTAGCTCCTCTATCAGAGCAGATTTTATCCGTTCATGAGAAAATAGGCCCGTTTTCTTTTTACCATGCACCTCGAAGTAACCGACAGACAAAACCTAAAAATATGATCACCGCCGTGAAACAGAGAGACCACAAATCAATATTTTGTCCGCGTTAAAAATTCATAAGCGGCTTACATCCTAGGAGGAATGAAGCCTTCAGCTCCCGCACGCCAAACACGATTTGTTTCAGTTCACTGGTTGCTTATTCGCCAATATTTGTTTACTTCTTTAATTCCGCAAGCATATTCAAAGTCCCAAAACGGCAACAAAGCTTCGACGCAAGGAACTGCGCAGTTCGCACTGTGGGCTACACGATGTAAAACTCGCGTTCGTGTAATACAACGTGTTTCGGCTTCCATCCATTTCCGGAGAACACGTGCCCCGAATGGCGCGTTGTTGTATTCTGTATTGCTCCCTGGTGATGTTCCCATGCCGCAGTCTACGTGCCCTTTGGGGAGACGAGAATGCTGCCAGGCTTTCTTTTCGGGCTTGAAGAACAGCGAAATCAGCTCTCCAGAAAATATGTAAGCTGGAAACAAGCACACTGCGCCATCGTGGAATAAATCCAGTACGATATAAATAAATTCTAGAGCCTATCCTCATAACGCTGGGGCAAAAGCAGAAATGGCCCAGAGTGTGTTTGCTGTCTGAGAACTATTTGTCGACACATCTGCGACGCGGGTGAGTATTATGTCAAAAGTACAATATATAACAATATCTCGAAAGCAGCGCTTTCTGAATTAGTCTGGTGGTCCGCAGCAATGATATTCCGGGGAAGGAGGCTTTGTGACAAGTTCGGATTTACGGCCTCTTTCCTGGAATGGTTTTGAATGCGATTAATGCTTCATTATATAATAAGGCAAAATAAAGCAGAAATATATGGTGAACGATAGTCGCACTCTCAAGCTCTTTAGAGCAGCGAATGTTCGATTTGTTTGTCTGGTTGAGAATGCGGAAACATGACGTGTATAATTCAAACTGTCCATGCATGTGAAATATTTGATGGGAATTCCGCAAATGGTCTTAGTTCAGTGTTTCAAGTCATGGATATTACAACAGGGCTAAAAAATAACGAAAATGAATTCAGAGAGATGGAGGATTGGTATTTTGGTCGTAGCTGTTTGGTGTGCATATATTTTTCCGCATCAAAGCTGCTACCAGGTCTTAAAATGCACATTAAAAATGCATTATTATCTACCCAATCTGGACCATAAAGAACAACACAGCAGCAGTCAGGAAACTTCAGCTTGAAAGCGAAACATAAAATCTTCCTTCTTTGTATAAATCGCCAAATAAGCATTATTCCATTATCTATCGTAGTACTTTTCTTATGTTCAGCGTGGTAGGCAATATGAGAGTATGTCGGAGGTCATAAATAGAATGGTTGTCAGCGCGCTGCTCTGGAACGCAAATAACAAGAACTATTTTCCGGCATCCAGTTATCGAAACTCCTTCAGGCGTGTGTCGCCTTTTTCTCCCCCTTAAATGACTTTCTCACAATGAGTTTTTCACAATGAGACTTTCGCGTCATTGCCAGGGACCAGACTTCAGGAAAACAAACTCGGATGCTTCACATTTTAACTATTCCAAAATCTTTAAATTTCCACCACTGATGAAGGCACCAAGTAACGAGACTAGCGAGAGCTGATCATTAAAAGCAAGCTAAAACCGTAATGTGTCTCACTGAGCTTCAAGTGGATGTCGACTAGCCACAGCCGACAATATTGGGCTCCGAATAATGTCTCACCTTCCATCCTGTTTTCGAAACTGAACTGGGGTATACAGTATTAACTCTCATTCAAGTCAGATTTTCTGTCGAACAGATTTGTGCTAAGCTAGAAGTTTTTCGTATTACGCGGGCTAAAACTTGTCGTCAGGTAAACTAAATTTTTTTAAAGCGAAAGCTTTACTACTTGCACTTTGAGCCTTTGGCGTGGCGCGGCGGTGCCACCACCACCGGCGCCTAACGCCTGCGCTCTCCGCTAGGAGCGCAACAGGTGCTTTGTGACGTCACGCCGAAGAGAAGGGCGACCGACTCGCGCCGTCGCAAGCAGCGGCGGTGCCACCACGGCGTGGCCTCCGCGATCGAAGCGCGCTTTTGAGCAACGGCGCGCGCCGCCGCCGGAGCAGATCGCGGCGGTCATGACCACGGGCGCCTAACTCCTGCGCTATCCGCTAGGAGCGCGATTGTGGCGTTACGCTGAAGAGATTTAGGCTCGACTCACGTCGCTAGAAAGCAGTAGCTGTGCCAACCACCAGCGCCTTAACATTGCTTCTCGGCGATGCCGCCTACCACTAGGGAGAGACAGAGGAAGAGCGTGAAACAAGACTCGCTAAGCGACGTGCCCAGTATGCGGCTCGGCGAGAACGTGCGAGCTACATAGATTAGCCAAGTGATCACCACAGTAGCAGCAAGGTATACAACAAGTTTCACACAAGCACCACAACAGCACGACTATCATGTGAGCGAGGGCGTAGCCATGGGTATTTCTTTCGCGATTTCCCGGCTTAACCAAGTTGAGCCACAGCCATTTTTTCTTTCAATCACAAAATGGGCGGGGCTGGGGTGCAGCTATCATGAGAATCCATTACACACAGTGGTTGCCTAGTGCTTCGAAAATCCGCCGTTTATGAAACGGATTAGGCGTTAGCTCTGTAATGCTCTGCTTCTCCGGGGTCAAATGCCCGAGGGCCCTTTCTTCCGACCTATGCAAATCAGAAACATGCTTCCCTTGGCGCTCTTCGGTCAAGCTGCCCTTGCGCCGTTAAAATGAAACCATCATCACCCCGATCATAATTTTCTTTCTACGAGTGTGTTCGTTATTGGAATAACTGCACTTTTTTGCATACCTCGGCCTGAAAAATACGATAGTAATACCAAAAATAAGGTCTCCAAAGGGCTGCGGCCACAGGGAAACTATAAACGTGGCTGCTCGCCATACTGCTGTGTTCATTCTTCCCCGTCTTCTAAACAAGCTATGACTCAGCGCGAAAGGGACTGCCAGTCTTGGCACGGCAGCCATTTGAAAGGGAGCTCCTGTTTGTCGCTACCGCCAGGTGCGAAGTTCGGGCAGTTATTGAATTTTGAACGCAAAAGGCGTTCACCGAATTGAAATTCATCGCCACTTGACGGAAGTGTACGAAGAGTCGAGCATGGTTGTTAAAAATGTCCGCAAGTGGTGTAGGGAGTTCGCAGCTGGTCGCACTGAAATTCACGACGAAGAAGCGGGAGACCGTGAATTTTTGATGAAACAATCTCGAAGGCCGAAGAAATGATGGGGCAAGATCGGAGGATCACACTCGACAAACTCTGCATTTTGGTTCCTGGCGTTTCTAGAAGCACTCTTCATAGGATTTTGACAGAAAAGTTGAAATATCGGAAGGTGTGGGAAGGATGGGTTCTGCGAAGGCTCACGCGACCATCAACGGCAAAGCGTTGACTCCTCCCACGAATTTCTTATGGAGATGAAAAGGAGGCCTTTTTGGATTCCATTGTTACGAGTGACGAAACCTGAGAATTTCAATCCACAACCGAGACCAAACAACAATCACGTGAGTTGTGGCACTCCTCTTCTCCCAAGCCGCGAAAATTCAAGCGAGCACAGTCTGCCGGCAAAATCATGGGAACTGTGTTTTGGGATCGAAAAGGGGTATTGTTGGTAGACTTCATGGCTCCTGGCACCTCAGTAAACGCGGACAGATATTGTGAGACGCTTAAGAAACTGACACGGGCGATTAAAAATCGCAGAATCAGAATGCTGAGCAAGGGCGTATGTCTTCTACACAAAAACGCTCGACCCCACGTTGCCTGCCAAACCGTCGCTCTCCTCCAACAATTTGGATGGGACATGATCAGCCACCCAGCCTACAGTCCGAACTTGGCGCCAAATGACTACCACTTGTTTCCAAACGTAAAAGAACATCTCGCTGGAAGGCACTTCACCGATGATGACGAAGTGAAAGATGCGGTCAAACGCTTCCTCAACGGCATGCCGGCGAGCTGGTATGACACGGGCATACAAAAACTGCCCCAGCGTCTGCAATAATGCATAGACCGCAACAGAGATTATGTGAAAAAGTAGAAGAATGATCTGCTTTTTAATTTATTTGTAAATCGCTTAAATAAACATTTCTTTCGATTTATAAACCGACAGGAAACATTAAATTTGGGATGACCCTCGTTTAACCCAAATATCTCTAGCCTGTAAAGCATGCTTCATGTTGTGCTCACCTGTGACAGGTGCAGCACACGCGCACAGGTAGGGTATGGTCTGGGTGATAAACGAAGCGATGCTTCACGTGTGCCATAAGCGATGCTGTAGCAGCCTACAGCTTAACCATTACCGCCTTGCATTCTTGAAGGCTCACAGATATCGAGCAACACATTGCGATTTTTGCATCTTGCCTCCATAAAAATTTCACCGACACAATTGAAAATCGATTGCATAATCTTGGCCTTAGGAGCCGAGGGCTATGCTATAGTCCTAGCTACGCCATGGAGGATCAAGAGGCGTTAATTATAAAAGGACACTATGCATTGCTGACATTTGCATAAGAATGATTTAACTGGTTACGCGGTCATCGTCGGTAGTTGCACAGGTAGATCCTAAATGTCGAACAAGGACGTGAGCGGCTCCATGACAGCGATTTTAGGCTGTATGACTGCTTACCACATAACACTGCTAATGTAACATAACACCGCTAATGCTATTAAAGCGGTAATTCAAAATACAAATATGAAGAGTGTTAGGAATGTAATGCAAATTATTACTTAGTAGCTTGGGCAACTGCAACAAAGTCAGAGTGCGCCTTCTGCCTTTCACACGCACTTGCTGTATCTAAGAAATATCTTTTAGCACAAGTGCTGCTTTCAAGCAAAAATAACTCCAGTTCAGTTCTTTCAGAACACGAAGTGTCCACTGATCTTTTCCTTCAGGATTGTATACAGCTGTGTTCAAAGCGTTACTGCGGTCGCGAACTTATAAAATGCGCGAGTCGAATGAAAGTGCAGGAACATTCATTAATTTTTGCTGAGCAGGGAAATCTTGCAAAATGCTGTTTATTAATTATTGCCGAATCAGGTTGAGCATCAAGCAGGCTCTGATCGCTCTCATGTTTCTGGGCAATGTTCGACGCTATCGAAAGAAGCATAAACGTTAAGCATTTGAACTTGTGCCTGGTTTCCTAAAATCAGCGTACACCGGTGTAGCTTACCAGTCATACATGATTGTTGTGCTTTGAAGATACTTCTGCTAGACTGTCATGACTGATGCAATCAGAGATAAAGCGCCTTTCTTTCTCATTCATTCACTGCACACATGCATGCGGGCTCCTTGCGCTGCTCGCTACATTTCAAGGAAATCGAACACCCTGACCTTGAAGATAAGGGGCAAGAAAAGAACTTTGATTGCCTGGCAACCAAGAAACTACTCTGGCTTTAGTAGGATGCAAGGTATTTGTCTATACGCAGGACATGTTGGTTTGAAAATACTAGGCAGGGTCGTCTTTTTTTTTATTGAAAAGGAATTGACTCTATATCCCGCAGCCGAGATATTCTCCGAGGATACAGTTTCTCGCAATAATTCTCAGTTGTATCCTGAATGCTTGCGCTCTAGTTTCGCGAAAACATTGCTTTCTCTCTAAAGTCACAAAGTGGCAGTTTGGGCACGTCGGCAGCAGACGACATACAATACAGTGCAACAAGCACGAGCGCTCAAGTGTGTTCTTTCTCGTCCTCGTGCGATGTTGCGCTCTTATAGTGTGTCACCTCTGGAGTCGACATGCAATATCTGAGATAGTTTTCTGCCATGGTATTCTGCCGCACTATGGCGGTGTACGACAATAACCAAGGCAACATGAAGAGTTTAAAAGACAGAAAAAGTTGCGGCCATTTCCTCAAATATAGAAGCGCATAGTACATGGCATCTGTGGTCGGATAGTCTCATTTTCATCAAGACTACACGCAATTCCGACTACGACCATTTGCTGTCCATAACGACCACGCTTAATTTAGACACCACGATATGCCAAATCGGTATTTTGGTAATTTTTAATGACTTAATTTTGTTAAGTTTGTTTTGTTAACTGGGTGACGTCACGGTTGCTATGCACAGCTGCGCCCCCTACTGGCGCGCCGGTTGCTAAGGATCGGAGGAGGTTGCGCTTTTACTTTATCCTTTCCAAGCTCCCGCTCCATTGCGTTCGCAACAGCGCTGGTTACAACGGACAACGGCGACGGCGAAGCCGCGAAACGCAGAAACGGGCACCTAAGAGCTGCGCTCTAATAATGATAAAAAAATGGTGAATGTGCAAACAGTGCAGTCCTTGACCTGCTCGCAGGCGCGCACTTAGAAACAGTCGACACGAGGAAAGATGTAAAACTATAACTATTGGGTTGGCGCATAGTTTTACTGCCGACTTTCTCCTCCTTACACAGATGCTTATGGAGGACTCCTGTCGTTTAAGCAAGTCGGGAATCTGCAACTCTTGTCATTGATTTCAGCCTGCACTTTTTTCTTCTCGGTTTCTCGCGGTAGTCTTATTACAAAAACATCAGGAGAAACACAAACGAATTCAAAAGGCGAAGATCGATGACGTATATGGAAAAGGTTCGCGCTGACGAGTCTGCTTGGCGAGGGTTGCTTTCGAAATACTGGACTTTCTTTTCCGCAGGAGGATTCTTTTAGTTGCTCGTTGTTAGAGATAAGCTTCAGTCACGGCATCGTGAGTAAACGTGAAATGTTAAAGAACAAATCAATACAATTATGTCCTAGAATTTGACAAGCGCCTGCTTTCTTGAACAGGTACTAAACTTTTTACGGCCACCTGTATTAAAACAGCCAACTCCGCTGTCTCCTGACATCGTTCCTGGTTTGAATTTTCTTTTCTTAGGATGAAATGTTTTTACATATAGTGCTGTGCGAGTTTGAAAGTTAGCTTAATCACAAAACTACACAAATGCACGTACAAGCGTCGCTAGCTGCTATAAGCTATAATGCAAAAAAGAAAAAATCTGAGAGCCTTTGCCGCATAATGCAATTGAAGCATCACATGATGAACAATGGCGTGTCACTAGATCTCTGGCGTCACGTCTGCAGGCACACGCTGAGGAATGCGGTCTTCAGAAGCCAGAACATCATTTCTATACTCTTCACCACGCCCACCGAGCACGCACCACTTACTGGTCACAGGCGCAAGAAGCTTGGCGTCCTTTTAAAACAAAACTCTTCAAGCGGTGGAAAATTAAGATACGTTCCTGCACTTACATTCAAATGCACGGGACACAAGAACAGATTGGTTGGAGCAAATATGGTAGGAACGGTTTTTGTACAGAACAGCTAATAAAATTTTAGCGACAAGTAAAAATGTAACTGTGATTTAGGCTATCAACGTTTCATAGAAAAGTGGACAAAGGGACTGGAAGTGTAAAACCACCTTAGGTTCAATCATTAAGAATCTGTGGCTGGAAGTGTAAAACCACCTTAGGTTCAATCATTAAGAATCTGTGGCTCGGAAGCCGTAGTAAGCTTTTGAGTGAATGTTTCTTGAATACGACCTTTGTCAAAATCGAGTAATATATGAAAATAGTTAAGCATAGCTTCTAATTGTAATTTTAGTCAGCTTAATTAGTCTAGCTGGCTTAGCTTCGAAAAGTTGGATGACACCTGCTTACACAAAACAACAAAATTTTAAGGCCAAGCTGCTGAAGTTGGACCGTTCTTACTATATGTTAACTGAAAATGAACGACATGTACGAGTTTTAAGCATCTTGCCAGAATTTTACTTCTCCCTTTAAATGTTATAAATTCTATCAAAAATGGCGGAATCATCGCCTTATGAAAATATTTCCGCCATCCTTATGTATTAAAAAGCAGTGGTAGGATTAGGCCCCAGCTAAATATTTCTCGTCAGTCGAGAATGCGAGGTCACAAGGGTCGCAGCATGCACGCTACCTATCCGTAATTACTTTGAAATACCGAGCAACCTGACGCTTCTCTGCATTTAGCAAGCAATTAAAGCTCACCACTGCACCGAGCACGTTCACAGACAGCAGTAGCATGTAGAAGTATCGCAGTCAATCAAAGAGGCTGACATGCCTCTGTAAACAATCACATTATCACACAAAGCACACCACGCAGTCAATAAAATATTTCTGTAATGAAAGTTACAACGCTACCTGAACAACATTGCCAACTAAAGTAATTTTCAAGCAGGTTGATGCAATGAGCACTTGTTTTGTTTAGATTATAAAGTTGCCAGAAAACCCTAGTTTTTTGGTGAAGCAGTCTAGGAGCTGGTATTTTGTATTCTTCAGAAGGTTAACGGTGAGGTCACCGGTAGTGTTGAGCCGCGGAAAGTCATCAGCACGACGCACGCCTCACTATTAGAGTCAGGACTCGCCGACGTTTAACAGTGAAGTGCCAAGAAAGCTGCAAACACGCCATACGACCACAACCTCGCTTAACTCGTTCCTCAGCCGATCTAAAAGAAGTAATTTCTTAGAGGCGTAATAAAATTTCAAAACCATTCGTATTACACACTGTTAAAAGAAGGCAAGACGGCCGTCTGCTCGGGTGGTTTGTGGGTACGGGAACAAACTCTTTTTGTGGCGTCTCCACTGGAGACAATTTTCGTAGCTCGCACACTACGCCATGTGTGTGGCGCCTCCCAGCAACTTCGTTATCTATGCAGGGCCTCTTTGATGCTCCCGGTTTTGTGTTTCATTGACACCGTCCCGAAATCATAAGGTTGTCATCATAGCAGATACGTTGTAAAAAGAGCACGTATACCAATAAATAAATCTGCCTCATGTCGCACTTTACCTGACGTTGACTCAACTACTCGTGTACTGCCTTCCAGCCTGTAGCGTGCAAATTCTGCCTTGTTTATGCAGCTGCACGGCTATAAGTGCAGTGACCAAGTGCACCCTTTTAAAGCAGCACCCTTTAAAACAGTGCAATAGAGGCATATGGAGTGCTTTCTATTTTTTTTTTCATCTAAATTTCAGTGCAGTGCTTTTGTACCTGACATGCCGTTAAGCGCAAGATATTGCCACGGCCCACCGCAACTGCTGCGACCAGAAGAATGGGTCGGTGACCTTTTTTCTCGGAAACATAAAGCTCCAAAGAGCGGCGAAAATTGTTCTTTTTGGAACTACAAAAAGCTGCAACACTGCCCCCACATGCGTGC
The DNA here is from genome assembly GCF_055824585.1 of Amblyomma mixtum. Classification (NCBI taxonomy): domain Eukaryota; kingdom Metazoa; phylum Arthropoda; class Arachnida; order Ixodida; family Ixodidae; genus Amblyomma; species Amblyomma mixtum. The sequence continues at coordinate 288,061,784 of NC_143013.1, forward strand.
AAATATCATTCGACTTTCCGCATGAATATTGCATGCGGAGTTAGCAAAATGTTGCCGATGGAAAAAAACCGTTGTAACCACAGTTGGAGGCTCTCTCTACATAAGCGAAAGTACGTTCCTTTAAAACATTCGTTCCGCGCCCTTTCAGGCGTGCCTGAATCTTGTTCTAGACGTGTTAAAGTTTAGTTCGAGGTTGGACAAACAGAGTTTTCATGCGCAGACACGGGTCACTGTCGAATTCATTGCTTTGCTTCGAAAACACGTAGGCACTAAGCAGTTTTAACGCGTACGGCCACGTTACGTGTGACTCCGAGCAGCGAGTTTGGGTGGCATAACTACTTGGTATTCATAGAAAACTTGATAGTTTTGTCGCAGGACTGAGACGTTATGTTCAGAAAGTCGCAGCTGCTGTCTGCTCTGTGACTGAAATTCCGCAACATGGTTTCATTTTAGCAAAAACAGAGTTGAATGTCTGAGGACCGCTTTTTCTTGTGCTTTCAACGCTCATATAAAGTATGCAGACTTTGGATGGAACATCCTCGAATAACATTCATGTTTCACTCACACACAAAAAATTGTAGTCTATACCGTGCGACGACATTCGTTTGACGTTGCAACGTGGGAATTAGATAGGTCAGGCATTTTTTTGCCTACCTCGTGTTAACGCCGAAACTTTGGTTTGTTGACTGCTTCATATGGTAACAACAATGATAGTAATAAAATATATGATAATATTAATCATGATATTAGCAATAATAATAATGCTTATTTACCACCGTACTTATAAGAAGGGCGGCGGGAAAAAAAAGCTGCTAACAGGCACCTTGACCAGCCCACATCTCCTTGTTTGTTTAATTGTTCGGAAGCAGCACAACAAAAATATAAGCAAAATTGGCACAATAAGTAAAACGTAGTATAAACGGTGTAAATGTTGTATTTGCTAGAAAATTATGTTCTATAGGAAATAGAAACAACGGAATAACAAGAAAAGACAATGAAAGGGAATATTCAAAATTGAGCGTTATACATAACGGGGGCATTCCGCTAGTAAGAACAAAATAAACCAAAGCCATCTAATTGGTAGGCATTCAAAAGATGCCGTAACGTGTAGAATAAACGCTGTGGTCAGTTACTAAGGCGAGGAGTAGAAACTAACCAGCTTTCTGGACATCTCAGTACACGTTTCTTCCAAATTTATAAAAGAGTTCTAAACTTCTAAAAAACTTCTGAAAAACTACTACTGAGGTTTTATTTTATTTATTGATTGATTGATTGATTCAATTTTTATTTCTCAACATTCATACAAGGCATGCTTGTTAAAACATCTGGATCCCTAGCTGGAACCTAGTTGGGATCCATGCAATTCAGTTTCAAAGAAAATTGCAGGCATAACAAAAATTAATTACATTCATATAAAAGCTCATGAAATTAGAAAGACATAAATGGGTACATAGAGCAACAATATTCAGAGCACCAAGCCTCTTTTACAAACAGATACAAACACACAAAAATACATGAATTTATGCCTTATATTTCACGCTTAGTCGGTGTTTATATAAGATATGTACACTAATTATTCTCGCATTTTCAACTGTTTAGCATTTTGTGATCGATAGGGTGCGTTATAAACACGACGAATATATTTTTCTTCTGCATGACATTATTTTCTGCAAGAGCCACTCACACCGGGTACCGCTCCGGGCCTGATATCGATGCTGGCCTACTGTGGACCGCCGCAGTAAGGATGGAATGAAGCCAGTTTTCCCAAGCATAACACAAAAATGCTTGGGCGTTGGACCCGGGTCTTCGAAAACACGATGTCAACTGGTAGAGAGACCCCCCCTGCCACCTAGTTCATGCCCAAGAATCCCAGTCCGTCGCTTACTCCACCCTTTATCTCCCCGCTGCAGCGATTTCGAGAACACCCGTTCCTCACAGCTATGAACCTGCCGAACATCCTCACTAGTGTAGCATCTGAACGCACTACCTTGCACCAGGACAAACAGAACGATGCGCGGAGCCTTGTAGGGAGCCGTGAAGCCCACAATACTTAATGTGCATAGGCAGAATGTACAGGACAGACAGGTTCGACACCAAGAGCCAAGGACACGACACTCCATATGTCTGTGTAGTGTACCCTGCGACACCCCTGCCTCCAAAGTAATCCTTATAATTTTCGAAAACCACAAGCTGCAGAGGAGTATTCGAAGAGCTTAGAAGCCTTTCCGCATTCTCTGACCAATACGAGGACGAACTGCGTAAGAAACTGCACAGACTGAGAAAAGTACGGGGACTACTCGTGTCATCAAAAAATGCGTGTTAGCTGAAAATTTATTTCGCACAGACATCTATCTAAGTTTTCCTGCACCATCTGAAACAGTCTTTTTATGCGTTACTTTGCCTTTTCCGGCAGAAAAGTGCTCGCACCATTCTTAGTGCGAGAAAACAGATGTTTACGGAGATCCTTCAGTTCAGATGACTTCCTGCTTACTTTTCTCTCCTTTCTGGTCCTTTTTGGTGCCCAATGTCTATTTTCTATTTTTAGAAAGGAAATGTACGAAATGTTTCCCGCTATACTAATGGAAAAACCCGAAGAAAACACGGACGCTAAGCAGCGAGGCACGCGAGAAGCTCGTAGTATCACCAGATCCGGACGCCATATTTTCTCTCTCTTTCTTCCTCCGCCTGCAAAGACCTACAGAGCGTGCAAAGCTTGTCTCAATCCCCAGGAGATATCAGATGGCGAACGTAAGGTATTTACTACTCATTGCTTTTGGTCTATACATGGCGTATGTCGTTTTGTATTTCTTGCTGAAACTTGTTCTTTTCAGCCCACGATGAAAAGCACTAGAACAATACAGTACAAGAAGAAAACAACAACCAAAGCCCGTTGCCAAGCCAGAACATAGTGCGAGGCGTCGATGCACTAAAACTTTCAACGGGCATGGCCACAGATATTGCCGGACGGCTTGCCGAAGATTAAACTTACAAATGGCGAGTGACGAAAGGCGTAAAAAATTGATAGGCGGCAGGGCCATTCTCCGTCTAGACGGCGCAAGGCACTGTGACGCAACTCTTCGAAGCAGCCCTCGCATCTAAGGGAAACTCAAGTTTCATATAACACGCTGCCAAGTCTTCCTTTTAGAGTTACGTCAAACCGCCATCTACAGTCAGAGTCGTAAAAAGTGGTTGCACCGTCTGAGTAAGACATAAAATAAGTGTCAAATTAGCTTTCATGACTTTTGACATTTTAACAGCGCACGGAGATGAACCTACAACGACAGATGACGAAGAACCAAAACAGGGAGGGGGGGCTAACGGGAATGGTTGCTGATGTTTTGCCCTGTCGTTATTTGAAATGTCGCTTAATCTCTATTCTTTCTTTATAATTTCATTCGACAAAGTCTAAGAGGGGGCCGAGGCAGAATGCATTAGAGCACTTGATAAGCACCACAGCCTGATTTCGCAATATACATAAAAGAGAAAGCGGATAACATAAAGTTCGGTCAAGCAATTGTCATCACTTCAGGTAATGGGAATGAATAGAAAAAGAGCCATATTACTGCCAGAATATTATTCCATTGCCAACATTTGGGCTTTCTGCAAAATAGAATTATAGGCACAAAATAAAAAAATGAATTAATGGTGCGTAGAGAACGTAATTCTTAAGATATTAGACTGATGAATGCACCCTACAGCAGTTTTTAATGAGTAATTTCTACATCAGGCATAACCATGAAATTCATCTCGAAGCCAGGACACTGGTGAGATTTCGCATAAGTACAGGGTCCGTCAAAAGTTCCAAGGCCACAGGGTTTGCTTTTGAGCAGCATAGTTGGGCTGTTGAGATACCCTCGAAGCTCAAAATATCTGTAGAGAAAAGAAGAAGGATCGTTCTACCATCTGAGAACGTCGATAACTCTATCGGAATCTTAAGTGCCAGGATATACCGATGAAAAGCAGACCATGTGGCCTGGGAACTTTTGAAGGACCCTGTACATTACAGTTCGTAGGAAATGGAAACAACATGGCAAAAGAGAGCATATGTCGAATTTTATGGAATAAGTACTGCAATCAAAATTCAATACCGCTATCAATACCGCTAAATTCAATACGGGAGTCTAAAAAATTTGTAGACCTTTACTGAAGTCTATCTGCATATCTTTTCTGTTCATGGCATTAGTTATTCAAGAAGGTAATGCTTGCCTTCCGTTGGTTCAACCTGAGACATTTTTCGTTTTGAGCTTCTAATGTATACAGGTGAGCCTTGTTATAACGAAGTAGAAGAGGCCCGGTGATTGCTTCGTTTAGCCGTAACTTCGTGATAGGTAATTGTAATTCCTTCGTTATATTCATTATTTCGTTATAAACAGTTACGTTAAAACCAGGTTTGACTGTATACGTAATTAATGTCCTTCCCTGACGTTCATTGAATCCATCATGAACAACAAAGCCGGTGCTGTATACTCTGCTTTGCTCACTGAACGCCGTATCAAGCCGGCTAACAACTCCAGGAGGCCGCTCCACATAATCATGGCGCGAAAATTGAAGCAGCAGATACAAAGGAGTCTATTTAGCTAGCTCTATCAGTCACGAAGAGTACATCCGGCAACATCCGGCATCCGGCATCCGGCGGTGGGTATTACTGTAACGCAAAACCTAACATGGTCATCTCATATCACGAACATCGCTAACGAAGCTAATCGTACCCTTGGTTTCATAAGGCGCAATCTGCGTTTTGCCACCCCATCCATCAAATCATTAGCATACATAACTTTTGTACGTCCTAAACTAGAATATGCTTCTGCAATATGGGATCCTCACCAGTCTAACCTCTCTTTAACCTTAGAAAAAATACAAAATCGAGCTATCCGTTTCATTTATTCTGACTATTCGTACTACACTAGTGTGTCTGCCTTAAAAACTAAAGCTAACTTACCCAGCCTTGAAACGCGACGAAAAATTTCTCGATTGTGCCTCTTTCATATGTTTTATCATTCATCTTTAGGAGAATCAGTCATATCACCTGCTTATCGCCTCTCAAGCCGTATTAACCACCATAAGGCCCTCTACGCCCCCACCGCAAGAACTACCGCTCATTCTCGATCTTTTTTCGTCACGTCATCCCGGGACTGGAATTATCTGCCACAGGACGCCGTGCATCACATCAACGCCATCCATTTTAAGAACGCCATCAAGACCATTATTGTTTAACTGTCATGCCCATCCCTCATGTAATGCCCCATACCAGGGGCCTTTGAGGTATCAAATAAAAAAAAAATCAGGAAACACGGGCACTGAATGCGCATTCTTTATACAGCACAGCTCTTAGTAGATCAATGCGTCTGGAATCGTTGACACTGCCGTAGCGACCGCGTGTGACGTAACGCCGCTGTTAATCAAGTCAAGAAAACACTTAAAGCTTTCCGCGACGGCCACGTGAGACTATGTCATGACTTCAGTACACTTACAGCTGCCCGCATCAGAATCGTTCCGACCACCCACGTCCCCAACACGACGTGACTGCAGCATGACTAAAAAAGTGATAGGATAATGAGCAGTTACAAATTCACTAATCGCAAAAGCACACAACAGCTGCGCTGATACACACATATGTCGGGAGCCTAACCATCCAGCCATTTTTTTACCTATGAGGTGAGTTCTATAATTTTCAAGGGTCTTTTAGAAGGTAATTATTCGGAAAATTAAAGTCGATATATAATGCCACCTGCAACTGAGCCGAGTTAAGATTTATTCCTCATTTCACATCAAGCAGCTCTATATCTAACTACTCTGTCCACTTGGTAACTCAGCCTTCTTGTAAATATACTGTGGCTGACCACGCCTCCCAGTCTGCTGCAATTTTTTCTCTATGTCCTCCACTTTGACTACGTGCTTGAAGCAAAAACAGCCAGCAGTGATTAATGGTTTGAAAAAGCAATCAAAGCGAGTTCTTCATGAAACAGATATCTTATAATGTAAGTAGCATGTTTCAGCCTAGGCTGTCGCTTAATGAAGGACGATGAGCCGTTGAAGCGCCGTGCCAAAGATTCTGGCCTATGAACGCAAGATTGTCTTCTGTGCTTCTTCTCAAAAAAGCAATCAGTTCAATTCCCAGGAATGTCGCCTAGATAGCAACCAAGTACAAAGGTCGAGGACGTGTGGTATAAGGTGTGGTATAAGGTGACTTGGTTCCTTCAAAGCAATGCTCCAACTTGTCCAACAAGAAGCTCTTCTAAACAAGTTGACAAAGACCATTGATCAACTGTTGAGGAATTCGGCTATGTGTTAGCGGTTGAAGGACTTCGTAGACCAAGTCATGGAAAACAAAATTCATAATACCGGTTGAGGGTTGAGAGGAATGGTATCAGGTTCAAAGTCTAGTGGCGTAAAATGTACGGCGCCCTATTATTCATGGATACGAACACGTATCCTCGCACACGTATCCTATCCCGTCTACGTGCCTTAGTGACGACAGAATCGGTTTTTCACGGCTCAAGAAAGCAATAAATATTTTATATCAATAGCTGGTTTAAGATTTTCAGAAACAACACTCTTCTGCGATTTTATCAGAGAATTTTGGGCGCAAGCTCGTATATAGGCGAGTAAATTATCCTTTTTGTATTATGCAACAGTTCTTTGGCGTTATCTAACTTCCAGTAGAAACTAGCGGACAACCGCATGATCTGAGCTTCGATGTTGGTGTGTCCTTTCTTGGGTGGGAAGGACATGGCATTGACCGTAACTTGAGGCAGTTTATTGCGAGCGCACATGTCAGCCATCACGTCCGCAAAGGCCGACTAAACGCCCCAGCGGAGGCTATTTAGTTTTCACTTGAAGGACGGCATTACGTCACAATACGCATTTGCGTTTGCCGGAGCCAGAAATGCTTGCATCTGCCGCAGCCGCTTTATATTTTTCTCGCTTACTTCTATTCTGGGGGCGGAGAGCGAAGGACGTTACACCACGCCTGCCGTAAAAACCGCTGGCCTGTCACCGGAGTTGACGATCCTCGATGGGCGTAAAGCAAGGCTTGGCGTCTCGCCTTGTTCAAGCAAGTGTTTTAAACCATGTGCGGTGGAGGCGTTCACAGCCAAAAGCGGCTTCTCATGCGATTTCGAGTGGGTTTTTTGGCGAAATCGCGAATTTGGCCCCTTGAGTGACTGTTATTCGTTCTATGCCGGCCAAATAAACGATCCTCGCGAATCAGAAATACGAGCTGCGGACAAATGACATCGAAGGCCTTTGTTATCGAGAAAGCGGGTGTAAAGGCATTTAGTAACAGAGAGCGGTGCCGCTTCTGAAATTTCATATCCCTAATTCTACTCTGGCTGAGAGAGCGAGAACGCTGCCAAGTGTGAAAGAATAGTCGAGTGCTGCGTGGTTCATACGAGATTTGTGCCTCCTACGTTTTGGATGCGGGCTTGCGCAGTGACGTAATCATTGCCCTCCTTTTTCTCTTGAAGCTTACGTAAATCATTCTCTGCGTATTGCGGTATTGTGTAGTTCCGTCTAGACCGTAAACTGTAAAGAAAATACAAACCAAGTCCTTTGACCTTCGCTTGCGCATTGGCTTGACGTATCCCGTTTTACGACGAGACTCACTATAAGTTATGTATTTTTTATGTAACACTGTCAATACCTTTGGGTTTTTTAGAATAGAAAAGCATAAGGCATAAGCAACCGTAATTTTATTAGCTACCGTGTAAAGCTTCAACGACAGGATGGTGCACATGCAGCTTAAGTGGCACAGGCAGAGAAGGAATCAAGTAATTAAACGTGAACGGCCCTTGCATCTCTTAAATACACTGAGAGAAGCAGATGAACAAAAGAAACAGATTCATGCCGAAAGAAAGGTAAGAACAGAGCTCCCAACCAGCTGAATAGCTTGATAAAGAGAAAAATGGCCGTAATAATGCGTACCGTGGTAAAGCCGTGCTATCGGAAATAATGAATTATAATAAAACCCCATGTTAATATTAATAAGTATAAGAAAAAGTAAATTAACTACCTATCGTCCTTGGCGTTTAGGCTTTAAGAAATTAATTGTCGAAGCTGCTGGGGTGGGTTGTATGATGTAAAGCTCGCATCAGCTTCCTAGAAGAAGCAGTATATTACAATGATATCCTTGCTGCTACTCTATAATGTTACAGCCCTTGTAAGTTAACATCCTGTGCACTTGCGCTTCGGAACATAATCACTCTATTACATCAGACCAGGTGCGTGAGGGCAGTACAGGAATGTCAAATTCCTGTTTGCCGGCCATTAACCACCTTTACCCATCGACTTATGCCAACCTTAGTGTAGGCAGGCAGCCCAACAATCTTGAACTATGTTTACAACCACTAGTTTCAACAAAGGCTATATGTGCTGGCTGACGCCATCATCATAGCTTCCATGAGAAGGGGACTAATGAACAAACATTTCTATTAGTAGCAGCGAAGACGGCTATTGGCGATGAGGATACGCTTTCAACTCCGCACATATGTCATCGCTAAAGGGGGTGTGTTGGGGAGAAAAACCCCAACAGGACAGGAGAAAAAAGTTGGAAATTGCCTGACAACTTCGCCTGTCGGACGTATTACAACAAAGAATAGAGCACCAAATTTTGGTGGTCTGCATGTAGTTAGCTAAGAGGTAGCTGTCGAACTCATTTAACCCCAGCAGAACGCCCAACTCTTTACCGCGTTACATGGGCCTGTCAGAAAATGCAGGCAGCGCCAATAAACAACACACAAACACCGGAGCAGTAGGAGGCTGCGCTGTCCAGCCCGAAGCCTGAAGAGCAGCTCAAGTTGATCGACAGGGCTCGCAAGACTGCAAAGGCCACTGGGACCCTGGACTGAAGGCTCCACCTACGCTGAGAGAACCCTTGTAACAAAAAATTTTTTAATTCATTCATTCATTCATTCATTCATTCATTCATTCATTCATTCATTCATTCATTCATTCATTCATTCATTCATTCATTCATTCATTCATTCCCCGCATAGCTAACTCCAGAAATATAAATCTTCCAAAAAGCTGCCCTCCCTTGCGCATGTTCTTAGCCACTGCCCAGAAATCAGCACAGCCATTTAATTCGCAAAATCATTAAGAGAGAATACCTCCTTGCGTTCGCACCTGTTTGGTGGGCGAGTCGAATGAATTTAGCAGGCCAACGAACGTTACTAAAGCACAGAAAACAAGCATTGCAACTACACCAAGAATAAACCTGTCTGGTATCTCATAACTCTAATATTAAATAATGTTTTCTTCGTCTTCTTTCTTTTACGGCCTGTTTTTCTGTCCGTCGCCATTATGCTTTCGTGTTCGAAAAATAGAAACTTGGGGATGCGAAGCCAGTAAAAAAATGAAAAAGACAAACAATACTTAAATCTGTAAGAAAGTAACATTTTGACGAGTTAGAGTCGGCGATGCGATAAAAATAGGCCTGACAAGCGTAGCTGACCAATGAGTGCGCTGATGCCCAATCAACGGTGCCCACGCCTTCCAGACGCACGGCGTCTTCGGAGAATCGCCTCGACGTTCGAGTCATTACCCCGACGTCGGGGTGCAAGCTGCGCTTTGGTAGCTGGAAATCTAATGCTCGGCTTTAGTGGCCCAATAAAGCAGCAGTCATCGCTCCCTCTACGGCGTATTAATTTAGGTCCCTCTGTAGACAGCAAATATAATAGCGTAAGGCAGGAGCTGTCAAAATCAGAGACGCACACTTCCTTCGCTGAGTCCGGCGGCCTTATAGCGCAGTCTGCATGAACGAGATCAACTACGTGATGAATAAATGAATAACGATAGCCCTTTAACGTCAATATGAAATGACCTCTCCCATGCACAAATGCGAACAGCGAAGCAGGTGGAAAAAAATTCGTTTTACGCCATTTGCCTGTCTCCGTCAGCAGGCGCGCTCTTCCGGTTTAGGTTGTTCTGCTTCTGTTTTCTTCAAGAATTGGTTTTCTGGCATTGGGACTACAATTCTACCTTTTTGGTGGTGGTACGTCGATAAAGTTCTGCACATTCAGCGACGGCCACGTTGTACACCGACCGCAATCCGATCGGTCTTTTTTGCCGTTCGCATCGCAACCAGGCTCTTAAACAGGGCGGTGATAGAAGTAAAGTTAGGAGGACGCTTAATTAAGCTTCGCCTTTAGAGTAGACGCGACAGAACCTTCTCCTCATTTTCCTCTTTTTTTTTTATTCATTTTCTTATTTTTCACCGATTACCAATCCACAATCACATTCCCGATCACGGTCATCGATTGCAATAATACTTACGATCACATTACCGGGTACCAATCACCAATCACAATTATCGATTACCAATCACAAGTCACTATCCAGGTTACACTGCACGACATACTACGCAACTATTTACCCTAAAACACCACATTTATCAATATTATGAAACACCATTACGCCACCTTTTCTTTCCGTGCAATTTCAGACGCCTCATTAGCATACTTATATTTCGTTTCATTTTTGTAATTTTTGAAATGTGAGTACACGCCTAAAACACACGTTACTAAGTCCTACACACCACAATGCGTTTCCTAGGTGCCCCAAAACATGCTGGTTACAATGAACCTTCGTCGTTTATCGCTGTTTCGTGTTTTGTCATGATGCTGTGTTTCTTGGGACATTCTTCAAAGCACTGTCAAAAAGAACACTGAGATTACGCCCTACACTATAAGATTTTTGCCTACAATGGAAGAGTCTAAGGTTGAGAACGTTGAGAACTTCAGATGACTTCTGCATGGTCATCTCTTAAGAACACGGCTGTGGTCTGCCGATAATCGCGAAGAGATAAAGCAATGCATAGAAACACGGACCTCTGTGAGTACAAGCATTTGTGTTTCTTCAACCGATTTTCTCCCTAGATATTTGTGAGGTAGGCTGGCAATGATCGTCACCGGAATAGAATTTCGTCGCACCAACTCAATCTACCTTATGGCTCCCGCTGTATACTGCATCCACTGCAGACATTCTATACGGCACAAGACTCTGGAAAGCACCCCCTCCCGGTCCTCCTCTTTCCTCAGCCAACAGCAGTGCACCGACTGCACCTCACACGGCGTCATCTCGAGCTCAGGCGTTACAGTTTATTACCGCACATCGACTATCTCTTTCCTTTTACCGTCTATCTCCGAAAGAGGCGCGTTGTCGTAGACTTGCGAGGGTTCGACGTTATATTGCATTGGGTCCACGTGGGCTCGGCTTATATATACTGCGCGCCATCACGACTTCCGTGATCGCCGCAGGCGACGGGAACGACAGCTACGACGGTAAGACGGCTGTGCTATTCGTAGCAAGGGATGAGAAAAGGTAGGACGGGCTTCTTCGGATATACGATTGTAGCTTCCTCTCGGTGTCTCCCCTTATTCGTGATGTTCTCGACACCTCGTCTGGGAACTTCTGATACAGAATTTACTACTGCTGCTTGCAGGTTGTTGCACGGTTCGTTCTGTTTGGAAGAGAAAAAAGTTTTGTGGCTGTCATCAATGATGTGGCAGTATCAACACGAAGCCGGTGAATTCAGGGCCTTGTTTACAATGTGGACCAAGTATCGGCTGAAGGAGTGTAAATAAATCTGAATCACAACCGTTATAGGTACTGAACTGCAATGTCGGACGCTGAGCAAATGAACAAAGCTTGCACAACAAACTGGCCAATGTATTCATATAAGAGGCGCGCATAAAATCTTTCCGAGCATTGACAAGTTATTTATATTGATAGGATAGAAATCCTGCTATAAAAGCGGCTAATAGCACAGTCACCTGATGAGGAAAATACAAGAACATGAGGAAATGAGGAGGCTTTTACCTCTTTCTGACGGTACCGGCCCTAAGAGTGTCGTTACTTGAGGCCTTAAAGTCCGCACAACGACGCCGAGGCAGTCGCGAAAAGATCACTAGCCAAATAGTTTCGCGTCCGTGTGCCACCCGAATCCTGCCATAACGGATTCAGTGAGCGGTTATGGGTATGGGAAAAGAGTCCTTTCGGGCAGGCGTTTAGCATTTGCGACCGCTCTTTTGACGCGAAATGGCTGGGCACTTGGCAACGATGCCGCCTCTGAGGGTGGTGAAATTACTCACCCCGCGATATAAAAGCCGACATCTCATTTGCGACGATTTATCATTTGTTCGTCGAACTTGTTCTATCAAGCCAGACAGCTGCAACATACCTGTGCATTAAGTCGAGCCTGATGGTTCTTAGGAACCAATCCCAGCCGCCTCCTTTTGCGTTAAATGTGGTACTGGCAAATCGTTAGGAGGAAAGCTTATGGCTCGGGCAAAAATGGCTGAAAAACACCGACCTAAGTGTCATTTTCAATTAACAGCTTCGAGTCATTGAGGGAAGATTTGTTTTTTTTTTGTTCTTGTCACAACGTATGTTTTGTCATTTCAGTTAGTTAATTTAGAGATATGAAAAGGAACAACTGCATTTTCTGTGCTTTGACACGTTCGATAGTTTTATTTTCGAATACGAACTGAACACAAAGAATCAGCTTCTAATATGGAATAAATAGGAAAAATTTATTCGAAAAAGCATTTTTGTTTCCTTATTTTGTGGCACTGAATTGTGCTTAACATTGAACAAACAAGCATTACCATTAAATGTATGATTCGAATAAGTAAGGACACAGAATAAAACATAATGTGTTGTACTGGCGACACGAAGATTTTTTTTATTATATATGGAAGCAGCTTAATTACGTCCAGAAAGGAAATCTAGTTTAGAGGAGAATAATAATGTTAGCTACAAAAAACAAAAGATGATGCAGCCTCGGTGCTCCTATGTCACTGACCGCAAAGGGTGCTAAGCCTTACAAAAATTACGAAAGTACGAAATTTAAATAAAGACAAACAATTCCCAATCAAAATTTTTGAATGTTCGCGTGCCCCAGGACAACGAACATTTGGTACACAGCCATATCCTGTGCACAGCTCACCGGCTCATCATCTTAGGCGTTCGCACGCCATATAGCACTGTGAATAAGCATGGGTCGGATTCACTACTTTCGGCTTTCCATTTTCACGGTGTCAAAGCGTGCGTGGCAAGTGGGGCGCGGCTCCAGAACGCGTCAACCAGCCACTCGCTACCGCTGCAGAGGAGATGGGCCGGTCGAAGCAGAACTCCGGAAGTGGCATTGTTTAAGCATATAAACTGCGCAAACGACCGGGCGCAGAAAAGAAGCACACGGAACGAATAAACACTAGCAACTGTTTTTTTCTTCTTCTTCAACAACAAAGACCACGCGCACTAAACAAACAATGCCATCAAACACACAATAACCTTGTCAAGCCAAGGAAATCAAGTTGCTTATAGTACAAGTTGCTAGAAGCCTCAATTACACTTTTGCCAGGACCCAACCTCGCAATAGACCTTTCTGTCGAGCGGGGAAGATGCCAAAACTCCTCTTCTGTGGTCTGTACCAAGCCTTTTCCGCTGCCGCTTCCACTGGGCTTAAGGAGATATTTGCACTTTCAAAGCAGCGCAAAGAACTTCAAATATTAGAATTGCTAGGTCAGGTGCCCTTTCGTGTTACGCAATATTGAGTAATCCTTCTAGCTTTTTTATGTTTCTATACGAATACTTCTTTTCATTGTAACACAAGTAAGCATTCTATGATGGCTTTCCTGTATTAACACTCAGAAGCAGCATCCTTCGCTGCTTCCGCAGCAGTAACAGATATTTAGTTTTCCGCTCTTGCGGAAAGCGATCTGGTTAGGTCAGGTAGCTCGTTAGTGTAGGCGCAATTTGTTTTATTAATAGTTCTGGGCCTGCCACAAAATTATGAACCTAAAAAGCGGTTTAAGTGCCGCCGATGAAGCAAATACAAAACACTCTGGTAAGCAACTCTCCCCTTTCAGCTTTGCTCTTGTACTTTCTATTTGTGAGTTAAATTTCCTACATCGAATTTTGTTCACTATCTTCGGCATACATATCAAGGTTTTTTTGTGTCTGGAAGTCGACAGGAAGACGGTAGACATCCCATAAACGTCAAAGTCAATGCCTCTGTTTGCTTGGCGACAACCAAATAAATCGAGAAATCACACTACCGAAGAGTTAATTTATTGCTTCGTCTAAGGCTTCGGTACCAAAGACAGGAAAAGCGCAAGCCCGAGGAACAAATTTTCGTCACTTCCTCAGTCAGTCTACACCGAGATTCGGCACTGTCCAGTTTGCACGAATCGATAACGGTCACCCCTGCTTCTCAGTCTTACACAATGCCTGTTCCGATGGTGCGGGGCCGTACTCTGCTGCCAAGCTGACATCATTGAGCGAAGGCAGGAAGAGAGTGGGAACGGGGAGGGGTGAAGTTAACACGGGCCTACCACGTTAGCGCCCCTTGACAGGAAGCCTCCGTCAGTCACCGGTCACGAGATCCCAAAGACCTCTTTGTCGCTATGCGCAATTGCGGTGCTCACTTTTCCGAGCGATGCCGCGGGGCAGAGCAGAAAAGATCAGGGCGAACGGACACGCGAGCTGGCTCCCACGACCACAATGCCCGCTCACGAGGAAGACCAGGGTCGCGGGAGTTCGGAGCCAGATGGGGTAATCGGAAGCTAGGACCGTGACTGCCAGCGTCCGCCTATAATGTGAAACTGTTGGAAGCTTGTCGGTTGGTTTCGTTTGACTCCGATGGCGCAACGTTGGCTAAACGTTGGAAACCGTTGAGGACCTGTGGGCTGATGTGCAATCTAGAGTAACATTACCGGCACGATTCCGATTACCGGCTAGGCGCATCCTCAGCATGACATCACTAATGAGCAAAATATTAATGAATCGTTTTGCAAAAGCGGATGAAATGCTGCAGTAACAAGGAACTCTAAGACCAGGTCGTAATTTAAGTATGGTTATATAAAAAGAACACCTTAGAAGCAAGAATACGTCGGAATAAGATGAATGTGATGTCAGAATACCAACTACACCAACAGTTGGCTTTTTTGAGGAATGCCCCTCATGGAACATTGAACACAACTCAATGCACCGTTCTAAACCGATACATCGTTGCGGAGGTAACCCTTCAGTCAGCTTAGCCCCTTTTTTAGCTGCTTATTCTGATATTGGCGCAACACATATCCCTTGTGATTAGCCTAGGGCTGAATGTGGCCACCAGAGAGCTGCAAATTCCAATGTCCGACGTCCAATTTCAGGAAGAACAATAAACCGTGGAGTGTCAAAGATATTGCTATTAGCTGTCATTGAACACTAAAGTGTTCAATGGCAGCTAATAGCAATATCTTTCTTTTTGTCACTACAAGAAAGTGCTTCTCCTTCTTGATTTTTAGATCAATAGTGTGGCTAGGAGCCCACATTTTTTTTAAATATATGCTATCGTATAGAAACTCTGGACACTGTACTAAAGGAACAGCAGCCCGCTTCAAGTCAGTGTCAAAGCGTCAACAAAGGCGTTCCGATGAAAACATCCATTGTATTCGATAGCGTCTTTGCCGCCGACACGACCTGGGGCGTTATCCACACACCTCCGCTTTTTGTAGGCGCTTAGCGTACTTCCGCGTGAACGACTAAAGTGAATCAATAGATACAACACTCATGCTACGAACGGCTGCGTGAACGCCGTCTTGGAATCTAGATTCGGGAAAGTGCCGCACGAACTACATATAGCGCCCGGGGAGAGCGAAGGCTGTCAAATGCCTCCAGACACGAAGTGACAGCCGATATAAAATCACACGGACAGGCGACAGTGCACGGACGAATGGTTGGTTGGCTTCGTGGGCTGAGAAACTATGCAGGGTGAGAGGGGTGAGAGTGAGAAGGAGGGACGTTAAAGAGTTACAAAGCAAAGAACCGGACCTCCGGGTTAAGAGACCGACGCTGCACTTCAGTGGACTTCCGCGTTCCCGGAGCGTGCCTGATCGGGGTGAAACGGGCTTCGAGCCCGCCTCGCGTCTTATCTCGCCCTGTTGGTCCACTTATTGGTGTAGTTTGTTTCCCGGCTGCCACTGGAGATCAGAAGCCCGACGGTGCTCTAACACCTCTGGTGCTTTGATACTTTGTTGCTCTGGAAGGGGTACATCAAGTGTTTCGAAAGCGCCAGGGCCAAACTGCTGCTTTTGTCTGCGTCGAATCACGGTCAGAGCGGCTGAATCTCGGAAGACAGAAAGTAAGTACGATAAAAAAAAAGGTGCTCTTCTCTTCCCAGTCAAATGCGTCATGGCAGTCAGGTTATAGAAGCCGTTTTTTTGTTTTGTTTTGAGGCGCAAGCCGTGAACGCGGGAAAACAGGCAAACTTTTGCCTTTTCCAACTTCAGGAAATGCGTCTACTTTTGAAAAGCTCACGAACAACAACAAAAGTCACGGAATAATTTCTCCCGCGATATTGGAAAGAAAATGTCACGCATCTTCTGAAAATCCACAGGTTAAAACCATGGTTAGCTGAATAAATAAACACAAAGTAGGGAGTTATGAAAGGTCCACGTTTGCAGACAGAACCTAAGACGAAGGCCACACACCACGATGACTTCGAGTTTTTCGCATTCGCCTCTACAGGGCATGACTTTTCGGCTTCGATACCAGTACCAGCGATTACATTAAGAGTAAAGTGAAATGCAAGAATACTCATTTTCAGGAATTCTTCAGCGTTTTTAAGAACCCTTGCTAGTCAAACCTGCTGCGGAGCCCTACAAAACGACACGTCTCATTGTCGTTCTCTTGTCTTTTGCACGTAAACACAAATTATGCAATTAAAGGCACTGGACACTTGCATCCATATCGTCACGGTGTTTTGACGATGATCACTCACAAGGAGGTGGACGACACAAGGGGAGTCCGCCGCAGAAGATGTCTGGAAACATCGCTGATCAATAGCGCGCCGTACGATATTACGAGAGCGCTGTCTTGCGTACACCGAAAAAAAAAAAAAGTGTTGAAACCGTGTTCATCAACAAAAAAACATAGAAAACAAGAATAACAAAGCTTCTAATTGGAGCCCGAGCCCGGTGTAAGATAATAACAGCAATGACGGGGAGTGTGTCAGAATCAAATTGAGCGATATCTTTTAAAATTATTTTCAGCAGGGTTCAAGGGAGGTGACACTTTTGTTTTAAATGAGTTATTTTTGCATGCCGTGACGTTAGACTCTACGTGTTCTCCTAGGTGGCATATAGCTAACCTGTTACTTTCTTACTGTTACTAAACTTCAATCAACGACGCAACATTTAGGTTCTTTTAAATAGTTTAAAGCTACAACATAACTTTGAAGTTGATTAGAAGCTGGATATATATTTTCACGCAGCAGAAGTGCTAATAATCAGTACATTACTAAAAACAGTGAGCGGCGTGCTCGAGCAGTTCTACAAATAACTCCTGTTCTTTTTTGTTTTGTATTTCAGCGTCGCACTTTTCAAGAAACGTGACGTGCTTGTTCACAACAACAGGACAGCGATGCCTCATAACCTGACAAGTTGCTGCCACCTAACAGGAAGCGACATCACGTGTCAGAAAACCAGGAGCTGATTCCTCAATGACATCCTCCTGTCTCGGCAATTTTACGTGGCCGGCGCGTGGGATCACTTTAGTTGCACCACAGTTTCTGTTGTCTAGACAGCGAGCCGGTAACAAATTTATTATCGGGTGAGATCCATTGAGAATTTGACCCTTTTTTTTTCTGGCGCCAACCGCCACCTCCCTTCGAACCGCACGCTCAAGCAAGAGCAAGCAACCACTCTCAGGCAGCTCCAAACACACACATTCTCATGCCCGCAATCACTAGGCAAAATCCATATATATGGTCTGCGGAATTCAAAAGCTGCAGAGAGTATGCTAATCTAAACCACATCATGTGGGCCTGCAGTAAGAACCCTTTCAGCGGAATAACCACAGAGGAGCAGTTTGAGACCACGCTGCGCAGCTCGGAGCTGTGGCAACAAAAGTTGCTCACAGGGAAAGATAACAAGGTCGCCGAGATCCAAGAGATCAGCCACCAAGCGACAGTACCCACCTGCGCCAGAAGGGAGCCTTCCTCTTCAGACTCTCTCTCTCCCACCTCGGCGTCATCAAATTATGAGGTGCAGTAGATGTTAGCGACCTCATTGGGAACAAACGAGTGTTATGACTGCCTGGCTAAAACTGGTCAAGAATCAAGGCGGCAGAATTTCGTTTCAAAACCCGGTTCGCCTGGTGACTTTTGTCCTCTCTGCTCCACATTGTGTCATTCTATTAGGTCGGTCGGTCGGTCGGTCGGTCGGTCGGTCGGTCGGCCGGTCGGTCGGTCGGTCGGTCGGTCGGTCGGTCGGTCGGTCGGTCGGTCGGTCGGTCGGTCGGTCGGTCGGTCGGTCGGTCGGTCGGTCGGTCGGTCGGTCGGTCGGTCGGTCGGTCGGTCGGTCGGTCGGTCGGTCGGTCGGTCGGTCGGTCGGTCGGTCGGTCGGTCGGTCGGTCGGTCGGTCGGTCGGTCGGTCGGTCGGTCGGTCGGTCGGTCGGTCGGTCGGTCGGTCGGTCGGTCGGTCGGTCGGTCGGTCGGTCGGTCGGTCGGTCGGTCGGTCGGTCGGTCGGTCGGTCGGTCGGTCGGTCGGTCGGTCGGTCGGTCGGTCGGTCGGTCGGTCGGTCGGTCGGTCGGTCGGTCGGTCGGTCGGTCGGTCGGTCGGTCGGTCGGTCGGTCGGTCGGTCGGTCGGTCGGTCGGTCGGTCGGTCGGTCGGTCGGTCGGTCGGTCGGTCGGTCGGTCGGTCGGTCGGTCGGTCGGTCGGTCGGTCGGTCGGTCGGTCGGTCGGTCGGTCGGTCGGTCGGTCGGTCGGTCGGTCGGTCGGTCGGTCGGTCGGTCGGTCGGTCGGTCGGTCGGTCGGTCGGTCGGTCGGTCGGTCGGTCGGTCGGTCGGTCGGTCGGTCGGTCGGTCGGTCGGTCGGTCGGTCGGTCGGTCGGTCGGTCGGTCGGTCGGTCGGTCGGTCGGTCGGTCGGTCGGTCGGTCGGTCGGTCGGTCGGTCGGTCGGTCGGTCGGTCGGTCGGTCGGTCGGTCGGTCGGTCGGTCGGTCGGTCGGTCGGTCGGTCGGTCGGTCGGTCGGTCGGTCGGTCGGTCGGTCGGTCGGTCGGTCGGTCGGTCGGTCGGTCGGTCGGTCGGTCGGTCGGTCGGTCGGTCGGTCGGTCGGTCGGTCGGTCGGTCGGTCGGTCGGTCGGTCGGTCGGTCGGTCGGTCGGTCGGTCGGTCGGTCGGTCGGTCGGTCGGTCGGTCGGTCGGTCGGTCGGTCGGTCGGTCGGTCGGTCGGTCGGTCGGTCGGTCGGTCGGTCGGTCGGTCGGTCGGTCGGTCGGTCGGTCGGTCGGTCGGTCGGTCGGTCGGTCGGTCGGTCGGTCGGTCGGTCGGTCGGTCGGTCGGTCGGTCGGTCGGTCGGTCGGTCGGTCGGTCGGTCGGTCGGTCGGTCGGTCGGTCGGTCGGTCGGTCGGTCGGTCGGTCGGTCGGTCGGTCGGTCGGTCGGTCGGTCGGTCGGTCGGTCGGTCGGTCGGTCGGTCGGTCGGTCGGTCGGTCGGTCGGTCGGTCGGTCGGTCGGTCGGTCGGTCGGTCGGTCGGTCGGTCGGTCGGTCGGTCGGTCGGTCGGTCGGTCGGTCGGTCGGTCGGTCGGTCGGTCGGTCGGTCGGTCGGTCGGTCGGTCGGTCGGTCGGTCGGTCGGTCGGTCGGTCGGTCGGTCGGTCGGTCGGTCGGTCGGTCGGTCGGTCGGTCGGTCGGTCGGTCGGTCGGTCGGTCGGTCGGTCGGTCGGTCGGTCGGTCGGTCGGTCGGTCGGTCGGTCGGTCGGTCGGTCGGTCGGTCGGTCGGTCGGTCGGTCGGTCGGTCGGTCGGTCGGTCGGTCGGTCGGTCGGTCGGTCGGTCGGTCGGTCGGTCGGTCGGTCGGTCGGTCGGTCGGTCGGTCGGTCGGTCGGTCGGTCGGTCGGTCGGTCGGTCGGTCGGTCGGTCGGTCGGTCGGTCGGTCGGTCGGTCGGTCGGTCGGTCGGTCGGTCGGTCGGTCGGTCGGTCGGTCGGTCGGTCGGTCGGTCGGTCGGTCGGTCGGTCGGTCGGTCGGTCGGTCGGTCGGTCGGTCGGTCGGTCGGTCGGTCGGTCGGTCGGTCGGTCGGTCGGTCGGTCGGTCGGTCGGTCGGTCGGTCGGTCGGTCGGTCGGTCGGTCGGTCGGTCGGTCGGTCGGTCGGTCGGTCGGTCGGTCGGTCGGTCGGTCGGTCGGTCGGTCGGTCGGTCGGTCGGTCGGTCGGTCGGTCGGTCGGTCGGTCGGTCGGTCGGTCGGTCGGTCGGTCGGTCGGTCGGTCGGTCGGTCGGTCGGTCGGTCGGTCGGTCGGTCGGTCGGTCGGTCGGTCGGTCGGTCGGTCGGTCGGTCGGTCGGTCGGTCGGTCGGTCGGTCGGTCGGTCGGTCGGTCGGTCGGTCGGTCGGTCGGTCGGTCGGTCGGTTGCTCGGTCGGTCTTCACCCCCCCATGATTATACTGAGATTATACTCCCAACGTGAGATTATACCCCATGATTATACGTGAGATTATACTCCCAAGCAATAAACAAAAACTTACTTGAGTGTGGAAATGCCAAAAATGAGGAACAAGCACGAGCATCCACTCTTACGAATGTGATGCTTTCAGCCAAATAGGTTTAAAGCTAGGTTTGACACGCTTCCACGTTTTCTGCCCACTGTTTTTTCTTGTGTGGCCTTCTTTCTTGGCATCGCTTTTATGCCACAGGAATATTAACGCTCACCCATTCACATACAGATTCGCGATTCTTCACTCTAGAAAGCGATGTAACCTATAAAACAGCTCAAAGCACCACCTATATTTTCCCATCATTCAAAACAGATACAAATGAACGTAACAACAGAAAGAAAAGCTTAAACGTACCTGCTCCTGGCGCCCGATTTTCCCCATATAGTTAACAGGATGTGCAAGCTTCATTTTCTCAAGTCCAGCCAATAGTGGCCCCTATGGTCCTGCGAAGGAGCACAGGTAAATCGCGCACGCTGGCTTTCTGCGTGAGACGTATTATTCTTGGGTTTTATAAAATTCCCCCCAGGCGGTTAATTCCTGAAAACCAAGGATATGCAATTGCTAGGACTGGAGCATTTTTTACATGCAGCGGGCCACTAACTACTTTTTTTTTCCTCACAGTTTTTTTAATAACAGTGAAAAAAAGGCTCACATCTGAAATTGCCGGTGTGTTGCGCTTTTAGTGGTGAAATTACCGCACTTCTTCCTTGCTAAGTGCGGAACGAAAACAAGGTATCTTTGATCCCTCCATTTCGACATTTTCATTCTTGAAACCCTAGAAAACGTGCTATCTAGACAGCAAGACGAAGACATTACATAATGGACGATGAAACAACGTTACATGGAAAGATTGCAGGTCTTGCTCCTTCAAACCTTTCCTCATCTGAGTCAGATAGGACAAGCCTGTGCACTTTTAAGGGAACAGGATAGGCAAAATTTCCGGAAAAAATCGATTTTTTTGTTCTTGTGTAATTTAAAATCTCTATTCTTTCCTTAACATAGCCCAGTCTTTCATTTGCGCGCAGGCGAAATATTTACCTTAAAGTCAACATTTTTCGAAACCTAGGCAGCATCCAGCCACGCACCCTTTGACACATGCTCGGGATCTGTGCCTTTCCTAAGCTAAAAAAAAAAATAAATTTCAGCGCCTATTTTTTATCACGTTTAGCGGAATGGCAGTCACTTATCTGGCAACAGTGAAAACCTAGCTAGCATACTTCACTTAGCCAAACGAATCATAAGACGCAGCTGGATTACTCGCAACGCGCGGCATTTTGCTCGTGTTTCGGCGTGTTTTCGCGGACATACGAGTTTGTTTAAACTTTTGTGCTGGTTATTTAGCGGTAATGCAATGACAAAGCCAAAGAAGGGCTTTAAAAAACGTCTCTTCTACGGAAACCGGCATAAGTCGATCTCCAATGACGCCAATTCTCCGCAACACAACCCAGGAGTGGGCGCCGCGGCCACCACGTGCGCGTCTGCATCGAAGCTTTCGCACTCGGCGGAACGCTTGAAGAACCTAAAGGCAAGAAGTGTTGATGATGGAGGGGACTACCAGGCTGGTGGCTATTGAAAACATGCGTGAGAATTTGTTTCTATAGTCCTATATTGCAATAAAGCTCTTTCTTCCACTTCAAAGCCAATTATCTCAAAACACCAAATTTTGCTGCATTTGACCCTTTTTTTTAAGAAACTACAGGCGCAAGGGAGATAAAATTTTCTAGACATTGAGCAAACATTACAGATAGTGTACTGAACTAGGATTATAAATATTATTGCAGACGAGTTTTATTTACAGGCTATTTACTGCAGATTATGGCTCTAAAATTTGTTGGGTCAAGTAAAAAAAAGATGAAAAAAACTAACCTTTAAAAAGAAATTATCCTTGTTGAGTAACACTACCTAGCATTGCTGATTACAATGCCACCAATGTTAATGTTCTAACCCCAGCAGATCATGAGAAAAAGGGTCACGAACATAGCCTAAAATGCATGGCAAGAATAGGACCTACCCTGTCCCCTTAAGCGAGAGTTTGAAGGAGATATTGGCCCATCATTATTACGAGGCTGCTGAGGGCGCCGCCGCCATCCGCTTTTGGCGCAGTATGTTCTGAACAAAATTTCATGGGTTCACCTGTGGACCGAGGCGTGTGGACTCATGTGCGCATGAGAAAGAGGCGCATGTTTTGTCTTTAGGCTTAAAACCTCTCTAATATCATTCAAAAACGCAAGAACAAAAAAAAGAGAATGCAGAAAAGGGCGCAACTGCCCTTCTTTACTGGACGCAATAGGGACAGCAGCCGCTCTTTTTTTATTCAGAGAAACTTAGCGCGGAAACACAGGACGCAGGAAGAAAGGCAGGAGGAGCCGTAATTGACAAGTGATGATTTTGTTGCAAGATCGCACTCGACAATACTCATGCCAAGGCACACGTCTGGCCATGTACACTGAGAGATGGTGATTACAAAATATAAAAGGCTTACTACAGAGAAAACCAGGACCCAGAAAAGAATACCAATATTTCTTTCTTCGTCCGGTGATTCGGCCCGGTCTAATTGTCAAAATACAATGCCAACTAGACCAAAAGCTCTGCTTTCGTAAGTTCGATATTGTTTGACGTCCTCACCTCGATAAGCAAGAGAGGACTTTGACATCACTTTCGTCTACACCGCAGTCGTCGTTGTTGTGAAAACATTTGCTGCCTCTTTCAAGAAATAAAATATAGAACAATCACCACCAGTTAATAATTTTCTCCGCAGACAGCGACTTAATCCTGGGAATACACTGAAGGCCCACCAGGGTTTATTTCATTCCAGTTTCGTATTTTCGAAAAGGCATATGCTGACGTTTTAGGTGATACTGATGCGAATTATAAAGATAAAATCTATAGTGACAGATGCCTTGGCAGTGTTACTGTGGTTGACCCCGCGGGGGCACAACGCACACAGTTTTTTTTTAAGAAAACGGGAAAGCGGAAAGTTTGGGCCATGCGGAGGACCGCGAGGGTACGCGAGACATTTGTCACGTCTCCCGGCTGTTATAAGTGCATAGGGGGCTGACCGCAGTTTGAACCAATCTCCGATGATGATGAAATAACTTTATTGGCACCCGTCAAGGAATCAGAGGGCAAAAAAGACGAGTCTTGACCGCCGTCATCTTCCTCCCCTTTCAGCAGGCTGGGATCCCTTGGGATTCAGCGGTGTCCAGGGCCAGACGGATGACTTCTTTTTGTTCTTCTTCTTTCTGGCTGGCCATTAAAGCCTCCCAGGACTCTATATTCCTGTCTGGTTCGTTGTGGCTAGGGCATGTCCACACCATGTGGATCATGTCTGCTATTTCATTACACTGTTTACACCTCGGGTCTTGGATCGCCGGAAGCCATCTGCTTAGTGCGAGTGGGTTCGGAAAAACTCCCGACTGTAACTTTCTCCATATGACCTCTTCCTTTTTGCTGAGGCCCTTGCATCCTGCAGGTAGTGTCTGTCTTCCTAATCTGTAATGGCTAAGAATATCTTGGTACGTGTTCAGCTCCTCGTCCCTCTGAAGGGGCTCTTTGCTCGACGAGATCGCATTGGGGTCCCGGTGTGTGAGTCCTCGGGCCAATGCGTGCGCTGTCTCGTTTCCCCGGAGGCCCTCGTGGGCCGGAGTCCAAACAAGGTTAATTAGTTCTGCCGGTGTCGGGCCGGCAGTCAGAATTTTGACTGCTTCGACAAATACCCTGCCTCCGTTGTAGTTGCGGATAGCCGATTTGGAATCTGTTATAATCACCCTGACATTCCGTTGAGTTAAAGCCAGCGCAATGGCTACCTCCTCAGCCGCTGTTGCATCTCTCTGTTGGGTGCTGCAGCACGAGACTCGGTCTCCGCCCTCCCTGGTCGCTAGGGCTACGAAACTCGTTCTGCCTTCATATTCCGCCGCGTCCGTGTAAACCACGTCCTGTCTATTGGCTAATTTTTTCTGCAGAGCTTTCGCTCTGTCCTTTCGCCTACCCTCATGGTGTACCGGATCCATATTCCTTGGGAGTGGTGGGATTCTGATTTTGTTCCTTATGTCTGTTGGGATATTCTCCGTGTGTTTGAGCCGCGCTCGAGGTTCGAAGCCTAGCTTTTCTAGTATTTTTAGCCCCGAATGGCTACGTAGGAGTCGTTGTTGTTGCGCTACTCTGGTAGCCTCAATGAGCTCGTCTAGTGTGTTCGAAATCCCCATGTTCAGAATTTTCTGGGTGGATGTGTACGGGGGGAGGCCCAGAGCGGTTTTGACGCCTTTCAATCTTGTTTTTTTTGCTTTGGCTAGCCGTAGGTATGGTGCCACGTATGTGATTCTGCTGATTACAAATGATTGAACTAGTCTTAAGAGGTTCGTCTCCTTCATTCCCGCGTGTTTATTTGCTATTCTTTTGAGTAGCCTACACGTCTGGCTTACACTCAATTCGAGTTTTCGTATCGTTTCGGTGTTCTTACCGTTTTCCTGTATCCTAAGACCCAGTACTCTAATCATCTCCACTGAGGGTATTTTGTCCCCGTTTACCGTTAGCGTTATCCCATGTTCATGGGGCTTTCTTTGTCTCTTTTGTGGGCCGAGGAAGAGCGCTTCCGATTTCTCGGCAGAACATTTGAGTCCTATTTGTTTTAGGTACGACCCAATTTCCTCGATCGCTCTTTGGAGGGTACCTTCGATGTGCGCGTCACTGCCTCTGGTAACCCAGAGGGTGAGGTCGTCCGCGTATATTGTGTGGTTGAGCCCTTCTATACACGCCAATTTATGTGGTAAGCCAATCATTGCAATGTTGAAGAGTGTTGGTGATAGGGCCGAGCCTTGGGGAGTACCTTTGTTGCCCAGCCTTATGCCTTTCTCTTCCTTCCCTCCTAGGCTTATAGTAACTGTTCTGTTTGAAAGAAAGTCCTTCACGTAGTTGTATACCTTTCCCCCTACATTTAGAGTTTCTAAGCGTTCTAGTATGGCTGCGTGATCAACGTTGTCAAAAGCTTTGGCCACGTCAAGGCCGACTATTACTCTGGTATCAGCTGTTTCGTTGTCTAGCACTTGTTCTTTAAGTTGAAGCATAACATCGATGATCGGATTCAGGACACATCTTTCTGCATGCAACCAATCTCCGACGAAAAAAAATCACACCACGAAGTGTCGCAAGTGGAAAGGCGTCTGGGTGCAAGTTACGAACTCATGTCCATGGACGCGAAATGGAAAGGTTTTCAAATCCGGTTGCACAGTGGTTTGAGAAATTTGAAAGGATATATTTTTTAAACTTCTTTATATATCTCGGCTAAGCAGAAAATATTTTGCTTTGACAGTAGTTGGGTAAGTGTCTCTCCTCAACATAAATTTAGTTACCTTTTATTTTTCTGATACAAGTCAACAAGGTTGAAGTCCGGTATGGCCGACGCCCACGTTAACAATTTTGCATCTTTTCGTTCCACAATCTCTGCACACATCTGGCTGAGCACGTTATGTTTCTTCCATCTCCTTGAAGAAGTTTAAAGATAATTCCCCGCCAAATACCCGGCACATGCAGATCACAGCATGAGATAATATCTCAGAAATTGCCCCGTCTCTCAACGGGTCCAAGAAAAGCAAAAGAAACCTATTCTATCTAACCTATATCTATCTAACCTATATCTATCTAACCTATATCTATCTAACCTATATCTATCACATGTTCTGTATGGAAAATGTAAGAGCATATAATATCCAAATACCTTGTAGAATACATTGAAAGTAAACACCTTTTTCATAATAAACAGCATGGCTTCTGTAGCCGTCTCTCGACAATAACACAACTATTTGAAATTACTCATGCTTTTGCTACAGCCTTAAACTCAAAACAGCAAATTGATGTCATTGCTATAGATCTCTCGAAAGGATTCGACAGAGTGCGTCATGACAAACTTTTACACATATTACATGAAATGGGTATCGATGTACAAATAATTAATTGGATTCAGGCTTACTTAAATAACAGAGAAGAATTTGAACTAATAGATGAAGAATGCTCATCGACTTCATCAATATCCTCTGGGGTACCGCAAGGGTCCGTTCTGGGTCCTATATTGTTTATTATATATTAATGATATTGCGAATGACATACACCCCCTCGTCGGAGCGCGCTTGTTTGCAGATGACATTGTGTTATTTCGTCGCGTAAAATGCCTGCAAGACCAGGTTCTCTTGAATGACTCCTTGAAGGTTATGTATGAGTGGTGGTTGAAGTGGGACATGAACATTAATTATGATAAGTCAACTTCTATGATTGTGTCGAACAAGAAGACTCCAATAGTGTTCCTGTACATAATTAGTAACAGAGAACTAAAGCGTTCTAGTAAATTAAAATATTTAGGTATCACGATTACTCATGACTTGAAATGGAGTGATCATGTGCAAAACATTTGTGGAGTGGCTCAACGGAAACTTGGATTCAAGCTGAAAGATGCGATATCGGCTATCAAACTACAAGCATATAAAATAAGACCGACTCTAAAATATGCAAGCATAATTTGGAATTCGAATCAGAAATATCTTGTAGAAAATGTTGAACTTGTTCGAAGATTGGGAGTAAGGTTTACATTTTCGTCTTACCAAAGAAAGCAGTCCGTATCAAAACTTCTTTCACGAGCACTGCTACCAACATTGGCTATTTGGAAAAAAAATGCTAGGCTAAAGTTTTTTTTTTTTATCAGCTCTATCACAATATGTTTAATCTGGATTCCAGCTTGTACTTGCGACCACCCGGAAGACTGTCATCGCGTACTAGCCGTCCCTTCGCAGTTATGTCATACATGCCGGGAGTTGATGTCTATAAGTTTTCGTTTCTGCCTAAAACAATTATAGAATGAAATAACCTTGACCGACACGTGTTCAACAAAACTTAAACTTGTTCACTTGAAACTTTTGTAAAAGAGCTAGAACTGTGTTGTATTGACTGACTATGCCATTCCCACCCTGTAACAGGCCGCAAGGGCTAACAGTATTTGGATATAAAACACTAAATAAATTATGTTCCAGTCACAACTCGCTCATTGCTCAACTGTGAGCTAGGTACAACAGGAGATTATCTGAGACCGACTGCCGTGATCAAAACGTTGTTTTTTTTATTTTGCATCTTGCGAGTGACGCTTAAATTCACTTGTTGCACCAACTCCATCGCTAAGGTGGTACCATGTCACTCAGGATGGCTTTGTATACAGTGAATATTGCAATGCTTATCACCAACTTCTTCATAGCAGAGAGCTAAGTGGTAAGATAAAGAGCGCAATGCATGCGCGAACTAACACAGACTGCGCACGTGGTGTCTTAAAGGCAAAAAAAAAAAAATTGGGGCAAATGCCGGTACATTAATCGATATAGATTCCTTTTGTTTCTCTCTGAAAGTAGTATATGCGTTCCTAGTGTCAGGTAGCTTCAATGCTCCAATAACACGACATGAAATAATGCACAACAAAACCTCGCCTAACTAACAAAACAACTCGGAGTTGCGGAGACTAAAAAGCGAATTCGGGGAGGCGGAGACAGCCGTTAAGTTGGATGAAAATAGGCGGCCAAGTGCACCAATTCACGGGAACTTACGAAGCGTGCTCCAGGCTCCTTGAAGACTGGCAATACCCGGAAGTGCAGTCGCAAGGACAGGGCTATAAAACGATAGCAGCGGTAGTCACCTGCTTCTTATGCCCGATCCAAAATGTTCAGTGCTGTTAGGCCAAATCTGTACTCGTGTTTGATCCCTTTAGTTTTTAGCTATCGCTACCGTGCGCGCTTTTAGTGCTTTCAGACTTCACTAACCACGTGTGCCAAAAGAAGGGGGTGCTAAACTGTTCTTATGAAAAGCCGTTTTCGAGGCTAAATGCCAGCGCCTTACCAAAAGAAAAGGTTTCATTCACAACACTCAGTTTTTTTTTCTTTCTATACCATAAGGTTTCGAGCATTAAATGGTTCATAACACTGTAGCCATAAAAATGATTTACTGTGGCAGTTATATAAATCAGCTGTCTGCTGCCGACAATAAACTCTATACGAAGTACTGAGTGTCAAAATACGCTCTCGTTTTGGCACAGTTATTATGATGTTTTGCGCAAATTTGTGGAAATTGTAGTTTAAGCCTGCAGTCGTAGAGACATGAATATCTTAAATTTTTCGCCTTTTTTAGACGTAAAACGAGGCACTACTTCTTAAGCAAAACATGCTCAACGCGCTGCCCGCTATCGGTTGGGCGTTATACGGAACGGTTTTATCATTGTTATGGAACCTCAGCACGAGATTCTTTGCACTCATCCAGCTGCGGCTATGGATGTACTGAACTTCTTTCGTGAAGGCTGCAGATATCACACAAAGCGAAGGAGTGAATGCCGTTCTGGCAGCTAAAAAAAAAAGGAAAATATTGTATCAGTGTCATGAACTGTCCAGGCAAAAGCAACGACTAAGTTTCAATGCGCAGTGTTGGAGAAGAGCATCAGTGCACCGTAGATCCTAGAAGTAAGGTTGCTTTATTCAAGGTGCATTTGCGGTGAAAGGAGACATGTTGCAAGGCTGGCCTGAATTCCATGACACTTCCAGGAACACAAGTACAGGAGAAAGTAGCAGGAGGATGTGTTTATTTTATTCCTTCCACGCTTCCCTTCAGTATTATGCAAGCATGAAGCCGACAAAGGCAAAGTAAATAGAAAGAAAGAAGGAAACAATGCGCTGATTGGAACGTAAGGCTATACGTTTGTGGGTGTGAATGCCAGGAAGATAAAGCATATGCCACTTAGTCTCTGGAATCATCAAGTAAGAAAGTGAAAGAATATATACTGTATTTTTCCCGGAACTTAATCCAAGGATTAAAAAAAAAAACGAGTGAACTGGAGATGTCTCAAGCCAACAATATATATTTTTCCGCATCGTGTCATGCTGCTAAGAGTATTTATTAAATGTTGCCTGGTTAACTACTTAGGAAAGGTTTTTGCGCAATTTTTAACAGTCATTTTAAGAGTAAAGTGCGTTTCGTTAGTTGTAGAGGTGCTTAAGAAAAGCCGACCCAGTTTTTGGCAGCAACTTATCTCCTTAGTGTTCCCTTTTTATCAGCATTTAAAGATAGCCCAAGAAATATGAAAAAATTCATGTGATTGCTGTCTTGCCCTACCGTATTGTAGCGTTGTCAGACGGGTTTTGAATGATTGATGCGCGTGTACTCACCGTCTCGAAGTGAGCAGCCGGCGCTGCTGTCAGAATTGTCTTGAAAGCAAGTCAGTGCATTCTTCCGCAAAAAGGAAGCGCGCCGTGATATGCGATAAGTGAAAGGTAGGCCATCGACCGCGAATTCAGACGGAGCTTATATTCAGCTATCGCCCTTGCAAAACGCAAAAAGGAATGAAAGGCAGTGGGCAGTGTAATCGCGTCTTTCAAGGCAGCCTCTTTTTTTTTTTTTATCATTTTGCAGCCTGTCGAACTGAGCGGCGGACGCTCACTTGAGTACGCGTCAGCGCGAACATATGTTTGTTTAAAATACGCTTCAAGCTTTGAACCCATCATGTCTAGCAGCTACGTACTTTGAGAGAGAAAAAAAGAAACGGGGAGAAAAAATTTTGGCACCTTTCATGCACCGCATAGCAGTGCGGCTAAGATTGAGACAAAAAGGAGGTAAAATGGAAAGTTATGATATAGCGGTGAGCGTTAAAATAAACGAGAGGTGAATGGAAAAACACTTTTAGCGTCAGCTTGAAATTATTGCCTCCAAGCTTGCTCCGCTCAGCCAATTGCGACAGTTCTTCAGTTCAGCAGGCAGGGCTTCTCCTGTAGTCAAGCCGCCACTTTGTAGAGCACGCTTTACAGGCAAGTATTGACGAGTGGCTCAGTGGCTGCTTACACCAAATAAATACCGATGAGCCGAAGGCCGCTGACGAAGAGAAATAATTCAGAAAATTCCTTCCATTATTTCTAAAGAGATGCGCATCATATGTAGTGCTTATGTGCACTAATATTGATTCTAAGTGACTGTTTTCTTTGTTGCAAGAGAGCAGAGTATGAATGATACAGCTAAACCTCGCCGCGTACGTGGCACAAGCGTTGATCGACAGCCCTAATAGAAACTACCGGCAGTCTTCGCGGAGGCCACGAATGAAATCAGACCTACGACGACATGAAGAATGGGTAGGCGGAAGAAGTAGCAGCCTAAGTATATCTGGGCATGCCATTGTAAAAATTCAAGAGCGACGCAATTCGCCTGTGATGCAAACGCCCGCTTTGCTTATGCGGGGCCAACATCAAGCTCGCAAGAACTAGAGTGAGGAACTAGATTATGTATGCCTTGCACATGAAAGACCGCTGAGAAGCACAATTGATTTTGATTTTGTTATTTTTACTTCAGAAATTTGAAACATGTGCAGTGCGTTCGCGCGATTCCTAATCTAAGCACGATTGAGGTGTCCGCTGTTCCAAGATGGCAGTTGTGCTCCTTCCCTCTGGTTCAGGTGTCCACCAATTTGTGGACAGCTCGCCGCTCGCCGCAGTGGGCTACTGCGCATGGGCGAGGGGATTGCACCAGGCGTATAAATGTGGAGGGATACGCAGGAGATTTGAAAAGCTCAATTCACCAGACCTCGAGGTTTTCGCGTGGCAGTTAGCCGTTGAGCGTAGGAAAAATGATACCAACCTGCCAATTTAACTGCCAATGACAACTGATACTGCACATTGTCCCGTGTTTAATTTAGTCATAGTTACACGTACCAGATTTTCAAGGTTAAACAGGGGGGAAGCCAAGCTAATAACAACAAGCTAAACCAAGATATACCAACACCTCAAGCTACGTATATCCTGGCATAGCAGACCTAAGCCACTGCTAATTTTTTTTCCCATTATCGACCGCTGCTTCCTTTGCATATTAATCACAGCTGCCAGCTTTCTTTATCTACCTGCAACTACAATATGGTTGTTGCGAACTTTGCCCTTTCGGCTTCTGCGATAGCCTCAATGTGGTTTCAGTTGAGTAAAAACATATTTTCCTACCTACGTCACAGAGTCCACTTCATCTCGCTACCTCGCATATCAAATCGGTTATACCTATGGAAACCAGGGACACTGCATTTCTTAAGAATTCAAACGCGTTCATCAAATGACTCAGTCACGTTACCTGAAGCTTTTATTTTCACTCAAACTTCAAAAAAAAAATTATGAAAATGCGAAATGAAACAGGCCAAACCATCGGCCAGCTCCAAGTCATGGGAGTTGTTTTTCACCTTTTCTTTAGACAAAGCTTTTAGAAAAGCAACGCTACGATAGCCATGGCAGCAAAATACAGGGTGTTTCACCTAAGACTTTCTGCAATTTTTAAAAATAAGCTATTTTAATTAGATGCGCGCTTTTTGTGGCATAACATTGTCAGTGGTGTAGTACATAATAATTCAACTAAGACATGCTAACTAGCAGGCTTGTTAACCAATATTTAATAGTTAACTTTTAAACTATTACCGTTGGGCTCCTTAATTATTGAGAGGCATGCAGCCCACCATAAGTAATGTCCATATCCGTTTTTAGAATTTCGAGAACGCGATTATCCTCGGCGCTGTGGCCCAACAAATTTCGCCTACATCGCGCCAAAATACATGCGGTTTGAGAAGCTTGCAGGCAAAGCAACCTCTCCAGTGAACCTAACTCGTCGAAATAGCCAAAATTTGTTGGGCCACAGCGCCGAGGATAATCGCGTTCTCGAAATTCTATAAACGGATATGCACATTACTTACGGTGGGCTACATGCCTCTCAATAATTAAGGAGCCCAACGGTAGTAGTTTAAAAGTTAACTATTAAATATTGGTTAACAAGCCTGCTAGTTAGCACGTCTTAGTTGAATTATGATGCACTACACCGCTGACAATGCTATGCCAGAAAAAGCGTGCATCTAATTCAAATAGCTTATTTTTAAAAATTTCAGAAAGTCTTAGGTGAAACACCCTGTATTGTTCGAAGTTAAAATCCTGGCTAAAGTACGTGGAGGTACGGCGGGATTCCCAACACTTTTGCAGAAACACGTCTTATCAAGATCAGCGACCGTCCAGCTTTAGCAGCGCTAAATTTCCAGCAAACAGACTGAAGTTAATTGCACCCTTAGGATAGCCGACTAAATGACTCCTCATTTCGTGGATTCGGCAATCCGAAGCTAACGAAAGTTTCACGAGGCGCTCAGCTACATCGACAGTGCCATTGTCATCTTCGAGGCAACGGTCACCAAACACGGGATTTCTATCAACTAGCGTACTTCCCGAAAACAACTGTGTGAAAATAGCGCAAAAGGCAAGCTGAAACAGCGGACGACGGATACTCTCTTTTAAGAACTGACCGGTGATGACACGGGCTCTGAGAATTTCGGGTTTTAATTTCCACCATACTAACTACGGCCAAGGAATTTGCCGGGACTTGATTCTGCAATTAACTTTCTAACTTAAAAAAAAAGAGTTTGCTGTTCGTGCTTTACACATTGGCACATGTATTGGATCGGAATTATTGCTGAATAAATACGAATGCGAAAACTCAGCAGTTGCTTCATATACTGTGGTTTCACGTGCGGCGGCCCACGCGCCTTAGGAGCTCGCAAAGTCCGCTGAACAAAGTTGATCACTGACTCAGTTAAAAAAAAGCATAAAAGTAACTGGTTGCTGCCAGCTCGGAAGAAAGCAAATGTAATCTCACCATCGTAAAAATGTCACAGCAGCGGCCAGAATTCGTTCCCGTGGCCTTAGAATGCAGCGGAACACGAAAGCAGCAAAGTTACTGTGAAAAGCTATATTCGTCAAGGAAACTGATTAGAATTGTCAACCGGAGATATGTGCAGGAGCTCAAAATCTATGTACGCAGACACAGTTTTTTTTTTTTTTTTGCCACCGCATCTCTAAACGTACGAGGACTTCACAGCAACAGGTATGAAGCCCGCCTCCTCGAAGGTCTCGCAGTCACTACTTTTTTCCAAGTGGACAGGGCAGTGCGTGCTCTAGTGGTTAGGCCTAGGGGTTGTGCCTACTCGTTTCAACTCTAATTATGGTAAGTGCAGTGTTACGTCTTATTTGAGGATGACCCAATTAAGGCCCTGCGGTTGCAATTCCATAAGGCGGTTCGAGGAGGAAAGGAGGGATAGCTGTCGCTATCGCTTTATTGCCTCGGAGCAAGGCCGATGATTCAGGAATATTCTGCTGCTTTCTTCCATGAAGGAATGCGCCCGTCAAGTTAAGTCGTTTCGAGTGCCTTCTCTGGCTGGTTGGGACTAAAACGCGCAGTGGTTTCCGACGTATGGGAGGAGAGGCAAGCAGAGCCTGAACAGAACCTATGGTTAAAGCAGATTTTTTTTTAATCACAGGCTTCCACGAACGGATCGTCGGAAGTAACTTCCGATGCTTAAAGGCTTCTTCATTTTCGGCTACCAAGATAAAGCACCGCAGGATTTTCGCCATCACATAGGATCAAGTAGAGTATATGCGGTTTAATCTCTTCTGAGCGTTTTCTTGCTGTTTTCTTCGTTGTATTATGCCATGGCAGGGTCATTAGAACATTAGCGTGATTACGCAAAGCATTTGCGCTGACGCCATTCTCTTCCACAAAGACCACTTCCAGACGTAGTTTTCACTTCACAAGTCTGGAGCGATTTCTTCGAAAGGTAGGCCTCAGGAATGGGCTTTACAACAACCTCAACTTGTGAAGAAAATTTCCCGGAAATGTTTTCACAGGGGTTGGGTTCTCTTCATGTCTAGACGAGCACTTTGTGGGCTAAGCGATTCAACCCAGCTTTTCTCCCGCAGACTGCCAAGGTAAGTTTAATCTTGCCTCTTGGCCACATGCAGAGAACAGGTCAAAAAGCCGTACAGGTGGTTAAACATCGCGTTTCTGGTAATATTGTAAGCGCATTTTTAATGAGTTCAAATTCACGCGAAAAGTTTCGCGCACACGGATCTCCTTCTTCCCGTTTCGGCCTATATTTCGCTCAGTACGTAGACAGAAAATGAGAGAAGTACCGAGCAAGAGACCGGAAGAAGAAAAAGAAAGGCCAGGGAGGCTAGTGAGATCTCGAGAAAAGAGTTATGAAACAATGCTTATTCCGTCTGAAGGCGCGCGCTGCAGTGGTGCAAAGGAATGGAATAAAATTGAACTGAAGCTTTCTAGTTTAATTTCTACTTTTCAGCCACGAAACCGGTCACTTGGTTGCCTGAAACGTTTTAATTTCTATGCAGCTGTAGCGAAATTATAGTATCTGACAGCAAAGCCGCAGTTGATGTAATATTCATACCTGGAGTACAATACAGAGCGCTATGAACGCAAGGCTTCTGACTACACCTAGCTACGGCAGGCTCACATTAAGTGGGAAGGGTAGAGAAGAGTTAAAGAAACGTAACATCGGCGCGAGGAAACGCGCCAAAATGCTGTTAACGTCTTCCGCCTCAGTAGTTGACTATAATGGGCCAGAAATGGCTAGAGCTTGAACTTTCTGGCACTCTAAGCCGTCGGGCTGAATACGAGGCGTTTTATGGCTGCTTCTTTCGCTGATTGGGTTAACCACGAAAGAATGTCTCATGCGCGCTTTCCTCTGGGCAACAGACTAAGTAACGTACGCAGTACATGAAGGTAGGTGCCCCGGCCCTTCCCTTTCCTTTCGAACAAACCTAGAAACTGTGGTTGAAGCTGAGTAAAATGATGGAAACTATTTAGAAGGCTGCGAAAAAATTCACAGCGACACCGATTCCCTTATGTGTTAGCAGCGCGATAGCAATAAAAGCTATTTATGCATTTACCTTAAGTGACGTGATTTCCTGTCTGGTAACGTCACTTACCTCTAGACAATGGGCTAATTTTACCACCGAGGACAAAATTTTTTTCCGATGAGGATTCAACGACGCAGCAGCTCACAATGCAGTGCAACGAACAATTGATTCACTGAATGTCTAACCAAATGCCCAAAGTGCTTGATTTGCTGTCGCTGGTGAAGGTCCCATGAGACCTCAGCCCTGCAAGCGGAAGACAATGTGGGAGAGATTGAAGGCGTAATAACCGTTTCTACATTTTCTGTGGTACACGCATACACATAATCAGACCAGTGACTCTCAGATTAAACCAAAGTGGGGCTCGAATTAGGGTCGGGGACAGGACGTGCAACCTTTTCGCACTTTGGCAGTCCATGATGTGCAAACAGGCATTCTTCGGCGGAGTGGACATTATTCAGCTTGTTCCCTCGCAACGCGGCCACATCTTCGCGTGACCACCATCAACAAGGCCCCCGTGTGTCGTTCTCACGCTGCTTCGACACTAATCAAGAACCTCAGGAACGCGGTCAGGGCGACGTGAATTGGTCGCAAGGGTGCCCGAAAGGGGGTCCACGGAAATAAGTCAAATGTTTTCGATTGTTCTCGCTACGTTCCGTAGCGTTAAGCGTGGTTCGCGTGTCAGCGCGCGAACCGGATACCGCAAATTTACCGTCGACCCAGTGACCCGGTTGCGTCGGCGCACTACGCGCGCGCCCACGGGCTCTCGGGCGTTGCGGATACTAAGATGCCTTCCTTGCCTCCTTCGGCCCGTCCCCAAAGTTTCTCAGCGTCTCGTGCGATGAAGACCTAGCCGTGCCACGAACGCCGGAGAAGCGTGGTAAGCCGAGCCACGCATCACGAGGTCGATGGAAAATCCCGCCTGACCCGTCACTGTGGGAAGGCTGCGGTTATTTTTTAGGAAGCTGTCAAAAGCTCTCCAGTTACGGCGGTTGGAAAGGGTCAGGCTACATGTAGGCACGCACAGGCTGTCACCTCTCCGTCACTCTGCCTCGTCTTGATTCTTTCTTGTTTTGAAACATCGCGTTCTTTTTCCTTCCAGCTATATGTAGGGCCAGTTCGTTTATTCACTCTTTGCTCATGACGTGAATGCACATATGGGTGCTGGTGACAGCGCATGGTTGATGATATCGGAGATGATAAACGACTCTTTGCCTGGTTCTGTCCTGTTCTGATTGCGCCAGCGCTTTTGCCTGATTAGATCTCAATTCAATTCAATTCAATTCACTTTATTCACCAGATATCTCTGGATGGTTTCCTGGATAAAAGCTGCTAACGCAGCTTGACGAAGTCCAGGAAACCAATACAAGGCAAAGCGCACAGCCTGTGACAACTAGTTATAAGCCATTAGTAACTATAAATGATTGATATTATAACAATAAATGGTAAAAACACAAAGCATATAACAGAGGCAGTAATGTAAAAATGTCATGAAACTCCTAGCTGTACAGAGAACAAAAACAAAACGTAAGAAATAAGAAAACGTAAGAATCTAGTTCATAAAGCATGTAAAATTCCGCTTCCCGCGCAAGACACCCACGGTACGCTCTGGCATGCAGAGAATTAGGCCGGTATGCTTTTGTCGCTGCATTCACAGGGACAATCCGTGAGCTGTCAGTTCGTCGTGATTTAACGTGTGTTCTTGCCTGTAACCTTTGTAACCGTGTTATGACTGTGCATGTGACCATAGGTTTTGTCTATATATTTTTTGTGCTTTTAATAAATTTTGTCAGTTGTTAGTGAGCACTTGTGTTGTTGTCACTCTGTCTCTGTCCCTGTCCCTGTGGTGCCACACCAGTATGAATATTAGGTGTTTTCGCATACCTACGTGTTGTTGAGAGCTTCGCAGTTATGTATTGTGCGTTTGTTTGTGTGATTTCGTGCTTATGTATACCTACATATTTATATACATGCCTCTGTTGTTTTCTGCGTGTTTTCTTATCGTTGTTTTTGTTTTTTGGCGCGTTTTAGCATGGAAGGTGAAAGTTTTGAGCGCAGTAACCCATAATTACCAGCACGTCTTCAACGCTTCACCGTGTCCAGACACTCACAACTCCTATTCTCCTTTACATTTATTTTTTATTGTACCCATCGACCTCTGGCAAACTTTTAGAAGTCCAAGTGTTTCTTCGTCCGAGATATCTACACTTGAAGTCAGCCAGTGCGACCCAAGAAAGCTCTTTCAAATGCCGGAAATTAAAAACCGCCCCCGAGTGCGCGGGAAATCAAGAGCAGGTATCTTATCTTCACTCGACACTAATGCGCATCGGTTTTTTCTTTCGTACGTTTCATTTCACTCCAACATCTGTCTCCATTCCTCTAAGCCATAGGTGTGCACGATTTGTTCCATATACGGCGTCAGCCCGAGAACGCTAGCAAGTTCTGTACAGGGGAAGTGATACTAGCAGCTACCGCATTTGTCCTGAAGCTGTCCGCGAAGTGGTTTTACTGTGACCCACATCTCCCTGGAAGAATCTTCCTTATTACGGAAGCTCGAATAATGGCAAACTGGGGCAGGATGCCGCAAATGACGGCACGTATGTCCCCGTCACGTCTTCCTTTTTTTTCTTTTCTTTTCTTCGCGTCCCTCTTTTCGCAGTATTTGGTTGGTAATGCTTTCCTACTCTGTTTCGACGTTTTCTTCTCCTTCGGCCTCCCGTAGGTCTCTAATGTATAGCGTGCGTCCCTTTTGTCGTCAGACTTCTCCCCGCATTACCCTCACCCCAGCGACGCTTCCTAAGGCGGTAAAAGCACGTGGACTGGAGAATAATGCGAGCATTTTTCGACAGGGAAGAGGGAAGAGTCTAAGAAAATCAAGGCTGGCGTGACCCGAATTACGCTCTCTTTAAAGGCAGCGCAAAATCTAGGGCGCTCTTTCACTCACCGAGATAAAATTCAAACATTGATTGATTGCCCCCACAGAAAAGTACAAAAATGCGAGTCCAAAAGCCCCAGATGCGAGCAACACAGAGTTTATAACGTAGGCTCGCTAATCGTGGGAAACGTTCCTGCAATAATAATTGCCTGAATGGAAACAAAGCGAATAAGCAATATCCTTATTTCCAAAGCACGGTCGCATCCCTTGTGCAGATAACGACCGCCCGCAACTAAATATCCTAAATCAGCGCGGCGAAAAATTTGCTTAAGGAATTCTCCTTGCGCAGCATCTGCAGTTGGCGGAGTTGTCACTTTCCGCTCTGCATATTTTCTCTCTTCCCTGCCCAAAACATTTTCATACCGATTTGAAAAATAAGGTTCGACCTTTTAGGATGAGTGCCGCCAGGACAAGTTACTCGTGTACGTAAATCAGAATTTTCGTAAAAATATTCTTCACTCGGAAGGCGTCATGTTACGAAATGCTCGGAGGATTCATATCCTGACGAGTGATATGTATCACAATCGTTAGTACTTTCAACTCAAGTCCTAGAGCGAACTCTACGCGGCCAAAATAGAACATGCATTTGAATCTGCTTGGTTACCTGTGCAGAAACTTGGAGGATAACGGAATGGCGTAAGATTGCAATCTGTACGACGCAGCGAGCTTTGGAAACAGAAATGCTTTAAGTAACGTTAGGAGACATTTAGAGAGCAGAATGGAAAAGGAAGCACGTGAGATAATGATATGCTAACTGCAATCGTGAAATGAAAATGGATATGGAGAAGGTATGCAATGCGGAGAAAGTTACCAGACAGAATGCTTAGGTAAGCGGTTTGAATTACAAGAAGAGGCAGATGTAGCATTAGGCTGCACGGGGCAGATGAGATCAGAAATGAGATGAGATCAGTTGTCACAAGACAGGATATTTTGGAGGCCACTGAGAAAGGCTGGTTGCTGCTGCTGATAATGACGATCATGATGATGGCTACCGGTGGTTACTTCATTCCTTTAAAGAGTCTGCGTTCAATGTCTAGCCTTTCATGTCAAGCAGCAAATACGTAAAATGGAGAAATTCAGAGGACTCGGATGTCTTCAAAACATGTACGGTTTTCGCCAAAGGTCACCAGACCACATGGTTTATTTTCAATATCATAACGGAG
This sequence comes from Amblyomma mixtum, assembly GCF_055824585.1. Classification (NCBI taxonomy): domain Eukaryota; kingdom Metazoa; phylum Arthropoda; class Arachnida; order Ixodida; family Ixodidae; genus Amblyomma; species Amblyomma mixtum. The sequence goes on from NC_143013.1 coordinate 288,101,071, forward strand.
CACCTGTGCTACCCCTCAAGCTCTAAATCTCTGTACGGCAAAGAGAACCATTTTCTACCATTGTCTAAGGAAAGCCGCCGGGGCTCTACTATACGAATGAGAAGCAAACCATGCAGGCTGGTTACCTTTGGCAAAGACGTTACCTAATGCCAAGCTAACAGTAACAAGAAGAAACCCCAAGAACTTGCATACCACTGATCGAAATTGTATTAACAGATACAGGAAGTAGAAAAGAAGCTAGCACGTTTTAAGTGGAACCGCAAAGTTTGACAACTACGTCGTGTAAGCGGCGGCAGCCTATGTGCAAAAAGGCGGAATGTCCACAAAACTTGTGCACTGCTCTCCAGTAGCCTCCAAGCAGAACACCCTTGAAGTGCGTCGGTAGTCACTCGATACCGATGCACAGCGCCTGAACAGGCTGGTGGCCGTTATGCACAAGTGCCAAGTCTGACCACACTAGTAATGCTTCAGATCGCTTCGTTTCGCTTCCTTCTCTTTCGCTCCTCTGTCATTACCGTAGTTAGTCAGGAGATAAGACACCGGAAAGCCGCGACAGATGAGTAAGCCCAAAAAGTGAAAGAAGAACAAAACTCTACAAAATACGGATGCATTTCTGCAACACGACCGTATTTTGTTTTGTTTTGATTTTCAGCTGACTGAAAGAGTAAATGTCAGTTTCCAAAACGCGCATATCTTGAAGCGCACAATAGCATACCAACGGTGCGCGTAAGGGTGCGAGCAAATCGAGTTCCAAATTTAGACACTACACAATGAGAAGAAAGCAAAGGGCATGCTCTTCTCCTTGGTGTTAGAAGCGTTTAAAATGCAACGGAAGAGTCGCAGCGCGTTAAGAAAACCTTTTCTCAGTTGCATCATTCGTTTTCAGCAGGGAGGCGTGACCTTGAACACTGTTCTCATGGGGCACATGGTTAGCTCACATTGTTATATCTGTTTGCAGCTCACTTTTATTAATCTTTTATTTCTCTTTCTTTTTACCTTCTCCTGTAACAATGCATCTACACTAGTGGTAAAAAAAGGTTCAACTTTGATAACGCTGTAATTTTAGGAAGCAGTTGTGAGCGACGCAAGTCATTGGTTTTCTCCTCAGCGGGAAGTGCCTGAATTTCGCACTTATTATGGTCGAAACAGCGTGCCATTTAGGCCTACAAAACGCTCTATGAAGGATACAGAGAAAAATTAAAAAGAAAGGTAGAGAGAAAAAATAACTTTTTTCCCTTCTACCACGCACTAACACTGTAGTGCTACCCAGGTTTCGAAACTGCGCTCCATCGAAACAGGTTCACTTTGTAAGCGCATGGATGGTCGCGAACGTTAGTCCCGAGGCGGTTGCGACAGTCGGCAGAAAGAACACGAGGCGTATGGGTGCTGTGGGCATCACGTACGCGCTGAAGCAGCGTGTGTTGCCTACGTGTGCCGAAAACCAACGTGAGTTTTACACGGGACTGAAAAACGTGACGACCAGAGCCGGCATTCTCCGCTTGTAGAGCATGAACAGCCGAGGAATAATTAACCGGAGAAGGAATAAAATACGTGAAGTTCCAAAAAAAAAGATACTTGCGCGTAATAGAGCTATCTTTAGTAAAAACGTACACGACCGAGAAAAAGAAACTAAAACTTTCAGGGCATGTCTGAAAGGGATGTCCGTATTGTTGCTCAAGCCCTGAAAACAGAACACATGACATCGTTTACAGGATTAGATTGCTTGAAAGGAAGTCCAGAGAAAAGCTCCCTACATGTCGCCCGAGAGTGAGGTTCCTGATATTAGATACTCCGAAGAGCCAAGCTTTCCTTGAGTAATGTCAGCAAGGCGGTATTCATTTTCACAAGATAGTTACATGAATTCACAAGATAGTTACATGAATTTACAAGATAGTTACATGTATTCGCATGGTGGTTAAAATATTCAAAAAAGAAACAAAGTTCACAAGCATATAGTTACTCTGCCGAGTTACTTCATTCTTCATGTCAGAGGAACACCGTTAAGACAATCTGATTAGGTGAGAAGAGATAAAATATATTAATATATGAAATTAAGGTAAAGTATATTGATGATAACTGTACTAGATATCCACAGTACAATTTGCGCCTTGTTTGTAAACTTCAGTGTTATTGAAATTCTTGTTGAAATGTTTTCCGAAGATGGCTACTACACTTGCATGATTGCTCCGATTTCACCCCGGTCCCTGCCATTATTCATTGAGTTCACCTAAGGGAATTCACATTATTCCTCTTAATACTTTGTTCATTGCATGTGAATGCGACGAAAATGTTGTCCCAATTGCATTTGTTATCGTGGATTACAGCTATTTTCTCGTTATGTCTCTAAGCTAATGATCTTTTCACGCCCAAGGAAACTCAAAACCAGGTGTGAAAGCCTATATATATTCATGTAGTTTTTCTGCAGTGAGGAATATCGAAGCAATTAGAGCTGGTCTTTCTTTAATATTGGTCGTGCACGAATAATGCAGTTTAGCAGAAAGGGCCGCCTTTTCTATGGTATCATTTACCACCCAAATCAAGAAATGCCATACACGCAATTCATAAGATTAGTTAGTCAAAAGTAATTATGCTCTTCCCGCGTAATGTCTTGTTCTGAAATTTTACAAGGCACGACTTTCTGGACATTTACGATAGAACATTCGTCTTCAGAGTAACAGGGAATGTCGCCTGGTTCAGAGCATAAAAGGGGTAATTTCTACCCCGAACCAAACTGCATTGCTCTTCTCTGATCTGTCAACTCTTATTTAGCAGTGAATACAAAAGGCTAAAGCGCAATTCATGAGCAAGAGACGTATATCTTTTAACATTATCAGCGAAAGCACCGGAGCGATGAACGGGACACCGACCTTCATGATGGTGGCGCAGAAATTGCTGGCGCGTGAACAAACGATAAGGACACGAGGGATGGAAGGGTTCATACGTTAAACACGCAATAACGGAGCGACGGCACCACCCTGTCGTGCCTGTCAGTTTAATTACCAGCGCTGTTCAGTTTGCAGTGAAGAGAGCACTTTGCGCTCATTATCGTCTATCCCAAGACGGGCTAGTCACGTGGGCTCAGGTGTCAGGGGGTGTCATGAGCAGCCGGGCTTAAAATGTACTCTGAGAGGGGTGTCAACGGCGCTCGAAGAGGCGGCGTTCCAGGGTTTGTTGCCTGTTCGCAGGAAGCGGACGTCGCGAGCAAACAACAGATTTCTTCCCGTACCTCATCGGGAGGTGGAATGAGCTGACAGTATAGCGTTTGCCGACCGTGGTCTTTGAACTCCCGCTTGAGCGAGGCGGTGTCAAGGACCGCCATATGACGCGCTGCTGTTAGAAATCTGTTCGAGGGAGAGAAGTTAGTTCCTTCGCTTTCCCTTCGTTTGCCATCACCGTGCGAGGGCTACCGTTTCTCTGTTGGATATCGCTTGCTGCGAGTACGAAAAAAAAATGCTGGTAGAAGGTAGTAATTACGCGAATTTTGCTGACTGAGCCGCTATCTAGAGAAAATACGAAAACCACCGAAAAAATTTCCGGAGAAAAAGTCACACCGCACTTTTTCCTTCAGGCACACTATGCTAATTTCCCGGACACTGTCCGGCTTGCAATTGCAAATGAGTGTTGTAGGAAAATATTTGGGAATAGTTGGAAACTGTGGGGTTTAATGCCCGGTAGCGAAGCGTGGACTTAGAGGAACGCCGTAGTGGAGGGCTCCGGATTTATTTACACCGCATGGAGTTCTTTATTCTGCGCTGACATCGCGTAGCACACAGGGGTTCTTAACCCGAGATATTTAGTGTCCCCATGTCGCAAAAAAATTCTCCGGCGTTGGCGTTCTCGACCGTTTGGAGCCTCGCAGCTGGAGCGGATGTACCAATTCCGGCCACCTAGGTGGGCCACCTAGGTCATGTGACCTTGTGGCGTCATCACAACCTGCCCACCCGATTGTGAGCAAATTAACCACAATGGCAGGTGGAAGTTAAATTAATGACTGGTCGCCAGAGGTTCCTAGGGAATAGCAATCTGCGTCTCACAAGTCCCACCAGTGGCAGCACAGGGCAGTGGCACAACGCTATCCTCTGCACCACTGCGCCAAGAGGGGTATGAGGACTCTGAAGGATCTATTAGTGTCAAGTAGAGAATGATCGATTCTACATATATGGGCAGTAACCCATTAACTCCTTCGCATCATACTTTTCAGGCGCAGCTTGTCTCCTCTATCCTTCGCATTTCGTCTCCACCAGAATACGGCCGCCACGGATGGGATCGAACCCGGGACCTTGGGATCAGCATGTGAACGCAAAAGCCCTTGAGCTACTGCGGCGTATAAAAAAAGACATAAATGTAGCCTCGTCATTTACTTATTTGTTCATCCATTCAAACTGTTTTCCAAAGTTTCATTCAGTTTTACTTACTTAAAGGCCTCCGTTTCAGGGAGTGTTACATAATGTGCGAGATTACAGATTCTATTATGTGTTGTCAGTGCGATAGTATTCGACGCCGTTGAAGCACTTGCCAGGAGCGCCTGGTGGGCTTGTGAGACCCAGGTCGCTCCTCCTGCGCGGTGCTCTTCCCGTTAACCCCCTGCTACCCGCCACGGTAGGCAGGTGAAGGGTTCTCACAGGTGTGCCTGGTCTGGTGACGTCACCGCCAGGCTAGTAATGTGGCGTCGCTCCGGCCAATGAGATTTCTACTCTCTATTGACGTTACTGACGACATCACTGTCCACCAGCGAATCGGAATTTTTCTTGATCAACCCGGGCGGTGACCGCCAGCTATTACTTCGGTAAGGCTGCTACGCTATCGCATCATAAAGAAAACAGCGGTGATCATTCAGCATTGAAGATAATCAGTGAACCGTTCTTGAAAAGCAGAGGATGAGACGATGGCAGCGATGTCACAAGGTAGGCCGTTCTAGTTTGTAGCTCTCTGAGAAAAGAACGAAGATGAAAACGTAGTAGTGTGCAATGGTAGCAGGGGAAATTCAAGTAAACTACTGTTGCGATGAGATAACGGTGCTGCGATTCTGGTGTCCGTTGCTTGATTGACAGAAAAAAAAAGACCGATAAAATGTGAGGCTCGTAATCCTGTCCGGATTCTTGCTTTCAGTTTTGAAAATCTGGCGTCGCAAGAGAAAGATTACTGAAGGAATCATTAGGCACGATTTTGAACATCTTCGAATGCAGTGCTTAGATAGGCTTTATGTGAGCTGCAGATGGCGGATGCATATACTGATAAGGGTCTTGGAAGTGATTTATAAGCAAGGATTTTTACATACATTAGAATAAAAGCTAGTGTTTTATTCATTGTTGAAATGATGTTACCGATATCAGCATGCCATGACAATTTGAAACAGAGGTTGATATCTTCAAATTGATGGGACTGTACTATCTCAATCGGCGTGTTAGAAACTTCATAATGAAAACAATAGGAATTGTGACAACGAGAGAAAGACATGAGCTTACAATTAGTAGGATTGAGAGATATTAGCTAACTGTTGAACCAATTTATTATTCTATTAACACCTGTCTGAAGACTGTCTTTAACACCATATTTACAAACGGTGCGGTAAATCCCACAATCATCGGCGAACATCCGAATATAGCAGGCAACATAGAGGTGTACGTCGTTCATATATACTAAGAGTACGAGGGAGCGGAGGACAGAAGTTTATGGAACGCCTGAGCTAACTGGAGGAATTTGGGAGATAACAATGATTTGGAATGTTAGATTGTGTTAGGCGAATCGTTCCCAGCTGTGATCTGTAGTATTCTTATTTTTACTTTGTTATCATGGTTTTCAACATGTAGAAACAATTACAACTCATCATTTTCTTCTTTAATAAATTATTTAGTGTTTTAAAATGCGGCTGTCTTTCCGCATAAAAGCCTCTCATTTGCTTGCGGCCGATGAAAACAGCGAGGACTGAACTGAGCGCTATTGTGCGCGTCTTTCGAAAAATTCATTACATTCCATGTGATTCCAGGATACAAAGGTAAGTGCATTTTCTGTATTGAAACAATATTCGCAATATTCGACTGGCAGAGAGCTATGAGAAGAGTTGAAAATCGGGTCGTTTCAACGATAAAGATGCGCAGGAAAAAGGAAGGCTAGCATTCGAAACTTAATTCTTTTCAAAGGTTGAAAAACATGTTTTGCAGAATTAACTCTTTCCTGACCACGAAACGCTTGCAATATCCCCGACACTTTTAGATGTTAAAGCAGTCGTTTTTAAATAATCTGAGGTTTGGCTTTATTTAGCCTTGGCAAAGGGTTTTCTTCTATTTCGATTCTCGATATTATTAGCCCTTTCAGGAGTCATTTATCATTCCGATGCAAAGCAAATATTTTCTAACTAGTATATCCAGGCTTCAAAAAAGAAGTTCGCTAGTTTTGCAGGGGAAAACGGCATTGGTTAATTTTTTCCAGGCACGTTATATATTCATTTCAAAGTGACAAAATAGTTGGAAACTGGATATTATACCGGCAGGACTTATGTAATCAATACCTTAGGGTATCGGGGAATCGTTTTGTGCATCAAAGACGCGCATTATGCAAAAAAATAAAGAAAAAAAAACAACATCCGCACTGGTAGCAAAACCTGTCAAGAAAAATAAAATTACATAATTCGTGCAGGCCTACTGTTTTGTGAAATATTTCTCACTGCTTTCAAAGTTGGCACTGTAAAGCACCCTATTGTCAAGCTGAGTGTTGGAAAATTAGTCTGAAACCAACAAATCAATAACAGGGGAGCACTATGCGAGAAAAAGCTGCTAACTCGCAATGGACAGGCTTGTCTAGGAAGTGCTTAATGGGATAAACTAGAGGAAAGCTTTGGCATGATACAGGACCATTTGTAGAATCGCAGGCACGGAACAATGTGGCAGAGCAGTTACACTATACAGAGAAACTAACGACTTCTGCAGGGTGAGTTATCAATAGCCACACATTAACTGAGACCTGAGCAAATAGAGATTTGCCAGCATAGCAGTTTGAGCATGCTGGATATTTGTTTGGAATCGAACAATGCAGAATGAAGGGACATCGACAGGAGTCGTATCAGCTGCCTAGATGATCTCTGAATTTGACCGATGGAAATTCCTGGGTAAATAGAGAGAATAGCTGGTCCGCGAGATCATCGAGGCAGCCGTGATAGCCGAGATAGCTGTTTGCCAGTGTTGGAGTGTGCATCCACTCATCGGTGATCTGTCACTTATGTTGGTTTGGTTTATGAGGTTTAACGTCCCAAAGCGACTAAGGCTATGGAGACGCCGTAGTGGAGGGCTCCGGAAATTTCGACCACCTGGGGTTCTTTAACGTGCACTGACATCGCACAGTACACGGGCCTCTAGAATTTCTCCTCCAAAGAAATTCTAGCTGCCGCGGCCGGGATCGAACCCGCGTCTTTCGGGACAGCAGCCGCGCACCATAACCGCTGAGCCACCGCGGCGGCTGTCACTTATGTATTTGTTTTGTTTAGTGTGTCTGATACGCATGCGTCTTCTGGTAACCTAGGTTGGCCGTTTCTCGATTAAACTTCAGTTATTAGTCCAGCGTTGTCCTGTGTTCTTCTTCTCCTGGTATCTCGTACTTTCGCTGGTGAAGTTATGTCTGATGTACACCAACTAGCCCACATTGGTACCTTGTTACAGCCGAGACAGCTAAGCAGCATAATCAGTGTGTCAGCAGCCCGTCCGTGTCGTTAACGAAGATAGAATGTGATCTGTTGAAAGTTGTTTCTCATTCCTGATTGTACAAATCTTCCTGTGTCGCTTCCCTTGGTCGCCGAGACGCGGCTGTGACGCGTGTTGCTTTTGTAGCGAGAGCTACATTACGCGCAAGCCTTGCCGTTTCGCCGTGGCACCACTTTCGCCGAGGCCGCACCGTGATGTTGAGCAGTTGCCTAGCAACCGCCGCAGCTGGCGGCCACCGCTCACCGCGCCATCGGGCATGACGTCACAGGAGGAGCCAGTGCCGCGGCGTACCGGTAAAACCGAGTTGCAACAGCTGTGCGCATGCGCCGTACGAGGAGGGGGGTTGGTGCTGCTGTATATATTGTTACGAAGAAGACGAAGCTGGCAGTGGAGCGGGACGGAGCGGTCCCGCTAGGCCAGCGGCCATTAAATCATCTCTTATACATCGTTCACCACGCCTCATTCTTCGGCTGGCTGCCACGTTACATTTGGTGTGAGGTGCTGGGGACCCTTCATCGCCACCCTGGTCACGGAGCTTCGGCGTCCTGCGCCTGTCGTGGACGTCGGCCGTGAGTACCTGGTCCGCCCCGCACGGCCGTGCCCCAGCCCACCCGACCTGGACCTCGCCGCTCACCCCAGCCCCGTCCCCCGCCCGGACCACAAGACACGACGACCCAAGATCCGACCGGCCCAAGACCCGACCAACCCAAGAACCTACCCACACATGAGGACACCGCCCCCTGCCCCTGCCGTTCGGTGCGTCCAAAGACCTCGGCCGTCAGCTCCTGGCACCCTACGGCCCGGATGCTTCGTGGACCGGGACTCATCCCCCTATCATCCTATCCACCGTGGCGGCCAGCACTTCATCACCTAGACACTTCTTTTCTGCAATGAACACCATCGCTGAATCACGCATCCCTTTGTCCACGTGGCCCCGGGTAATGTTACGAAGAAGACGAAGCTGGCAGTGGCGCGGGACGGAGCACTCGCGCTAGGCCAGCGGCCATTAAATCATCTCTTATTCATCGTTCACCACGCCTCATTCTTGGGCATTCTTGGGCTGGCTGCCACGTTACAATATATAGAAGGCTGCTCGGTGGAGCCGTCGGTGGATATGGATAGTTAGCCAGAAAGAGTGAAAGAAGCCAGGCCTCAACTACAAGAAGAACAACCAGAAATAAAATAAATGCGTCCCACTTTGCTGCATAACAAATGTCCCGTCTTTAATGTAACCGCAATTAGACGTAACGGGGGATAACAACCAAAGCTAAACATTGGACATAGCGGGAGAGAAACCAAGCTAAAAACAAGGTGTAATCACGTTTAACCGTACTCTCACTACGTATATCCTGGCCTAGCTGAACTAAGCCACTGCAATTTTTTCCTGTAGGTAGATAGTATAAAAAACCTGGGCTTTTTTCCGGGTAAACATTGTTAAAAAACTGCGCTTGTCTCCTGTCCTTTCGCTCTGCGCTGTTCACTTCTGAAAACAAGTGTAGAGCCAGAAAGAAACACTCCCGGAATTCAGAAAATCAATTCTAATGCCCTGCGTATGCTTGTTAAGCAACTTAAATTATTCACTGAGTCTTCTTCTCGCGGAACAGAGGAATTAGCAAACCTAAGGAAAAGTAGACAGGAATAAAATACTTCACCCGGGGCACAAGAACACAAGATGAATGGAGCTTATACAAATCACTCATTCCAAAGAAGCTTTAAGTCGAAGAAAAAGTGTGAATTCGTTTTGGTGAAAAAACATGTTGAAGCGTGTATTTCATGCGCAGACAATAAAAATACAAAGCCCTCATAAATCCATTCTGTAAACACGATTCCAAAACCAGTTCAGTCCACGTCGTTATTCTTTACTACATCAGCTTCTCATACAAACGAAACTCGAAATGTATAAGCCTGTATCGTTTTCAGACTGCAACGTGACCCTTCGTCTATTAGTAAAAGCGCCAATCTCGGGAAAGCCAATCTCCGGTACTGCTTGGAACAGAGAGGGCATGAGATGCACTCTCGTAAAAAATACAAGAAAAAACAAAACAATACACAGGAAGTCACAAACATCGCCACCACCAAGGATCAACAAATCTACTCCGAGCAGAGAGTGCACCGCCCGTTGATCCAGGGTAGGAGACCGATCGATTAGCAGGGCCGTTACACGTGGTCCGTGTTATGCGAGGGCAACGGGAATAATGTTTGAGCAGTGGAAAGCTCTTTTCACTTGCAAATAAAATACAAAAACGAAAGAACGCCAGGATACGGTCTTGCAGCGGTCGTATTTTTTGTTTATTTTCCTTTTATTTGTGTTGGGTTGGTCGCCCCGGCACATGAGCGAAAGATATGAGCGTTCAGACTCGAAGGCTCGAAGCCCCGTCGGGGCCGGTGCTGATGTGTTCCGGCGAGTTGCGTCGGCCCGTAGCTGGCGGCACCGAACGGCTAATGAGAGAAAAGCACGCCCTTGAGAGAAGAAACGTTTCGTTCTGCGGAGCCATAATGTGTGTGGCCTTTGCGTTTGCGTTTCGCTCTTCGCGTTGTTCTGTTCAGTATATCTTTTCCCCGAAACAGAGCCGCCACACATAATATCGAGAGGATTAAGGGGAGAATAGAGATGGAGAGAGAGAGAGAGCGGGCGCAGGGAAAGACTGCCTTGCTAGACCTCCGCTCCCTATTCTTTTTGTATGTTCTCATACAAATAGGTAGATAGCATGCTGCAACTGCAATGCAAAAAAGTAGGAAATTGTTTCGCCTACCTTTGTCGCAGGGCTGCTGTGAACATGGATAATGGCGTTCCTGTGTTACCGCGATAGATATGTGAGAGTCTTCATGATGGCAGAGAGTTTCGCAGTCATTTCAGCGCGTCATATCGAAAAAAACTTCTTTTCCTCTTCTAGCGAAAGAGAATGCTGGTTAGTTCGGGTTAGGTCAGGATATGTCTGATCAGCCTAGGTTATGTTAGGTTCTTATTAAGTGGTCCGAAAGCCACTGCATAGAAACGGGCGTAGGGGGTGGATGTTCGCTGGAGGCTCCTCATTGCATTCAGGAAGGGTAGGAAGTCCGGGTAAATTTTTGTGTGGACTTTGGTAGAATTATTCAGTGAGCCATTTTCCACATGCGCATCGAAAAGCAAGTCACTAGGAGCTTGTGTGCAATTCAGAACATTAGAGGAAAGTAAAAGACAAACAAACCAAAACCGAAGACGACTAGCTGCATCTTAGCTCACTGTTATTGGCCGGCACTAGCAAGCAGGAACTGCTCTACGGGCGGATATTGCTTCATTCAACCATAAGTACAAACTTGCGCATCAGTTATTGCACTGATGTCCAAGTGAACTCCTATGTGCGATAAGTTTGCAGACGGTGAAGCCGGCTTGTAGAACACAGCGCTATCCAGACTAAAATGGTTGTACCAGGATCTTTATTTCCTTAACGTCACATGCTAACATACTGTGCATAAGTTCTTTGCTCCCTATATGTGGGCCCTTCGCAGTGTGTACAGACTTCCTCTTCTTCTTCCAAACACTTCTTGGATGCCCGACAAAAGTACGTTGGCTGAATAACCTTCCCTGTATTCCCTCTATTTTTATCTGTCCCCTAGTTTTGAACACAGTCCGCAGGTGCTAAAGACGACCGCGTCTAAGATCTCTGGGGCACAAATGCAGACGTCTGTCACTTTCAAAGCACGAAACGGCACATCGAAAAAATTTCGCTGCACTACTCCTAAAGAAGCCCTCGCTTATGCCCTTATCATTTAAGAAAAAATAGGTAAACGTAGGAAAAGCTCAGGTCGCTCCAGCCTGAAGGGAACAAAAAACCCAGGGGAAGTTAGTTACTATTTCGTCGCTTGTGCCAAGCAACTGGATAGTGTTCAAGCGATCACTTACCGGTTTAAAAATTTAATTACCCTTCTTGCAGAATGAAAGCCATTTGTGAATGCTCTAAACTTTTCAGCATTGCGTTCAAGCATAATTAGTGAAAATATAGAATATAAACACCCAGTACCTAACCAATACAAGAAGCAGGAACAAGAAACAAGATCTTGCAACATTGCGGCAAAACTTACGAAAGGCAAATGTTAAGTTCGGTAAGAAAGTTGGTTTCCTGTGGAATGACAGCTCATGAGAATCAGAACCTTATTTTGATGTGAATGATATTTTCAGGCTAGAGTTTAGCTCAACGCATCCTACTAGGCTTTCGTGCCACAGAGCCTGTGCTTGTCAGCAGAATGCCCTGGCCTCATTTCCCTATATACTTTCGCGATGTCTGCAGTTTTCCTTTGCGGCGCTTTTTCCTCTCCGGATTTCCTTCAATATATTCCGTTGTATATACGGAGCTATGCGTGTGTGAGCAGATGCATGTACTCTCATCGCAACGTGAAGCTCAATTCACAAAATATATCAACTTCTAAGCCCGGAACCCTACGGCTACAAAGTGAATGAATTCATCTCAAGATGCATGTGACGATGCATTTTCTTATGTCTACGACCCGAGTGAAAGTAAATATCTCCTAGCTTTGAAATTCGGTAAACTACAGCCTCGAAAACCTTGGGCGCTTTGGTCCGGTTTAGAGGTTCTTTTAACGTCCTAAAGCGACTAAGGCTATGAGGGACACCGTAGGGAAGGGCGAAAATCTGGTGCCCTTTAACGCGCACTGACTTCGCACAGTGCATGGGCCTCTTGCATTTCACTCCATCGAAGTGTGACTTCTTCGGCCGGGACTGAACCCGCGTCTTTTAAGTCTGCAGCTGACTGCCATAACCACTGATCCACCACGGCCGCTTTCAGCGTGTTCCGTAAAAAAAAAAGAATAAAATAAAAGGTCCTGCTCTTTTCGCTCTGGTTTATCAACACAAACTGAGCAAGCGAGCGCGCAAAAGCATTCCAAGAACAATAGACAGGTGAAAACAGTACCGACCAGGAACTCTGGAGAGCGCACATGCAGGGAAAGATTAACGGATAGTGAGAAACCCAGGTTCTCAACAGGAAAGCGCAGCTGTTGTCGCCTGTGTCCGAGAGATGGCGGCAGCGTTGGGGCGGAACCGCCACGGGTGCCGGCGAACCCGGGACGTGTTGCCGCGGCAACGGACCGGTGCCCGATGCAGCCCGGGACGGGAGAGGGTTTGACGCCTATAAGACGTACACGTCCACGTTGCCATTCGCGCTGAGGCTGAGCATCGCGAAGGCGTGCTCATGGAGCTCCCGCAGCCTGCCTGTCGGACGCTGTGGGAACTCGGAGCCGATTCTCGTGCGTCAACGCAGTCCAAGCCAAGGTGGACCACCGGGTGCCTTTTCTTCAACAACCCGGTCGTTTATAATTTGAACTGGACGATCGCCTCTTGAAAGTCTCGGAAGAGAGCGTCGTCTTTTAGACCTGTGCCATCGCATCGACGCAGTCATCTGGATGCTGTTTCGACAAGCCAGCCACAACCCCGACATCGCTTCCTCGTTGTTTACAAAGACAGTGCAACGTCTTCTTACAAGTCGAAAAAAGTCACCGTCCGTGCAGCCGCTGCGGCTTCTCACCGGCGAAACTTGCGAGGCGAGATTTCGCAAAAGTGTCGTCGGGGCCTAAGGGACTGCCAACTTGTTGAACTTCGGCTGTGGCCGGGTGTCGAAAAGTTGGGGGACTGCCGAATAGTGCCTGCATCAAACCATCGGTTGTTTAATGTCTTCGAAAAACAGTCGCGATCAGAGTATATATTTCCAAAGCGCACGCTTTCCCATGTTCACCGTTTTTCGAATTGTGACATCCCGCGCAATGGACTTCGTCGGTGTGTGCAAGGCTGTGATATCTGTTATAGGACTGAGACGTGGCAGTGGGAGCTACAAAGAATAAAAGGCACACAAGAGTTTTAGTAGGGCCTCACGCCACTGTCAGCACATCGGCAAAGGTACTTGTCTTTGTCGGTGACGCCGCAAATGTTAGCACCTTTTACAAGGGCTGCGCACCTAAACGAAAATGAGCTGGAGTGTGTTCTGCACCACTCTGTTCGGCGTTGCAGCAGTGGGGAACAACACAGACTGCGAAAAGAAAAATCGGGGCGCATGGGATAACTGTTATTGAGGTCGGATACACTCACACCGGATCTGCAAGCAAGAAAACAATTTTTAATGGAGAGAAAATTAGTATTGATTTTTCGGCTACGGCACACTGGGCCGGCAACGTAGAGCTCTCAGGACACAGCTAGTGTTACTCTTTCACGCAGAATAGGGCAGAAAAATACGGGCGATTTGGATTGGTTAGGCCAAATGCAAATTAGATGCACTAGCACTTCGGTTTTCACTTACAAGTCTCTTACGTACGAGCCTTGGTTTCCAAGGTTCCCTATTCTATATTCATAGAACACCAGGAGCCCTCAGACCACTCCTGGCTCCTGGCGCAGTGGTGCAGCGGTTAACCGGTGCGCCTCTGCGCTGCGATGGCAGATGCTGCCACCGGTGGGGCTTGTGAGACCTAGGTTGGACTTCTCGAGCAATCTCTCGCGACCAGTCATTAATTGAACTGGCACCTGCCATGGTGGCCAGTTTGCTCACAATCCGGCGGGCAGGTTGCGATGATGTCACAAGGTCATGTGACCTAGGTGGGCAACCCGCCACCAAGGAGTGCCACATAGGTGGCCCACCGAGGTTGAACAAGGTCAAGCAGGCTTCAGACAACGATCGCCGAAATCGCTCAACGCGGGATTAAGCTTTAACGCATTTTGCATTGCAGGCAGCAAAGCCTGCCGTCAGGTTTCTCACAACCCGGCGGAAAGGCTGCCATCAGCCCACTTCGGCACAGGGGCCACCTGCCAGAGGCTGCAGAGAGACAGCAGCGAAATCGGTGAGTGCGGGCTTAAGGGCTTACGCACCAAAAGAGTGGAAGCTTGGAGCAGGCTGAAACGAATTGTGGTAAAGAAAAACGCGAGAATTTTGTCGGTAAAAATGCAAGGATTCAGTGCACTAGAGCTTGCAGTGGCCATTACCCGCATTTAGCCCTGTGTGTGTGTGTGTTTATCTTAAGTCCCTTTTGTGGCTCTGCGACACACACACACACGCACACGCACACGCCCACGCACACACACACGCGCGCGCGCACGCACACACACACACACACACACACACACGCACACACACACACACACACACACACACACACACACACACACACACACACACGCGCACGCGCGCGCGCGCACGCATATATAGCAGCCTGTTAAGCATGCCAGGCGGCAGCTATGTTTAATAGTGAGGGGCTGCTCGGCAAGAGCAACCTGGGTCGCAACTCAACCCAAGTCCTACGTAGAAGGGCAGTGGCGCATCACTTGACCGCTGGAGCACTGCGCCAGGAGTGCTAGGAAGGCTCCCAGGGGCATATGAATGTAGAGTGTGACCAATTCCGAATATATGAACATCAGCCCATTATCACTATCGGAACAACTGCCATCCGTGAGCAATGAATGTGTACCCTGGAACTAAAGAGAAAACCGAACTGCTAGTGCACCTAATTCGCATTTGACCCAACTACACAAATCGACCATCATTTTTTAACTCTTAATTCCAAACGCCAGCCACAACCGAAAAAGGCAGATCCTAACTTTATGGAAACATTTCATAGTTCCAAACACTGTAACGCTAAAGCTTCTACAGTTTACGTGTCCCTATAATAGACAGAAGCCGACAGAAAGCGTAAATGAAGGTGAATAATATTGACCCAGGAGTAACTGTACGGGGATCATGACTACTGCAAGGCGTGTGTTAAGGCCTTCAGTTTCCATAAGGGGACACTCGCGCCTTCATTTCAACATTCTCTGCTTCCAAAATGGCGAGTTCGAATGCCATGCTGCTATGAAAGATAAACGGATGTACTCATAGTTCAAAAGTGCAGCGCAGTGATTTAGCAATGTGTATATACTTTGCTCTCCTAGTAGGTAATAGTAATGATGAGTACGAGTGGCATTGTGCTGACGTTGCGCCTGGAGAAGAGGCGTCATCAAGAGGTTCTTTTCTAGTCTCACAAGCCGCTTCTTTTCCAATTTTCTGTGCAGGCAACTGTGCCGCAAGAGTAATCGCCCAGCGGGCATCGAACACGAAACGAAAGCGACTTATATTCTTTGGCATCATTACGACGGTCTCCTGAAGCATCGCTGCTTTACTGCTACTATTTTGATGAGTTACTCAAAATGTACGAACATCTGAAACCCTGGATGTGAAGGCTCTAATAAAGACGGTTGACCGGGTGACAGCGCACATTTTTAAGTCTTCAGTACGAACGAAGTGGACATCATTGACCACGGCAGTGATGGGTACAATTCATCACCCCCCGCACTCCTAGAAGTCAAACATATTTCAACAATGCAAGGTAGGCTGTTTTGTTGATATTATCAAAATTTGCTAGAGATGAAAAGTTATGTCGCCTTCCTCTTTATTTCGTCATGGGGGGGGGGGGGGCGGAGAGTGATTGTCGTCCTATTCTTTTTCTTATTTTTGGTAGTGTCCGATGAGAATATGATCCAAAGGAATGGACGACCTAAAGGGTCTTCAAGACGCTGGCATGCATGTACATAACAACACGCAGGCCTCTTAAATTAGAGAGTGAGTGAGAGGCGCGGGAACCCAGAGGATGATGTCATCGGGTGCCTTTACGCGAAACGCTGCTTCTCGTTCATGGTGCGGCTGCTCTAATTCCATTAATCACACTGAGTGCCCGCAGTAACCGACAGTCAGCGTCAATGCAAGCCCCCTGTAGAGCACCGCTAGAAATGCTGCAGTTTTTTCTCGGTTGCATTGGCTCACGACATTACATGGGGAGCAGTTATGCATTCGAATGATGCTCTTATGGAGTCTTACAAGAGGCCACTAGCTGTAATGGCACAGCATCCGATGGTCTCCTGAGGGTTTTTGGGATGACCTTGGTGTCGTTCGTGACACTGAAAAGCAGCGCTATCAAAATCACGCGTAGCGGTATGAGGCGCGAAGGGCATGTGTGCCTTATGTATTACACGCGCTCGAAAGATCGTTCACTCGGCGGTAAGAGGAGTTCATTTTACTGCTCGCATGCCCTCTCACCACTTGCTTAAGGAAATAAGAGTCTCGATAAGCATGGGTCTGTGCAACTACCCTGTTGCATTCAAAGTGATGCAAGGATGACGTAATCTTCGCCTCGGTTCTTATGCGCTGCCTATCGTCCATGGAAAAGTGGCCTCAGGACGGGACACGCTTTCCCGCAATAAACTGCCTGACACAACGACTCGCGGCGCATGGCTTTTGCGTGGCACCGGAGTCACACTAGTGGAAAGAGTTACGCAGGCTGGGTGTCTAGACGCGCGTGCAGACGTCTGGCGAAAACGCCTGGCAGAAAGTGTGATGTCAACGCTGGATTGATGGAAACGATAGAAGAGCGTGCTTGCGTCATTCCGACAAGGAACGTGACCGTTCTCCTCACGTCGGCGACGCAGTGACATGACGTTGCCTTCGTGATCGTTGTCACTTGAGATGAACAACATGGGCGGGTGATCAAACCTGACTTTATACACTGCGTGGCGTGCTTATCTCGGCTTATCTTGGAGCTGAGCCATAAAAATTATAGTGTGTAGCCTATAAATAGCAAGAATCTGAACAGTAATTATAATTATACCGCGTCTTGCTCCTAAACTAAATTGTTGCGCATTCCTTGTGGTCTCCGTTCGAAGGCACGTACATGATTAAGCTCATCAAGACTCTAAACGAGCTTTTTATTGCTGTCACTTGAGATGAACATCACGGGCAGGTGATCAAACCCGACTTTATGCACTGCGTGGCATGCAGCCAGTGAAGCGAGGTAGAAGGATAACAGGCAAATAAACTCACCCTGGAAACGGCGTGACGTTTCAAGGATAAAGTAAGGGCACTCTATTTTGAGACGGAAAACTCTGAAGCTCACGCAATAAATGACGTCACTGACGCCACTCGGAAATAGTTTTCCGGGCCGTGTTTCTTTTCTTGTTATGGCTGCGTGTCTCTGAGCGCATGCACTTGCGAGGATGACCCTTTATTATCATATAATTATGTCGATAGTCTCAGCCTTCAGACGTTATTCACACATTATAAAACGGAAGCTGCACGAAAGAATTTGTCGTACTATATCGTAACCAAAAATTTTTGAGTTTACCTCTTGTCCAGTTACAATGTTGCCGACGAGGGCATGAGCTACTCGATAATGGTGATGACGCTGTCGACAGCGCCCTCCTCTTCGCTCACTTCATACAGGGACACTGAGGACGAATAGACGTAGGCCTGCATCGATAAGATACCGCGTTCTGATCGCAAATAGACTCCACTCACTGAAAACGGAGCTTTCAAAAGTTAGAACAGACAAAAGAAAAGCGAAATATACGCGTTGCCATCACCGGTCGATTTTGCAAGTAAAATGAAAGCGTCGATATGGACTTTTGGGAGCGGATCGCAGAGGCTAGGCTGCACAGCCATTCGTTTCAAATCAGTGATCACGGAGGCTTTTTACGGTAAGGACTCATCTTGTACCACTTTGGCTGCAGCAGTGAATATACTTGGCGATTGCAGTAATTCCTGGTTTGCGCGATACGTCCACATAGCCACTTTTAGCGTCCGTCGCGTGCGGTACGTACGTGTAACTAAGAGCGTTACAGACGACATGAGCGTGGTGCACGTGTTGCTCTTACGTCTGCGTGCGGGACGTCTCTAAGCAGGGGTAACTAAAGCAGGGAACACATGTGCGACAACTTCGCCGACGCGCCGCACCGATCGTCGCGTGCGAACTGTCGTCCCACTGCAAGCAGGGACACACGGAGCGGTGAGCATCGCTGCGCCGCTCTACCCAAGCTCCGCCCACAACCGCTGTCACACTTCGCCGCCGTGCAGCGGTGCCTCAGCGCTGCTTGTGATCGTGTACAAATATCCCAAGAAAATACAAGATTGTCTTGTTATCAGAAAGTCTGCTCGAGCAGCGACAAAGCATGCCTGCATATGTTGCGAGCTTTCGGCAACGGCACCGCTCGCGGGCGCTCCGGGCGACGAGCTCTGCTACTGCCTGGCTGCCGTGGTTGTCGCTAGGCCTATAGCCTCTTTCGGATCGAAACCGCAGCGGCCGGCGCTTCGGAAGTCGCCTGAGCTATAATAAAAGGCCTACTCCACACATCGCTCTACTGTCAACGGCATCATCTCACAATAAAGTAATAATATGGTCAATTTCCGCGACGCCTTCGGCAGCGAAGCGAGCGAGCGCCAGGCGAGCCGGACCCCAACGTCATGCCAGCGGCAGCTGCGGGGTGGTTGTGGAAAGAAGTTTGCTTGTATCGCAGTCGTTACCTTTAGCAGCAGCTCAGTATTGGTCAGCGATCCTCAAAAATGACATATTTTTCACATTTCTCATCCCAGGGTTTATTATTTAAGTCAAGAACACACTTTAGCTCGTTTTTATGACGCCGCCAGACGGGATCCAGGCTGGCCGGCCGGCCGGCATGCTCGGAGTACTTCACGTTCGCACAAGAAAGTACAAAACAGCCATGTACCAGAGAGGATGCTTCCTAGATTCGAGCAACGACAATATACCTGTGCAAAAGAGGATCTTTCGGCAACGACACCGGCTGCGGCAACGCCGGGCGACGAACTGCGCTCTGGTCCCGGCTGCCCTAGTCGTCGCTAGGCCTACTTGGTTTCGCGTTGGAACCGCAGCTGACGGCGCTTCGGAAGTCGCCTGTGCTATAATAAAAGACCTATTATTCACATCGCTTTACTCCGAACTCGTCCCATAATAAAAGATATGTTCGATTTCCACGACGCCTTCAGAAACGGAGCTAGCAGACGGCAGACGAACCACACCAAGTAGCAGCAGCACCGAAGCGGCTGTGGGATGAAATTTGCTTGTATCGCCTTTTACGAGCAACTCGGTATTGACCAACGATCGTCAGAAATGATGTAATTTCGACATGCATCTATCCCTGGGCTTGCTAGAACGTGAACAAGCAATACCAGTGCGTTTTTCAGTCGCCGGTGGCCGGCATCAAAGCTGGCAGACCGTCCCGGCGGCATGGCTCGGCCCCGAGCGCCCTGAGCCTCTACGTCATCATGACGCTGCCGCTCTCCGCGCTTGCATTGGCTCCCGCATCCCGTCGTTGCGTTTGCCGCATGCGGCTCGTCGTTGGCATCCAGCAGGTTGGACGCATGCGACGAGCTGCGTTCGGTCGTTGCGACGACGGTCGCAACGACGCGCCGCAGCGAATCGCACGCACTTTTCGCACATGTGTCCCCGCCTTAAGACTCACAAATAGCCCGTTATTGCTGGACCTAATACTGGGTACTTGCAGTACGGGTGTCACTTCGTTTTCTCCACACGTGGTTCGCATTTGACACAGTGATTATATGCATGCAAACATTAGCTTTTATCCTCGCTCTCAATCCTCACTTGTCATACCCGTACTTCCTTTCTTCCATCCCTCCTGAAATAGAGAGTAGCAGGCCGGACAATCATCGCTCAGGCCAACCTCTCTGCTCTTTTTGCTAAATAAACCGATCTTCCTCACCGAAGCTGCTGATGCAAGCTCCCTAGCTGCTGATTACTTTAGTCTCGCTTCACCTGTAATGTTACCTTTACGACCTTCATGGGGTTATATAAAAAACCTACGAACGTTGTCGCATTAGCATTAAGGTGTGGAAGGGGCTAATGCGCCGCCTGGTCTGTCATAGCAGTATCGAGAAGATCAATGCAATGAAGAAGATAATGAAATTAAAATCACGATTTTCTTTTTTTATAGAAATGATGCAAAATGCAAGAAAACAGAGCTAAAGGAAATGTGAATTAGCGCGACATCTAATAAGAACTGCTCATAGGCGTAGGGGCAAAAACAGTTTGCCATTTATTAACTCAGACTATAAATGGGAATATGTCATTTGTGAATACTTTGACTGTGCTGACGTGTGGTCTGATTTGACAGTCTTCGAACGTATTTCTTGAACGTGAGCCCCGAATCCTGGTGCATCACTGTCGAAGTAGCATGCACACGGAAAATCGCGCACGCCCTTCTGGTATCCTGTAAACGTCTTCGAAGAAGCATAATTATTGTTGGAATATCTTCTTCGTATGTGGCAGGGGAAGTACGTAATGTCTGTGATCTTTTTGATGGTTTCTTGAATAGTTTTGACGGTTTTTGATGAAAGGTTTTAGATGCCAAGCTTGCACAGGTGTCGGTGCAAAAAATATGCTTCCATCAAATTACCGCAACTGTGACGGTCGTGCTTTCGCACAGCAAAGCCCATTGGCAAGGCAGGTATTCTCGCTCTTTTATCTTCACCATCGGCATGGTGTGTGCAATGTTTTTTTTTTTTTTTTGAAAAAGTGTGGGAGCGTATTCGTCACCATGTTCACCGATTTGCTGACTGGCACGTAGAGTTTCCCTTTCCAGTACGGTGCAATGGCGCATGTGTTCTTCTTAATGCTCCACATGGGCAATGTTGAGAAGCCTAGACCCGTGTTGTTCTCCAAGCTGCTGCAAATTAGCCGAATAAGTGAGCCTTGCGAAGCCTCTCGAATCCGTGCGTCTAGACAGAACGTGCGTCTGCCGGCTTGCTTGCTTCAAAAACACTCTTCAGCTTCGCGCAAGCTCGGCGCTCTTCTCTGAGGCGAAAGTCTGCGCTCCGGCAGCAACATTTTCACCTCGCACTCTTCGAAGCGTGCCCGAATCATGTCCCACACAACATTCTCGGCTGAAGGAGAATTCTGAGTGCTCGATTAATATTCGATCGACCACGGCAGGCACGAGCGGTGCGAAGGTTTGCGCGAAGCACTGTGCGACATTCCCGCCAGGTGAGGCAATCGCCGCCAACGGCGCCGTTCTGATGCCACGGTTGACGGGGCATCATGCATAATGCGTGAACGAAACCCGGCGCTCAAAAGATCCCCGTTTCGGTGACGCCCGATATGTACTGGGTGCGGAACAGGTGAAGCTTCATTTCGTCGTGTTAGTTCGGTGCAGCGCTAAGACCATTGGGCGAGTGAAACTCCTCATCAGCCGTTGTAGTGCAAGCCTGCTGTCTCGAACGGGGTCTGAAATATAAAACGGCCCCTGACAGGTTGCGGTTGCTTAGAATATAAATGTTTTAGCCCGGTCCTCCTCAATGGAGCAAACGCGGGGAACGGTCAAGAAATTATCGCTCACGAAGAGTACACATGGCATCTACGACGTTCGCAGGGCATCCGGACTGCAGTGTACTATACCAGATCATTCTGAACTGCACGCACACGCAACACTAAGTTTGCAATTCGTTTAGAATGCAAACTGCATTGAAAACCTAAACGCGCCTGGGAAATTCTATATTCGAGCGATTTATATAAAATGCCGTGGAATTTCTTTCCAATGCATTAAACGATAAGTGTCATGATCCTCGTGCCACTTTTTATGCGGTCACTAGCGTCGAGGCAGTCAGTAGACACCTGGAACCGTGCATAGGTACCATACATGAGAACGAACAAAAATAGCACAAAAGGGCTAACTGCAGGATGGCTGTATGCAGGGTTGCAATTAGGTGGCATCATGCGTATGAAAGCTCAGGCTTCGACAACACTCAAACGGCGAAAGTAAAAAAGACGTCATGTCATCGTGCTCGGGTGAATGAATGCGGATTTAGTTTTCAGTGTATACTTAGTCACCTTCGTTGCATATATGTGCAGCACGCACTTCGAGCATAGTTCGCTGCAGCTGAATTTTCGACCGCCATGCGATGTTTAGGTTATTAATTCACTGGGTGCTCCTTCTAAGCAATCCATGAAACAGAGAGAAAAATGAAATATTTACCGAAGCGTTTCAAGCACGTGAGCAGCACATACAGCAAAGTGCCAACTTCTAAACGCATTGAGCCAGTCGTGTTTTTTTGAACAATCTGAAAACAAGTTAATGGAAACAGTTCGCTGCTTGAGCAGCTTCCTCTATACTATGCGCTGTATTTTGTTGACTCAGAATTTCAGAGATACAGAACAGCTAAAGCACCGAGAACTCTTTTTCAAGCCCAAGATCAAAACAATTCAAAGTATAATTTCGTCAGAACTGTCATGACTAGAATACTACTAACATATCTTGCAGGGTCAGAAACTTGTCTGGACATGACCACGTGGCATAATTTTGCTTTCTAGTTCGAGGAAACGATGGTGTAAAGAAATAGTCTAACGAACCACTGGCAAAGCAATAATAACCACTCTCATCGATCGCCTATATCGTAAACTTTCGTGAATATCTTCTGTATATTGTTTCACCCCTTAGACGCGCATGCTTCCCATCTCCGAAGGAGTTTTGATTGACATGAGACGTTAAGAACAACTTACAAAACATCGTGGTGGACGCATAACAGTGAAGGCAGAGAGGGAAAAAAACTGCACGCATCGATAGTCACGGTGTCAATCCTTAAAACTGCGTTTCCCCAAGGGGAATGAACCCACATATCTGATGCGAGTACTTTTTCTCGCATGTCTTTTTCTCTGTTGCTGCTTGAAAGGACTGTACGTACACAGAGTGCACGTTGTTCTTTCCGACGAAGGTATTCATGAGGTGTTTGTTTATATAAACGACTTCAAATCCTTTAGGACAGAAGCGCTTTTGAACAGCAGACGAATAGAAACATATTGCTTCACGGGAAGCAACGCGGCATAATCAAAACAGGCACGATAGATTCGAAGAACAAATTGGAATGTAATTGCATTTCACGATTTGTTGACACTGTGTTGAAGCTAGAGTTGGTGTCAGTGAATTATCGGCCGGATTTTGAAGACTTTTCGCGGGGCTAAAAGGGAGCATGATTGGCCGGTACTTTTTATGCCGTAAGAAAGGCTACAGGAGGTTCGATATCAGAACAATAAGGCTGTTATCAAAACAAAATTACACAAAAGCAGCACTGGAATGTGAGTTCGGGGAGAAGGTACTCTGGCAGTGACAGATTTCTTTTGGGTTATCTTTCTCTCGACACGATAGCATACGTCCATTTAACATAGTCACTTGCTTTCAAAACATGATATCCGGAACATTGATGCTTCTATATCCCTCGCTCCATCTTTTCGTGTTTGAGAGAAAGTTAGGCGGATACAAGGCGGGAACTAAGCAGTATCATACAAGGCTGGAAATCTATAAAGTAATGAGTTCACGTTTCATTTCCGCAAGCGCATAAAAACAAAGAGAAAAATATAATGAATAGAGGGGCTGAGGTTTTGCAATTACCCACAGAATAACGAGAAATGTATATCGCCTTCCTTTAACACTTAGTTGAAGAAAACCAAGAAGGTGCACTACGCGAAATTCTAATGAGCTCTGCAGTAAGCTGAAACAAGTCCGTGAACAATGAGATGGCGACATTGCTTACGCCTTTCATGCAAAGAACCTGCGTGCCTACCTTTCACAGCTTCAGACCCGCCCGAAGCTCATTAAGACATCCTTTCTGCCCAATATGAGGTAGCATTCGCAATAACGGCGTTCATTCTTCACACCATGTTGAACGCGTGTATAACCTCCTGCGCGTGCTGTCCTACATTTGCAGCCCTAATTAGAGCGTAACTTGTACGGATTCAAAGAGCCTGCGGCCCTCAATGCGTCCCGCGGTAATTCATTTCGTGCGTGTTCCAATGAATGTGTGCTTGCCAGTTCTCTGGTCCCAACGTGCCAATTTGCGCAGCACCATATATCCCACTGTTCATTTTCTGAGAAGGTAATTAAATGCCAGCTGCAACGCTTCGCAAGGAGGAAACGAATATGCAGACAATAAAGAAGGCGATTTTTTTTCCCGAAAACCATTCAGCCTCAGGCCTTGAGCGCACTATTGTCCTGGCAGCCATAAGGAAAAAATGGCTGAGGCTTAACTTGGTTCACCCTGGTCAGATGCGAAGCATATTGATGGTTAGGCTTGTTAATACATGGCTTTCCTTGGTTGAATACTTGATCATTTTAATACAACCACTAGAAGCCTTTGTCGTGGGGGAAGACAACGGCATGGCTACAGCGGAACGCCGACTAACCCCGAGACGCGCGTTGGGTGGGCGCCTGGATTGCCACGGAAGCCGCGTCCGCCTGCCCGGTGGAGCGAGCGTTTCACCTACACCGAGTGTGAACGCGCGTTCGAAATGCGCGGGAATGCCGCTCGAGGACATTCCGGTGTCTGGGCGATGGCATCGTTCTCCGTCTCCCAGCGCGTGACGGCGATCTGTCGTGACGTCATGTGTCACGTGGCATGTCACGTGGTGTGTCGTCACTGTACCACGTGGCCTGCACAGCGTGCAACCACAGCGACGGCGCGAGGTGGACCCTCATCTTCCTCTGTCGTGACGTCATGTGTCACGTGGTGTGCACGGCGCGTAACCACGGCGAAGGGCTGTAGTGTACCTCTAGTAATATGCGTCGCATAAAAAGTAAGAGCCATAGTCACCAAACGTTTTGGTCTCTAAGGGTCCTCTATTATTGGTCTGACTCCATAGCACTGCCTCGTTGACTGTCGTTAACTTTTTCCCAGCATGGGAGTCGACCATTGAAATGGCAGTGCTACATGACAGAAGCTATGGGCATATGGGCGCCGCGGGAGCGTAATGGCTTTCGCCCAGCATTTTTATTGCAGGTTGGTCGACAAGGGACAAAGTTCTCGGACCCAAGGTGTGTTTGCACGGCTTTCCGGAAACCCCGTAGGAAAGTTTACGTAGAAAAAATTTTACTAGATTATGAGGTACCATGTACTGAAGGGCAGCACATCAATCCATCGATAGAGTACATTAGTTCTTCAATATGCACCAATATCCTTGTTCACGGCAAGTTTTGAATCTCACATTCAGCGAAATGCGATGCCGTTGAAATGCGAACGACATAACACACTTCAGTCCATGGTAGAGAGAGGGTGCGGTAGATGGTCCTTGGCGATCACAAAATGAACAAGGGAGGGGAAAACCTCAGTTTCCTAGAGCCAACGTTTCGACAAGGGGCCTTGTCTTCGTCTGGGCAAAGCGTTCATCATCGGCAGGGATTATATAGGGCCTTCGCTCCGAGGAGGAAGGCCCCGAGGGTGGGGAAGGAAAGTGGTGTGGGAGGGGATGCGTGTCAGGAAGGGGAGGGAGGTGAATCATCATTCGCTAGGCTGCAATAGTGCAACAACCTATATCCGGGGGGTATGCAATGAACAAAAGGCTTTGAAGGGGCTGCGACGGGGGGGGGGCGCTGGGTGAACCTGCAAAACTCAGATAAAAGGATTAGTCAGCGTCGTACAGGGAAATGATAACAAGGGAAAAAAAAAGGGGGGGGGGGGGGGGGCTGGCACTGGAAGGAGAAAGGAAGGGGGGCATTTCCAAGGAAGGACTAGGCAGGGGGGGGGGGGGGGGAATGGCTCGTGTTCAGAGAAAGCCAAAAAGTGGGGGCAGAGGGGGTAACAGGAGTGTCATGGTTTCCGAGAACTGGTAGCAGGGGATTAGGAGAAAAAAAAAGGTGAACAAAGGGAGAGGGTGACAAGGCCGGAAATGTGGTGGAAGATATGACGTGGGAAGGGTGCAAGGAGCGACAATATACTTATGTGAGGTTCTAGGAAATAGTCTGACCACGTGCAAGACATTTGTTAATTTAAAATTATGCTGACCCTGGAATGTACCTGAGAGATTCCAGGTTTCCTCTGGACATGTTGATCCCTGTTGGTTGCAGTGTTTTAAATTTGTGGATTAGGAATGCTTCTCTGTATTTTCTGTCCCTAGTCGATTTGAAGCCTGACTGAAGAATGAACAATTTGAGTTCGTCGAATTTGTGATGGCGTTGATTAAAATGGGTCGACACTGCCTTCTGTTCATTCCGTGTTGTGTCAGCCCGGTGCCCGTTTAATCTGGCACTCATTGTTTGTCCGGTTTCTCCGATATATTGTTTCTGGCAGTAGGAGCACTGGAGCATGTAGATAATATTGGACGATGTGCAGTCAAAACTGGTCTTTATATCGAAACTGAAATCGCTTGCCGTACTTTTAACCGTAGTGTCCCTTTGTAAATGTTTGCATGTCTTGCATCTGGGTCGAGAGCATGAAGTTACTGTCGGTGGTGGTTTCTTACCGAGCCTAGCATGCACCAGGATGTCCCTCAGGTTTGTGTTGCGTCTGTATGTTACCCTTGGTGCGTCGGGAAATATTTTCTTGAGACGGTCGTTACCAGTTAAAATGGGGTGGTATTTCCGCAGGATATTGTTTATGTTTGGAAGCGCGTTTGAGTATTTCGTTATAAGTGCAGGAGGTCGTTGACTGTTAGCTTTTGTTCGTTTTTTAAGAACTACATCTCGTTTCAAAGTGGTTGCTCGTTGGAACGCAATAATTAAGGGTTGTCTGTGGATGGTTTCTGGTGATTAGTGTGTTGTGGTGGGTGTGGTGGGTGTGTCTGTGGATGGTTTCTGGTGATTAGTGTGGTGATTAGTGTGGAATACTGTGCTGGCTAAAAAACGCACTAATCACCAGAAACCATCCACAGACAACCCTTAATAATGCGTTCCAACGAGCAACCACTTTGAAACGAGATGTAGTTCTTAAAAAACGAACAAAAGCTAACAGTCAACGACCTCCTGCACTTATAACGAAATACTCAAACGCGCTTCCAAACATAAACAATATCCTGCGGAAATACCACCCCATTTTAACTGGTAACGACCGTCTCAAGAAAATATTTCCCGACGCACCAAGGGTAACATACAGACGCAACACAAACCTGAGGGACATCCTGGTGCATGCTAGGCTCGGTAAGAAACCACCACCGACAGTAACTTCATGATCTCGACCCAGATGCAAGACATGCAAACATTTACAAAGGGACACTACGGTTAAAAGTACGGCAAGCGATTTCAGTTTCGATATAAAGACCAGTTTTGACTGCACATCGTCCAATATTATCTACATGCTCCAGTGCTCCTACTGCCAGAAACAATATATCGGAGAAGCCGGACAAACAATGAGTGCCAGATTAAACGGGCACCGGGCTGACACAACACGGAATGAACAGAAGGCAGTGTCGACCCATTTTAATCAACGCCATCACAAATTCGACGAACTCAAATTGTTCATTCTTCAGTCAGGCTTCAAATCGACTAGGGACAGAAAATACAGAGAAGCATTCCTAATCCACAAATTTAAAACACTGCAACCAACAGGGATCAACATGTCCAGAGGAAACCTGGAATCTCTCAGGTACATTCCAGGGTCAGCATAATTTTAAATTAACAAATGTCTTGCACGTGGTCAGACTATTTCCTAGAACCTCACATAAGTATATTGTCGCTCCTTGCACCCTTCCCAAGTCATATCTTCCACCCCATTTCCGGCCTTGTCACCCTCTTCCTTTGTTCACCTTTTTTTTTTTTCTCCTAATCCCCTGCTACCAGTTCTCGGAAACCATGACACTCCTGTTACCCCCTCTGCCCCCACTTTTTGGCTTTCTCTGAACACGAGCCATTTCCCCCCCCCCTGCCTAGTCCTTCCTTGGAAATGCCCCCCTTCCTTTCTCCTTCCAGTGCCAGCCCCCCCCCCCCTCCCCCCCTTTTTTTTTCCTTTGTTATCATTTCCCTGTACCACGCTGAGTAATCCTTTTATCTGAGTTTTGCAGGTTCACCCAGCGCCTCCCCCCCCCCCCCCCCCCCCCCCCGTCGCAGCCCCTTCAAAGCCTTTTGTTCATTGCATACCCCCCGGATATAGGTTCTTGCACTATTGCAGCCTAGCGAATGATGATTCACCTCCCTCCCCTTCCTGACACGCATCCCCTCCCACACCACTTTCCTTCCCCACCCCCGGGGCCTTCCTCCTCGGAGCGAAGGCCCTATATAATCCCTGCCGATGATGAACGCTTTGCCCAGACGAAGACAAGTCCCCTTGTCGAAACGTTGGCTCTAGCAAACTGAGGTTTTCCCCTCCCTTGTTCATTTTGTGATCGATAACACACTTCAGTTAAGTAGTACAATGGCTTCGGTTGTTCGCAGTTTTAGTGATGAAGGTAAAGTTAGATACTTTGTATAAATATGCGAGATTCAGATTCCTAAGCGAAAGCTATGACGCACAGCAAAGTGTAGGCATAAACAAGCAGCCAAATTTGAGAACAGCGAAGAGATAAACTGGTGTAGTTTAAGTAATACTGTGCCGGCTGTAGGAGGGACGCTGGCCGGTACAACTATGTTCAGCGCCCGCAGAGGCACACTGCCAACATTTTGAAATATAGGCCAATGTTTTTTCCCTGCCGATACACTTTGCAGTCACAGGGGCACAGGGCCACCCGATAAAAAGCCTTCTCAACAGCTCACGCATGTTTCAGCGAGCGTTGAAACTCACAGCAGTTTTTATGATCGCCTGGTAAATTTTTGCACAACACAACAGTAAAGCTGCTCCACTGCTGTCTCTCTAGGAAACGCTACCCTAAAGAACCTAGGCATATGATTTCCTCCCATAACTCCAATTACTTAATAAAGTTTGGTTGTTCTCTGATCAATGTCGCTTCCTACGCGGGATACAAGGAAAACCCAAGGAGTTTTAAGAAGATGCGTTCTCCGCCAAGAACACGAGCGTGCCCTACTGCTTGAAAGCCGGTTAGGTAAACACTTCCTTCTTCACGGCGCAATGCAGCATAAACAACCTTCCGAATTTGTTTCGTAAACGCTTCAGTGAGATTATTTCGTAAAATGCTGCTCTAGTCGTGTTGACTATGTGATGCACTTGTTGCATTAGTATCGCCGGCGGGGATCCTATGTCGTTACTGGGAGAAGCACCTGCTCTGCAACGCAGTAAGCTCAGCAATAGTGCTTCCGTTGCTGATGATGATGATCATGAAAACTGTCGACAACTTCTTTCCTTCTTTCCGGTTGTTAATTGTGGTTATATTTTACGTGAAAACTACTTTCCAAAATAAGTTACACTGCTATTTGTGGGATTTAACCTTTCGAAGCGACACATGGGGTAAGATGGACGCGCAGTGGAGAGCTCCAGATATTGCGCTCTATTGCTTAAAAAAATTCGTAATCCTGTGCTGAATCAAAACACACGCTTCGATAGCCCCTGAATATTCGGGTCCAATGGCATCCAAGACTGACAGACGCTAGAAGGTTGCCAGAGACATTATTGTACAAACAAAAAACGATTTCTTTAGTATCTAGTCTTTCGCGAGGCGACATATTGCAGCCTTGTACAGAGCTCAGAGATTGCCTCGAACAATAACGGCTGAAACAGTGTCACGTCTATGCTCCAGTAAAAACTTGTACTAACATCGTCTGCACACATAAAATCCACTCAACCCCCCCCCCCCCCCAAAAAAAAAAAAAATGAAAGCCAAGGCTGTGCTGTCTGAGAGCCTGTAAGCGTGAGAAACTTCAGTTTTGACTCAGTGCACACCTGTAAGTATTGGGTGAATGGGCAATTGAGCGGGCAGTGCCAATCACTGCCCGCGTGTCGTTCGAAATCGGCCCGTCATCGCGACACCTGTATACCGTCCTTTGATCTTTTCTAGCATATGGAAGCTCAGTTTTCGTTGAGACTGGTCTCTTTGCAACTGAAACGCACCTCATCAATACAGGCAAACCGGTATTTGTCATTCAGATGTCCCTTTCAGAGTGTATACACATTTGCTTCTTCAGGACAGCATTTTTAGGTATTTAAGCGCGTGAATATGAAATCAAGCGTGCCAATAAAAAGTTTCTATGTGGGAATATGGATTAAGCGCTTGATTATGATGTACCAGCTGCAACTGCACTGGTAAACAGCACTGATAAAACGATTACATAGCGAATGGTAGAGGCCAGGAACGTATTGCCCAACGCCGGCGACATTCGCCAGGATCAGGTACACTTATTGGGCTAATGCTGATCCACGTGACAAAAGTGAATAGCTGGCAGGCAAGCCGCACCATCTAATTTGAACATTTTTGCTTCAGAGCGGCTTCACACAGAGGAAATGCATATAAACAGTGAAACTCACGGCGCTTCCTTAGTCACAGGCCCGCTCGTGCAAAACAAGATAGACGGGGTAGAAAAGAGACAGCTGCTGAATTTCTTGTCCAGTAAGTAAAAAAATCTATTTCGACACTTTTACTAATCGTGTACAAATGAGGACAACTGAAAATTTCCTGTAATATCAATGGCACTCCAAATAATAAGCCAACAGTTGAAAAAGTGCTGAGAGCGTGGATTGTGAAAGACGTATTACAGGTCGTCGCTCGCCAACTGACAAAGGTTTAGCCAGTTTGCAGAGCTATCAGCCACCTAAACAAAGAATAATCTAATTGACCCTTACTGCTCTAAAAAAAGACGAAGCAATGCATTCAGGGATCCAACCACTAACAAGAATGATGAAGTATGCGTGTACGTATGCGCCCAATCATGTAGTCAAACCGGGGGGAAAATGTGTTAAGTAAAACGACTAAAATCTGAAGTCACACAAAATGGACGGCACGAAACGAGAAAATAAAATTTCAGTGCGAAATAGAAGCTGGCGACCCATAGTACTTGAAGAGGCTGCGCTGAACTACACAACTGGCAGTTAGAGGACGCCACATTGTCAAAACGCAGCCTCGGAAACGCGGACACCAATGGCGGATTGCCCACTGGCCTCGTTAGCAGGGACAATCATAGTTCTCCCACTGGCACTCGAAGGCCTTGGCGAAGAGGGACGAGTACCGCGTCCCGTAGGAGCAATGCAGAGCCGCTTGGGCGTCTCCGCAGCCAGCCTGGCAGAAACGGCGGAAGAAGAGCTGGTCCCTGGACTGGGCTACGGTGGCCTCTTCTGGCGAAATGGGCGATTTCATTCGCGCTGCGATGAGGGCCAGGTCCAGCGCCCACGGCAAGAACAGCATCCAGCGCAGCACATCTTCTGGCAGGCTCTCAATTGGTAGCTGACTGCTGCTCCGGTTTCTCAGGATCTCAACCAGATGGGTGCTCACCGCCGGGTTCTGAAAAGCGCGCGTTGGTCCATCGTAGTTGGAGTTGAATACTGCGCTCTACTTAATTAAGGGCAGCGCAGAGAGCAATGGAAGGAAAAATTACAGGTGTAGACAGAAAGATAGAGGGCAGCATGGGCCAGGGATCAAACGCAGGTTAATGACATGCTAGTAGGAATCACGAGGAAGAAATGGGCTTGGGCAGAGCATGTAATGAGAAGGCAAGGTAAACAATGGTCCTTAAGCGTAACAGACATTCCAAGGGAAGGGAAGCGTAGCAGGGGGCGCCAGAAAGTTAGGTGGGCGGATGAGATTGCGAAGTTTGCAGGGACATAGTGGCGGCTGCTGGCCCAGGACAGGGTTAATATGGGAGAGGCCTCTGTCCTGCAGAGGGCACAGACGGGCTGATGATGATGATGAATGCGTTGCAGCGGCTGTGTACTATATGCAGTTGAGGAGAGCAAAGAAGACTGCAGTGGCTACATCAAAGCGACTCAGTGCATTTATCGACACCTTGCTCATTATTCGGGCACCAAGGCTACAGTTTATATAACCTCAGGTGTCCATAGAATTGAGAGAGTGAGGGGGTTTATGCTCCCAGCCGCTGCTATACGTCCAGGTTCAATGCCATTGAAGGACGTGCTAGTAGTAAATCAAAAGCTGCTGACTATGAAAAGCTGCCTCAGGAGAAATTATGCATTAAAATAATGTTCGGGTTCGGTAAACATTAGAGGAAACAAAGAAGTCATGAAATCATGTTCATGCCCCAGTGAACGACGTTACATATTTAATCTGATCATGAGCCTTTCAAATTAGTCCCGGTAAACTCATGAAATCGATATCACCAACAAGTCTTATGTCGCTAAATTTAAACAGTGGTACCACATCATGAGATTACAATTTGAGTTTTAGTAAGCGAAGACGTAAGCGGGCGCAGGGCTAAGTAAGTGAGTCCTCACTCTCCCTTACGAAGAAAAAGTGGTAGGGGTTTAACGTAGTTAAACCGAGTAGACGTGTCAAAGCAGGTGTTCATTCTTCAATTGGAGGGCGCAGCGGTTAAGTGATGCGCCACTGCACTGGCAGGTGGCTGTTTCCCTCCCAGCCACCAGTAGGGGTTGTGCGACCCATGCTGCTCTTCTCGAGCAACCTCACGCGCACATGACAAGAGAAAATGACAAGATTCTTGCTCGGCGTTGGCACGTCTGGAGTTAGTGCTTTCGAACTAAAGAAGCCACCTTGCTGAAAAGAATAAGGATCCTTGAGCTATGTGCTGACCACCCCAGCTAAACTCCACTTCTTCTCGGCAAGGCCCGCAATGAGGGAAATAACTTTAACTCTAAGAAATAACATCGCGCAGTTTTGTACAGCGCCTGCACACCACGTTCACAACGGTAGCTAAGCTGCGCTGTCGAACCTGGCTCAGTATAGTGTTGGCCCACTCGATGAGAACCCGGACGCCGACGGTGGAGTAGTCCAGCATGGGATCGTTTGCCTCGGCGTGAAACAGGTCGCCTGTGAGTTGCAACGTAGGTATGATCATAGTCTCGCCGTCGAGCACCGCAGGATCACCGGTCAGCTGGTGCCGCGAAAGTTGCACCCAGATCCTTTCGTCTTCATAGAGCACCTGGCCGCTGAGCGCGATCATGTTGCGCAGGAAGTTGTCGCGATCCATCGGCGGCACTACTCTCGGTGGCGCTTCATGGGGCATAACTGCAAGAAAGGTGGTGCATATGATTGTGCGCAGTCTGCTTAGGCACGTTTTCGAATAGTGCGGGTATGATGCGATAGCACAAGAGCCTCATCGCCGCTGGTGTCGTCCGCTGGCGCTTTCACAACTGTGAAAGATACTGAAGGAATAGAGAATTTCGTATCCGGGGGAGTAGGATTCGAACCTGTGGCGGCGCGAACAGTTTAGTTTCTGGCCGGTGCTTCAGACCACTACACTATTGTCGCAGTGCAACATCGCGGGTGTCAAACTGCCAGTCTCTCGGGCTATGCTTGGAATGCCGTCCTCCATTCATCCATGCAAGTGGAAGCGTCATCAGACGAGGATGCAGCAATTCGTGCGAAATGCCGGGGTTTAGAAGCCGTGAAATTCAGTTAAAATACCCACTGCTTTTGTAATGTCACCGGGTAAATGTTATTAGGTGACCTAATTTTTTTTTTAATGTAAGGTTACTCCTTTCTGCGAAATGTGCTTAGCCGAAATCAAGGGTACCTTTAGTTTCTTAATGAGCGCAAACGACAAGATTGCATAGCGGAAAAAAAGTCGTAGATCCGCATGGCGAACACAGTATTGGTATGGGACAGCTCAAATAATTTCGAGTTCTGAAGGGATTGGAGATTGGTGAGAATATTCGTTAGTCCTATTATTCGCCATAAAAATGACAAGCAGGTGCTATGGAATAAATAGTGCGTATTAGGAATAGGAGCAGTGGCGCCTACCGAAGTCAAGGACACAGAAGAAAGACAGGACGGCAAGTTTGTTTTGAATTCTGTCTGCATTCTTTTCATTGCTTTGCGCAACTACTCTTATTCCCGACGTACAAATTAACAAGTCCTGCAAAGCCTACTACGCAAACAGTGCAGACCTGCTGTCTTTATACAACTATGTTGTACGTTCAGCATGTAGATGGCGACTAGTCATACTTTTCATGTTCCAATATATCTCAGCCTTTGACTTTTCAAGAAGGTGAAATTCTGGCTAGATAGCGAGAATACCGGCCCTAAAAGAATGATCCGCAATATCATTGGGATGTGCTTAGTTTGTGATTGCATATACATGCATATTGGCTTTGTGGGGGGAACAGGCGGTGGTCGATAAGAAACGACTAGAAGACAAATGCCCTACATTGCGATGTTGGTTCGAATAATGGAACATTCGTTACGGTAATGATGTTGTTTGCAAGTTCTTCCCAGCCTTGCTGGAAAATCCCTGCCATGCATGCTGAGAAAAAAAAATTACCACTTACACGTTGTCTTCGTCTGCAGGTCGTCGATGTCACTGGCATTGAAAGCGTGGCCCTTCACATGTGTAGGAAGTTCTTTGATGACGTGCCCAAGCGTGGTTAGCATCGAACCAAAATAGCCGCGGGCCTCTGAAGTCTCCATCGCTTGCGTTATCCACACTGTCAACTCCATCGGAAAGTGCTCTGCCATCTCTCTAAGACACAAACTGGTCGGATCCAAGTGGTTCCCTCCGCTTCCACCGACTCTGAAGGTGCCGAATGCGCCACCGTAATTCATGACCTGCGCTATGGGCAGCATGAGGCTGTAGATGCTCGCCAGGTTCACTTCGACGGAGCTGAGGATCCCGATGAGGCCCCTAATCTCGGTCAAGCCGCTAGCGCTCACCACTGTGTCCCGATTGACGCTCGTTTTGTTATTGAGCCCCCGGTTCAGACCTTGCACCCAGGCCAGAACCAAGGCCCGGGTGGGCAATTGGTGGACAGCGATGGAGCGGAATTCCGTCGGCGGCGGAGGCAGAGCCAAGGCTCTATACAGTTGTGAGTCCAGATTTACGAGCGCTGGTACCAGGGCCGGGTTCCGTGGAACCTGCAGTTCGGACGCTGCTGCTTCGATGATGGACGCCAGTCGGTCGGTCTGGTTTGGCAGGAAATGGGACAAGGTATTGCCTAGGTCGACGTATATTCTTTGGTCACGCAACTTGACGCTGATAACGGACGTAAGACCCATGCGCAGACATTCGGCCACGATAAGGAAGAACAAATCCTGGAACGAGCCGGACTTTAGCCACGCTCGGAAGTCGATTCCCGACAGGTGGAGAGCTTCTCTGAAGCCAATCTTCTGCTGTTCTGCCGCGAATCGCCGACAGCTGGCGTAGAAGAGAGCCATGTGGTGGATACTGGTGTTGGCTGACCTGGTGTTATTTGCCACTCGTTCCAGGATTAGCCCCGCCCGAAAGAAGAAGTTCTTGCGGTTCTCCGTGGCGTATACGGGCCTCTCGCCGTCTACGCGACGCCATCGACCACAAACATGGCGGTGGAAGGTGTTGCAAGGCTGAACGTTCGGGTTTTGCCACTTGTTGAGCAGAGCGACGACCATTTCGCAGGCGGTGTTGAAGCAGACTGCCTTGTCAGCGACCGGTTCACGCTCGAGTTGAAGGAGCCGGTCGCACTCCTCCACCTTGACGGCGAGCATCACTACCACGAGGAGGAGGCTCACCATCAGGATAGCGACGGTCAGCGCGCAGATGATGAGGGCGCTATCCAACTTCCTGTTGCGCGGGGAAGACACCCTCTCGACCGGACTGTCAGGAAGACCTTTAGCTGAAACGTGAAAGAAACACAAAGATACCGTCGCTTACGACCACCTCATTCCTACACTTACACTAATAAAAAAACTTCACCGTACCAGAACAGCCGCCGCGGCTTCAATAAGCAGTGCCGGCAGCGGCGACACCTTCACCGGGTACTAGTGTAGACATATTTAGCATAACGACGACCATATTACCCTAAGCGCAGCACCGAGAGCCCTCTCATCACCAGTGCGCTCGCGCTGATTCGCCGCGCAGCGGCAGGCGTACGCTCAGCTGCCGGGCACCTGGGGCAATCTGGCACCCGCGAGGCGATGTGCGCATGTGCACTAGCAGCGCGCGGGCTCCCGGTACTCCGGTAACGATAACGGCAACACGGTACGCAGTACGCTAAAGGTGTCTAATGTTTCTTCGAGTTCGTAACGACACACACACACAAAAAAATGGCTGTGGCTTAGCTTGGTTCAGCACGGTATTTGCAAAAGCAATATCCGTAGCTACGCCATGGTTCAGCTGGTAGTGTAGCTGGTGGTGGTGCTTGTGGTTAGACTTGTGGTGATGCATCGGTTATACAATCCAATCCAATTAAATCTAATCTAATCTAATCTAATCTTATCCAATCCAATCCAATCCGCGCCGCACGCGGCGGTCTCAGGAGTTAGGCAGCAGCCACCACGCGCGGACTCGCCCCGCGACGGCACAAGTTGGAGCTCTGCTCTTGCACCTGTGACGTCACACCGCTAGGCGCGCCGCGCGCGGCGGGCGCAGGAGTTAGGCAGCAGCCACCACGCGCGGCCTCGCCTCGCGACGGCACAAGTTGGAGCCCTGCTCTTGCAGCTGTGACGTCAAACCGCTAGGCGCGCCGCTCAAGGTCAATGGTAGCTACCGCGGCCTCGCCACGCGAGGAGCTGAAAGTGAAAGTAGTATTGCTTCGCAATAATAATTGTGACATACTGCGAGAGGAAGCGATGCTAGACATTAAAGGTTGTGCTATAGACCACTGTGCTATTTTAGGAAGGGGGACAAAGAATGGTCTAGTCGCTGCGAGTGGGCGCGGAAGAGTGTACTGGATGCTGAGGCAGTTGTGCGGGGTGCAAGTGGCGGTGAAGCCAGATTTTAAAGTGATGCAACCAATGCAACGATTGTTGCCCCTAGTGTGGTTCAAAGAGTGCCGTGCAGTTCGAGATATGAGCGTCTGCTTAACGCTATTCTGGTCGGAAACAATTTTAACTTGCACGCAGATGGAATACTTCATTAGTTTCCAGACTTATACCTCAGATAAACCTTTCTTTTGATGACTGCAAAATATTACAGTGTAGACCGCTTAGAACGTATGACGCGCAGACAGCTAAAATTAGCCCTATATATAAGCGGTACCGCACTATATCAAAAACATCCATGTTTTTGTTACAGTGCGAAACACAGAATCTATCACTCTTACATAGATCTCGCCCATCCCATGTACTAAGATTTCGGCGCTGGTTTGTTCGCAGTAGTAGCAAAAAACTATCTAACAGTAATGCAACACTAACCAGCGGTAATTTAATAGGCTTCACATCACGTTCATAGACTTAGCACATTAACTCGATGTTGCATACCTCCTATTGAAAATCCCTTCTGCGTCTTTTGACTGTAGCGATAAGCCCATATGATATAGCACCCTACCGCATATCCGCCGTTAGAGCTTAGCTGTTTTGCATGCCTATTTGTTTTGGCCTATTATTAACACAAGAAGCGAATACATGCAAAAACGTACGGTTCGTATTCGTTTCGTTTCTATCACTATTAGATTCGTACTCAGTTCAGTTATGTCACTATTCAGTTCGTATTCAGTTCAGTTTCTAGCTAGGCTTTTCCTGTTCGAACCGGCACAAAGCTACACTGCTCGTATTCGATTCGGGTTTGGAAAAGTACTATTGTCACATATACATTAGGAAGACGATCGTTTGATAAAAATTATCCGCTGTACCTGTACTTCTATTCTGTTCGAGGCTTTCGAGTTGGTGTTTCACACAACTAGGACTCGCTGCATAAAATGGACCGAATTCCCATTGTCGCTAATCGGCTACATACCAATCTATCAAGTTTTAGCGCCGCTGAGAACATTTTCAATGTCGGCTCCTGAATGTGGGCACATTAGCGTACCATTATGCAAAGGTAATAATTTATTTCAAGCCTTCATAATTTAGGTAATAAAGGATTAAGGATCACCCTAATCTTCCCCCGGTGAGGTGACAGCTCAGAAGTCGCATAAATGCGAATTTAAAAATTTAGTTTTAGAACATCAACAATTTATCGGCGTTTCTATAGAGTCGGCGTTCTTAACTGATCTTCACTGGCTTTCGCTGTGGCGTCGGAGTGATGTTGCAACCGAAGGGTGGCTGCTAAATAAAGGCGCTGCAAGATGGAAGCACAATACATTCAGCGAGTTATTTTACAGGGTTGAACGAGGCAGACGCAGCTGATAAACGCGCCACCCGAACAAACTCAGCAAGGCCAACGTCACTATCCAGCTGTGCGCGCAGCCAAATGAGAAGCGGGTAAACAAGCAAGCCGCACAAGATGGCCGCGGTGATAACGCACGCACCGCCGGTGAAACCTGTAGCGGCATCACTAAACAAATCACGCCTAATGACGGAAGCAAAGCGAACAAGCTGCACAGTCGACAGACAGCTATACAATGACGACGCAAAAGCGCTGCACAATACACCTGGGCAGTCGTACCGCAAAGAGTGACGCAATCGCAGGTTCTAAACGCGCTGCTAAACACGCTGCTAAATGCGGAGAGAGAAAATCATCGATGAAAATTCTAATTTAAACCTTCGTCCTCCGAGTGAGACTCCACACCCCGCTAACTTGCGAAGAACGCTTTGCCCAGACAAGGACAAGAGTACTCTAAACGTTGGCAAGCTCCCTCATGTTTTTCCCTGCCTTGTTCAATTTGGGATTATCAAGAACCATCTATCCACCCTCTCTCTACCATTATTTCTTTAGGGATTAACGTCCGCGGTATTTGTTTTGTTTTTTGATGGTCAGTAATCTGTGATGAAATGTTGAGAGCGCAGAAGCGTACAGTGCATCTTGTACGATTCCGAGTTGCCTCTGCTGTTCAGAAAGAAGGAGCTCGTGACCATGTCCTTAATCTCGGCCACTCGGGGCCGGGTAGTCTGCGTGCAGCTTCCGGTGACTTTCTCGCGGCTGGCCACCGAGTCGATGAGGAGCACGTCTCGGCTCGGGCGGTTTATTGCTCCCAGAGAGTCCGGATCGTCGCCCGTGTGGAAGTCGGTCGTCTGGACCGACCCTGTGATGGACGGTCGCAGGACGCGTGTCTCCTTGGAGGCCGGTGAGTTGCTGATCGTATCCGTCGCCCTTGCCGTTGAAGTAAAGGTCGGGAGGGACCTCTACGCTGAGGTCTTTGGAGACCCGCTCCTGCACCACCAACAGCGGACGATCAGCCCGCGTAGCAGTAAAGACCATGGACTAAGACACACAGGAGCACCGACTCGAAGGCGGCGTAGTGCGTTCCATCGATACCGCCGCGCCAACTTCATGAACTAAAGTTTCCCCCTTGCTCTTCCCCTCCACTCTACACTACTCGCCGACGTGCCTTTGTGCACTGTTTCTTCCTTCCAGCATCTTCTTTGTATATACGGCTGGGGTGAGGACAACTGCGACATCTGCTATACAGCGGTCGCCATTCCCGCCGCCTTCTCTCCAGGGGAGTGCTGCTCGCTTGTCGCTGGCGACGGGCTCCTAAACGAAACAAGAAAATCTTGGCGGTACATTTATT
Organism: Amblyomma mixtum; assembly: GCF_055824585.1. Taxonomy (NCBI): domain Eukaryota; kingdom Metazoa; phylum Arthropoda; class Arachnida; order Ixodida; family Ixodidae; genus Amblyomma; species Amblyomma mixtum. Next base: position 288,140,711 of record NC_143013.1, read on the forward strand.
TTAGCACGAACAAAAGGATGATATGCCAGGCGTTCATCCTGGCACAGAACTTTTCCTGAAAAAACGGCAAAAGAGGCAAGAGGCAAAAGAGGCAAAGGCAAAAGAGGCAACGAAAGCCTACTGAGAACGCGCGTATCCATGTCACGCATCACCGATGCCAGCGACGCTGTCTGCGTGACATCAGGAAAGCGAGGCGGTCCCGATAGTTCGGAATCCAACGTTGAGGAGCCTACACACATTGCTGCGTTGTAAGGGCAGCACCCCCCCCCCCCCCCTGCCAAATCAACAGGTAGCTTTCATTTCACTGCATCGAGTCCCATAGCAAGGAGGGAACGAAAAAAGACAACTGAAAGTGACCTGCTCTGCAAGGTCGAAGACAGCTAATTCACTATGAAGAGATGCGTAACTAAGTTGCGTTATGTGTGAATCAAAGCTGACTTCTAGGGGGCACTTAATATGAGAGGGCCTAATTTTTGAAGGGGGCAGCTGTCGGTATCCCGACATTTCTAAGAAACCTTCAGGGTTTTTGCAAGACACTCGGTGTTCTTGGGCCCGCGCACTTGCTCAGGCCGATGTCTCTTCCTCGGCGCAAACAAAAAGCTGGAAAACAGCTATGATTCACTCATTGCGTGGGAGATATTCGACTGCTCCGCCCATTATTTTAGATTTACAATTCCGCCAGTTTAATTGGCCGTTCGCTGTTCGTTACGGAGAGGAAATTGAACTGTGTCAGAAGTATTTGGGATGCATGTCCCTGGGCGTGGTTAGCATTTTTCGAAAATTCTTTCATGTATGTCTCAATGAAGGGCAATATATTTATTTCACAAACAAGGAATCAAGCTGACGCACTTTGTGAGCTGCTGCGCGCTGTATGCCAGTGCGTGCGCATGTTCGGGTGTGTGGGAACATATACGTATGTGCAAGGATGCGTGTGCGTGTTTGTGTGTGCGTGCATGTGCGAGTGAGTATGGTTGCGCAGACCAGGTTGACTGCTCTGTTTTTTGGACTGGGGCCTTGAAGCTGTAAATTGTGCTCGTGTAAGGCTTCTGTAAATTGCTTAAGGATGATACATTAATGTGGTATTTAATGTTGACAAAGTTGGTTGTGCGTTTTAGTTGTAGTTAGAAATTTGTTTCCCCCTGAATGTTTTTTAAACTGATGTTCGTTAAATTGATGACATTCATGTTCGCATGTTGATTGCTGCACTTGAATCATATATGTCACTGGAACTATTCACACTTTTTCTTCTGTATGCTTTATTTTGCTGTTCTTAAATTTTTGCGCTTTCTGTTTACGTAATTAGCTTGTGCATTCGTTCTCGCCTTTTCGCTATGCTTCTGCTAGCCATTCAAAAAGACCCACAAGCCCTAAACACTATTCTAGTATAATTACGTGCCCGCATGGAATTTATGCCCTACAGGGCGCTGTAGGTTCCTTGAATGAATAAATAAATAAATCGTGGGTTTAACGGCCCGAATGGGAACATTAACTATTAGAGACTGCGGAATGGAGGTATCCGGATTAACTTAGACCATCTGAGGTCTCTAACATGCATTGACATCGCACTACACACAGCCGTTTTCGCATTTCACTTTCATCGACATGCGGCAGCCGCAGCCCAGATTCGATCCCGCGACCTTGGAATTAGTGGCCGGACACTAAAGCTTAGGAGGATGCGACTCGAATGGGTCACAAAAATATGCAGCACTGTAATATGCAAAATACACCTGGCATCAACAGGCAAGTCAGCTTACTTCATTACCAACTTAGACGCCACAGTGGCAGTGGAAGCAGACGCCTGACTATTCATGACACAATGAGTGGCCCAAATTGTAAACGTAACAACTTTCCGCTAACGGTCGACTACAGCGGCGACGAATGCTGTCTTCAAATTAAAATGGTCGAAAGAAGACCCGAAAGAAAGATGGGGAGTGGGCGCTTTTTATTCGGTAAACGTTAGCACAACATAAAACGATCACGTGAAGGGAAGACAGGAAGTGACTATTTCATGTTGAGCTAACGTTTACCAAAAAATATGCGGTAACTCGCCCGGCAGTAAGTTTTATTTGTGTTCTTTTTAAGAGCAGAAACTTGGGCGAGTTGCTTAGTATGCATGTTACAAAATAGTGCATAAACACGCACAGAAGCGAGCAACCACAAGGACAAGCGCTAACTTTTATTCCCTCAGGTCTACCTATTAACAAAATATTAATATATTTGCTTTAGAGAATAAACGTTTTAATTGATAGTTACCAATGGCGTTGTGGTTCCTCATCTTTATGCGCTATTTCCTACCATGAGTACTTTCTGACGACCAGTTTCTCATATGGCCTCAAGTAATAGCAACTCCGAATCAGGTACCGTTCTTATGGCCGCAGGGATGAAAAGTTCTGAGTTGGAGTCTACTGTCAATTACGCTGGGTGCGTTATGCGCGCAGTGCATCGAGTCTCACCGGTAGACTCTTCTCGGGATTGTGTTCCGTAGGCTGCGTGGAGACGTCAGACTGTTTGCTGCTTTTAGAGCGGCTGCGGCTTCCCGCCAGCGACTTTTTGTGGTGGTGCCGCTTCTTCCTCTTCTTCCGCTCGCTCTTGACAAGGACCGGGCCTTCGTGTCCGTGGTATTCCTCGGCGTCCGCGCTCTGTAGGTACAGGAGTATTCTACTTACACTATGGCGTTATCATTCTCTATGACTACAGAGCGTCATCTATGCGTCGCTCCTTGGTGAAAGCTAGAGAAATAAAACGAAAAAGAAGCATTTAATTTCAATGGAACGGAAGGGCTCCAATGTAGATTGAGCATTGGGAGCCTGTGTCTAATCCCCCGCATAATGCGAGCAAATCATATTTATTTACTTTTTAAACTACTGTTCCACTGGTTTGCACGAACAAGGTCGTGAAAATGAATCCCGGTTCAGCAGTGTTGTGCCTTACTGGACCGAACTGTATGTGAACCGAGTAGACTGTGCCACGTTTCATCACCTTACATTAAGTTCGATTATGTAAAGAGATACACTTGAGATGCTCACGCAACCGGGTTGAAACAACAGGTCGCACCATTGGATTAGCATGCGTTTGCATGGTTAACATCCAAACACAGTGGAATTCTAACTTCGGCACTTGTTCTCTCGCGTGATCTTCGCGATGTGTTAAGCTGCTCCAGAACTCAAGAAAGCAAAATGATTTAGCGCATGTTAGGCGTAATACCTCGTTTTAAGGACACATACTTGGTTGTAAGGAAGAAAATATGCTTTTCTGTCACTGAAAATGAAGCTTTTACAGCTTTCGAAAAAGTAAAATAACGAATTTCAGGTATCAACGCCACGAGCCGTTTTCACCAGCAAACTGCGATGACGTCAAAACAGCTGTTTCTTCGCGGATCTGTGAGCCAAGATTCCGCCACCATTCACTTCCAAATGAGAATCGCGAAGTTATTTTCGTTGATACAAGGTATGCCCCATGTTTAAACCATATTTTCACAGCAATGATTGCGTCCATGTTGCAGGACAAACATCAACAGTGTCTTATTGAGCCACGCAATAGATTAGAGCAGTCTTCAGTGAACCTTTAAGATGCATCTATGACCCTAAGAGTATCTCTGGAGCAAGCTCGAGAAACTTACCGGAGCTTGCCGTGGTCCGTCGATGTCAAGGGTGCCCACCGAAGAGGATGTGGCCTTGGAGGACACCTTCGAACCTTGAGGAAGCTTGTCGCTGCTCTTGTTTCCGTCCGCATCGGCCGGCGTCTTTGTCTCGTTGTTAGTCAGCTCGGGGCTCTCGGTCACCGGGCTGCTGTCGGTGTCCGCGCCCGGCTCCAGATTCGGGAGCGGTGTCTTGCTCGCTCTGCCTGCAGCGCTCATGCGTACCCAGATAAGGGCAGCTTCCGTGGACTCCGCGGAGGTATTTAAGCTGAGTTATGGCTCCAACGTCGCGGAGTGAGCTGTACGTCCAACTACCGCCAGTGAAACCCTCTTCTTCGTCTTCGTGGGGTTCTCACGAGCATGCGCGAGGAAGAAGCTTTCAGCTTCGTCTTCGTAACTCTAGCGCTCAACGGGTTAAGAGACAACAACAACAACAAATGGCATGAGGGGGGCATGATACGAGGCTCAACTTGCTGACCTTGAGTGTGCGCGGCCTTCATAGCGCTAAGGCATCGCGAAACGAATAAGAGAGCGATGATATTGCAGAAGAAAATGGGTGACACTTGGAAGCACACTTTTTTCCTAAAAGATCAGGGTATTTAACTAGCGTGGCTTAACGCTGTGGTCTAGAATATGTGTGAGTTCGGCCTTACTTTTAAATTGCCGGTGGTTAAAGATTTGGGTAAAGTGATTACCAAAGCGGATAAAAATGGGTTTGGAATGACAAAGAAGAAAATAATTTCAGTTAAAGTTGCTTGTTTAGAACCTAAGGATCCTACTAGGTTTCTTCTACCAACCATTCAAGCAGCACAGGTAACCGGCCCAATATTGCAACTGGATTGGTTTACTTTTGTCCTTTGTAGAACTGGCCTTCGTCAACACATTTCCAGTATTGGGCCGATTAGCTCAGCTGGTGGGGCAGTGCTTTTTGAAAGTTAATATTGAATTGTATTTAACACCTTTGTTCTGCCTGAACAAAAACAGCAGTAAACATCTGCTTTCCTAATCGTTAACGACTCGCTATGCAATCACCACTATGCTTATGAACATAGCAGCATCTAAACGATATAGATTTTTGCTAAATATTGCTTTTAAATGCCCCTTGCAAAAGTATGAAAACTATAAAATTGTTCTTTCTCGTGGTTCTTCATCCAATCTTTCCCGACAGTAGATACCCAGGGCTTCTGAACGATGCCTGTACTGACGATTGTTGTTCCGACGCCTACGGAAACGCAAGTCAGGTCCCAGCTCTTTGTGTGCAAACACATGCCAGACACCATCATATATGCGCCTTTCCTAGCATGAGGAAACCGAAAGACCACGGCCGGCCGCATTCAGCGGATGACGAAATAGGCGCGACTTCGCGCTGATGAATTCATTTCTTCAACTTTTTTACTGTGAATACCATGAGCACGGCGCTGACCACACGACTTGGAGCGAGTCAAATAACAACAGAGCGTTGTGGGACGAAAAGCAATCTACAGGATCTACAACTGTAGAAAGAAGTCCACTGCCTATTTTGACACCTATAGCCCGATAAAAGCGAGTCAAGGCGCATTCCGGAAACGCTGTGCAAGATCAGGACACAATGTCAGGAGAAAAATTTGTGCAACGTCGGATGTGTTGATACATGGCGCGCTTGTTTCGACTTTCACTACAAGAATTCTTGTTGACTAAGCTTTAAATTAAGCACAAAAGAAAGGGGAGTCTGATGAGCGCGTCTGGACACTGGTGGCTGCTTGCAGGACCTAGCCAAGAAGGCGCCGACGAGATCTTTGCCCCGAAATGGTTTTGCACAACACCTCAGTCTCCGATGTGAACACCACTGCGTTCTTTTTTCTTCCAAGAGTGAGTGTTTCAAATCCAGTAGCCTTCAGTTTTGACACTCATATTCCGCTTCGTTTCTTTCCATACAACACAGTCAAAATGCTTCCCTTGATGGAGCCGTCAAAACACGGCAGAAAGTTTGCAAGAGGCCCACACTGGCTTGACGACCGGGGCTGCGATGCAGATGGTGTTTATGCGAAACTGGACTTCGTGTGGCTACTGATACGAAAATCTGATCCTCTCGACCGTGTTTTTGACCTCCCGCTTCCTGTTTTTTTATAGACGCATGTATTTGGGCGCTGTTCGGATTCCGTTCAAGCAAGAAATGTGAAAGAAAATCTCAGTGATGGATATGATGCAAAATGGTGATCAGTAATAATGGTGTCGACGGCGCATAGAGAGTCACAGAAACAAGGAAGTATTTTGGTTTGGTGGTGAACACGGTGTTGCCGTTGACCAGCTTGATTTCCTACTAGCCTTTGTGGTGACACTTTCTTCTTCCAGTTTCAAAATCAGGAAACAATATCCTTCCACAAACCAAGTGCTGTTTGCAACATAACTGAAATTCATATTCCCTTCGTTTCAGCTTCGACCCGCTATCCTAACTTCTGTTTTTCTTTGCCCTTTAATTAACTTTTTTACTTGTTCATAAATGTAATGCAGCGTACCAATAACCAATCATATGTTAAGACGAGAGACTGCCTTACAAAGGAAATGGGACGCAGCCGGGGGAACGAGAGAGTCAGGTGGGGGCATAAGTTCGTAGGTTTGCCGAGATACTGAGGGCGGTTTGCACAAGGCAGGGCGCTAAATGGACGTTATTGGGAGAGTCCTTTGTCATGCAGTGGGCGTAGTTTGGGTGATAACGATGATGATTTTGTCATGACACGCTAGCCGCTTTTTGCTTCTTTTTAAACTGAGTGTGGTATGACCGTAGAACTGGTACTCCTGTACCTTGCCTTCCTGTTTTGAACCTACACGCCGAAACTACAGGCCAGACTCTGTTGTGGACTGAAAGACCATGTACCGGATTTAGCGTCGTTAACGCTAATAGGCTTGAAAGCGTTCAGCTGAAAGGGTACAGGAACAGAACAGCCCAACATCTAGAAAACAGTTAACCTGCCAGCAGTTTTACGTTCATGAACCCCAGCAAATAACTCCACGCTGTTCAGCACGATACCGTATAATTAGTGCTGAGAACCAGCGCGTGGAGATGCGCTAGAACGCAAGCCCGAAATAGGTTCTTGCGCATCCAACCGTGAATCTCGCCCCGATGTCCTCTAGTCGCGTTTTCTAAACACGCACGTAGCCCGTGCTCTCTAATTATCCCAAGACAAGGTAGTGTTGTAGGTGCGTTAGGGTGGAGAAGGGAGTTTTTAGGGTGGGTGAAGAGCTGTAGGCTGACTGAAGCATCCATTTTGGGTGCCTGTCAAATTAACTGCCAGGACTACTCCGGTTTCCTCTGGTTGGGAGTAAACGCCAGCTGAAGCGCGAAGGAACTGGGACACGTGAGCAAGCGTTGAGAACTATCGCGAGCACACGACTGAGCGAAAACCGCTAGTTCTGAGACCACTGCTAGCTGGAAGAGAAATTAATCAGAACGCAGACCGCTTGCGCGGTAGTTGCTACCTGGTGATCGCAGAGAAACTAAGGCTCTCGGATGTGGTACCATACTGATGACACAGTACTCTCTGGTCCCGTATCAGTAACAACGAGTGTAATAATGCAAAGGGGACAAAAAAAAATACATTTCAAAAAATAATGTTGTAGACAAGCGATGTCCTCAGGAGCCACCTGACTACCTTGATGCTATTCATAAAGCTGTACTGTGGCGACAAACGTCAAAGCTTATCTAGACCACGAGCGTACAGTTTGTTGAATGCAATAGTTTACGACTACAGCCACAAACTTCTTTTTGGGTCTTTCACAACTTTTTAACACAATTATAAGTGCCTCACACGTAGACGTTACATGAGAGAGAAGTAAAGCTTTTGCAGAAATACATCATGTGAACTTGTGGAAAGCGGCAACAACTCCACCAAGCATGCGCGTATGTACGCGCATACAAACCGTAACCATGAGTCAAGTGCACACCAGCCCTACAAGGAATGCCGTTTGAAGAGTTTGAATGGCTTTGCGGATGCATATATTACACAAAGTCACAACACTCGTGTCCTCACATAATACTTCAAAACATGAACGTGGGCGAGCTAGGGAAGCGTTAGGCTACCGACAAGCTGAAAGCTTTCGTAGTGGATGGCTTTCTCGAAAAATTTTCCCTGCAGGGAAGCTGGAGCTATCAGGGCGTCGAATGTAATTTTCGAACAGGAACAGCTCTAAACCTAACACAGAACATGCCGTTCTCTCCACTATTTTTTTTTCTTTTTTGATTGATGTGGCTCTCTTGAAGTACGACGCATTTGCTCTTTCAAACATCAATTTTCGCTCCTCGCTTCCTTCTCCAGTACTTTCTCTTGCTGTATGAAATTGTTCCGGTTAATAGTTTTTCCCTGATAACAATAATTAGAATTTTAGCGGTTTCCGAGCCCGATAAGCTTCACGAATTATAAATGACCGACCTTTCTCGTCGTTCCCATCAATAAGTTGGTTCTTTTTTTCCTTCTCTCCTTCAGGGTCACCCTCTATTCTCTACACCAGCTCTTGATCATCAATGAGTGGTGTTGGTTTTGCCGGAAATGAGCCGGGAATTAGTGAGCCGTCAAGCAATTTTTGCAAATTCACACCGTTTGCTCGCAAACATCGTTTGCTCGTGTTACCAGAACAATGTATCAGGCGGAAACTATAGGAGCAACCCTGAAAGGCTTCCAGGAAGGTCTCCTCAGTTAATTTTTTTATGAGCTGCAAACCCTTATAAGCGCTTGTTAATCAAATTATAACTGCATATCGGTACGAGATAGAACCGGATCGGCTAAATGTGAGAAAGTGCAAGAAAATCATTGACCTGTGGTTCTAGCTTTAAAGAGACGCATTGAATTTTTATTCTTAGGAAAAATTGATGGTACCGCTTTTTTCTGGCTATGTAGATGTCTGTCCGGCAGCAAAAGACGCATTTATTGCTGAGAAAGTTTTATTTAAAAATTGGCCTGCCACAGGGTTAAAACTGGAACGTCAACACCGAAAAAGACTCCATGGGCACCGTTCGGTTGTAAATGGCGACGAAGCCTAGCCTCAGAGATTCGGGTACAAAAGATTTTCATGACGTGCCGCAGGTTGCGTGTGGAAACAGCGGCAGGTGGTGACGATGCCTGTGTTAAGTTTGTATTGCCTCTTTCTAGCTTAAAAAACTTTTGTTTTCACTGAAAGTAGCATCTTTATTCCATACAGATCGACCGAAATTTGCTCTCGCTGTTCCTTCATTGGCATACTTGCTCCAAACGCAAACCGGGGCTAGCCTACTTAGCTCTAGCTTTTTGTCGCGCACACGCAGCAATCTAGCGAATGAAAATAATTATGTACGAGCTAAAAGAACGACAAAAATTACAACTGTACTGAGTTCAGCGCATCTGAGTATCCTTGTCTGTAGTATTGAGGAAGCCAATAGCCAGCGAAACGAAGCAAAGTATGGGGAAGTATTCGTTATTATAATGCTGATTTATGGTGTCTCATAACAAAATGTTAGTAATGTAATAATTAGTTGTATAATAACTTAAGGAGGGAAGAGCAAAGTAACAAAGGAGAGAAAGGAGAGAGGGCAATAGAGCGTAAGGGGGCGGTCACTAGAAGCGTACGTCACTGTCGCTATCTGTCGGGCTGCGCGGAGCTCCTGAAGAGCGAAAAGGCACATGGCAGACTTTCAAAATAGTGGCGAAATGCTTCGCAAATATCAGCTAATTAACGTGATAGAAACATTAAAGAAATCGTGGATAAAATATGCCGAAAATATGTAGATGTATATATATATATATATATATATATATATATATATATATATATATATATATATATATATATATATATATATATATATATATATATATATATATATATTGTAAGCACAACATGCGACCTTCGTCTTCATCTGTACATATCCATCATCATCGATCATCTTCTTCTTCGAAGGGTTGGTCGCCATACTTGCGGGTGCCATTAAAGCTCGCTCCATCCTGGGCTCTGTCTCCTGTCTCACAAGTGGTGGAGTGTGCTCTCGATCCCTGCGTCCTCTCCGCCGCCAGACTGCAGCTACGTTCCGGTCGCCACCTGCTCGTGCCATCCGCACCGATGGATACCGTCAGCGACAACACCACTCGTACTCCCGGTGGGCCCCCCGTTCTTCTTCCTCTCGATTCGAACCGTCTGGAGCCAGCAATGATGAGCCAACCCGGTTCTTCCCAATCTTCTGGACAGTCCACTTGGACCATCACCACACTCCAGCGCGAGCCTCCCATTTTTGCTGGTCTTCGTGGGGACGATGTCGAGGACTGGCTCGACCAATATAACCAGGTCAGTGCCTATAATCGTTGGGACTCAGCGATGAAACTTGTAAACGTGTCGTTCTACCTCACTGCCGTGGCCAAGACTTGGTTCGTCAACCACAAAGATGCCATCCCGGACTGGGCTCACTTCTCGGCACAGATACGACAAATCTTTGGCACATCTGGTGCAAGCCCCGCTGTCTACAAAAAAAAGCTAGATACGCGCGTTCAGCTACCCGGTGAGTCCTACACATCCTACATTGAAGACGTGCTTGCCCTGTGTCGACGTGTCAACAGCGCTATGTCAGAGAACGATCGGGTACGTCATCTTCTGAAAGGGCTTGGGTCATTTGCCTTCAACACGCTTGCTGCTCAGAATCCAACGTCAGTCCAAGACATCCGAACAACTTGCCATCGTCTTGACGACCTTCAGTCGCTTCGATTAAAAGACACCTGGGACACCCCACTTTCACCTGACGTGGACTTACGCTCCCTCATTCGCTCCATTATCCGGGAGGAACTGCACGGCTCCACCTTACCGCCAGTTGATTCCCACCCGCCTCCAGCCCCGTCGTCCTCGCCTTTGCGTGATCTCATCAAAGACGAGCTCGCTTCGGTCACTCGCCCCTTGGCTGCGGAACCACCTGTACCGCGTTTTGTGCCTACCTATGCCCAGGTTGCTGCGACGCCTCCTGCTGCTGTTTACCCGTCGCATCCACAGCCCGTCCAGCAAACTCCGGTCTCTGTGTCCCCGAGCCCCGCTATGTGTCCTGTTTGGAGTCCGCCTGCACGTCGGCCGGTATGTCACTACTGCGGAATTCGCGGGCATGTTGCCCGTGTGTGCCGTCGCCGTCAACGCGACGAGCGCGAGTGGTACCCAGACTTTCGCAACGGAGCTACGTACTCGTCACCTGCTTACCGTCCGGCGTTTGCCTCCAGTCCTCCTCGTCGCCCATCGTACGGGGACTTCTCCCAAGACGCTCCGTACTCGTCGCACGCTTACCGCCCACCGTTTGCTGACCCTACCAATTATCGTCCCTCCTATTCCTCTACCTCTCCGGACCGCTCCTCAACCGACAGGCCGTCGCGCCGCCGCTCCCCATCGCCTTTCCGCCGCTCGTCGTCGCCTCTACGTCCACCATCCTCCCAGACAAATGGCCACACGGAAAACTAAATTGTGCAGTTTCCGGAGGTAAAACTGCACCGCACGACGCCCTCTCAATTCCTCCTGCACAGCCATCGAACATGTTAACCGTTGACATTGAAGGCACTGTAGTAGAAGCATTGATCGATACGGGCGCCGCCATTTCTGTAATTAGTTCTGATTTATGTTCTCGTCTTCGCAAGGTGCGCACCCCTTACAGTGGTCCTTCTCTTCGTGCTGCCAATGATGAATCAATGCGTCCTTCCGGATTGTGTACGGCACGAGTCACTATCGACGGCATCCTGCACTACATAGTATTTGCTGTGCTTCCCTCCTGTGCTTATCCCCTCATCCTCGGCTGGGACTTCCTCCACTCTGCGCAAGCTGTAATTACCTGCTGTCCCCCTACTCTACAGGCTTCTGGATCCGACCTTTCAGCCGTTTCTGTCCTGCCTTCTCATCATCTGGTTACCACCGCTGATCATGTACTTTACCCCGGCTGCGAAGATGTCCTCTCTGTTGCTTCTGCCCACGTCAACGCTGGGGACGTTTTCGTCACACCAAGCCCCCGTCTTCTCTCAAGGGGCATCTTTCTCGTCGCGTCCCTGCTCCGCTTCACCAATGGGTCTTCACTACTGACTGCCTTCAACACTACGCCGGAACCCATTCTTCTGCGTCAAGGCACAGCCATCGCTTCTGTGGATACCACTCAACCTGTGGCCGTTCTTTCCTCTGCCCCATCAAGCTTCGCTCTTTCGACCCCTGCCTCTGCCTCTGCATCTATTTCAGCTGCTATCAGCCCCGGTCTCACCCCGACTCAAAAAGATCAATTGCTTGCCGTCTTGACCAAGCATGCCGCTTCCTTCGATACCCAGGCAACAACCTTGAGCCAAACCACCGCAGCTAAGCATCGCATCTACACAGATGGTTCGGGCATCATTCGCCGTCGCCCGTATCGTGTGTCTTCTAGTGAGCGCAAGGTTATTCAAGATAACGTAGCCGACATGCTCAAGCGCCACATCATACGCCCTTCTTCGAGTCCTTGGTCTTCGCCTGTTGTGCTCGTTCAAAAGAAGGATGGCTCAGTACGCTTTTGTGTTGACTATCGCGCCCTTAACAAGATCACTAGAAAAGATGTTTATCCGCTGCCTCGGATTGATGACGCCCTCGACTGTCTCCAAGGTGCACAATTTTTCTCTAGTCTCGACCTAAGATCCGGATACTGGCAAATACCAATGCATGAGGCCGACAAGGAAAAAACTGCTTTCGCCACTCCCGACGGATTATACGAATTCAACGTTATGCCGTTCGGCCTATGCAATGCTCCGGCCACGTTCGAGCGCATGATCGACACCGTTCTCCGAGGCCTGAAGTGGAAAACGTGCCTATGCTACCTCGACGACATAGTCATTTTTTCTTCGACTTTTTCTGAACACCTTGTTCGTCTCGATGAAGTATTAAGCGCACTTTCTGAGGCCGGCCTACAGTTAAACACCAAGAAATGTTGCTTTGCTTCCACTTCTATCAAGGTACTCGGTCACGTCGTTAGCCAGAAGGGTGTAAAGCCTGATCCCGACAAAGTGGCTGCAGTTTTGCATTTTCCTCGCCCATCGCGCGTCAAAGACCTGCGCAGTTTTCTGGGGCTAGCGTCATACTTCCGGCGCTTCATACGCAACTTTGCCTCTATTGCGGCCCCTTTGCATAAGCTCCTCTGCACTGACCAGCCGTTTGTTTGGTCTGAGGCCTGTGAGGTCGCTTTTACTACCTTAAAGAAGGCTCTCACATCTGATCCGATACTGGCACATTTCGACGACAATGCTCCAACGATTTTACACACGGACGCCAGTGGACAAGGCATTGGTGCAGTTCTTCTGCAGCGGCAGCACTCTTCATGCGAGCAAGTCATCGCCTACGCCAGTCGTACACTGACTGCAGCGGAACAGAACTACACGATAACTGAGCAAGAGTGCCTCGCTGTTGTCTGGGCCATTCAGAAATTTCGCCCTTATTTGTACGGCCGCCAGTTCACAGTTGTCACTGACCATCATGCCCTGTGCTGGTTGTCCTCGCAGAAAAACTTGTCCGGCCGCCTCGGCCGCTGGATTCTCCGTCTCCAGGAATATGACTTTACCGTCACCTATAAATCGGGCAAGAAACACCAGGACGCCGATGCGCTATCTCGTTGTCCCCTCGCCCAAACCCCACCTCCGCATCCGCAACCCGTGTCCTCCGCATCCTCAAACTGCCAAACTACCCCTTCGACGGCTATTTCAACCTTGACCGCCGCACCCATTGACTTGATGCCAGCTCCCAGTCTTGGCGATCTCGCCTCAGCGCAGCGGGCCGACCCTTACTGCCGGACTCTTATCGACCGTCTGAGCGGTGCTACACGGCCACCGAATGCCCGCCTACGTCGCCAACTTAACTCTTTCAAGCTAGTCGACAACATCCTTCTTTGGCACAATTACAGCCCCTTCGGTGACTCATGGGTGCCTGTCGTACCCCGTTCTCTTCGCCGAGAAGTTTTGCAGGCCTTTCATGATGACCCCCCGGCTGGCCACTTAGGCTTTCAGAAAACTTATGACCGCATCAAGCGCCGTTTCTTTTGGCCTGGCCTCTCAACCGCTGTTGGAAAATATATTGCGTCTTGCATCTCTTGCCAACGTCGTAAACGGAGCACGTCTGCCCCTGCGGGCCTTCTACAGCCTCTCCCCTGTCCTTTCTCCCCTTTTGAAGTCGTTGGGATTGACCTCTACGGTCCCTTACCATTAACACCAACGGGCAACCGTTGGATCGTCACTGCCATCGACCACTTAACTAGATACGCTGAAACGGCCCCTGTTCCTTCCGGCTCTGCTTCAGAGATCGCCCACTTCTTCCTGAACGCCATTCTTCTGCGCCATGGAGCTCCTCGTGTCCTTATTAGTGACCGCGGCAAGTCCTTCCTCTCCAGCATCCTTGCCGAAGTTCTTCACGCCTCCAGAACCGTGCACAAAACCTCTTCCGCTTATCACCCTCAGACCAATGGGCTCACAGAGCGCTTTCATCGCACGCTGTCCGATATGCTAGCCACCTACATCCAGCCCGACCACACCAACTGGGACACCATGCTTCCCTTCGTTACCTTTGCATACAATAGTGCCGTGCAAAGAACCACCAACTTCTCCCCATTCTTCCTTGTGTATGGACGTCAACCTACCTTCACCCTCGAAGCGTCTTTCTTCTCCGCCCCCTCAACCTCTTCCAGACTCTCTCACGAACAGTTTACTTCTCGTCTTACCTACTGCCGTGCCATTGCCCGCCTGAATACCGACGCCTCCCAAGCCTCCCGGAAAAACACCTATGATCTCTCCCACCGTGCCATATTTTTTCACCCTGGTGATGAGGTACTGCTGTGGACTCCAGTGCGTACCCCGGGATTGTGTGAAAAATTTTTGAGCCGTTATATTGGTCCGTATACTGTGCTCGAACAAACGTCCCCGGTGAACTATCGCGTTGCCCCTGTTCATCCTGTTAATGATCGTCGTTGCCGAGGTGCCGAAATTGTTCATGTTTCCCGCCTAAAACCCTTTGCCCGTCGCCCTACTGTGCTCTAATCTGCGCCCGGGCCGGTCGCTTTCGTACGCGAGGGGAGAAAGTGTAAGCACAACATGCGACCTTCGTCTTCATCTGTACATATCCATCATCATCGCTCAAAGCACAACATGCGACCTTCGTCTTCATCTGTACATATCCATCATCATCGATCATCTTCTTCTTCGAAGGGTTGGTCGCCATACTTGCGGGTGCCATTAAAGCTCGCTCCATCCTGGGCTCTGTCTCCTGTCTCACAATATATATAGGAGCTGTGTGTTCTTTATAGCAGCTCAAACTACTTGTCAATTCAGTGAAGGTACAGATTATGTTTCTGCCATGAGAATATTTATCTACCGACTGGCATGCAACAATGCGCTATAACGTGCTTGTTGACATTGTTTGGAGAGAGTGGCTTCACGTCTGCGGCAGGCTGTTCCTCACCTGCATGCAGCACAAATATTAACGCGAAGGCGTTGAGGTGCCCCTTCTGCAGCAAATTAGGCGTCAACGGCGCTGAGAGCGAAATATCAGGGAGAAGCAATCTAGGTGGTCCACCTAGGCCACGCGACCTTGTGACGTCATCGCAACCTGCCCACCGGACTTTGATCAAACTGCCATCGTGGCTGGTGGCAGTTAAATTAATGGTTGGTTGCGAGGCGTTCCTCGGGAAGATCAACCTGGGCCTCAAAAGCTCCATTGGCGAGAACTGACACCACTTGACCGGAAGTGACGTCACTTCCGATGAAGGCATCAACAGCTGCTAACACTGTCGCATTGCCAACACACAATGGAGTTCGGTGTCCCTGTGAATTTGCTTTTCAATTTTTACAGCAAGTCCTTTCGGTGTTTATCTTCTTTAGCCCTACAAAGAACAATCTCTCCTCTCATCTTTTTCGTGTTCGTTTTTTTTTTGCAAAACTTCTCGCGGAACACGGTACTATTCATTGCAGTGTTCGCATGTGGAACGGAAGCTCCTCACACTGTGTCGTGCTTTTGAGCGAAACTGTGTTACTTTCAAGTTTCTTTAGCTGTCGTTCCTTCGAGACCCTACCTCCACTGTTTGTAACTCCTAGTATTCAGAATACTATTCAACCGTGCTACCAACATGAGACGCGAAGAAAGTGTTGTACCTATTATTAATTACTAGTGACATACTCGATACTGCACAGAATAGAGATCTTTGTCCTTTATAAAAATCTCTAAAATATCAGATACCAACTCTTCTCAACAATTTTCTTCAAGAAAATATAGAAATTCTGAACATTCACCTCAAACATTTAAAACAACTTTTTTTTCCTTCATGATAATTCACGACACTATTTTTGTAATGTCCTTATTAGTTTTATATCTTAAGCAACATGCAGCTGTACCATACTTTTCTGTCCTCATCGCTATTTTCAATGCTCAGAGAATAAGAACCTAACCGTTTTTTCCTTTGTTTTCCTATGTCAAATGATGTGCTAGACATTTTTTATGTGCCTTCATTGCTTCACGTCATAATATGCTTTGCTACTCATGCTCCTTCCGTACCCATAATTTCTTCATTGTGTACATTGTCGACTTGGCCTATCACTGCATTTTGTGTTTGCTCCTAACCGAAATTTGTTTTTCTTTTGCGCAGATACTTGAATCTATTGTGCATTTGTAACTATTGTCTTCATTATTCCTTGTTACTAGTTTCTGATCGGTGTTCGGTCTGTGTTCACTGCTGTTTTGCCTTTGAGGGGATAAGGCCTTAGTCAAGCTGCGTACGCAGCTTTTTGCCTTATCTCCTCCATTATATGTAATAAAAGAAAAATAACTCTGGACAGCGTTGGGATCTCGGTCAGTGCCCCCTAAAAGGCTGCTATTGATCTCACTGAAAAACTATAATACTCGTATAAGCCGGCTCATTCCTTGCACAGAGTGCCTCAATCGAGCAAAAAAAAAGACATGTTTAGAGGGGCTGGGTGGTCTAGTAAGCTGGTTTAATGCATCGCGCCCTACTGATACGGGGGTCGAATCCCACCGCCGCCATGTGTTTTTCTTTGCGCGTGCGTCTGCTTTTCAAAAGCGCTATCCTCGAAGGCCGCTTGACGCAAAAATGAGCCCAATCCTTACATAGCCGGGTCGTATTATGCGATCCCTTCGTCGTATTTCTTAACTTCTCCGCCGGAACGCATATCAATGTCCCTTGAGACACACTTCTGGGTCAAGAAATGCCCGGCCCTTGGGAGGTCATTTTTGCACCTCATGAAGGTTCCGAAAGCGGAGTGCTTTCGGAACAGATTTTTCTTGGAACGTAGCGGCTGCGTGTGTCGATCCATCATGGAGGTTCTTCGACAGAATGAAGATATAGTACTGTTCGTCCCAGCTACGTTTTTTTTTCCTCATTGCCTGCCTACACAACCGACAGATGATGCGAATCGCAGACTCCTTCTTTCTTAGCGTTGATGATGATGTTCTTGCGGCCTCAGATATAATGTGAAATTGATTGCTCGGGCCCATTTTTCGTTTTTTTTTTTTTCCTGTGTCTACCCGCTGCTGCTTAACGTGACCTGCAGTCCTGCAGTTATTTTTTCTGAAAAATTGCGAAAGGGCATAGAAACGTTGTCTCCCGTCCGTGTTACCAGACGCGCGCTAAAAATGCGTCTTGAAGAGGATGCCAATCAAGGTCCAGAACGCTAATGGGAGATTATGAATATAAGCAGATTATTTTAGTATATTTGTAGTGAAACCTTGGATCCATACTGGATGTCGAAATGTACAGACATACACTAGTACTGTATGTCCCCAACAAAGAAAGCAAAGCATACAATTCTGCTTCCCCCCTCCCTCCGTATGCTATTCTAGAACACTGCACCCATGGAGTGACCATGGGTACTTTTTTTCCCGATACATTTCGCTCATAAGTGATTGCGATACGCCAACTGTGAAAATTCTGTCGAGTCACGTGGGCTTCTGGAGCACTGAAATTGGAGTAATCATCTTAGGTCATATTTTAGCTAAAATATAGGCGCTCGTCTGCATAAGTTTCAAATAAACATTTATAGGAAGTGACGTCTAACACGTGCTTTTGCATATGCGTCCCCTAATTTGTCTTTACATCTTCGAAGGCGCCACCATGCATCTCGCATATGGGTGTGTGGAGTTTGCAGGCTCACGTGACTAGTGACACCATGCTCCCAAGAGCACGTGGGAATATTTATTGCACCCACCCAGAGCATGCAAGCATGCATGGGCACAAGCAGAAGGGCGTGTGTTCTACGTGCACTGCGCGCCTATCAGTGATAAACCACGCCTTTTGGGTTGCTTCTCTGTACCAAAAGCTTTTGCACTTCCTTTAAGCTGTCCTGTTAATTCACACCGCCGCGGTGGCTCAGTGGTTATGGTGCTCGACTGCTGACCCAAAAGACGCGGGTTCGATCCCGGCCGCGGCGGCTAGAATTTCTTTGCAGGAGAAATTCTAGAGGCCCGTGTACTGTGCGATGTCAGTGCACGTTAAAGAACCCCAGGTGGTCGAAATTTCCGGAGCCCTTCACTACGGCGTCTCTCATAGCCTTAGTCGCTTTGGGACGTTAAAACCCATAAACTAAACGAACTAAACTGTTAATTCACCATTTAAAAGCGTGGTTTAGGTGTGCTCTCGGGCAATTAACACGAAAACGAAAGCATTTACACTTAATACAATTGTTAATTTTCCAAGAACTTGGGCATTTCTAACCATGCAGATTTCTCAAGATTTGTCTCGGTCGAACATACCAAAAGCTTGAGAGATTACACGTGAGTGGTCGCGTGACTAAGCGAGATATCAAGCTCGTCCAGTAACACTTGCAGCGTACAATTGCCTCCATGTTGAAATAGAGGCAATGAAATTAAGCTCAGTAGATGTGCCCTTACGTCAACACCAACCATCGACATATGTATGGCTTTGGTAGAACACCATACATCTATACATCTGTCAGCAGAATAAGACTTTGCTGCCCATCACGAACAATTTTTAAGGCAGGATGTAATTAAGAACCAAGATTTAGAAATGTACAAGAAAGTCGCAAGTAAATTCGTCGCGAAAATTCCACTGTACAGGCAGCGCTACACGGTATGTAATGCAGTACTGCGCATGACATGCGATGAGCTCAGATTTGACTCGTATCACTGTGCAATACAAAGACGAGTGCTACAAAGACGTGTAGCAGACACGGATCCGGTGCCACGCTCAGGCACACACTCATGCGCCCGTTTATATGGCTGGGATCGCGACAAAGACGGACACAGTAGGAATGCGGTACGACAGTACCTCGCTGCAGCTATTTCAAGGTCCTTGTGAGGGAGCAGTGACTTCCCTTGCACACCCCGTTATCCTTAGCGTCGCCATATCTGGCACTGTTTTCGATTTCGACCATCCCGATGGAAACGAATCCGGCATATCAACGCAGCCTCGGCGAAAGCGTGTTCCGACTCCACGGCAGAAAGAAACCAGCGGCAGGCACCAGGGTGCCCAAGGTCAAATCACTTGTGTCGAGGAGTGACCCGGCTGAAGACACCCTATGAGATTATGTTGAATGCGCTCATAGGCAAATAATTACAAAACAAAAGACAGCGTTATTATGGAGGAGTCCCAAAAAGCAAGCTCCGATGCGGTCGTTCACTAAATAGTTCACAGGCTTTGTCGCCATCGCTGCTGCTGGTAAGATGGCAGCTCAGAGAGGGATGAAAGTGGTCTGAGTGTCATTCTCGGCCTCCGGTTGGAACGAGAAGAAAGCGCTGGTGGACAGTGTGAGTGCGATGGTCGTCACCACCTTCAGAAACAGGCCGAGCAGTGCCTGCGAGAGAGAACGCAGTGCTTACATTTTACGGCGATAGCTGTGAAAAGCACGTTTCCTGGTGCTGCAGCATTTGAATGTGCCGCGCTCCGCCTATTGGTCAGCATGCCGTGACGTCATGCATGCCGTCACACCAACGCGCCGTTGACGCACCACGCTTAGTCGTTCGACTATAGGGATGGTCCAGCCTTCGTTGTGTGCTTGTAGCGGACGGCGATGCCTCCCCTGACTCCGCGCTCCAAGTTTTAATTTTATGCTTCAGAAATTCATACGAATTTAGGCTCCTGATGGCACCGCAAATGACCATGACGTTGAATATTAGCTCGTTTTTAAATTTGAGTACAAAGGCTGTTAGGCAGTCCGCATGCATCCAAATGCACTGGCTGCGACCGAGATCCAGCTCTCAACCTTGCGCTGAGCATGAGAATTTTATACGTTGTAAATAGAAAGAAGTTAAAAGGGAATAAGCTGTACCCTAGCGCACTAGCATTTATAAAAAGGGAGTAGGCCAGATAACAGCTTACTTCCTTTTTCTACCATATAGGCGCATTCGTGTTTCAGTGTGCAGCCACTCAGCACTTGGGCATTTCTAACCATGCAGATTTCTCAATATTGGTCCCCGTCGAACATACCCAAAGCTTGAGAGATTACACGTGAGTGGCCGCGTGACTAAGCGAGCAATGCTGTATGACAGTCCCTCACTGCAGCTGTTTCAAGGTCCTTGTGAGGGAACAGTGACTTCCCCTGCACATCCCGTTATCCTCAGCGCCGCCGTATCTGGCACTGTCTTCGCTTTCGACCATCCCGAAGGAAACGAATCCGGCATATCAACGCAGCCTCGGCGAAAGCGTCTTCCGACTCCACGGCAGAAAGAAAACAGCGGCAGGCACCAGGGTGTCCAAGGTGCTAACGGCACTTAAGGACTGAAGTTTAGCACGTGCTCTTGTCATCTGCGACAGTAATTCCAAATATACGTTTCCGGAAGATTGAGTCCCCAGCCGCCTGACGGAAGCAGCAACAGGTGGAAAAGCAAGTGACCAATCAGCTGTTGCCTATGTAGTCGCGGCTCCACTGCTAAGCATTCTGCTGCTGCCACGGACAATCTGGCCAGGTCACAGGGCCATGCTCAGTCAATTTTTAGCACAATCATCACCCAGTCGTTTCTCCTAGAGATGATCAGCGGAGATATCGCTAGTGAGGTCCGTTAAACACATAATCTCTCCTCCTTCAAATGTCGCCGTAGGCTCCGGCCCACAAATGCAGCATTGGCGTGAGTCCGCTTATGTAAGCAGGTGGGCATCATGGGAATGTCTTTGCCATGACCAGCGGGACGTCATACAGCACTGACTACGTTCCAGTGCCGTGAGCAACGTCCGAAGACTGAAGGGAAGGAAAACCAGCTGAAATATTACAAAAGGCATCCTCCTGTTTCATCGACCCCAATTCGACAGAAGCGCATGTTTCGGACGTACTATCTCGGTGAAGCTCGCAGCGGTGTGCTCGTAGATGAAAGTGAGTCCCAGGTGGCAGAAGGGCGTCATCACGGGCAGGTAGCAGGCAGCGGCGACGGGGACGGCGAAGTACAGCGGGTTGCCCTGTATCTCGAGGCCCTGTGAAGTCGCCAAGCACAGAAGGAAAGAACGTTGCCGGCGCTCGTTCAGCAGATGACCCTTCAAGAAATAGCGACTCTCCCTAACCATGTCGGCCGCCGCGGTGGCTCAGCGGCTATGGTGCTCGGCTGCTGACCCATAAGACGCGGGTTCGATCCCGGCCGCGGCGGCTACAATTTCTTTGGAGGAGAAATTCTAGAGGCCCGTGTACTGTACGATGTCAGTGCACGTTAAAGAACCCCAGGTGGTCGAAATTTCCGGAGCCCTCCACTACGGCGTCTCTCATGGCCTTAGTCGCTTTGGGACGTTAAACCCCATAAACCAAACCAAACCAAACCCTAACCATGTCGGAGGTGGCGGGCACGAGCTGCGTGCTGAGTGCGCTCGGCTCCTGTCTGCCCTGACATCGCACGATACACGGGCCTCTAGAATTTCGCCTTCATTGATATTCGGCCGCCGCGGCTGGGATCTAACCTGCGTCTTTCGGGTCAGCGGTTGATCGTCGTAACCACTGAGCCAATGTGGCGTGCTCGAACAGAAAAAGATAAACTTTATTGGGAAGCAGTTTGGGTTTTCGTCCTCTCCTCTTGGCTGGGAACGTGAATCCAGGGCTCCATCGGTTTTTACAATTGCACTGGCCCGTTGAACCAACCATCGCTGCTCTCGCAAGTCGGAATTGGGTAGAGCGGTCTCCTAGGAACAAAGGGTGGGATTGGGGATAGGGATTCAGCCCAGCAAGTGTGGACATGCCAACGCCTGAGTGACATATGGAGGGCTCAGCGCCGCACGAGGAACATACCGCAGGGTAGTGCCTGGTGTGGAACAGATGTTTGATGAAGGGACACGAGAAGCAGCTGGTTTGCAATTTCCTCCAGGCTGTACAGCCACTGCTCGGTTAAAGGAGTCGTGGTTATAGGGGATAGGTCGGCTCTACTTCCAGTATATTCTGCTAATGTTTCGGTGTAGTTCAGTGGTGTGGTTCGTCGAACTGTTTCTAAGACAAACAATGTCATTACCGTCATTCCTCCCAGCTGAGAAGAATTGTTAATTTTTACGAGGATAGAAGTGCATGAGGCTACAGCGGTGTATAAGGCTATTTCCAAGGTGAACGTCGGTGGCTTCGCTCTGTACGGGTTGTTTCAGCCAACACTTAAAAAAAATTGCTATATATAGGGGACCTTAAAAAAATAGGAAGAAAAATCTAGGGGACCCTTAATTAGATCACGCGCTGAGAATGCGATAGCATTAAGGTGCTAAGTCCGCTCGGAATACTTGTTGTCCTCCGTCACTGCTGGTCGCCGCACTCGCTGAGCCTGTGCAGCCATTGATGCTCCATCTTTGGCGATATACTTCCGTAGTCACCCGCTCCGCTTGCAGGCATTTCTCCATGCGGAAGACATATGCGACGTTGATTCTGGCTTCCTTCCAACGTCATTCGTGGAGGTGCCTAGACACGTCTGCACACAACCAAGCGCACCTGCCAACTGATGCCGAGCCCGCCAATACGCTCAGCCATGCCACGCCACCAGCGCACCTACCAACTGCCCCCTGCCAACTTCCAGCGCATCTGCCAACTAAGAAACTTTCCCTGCTCAATGATCGTCCATATTGTCACGAGTTGAGCCGAAAGCCGTCCAGCTCTTTTACAAGCTGCACGGGCAGGGTTGACGGTCATGCCGATGACCACTAAGTACCTCCTCGTAAGTGCAACACACTCAGCAACAGATGACACACTAACACTATTTCCGTAGGTGCAGGGGAGCTCGTTGCAGTAAGTTTTAACGTGAACAAGAAGCACTTTTACCAGTAGCCGTGTACAATAACCGACCAGTACAGCAGCAGAGTTGTACTCGCAGGTTAGATATGTGCCGCATTTCTTATACAGCGATATTTTCCTTGCGTTGCAGAGGAATATTTGCACAGATATAAGGGAAGGACAACTTTACACGTCTGTCCTTGAACCGTCTTGTGAAACTTACGGCTGTCCATATGACTACCCATGCTAAAACATGAATCACAGCTGTGACTAGCGCAAACGAGAATGGAAACACACGATGTGCGAAATCTGGTTTTGTAAGATTAGATAGAGTTTGAATACTCAAAAGGAATTCATTTTGAGATTTTAGTACGAAGATATTCTGAAAGTTGGCACATAAAACTTAACCACTGTTTAAACCTGTGCGTAACAAATGATAAGTCGCTGTCCTTCTCTACTTAGTTTTTATGGCAGTGGGAAGACCTCGCAGAAATAAAAGAATAATATGGAGAGCAATGGAATCAGAGTCGTCACGAGAACACTGTCAGTTGCATAACGCAATGCAAGACCGTATAACGAAGACCCTCTTGCATAACAGAATGAACGAGGTATTCGCGCATGCAAGCAGAAACGGCACACGTCTTTCGCGGCTCATTTCACGGGCCCTTTTATGACCGGAGCTTGACTGATTGAGACCCACTGATTGCACAAAAGCACCGCAAACAGAATGACAGTCGTTGTCAGCTCAAGGCCCTTTCTGACCGCCGCGAGATCTGCTGTTGTTCATTCTCTGCAGGCTTGTTTCACGGCATTAAATGCAGTGCATCTATTCGTTTGACATGGTATTTATGGGGCACATATAGTGTGCATGTGCATTTATACATCAGAACACTACCCAAGCAGGATTTAAAACATTGATATAACGACCAGAGGCCTCAAGAAGGCTTTTCGCAACCGTCCTCGGCGTCGTGGCTGGTTCTAAAGCTGCGCTCTCTCAATCAGACTCAGCTCTGAGCGGCGCCAAGTGGTTCGCTCGTCTTATGTACAACAAGCACTCAAAAGATCATCGACTCCGCGATAAAAAGAGTTCACTTTTCAGCTTGCACTCATTTTCAACGCGGGCTTCAAGAAATAAAAGCCCCGAAGGTAAGGGTATTGCGGCTCCATCCAGATTTCAAGCGTTGACGCAATGATGACGTAATTTTTTTATCAGCTGTTATGTGTGTGAAGCTCCTTAGCGACCCGCAAGGAACCTTTGGAGGGGCGCCTTCAAATGTAGTAAAAGAACGGAACGGCAAGGCGAGCGGCGCATTGTTTAAGGACCGACATTTGCTAGCGTTGTTGCCACGAGAGTGAAGGTCAGGCACGGAGACGGCCGTTTCGAGGGCTGAAGAGAAAGTGAACATTAGGCAACGTAAAGAAAGTGCCGTACAGGGTGGAGCTAGACAGGGGCCCTTGCCTTTGGGGCAGGGAACGTGAGCGTCATTAGTTGGCGCTACAGTAACATGGGGAGTATGGGGCAGTTGCGGCAGATATATGCATTGCGTCATTCGCAACGCGCATTTTGCGAGCCTCTAACTCACAGCTGAATTGCCTATGTTGATGAATTGCAGTAAACTGACTGCAGACGCCAGTCTGCCCTTTAAGAAATTGGTGTTGATACATACCCTCATGTAGTCAGATACCAGTGTCCACTGTATGAGCACGCCTCTTGAATGACTGGGGTTCATTAGCATAGGAGCGAAGGCTATACGGTCCAGACTTTTGGTGTATAGACCAAAAAGGGCAAGCGAACTTTGCGCACTCTGTTGAGCGAAACAAATTGAATGTAAGAAAAAATTTAGAGCAAAACGCAAACATAAGCTCGCGCAAGTTTACTGCTGAATTCCTGCACTGCACCGCATTAAGTTAGATTTCCAGACGTATTTCCTTGCCCTTCGAAACAAAGACAAGCCTTGAATTTTTTGTTCTGCTTGCGTTCGCCACCCTGGATGTTAAAGAAACCAGCAGCATATATTTGGTGCCGCATTCGGGTCACCTGAACTCAATGCTTCTCTAATACCTTTCGACTGGTTTTACGTAACTTTTTTTTAGTTTTTAGTTTTTTACCCTACTCCTACTAGCGTGTCGGCGTGTCGGCATACTCGTTTGACTCTTCCTGCCGTCTGCAGCAGCCTTCACAAGATTGTGTTGATTTCAATAGCTGTTAAACAAGCACTTATTCGTTATAGTTAACTCAGCATTATCGCCAAGCGAACGGCCGCATTGAATTAACGTGTCTGAAATCTTGTTTTATAAATTTCTAATAACTTTCTCATTACGTGCATGAGTAATTCTCCGACGTGGTGAATAAGCCATAGAATGGAAAGAAGATTTTAAATGGAATATCTAGATGTCACAATAAGCGCTGTTGAGAATTCTGCAAGAGCAACTGATTCTTTATGAATTGGAAAAACAGCGCGATCAAAGACGAGACACAAGAGAACGACAAAACACCAATTCCAATTCGTAAAACATGTACCAACCAGCCCGTATTTGCCCTCTACAGCGCTGGTGTTTTGTCATTCTCTTGTGTCTGGTCTTTGATTGCGCTGTTTTTCCAATTCGTAAAACATGTACCAACCAGCCCGTATTTGCCCTCTTCTGTGATTCTTTACTTCGAGGCTATTTGTTCAAACTCAAAACATCATAGCTATTGCTTGTCCTAGAAGCTAAACTGTCTCTGAAAGTGAGCACAAACTTCGGCATGACCACTAAAAAAAGGTTATTGACAATATTTTCTCTTAGCACACATCAAGTCCTGAGAACAAAAGAATTCGTGCTTCAACCCGTTCGAGGACTCGCGTCAACGCAGACAGAAGGCCTGTTCGAACCGCTGAACAGTGAACTGAGCAGTGGGAGCATCACTTCAGGAGCACAGTCTGGAACAGCAGTACTTAGTGCTGCAAATCGTATCCATCCCGTTCTGCTAATATATTCATTGAATGAGAGCGTACGCCTTACAGCGACTTATTAGTTGTTGTTTATTTTACAAATATTCTTTACTATTCAAAGGAACACGCCACTGGCTCGAAAGCACGTTGAATCCAATAGGAAGCCCTGAAAGTTGGATTCTGCGTTGCACCAATAATGAACGTGCCGATGCATGACAATGTGAGCGCCTCAATGTGGGGTTAAATTCGTACCCAGCAGAAACATAGCGTACAAGTGCGTCATGTTGCGCCAAACGGAAGCCGCCACTGGGACGACGTCAAGCAAGCCGGACAAGCTCTGCAAAGTTGTCGCCGGCACAGGTGCAGTTTCGTAATCCGAGGTTCACTATAAGCGAGGCAAACAGCGAGAACGGCACAAAAGACCTACCACTAAATATACCCTCAGTGAGTCTCCGGACACACAAAAAAAAGGGGCGAGCTCTTGGTTGCCGGAGGAAGTCACGTAGCGACGCCGAACGCACGCTCTCGAAGCCAGTCAACATCGAGTGACGCATCTTCGTTTTGTCACCACCTGCGTTGCTATAGGTGCGTTGAAAACACTGCCTACAGTAAACAAAAAATTAAGAAAATTAAGCACAGCGAACTACAGGTACGTGTTGCGGATATACTAGTCCCTTTCGCGAGTGGGGCTTCTCAGTTCGGAAAAAGCGACGCGTTCCAGTTTAGAACAACGCGTGACTTTTACTTCTCCAGGCAGGAAGTGGCTTGGCGTTGCGTTATGTCTCAACAGAGGAAAAAGCGCAAATGTATTAAGCATTCTTCAAGGGTTTTAGTTTACGTAAAGAAACCATACGAATACAAATCCCTGCTTTCGCACCAGATTTTTTCGCAAATGCAGTCACTGCTTACTTCGTTATCGCTTGTTTCTCGCTTACGAGAGAGATGGAAACATTTACATCTCTCGACTAACTTCAAGTTGTGCAGATGCTTGTAATTTTTCCAGCAGAACGCGAGCTGCTTGGCCCGTACTGTCATTACGTTCGTTTATCGGAGTCCTTGTCGCTTTCCTTGTCACACGCAGTCAAGAATACACGCGTTAGAGAAATCCTTCGACAAAAAATTGAGAACTAGCCCGTCTACTGCCATGCATCCGATTGGCCTCTAAAACATACCAGTGCCATTCTGCAGTTGGTATGATTTAAAGTGCCCATGTGTACAGGGTCCATGCGTGTTAAAATAGAACTAAAAAAAAAGTAACTGTATTCTGTGAACTTCATTAAAGAAAAAATGCCTAGACGATTATGCTCCTCATCAAGGCGCTTATCTAGCGGAGCTTTTGTACGATTTTCTAAGCTGTGATTTTGTGATTCGTATTTATTCGATTTTTGAGTTTCCGATTGCTCCTCGTGTTTTTTTTAGAAGCTATGCTAGCGATGACGTCACGGTGATTGTCATGATGAGGCTGGTTATGTAACCACGGCTGATCACAGGACTAGCCCTGCGTGGTCTTATTGCGCATGACTTAATGATCAATGGCATGGAGAAGCATGCAAAACATTTCAATTACGCGCTTGTGAAAATAATCTACCTAGCTCCTTAGCTATCAAAATGGGCTAGCTATTTGGGAAAATAAATTTATTCCTTGCTAGAAGAAGACAGAAACATAAAGAATTGAGACTTGAAGACACGCGACTTACGTTTAGGTGGTTATGAAAATCTTTAAAATGCTTTTTTTTTAATATATCTAAGCGTTCTGCACACTACGAAAAATTATTCTTAAATGTTTGGGCTTTAGGTTCTCACTTTTGTCGTCATTTTTTTACTTGAAGAGTGCTTTTATTATCTCGTAAAGCAAATTATTCTCTACTATTAACTTGAGAATCCGCCGATGATAAGAAGCCTGCACCATAGTCAAGCTCTCGTCATTTGGAGCTTTTCCTTCAAGTAAGCCTTATGTGCTGTGTTTAATAAAGCAGGTGTAATTATAATTTTTCGATCGCACCTAAAGGGCGATGAAGCAGTGGAAATATGCGAACTACGAAAAGCCCGAGACAAATGACTGTTCATGATCAATATGCTCCCTTTTCTTTCTGCATTAGATACTTTGGGGCGACCGCCAATTACTACGTCCGTGGCGTTAAGAAGAATGTCGGGTACTAGGCCCTTGATTAGATAACGCTAGCGGCACCTTTAGTGATGCAGCACAGTTTCTCAGAGAGAAGGTTTCTATACTTCTCAATTTCTTTCGATTTGCTCGACTCTGTTTCTTTTTTTTTCTTTCCATGGGTAAGAAATGTCAACGTAAGTATATCAGATGGAAGGTAAGCGCATACTGTTGCTTTTGCTTGCTAGAAGAATCGCATATTAATATTTGTTCGCTAGAAAGTTTTAATATACCATGAAATAAAACGAATAATGCTCTCATATCGGAAACTCAGAATTTGGATATCGAAAATCGATGACGACGCCCACGATAGAAACTGTATGATTTCAAAGCAGCAACCTAACATTGAGCCACAGATGGCCAACGCCTTCCATGAAGGGTGTGTGCCTCGCTTGATGTGGAACAAAATTAGCTCACTCTTAAGGGTGATCGACGGATTTCTTGAGGGAAGTTAGGACAGAGCTTTCTCAGTTTACTTCATTAAAAAGGGAGCCAACAAAGAGACAATAAACATGTTTGTCGATATTTCCTGGAGGTCTATGCTGCATCCGACCGCGTCTTTTCTTTTTTTCGGGGGCATGATTCAAAGCAACGCCCACGGAGTTGTGCTGTTCTCTAAAAGTGCGGCCGCGGAGTGTGGTGTACATACCGGTAAGCATCAGTGGGACCATCCAAACAGAAGTTCCTCTTTCTCAAACCTCTGTAGAGGGGAATTTAAATGTTTTCTACGAAATCAGGATGACAAGCGTACTGATCCTTTCTTTTCTTTCTTTATAAACGAAATGAAAGATTCGCTAGTGAAATTCCTCTTTCTAGATCTTGAACATCTCGAAGCGAAAGGCGTCATCATTTAAAAGGCAAAGAGGTGGATTGGCTGAGTGTTTAGACTTGCAGCTGCCTTTTGTTTGCACATGGTGCACTGTAGCTCTGCATACGGGTAGTGACTCAACAGCGACTTTCACTGCCGCCTCGACAGCAGATTCGAAAATATTTTTGGCAGCAGGAAGGGCTGACTACCTTGGTAGATGAAGTTGGGTGGTTGGCGAGTTCGTGATGCTATTTGTGTGAGGCGAAAGCGGCTGCTGGAGCTTTGAAGGTGGCTTTAAATTTTTAATCGAATCATTGTGGTCATTTTATGAGTTATCAACACATATGCGTGATTGAAAACGAGCGAAAGTTGAGGATTAGGCGAGCTGTTTTGATTTCGAAGGGTTTTGTAACGAGCAGGCATCACTTCAGTCAACACTTTCTCGTTTGACTTATACATCTTCTTGCTCAATGGTCTTGGTATTTTACACTAACCAAAAGCAGAAAAAACCAAGTGGGGACACCTACCAACTGCCGCCTCATTTTATCGTATTTGAGCCTATTTGCCGTATTTGGGTCTTTGCTTGATTGCAACCATTTGAAATCGACGGCATGATGAAACTGATTTTAATATAGGCTATGCTTGTTGGCATCGCTGAACGCTGCGTACAGTTCTACTATTAATTTATTTGCTTCTTTACCACTTACCACTTTTTGGTATCTGCAAAGCTGCATTCTAACCGAATCGTCATCTCTGTTTACTGCTAAAGTTCACTTTTATTGCGCGAATAAGGAATGAGCTCATGATAAAGAACTGTACATAGGCCTAAAAGCAAGTATAAACGATGAAAACGTGCCTATACTAGCCCTTCCTGGATCCCATGAAATTAACATCGAAGAGTATACTGACTATGGCCTAAATCGTCATGCCAAAATCGTCATTACCTTGAGTCGAAGAAAATACCTTGCGCCATGGCGTTCTTTGACCCCAGATGCCCTTGAACCATAAAAATTCATCATCACCAAAATCAGGCACTTCAGGTGTAGCTTGTTTTGTCACCTGTAGAGTACTTTCAAGTGACGCCGTGACAGACATGACCACGTGGTACGAGACCTATAGCTCTCTTGTTGTGGGCATTAATTGCATCCGGTTGAGGTCTAGCCCATTTTATAAGATGGAAATAATTTATATTATTTGCATTCGCTTTCTACTTTTTATTTAGGATACTAATATCTTAAAATTCTTATACTTAACGACAGAGAACGCAGAAATGGAGAAACATCAAACGTTCACCGATCATTCCCCGATCGTTGCTTCGTCCTCTCTGGCTGATATTGATTGCTGTGGGAAACTCTGCAAGGCGATGTACGTTAGCGTCAATGGACCGCGAATCCACGGCCAGCCATCCTTGCCCTTGCGGTGTGAATGTAGGCTAATAAAAAGTGAAGAGCTAAGTCGGCAGTTGGCCTACTTGCGATGATTTGGGTGTTTTTCTTGCAGGCGCTTGCCTAACGTTCATCGGTTTGACAAGCGTGCGCGAATGTAAAAGCACCTTCTCTGTGCAAATATGGCATGGCCTGCCACTTTGCCTGCCTATGCGCTACACAGGAGTTCTACGAGAGATCCATGATTACCACTGGTGCGGTCAGCCGTATCCCTGAAATGGTTTAACAGACTACGGTGCTAGATACACCTCAGTACAATCTTTTCTAGCTTGTTTGCTAACATATCGCCCACCATTACCTAAATGCAGTGACTTTTGTCGGGGCCTTTCTTTATGAGGTCACTATCATCACTTTGGTACCTTTTTACGCTGACATTGTACGGCGGCTGAAGAACGGGCGTGAAGTGGCTCCGTAAGGGCATGAAGCATTTCTGTAGACGTCAGTCCTTCAAAATCATAGGTAATGTGTGATGTCTAGAGGGCGCCAATGAGGCTTACTTAATACTGGCGCTGGTCGAGAGGGTTTCTTTGGACGTGCTCGAAAGTATTAGACCGTATACGTAGGTCATGTGCTGGTGCCATGTTTCTCTGCCGTTATGTGCTCTAATTGGGTCAGCGTGGTTCTGGAAAACTGGGGCAGACGCTCAATTTGTCCCACAGATCTCAGCGCTCTCCTATGATGGCGGACATTTTGGATCTTGCGTTGTCGTGCCAAGACCACCCCAATCTCCGGTGTCACGAAATCTGACTTAAATAAAAAGAACGAAACACTAGTCAATGAAGGTTAAATTCATTTTGTCTTCGATGACGTGAATAGTTCTGCGTGGATATTTTTTCGACAACACCTGATATTTTCATCTTCTGGTGAAATCATTTCAGTTGTTCCCTTCATGATTTATTTGACGCTGATGGTTCATAAGAAAAGCTAGTCCGTCGATTTTAATCATTTCAGACAAAGCCGCCTGCTATTCTAGTCCGAAGTGACCAAAGGAGGGACAACTGGGCATGCGCATTGCGCTACAGTTGTACCTCTTTCGATTCGCGCTGGGCGATTTTTATTCGACCATCCCCAAGTAGAGAGCCTCCCGTATAAGTGTTTTCCGCTCAGTACAAATTCTAAAACAGTAAAACATTACTCTGTATTTCTGGTGGGGTTGTCACGAAATTGAAAAAAATTTCCCACACAAACTCTTGAAGGTAGAATGGAGGGTAGATCGAAATGTGTTGTTCAAGAATAAAGAAGCGCGAAAATATCTGTTACGTTGTGTAGATTATTAGCTTTCAATGTTAGTGTGTGTGCTATGCTTGCTTTCTCATGAGCAGTGTTGTTGCTTTTAGGCTTGCAACCTCCTCCGTTAAAAATAGCCTTCCAGTTCGCTTCGTGTGTACAGTCTCCCACACAGCTGCCTAGAGGGCGCCGGTGGCGCGCTCGATTCTGCACAGTTTCACAGTCGCCGCTGCCTGGCTTGCCCGATAGAGCTCTTGAAGACATGTGGAGTGAAACACAATACACTTCAATCTACATGCGCAATACAGCCTTGTTTGGAGCCCTATGTCACTCGTAAATCACGCCAGTATACGCCCGGGTGTATCCTTTGAACGCCCTAGAAAGAGCTTTGGACGATTCTACAAAGTAAATTCCTCTACAAGTATAAACAGCGTACTTCAATTTTACCTTCAGCTTGATTGGAATCAGTATGTAGCGCGTGACACATATTTCTGCAGCGTTTTTTGTTAGATTAATCTGCGTAAAACTGGAAAGATGAAGCAGAAAAGTTGCAGGCCTTCCCCAAAGGGATATTATTTTTTGGTAATCTAATTCGATTTTGTTTAACCAATAGCCTGGTACTGCGTCATCAACGCCAACTGCCCGAGGAATGTACGGAGTCGCGGACGAACGCGGGCCAAGTCAAAGCGAACGTGTTCCGCCACGAATTATGAAATCTCTGTCACCAGGGCTGCCGCTGCAGTAGCAACGAGCTGACCTTGGTCTTTACTATGCAGCATATGAGCTGAAGCAATTTAATTATCAGGTTGCATGGGCGATCCTTTCATGCTTTCGCAATGCGAAGCAGAAATGTCGACTGCGGACACCAGAAGGAGTCAATTAGCACCGACTTGCTTGCATAATTAAATATATCCTGTTCCCCGTTTTCGCACATCATCCATCCTGAGAAAGTGTTTATTCTGGGACGGAGTGGGTCACAAAATGGTTCTGCAAAGAAGGCGCTAAAAGTTAATCTCGAAAAGTTTACCGGGTTGCGCTGATTGATGCTCTGTAGTCTCTGTCAGCACACGTTCAGAAATTATTGCTTATGTCCATGGAAATATGAAACAATAAAATGAAGTTCTGAAAAGGCAATAGCGTTGAAGCGTGACATACACAAGAAAGACTGACGCAGGACATGCGCTACCTCGCTTTAGCGCTATTGCCTTTTCAGTCGGAATTAATGAGCCATCTAGCCCAAACTGAAGTTCTTTTAAAACATCTAGAAGATGTCGAAGGCAATGTCACAGAGCGTATATATCTTTATATCTTTCTAGCGAAAGCATACAGTTTAAAATTTTTGCATACGCCGGTTCGGAAGTTGGAATTTTAAGTTGGGTTTAGGTGAAATATGTGCTCCGGTTCTTTGCTTTGTGAAGTCTCCTTGACGCCATAATGACATAATAAAGAATCAAAGTTAAAATACATATTGTTTTTTTTTTGCAAAGCTACAATTCAAAGAACAGAAATTTTATTTAACAGAAAGTTTTTTCTTCCGAAATTCCCACGAAATATTTGAGGCGTACATTTTATTCCGCCTCTAAGAGTAACAAGAGAAACCTTGCCTTGTAACTTTTAGATTGAGAACGGTAATTAAATTTTTCTTTAGTGGTTCAAATATAGAATTAGGGTCTCGCTAATAAAGCACGGTTATTAAAATGGTGATGCAAAGGATGCTTCAATAAATTTGCTGAAGCAACACATTAGGAAAGCAAAGTAAGGTTTCACTTTCTTAGAGTTTTGTTTTGTTGCCATAATTGGAAAAGGTTCTTTTATGCTGAATAAAAAAAAAAAGCTTTTTAGCAGAGAGAAATAAAGTTCTAGCTCGTCTGAGAACTAATTTTTCTTATAATAAGCGCACTAGGGACCGTTGTTGATGCTGATTTGCATTCATTATGGTTAAGGATTCAAATGGCATGAGATGAAAGAAAAAAATCCCTATTTATTATTCACTGTGACAAGTAAGAGTGAGCGAATTGCAGGCAAAAGGCGCCCGGATTAAACAAGGGAAATGCCTTGCTAGTGACCGCAGTGCGTGACAATTTCATACTTAGTTCCTACTCCGAGTTCTACGTGAGATGAAAGCAGACGCGGTGTTTGATTTGGGATGCTGTCACTTTTCTTGAGAATAATTGTCGAATTTGAACGGCTGCCTTTTTTATACTTGCTTACTTCTGTTTTGATTTCGCGAAATGAATCACAGCCAGCACACACAAACAAATGCACTCATACTCCATCTTACAAGAGCAGGCACACTCACGCACGAACAGTGTTTGCTTTTTAGAGCGCAGCTCTTTGGCGTCCGTTCCTGGGTTTCGCGTCGTCGTCGGCGTCGGCGTCGGCCTCGTAACCAGCTCCGCCCCCAATATAACGCTTTTCAATTGGTCGAAATGCTCGTGACGTCACAGTGCGCGAATTTCAAATGGGGCCAATTGTACTTTGGCTAGTAACCATGCAACCAATCAAAGGGATCGTATAGTGATGCTGCAACTAAGTTGGACTGAGTTTAGTTAATTGCTTAATTAATCAATTAGCCTAATTAATATAGAGGAGAATGAAGAGGTCAGAAGAAAAGAAAAGAAAAGAAAAGAAAAGAAAAGAAAGACGCGCGCCGCAGCGACAACAGCGTCCGCGGAAGGAGACGCTGCTGAAAAAAAAAACAGATAAGTACGAAGCCGCGTTCCCTCCACCACCACGCACTTCCCCACTCAGAAAGACGTTGCTCGTTTCATATACGTTGTGTCGAACATCCTAGACAGTTCCAACAATTGACAGGTTAATGACAGAACACGATGGATAGAAATACAAGAATATAAATATGAAATAGCCTAATTAACCTTTCTAGTTAGACCGCATAAATCAATAAAACCGAGAACGAAATTGGTCGAGTTGGGGAATCGAACCAGGGTCTCCGGAGTGCGATACGAGCACGCTAGCCACTCCGTAATGCCAGCTGAACGGTTTGGAATGAACAAAGGCGCGTCTAGCTAATACGGCGTCTTCGTTCACTCCCATCTTCCCCCTTTCCCTTACGGCGAGGTGCAGGTGTCCACCCAGATATGCGAGAGAGATACATTTCCTTTCCTCAAAAAATAAATTTACCGTCCAGCAAGGCGTACAGCCGAATTGGCGATGGCGTTCTGTGGACTCCCTGGCAGCGTTGCAAGACGCTGTCGCGTTCCACTCTTACAGGCGAAGCTTAACATGTTAACCACACATCAGTAACACACGCAGACAGCCAATGGACGCGTCATTCGCTGGCAGCACTTGATTCATCATTCACAACCACATTCTTAACGTACGCTCCCTTGCCGCACATGCCAAGGACGTACACCACGATCACATTCTGCGCCATTCCTCTGTACTTTGCTTTGCTGAAAACTGGATGGATCCCGAAGAGCCTCTCGAAATCATAGATTTCCTATACTGCTGTGGTGCTCGCAGAGACCACAACAGAGCGGCGGAAGTCGCTATCTACTTGCGCACAGGTCTCTCTGCAATACCAGTCGAAATGTTTGGCACGTCACATGAAGTTGCCGAACTGTGCGCCGCAAAGTTGCCCAACGGCTTGCTGGTAGTAGCTGCCTACTTCGCCCCTACCGCACTCACGAAAGACGTCGTGCACTTCCTGCAACTCGCATTAACCGTCCATCGATCCACACCGATGTTAGTAGTGGGGGACTTTAATGTTGACATAAAGACAAACAGCAATTTCCTAACACTTATGCGGGAGAACATCCCGTTCCTCTCGCTCGTAACGCGTCCCACGGCTGTGACAACCTCGCGAGACACTTGTATAGATCTCGTCTTTGTTAATCAAGCATTGGTGTACCAAGTCGAACATATATCAGTCTATTTCTCCGACCACAAAGCTTCCTTCATGACTGTCAAGAACTGTTAGTGGAGTCTTTGTTAAAGGAATACGTGTGAAAAATAAACAAAAAATCTGTGATAGCGCATACATGTGTTGCTCGATTTCTTTGCCTCAATCTATCGAAAAGGTGAAACAGCTTATTTGCTGCGCTCAAATTTCGCATTAGGAAGTAACGTAATCGTCGGTAATTTTTTTAAATAGAATCACTATGTCCGGTGATCTTTTCATTTTGATACCCTTAAACTAAGAATCCTGCTTGAAAAATTAATATTTTTTGCATACACTAGCATGCATTAGAACAAAAAGAACTCCGTTACCAATCCAAGCTTGCTCGCTCTCAACCACTGCAAGAAGACGGAAATAGGCCTGGGTGTTGACATTTTTTTTTTTTCACTCGACGAATCTTCCGGCCTTCGCGAGGGTAAAGTGGCTGCGCACTGCAGAATATTCACCGATGGCCACGCCAGAAAAATAAGCTGGCAGCATGTATGAAATAAGTTAGGTGTTATTTCCACGATGGTTAATGGAGCGCGAGGTCAGTGGAACGCAGGACCGACGTAAGCAGATATCGGACCATATTTTAAGTACGAGTTAGTTTGTCACTGCAGTAAAATGGTTTGGTTTGGTTTGGTTTATGGGGTTTAACGTCCCAAAGCGACTCAGACTATGAGAGACGCCGTAGTGAAGGGCTCCGGAAATTTCGACCACCTGGGGTTCTTTAACGTGCACCGACATCGCACAGTACACGGGCCTCTAGAATTTCTCCTCCAAAGAAATTCCAGCCGCCGCGGCCGGGATCGAACCCGCGTCCTTTAGGTCAGCAGCCGAGCACCATAACCACTGAGCCACCGAGCCACTGAGCCACTATTAGAAATGCGACTGCTCGGCACAACCAAAGTGCCATCATGAACATTAGCCTCAAAAGTGATTGGACTGGGGAGGTTATGTGCGCAAAGTAAAATGCCGCACAGTGTGGTAAGGCATGCGATTTGGACCAAGAGGTGAAAGAAACTAATATGGGTAGCGATTTTTTTTTTGCTTTCTGTTTCTTTGGAAATTAAGGATTATTTCTGGAGGTGACGTGATTTTGATCACAATGCAGCCTAAAGAAGGAAAGCGGCAACGAGACTTTCGAATTCTCGCTTAAGGGCAAAGCATGCCTCTACCCACACAAGCCACACAACCTCAGTGACCTGATGACACGCACTCAATAAGCCGCGGTTTATTTCTGTCTAACGCAATGGGAAAGCAAACGGGTCACAGGACTTGGAGTATTACGGGTCATGTTACGGGTCGGTGCCCCGGTGAACTAACCGGTCATCATTGCGGTGAACTTAGCGCAGCGCGGGAAGCTGGTGAAAGCCTTTCGAGCTCCCAACCACGCAACACAGGGGGCACACACCTGAGAAATGGAGCTTGCGGATAGCGAGAAATGAAGAACGCGCGCGTAATCCCACAAGAAGTCGTTGACCTCACGAAATGAGATACGTAATGCTGGTTGAGTCAAAAAGAGGCGAAAATGAGAAGGAAAGAAATGGAGTAAAAGCGAAGCAAATCCCTTAATGAAATCCGCTCCTCCTAAAGCTGTTGCGCAGACAGTCTGACCAGCTGCCGTCTGATTCGCCTCTCTGCAAGTTTTTGTTTTGTTTTGTCTGTGTGGAGTCATCGGTGGTTATCCGCTTTGCGCAGTTGGCGCGAGAAATCGCAGGCGGTGTGAAAGGATACGTTATGTTATGAAGCGCTTGCCATCTCAGGTCGAAGACTTTGGCTTGGAACTAAAAGAACCACGCAGGCTTGGATGAACTGGTACCAATATAATGAAACTACGTGTTCACATTTTCACTCAACTTTAGGGCTGTGAAGAAGCCTATTGATTTCATTTTTATCTACATACGTGCTTGTTGGTGGATTAAAATCAGAATAAGGTGGTGGGACGTAAAACCTTTTGAGAATTTAGAATATAGCTTAGGTGATGACAGATCCTGCGGTGAAAAGCATTGGCGGTCACGGAGGAGTCGAGTAAGAGGTAAACTGAAGTGGCTTCCTGAGTACATCAAATGTAGGATTGTTTTCTTCATGTAAGCACAAAGTACTGAAAAAAAATATTGGTCAGTTTAATTTTTCATTGATTCATTGATAACAGCTGTGTTCATTACTTTGCAATAGACATTGCTAGTTACTGGGGGTATTGTCAACGGGCTGGTATTAGTGAATGTACAGATAGCAAAAAGCTTGTAACACTACTATTGCTACGTTGGAATTTATTAATGCATTTCTAAACTACTATCGTTGGTATGCTTTTGAAGTGCCAATATCAATAATTCATTAGGCAATAAAAGTATTTCCTTTTAACGTACGCACAAAAATGAAAAATTTTAAACTGTGCTGCTGCTTCAGGTTAAAAAAAAATTAGTTTTTGCAATTTTGAGCGCTTTCTTAATCGAGGATCTACTCTTAAATGTGAGAAAGAGTGGCAGGAAACTGGCTCGGAGTCCTTAGGTATAAATCACAGCACATAAACCGTCTTTTCAAACCCAGTGCTGCTATCCATGTGCCGGGAAAAGTAAACGCAGCAAGCAATTTTCTTCCAGTTTCACGGCTTGCGTGATTGAAATTATTAGGCAACCAGTGTGCAGACTGGGGGCGGTCACAAGTGCTGTCTTTTATTACAAACAACGTTATTTCATTTCTGATAGGGAAGGCGTGATTGCACAGAGAACAGTATATAGCTTGTTCTTTTTACTTATAACAGCACATGTATATCTGCCTGAAGCAAGAGAAAAAACAGAGAGGTGCTCAAAGTGTTAGTTTCATCATGAAAGAAGGTTAAAAACTGCGGAAGGATGTTGGCACACCTTGAAACTGTATTGGTTCCCAGCAATATTTCCGCAGCCACAAATAATCAAACCTGCGACGCATGAGCGTTTAAACGAATGCAAGAGAAAATACTGAATATTTTAGTTCAATGTCAGCCAAAACTAGAGAAGTTATAGGCAGGCAGACAAGCTCATAAAGTGACATGCAGCGCATAGACTGCGGGAATGTGGTTGCCATCAAAATCAACGAGCACAAGCTCTAAAAAATCTTCGCGCTTACTCCCGTCAGAGCTCACAGGAAGAAATTCGCGGTTGCGACATATTAGCAACGATCGAGATTTGTCGCGAAGTTTTCCATGGAGATATTGGTTTCGCCCGTACGTTCGTTTTAGCTGTTTGCATATCTCACGATAGCGAGTGGGTTGTAACTCGTCCGTATTTACATTATGTCTCGAAAAGTTTGGAAAAACCTTCGTGCAGGCGCGTTAACAGCTCACACAGAAATGCACACACATACAAAAAACAGCGCTACGGACTTTACGACCGCTACAGCTTACTCTTTATTATTTAAAGAAAGAACATTAGGAGTATGAAGCCCTTCCGACGCTCAGTCTATTGCGACACAGCAAAAGTTTCCAAGTTGGTTCGCATGCATACCTTTCGACTGACAAATCTCTAGGCTTGCATAAATTTCTTTCTTGCTTACTACAACACATACTATGTGCGAGAAGAAATGACAGAGTTGGGACGAGTGAGAAACCATAAAA
The DNA here is from genome assembly GCF_055824585.1 of Amblyomma mixtum. Classification (NCBI taxonomy): domain Eukaryota; kingdom Metazoa; phylum Arthropoda; class Arachnida; order Ixodida; family Ixodidae; genus Amblyomma; species Amblyomma mixtum. Next base: position 288,179,569 of record NC_143013.1, read on the forward strand.
ATGGCGGGCAGGTGTGTGGGAGAAGAAACTGGCGCAACCATGCGGGGTTCGCGGTGGATAGCAGTTCATATACTTATAAACACAAGAAGCAAATCGAAATGAGCAACGTCGACTTTTCGTAGGTCCAGATGTTAGAGTATAAGCACATGCGGCTAGATCTGAGAAGGGGCACTCTATTTTATAGTTTTTCTATGAGGCAAGTAGCTTCGCGAGTTAGTGTGAAAAAAAGTTTAATTCCGCGGAACAAACGGCCAAATTTGACCTAATTCATGGTGTAGAGTACTGAAAACATGAATTCATGCTGAGGGCAGCAATGGCTTATAGGGAAATGTTTAACGTCCCAAAGTGACTCAGGCTATGAGGGAAAAGGTTTCAAAACTATCTGTATACGTTATAAGAAACCACGAATGCACGAATACAGAAGGTCTTGCTGGTGGGATCGATAAAAGGTTTGGAAACTTCCAATACTAGCACCGTGGGACCAATAAAGACATAAATAGGACTGACCCTGTTGCTAGGGTAGTCTAAAAATTTATTCTACTGCATGGAAAAAAAAAACACCTTCTAAGATTAATGTCAATTTCGAAGCCTTGCAATCATCTTGGAGATCCGCGCGAATTGTGTGCTAGTTTGCAAGGTGTGAAGTTCGTTCTCGTGTGTGTCTTCTCTCCCTGTGCATTTTTATTGTTTGACTTTGTATGTATTTCAAGCACAAATTTCAGTTTGCGCCGCTGGGCCTTTAGGTACTGCTGAGAGAAACCCTGAGCCATCAGAGCCACTTTTCCTGATCACAGGAATTCAACGCGAGTTTCCTGTAGGCAACATCGTGACCTGTAGAATGCGTACGAATGTGGCCGGCACTAAACTCACAGCTTATGGATGAGCACTGAGTTTGTGTCACTGTAAAAGGTCACGTGCTTTGTGTTTCCAGAAATCGGGCGACCTCACCAAGCATTAACTCCATGCCTTAGGTCTCTGATAAAAGCCTCAGAGTGTGAGCAGTTGGGCTCAGAAACTGCAGCAGAAAGCAAGCAATGCAGAGTATAGAATAGCTGGTGCAAAACAACTGCTGCAGTGCCCTGAAATATTGTTTTCCTTTTCATCACATCATAGCAATCGGATGTCTTTATAGCTAGCATCTTTGCCTTCCTCTGATTAATTCAATTAAAAAAATATAAAAAATTGTTTTGCCGTCCAATCCTGTTTAATACAGTGTGTTCGTATGATGTCATGGAATAAGCAGCGCTTGCAGACGAGTGCAGTGAAGAAAAAACGACGCACACAACTGCGCTGAACAAAAGATATTAGCTCAGCGCAGTTGTGTGCGTCATTTTCCCATCACTCTCTCGTCTGCAAACGCTACTTATCTCATGATGTCTGAAAACCAGCTAGCGTATCAGCTTACCTTTTGCATGATGTAATGTCAACTAAAACCTGCCTGTTTATCACCTATAAAATCTAGGGACTAAAATTTACTCCAAGCAGTACCTTTGAGACCTTAAAACTTGATGTACAAAATGTTAAAGATCAGACGCCCTTGTTTTGTGACGGTTTCAGTATGAAATACTGACGGCCATCAGTCGGCGACGAATCCCTAGCACGCGGCTAGACATTTCAATTTCGGGAAAGGAGGAAAAAGGTTCGGCAGTCAACACGTTGCGCTGGCTTCCTTCCTAAACTACGCATGTCCAGATGCCCCTTATACAAATCTGAGGCACCGAGCGGTAATTCATAATTTTTTTTATTGCTGAATACTCTTGTTGTGTATACCATGGAGCAGAGTGATGTTTTCAGCTATTACCAACGTTGAGTGCATCCCGTAATTTGAAACTTATATTGGAAGCGGGATGCAATCGAATCTCTAAAAGTACTCCGTCAACGGTGTCACGTATTTTGTATTAGAAGGGTATGAGTAGTTAATACACGGAACGTGATTGGTTTTGCACTAGGGACTATTCTGATGGAAGCTACGTGCTTCATTTCACTCCATTAAGGAAAGGTTGAACCAAGTGAGAAGGCTAAGAAAGAAAAAAGGGCAAGACGATAATTTCAAAGTGACTGTAAAACAGCTGGCATGTGAACTTCGGACTGTATTGTTCTGATAGGCGCCAACTTACTCGCACGACTTTGTTAGAGCAGCTTAGTTCACCGGTTAAGCCAACAGACTGAATCAACTTGCGAAAAATAGAGACGTTTTGTGAATTCATGACACCAGCAAATACGAGAGCTTACGGAGTCCACAGGCACTCTATTGCTCTTCGTTATAAAGCGTGGCTTGAAACGGACAGTTTTGATATTTGAAGAGGTATTCCACACACTTGGTTATCACCGCATTTCACTTGTGTGGCCCTTTACAACAATGCAGTCTTCGAAAAATACCTCCATTTTAAACTGTCAGATTCGTATTTCAGGTTTGTTTCACAGAACTTATCTTCTGCGCCCCAATCAGCTTTTTCCGGGAAAAAAAATGAGAGAAAAATGAGGCACGCAACGCATTGGGAACTCTTACTCAAGAGCGAGGGTAGAATCGCTGGTCTGATGACATACAGTACAGTTAACGAAGGCGTATACCTGAGGAAGTTGATGGATAAAAGGGAACGAAGGAAGGGGGTCTACAGTGGTTTCAATTTTACCGGCCCTCTGAAGTTCACGTTCTTGTGTGCGAGCGTTCCGGCAATGCCAACTAACACAGAGGTATGGGTCAGAGCCAAGGGCGTCCGCAGAATTTTTTTCAGGGGGGGGCCCATTGGTTGTTGGCGCCGGAGGGGGGGGGGGGGGGGTATATTCGTAGCGAAAAGGCACTATTTGCGGAGTAAATTTATTTATTTATATATAAATAAAAAATAAGTAAAATACACACATGAAAGAAAATTACAAGCAGCAAATTAAAGCGCGGATTGTAGAGATACATTGGAGTTTATCAACAAAGAAACAATTAAAATTAATAATAATGCAAAAAGATACTATCAATACTCGAAGTGCTCAGTCTTACTGCATACGGGTTCTCGACTCACCCGAATTGATGACCAGCACACAACGCAATATGTTCACAAACACGCAACTACAGTCACTCAGTCAGTCTTCCTTGAACAGCAACTGTAGGCGCCTCGGATTTTTCTGGGCGAATTGCGTAGTTACACGGGTGATAAATTCATTTCTGTGCTTCATTACACGCTCTCAGTGCACAGTCATCATATATATTGATTGGAAAAATGGTTGAACGAGTACGTTGAAAACAAAAGATGACTATATACAACGAAAACTTATTTACAAGATAAATGCACGCTCGCAGCTTCATACACCTCGCTCCATCTTGCTCGCGCATCCGCACAGTCGAGCAACCGCACACACACTGCTCGCCGCTCGTCGTTTTCTCGTCCGCTGTCTTGGTTGTTCTCACCTTCGTTGACAACCCGCCACTAAAAACACCGAAGCACAAACACAGAGGCGCGCACATGTGCAAGGGCTTACTTGCCACAATATCCACGAATGCGCACTTTTGGGGTGTAAGGAACGCCGCGCGACTTCCGAGGGGAAGGGACACCCGCAACTAATTCGGTCGGAAAATTTGTTTTTGTGCTTTTATGGGGTTCAGAGCCCCAAAACGACTCAGGCTATAAGGGACGGAGTAGTACAGAGTTTCGGATAATGTCGACCACCTGGGTCTCTTTACCATGCACTGACACGCACAGTACATGGGCGCTGTTGTGATTTGAGGCCCAGCCAGAGGTGACAGACGAGCCAGGCAGGCGCCATCGGGCTGCGTTGACCAAAGGCGCTGGTTTTCGGAGAAGACGCAAGGAACGCTGGTGTGGGGGCGCCTCTGGAGACTGCGTCGCCGTGAACAAAAGCAGCTAATCCCCTTTGCCGAAGGTTCTGAAAGCGGCGCTTCTACCGCACTGAGCTCTCCCGTGGATCGGAGGGGACAGCGAGCGGCGGCGGCGCCAACTCGTCGCCCGCTTGCCCCTGAGCAGCCCGACAAAGCGGGGGTGGACACGGCTGATTTGTCCTTCCCCCCTCAAGAATTCATCGGTGGCCGGCGTACGAACGTATCATGATTATAGCGAGCGACCTGTGCCCTGTGCACTGTCTGCCTCCGTGTCGCTATCTCTCTAGAGATCAAAGAAACAGACACCCATCTCAAGACGGCTCGAAACACATGCTCGCCGGTGCCGCCGCATGTCTGCAACAGGTCGTCCTTCAGCAGAGCTGGCGGTGGCGTGGTTTGAAAACGGCGGAACGACGCGCGCCCGGACGCGGCATTTCGCAGATGTGACCAAGCGTCGAAGCGGGGCTGCTTTTACCCTTTTGGCTGAGCGCACCACCGCCCCTGGCGTGCGGCCATCACTCACGGTTCGAGTGAGTGATTTTCCAGGGGGGTGCAGCCGCCCCCCCTTGCCCCCCCCTCCGGACGCCCATGGGACTCAGAGCAGATGCTGCCTCTCTGCATCCAGAATTATACGGGCATTAATTCCAAACGTAGTACAGATATTCATGCTTTAACCCAATGAAGAGTGAGTGTAGGGAACTCCGGTGGAGTTGTTCCAATAAGTGTGAAAATTCTCGCAGCGTGTGTTCGCCGTATCCGTATTATCCGCGGCTTATTTGATCATTCAACATGAGTAGTTTGTCTGGCATAACACAGCATAATCAGTGGTAGACGTTTACCTATTTCATGTGTTATGTTCTTCTGTATGACTGAGTGATTTTTGTCCTTCGTTTCCAGCATCGCATCAACTGCAGCTCTGTGTGTCTTTTAAAAGCCAGACAAAAAAAAAAAACGGGACAGAGCTGACAGCTTGCAGATATGATGTGTTTGTCGCCGTGATGTACAAGGTAACTGGAAAACTGCGGCAATTCAAGCATGAAGTATTAGTTCGTAACGTTCTCATGACGAGATGCGTGTCCGATAGCATTTAATAGAAATAAACGAACCAATGTCATTCCTTGAGCTGGATTCAATTTCTTCCAGGACGCAAACAACCACAGATCTACCACAAATGCATGCACAATTCGTGTATAGATCAAGATGAGCCTTGTTTCTTACAAAAGTACTTTGGTTCTGATTGGGCATCTGTATAGAAAGGTTTCGCTCAAAAATTATTATGACTAAAGAAGTCGGGCTTACGCATCGATGTTAATCCGGAAAGTATCCCCAAACCTTTTGTTCTAGATGTGTTTTGTTTTATTTTGACGCTTTCATTCTATACTTGGCTAAAGTTGTTGGAAGCAGATATTATATATTCGCAAAACTAAGTTATGCTGGATCTGCTTTCGTGGATTCATTCGAAAAGTGCCTAAAAGCGATAACAGCACACTTTTCTCCTCCAAAAATGGGCGATGCATCCTTGTGGTTGAAACTCGCACAACGACACTGCTGTAAAGGAATTATGAACGCTTCCGAACTAGGAGGGTTTTTTTTTATTAACGTGATTTTTTAATTAAAATTTCGTCCTTTAATTTTCTCGTGTAAGCTTATGTTGCAGACAGCTGTCGAATCTTATCGTGTAAGAAATTAGCTTGTCGTAGAGTTTTTCTGTGTTGTGGGCGTGACGGTACGAGTATGTGTTTTGTAAAAAAAAAAAGCAAGAAAAAAGATCGCCGGCAGCAGACCAGCCGGTGTCGTTTACAAGCTTCCGCTCAAAGCCAGTGCCACTCCAAATAAATGTCAAGCAAGGAGAACATAAAATAGGGTTGTTTCCGCACGCTAGTCTGGTGCAGTGGGCGTGCTACTCGTGGTATAGTAGCGCTCACACTACCCTTCGCGCCCTATATACGCTAAATATGACGATCGCTTTTTTTTTAAGGCACTTTCACTGAATGGGTCACTCAGCGCTGTGAAAAAAAAAATGGTCCCTGGAGTTAAACAATGCTAGTTTAACTTGCAACTTGCATTGAAAAGCTGAACTTGAATTAAACAATGCAAGTTCAGCATTAGTTAAACAATGGCTAGTTTCTTAGTCATGTGGATCGATATGAATCGATATGAGAACTAGTGATGTATAGCGGCAAAAACAATGCTGAGCCGAAAAAAAACTCACGCAGTTATTTTGTGCCTTCCGTTAACATGAGTGGACGACACTGTGACGTCGCGCCAATGTGCATATCTGCGGGAACTTTTGCATGCGTACTGGAGAGACCTACATGGATCTATGACGGAGCCATGGTTGCATATCATTAATTGCCCATGAATGAACTCGTACTAGAAATGCTTGATGTGAATCAATTTCTACTTCAGACATGCGCCAGAATACAATACTGACAACCGGAATTGTGAGCACCCCTTGGGACATTATGGAGCTGTGCAGTGGTGACGGTTTCGAGAGAGAGAGAGAGAGAAAAGGACGGAAAGGCAGGGAGGTTAACCAGGCGATGCCCAGTTGGCTACCCTACACTTGGGGAGGGCAACAAAGGGGAAAAAAGGAAAAAGAGCGGCAAGGAAATGAGTTGTCTAAGTGTCCAGCGACCACTATGTCACAGAGACAGAGGGCGCGCACTGAGAACTTCAATATTATAGGTGGGAATGCAACCCCGAGTCCCTTAAGAAAGTCAGGAGCGCTTTCACCGCTTTCCATTGTCTGGAAGGTTGTGTCCAAGGCCCCAGAGCGTTAGACTCTGTTAAGGGACGCGAGTCCAAGCGGAGCAGAGAAGCACTTAGGAGGCCGCGCTCTCGGTTTCGAGGCTATTGCGCAAGTTTAGGCGAAGAATGGTCGCGTCCTGCACGTTTCGCTCTTCCTCTTGCAAGCCTAATGATGTCGGAGAAGCGTGGGAACGCCCCTTTGTTCCATAATTGCCCCCCGCTCGTCATTCGATAGCTCGTCCTCTAGGATTCGGCTGCGGAGTTTCTCCTCAGTGTCGTAACAGCGCCTGTCACAACCAGGTAACTAAGCCGCCTATCATTCTGAACGTCGTCATCGGCGCATGTGCGGAAAGTAACCGACGGCAACGTAGTAGCGATAACTACCGAGTTGCATCATTCGCGATGTCGTGTTTGTGGAACCACTAGGTGCCGGCTCGCGAACTTTTTGCTTTCTTTCCCGGGACAATACTGACAGCGATTCTTCGAACTTAGCCCCAAATTACATTTTCAATTAGGCTATCATTGTGTGTGGCTTGCGAAGAGAAATTAGATAGGATTGCCTTCTTCTTTTAGTTGCTTGGTTAACAATATTTTTCTCTGCCGATGATATAATTAGCCTACTTCGCTCAGCCAAGCAATCTAGGGCACCTAGAGTTTGGAACTAACCTAGCATGTTTAAATTAACTATTTCCTTGATTCAATAATGAAGAAAATTAATAAATTGATATCGTAGTGTTGTGTTTAGACCCTTCATAGCTTTGCAGGCATTGCAGCGGAATTACATTGTAAGTAAAAGCTTCGTTGCATCCATTTAATGCACACAAAGCGTGGAAAAAACGCATGCATATGTTCGATGTGAACGTTATCAGAAAGCTGAAGGCGCTTGTTTCGAGCTGTCTGGAGAATCAACCAGTAACAAGGAACGTCTTCCCTAAAAAAATCTAGAGGGTGATTATTTGTGTGGTGTGTATGAAGGAGAATTGATATATTTCTAACGGCTACTGCCAGTTCCCTGCTGGTGTATGCCATCAATGAACATTAGTCCACTCTTATTCTTAAGGCCATCAACTCTATTCACTAAGAGTAACTTTAGCTGCAGCCATGCTGCGTCGATTTTTATGATTGCGGATGAAAATTTGGACTCTGTGTGACTCTGTGCGTGTCTCTACGCTTGCTGATTAGTTCAAAGGCATATGCAACCTTATAATGTCTATACTTCTTCAGTGAAGTCAACACGTATGAACAGGAGATAAAAGACTGATTGATGCCAAGGAATAAACTAAATGTTCAATGCGCAGTACCTGAAATTAGGAGCGGGAAGTAATGAGCTGCGCAAAAGTAAAGGTATTGAGGTGCAGACGAGTACACAGAGTGCTGAAGTGTTTATTTTTTTTTTTAAGTTGAACTGGCGTCCTACTGTTGGTAAGAAAAATGCCACAAAGTGGCTACTGAGTCAGGAAGCGAACAAAAAAAAAATAATCATGAAGAATGAAACATCGAGTTTCCAAAACCTACAGTAAATTCGGCCAACCCTGGCATCGCATGACGCGACAGCGCTTAGACGAGGAGCGAGTCCATGCGGTTGAAATGGAAGTGCCAATATGTGCCGCTGCATAATATAAGGACCTTTTTCTGCTATTTTTTCCCCGACACAGCATTCACACGCGACGATAATAATTGTTCCCCAGAGAAGAGGCGTCAAGCTCTGACCATACGCCACGTGTGTCACTAGAGGACGATGAGCACACGTGGCGACTTCTGGAACAGTCGTTCCGGAGAGCATCTACCCCAAAGAACGCTCGCTATCAAGATCACTACTCCGGCGTTGGATTTATGAGCCCAACACTAGCTGCTTCTATAATGTGCAGAGTTCGCTATCGTCGCCGCACAGCACGATGTCAGCGCGACTGTCAAGAGGCGAACGCGACAAGTCCGTGACATTCGCTGGCGTAAAGTGATAAAAAAAAACATGAATGTAAAAACTCAGTTGGGTGACAGACTCGTTTTACGACCGTTTCCTCTGAACTTTCCTTTTATAGAGCGTACTATATTTCCGCCCGGAGATGTGCAACTCCACCTAGCATAAGTATAAAAAAAAAATAAAATACTGGGAGAGCGACCACGCCTTTCGAGTGTGTGGCAGAAGGTTCAGGACTGGTTTTACTGCCGTACAAAAAAAAAAAGAATGTCAGGGCGTCCATATTTAGACGGGTCGGTTTCGTTCCGCTGGCTTGGACATGTCTATTACGAAACTCCGATAGGTCATATTTTTCCTTTTTTTTTCCTTGTTTAGTCCTAAATTTGGTGTCGCAATGCAGAAGAGTCGCTATTCTCGCGGGAAAATGATTACTGGTGAAGTACTGATTGGCTCCAACTTTTTCTTTCTAGATCGTTTCGCTTTTAGCGAGGTTCATTACTGTTTTTTTTAAACTCAGAATGAACTTGCGGGATGACTTCTTGACTTTCCAACAAGGTATCAGCTTATGCTTGCGAGCAAATGTAATGAATCGAGCAAAGAACTGCAAAAAAAAAAAAGAGCATGAGCGTAGCCCCCAAGGAGGACTGTTGGCGCAGCGAAAAATGGCGGTGGGCCATGTTCGGTTAAGCATGCTAGTAGCAATTTCAAGCATACTTGTTCACTGGGATAAATGTATAACCATCTAACACATTATTCAGGTAACACAGGAGAACCTTCGACGGAAGTGTTGAAAAGAGGAAACAGTGGCAGAGTTGACGCCTGCAGCATCAGCCACCACTATTCTTCCCACCTGTGCTTTTTTACAGGGTGGCTTACCTTCTCAAAACAAACAAAAAGTCTCGAAGCAGTGGCAAATGAGAAAAGTGCACATGTTAAAGCCGTTGGTGACAGATAAGTTTTCCTAAACGTCGGATGGCCGGTTGGTCTTGTCGGATGCTCGTCGCGAGCGACGAATAACTATGGCACGCTGGTCGATGATCGTAAACACGTCGGTTAGCAGTACGAAGAGCACTTCGCGTCTTCGTCCACTCGTCCGGCGACACGTTGCCGGTTGGGGCAGCAACTTCTTTGCAAACAAAACTCATTTATTAATGACTGGAGCAAAATACAAGCAGTAACAGAAAAAGGCAGTTTCAAAGAAAGGCTGTTCAAAAGCGGCGAAAATCGAGACTCGGCGCACTCCTGCCCACTCTTTGTTTGCAGCTAATTTTAAACCTTTCGATAATTGGACGGAGCTTTACTAAATCTTCTCTCGCCCAATTTCGACCAATAGCAGCGTAATGGCACCATACATTGAAGTGGCCGGAGTCCAGGACTCGCCAGAGCCCGACTCAGCGGACCACGCACTTCCTGGAATATGCAGGGCGCGCGGGGTTCGCATATACATCTCGCTACACCTGCAACCCATTGAGGCGCCCCCGCATCGGCTTTACTGTCTCTACTGCCTGTAAAGAGAACACCACCGTTGAGCTGGACAGTCGGGTGGTTAGAGAAGTCGTTGACCCTAATGACCCCCCCCCCCCCCCCCCCCCCCCCCCCCCCCTCTTTCCCACTTGAAAGCTCATCCATCCTGACTGCAAAAAGGTCGTCGTTCCATTGCGACCCTGGCAAGGCTGTTGGCGGTCTTACTCCCCATTTTCCCACTGCCTTGGACTGCGTCCGAAGCGCGCGACGCGCTGTCATCATTCCTAACCAATCCAGACTTCTCACGATGACACGGCAGTTACCGGCGAAAAGTGGAAAGGAGCCACCGGCGCCGTAGGCTTCTAACTTAACATTGACCATCCAGATTTTCAAGAAATCAAAATTCCATTCAGTGATTGATCAAATGATTGGTTGACTGTCTGATTGGTTGGTTGACCGGCCGACTGATTGGATGGTTGGTTGACCGACCGACCGACCGACCGACCGACCGACCGACCGACCGACCGACCGACCGACCGACCGACCGATGATACCAATTTATTCTTTCGATGTTTCAGACAGACTGTCGCTTAAGACGGCAGCTCCCGATGCCCAGGTCATCAAGAAACACTTACACACACACAGAATAAAACCATCGTTCATTGGCCCTAGAATGAAATTACCGTGCCTTCATTCTGCGTATGATTGCTAACTGCTGGTTCATATGCTCATCAGCCTCAAAAGGAGCTGAGCGTGCCATATCGCAAGTCAAAAAAAAAAGAAAAGGCTGGCTTCACACCAGAATGTGACGCTGATGAGGCGCACGGTATACGTACATCGCCGTTTTCAATGTCCGGCGTTTGCCTTGCTCTTCTATAACACATCGCGCTAGAAGAGTCGCTTTGCGCTGCCGGTATACGGCCTGAGAGAAGCTCGCTGCATTCGAACGTTTAGCCAAGGAACCTTAATTTGGGATAATGTTCTGAACGCACGTGCTGCTGATCGTTCCTGTCTTCAGAGAGAGCATAAATCCACCAAACCTGTCACCGTAAATTGATGTAGTGGACCCGAGTTAGTCGATTACGAGCAGTGCGAAGGAAATGATTTCGTTCAGAGTGCTTCCCTCTAAATTTCCGTCGAGGTAATGATCGCTGCGTGCCGTGCCATTCGTGACCTCGTCTTAGGTATTAAGACACCGGGCGGGCACAATTCTCATCAGGCTCGTAGCAGCCCAGAATTCGAATACGACACAGCGGACGTCAGTGGTGGCAGAAACGTTCGACTCATTACAGCAACAACCTCTACTTGTGTACTGTAATAATTATTTCATTTTAATTACAATTCATTGCTACCTGCAATAGCACCGAGTGTTACGTCGCGGAGATAACGCAGGAATGGCGGCGTCTCATTCTAAACTCTGGCCTGAATGGAATAAAATTGGAATATAATTGTTATAAGTATTCCAGTCTCCTTCGAATTTCTTAAACGAGCCCGTTCATGTCTTCATTCAAGGGCTTTTGTTGCATCGTCTAGGGAGCTAGACACTTCCAACAGTGCCGACACTCGTCCTAGTCCCCGTTTTATGCCACGGCATAAAGAGCGTATTGTTCCCTTGAATGTGAACGAAAAAGCGTTCAGTTATGTTTTTGCTTTCATTTTTCAGCCTTCCGGTTCGCCACAAAATAAAAAGAAATGGGAATTAACAAAAAGGGGCAAAAGAAAAACTAAATGCTCTCGCCGTGCGGAGACTACGTCCCGTGCTATGCGTGAAGCATGTCGATGCGGCCCTGCGGAGTTTTGTTGGTTGTTCTCGTTTTTCCCAAAGCCAAGGGCGGGAGAAAAGAGTGTAGTCGGAGCCCAGAGGAAAAGCTTCTCGCTCGCACAGTGAGGAGTCGACGGCCGGGTCTTCTCCGGAGCGCAGTAACCTTGCTGAGCGGTCCTCTAGGTGGCCCATCCTCCACTTGACCAGCTACCAACAAGCGAATAGCGGGCCAGAAAGTAGGAAGCGGAAGTTCTGCGCGGAAGATCTTCTTCTTAATTAGGTTTCTGGAACCTACCAAATTCAAGGTGCTGGCTCTGGCAGAGACAAACGGCCTCTCTAGACGACAAGGATAACAACATTTGAACATTACATGAAAAATAAATGCGGCAGAAAATATTCCGGCCGACTAAAGTGCCGGAACTGGTGAACACTGCGGATGGTGCTACTTTCGGCATTAATATTTCAGACACGTCCCTGCTGGCCTCGGCGACATAGGGTTTAAACAAAAATGGTTCAAGAGTCAGGCACTGTGGCGAAGCAGTCGTGTTCATGCAGCAAGTAAGGATTAATGCAATCATTTTATACTGTTCAGCATACATCCGTGATACACCTTTCTTCGCTGCTTATTGTAATCACACTTTTGTGTTCTTTCAACGTTTCTTCTAGACTGTTGCAAGAGCATCAGCTTCTTAAGCCTGCTACTAAGTCTGCTGGAGGACGCTGTCGTCTTTTTCTTAATCGCAGCGGAACTCAGAATGAAGACGCATTAAGTAAATCCAGACATATTTGTCTCTAATTTGCCTCACTTAGGCGGAAGCGCTAAACAGCAAAAAGAGTGAAGTTTTGGAACGCAGCCTGCAGCTTTATGGTTTTAAATGACGAAACAAAGAAATTTGCCCTTTAGTGGCCCAATTTTTCGTGGCGTATAATGTAGCCACTACGCAGAAGTTGTAAGCCTTCCGCTATTCCATGGGCTCATTTGTCTTGACTCGTTTCTTTTCGTTTTGAGTGTTATCGTTTCAGCTCTTGTCCTTCGCTGTCTTATTCGCGGGATCACAGAGACCTTGCACAGTTTGTGTTTGTCCGTGTTATAACGAGCTGTTTTTGGCGTTTTTTTTTGTTGGACTGCAGGGCAGACTTTTGAGAAACTGCGGCCACGAACCATCGGGCAGAGTAGTTTTTCACATGAAAGCTGGTGTAGTTGGCTGACAGCAAAGCTAGCATTTTCTAAACATGCCTTAACAAAGCCCCGGTTCAGCTTTTAGTCTCCCGAGATAAAGACTTCTCTCTACTGCCTCGAAACCTCTAAAAGTTTATAATGGAGAATGTTTCTTGATTTTTTTTTTTGAGTGAGACGGTAGGAAGAGCAATATGAAGCAATAAGATTGTTTTTACTGGTAGTATTCTTACCGTTTCGGCTTCAACTATGATATTCGCGAGAAATCTAGAGACGATGGAAGATGAGCCCTATAGGAAACTTTTTTTTTTGTGCTTTGAACATCTGGATGTGCTCGAGTGCTGGTGACCTGATGCTGCCTACGGGTGGCATACTGTACAAGCTTGCACTCCATTCGTCTCTTGCTGCGCGGTTTTCATGCCACTTTCATTCCTTAGAGTTTGTCATATTTACATCAAAATATCGGTTCGTAAACCATGTGGTCATGCATGCAGCTTCGCCTGTTTCTTCACTGGCTTCTCGAACCAGCTGGCTGGCTAACTGCACTGTTAACCAATCAGACTTTAACACTGTGACATATATTGTGCGTCTTGCCGTCATAGGACCTACGTACGTATTTGGCGCAGAAAAGGCTTGCTTTGATTTCCTTCCCATCCCTCCTTACCATACTCTTCAAGACCGGCCAAATTTGTGCATTTGCGATTGCGGGCACTCCAGAAAGCACCAATCGCTGGCCGCCAGGTCAAGCGGTCGACTGCATGACGGCCAGTACATCATGTCAATAGATGGCGCCGAGCAATCGAGATGGATACAGTAACTGCAATCGAATACAGCACAAAAACGAAGCGGCAAATTCCCCTGAGAGGAGGGCCTTCAACCAATGGCGTCTACCGATTGCCATAACTTCACAGTTGATCCTTCCAAGTCGCGCTAGCGTGACACAGGGGATTAAACTTGGATTAACCGCGACGTCAGGGAAACCAGTAGACTCTGTTTTATGGAGGGTTTGCTTTGAGGGGCACGTGTACCCATTAGAGTTGATTCGACTATAAATGTGTTTTTCAGTGGCTCTCAGGATGAATTAGGCTATAGCCGCGACATTATCATAATTCATATCGAAGAGCTACCTTTGTCTGTCGCTATTTTGTAGCCGGTTGCAATCCGTGAAACAGGCCGGGGCCTTAATTTTATTTCCTGTTCAGTCCCAATGAACTATATATCTGTACTTCGTGACATGATTCACCGAAATTATAGGGGAAGCTACGAGAGCGAGGACAGGAAATTTGCCGCTCTTCTACATACCACCGCGTGTAGGGAGGAACAAAATTAATGGCATGCTCGTGCTTCGAAATAAATTTTTTTTCAGCGCTCCCTCACACCTCAGACCCGTGATATTGATACCAGCGGACAGAGCATGCATTTCTCCGTCATACCTGAACTCACATAAGACGATTGGCCGGTGTGAGGACGTCGATATAAAGTCCCCTAAAATCCGCGCATTGTAAACCATTGCGGCCGACATCTAGGTAGGTGTCATAACTGCCTTTTAAGCACTCAAATTTATGTCGAAAGCAAGCTCTGTTGAAAGCTTTTGTCAGCGCACCACAAAGGGTTGTTTTAAGTTTAGAAAATAAAGTTTTCAACTTTTTCTTCTCTCTTCCTTTCTTGCTCTCACTGCTTTCATTAAACTTATCACTCTAATCAACTTCCACTAGCAATAAAGACCTTCGACGGCGCATTCAGCAACGTGGTGAGTGCATATCATGGCCACCTGTCTTAAACGCTGCCCGTAGAACCACCTGCTGTATACGAGAAGGCTTATCGAGAGATAAGACATAGATTTTAAGCAGAAGTGGGATAGACTCAGATTGGGTATTCGATGGTGCATCTCGGCCTTTGTCTCCGCTTTCTCTACATTTATTTTATATCTCACGGAATGGATCAAAGGGCACCGAGAGGCAGTCAATTACGACGTCTTTCCATTCTTAATATTCTTATCGAGCGCGTACTGCTAATGTTATCTCTATTCCGTCAAATAAACAGAACCAAGTGGATCTCCCGGCCCAGTGACCCGGGGGTAGGAAGGTGGAGAGGATTGGGGTGGTGGTTAGGCAATAAAAGGCAGCATCTCCCAGAGGCTTTTTGTTACCGTTCGAAGAGCACATCATTGTCTGTGTAGCGTTGTGCCACAACGGACGCAATAAGGGATCGAGGATGGACCGGTGCGAGAAGGCGGTGATACTGTTGAAACGTTTGGCAATGAAACGATTACGTCTGAGTGGCACAAATAATACATTACCGCAACTTGTGCAGTGTGTTCACCGTCCGTGGGAACGTGCGATTATGGGAAATACGCAGCTGAGACGTGTACCAACATCCTCTTGTCTTCTCGTTCGTCTTCAGAGCCGTGCATCAAGTAAACGATAGCGGCCCTTCTCGTTCATCATTCCGCTGTCGGGTTATATGCGCCCTCTTGTTAACGTTGTTGTCCGTTGCGGGCTCTGCGTTGGAGATTCGGTGGCCTGGCCTCGTTATCCGCAGGTAGAGTGCTGAGACACTTCCAGTGATGCACATCTCAAGAAATCTTCACAGCATCCTGAAAGAACGGGCAGGTCACGCTCCGACACCATTTCGCAGTGATACTTTGTCACCCCCTCCCCACCCCCTCCACATTGTTTATTAAAGCGAAAGCTTTAGATGGCTATGTAGACGATTTGGTGTCGGCAAAACGTCTCGGCAGGGATTTCTCCGTTCCTGTGAGCGTAAAGGGAAAAAGAATATGTGTGATAGAGGATGATGTGAGGGTGATGCACGTCAAAATTTGGCCGATGCGGAGTAATTAGTTAATTAATGAGAGCCAAGAATGTCACTTAGATGTCAAAATAGTAGTGGACGTCGATATAGTGCGAGGGCATAAAACAGTACTAGACATCAAAATTGCGGGGGGGGAAATGTAACCCCGCGACAGAGGATGATAAAATGTAGTTGTAAACCAAATTTTATTGATCTGGAGTAATTAGTTAATTATAGAGCAAAACATCATTTAGGAGTGGAAATAGCCCCGGACGAGCATATAGTGCGAGGGCCTGCAAATAGCGGTAGTCGCCAAAATTGGAATAAGGAAACAGAGAGGCAAACAGTCAAAAGAGAAAAAGAGGCAAAAAGCGAGGCAAGCAGTCTGAAGTGAAGCAAAGAGAGGCGACGAGCGCCGAGGAGGCATCAATGCTTTCGCATTATCCCAATGCGGGTCGCCGCAGTGATTTCAAACTTTTTTGTTTTCTACGATGATAACTGGAGGAGGGACTTTGTTCCTGCTAAAGACTATAAAAGCCTCTGACGGCGCTGCTCTCGAAATCATAGCATCCGTGGCAAGCGTCGTGAACGAAAACAGCGGCGGTCCCCAGCGGTCACAGCTAAGCATCAGCGGATGGCCGAAACGCTGGATAACTTTAGTAACGTGTGATTTCGAAACAGAAGCAAACAAAAACATCTAGGGGCTTTTAATGAGGCTATGAGAAGCTTCCGCACTGAGCTCGTCGTTACAAAAAAAGGCAACGAAATTTTGTTCGTTTTGCTGTGTTCAGTTTTCGAAGACGTAAAAATGACATTAGAAGCAACGCATCCCATGGAATTAGATCATCTTTATTCCGAGCGGCCATATTTATACACATATATGTTACGTCACACGGGTCACGCTCAGAGATGGTCGCGACAGATGCACATGTGGGCGTCTTAGCCGACTTGCTGCTCTGTCACTGAAGAGTCATGGAATGTTTAAAGATTTAGGGGCTTCACTTCTCTTTTATTCTTTGATGATGTCATTTCCTCTTTGTGCAGCATTTCAGCATTGCGCTGTATTTTATAGTTAGGTGTTAAATGCCTTTTTAAATGCAGAAACGCATCTGTAAGAATGCAAGCCAAAATTTTAACCATCTCTTTGAGGCTATATTTTGTAACGATTAATTTCGTTTTGGGGAGGAAAGTAACCAGCGATGGGGGTGCAATCGTCCAACCGTCAACACAGCCAGTCTAGTCACGGCGCAGTTGTGAGCTGTTGTGCTGCCTTCGCATGCAGTCCGGTTGAAACACACGGGCCATGTCTGCCAATCCGCCTTTTAGACAATATGAAGCGCCCTCTGGGTAGTCTGCCAAAATTCGTCTGCTGACCAGAAAACTGGTTGAAAACAAACGCATGTGCGAGACGCAGGTTCGATCTGGCTCCACGAGGCACCGACTTCTGCGAAGCAACATGTGTGTGCTTGACAGCTGCTGCCATCTATCGTTTTCGCGTGTCCCTAACATGAATTGCTCATGCGCGTAGATGCTGGCAGTTTGTTCTCAACCAGTGCACAGGCGCGCATGCGCAGACCAGCCTTGTGAAAAAGGTCGATTCCTCTCGCAACAATGCACCCATGTTTCTTTGCGAGACGACCTTACCGTCGGTAACGCATCGTCATCGCACCGTCATGCTCCGTAAGTTCGTCACCGTTGGCAGTACTCAGCTAAAAAGGTATGACCGTTGGACTCGTTCATGTAAGTGGCAAGATGGATGCGTGTGATGAACCAAGACCAGCGAGACATCCTCGTCCATGGTCTACATCATAGAAGCAGCACCCAATGCCAGGGGACTGAATAAAGTGAAATTCCGACAAGCTAACTTGTTGGGTGAGTTGGTAACGATATTCCATAACTACAGTACAATTCACGAGGCACAGTATAAGAAAGGACACAGCACAGCGCATATAACGCGCACTATACAACACATATCGCACCGTACAACGGGTCTTTTTACATGCGAACTTGGTCATTTTTATTGTTAAAAAAAGCCGCTGTTGTGTGTGAAAAAAAAATGGTTTGATGATGAGGCCGTTGAATAACGTAATAGGGCAAATATCACCAGGAAAATGATTTAAAGACAACATGTACAGAGGACAAAACGCATGTCTATAACAACCGAAATGTGTGTTCTGCAGCTCAAGAAGCCGCTGCGACTAGCCAGGCAAAAAATGACGATGAAATCCTTTAAGTTTAACTGCACTTGCTTCCATCCACACAATTTTAAACAAAAAATGTTATCGCTAGATATCGCATGTTCTGCCCGAAACACGCCCTGAACTTGTTCTAGAGAAGCGTTTTGCCCTCTGTGCATCATATGCAATGCTACATGCAGCTAGCACAGCGTACACGTGACCGTGTAGGTTGTAAATCGGTCATTTAAGTCATCCGGGTGAGGTTGAAGAATAACGGGATAAAGAAAAGAGAGAGAAACTGTCTACGACGAAGATGAAGAAGATGACCTCGATGAAATATTTAGGCTTCTGTGAACAATCGAGTTGATAGTCCCCTCTGGATCTTGTCGAGGGGCATTGGGTTGATGATGATTGTTGTAGGATGCTTGTCGTCTTGCAGATTCGAATTGCTCAATCACTTTGCTAGAGGACACTTCTGGAGAGGTTAGCTTCTAATACTGCTGCTTAATACTGCTTTAAATGATGTTTCATCCTGGTGTACGAAATGGGGAATGTCACTAAACCCTAAAAAAACTGTATTTATGCGTATCACAAGGAAGAAGGTGCCTCAAATGTTTAACTACACCCTCAATTCTACAACTGTGACTCAGGTAACCAAGTACAAATACTTAGGCGTAATCATTAATGACCAGCTCACATGGAGTGACCACATTAGTCATATAACTTCTTCTGCAATGAAAAAACTGGGATATTTAAGACATAAGTTAAGGGGAACACCAAGCAATGTAAAGAAATTAGCTTACGAATCCATTGTTAGGCCAAAACTCGAGTACGCTGCCGTGGTATGGGACCCTCACACGAAAAAGGACATTGCGCAGGTAGAAAAAGTTCAAAGGCGTGCTGTGTGCTTCATTTATAATAAATATAAAACCTCCGAATCTCCATCTCTCCTTATGCAAACAAACCAGATAAAACCTCTCAGCATCCGAAGAAAGATAGCAAGAATAAAATTTTTGTACTGCTTAATTCAGGGAAAGTTTGGCATCTCGGCAAGTCCTTATGTTACTCCATCATCAGCTCGAAAAACGCGACACACACACAACTACAGCTTAACTCCTCACTTCGCAAAAACAAACTCCCATAAGTTTTCATTTTTTCCGAAAACAATCAGTGATTGGAACAAACTACCGGAAGAGGTTTTTACTTGTCCTAACTTCAAAGAGGCCATTACAAATGTCTTTTAACCCCTGAAAATGCCCTTCTGATACGAGAATTTATGACTATTTTATATGTGACGAAGATGTATATCGGAGTGCTTTTATATCTGCATGCATGAATTTTAAACATATGTATGTACGTAAGATGTTCTGTAACCATTTCTTGTGAAATTTGCTTTTGTCCTTCCTGCTTGGACCAAAAAGGTCTGCAGTATCATGTAAATAAAGTAAATAAAAAAATAACAATTAATAACACAAAGGAAGAAACAAGCAAAGAGAAAACATATTTAGACATAACTGGCTCGTAGTTCTACATGACGAAACCATCCCTCGGTCCTACCGAAACAGCTGGTTTTAGACCCTATGTCCACGCCCTCGGTGGGAAGAATAACGAATCGGGTAACTGCACGAACATCCACCCAATAAATTATTGGGGAAAGGAAAACGTCACCAATGAACAATTCGGAAAGGACAACACAACCAATCAATGATTGGGGAAAGAAGGTAACTCACCGCGACAAACACTGTACACATATGTACACTTTATACCATCACGATTTTGGAGAATTACGCTTTCCTGCTTCGAGCTTCGCGAACACTATCCCTTTCCTATGATGCAGAATATTTCAACGTCCGGTTGACCCAGGTTCAAGGAAAGTCACTTCAACCCATCTGTTCAGCGTCGTCGCTCCCCATGCCTGCAGCTAGCGTGGCAATATCCTGTTGACCGCGCTTCGAGCTGTCAACGCACGCCGCTACAGACATGAGACCAAAGCCCCGCACTGTGACGCGGATCCGCTTCGCCGCAAGCCCGTGCACACAGGATGCGACCTAAAGAATTCGTCCCTGAAGGGAGTTTTAACTTTCCCGTAATCCTCCGCTATCCGGCGCCCCCCTTATCCCGCTAGGTTGAGTATGACTCACCCCCCTTCTCTGCAGTTGTGCGGAGGGCACAAGAGAAAGAACGTAATGGACATTACACTAACGCGAACCTGATGCGGCAAACAATGTACAGCACCGCGCACTTCACTAATCAGTTGGGACTACATTTCCGCAGAAGTTGCGCCTAGCCATTCAAACGCGTGTCTACGATTCCTTCCTTTAACATGAGTGGAGGAAGAAATAATTGAACCGGTTTGTAAGACTATTAATTGCTAGAATTGAATGTGAGGAGACTTCTCTTCTATTATCTGTCTAGCCCCAACGGCATTCGCATGGCCTAACCACGATACTTGCACGTTCCTATGCTAGCCTGTGCAATCTTGAAAAAGCGCGCAAGCCTTTCACAAAAAATGATTCTGCAACGTATACCGCAATTTCAAGAACCATGAAGTCTGCTCCGGGTGCAAGGTGGGCTTTTATTAAATTACCGAGCTCACTTTAGCAAAATCGTCCGCTGACGTGCACGGAATGTTTATACCACACGTTTTTGTGCGCAAAATATTCTTAAATGGACTCCATGCGTCGGCGCCTGATATAAACCCTGGGGGATGCTGCTCACAAGCACACGCGCAGAGTTGGGAAAGACACTGAATATTAGGCCCCCACACGCAGTCACGTTTCACAGTCTTTGCCTAACGAGGGCGAAACGTGCATAAAATTCTCAAATCTCATCACCACGCTGGAACCTTCTCGTGCTTGTGCTTGAGTTTCGAAACGCTGGAAAGTGCGTGTGATGAACAAACAACATGAATGAACTTCGTCGCGTTGCGTAGTTAGGGAGCCTTCATCGTCAGAAATAGATGTGGTAAGTCCTGAACAGTATTCCGAACAGGCGTTTGCCTTTTCACAAACTGGAGACGCAGCCGATTTTGCGAATCAAGCGTAGGGCGAAATCGAAGCCTAGTTTATGATTCCTGCTGGAGTCAAAAATAGAATGTTATTGGTCTTTTGCAGTCTGAATGAGCACCGCTTAACCATGGCCGTCACACTGCATCATGATTCTCGTGATTATTCCAATCCTTATTTGCTGTGTTTGTGAGGTATCGCATAAATTAACATGAAAACAAAAAGTTAGGAAATGTTCAAGCCGATTGCTACGTAGGTTTCGTTCCGTCAATGATTATTCGACACTGTATGAAGAGATAGCTTCAGAAGGCCATTTTGATTTAACAGTTCACACATGGTGTAAGATAGCCCTACATAAGGGTCAAACAAGATAATAAACTGACAAAAATTAAAGATAGGATAAAATATGGTCTAATATTGAATAAAAATTGGACGAAGTATTGATTAATTTTGAAATAATACTGGACTACTGCTTACGACTGTTACTATTGCAGCAAATGCTGTTTTGCCAAGTAGTGCTGCTCTAAAATATACTTTTGAAAGTAGTTCGGACGGCGCGAAAACAACAAAGACAAAGGAGACACGAACACAACAGGACGGGCGCCAACTTGCAACTGAAGTTTATTGCACCAGACCCCTACATTTTATGCATCACCCCAGCCATATCTCGCAAGCCTATCACACATCAAAACGAAATTGTCATCAAAAGTCCTAACACCGGAAGTAGGCGCAACTATTACAGACAGATATGCATTCTGCACTATACACATGATAACATTTTCCTTATTTTATAAGTCTCGAGATTAGAAGAGCGCGCAACCCACATGAAAGCAATTCTTTCTGAAAAGAAATACAAACGCTTGAACAAGGCTACCAGAGCGCAAACTCAACAATGCAGAAGAAATATGCTCAAGAAGTACTTTGATTTGGGCAGTTGCAAGTTGGCGCCCGTCCTGTTGTGTTCGTTTCTCCTTTGTCTTTGTTGTTTTCGCGCCGTCCGAACTACTTTCAAAATATGAACCAACTAGCCCAAATCAAAGTACTTCTTGAGCATATTTCTTCTGCATTGGGCCCTTTCCTCTATTTAAGTTTCTGTACCGACCCCGTCATTACGTGTACCAACCTTATTGCCGTATCTACTTGCCAGTCTCGGGTGCTTTCCTTCTGCTTGAAGCGAAAAATCATTCCATTTGAGGTGCAGGCCCTTGTCGGCGTTCTGCAGCCATCTTGGGGCCACATCAGGCGCATTTGCAAGATTCTCAAGTCTGAGTACTGGAGGCAGGTCCGCATGTTCCAGGATTGGGTACGTGTCCTTGTTTTTCTCGGAAGAGACCCGACAAAAGAGCACCGGCGGCTAGAAGAATTGAAAAGGTTGTCGGCAAGGACTACAGAGTTTCTCTGGCAACGTGCGGTGACGAGCCTGCTTCGCCAACATAAGGAACCTTCCTGCGTTCGCCCCAGCAAGCTTGTCGTCCTTGGAGATGCGGTTCTTCCAGAAAAAGTGAAAGAAGTCTTGGAGAAAGGCCCAAAGTTCTGCTTCCCGGTTCATGCCAAGCGGCAGGAGTTGCTGGGCATGGTTAGAAGGGTGGCCGGCCATGCGACGGAGCGTGGAAAAGAGAGGATTATAGATGACGGTGTCGCCTGCCTGACGAGGTGCGTCGGGGCTAACCCCCCGAAAAACCCGCCTCTTGAAAAGGTGTCCAGTGCCCTCAAAGAAAAAGGTCTCCTGGCGCTCCAAGCAGACAAAGATGGTGGCTTTGCTGTCCTACCCGTGGGTTTGTTCCAACAAAAGGCGGTTGCAGCCATCAACAAAAACTTCAAACTGGTCAAGTTCAACGCACGAACGAGAAAACGACAAGCACTCAAAATCTTGGATGACTTGCACCTGGATGCCATCAAGAAGCGAGCAAAAGATGAAGAGAGGGGCTTCCTTGAAATATTCTTCACGGTAAAAACCCACAAACCTGGAATGCCACTAAGATCCATCGTATCGGAAAAAGGAACATGGCAGTGCGTTGTCAGTCGCTACCTACAGAAGCACCTCGGTTCTTTGGTGGAAGATGATCCTTTCATGGCTCGCAGTTCTTCGTACGTCGTGCAGCAACTGAACGTTTTGCCCTCCCTCGAATACACTGGTTTCTCCATTGATATTGAAGATTTATACTACTCTGTTCCTCATCATGGACTCCTAAGCGCGGTCAGAGAAAAGATCATCACAACAGGTGAAGTTCAATTTCAAAATGCAGCTGGGATTAGCAGTGACAGTTTTGTAGCCCTATTAGAATTTTACTTAGGCTCGACCGCCATTTCATTTGAAGGTAGCTTCTTTGTCCAGAAAAAAGGTGTATGCATAGGGTCTTCAGTGGCACCTGTACTCTGTGATATTTTCTTGTCAGCTGTTGGGAACCAAATTAAAAGTCATCTTATAGACCCACGTGTAGTATTCATTTTTAGATATGTGGACGATTTTTTGGTTATCATGAAGAATGTTCATGAGTCCGATCTAGCTTCGGCGGCAGAAAGTGTGTTATCAGTCTTCACCAATAACAGCCAGGGCCTCAAGTTCACGTGGGAGTTACCAGTGAATCGTGAACTGCAGTTTTTAGACGTTAGATTGGTTTTCATGAAGGATCACCTATGCTGCGCATACAATCCCAGATCAAAGAAAGGGCTGTTGCAGTTTGATAGTGCTCATTCAAAACTCGTAAAAAGAGCAATAATCGTTAATTCCCTTCTGAGCGCTTTAAGAAAGTCGTGCCATCACAGGATGTCACAGAGCTTTGCTGCCCAAATTCAGAGGTTACATGAAGCCATTTACCCGCCCCATTTGATTTTGGCTGTTTCTGAAATGTTAGTTCAGAGATTGAAGCGGCCTCGGGATGAGAAACTTCTAGAAGCAAGAAAAAAATCGGTCCCTGTGATTCCCTACATGCATAAGGTTTCCCATGGCATTAAAAAAGTAGCAAGCAAACATCAGGTGCAGGTTGTGTTCTCGGCCCCATCAAAGTTGTCAAAGATTTGCACTATGTCAAAACCTGAGAAGAAACGACCGGTTTGCCCTATTAAACATCAAAAACAGTTCACGAAATGCAGATCACAAGTGGTATATCAGATTCCTCTAAGCTGTGGTCTTGTGTACATAGGACAAACCGGTCGATGTTTTAATGAACGGGCCAGCGAACACATGCGGAATGTGCGCCAACAACATGGAAGTTTCCTTGCTGACCACTGCAAGACTTGCAAAGGGTGTAGTCCGGATTTGAGCAAAACAGTTTTTTTGAAGAGCGGTAAAGACAGATTTGAGCGGGAAGTAGTGGAGGCATTTTTTATTAAGAAAGCGGGAAGCGCATGCGTGAGTAGGCCTTCAATTTCAATTAGTGACGCTGAGGTGGCTTTTCTCGAAGGCGGTCTTTAGATTTTACGTTTTATCTTTGACGCTGGGAGGTTTTCTCAATGATTTTGACGCTAGAAATAGTTCATTGACGCTGGGAGGTTTCCCCGATGGTTTACGTTTTCATGTCCACAAAAAATTTTCCGCGTTTGTTGTTGGTCATTCTTTCATTATCACAATTTGTGTTAAATCAGGATTGTTGAGTTTGCGCTCTGGTAGCCTTGTTCAAGCGTTTGTATTTCTTTTCAGAAAGAATTGCTTTCATGTGGGTTGCGCGCTCTTCTAATCTCGAGACTTATAAAATAAGGAAAATGTTATCATGTGTATAGTGCAGAATGCATATCTGTCTGTAATAGTTGCGCCTACTTCCGGTGTTAGGACTTTTGATGACAATTTCGTTTTGATGTGTGATAGGCTTGCGAGATATGGCTGGGGTGATGCATAAAATGTAGGGGTCTGGTGCAATAAACTTCAGTTGCAAGTTGGCGCCCGTCCTGTTGTGTTCGTGTCTCCTTTGTCTTTGTTGTTTTCGCGCCGTCCGAACTACTTTCAAAATATGAACCAACTAGCCCAAATCAAAGTACTTCTAAAATATACACCACCGGCCTTTTGTAATCTTTTCAAGAAAAACTTGCTCCGTCTACTCGTATCAACCTCTATAGAGCCTGTGTGTAACTGTTCATGTAAGAGCGTAGAAAATTTGGTAATAGTCACTGCAGTTTTTACACCGCCTAGCTTGCACCTCAAATAGGGTGTTCCTGCTCCAAGAGCAACAGCGTGACGTGCTCGCCACCTTCATCCGCTTCTTGTGGATGCGAGACAAGGGCAGCTTGTGCAGCGCCTTTGCTCAGGCTGCTAACCCTAACGCAGACGCGGTACTGGCATAAAGGAGAGCGGCAGACGGACAAAGACAGAGCTCCTCTGAGACCAACGATGACTGAGCCTCGATCTACGAGGTAGCGTTGACCAGACCCAACGTTGAACAATAGCGCACCGAAGAGGAGAGCGAGCCAGACAACGAAGCTCGCACTCAGACACTGCAAACATGTAGAGTCCGTTCCCTCGGCGTAAGTGCCGCAGGGAAGACAAGAGACACTACAAAGAACTGCAGCAGCTCACGGTCTCAAAAGCGTACACCTACTGCGAATCTCCCATTTAGCCAAGGCTGCCGCCGGGGTAGATTGATCGCCAGTAACAAAGGCTTATTTCATTTGCGCTAGACGTACTAACGAGTCACACACAGAGCCGTTTCCGCGAAGTAAAATCAGACAAAAAAATCAAAAAGCTTTTGTTTTCTTGAACATCACTTTTGCGACCAGAAAGACAGGAATTCTCTAGCTGGAAGTGAAACTAGCCTTGCTATCGCTAGCACTTAAAGTGATCGAAGTCAGGCTGCTGTAGGCGTCATACATTCCACATGCTGACCGTCATTATTATCGATTTTGTCACGGCGAATCACGCTCCTTGTTTTTTCGTTCCTAGACACATTACACCCGCCATACGTTAGCTACATTTGCTCCTGCAGTCTCTTGCCAACTCTGATGGACTCTTGAACTGGTCGAAGGAGGGGTGTTCTGGAACAGACAATGGGGGGATAGATTACCGTTTGAAGGAGAGGTGCACGGTTTATCGCTAATTTTTTTTTTAGCTTTGACACCGGCAGAAATGGGCAGCAGAGAAAACACTTCAGAGAGCATGAGCCACAGCACCCCAGGCATTAAGACCAGCGACCGTTTCTTGTGTGTTTAACCGAAATGGCGCCTTACATAAATCCCGTATTACAAGTATGGACGTGTCGTGAAAATAGTAAAGTACTAGTTTAAGCGCACTAACGTGGAAAAGAAAATAATTCGGCGAAACGTTTCTTAAATGTATTCAAAGCCATCAATTTCAATAAAAGCGTAGTTAACTGCGCCTTCGATGTAACGAAACTCGCGACAGCATGCGATCATAATCTGTGAAAAATCTGTGGTTGTTCAGAGATGCTGCCTTCAGTCTGCAACCAGACATGAAAAGGACTTAAGCGAATTTGAATAAATGGAACCCATGCAGTGAGAAAAGCGCACAAAATGATTACTTCTCAAGGATATTTTACAGTAGAAACTGTCACCGCATCAAAATTAAGCATATTTAACATCATGCACAACGAGTGGGAAAGAGCTCATTATGCGCAATGAAAGCGCTAGAGATGAATAAAAGCGGATAACAAGCGAATGTCGGAAGAATGTATGAAGAATTGGACTTAGTACAGTTCATCCGTGTTGAATCCCACCTATATCAGGCGATCCCGACCAATTTGATAAAGAAGAGCCCAGAGGTTCCACGGTGACTTTTATCAACTTATTTTCTTTCATTTCGCAGAATTATTTGGACTATCAAATGCACGGACAGCAAAAAAATTAAAAAGGACATACACAGGGTCAAGAGTAATTTTTTCACATAGAAATGAACTCTTTAAAAAGAAAATGTTAAGCGCTGAGCACACGGAGAACATCGACGCTAGATAACAGGAAGCCAGCGGAACCGCCGGTTCGCAGAAAGGCCCGTATGCGTACGCGCACTGCATTTGTAGTATGAAGAACGGCTGGCGCTGTCCCAGATGCCGAGAAACGGCTTACAAGTGGGCCATGCAAACAGTTTTCAGTGCGTCTGATTGTCGTTCCGGGAAGCGCTGTACTCAACCTATTTGGAGCTAGACCGAGAAAGTCGTCTTGCGTCAACACACGAGCAGTCATGTGTTCTTACATGTTCCAGCCATCTGCGTTCCAGAGGTGTCCTTCTGCCTCCGAAGCTTCACAGGCGCAAAGCACAAGCCAGAGATGAGGGAAATTTTTATCTCTGGAAATATATGCACTCGAAAAAAAAAATTACTTTTTTTTTTCTCTGAGTGGACAGTGTCAGTAGTCCTGTATCGCTAAAATACACTCGTAGGACCAGATTTATCTGTTTCATTCAGCCTGGATTTAATCATAGCGGTTTTAATGTTCCATTCCTGCTTAGATATCCACACGGATGTTCTCGGTTGAAATCAGCGACAGACCATCTCGGAAGCAAACAAACAAAAAACAAGCCTGTAGCCAACATCAGGAATTTTATTTTATGGTCCCGACTTAGGGACAGATAAGGCCAGTCAGTGCAATAACCATGTGGCCTTGACGACGCCTTGACTACTGCACGACTCGTTCCGCCTGTGATAAGTCTCTAATGTTTGTTTAGGGCTTACAGCGACCCGCACATAGAAAAGAAGAATGGACGATATATGATATACCTTTGCTGCGAGCGACCTCCGACCACCCACGCTTCCTCGGCCTGGGCCCACACACATTGCAGTCCGAACTGGCCGCCGTGTTAACTGATACCCTTCCTATTCGACTGATGACAGGACTCTAACGGGTGAAGGGCAAGGAAGACGTTGGCGGAGCGAACCGCCAGAGTTGAGGGTCGGTAACCACAACCCATAGTACTTGGGTCAGCTTACAAAAATACGATATTGCGCTCCGGTGGATCAATATGAACGTAGACAGGAATGGAATCGCCAAAAATTAAACACATGAACCAAAGTTCATGACTGTTTTCAATATTGGCAATGTTTGTTTTGCTTTTTATGATATTTTGAACTCCATACAGTTTCGTACTATCACCTGTCCTCACCATACGAAGAAAAGGTGAAAAAAATGAAATAAAGCATCGTGGAGGTTCCTGTTCAAGAATGATAAACCTGAGAAGAACAGGCAGACGGTAGAAACGTTGAGTTCTCGGGTGCCATTTTGTTGACGCCTTGTATCAGCGCCGCAGCTGATAGAAACCATAAGCCTCGACAAAATAAGCACTGATTTATCTCCCCTATTCTTTCCGCTGTGACGAATCACGCGGCCTGTCGTTCTTTTTTCTGGCTAACGGAAAGCAGTCCTTTCCTCGTCCCTATTATGATCTTCCGTAAGCATTTGGCCTTTTGTGAGTCCTCATCATGGGCTTTCACTAGGCACTTCGCTGCAACATTTTTTTGATAGTTGAAGGAGAAACGCGGTGCATCGGTCACGTAATGCACCGTGAAGGGCCTCGATACTCTGTTTGAGTAGTAAGGTAACTCTATTTTGGAGTTACCTTGAACATTTGGTGTCAATTTTTGCTAACTTGAGTTCTATGCGTCTTGAGAATGTTTTGCGCATTTTTAATGAAACTCTTCTTTTTTTTTAGTTTTTTTCGGTTCCATCTGAAGCCAAACTGCATCTCTCATGGTTTTATAAAATGCACAGGCACATTTCTTCGGTTATGTAGATTGTAAGATCTACACTATTCGTCATAGGGCTCCATTCCACCGGGTTGCTGTCGATGCTTGTAGTGTGGTACATAGGGACAGCTATAAAGCTGCATGTATTGATAGCGACGCGCAGTCGCTCTTCTTCATTCCTTCGGAGCTCTGGTGTATCAGTAGCTCCATAGGTGTCCCATTACACGTTTATACAACGAATAATATTGCTTGGAATCTTTATAGAAAGGCCTGCGTGCGAAGTTAAATACAGGTTGGGCTTAATGACTCGAGTCGCACATTTTTTATCGTTATTGGGCTTTATTTGAGGCCTCACGACACACTTGAGCATAAGGACAAAAGTTTCACGTGTGAAAGAGGCAGATTTAATGAAGCAGGAACCAACAACAGTAACAACTTCAAAAATTCAAATTTTTGGTGATGCTGTGCACCTATTTGTTAAAGCACTTCTTAGACGAGAGTGCTTCGAGCTCGTGAGAAATGGTTTTAAGACTGAAGGGCTGTTCATCAAGCAAGAATCAAAGACAAAAAGAAAAAAAAAACAATATACATCTCGCAGACACAAAAGATCTTATTCTTGTTACTCATATATAATCCAGCCTTCCTGAAGGGAGGTAAATATCATACTGGTACAGCATCCATTCCTTCGCCTCTATGCGAGCAGGAACTCAGTCAATGCTTCCATGCTGACAACTGTCGGAGCTCACTTTAAGATTGGGGCTATTCAGCGAACGGGCATCAAGGCTAGCAAAAAAAGAAACAAAAACCTCTCGTAGACAACTTGTAGAGAGAAAAAATAGTTTTGCAGTTACTCAGAGATTATCGAGCATTCTGCCGGTCCTTAATGAAAGTACTGGCACGGAGCCCATCATTTTGAATTTACGCGCGAAAAAACTCGGTCGATCAATGTCACACTCACTGCAAATATGAAGTTCTAAAAAAAAATGAAGCGAATAACCACAGCTGGTGTAATTTTTCCTTGTAGATTCGTGGCAGATACGCTTTGTGAGCAACGTTTTCTGGCTTATCAGGAGTGAAGGTGTTCGTGTCTGATTTCCTTCCTCTTTGTCCTTGCGGTGAGGATCAGAATTGCGGCACCAGGTAAAGGCATGCAGGGTTTACTTGCAATGACGTTACCTGTCTACCTGCCTCTTTCGTTCAATAACACTCTCAAACATAGTATGCGGCCGGCAAATCTAAAGGCTGTTTTTTATAGGAGCGGTAAAAAAAAAATCCTTATTTCCAACCAGTGCTCTGCTGTAATGCAAGAAGTCTTGGTAAGAGCATGTTGCCTTATTAAAAAATAAAAGGGGTTCATCTAGATTGCAGTTATTTCTTATTCATTTCACGCATACATGCACAATGGCACGCCTGTATAAAGAGCGCATTTGCTGCCAAGAGGCAACGCGTTAGCACATCGATTCTATGGTCGTTCTTTGTAATAGGTGGCTCCTGCAAAAGGCGTTTGCATTTCATTGATACAAAGGAAATGAATACGCACCTGATACCCGATCCTGAACGTGGTGGGCATGAAAGCCCTTGAATTGTACCTAAGATTTACATGCGCACTTCCGTTTTTGCTCTATTGATTCGTTTCCAATAATTTCATCGGTACCATTATATCAGTTACTGGAAGCCATTGTCTTCTCTACATCGCGCCCCTTTGTAATAGCTTACGTCTCCTTCTCCTTTCCCGACCAATAAAAAAACAGCTTCATCAGCTGCAGAGCCCGGATGGTCTTGTCTATCAGCTGCAAAAATCGCGGGGCAGGTTTTTACGTGCAGCAACTGTCTTGAAAGAATTGCTACTTCTATTTACGAGGCGAAAGACGCGAGCTCATTGTATCGGGTTTAATATTTACAGCCCTTTAATGCGCTAATATTGCGTGCCTTCTCAATGAGCGGAGCTTCCGAGAAAGCTCCCAGAACTTCTTATTGTTCTCCTCCCGGCAACGTACGGCGACTGAGTCCTGCCAGTAGCCCACAGCGGACCAGGTCCTCGCTCTATTTCGAGCAAAGCACGAGGAATTTGTGGCGGTACAGTTTAGCACCAAGCTTTACAGTAGTCGGCTACGACCAAATCAGCGTCAGCCTCGACCTCCGTGACAACTCTGTGACCACGTGCCCACACAGATGCCTCTAGAAATGTGCACATGAGCCCTTTTGATAAAGTCTGTATTTAAATCAATCGCGTGATCAGCTTAGCTGAGCTGAGACATGTTTCTGACCACCCTGGCAATCTTAGAATCTCATTTGGCCGAAGACCTTCCTACTGATTGCGTTGCGACATGCCTTGCGACTGATTATGACATAGTTCAGCTGCAATCAGACACCTTTAACAAATTTTGTTGAAATAGGAGTCTTCACGGAAACGCGACCTGCATAGAGGCGAATAAGGGTTTCACGCTTCCTAGAACTTCGGAGTAAAGTTGCGTTCTTGGCACTCTCACACGAATTTTGCCTTTATAGCGGTGACCTGTGATGTCTACGCGTGAGGTGATTGCATAAAAGGCCTTTATTAGGTATTGGTTTGTAGTGCTGGTTGAAAAGTTATGGGTGCATGGGCATTTGTGGCCATAGGAAAAAAAATTATTGGATTGGGTAACCTGCACTAGACCGTTCTCTATTTAGTTGGAGTTAAGTTATGGCGACGATTTCATCGAAACGTTGCCTTGAATTACGCCAGAAAAGGGCGACTGGAAAGACCACATGCTGCATTCGCTGAGCAGGGAATATCGTTTGCTTTCATTGGCAGTCGCTTCGTTATCGGTGAATATTTTAGTGCAGAGACATCCAAGTTGCGCGGCATAGCAAACTTTGTATAAACACAGCGTGCACAAGTCGTCCTCAGGAATACCCTCGGGTCAGGAGAGAGGCTATGCAGATGTGGCCAAGACCACGCAGCTTTCAAGCAAATCGGCTAAAGGACAAAAGAGAGGGAGATAGGATTACCCTCAAGGAGTGGACGCAAGAGCCAGTGCGACTACTTTTCTTTTATCCGCACAATGCGCTTTGCTCCTAGTCCGTCCCTTTGGGAGGGTAAACTGGAGACGAAGCCTTGGATGGCAACAGAATACACAGGCCCCGGATTGCTCAATGCTCCGAGCCCCACGGAGATGCGGATTGGCTGACCCTGTCGCGTACGTTAACACTGGACGGCACCGCGGAATTGCGACATCACTAGCAAACTATTCGGAGACCGCTTCCTGTAGACAGAACCAAAAATCGATCGTTACCAGGTCCCCATTTCACGCTTCTATTGATCGGCAGTCAGCATTACTGAAAGAGGTTTTGATCTTCCCTTAACGAAATTTTCTCTGGGGGCTATTTTGTACGACTACAAAGTGAATACGTTCATATTTTGATTCTCTAATTAACAGGCATGTGTCATCAGATATAGCGGCAGTCCCCCCCCCCCTCATCCCCCCTCGACACACGCACATATGCTCGAATGGAGTTGCAAAGGTGATTGGAGGGGGGGGGGGGGGTGAGTCTGTGCATGAAGTTCGCAACTGATTGGTCAGGATTTGTTATATGGGTGGCCAGCGGGCGTGCCTTTGTCGATGCACTTGCGAAACCGGCCTGTGATGACTACGCCTGCATTTCACTTGATAGGCCTTTCATGGTTACAAAAGCTCAATTTGAGCGCAAAGTACAGTCTTTCCTGTTAAAATATGGTAATATATCAATACAAGCCAATTTCAATTTGTCACCAGTCTCTCTTTAAGGACCCTATGCCTTTTAAAAAGTCCTGCAGAGGAGCACTTTCGGCCAGTCTTTAAGTGCATTCTGCGCCCAATATTCTAGGGCTAACTTTTGGACAGCGATGAACGTTTTGTTGAAGACGCTGAATATGACGAGGCAACTTGAAATCAACATCCGCATTTATAACAAGGCTTAAGCGTAAAAACGGCTGCCAATAAACAGAAGCTTTTTGCTTTCGTGTTATCGTCGTGCAGCTGACGACGGCGCACCTGGTGTCGGCCGACCGCAGAATTTACTTCAGGATGAATGGGTTTGTCGGTGACATAAAACCCGACAAAAGACAGCACGGATGGGGAGAGAAAAACGCTTATCCGAAACTATGAGTAGAGAAGGCACGTGACCACATTTAAAGCCGTTTTTTGGCTACACCCATCCTTGAGAAAGCACACAGGCTTTGCCTAAAGACACGTATCAGTGGTACAAATGCTCGTTAGAGCAGGCAAAAAAAAAATAGTGAATCCCTTCTGCCGGAACACTCTATCAGGGTACGGGAAGCCAGACAGCTATCTTTTATGACCTCCCCATTCAGCAGCCTTGTCTGTGAAGCCTGGTAGTGCGATGTCGCATATGGGACTCATACATGAGAGAGCCCATTCAGCAGCGCGTAAGAACCCACTTCTGCTGGAACAGTAATACCAACTTAGCACGCCACCTTAACTTAGCGGCCGTAGTTGTGCCGGCTTTTCAGGCGATCCGCCCATTCCACGTGGGCGTAAGAGCTCAGCAAGGGCTCAAGACTTGTAGACGTCACTTTGAAAAACCACTGAATTCAGAGATTCTGTGCCGGCTTTTCTTGAATAGCTATTGTTCATGACACGGGAGGGCAGAAAGGGCAGATTATCTTGTCACTGGGTTTGTAAGATTAGCTTCTTAACGACCTTTTGAGAGACCTGAGATTATAAATGACCTCTGACTTCAGATCTCTCGAAAAAATAAAACATGAAAGGCCTCTATGCTTACTGCTCAAAGCAGGCGCGCACGTTGAGGCAGTGGAGATGGCTAACACAGCCGAGTAAGGTAAGGCAGCGGATATTAGAAGAGGGCGAAAGAAAAAAAAAATCAACTGTACGAATGCCTACACCGCCGGAAAATGAGATATTAAACAAATCAAGCAAAACACCAATGACAGCTAATAATGTACCGAATATGATGTCTTGGTTTATAAATTTTTTGCTGGCGGAGAGAGCAGTGGGAAGCTTCAATGATTAAACGAATCAAATCAAATTAATTGTCTCAAAAATGTTATGTTGCCAAATCTGTTAAATGTAGAGTGTTGAGAATGACGCTTCCTGATCACTTGTCGTGAAACTTCAATCTTTCATTAAAGCTCCTTCTCACGAAAGGCTCACTCTCATAAGGAAGCCCATTGCAAAGCTCGCACAAAAAAATGGCTGCTCTGACGCGATCCGAGCGTGAGCTCTTAGCTACTAATTACTCCTCCGCCATGATGAGCCTATGGAAAGCTACTCCTCCGAGATTTCGGAGCGGACATCGTTATTTGTGAACGCTGTAAAAGTTGTTTCCAGTGGAGCTAGACCCGACCCAGCGGACATCGGACTTGGACTGCGCGTTCGTTGACCGTCTCTGCCAGGGGGTTAAAACTCCGACGGGGAGCGCTACCATCCTCAAGATTGGCTCTAACTCTTCAGCGCCTAGAAGCGCGGATGCCACCGGTCGTCGGAAGGAATTAAATCTGCGCTCAGTCTCCTGGGCATCGCTACATCGCTTAGCACCTCCAGCTTAAGAAAGCGACAGCTGAAGAGGCCTAATTGCAGTATACTTAGGTGTGAAGGCGTGGTGTTTTCTTATTTATTTCAAAACAGAATAAGGAGCATTTCCTCTGCCCAGTGATTCAGTAGCAGATACAAGCGCAGTGATGATTCAAGAAACTGAAGGGAGTAGCCAAGAGGATTCTGCCGTACACAGTGGAATGGAAAACGAAAAAAAAAAAAAAAGAAGTCGTGTTTCCAGGTTTAATGGCCGACAGAGGTCGTTTCCACGAAAGCGACTTACTTCCTCTTCCTTGCGGATGAGTCAAAAGAGGAGGAAAGTGCAACGAACGAGTCGACGACGCTCTCCCGCTGTTAATGTCTTGCACTGTTAATTGCGAGCGTTCGGCGATAACTCTAATTGTTTCACACTCAGTTCATCCCCCCCACCCCCCCATCTTCGTGAATTAGATGTTTGCGCTAGACGCTCACTTTTTGAACAAAATGTTCAAGTTAAGAAAGTGTGTGGACATCTCCCGTGGTCACACTTTTACCAAAATAGGCTCTGACGGAACTCTGCGGATTAAGAAGACCGTCTACAACTATCGAAGCAACACTTGCGTTGTGTTCTTGTCCACTATTCATAGTCACGAACTTTCGGACGTTGTTTACCAATTTTGCCCAAAACATTTTTGCACTTATGTAGCTTCTGCAAGCGTCAAGCAAGAGAGTTAGTCTTTCAAATCGCAGCAGGAACGGCTGATTTTCCACAGGCACATATGAAATGATGTGCAGATCATAGTAATGGTTTAAAGCTGTTGCACTATAGAATAAGACCTCAAAGTGACATTTACGAAGACACTTTTTATCACAATACACTGTCACTAAAAATGCCGAATAAAATAATAACATTAAGTATAAGATAGTAAGTGTATACGTATATGCCAAAATACGAGCTGCCTGCAAGCTCATTGTTTTGATATAATTTAAAGTGGCCGGAGGGTTACATAAAAAGGCACCTAGGTTGCGTCAGAGGAGTGCGAATTGTTCTGAAAGAAACCTCTACTAAGTGTGGCACACTCTCAGAAAAAGTGATACAAAGAATAAGCGAAAAGAAATTTGGGAATGAACTAAGGAAATATTCGAAATAAATAAATAATATGGACAATATAGAGAACAAATAACAAGTCCATTTCTTGTGCGATCTCTTTGCTTAAACACGCGTCACCTGCAATAAAATGAATAGTTGAGAGTGAGTGGTAGCTCTCTTTCCCACTTTATTCGTTCACCGTATGTACTTCTGGATTCGTTTCTAACTGCCATAGTTGGCCATTTAATGACTGAAAGCTTGTCTGGGCTGCGGTTCGTGAGAAAGCATAGGAGGATATTTTTACTCTCTATGAAATTTTGATGCGCTATATCATGCTGAAACTCGTTGCATTGTTGCACTACACCATGCTGAGATGTTGCATTGTGATTGTTTATTCTTGACTTTCCAAACCTGCATATCGATCAGCTTTATCACTAAGATAAGGCTCGCACGTGTAGACAGCAATGCAACGGATGTAATAAGGTGTCAAGCGGAGAGGGAAACCAGAAACGCAAAGACCAAACAAACAAAAGATCCCCATATTCTGCGAAACAGAGCTAAAAAGTGACTAAGGCCTCCCCTTGACCTCGTATATATCGAGCGGTCACATCCACTTCCTGTGGGTGCCATAAGCCCTGGCCCACGAAATGCTAGCTTGGTACACACCTGTGCAGATACACCTGTGCATGGCCAGGGATAGGTTTAACCGGGCCGGCTGGGAATTAGGCTCTGGAACGGCCTCCAGCATTATAACAGCCAAATAGTGTCCATAACACGCGCCCTAGAACTTAGAATGCCGCAACCAATGAGACTTTCCATCCAGGCTGAGTTTTCCCCTACAAACGCCTCCGTCCCCTATGGGTATTGCACCCACGTAGCTTCTCCACTAATCAAGACTATGTTCGCAACAGCGAGCTAAAGTGCCACTGAGATGGCACCGGTGTGTGCCTCAAGATTGCGCAGCCACATGTTGGGGGCGTTGAACACGTGTGAGGTCGTTCGACAGAACCTACATGTCGTCAAGCATCCAACTCTGCACATTTTTTGTCGACCCAATGACCCGGTGGCAGGATTAGGTGACGCACCTCCGCTACCAACCTCCATTACGCCTTACTTACTCTACGACTTCCGTAGCATCCTCCAAGCTGAGCTATCACGTTCTCACCGCCTTCACGACGTGGGAGAACAAACAGAAATCCCGAGCGCAAAAATGCCTGCGGGCGCTGTCATACAAACGGACTGAAAGAACCACAGAGTCTTTTACGGCTCGCTAATGCATCAAAAGACCTCGCAGAGTGCAGGCTTAACAGGTCATGACACACAGGCTTTTGTCCACATCCTTCGGGGTCCGAGTTGTTCTTGCTCTTTCCTCCGTACCGTTCTCTTCAATCGCGACGAGTGGCTGACAGCCGCACCAAGGTTTCTTTTGTTTTGCTTTGCTCCCTGGATGAAAAGCTCGCGACGCGTTGAGAAACGATACTGGCCTTTCCTCCCTTGATGTGTCTTCCTGCGTCGGGTTGCATTCTGGCTTAATTGGTCTTCTCAGAGTGCGAAGGGGGGGGGGGGGGGGGGGGGCGAGAGCGTGACCTGGCCCCGCGCGCAGGTACGGGTAAATAGGCATGGGCTCTGGGGTCGTGTTTGGCGCCGCATTTATGGGACGTCCCACAAACCTTGAGAAAGCAAGCCGATCAGTTTGCTGACAACTACGGGTCGAGCTGCTTTTCGTCTTAGCAATGCTCTTCGCGTGGTAACAGAATACGTGATCGACGCTGGGGCTTTCTTTCAGAGAAGGGATAAAATATCGCTAGGCCTAAAGAACATCTATCGCAGAGTGAAGAAATGTGGGTTACATCTGTGCTTTGTTGGTTTCATAGCTGCCTTCGCCGTCTCCGTATTCATGGAAGCGCCGGCCGAACATTAGTTCAGCTGTTGACAGAGTACTGGTTCTAGAAAGATAGAAATCAGACTACGCGACCTTCAGCATTACCTTCACCAGTGGTGTTCATAGGACGAAAAGATACCTGAGCTCCAATCCTGGTCTAATAAGAGAGCGAGAAATAGAGAACGTTTATTTAGCCAAAAGAATAATCTGCAGGTGATGGCTGGTCGGTTCCTGTAATCCAGGGCTCCGCCGGTGACAGCTAACTTGCGTACTAGCTGGATGATTCAGTCTTGGTGGTCCGGGTTATCACTAGCTAGGGCCGCCTCCCACTGCATTCTGTTTTCGAATTTCTTCAAGTGTTCGATAGGAATTGGAGCGCAGACGTAATATTTCCTGGCTGTGTACTTTGTCACAGTGATATGTCGAGTGAAAAAGTAAACTGCAATGTCACAGTGGCATCTGTTAAGGCCAGAATTAATCGGCGTTGTTGTCGTTGGCGTAACACTCTAGGTGCAACTCGTCACGCTGATTGGTCAGAATACCAGTAACTTATCCTTTCAAGCACCGTAACGATACTTGGGACGTCACAAAGTATTCACTAGAGGTTATCCGTGGCGCTATT
The DNA here is from genome assembly GCF_055824585.1 of Amblyomma mixtum. NCBI lineage: Eukaryota > Metazoa > Arthropoda > Arachnida > Ixodida > Ixodidae > Amblyomma > Amblyomma mixtum. Next base: position 288,217,174 of record NC_143013.1, read on the forward strand.
GCGAATTCCACAGCCTAATCGCAACAGACATCCAGCATCCGTACAAAGAGTTAGCAAACATTCTGACTAGTACAGGCATTTTCAGAGCATCTGAACAGTCGCTGATATTCGCAATACCCCAATGGTAAACATCGGCTTAATTCTCAGTCTTTCAAACTAAAGCTAACGAAGTAGGGCAAGGTATTTGCTACCTGGGATGAAGCATGGAAGAATTCAGCGGGCTGGTAAATCTCTCACGGCGGGCGCAGAATGTTTACGTTCTATAGCAGTATTTTTTTTATTCGAGATGTTTTTCATTAGACATAATGTGAAAGGGAGAGGAAATTGGAAGAAGGAGTGTAAACAAGCGTTGCTTAAAAAGTAGCAAACGTTCTCGATAAAGCGATTGTCATGAGTCCACTTGCGATAGTCGCCTGTAACGTACAATCGCAGGCCTACCTTAGTTAGGAAGCGTCGTCTCACGGAGGCTGTAGCCGGGTAAGTCCACAGCAAGTGTTTTTGTCGCACAGGTTTGGCGCAGCACCACAATGGGGACACTTGTCAGTGACCTCTAAACGTTAGTCACGCTATCGGTGCGGCAATTGCACGAATGCGCGATAAAAACGGAGTTTGTCTAAATTAAGTTGTTTAATTTTTCAAAATAATTGTGCCGGCACATTCTTGATTTTCTAATTTTCGTTTCTCTTAGCTTTTCAACCGGAAGTCTTTCATCTTCGATTCAAAAGTTATTTGGAAATGTGGCTGTTCTAAAATTAACGTTAACATCAAATGCGGCATCAACCAGTCCGGCACCGTCGCATAGCCTTTGAGGATCACCACTGTCCTCTCTTATAATCTTTCCATGAATACCATTAATCGCAAGTAGAATGCGCATAATAATTCGTATCAAGGTGATTGAAAAGGCACTCCTGCGGTGCTACTCTGAAGATTGACAACAAGCTTGAGTGAATTGAGGTGCTCTGTCACAACTGTTTCGAAATGTACCGCTTGCTTGTTCATCGACTCGTATAGGCATACGCTAAAGAATAAAGGCTTGAGTACAACGTGCCTTCAGGTTAGTTGCTACATTGTTAATGCCATGCGAAAGTTTGCGCAAATTGCGCGAACATATGGCAGAACACCAGACGACAAAAATTAACAACTTGCTTCCGCTGTCCTGTGTGCTACTTTGCTACTTGTATTTGGGTACTACTCTACTTGTGTACAACTTTGCAAATACCAGGTATATTGGTAGTTGAAAGAGACCGCTATAATAACCGCCTGTCAGGCTGATAACGATGATTGCTGGACGGATGCCACGAACGTCTCTTTTGAAAAAGAGTGGTAGTGGTTTTAACCATGCTCGGTGTTTTTTCTATATATTCCTGGAAGCTACCTGTGGAACCGAAATGCGCTATCTATAATTTCTTCCTTTCTTGAACAAAAAATGTATTACCACCAATGCCACAGAAGGTATGGTTGATTACTATTCTGCCGTCATACTTTTCAGCATGTTGACATTACCATTGATTGCTGCTGCCTGAAGATGAACCTAAACACGAATAAACTTTTGTGACAACTTCAGCAACGACATCCTCATCATCCCCTCTTCACCTTCGCTTCTCGTCTCTGTCTATCGAAAGAGGTTTTAAGACCTTGCTACTCTGTTAACAAAAGCTCTTTAACTCTCGCTAAAAAGTTACACTCTAAACACGAATATGCCCGTATGGGCACAAAATGAAAGTAAACTGTCGTCTAGCGGACTTACCTTCATAATGAAGAGTGCGGCAGGGGGCAGTTTATTTCGTTTTTGCTTTTTGTTGTTTAGAGTGTAGGGAAAGGTAGACATGGTGGAAAAAACAGCGCAAACTAAGACAGAAAACACAGAAAAGAGGGGAGATACTACAAGCGCTGTAGTGTCTCCCCTCTTTTCTGTGTTTTCTGTCTTAGTTTGCGCTGTTTTTTCCACCATGAATTCACACCAACTAGCCCAAATGTCTGCTTTGCAAAGGTAGACCATTGACAGCATCCATATTCTGTTCTCAGCGCCGCCTTCCGCCCAGTATAATAAAAATCTGACGTCGCATAGTAGACTGGCGATAAAGAAATGAACAGAATGAGGTCACGAACTCAGAGATCTGTTATATATCCTGTCTGTTCAGCCCCGGAAACAAAAAAGCCCACAAAAGAAAACTACTCATAGAGAGTAAACGCCCTTCATGTCACAGAGTGGGCCTGCAGGGCAATTAAGCATACCTGATCAATAACAGCCATCGCTGCTGCCTCGCCGTCTGTTCCAGAAGAGTGTTCCGCTTGACCGGATGACTGGGATTGTGACCTCGACATCGTTATTCCCTAATGCACGTCTCAATAAAAGGTGAATAAGAACGCAAGATAACTGTCTCAATAGATCAAGAATCGGTGCACTCCAGGCGGGCAGCAGAGAAGAAAAAACAGACACCCCGGGGAAACAAAGCTGATTGAGAATCTTGGCCTCCAACGGAAATGGAGTGACCCGGAGTCCACGATAACAATAACGGGCAAGGGCGGCGATATATTAGGCCTGAGAATTTCGCTCTCTTCAGACGAAAGCCGTATTCTCCCCGCCTGTCCATTCCTTCAACTTTCATTCTCGTTCTTTCCTCATCTTTCGTTCATTTCTTCAAAAGGGAAAGTGAATGAAGAGGCAAGAAAGGGAAGGAGAAATTAAGGGATGAGCTTTGTCCGCAATATGGGCTGCCTTGAGCTGCCCACCAACCAAAAATCTCTACTCCGCAGCCATGTTCTTCAACTCGTTTATTACAATAGTCCACAGCTATAAGAGCGTATCATAAAATGAAGTCAGAAAGGATGAAGCTTTTTCCAATTCTCTTAGTGCAAAAGACGAATTCTATAACTGCAGTTTGACTCCCTAAACAAGAGGAGAATTTTCGTTATGCAGAGGTATATATGAGCTACGTTTGTTAAAGGTATTCTACCTTAACCACAGCTATCGAACTGCAAATTAGACTATTTAAGTCTAGTAGTGCACGTGCGCAATTAAATTTCAAATCATGATATCCCTCAACAGCCAGACTAAAGCCCGTTTAGTATGCATAATTGTTATTCAGACGGCATGATGTGGGCGCTTCTCGACTTACTTTGAGTATTATGTGTGCTAACTAGTTTCAACAGTAAACGTTCCGGCTAATTATTACTTGGTCTTGAGCATAATAAACTGCGCTCATTATGCTAAACTGAATGAGCATACAAACTGATCTTTCTCTCTCGATCACTTGTAAGCTTTTTTCAGTAAATTGAAACAAGCGCCTTTAATGTGGTGTATGGTTCATCACTAGAGGCTCACGTGAGTTTCAGATTTTCAGGAAGTGAATTAAAAGCGGCGCAAGATTATCCCAATTAAACAAAGAGATATTTATAATTGCGAGATCAAATACTAACCGCAAATCTCCAAAACCAAGAGCACATGGCATATCCTAAGAGTCATTTGAAGTTTCTATTTTCAGTTGACGGAAAAGTTTCGCATAACTTTCTGAAAAAGTTCAATTTCACTTTCTTGGTTGTTCTATGGAAGTGTATAAGAAGGCAGGAGTTCTTTGTCACTGCTACCAGCCGTGAACCGCATTGTTCTTTAAAAACATGTGACGTATTCTACAAGAGAAGAGGTGTGACTGGTGCCATAAAAATAATAATAACAGAACTACGAGAACAAAATCTAACATGAACGCAAGGACTCATTGCGCGGAGCCTAAATCATCAGCTGCACAGTTTAACATAACCTTATTGGCTATGCTTGACCGGCAGGGCATATAGTTTCGCTGAAACACTGTGACGTTTTTAACATGATAGCGTTAAGGAGCTCGTGTTGTACAAAATCCAGCGTTGTCGTCGGCGTCGGCATTGGCGTAGCCGTCGAAGGCCATGAGCGAAAAATCCACACAAAAACCTCAGAGAAACGACATTGGAGGTAGGTGGGCTACCTAGGTTACGTAACCTTGTGGCGTCATCACAACCTGCCCAGCGGATTGTGAGTAAACTGCGCACCGTGGCAGGTAAATTAATTATTGGTCGCGAGAGGTCGCCCAGGAAAGGGCACCCATGACAGCGCCTGCCATCGCCTAATGCAGAAGGCGGTTCTCACAGACTTTTAAAAAATTTCTTCTCTCGAGGTCAACTTTTAAGAAACATAAAAGCGCAAGATTTATGCCTACATTATTTTCTGGTTCTATAGCTCCAGCTACATATCTTCAACACACACACGCGCACGCGTATAAAAACAAGTGTGTGCATCGTACACATGGCTCACCAACACAGACCTCGCATAGTGAGCCAAAGCGTTGAGACGCTTCAAAAGCACCTCCAGCGACTGCCAGCCGTTCGTTATCTGCTGTCATTGATATTCATGGCTCGCACAGAGGACGTCGGCCACTGCTCTCCGTGGCCTGTTCGGCGTTACACGATATGACGCGTCCGGTCCCGTGGCATTGACCGCAGATGACGCCAAAATTAGCTGCCCAGGAAGAGGCCCTTCTTAGAACCCCAGGGACGAAAAAAGCCGGAAGGCACTGGACAAGGAAGCAAGCAAAGGCATAAAAGGCTGCGCTCGTGAGTTAAGAGCCAAGAATATTCGATATGCGCCCAGCTAGGAAGAGCAACGCTTTTATGCACTCCATCGGCTGTTAGAGGCGAGGAATGCTGCGACAGACTATCCTTGTACGTGCGGTAGCTAGTCATGCCGTAGTTCGAGAGCTTGGCGTCGGATGCCTTTACACTTTATACAACATCGTGGCGCCACACTTGAGGGTTCGAGATGGCAGCGTCAGTTCTTAGGGAGACAAGTTCCGGTTGCTAAATGCACAGTATTTCGTCGCTGCTACGAGAATATTCGAGGGCACGTAGCCGGACCTTCTGCAAGGCATAAGCGTAAGCTCACGGGCCAGGCACTAAGTGGTTGCAGCTCCTGTCAGACCCTTAATCTTGTTTCACCTCAGAAACGAAGCGTTGGGGGTGGTCTGGTATGGAAAAGTAATATATAAGTATAAAGGAAACTGAACGTCTCCATAGACGATGTAGAAGGATGACGTGGGCGTTGTCACGTCTTCGGGAAGCCCCCGTCTGCCACTTTATTTTCGCAAGGTCTCTCGTACGTCACGTCACTGTGCACACCCAAACCCTCTTCCTGGCTGCTTCAGCGCAGGAGTAACTATATTTGGAGGTGAGCTGTGGCTATCTTTAAGGGCAATGACCCCTATACTTAACGCTTTTATGAGCTCGAGTCATGCCTTCAGTAGGCTGTTGTAACTCCTTCCAACTTTTTACCCTAGGTCTCATCAATTTGCCTGGAAACCCCAGTACTTTAGCGACGCGCTGGTCAAGCGCTAATTGAATCAGATCAATTAGGGATGCTCGTAAACTGCAGAATGTACAAATATGTAGGACGTATAGGAGATCTATGTCATCAGTTTTTTTCCTTCCCGAAGTCAGTTCTTTTTTAAATAATCACTCGAAAGAAAATTTTCTGCCGCTCTAAACGAGCGCCAGCAAAGTTGCTTGGTTACAAGTTTTGCGGCGCCCAATGGTGTTTTTCTCAAAAACTAATCAGTGAATATCGCTACCTGACGCACAATAAATACGCTGTCAATTTCGCTTGTAAAATTGTAGTTCCCGCCATTTTGCCGAATGGCCCATTTTTACTTCAGGATTAAACTTCTATGTAATTAAAGATTTGACAACTTCTCCTTTTCTTACAATGTTATTTATTATGCCTCCTTTGTCAATTTATAATATCACAAAGGAACATGCGGACTAACGACACTGTTTTATCCTTGTAGCTCGAAAGAGGAGGATTTTGATAGCGTGTTTACCAGCGCGTCAATTCCTTGTGTGGAGAGCAATAAACAATTCATCAAAGCACCAGCTCGATTTTAGATATTAATTACGATCATTATGCTATGGTTATAACGATGCCGGAACCTCAAGCTTACTGAGTGTAATTGTTAACCCAATTTATATCTTCCCTACCTTCCAGGATTCAACGTCCCGTATGCCTATATCTGTATATCTCCTATATCTCTTACTTTATGCCTATATCTTACCTTAACGCCTATATCTCTTATTTTACGGCCACTTGTTTCAATGTCTTCCTGGGCATAAGGTTTCGTGGGGATAAATAAGAAGGAAGATGGAAAACTTGCGTGGCAAGATAAGAGATAGGAGGTACAAGAAAGGAGAATGTATTGTTCGTGTGAATAGGAGATTCGGAACTACGCAGCACATGATTAGGTAGCAGAAGGGAATCAAGAAAATCATTATCTGAAGGAGCGTCCATATTGTCGCTTAATGTGTAAGGAATCATTACGCCATTGTACAATATGTAAAATGTGAGCCGTAAAAGAAAACCTTCGGATAAACTCACACGTGAAATAAATGCGTTGTGATTGCAAGAATACAAGAGAGAAAAACAGGCTCACGCCGTTACATGCTTTGAGCGAATGCAGGTACCTAACTTGACTATTCCGTTGTCGAACACTTTCACATTGCCTTATGAACCGATGAGCCGACGCTTGTCAGCTAGCAAAAGCTGGTCGGCAGTAATATACCTCGAAGGATGTTGGCCCTCCCGAGGCCTTTTACGTAAACACTTTTCATAAAATCACGACTACTGTCCGTTATTTTCCTGTTTACAGTACGTAATCACAGAAAATAAATGTACGAATTCTTTGCCCCCTTGCAAATTAATGTACTGGTGACATCGATGCAAGCATGTATAGATGTGTCATGAAATTTTAAACATCACTTGAAATGGCAAACCAGAAGGTCCTGGGAAACTGCCCTGGAGTTAAAAACAAAGGAGGGTTAATATTTTTGTCTGAGAGAAGCTTCCATGCTTGCTCCCTCTGACGAGACCAAGAAATGAAAAATAACAAGAAAGAAATGTTTTGATTACAATGTAATGCTAAATTTCTTCTCAATTATGAGAATAAACTAAACATGGACCATCCCCCATGTACCCTTAAGTAGGCTGCGTTGTTAAGCGCAGGTGATGACCTCTCGATATTTCCTATTGGTTTTACATTGACTAGGCTGGATATACGCTGTCTTCATTCGGCAGTCTATTTTACCTAACATAAAACTGACACCGTGACGGAAACAACAGTTGGTGTCAGAAATCTGAGGTTTAACTCCTTGCTCGGCTCATCGATTATCGACCGCAATCATATCATAGCTGAGGAAACGAGAGTCAGCCGCTCACGAATTGTTCTACCTGCTAATAGCTTGCAAACTTAGCTGTCAATTTCTCACGATAGCCGCCGTTTACTACCACTGTCGAATTTTCGTGCGACGGCATCTTCAAACGAGCCCAAGGAAAGCATCCCAAAGCGTCGGAAAAGTCGCAATACCCAAAATCGCATTAACGCTTTGTGATACACAAAGCGTTAGTATGATTTTCGGGGCATTGTGCCAGTAAATTCTGGCTCTTCAGATATTTCATACTTCTTGAGCTCCTCCTTTGAAAATGAGTTTTTAATATTTCATTTTTTTTCCTTCCTACGTTGTTAAATCGGAAACTGCAATAAAAGCACGGCCAGAATTAGCTTGCGAATGCGTCATGAAATAAACAGTGAATCACTTCAAAACCGTTTTAAATCTAAAAGGAAGCGAAGTTTCGCACATAGCGCCAAGGCCACAAAAAGGCACCGCGACTTACAGGAGCCCATCACGTTGAAATTAAGGCGCTTTCTGTCACCTCATATTGAGCATCTATTAAAAAAAAGCAGAATTTTATCTGGTCAGGCGAAATGGTGCCTGCTGTGCAGCGTAGGCAGCAACTTATTCCTATGCCATGTACGGGAGGCAAGCCTTCGTCCATTAACTGCGCACGCGAACGCCTTGCCTCCGGTTTCTTCTGCATTTGGCCGTCTGTTTACCGCTATCGTGTTTACACCCTTCCAAGGCAGGCCACAGCCAGCGGCCCATACGCATCACCTCGGTTTATGACGGAGGTCACAAATAGCAGGCGCCTGCACTCTGGAAGCAATGGAAGCGAGAACAGAAAGAAGAAAGGCAGCTGTTGACGGCACCCAGACTCCCCGTTCTTAGCGCGCATTCGCCTTCCTTCCAGAGTTCCGTTCGACCAAGGTGATCTTGGCAAAGGTCACCTCGGGGACAAAATAGATACCTTACTTTGCGTAAGAACGCCCATTACTTACCGCACCAAACGGCGTTAATACACAAGTGGGAAATATTTTGATTTTTGTTTTTTTAGTTTCTCGTGCCTTTTTTTCGTCGACCACAAGGGGGGGGGGGGGGGAACTGCGGTATACATTGAAGAGGTTTGGCTTCATGTAGTCGTTTACGCGAAAAAGGGATACTCGGCTTCCGCAGCAGTGAGAGACTTGAGAGCTGTACGAAATACATATTACTTGCGGAAAATGACCCCAGAATCAGCTCGGCATCAGCTGCGGTTGTCATGCCCTAGAGTATGTGGTATAGCGGCTGCTTTCCTTCAGATGCTCTGAAATGTTTTTGAAATTTGTTTTTTGAGTTATAAGCGCGCTTTTTTCGGCATAACGGTGGACAGGTTGGCCCGATTAATTACGACAGTGTCTCGTCTAGTGGAAGCTGGAATAATTTTCAGGCTGGAGTACTACCGGCACTGACCTTTGATTGGTTACTTATCGTGGCGTGAGAAGAAATTTTCTGTTTTCATTGTCTTTCCATACTATTTCTAGGCTTTGCATACAATCACATATTCTAGTTTATTCGTTTGTTCTACCCAAATGGGAGCTTTCTTCCTAGTCAGAATGTTATGTGAAAAAGCATGTATGCTGTCCTGGAGAGGAGCAACGTTTTGGAGACGACACAGATGTAGCAGCAATAGAGATAGGGTAGGTATTTATACATTTATTGTTTGTTGCTGCAAGTTTCCTCGCTTGCAAATTTATTTCTTTACTTTTTCATGATTTCATCACATACAATATACAGCTCTAGCGTCTTGAATAACAAGAAGTTGCGGATGAACAGGATTAAAAGTAAGACATGTTGTGACCGCCTCTGGAAAGGCCATAGGTAGGTAGAAACTCTACTCCAACCATTGAAATGAGGGGCCGAGACGGTGCGAGTGATCGTAGCGGAAGGCTTCATTCAATCAAGCAAATCTAGGCTGACGGGAAACGCCCGAATTATTCCTCCGCACCAGCATCCGCAGCATGCAACATGAAATTGCGAAACTGGGGCAAAACAGTGTGATGGAGGGAAAAAAATGAATGAACCTACAGTTGCTCTTTTAACGGATATAAAAAGAACGTGAGCTGTCCTGAAATGACCTTCCTTGTGCGCGCTTGTGACCTGCCACGAAAACGACGTCGCATTTTGTTTTCCTGCCGGCTACGATTTCTTTCGGGACCCTGTAACCAGCATGGAGCTAAGTGGCTCAAAGCTTCATCAGAGTACGCAGACTGCCGCTTCTGATGACGTACGTACTTCTCTTAGTTTTTATTTCTTTTGTATTGTGTAGTTTTTTTTTCTGCGGGAAGTCATACTAGACTTGTGCTCAAACAGGAGCAGCTGCTGTCCACTTGTGGGACGCTGGTAGAATACGGCCGTCCTTGACACCGAAACTCAATGAGAACAGCTAGGTCATCCGTAAAACCCACATACGAGGCTGTACTATGATTTCTCTTTCAATGGGCATTACTCTCTCAACTGTCTTTTTTGTTATACATCGTTTAGTGATGTAGACTAACGGAAGTTAGAGCTCCCTTATCACGCAATTATTTTTCCGCCCTGCTCTACTTACAGCTCGCCTGTCTTCAATTTTATCGGTGTACAGTCGACCGCGCGGCTTTAGTAGCAGCTTGCCTCTGATCCCAAACGCAGAATTTTTTTATTCGTGGCCGGATCCTGTTTGGGGATCATTGTACCAGAATTGCGGTGTTGAAAGTACCGCCTTACAAGCGTAAGTCATATGCGGCACGACCGTAATGCATATGATATGTTATAAGTTGTCATAACTGTAGTCATAACTTTAATTTATGCTGCGCTCTGCACTCGCTTTTCATCCCTCTTCTCGTTCACTCTTTAAATATCCTCCCCACATGTAAGGTAGCCTGCCTCATTAACACCCGCCTTTCCTTTCCTCTGCCTCTTTCTACTTCACATGTCATTCCTGTGTTATAAGTGTCACCCATTTCACATCGGGCTTAAGGCTGACACTAGAAATTCAGAGGCAGCGAACACTGACACAGGTGTAGAGTGAGCGCATTTCCAATTTTCTATGGGAAGACCAAGCATAAAGTTTGATGTTCTATCAGTAGTCCGGACATGCAATACATGCGTATACTGCTGCAAAACTTGCTCAGTATTATTCGGTGGTGAACGCTGACCCTCCCAAATTACTTGCTGCAGTGCATTGAAGGCAGGCAGACACATTCTCCACCGCCTGAGAAGCGAAACAGTGTGTCAGTTTATTTCTGAAAGGATGGAGAGTAGCTTCTGGGATTAATCACACTTGTGAGAGTGACAAAGCACCATCTCTCTTGTAGGAGAAGTAACAAGGTATGGATTTAGGTTTCGGGTGTTTAACGTCCCAAAGAAACTCAGGCTATGACGGACGCAGTAGTGAAGGGCTCCGGAATAATTTAGACCACCTGGGATTCTTTAACGTGCACTGACATCGCACAGTACATGAGCCTCTAGAATTTCGGCTCCACCGAAATTCGACTGCCGCGACAGGGATCGAACACGCGTCTTCCGGGTCAGCAACCTAGCGCCATAACCACCAAGCCACCGCGGCGGCTGGTAAAAAAACTAATTATTAGTGGCGGAGTTTAAACTTTAGCGCTAACGAATAGGAGTTGGGCTCAGAAAAAAAAGTATGGCGGAATACACACACGAGCGCATGTACACTCGTTGTTCCCTTTTTTTTCCTGCGCTAGTCCTTGTTTGTGAAATCATGCATCAACCAGGCTAAATAACCACTCTACCAAGAAGAGGCTTCAGTGCTGGATAGGCAGAAATAAAAATTCGAAAAAATGTAAACATTCACAACCTCGGTCCTGGCTTTTAGAGCACTCCTCTCTAAACCTGAACTTGATCAACCACGCTGATTACCAGATCAAAACCAAGGGATTTACAGAAAAAGAGAGGCAGGCGCAGAAAGTGTCTGATAGCTCCTGTGTGCCGAGCCTAGCGAACCCGACTTCTGCTCTGGTTTATTTGCCTATTTCGTCCGTATCCGGAAATATAAGCTAGAGCTTGTTAAGAAAGATTAAGTAATATCAACAGAGTCTGGTCATTCGCCAGACATGTTGGACACCCCGCGACGTCCCGTATCGGACTCCAATCTTGAACGGTTTCATTCCGCAGCTCATTCCGCACGAAACACACACACACACGAAAAAAAAAAAACAGAAACTAATTTCATGCTGATGGCCCTCACTGAAGAAAAAAGTCCAACAGCGCGCACATAGTTTATCTACGCGTACTGTTGCGCTTCGCTCTAAATTCAAAGAAGGGCATTGCGCCGCAATACTGAGGTGAAACCGACAGATTAAACAACTTTTCGGTGGCATGTACTGTGCCTTAAAGATCAATTCAAGCATTGAGTTTTATGTTTTTTCTTTCTTGTGAGAGAGAGGGATTTTTTTTTCCCCTTGGAAACCACTGTCGCACATAGGTTGAGCCCTTACTCGTAATACGAGGTCTGTTAGAAAAGTATCCGACTTTATTTTTTTTTTTTTGCGAACACCTGATGGATATGAAACACGCGCTCTTACAGCAGCCGACCTTGAACCCTCGTGCGCATGCACGATTTTTTTTCCGCCTGCCGATAGCGTCAGTCGCTGGGAAGCAGCGTTTGAGTGAGGCAGTGCGCAGTGCTCTCGTCGGTTTTTTGTTGCAAAGAAAATGGCGGAGCGAGAGGAGCAGCGCTACTACCTCAAATTTTGCCAGAAACTTGGCGATAGCCAAGTGGAAACCATTGGAAATGTTCAGACGCCTTTCGGTGATGATGCTATGAGCAGCACACAGATTAAGCAGTGGTGCAACCGGTTTAAAGACGGCCGCACATCTGTGGAGAGAGAGCCACGCTCCGGTCGGCCATCTACATGCCTAAATTACCAGGTGATTGCCGAAGTGAACGCTGTGGTGCTGCGGGACTGTTGTGTGACTATCCGAGAAATTGCGGAAGAGGTGGACATCAGCAATTTTTCTGCACATTCCATTATCACCGAAGATTTGGCCATGGAGAGAGTTGCGGAAAAATCGTGCCGAAGCTGCTGACGGTGGAGAAAAAGCAGCTTCGTGTTGAAGTCTCACAGGAGATGCTGGATTCCACAAACAGTTACCTTGACTTCACCGACGCCGTAATCACTAGTGACGAGTCTTGGGTGTACGGGTACGACCCGGAAACCAAATCCCAGTCGTCACAGAGGACGCATTCCACGTCACCAAGACCAAAGAAGGCCCGCCAAGTGCGCAGCAATGTCAAAATGATGCTGACTGCTTTTTTGACTCCCTCTGTGTGGCAAACCACGAGTAGGCACCCCCCTACGTGGTGCTGTGCGGTGCAAGAGACCGGGATTGAGGTCAACAAGAAATTGGCGCATCCCTCGCGGCATTGCTCCTGCACATTCCTCGCATCTTATTCAGACTTTTCTGGCGAAAAACCAGACTCCTGTAGTTCAACAGGCTCCTTCCTCTCCTGATATGTCCCCCTACAACTTCTGGCTGTTTCCTGAAATCAAGAGGCCATTGAAAGGAGCGCGATTTCAGAAAAGAAAGGACATTATGGCTGCAACGACAGGAGAGCTAAATTCCATCCCGAAAATGACCTTTTCGGAATACTTCCAACAATGGCAGCACCGCGGGGAGATGTATATGGAGCCCCAAGGAGACTACTTTGAAGGTTATTAGGTTTCTAACGCTCCAGTTATGCCAGTTTTTTTTCTTGGGACAGAGGTCGGATACTTTTCTAACAGACCTCGTATTTAGACCTTACTCGCCGCTCCTTATCACCTACATAAAAGCCCTGCATTCTGCGGAGCAGTTTTCGGGAAAGCCCGGGAGCGAAACATGGCATTGGAATAATTCTTCTTTCGCTCAGTCCCATCGTGAATGTATGCCTCCTTATGTGCAGTTCCTTTGTGCCTGCTTTTATGAGGACTGAGAGCAGACGGGAGCGGGTTTTATGCTTCCTTCCCGATCATGTTCGCTATTATCCTGCATTCATTACTGCTTTCTTGTTCGCCCTCCCCTAGCAGCCCATGTATTCAGTTCAATATTGCGAATGCACGGTTTCACTCCGGTCCTTTGTAAGAGCGGCCTTTGCCAACATGTTTCCAGTATTGGACCGATTACCTGCGCTGCTTGGGTCATAGTGCCAGTTTTCTCAAATCGTAGTTGTACCCTACTTCTCCCTGCTTCTATTGTTCTCTTCACACGGATGGAAATCGACTTGCCGCTCGCGTCTGGCAGTGCGCTTCGCGACTATCTCTCAACATATTTTCTCAGGATCTTTATCGCTTTCAACGTTTGCATATACCCACGATTTAAAGGTTGTGGGGTTACTGGCACGGTTCGGACCCTGAACTCAGGGCCAACGCCACTCCGCTAGCTCGACCACACCTGCGGCCGCGAAGAACAACACCTCCGAGGAATAAGCCCGCAGGCAAGAGCTTTAATTGGGATCTCCCAATAGTTTTCCTCGGTCGCGCGCAGACAGCCGCGGCAGGCAACAGGCACAGGACACAGGCACAGGAGACAGGCACAGAGCAGTTCAGGTCACCTGGGCCGCCGCTGGTCTCGCGTCCGCTCTCTCTCAAGGCTCGCTGTCAACTCTCCATCAGACTGTGCCCGTGCGCGCGGCCCGCGCGGCCGCCGAAACCGAGAGGGCTGGGAAAGGAGGGCTGCCCACGTGACGACGCGTAGTCGCGGGCGCCTCCCCTCCGCTCCATGTCGGGGGCCGCCAGAGGAAGAGCCGTGGTAGGCCACGAGAGAGAGAAGGGTGCATCCGGCGGGCGAGGGGCAACATGAATCCCCACACCCTCCCTCTCTCAATAGTGACCTCCACCCGCTGAAGCGAACTCGGCGGATCAGCAGGTCCATGCCGCCTTTCCGGAGACTGGGCCCCGGGATGGTAGCTCTGCGCCTGGGGCGCGGGCCAGACCAGGATGGCGCCCGCGAAAGCTGGCCTGCTCCGCGTTCAGGCCGCCCGTCGTCAGCTCGCCCCGCGCTGCTCCGGAACAGCCGCCGATGCCCCGTGCGATGGTGTGGGGGCGAAGTTCGGCGGCTCGTCCCCGGCCGCGCGCCGCTCTCCGTGCCGTCGCTGAAGCCAGGGCCGTAAATCAGGGCAGCCGGAGGGGGCTCGGCTCCTCCGAGCGGGCGTCTTGCACGGTTCCGGGCACAGGAACTACACCGGCTTGTGTATCCACACAGGCAGGGTGGGCACGAGACCTCTCGCACCAGGCTTTGCCGTGGTCGGCATGGGTCACATTCGGCGATCTCGCCCAGTTCGGATATTGTGACGTCGGGGGCAAGGATCTCCTTGCATGAGGTCCACCGTGCGCGATCTCGCGCGTCTGGCGTTCCTTCGCCGTTTGCTCGATCTCGAGCTGTTTTGGCAACCGACGCCGCCGTGTGCGTGATCTCACGCTTTCGGCATTCTCCCGTTGCCCCAGCGAGCTCGCTGGCTTCGGGTATTATAGCGATGCCTGTAGAGATCTCTCTGGGCTTCGCTCGCCTCGGCGCAATCTTGCGCGGGCGGCGTTTCTGCTTCCACAGCAACCTCCCTCTGGAAGTACTGTTTCAGCTCTCCCACGTGAATGGGTCCGCTGATTCGGCCCGATCTCGGGTCTTTCAGCCGGTAGTTGAGCCGCGAAAGCTTCTCAGCGATCAGGAAGGGTCCCACCCATTTGGGCGCTAGACTGGCCGCGAAACCTGCGGCTGCATCGCTGAGTGCGTGATTGCGCTTGAGAACGAGGTCTCCCATCTGAAAGTCTACGTCTCTGTGTGCGCGATCATAAGTGGCCTTTTGACTTGCCCTGGCCTTCGCGCGGCTGCGGTTCGCCTCCTTAATGGCATTTGCCAAACGCTCGCGCAATCGCCTTGCGTAGTCGTCAACATCTGCCGTGACTTCGCGGACACTCTCCGACCCTTCCATGAGAATTGTGTCCATAGGCGTGTTCAGCTCTCTGCCAAACATGAGAAAAGCCGGCGTGAAGCCGGTCGAGCGATTTGTGCTCGTGCGCAGAGCGAAGGAGATGGCGTCCAAGTGCTCGTCCCAATCATTGTGCGATCTCGCATATGCGCCAAGGAGCGGCTTGATATCTCGATTTCGGCGCTCGCTCACATTGGACTGGGGATGGTAGCACGTGGTTTTCTGCTGCCGGACACCCATTGCTGCACACGTATCACGGAAAACTTTCGATGTGAAATACGTGGCATTATCAGTGATCAGCCGCTTTGGGAAGCCGTAGCGGCAAAACACTTCACACAGCTTTGCCAGGATCTCCCGGGCAGTCGCTTTTCGCAGCGGGTACAATTCAGCGATCCCACTGAAGTGACACGTGACTACCAGCACGTATTTGTACCCTCGTTTGCTGCGCGGCAGCGGCCCCATCAAATCGCACGCCAGGATCTCCCAGGGCTTGGTGCTTAGGATGGGTTGGAGCAAGCCAGGTGGCTTTCCACCTCTAGGCTTTCTCTCTTGGCAGACGTGGCATGTTCGTACATATCTACATACGTCAGCCTTCATTCCCGGCCAGGTAGCAAACCGACAAAGCTTCTGCCATGTCTTTGGAGCGCTCCCGTGACCGTCTGCGTCGTGATAGTGCCGCATAGCGGCGCGCCGCAGTTTGCGCGGAATAACGGCTTTGAAACTCTCATCCGAGGCCTCTTTGCCTGGCACGTATTTTAGCAAAGCTCCATCACGGTCCAGCAGGAAGTTCTCCAACTCACTCGCCGCAATACCAGCGACACTAGAGTTAGCGCCAACCACACTACCAGTGGCTTCACAGCGCAATTTGGCCTGACTCGTCGGAGTGTCTGTCTCTTCACTAAGACTATTGATCAACTCCTGACAGAATGAGTCCTCCTGCTGAGCCCTGACAAGCTCTTCTCTGCTGAACGCAACCTCGAGAGGGATCCCCGCTCCAACGAGGTGCACGTGCTCTCGGGGCTTCGAAGACGGGGCACTCCCCGCAACGAGCTCCTTCCGCAGAGGGGGAGACAGCTGCCACTCTGCCTCCTCCTCGTCCTGGCCGGCCGGTTGGGTGTCAGTGACCGGCGCCCGTGACAGCGCATCGGCGACTACATTTGCAGTGCCTTTGCGGTAACGCACTTCGAGCTCGAAGCGTTGCAGTGTCAGGGCCCATCGCGCAAGCCTCCCGCTGGGCTCACGCAGGCGTTTCAGCCAGGTTAAGGCCATATGGTCGGTCTCGACCGTGAACTTTGTTCCCTCTACGTACATCTCGAACCTTCGAAGTGCGTAGATGATGGCCAGGCATTCCTTTTCTGTCGCTGAGTAATTGCGTTCTGCCGGCGTCAGGGCGCGGCTCGCAAATGCCACAGGTAGGAGTTCATGCCCCTCCATCTGAAGGAGTACTGCTCCCACCCCGATATCACAGGCATCTGTCTGGATAACAAATGGGCGGTTCAGGTCGGGCAGCTTCAAAGCCGCCGTCTCAGCGATAGCGTGCGAGAGCTGATGAAAGCTCTTTTCCTGCTCGTCTCCCCATATCCACGGAGAAGACTTTCTTAGCAATCTTGCCAAGGGCGCTTGCAGTCGCACACAGTTAGGAATGAAATGGCGATAGTATCCCACCATGCCAAGGTAACGGCGAACACCGCTCACATCTTTAGGCGCAGGAAACTCCAGGATCCCCCGAAGCTTCTCTGGATCAGGAGACACCTGTCCCCGTTTTACTCGATATCCAAGCAAGCTCACCTGAGCCTGGCAGATTTGCACCTTTGCGGGATTGAGCGTGATGCCAGCCGCCCTGAGATTTCCCAGGACATCTCTCAGGTGATCGAGGTGCTCCTCGAAAGTTTGAGAGTAGACGATCACATCGTCCAGGTATGCGAGAGCCTGATGCCATCTGGCGTCTCCGAGTACACGGTCCATCAGCCTTTGGAATGTGCTCGGAGCTCCGGACAAACCGAAAGGCATTCTCGTGAAGTGAAACAGACCTCTGTGACACGTGAAGGCCGTTTTGCACTCATCGCCCGGTCGCATTTCGACCTGCAGGTACCCCTTACTTGCGTCAAGAATCGAGAAGAACTTAGCGCCGCCGAGATTTGAGACGATCTCGTCTATTCTCGGGAAGGGGTACGCATCTTTCTTTGTGACCGCATTCAGCCGCCGATAGTCAACGCACAAGCGCCACGTGCGATCTTTCTTCGGCACAAGAACCACTGGGAACCCCCAGGGACTGGAAGAGCGGCATATGAGACCAGCATCGAGCAACTCCTGGAGCGCCTCGTCGATAGCTTGCCGTCTGGCAGCACTGACGGGCCTTGGGTTACATTTCCAGGGCAGCGCGTCACTCGTATCTATGCGGTGCTGCACCAAACTAGTGCATCCCGGCTGGTCCGTGAATATCTCGTCAAAGTCATCCAACAACGACAAGAGGCGGTCACGTTCGAGCTGTGTCAGCGCACCGGCATCTGCCAGTAAGTTGTGCATTTTCTCCCCCGATCTCGGAGGAAACCTGTGCTGACATGCCGCCGCTGCCGATCTCGGCATTGGGCGGGGAAACCCGCTGTCTCTTAGCTCGCCGACATCTGTCGGTACAGCCTGCTTTCCCTTCTCCGACCTCGGAGAGGGCGCATTGGAGCGGGCCGCTGCTGCCGATCCCGGCATTTGGCGGTGCGGGCTTTGCTCGTGGGAGGTATTTCGCTCCTCCGCGGGCGTGTCGGCCGTGCGTTCTGACAACGATCTCGTTGCAGTCGGCGGGTCGACAAAGGGCCTCAGTGGGGCGCACGGGTTCTCCCGATATCCGCCACGGGCGATGTCTACAACCAGTCCAGTTTTCGCCAAGAACTCTCGGCCTAGAATAACTGGCACTGTGAGACCAGGCAGGTGAACGAAACGCATTCTGCGCACACGCTGATCCCAGCGCACTGCGAGGCGAACGTCACCACAGGACCGCACTTCTCCGCTAGCTAGCTGGAGTGGCGTCCTTCGCTGTCGCAACCGAACGGATCTCCGCCGGAGCTGGGAAACGACCTCGTCTCCTATTAGCGAGATGCTTGCCCCCGTGTCCAGCAACGCCTTAAAGGTTCTCCCCGCAACTGCGAGGGCCATGAAAGGCGCAGGCGTGTTAGTTGGTTCTCCAACTTTGAATGCGGACGTGACGGGGATGGGCTCCCGAGCGTTGGTAGCCTCCGCCGTTGCTGCTACCGGCGGCCTGCCTCGTTTCCCGATCTCGAGGGGCAGTTTCTGGCTATGTGACCACTCTGGCCACAATTAAAGCAGCGCACAGATCTCCATGCTTCTCGCTGCGACGCTCGGGGGGTCTCAGTGGCACCTCGGCCATCCAGCCGTACACGGACCTCCGTGGGTGCTTTCTGAGCAGGCGTGGGCTTTTGTGGCGGTACCCCGCAGATCTCCGGGGGTTGTGTATCAGCACTCCGCAGCCCGTACCTGTAAGGATCCAGAGCACGATCCGATATTGCGAACGGCATCCGCTCGTTCGTGAACGCACCTGCCATGGGAGTGATCTCACCCCTTAACGCTGCAACGCCGCTCCAGGCACACCTAGGCTCGAGGCACTCCTCAGCCGGCGGTGGGGGCCGGTATTTACGGGCCGCTGAAATTTGAGCCTGGACTCGGCGCGCTTCAATGGCAAGCTCGTTCAAATCGCTGCATCTGCAGCCCCTCAAGTAGAGGGAAAATGTCGGATGGCTCTGCCGGATGACACGTTCCACTCGCTCCGAACTCGGAGCTCCTGGGTCTGCATATTCATACAGCTCTTGCATCGCTCGTACGAACTCGACAAGCGATTCATCCGGGGCCTGTGTCCGCAGTTCAAGCTCTCGTCGCATACGCAGCTTGTAATCGTGTGGAAGGAACTCCTCCCTGAACAAGCGTCGAAAATCAGCCATGTTGCCTGCTGTGTGGCCAACCAACTGGTACCACCGGGCGGCTTGATCAACGAGTGCGACGGGGAGAACTCGTCTCAGAATCTCGCTCTCGCTCAGGTCACTCGCTAGCTCGTACCGGCGCAGGGCCAGCAGAAAGTCATTCGCACTTTGCTTGTCGCTGTAGCCACTGTAATTCGGTATCGGCACTCCGATCCGAGGGCCGGGCGAGCGCGCTAATTGCAACATCTGCTGCAAAGCGTTTGCGAGGACGTTTGCGATGTTCTCTCCCTCTGCCGGACACACTGCGCGCTCTTCAGCCACCTGGCTGGGTGCGCGTCCCACATTTGCGGGCGTAGTTAGAGCGGGGCCAACTGGCCAGCTTTTGTTGCCTTCGCCAACTGGCGGTGGCTTGTAGTGGTGCTCGGGACCTCCCGGACCAAGTTGCGCTGCGTCACCCTCTGCCAACTGGCGGGGAGCGCGGCCCGCATCTGCGGGCGTTGACGCAGTTAGACCACCTGGTCTGAATGCGTGCGCAGGAGTTGAAATGAGCGAGTAGCCGACGCCAACTGGCAATGGCTCAACGAGCAGTCCAGGATCTCCTGGGTGGAAACTCGGTTTGCGAACCGCATCTGCGGACGCGTCTGAGACGTAGCGGAGCGTTTGGAAGCCACTGACACCTGACTTTGGCTTTCCTTGCTGGCCGGGATCTCCCGGCGCGTAACCAGTTGCGCGACCCACATCTGCGAGAGCGCCTGGGGACACGTTCAGCAGAACGGAACTCCTGTAGCCACAGCCATCTGGCTGCTCCAGCTCGGAGTATTCACCAGGAACTCCTGGCGCAATATTTCGGACGCCAG
Source organism: Amblyomma mixtum (assembly GCF_055824585.1). NCBI lineage: Eukaryota > Metazoa > Arthropoda > Arachnida > Ixodida > Ixodidae > Amblyomma > Amblyomma mixtum. The sequence continues at coordinate 288,237,093 of NC_143013.1, forward strand.
CCGCGCCTGCGGCTTCATGCATAGCGCCCGACGGACCTTGCGCTACCGCATCCGCGGTCGTTTTAGATGTGGCCACGTGTGTTTTGTGTGTTTTTTTTTTCTTTCTCTTTTTTTCTTTGCTGTCAATACCTGTGTCCACCCAATGTGAATATTGTGTCAGTATTGTATAATGTTCTTCCGTTTTCTCTTGTACCTGCTCATTATTGTATACTTGTTATCACGCTTTGCAACTGCCTTTGTATTAAAAGCCTTGCTGTCAAGCTGCTGCCAAGCGAAAGGGGGCTGCGGCTTAGTCAAGCTGTCTCTCACAGCTTTTTCTGCGCCTCCGCTGTCTGTATCTTTACAAGGCAGAAATAAAGAATTTGAATTTGAATTTGAATTTGAAACGATGCTCGAGATCTCCCGTGCTTCGCCGCATACATCAGCCAACATCATTAGGTCCGGCAGCCCGTAGCGCGGGCTGGTCATGCTGTTCTTCGTGAGCTAGCACCCCACCTGGAACTCCAGAGGGGCCCCACGTTGGTGCGCCAAAATGTGGGGTTACTGGCACGGTTCGGACCCTGAACTCAGGGCCAACGCCACTCCGCTAGCTCGACCACACCTGCGGCCGCGAAGAACAACACCTCCGAGGAATAAGCCCGCAGGCAAGAGCTTTAATTGGGATCTCCCAATAGTTTTCCTCGGTCGCGCGCAGACAGCCGCGGCAGGCAACAGGCACAGGACACAGGCACAGGAGACAGGCACAGAGCAGTTCAGGTCACCTGGGCCGCCGCTGGTCTCGCGTCCGCTCTCTCTCAAGGCTCGCTGTCAACTCTCCATCAGACTGTGCCCGTGCGCGCGGCCCGCGCGGCCGCCGAAACCGAGAGGGCTGGGAAAGGAGGGCTGCCCACGTGACGACGCGTAGTCGCGGGCGCCTCCCCTCCGCTCCATGTCGGGGGCCGCCAGAGGAAGAGCCGTGGTAGGCCACGAGAGAGAGAAGGGTGCATCCGGCGGGCGAGGGGCAACATGAATCCCCACAAGGTCTTCTTGCATTGGCGTATTAAGCTAGAACCACGAGAGACTGTTTGCTTCTCTGTTTCGCTTATGAACTTCGTCCGTCGTAACTAAACAACCTGTCTTCGCCCCCATCACCTTTACAAATCTGTCAAAGTGTGAGGCCCGCCCATCGGGATGAAACTTTTATTCGCCTGGATCGGAGATACTCGTTCAGGATTGCTGGCATTGACAGCCGTCTAGTCTGCAGGTTCCCCTTTAATAATGCAAGTAAACCTGCCTAGAAGCGAAGGATATGATAAAGCGCAATTAATTGCTATCTTTAACTGGATGCGGCGCAGATAAATTTCACTAAGCCAAAAGAAGGAAGAAAATCAACTGAGCACTGTGTTTGCAAATAATGATGACAAAAAAATAACATTGCACCATTCTTGGGTACTAGGAATTTGCCGGAATAGAAGGATAACGATTCGGAGATTTTCAGGTGTGGTTTCACGTCCAAATACAACTGTCAACAACAAAATAACAACAGTTGTTAACAGAGCTAGCGAAAAATGCCCATATTGTCACTTCCCAATTTATATAGTGATCTGAGGAGGAGATTCAGCTGGGCCGCTTTTATATCTGTTCCCAAGGCGGTTACTGTTACCTCCTCCGAGTGCGGAGATAAACATTTTTTTTTTAAAAACTCTCCATTCCCTTCACAGCATGCATCAGAATGTTTCTTGTGTCCCCTGAGTGGTTCCAACCTTTTCCTGCCTCCTTATCAGAAACCTTGAACACCGGGGTTTCTTTCGGAGCTTGCTCGAGACATTGCTACGTAAACGCTTTCTTCTAGAGTCACTAAGCCGCTAATTCCTTACTTCGTACCGCAGTTGTGCTGCATGATCAGTTTCTACTTGACTGAAGTGGGGTTCACCATTTCATTTTCTCACGGCTGTGCTGACTGAAGGCTCTGGATTATGCTAGCAGCGGGATTTAGATTATGATCTCTGGTCACAGAGGCTGCTGGACACAGCCTGGTTTCGTGACTGTATTCTTTCGTGCGACGAATACTTCTTGAGCGGCGTTAGTTTCGAGTTGCCCACATTTGCTTTTTACTCAGTGATGAGAGAGTTCTGAACATGAATTTTCTTCTCTATTACGGCGTTCCATCCTTTCACGCTTTTCTAGGTTTATTGGGGGAGCAAATCTGTTGGCATAAAGCATTACTTTTTGCATACTTTTTTACTCATTCAAGCTTGTGTATAAGCAGGCTATCAGCTATATTTCTCTTAAAAACTTCTTCGCAATACTGTATCTTCTTCATGCAAAGCTAAGCTGAACAGAGGAGTGTTTCGGCGCTCACTTTGGGAGAATATTGTCAACCGATGCATTGTAAGCGTCGTCAACGCATGCAATCAAACTTCTTTCCAGCAGTTGCTCCACTATCTTCTCTTTATCACCGCTTTATGGGGCGCCCAGCATTCGATGCGTCGTTTTATGTAGCATAATTGTTTTTAATGTCCTTGAACATCCGTTTCCATACACGTGTTAGGCTTTATTACTTCAGAGCATAGAAGATTCTGTACCGGAGTCACAGGCATTCAGTGGTACAATCATCCGAACTAAGGAACGGCTGAGCACATCCGAGACGTCCGTCAAGCACAGGCTCAATAGATGTAACGTCTATTGTGGACAGCACGCTGAACAGTAGCAGCGGTGTTGCGCTGCGCTGCGCTTGGAACGAATACATAGAAATAGAGCTGTCCATTTCAACGGCGCATTGTTGCAAGCGACCAGGCAAGCGACGTCAACAGTCAAAGCGTGAACAGCCGATCTGAAACCGGGGCAGGAAGCAGCAGCTTGGGGCATGCAAAGAGTGTATTCCTCTTTGCTCTCATGTTTTAGGCTACACTTGTTAATGCGCTCCATGTAAAACGCAGAATGGGGAGGAATTACCTTCCTGCCACAGAGTATCGATGAAGAAAGAGTATATCTTCTATTAACCGGACTTTGTTGGTGTTGGTCGTACTTTAGGTGATAATTTTGAACTGTCTCACGAATGAACCTCGCATCTTGCTAACATTGAGATGACTGCTAAGACCCCACTTCAGTTTGAAAATTTTCACCGAGAAGAATGAAGTACTATTGGATAACCTCAGTCTTCTATTTCCCACACCATTCCTTCGACCCGTAACCATAGTCGCAACATCAGATTATGTAACTAAAGACGTTTAAAGAAAGCTGGTCTGAGTGGCTGTGTTGGTTGACATTAGGTATGCAAAATGTGCGAACCTGCATGTGTGAAGACTTGCAGTTAGAACAGGTCTTAACGGATGTGTTTTTAGGCTCGGATATAGCATGAAATTCAGGACGCTTGTAGTTTTCGCCGTTTCCTTTCTTGAGACTGTTACTCTTAACGTTTTATGATCAATAAAGACTGAAATCCTTGCAGTTTTTCCTTGCAGATCTAAAACCAGCTCATCACGTGTCTCCTCGCACATGTCACAGCAAAGCCGTTTATCTCCCCCGCGCACGCACCACTGCGCACCTTCATTCCTTCTTTTCCCAGACTGCAGTAGACTGGAATGGCCTGCCTGCCGATGCCGCACTCCACACCAGCCCCGTCCATTTAAAAAAAAAAGCCATTGAAAATGTTCTGTTTTAAACCCCATGTCATTCAGATTCATTTTGTGTATTGTTTCCGCTCATGTAATACCACTATTCAGGGGCATTTGAGGTGTACAAGAAATAAATAAATAAATAAATAAATGCTTGAGCGCTTGCATCAAGGTTGGCACACTGAATGCTTGCACGTAGTTCGTAATAAAAACAGCCAGAAAAATTAATCCATTTCGTCACCGTGAAGTCTTCACAGGGCCTCCTTAATAATGTTAGTTTCACAGCGTAAATTTTTACAGACGTGCTGTAGCCACTGGTGAGGAAACTGCAGGCCACAAGCCAAAGGCAATTCTGAGCTTCTAGAAGAACTTACAAAACGACTTGATGCCTTCATAATTTTACACTCACAGCATTCAACGTCATGAGCAGGGCTCCATCTATAAAGCATGTGCATTGTGCTCGTGCTTTCCTCCTCTCGCTCTGGACTGACTCAAATTTGGTTGGCCTAATCTATGCCGTCAAAGTGAGCTTCTCCAGTACCCTTGCCCTGCTATGGAGAATTTTGCAAGTGACATAATGACCAGGAGCGCAGTATTTTCTTTCTCATATTCAGTAGGTAAAAGCGTTGAAATGACAGCTTGTCAGCAAGCAAACACGATCGCAACTCTTGGTCATCAGTCCACCTTCAGCAAGGCGATGGCAGCCTGTTTTTATAGCTCACAACTTTCTTTCCTTAGCAACACGTCACATAAAATGCAAATTTCGCCTTGACATCTGCACCTAGGCTTGCACAAATAACCCTTTACTACAAGGAGAAGGTTAGGTAAAAGACTTTCCAAGTAATCAGGCGCTGTAAACTCTGTGACTAAAGTAACAACAGGAAGTAGAATGTTCGTAAACTCGCTCAAAAGCCTACGGAGACAGGAAACAGTATGTAATGAAAACTAAACCCTGATAGTTTCGCATAAGGTTGAAAGTTTTTCAGAATACTTTGTTTGTTCTTCAGTGCAAACTTTAATTTTTAGTAGTCTTGAAAAAATGCAACGACCCTTGCGAGCGTACCTAGACTTGCATACGGAGCAGCTAGACGCTTAGTTTCGACAGAGTATGGGCCAACTAACTCATGTCAGCGCCCTTTTGAAGCTAGAAAAGCTTCGATTCTCCTCACTGCCACTACTTATTTCATTACTCCAGCTGAACCAAGGACAAAACGAGAAATCTAAATGTCTGATATAAATCTAAAAGGACGTCATAGGATCCGCCTGGCGTGCTGAGAGTGAGCTGATATGGTGTCTGAGTAACTTAACTCAAAGTTGCGAGTACTATATTGTTGAATAATGCCCAACCGGCTTTCAATCTGCGTTTTGTTCAATGTACGGCTTGCAAGCCTGAGGCACATTGTTGGAGAGAGGGCATGCTGCTCGGAAAACATAGTCGTTATCAATCAGGCATACCTTAATGGCATTCTTCTCGACTAGGAGGGCAACGACCTCACGGAAATTTAAGTCTGTCCAGAAGCTGTAATGCTAGACAGTGATGCCATTTCTGCCGCAGCTTCCCCTTATACAAGAAACGCTGTAACGTTTTCGGTGACTTCTAAAGTGTGACACAAGTAAGACAGCTAAGCTGAAAATAATTTATTTTTCTTGTAATTGCATAAAAACTGTTTTCCCGTGCTCACCAGTGAGACCAAAGTGGACGCGACGTCTATCCAAAAACACTAATAGAGTGTTTACGCCTGAAAATTTTTTGATAGCGGATTAGAAGCATTATTTTAATATCAGGGTGATGTCAGTTGCCCCCTTGGTAGTAATTACTAACAGGCTTTCAAATCCACGTCATCAATAACATTATTCTTGAAGTTGAACTGCTTTCTCGCTCGTCTGCATAAAAACTTCCAGCTGCTGAAGTTGAAGTAAGGCGAGAGGGCCCAGTTGGTATACAATGATCGATTTTTTTCGAAAAAGAGCACTAAGCACGAAGACTGATGGAAGATAGTCACCTCTTGATTCCACTTTTTGGTGCTTCGCCACACTTTGGATACAGGTTGACCGCATAGCATCTCATACCTCTGTGGTGGCGTCGTGTCCTAGAGGCCCACTGTGTCAGTCCGCCATGGGCATGCGCTATGTGTACGCTACACAGGAATTAGTTTGCAGCGTATACTTACTGACGCCTAGAGTCTATTGTAAGCCACCCTGATTCTACTGTGCTCGTGGCGCTCGGACAGAAAACCGTAGACCTATCGAATACAAGAAAAATAACTATTTAAATGAATTTATTTTATTATAGATGCAAAAATTAATACTGGACAGTAGTAATCATGAATGACAATATCAAAAAATGTTAAAGTTAATATAGCAAAAATAAATCAATAGCGCTTAAGAGAGCATGCCAGTCTATGAGGAAGAGAACCTGTTACAATAAAATGAAAAAAAAAGATAATAAGTGCAGAGCGACTTTTTCTTGCTGGAAGTGGAGTTTCAAAAGGACTTCATGAGTTTTAATGTGCGAACACTGAGGTGGCTTGACTTGTAGCTTTGACACCTGGCATATTGGGTCTCGCACGCTCGAAAGAAAACTGCGCACAATGAAGCTTTCGTTGATCTGAAATCTTGATGAGAGCCTATTCGGCTTGAGTAGAAAGATATTTGCAAAGCTAGAGCGTAAGCAATAATGAAAAGCGCGAGCTTTTCGTTTGCACAAGACCTTATGGGCAGATTTCACGTTTTACTTCCAAAGGAGGAGAAAGGAGACTCGTATTTCTTCTGAGAAATGGGCCAACTCCACAATGAAAACGATGGAGTCAGAGGGAAAGGAAAGTTTGCCGTATAACTTTATCGACGCGCTTTTTTCTCCCCGCACTTTTTTCTTGGTACTGACCCAACTGACGTTGCAAGGACTAGAGCAGGTCCGTTTGGCGTGCACCTTAGCTTGGTCGATAAATCAATGAAGTAAAGAGAATCTCATGCATCACTGCAGATATAATAAGCACCTACGCGTGCAAATACTTCCACAGAGTCTGAATACTCTTGGCACCAAGGCGGCACAAGGAGAAGAGAATAGGAAGATTACGGCCCTGCCAGATTGTTTGTTTTGTAGCAGACACGTTCTAGACGTGTGCTGTCGCGCTTGATCAGGTTCGCCAGCCCCCGTCACCGTGTCCTTGGCTATTTCTGGTTTCTATACTGGCCTTCATTATTGCACATGAGTGTCTTTTCATGAATTTGGGACGGAAAATACCGGCGCAGTTGGTTGGCGATTACGCCAGAACGTGAAACGAATAAGTGAGATAATGAAACGAACAAATCATTCTGAATAGAGAGAAGGCCATGCCTACGTGAGCAGATTCTGTCTCTTCCGTACTGGTATACTTATTTGTGTTGGCATTCTTTTGCCTCTAATGTTCTGTGTACCGCAGCGTTTCCGATTCGTTTTTGTGGATGACCCTGCGCTGCAGTCCCTAAGGCCTAATAATTAGTCAACTCTCAAAACTTTGTTTCTCTGCATCTGCTCTTAACTTCAAGTTTCTCGTCAAATTATACCCTTTCCGGAGGCAAAATGGCGCACAAAGTTATCGGCATCGCAAATTTAGTTTCCAACAAAAACCGTTCAACCATTTCAGCAATTAGAGTTAGCAGATAAGAGGTCTTCGGTAGGTATTATTTCATAGTTTAGGCATTAGCAACCCATATGTATCCATTACGCATTATTAAAATTCTCATTCTACAATCCACTGAACTTCTCAATTTATATATTGCTCTTCTGTACCGCTCTGCAGTTTCGATAATGGTTTCTAGAGGGATCCGCCACAGCTACAATATTTATCTTATAATAAAAATGAGAAAGAGAACGCCAAACAACCTTCCCTTAACAAACAAAAAATCATGCGCTGTTCTTTCATTTTGTAGTGTGACGCAATAAATTATTGAGCGAAGAGTTGCCTCGTCTGCCACGCTGATGTAGAGGGGGCCCTATGAAGAACACGCTACGGGCTACTTTTCGATACAAAAGACAAATTTTCTCTAAAAATCACGTAAAAAAAGTACGAACGCCTTTCATACCGAAATAACAGTATTACAGTAACGATACTTCTATTTATGTTGCATAATGTTTTCTTCGTGCGCTTAGGTTCTTCGTTGGTTTGAATAGTGTCCTGCAAGGGCGCCAACATGAGAGCACAATATTCACCTATTCAAAGAAAGTGAAAGCGTCCGAGCTAAAGTTACAAAACACTGAGAGGAAATCGCCGGACTTTGACCCACTTATGCAGGAGGCATTTTATAATTCATGCGCATAACGGGACACTGTAGGTGTCGCCTGTTGGGCGCCGTCTTTTTAACGGTTTCATTTTTATATGTATTTATGACCATGTATCGCACGAACGCCGCGATCTAAAAAATGAACAAAAATAAAAAAAAACGCTTCAAAGTAACCCAGTGAGTCAGTTCCTCTGCTGGGTCTCTCTAGAATTGTGCCATTCAATGGTAGCAGCAATAGCAAGCTTCCCTACTCGCAAACAATCCCTGTTTGCCTACTCGGACAGCGTGAAAGCTGGGAGTGCTTGCTTTCAGAAAAATCCTACTTGTTGCCTTATGAAAAGTCTTGTTTTCCTGTGCAGCCTTGATCGCTCGGCAGTAACCGGTTCTCATGCGGTGGTTTCTCCCTGAAGGGTGTGAGGATTATGCTTGTATTCTGCGCTGTATAAGTATGCGTTACACTAGTAGTGACTACCACCACTCGCGTCACTCCCCACCTGTCTAATAGCCTCACGATTCACGCACCACGTTCTGAAGAAATTGATAATTTTCTTCTGTATTTGCAGCTGCTGGCATCCACGTCTTGCATTGTTCTTTTGCTGTCTTCCTTTTCTTTGAAGACTGCTTCAGCGAGCGATGGTGGTTAATAGGGTAGAAATTTGGATCGAATGATCTTTACGACAAAGAAATGTTAACTAAGCGACTAGAACTGCAATTTAAGTGCGAAAGCCCTTCCAGCCGTACTTCCCGCTTTTCAGCAGCGTGTGTCTGTGCGTGTGTGTGAAGCCCCTGAGTAGCAAGTGCAACTGGCTCAATGGGTCAGTGGACACCTCAATCGCGCTGTGAGTAGACGGTGGCGTCCGGCTACATATTGAATGATGAGAGCCATTTATACGCTTTACCCTTTCTCAAAATGAGCAGAAAGTTTAGACTCTGTTGATTTTGAGGAAGGGAAAGGCGCTTAACTGGCTCTCTGAGTCAGTGGGTACCTCAGAGGTACGTGGCAGTGGTGTCCATTGTTGTGAACGTGAATTTCAAACACCGGAACGCTCCCAGTGTTGCGCGTTTGGCCGGTGAGCTACAGAGACGCTCCCCAAGGACGGCGTCCAAGCCGGCGTCTCTCCGAGCCTGCGCGTCGTCATCGTAGAGCGCGTTGTGCGTTCGGGCCGGACAGCTACGGGAACGCTACCCGGGTTGGCGTTCAAGCCTTGCCGGCCAATCAGCCAACAGGACGCTCCTGATTGGACGAAAAGGGGCGGGAGTCTGTGCCGACTCTATTTAAGGGCTCCCGTCTCCTGTGTCTGTGTCTTTTTCCTGTTGAGATACATCGTGCCATGTATCGTGCTTCTCGCTACTTGTAAATATGTAAATACATATACCTTTTTTTTTTTTCACGCTGCTCCTTAACCCCCCGTTTCTTCATTGCTCCGGCTGGTCGGCGACAGCGGACCCGCGTCCTGACGGCAACTGAGAGCCCGCGTCTCAACAACTGGATGGCAGCGCTGGGATCGAAGTCAGCTCTTCGCATCGCCTAGCAGCGTTCGCAGTTGCAAGAGCTCCCACGTTGGTGGACCCCATGATCGTGGCTCTGTGAGTGTCCGACCTTTCTTCCCTGAGGTATTTTGCCAGGCTTTTGAATTTAGCGTCAATGCTGGCAGGCTTTCTTTGGCAGTGCTCTGAGTACTGATTATTGTACGCATTGCTAAGAAGAGATAGGGGACCGCTCAAGTGTATGAGCGCATCATGGACCTGAAATCTTTGCAAAAGCCGGATCTAATTTTGATCAGCAAAGAATTAGGGGTTAAACTGGGGAAGGCCATGCGGAAATCGCAAATCATAGAGGCTATAATATCTTGCGGAGCGGACGATGAAGAGCTTATCGAGACATGGGAATTGATTAAGGAAAGGGAAGCGGCTGAGAAAGAACAGCGCGAGCTAGAACAGAAGCAACGCGATCGAGAGCTTCAGCTTCGAGAGAAGGAGCTCGAGTTAGCACTCCGACAGCAGGAAATTGACCTAAAGAAACTAGACGCGGAGGCGAAGAGAGCCGAGGCCGGCGTCGCTCAGCCACCATCCTCTAGCACAGGAGGGAGGGAAACAATCAAAATCAAAGATTTCATGCAACCCTTCGAGCTAGGCGAGGACATTGGTATTTTTTTTGGTGAACTTTGAAAGGACATGCCAAAAAAACAATCTTGGGAAAGATGGGTGGCCACAGCAACTATTGAGCCTGTTGCCGTGTAAGGTAGCGGACGCGATCGGGAGACTGAGTGCGGAAGAATCGGAGGACTATGAGACCGTGAAGGCAAGCCTCCTAAAGAAGTACCGCCTGTCTGCCGAGGCTTTTCGCCAGCGTTTCAGAAGCGCCACTAAGTCTAAAGAAGAATCTTACCTCGAGTTTGGTTATAACTTGAAAACAAACTTAGTGGAATGGTTAAAGAGCGCAGGCGTTCACGCGGACGCAGGGAAGATCCTGGAATGCATGTGTCTGGAGCAGTTTTATGACACAATTCCGGATCGAATGCGTTGGTGGATTCTCGACAGGGCCGTGGTAAACACTGTTGAGAAGGCTGCTGAACTCGCGGAAGAGTATGCGTCACGCCGCGTGTTGCTTGAAAGTCGTGGTACAAGCAACAGGTACAAGCAACGGTACCCCGCTAGGCATAGAGCAGACGAAACAGGCGCGAAGCCAGTTTTTAAGAATGCCGGAGCAGTAAAAGGGGACGACCGTCCAAAAGGAGAGGCGGACGCTAAAGTCCGAAGTGATAAAAGGGGGCAGCGCTCCCATCTGTGTGTCAGCGACCAGCCTAGGAACCCCGCTTGGTCAGCTGAGGACACAACCGTTGCTCAGGGAAGTAACGGCAGGGAAGGTTTAAACCCAGAAGCACATGCTGCTTTTAACAGTGAGTCAGTTATCTCTCAGGAAGAGAGTAGTGAGCTCACAGGCCAGCGCAGTGAAGGATTCAAAGGAGACGCTCCTTCGATGCGGCTGGTGAGCAACAGTAGCCAATTATTGGAGACGCTTTGCTATAATCAGAGTGACCGTCAGTCACCTGAGTGCGTCGCTGAAACGCCAGGCCAGAACGCAACATTAACCAAAGAGTGTGGTTCAGATACAGTTGCGGGCCAGGAGGTTAGTTTCATGCGGTCGGATAGCAATCCCCAGGAGAGCAGGTTGCTAGACTCAGCGGAAAGTAAAGTGCAGTCGGGACAATTTGTGGCTACGACGTGCAGTGACTTTTCGAAAGCGCGAGCCGATAGTTCAAATTCAGATGGGAAAGGCGGCTCGGCGCTGAGTCAAAAAGCAGATGTGAAGGGTGAAGGCACCACGATAAAGGGAGGTGTGCAAAAAAGAACAGCTAGGGCAGTTTCCGGAAAGCGGCTGCGCGTAAGGAGAGCCAAGCGAAGGGGTAGTCAACAGAGAAAGGAAAAAGGACGGGCCGAAAACGTCATAAGGGTGAAGGCACGTCGACAATGTAATCGTGCAAGACTTTCCCCACGGCACTCCAGATGCGATAGGCACCGCACGCAAGCCAAACTGACTAGACGGGTTCAAAGAAAGCGAAAGCCACCTGCCCCATTGTGGCGACACTGCAGAAGTTTTTGCACGAGGAGTGGAACGCGCAGTGGGCCACTAACAAGCGCGCACTGCCACCGCGTGAAAGAACGCAGCAGAACGCGCGCCTGGGAAAAAAAAGGAAAGGAAGGGTGTTCAGGAACTGAGAAAGGAAGGCACCCAGGCATTTTCTTCGTATTCGATCTTTTCCCCTTCGCATTCTACTTTTAAAGTACTGCTCAGGTGTCGGAGACGCGCGGCCGAGGGCGGTACGAATCATTGTTGCGCGGCGTCTGGAGCTCGCAGGGGTCAACGCGCACTTAAGACCTTCGGTTTTTGTCGTGTACCGCCTGCTAAAGCTAGTGTCGGTCCGCGACCGCGCAGGGCGCGGCTGAAGAATGTCACGCTGCTAAAAAGAAAGGGGCTGTTGTTTTGTCGCTATCAGGACAAGCATAGGTATCGCGATAGAAAGCCCCGAGCTAAGATTGCTCCATTTAGTAGACGCGAAATCAAAAGACCGGATAGGTGCGAACCTCACACCGAGCGAAAAGGAAGGGTGCGCAAGAAATTAAACACTTCTGAAAGGTGTCACTTGCCACCACGAACAAAGACGCGAAATGGAAAGTCGCGTCTGGCGCGCAAGGCGTAAGGAAAGGGACAAGACAGCAAGAGAAAGCAAATCGTTCTCGTCTTGTTCCTCCCGTAGAAAATGGAGAGACAATCGCAGGGAGACAGACATGCGTAGCTCTGAGGTAAAGCTACTCGCCATTTCAACGTGCCCTCCACCGAAAACAAAGGATGATGTGAGAGCCTTTCTCGGTCTTGTAGGGTACTACCGGCAATACATACTGCGGTACTCGGACATCGCTAGCGCTCTCACTGATGCTTTGCGCAAAAGTGAACCAGAGCGCGTCGCCTGGAACCCCGCGAAAGAAAAGTCCTTTATAACTCTAAAGGAATCCCTGATGAAGGATCCCGTGTTAAAGTCCCCGGATTATACAAAACAGTTCATAATCCAGTGTGACGCGAGCAACAGGGGAATGGGTGCTGTGCTTTGCCAGACCGATGATCAAGGGAACGAACACCCAATCCTTTATGTAAGCAGGAAGCTCACTGCCAGGGAAGAAGCATACAGCGCTTCTGAAAAGGAATGCGCGTGCCTGGTGTGGGCGATACAACAACTTGCCTGCTACGTGTCTGGTACGAAGTTCATCGTACAAACGGACCACTGTCCTCTAACCTGGCTAGAACGCATGTCGGGCAAAAATGGTCGCCTCCTGCGCTGGAGCCTTGCTCTGCAGCAATTCAGCTTCGAGGTTCAGTACAAAAAAGGAAAGGCAAACGCCAACGCAGATGGCTTAAGCCGATGCTTCTGAAAAGGGAAAGGAATAGAAGGGATTTGGACGGGCTGTTACTTTTTTTGCTGTTTTGTAGTCTTCTTTTTTTCTACTCGCGAAGTAGTCTGTGATGCGACGGTGCACTCGCGATTGAACCTGTCGCCTGTCAGCGAAAGTATTGGTAGTATAGAAGCCTGGCAGATCTCTGGGGAGATGGAAGGGCATTTGCTGGCTGCTGTTGTGTCCGGTCCAGACCACCTCCCTTCCAGACCTGAAGAGACCGGTTGGCGAGCCGATGAGGCCGGAGACAGGGAGCGCGAGTGACAACGGACGCACTCCAGATGAGCTCCGCTGATTTCGTGTCTTCACCCTAGACAGTGAGAGCCTGGTATGATTTCATCGATATCACCCGTTTCCTGAAGAGGAGAGGAATCCAGGGACACCAACCAGAAGTACGTGCGACGAATTTTGACCATTTTAGGTCATCTTTTCCCTGCGACCAAGCCAGATGCCTCACTAGGCCTACCGCGCAGCGCCGAAGAACACGGAGCTCCGCGTCGCAGTGGCGTTCGCCACCTGCGTCGCGCCGTGGACCGTGCCCGCGCGCCGTAGTTCGTCATGAAGGTCACCGTAGAAGGCATCCCAATTTCTCAAGAAGAATTAGCAGCCAGTGATTGGTTGACTAAAGTTAACAAGCTCCGGGAAGCGCGAACAACATCAAGGCCATCCGTGCCCGATTTCCCTGGAGACAAAGCGGGACCGAGCCAAGCGTCCCAAATCACCAATGGGCTGCGTGTGAACAAGATGACAGCTGAACTCACGCCTCGGCAGCGAGGACGCCTACTAGCCAAGAAATCTGTAGCTTCGAACCAGCCTCGCTTACCCAGCAACGCTCTCAAGCTGATTGTGCGCCCACGCGGCGGACTGCTACTCTCCAAGATTACAACCTACCAACTACTGGAAGCGATCTGCACGGCTGCTCACTTCACCAGGGACGCTGTTCGTCACGAAGACCTAATACAAGCTAACCTGATTCAGAATACTTTCGCGTACTGCACCCCAGTCGTCGAAAGAGCTGAACGGGTCATGCAACTCAAAGAGATCACCGTCGACAACAAGGCGTATGAGATATCCGTCTACTGCGCTCCAGATGATAGTTCGAGCCGCGGTGTGATTCGTGGCGTCGATCTCCGACTGGATCGAAATACAATTCAAACAGAGTTACAAGACAACCGTAACCCACCCATTGTGGATTTTCGGCGGCTCGGGAACACCACCGCTGTACTCATCACGTTCGCTGAGCCCCAAGTGCCTACCTGGGTCTACTTCTGCAATAGTCGCCATAGGTGCAACTTATTCAAGAAGAAATAAGAGGTGTGCTATCGCTGTGGTGAGCTCGGTCATCGAGCCGACGTTTGCGCAAGCCCAACTACTAAATGTAGAGGTTGCGGACTATCCAATCCTACCAAAGACCACACGTGCAAACCAATCTGCCGCCTGTGTGGCAAGGAACATCTCACGGGCGATAGTCGCTGCAGGGAAATCTTCAGGACTCCTTACGAAGTCAAGCGCAGGAAGTGGGAGAAAATCCAAAAAGCTGAGGCAGATAAACTCAAGTCCCAAGAGACCGCCAAGCGGGTCACGCTCCAGCACATCAGCCGATGGGACCGACAACGCTCAGATAGCCAGCAACGGCAGCCCCGAGACCGCTCGAGTTCTTTTCCGCCACTCAAGTCTCCCGCTCCACGGATGGGGTCTCAGGATACCTCCCGGACCAGGCCCGGGCCACCTGCAGTCGTCCAGCAGACACGGGCCTCTTCTCAGCCTCTGCAACAGCCACCTGGGCTACCACCATCACTACCCGATCTACGACAACGTCATGAACCGGTGAGTACGCAGGGAGGGACTCCCACTACTCCGGACACACACAAAGAAATTATGGAACTGACAGCAGTCATCCAACAACTAATACTCAGAATAGAGGCTCTCGAAAAGCCAACGGCCACAATCACTCCCCCGTATCCGCAGGGATCACCTGAAACAGTACCTATGGATATCGCTGCCCCCAACCGATCCGCACAAAAACGCAAAGCAACGCCCGACACTGACTCCCCCACGGATGGTTGGCAGGCGCGTTTTGTCAAAATCGAGGAAAGCTGCGCCCTCAGTCAAACTCGCATCACAGCTTTAGAAGCACACATTGAACGCTCACTTCACACAATCGGCTCACAAGTCACACGACAATTTGAGATATAGAAGCACAGGGCAAACTTCTCGCTTCTGTGGTACCCGTGGCCCCTGCGCCAACACCCGCTCCAACCCCACAGCTTTCCCAGCCTAATCATGGCGAACAGCTCGGGTAACACCACCATTTGGCAATGGAACTGTCGCGGGTTCGCGCGTAAGCGTCCGGTCTTCGAGCAGTTCCTCACCGCGAGTGATCGCCCCGAACTAATAGTCCTACAGGAATGCGACAAGAACACGCAACTTGCCGGTTACACTACATACGTATCGGAACGAGTAAAGCCTCGATTAGCCACTCTCGTCAAACGTAATCTCACTGTCCTCCAACACAATTTAAATCCAACTTTCCCCGAACACGTCTTCTTAGAAATATTACCTCGGCCCTCGCGCAAGCGTCGCCCCAGTCTGTTTGTAATTAATGTCTATAGTCCTCCCCGAGCTCGTAGGGATATTTTCGGTTCTCTTTTCCTCAAAGCGCCGCAGCTAGCGCAGGGACAACCCCTCCTCATCCTCGGTGACTTCAACGCGCATCACCGTGCTTGGGGCTACCACTACGACTCGGCTAAAGGCCGACGCCTTTGGAATGACTGGCATACGCATCAGCTGACCCTCATCACGGACGTCTCCTACCCCACTAGACAAGGTACGGGCCTACACCGAGATACAACTCCGGATCTTGCCTTCACGACCTCCGCAGTTAAAGCTACTTGGTGCCACACTCACGAAAATTTCGGGAGTGATCACTTTGTGCTCGAGATTGTCATACATGAGCCCACCAGGCAATGTACACGGAAGGCTCAGGTGATTAACTGGGACTCTTTCCGGATGCACAGGGAACAGCATGACAAACATCCCACTATTACTAACATCAAGGCGTGGACAACCGAAATTGTCAAACAAGTGGCCGACGCCACAAAAACCGTCGAGTTAGAGGACACAGTTCCCCACTGCAACCGCTACTACGCCCATCTATGGGAGCGCAAGAAGTCGCTCGAAGCTCTACTTGCCACTCGGAAATGGGACCGCGATATCCGACGTAGACTGGCGCGCGCACACACGAATATCGAGAACTATGCAATCGAACTCACTCGACAGAGCTGGCACAACATTTGTGACCAGATGAACAAGACTCCAAACACTCGTAACACGTGGAACCTCCTTCGACATTTACTCGACCCAGCTGGAGGCAAACTCCAAACACGCCAACAGCTCAAGCGAATCTTCCACCAGTATCCTGGCACGCCAGACGAGCTCAAACAAGAGCTTATAAATACTTACATCCGCCCCGAACCAGCAACCAACCTCCCCTTCTATCAGGGCGCTGACAATCCCGGCCTAGACGCTCCAATCACTCTTGCGGAGGTCCGAGCAGAACTAAATCGCCTCAAGACGACTTCAGCGGCCGGTCCCGACCACATTTCAAATAAAATGCTTAGGAACCTGGACGACGCATCCATTCATGCTCTTACCGACTATCTTCAAGAATGTTGGGCCAGCGGTACCATCCCTCAGGAGTGGAAATGCGCGAATCTAGTCCTCATCCCCAAGCCGGGAAAACCACCAACCTTGGCCAACCTCCGCCCCATCTCTCTCACGTCCTGCGTTGGGAAGCTGATGGAACACGTTATCCACACCAGACTCTTGAGATACCTCGAGGACAACCATCTACTACCAGACACAATGTTCGGCTTCCGCCCTCATTTAGCGGCCACGGACATTATGCTTCTTCTCCATCATCAGGTGGTCATGAAACGTACACTAGACACGAAAGTCATCGTCGGCCTCGATGTTGCCAAGGCATTCGACAACGTCCTTCATGAAGCGATCCTTCAACAACTTCAGGCTCTCGGTGTCGGACATCGCACGTATGCGTACGTCCGAGATTTCCTCTCCGACCGCACAGTACAACTAAACACCGGCACGGCAGATCCTTCCATCATCTCTCCGGGAAACCGCGGCACGCCCCAGGGCTCCGTGCTTTCGCCGATGCTTTTTAACGTTGCACTAATAGGCCTTCCCAAGCTACTCGCCGACATCCCTCACCTGCACCACAGCATTTATGCTGACGACGTCACACTTTGGATCACGCACGGCAGTGACGGCCAGATAGAGGAGACTCTCCAGACCGCAATCAAACGGATCGGAGATTACCTCATTACAATTGGCCTCACCTGCTCGGCGACAAAGTCAGAGTATATAATCATCCCGTCCCCGGGACGACGCCCTCCAAACATACATCCTGAGATCAACCTCCAGGTGCAAGGTAACCCGATCCCTCCTACAGATCACATCAGGATCTTGGGCTTACACCTACAGGCCAACGGTAGCAACAACACCACGCTCCAACGCATCGACCAGTCGGTGGTACAGATCGGACGCCTCCTTAAGCGAGTTTCCAATAAGCATCATGGTATGCAAGAGTCCAACCTCCTGCGCCTCGTTCAAGCCTTCATCTGCTCCCGCATCACCTACTCTGCACCCTACCTACGTCTCACTCGTGCCGAAAGCGAACGGCTAGAGGCGTCACTCCGAAAAGCGTACAAGACGGCCTTGGGCCTTCCCATGTCCACAGCTACGCATAAGCTCATGGCTCTCGGAATCTCCAATACCGTGAGCGAACTTATTGAAGCAACCCTCACTGCCCAATACGAGCGGCTCTCACTCACACACGCTGGCCGAGCGGCACTGCAGCAAGTTGGGATCTCCCCGCCGAGAGCGGCCCCAAGTTATGCTGAACTTACCCCGGAATATCGCCAAAATCTCCGCATCCCTCCCATTCCCAAACGGATGCACCCGGAACACCATGCCGAGAGACGGACCGACCGTGCACGTCAATTCGAGAAACGCTTCAGCGGACGTCCGGACGTCACGTATACGGACGCCTCTTACCATCCCTCGAAGCCAGCGACGGTGGCGGTAGCTCTCGCCCCTCACCGCAGCTGGTACACAGCCTGCAGCATTCGCAATGCAGAAACAGTCACCGCAGCAGAGGAGGTTGCCATTGCGCTAGCGCTAGCTGACCCTAATACCAAAGTCGCCATCAGTGATTCTCAACAGGCTATCCGCAACTACGATGCTGGCCGTATCTCTTGCCAGGCGTCACACATTCTCCTTTCTACTGCACCCTCTTCCAACTCTCGCTTACTTCTTTGGGCCCCAGCCCACGAGTCGCTCAGCCGAAACGCACAGGCGCACACACTCGCCCGAGATCTCAGCTGCCGAGCAGAGTGTGTGATCGGCCTTCCTGCTTCCTCTGACACTAATATCTCACGCGCTTCTCTACTCACCACTTACACGGACATACTACAGCACTACCGGCTCGAAAGATGTCTCTATCCTTCCCCACACCGTGATCTAACAAGACGCGAGGCCGTCCAATGGCGCAAACTACAAACTGGCAGTTTTCCATACCCCCTCTTATACAGCAAGATCTTTCCGCAACAGATAGACCCCATGTGCAAACACTGCTCAACTCCAGCCACTCTCATGCACATGGTGTGGACTTGTACACATCACAACACAAACAACCCAAACACCCCAGAGACGTGGGAGTCTCTCCTGCGTACTTCCGAGCCGGCAGACCAACGCCGGCTTATCCAGCGCGCGGTGGAGGCCGCGACATCCCAAGGGATCCCCGCCGACCTCCTCTAAGCCAGCGCAACCGGTCCTTGGACTGGTCCCCTGTTTTGGGAGAATAAAAGAAATCACCACCACCACCGATGATGGCCGGCGGACAAAGACTAAGCCCCGACCTCGGCACTTCGAGAAGTGGCTGCGGACCTCTTCCCTTCGTGCACGATTTTCCGGGCGGGGGCGAGCTGTTGTGAACGTGAATTTCAAACACCGGAACGCTCCCAGTGTTGCGCGTTCGGCCGGTGAGCTACAGAGACGCTCCCCAAGGACGGCGTCCAAGCCGGCGTCTCTCCGAGCCTGCGCGTCGTCATCGTGGAGCGCGTTGTGCGTTCGGGCCGGACAGCTACGGGAACGCTACCCGGGTTGGCGTTCAAGCCTTGCCGGCCAATCAGCCAACAGGACGCTCCTGATTGGACGAAAAGGGGCGGGAGTCTGTGCCGGCTCTATTTAAGGGCTCCCGTCTCCTGTGTCTGTCTTTTTCCTGTTGAAATACATCGTGCCATGTATCGTGCTTCTCGCTACTTGTAAATATGTAAATACATATACCTTTTTTTTTCACGCTGCTCCTTAACCCCCCGTCTCTTCATTGCTCCGGCTGGTCGGCGACAGCGGACCCGCGTCCCGACGGCAACTGAGAGCCCGCGTCTCAACACCACCTACTAAGCCACAACATTTGGGTCTAAGTAATTCCAAACAGCCAGCCGTACTTTTTTCTTGGGCTTGCGAGAGCTTCCATGTAAGACGATACTGTGTGAAGTAGTCTGTGCATGCTGCAGAGCACATAGCGACTTTTACTTTGGCAGCTACGCTGCCACTTAGTTTTGCAGTCATTCCATGTTAGCAGCTGGATGATAGGAGTGCATGTAATGGTTCCAGTGGCAACAAAAATATATCTGCTAGAGATCGGAGAACTAGAGTGGACTACAGCCACCTTCTTAGGGCATTTTTTTGTTACCACCGGCCAACCTCTCCTCCTTTTCCTTTCATTAAAATTCCTTTCTCTCTCTCTCTCTCTCTTCATTCAGCACTGTCAAAACCACGTGGGAGAGGCAAGTGCGCTTTAAGGCGCTCTTACGAAACACTGACGATCGAGATGTGGCAGGAAATATTGCACACACAGTTACTGATTTCTTAGTTACAAAAAAAACTTTATTATGAAATGTACTCAAAAATTTTCGTGAACGTTCTCAACGAAAATGAATGAGCACCAGCGTGCCAGCATTAGCGCGAGCGCTTCCGCCTGCAGCGGTTCTGGAGATATGGTTTTGTTAGCACCGTGTGGTCGAGTTGTAAGTGCGTTTTCTGTATTATGCAGAAATGAATGAATGACCAAATTTACTTCACAAAAAGAAGTGGTTAATGGGGGGATGGGATATGATCATGCAATTGCTAGGTATCTTGCTCTTTTGTTTCTTGGATTGTTCCATGTATGGCAGGGCCGGGGTGATAAGGTGAAGCCTGAATTTGTATCTGTCATTTTATATTCGCAGAAGCTGCTTACGAACGCAAGTTATGCAATTATGGAATGAAATATTTACACTCAATGGCGAGTTTGTTTTAGAAGTTGTCTCGAAGAGGAGGTTTCCTGGATAATGAATTGTGAGCTGCAGTACAGCAGCTTTGTCGTTAAAATTCGGTAGGAGGGAAGACGTATATTGTCTGTAGGCACGCGCCTACCCGTTAAATATTATGGAGTAACAAATCGCAAACTAAATTAGAGTTGAGATTTCAAAAGGTCATTTTAGGTTGAAAACTTTGCTCACCGGTATTCTGGCAGCATTGTACGATGGAATTATTTCACACATTAAAAATTAACAAGGGTGCATTTATAGTTAGTAAAAATTACTGATACATTCACAACCAGCGCTTTCAGCTGAACGACAACAAGAAAGAGTATCAGATGCCACGAAACGTCAAGCGCGTGCCATCTTCATGCTAAGAAGCAGTAAAAGACCGTCTTCCAAGCGCGTTTCATGTGGAGAAGAAGAAGAAGAAGAAGCGCGTTTGCTCAGGTGTCGCTTGATTCTGGACATTCTCTTCCTTCCGTTTCCTCATTCTTGTTCTCCGCGATCCTGCTCTGCGTCGCATCGTAGTTGGAAGTGAAGCTTGGGAAACGCCTCTCCAAGCAATGTCTTCTGAGCGGCACAAACCCTTTGATTCGGCGACCGAACCACCGATAACCGCTGCTGGCGCCTTCATGAATACAACGTTGGGAGACAGCGGCACGGTGCAGAGAGATATCTCCGATCACTCAGTGCACAAGGCCTCCAAGCGAAGGAAGATTCACAACCGAGTGAAAAGTGGCCGTCGGAGGCAGCACCACAGCGCTCTTGGCACCAGCGACGACGATCAGAACCCTTCAAGCGCACTGGGAAATCAGCAGCCTGAGATTGACCAACAATCACCAAGCCAAGACCGCACTGAAGGCTTACTGCGCAAAGGGAGGAAACGTAGCTCTATGTCCGTGCTGCCATTTGCAAATGCAGATGGCCTCGCCAGGACTACAAGCACTACGGTAAAGGATTTAAGCGCGTCCCATGCGTTACGCGGCATTCGAAAAAGCGATTACAAGCACCGCTACCGCCGCCACCACTCTGATTTTGTGAAGGGGAGCGTTACTAAGCAAAGGCCGCATCTCGCAAGCACCGAAAGCGGTAAAGCTGTCGAGCATGCCGGCAGAACACGGGAGCTACCTGGTGAATCTTCGTCAAATGCGGACTTCGAAACAGGGCGCCAGTCTAACGCACAAGATTGCCTTCAACGTCTTCCATCAGAAGGCCCGGAAGCTCAACAGCCGTTTGGGATTGGTGCTTCAAAAGATTCACTTATTAAGGGGACCACGCCTATGGTCTCTGCTGGTGTCCCTCAAGTGACCGCTGTTTCTCAGAAGCCAGAACGGGACTTGGAACCAGTCGGCACGCTTCTATTTGCGAGCGTGTCAACTAATGTTGCCAGAAAGCAGCGCAGTGCGGCGAGACTTCCTGCGCGCAAAGACAACGAGGATAATAACGAAGGTTTCCTGAGACGCCTCGAAAGAGCAGCGCATCTCATAGAGCATCGTGGTTCACGCGATCAGCCAGCCACCGGAACTCAGAGTAAGAAAGCGCAGTTACTTTTTTCTGAAATTATCATAAACAGGTTTGGTTCGGTTTATGGGTTTTGACGTCCCAAAGCTACTTAGGCTATGAGACACTCCGTAGTGAAAGGTTCAGGAAATTTCGACCCCCTGGAGTTGTTTAACGAGCACTGACATCGCAGAGTACACGGGCTTCTAGAATTTCGCCTCCATTTGAAATTTGACCGCCGCGGCCATGATCGAACACGCATCTTTCGGGTCATCAGTCGAGCGCCATAACCACAGAGCCACTGCGGCGGCATATAGCTTTAGTAGGAATACTTTCTTATGCCACCGATGACACTTGTTTTCCTTCTTCGCGCTCTCAGGCAGAGACAAAAGTTTCTAGAACACGTGAGCAGGGTACGAAGCCGATACTTATATCTTTAGACGGTGATTTCAGATCACACTAGTGGAGGGAAAAGTCAAACTCACGTTCTTTAATCTGTTCTACTGAAATTATGCAATCGCAGAAACACATGGCGCATATATGAACCTAAATTGTTTTCTGGCGCGCTAAAGTCTTGCGTCCCCGAGAGAACACTTAGTGTAGTCTTTAGCACATTTTTTTTTTGTGTCATTGCTGTCGTTTTGATTACAAGTTTACTGCACGATACTATCAGCAGAAGCAATAAGCTGGCTCTTGTGATGTCGCTATTCTAAGCATCTAAACATTTAGTAAGAGTTAATCTAACCAGAACCAAAAAAAATTCTTCCTTCGTTGCCTGGTCGCCACCAATCAACAGCTTTGTAACATGATAGGTAGCTGGACATGGGCGCGTGCTTTCAGACGTGTATGTATCTATGGCGATGTGTTTTTCACTCTTTTGGAGGGCTGCAACTCGGAAGTTGCTTCAGATGGAAGCTGTCAATATCTCAGTTGTTCGCTAGTTCTCGATCGCTTTCTGAACAGTAAGCGTCGTCGTCGCGTACATTTTCTTGAAGGAAACGCACTTTCATTGTGGAATTTTTGTCGCTTCAACACTGTGGGTACTTGCGGGCAGCCGGAATCAGCCTCGGCGCCCAAGAGTGTCAAACGGGTGCAAAGTTCATGAGAGCCAATTTGCAAACCGACAACTGGAATAGCAATCGCTGGCCTAGGTGGTGTAACTATTGACATGCTGTGTGCTCGTCGTACTGTCGCAGTGACTTCCTGCGAGCCTGCCGATGTCTTGACGAGGGGGAGGACAGCGATATTCGTGGCGTACCTCGTTCCTCTCACTCTCCTCGCGGCTCTTCTGGCCGTTGTAGCAAGCTCCGTGCTGACCCGCTCGCCGAAACTACCGCACATCGTGGAGGTGTCGTCAGAGGTCGACCGGGAACCACCTTGTTCGAGCGAGGCCTGCCTTACGGTTGTAGCTGCCGTCGATAGGTCTACGGACTATAACGTGGCGCCATGCGCTGACTTTTATTCGCACATGTGCGGCCACTGGAATAGTCCGAGGAGCTACATCGAAGAAAACCGACGCCTCCTAAACGCGCGTATAGAAGACGAGCTTCGTCGGGAACTGCTGAATTCCAGGCAGCCGAAGAGTAGACAAGAACAGGTTCGTCTGAAATTTTTGTAGTGCACACTCTTGATGCCGGCTGTGCGCGTCTGACGAATACGTCACGCAATAAACTACTCTCGAGAAATGAATCATCTCAGCCTAATGTTCTTTTTAAAGATGAATGCTATTTCCGGAACAGTTCAACAAATTTATTATACGTGCCCCACACTAGCGACGTCTAGAGTGTATTACTTCTGTGCGCAGCCTTGATTTCATCTTTTGACCAACTCGTGTTTAGCGCAAGAACATGCAGAGCATGCATTGATGAATAACGATAGGCCCCACATCGCTTTTTCATGGGACCAAAAACATGTTTTTCCGCCGTGATGTTGGACCTTCTCGAATTATTCCTTTCGTTCAGGAACGATTCAAGGCGTATTGAGTCAGGTGAAGCTTCAACACGGTTCAAGTGTAGTGAAGCATGGTGTGAATCCCTATCCAGAATGCTGCTCTTATAGCCCGCACACGGCGCATGCACAGAACAGCCCTTGTGCCGTGCAATGGCACAAAATCCTGAATACGAAAAAGAATCTCACTAATTGTTTTGTTAGTGCGGTAGCAATACCAGGCGCATTTTCCGATTTCAGGCGTACGTACGTGTCTGAAGCCTGCTTTGTGGCAGGCGGCTGACCTGCCAGGTGCACACACCTGGGAGGCCTTCACTTGTGTGAAGAGTACACCTAGATGAAGGAGTTCAAGATAAATGCCTTCAGGGTAAAGACGCTTCTTTCAAAGGCCTTTAGGATAAATGACCTCATTGTAAAGGCCTTTAGGGTGAAGGTCTTCATGGTATATGCCTTTCGGGTAAAGGTCTTTAGGTTAAATGCATTTAGGATAAAGGTATTTTTAGTAAGGTCCTTTTGATGCCTTTAGCACGTCAGAATCATAAGTGCCGAACGTAATTAGTGCCACTGCACGATATTCCACGCTTAGCCATAAAAATAGTCTATTTTTGTTTTTTGGTTTTAAGAGCAGTGCAATAAATTTGTTTTCCTCGTTACGAATTGACTTGAGGCTAGTGGAAGCACTGCCAAACATTTTTTCTGTAGGATGAGTAACCAAATACCATAGTAAGAAGGCTAACCATAGGATAAGCAACCATGGAATGGTCGTTGCTACCATACAGCTATAATGCAAGTATTAATATTATGTCACTAGCTTGTTTATGCGTTACAATGCCAGCTTGTTTCTGTGTCTGCGTACAGGATGAGCACCAGATGGCCCACTTCTTCTTCAGCTGCCGAACGTTCACGTTAAATCCGCACCGAAGCAGCACGCAAGTGGTTCTACAGAACGCCGGGATTGACATCGCCTCATGGCTGGGAGTTTCCACGTTCCAAGAGCTTTTCAACAAGATTCTGAGGTCCGCTATTTGCACTGGCTTGAAATCTATTGTCGCAATTAGGACTGCGACCGCTAACGACGACGGCCATGGTAGAAGAATCTTCATAGATGTCGGTCAGGACATGTACCATGCGGTGGGCAGCCAAGACGGCGTGCTTGAAGGATTCGTTGACGCTGCTCTAGCAGACCTCCAACCACAGGGAATCAATACTTCCACCCTCACTGTCACAAATCTCGACTGGAACATAGCCAAGGTTCTTGAAGGCTTCGACTTATCGTCCCCCTTCAGCGATGTGTACGTGAAGAACTTGCCCGTGCCGTCCGTCAAAGACCCACAACAGCAGCTGACCTGGGAGAAAGGGCTAGGCGATAATATTGAGCTGAATGACACAGCGGACGTGCCTTTCAGTACAATGTTAGTGCGAGCTCGTCATCTCAAGGAAATAGGCGAAGTGATCGCACGTCTTCATTCGGCCGACCTAAGCCTCGCTCGCCTGTACGCTCTGCTGCTACCAGTGGTACAAGTAGTGAGGTTCTTCTACCTGCTTCGTACGACTGGCGACGACCACCTCAAGTTCTGCCTGCGGGCGACCGGAGAACATTTCAAAACGCTGTTTCCCGGCTGGCTAGCACGCATCCTTGAGAAGCCTGCAGCCGTCCGATACTTCGAAAGGCTCGTCACAACTGTCAAGCACTTCGCCATGCGGCTTCCCCCTGCAATGGATGGCTTCAGTTTTAATGCCATCAGACAGGCTGTGATGCACGTCAGAAGTGTCGGTGAGAATAAGTGTTACGAAAAGTCGTTTTCAATAAGTGCTTAATGCACTGTGGAGTGTACGCTGAGGGAAACGTGGCGGAAGAACTAGTATAAGCTTCTGCACGCACACGCTGCAGTTCGAAGACCCCCTCTTTGTGACTCTTGTTTACAACCAGTATAAAAAGGTCTGTAGTGTTGGATCATAACTAATAACATGTCTGCTGGCCTCTCTAGCCATGCGACCATGTACTGGAAGCTTTTATGTCGATTTCTCTTTGTTGTTGTGAGGAAAAAAAGGAAAAGGTTCTAACTAAGCGACGTTTTTCTCTTATAAGAAGGTAAAAAATTACTACCCGAAGCACTTTAGCAGTATGACTGCTTTTGAATCTTTCATTTTCCTTAATCTTTCATTCACTGAAGTCCTGGTAATAATCAAAGCAGCTTCATTCCACCTTGAAAACTTAGTCTATATATGGAGATCAATTTTCGAGTACACTAAATGAAAAGATTAGGCTGCAACTAGATTTGAGTTCACTGCAAAAATAATGCAAAATGTCCTAGTACTTGTGGCGGCTCTCCCCTTTTCCATACAGTGAATAACAGAAAATAACCGAGTACTTGAAAGATTCTGAGGCATTGCCTGAGCATTATAACTTATTTAAGAAACTACACAGCACGCTATCAGAAAGTAGATTCTCTGTGGCATAGAACATTTTTTTTTGCAATGACGTAAGGTTAATGAAGTGTAAAGAATGAAAGAATTGAATGGACAGCAGCACTACGTTCCTCACCAGAGGAGTCACTCCCAGGCATGGCAGATATCCATAATTAGTCACACTACCAGTCACAAAATGTGACAGCTAGTGTTCTAAAGGGAAATTTTCTTTACAGTTGCTCAGTCTTAGAAAGCTTTTCTGAGTAGGCCAACTTGGTCAACCTTCATGAATCGCTCAATATTTTAACACTACGAAATGTGTAAAACGCTCAGAAATTCATATAAATAACTGCGCGGCAGACTGGAAGATAAGGAGAAGACATAAAACAACGAGCGCTGTTATTTATATGTGTCGTGAACCAACTGGCCCGGCTAAATCCACTCTTGGCTCAGGAATTCACCTGTATGCCACTTCACATCCGCCGTGCTGTCGCATATTCCCTAGTTATCGCAGATATCTCCATGTTAGACTGTGGTAGCTGTAATGAAATATTACCTCCAGAAATTCCTGACCGGTTATTTTCTTCTGCTTCAGGAAACAGCGGTGGGGATATGACCGCCTCTCCTCTGCCACTTGATGCCAACCGGACAGCTTACGGCGACGACTTCCTACTCAACGTGGCCTTGGCAGCAAAGGTCGAGCCGTTCGGCGACAACATCGCCTCCGTACGAGTTGAGCAGCAGTTGAGAGACACCGTGCGCTATGACCATGACGGGTTTGTCGTCCCGTCCGTGTACCTAGCCGAAGACCTCATGCACGCCGAGGCTGCGGAACCGAGCTTGGACTACTCGACCGTGGGCTTCCGGCTGCTGGCCTCATGGGTTCAGGTCCTTGTCAATCAAGATCCAAGTTACGCTGAACGGTTGGCAAACTATCGGCACTGTGTCCTCACTAAGGTGAGATGGCGCTTTCGGTATAAAAGTGACTTATCTTTAACGCAGACAAAAGCGGGAAATGCGAGGAAACTGCCGTATATTAGTCAATTTGGAAGCAAGGCTTCAAGATGCCGGCCTTGTCGCAGTGATTGTGTATATGAGAGAAATATTTTCGTACAAACAACATCTGCAGCATTTATGTCGTATGCATTAACTCCTTCACCAGCAGCGTATGCATTCACCCGGCTGGATATCTCATACTTCTTTAGGAGATCTTCTGGACATCCTATTTCTGGATCTCCTGGACATGCTATCGAACACATAGAGAGGGAGTTCACGAGAGAGCGCCACCTGTGGTGTATGAATCAGGTGAATGGGGGAATAGGTGGCAACACTTATAGCAAGCGGAGGAGAAGGTGCACGTAAAGTACACCTTACGCTATCGCTGGTCCTCATTCGTCCTTTAAAGGATGTAAAGTCTTGGAAGTTTCTCTTCGATCAGCGATAATTTGTAGGCATTATTTAATATCAGTTACGCTACCATTTCTCAGGCGTAAGGTCTGTCGATCTGTGTCCTAATATCTGGCCTGCCAAAAAAATGCTACAGAATGAATAATTCAGGGGACAGTGAGGTTAAACTACGTTGTGCAACAGCTTGCAGATAACCAATATCTCAGTGCGACTCTCTGTTTATCGCCTCTAGACATGGGACTCCCATCACATCTTTCCTGCAGAAAAAAAGTTTATTTCTCAGGTGGCGGCCTTTGCCGACGGTAAATACGTCAGTGCTTTCTCTGCTAGGACACAGCAACTTAGATAACTAAAGGCGGTGTATAAAGGGCGCAGACACTATTGCAAATGCTCCAAAGGAAATTTCCGATAATTTCTCCAAATTGCAAAGTTAAGTCTAATAGCCAGCCTCTATTAGACTGAAAGAGTTTTAGCGGAATCCCCTTAACTGGAATAGGTCTCCCTTGGAACGCATTTGCACTAAAGTCACTCCTACTATAACTTCATCTATGCCGTCTCATGCTTCTGTGTTTTATCCATATTGGTTAGCCTGGTTAATAGAGCTACTGCCCCGGACAGGCGGTGACACTGCGTTCGAGCACCATGCTAGGAAGAAGTTTCGGAACCTCAAATACTTATATGCATAAAAGCTTTTAAGCCTGTGGTCCCTCGGCCTTGATGAGTTGAGCGGTAAAAATCAATCCCTCCTTCAGTTACGACTGTAGCTGCGCATTTGAAGTTGCACAAATGGATAAGTGAGCGAATGCTTTCAGGTCTCCGAAGCAATTTTCTTCACCAAGGACGACCCCACTGTGGATGCCATGCTCTTCGCGCCGTGGGCGCTCGATGTAGCCTTCACAGCAGCCAAACGACAGCTGCGCGACTTTGAAGAGGAGGCACCGCAGGACACCGGACCTCGGGATCGGCTATTCTTCCGGCGCTTTTGCCACGCCAGTTGTGGCGACCCCAAGGCGGCGCTGGTGTGCAAGTACGCGACTGGTCATTCGGTACACTTCAACACCGTATTTGGTTGCCGAACTTTGCCGTACATCGTGTGTTAGTTCTTGGAGCTACAGCTCGCGCCTTTTCTGTCTCAATCTTGAGCGCGCTGTGCTTCGAGAAATAGTGTCAGTGGGTGCGTGTGTGGCAAGTGAAAATGATGCGCGCCAATGTTTACAAATGGATGTTTCAAGAGGGATAGAAATGATTCATTTCTATCTAAAAAGTAAGCCAACGGAACGTTCAGTCTGAACTTTTTACGATGCACATCATACAACGCCGTAATAAATGTTACAAAACTGTCAATTTCATATGTGATCCTGATGTAGTCGCCCAATTTGATACGTTATTTCTTAAGCGGAATTTTTAAATTGCGCTTGGGGAGTACGGTATTTGCTTCACTCACTCAATGCTATGATTCGTTAAGGTTTCTATACCACATCACGCTTTCGTTGCTCCAGGTTAGAGTGTCTTTGTTACGCTGCTGCTTGCCGTCTCAATATGTTCTTTTAGGCGTATGGCTATTCCCTGAGTGCTGCTTTTTGGGCTGTGCTTGTAGCTCAAACTGGACTGTAGGTCCTGAATGCTTAAGATTCACAAATATAATAAGAAGCTTCCATAAAGCGTCGCTTATATGTCAAGTTGCATCCTTTGAGATGTAAACTATGCTGTAGAATATAACACGTACAAACTGTTGCACTGAGAAATATTGAAACAATTTAGCGCCATTGTTCCGAAACAGCATGCTCACTATTGCGAGAACAAAAGAAATAAAAACTAACTATCAACAAAACAACCTCCTGTGCACATTCCTATATCCGGCAGTCTACTCTTACGCAAAAGGTGCACCAGTAACTGAGAGATCGCTGGGCTACAGCAGATAGGAGAGCCCGAAGCTGGCAGCAGGATTGACAATGCAAACAAAAGCAATCAAATCCTTCATCCTTTCAACCGCTCCATGAAGTGAGATTTAGCTGCATCTACCCCCCCCCCCCCCAAAAAAAAAAAAAATGCGTTAACCTGGAATACATTACCCTATATGGCACATTCCCTAGGGCGCCGAACGTTGACTCGTATGGCCATTGCACTATTGCTAAACTAGTCAATACTAGGGTTAACGATCAATGCTCCAGGTGGCGGCAACGTTAACTACCAAGAAAGCCCTGTGTGCAACCATCGCTGTAAACTACCAATTTCAAGAAAGAATTTCTTTTGTGGCACCTGGCGTTCGGTTGTAATGTCATTCCAAGCTAAATTTATGCTGACGGCAGTGTTTGAATCTCGGTTTCATTAAAATGCACGAAATTCGACACTGAAACTGCATCCCGGAGCAGGTAATCTGGCCCACGCCTTGCGGAGTGTCGTAACGCGCACCAGCCAAGCCACGTCTGAGATCTTGAAGCCAGGTGAGATACGGACGTTTTTTTGAAATAACTGTCGTCCTTAAGGCGCTTGTCGTCTGCTCCCGTTTGCGCCGAAGGCGTCGAACGTGACTAAAAAAAAATAAAACAGAGGCAATCTGCGACGCTAAAAAATCGATTGCTTGTTTCATCACCCCGTAACATTCTGAGTTGATCTTCTGCGATCCTTCAAGTCCATGAAGGAATCAACAAGCAGCCCTCTTCACATGATTCTTTTTTCCTGTCGTACATTGGACCACATGAATCGTATTCATACATATTCAAGCTCTTTCTCGGCAGTACAAACGTTGTAAACGAGATATCTGACACGCTAGAGCCTCAGGTTTTAATATTCCAGAAAATATCGAAAAATATCTTTCGGAGCTGTATACGCTTTTTGGAGTGATCTGCTTTTAGAGCAGCTCCATAAATCATGCAAAGCGGGCCGCCTTCCGACCTCCGTTGTCGGGGCTGCACTTCTCTGCTGAACTCGTAGACAGCTGACTCGCTGGACAGACTAGTCTACGGGGTGCTTGTGAATTTTCGCTACTCACATGCAAAAATAATAATAATAATAATAATCTTTATTCAGCATAATCTGAACATACAAAGAAACGGAAGCGCCGAAGCCACAAGTGGGCTTGTGCGGCGACAACCGGCAGCCGCGGCAATCTTCGCGCTACATCAGAGCTCCATCAGAGGCAAAAGAAAATTAAAAGACGTAAACATGAAGAACACAAAAATTTTGGCACGGAAAGAATGAAAAAGCACTGATAAGATTTTAGTACATGTTAAAGATTCTCTAACGCTTGAACAGCTTGAACAGAAAGATAAATACAATCCAGGAAACCCGAAACTGCTGTAGCTCTGCATCACTCATTATGGTGACAAGAATTTGACGTAGTCGTACACGCTCTCCATGCAGGGCTAAGTTTTGCTTTTTGCACTCGGTAGACAGCAGCGTACCCGACACGTGAGCCTGTATGATGCAGCCTCATACATCAGCATGTACCACGTGTTTTCAGCGGTATCGAAAGATTCGCGAGAAATGAAGTGGCGGTCAAATTTTTTGGGATTTGACACTTTGGGTGCTTCGATAAAAATTTTAGACAGTTCGTCGCACCGCAACAATGTGGTAGCACTGTACATTCAGTTCGTGTGTGAGTGTTGTGTCCCGCTGCTCTGAAAATATGTCATCTTCTTAAACGCCTCCGAAATTTATGCGTGGACATTGCATGCTGAACTGTGATTACCTTAAGTGTATTTTGTATGGGTGCTACCAGGTGTGTTAACAAAACCGTGACATCAGAAATTTTTTGTGAAATTATAGTTAGCTTTTGGTAGCACTCGGCACCTCTAGCATGACATTATTCGCACCAGACGTCTAATTAGAAAGAATTTGCCTGAAATATACTTGTTTAGCCTATCAATACTTTACCTGTTCAGCTAAGAAATACAGTGGTATACCGATGGAAGCTGGGATCGCTCCCCTCTGTACAAATGTACTTTGGTTATGCCTTTGGGCCGTGTGCCTTACTTAGTGGCCGCGGAGTTGAACAGGATGGTTTTTATTTGTTTTATTTTCTCTAGACTCGAATTCGTTTACTATAATATGGATATGTTTATAAGAATTCATTTTTATGTGGAAGTCTTGTAACTCTAACAAAGGTACGGAGTTGCGTCGCCAGCAGGCCCTAGGTTATTCAACTTTTACACTGAGCACTGTTCTGTTAGTCATGCGGGGGGAGGGGGGGGGGAGGGAGGCGCCCACTGCCCTGAATATTCTCGCAAATGTTTGAAAAGGGGTCGCTGCTCCCGCTCGCCCCTGATGTTTTGTGCTACACTCTTCGTTCGAGCATCATACATATTTAAGCTACCCTCAACCCCTGAGACATTATAATAAGGAATGGCTACAAGAACGCGCAGCAATGAACAAAGAAATAAACCAAGTAGAACATATTTGCGTACACAGTGTTAGCTAATGCCGTGTGAAATGAATCCTTGTAGCAGATAGTGACAATGGTGGTGATATTCCATTTGTTTTGTTTGCTGAACAAAACACTGCGCAGTCGGAATTCTTCAAGGCCATTTCAGAGCACGCAGTTGACTTTTCGGATAGATCCTATCAACAAAATTTGGAAAGCTGAACGTCACATGTTGCATAGACAATGGTTTATAAACACCTCCTCCCCCCCCCCCCCCCCCGTCCACGCCAAGCCCCGTGTCCAACCCCACCCCCAAGTCTTCCCGATACGCCAAACATTATTCGTTATGTATTTTTTAACCTACGGAACATTTGCCAAGTGGTAGAACAAACTATCACATTCGAACAATAACTAAGAAATGCTGCTTGCAGTTGATGCTGCGACAGCGACCAATATATTTTCACTATCATAGTCACTACCGAAACAACGTGCAAGTGTGAAATGCGCGCTTTCCGCCAGTGGTATCTAAAACCATGCATGTTCCTTTCGGAAAATATATTCACGTAATGTTACCATTGAAAAAATAACGTCAGTCCTATTTTCTTACCACCACTTGCTTCTCCGCAATTGACACTTTCAACTACTTTGAACAATTTATTAGTTGCATAATTAATTTGAGTAAGTAATTCGCAATGCATAAGTACCTATAGTACTTCTAAGCATCCGGCGACCAAACTATTCAGCCTCACTTTCATTCCCGCGCATGTATGTAAAACTCTTCGCTCACACTTCACGAGAAATTGTCGGAGTCTAACCGCTGTCGCTGTCATCACGGATTACCATAACTCAAAGCTGCCGTGAGTAGACAGTCCTCTTTTTATCGAATATTGTGTGCCGAACAGCACACCTGTCGCCGCTCTGCCCACGGTCTCGGCAGCACTCTAGCACCAATATGTCCACACTCTTCTCGAGAGAGCAAAGTGGGGATAAGTTGGACTGACGCCGGCAGCGAAGGATGTTAGGCTGTCTGACCAAAAGTGCTAATTCCCGTTTCGCCGACAACTGAGCAAAATACCGTAAATGGGGGAAAGGGGGGGGGGGGGGAGGCGTAATGAATTTCCTACCACTGGCCGTCATGTAGGCCGGGAAATGATTAAGCTTTTATCTCCTCTAGAATCCCGATATTACAAAAGAGTGCCGGAAGTTCGTCCTACATAATATGCAGTCTTACAAGCTGATCAAGTTTGCCTTTGTTTCCATAGTGACAATTCAGTATGAGCCAAATGCACTGAACGTAGATGCACACAGCCTCAAAAACTATGGCCTATACCTCCGCTCCTATTCTCAATTTAGTAGAACATGCAGCAATAGTGTGATCTGGCTGAACTCGCTGTCCGATGTCACCGCGGCGCACACTTCACCACAAAGTAAATTGTTTCAGACCAGCCATCGGGCACATTCCCTTTAAAATGTATACACGCACTTAACGCACGTCCAATGATTAAGCAAATAAGTAAAAATAAACGCAAGTGCAATTACCCCTGCCCACTGCAGCGTTTGCTGCAACACATTGGCTTTTCGCAGTGATCGGCACTCTTAGCTTGTGAAACAGCGCAACGTGGGGACTGATTCTGCAGCCACTCTGTCATTTTGTCTCGGCGAAAATAAGTCTGAGCCACGTGGTTTCTGCATACATTTTGCAATGACCAGAGCTGTAATACCCTCTTAACGAAGCAAAGACCTAATCTGCCGGCGGTGCTTCTTGCTCGACGTCTAGCTGCGCAATCTATAGGAGACATCCATGAGAGAGAGATATGTAAAGATGACATAGCGGCGAGAGCGTGCGGCTTTACGAGAATAAACAGCATTCGCTCAAAATCCTGCTCTGGTCACAGCAGCTCTTGGAGCAGTGACCCTAGGCGGTTGCAATCAGAGCAGCTCAGCAGCCGGGAACACTCAGCATATAATTAGATCTCTTTAATAATAAAAAAAAATGCGTGCCTCGTTTGTCATTGCGCGAAGAAGGCACGCAGCGACTTAATCAGCCACGACCCTGACGCTCGCCTAATGTCGCCCCTGTTGGGCTCAGAGATTCATTAGTACAAATTAACGAACTAATAAATGTACACCATGGTTTCCTGCAGCGGACATGGGTCGTTAATGTGGCCAAGGATAGTTGTCTGTCTATTAGAAACTCCAACAGTGGTCGCAGCTTGTCACAAGTGCTTGGTTAGGCATGAGGCAGAGACGCTAAACTGGCTAAAAGCACTTCCAAGTGCGCACAATTTCGATCAGTTTAATGAGTGTTTCGCTTCTTTACAAAAGCCACTGATTCTTCGTCAACGGTCTCTGAGGCCCACTCACATCACCCAGTTCGGGCTGTGCTGAGAACTCAACGCAGGCTCGAGCGTGCTGCCGCCTGATTAAGATTGCTCGACACCACTATGCATAATCTTGCTCGACTAAGAGCCGCACCTGTGTATGGGTGTATGCCACAAAATTAAGAGCGAATAATTTGGAAAAAAAAAATCCTGCCAAGACTAACATCGTAACACTTGCGCATAAATTTTATTGTGTGACACTCTCCAGGTTAACTTGCATATAACGGCAGCTGCTTGCTCTGTTACTGTGTTGTTATTACTATTATCACCTTCATCACCATCTCCGAGGATACACTATTGTGGAGCTGCCTTTCATTGATAATTTGAGTATTGAGGAAATGAGATGAAAGAAAAATTCAGACGCCTCTGCTTTATGTGGATAGCAACGGAAGACCAAGAAGTTGGGTGAACAGGGCGGCTATGAAGAGTGTCACTTCACCTCGCCTGCTCGTGAATTTTCAGTTCGTGGTACGGGGTGTCCGCGGTCAATGTTGGTAAAAGTTTTGAAGACAACTTTGAATGCGATGGTTAGAAATGACAATGACTTTATTTACGAGGGTGGTGAGGAGCCAGGTCCAGAAGCGGCGGCAGTGATAGTGATGACGAACCCCACACATGCCAAGAACTAGGATCTGCATGTAGCGTTAGACTGCATGTATTACAACTTAATTTCTTCGAGATATTCTTGGAAAATTGAATTGATTATTTCCCGCTTTCGTGCAAGGCTCAAACCGCGCAAGATTCTCAGAAGAAATTGCTGCCCTTGGTCGATTTTGTACGGTATCTTTGAAACGCATGAATTTAAGAGCCCGGTCGAGTTGACATAAACAGGCGGAATTTCCCATACTGATAATTTTTCGAATGCCACCCATGCAGGCACTTCTAGCTGTTAGAGAGGGTAACCTCACAATAGAAAGCGCTCTTAAATTTTACATTCCACACGATATTCACTAAGCTGCTTTTCGGCTTATGTAGTCGTCACATGCGGTTGGAGACTAGGTAATTTCGTTCTCTTGGAAGAAAATTTCCGCTCCTTAGCAGTAGGCCGGAAGTCGATCTGCCGCTACTTGTATCCCTAGGCTCCCCTCCCTCCACATCCCTCCATTATATTTAACGTCGTTGTCCTTGATGGTTCGTAATTTCTTGTTTTTTACGAAGGCCGATTGAGCTCGTCAAGGCTTGTAATAGAAGTGTAATTTTTTCTGCACTCATATTTATGCAGACGAATATAATTATAATATAAGAAGCACCTGAACGAGCAGGAAATTGAGAGGCGTAATTATTCAGGCCCAAAAATGGGACCGAGAGAAAGTGGTTTGTGATCGACGTAAAAGAACTGATGTCATGAAATCTGATAAACTACAGTAAAGTAATAAACAAGCCTGTTTTTCTCGCTGTGTACAGAGCTCATAATCTTTTCATTGGGGGAAATCTGATTTACAGCTAGTTGCATTTAGCGTAATTTGGATCATGCGTCATAATATATAGCTATGAGCATTCGAAGCTCTTGTCTCGAGAGATCACTGCATTGAAGTATCCACATAGTAACAAATTAAATGAGTACAAAACGCTTGCACCAGGTCATCAGTGAGCCCCAATGAAAAATCACGAGGTAGAATTTAGCGTCAAAAGCTCAATACATATCCCATGTGAGTCAAGATGAGCGAAGTGAATGAAAGGCCTAACTGCTGCGTAATTATGGACTTTCACGGGAATGATGCAATAAAAATGAGCACTGTAAACGAGAGCAGCAATCAACAGTGTTGGAAGGGATGCAGTGGAAAAAAATGTGTCAAAACATGTACCCAAAGTACGACTAACGTTGATTGTCAAGATGAGGCAACGTAGCATGAAAAAATGGCACGATTACGAGAAAGGTGTAAATGTGCAAAAGCCACCAGCTGCAGGGTTGCTGAAGAAACGTCCGTCGTGACTATCTTCTCGACACACAGCACGATCAAGTTTGCACTCTAATAATGCGGGACAAGGCTATAATGAGGTTTCCACTTGTTTTATGGAACGTCGATTCACTGGAAATGATCTTTGAAAGCACTCAGTGATGGTTAGCGTTTTGAAAGAGAAATCGGGAGAAATGTGCCCTCATTGCCCAAGCCCGTGTAAGGCAAATTAAGACTGATCATGGTTAGCAGTTGTGACAGCCACTGGACGCAAAGACAGTGGTACAGAGGAAAGGAATTGAGTTTGCATTTGCCTTAAAAAAAAAACCGTTAATGCAGGTTTTGTTAACAAAAAACACATCGGGTTACGTATCTTGAATTCCTGCACTTCTGGAACTATTTCCACTCCTTCAAATTGGCTTTAGAGTGTTTTGTTTGGTTCTTAAATTCGTCCCTTGTTATGTCTTCTGCATTTGCCTGCAGAAGGCAAATGCAAAATGCTATGTAACAATAAAATTAATTAACCCGATTAACCACTCTTCCTGACTGTTCGTTTAGCTGGTTAGTTGTCTAATGTCTTCTGGAAGTGCAACGCAGTCCTTTAAATCGGACAAGCACACTCTCTTTCTAAAGATAGTAGAAGACGTAGTAAGAATTTGACACAAGTGCGCAAAGAACCGCCGCATTCTGCATTGGTATAGTGCCACTAATTTCGGTCTTTATGTTTGGAATAATTCTTACGATTGCTCACTCAATATGTTTATAAGTCATTTTTATCATTTGTACCGCTATCATGCTCCTGTACGGCACGCCAATAGAGGCAGTTATTTTAAATTTTTGAATGTTGTGCTTACACAAGGTGCAGGAAACGGGCAACATTCGATTCAAGTTTGCGCACTCCTGCTGCTGCAGAATATTCTTGCTGACGGTTAAGTAATCATTCGTCTCATTAACGGCAAAGTTTTTGAAGCAAACACAAGACGACTTACATTATTCCCCACTCGCTGCGTAGGTTTGACAGGCAGTGAAATCCTTGGCGCTTTCACGGACACTTTGTTTTTTCGGCAAGGCGAAAAAGCAAAAGACACAGTTTGTATAAGAGACCCCCCCCCCCCCCCCCCCCTTCCCCCCTGCTCCCGTATTTCGTTCTTTCTATGCAAGCAGGCGCCCACGTGTTTTGCAGATCCTGTGGGCGGTTACAGAAGAGGACAGACACCTTAGCGCCCCCTTCCCTCGCCGCTACACTCGCATAAAAGCAAAAGACTGTGGGCCGAGAGGGCTTCGTCTTCGTTGCCCCGGCTGCTGCGACATATGTGCCCAGCTGGCGACGTTACCTTCACACTTTGTCGAGCTACTTGCTGTAGCAGAGTGGCAGCTACGGGCTCAGGGCGGTGGCTTCGACGAGAGCGCTGTCCTTTACACATTCACGAGACAAACACACAGATTGTGAGGCAATGACACCGTCCACCTTATAGTGAACAAGTGGTGAAAACAACCCGTGGGCAGGATGGATATACTTTGTGCAAGAAGGGCGGATGACGTTTTTGGATGCGTGTTTAGGCGACATTCAATTTAGACGTGCAGCATGGAGTCTCTTTTTTTTTCTTTTAAATCACCGAAATTCTTCGGCTCGCATGTGAAATCCGCGCAAGAGAGCGAAGAAAGACTTTCCAGATTTCTCGGGCTTAACGCGAACGAAGAAGTGACGTCGGTGAATGTGCATCTTATCCGGGTAACATTTAGCTTGCTAATGTGAAACATTGCCTTTTCTCCTACCCCGTTTCCATTCAGTCCCATCTTTTCCTATACCTTTCTCCCCCAACATGGCGGGCTTGGCTAGCCTCTGACTAATTGGCGGACCAGTTGGCCCTGGTTACCCTGGCCCAAGACATCCTTGAATAACACCATCTGCCGGGTTAGTTGGATGCGATCCATATGTATCAGCAGCGCGAACACAAAACAGGAAGGATGAGAAGATCAGCGTTCTGTACTATGTTCTCTTCCTTCCTGTTTTGTGTTCGCGCTGCTGATACATATAAGACATCCTTGACGCTTGACATTTCGTTAAAATAAAGTTTTATCTCTCTCTCTCTATTGCGTACTTTAAAATAAAATGTTTAGTCGAAAATTCTGCATGCTGCAGAACTGAAAATATTTTTGTCATTTTTTTTACTACAAGCACAACTAATGAATAAGTGAACGTTCGTCAGTTCATTACAAAATGCAGGAAGTATAGAAAAACATTCTATAAACAGAAAAATTATGTTAGATATTTATCGTATAGAAAAAAACGTAGACCAATATCATTTGCGACGCTCTAAATTGTAAACCTAGCTGCAATGGAAGAGACGGCAATCTGAAAACAGAACCGCTAAGGCAGGCCCACACTAAGTGATTTCTACACAAACAGGTTATTTCTGTTCCGCCAAATCCCACACGGGGCGATCCTTTGCAGGCACGTAATGGCAAAGTGGCCGAGACAGTCCCAAACACAACCTGGCATTTGCGTCCGTTCTGTCGTGAGTGTTTGCTTCCAACAGGCGCATTACACCTTTTTAACCAGTGCTCAGAAAACAAAACTCCGAACAGCCATAACAGAGCTGGATGGATGCCGCAGACGTACCTGAGCTTTTAATGCTGTGCACACGGAAAGCTCCCGCTAAATTAAGCACACGTGGCCCGCCAACACGACAGATGCAGTACACATTCAGAGAAGAAGCAAACACACAGAAACAGGCTCGCTGATCTCAACATACAGAAGCAAGGGCAGGAAAAGAGCAGTGTTAATCACGAGCGAACGTGTTTTCTTAGCGCAATGTACGGCGGTATATATGGCAATATATCGCAATTTATGGCGATATATGGTAGTATACCCTTCGCTGCAGCGAGGTGTTCTGGCAAGTGATCGCGTCCTGAGGCCGGAGGCGAGCGGGTGCCAGGTGAGGGTGGCTATGTGGTGAACGGCAGGTTGAAGGTGGGTTAGTTGGTGCTGTCTTCCTCTCAGTCTTTCGTTGCGGCCTCGGCTTTGGCTTCCCTCTGTTCACGCTGCTTGGTGGAGGGTGAAATGTAAGTGGGACCCTCTCACTGTTTTGCTTGACGCTCGCCGTTGCTGAACGGTAGAGGTGGGCAGGCGGTAGGGGGCGCTTCTGGGGGATGGGGTCTTCACACGCCACCGCGTTTTGATGAATGGCACTGCTACTGCTGACAAAATAAAGTATGCTGAACTTGACGTTGCTGGTTAAAATAATTAGGCATGGTTTAAACACTGATAGTATAACGCAAGGCAAGATTAATACCAGAGTGCAAATAAAAAATAAAGAAATCTTCTTCATCACTCACGAGGGTGGATGAAGAAACGAGAGTTTTGTAAGAAAAAAATTGATCTCGAAAGCAGCGAGCTAAGCGAGGTTTCAAGGAGAACCTCAGACGTGGCACATTCCTCACGTGTGTTATGGACGCATCGACCCCGTTAAATCCGACCAGTTATAACTGCGTATGCCGAAGTAGTGGCTGAAAGCAAGCACTCTTAAGCTGTAAGAACGGCTGAAGTCCAGGTTTCTTAGACATCAATTTTAACGTTGAGGCAGTTGTAGAATATCGTAAGGCACTGCTATCGAAATATTAAAGGTAAGATTCCATTCTCCCGATGAGTTGCAATATATTTCTTTTAAAGTACTTTGGCTTTTCACATAAGAAAACTTGGCAATAGGTGTGTCAGCACCCCATCTGTTTCACTTTTTTCATCCGAGTTCGAATTCTTAGATGCCGCCCTTAAATAATCTTTGTTAACTTTTTTGTTTTTGTTTTAGTTACCGCTTCCTCATGTGTGCTCGATGTGATGGTCGCTTTGATATCTTTACCTTTCCTGCCCTCCTCCCTCTTTTTCAGTGAAACTTCGCCATATAAAGGTGCTGCCTGGTTTCAATAAAATTAGTTGTGAGTTAGCGCTTTGTGTCTCGTCCTTGTCTTTTCGTGGTCTGCATGCTCTGGCGCTATTTTCTTCAAATCAAGTATGCACCAACTCGCCCAAGAAGAAGTGTTAATAAAGTACTTGTGTCCACCACTCGCATCGAGATATTAGGACTGCCGTAGAAAACAAATGTGGAATGTTTTGATGAGAGCAAAAACATTAAAAGTGGAAAAATGCAATCTGTCCGAGGGAAGACCTGCGGATATGTTGACTGTTACTGTACAATATTACGGTACTTGAAAAGTTGCTGTCATGTACAGTTTCCCGTTGAATTATGCTCTTGCCTACAATTTCTGGGTATGGGGTGCCAAACTTGTCGTCTCGAGGTATTTAAAGACTAGCCTTTTATTCTTTGTCCAATGGAACTTCTTCGGGAGACAAGGACTCATTGGCTACTCTCATACCGGTTATTCTGATCTGTCTTTCGCGTTTCGTTGTTCGTTTATGTACAGTGAAGCAGCTCTGTAGTGCGGCAAGCATAAGACTTTTTTTTCTCTTACTGTGCAATGGGTTGGCAACCCAGGGCAATGTCAGAGTTATTTATCTGTTTTGCCTATTCCCTATTCTTCTCTTTGGACGCTCACGGCTTATTGCTAAGTCCTCTTTTGAGGTGTCCATATGCTGCCGAGTAGAATTCTCCCTTTGACGCCTGGAACGGGCTCTTTTTTATGTCTCATTATAGCTGTGCTTAGGAGTCGCTGATGTGAGGGGTGACGCTGAAGAGGACGCCAGTGGTGCGGCGTCGAAGCGGGTACCACGAGCACTGTCACATACAGCGGTACTATAACCAGCTTCGGTTGGCGAACTCTCCGCAACCCTTCAGCCCAACCTTAGTGGAGGTTGCCGCAGAACACAAAAAGAAAATATTCCAATATTACAAAAACACGGAGAAAAACAGCATTCACCATGGAACGAGTACACATTCTCCATGAAATCCAAACTGAGACTCTCTTCATTCCACTAATGGCCTACAAGTGTACAGAGGGCGGGTAGATAACGAAAAGGTATTATACATATGCAACGCTCTTTTTCCTACTGCCCATTTGCGGCACCCTTCTCAATTCTTCTCGAGTGCTCCTCCTTAGCCAAAATTAACGCCGCTGTTCAACCTCTTTCAGTGCCAGGTGGCGCGTCAGTGTAGAAAGAGGCTGCCAGAAGCAGTAGTAACCCTAGTTTTTCTAGGATCGCGAATTCTGCAAACACTTTGCGGCGACGCTACTCCGATGTTTTACAGTTCGCAAGGCCTTTGACAGGAGGCCGCATATGCCGTAGAGCGTAATTTCGTCCCGACGTGTCTGAACTGCGAGTAGAGGGGACACAGGCTTCGGTCAGGAGTGATCCTCCGTAAAAAACGAGCACTTTTTTTTTTTGTTTTGTGCGCTACATGTAAATCGTGAGATGTGTTTACACTTTCTTGAATAAATCAGTTCCCCTCCCTTGAATGAACTACCAGAGATGAAATAAAAAATTCTGTCGCATTTAAACCTAACCGCATTGCGAGGTGCTGCAACTTTTGTGACATGGCGATAGTGAGTTGTATGGATGCTCCAGTAGCAGGAATGTCGATCGTCGTTGAGGCGCTCTGAACACAGCTGTTATGATCTTTTTCTCGTTGAAACGCAAAGAACACCCGATTTCGAGTGCCCAAAAGCGGAGTTTTTACTGTGCGCAACAGTTGCAGCTGTCTCGCTTTTGTCATGACCTCCTTTCTTTATTCGAAACCATGAAAGCGAACAAGCAAACGGCATAACTCTGAACAATACATGTTGAACAACTACATTTGCAAACAATGAATGGTAGTAGTTAGGTGTTAAGAAGGCGTGTATGTATATAGAGGCTGCTTCGTCATGTATGTATATGCAGGCGAAGTTAAAAAATTGACAGCACTTTTTTTTATTTTTTGAAGGGGAGGAGGAAGGGGAGTGAAATAGATTGCATTCTCGGGGCGCATGTCATTTCACGCGCATTAAGTTCAGTGCAGCAAAGCGACTCCCTTCTTTCCGTGGTCCTTGTGGCGAACGTTTCATACTGCCTATGTGAGTTTACCTGTCAATGCCTCTAGACGGTAAACGAAAGTAGATTTTTAGTGGAACAGCCCCGTCAAATAAAGCGAACACTTTGCAGAGCTAATATATGAAGACCACCAGGTTTGTCATTTTCATTCTAACTTTCATGACCCTTATGCCTTCACACGCACCTTAGGCACCTAATATATTTCGACTGTGAGCCAGGTAGCCAGTAGAGACCGCTACGGACCAGCTTACAGAGCATGAACGGGGCGCAAAGAGACTGAATGCACGTGTCACTGCCCCGGAGAACTGAAAGCTTTGTGTTACGCCGTTTGGCCCTTTTCAGTGAGAAAGCAAATCCTAAAATAAGGTGAAGGACTGAGGCTTACGGGCAAGCTTGCTGGGATCGCTGTAGAAGCGACGCTTTTGATGAACTGTTAATCTTGTTAGAACGCGCCGCCGAAAAAGCCGCAGGCGAAAAGCAAAAATTCAGGAAATGATGCGCTATAAGGCAGTATGAAAACGAACAACGTATCCGAGAGCTGCTGGACGTCATAAAACCAAACTGGGGTTCTGTTTCGCGCACCTAGTATAGTATATATTTTTATTGTGCATTTCGTTTTGGTAATAAGAAGCTTTCTAACACGCAGAGGCAGTGATGTAGATAAATTTCAAGCAAGAGCGGTTTCGATTGGAATCGTTATAGCTTTTCTTGCATCAGAACAGTCAGTTCTGTTCTAAATATCTACATCGAGGCTAAGAAGTGGCTGTTCTCAGCCTGGTTTTTTTTTTTTGGTTCACCTGAAAATGAAGACGCACTCATAAAAAATTCTTATGCGCGAAGTAAACCTAACGAAACTTTGCTCTCAGACGCAGAAATCTATGCTCTTGCAAGCACGCCAGCAGTGCGCTTACAGTAACCACATTACACCAGGAAACTTCCAAGCAGTATGCAAAGAGGTCTGCTCCGTGTTACGCCGGACAGTTTTGCAAAGTGAAGGAATGGATGTTCTTCTCTAGTCGGCCTGTTCACCGAGCTGGCTTGCTTAAGCGCGCTGAGCACGAGCTCAAGAAGTGCACAGGCGTTGCTTTA
The DNA here is from genome assembly GCF_055824585.1 of Amblyomma mixtum. Taxonomy (NCBI): domain Eukaryota; kingdom Metazoa; phylum Arthropoda; class Arachnida; order Ixodida; family Ixodidae; genus Amblyomma; species Amblyomma mixtum. The sequence goes on from NC_143013.1 coordinate 288,280,261, forward strand.
TATCTTAAAGGGAAGGCTCGTGGGCTGATTTTTGGACGTCGCACCTAAAATTCCTGCGACTGCGTCGTGCTACCGCGCGCGATAAAACGCAGGGCAGAAGGTGTTGCAAGCTAAGATCTTATGACACATTTTATAACTGAAGACCTCTGGCGTGATAAACACCATCAACTGGCTTACTACCATATATACTAATCTAGCATGTCAGCAACGAACAAGCTTCAGGCGATGCGCTCATAAGCTGCCGAAGTTTGTGTACTGTTTTTCACTCTTCTTCTGCGCATAAATATTAAAAATAATGTCGAAATTTTACGGTGCTCTCTCTGATATGAAGCAGGAGTCGTTCGTGGAAAGCACGATTATAAATGCCTTTCTTGTTCCTTATGGTGACTGCGCTATGATACGATACAAAGGGACACAGCTCGTTTCGTAACGACAGGGCCCTGACATATGCAGAACTCATCGGGAGCGCCTCACAAGACGTCCAGAAATTGGTTCTAAAAGGTCAACTTTTATCACAGGGTAAGCATTCGCTGATAGCGATGAGATGGTGCGCAAGTAACCTCTTCCTCACAAGCGGGTTGTTTTCTTCGTTTCACAAGTAGTGGTACTTGTCATCATCACCCAGGATGCTTCGGCTTTAGGACGGAGGCCTCTTGTTAGTACGTACGTACGATTTGTGTAGTCCTGCAAAAATTGGGGTAACCAAATTCCCACAGATTCCCTAACCTTATGCTACAAGTGACTCTCGGCCTCCGCCGTCTGCGTCCCCTTCCTTGGGAGAACCCTATATATGAACTGACATGCAGTCGTTTTTTCTTCTCAAACCTATATTGAGGAATAAATGCTTCATTCATTCATTCATTCATTCATTCATTCATTCATTCATTCATTCATTCATTCATTCATTCATTCATTCATTCATTCATTCATTCATTCATTCATTCATTCATTCTCCGAGTCTACCATAGTACTTTGGTCTTTAAGACTTCAACCACATGTTGAAATTTATCCCCTGCGTTACCTAGCTGGACAATAGGGTCATAAAATCGGAAGGTACTAAGGCAATTGCCATTAGCTGTCAAACCTAGTTGTTCGAAATTAAACCTGTTAATGACCCATGTAAACTTGACGTGGATAGGTGCCAGTGAGATTACGTTTGTTTGCCTGACACCTTATCTGATTCTTCTTGGCCTCAATCATCTCGTGGCGAGCTATTTCTCTACTTCCTCTCAGCCTTCTCCCATATATGCGGAATTGGCTATTCTATACTTTTATATTCATAGATGCCTGAGAGTCCTCTTACTACTCCTGGTGCAGTGGTGGAGCGGTTAAGCGATGTGACAGTTGCACACCGTAGTTTGCTCAAAATTCGGTGAGCAGGCTGTGATGACGTCACAAGGTAAAGTAGCTTAGGTGGGCAACAAAGTTGCTTCTCTGGGAATTTCTTTTGTGGATTTTTGTTCACGGCCAACGACGCCGACGACGGCACCGGACTTTCTGCGACACGGGGCCCTTAAAACTACGGCATCATTATGTGGCCGCGAGTTGGACGTCGCCATCTCTTTATGCGCAAGCTGCTGATCCGCTAGGACTGGAAGCTTGAAATGCTAGAGGTTCGTGTTCATCGCGATATCAGTGAACGTTAAACAACTCCATGTTGTCGAAATTATCTGGAGCCCTTCACTAAGGCGTCCGCCATTGCCTGAGTCGCTTTTGTACGTTAAACACTATTAAATCAGGCCAAACCAGCAATTGTGATGACATTCAGCTATGGTAGTCAAAGTGCACCCAGAGGCAGGAAGGCTCACCGAGTCAGCTGTTTTACCAGAACAGGAGAAAGCGCCACAGCTTCCTCATTCCATGGGTACCCTGATTGGGTACCTTTTTTTCAGGGCTTGCAACGTCACAAATGAAGCACTGTGACACAAATCCCCCTACTAGATAGCCGCCGTTTCAAAGCTAAGTGTTTTTGATGGAGCTCCATCGAAATGTGACCGCGGTAATGAAGCAGCTCTTCGGGCCTCGTTCCCATTTCATACGGAGTTGCTTTCTTTCACCGGATGATATTTTCCGCTACAGCGCGAGATACGAGCCCAGTGCTTTCTGCTGTACACTCAGAGCGCACTCTCTGCGTATCGGCGTGCCCCTCTGTGGTGTATAGCATTATACTAAATTGGTGCGTAACCTAATTTGTAGATCTATTTTAATGCGATAGCGTTAAACGCCCCGTTCCTCAGAAAATCCAGGGTAGGAGTTTGGAGCCAACAATTACGAGCACGGCTTTGGCAGGTGGCGACCAGCGAAAAACATAGGAGGCAGTTGGGCCACACAGGTCATGTGACCTCGTGGCGTCATCCCAACCTGCCCATCGGAAAGTGAGAAAACTTCTCACCGTGACAGGTGGCAGTAAAAATAAATGATTGCCAGCTCGGGAAGACCTACGTGAGAGTCAGAAGGCCGACCATTGGGAGCACCTGCCATCGCAGGTTAGTGGCGCATCTGTTAACCTCTGCACCCCTGTACCAGGAGAGGTATGAGGGCTCTCATGGATCTATAGAGTAGAGAAGGATCTTCTCCATATATGAGAATTAACCCGTTACGCTTATCGCGTCATACCCCCAAGGCGGAGCTTTAGTGTCCCTTCCAATTTTCTCACTTGCCTTTGCCCAAAAACTTATAACAGCTGTGATCTCCTGTGAAGTTAGAACCGCCACGTATGGAGCACACCTAAATGAACAGGCGCATTGAGGAATTAGCGTCATGATGTTCGGCGATCAGGGAGTGCCATGTCACGCGCGTTGTTCCTCTACCTATTCGTTTGTTTTGCGTCGGAAAGTAGCTCAATCATACAGAGTATGGAACCACAGGTTAAGTCACCAGGTATATGAAGCCATATATGAATTTTCACTATGTTAAGCTATTTACCATTCTCTTTTAAATTCTCTTCTAATGTGACTCATCACTAGTACAACTTACTAAGCGTGGTTACTGGTGCATTGCTTATAACAGATATGTTGGTTGATTGGTTGATTGGGGTTTAACGTCCCAAAGCGACTCAGGCTATGCGAATTTCATCGAAATTAAGCCGCCGCGGCCGGGAAATATGTGGCTGACCACTGTTTGTAGAAATCCTAAAAATAAATGCAATTTTTTTCATGCCGTTAATGTGGCTAAGGCAGTTCTGACAAGGTGTGTTTTGGCCATTTATATCCTAGTAGACAGGTTCATAACTAGCCCAACATCAATGGGCTTCATTTGTCTTCAGTTCTGCTTTTTTTTCTTTTTTACAGAGTCGATGCACGTGTTCAACCTTTGCGAAGACAGGGAATGGGCAAGGGCCCCTGTGGGCCATTTTTTTTTTGATGACCTAAAAGAAGGAAAAAGCACGCGAGATTTTCAGCGATCTCACTTTTTTACTCTCAACCCCTTTGACTTCTTTGTGCGGCAGAGTGTCGCGTCGCTTGCGGGCTATTTTCGTGTAACCTCGCTGGGAGTTGGAATGTACTATCAGCGGTTCTTCAACTGCAGGCCGTAGAACGGGGTCAATTCCCACATTGCCGGCTGTGTCGGTTTCCAGACAATCTAGCAGCGCGCCATTTCTATAGCGAGCATCAACAAAGTTTGAGGCGTGGAATCATTGTGAAGAAGTGATATAAAGGACAGGCGACGACGGGTTCAATTCCCATACTCCAAAATCAGGTCACTTACTGGGGACACGTGCTAAGCCTTGTTGAATGTTTCTTTTGGGCCATCTGGCTGTACACAAGATTGATTGCGAAGTACGGTTTAGGGCGTTGTTTACTTGCCGTTTCTAAGGCGTTTGGCTTGTGATAGAGTTTTGCTTTTCGCTTCAATACTTGACAGAAGCCAACTTCTTTCGATATCTTATGTGACCTGTTTTGTAGCTGACTTCTACGATGAGTTGACGGGTCTATGATCGTCGTTCCTGCACACGCATAACTCAAGCGGATCGAAGTGATATCTTTGGAGTCTGCGACCGCTGAAACAACTGTTGAAGTGCGGCGTGATATTTTCGCCCGATTAGGCTTGCTCCGTGGTGTTGTTTGCAACAGTGGTTGGCATTTTACGAGCGCGCTGATGGCACGTTTCCTGCAGGCAGCAGACCCATATGCCCCATCTAGAAGAGCATCATATTATCCACAATCAAACTATATGGCTAAGCGTGTAGTGCGCACCATATAAGAAGGGTTGGAGAAAAGTATCAAAAATTCAGGGGCGATCTATTGGATTGATGCGGAGGAATGGCGGGAGCATTTCCCTTCTCTGACTAATCTATTCCAACATTTGTTACATTCAAATTCAGATTTTGTTTCAGTCTTGATTCTATTCTGATTTCTATCGCTTCGTTTATTAGTTTCTGTCGCATCCGTGTCAGTGATTTATATACGAGCAGAATCGTTATTAGTCTGGCATCTCCCTCATCTCTCCTACCGGTGCAGAGGGAGAGGGTGGAAGGAAGGAGAAGGGGGAGTGGTTGATGGCTGGCAGGTGACCGGCGGAGCATGTTGCAGGTCTGACAAGTGTGACGATAGATGTCCTCGGGTTTTCGCTCCAACGAGGCTTCTATGCTATCGCGTAATAAGTTTTATCTGCGCTGCTGGCTTATGCAGGCGCAGGATGGAGTGTCATCCACTCAGAGGCTCCTACCCATTCACCCATGGCCTCATTTGTCTGTAGCCCACGTCTGAGCGTCGGCTTCGACAGCGGATCGTTCCGCCGGCGCTTCGCCCCAGCCCGGTGGTGCTCAAGGAAACCAGCTTTTGCGTAGCCAGACGCATAATGCAAAGTGAACCCAACCTATTTGCTTCCGGCCGGTCTAATGTGGCCAGTGGGAGCTCTTTCTCGCCCAGCAGCTGCCTCACAAACGAGGAAGGATATTTCTGGCCAGTTTTGTCGTTCTTACGTGTTATGAAAAGGCTATATGTCGCTAATTTCAATATTTCAGTTATTATCAAGGCTCACTAATGGGGTTGGAGTTACGAGTCAGGCTTGTGAAGTGCTCAACAAAACTTATGCTAAATTGAATTCAGTAATAATTCTTGATAGGTCTATCATTTCCGCGATGCAGGGATTAGCGAAGGAATTTTGCTGAAACGTCACATATTTAATCCGCCGTTTTCTTCGCTTGGACGTTACGAGGTTACATTATATCACATCGCTTGGACATTACGCACATTAGCCACTTGTTCGATCGGCGGGTAGCTTCGACGTTGTGTCGTCATCTGAGTTGGGGAGCGCTGATATATGACAGACACCCTGCAGTCAGGTAGAAACATAAAAGTTATGCGACTTTCCGTGTGTAAGCCTTTCGGTTAAGTTATTCAAGGATGGTGGACTGTTGACATCGGCTGCATTCTGCAGATTAACGTATCTGTTGCAATGCAGCCGTCGAGGCAATGTTGACACCTCTCCGTCGCGAGATTCGGAACGTTGCGCAAGCCGCGGCATAATGGGTACTTGCGTAATGACGTGTGACGAGAGAGGCAGAAAGCGGAAGAAGAGTCGCAACAGTCATTTAATGAACTCCCACTAAATCAGCGGCACATTCGGCTTTTACCACAATGATTCGTTACTCCACTCTTTGCAGTCCACACCTGTCTATTAGCAAAATGCGCTAGACTCTCAGGTAACTCAGCAAGCGCAGACATCTGCAGCGCTCTATAAACACAATTTTAACTAAGAGGACAAAGAAATGGGCAGAATTTCTCTAGTTACCGCATAGAGCCTGGTATTGAAGATGTAGGGGTTGGTGAACAATTGTCATCATATGAAGAGATTTGCCCATTTTGGTTTGCACTCACTTTTTCGCTGTTGGCTCCCTGCGCCTTCGCCGCGATTCAAAACTGGCCGAAACGTGCGCGAGTGCATGGTTTGCCCCGTGTAACATCGGGTCACACCATAACCGGGTGTATGTAGAGCGAGAAAAACGTGAGTGAGTGTCGTTTGTAAATTGGACGAAACCACATGTTTCCTACATGTTCCAAAACTGTTTAACGGGCAGAAAAGCCGAAGAATTTTATTATCTACTTAACTAGGAATACTCAAGAACAAAGCACCCTCCAGTTCTCCTCCTATTCACCATGTCATAGGCTAGATGCTGGCTTTTTATGCACTCGAAATTTTTTAGGCTCTGCCACCCACCGCCCATACGTTTGCATTCTCTTTGAATACACTCCGATACCCTTAGCTACAATTGATTATCTTCCCTTCGCATTACAGAAATTGCCTATGCCCATCTTTTCTGCTTGATTTCACCTAATACATCATGTGCGTTTTTTTTCGCTAAGCATCTCCGTTCTCTTCCTGTCTCTTAATGTATATCTGTCATTTGGCTTTCCATACCTCGCGGTGCTGTTCTCTACTTAACTTAAAGCCTCTCGGTTCACCTTCAGATTTCTGTGCCTAGGTTATTGCATGGAATTTACAACAATTGCATACTTTCCTCTTCAGGTAATCTGTTTAACTGCTTGTTAGTCATGACTTATAGTAACTGCAAAATGCACTCCACCTGATTCTTATCTTCGTAGCACATTAACTACCGTGACCGAGATCTACAGGGACTACTCCTACTAGGTAAATGTAGTCCGTTACCACTTCGAATGCTACGCTGCCTATAATAAACTCTACCCTTACCATGCCTTTTAAATTACCTTAGTTTTCTTGCATTATTTTTAATGCCCACCGTTTTGCTTTGTCAGTTTAAATCCTAAATCTTGCTTCGCAATTAATTCCTCGTGTTACTTAGCAAGGCAATGTCGTGAGCAGATTAATTGCAGGTTATAGAGTATTCTCCGTTAAATTTTATGCCTAACGCTTCCAAAACCAATTTTCTAAACACCTTTTGTAAACAAGCGGTAAATATTACTAGAGAGATCGTGTCTAGCTGCCTGGCACCCCTCCTGATGTGGATTTTATCGCTTTCCCCGATGAGAACTATGGTCGATGTGCAGCCTATAATGTTTTTTTTTTTTCCCGGTAATTTTACGGATACATCCTCTAGACCATGATTACCCAATGTCTGCAAGATGGCTGAGGTTTCGTCGGAGTCAAAACCTTCGGCTTAATCTAAGAAGCCTATATATAAAGAATGCTAATATTCTGGGCAATTCTCCATTACTTGACTGATGGTTCCCCTTCTTAAAGCCAGTCTGGGGTCTTTTGGCTGCCTGACACCTCAGGTTGCTTTAGTTCTACTTCTCAAGCCTCCTGCTTCGAAAACCTTCTAATTCTGAAACCTTGTAAGCACCGGACAGAAAGTTTATCGACCTGTAATTTTCCAAGTCTTTCTCACCCTTTTTTACGGATTAAAATCATGCAAGCCCATATTCCAAATTTCCGGCACGCTTGCGGTCATGAGGCATTGCGTATACTGAGTGACAAGTTTTTCTAGCAAGACATCCAAATTGTACTTGATCAGACCTTCTAATATTTAGTGCACGCAATTAGTCGAAGCATTCAGGCCACACCTATTGCACGCTGTTGGACCCCTCGCATGTTATGGGGCGCACTGCGCTCCTTAACAAAGATAAAAGATGAAGCTCTATTTGTGCAGTGCACTGCGTGCGTATCGGTAACAGAAAAATACCACATTATTCCCAACATTTTTCCATTAGAAATATACGCGGTCTTGCGCCTTGGCGAAACTATTTATGCGCGCGGTCTGAAAATAAGTGTGCTGTATGAAGGAGCCGGCACATCATCCGGGTTATGAGCCTTCACTGAAGCGGACTGCATGTCTTTACCGCACATGCCTGCATTAGGAGTTTAGAATGAACGCGCTGCGCATAGCGTCCGCGAAAATTCTGGAGAGCGGCTGCGGCGTTGCTAGGCAACGGCGGCTCAAGGTCGTTGGTGGGCCACGGCATACGGGTGAAGTGCAACCACGCGACGAGCCGAGCTGGCTGGCGTAGTGTTGCTTTCGCAAGAAAAGGAGCCACACTGAGGGAATTCGGTCACGAGGGCTGCTTCTACCACTTCCTACCACTGAAAGCATGTGCCGTACATTGGCGACACGTCGCAGAAAGTGAAGACAAGACGGCGGCTTACGCTGCAAACGCATCAACATCCCTGCTGTTCATTCTTGCTGTTTGCAAGGTGACAGCATGTGGATGTTTTGCTCACCTGGATCTTATGCAACTACGTACTCGCTGCCGAAACGCCGTTACCCGAGAATCTGAGCACGGCTTCCTTCATTGCTGCTGTCGCTCCACGAATCAATTATCAGACATCAAGCAAAAACGATGTGCTCTATACCTGAAAATTCCTTTTGACAGATCGACAGTTTACGACTTTCTTTTCCCATTAAAGAGTAGAGATAGAGGGACAGAATGGAAGAAAAGAGGTGGGAGGGATAACCAGGAGAGTGTTGCGATTGGCTATCCTGCGCTACGAGGAAAAGGAAGAAGGAATGTCATTCATGTTCCACGCTGAAATATTTGGTTTTTTTATCATTCATTGATGAGTAGCTTCCAGCAATGATGATTACATCTTCGAAGGGTCAAAGCTGGTATAGTGGGATCCTCTAGTTCCTGCGGCTGTGTGGCTTCTGAGGACGTGTTAGAGGACACTGAAGTAGCGCTTGTATCTTATTTCAAGACGTCGGAGATAGGAATCGACAATGCTGGGAACTCGCGGCGTCAAGTTCTTTGCACAATCCCCTCAAATATTCCAGTGTGTAGTTCACAATTTTTTAGCAATGGCTGGCATGATGCATGCCAAAGCTTCGTATTTCTGTGGTGTCTTTGGATTCGGGGACACCTGGACGTGCACAAAAATGTTCTATGCAGACACCGCATTCACAGAAACCTCCCCGGATCTCAAAAAAGCCGGCAATGGTTCATGCGCTTCTTTTGTATTTTTCGCTTTTTATCGTTGCTACGAGAGTGTCGTGCCGGGAAGTCGTGGGACGAATGAGGTCGCCGGCAGCTTATTACACAACAGTTACACAACACAGCGAACGGCGCGAACAGAGAATACGGAACAGGAAACGAACATACGACCGCCGGCTTCGTACCTCTGGGCTCTCGCGGGACACGGCCGCATTCGATCCATTATGCTCATGAAAGGCCGTAACTGCCGGCAATCCCCATCAGCGCCGGACCTTTCGCCCACTGTGACGGGTTCTGTCGTTTGTCTTGGACTGCCTTTACCAAGTGTATTACACTGGCTGCGCCTCTTTACTTTCCTTCGTATTTATGGGGGCCATACAGGCGCCGCGCCGGAGATTCACAATGTCAGGCGAGCGAGGCCCGAAGAACGCAGGCCGAAAGAGCGGAACGGCTTTTAGTGTCGCCGGCCAGTTTAAAGCAGCTCGCTAAATCAGCCCGGTCACGCAGTGGCGCCGCTTGGGTTGCGGACGTTACAATACTCACTCCATAGAAGAGCGTTGACCTGGTGAAAGGACGACTCGACTGAAGCACGCACGCGAACTTACGGCGCGCGCTCACAGTGATATGAGTCTCGAGAAGGGTTGAAACACAGCAAGGCGGGTATATAAAGCATTCTAGAAGATGCAAAGGATGACGCAACGTGCTGACTAGGAGGCGTGCGCTGCGTCCCGGCGATCAATAAAGAAACCCGCAGACGGGGCCTCCGTGCCTTCCCGCAATAAACTTCCTCGCGTCTCGACGGATTTCGCAAAAGTTCTGCTCTGCATATGGATGTTGCTATGAGCGGGAATGCCAGACGAGGAGGCACGCATTCTAAGAGTTAAGTATGGAGACACTTCTATGCGGGACACCGTAATGATGGCAGCTAGGCCTGAGGGCACTAGACTCGTCAGGAAAGGGCACGACGGTTTCGCTTGTTTCTTCAAGAGAGTTGAGCAGTGCCTGTTGCGTGGTGGGGAAAATTTTTCTTGTTGCGTTCTTCGTAGCTGACTTTTGAGGTAGCGTAAGTTTCGTTGCTGCTACATGCCGCTGTTTCGAACTAGAGTAACAAGCCAAGTAGGTCGACTTCGTACCGATGCTGGCCTGTTTTTCGCCGTTTTTAGCTTCACCACCGACTTGACCTTCGAACATTGGTCTAAAAGGCCCACCTTTATTCTTGAAGAACTCCGCTCCGCTCATGTTGCCAGTAGTTCAACGATTTGGTACTAGTCAGGCGCACTCACCCCTTTTATCCTCCTCTCCGCGTTTAGGGTAGCAAACCGGCCCCGGCCTAGTTAACCTGCCTGTCTTTTCATTTTTCGTTCTTTCTCTCTCGTCTTTTTTTTCTTCAACCCATCAAGTCTCCCATGCTTTGCACCGATTGTTTGAAGTCAAGTTGCGAAAGCGCTTATTCTACGTAACCTGAAGTACAGGATTTTTTTTTTTCTCTTCCCTCTGTCGTCGAATTTTTGCTCCGGTAGTCGGTACTTTAGTCAATTCGCGGCTCACTTGCCGCGAAATCTTTTTTGTCGTTGTCCCCAACTTAAAACATCCTTCTTTCGCAGCCAGCCTTACAGGTTACTAGTATGAACGCGTTGTTCGATGCGTAGGGTGCGTGTTTTTGCATAAACTCGAAGCTGCAAATTATTGAAGAATTTTAGTTTCGAATTGCGTTCATGCGTTAAAGATTTAAATAAAACAAAGAGACGTCAACATCAACTTGTCCATAAAATGGTTTGGTTTGGTTTGGTTCATGGGGTTTAACGTCCCAAAGCGACTAAGGCTATGAGAGACGCCGTAGTAGAGGGCTCCGGAAATTTCGACCACCTGGGGTTCTTTAACGTGCACTGACATGGTGGTGGTGAAAACTTTTATATTGTAAAAAAAAAAAAAGAGTTTGGGAGCCACAGAGTGGCCCCGCTACATGGTCGGCGTCCCTAGTCCGGGACACCGCACGACGAGGCCCCGTCTCTCGCCCGTTTCACCAGAGCCCTTTGGGACTCAAGCGAGGAGCAGTTGAGGAGGGCAGTCTCCCATGCCTCTCTGGAAGGGGTAGGGGAAGGGGGGAGGTGGGGATTTTGAGTACATGCCCACACCATGTGGAAGATATCACAGGTCTCCCCACAGTGTGGGCATCGCCCATCCGTGTTAGGATCGTAATGTTTTATTATTGCAGGACAGAGTAGAGTACCTGTCTGCAGGCGCCTTAAAGTTCGCTCCTCCGTCTTACTCAGCCCTTTTGCAGGGGCCGGGAAAAGGCGGTGGTTGTCGCTATAATGTGTTAATATTTCCCGGAATCGCAGCAGCGGCTGGTTAGTCTCCGAGCCAGAAGAGCTGGGATGAGGAGCCCGGTGAGTAAGCGCTCGGGCAGCCGCGTCAGCGGCCTCATTACCTCGTAAGCCCTGGTGGCCAGGAGCCCAAATGATTCGTTTGGGTGTTGGATCAGTGGCAGTCCGTCGTAGAATACAAGCAGCTAAGGGGGAGATCTCCCCTGCCAAGTAATGTTCACATGCTTTTCGGGAGTCCGTGATGATTATTCTCGAATTGGCGTGGGCGGCAGCAAGCGCTATCGCTACTTCCTCGGCCCGCATTGAATTCACTGACATCGCACTGACATCGCACAGTACACGGGCCTCTAGAATTTCTCCTCCAAAGGAACTCTTGCCGCCGCGGCCGGGATCGAACCCGCGTCTTTCGGGACAGCAGCCGAGCACCATAGCCGCTGAGCCACCGCGGCGGCTCCATAAAATGGAGTCGATTCATCGTGCTTCCCGAGCGCCAGCGTGACTGCCCACACATCCTTTGCACACGCGTCTGTGTTTCAGATCTGGAGCGACTGGTAAATAATTTGTCCCAGTTACATGACTATTACGTGCCAAGTTTTGCACACCATTGAGGCGCCTACGGGCTACGTAGACGGGTAACTACATGTGGAAAGATGTTCAGCTGCTGCCGAGAGAGGGAACCAAACAAAGTGCATAAGAACCAAAGTATGGACGAGACGCTGCTTTTTGCGCTTTTTTAATGTCACACCAAAGCAGTACCGATATTCGGCGTCGCGAAATTCCCAGACTGGTAGAGGGTGTAATGTCGTCACAGGTGTCACGTGACCACAAGGGACCAGCCACAGAGCACCACCGATTGGAGCCAAATTCCTACCATTGAATGCAAAATAGTTTACGAAGGATTATGCGATAGCATTCGAATTCCCATTCTTAAAGAAAGCCGGAGCCGACCGGCCGTGCCAAAAACAAAAAAAAAAGGAAGTTTGGTGGCACTGAAAAAAAAAAAAAGAAGCCGTTTCGCTTAAAAAAAGAGAGAGAGAGAGTGGTCAAGCTGAGTTGAACAGCTGCAGTTTGCGTCGCAACGCAGGCCTGCTACCTCTATACATCACTGTAGAGCCACTGTCAGGATGGCATCGCAATGTACCTTTCAAGGCAGGTTAAGCTTCGTCCAAGTTATTTTTCCTTTGAAGCGAAATCGCCTTTGAATAATTTTTTTCGCAACACAATAACATGGTGGACAGAGGAAATTAAACTGAGCGAACCTTTCTGTGGGACATGAGTGGTTTACGCGCACACAATATTGTCACAAGAGCAGTAGTCGCGTAGCTAAAGTTATTACTGTCGGCTATACACCTGCTGCTGTTTGTTTTATTTTACATGGTGCTGTCTCAATTCTAAAGGAGTGCATCAACGCAGATGAAACATGATAGAACTACGCAGCACGAATGGCAGGACTTGAACATAAACCCATTGGCTGTTCGTAGTTCTGTTCAGCTATACACTGCTTTTTCTTATTTTTTCTAGGTCACGAATTAGGGAATACAAAATACCTGGGACGCACAATACTCATGTTAAAACGTCTACTACATTTCAGTACACCAACAAAACAAACAGATATTAAAGAGGGGCAAAATTATAAACATCTTTGCCGGGCTCTTATTAAAGCTCAGGCTGCATGCTTTCGGAAACACTGATTCTAGAAGGTGCCTTAGATTCGAATCGCGATTAAGAGCCCAGCCACTGAGGCCCTGAAGCACCAAGCGAAGCAGGCGTTGGGACAAGGGGTTAACTGAAAATAAACCAAAGGCGACCACCACAGAGCATTGTTTGCGTTGCTACGACGCCATGACAATAGCTTTCTGGGTAAGCGGCGCACCGAGAACTTCTATACGGCGGCGAAAATGAGATTCACGGCCTACAATGCGCTGGAGAAAATATCAGCAACTGTCTCATTTCTATGGTGCTGAGCGCCATAATAACTTATTCGGTGTGAAGAAAAGTTCACATGCTTTTATTAAAAAAAATAAATGAGTTTCAAAGCACCAAAGATTTAATTACCTTCCCGCTAATTGGAGACTTCCCCAGCGGTATTGCTGGCAGCAGAGTAGTTAATGAACGGGCGCTTCAGGCTCTCGACGACGGGTATCTAGCTATGCTCTCATTGTCTTTTATCCGAAAAGAAACAATAGGCCTCCTCGCACCTTTGTAGTCGTGCTGATGACGTCTTGCGGTGCGCCTACGCAGGTGAAATTGAAAGTGTGGTCAGGGCATGCAGCGTTATTATGGACGCTTACATAAGTCTGCGCTCGCTTAAAAAGCGCAGCAATTCGGCAGCACACACAAGCCCTTTGCTGGTAATGACGAGGACGTGTGCGCACTCTGAAGTAGCTCGGGCTGGTCAGTTTCTTGCACGACGTGATTAGCAGGCGAGCGCATGCTCCTTTATTGTAAGCATTAACCCGTAATCTCGGTGCGCGGCGAAATTAATGACATCCATATTTCATTTCTTCGCAAAGGGTGCTGAAAAAGAACTCTACAATCAATGGAGTACTTCATATCCCACGTAAGCACAACAACTGTGCGACTCCTGCGTTGCGAAACCTAGCACGCAATTCAACGAAGAAACGGACACACGTGCGTTGTTCAAACAAAGCCTGCGTGTTTTGATGGTGGCATTCTGCTGAAAGACTTCTCAAAGGTTTCACTACAATGCTATCAGTAATGACACCATGCAAATATGATGTATTTATAGAATCATGAAGTTGGGCAATGTTTGAAGTTATGAGCGCTGGCGGAGCAGAATCTACCGCCTTGAGAGCAAGTCGCGTTGGCATGAAAAATTTCGGACTGGTGTCCCCTTTTAACGAGGAGGAAACGTGTAGTACCAGAAACAAATGGTTACACTTGCACGCAGCTGTAGTGTCGAAGATCGTCCATGATATAGAAAGGAGTAAAGCATGATATCATTGGTAAATCGCTACATATCTCGCTAAGTATTTCTGTCCGAATGCATAGCGATAATAACTTTTTGTTGAATACTGATGATCGCCCGACTAGTTATAACTGTTGTACACTGCTTATGCTTCGTGCTAACGTTTGAAGCTATAGAGACTAGCACAAATTACAGAGGCCTCCCAGCCTGGGCGCCAAAAAGAAACACAATACAGCTGGCTGAAAATGAAAAGGAAAACAAAAATAATCTGCTAAATAGAGAATACTGCAAAATATTTCCTAGCTGCGTTATAGGTCTGCTACATTTGGCATTTATTTAGCTACAGCAACTACACAACAAGCATGTGTCTACAGATTACGCGCAGTACGCTCATGAGAAACGGGTGAGCAGGATTCTTTAGCCATTTTGAAGCTATATGAAAGCCCTACTTTAACAACGCTTCATGAAGTTTTTTGAGACTGGCGCAAGCGTTCGAGTGTTTTTAAATTGGTTTTTGAGGAAAATAAATGCGCAGTAACTGCCTCGCATACCTCGGTGCACACCGGAGCCGCATCGTGAAGGAAGAGGGGAAGGTTGGAGGGGAAAGTAGAAGGAGAGAAAGGGATGCCGTAGTGGAGGCTTCCGGAATAACTTGGACCACCTGGGAATCTTTAAGGTGCACTGACATTGCACAGCAAACGGACGCCCTTGCGTTTCGCCTGCATCGAAATGCGGCCGCCGCAGCCGGGTTCAAACCCGGGAGCTCCGGCTCATTAGCCGAGCCCACTAACCACTGAGCCACCGCGGCGGGTGTCAAATATTCCAGATTTTTCTGATTTGGGAATAGAGAATGTTCTTATCAGTATCCTTATCTATGTAGCAACTATGCATCAGTGTAGCAGCTGGGTGATGTAGAATTTCGTTCAAGTGGGGTTTCTAAAGACTGCTGGCATCGCACAGCAAACGCACGTTTTCACATTTCGCTTCCATCGAAATTCTGCAGCCGCTGCAGAGATTACATCCCGCTACCTTAGCCCCGCCAGCTGAACGCCGAATTCACAATAAATTACCTGCGTGCATCTCCTTGAAATTAATGGTTTCTATTTCGAGACCTTGCTCGATTCTTCAATTCTGCACGCGCGTAATGATTGTGGACGCAAGTCATGAGGTTTTGAGTGACAGTTTAAATAGGTATACAACGAGTGACTTCAGAACTAGGCAGACCTGAATTGAAAAAAAAGTAATTTTGTAGCCCTTAGATTAAATAAAACAGGCTCCGTTTAATGAACGCATAAAAAAAAGAAAGATATTTCAACATCAATCGTTGTTCTTGTTTTCTTCTGTGCGTCATTGCTTTCCGTGAAGCAGTTGTCACTGATAGACGTGTTTCCGCGAAAACGGGACATAAACAGCCCAAGGCAGAAAGGCACAACTGGGCGGCTACAGGGCCCCGCAGCGGTATTTTACCGTTAGCAACCACAGTGTGACAAAGTCTTAATGAATGAAGGCACTAGCCAGGGAAAAAAAGGCAAATAAAGCGTGGAAGAGGGAGTACAGCTTATATTTACAAAAATAAGTTGAACGAGAACTGAATCTGGCACTTTTAAGCCTTCTGTGATACGCGTAATCCCCGCCACCAGGCCAGAGCCTTGTGCAACCACTCTTTTCAAATGTGTTGAGCGTTTTGTAATAAGTCGCCTCCTGTGCGCACAAAGAAAAGTCGCGCGCTTCTCCAAAACAAGAGCCTGCCGACCGCATTCGGGAGCGAAAATAGGCCTGAGTGCGAGCATACATTGTACGTGTTTCCAAACACTTTGGTAACGTCGTACGTCATCCTTCCTGCCCGTCATATTTACATTTTGTTTCCAATGGTCGCCGCATTTGACGCGCGCATACCGCTCGACTGGTTTCAAAGAGCATATTTGTCAATCCCCGTTAGTAGGCTTCTTTCTCACGCGGCGGCGCCACGCGTCTCTCTTCGCCACACTCCAGTCCGCACCTGTAGTGTCGTGCAGACTAACGCCCGGATATTTATAGAGGAGATACTCTTTTGTGCTCAGCGCAGTGTTTGTCGCTTAGCTCACTGTTTACCGTGGTTGCATAAACGGCCGACTTCCTCGCGTTATGCAAGACCTGGAATACCAGCGAGAATTCTCCAGAACTCGACTGACTCGTCTAAGCCTTACTGAGGGCTTCCGTCTGAAGTAAGACGAGGCCTGTCTGTCTGTTGCTCACTTAGCGTGGCAAAATTAAGAGCTATGTTTGGGGGCTGGCACTTTTATGCACGGACGTAAACATTTTCAAACTACTTGGAACGTGTGCCTTCACTGGCACACGTTCTTTCTTCCAAGCGAGGGAAAGGAAATGTGGCTAAACAGCGCAATAGTTCTTCTGTTGAGATTATTCTTGTGAAACCCTTGACGCTCGACTAAGTATTTCTTCTTTACCTAGTGCACAAAGTTCCTTCTTTCAATCGAACCATAGAAGTCACTCGAATGTGCTTACGCAGGCCGCGAACACGCGGTCGTCTTGTGAGGTGGTCTTTCGAAATACCTTGGAAGCATGTACAGCCTTTGTCAAAAGTTTGGAACCCAGGGGGTTTGCTTCTGAAACACACTGTCTGGTTCGTAATGCATCTCTAGCGCTCCAAATTTGCTGAAGGTAAGAAGATTTCTGGTCCTGTCTCCTCCAATGGGTGGGACTACCACGAATGTTACAGGAGCCCCACTGCGAGGCTTAGAAGCAATCCCCCTGGGCTCTAAACTTTTGACAAAGACTGTACATACATCATTTGCTGTGCGTTAGTTTCTGTCTGGCAACCACGTGCTCATGCACAATATGTGACGAAAAAATTACGAAAGTGAGGAACATAAGTACCGTTAAATATGCTTCAACAACAAAATATCAGGCGCTCCAATGCATAGACGACCACCATAGCAGAGGAACGTGGCATTAAAAGTCCCAATAAGTAAAATGTTAAACACAACACACATTTCTTAATTCTGAGCACGATGCATACGCTACATATTGCTTTTGCAGGAATGTCTAAAGACGGCAAAAGGCGGCACATTATCTGCGGAGTCAGACGACTTGTTTGGCAGCAGCACAGAAATTAAGCTGTTGGCCAGAATAATAGCGTATTTCGCAGGTTGCAGAGTGCGAAGCGATAAATGAAAAGCAGGTTTCGCAAAAACAGATCGGCATTCAGAAGCTGCCACAGCTGGTCATCATTTTGCATTATTCGTAATATCTATTGTTTGTTTTTCTAATTTTTCAGAACCCTCGGTCTCAGTGAAAAAACAGAAAAACGTTTTGGTCAATTCATGAACTGTATTGGCATATCTTTCTCGATTTCTGCGAGAACGACTGGCGCGTTAGCGTTCGTCAAACACGACGTCTAGGCAGTCACAATAGATACGGGGAAAACAATGGTCAAATCGCAAGGCGCAAGCGAGAACTTTATTATTTTCACTGCCATGAAAATTTGTTGCTTTCATTGCCAGAACGCACTGCCCTGAAACTTTTGTATTCCAGCTGCATGAGTACATAGAATTCGCGACTCTGGACAGTAAAGGGTTAAATTGCAGGCCCCGTGGATGTAGGCAACCTTCGCTCCCCTCCCCCCTTCTTTAAATGGCACCATTAGCCACGCTGCCATGTAAACCTATACCTGGCCTGTCAACTGCTCTTTCCCTTATTTCAGGTGGAGAATTTGTGCCAGATCGTTGGCTGACACGCCACCACCCGGCAAAAAAGAGTCCGTATCTCCGGGATTACTGACTTAAGCTGCGGCGGCGGCCGGCGATTGCTGTCGGCACTTCACTTTTCTTAAGTTACGCTAGATTACGCTAGTAGTAGATTACGCTAGATTACGCTACTAGCGTACGCTAGTAGTTACGCTAGTTCTCGCTAGATTAAGCGATATGATAATTATGAGTGCTTTTTCTGCTCTGACAGGAACCGTAACACGGAAGATAGGATTCGGTTTCACGTGCATATAATGTACTGCATGAGGCGTGATGTTCTAGTCATGGGCGGATCGCCAGCTGTGGTTACACAGTGAGAGCGTTGGAAACCGGTGAGCGGTGCGCGATTGCATTCAGATTATCCTTTCATAGGTCACACATTGACGAACATGAATATTGCTTGCATCCTTTTTTGGGGTAGAGAGCGTCACCTCACGGTTGAACCCAAAATACGCAAGATAAGTTTGTTGAAGAATAAATGGGTCGCTTTATCATACTGCATAATAAGCAAGCTCTTGGCTTAGGGACAGAAATTTTCTACTGTACATTATAAACTCTCCGTATTTTTATACGAATCATTAAAGTCGGAGAAGGGTGGCACTCAGTAACTTCTTTTTCATTCATTCATTCATTCATTCATTCATTCATTCATTCATTCATTCATTCATTCATTCATTCATTCATTCATTCATTCATTCATTCATTCATTCATTCATCAAAGTTCATTGGGAAGGATGACCTGGGGCATACGTGGAGAACTGGGAGGTGGTTTATGTGACGGTTAGGACGCCGGACTACGACGCGAAGTGAAGCAGGACTCGCCAAGAAATCTACTTTGGTAATAGCTTCCCGTTTTTTAGGCGGCACTGGTAATCTACATTTTCTTCGTCCTCCCAAGTAGCCGTTGTTTTTAGCATTGTCTGCTATGAGAACTACCCCATTGAATTTACTGTTCATACCGCACAATTCTGGACAAAAGCCATTTTGAGCGAGAAACCTTTTATAAACGCCATTTTTTGAGATAACGTAAGGTTTCACTAAAACAATCAAAACAACGGCAGATCGCCCGGCGGCTGTGTTAATTTTTTTTTATATTAACGTTTTTGCTATCGTCAAAACCATTCACCTTTGGTTTTCTATGGGAGTCTTAACTTTTCGATGGGATCGATGGAAACACTTTAAAATAAAGATTTTACTACATAACAGAGAAATGAACCATTACCTTCAATATTTCCGTAAAAGTATCTTACAATTTTTCAATTTTAAAACTTTTTGTTCGAAATTTCTGGACATGAATATTCGGAAGCAAAATACTCAGTTACCAAAACGAAGAAAACATGCGTCCCTACCAGCCAGTGCAACATGAGAAGCCAGTTGAAAAGGCTTCAGCTAGGTTGCTGTGGTATTGCATAACATTGGAAGACCTTGTAGTATGAAGGGCGTATTGAATCGTTGGCGGCTAGGAAGATTGGTAGGTGCGGATGATGGGAAGAGGGAGGGCCTCGCCTTGTGGACGGCAAGTGCTGTGGGCGGGGATGTCCTTCAAGGGATTGTATGGGTCGTGCGAGAAGCCACTCATGGGCGACACCCAATGCGGTCCCAGGGGCCTTTCTTAATTTCCGGCCACCGAGGGCTTGGATTCCACGACTGAACACGCTGTCGCCGCCATCGCTTTCCGGGCTCTGTACTCAGGCCGTTGGCGCCAATAGCGCTGAATTTTTGTTGATGTAGACGAACATTATCTTCCCACACGGGTCTTGGAGGGCGTATCTCCTCCACTAACTTGCAATAATTTTTTTTTCAGGTTTATTTTTCGTTTCTGTCTTTTGGTGTTTATAGATACAGTGCCGTTTTGTTGCTGTCGATATATGCGATAGAGGTAGGCCGGCAACAAGAAGAAGGGTTCTTTTTTTTTTTTCAGAAACGGTAAGGGTTTGGCTCTTTGGTATAGCGAAAAAAAGTGCCGGAAAAGTCGAGGACACAGAAAGACAGACGCACCTATGTCCGTCTTTGTGTCCTAATCTTTGGAGTTATTGTTCATGCTAACAATATTTACTGATTATTACTTCTGAAATTATTAAATCTGTTCTCAAAATAACTTTAGTAGCTGATACTGTATTTCTCAAGCTTCATATTTAATCAAGGATTTGAAGATTGCTTAACACATGTAATAAATAACAGACATGTGTTTGCTCTGCACTGTGCAATGCCATTACTCTAGCTTCATTTTTTTTTTGTAGTTGGTGCAACTATCCAAGTTTACTACGAATTTAAGCACTTCGATTTGCCGGGAAATGCCGCACGAGGCCTACGATGTGTGGTTTCGGCCGGAGATAGCATATTTTTTCTGCTAATGGCAGCATTATTAATGTTTCTCGTTAGGTACTTACTCCTTGGAAGCATTCAGTTAGTCGTGTTTTCGATTACACTATTCTGCAGGTGTAAATGCACTGGCGGGACCACAGACAGCACACACACACGCAAGAAGTGATGTAGGCTAGAGTGAGAGCTGTAGAAAGAAAAGTAGGCCAACGTTTTCGACACCGATGGTGCATTAAAGGAGGATGGTTACAGCGGCGACAGGCTGGGTGTGTTTTATTGATTTTTTCTTACCTCCCTGTTCTCCCTGGTTCCATCCATCTTATTTTGCCACAAAATTGGTGAGAGTAGAAACTTTCAGGATGGGTTTACAAAGTGTCTATCTCTTAAGAAATGCAGGCAGATTTCGTACATGAAAAGCTACTTCATGTACCTTTGGAAACGAGCCACCGCGCTCTGGGTAGGCGAAAATCTCTCAGAGTATATGTTAAGTACAGAGGAGAACATAAAGCGTATAGGCTAAAACAAAAACGCGGAACTGTTTCCAACGCCTCTGATGCGATTTTAATACTTTGAACAAAATCTGCTGTTACACTTTCATAGACTTCCTTTGTTTTTTTCATTTCGTCCCTACCTATGGTGCACAGTTTCGGTTCAGCCAGTAGCTTCGTTTCCAATACAAAATGGCTGCTTGGGCTAGTTGGTTAAATGGAAACTGCATAGGTTTTAGAAATCAATGAGCTGGAGAGAGTCTAATGTGTGAAACTTGCAGGTAAAGCATGCGAAGTCTTTTTGTGTTAGCACTTAAAATAGTGAAGTAATCGCCGATTAAAATCCGGACGCCCTTCAAGCTTCTCCGCAGCGCACAACGCCAAGTGTCGGGCCATGATGACGTCATCGAAGGGATCGGTACATTTCCAACGCAAAAACGCCTGCCTTGAAGGAAAAAAAACCAACGCCACCGAAGGCGACGAGAGTTGTTTGGCAGCGTCTAAAGAGTCAGGGCAGAGTGTGGCTGACGACAGCGGTAATTTGAAACCATACCTTCCCTGACGTCACTCTGAGTTTTCCTGCACACCTTTGATGCATTGAGGAGAAGCGCAAAATTCAATCGTTGATTAGGTCACTATTTTAAATGCTAGTGCAAAACAAAATTGGCATTATTTACCTACAGACTATATAGATTCCAATTATTGAATATCGCGAAATCCTCGAAAAAGTGCTGCAGTTGACCTTTAAGGCTCACTGTCGCACGTTCCTCAGCGAAAAAGTGACAATGACTATTAAGAAGTGCAAAAACGACTCCATATGAGCTGGCCATTATTTTATGAGGTGGAAATTCAACCGAATTCTGAGTTAAGTTGTGCAGCATACCATGGACATCTTGACAGGGCGTAGTGTGTTCGAGACATGGCCGGAATGCTATTACGAAACTTCCGGCAAAGACAATTTTTCTTTTATAGTGGTACGACTAATCCGTTGACAGGCGGAGAGAAAATGGGAAAGGTGTTTGCCCTGTTCTGCAAAGCGTAAGTCATAAATTGTCCGAATTTCCTTTCCGGATTAAAATGTTATAACCGCCTTAAGTACGAACAACGTATAATTCTTGTACGTGAAACGTACAAGAATGGAGTGAGCCTGAACTTGATCCCTTACGAGCATGCTGCATCCCCCTCCCCAGTACACACACACATACACGAGAAACAGAACAATGAAAAGTAATTAGCCTTGAACAAGGTTGTAGCGCCGAATATAAAGTTACTTAAATCAGACTACCAAGACTAGCTAGACTAGCTTTAGTTATATTGCAAAAAGTGATTCATACTGGTGCAAAAAGGAAGGCATTTTTTCAGCACCTGAAGAAGGAAGCTTGTCATACCACTTTAATAAAGCCGACGCTGTCGTTCCAAATAGAAACAGTGCTGAAATTGCAGTTAATGTAAATCTATTGTGCGGGAAAGGGAAGGACATCTACTGGACACCCCCTAAAAAGTTTCCTATTTGACTGCATGCTTACAGAACGCAGTGCCGCTTTAAAGTTTTCGTATGCTCTTTCTGCACCTTTGAAGAAATTTAAACGACTTCAAGACAGCTCAGGAAAAACAACAATCTAGTGGACATAGCAAGAGAGCAGTGAGGCTACTAGCACTGCAATCAGTAGACCCTTGCCTGATGCCTATGACATGTAGAAGAGGTTCGATTAGGCGAACTTTCCCTCGAAGAATAAATGTATGATAAGCGTTTTCGCAGGAACCGATGTATGAAATTAGAAATTGGTAGTGGGATGTTAAACTTCCACAAACTAAAGCAAATTTCAAATGTTTAAAAGTGTCAAGTGTCGCCCTATTTAAAAACGAATAGAAACGATAATAGCCAGGTAAGCCAAGGAAAATAAATAACCTTCTCAGACCGGCGCTTTCTGGCCTAGCGGAGCAGATGAAATGAACAACTTGAGAAAAATTACAGAACCAAACTGCCTTTGCGTTTGTCGTTAAATCAAGAGCGCCACACACTAAAAGGTTGAAGCTTTGTTTACAGCGAAAAATCTGTCCTTTAATTCAAGCCATAAGGACTTCTCGTTGCAGATACTACTTTAAATACAATGCTGAAGAGGAACAACGCATTTCTCGCGTCGATTTCAAATCTCCTCCACGTCAGTCGCGCTCCAAAATGACTTTTTACTACCTGAACGTATTTACTAGTTACGACCAGCTATAGGGTGCAGCATATGTAATGGTGCGATTTTCTATATGGCACTGCTTGCCCCTTTCTTCCTGTTTCTCTGTGGCGGCTCGGCTCTTAATCGCCTTTGTGAACAGTTCCAGGTTAAAGATTACTAGAGCACTTTATCTGTCGCTTCCGCGCCTCCCGCTATTTGTGAAAAACTTTCTGTAAACAGGCCTACTTTTTCACTTTTATCGCATAAAATTTTGCACCGTCATAAGAGAAACATCTGAAAGCAGGCACATTTTCACTATAGCATCCGCACTTTCTTAGAAGCATGTAGTGTACGTGAAAAGAAAAAAGGGCACAAAGATAAAAACACCGAAGCTTATCCACCGGCCCTGCAGGGTTATGAAGCCGGCAAACTTAGAAAAAAAAATGCGCTCCTAGTGCGCCCAGCTCTAGGAGTCTTGGCTTCGGACGGCTGTAACCAGAGTCCTTAGGGCAAGATTGCGCCTTGCATGTGACCTGCCATGAGGAGGTTGACAAAAGCAAGTAAAACACGAGGCGCGTAGGAGGAGGAGGATGTAGAATAGGAAAGGCAGGGAACGAGGCGCATGGGTGGTTAGCAGAGTAATGCCAGGAATTTTGTGTAACGACGCCCGGCATGCGGCCGACAGGCAAGGACGAATCAAGGCGGGTGAACACACGCAGCAAAGGCCGTATCCAAGCGACGGGAAATGTTGAGAACGACGACAAAAAACAACCGGTGACAGTTCCTGTAGTGATGGGCTAGGAGCTCCCAATTAAGTTTTCACCGTGTTTGTCTTTTTTTTTTCAGAGATGAAATATGTTTGTACTGCGCGGCTGTCGAGCACAACACTTTCGACATACGCTTTTAGATATCATTAGCGTTGGGTGGGGCTTATCTACAGATAGAAAATTGTCGTGCAGGAAAGTTTTCAACAATACTTCTTCCTAAAATATTCCCGCGAAATATACTAGAAAATTATCGTGTATGGAAGTTCTCAACAATAAAAGTTCTTCCTGCAATATTTCCTTGAAATGTAATAGAAAATTATCGTGCATGATAGTTCTCAACAATAGTTCGTCCTTAAATATTTCTCCGAAATATAACTGAGTGCCATTTATTGCATGTCACACATACGGGAGCACATGTTGGAATTTTCATTTAAGTGAAGTTAAAATTTGTGGATATGCATGTAATACACCTCCGCTTAAAAAGTCGAGATGCAATACACGGCTTTAATTTTAAAACGCACGGGGAATGTGAGAAGAAAAAAAAAAGTGCACAAAAATTGACTCTTTCAGCAACCACGCCTCAATGAATCCTGTATATCGAAGCTGTTCTCACGTGTTTTATCGATCCAAATAAACAAATAATGAATAAACGCAAACAACGCGTTTTGCCGACATAAGCGAAAAATCTTCGTCCTTGCTTTTTGCATGAGATACGGTTTTCTTTTCGAGTTTTGTTGACAGTATTGGTTAGCTAAAACATTTTTTTTGTCACTCTTTGCCAGGCAGTTCACTGAAAAATTTTCAGTGACGCTCCTGCGTATACTCACGATCAAAGTATCCGAGAAATAAATAAATGAACGCACGTCATATCTGCGTAAACCTAAAACATGAGAGCAAGATTCCGTCACAACTCGATGCACTTCAAAATAACTTTTATTGGCTGGTTGCTTTGAAGACGTGCTTAACGCTAATATGATTTCAATATGCGTGTAAAGAAAATCACTTCACAGGCGGACGCATATGACCTGCAAAAAGATTAATAAAAATTGTAGAGGACGGTTAAGGTACGCCTTCCGGGTATGACGCACTAGCGTTAACGGGTTAATGCCCATGCGTGCGGAATTAGTCATACTGTATTTAACATTAAATAGATCTCTTCAAGTCCTCATACCATTCCTGGCACAGTGGTGCAACGCGGTTAAGCAATGCGCCACTGCCCTACGATGACAGGTGCTTGTGCTGTGGGGCTTGTGGGGCTGTGGGGCTTGTGCGACTCATGTTGCTCTTCCTCAGCAACCTCTCGCTACCAGTCATTAATTTAAGCGCCGTGTGTCAAAGTGGGCAGTCCTTTTTTCTCCCCTCAAACAAAGAAAAACTAACTATAACTGTGGTGTCAGATAAAATTTAAACAAACGAACTAAAATAACAAAATTATACATTGCAAGTAATAGACCTTCAGGAGAAAAAAGACGGCAATAAGGTAACATAACCTTCAGGACTGCGATTATTTCTTCCGGATAATTATTCACAAAGATTGATTTAAACACTATTCTTGCGCACGCAGGATCCCCTTCAGAGTGATATAGAATCACAAGACTGCGCCGTTGGGTGAACGGGAAAGGTACAAAAATGTTTTCGCGAGTTGTGAAAGATGAGATGAGAACAAAATAAAACTCCCTTTTAAATATATTGGGTGAAGATTGGAGACATGTTATGAAGGATTGCTTTATCGAGGTCGAAACAAGTGAACGGTTGCCTGTTTTTGATACTCAATTGGCCTGTACAGAATGCTAAATATAAGACTATATTTAGCCCGTATTGTCAAGTTCTTTTTGTGTCCTCGTCTTGAAATGTAGCAAAGACGAGGACACAAAACTTTTTCAAGGAAACAATAAGACTATAATCCTTTTAATTTTAGCTGTTTCTTGATCTGATATGAAAAAGGCAGGTTCTTTTGTTAGTGTTCTGTTATTTTTATCAATATAATGAGGGAGTTGTATGGATAAGTACCGATTAAGAAAATTAGGCAATTCCACATAAAAATTTGTACAAAGAGGCAGAGATGCAGTTATATATAACGCTTTATTTTCTTTTTGGATGTACGAACATTCGACTGGTGACGATAGATGTCAGTGGTCTCGGTGCACAGTGCAGAAAAAGGTTAAGCTTCAGTATCACGTGCTAACAGCACTAGA
Source organism: Amblyomma mixtum (assembly GCF_055824585.1). NCBI lineage: Eukaryota > Metazoa > Arthropoda > Arachnida > Ixodida > Ixodidae > Amblyomma > Amblyomma mixtum. The sequence goes on from NC_143013.1 coordinate 288,306,052, forward strand.
CCCCAGCCTAATTCGATAAAGTCCACGAAAAAGAAACCATTTTATAGACAGTATACACTAGAAAAAAGGGCAACCCAGTACTCGACTCCGAAATAAGCTCTAGTCTTAGCGAGAATGGTAACGCTGTATGCCTACAATGGAAGTAGTAGTCTTGTGACTTGTTTGATTACGTCGTACCTGCAAACGCTGAAAAATTCATCGTCATTAAGACGGGCGCGCGATGTATGCTAATCCAGCTGACAACGCCAGAAGTTTTATTCTTAGTCAGCATCAGTTTTTGTCTCTTTGTGCCAATGCCCATATTTTTTCGGCTGCAAAAGAGACATGTAATACTGTGACAGTAGAATTTAAAAATAAAGCATTTTCCCCCGTCACTACTCAATTCGAACTCATGACTCATAGACCTAAAATGACTCTGTGATCAGCGTCTGAAAGCGAACGGCGATGCAACCTAGCCTGAGGCACCCGCAGCAGTAATCGGGATGTTACCGCAGTTCGCTCCTGAAAAATGGTATATGACCGCAATACTTGCAATTCATTTGTTTTTGTCTGTTCTATTATCTGTTCTAACATCTGACAGCTCCGTTTTCAGTAAATGTATGTCTGTATATGTCTGTTTATCATTAAAACTTAATTACTTGTATACACAGGCCAACTTAAGTTCGTCCTCAGTACCCCATTAACAACATTAGTAACGGGCAAAACTTTAAGTCATACAATACTTCGCCCACACATCCTGCAATGAAGACATAACTGAATGGTTTTATGAAAATATCATATTGGCAACAGCGAGAGTTCAAGCGTAGTACGCAACACAGTTGAGGACTTAATTGATGAAGCCTCCCAGAAGAGCAAAAGAAAGTATGACACAAATCCTTAGGACATTAGTGAAATAACTCCTGATATAGTGAAATAATTGATGGCAGGAGTCGGCGAAGTTCTTCGCGAACAATTTCGCTTATGAGATCACGAAGGTTACCTCCACTTGCAGGGGTATCTTCTGGGGGGCTCGCCGACAGTACCTCAAGTGGTCGGTTGTAGTGCCGGGTCCGGGCGTTCAGGGTCTTTTCGATGGTTGAAGCTTCAGCTTCAAACTCGGCGACGGTTGTTGGAGGATCCCGGATCAGTCCAGCGAAGAGTTGCTCCTTCACGCCTTGCATTAGGAAGGAGAGTTTCTTTTCTTCGTTCATGTCAGAGTTGGCGCGCTTGAAAAGGCGTTTCATATCTTCCACATACGCAGTCACGGTCTCGTTTGGGCGTTGAAATCACGACTGCAGCAGGATCTCCGCTCTTTCCTTGCGTACGACGCTAGTGAACGTAGCCAGTAGTTGCTTCTTGAAGGTCGCCCAGGTCGTGAGGGAAGATTCGTGGTTTTCAAACCACGTTCTGGCGGAGCCGTCCAATGCAAAGTAAACGTTACGAAGCTTAGCGCTGTTGTCCCAGGCGTTCAGCGCTGCAACACGATCGTACATGTCCAGCCAGTCTTCCCCATCTTCGTGTGGTTCTCCACGAAAAGTCGGTGGCTCACGGGGCTGGCGAAGCACGACGGGCGTTGGCTGTGCACCAGGTTCCATCTTGGGGGGCATAGCAGGCCAGCACCTCCACCAGATGCCACGTAGTGGTGACTGCAGTACGGCGAACAGGAAAACACCGAGAACGTCTTCGAAACGAAACGCTTTATTCGGGCTGACTTGCGCCCGCAAATAACTGAATCACTCGGCGGCGGCGGCGTTACAACAAGCGTGCTCGGCAGTCGTCGAACAGAATGCCCGCCGCTGTCGGCCGTGCTCTTTTTAAAGCTGATAGCGAACCTTCCAGATAAAGCGTGGAAGGTTCTAGAGCTTTCTGGCACAAAGTAGAATCGGGCCGCCTGGATGCGATCAATCGAGATAATTCTAGGCCCGTCTTGCGTCACAAACGAAGCGAAAAAGCGGCGTGCCGGCAGCCTTGAAGCATGAACAAATAAACACAACAAACAAACGCTACAAAGATTCGCGGCAATATCTCAAGATAAACAGGAGTACGAGGCTGAAAGTCATGACCTAAAATGGGAAACAATGTTTATTAATTGTTCTATGACCTACTCAACCCAAAATCTAACTGCTTTACTGCAGATGCTTTACTTGTGTCCTTGAAGCCATCTCGCCTAATTTCACACAATTTCCTTTGCGGTAGAAAAGTTGCTTGATAAGGATCATCCTAACCTCTTAAAGGTGCTTTTTGCCACACTGTCTTCGGTGCTTGATGTTTAAATACGTTCTCTTCGCAGTCTCTCGCTTCACAAATCTTAATATGAAGCAAGAATACGACAGATTCTCTTCAATATTTTATAAATCTTAGTTTTTTATTTTTGTCAAATTCATCTGCCTTTAGTGCGGCAAAATATTCGTGTCAGCTTCACTGAGTTCTGTTTGAGGTCGACTTTCTGTTAGCCTTCTAAGTGCATCCCTTTTATTCCTCTTCTCTCACCATTGCACGCACCTCCATTTGTTCATATGGTATGAGATTACTTTCTTTGCCTGATATACTGCTTTTCTAGTTTTATCAAATATTTATAAACATTAAAAACTACACAAAAAATTTAACACAGAAGGAGGACACTAAGTTAAGTTGTCTGGGAAATATCCAAATAAATATACAAGAAAATCAAACTTTAGGTTTGGTAGAAAGCCTAAACGAAACTGGAAGTACTTGGAAACAATTATGTGGATAATGTGGCAATTAATTTGTTATACTTCAGTAAACAGCATTATAATAGGAGTTGAGTGCCAACGTGCTAACAAAACGAGAATTGATGACAACCATTTTGGTTTTTGCACTTTCTGGCAGGTGATGCAACCTGTCGGTGATGAATAGCTTTTGAAGGGCGCATAATCTCAAAGTGCTATTAAACTGTGGTTCCATTTACGTCAGCCGTGGTTTAAACAGCTCCTATATCGACTATGCGCACATTCTGTTCCCTCTTTTCAAACTTTTTAACTCTTTCACCTTCTGATCCCTTCTCTTATAAGGGCGAGGCCAAGGCGACTCCTTAAAGTGGGGCGATTAAAGCATCTTGTCTTCCCATACACTCCCTCGTCTTATTTCGAATTTTGTATTTGCATCCAAAGGTTAAAGATGAAAGCATCAGAGATATACTGAAAACAAAAACATCCACATGTGAATGATTAAAATTCAGCGTTGACGAAATCGTGCCTCACTGTTAGCGTTGCGAAACATCTCCAAAGATTAAAAGATTAAGTCCTGATAGTCTGAAACACCTGGCGTGTAAGATGAAAGGAGCCCGTTAAACACGCGTGAATGCGAAAAAGAAGGGCATATGAAAATTTAAGGAAGGAAGGAAATTTCAAAGATAAGGATCAAGAAAGAAGTATTAGAGGCAAAAAGGAAACCAATTTCTATGGAGTAAGGGGCTCAGCTTGCCGTGAATAGTAATAACAACGCTATGCACATAAAGTGCGTTTTAAGGTCATTGTGCGTGTTGCAGGCCTCAAAGATTACACCAGCAGAAAATCGCGAGTTGGAAATGAATTTATTGAGCTACAAAAAACGGATTTTGATGCTGGTGGAAATAAAAATACTTAGAAAAATGGTACGGTATATAACGAAATGTGTAAACCAACACGCACAGCACTGGCGGTCTCGAAATAGCGAAAAGGAAAAAATTTCACTTCGTCGTCAATAGCTTGTAAGGAAAGACGCTGCTCTGCATGCTCATGACGAGGTTGAGCAAATTTGGAATCTCTCATAAATGGCAGAAAAAAAACAACAAAAAGAACGCCGGGCAAATACAGTTACCATAATCGAGCAACCCCCTTACAAAGCTCGCGTGTGCACAAATGCCCCATGCCGTACATATCTACGGACGAAGCGTTACTCAATCATCTGCGAATGTCATAAGTGCTGTAGTGAATCTACATTCTGAACGACTTTTGCCAAGGACGCAAAGAGGACAATGCGCTAAATTATTTTCAAACCTTGCCTCTCCCTTAGTACGATCCCTCGCATTCAATCACTTTTCGTCCAGGAGCCGTGATGTACTCGTACGTGAAAAGCTTATTACTGCGTCCTTTGAGCACATCTTTTCTCTCGTTCTTTACACATTCGCTTACGTGCGAAGATGCTCTGAATGCCAGCCGGAGCTTTGTGCGATCTGTGCCGCAATCATTGCTGCAAGCTCCAGTGAAGCATTTCAGACTCTGCTGAAGATTCTGCCATGCTTCATTGAAGTCGATTGGTTCATAGGAAGAAATTTTGTCTGAGGAAGTAGTCAGAAAACGGGAGAATTGCTAGCATTCCAAAAAGCCAATATGTGAAGTTTGAAAATAAGGTTTGTTTGACAACTCTTCGCTGGAAAAAAGGCCATGAAAGACAAGGACACAGCGCGTTTACTTGTTTTACTCGGCCTCTTTGTGAGGGCGTCCTTATGAGCTTTATTTCATTCCAAAAATGTTACGCACCATCTAGCCCACCTACAAGTTTTGATTACGCGATATGGCAAATGCGTTTACTGATATTTTATCCTTTATTCTTTTTTGCCATCCAGGTTTTTGAATGTGACCGCGTATCAAGGTTGGAATAAACGCTGACCATTTCAAACCTGGATGAGCGGCTTCACCTGGTAAACAGGACACGATGAGTGCACAGGCTACTAGAGCCCTGTAATGAGGGTCTCACTCTGCAGCGGTGGACCCCAGGGAGCACACGTAATCGGCCCAATATTGGAAATGCATTGGTAAAGACCGCTCCCACAAAGGAACGGAGTGAAATCATCCATTGCCAATATTGGGCCAATTACCTGTGCTTCTTAAAGACCAGCTTCCTTCTGAAAACTAAAAAGGTTCTCTCTTGCCCTCCTATGCATCTTTTTTTAACAATTTTTTCTTCTGACACAGTTCGCAATACTGAGCAGAGCGTCGACGTTTCGCCAATCACGGCTTGCTTATGGGCCACGTCGCCAGATTTTTAACTCTAACAGTGACATTGTACCGTCGAAAATATTCCAGATATTATTCGTGACTGCTGTCAATATAATCGTTCATCAATTCTGAAGAAAGTGGAAGACAACAGATGTCCCATTTTACGAGAACTATGGCTAGGCTGCATTGACAAAGTCCTTAAAGCATCGGATGATGCTCTCCAATTTAAGTACAGCTAGACTCTCTTCGAAGCGCTCGTTTTTGCAAAGTGCCCGTTTAGGGGATTGAAAGGAAGGAGCCGCATGTGCTGATGAAAATGATATGAAGAGATCATTGAATAGTCTGTTTTGCATAAAACGGGCTCCATTTTCTGCCTCGTGATCGACTGAAGCTCATTACAAGATGCGTTTCTTTAGATGAAGCACAGAAAATAAATTCGATACGGTTCTGGGTTATAGTTCGGTGCCGAGAGGCCCGGTCTCTTTTTAAAGCCGATCTTCTCTGTCTAGCAAAAAATATGCGATTTTTCTTCTGGGTAATAGTTCTGTGAAAATAGGCTATGAACTATGGAGCTACTTAGAATCTAATATACCACGTGCCATATTTCCTTTTAAACTGAGTTGTTTCATTGATCTTTAGCGCCACCACACGTGCCAGCGTGTAGAAGACGATGAAGTGAGAGGCTTTCAGTGAACGTCCATGGCTGCCTCGCAGAGCTGACGCGTCGTTGAGCTCACCGCCGCTTTCTTCACCAAGCGTCATGGGCTTTCCTCAATGAATGTGGACTACTCTTCTACAGCTGGTGATCCGGACCCCTTAATCAGTTTGTTTATGTTATTCAGACGTTTGGCTTTATTCTTCTTTTTTGTTAAACTTACGAAAGTTTGTTGAAAATTCTCGGCGAGACCAAGTTTTCAGAAAAAAACTTACAAATTTGTGTTGTAACCGTTCAGTAAAAAGTTCGTATCGTACCGAACGGTAAATAAATGATGCAAAGACTCCCTGAGTACAGATGTCGACATGAAAGATTAAAAGATTCAGGTAGGTCGGGAAGACCTTCAACATTGCTAACTCTTCAATCAGTCGGCCATGGCCAAGGCCGTAATTTGGCCGATCTCTGAAGTTAAGACAAAACATTTTCCGACATGCTACATATATCGACGAACATTGTGGGTCTGTTTGCCAGTGGCACCTGGGTGTAGTTGAGGTTTTAGATAAGCAGGGGACGGATGGTTTGTAAGCCGACAAAACAGAATAGAAGTTTGGGCGAGTTGGTGACGGTTCACTTGGCACATAGCGCTAAACAGACACGGACACAGGGAGACAAACAGAACGTGAAGCGAACACGACGAAGTAGACTTCAGAGGATTTTAAACTACACTTTGTCGATTTTCGCCACTACTACTGACTGTTGGGGAAATACGGTTCCATTGAATTGACCTTGAAACCAAACAGGAGTCCATGCAATGGCGCCACATAGGGTCTCCGGCTCATCCGCCGGAAAGACTTACTTCGGCGTTTGGAACTAGGAATATGTGCTAATGGCCAATTTTCGAAGGGCTGTTGAGGTCATTCAGATTACGGACTGGCTCAGAATTCATTTCGTAATGGCTAAAAAATATTGCTCCCGTGATTGGCAATGTGCGTAGGACTAGGACAACGAGACGAATCATTGTTAAAAAAAGCTTTCAAGGCTTCAATTTTTTTTTCTTGGCAGTTCGAAAAATTGCCAACAGCCCCTCTCATTTTCCTTTATTATACGAGAGTAGATTAAGACACCATGTTCATTTTTTTGCAATAATTTCATTTTCTATTCAGAAGCAAAAAAAAAGCAACATATTTCTTCAAATGTTTGGGCATTTAAAAATTTAATAGGTTTGGTTTGGTTTATGGGGTTTAACGTCCCAAAGCGACTAAGGCTATGAGAGACGCCGTAGTGGAGGGCTCCGGAAATTTCGACCACCTGGGGTTCTTTAACGTGCACTGACATCGCACAGTACACGGGCCTCTAGAATTTCTCCTCCAAAGAAATTCAACCGCCGCGGCCGGGATCGAACCCGCGTCTTTCGGGTCAGCAGCCGAGCACCATAGCCACTGAGCCACCGCGGCGGCTTTAAAAATTTAATACTCTTCGTGCATGGTAACTACTTTTTCAGAGGCATTCTTGCTAACATGGAATGGCCCCGTAAAGTACTGCCCCCTGCATTAGGTTAAATGGCCCTAATTAACTGCGACGCGATGGCCAATTTTGAAGCGGTGCCACAGTTTGCTTTATTCAATGCCTCAACAAACGTGTCGGGAAAGTCTACATTCGGTGGGCCATTCAGTAAAGTAAAACTAAAGCAGAGCAACGGAAAAAGAGGGAGTTTGGCCGGACCATATAATATGCAATACTCAAAGCGGATCTTCCAGTTAGACTGGCTCAAGGTACTCGCAGAGAATGGAGTCGTAGTCAGGGGTGCCGGAGAGTCAGGCAGGGAGAGCCCTCCTCTATACGGCGTCCCTCATAGCCTGAGATGCTTTGGGACGTTAATTAAAACTCATAATACCAAACAAAACCATTCTATTATCCCTTCTGGCTGGTAGCCCACGGGAGCGACTATCCTGTATCTAGAGGTCATTTGCGGTTCGATTGATGTATAAATAAAAACTGGATTATGGCCGACTGGTCTCATTTAATGTTTTGCAGCGTATTGTACTGGGTACTTCTTCATTCGCGTGACGACACACCTTACAAGTGAGGCATTACATAAAGGGTGGGGAAAATTGAACTGCTCTTGAGATATCAAAGGAAGAAAAGATGGCCAGTGAACCACGTATAAACAAAAGAATTTGTGACAGCTAGCTACAGAACACGGTAGCATGCATTAACTGCCCTTTTAAACACTTGGATATATCTTTTCAGTCTGCAAGAAGAAGGAATTATTTTTTGTTCGATTTAGTTCAATCCTAACCGCTTTTTATTGGGAACAAAGAAGGAACCAGCATGAATCCGTCACTCCTATTTTTACACTTTCTTCGAACTACAGAAGACAAGAAATACGGCTGCTATTATGCACTCACTCTTTTAGAGAAACAATGGCGAAGGGTGACAGTGCAGTTCTTTCTTGTACTAAGCGTCCGCGACCTGCCATTAGGCGCCTTTCAACGCTTTGCGGCAATGACCGAAAACAAGCACGCTGTCAATGCAATCTTGTGCAAGAGCCTTTAAAATTGTTCGGGTGCCTATATTGCAACTACAACCGCGTGCGGTAACAATATCACAGTTGCGAGCTGCGCAAGCATTCAAGAAAATGCGAAAAAAAAAATGTATCGAAACGAAGAAAGCCTGGCAGCCACGACAGCCGACGGACAGGCGCGGAAGCTCCGTTAAGCATCATCAGACACGCTCGAAAGACGCGGAAGTCTACTCAAGTACGAGGAACTCCTGAACTCGGACGCACAGTTTACTTTCTGGCCGTGCTGTGCCCATCCTGCCTCTAAGTAACTTTCCGAGATAGCCGCATCCTCTTCTTGGAAGCGCCTGTCCGCGCAATATCAGCGGTGTTGTCGCCTCCCGTCTTTCGCGGCAGCTGACAGCTCCTGCTTGTTTGGAGCTGTGTTTAGCGTTCGGCGTACCTTGATCCAGTTATTTATATCCGCGATGGTGGCGAAGTGTGACCGTGCGTTTAACAGTAGTAGATGGGAGCTTCTGGACGCTGTTTATGTGGAAGGTAATTGGCGCATGTCCTGTGTCCTGTGTCGATCTTGAGTTTGTCTTCTTTTAGCGATATTTTTTTGCTCTCTCAAATAATTGGCGACCTTCTTGAAATTGACGCCACCATGCGGTGGCACTGCGAACTAGTCCAAGAAAGATCGGCGCGGAAGGACAAGCTTTCAGCTCTGTTTCCTTAGGCGTTCATTGGAGTTCCTTCTGTGAGCGGTAATGCTTTGTAAATTATGCTGCACTGTAAATTATTATGTGAATACGCATTGGGAGTGTTATTACAAAGATATTTTCACACTAGTGCGATAGAACGTTTTCTGAGTGTCACTGCGGGAGATTTCTGGTGCCAGCAATGCATAGAGAGACTGAAACTAGACGTTTCGGCGTTGTTGACGAACCTTTGCAGGACTGTGATAGCGCAGTCTACATGAGGTACCGAGACTCTAGATAAAATTTCATTTGCCTAGGCGTCACTGAGCCTGCGTAATTACGCGGCGCTGTTTGTCAAATAGCATCGTTTGGCACACGTGACTACCGGGCCCATTTCAAGCGCGAATATTTGTATGCTTGACGATCTCTTTATTATTCCATTTCAACTCACTATCGCCTTAGTTGCTTTGGGACGTTAAACCCCATAAACCAACCAACCTATCGCAAGAAATTTCCATGAACTTAACTCGTCCCTTATTAAGCTCCTACCAGTGCATTTAAATACAGCTTTTTCTCTCGGAGAATCGAGGCTTGGAATATCCCTGGCCCATTCCGCACTCTTCCTTCACATGAATTAATTGACGCAACTGCCACATATATTCACGAATTTGATTAAAATCTTAAATTGTAACTAAAATTCTTTTTGTTGAATTCTTGTGTTTTCTTATTTGTTTCATTGCATTGTACAGCTTATCTTGGACTATGCACACCTCCCACTCTTACTATAGCTCCGAATAGAGCTGCAGTATGTAAAAAATAAAAAAAAATGCGGGCCTGATTACGGCAGGCGCGAATAGTAATACGGCGCTTTGTCATTCGCATAGAATGGGGTGAGGGTGAGACAATTTTGAGCTATATTTCCTTCTGATTCTCTTTCACTTTAATTGGCCCATGTCGTGTTTGTCGCTCGAATCAGTCAAAGAGACGGGCGGTTGGAAGGAATAGGGTAGAGCTGGATGAAAAATCTCTGCCTCTCCCGTAAACGAGAGTAAAGCATGAAATGTTTACGGGCATAATGTCATCTCGGTGGACACCCGAACCGCACCGTACAGGAAGGGAGGAACGCCACCACCCGTTCAGCGCGATGCCTTGCCATTTGACCGCAAGGTTTTTTGAGGAAAGGAAATGGCGCAGTAATTCTCTGCCATCTCGGTGGACACCCGAACCGCACCGTAAAGGAAGGGAGGAACGCCACCACCCGTTCGGCGCGATGCCTTGCCCTTTGAACGCAGCGCTTCTCCCCCGGGCCCCTGTGCGCCTGCGCGGCTTTGCTTCGATGCGCGAAGCCCCTAAGAGATCATGTATGACAACGAAGTGTAACGTGGCATTTATGTGCTTTTTGCACAGTTATTAGTAATCGGAAATTATAATTCCGTGCATTATCAAACCCACAGCTCCACTGATATCTTGATAAACATTGAAAAGGCACTGGCAGCAGTTATTTTTTGTCTCGTTTGGAGACCAACCGGCGCTTGCATGCCGGTCGCATAGGAGGGCTTAGAGAGTGTCGTTAAATCTCGTTTAGTCTCGTACGGTGCCCGGATGTTCTCGTTTCAGAGCCCGGATGACTGGAATTCAGTGCCCGGATGAGTGGATTTCAGTGCCCGGATGAGTGGATTTCAGTGCCCGGATGATGGCTCTCGGTCTCGGCGTGACGTCACCACACTGTCGACAACGGGGGCTAAAAGCATTTCATGCTTAAAAAAATATGTGTCGTAAAAGCCTTATATTCATTGCACGCCTTCCGTCCACTACTTGCGAATAAATTAAGCGCACTAGGCGCTTTTTGGGATTGCTAGTGAAGTAGCGCTTTCTCACTAAAATGATTCAGTTCCATAATTTTTTCTTTTCTAACTAATCGTGGTTTTCGGCCTGGTTTAATCCTGCTTCCTCATTACTTCTTAGAATATTTTGAAGAGGCAGACTGCTATGATGCTGCCAGGGGCGCTGCCATCGACAGAGCTGATGCCAGCAGAAACGGTGGTATTAATGATAGATTTATAGTATTTTAATGCCGCTTTATTGCTTATTAAAACATATGCACCTCAACTGATCTCACGCTCATTAATACGCCAGCACGCCGCCTAGGAGGCGCGGAAGTCGTCACGTCCCTGATGTCAGGGGTTTTCGTTTATTTGGGCTAGTAGCATTTTTCTTTATCGACTGTTGCGACAAATTGCAGCAAAATAAGTCACGAGGCAGTTTCTTTAATGAAATAAAAAGTCTTTCTACCACTGTCGCATAAGGTCCTTATCGCTTGAAAACCTCATGACCATTTCTGCGCCTGCTTTCGGCTCAGTTTGTGAACCCTCAGGGCACACAGTGCAAGATCATCAAGGCATGCGCATCGCCGCTAATAAGGCAATTCTTGAAAGACGCAGGAGGTTGCATTTAGGTAGGATCACACTAAAGCCTCCTTCACTATCTCTACCTGAAAGTTTTCAAAGGGAAACATTACTATGATAGTTGTAGGACGAAACCGAGCAAATATTGTGATGGCTCGCACAGAGTATGTACGAGAATACGGCTAATATTATTGCTCTTAATTTCTCCGGTGTTGTAAACAGTATCCAAATTTTGAGCCCACCTTAATTAGAGCGGCTTCATCGGGAAGCATCTTCTTGTCGTAGCCCCTGCAGGACAAGGAACACGAATGTACCAATAACCAGAAGGTTTCAGAATTCTCAGTCACTGGGGAGTTTTATGTTATTGACGTGCCACAATTTGCCAGCGGTGAATCGTCAACTTTTCTGAGGCTGTAGAAAGAAGGACATGCTGCTGAGAGAGTACGACGAGGGCGGTGGAAATATGGAAAAGAGAGGTCGTCGTCTCAAAATACTTGACGCTTGGTGGTGAAGTGGTTCCGCGAGAGATGCGGCACAAACAGCGCAAGAGCTGGCACTGCTGAAACGCTGCAAGAAACAACGCCGGTCAACGATAAAGAGATAAAATTAGGCGCTGAGTAAACAGGCACACTGCTAGTGTGTTGCATACTTTATTTAAACTATCTACCATGAGTAAACGTTATGAGCATCCAGACGCAAAATGTACTTGTTGAGCACTTTTTCAACGGCTTTGAAGAAAGCGCACACTCGAGACACTTTGCTGCTGGTGCGATTTCTGCTTTCCGTTGCAATTACTTGCATTATAAAGGCATTGTCTGATGCTGCGATTTCAGTACGTTCCTAGCATAAAGGGTCCCTAGCATAAGATGGAGTTTTGAATATGCTCCATTGCCTTTAGGCGAGTGCACGTTCTTTTGACGCGTGAAAAAAAAGTAAACAGACGCAATGGAAAACTGAAGTGCTTTTAAAGTGTTTCAACTATGATATATGAAAGCTTTTCCGGGCAGACTAGCGCCTTGGCAGTGTGTAATCGAAGAGAGAGTCAGGCGCGAAACTAGCAATAAGCACCTCTCCATGGTGTCGGAGCTTGCTGGCCGGACAGTTGTAGTGAGTTGGGAGGTTTTGCTTTGCTCTGACCATTGCTTCGATCAAGTGTACAGCTGAGAGGGTGGCAGTTCCTTGAGTCCCAGTGTTGACAAGACTCAGAACAGTAGTCACTTGGGGGTCTCAGAGTTTCACCACCTCCTTGTTTTGCGCTTTCACGATCGACCAGACGGTGAGGGATTTGCAGACTTAGCACTCGACCATTTACACTAAGTGCACCGGCGGATCTCACAGTACGCGAAGCCACGCTATCTGCTGCACTCTATCACATTGCGCCATTTCAGCCATCCACGCTGGAAGCCATTGTTTCGAAATATCTCTTGCCTATCAACGATCGAGTTTCTCTAGCTGCTTTATTCTGCGCTATTTCGTCAATAGCGTCGGCGAGTCCTTAGTGCCGGTTCAGTGCGGTGGATATGAGACGCGCTTATGGTAGACACGGGAACTGTGACAGACTGTAAACACGCATGCACAAAGCGCTGCATCAAGATGCGGAACTGACGACTTTCGACGGCTAAATCCCGGACAAACAGGCTGGCGTATTTCATCAGTTCCGTCTGGGCTTTCAGTCATCGAGAGGACGCTGCTGCTTCTGCTGATCAATTGCGCCTTACGAATGCGTCACAAGAATTGCAAAAATAACCTTTCGTGGTTTTCGCGGCACACGCCATGGCGAGTTCTTTGTAGCCCGAAAAGTGCTAAAATGGGTGAATGAAGGCCGTCTAGTGGGCTTACTACTCTCACTTGACGGACTGAAAACGTGCACAGCACCTAACCTCAAAAGTCGTGCGTATAGTGGCTGCTGACAGTGGCCTATATGGAGCTTACCGTTTCTGCTGTTCCGCGAGGACAGCGGTCTGTCGGCAGCGAGCGCAGTATGTACTTGCGATGTGCTTCACCGACAGGACCCGTTTTAACAAGGACCACGGGTTTACAGGTGGGCGAAAGCCGCGAATGTGGAAGAGGTTGGTTGAACAAGACTTTTTTTTTTGTCTTATACTCAACTAATCGCTAATTAAATGCAAATTATCTGTCCCCTTTCATACTGAAGCTACCTCTTACTACCACATTTAGTGCACCATCAAAGAGGAACAGGTGCCCTGGACAGTGAACTTTCTAGTAGCAAAACAGAAGCCGCTGAGGGCAAATTGTGGAGAGCAAGCTGCATGACTGGCAGACATTTAGCTTGTGAATCCTGTTCAGGATCTTGTGCAGCTTAGTCGTGCGGGCTGGTATACTGACCCGAAGGAGCGAAAATTGATTGCTTAAAATTCCTTGGCGCTGCTCTCAGATTTTTTCAGAGAACCAGGCTAGTACTCAGTAATAGCCATATCAGTTTTTAGATTTCGGAAACGCTATTACCTTGGCCGCTGTGGCACGACAAAATCTGGCTGCATCGCACGAGCCATTTCGAAAGCATGCAGGCAAAGCAACCGCTCCAGCGCACGTGACTAGCCGAAACAGCCGAATTTTGTCGAGCCACAGTACCAAGGGTAATCGCGTTTTCGAAATTCTAAAAACTGATACAGCTATGACTAACGACCGGCTACAAATTTCTAAGTGCAACTAAGCGCTTAACTCTACTAGTTAAAGTTAATTATTAAAAATCAGTTAACCAGCTTATACTAAAGACGATCCATCGGTTTTCGAGTGTCCGCCAGCACTGGTAATACTATGCCGGAAAAACCATATTTTTACTCCAAAAAGCCTATTTTTGGAAACTTTTATAAGTGTTCGCTGAAACACCCGGTATATTGTAGTTTCGTCTGTCCGACATGGAGAACAGTTACTCTGTAGGAACAAGACGTGTCAGGCGTTGCATTTCTTGAAGTGACTGCACACACGCGAACCCTGAGACGGCTAATGTAATATTTTTCGTTTTCTCTTCTTTTTTTCTGATTTCACCGCGTCGCCGTCTTCTAGGCGCCAGGACAAGGACCTTGATGGCCCCCTTTGTGTCAGCAACTTTCCCCAAACGGCAAGCTACACATTACACAAGTCCGCATCGTATAGCGGCGTGCTTTCGCTATCCAAAACGAGGGCTGCTGTGCATCGCTGTTGCATGCACTGTGCACCCCTCTTGTGCTTTGTGGGTGTCCTAGCGCAGGGCTTGCTGCACTGCGCCCAGCAGGTAGGGCCAGCTGTCCTGGGTGCAGGCGCTGCGGTCGTCCTGCTCAATGTTGAGCACGGCGATGCCCAGCAACCTCTTCTTCTTCACCAGCTCGGTCTGCGTGAGGAAGAATCAATGATGAAGATGACAGCTTCATTAGAGGCCAGAGCTACAGGGCCTATTTAAAAGGAGCGCCTGTTCCGATAGGCGCCCATTGGTTGTCCATAGAGTCCGAATAAAGCCAAACACTCCAGCTTCAAGGGAAGGGCAGAGGAAACAGGAAGAGATAATGATATATATAGTGTTACATGTGTATGGAGCCTATTCTGAGAGTTGTGTTGAGGTTGTTGTAAGTTAATGGAGGGATTATAGCCTTACGACTATTCTGCGACCAAATGCTCCACTGTATAGCAACATTTAGATCTGTTTTAAATCTGCCCCGATGTTCGGACAGCTCAGACAGTGAGCTGTAACTTGTCATCTTAAGCTGCATAGCATAAGCGGGCTGTGAAGAGACTTAGTCGCTATACACTGTCCAAGAAACTACTGGCACTGAAGTGAAAGCGACAGGTTGCGTCAATAAGACGGGGCCGAACTATATTAAAGCAGCCAGCAAATAAAAACTATAACAATGCTTCATGACTGTAGTTCGCGCACCAGCAGCTTTCTTACAATCTTCGCAGCTGAGGAAGACCTCCAGATCAGGGTCATTTTTTTGCTTAACTGCGAAGATTACGAGAAATCGGTGCAGCTTTCCTTCGTAGCCGAATGGCAGCGCTCATGTGGGCGCTGATTATAGTTACTAACTTAATTACTGCAGCCATCGTGCATCATCACCACCGATTAAAGTCTGATGTCGCCAGTGGACCACTTTGAACAGCCGAGCCCTGCCATGTGCATCGATGTCCACACTCCGCCGGCGCGCTGCCAGGAAGCTATATTTATTCCGTGCAGCTCTGCAGTGACTGAGCATTGAGAAGTGTTCGCGTGCCCGCCGCTGCGCGATACAGAAGTCCATACCCAAATGTGTTCGCGGTACAAAGTTCGTGTCTTATAAATGGAAGACACAGTGAGGGCGGTATTGAAGAAAGGCGATATAAAGTGCGGAGCATGCGTCGTTCGACGGGCCTGTTGCTACTACGGCTTTGACAGCGCTGCATGCAACTCTCCAGACACATTATCTCTGCGTGGCAGGCTCAATGTGTGACGCCCGCAGCGCCGAGTGCTGATATCGAGCATGGTCTAATGGATGCAAGGAGACGCCTTCTAGCAAGTTTCAGTCGCAGCGTTGTGTAGAACATAATTTAACGTGATTTTGAAGTTGTCCGAGAAGCCGGCTCAGCATTTTCACTAGCATCGAGTGACGTCGACGTGCATGTGCGCTAATTATAGTCACGTCACCGAAACAACATGAACAACCAGTGGTTGCCTGACGCTGACGTGGTCAGGAATGTGGTAGTCCAGGTTCGCCGGTCGACAGTGACGTTATGGTGCACTTCAGCGCTGGGGCCGACCGGACCTGGCGCTCCAGAAATGTTTGTAATTAATCTTAACACTGCCCACTGCTCTTTAGAGCTTATATTCATGATTACTAGGGCCGTAAGGCCTTTTTCAAGGCAAAAAAAAAAAAAAGATATGGACACCCAATACTATCCACCGGTGCTAATTTTTGGGTGTCCATTTTTCTTTGCCTTGAGATCTGTGAAGTAATGATACTTGGGACAAATGCACCTTGACGTCACTAGATGTAAATCAAAGAAGCTCCTCTGGTAACATTCAAAATTTTGTTAAACTATGTTCACTTAACGCCTACGACTGAAACCTGCTATAGAAAGCATCTCTTTACGCCCATGAACCAAATCATATCGTTTGTTCGCGTTAGAAATTTTGTGTATGTACCCGTTTAAAGTCTATATGAGCGAAACAAAGAGGGAAAATATTCCGAGCACCTTCAGTGTTCGTTTACCTTGAGCACGACGGATGTCGGGCTCTCGAAACCAATCCATTCTTTCTTGTTGTTGAAGGCTGAATCGCACTTGGTTTTATTTTCCAGCTTAAAAGTCCACTCCGCCTTGTTTTGACAAATCTTTGCGTTTTGGCAGACAGAGAGAAAGAGGGCACGTATAAGACATAATTACATTGAACTCAGACAACAAACAGACACAATAAGTTGTTAAACGAGTGTCGCTCGTATTCGGTAGACACCTTTAGCATACCGTGTACCGTGTTACGCTCACCGAAGTACCAGGAGGGTCGCAGGCGCTCCTCCTCGTACTTCGGTGACCGTAACGCAGGCGCGCGCTGCGCGCTTCGATCGCGGAGGTCACTGCGCATTGGCTGCGGGCGGGTTCCCGGTACTCCAGTACCGGCAACGGTAACACGGTGGATGGTATGCTGAAGGTGTCTGATATGTCTGCAGAGCGCCAACCGGCTGCTGCAGCAATGATTAGTATCGGCTCTACCCTGCCGTCTTAGACAATGGGTGGATCGGACTTGGGGGGGAAAAAGCTATGTAGAAATCAGACAGTGACCGCTCCATCATGGCGTCCTCAAAGGGAGCGCGGCGTTTTGGTTGATACTAGACCGTCTGTGGCTAGCAGCGGGTCAGTGATTCCTCGGATAGCGCATGGCACTTGACTCCATAACACGCTCCTAGCCTGTGCCTCTTTAGCAGATTTGTTCCTTCGACCCCCAACCCTGTCGGGCTTCGCTTATCGTTAAGAGCGCATGTACGAAATACAAATGCGTTTGCAGAATATTGTCTTCCTGTCAAGGCTATGCTAGTCGTATTAGGGCACAGCTGTCAATAAAAGCTTGGTCTCGTAAGGCTGAACCTTTTTTTCCCCTGTGAGAGAAGGATAATAATTCGTTAAGTTTTTATAGTTCGTTTATTGAGGTAATACAAAGTTCTTGCCCTTGAGGCAGGGCACAAGGAGAGAACATGTCCTCTTGACTAGGCTCTGGCCTCAGAGGGCGGCGACGGTGCTGCAACAGTGGCACGTCAGCAGTTGCTATCCCCATTAACAGTTACAGAAGAACAAGTAACATTATCCAGAATGTTGTACTATAACTAAATGTAATACGAAAACATATTGTAACAGTGCTGTGCGGAAAAGAAAGGACAGAACAAAAAAAAAGTAGGCCAATAAATTTAAAGGCAAGCACTGAACAGAAGTAACACCAGCATGCTCTGCTGAAGATGCGAGTAAGAAAAAAAAGAAAGAAGATCGCAAGACCGCGCGTAACAAAATGAGCATTACAGAAGTAGAAGGTTAAGTACTCCTTAGCCGGTTTGGTACAACTTTCTAGCATTTGCATAATGAATATTCAATGCGCATGTTCTGTCTCGTTCACCCTTATAATCGTCTTAACGTGGACGCCTACTTCGGCTTTGTTCGTCTTAATTCGCATGCGTTAAGACGAACGCAACGGTTTAATCTGTCAGTCAAGCAGTTTATTCAGTTAAGAAATCATGAAATAAAACCTCAATGTGCGCTGAATGTACGAAAGAAAACGCTTCTGCAACACGACAGGGCGCCCTTTGTCAATACCAAGAGGCGTATATATGTAACGCGGACGTCTTGCTTCACAACTGAGGCAGCGGATTTTGACTTGGTGTCAGAAAGGCGAGTGCGAAATGCGGGTGAGGGACCTCCGTTTAAAAATCGAATCGGACTGCAGGACACGATAATTATGACACACTACAAAAGCCCATTCGATGCTAGTGTGTCCGTGCATACCTATGTATTTAATGTCTAAAGCAGTATTTATTAAATGATAACATTAGGAGCATCCATACCCTACCATTCCGAGCAAAAGCATTTTTGAGCGGGAAACCTTTAATGAACGCAATTTTTTATACAATGTAAGATTTCACTAACATTCAACATATCTGCAGATCACCCGACGTCAGTTTGGCATTTTTTTTTTTTCTATCAATATTTTTGTTATCGTCAAAGGCTTTCCCCGCTGGTTTTATATGTCAGTCTTACCTGCTCGAAGCGATCGATAGAAACCAAAGATTTTGCCACATATGGGAAGAATAGAAGAATGGATCACTACCTTCAATATTTCCATAATAGTATCTTACAGTTTTTCAATTTTCAAAATTTTTGTCCGAGGATATTGGACATGTCGGGATAAAAGCGTGTTGTCTGCCATAAAATTCGCTGATTGGTCAAAGTGAAATGAAGTCAAAAGACCGGAAGTGGCGCCACTTCCGGTAAAGGCATCAGCAGCTTCTAAAGCTGTCGCATGTTGCCAACACACCTCTCGGTGTAAACTGAAATGACGGAGACAAAGCGAAAAGAACAAATGAACTGTCTTACGGTGGCGAGTGGGACATTCTGGGGCGGGACGGACAGGTCGACGAGGTCGCCGACCTCAACTTTGGTGGCGTCAGCGAAGACGTACTTCTTGCCCACCGTCGACACGGTCGGCACCAGCTTGCCGAAAAGGTGCGGCATGGGACCCAGGATTTCGTTGAGGACGTCAACCTGCCGACGAGCAGGGACGACCGCCATTAACAGGGAGCGTAGCGATTGAGACGGGGGCTATAGTTTCCAATGGGCATCGAAACTCCCTTACAAGTCCTGCGGACGTTCAGAACTCTTCAGGACGTCCAAGGGATGTATAGTGTTAATCGGGAACGGTGCACAAGACCAGCTCACTCCAAAAAAAAAAAAGATAAGATGGTAGTGGCGAGAAGCTTGCTTTTTTTAACCTCTGCCCCGACACGCCGATCCACATCTGACTTCCTCCGCACCCATTACTCTGACTCCCGTTTCTTCAGCCGCCTCTATATGGAAAAATATATTTATTTGTTGATAGTATTTTCTATCAACTGTCCCTGGGAAAAAAAATTATGCAGTTCAAGAAGAGTTACAAGAAGTAACTCCGTTAATGTTCTACGAATGTGCTTCTGCAATAGGTGCGTAAATGATCAATTGATTCATGAATTAGAGTGCGTAATTGATCAATAAGTGAATTGAAACAATCGAAAAAAGAAAAATGCGTTCATCGTAGTCATCATCACCTTTACAACGCCAACTGCAGGCCAAAGGCTTATCCCATGTTTCTCCATTAACCCTGTCCTTTGCCAGCTGCGGACACCGTACCCCAGCAGTCTTAATCTCATCTGCCCACCTAACATTCTGCCGCCCGCTGCTACTCATGCCTTCTCTTGGAATCCACTCCGTTACCCTTAAGGACCAGCGGTTATCTTGCATTCAAAGTGTCACCACGAGGCTCTCAGAATAGAGAGCCTTACCCACTAGCTTAAGTGTCCTCTCCCATTTTTTCAGTAGACTTCGCTCTATAGGCAGTCTATATACTATGAATAGGCAACAGGAAAGGTCTATAGGAAGGCAACAGAGTTTGTAGGAAATCTACAGGAGGTCCATAGACCATTTTTCTAAGGGTAGGATGCGATTCGTGGTGACCACTTCTCTGCATATACCGCATGCCGGTTTCTCTTGTTATGCGAGTATTAAGCTGCGTGTAAGTTGTGTGTGCCGAAAGTGAGGACTAGGAAAAATCATTTCCCAAGAGACGACCTTGATGGGTGCATGGCTTCCATTCTTCTAAGGTGGGCTTTACTGGGGCAGCTGGGCGCTGAGAGAAAGCGAATCCACAATGGTCGCCGCATTCACCAGCATTAAAGGAGTATAGGCACCTAATTTTGGTGGCATGTTTTCTTCTCTATAATGATGCATAAGACATTAGTATGCAGTAATTACCATGTGGTATTCTCCTATGACCGCTAAATAATTTATAACCGAGTTTTTCCGTTATGGTGTTTAGTTTTCAACAGCCGAACAATGGCTGTGACGTCAAAGAGAGGTTATAGGTCACGTGGGGCATGAAAAAACTGCGATATAATCGCTGCTTCATCGTTTTAATGCACTACAGGGCTGAAGCTAGCCGTCCTCAAGAGCCGGAATGACAACGTATGTAGAAGCACCGATTACATTGCCGTTTTTCGTGCTTCACATGACCAATAACCTCTCTTTGACGTCATAGCAAGCGTTTGGCTGTTAAAACCGAAACGAAAACAGCGCGATAAAGAAATTAGATTATAAATTATTTAGCGGCTTTAGGAGGATACCACATGGTAATCCGTGTATAATAATGCCTTACGCCTCACTACAAAGAAGAAAACACGTATTCAAAAGTTAGATGTATATACGATGTCGCTCTTCACTAAATGCGGGGCAACTCACTAGCACATTCAAGATGACACTGTGGTACGCACCAGATTTTTGCTCGAGACGTCCATGAATCCGCCAGACTCGTACATGCACGGCGGGTACGCCCTTCCGTGGACGGCGAAATTATGCGTCTCCACCACGATGACGTCAGCGTATCTGAACGGTAGGGACGCAAGTAGAGATCACAGGAGAGCTCAGCTTAGCTTTGGCTTTGGCACAACATTTCAAATTTTTACAATTTTCTTAAAAAAAAACAAAACAATTCGGATACGCGCAGTTTCTAGCCGCCGTGGTGGTTCAGTTCAGTAGTTATGGTACTCGGCTGCTGAGCCGAAAGATGCGGGTTCGATCCCGGCCGCGGCGATCGAATTTCGATGAAGGCGAAATTCTAGAAGCGCGTGCACTGTGTGATGTTAATGCACTTAAAGAAGCCCAGACGATTACAATTTCCGGAGCCCTTCACTACGGCGTCCTTCATAGTCTGATTCGCTTTGAGATGTCCAACCCCCATAAACGAAAACATCTTTCCTCGAGGGTTTAAAATTTTAAAGGAATAAACGAGACACAAGAAAGAAATCACTCTCTTGCGTTCGAAAAGATCGGAGTGGAAACAGAGGAGTAGACAGTCGACGTGCGGTATGGAGAGGATTTAAAATAAGTGCTATTGGCAATAAAGGCTCGTGTGTACATAGGACGACTAAAAAAGACAAAATCGCAATTTTTATGCATTCAGCACTACAGGTAGGCAAAACCGAGCGATACTGCCAGGCTAGAGAAATTTGCCAGTCACTACCGCTTGAGGTTTAACTGATAAAGCTGTGTTCTTTCATGTTTTTTCGCGCTCATAAAATTTATCAACCACATGTTATTTTAGATATGAATATAGATACCTTATCTTGCGTACATGCAGAAAGCGAGAATAATGTCGTCGCCTTCGTGCGGGCATTGTTTTTTTGCGCCAGTTAACTACGCCTTGTTTGCAAGCAGTAGATGAAAGGCATGTAATGAATTTAGGGCCGCTATCCCACAATTCTTTTCGTCCGATCATACTCGATTCTTGACATCCGCCTGTCTGACTGACTGATTCAGTGAGAGGGAGGGATTACAGGGCAAACACAAAGCGCAGAAAATAAAGAGAATGAATGGAATTTGAAATAAATCTTTATATCGCTCTCCTATCGCCCCTCCGTGAATTGAAATCCACAATATCACCAAATGGAGCTCTAAATGTGCCATTTAGTCTTGTGGGCTTACGAATGTTTGTAAAGGAACAGCGCCTCATATTTATTCTTAGGTACTTCCAAGGAACAGCGCCTCATATTTATTCTTAGGTACTTCCAGGCAAATCACCCTTTCAGAAATATAGGCTCAGTGTTTGATAACAATTGCACTGTCAAGACCTGAGAGCGGTATATATCTTGTAGTTGTATTGTCACTTCTGCCGGACGGCCCCCTACAAGTACACCTGTGGCTTTGGTTTGCCCGTACCAGTTTTTGTAAATTTTCCTTGGGTAAAGTTTATTATTATTATTATTCCACCAGAGCGTAAAAAGTTCCTGTGCTCATGCTGTACGCCAGAAAATTTATATAAGGACTTCTATCGTTTTTTTTTAAATCTCATTAAGTGCAAACATTATGTAGTAGCGCTCCGAAGATGCATTTTTTTAGCGAAATTCTGAGAACGTCTGAATGCACGTGCAAACCACTCAGGGAACAGGGCAAACGACTTGGTTCCGCGCGCGCCGATCCTTGTGGCGTGGCGACCGCGTTCAAGCGCAACGTTGCTCGGCACGCTGCCTGCGCCGATTACGGACGCCATGCGTCTGGACCGATAGTTCGCAGCGCTGCCGCAGTGTGGCGCCAGTTCCGAGAAAAATACTCCCGCCTCACTGCTTCTGTCCATGCCTTTCCTCTTCTTTTCACTTTTTCAACATAACGGCGAGGGTTAAAAACTTGAGCCTACCCGTTGCAAAAGGGATAGCCAAATCATCATCATCATCATTGCGATAAGGTCGAGCCCCAAGTTCAGAGATCACGATTTTGGAAATACTTGGTCGACTTGTACATAAGAAAAATACGGCAAAAAGCAGAAAATACGGCATGAAGCGCTATTCTTTTGTACAAAAACACGTGACATATAACATTCCAAGCTTCCGTGGCTGTAAGTAGCGCTATGCCTAGTGCACATAGGAGGCGCGTGCCGCGCGCTTAATGCCTTAGTGATTAAGGCTGATTAACGATACAAAATCGCTTTCTTAATATCGAACAGCTGTCGAGGCTGGTGATTACCCACGGGCGTCAGGAAATAATGAATGAACTTGGGATTGATCACCCTCTACCCGGAAAGTTGAATGCCTTCTCATATATTACGGAACACAAGTGAAACACGGTGCGCCATTTTTTTTTCCAGATGTCCAAAGACAGTGTATATCCTTTACCGCTTCGCACCTGCCGGCGAGTCTGCCATGAAGTGGGAATCGATATAGTGAACGCATGCGTCATGCGTCGACCTACATTTTCAAGGCGGTGAAATTGTAGGCGTAGATGACAGTCGGCGAGATGTGGGCTATTATCTTGAAAGCAGCGTCGCCGAACTCCTTGCGCACCGCCTGTAACAGAACGAGTACACATTTGTATCATAACGTCACCCCTTCGCTGCAAGTGTAACGTCCGCGTCTATTTACAGCGCCCGCTTCGTCGGTTCGCTGTTCTCGTGCAGGTGCAAATTTAAACGCTCCTTATACAGAGTTTCGCACTCACAAAATAAGTACGCTGTTGAACCTAAACTCGGCGTCAGAGTGCCCAGAAGGTTGCTATTTGAGGAAACGAATAGTGATCCACTTCCCACACACTCTCGCCCCTTTATGATTAATGTCGCCGCGGTGGCTGAGTGGTTATGGTGCTCGGCTGCTGACCCGAAGGACACGAGTTCGAACCCAGCCGTGGCGGTCGCTATTCGATGGAGGCGAAATGCTAGAGGCTCGTGTACGTGCGATGTCAGTGGACGTTAAAGAACCCCAGGTGATCGAAATTTCTGGGTCGTTTTGAGACGTTAAACCCCATAAACGAGAAACATTTATCATTACCAGCTGCTGCCTGTGACGTTACGGCTGATGCCCCGTAAGTGATAGCCCAGTAAGCTGGCGATTCGCCAGCTCAGGCTCCAAGGATTAGCTGGCCAAAGGAGTAAATGATATGGTATCGTATATGGGTTAATCTCCGAAAGCGACACGTGGTCTACGAGAGATGTCGTAGTGGAAGGCTCCGGATTTTTTTTTCACTACCTGACTTTATTTAACGAGCAATTTCGTCGCAGAGTACGCGGGCCTGTACATCGATATGCGGCCTCCGCGGCCGGTACTGAACCCGCGCCTTCGTTCTCAGCAGCTGAGTGCCCTAACCATTGAGCCACCGCGCGGATTCGAAGGAGAAAACATGAACTAAAGAAGTTCGTCATTGTAAGTTACGACCCCGCTCTCAGCTTCTTACAGCGACAGCTGTTAATCGAAGTTTCATGTTTATACGGCGTCGGTGCCGTTGACGTGATACACAAGTGCAACGCGTCACGCTGATTGGTTAGAACGGAGTGACGTCACGCAAGAGGTCATGATGTCGCTACACGCTGACTGGTAAGAATGGCAATACCTGACTGGTCCGATAATGACACAATGACATGACGTCATTACATTCCGATTAATGGAACCACCCATATCCTTATGAATAGATATGGATGGAGGAAAAATCGACCTTGTGTAACCGTGCTTGTTTAGCGCCCAGAGTTACCGAAAACTCCGCCAGGCATCGGCATTTCACGTAACTACAGCTGTCGCTGAATTTCGCACTACTACAGTGGTAAATATCGGATCATTCTTTTCCCCGCCGTTATGTACAGGCTACAAATTGTAGGGTCAGCAAGAATGGTCCGCAAGCCTTAAGCGGAACGGAAAGTAAAACAACCGCTTACCGGCCTATAACCAATAACGTGTGCGCCTAGGCTAGCTCTGATAAAGGGCATTTCAATTTGTTTGTGGGTGCAGGCTTTCTGTCGTGTAAAGACAGTGTCGGCCCAAAGCGTGGCCCTACGGCAAAACTGCCAAGAGCAAGTGTACAAAATACGTGCTGATCTGCACGAGCGATAAAGTTTGCGCAAGCCTTTGAAGCACCGAGAAAGCTTGTTTACATGGCAACGAAACACATTCACTGTAGTGGCTCTTGTGTGCTGAACATAAAGCGGTCCACTTGCAGCAGTTGTTGAAAGGCAATTAGTACTTCAGTTTCTTTTGAATAGGCCATTCGTGTAACTTCCACTTTAAAAAATTTCCCGCAGAACATCATCTGCACGAGGTAAATGCCTTCTTACTCATGATGCTAAACGTGTGGCCGGGATGAGAAGTTACGATGAAACGAAGACAAATGCTGCGCCCTTCACTGCGACGCAAACACACTGCGCAGTGTTAGGTATTAAGGCAATCTGTAGTCTTCCGAGGGTCCTGTGGGTGTGTGCATGTACAAGTCACTTTCGCGGCTCACCCGGTATAAGGCGACCTCCATTTGAGCGTCGACGGTCGTCCAGATGAATGCGGCGCCGTCCCACTCTGCGTAGCTGCTATGCAACGTCTGGGGGATGTGCGCCACTCGCAGGTCCGCCGCACCCGCGGAAGGTGCAGGCTGGAAGCGTAGGCCGAACATCACCTTCAGGTCCGTCGCGCGCTTCAGCTCCAGCCAGTCCTGGACGGTGTCCACTGCGAGAAAGCGGCGGTTTACGCGCAGTTTAATTACGGGTGACCAGGAACGAGCGAAGTGCCGGCCCAATACGCCCGGTTGCAGAACAACCAGGGATTCAAAAGGCCGGGACTTTCGCGGCACCGGAAAAACGCGGATATTTCCACCCAGTGCCTATGGCCGGCTAGTGGCAATTGGCCCAAACAACTAGAAACCTTTCTTATGGCTGTCTACAATTGTAGATTCAGGCTGATATACTTTTCTAAAGACAGCTAAAAAACATATGTATGGTTCCGAAGCTGTAGCTCTAGTGGCATAGATTTTTCTATAGCTGGAAATAAGTACCGCTTTGGGCGTGTATAGATCATAATAAAAGGCCACAGACGGACACAGCTTTTTCCATAGACGGGCCGTTTTTCTATGGGAAATAGGCCGAAAAATAACTGCAGGCCAGTAAAAGTGCGGCACTGGTGGCTATCATGGGAAATGAACTGCATGCTTGATAGGGTGCCGATGTATTCGAATCGTAGACCGACTGCGTGGCCATTCGGGAATTCGCTATGGAGTTGCATAGAAGGAACAGGTGTGTCACTCAAACGCCTCTGCTTTCCGTCTGTCTGTCTCTCTGTCCGTCTGTACAAGCACATTATTACAGCTCCCATCTATGCCTGCTCTCTGTACTGAATGCCACGCCGTCTATTTACTGCAATCAAGATCTTTTTGATCTCAACCACTGCGAAACTTCCCGTAGGGCACCTGACTGTTACGCCACTCGCGACATCCCAGTGAACAAAAACAGCCTAGTGCTTCATAATTACTGCGAAACTTCCCGTAGGGCACCTGACTGTTACGCCACTCGCGACATCCCAGTGAACAAAAACAGCCTAGTGCTTCATAATTACTGCGGTGAAAGAAACATCACGTGGCGCCATCGTATAGTATAGTTGACTTCTCAGACCATAGGCGGCGCCCTTGTCGCCAAGCTCTAGAAGCTAGCTTACGGTTGCTACACTTGTGACCAGATTTGCATTTGAAATAGTGTAACGAGTAGGATTTAGACAACTGTGCAGCCGTCCTACAGGAGCAACGGCCCAGTTCCTAACAATTCCTCCGCTCTCAGCGTGACTCCTACCAGGCGCCGCTCCGGTGCCGGTTCTCTGCTTGATGTTCCCCTGGACGTCGACCTCGAGGCCGTCGTAGATGAGGTAGGAGCAGCACTCGACGCACAGATCGGAGCGCGTAAAGGGGGGCGAGAACGTCGTGCTCATCGTCGGATCGAAGTAGCACAGCACCATGGGACTTGGCGTCGGAGTTGGCACTGCGTTCACCGTGCAAGCATAATTATGCAAGAATTCTTATCCGGTTGTGTTAAGGTACGGATTGAACACTCTGCGCTAGTAATACGATGGGACATCTAGTTTACAGGCGGTGAGTTTTAATTCGACAGAATATACGTGAAACCCTCAGAAACAAGTGTAGTGCCCATCTTGTGTATTTTAGAGTAGTGGATGGAATTAAAGGAAGGGCGACGGGGGTGGCGCGATGAGCGAGATATTATCCATCAGAAAACGCTGCCATCCCCAGACTGGTGTATATTGAAGGATGCTCCAATTGTTCGCGGTATTCACTACTTTCACAGTGAAGACTGTTTAGGGGAGCTCCTCCAGGGTTTCCGCGTTAACCTCATGGCTATTCACAATGTTACCAAGGTGTCCTTGAAGTAGGCATACTCAAAAATGTTACAGAAAGTGTTCCATGAGTGGCTGTGCGGCCCATGTGGGACTTGTGGGCCGGGAAAAGACCGCTCAGGGGAATGTGCACCGTGGGATGATCACATGACTCAGGCGGCCTACTCCATGGCTGGCTAGGGAGGCCTCCGGTAAACAATCTGGCATGGGAGGGGTATGCCGAGTAGGTATCGCTTTCACATTTTTGCCTAAGAGAGGGTGAAACATTGCGAGTCCTTTATGCACGCAGCGAGAGTAGAGAGCGTGGTTTGAAGCGTAGACACTTACGCGTTGTACGGTCACCTGTAAAATGTAGAAGTATAATGACGCACAAATGTGCATGTCTAAAGAAATACACAAGAATACATGTGTATATGGTTTTGGCATACCACAGGAAAATTGCCACGGGATTAATTACAAAAGTAGCCTGTGCACTGTGTCGTAAAAAGGTTGCAGTCATTGTATTGACGGCACAAGGCAATGCGGGCATTAATTTAACGGTTGATGGGTGCCGCGCCAACTGGCGCTCCTCGGCTCTGAGTCCGCTTCTGAGTTTGCGTTCCGCTCCCTTTGCTCCGGCCTCATTTAGCAGCGCGTTCGCTAGCGTCCAGCAAAACCAATACAGTGACGTCATCTGCCGTGCCTACAGATGTATACGATTTGTCGCTGCAGTTGCTATGCTATAAACACAGAGGATGCCACATATCAGTCGATTACACGACATATGCAGCGGGCCGTGCCTCTCAAAATTTTACGATTGTACACAGTAAACTCATTTTACCAAAAAACGTTCATCAAGATCTTTATTTAGAACGGCATGCGTCGATTTCTGATGTCTTTCACCCGTTGCGTATGTTTTCGAGGGACATATGTGTTCACGAATGACCTCAAGATGTCCTTGAGAAGAAGAGGGAGGTTGAAAGCGCACGTGCAACAGACTACTGAACATTACTTCGGAAGCTACGGCTGGCGAAGACGAACTGGATGCCGAGTCTACGGAGCCGCTCGTACGTGGGCGTGCTTCGTCACTGGCTGGTCAGAGAGACTGGTGATGGGCCACAATTACTCTGCCAGCGAATCAACATTTTCACACCTGCAGTCAGGCGCCTGCATTCGACAGCTGATGCTTTCGCTTGTACTGTTACATTATTTTTCTGACAAAAGTTTGATAAGACACCACTCATACCATGAATAAACGCAGCCGCGGGTGACTAGGACATCCTTATAGCCACTTTACCAGCTAGCGGCCATTTGCAGCATAAATAAATGCTTGTCATGAAAGGGACACGCTCCTTATAAATAGGGCACGTTTTCTTCTGAGGAAGCGAGCATGGAATAAAGAACATATGCGGGGACAAAACGGGTAAGAAAGTGCATTTATTTACGAAAGAGATATTGCGAAATTTGATGCAACGAAAAATCACTCACTTGACGAGAGAGAGATAACGTATGCGAGGACAGCAATGAGCACGAGCAGCACGAGGAAGCCGCTGAATACGGCGTACACCATGTATGTGAACGGCGGCACTGACATTTCCTCCCTGCGATAGAGAAGGGGTGGCTCTCGACTCTGAGGCTTAATAAATGTTCGGGCGGCCAAAGAAAGAGTTAGAAGTCCGCTTAGAACGTTGGCGCCTGTAAGGATCTCTATTTCCCGATTTATCTACACTACTCTTTGGTAATCACGCGAAAACCGCTTCATACACGTACCCACAAGGGCCACAATGTAGTCAGTAAACTACTGTCGATGCGATGTTTGCTGTAGGTTCTGTCGATGCGTGCAGTTACAGTCGCAATGCTGAAATGGAATTGGTGCGGTCAGAAGAAGGAGGCTGAAGCGAGGGGTCGGAAAGGGTGGTCGGCGTGGAAGTAGCTATTGGCAGTGTTAAAGGCACGTATCTTGACACACTTCTTAACTTGCGTATTTGGCATACATAGTTAAAGCCGCGGAAAAGAGGCAAGAGTGGCATCTGGAGCCAAAAAGAATGTTAGGATTGCTACAAAAGCAGTTTGGTGAACTGTTCACCTGTGCACAACGAGAGAGTCAGAATGTAACCGCCTTCACAGGAAGACACCATGACGTGCTCAAAGAAAGAGAATGCGTCGAGCACAGCACACAGGTCGGACGCTCAAGTGGCATAACTCACCGTGAGCACCAGAAGTACTCAAGCAACCCTTCCACAACCTTATGCATTCACCAAGAGAATAAAGAACTGCACCTCATTACCAGGAATTCGGGACAGCGCCCAGCCAGTGCCGCTAAGCCTAGCGGCCTATCACGTTCTGTTCTGCATGCCACTCGGCCACTCTTATCACGAATGGTGTAAACGCATTATTTTTGAATGTTCAAAGCTATGCGCCACGTCGTGGTAGCCAAGGGAACTAGAAACACTTTTCCCAAATTCCTGATACTAGTAACAACACAGGGACTGAGGCCTATGAGAGGAACACCCAAACGTGTAACTTTGGTACTCACGCATCGATGTATGACGGCGGTGTCGTTCCTTCGAATTCTTCGGGCATACTGACACTGCGCTGGTACCATGGCTCCTCTTCATCCGGAAATATGATTTCACTGGAATTGGAGATTAATGGGAGATGATTTGGCCCTGCAGTGGATTTTAGTGTGGCCGATGCTGGAGATGATGGTGATGGATGCCTAGGATAGTGCGCTAGCTGTTGTCTGCAGCCGCAATGCAAAAATATGGAGAGCTTTAGCGTATCATAGCTAGGAAATAATGTTATACTGCTACTTCATTGAGCGTGAACAATCATGCTTGACCTTCACTTGCGTGCCAGGTATTTTGGAAACGTTGAGTTATTTTACGCGAAACATCCTGCGCATGTTACATGACTACGTGACAATGAAACTACTTATAACAAAACGCCGTGAAGTTTTCAACATTAATCGTTTTGTGCAATAAGTAGCAAAGAAAGAAAAAAGCTGTAACTTAGTTGGCGCACCCAAGCGAGAAAGAAATCGCGTACCCGGCTAGGACGGCCTCTGCTGGCGTCAGTTTTAGCGGTGGTTCCGGAGGTTTGCCGTCCTTTGAGACACCGATCTGCAGGGTCCTGGTCACGCACAAGGGCGAGTCCATCGGGAAAAAAGTAGAAAACACTAGAAACACTCAAGAACGCTGGTGCCCAAGCCCATCTGCTGCCCAGTGACAGCGCTACCCACATGCGCAAGAACAGTTGAGAGTCATACGGGAAGAGAAGAAGGCGCTCATGTCGTGATCTAAGTCAATTACATGTATTCTAGAGGTGAGGCACAATTCAGGTCATTTTAAGTTTTTTACGTTTTATACATTGTACTCAGATACATGTCCATGGTGTGGTGATATTCCTACATTAACACACATTACATGGAAATGCACAACTAAAGCCAACCTCTTAAAGTCGCCCAACGCGGCGCTGGTGCAGTGGGAGGTGACGCTGGCCAGCGGCGCTCTGGGAGACCAGGGGGCGCTAGGCGCCATCACGGAAGCTACTGGAGTGCTGGACCGAGGACCTCACCCACAATCCGCTCCAGTCTCGTTGCTTACAATAAAAGTTACCTCTCTCTCTCTGTTTTTGCCCCATCGGAAGTCCAAGAATTAGTTTTTGAAAAAAAGGAAATGGAGCAGTAATTGTCTTACATTTCGGTGGACACCCGAACCGTACCGTAAGGTAAGGCAGGAAGGTGGGAGTGAAATAAGGAAATCGGAAGTCTGAGACTTTTCTACATTTCGTTCCCGGCGAAATATACTAAGAAAGCCGCCCTCACCAGAGCAGCAGAACGCCATAGCGGCAGAGCGCCATAGCGGCAGAACGCCATAGCGGTAGAACGTCATAGCGGCTGAACACCATAACGGCAGAACGCCATAGCAGCAGAACACCATAAAAGCACTTGTAGAACAGCACGAGGGAAGCAGACGGCAAGAACCAGCACACACAAGTACCGCTACAGAGCTACATAAGTGTGCTGACTACGGGCTGTTCTATGGGTGATGAGAAAACCAACTCGCCCAAACAGACTCAAGCGACATGAATGGAACTCCATCGTACTAGAAAGCCATAGACGCTGAGCTGCCACAGCGGGCTCTGGTTGCGACAAGAAACACAGGGATGCCAGGAAAACGCGCACAGCAAGAGGCTCACTTTACAGTTGACTGCGCCGTACTATCTGATGCTTAAAAATGCCTTTAACGCATGCGTATGTTGACCCCTTTCGACTCGTTCGCATGCTTACCCCTTCTTGTCGACAAATATATCTTTGGGGGTGTCCTGGCTTTGTTGTCCGCTCCTGCGGTGCAAGGAAGGAAAGAGCGGCACACTTAAAAATCCATCGTACTAGAACGCCATAGCAGCTGAGCTGCCACAGCGGGCTCTGGTTGCGACAAGAAACGCAGGGTGCCAGGAAAGCGTGCACAGCAAGAGGCTCACTTTACAGTTGACTGCGCCGTACTATCTGATGCTTAAAAATGCCTCTAACGCATGTCGCATGCTTACCCCTTCTTGTCGACAAATATATCTTTGGGGGTGTCCTGGCTTTGTTGTCCGCTCCTGCGGTGCAAGGAAGGAAAGAGTGGCACACTTAGTGAAAAGGAAAAAACAAGAAAAAACGAGCAGACTGGCCGTACTGAATAAAATAAAGTGTGCTTACACTACAGGCGAAGAGCTGTTGGGGCTGTTCGGCTGATCCATTCTTTCTCCTTCTCTTCTTCTAACAAAGCTGCACACGCGGTACCGGACATCACTATTCTTCTTTCTCGTTAGATTTACTGGCTGGCATAGGAGAAATACTGAGGAGCGCTTCGAAATGAAGAAAGGTAAAGTAAAAAAATTCGAAGAGACACTTATGACTGCTTACGTGTCGGAATGCGAAAGCATGTCGTGGATGCCAGACGTAGACGTTTGGTTGCGGTTTACGAAGTGAGTTTATTTAAGAGGATGAGTCTATTTTTCTATGTGTGACACCACCCACCCGCACACACGCGCCTATGACACCACCCGGAGCTATCCACGACGAACGGTTGCATCACAATTTTGATACGAAAGTCTGGGCAGGCATGCAATTGAAGGTGCATATATCATCGGTTTGAATCCCATTCGCAAACTAACTTAAAACTTCAATAACATATGTAAGCTATATGCAATGATGAATCGTTTGGCACCCCCCGCAACGATGTTCGACAAATGGTTGCGTCACTTTTGGTACGAATGTCGGGAAAACTGGCGCCACATGGAGGTCGGCCAGTGGCGAGTGTATACATATATAGAAGAACGACATGAATAGGATTGCCTGAAGTGGCGGTGCTCGGCTTGCTGTGTGCGTCATACGGCCGCTTGATGACGTCACCCTATTTTTCTTGCCATCGCTGGGATTTCCTGTACCATCGGCGACTACAGACAAACCCCCGGCTTTACTCGTAATGGGACTAGTAATGCGGAGGAGAAGGAATGAGAGGAAAGGCAGGGAGGTTAACCGAAAGAATAATCGGTTTGCTACCCTACACGGAGGGAAGGGGGTGAGGGGATAAAAAAATGAAAGAGAATGGAAAGTAACAGAAAATTCAAGTCACAATGAAGTAATGCTTTCCTATTAAAATAGCGAAGATTTTACACAAGGATACCACAATTTTCAAGCGATAGTTACAGAGGGGACCTTCTCCATTTTAAAAAGCGTCGCCATCTGCTCAGTACGATATAACCGAAAACTCCCATGTTCTTCTGCAGTATGGCCAGGCAGGTCCTCCGTCACCGTTGCCGCATGGTTAATTGCAAATTGGTAAATTGGTTTTTGAAGAAAGCAAACGGTGCGGTAAATCTCTCGCATCTCGATGGACACCCTAACTGCGCCGTGAGGGAAGGGAGAAAGGTGGGAGTGAAAGAAGAAGGGAAGAAAGAGGTTGTTTTTCTTGTTGTCCTCATAATAACGACGCGTACCCACTGCGGGGGATTGGCCAAGATACGTGCGACGACTGACAGGTGCTCAATAAAATAAATAACGAAACAAAGTATATTGGTAATAATGATATTAATTGGAATTATGAAATAAATGAAAGCAATTCAGGTTTGTAAATTGGAATAAACTTAACAAATAATGTGAGTTCGGTGACTGATAGAGGGAACGGGGCTAAACGGGCCATGTTTAGGATAGCTTTCGTTGCAGAGAATTATTGATCATGAGAAAGAGCAGAGGTGCTGCAGTGGTGGGATCTGGAATAATTTCGACCAACTGAGCATCGGCGGGTCGGACTAAATGCAAATGATTTGAAATTAATTTTCCTTTTCAAATTGAATTTGCAGTAAAGAATTTCGTTTAGATTTGAAGAATCGACGCCATGACAACGGCTCCAAACTAGGAAACACTATCCAATTCGCTTCAAAAAGAAATGCTTCCAAGACAGCCACCGAACATTCCGAGATCGCACCCTACGGTTACAACTAGTGCTACCTTTTACCAACTGACTTTAATATCCATATCGTGTTTGCATGGCTCCTTAGTAGCCTTATCAGAGCAATATCTGCAGTCAGGCTGCTGATGATTATGATGACCGTGCAAACATTGAAGACCGCCTACTCCTCGCTCCCTCCTGCCTACTTCTGTCTGTCTATCTGTGTCAAATACTCAAAGATGGTCTCTCTACTTTGAAGTCTATAAAAATCCTAACAACTACAAACCATCCATTCACGTCGTCCCCCATGTATCTAATAGGTCCCAACTTTCCCCTTCCTTAACAAACCAAATATCCCCAACAAATGGCCTCGAGCTTCCCTTTCTAAATAAATAAATCATTAATTCATTCATTCATTCATTCATTCATTCATTCATTCATTCATTCATTCATTCATTCATTCATTCATTCATTCATTCATTCATTCATTCATTCATTCATTCACGACGTAAAAAAGAAGCTTCAAAAAGTCAGTGAATCCAATATTACTTATATAAATGGGCACAGTGGTGTTAGGGTAAACGTACCAGCTGATATACAAGTCAGATCAGCTTGAGACGAAGGAAACATCATGTTCCGGTTACTAAGGGATTTATACATAAAAAAAACAGTTAAGAAAGCAAGTATTAGACAAATGAAACGAGATATGGCGTGAAGAGGGGCACACAAACCTACATATTTCAAGGTCTTAAAAACGGTAAGAATGTATCACCACTTTTTCCGGCAAACCTGGGTGGATATGGCTGATTCCCCTACTATGCCTAAACCGCTTTGGGACGGCTGACTAATTCTGCATTCTTTAGTGAAATTTTTTTTCTCACTCATAACTATCCCTATGTGTGTTCAACCTTCTAGGTCGGAAAATCTGGCTACTTAATGGTTTATAACATAGCTTAGGAAGCTGTCAGCTGAACTTTCTCTGCCGTCTAACCTCACAAAGTGGCCACATGGTTGGCCAATCATCTTTGGGTCCTAAGGTGAAAATTACCAGCTTGATATAAATTTTACGCGCTCTCTGGGGTTTGTTATTCCTTTTAGGTCTTAGGTAAGCCACATTTACACTCTTGAGTCGCGTAGTCCATAAATAGGGTTTAAGCCTTGTGGTTGTACAATTTGCAGTTGGCGAAAGTGCGACCCGTTTCCCTGGCTGGGGAGTCGCTGGTGGCTTATTGATTGCGTTCTCTTACTTTTCTTTTCTCTTACCTTTCTTTCCTCTTTTAATTCCTCATTCTCCCGACAACAATAATCCTTTGAAGTCTTTGGGTCGCCAACTACCTTTTGGTAATAACCAGTTTATATATATCGTAGCCTGTTGTCTCCCCTTTCAGCGATACATCAGTGGTGCGGGAGGCGACTACTTCTAAGATCTCCCTTTAAGATCTGACTAGTGAGCGTCGTTTCTGCTGGTAAGTTGCGTTTAGCATCGGGAAGCCTAGCATATACGCCATCCCTCAAGTTGATGCTCTCTTCCAGACCTTTTAATGCGAGAGCATTTGAAGTCGCATCGGAAAAAAAATGTGTCGTCAGTCACAACAATTAGCTGATTGGATGAAGTGGACTGACGTCTCCAGACCGGATAATTCCCATTAGTTCATGAGAAGTGACGTAACCAGACCCGACGTGACGTGATTTCTGGTAAAGGCATCAGCAGCTTCAAATGCTATCTCAATGCCATCAAAATTATCTAACTAGGTGAACGGTGCGTGTACTTGGTTTCTGGCATGGCGAACCTTCGGCATCGCGTGGAACAAAAGCAATGTTAAATTCTCTTAAGAACACGAACCTGATACGTGCCTCTTGGAAATCCTGTGTGCATATGCGAGTGTTTTGGTCACAAGTGAAACTGCGCCTCCTCCTATTCGTTGTCTCAGCGTGCCGACAACACCGATAATCTCGCGCTCCCAGCGTGAGGTGGTGACACAGCCTGTGGCGCCATTTCGTGAATATACGATGACTATGCGAGTTTAAGCTGTTTCACCGCATCAGCGATGCCGCAGGGAATGTCAGTGGCCATAGTTCCTAACGTGCACTAAATTGCAAAAAAAATGTGGTTAGTTCGACTGCGAATTTTTATTGTGTTCATTCAGCAACTGCGGATAGATTCTCAACACAGGATATGGAACATAAGGAGCTTGTGGAAGTTTTCTTAATGTTTGCCTCCATGGGAAGAAAACTTAGTACACTTACTGAACATGGACAGCGATTTTTTCATTGCCACTCTGAAAGTGGAGATTTCCCCCTCTTAACTTTGCCGCTGGCCAACCGAGGCTACAGACGGACGGACGGACAGATTTTACTAACTTGGAGCTCTGATGCTAACGCATTAACTGTTTCTTGGCTTAGCTAATGTCACCTGCAGTCTACAAAGGATGCGACTGGTACTAGGTAAGCAGGTACACAACGAGGAACTTTGCACAGAAATGGAGAGCAAACTTAATAGTAACTCTCGGTATTATGTTCGCAGTAACTGCATACCGGTCATAAATAAACGTGCGTGCAGAAGCAGTTCACGCAATACCTGGAAATTAGAGCGACTTCCGACACTTTGCGTAGTATTTTACTCGCGTTGTGCATGACGAAAGTTTTCTATGTCTTATTTCTTCGCGGAAGGAAGAACTCTTATCCAAAAAAGTCTGCAAAGTGATCATGAGATCACTCCGGAGGAACTGTTATTAAACGCCGGCCGCGCCGGTTCTCAGCCGGTGGTGAGGCCCCGGTGCACGGCGCTGAGAAGGTACGACGTGTCCTGGCTGCAGGCGGCCAGGTCATCCTGCTCCACGTTGAGCACGGCGAGGCCCATCAGGTGCTTCTTTTTAACGAGCTCGGTCTGCGAGAAAGGTTGGAGTTTCACGCAAGCAAGACACCACGTTGAGACCTAATCGTCATAGCAGCTGTGCCAAAAGAGTTTAGGTAAAGACGCAGTGAATTACGCCCGGCTATAAAAGCCAGAGTTAAGGGACCAGCGTTCGGTGGGTAGCTACATTACTACCGCTGTTGCCGTTGGCATTTTAAGACATTAGGGGAAACTTCCTAATAGTCCCGGGACAAGGCGTTCTCAAAACAGCCAAGGTGCTGTTAGTTGTGAGAAACTGGAAGCGAGTAAGATGTGATTAGAGGATCGGTGGAAGAGAAAAGTGGAATAGTAATGCTGGGGAGAGGATTGAGCTATGAAATATCCAAAAAACAAACATAACACGAGAATCAGGACGGCTGAGTGTGCAAGAGCATCACAGTTCCGTTCATACCTGGGTACTGGAAAAACCAAACGAAGCATCTCATAGGTCGGTTACCACGGTGTAACACGAGATTGAATGACAGATGTTGGGGCATTTATTTTCGCGATATATTGAAGTCAAGAATTTCAGAGCGGCATGTATATATGTACCAGTTGGACACCATTATTTTTTGTTCATACTAGTTCTTCGACTAGCAGTCCTCTACAATGAGGAGCCTCACATTGGGCGATGAATTTTGTAGCAGACGTTGTAGAGGGAGAGCGGCACATGCCTCCGCTCTCGACATACCTCCCATTTCCACGATAGCCTACTTTAGGCCATGCCTGCTTTCACAATAACCCTTCTCCTTCCGTGGTAAACACCGTCCGCCCTCGCCACACCGTCCTCCAGTTCCTTTCACGGTAACCACCGTCCAGTACGCGTTCCTTCCTCAATAAATCGTGATCCTCCTCCTATTAACTTTATTACTGCGCACCGTGGTCAAAGAACGGTCGTTTAGACACGTTGGCGTTGACGTACCTTAAGGACGACAGACCTCGCGCTTTCGAAGCCAATCCATTCATGCTTGCTGTTGGAGGCCGTATCACATTTCGTATTATTTTCCCACTTTAACGTCCACGATGCCAGTTCTTGGCAAAACTGTGCAATGGAAGAAAGTAGCGTTTACGTCAGACACTGAACCCAGCGGTTTAGGTATGCGCGTGCTGCAATTTCAGTGAGCACGAGGCCATATTACACCCCTTTGAATCCGCCCTTTTCACAAGATGTGGCGCCCCGTGGGGAGTGGTGATAACTAGTTTACTACTGGTTGAAAGCAAATACACGTGGCAGACACAGGTGCGATCTGGTTCCACGAGGAGGCAGCAGAGCCTGCGAAGTGGCAGGTGTGTGTGCCTGACAGCTGCCGCCATCTGTCGCAGGCACCTGTCACTAACATGAACTTCGCATGCGCAGTATAGGAGCTGGCGGTTTTATTTTGAACCAGTGGAGCTGGGGTTGAAGATGCGCGCATGTGCACGGCGGCCTTGTGAAAAATGTGGATTATATGGTTACTTACTGAAATTTCGTATATGCGACATTCTTTACGTGGCTGACGGCGCAGAATGTCATTTAGTGAACGAGGTGGGGTGGAAAATGTATAAAGTGCTGAGCTGCAGTGTTTCCGACTAGGCCACAAAAACAGGCTTGGTGATCCATGTTTCCTTCAAGCTATAATTTCATCAGTCACGCATTTGCCCCTATACGGGCACTGCAGGCAGGCGTAGCAAACTTGCAGGTATAGCAGAAAAATAAGTGGCTATATTTTGCAAAAATATAGCACGCAAAAGCGAAGAACAATTGATATGCAGCCGGCAGCCTAGGAAGAGTTTTAACACAACGCTGAAGTTGCTTATTTTCCCCATCTCAGGCTTCTTTCTTCAAAGGCTCGAGCTCCACCACCAAAACCGCGTACACTCACGGTCCCCTAAATTCCCCTAAGAGCTGTTTCAGTTATGTTCAAAAACGCTGTTTCAGTTATGTTCGGCGTTGCGTACATAACAGAGTAACCGAGGCTTACTTGGCAGACACCACTAGGACTAGCTACGTTTTCTGAGGGCTGGGATTATTCCGATATTGCCTAGACTCTCAGAACCTATACTGCGGATAGGAAAACATATTTTTCTCGAAGCAGTGCCACTCCTCGTGCATTGCTGTGATTCCACGTACATATTCACGCCTCACTGTGTCACTGCGGTGGAAACTAGCATGCCGCGCTGCATGCGATAATATAGAGTTTTAGCATAGCGCAGGTGTATTAGCGTACATTCTGTACGTACTACAGCGGACCGGCATGATGCCACGCTCAGGGACGAACACGCCATTGCGCATGTGCACAACACCAGGCCAGTCCACAATGTACAGACGCGTACAGTCCCGGTCATAATATTACGGAGCGTGCATCGGCGATCGAACTCTTGTTGCGCCTTACCTTGAGAAAAATTAAGAAGTACTGTAAGCATATATTAACACATGCGGCTGGTGCGTTAGCGCATGTAAACAAGAAACCATCATATCTTCTTTGCAGAACTGGTGAGAAAATTTCAAACGCTGAAGCCTGCTCCGTAGTATTTTACACACCTGTACGATCTTGCCAAGCTAAAACTCTCTACAAGAGAGGATTCTCCTGCGTTGTCCTCTCATTAAATTTTACACACAGTATGTGCGTGCGTGCGTGCATGTGTGTGCTTGCGCGCGTGTGTGGTTGTCTGTGTGCGTGCGTGTACGAGGGAGAGAGAAAGAGAGAGGTCAAGCACAACGGAGACGTACTAGAGTGCACAGATGATGAGATGGCTGCGGTGGGACACGAGGGGAAGACGCTCGCAAAATGCATGCTGCGAAATTGAGCTTCTCTTGAAAGGAAGAAAATGGCGGTCACATGTTACGTCCTGACGTGGTCTTGACCAAGTTAGCGCATGTTCCTATGCCAGTCGATCGTCACGAGGGCTGTACACGCGGCGTGGTAGTACGTACCACGACGAGGGGCACGTCGTCAGGTGTCGACTTGACGACCAGGTCGCCCATGTCTTCCTTGGCTGGGTCGGCGAAAACGTATTTTTTGCCCACTGTCGACACGGTGGGCACCAGCTTGCTGCTCAAGTGCGGTGCAGGGCCCATAATGAGGTTGAGGACGTCTACCTGCAGAAAAAATAAAGAAAAACTCGCAGAACCGTTACCTTTGTAAAGTGAGGCTTAGCAACAGCTTTTTGCTGCGTTGAATGTATTCTCGTTTATTTGCTATTTGTTTTCTCTTTTGGTAGAATGTGCGTGACGCCGCTGCTTCGTCACTTAAGACATCACTGTGTACGAATCACTCAGCGTGGTGCGTTGCCATGGTACATTATAGGGACGTCATGCCTGACGTCACAGCATGAGGATCAGTCAGCGTAGCTCGTTGCGGTGGCGTAACGCGTGATGCCGCTGCATGTTGACCAATAAACGAGGTGCGCTGTTATACGACGCCGACGCCGCAGAGCCGGGAAACACGCCTTTAACAGCTCTCGCTGTAAAACCCGACAGTCTCAAGTGTCCGCCATCTCTAGCAAAGCGCTTGTACAGCCTTCCTGTCCGCGCAGCATTCGCGGCGATTTGCTCACGCAGGGCGCTGCATTTGAGGAGGCACGATTGGCAAAATTACTGCATTGCTGCGCCCGTTTAACGTATTTCCTACCTTCAGTAGAAAACCAAGTTGAACTGGTTGGTATGTTTTTGTCTTAGAAAAGGATTAAATAAAAAATGGAGAACACGAGACAAGAAAAAGAAAAAAGCTACTGGACAAATACCAATCTGCGCTCTGTAGACGATTTTTTTTCGTGTGCTGCTTTTTCCTCGCTGTTTGCTAACTTGAGTAACCGGTTCACAGAGTGTGCAGACACGGGTTCGCTCTATGAATCGCAAATATGTTTGGGAAAAGCACTTTGATGGGCAAGCGCATGAAAATGTGCATTGGCAATGGCTGGGAGGTCCACTCCTTAGAAGTGAATGGAATTTTAGGCTGGTCTCTGTAGACATTGAGAGGCAGACATTAAGTGTCCAGCCATCAAACAAACAAAACCTAAAAAGTGCGCCGATCATTATTTTG
Source organism: Amblyomma mixtum (assembly GCF_055824585.1). Lineage (NCBI taxonomy): Eukaryota > Metazoa > Arthropoda > Arachnida > Ixodida > Ixodidae > Amblyomma > Amblyomma mixtum. The sequence continues at coordinate 288,346,399 of NC_143013.1, forward strand.
GTATCCTCAGTACATCACCGGAGAGGCCACGGACCTGATGCCGTTGTGAAGCCGAGTAATAAGTTTTCGACTATAACGGCATCCAATGCGCACCACGTCCATGTGTGCAAACCGAATGTTTGTATCAGAACAAATAAAACAATTTTATCGCACGAGTGCTCAGACCAAGGAACCCAAATTCAGGAAATTGGTCGTTTTCGCGAGGTCTTGGTGCGCCATCGAGACTGTCTAGTCTGCTTTCTGGGGATTTTTTTGGATTGGATTGTAAAACGTTTATTGCCAACAGTCTGAAGGGCATATAGGCCCCCCGCCTAAACGACGGCCAGAAGGTCTTGGCTCCTGGCGGCGTCTTCGGCCAGTTGGACGACTTTTGTTTGAGTCTCCGGATCGGAGCTGAGTAGGAGAGCCTCCCATTGTTCAAGTGACTTTATTTTTTGTCCCTCCAGGGGGGCAAAAGGGCATTTCTAGAGAATATGGTTGAGATCCGCTTTGGCCTTACATTGCTTACACTCGTTTGAATATTGTCCCGGATAATAACGACTACACATAACCGGGTTCGGAAACGTATAAGTTTGGAGACGGCGCCAAGAGGTGGCCTGACTCTTTGTCAATGATTTATCAGCAGCGGGGTACTTTGTTCGATTGAGCCTATAATGTTGTGTGATTTCTCTGTAACCTACAAGACGATCCCTGTCTGCGAAGCCCTCGGTATGGCCACTGGCTCGGAAAGCAAGACCTCGAGCCAGTTCGTGAGCTGCTTCATTTCCAGCCAGGGATGCGTGTGCAGGTGTCCAGACTATGCGAATTTTGCGGTCGTCCCTTGCAGTCCGCAGGATTCCGTTCGTCAGAGGGGAGACCCTCCCCTTGGCAAAGTTCATCACTGCTACCTTTGAGTCACTGACTATCATTGACGCATCCGTGCCCACTATTGCAAGTGCGATGGCGGCTTCTTCTGCAATTTCGGGACTGTCCGTCGTGATCGAAGCGCCGGCTCGGAGATATGTCTCGGCGCTAGCTACCGCTATCACCATTCTCCCCCTCCCGCAATTAGCTGCGTCCACGTAGGCCACGTCTTCTACCGGATAGTTTTTGAAACATTTGCCGAGGGCTTCAGCCCGTTTCTCTCTGCGATCCTTGTGGTGGACGGGATGCATGTTTTTCGGTAGTGGTGGGATCATCAGCCTATCGCGCACGCTCTTAAGCATGTCCACTTTCGGACCTCGCTGACTCTCGTAATTTATTCCTAGTTTCGCGAGGATTTGCCTGCCTGTAACGCTTCCCGACAGCCTTTCGTACTGCGAGACTGTCACGCCTTCCACAATTTCATCCAATGTGTTGTGAAGACCTAGTTCTAAAAGTTTTGCGGTGGGGGTCCGAATTGGTAAACCCAGCGCCTGCTTGACACTTCTGCGAATGATCCCTTCCAGCTTGGACTTCTCCGCTGCCTTGAGATTAAGGAAAGGAGCTACGTAAGCAATCTTACTTATTACAAAGGCTTGAACTAATCTGATTAGATTCGTTTCTTTCATGCCATAGCGCCTATTTGCGATTCTGCGGATGAGCCGCATAGTCTGTTGCGCGCATATCTCCAACTTCTTTATTGCTTCTCCATTGAAACCGTTGTTTTGAATGTACAGCCCTAAGACTCTAATCCTGTCCACCGTCGGGATATCGAGTCCCTGAGCCTTAAGAGATATCCGCGGGGGATCCGACCGTGATTTCCTCTTTGGTTGGTAAAAAAGCATTTCCGATTTTTGCGGGGAGCACCTAAGCCCCCTATCATTTACATACTTTTCAACTTCTCCTATGGCCATTTGGAGAGTCTCCTCTATTTGACCGTCAGTTCCTTTGCCAATCCACATAGTAATGTCATCCGCATACATGCAATGACTGAGACCTTCAATCGCTGCTAGTTTGCTAGGAAGCCCGATCATGGCCACGTTGAAAAGAAGCGGGGACAGTACAGATCCCTGCGGGGTCCCCTTGCTACCTAGCTCTATGTAGTCTGATTTACTTTCCCCGAAGTTAATTTGGGGCACTCTGTCGGAAAGGAAATTTTTAACATAGTTGTAGGTTTTCGGGCCTACTCCCAGGAGGCTGAGATTATCCAGGATCGCCTTGTGCGTGACGTTATCGAAAGCCTTCGCCAGGTCAAGACTCAGAATGACCTTCGCGTCCCGCGTTTGTGAGTCCAGAATTTCATGTTTTAGTTGCAGCATCACGTCCTGCGTTGAGAGATGAGACCTGAATCCCACCATGGAGATAGGATAAAGATGGTGGTCTTCCATGTAGTTGTTGAGACGTGTCTGCACTACATGCTCCATCAATTTCCCTGCACAGGAGGTTAGGGATATAGGCCTTAGATTCTCGATCGACAAAGGCTTCCCCGGTTTAGGAATAAGTACCACCTTAGCCGACTTCCACTGCTTAGGAATCTCACCCGCCTCCCAACATTTCTGCATGTAGGCAGTGAGTGCTGTTATAGAGTTGTCGTTGAGATTTCTGAGCAATTTGTTGCTTACCCCATCCGGTCCGGGCGCTGAATTAGTATTTAATCTAGCAAGCTCTGCTCGCACTTCGGATTCAGTAATGGGTTCGTCCAAGCGATCGTTGGGTATCCCACAGTAACCATGCAGAGGTACCTTCTCGGTGTCCCCTATGTACTTAGATCGAATCTCATCGAGCAGCTCTTGCTCTGTACCCTCATGTTTATGCTGGATCTTTTGGAGGTTTTGCCTCTGGGCCGTTTTACATCCGTCAGGGTCTAGGAGGTATCTGAGTAAACTCCACGTGTGAGCCTGACTTATATTCCCGTCCATTTTGTCGCATAGCGATTCCCAGTTTTGCCTAGAAAGTTTGAGCGCATATTCCTCTATCTCTTTGTTGTGCCTTGCTATCCTTCTGCGAAGGTTACGATTCCACTTTTGACTTTTAAGTCGCTTTTCCATACTGGTTTTGGCTTGCCACATATGGAGGAAGCGGGTGTCCATTGTTTCTAGGCCTGAGTCTTCCGCCACAGTCTGGGTCGCTTTACGAGCGTCCAATTGGAGCTGCCTTATCCACTCCTCAATGTCATCAATTTCTGTGGTGTTAGCGCTCTGTTCCCGGATTTTTCGGAAGGCGTCCCACTCAACAAGTGAGTGACGTCGGCCTGGGCGTTTATAGGGCCCAGCAGTAATTACCGTTTCCAAAATAAAGTGATCACTGCCTAAATTTTCTTGAGTGTTAACCCAGTTTGCGCTGCCGACGTTCTTAACGAGGGTGAGGTCCGGAGATGTGTCCGTACTGACGCTATTTCCCGTTCTAGTGGGAGACTGAGGGTCCGTAAGTAGGGTGAAGGCCCCTTGTTGCACATCGAGCCAGAGCTCTCTACCCTTGACACATTCTCTCTGGTACCCCCAAGCAGCGTGATGGGCGTTGAAGTCCCCCATTACCACCACCGCTTGTTTGTTAGCAATGCGTAGAGTTTTTTGAAGAAGCGACCCGAAGCGAGTCTTTCTTTGTTTTGGACTGCTGTATATATTCAGCACAAATAGGCTGGTCTTAATTTTATTATTCGGAATGAGTTCTAGAAGAACGTGCTCTACGTGACTGATCCCCGTGTCATGCGCAATAGCCGTTATGTTTCTTTTGACGAGGGTGGTAACTCCCGCCTTCTCGCCAGAGGTATTAAAAGATTGATAGCCTGATAATTTTGCAATCCCCCCAGTTTCCTGAAGAGCGATCACGTCCGGGCAGTCTTTACCAATGAGGAGTTGTTGAAGAACTGCTCGCTTCCGGCGGTATCCCCGACAGTTCCACTGCCAGAGCGTATATCTATTGTCCTTATGTTGCCTGGCCATTTTGAAGTTGTTGAAGGGTTATCGTAATAGCGTCTGTCTTATTCTCTACGGCCTGCCGCCATGCATTCATAGCTAACAGCTCGTTTCCTAGCCTTTTGGTTTCTGTAGTGATTTCCTGAACAACGTTAAAAATGGACTGAATTTGTGCCTGAATTTTGTTATCTGTGGCCTGAACCTGGGCATCAATTTTGTCCTCTAGCCTCCTGCATACCTCTGCGAGCGTGAGCTCGGGCTGCGTGTTGTCACACGTCCTCTTTTTTGTAGGCGGGGGAAGCGATGGTGGCGCCACCGAGGCATCACTGACACCGGCCGCCGCCTCCACCAGTGCAGGCGTTATCTTTGGTTGTTGAGTAAGCCGGGATTGGCCCATCTTCCGGAGTTCTGAATTTTCCTTCTCTAACTGTTCTGTTTTTTTATTAAGTTTCCTTACGGTGTCAGTAAGGCTCTCAACCATCTTTCTCAATTGGAGGAGCTCATCTGCCCCCTTATCCGAATTATTTTGGGAGGATCGACCTACCCAGCTCACCTCTTTATGGTCGGCTGCCGTCTTGTTCTTGGCTGAAGACACCGACGGTGATCGCCCTCGGGAGCTCAAGCGGCCCCTGGACTGGGACCTGGTCCTGGAACCAGAGTGGGGCTTGGATCTTGAACGGCCCCTGGAGCCGGAACGGTCCCTAGAGCTGGAATGGCCCCGTGACCCGAGACGAGGGAAGGAAACCGAGCGGCCGCGATAGCCCTCTTCCTCCTTGTTCCTAGGTCGGCTCCTCCGGTTTGATGTATTGTCTGATGAATTTGCCGTCTTGTCGTGGGTCTTCTTCTCCCACTGGCGCTTTTTGAGTATGTAAGGAATCCTATACATCTCACGGCACTTTTTGTGTCCCAGTTCATGTCCCTTGCCACAAAGAGCACACTTAAGTTCACACGAGTGGTCTTGCGTTGGGTTGTCCATGCCACATCCTCGACATTTGACCACGCCTGCGTTCGGGCAGACATCGGCGCGATGTCCGAGCTGGCCACACTTGAAACACACTTCGTATTTTTCTTATATAATAGGCACCGAAAGGGGGTGCTCGCGTAGTAGATCCAATATGGCACCTTTTCATCTGCGAAGAGCAGCAGAATAGAGCTCGAGTCTTTTCCTAATCTTCTAACCCCGACAATCTCAGGGTTGTACTTGTTGATCAGGTTCTCACGCACCCGTTCAATCGTGTGAGTCAGCGGAACTCCGTGAATAACTCCTTTGCCGTGTCCATCCGGCGTCACAAGATACGCAAACGTTGCAAGTTTTTCCGTCCCTAAAGTGAGATGCCCAATATTCATATACTTCCGCACTCGTTCAGAGCTGTCGGTGCCTACCAGAATGGTGTTTTGCTTCTGATTCAGAAGGACGATATCATCTCTTGCGTCAGCCGCCGCAATACCTGCCGCCGACTTCACGATGTCAGAGACCGTCTCAGTTTTGCATGCTGAGAGTGGTCGAAGTCCGCCTTGCGGTCTAATGACGACTTTATGTAGTCCGGGGGGAAGACGAACGTGCTGCGTTTCCACCGAACGCATTGCCATCTTCCTGCCCTCCGTCTTAGCTGAGTTGGCAGCCCCTCGCTGACCATCTTGTTGTCTTCCTTCGTTCGGAACGCCATCCTGGCGTCCCCCTGCCTCATGGCTGTCGCTCTTACGAGCGCTGCGTTTTGACTTATCAATCGTAAACCATCCGGCTTGGATGGAAAAGTCATCCGGCGATAGCGTCTCACCTTCAACCGTAACTTCCATGTCGGCCTCCGAGTGCAGTCCTGGGCCACAAGAGGCCGGTGACTTGCCTCGCCGGCACCCTACGGGCGTCGGCGGCCAGAGTCGACGTTAGGCTTAGCTTGGTCGTCAAGCTGGCGAACTGAAGATCGTGATGTGAGCACAAAAAGTCAGTTCACTTGCCGTGGATTTGTTATCCCGGTAGTCCTGCAGACTTCCGGCGTCGGTCCCCGCAAAAGTTTCTGAAGACGCAGACTTAAATCCGCAGAAAGCATCGAAAAACCACGGAGGCGATGTGAGACACGTCCGCTTGCCTCAGCCGCTCGTAGCGCCCCCCCCCTTTCTGGGGAAAAAAAAAAACTATACGAGGGCACCATTTGCACGAGTGTGACGGGTTAGTGAGTTATGGCATATTCCAGTCGGCGATACGGACTAAGCTTTCTTGTTCTGCGAAACCGAACAGCGTGTTTCAACGGACTATTTGGATCCTGATCCTGAGTTCTGATTGGACCGCTACGGGTATCGTGCTCCCTCGCAGATTCGGAGCGCTTTTAGGATCACTGATTGCAATGAGCCTTTAGTTAACGGCAATGAATGGCAACATCGCGCTGCTTTTCAGCAGTGTAGAGCAACTTACGGAAGTCTGCTTTGCACTCAACTGATCGGTTTTCTAAAAATTCTCAGGCGATCCTCAGTGGGTCATTTGAATGCATTAGCATTTTCTGTTACTGCTGATTCTGTTGTTGCTTAGCCTGCAGGGTAGGATGCGGTAACGTTAATGGGTTAATGCCCATACACGCGGAATTGGTAATTCTTCACTTTTGTATCATAGATATCTGAGACTCCTCGTACCACTCCTTGCGCAGTGTTGCAGTGGTTAAGCGATGCGTCACAGCCCCGGCAGGTTGCTGTTTCAAACAAAGCCACCGGTTGGGCCTGTGAAACCCAGTCGCTCTTCCTGAGCAACTTCTCGAGACCAATCATTAATTAAACGGCTGCCCGCCACGGTGGGCAGTTTGCGCAAAACCCGTTGGGCAGGTTGTGATGACGTCACAAGGTTCGCATCACGTCACGTGTCAGCCATGACGGCGGTCGCCATTTACGCTTGCAAAGACCGTTATAATGCTAACGCATTAATAAGCGAAGACATGGCAGGAATGCACGCGAGATGGCGCGAGAGGAACGAGAACGATGAGCTTGCTGCACGCACCAGGTTTTTGTTGAGCGCGTTGATGTTGCCGCCCGACTCGTACATACAAGGCGGGTAGGCTCTTCCTTGGACCACGAAGTTGTGAGTCTCCACAACGATGGCATCCAAGTCGCTGAGGTATGAACATAAAGCAAAAGGTGCCAGGAGTGTCTGCTGTCAGCACAACAAATTTAATTAAGATTGCCGTTGGCTTGAATGCTACACATGCTGCCATCTAGAATTTGACGGAGTAAACTGAAAGTTCGCTACAGGATTGAGAGTAGACTTGACGGTCTCATCTGTCCCACCTACCACCCTGTCTATAGTATACTTTGTATTCTGCTGAACGCAAGTTCGTAGGTTAGATCCCGATCGTGGGGCCGTATTTCGACGGAAGAGAATTACAAAAAACACGTGTGCTGTGCGGTTTCAATGAACGTTAAGGAACCCCAGGGGGTCTAATTAACCAAGAACCCTCTACTACGGCGTCCCTCATAGCTTGAGTCACTTTAGGGCGTTAAAATCTCAATATAAACAATCCACTATACTTTCTTGTCAGTGTTGTGTCTTCAGTTTTTCCTGGCGCATTTTGCACCAAAGTTGGGTGCAATGATATTCCCCGAGGGAAGCTGCAGGAAGCGTTAATTTGGTGCTTAATGGCTCATCCAAGGTTGCAAAGTTTTTTTTAAATTTGATTATCACAATCGCGCTCCATTCCTCGCGCTCTTCGTTCAGAGCATTGTGAGTGAGACAACACCTCAAAGTGTGTAGAGGCAAATCAGCCACTACTAACCCGCCAAACGAGGTCCAGTCGTAAGATTCAATGGAGGCTGGCAGTACGTGAGCCCATATCTTGAAGCCCTTGTTGGCGACTTCTTTGTGTAGCGCCTGCAAAGGCACGACAGAGGAGCCCGTATCATTTCCCATGCTTACAGAGTGCGTGCCGCGATAGCTGCCTTCTGTGCCACTGATAACGTGCAAGTCCACAGAAGCGATAATGAGATTATGGGATCACGTCAAAGATGAAGGGACGAAGTGAGCTAATTAGCGAGTGAGTGAGTGAGCGAGCGCAAGAGCGAATGAGTGATGCTTGAAGAAGAGAGTGAGTATAAAAAGTGAGCTCGTATATCACAAGAACGCATAAACAGCGGCACCGGGCACTTTCGTCACAAATGCACGGATATGACGTGTATCATATATGGCTATAGTAGGATAATGCTTCAAAAAAAAAAAAAACTGCAGTTAGTAACTGTGGGTCATGGTTCGCTGCGCCCTGCATTTTTCTGCTGACTAACAACAGTGAATAGAATTAGTTTTTAATGGTTGACTGTATCAAATCAACCAGAAGCATCACATTTATTGAGCTTACAATTTCATCTTGTGATTAGCTTCTTGTTTAGGTAACAAATAATAATAATAAAATAATAATAATAACAATATTTTAATAATAATATAAAGGAAAAAATTTTGCTGGTCCCGGCATCTGCCATCGCTACTGGAAGCACCTGAGGTGGGCCAGCTTAAATGGAGGGATAGCAGGCAGACTGGAGAAGTGAAATGAAAGAGGTGAGGGTACAGCCAGAAATGATAGCGGGGAGAGAGGCATTGTATGCAAGTATTCTATGTACACAATAAAAGTATTTAATGTACACAATGTATTCTATGTACACCCTGTAGACAATGCACAGGCTGTCTATACTCCAGGTCAATGTTCTGTGGCACTAAAGCAGAGGCCAGAAAAGAAAGGGAAGGCGACTGGTTTTTGTCTCCGTTCCGTGGGGAGTGGATTGTTCATTGTTCGAGCTGTGGGTGCGGACGGGTGAAGGGAGGGGGGGGAGGAGGCTGGAGAGATGGTGCGGGGCCGCTCGGACTGAGGTAGCCCACTCACCATACACGAGGAGAAAGGCCCGCTTCCTTCCTTTTCCTGGCTATAGCCTCTGGTGCAGTGCCCCAGAAAGCTGACCGGAAGTACAGTGTTGTGAAAGGTCTTCAGGCGTCCGACACAACTCAAGAACGAAGCTGCAGATGCCCCTAAAAGGAGGCCTCCCCGCCGATGGGTTAATCCCCATTAATCTCCCACCCCATGCGATTTCACCCTGGCAGGTCCAAGGGGATCGGTGAAGGAGGAGAGGGGGAGTATCGATCGACGCCATTGGCTGGAGGGGCTCTTATGAGGGGCATCTGCCGCTTTGTTCTCGAGTTGTATGCGGCCAGTAGCATTCACTAGTAGCACGCGCACTGCCTGCGCCGCACTCATTGCCTCGTAAAGGACCGTCTCCTTTGCCACGTCCCCGAGCGGCTTGGTGAACACGGCCCCGTCCCATCCGGTGTAGCTGGTGCGCAGGGTGTTGATGAGCCCCACTAGGAGCGGGTCCGCCGCCGTCGTGAACTGCGGAAGTGCGGCGAACCGCAGACCGGCCAGCACTTTCAGGTGAGCCGTCTGCTTCAGCGCCAGCCAGTCGGCGATGCCGTCCACTGCGAGGGCAAGGCCGACGATTAGTTCCAACGAGCTTCTACTACTCACTGCGCGTATATATAGTTCCAGTAGTTTGGTAGTTAAGCATAAAAGCAGATACAGCTCTCTACAGATTTTTGATGCGTCAGCATTATTACGCCTATGCGCGCAAAAAGTGCTCAGCTATGTCGGCGCGTGAAGCCTTGAGGAAGAATGGGTGGGTTGGAGGCGACGGGTGGCGAGAGGGAGACCGGTCGGTAATCAGAATAGAGGGCTGGGGACAGTGGTAAGGTGGTACAGCGTGGCATACTGTGATGGCTGGATTTCATCGAGTGAGTGTAAAGGGAACCTCGATGCGATGACCATGCATGTGGTTCATGGACCATCATACTTTCCACGAACTAAACAATAGCACAACCATTGATATCGATGGCCTCCAGATAAAGCCTATATGGTATATTTTTGACCTTATTTTACCATACATCACGCATATCTTAAACATTTGTGTCAGTACCGCTGTATTTCCTCGTAAAATGCAGATTGCACGTGTAACAGTTATCTTTAAAAAGGGTGATAAAAACCAGCTCGGAAATTACAGGTCAATATCTATCTTACCCGTGTTTTCTAAGCTACTAGAAAAAGTAGTACTCAGAAACTTTTTGCAATTTGAAGAAAAACACAAAATTATAACAGCGGCTCAGTATGGCTTCCATAAGCACCGCTCTACTGAACTTGCACTATTAGATCAACGAGAATTTATATTGAACGAACTCGAAATGATAGGATAGTCATTGGTATTTTTCTTGATTTTTCGAAGGCATTCGACTTATTAAACCATACAATACTTCTTCGTAAACTTGAGCGTTGTGGCTTCCGCGGCCCTGCACTATCGCTTGTGCAGTCATACCTCATGGATCGCAAACAGGCAGTAGCAATAAATGGTCTCCTCTCAGATATGCAATCTGTAGTCTGTGGCGTTCCACAAGGTAGCATTTTGGGTCCATTTCTGTTTAATCTTCCCTTCAATGACATTGTACATGCAACTCCATTCGTTAAATTTATCATCTATGCTGATGACACCGGTATTTTTCTTGCTGGAGATAATGCAGCTGAACTCACAGATACTGCACACAATGCACTGAAGCAAATAGAAAACTAGAGTAAAAGAAATGCGTTGCGGATTAACACAGCAAAGACTAAAGTCGTTGTTTTCAGAGGTAGAAACAAGAAGGTCTGTCTCACCAAGAATATATTCCTTCATTCCGTACCCTTAGAAGTTGTGCCTCATTTAAAACATTAGGTATAATATTTAATGAAAGAATGTCATGGCATGATCATGTTAGCTTTGTAGTAAATAAATGCTCACGTATTATTGGTCTTCTTTAAAAGAACCGTGAGATACTTCCGCGAAATGTAATGCTAATGCTATATAATTCATTGATACAATCTCATTTCAGCTATTGCCATTTAACCTGGGTGCAATAACAGCAGGCAATCTTCAGAAACTACAGTTGTTACAGAAAAAAATTTTAAGAATTGTTGAAAATGTTTCGCATACCTACCATACGGCCGCACTTTCCTCAAAGTATAGCTTACTTCCAATTACTAAGTTTTATGACTATCGTCTAAGCAAGTGTGTGAAAAATGAGGTGTTGAACAATATATCTTTTCTATCCAAATTAGCTGGTTTAGAAAAACGAGATGCAATGTACAGCAAAAGAAATATAGCGCAATGGAACGTAAAAACATACAGAACTTTCTATGGTAATCGAACATTAGAAAATAAACTACCGCGACTTCTTAACAAACTCGCACAAAACGATATTGACCTCCAAAATACAACACGCCACAAACTGTTCGAGTATATTTTACACTACACGTAACCTTTTTTTTTCTGTGATTTGTTTACCTAATTCTTCTTTCTTTCACCATCATTGTAAGTTTTCCTTTTCAGCCAGGACAATGCTGTTAATTTTATGCTGACTACTGTAACCTGATAAGAGCTCTGCTATATGTATTTTTTTCCTTTGTTATCTGTATTTCCTGTATTTTCTTTCTTTTTGCGTGTGTGTGAAAAAAAAAAACCAAACCACTGCATTGCTGTCAAAGTGGGGGCCCGTGGCCTTGTCAAGCTGTCAAACGGCAGCTTTTACTACGGGTCCCCGCCATCATCTGTACCATGGTGGCAAAATAAAATTTGAATTTGAATTTGAATACTGTTATCAGGTAAAATCCTGGTGGCTATTTTCGTGCAGAAAACGAACCAGGCACCGGTGTTGTTTCTACGCGTCATCCACATAAAGTGGTCTCTCTAATTAGCGGCCGCGAGTTCAACTTCCTAAAGACTCACCTTGAAGCCTTTATTTCTGCGCAACCCGTAGTGTACGAGCACATCGCGGAGGTTAGCAGGCAGACACACCAGGTGGGAACGTCAAACAAGAACTATAATTGTTCGTCTCCATTAACTTCAAAAACGCTGCTATGGGCTGCTTATTTTAGCTTTTAATTTCTCTTTTGGAGTACAATACCTATCAAAGAAAGAATTGGGCGTGGGCAGAACATGAAATGCGATGGCAAGATAACCGATGCTCATTAAGGGTAACGGACTGGATTCCAAGAGGATGTAAGCGTAGCGGGGGGCGTCAAGAAGTTAAGGTGGCGGGGGTTGAGGTAAAGAAGTCGCCGGGGATTTGGCGGCCGCAGCTGGCACAGGGCCTTATTAATTGGATAGATATGGGAAAGGCCTTTGTCGTTCACTGGGCGTAGTCAGGTGAATCACGATGATGATGGATCTAGCCTTTTTGTTACTGTGTCTGTTCCACCGATTTTTGTTGCCAAACACCACAGCGGTTATACACCATATCGGAGTTTATAACCAGTACGCAGTCCATTTTACTGTCCACAGGCGTCGTGATAAACTGCTAACCGCCTAGTTTTGGCCCAGTAGGTGTGCTGGATTTATTTGTGGCAGATCTAGGCCCGGACTCCACCATTCTGAAACTCAAGAGAGTAGGCGAACAGGTAGGGCGCATGATCCGCCGCGTTTCCAACAAGCGGGGCGGTCTGCGGGGCAGGGACGCGCTTCGGCTCGTCTATGCCTTCGTGACTAGCCGGATCCTCTACGCCGTGCCATATCTCCGCACTACTAAGCAAGACGAGGCGCGAATAGACGCCATCATCCGCAAGGCAACTAAGCGAGCCCTGGATCTCCCGGTGGCTACCTCTAATGCCAAACTCACGGCATTGGGGGTGCTAAACTCCTACCAGGAGCTGCGGGAGGCCCACCTCGTGAACCAATACACGCGGCTCATGCAGACGGCCCCTGGGCGCCGCCTGCTAAACCGCTTACACATCCAACACGACTACACTCCAGAGGAGGCGGAGCGTATCCCAGTACTGTGGCGCCATATGCTCTGGGTCTCCCCGCTCCCCCGTAACATGGACACCGACATGCACGTAAACAGGCGACAAGCGCGGGCTCGGGCTCTTGAGAGACAACACGGCTCCCGACCCGGTGTATATTATGTAGACGTAGCAGGCCCATCGCCCACGGGATTTTACACGGCCGCTGTCGTTCACCAGGAAATGCACGTTGATGGACTCTCTTTTCGAGCCCCGAATTCAATGCGAGCCGAGGAAGTAGCGATAGCGCTTGCTGCCGCCCACGCCAATTCGAGAATCATCATTACGGACTCCCGAAAAGCATGTGATCATTACTTGGCAGGGGAGATCTCCCCCTTAGCTGCTTGTATTCTAAGACGGACTGCCACTGATCCAACGCCCAAAGGAATCATTTGGGCTCCTGGCCACCATGGCTTACGAGGTAATGAGGCCGCTGACGCGGCTGCCCGAGCGCTTACTCACCGGGCTCCTCATCCCAGCTCTTCTGGCTCGGAGACTAACCAGCCGCTGCTGCGATTCAGGGAAATTATAACGCATTATAGCGACATCCACCGCCTTTTGCCGGCCCCTGCAAAGGGGCTGAGTAAGACGGAGGAGCGAACTTTAAGGCTCCTGCAGACAGGTACTCTACTCTGTCCTGCAATCTTAAAGCATTACGATCCTAACACGGATGGGCGATGCCCGCACTGTGGGGAGACCTGTGATATCTTCCACATGATGTGGGCATGTACTCAAAATCCCCACCTCCCCCCTTTCCCTACCCCCTCCAGAGAGGCATGGGAGACTGCCCTCCTCAACTGCTCCTCGCTTGAGTCCCAAAGGGCTCTGGTGAAACGGGCGAGAGACGGGGCATTGTCATGTGGTGTCCCGGACTAGGGACGCCGACCATGTAGCGGGGCCACTCTGTGGCTCCCAAACTCTAATTCAGTAATTAAAAGTTTTCACCACCACCAGGCCCATTTCGCAACAGCTATGATCAAAGAGCTCTGACATGTCCCATTCGTCTCAGTACCTTCTGGATAACTCACTGACCAGTAGATGAACGAGGGAGAGGTTAGTTTCGAGAGCCTACGCCGATGGTGACTCGGCTCACCCAGGAGGGAGTCTTCGTTACAGCTATTTCCTTAAAATACAAAACGTTAGAAAATTATACAATGAATGTGTTGTGTAATACGTTGAGCGCTGCTGGTGGCTTCCGGCGCTTCGAGCAAGGTTTCTGATACGGAAGCACAAAAATTTCGAGGGGGCACTCTGGTGATCTAAAGTGTGGTGAGGCGAAAGGCTTTCCCGCAACGCTCTCCAGCGTCCTTACGCTAGACAAGGAGCATTGAATATGCGTTGGCAGGAAGCCGGGGTAGCATGTGGATGGGTGGCCGCCACTATGAGCCATTAAAAGCTTATGCCTTAATATCACGGCGCTCACCAGGCGGCGTTGCGGCCCCTGTCCGCTCCTGGATGCTCCCCGTGGCGTCGATGTCGAGGCCGTCGTAGACGACGTAGGAGCAACACTCGACGCACAGCTGAGTCCGAGTGAAGGGAAACTTGTGCTTGGTGCTCATGGTGGGGTCGTAGTAGCACAGAGCCGCAGGACTCGTGCTCGTCGCGTTATTCGCCGCTGCGTCAGCAAAGAACACGGCCAGCTCTCAGGGACATGCTCGATGGATGAATGGAAGATAGGAGCGTCCCCTTTGAAACGGGGTGGCGGCTGTTGCTATCATCCTCGGCCTTTTATTTATATTTTTTTGCAGGTTTTTTGAATTGGTCTATAAATTTGCCATTTCCTTTAAATACATTTTAATGCGACACTTCTAACCTTAAGTCACCTCGCTGCTTTTGAGCCACCAAACTTCCGATCGCTTTTTGTTAACTTCCACCGCAGATTCATTCAAGCGAACATGACTATCTCTAAACCACAGGGCCTCAGGGACAGTGATTGCGCCTGCATCGAAATCCGGATGGATACCATCACGTCACCAACTAGCGCCATCTGTCGGCTGCCAGTAGCGAACACCGCGTAGCTCAATGGATATGTTTTCACTTATGTTTGAATAAAAAGTACGATGCAATGCTGCGAGGAGATATTGATACTGATGACCTTCTCTGCCTATGTGCCGCACAATACCACTTCTAAAATGCTTTCCGCGCTCGCATCGACTAATTCAATCGGCCTTAGGAAATCGCTAATTGTACTAAACATTCAAAAACTCCTCCCGTAATTTTTGATGATCGGCACCACGTAACACGTGGTGGTGGGCGCGCAAAACAGAAGCGTTTGTTCAAACTTTATGGACTGGAAAGCAACGAAAGTGCATTATTCATTCGCCACTTGTACTTTGCCTAAGGCCTCCTCGATACGCGCTGAGAAACATGCTCTACCAGGACAGCTGTATGACAAGAATTGTGTTCTTCCGGATTTATCTAATTCTTATCGTCTTTCCAAGTGGCATATTGTTCCATTCCATTGCGGGGTACTGGAAGGTCTGAAATGGCTAGAAATGTTCCCTCTGATCCGGTACTCGGCTTTTGTTGTGTAAAATGCTCCGAAAAACGGGTCTTTGACAACTCGTGCAGACCAAAACACGTTAGGAATGGCGCGCTTTGGCCAAGGGGTTCTTGCGACATTAGGAAAAAATAATCATGATCATCACCACCACCATCATCATCCGAGTAGCCGATTACTTGTATTGCGGATAGTCGAAGATGCAGAACCGAAGCTAATACTCTTCTTATACCTAGTAAGCCACAATGACGCACTTCCCGATGTCAGTTTTTACTTTATTAGGCAATTTTTGTCGTCTCACAGATTTAGGTTCATGAGTTTTGTAGTTTTGTTGAATTTGAATATCCTACTCTGCACTTTCATTTCAGTAATGCGCTACCTGCATTATCTTCTCCTACAATGCACTCGAAAGAATGCATGAGTTTGAATTATTAACAAAAGAATAAATTAAAAATAAATTAGGTGCCCCTAATTATCTACTGAAATATTATTTTGGCGAGGCATGAGCACGAGCAGATGGGTGCAAAGCCTATATTTAAATGCCTGCTTCCCAGAAGCAAGCGGCCTTCATCAAACACAAAGTGGTAGTTAAAAACAAAGGGACAGTGCATGCTTACGTGGTGGAGCAGCTGCCAATAAAACAGGAGAAAAATGCCCGATAGTGCATTTCACATTTGCTCTGCCGCCGAAGCATTGCAGAGGACAGTGAACTATAAGAGGGAATATACGGCATAGAAGTTACAAAAATAAATTACAGAAAATACACTCAAGAATAAATGGGTCGTACAATATCACAGCGGCAAAATTAAAAGCAACAATGTAATAAAATAACGCTCAGGTAAGCGTCATCAAAAAGGAGCGCGAGAAATGCCTGAGAAAAAGCGCATAATATGCCTTAATTATGGGAATGTGCATACAGCTGTTTGATGTGCACATACTTCATAAGAACGATATTTAAAAGGTGTCTGCGGAAGTTAGCTAGAGCAGTTTTTGTAGGTGATCGGCACTTGAGGAGTGATAGATCGGTGACAATAAAACAAGCTGCCGCAGCTGGTTCATGTCATCTAAAGGTAAATTAACAGCGTAAATGAAGAATGAGACGCCATGCAGTCTCGTCTTCATTCTGGTCTAGTCTTTTTAACGAGCCATATGACACGATTCGAATACTGATTGCAGCAGATTTAACTAATTGGAGGGAAAAATTTACATGATGAATACGCTAAGCCTTTGCACCGACTGATGTTATGTTGGCTGTTGGAATATAGTTAGACAATGCGAAGCATATAGCATTATTCTAGACCATTTCAACCGCAAAATTAACATTATAATGGTTACGGGATCTAAGGTAAGCAGTATAGTTTTCGGCACCGAAGAGTTGTACAGAGAAGCAACTAAAAGGAAATAGAAGCGCTAATGAGCTCACGCTGCAAAACTTTAATGTGTCATTAGCACTGCTAGTCATTTGGTCAGCTCAGGAGTTCAAGGTTGAAGGAATGATTAATCCACTACACCTAGGCCGAATCGGAATGTCGCTTATACAACGAGGCACCTTGACCCTGTAGGGAGAGGCATTATTTCCAATTTATTAATGTTAAGTTCTGTTCTGTTCTAAGCAGCCGACAGACGCTTCAGTGGCAGCAACGCAAAAAGCTCTTTATTCGAGGCAGCAGCGTCGTTTTATAGGCAACGCTGCATGCCGGTCAGGTACACGTCATTTCCGTTACAATGTTATCAGACTGACTGGCTGATACAGAACATTCCTTCCTCCTTAATCAAAGCTACACGAGTTTCTTTCCGCGTTCATAACTGGAGGCTTGATAGCGATCAGGAGGACGTCTTGTTCGATTACTTCTTCGCAAATGGGCCTCTTCGGGTGTAGCCATGGTTGATGCGGTGGAACTTGAAGGCTGCGCTGCCATGTGTCTTGCCTCAGGCTGCGATGCCGGTTCCTCATTTGAAGTGGCGTCATCTATGCGAACATCCTCAAGCTTGTCCGCAGTGGGACCACTAATCACGGAGCCAGCAGGCACGGAGGGAGCTGATGGCAAGTCTCGCTGAACAGCGGCACTTGGAGTGGACTCAGGATGCGCTTCCTTTGCGACGTCGGGATGGAGTGATGACTTTGCACCCGATATCCAGCTGGGTCTCAAGTGGTCGATATGCACAAAACGAAACTGGTCACCGACTTTGACTACAAACGTAGAGTCGCTTACACGTTGCATTACGACCGCTTCCTCCCATGACAGGGTTTCCCCTCTCGTAGTCTTGACGAGAACTGCGTCACCGGCTTCCATCTGCGGGTCCCTTCCTCGGCCCTCGTTGCGATGAGTGGCGTCTCTGGCTTGGCGGCTGTGCATGTCCTGCACAAAACTTGGCTTCAGGAGCGAAAGCTTCACTCGGGGTTGTAATTTCAGGAACAGCTCAGCCAGCGTTCTTCCTGTTACGGAGTTCGGGGTGTTCCTGTAAGCAAGCAAGAAGTCGTTAAGTCGTTGATGCAGAGTTCTGTTCTGCCCTGTTAGGTTGTCGTGAAGCACTTGCTTGAGTAGAGTGGCCTTTGTCGTCTGAACTAGCCTTTCTGCTGCCCCGTTCGATGAAGCGTGGTAGGGTGGCGTACGCGTGTGGCGAATCTCGTGAGAAGAGGTGAAATTGGAGAACTCCTGCGCAGTAAACTGAGGTCCATTATCACTGATTAGTTCGTCCGGGTAGCCATACGCTGCAAATATCTCCATGAGACAGTCGATTGTTTTCGACGTCGTCGTAGTGCGGAGGCATTTTACTTCTATCCACTTTGAGTAAGAGTCTACTAGAAGGAACAAGTTCGAGCCATCCTTCATGGTGAAATCGACATGGACTCTCTGCCAAACACGAGTTGGATAAGTCCATGGGTGCAATGGCCCTGGTGCCTTCGCAGGCATGGTCGTTTGGCACTCTGTACAATGACGGATAGTGTCTTCAATGTTCTTGTCAATTCAGCAGGAAAATGGCGCAAAAGACGTGGACAAAAGAGACAAACACGACAGGACCAGCGCCATCCTGCGCTGGTCCTGTCGTGTTTGTCTCTTTTGTCCACGTCTTTTGCGCCATTTTCCTGCTGAATCATGAACCAACTAGCCCAAACTAGAGTTCTTCTTGAGCATATTTCTTGTCAATCAACGGCCACCAAACAAACGACCTAGCAAGCATTTTCATTCTTTGCATTCCAGGGTGTTCTTCATGTAGCAATGTTAATCCTGCTTCTCGAAGTTCGTCCGGAATGATCACTCGCTGACCCCACGTGATGCAGCCTTGCTCATACGATAGTTCGTTTCGACGAACGTAAAAGGGCTGAAATTTATCATCGTGGTGCGCGGGCCAGCCAGATAAGGTGAACTGCACGACTTTGGAAAGAAGGCGATCCCTTTTAGTCGCAGCAGCAACCTGGCTCGCAGTGAGAGGCGTTGACTCAAACACTGCAAGACATTCTTCAGTGTCGTCTTTATGCTTCACCAGAAGTGGAAGCCTTGAAAAAGCGTCGGTAACTTCCATGTTTTTGCCGTTCCTGTAGCGCAGTGTGTACTGATAAGCTGCTAAGGTGATAGCCCAACGCTGAATCCTAGCTGCAGCCAAAGAAGGAATTGGTTTATCTGATGCCAAGATCCCCAACAGTGGTTGGTGGTCTGTATACAGCGTGAATTTGCGCCCGTACAGGTATCTATGAAACCTGCTCAGACCAAAAATTAATGCTAGGGCTTCCTTCTCGCCTTGCGCATAGTTGCGCTCCGCTACACTCAATGTTCTGGAGGCAAATGAAATGGGTCTTTCCGAACCATCAGGCATGACGTGAAAAATTACTGCGTCAAGACCGTAGTCCGACGCGTCGCAGCTGAAACCGATTGGCTTTTTCACGTCGTAAAAAGTCACAACTTGACTGTCTACAAGACGCAGCTTGGCTTCCACGAATGATCTTGAACATTCGTCCGTCCACGCCCAACTCGTGTCTTTTTTTAGCATATCGTACATTGGTGCAGCTACTGTGGCTAAATCTTTGATGAATTTGGCGTAGAAATTAAGCAGACCCAAGAAGGCTCGTAACTCAGTTACGTTGCTTGGCTGAGGTGCTTCCGTGATGGCTTTTATTTTGTTGATGTTGGAAAAATGCCATCAGCTGTCACTTTGTGTCCAAGATAAACGACGGACTGCTTGAAAAATTCACATTTCTGTTCTTTTACAGTGATATTGTGCTTTGCCAGTCGTTGAAGTACAGCCTCCCTGATTTTTAATAATATAGCGCGAGCGTCGACCAAACTGCTGGTCAGCGCCTTATAACGGCG
Organism: Amblyomma mixtum; assembly: GCF_055824585.1. Lineage (NCBI taxonomy): Eukaryota > Metazoa > Arthropoda > Arachnida > Ixodida > Ixodidae > Amblyomma > Amblyomma mixtum. Next base: position 288,365,843 of record NC_143013.1, read on the forward strand.
ATAAGCGTGCAACAAGGCGAGAGTTCGCGCACGCGCACGAAGGCAGAGCGTCGTCTGCTACGCTGTTCCGAGCACGAGGACACACGCCCTGCCACAATATCAGTTCGCTAAATCCCGCCACGTCGTAGAGCGCATGCGCATGATTAATATGTGATACTTTCTTTCCTTTTATTTTTTCTTATCGTAACTTTGCATCGCCAGGCTGGCCTCCCGTAGTAGGCAAAAAAAAAAGAGGGAAAGAAATCATGTCTCATGCAGTCTCACATATTAACTACTCACTACTAACTACTCACTACCACAACAGGCAAAGAGATTTCGCTTGCGTCCTGCTTGACTAAGACGTTTGCTTTTCCAATTACCTTCAGCTTTTCTCCGGTGTAAGTGCGCAACGACACATTGGATTCTACACACTTAACATGCGGGAAACACTGCTTATATAACTGGTACGATCGTGACCGCTGCACCTGTGTCAATTATCATCGAAACAGACTTCCCTTCAATGTTCAGGTCGACGCTGTAGCCCGTTGAACTTTTGCCCGAGAAGAACACAGTCTGACAACTGAAGTCCTCGAATTCGTCGTCCGTGGTGTCGACGTATCTGACAGCTTTTGCTTTGGCTCCGCTTTTGCAGACGGCTTGCAAATGCCCTTTTTTGTTACAATTTCTGCAGGTGTGGTTGCGATACCAACATTTTTCTCCCGCATGACTCTTTCCGCAATGCTTGCAAGCACTTCGCCGCTCTTCCTCGCGTTTATCTTTTGGCCATGCAACCGTCCTCGATTTCTTTTCCTTATCACGGCGACGTTCGCCCTGAATGACGTTGACGCTGCACGGTTTTGTGTCAAACTCATGCATTTGCTTCGCCTGTTGTGCCGCCAGCTCTTTATCTAGCGCCGTTTGGCACGCCAGCTCGAACGTCAAGTCAGGCTGTGCAAAAAGAGCCCGTTGCGTTTCCTCGTCACGCAAACCAGCTACAAGCCTGTCCCTTAAGGCATCATTTAAAAACGTGCCGAAATTGCAATCTCTTGCAAGATGCTTCAGTTCAGTGATGAAATCTTTGACGCTTTCATTTTCTTGCTGCATTCGGCGATTAAATTTACAACGCTCTGCGATAATTGAATGAGCTGGGCTGAAATGAGCTTCCAGAAGCTGTCTAATTTCTTCGAAAGTCTTCTGAGAAGGCAAATGAGGCACAATTATCTTCTTTAGCTCTTCGTATGCTTGCGCATCGAGTACGTTCAGGAACAACTTTAGTTTCTTGTCTGCAGAGACATCATTTATGTCTACGAAGTTCTCGAAGCGTTCAAAATACGAGCGTATGTTGTCGATTTTCGGGTTGAATTCGGGCATTCTGCCGAGCTTAGGACCATGTCCAGGTTCTGCCATAATAAGCAAATTTCACTTATCTGCGTTCTTGCGCTCCTCCGGCGTTTCTGCGCTCCTCCTGCGTTTCTGCGCTCCTCCGGCGTTTCTGCGCTCCTCCGGCGTTTCTGCGCTCCTCCGGCGTTTCTGCGCTCCTCCGGCGTTTCTGCGCTCCTCCGGCGTTTCTGCGCTCCTCCGGCGTTTCTGCGCTCCTCCGGCGTTTCTGCGCTCCTCCGGCGTTTCTGCGCTCCTCCGGCGTTTCTGCGCTCCTCCGGCGTTTCTGCGCTCCTCCGGCGTTACTGCGCTCCTCCGGCGTTACTGCGCTCCTCCGGCGTTTCTGCGCTCCTCCGGCGTTTCTGCGCTCCTCCGGCGTTTCTGCGCTCCTCCGGCGTTTCTGCGCTCCTCCGGCGTTTCTGCGCTCCTCCGGCGTTACTGCGCTCCTCCGGCGTTACTGCGCTCCTCCGGCGTTACTGCGCTCCTCCGGCGTTTCTGCGCTCCTCCGGCGTTACTGCGCTCCTCCGGCGTTTCTGCGCTCCTCCGGCGTTTCTGCGCTCCTCCGGCGTTTCTGCGCTCCTCCGGCGTTTCTGCGCTCCTCCGGCGTTACTGCGCTCCTCCGGCGTTTCTGCGCTCCTCCGGCGTTTCTGCGCTCCTCCGGCGTTTCTGCGCTCCTCCGGCGTTTCTGCGCTCCTCCGGCGTTACTGCGCTCCTCCGGCGTTTCTGCGCTCCTCCGGCGTTTCTGCGCTCCTCCGGCGTTTCTGCGCTCCTCCGGCGTTTCTGCGCTCCTCCGGCGTTACTGCGCTCCTCCGGCGTTACTGCGCTCCTCCGGCGTTTCTGCGCTCCTCCGGCGTTTCTGCGCTCCTCCGGCGTTACTGCGCTCCTCCGGCGTTCTTGCGTTACTCCTGGCCGCCGATGAGATCGTGGCTGCAAGGGCTCCGTGTCGCCTTGCACCGTAGGCGGTTCAGCCTCGTGACTGCTGCTGCCCGGCGGCGGTTTACTGCGCGCCGGATCCCATCCTCGTCGCCAGATGTGCTGTTCTAAGCAGCAGACAGACGCTTCAGTGGCAGCAACGCAAAAAGCTCTTTATTGTTGTTGTTGTTGTTGTGACTGAGAGAAGGATGAAAAGGAAATTGCACGGGCCTGCCTACTGGCTCCAGCCGAGCCACCACCGCTGCCACGTGCAGATAGAGGAGAATTAAAAGATCAGAGGAAGGAGAGAGAGGAAAGGAAAGACACGCGTCGCAGCAACAACTGCGTCCGCCGGAGCGGACGCTGCTCAAAAAACAGATAAGCGGCCGAAGCCGCGCTCGCCGAAGCGAGAACAGAGGCAGCAGCGTCCTTTTATAGGCAACGCTGCATGCCGGTCAGGCACACGTCATTTCCGTTACAATGTTATCAGACTGACTGGCTGATACAGAACAAGTTCCATATGGCATTTCATGTTACAGAGTGTTATTTACTTGTACTGGCTCGTATGCGACAAACCAGTCAGCAATGCAGGTGACTGGACAATCCTTTCTATACCTTAACCACTCGCTCACGGTGGGCCCATGCTGACGGCAATGGCAGCGACCTTTTAAGGCATTATAGCCACACAGTGTTTCTTAAAGATGCTGCTCTTCTGCACGTTGCCTTGGCCTGAGGGCTTTCTTCTTTATATTCCGGGGATTTCGCCACCATCACTCTAAACCTAAAGAAGTGAAAAGGGAGCAAACTGCCCTGTAGCACACTCCCTTTTGTAAAAGAAAGTGTACTAGAGGGCCGCTTGTTTCCTTTTTACTTCCATATGGACGTATTTATATTTAGAGTGCCAATGGCTCAGGGAATTTCATTCTCGCGCCGTGGCCGGCACATTAAACGAACTTGTAGATGATAGCTCAGAGATCGAGACTTTCATTGCGGGAACCAGTACGATACAAAAGCGCCCAAAGAGGGCGAAGGAGTGAATAGGACAAGACCAGTGGATCGAGTAAGCACTCAACTGACTTGTCTTGTCGGCTCTTTAATTGCCTCGTTGTAACAATTTCTAGGGAAGCACTGCAGTTTTCAGCTTGTGTCGTCTTGTCGTCAAGGACTGTTCGCACTGCGTCTTCCGTCGATTCAATACCTCCCCGACAATTGTTTCCGTCCACGAAATGCTAACGCCCTGTTTGCTTTGTAATGTGAGTACACCTCTGGTGGTGGATATTGATCAGAAGCGCCCCTCCACTACAAAGTTTGTCACAGCTCATGTGCAGCTCCAGGGCGTTAAACATACCATACCATACCATGCCATACCATACCATACCATACCATACCATACCATACCATACCATACCATACCATACCATACAGCACCGTACGTTACCATAGAATACCATACCTTTCCATACCATACCATACCATACCATACCATACCATACCATAACACACCTTACCATACAATACCATACGTTGCCATATCATACTATACACCGTATACAAGCCTAACCATACCATGCCATACCACACCGTATCAATGCTTCATCGCATACCAAGGACAAACAATATAACGTTTGGACATTTAAATAAAATTAAAAATAAAGGAAGTGAGGAGAACATGCACTCACGCGCGAAAGAGATGAGGTAGGCGAGGATAGCGATGAGCACGAGTACCACGAGGAAGCCGCTGAAGATGACGTACACAATGTACGAGAATGGAGTCACAGAACCGTCCTCCCTGCATCAAAGGACGCAGCTTAACTTTCCACCTCTGTTAGTCTTTTTCCCGCAGAAAAATGACAGTTCGCATTAGGGTCTATTTCGGCTGCATTTATCGCTAATCTGGACATGGTTCTTCTTGAGGGCAAGAAGAAAAAAAAATTGCTCTGCCTCAGCTCAGCTAGGCCAGGATATAGATAGCGAAAGATATGTTAGGCGCCGAGCATAACACGCACGGCGCCTAACAACTATGGCAACCGGTTGCTATGGTTGACATGGTTACGGCACATGCGCAGTACTGGCCTGCGACGACTGCCCCTAACGCGCCGCAGACTAGCGTAGTGTAGCGTTCGCTACAAGAATTGACAGGACCATCATGAAACCTAATAAGAGAAAGCTACGACAAGAGCTGGAATTACCCTCGATGATTACTTCGGCAGTTTTACTCAAATGAATGCTTTTACTGGGTGGTTGGAGGCGGTGGGGGAAGGTGGCTGGTGGGGGGTGCGTCTAGTGGGCAGCTGGCCATCTCACTGCGTCTTTGAATATGATTTCGCCGTCGCTTTTTCGTTTCCTCTGCTGCATGGGCGTCTCGTTTGTGGAGGCCTTGTTGAGGGTAGAGATAGGCGGGGGACGGGGGGGGGGGGGGGGGGGGGGGGGGGGGGTGTGCGTTTTTGGAGGGAAGAGACGTCACCCACTGCGGCTTCACACAGAGAGAATGTCTTATCTTTACACAGATAACGTCGGCATTTTTGCCAAGTGCCAATCATACTGCTCTTGCAGTATATAAAAAAAAGGAACTAAGAAAAGCTCCTCTCGCAGTACTTTTTAGTTGCATGAGATACTTTAAACATGCATTCAGTTTCTTGATGCGACAATTATATTAGACGATTAAAGTGAAAGATGTTACTTTCACATATAAAGGAGTGTGATATCAGCTTTCCCCGGATGACAGAATTTTCTGACATCTTTTTTTTTGCCCCTTTTTCTCAATACCAGAATTCAGTTGCATCTCACCTAAGGCGCTAGATACAGAAAACCCACCCCTTCCTCCTGGGAGTCTGCTCTGTCCAGCTACCGGCCTAAAGGTAAGCGAAAGCTGATTAAAAGGGCCGCTCGAACGCCTGCAGACACTGGAGCCCTGGGGTGAGGGCTCCACCTGGGAGGCAAAAAAATCGAACACGAAGAGGCCCCCTGGGGGGTCTCGAAGCTTTTCAGCAACAATGTTTTCTTCCCTCTGTCTCTCCCTTCACTACAAAAGGACCCGAGGCTCCCTTCTTACAGACTCTGAACAAGAATACTCTTATATGGGAGTAAAATGGGAGTAAGCCCTCATATATCGCACTCCCTTTAATGAAAGGGCGTGGGCTATAGAGGACAACATACTCCCTTTTTACTCTTTTCTGCTTAGAGTGCATAGTGAACTCTACAACCCTGTAAGAAGTCTATGTACGAAATGAGACGGGCATCACAAAGCATAAGCCAGAAGAAGAAGAAAAAAAGACGCCCTTTCGATCGTCTGCCGATCCACTCACACTTCGACTGGTGGCGGCGTCACCCCTTCGAACTGTTTGGGGAGGCTGATGGTCTTCTCGAACCATGCCTCATCCTCAGAGTCCGGGAATAAGACAGCGCTGGAAGGGACGTTTGGTCGGTGAGGAATAAAGCAGCGCCTGTGCGCAGCCGTAATGCCACGAGAAAGCAAGTAGCAGAGCTCACGCAGTTCACAGTTATGCACCGATACTATTGCGACAGTCATGACGCCAGCACTGCTGCAGCTGAGTGCTGAAGTTTTCGATCTTGGGCCACACGGCGAGTGACATTTAGCGTCAAAAGGGCGATTACTTGGATTACTGACAGCGTATCTTCATCGGAACCATGTGTCAACTCTTAATGAGACCGGAAATTTCAAGGAAGCGAAATGGGTTTCAGAGAACTTTTTAGATATTTCGTCAGAGAAGTACAATAGATGCCTCGGTGTATTCGTTAGAATGGCCGTCTTCAGAAATGCTCCCAGTACATCATACACGTTAGATCCTTTGCACAATAGGGACCTTACGATATTGTCTCTTCAGGAATGAAGGGAAAGAACCTTAAAGTCAGGGCTTCTTGCGGGAATGGTCGTTTGCATAGGTTTTACCCGAGTGCAGACTATCCGGTCAAATGTACACCTAACGAACCGGCTCCCATGGTTCGACGCTGAAAGGATTACTCGACACGCGCTTCAGTCGGACCACGCATCTCGAAACGCAAGGAAGACGGGACACATACCCGGCTAGTACGGCCTCTGCTGGAGTCAGCCTCCTCGAAGGTCTCCTGCTTTCGCTCTTCCTCTCTTTTGCGAGGCCCGGCTTCGGGGAGGGTTGCCTGCGTGCGGATGAGATGCTTCCAGGAAATACTGCGCGATCAGCAATGTGACTGTGTGTACAGGGGAGGGAGTCCTAAAGGAGTATGGACACCTAACATTTGGGCGCGTGTTTTCTTATTGGTAATGATGCATATGGCATTAGTATACATGGATTGCCACGTGTTATCCTCCGGCGACCGCTAAATACTTTATGGTCGAATTTCTCTTGCTGTTACAGTTTCAACAGACGGACGATGTCAGTAATGTCAAAGTGTGGTTATAAGTCACGTGAGGCATGAAAAACTGCAACACTCGCTACTTATAGACTCGCTGTCATTCCGGCCCTTGAGGAATGCTGGCTTCAGCACTGTAGTGAATTAAAACGATGAAGCAGCGATTATATCGGCCTTTTTCGTGCCTCACGTGACATATAATCACACTTTGACGTCATAGCCACCGCTCGGCTGTTGAAACCGAAATCGAAACAGCATGGCAGAAAAATTCGATTCTAAATTATTTATTGGTTGTACGCGAATAGCACATGCATAGTAGTGTCTACCGCATCATTGTTAAGAAGAAAATGTGCCACCAAAATTAGGTGTCTATACTCCTTCAAAAATGGATTCTGCTATAATAACTGAAATACAGGAGTAGATTGTGCATGACAAAAGCAGGTCACGCGACACTTTTGGTTAGGTTATGTGATCTCACTATGTGATGACGCTGCCTCCTGCAGACGGCACAAACCACGAGATGTCGAGGGTGGGGTGGGGGGAATGCCACCTACCCCACACGAGAGCTCCCATTACCTAACCGCAAGTGTTTCTCCTGGGAGGTCGCCATTCTGGCTATATGGCGCAGCTTCGTCTTAATAGGCGCACCGCACTGGAAGAGATGGTCGGAGGACTCCTGGACTGAGTATCTCTCCCGGGGGAAGCTCACTGCTCGCGCTGAAACAATTAATTTTTCCTCCTCCTGATCCTCCTCTGTGACATAGCCAGCGCCTTTCGACCAGCGCCCACAAACAAAACTATGCCGTTGTCGATGCCCGTAACCTATACGACAGCAAAGTTTTGATTATTTTGGAATGAAATCATTCGTCGCCAGCCAGCAAAGTTAAACTTGATTACCATATACATGCCTTTAAAAATAGTGGCATGAGCGTGCTCAAGCAAACATAACACCGCCTTCGTCACTGGGTGGTCCACAGTCTTTTCCGTACGGTCTGACACCTCCAGGTGATTCACGCTATGTCGCCAAAGCCTCACCCCACCCCACCCACCCACCCCGCCTCACCCCACCGCCAAAGCCTCACCTCACTGAGGCCGTCGGCCTGCAATGGCCGCCTGAAAGTCTCAAGGCAGCGGCCACGAACTAGAAGCCTATTCCACGGACGTACAGTGGTGAGCAGCCTTGTCTAGAGCGCTTGAGCAGTGCGCACTTGGTAACAAAAACCGAAATTAGAGAGCAGCCCCTCATTACAGGGCAAAGTTTTCGTGCCTGCTTTGTTTACGAGGCTATCTGGCGCTACTTCCGTGCAAGCGTTGCAGCTGGACCCTAGAGGCTGCCACAAAATCTGGATTTGTTTGCAAGGAAGTGCACCGCCCGAGCGCTCTAGACAAGGCTGCTCACCACTGTACTTTTCGAGCTTGATTCTGGACCTGACAAATATAAGAGCTGTTTTGACTCAGATTTCGTACACATCTTCCTTAATAATGAGACGCGAAGAGAAAATTGACGCTGGCTTGGACTTAAAGCATTAACGCTTTATCAAAACAGGCCTGAAGAGACGAACCTCTTATGAGAAAGAAAGGAGCGATAAATGAAAGGCGGATGTTGCCATCACCGGCCGCTTGCACAGGTACACCATACGGTAATGTGAAGCGAATTGTTTTGTTGTATATAATAAAACACTATGAAATTACGTGCCCGAGTATTAAGGTAAGTCTTAGGTAGATGCGAGATACTAGTGCACGTTTTCACATGCTAAATTAAGCGCCTGAAAACTCACCACACTCGAAATACTAAACGTGTTCACGTGTCAAGAAGCACCCCAGACATTATAACAGATGTCACAATTTTAAATCGTTGTTGCGGAGAAAATTCTAATCTTCACGTCGAAAGGCCGTGCTATAGAATTGTACTCGGTACGAGTTCTTGAAGGAGTTGTGTTTAAAGTATACCTTCAACTAGCCTCACTGAAAAGAGCGTGCGACGAGTGTCACATACGTTTTTGCGTGTGCGTTTGTGAAATTTCAGAAATGGCTTGGGTTCAACGTAGCTGGAACCTAGCTATGCGAGCTAAAGCCCTGTTAAGCAGGGCCTCCGCTGTTTCAAAACAAATGTCAGGGTAAAGGATCAAAGTTGAAGGTCAGACACCCTGGACATAGTCATATGATCACGGGGTCATACTACCATAGATTGGGCCTTAGCACCGCGCAGTTAAGTTCGATTTGACCTTGCGAGGCAGGCATCGAAGGTCATTGTCGATGTGTGCCCAGTGTCTCAAATGAAATGTGAAGGTCAAGGGTCAAGAGTCAAGGTCAAGGTAAGGTACCCAATGGTCATCGAAATTTGAACTTGCACCCCAGGAGTACAGCTCTCGCTCAGAAACGGAAGCTCGCATATTTGCCTTACACACCTTCCGATGCAAGTTAGGGGTGTCGTTAGCTTTTCCCGTCCCTGTCAACGAAGATTCACTTGTGATTAGGCACTTTCCCACGCATCACTGCAAGCCTGCAAGGATCTATTTTTTTTTTAAGGAACGAAACTGCGCAACTAAAACGAAGGACCAAAAAAAAGAGTGACACGAACACGCGCTGACTTACAACTGACTGTTTCAATCGGAAAACCACATATAAATAATCTCTAATCGCTGCGTCAGAGCCTCACGTCGTCATCGCAAACTACTAACATAAAAAGAAATGAAAAAAACATTGGCGAAAAGTAAGCACCTATAGGCTCCCACGCTTTTCCAACAGATATATCTCGCGATATATTTTCTTGGTCCTTCGTTTTAGTTGCGCTGTTTCGTTCCTTAAAGATGCAATACCAACTCGCCCACTGTGCTATGTTGCTAGAACGATCTATTCGTGGGGACGACGAACACCTCTGCAGCAACAATCGTCTCTGACATTAAAGGGACACTGAGGAGAAATTGAAGTTGGCTTGTATCGACAGAATACCAGCTCCTGATTACAAAAACGCCACTCATACTGACAACAAAGCTCTTGTAACGTAGAAAAGAGCAAGAACCAAAATACAGGTATCGCCGCCACAGGCCAAACTCGCAAGTACAAGCGTGATGTCGTCATAGGACAAAGCAGTGTTGCTAGAACCAATGGTTCTAACAACTCTAGGACCCGAGAAGCCACAAATCCCTGAGGCGCAGCCAATGCATGCGCAAATGTCCTTGACCTCGCCAGATGGCGCCACGCGCCCGGCAACTACGCGCGCTCCTGAAGCATCGGGACCAATCAGCGCCTGTTTTCCGGCCGTAGGCGCGCTCCCGGTATTCCGCTAGCGGTAACAAGGTACACGGTATGCTAATGGTTTCTATTTGCGAGAACTTCGTTGACGACTTCGAGAACGAGATCCATCGTAACGCTGGCAAAACGCCAGTGCAAACGTAATCGAAGCGACTGTAGCGACGGCCGCAATAGCCGATAGATGCATTCAACGTGCGGCCGGAGGTAGCTTTCTTTTCGGATGCTGCCAGGCCGCACTATGCTAGCCACCATAGCCGCACTGCTGGCGACCAGAAATCACGGAGTCTGCGGTACGTCATGCGCACGTCATGTTTCACATCGCTTAGTCATGTGTCGTCATAGCAGAATCCCAAGTTTGAATCAGAGCGGCGGGAAAAACTTTTTCAACTTCGAATCCAAATTTCTTAGAAATACATGCATCTTTCGCTGCCGGCCAAGTGGCAACAAAGCCATGACATGCCGAACTATCGGATTTTACTATAAAAAAAATATTGATAGTGCTCTCCTCAGTGTCCCTTTAAAGGACGCACAATACAGCGCAAATAACGTCAAGTGAGACGCCGCCGGTTGAGTTCCATCAGCCCTTTAAGCGCTTGCTCTCGCAAAACACGAAGCATCCCTCCCCAGTTCTGCCAACATTTGGGACAAACGCTCACTTTGGTTGGTCTTCATCCCAGTCTTCTGCCTCCCCGTCTGGTGGTGCAGTAATCTGGCTGGGCGGTGCAGTACATCTGTAAAAACCAGAATCACAGTCACATGGACAGTGCGCAGTATTTTGGCGCAATAAGTAAATAGCTTATAAGGGTACTTGCACCGCCTGAGTCGTAATCGGGCTGCTCAGAACCTTTTCCATTCTTCTTCTGCGCGGAATCGCCTCGCGGCCACGCCCCTGCGCTCGAGGATGGGTGCTCCTGATGATGGTCGTTGTGACGTTGACGACAGCTTCTTGGCTGAGGAAAAAAAAGCGCGCAATTTTATCCATGGGTATAAACAGAAATTGCTAGCGTTTTATTTTGATATATTCCTTTGCTGTCGGCACGGCGCCAACGATTGTGAGCGCGGCTTTTCTAAATTTTTCTTCGAAGTCGGCTACATTTGAAATTCCTGCTCAAAAGACTAAAGGGGTCATTTTTTTTTTTTTGCTACGAAAAGAATCGCTTCACCAAGACAAGAACTAAAGATGGCCGTATCGAAGTACTACGGCGCGCCCAAGAGGTGCACTGATGATGATGATTTCCTCAGTCTTAATGACTTATACCCACGGCAGGGGATTTGCCAGGGCTTATAGCGGTTACAAACGCACTCATGTACAAGGAGCCGAGTATTTTGATAATTTTGGGACTTAGAGCTAGAATCTGTACAAAATAAAAAATACGGAAGAGAAAAAGCAGTGTTATGCTATCACTTCTTCCTTCTCTGACGCGGTGGACTGTTCTACTAAAGGACAGTGCAGCTGAGATTTCATTGCGGGAAATACTTCGGATGGTAAAGAAACTAACTAAAGTGATTGACCCGGCGTAAATGTGTTTGATAGAAGAATATGGCTGAAATTCCGCTACCTAGAAAATGCGTGAATTCCGGAACTTTTCGAGGCGTTCCTGTTGTTTTTGCGGTAATAGAGGGCTCTAAATATACACGCGCAAATTTTCTGATTTTTCTAGACATTAGAACATTTTTCATGTCAAAAAGGTTTAAGTGAATCCATGCTTCATGGGCAGCAAATACCTGTGTGGTTACTATCGGTTAAAGTTCTATTCAGGGGAGAAAAAAAAACACAACTTTTCCACGGAATGAAGTATTTCCGAGCATCCGGGTTTGAACCCAACCGCGGCGGCCGCATTTCGATGGAGGCGAAACGCAAAATGTGCCTATGTGCTGTGCGGTGCCAGTGCACGTTGAAGATTCCCAGGTAGTCGAAATTATTCCGGAGGTCTCCACTGCGGCACCTCATTCTTCCTTTCTCTTTCCACTCCCTCCTTCACCCCTTCCCTTACGGCGTGGTTCGGATGTCGCCCGAGATATGTGAGACAGTTACTGCGTAATTTCCTTCCCTCAAAAGCCTTTTTTTTTTTGGCGGTCATTGCATCGCTGTATCCCATTACTGCCCCCGTATGAGCAAATTCGCATATGATACTACTTTCATGTGATTTCGTCCCATCGTTGCCTTTGAGTACAAACTACTGGGAAATGCGCATCCGAGCAGCACTGTTCACTCTGCTCTCTAAACACGAAAGGAGTACGACGGGAGTAAGCTGTCCTCTAGATTACTCCATTTAAGGGGAGGGTATGCTGCCCAAACACCGTGATAGGTTTCCATCATTTAAAATACAGAATACTTAAGGTTGGCAGCGGAAACAGATTCCCTCTTCAGAACATGCGAGGATCTAGCAGTTACGAAGATTTTAAACGAGGTTTCAACCTCCCCTGTTTGCTAACCTCTGGACCTGCGGAGACGCGTTTAAAAGCCGCCTCTCATTGCTAACTGCAGCAAGCTAATATGCTTTGCAGTGGAAATACACCTCCGCTGTCAAGAGTGAGTATTTCAGATATTTAGTGATTGAAATACACTCCGGTACACGGGCAGGATACCCTGCTCCTGAAACGGTGTGCGCTAGAGGACAGTTTACTTCCTTTTAACTCCCATACGGGCGCATTCGAGTTTAGAGTGTGGATAAAGATCCCGTTACTGCTACCGTCGTACAGACAGAAAAAGAGGAAATGGCGGGATGAGTAAACGCCCAACTGCTTTCTCGTGAGTGTGTGACAGCATGACCTCAACAGTGAAACTGATCTCTGAAACCACTTTCCCTTGTTTACGTGATGAAATACTTGTTGTATAGTGATAAACCATTTTTCGATTGCTCAGAGCCTGGTCCAGTGCGTTTTGCCTGTGGGTTTGCTTTGAAGGCCGGATGTGCTTGCTCGTGCATAAACTACAGGAAAATATTTTCATCTCAATATATCTTTGTAACATAACCGTGACCACATAGCGCAGCCATCGCAGTCGCGCACCACGCCCCTGTTGGAGATGTCGAGTCCATCGGGGGTTCTCATACGGCACTTGGAGCACAGCCGTGGTTGCAGTTGGTTCGTGGTGGAGTACCCAGAGCACTGAACACAGTGAGAATGCGATTTTGTTCACGAACGACAACTGCGGACTGCTCTTTGCAGGCAAGATGGGAGGCATTTCGAAAAAAAATTGGCGCCTAGAACAAGCCAGATAGTAAAATAAAGCCTCACAAAAAAACAAAACCTTATCGTTCTCATTGCGGCCACCAGATGGTGTGACGCTTCCAGTAAACTTAGGGTGTCTGGATGCAGCTTCCTTTGCCAACTTTGGGGCGCATCGACGCAAGGAGCGCTGCATCGAGGCATCCCAAGCAATCTGTTATAATGCCTAGGCTATGCTAATATAGCGGTTAGGATAAGTATGTCGCAACGGCTCGTTACGAAGAGAATAGCCGCGAGCGAAAAACATCATCCAAAGCCGCTGGATGCAAAGCCGGAAGAAGCACACACTTATAACTAGATACATTCGAGAACGCTGCAGCGAAAGTAAAGCCGTAGAGCCTTATATAGAAGAAGAAAGTAGGGCAATATCTCATAAACCCTCTAGGATTGAAACTGCAGCGACGGTGCTGTATAGAATTACTATGAAAGAACAATAGAGAAGAGTGCAGGCCCATTTGGATGTATGATGTTTCAACACGCTAGCGTTAAGGAGCTCGTGTTGAAGAAAATCCGATGCCGACGACGGCCTCGTCGGCGTCGGGGTCGTTGACCGTGAGCGAGAAATCCACGAAACATATCGAGAGAAGATCTTGGAGTTAAGGGGGGCACCTAGGTCAGGCAACCTTGTGTCGTCATCGCAACCTGCTCACCGGATTCTGAGAGAACTGGCCAGTGGCTTCTGGCAGGTGGCTTCTGGTTTGATTTATGGTTTATGCGGGTTTTACGTCCCAAAGTGGCCCAGGCTATGATGGACTCCCTAGTGAAGGGCTCTGGAAATTTGGACCACCTGGGGTCCTTTAACGGGCAGTGACGTCGCATAGTACACGGTCCTCTAGAATTTCGCCTCCATCGCAATTCGACCGACGCGGCCGGTATCGAACCCGCGTCTTTCGGGTCAGCAGTCGAGCGCCATAACCACTGAGCTACCGCGGCGGCCGACTGGTAGCTTTTAAATTAATGACTGGTTGCGAGAGATTCCTCGGGAAAAGCAACCTGGGCCGCACAAGGCTCACCGGTGGCAGCAGCTGCCATCGCAGGGCCGTGGGCCCACCGCTCAACATCTGCACCTCTGCGCCACAAGTGGCGTGAGGGCTCCCAGGGGTCTACGAATGCGAAGTAGAGGATGACCAATTCTGCATATATGGGCATTCACCCATTACGCTATCGCGTCATTCCCGTAAGGCGGAGCTTTTCCGTCTGTCAGCGCAGCTATACCCGGGCAGCACAGGTAATAGACCCAATATTGGTAATGTATTCGCCAAGGCGGGTCGTACAGAGGAGCACAGTGAAACCATCCATTATGCTGGGCCAATTACGAGTGCTGCTTGGTTAATTCCTTCAAATCATTCAGCCTGCTCTTCAGGATTTTCTCAAGAAATAACACAACTCATTTTGAAAATAGCCATGTATTGTAATATATGTGGCCCCACCTCAGAATAAGAGTCGTTAGGGACAATACAGTCAACTTAACATAAATGGGTGTAATTAAGCGAATTTGGCTGCTGCTTCTCCGATGAGCGGCAATTGACCGTGCGGAGATTCGCGTAAAAGAGTATAAAAGTGGTTTTTCTTGCACTCTTTAACAAATCCTCAGCCATCTAATAAGTTGAATTTCTTTTTAATGCGACTTCCTACTAGGCTATGTCGGCGGGGTCGTGTCCGCAAAATGTATCGGCAGGAGTTGTGGGCAACTCAGAAGAGGTAGCGTCAAACGAGTGGTTGTAATCTAAAGAAGATTATGTGAGGATACTGCGCAAAAAAATAAAAAATTTATAAATTGGATGAATAGTTAATTAATTGCAGCCAGAAATCTTCAAAAAATTGTCGGGGCTAGGGCAAAAGTGGCGCCAAATTTGCAAATGCTGGAAGTGTGGGACCACGTGACCGGCAGTGTGGGCGGAGCCTAGCGCCGAATTTGAAACTCCGGAATGAATACTGAGATTAAACGAAGGAAAATGTGCAGTTAATCGAAATCCAATCAATAAGTAATCATTATAAAAAGTGTCGCGTGAATTAAGGTAAACTAAGATGCATTAATTGTGAATTAAGGAGATTTATTATGAATTAAAGGGAATCACTGTGATTTAAATGTAAATTAATGGCACATTAAGGTAAATTAAAGTGAATTAACTGCGGAATAATTGCAAATTAAGGTGAATCAAAATGAATTCATTGTGAATATAGTTGGTTTTTAAGGAGCCAATTAATAACAAGAAAGCAACTAGAAATGAGGAGGCATCATTACTTCAGCATTACTCCAATGCGGGTTACCGCAGTGATCTCGAATTTTTTTTCGTGACATATGCAGCCGCCAAGCGATGTACTTTCAACTGGGCGAGTTGGTTCACAATGTGGAAGAATTGCTGCGAGAGACCAGATAGGGAAAGAAATACTCACGTGCCCAACACAAGAGGGTACCTGGCGCTGCATGGCTGTCCGAGGGTTGTCAGCGCCCGGTGGAACTTGACTTTCCTGTGAACCCAAACATTGCGATGCTAGTGAAGTGCCCCTGTCCTGTACTAAATCTGCAATGAAACCGCAAATAGACGACAGCCTATATTGAGATGCTATTCTGAGCGCGGAGATAGGTTGGCGTTGACACATCGGAAGTGAACTTTCGACATCTATGTCTGAGTGGGAAAGTAAATAAACAGTATCCCCACTAGACATTTCAATCTCATATCCTTGCCTCATTCCAGTTCACATCCTGCACGATGGTTTCGTCCACTCATCCGTCCATTGCTTCGAATTGGGCTCTGCCACCGGGAATAGTCTCACCTGCGGGCTGTTTTCACGAAGTTCGACGGGCATTTACACCCCATATACGTGTGTTTTAAGAGCAAACAATTGAGCTAACGGCGAAAATCTGGTGCGCCCAAACAATTTTGCACAAGATATTTTCTTTAGTAAACGCCGAATGTGTGCCCGCACATTATCTATGGAAGAAAAACAGTGGCCCAGTTCTGAATTCGGAGTGGTTGGCCAACTTCCGCCGTGCGCGTTGGCTCGCTGGCCTTTAAAGTTATACTGGGTTGAGGAAATGTGGAAACATTTCTGGTGTTGACGTAGCTAGCAATGGGCCGGCCAGTAAGTCACTCGCTGCTGTAGTTCGACAATATTGTTGTTTCCGCTTTTTTGGCGACCTTATATACGACGTTCGCTAAGCTCTCACGCGTCCGATGAAATTGATCACTTCCGCTGCGCTTTAGCGGCTACTGCTGTCAAAATCAATGCAGACCTTGGCGAACCGAAGCGTTTCACTTTCGATGTTTCTCGACGCCGACGCAGCTACGGCGTAATCCTGGCCCGCGAGGGGCATTTTATTTTATTCTACCGAAAACGCGCCGCCTATGAAACGCACGCGGCTGTACCGCCAAACCTGCACCATCATGTGCGCAAGAAAGGGGCGCGATAAATGTTCATAACAGCGCAAGTTCGGCGGCGTGGCCGCGTGCGTTTAACACGCGGCGAGTTCTAGCGCGAAAAAAAAAATTCAGGGGGCACTTTGACGGTCTAAAGTGCGCGATGCGAAAGCCTTTCCACGTGACTGGATGCACGGTCGTAGGCACGCACGACGCGGCTATGGGGCGACTTGGATTGGCTAGCATGATTCATGACCCATGACTAACTAGTCATGAGTAACTAGTCATGATTGGTTATTGACTAACTAGTCATAATTGTGAAATAACTAATTATTCATGCCTAATTAGTTGATGACTGGCTAGTCATGATTCGTTAATGACTAACTGGTCACGACTGGTTAATGATTAACTTGTCATGACTAACCAGTCATGACTGCCTAGTCATGACTGCTTAATGACTAAATAGTCATAACTAACCAGTCATGACTAACAATGACGAGTTACGACTTTCACTTCAAACGTAACGGACGGACGGACAGAGTCATGGTTGCGAGTATGAGCGCTTAAAGGGTCAGTCTACTCACCGAGATGAGTGTATAAATAATGGCATATTCTGGTAGTTGGCACCCTGTAACATAAATAACGAGGGAACTGCTCCTGGTTTAGTGAGGAATTTATTCTAGTGCTTTCGTTTTGTTCTAGTAAACTGTAGAAGGCGTACCGCTCGCTTTTTCTGTGAATCACATTAATATTTATAGTTACACGTACGCAAAACGCAGGCACATTCTCACTTTTAGTTCAGCGTATGCTAGCAGCGACACAAAAATAAACTCAGCCTATAGTGGCGCCATCTGGTTGTCAGGACGGGAACCACTGCTGCAAACAAACCGACTCTCCACTTAAGCCTAGGAGCGGCAGAATCGTCACTCTAATAATTAAAATAAAGCAAATTTATCTCTTATATACTTTCTTATAGGCGAGATGAGACGAAGCGAAAGACCGGCGCCCCATTTATGGCCAGTGAACGCACTGAAAAAGGCAGCAACAACGAGAATTCAGTCCGAAGCGAGAGGTCCGGCTTCGATGGGCGCCGCCATGTTTGTCGCCGCGCGGCGGAAATCCAGATGGTTGCCAGATGAGACTACCATCTCATACAGATGTGTTCCCACATCAATAAATTATATTTTAAAATGTTCTACCGCACTTCTTGGCACCAGAGCTGGCTAAACGGTAATTTGATTAAAGAGCTATCGGTTGCCGCAAAGAAAATATGGTCGATAAAGTTCAGTAGACTGACCCTTTAAAGGCTTTCGCCTTAAAAAAAAACAACAAACGCTTCATGCAGGCAAGGCTTTAGGGCAGTGTCGGCGTCGACCTATGCATAGTAGTGTATGGGCTGTCTTAGGCAGCAGTCATCGTATTTCTCGTATTGATTTACTGCTACAAAAGAAACACTTTAGGGTTGTAGGCCCGTAACGGGGACCTTGATCTGCAGTTTCGAATCGCATGCTTTGACAGCGCATACCGTCAAAAAATGAGCTATTCTGGTTGCTCCTCACCATGCCCTTGTGTGAAAGCCCTGCCGCATAAAATAAATTTGAATGCCTTTAATATGAAAGAAAACAGGACCTCCTGCATCTATTCGTCGCCTTGCTGAACAGTGGCATGGTCGGAACGGTTCAACGGATTGACAACTTATGTTGCGTAAATTTGAGTGCAGGTTCGGTTCTTTTCATGCAAACTTCCCTCTCTGAGGAAGAGGAGAATCAGAAGAAAAAAAAGAGAACACGCAGACCTTCCCCCATTTTAGATAAACAGGCGGCACTAGCAGCTGCAGTTGCTGCTCAGAATTTTCTTTAAAATATCTGCAGAACAAGTTAAACCTCTCACCTCTTAGAGCTCCTTTACCGGTCACAGGCGGCGGTACACATGCCGCAGTATATCTTCAAGTGAAGATTTCGCAGGATGGCTCTGAAGTGGTCGGCAACCACAAATGCTTGCCATCCCTGCATCCACAACAATAAAAGACTTATTTTCGCGGAGGCAGTTACGTTGCGGCCTTCTTAAAAACGACATTTTTTTTTTCACTGCATCCAGTTCATAGCTGCCGAACCGAAACATGAGGGAAATAGGATTCCACGAGTGTCTCAGGTTCCCTTGAGTGCGACCGACCGCCGACCGAGGACTTTTGCGAAAAAAATATTCAGCTCAAGCGCTCGCCTCTTGTAAAAAAAACTGAAATATTTACATGCATTGCAGCGATGCAGTTTTCTGGTGTAGCGGTTAAAGAACTTAGGTAAGGTGCGCTGTTGTGTTAGTTGGTTGAGTGCTTCTTGTAACAAATGCTGAAAGCTATACTTAAGGTACAGTAATAAAGGGACCGGCCGAGCACAACAACGCATGCGCAAAACAAACAAGACAAAAACAAAATGAAAAGTGTGCGGTCAAGAAGCAGGATCGCTAAAGCGCTTTCCTAAAGAGCTCGATGTGTTTACCGCGCAGGAGTACAGGTGTGTAGCTAACGCGTTGCATCCTTTTTTTATGTGATCGACTCCAAAGAGCTCCCGCGCAACAACATTCTGGCTTCTGCCTGAAATTATAATTTCTTCCAATCTGGCCATGTAGAGTCTTTACATTCCTGAATGTGCAAACGCAGGTACTAAGTGCCTTTGTTTGGGATCACCTTTTTATGCTCTCGTGCGCGGTTACTGACGCATATTCCCGTCTGCCTTATATAAACTTTGCCACAGGTGAAAGGGATCTCATAGAGTACGCCCACCTCATATTGTCCAGCCGTCTTTCGAGTGAGCGCCCGTTTTGTCTGTCTACTTGTTCACGTGCTTGTCTTATATATTACGCTCAACCTTTGTTCCAAGAAGTGGTGAGAGAAGAACGATTTAGAGCAGCGACGTTGCCAGAAAACATTTGAACGTTTACTTACTTGTGTTAGATTTTTTATATTAAAACTTCGGCCACATATAACTAAGTAAAACGTTCCCCTATAGACATTGTCGACACATTCTTTAATAATGGACCATTCCTCTGCAGCGGTCTTTGTTAATAATACCGAAATT
Source organism: Amblyomma mixtum (assembly GCF_055824585.1). Lineage (NCBI taxonomy): Eukaryota > Metazoa > Arthropoda > Arachnida > Ixodida > Ixodidae > Amblyomma > Amblyomma mixtum. The sequence goes on from NC_143013.1 coordinate 288,385,383, forward strand.
GTTGGCCAGTTGAGCACGTCAGGGTGTAGCGAAGCTGGTGGCTTCATGCTTGAATACAAAAATAGACAGGTGACAAGGAAGGAAGAAGAGATGGTTTTGTATTCAGAGATGTGGAGTGGTAATCACGTATAACGAACATCTCGAGCATCAGCGTCTTCAACTCTGGCACTTCTGTCCACCTCATAAAAAATTACACACCTCAGGTGCCGTGTTTTGGCAGCAGCTACAGACTAACACCTTCCTAAACCTCCATAGACTACATCTCATACACATGTTCCTGCTGCCAGGACCGCCCTACACTGTTGCACATTTCGTGGGGATGTGGAGCCAAACTAAACAATCAACAGACGCAGAATACGACTCTCGAGCAGTGGGAGGCGCTGGTGACCAGCAATAACCTGGGGTACCAACGGACCCTTATACAACTGGTCCGCAGGGCAGCTCAAGCCAGTTGAGCCCCCCCCCCCCCCCTCCATAAGTTCAAGCAACTACTTTTTTGGCTAATCAAGTTTCCCGCCTCAACCTTTTCCTCCTCAAATATGCACCAGCTAGCTCAACTTTTAGTTTTACTGTGGCTTTATGCACAACATTCGATTGCGCTGCAAAGCTAACATACCAGCGTATGCACGGAATAATGTCCCTTTAAACTAGATATCGAGAACCTGCCACGGATTTGACTGTCTGCATTAATGTTGGAAGGTGCATACAGGCCTTTAAGAAGGGTGTGCACGTTGGGAGAGTTGCGCGTGGTATAATTTTCATATGAGCAGGAGAGAGAGAAGGAGAGAGACTTTAATGAATACAGGAGAGGGCTGCCTCGTTGTTAGCCTAACACGCTACTACAGGAAATTAGCAAGTGTCTTTACAAAGCTAACCTTATTTAACCTCAGGGCGCCAAATCTATAAGTATTAGCGGATGTACTGTGCACTGCGTGAAATCAGTCCAGCGTATGCGCAAAAAGCAGCGCTAAAATATACCGACAGTCGCTTAAGAAAATCATCTCGCTATATTAAAGGAAAAAAAAAAAGGTTACAGTGAATACACGAAGTGCCCCACTATTTTTGTAATCCGGAGAGTTACCAACCTGTATACTGAGCTTTTCACTTGCACCAAACACGAGATAAACTGCATTTGAGAAGAGCAAATAAAAGAAAAACAAGAGCAATGAGAGCAGTGCTTATTAGCTGATGGGCTAGGCTCTCTAGTTCTCGTACACGAGCAAGTTGAACTTCGAATGAGTTTTAAAAAACCTCCACTTGTTTTTCAAACCCAGACTGAACCAACACAAAAAAAGCGGAAGATCTGAAGGTCAAGTATGCAGTGATGAAAGGAGTAACGAAAAAAAGACATGATATTGAAAAGGGCTGGCTCAGACCTGAAGCTGACTCTACTTTGCCTGCATCTTCGTGTTATAACTTATTGATCATGTTCGCTTTTCCGCAGGCAACCGCCATAACCTCCTGGCTTCTTTTTGTGCCCTGCATTGCGTTCCAGCGCTCCGAATGAACACTGCAGCTAATCTCTGCTTTCCTTGACTGGTTTGTTTACAGCGCTTGGTTTATGGTTATGATCAAAATGAGCCGGTTGCCGCCGTTTTATGCATTTCCAAGTAAAAAGTAATTAGCGTAAGTTTACCAGGATTAATTCTAGTTTTTACGTTATTTCTTCCCTCTCGTCGATGGAATTTTTCCTGCTTTTCGTTACTCTACGTCTTTTAAATCTCCAGGCACAATTTTGATGGCATTTACAACTTGTTGAGACGCCGAAAGTAAAAATATATGCGTAAAAGGGTGGTGTTGAAAGTGTCAGCACGAAAATCGTTCGTCGTCTAAAGGGTGGCGGTTCTCAGCTGAAGCCTTCATGTTAACAATGAGCTGTTGTTCCAAGTCTGAATTTTAAATTTTTTTGGGGGAGGGGGGATAGTCTGGAACGTGATCGCCTTACATTTAGTATAGGCTTGGCGTGTTTGTGTACGCCACCTTTGTCGGAGCAAGTGCAGCTCCACGGGCAAGAATCTCTGCTAATGAGGAACTCTTAGCCGTCATTCTCCTGTTCATGTGATGACTGCTTTATGATGTTTTAAAGCTTTAGTGAGACAAAGCTTTCATAGAGTTCACAGCTTTCTTCGTGCCCTTTATTGTCTCTAGCTTATTTTTCTCACTTAGGTGCTTGCGTAAAGCATGGCCGGTTTACGTATAGCAGTGACATTGCAACTGTCGCTGTAGTTGGCGCTCGTAGGGCTCATGGAATGACATGCTAAGGCAGCAGCGGCACCTGGCGTGGTTCAGGCCCTCACCGAAAGCGAGAAGTTGTTGCGGCATTTTTTTTTGGGGGGGGGGGGGGGGAGGGGGGGGGGAGGGGGGGGGGGGGGGGAGGGGGTGGTGCTTTCGGGCTTTTCTTCCGGACTTATAACGCGTTAGAGGCACCAGTGCATTTCCGATCACATCGATAGACTGCATAATGCACAGTACAATACGTGCATAGACAGATCGCGATATCCATTAGCAGTACTGTACAAGGACGACCACCTAACACATGTTCGACGGATACTACTGGTTATTTAAGGCCGCCGCGGTGGCTCAGTGGTTATGGTGCTCGGCTGCTGACCCGAAAGACGCGGGTTCGATCCCGGCCGCGGCGGTTGAATTTCTTTGGAGGAGAAATTCTAGAGGCCCGTGTACTGTGCGATGTCAGTGCACGTTAAAGAACCCCAGGTGGTCGAAATTTCCGGAGCCCTCCACTACGGCGTGCCTCATAGCCTGAGCCGCTTTGGGAGGTTAAACCCCATAAACCAAACATATTTACGAAGCTCCTGCATTACCTTAAGAGGCAGCTACCAGAATTCTCACAACGTGTCCCCCCAATCTTCACTGGGGAAAACTGTTGATCAGTAAAGTTATCCGGATGAATGCTGTTGGTATTTATGCTAAATTTTGAAGCACAATCCGGCAGGTGTATATACGCCGTTCAGATAGCGCAAAACTGAGGTGAAATAACTTCAATAAATATTTTGTAATTTTTCATGAATCTGAACGTGAAACTTTTATCGAAAATATCTTGCACTTGTCTTCTAGCCAGTATGCAAAGTTCTGCGCGAAAACTCTATGGAACATCTTCCATACTTGTAGGAAAAGATGTCTTACAGCCGGCCTGAAAGATAGGTTTCATGGACATCGTGCAAGAGCTTACGACTCCGGCATCTAGCAGAAGCGCTGCACATATGTATAGCCCGGACGTTTTCTAGGCAGCGTATAAAGATCGGTTTTCAACGCGTTCTCAAGCTCAAAGCCCTAAAAATTTTTAATATATACCATCTAGTCGTCCAGAACGAAATGCCTCGAAGGAGGAACAGCAGAAACAATGACAACTTTTCTAGCCAGAGACATCTTCGGCATTCCTAGATTTAAAGGCAACATCTGCAAGTTTCTTTTTTTTCTAATCAAACCAGGGTTTTTTGGTTCTAGAATTATTACGACAAGTAAACTATAAATGTGAAGGTACCAAAGTCAAACGACTTTACCAGGACCATTGATAGAGCATTACACCATGAAGAAATAATAACAGCAAAATTAGCAGATTGGTTACAGCACATGCAGCAATATATGAGCAACAACACGCGGAAACAAAGACAAGCTTCACAATGACACTTGCACTAAAATTATGCAGAAACAAAAGAACGGATGCACTGGGCACCCGCGGCAGCTTTAGCCGGGCTTTGAAGCGGTAACATCGATGATACGAGCGTAGCCTAGCCTCTGAAAGCTTGCATAGGCGCGGAGGTTGGAATGTGAGGGCTCTTCGAAGTGCATTGGGAACCACTACAGCTCTGCTCGCCTTCACATGTGTTCTTCATGCACCATTTTCGCACGTGGCTTCCAGTCACATGGACGACTCCAGCGAAAGCAATTCACTTTCATAAACGTTCGAGCTCCTTAATAACGACGCGGCTAGCAAAAGGACCCTTTAGTAGGTACCAATCTATAGTCGTACGCCTGGTGCTAAAGCTACTTGACCTTGTTAAGTAGTTCTAACCGGAATGACTTTATAAGCCAGTCGATACGAGAGTAAGAGAAAGAGAGAGAGAGAGAGCACTTTATTTCGCAGCTATAAAAACAAAAATGAATATCTGTTTCGGTCCACCGATGAAGTCGGTGTCGTCAAAGCTGTTCTTGCTGACGAGAGCACATATGCCTTGTACCATATGCCGGTGAGGAGAAAAAAGGTAAATCCCAAAGACGACCTTAGTTGTTACAGCCTTGCTCCAGGACAAAAATTTATACAGTGGCGAAAATTTTCAGGAAGAAAAAAAGAAGAAAAATTTGACGTTTAGGTTATTTTAAGCTGCAGAGCTTTAACTTCTTTTAAACATGTACGGTGCTTTCCGGATCGCGATGGCCGACAGCCCTTCTTGTATAAACTGTGCCTGTGAAGATTCTATCACTCATCTCTTTTGTGAGTGCCCTGTCTTCGTTGACGAAAGACGTAACCTGCGTTGTGCTCTGGACCGCCTTGATCCTCGCCCTTCCACAGAGGCCAAGATCCTCAGTCCGTGCCCGCAACAGTCGACTGCCATCAAGGCTTACAAGGCACTGTTTTGTTTTTTGAGAGAGACTGCGTTGATTGACATTGTGACTGTTTCCTGTTCCTTCTCTCCTCCCTCTTTAATCCCCTCATTCCCTTCCCATGAGCAGGGCAGCCAACCGAAATCCTTTCTGGTTAACATACCGGCCTTTACACTCTCTCTGTATCTATCTATATAAAGGTGTTCTCTAGTGAGGTGTTCCAGGGTGGGCCCATTACTCGGGCACACGACAGAACTTAAGCTGAATGGACGTATTTTTGGCTTGAACAAAAGAAAGTAGACATTTGCCGGGCTGGTATGGCCGCTCAATCCATTTTGTATGTGCATCGCGCAAAAAGCCACGTACAGCACATGGTGATGACGACGGTCACGCCGCGACGCAGGAAATGGCCATTGCTCACTTAACCCCACAAGAACTGCGAGCTTCGCCGAGAGCCTTTTGTGTGCCGACTGCGCCAACAAAGCGCGTATCAAGAGCCTTAACGACCACCACGGGCTACCACTGCTCGGCCCCGGTGTACGATCATTTCAACGGAATGAACGGCTTCTCATGAGGCAGCGCTGCACCAATGCGGTCTTGGTAGAGCGGCGTCGTGTTTGTAGGTGCAGATCGTGCCTTGCATTATTACCGCCCTAACGTCATCGCTTTGAGCTAGCGTATGATACGACGCATTCTGCACCCTGTGCCAAACTCTATCAGGGCCATTTGCCGTAATTCTTTCGCGAGTTCTGGCGCCTTTGTTTTGCCGGCTTTCTCGTCGTAATGGCCCTGACCTTGCCCCACGTGCTACATCACCTATGTAGAGCTTGCTTTCGTTGCTTTGTTATTAGCGCTTGGAGGAAGCGTCACAACGTACCGCTGAAGAGGATAGCGTCTCGACCACGTGAATGCGCACCCCTAGCGAATGCCTATTCGCTGCCGTATCGTGCAAACAGTTTTGGAGGACAGCATCTCTTAACCTTAGCGTCATGTAGGAAAATTGTGGCATGCAGAAAAGGACCACTGCTGCCATGTGAAACGGTTCCCCGGGAACTTGTCGTTTTCCTTTGATAGCAACGTTCATCAGTACGGGCCCCGTGCAGATTGTCGAGTGTTCTTCTGATGATGACTTTTTTTTTTTTTATGGCGCAAGGGAGTCTGTAGCCAAAGAGCGCCATGGCACATGGTATTTTATTGTTTTTACTCAAGGTGTGGTCATAGACCCATTTCCCAAGCAATTAACCCTAAAGAAGCTGAGCACCAGACCAGGGGAAAGCCTGCACCCATTGTATCACCGGTAGGTACGTGGCGGCGCTGAGGTTCGAACACCGCACCTCCTCCATGCGAGGCGGATGCTCAACGACTAGGCCACCGCTGCGGTTGCGTCGAGTGTTCTTGGAAATCATATTGCCACGTATCATTGTAGTGTTTGTTCGTTCACGCTCAAGGCTGCAGGAAAGGGCTGTTATCATTTTTGTTCGTGACGCGAGAAGCGACCAGTCTAATCTCGATTGATCGCAGCCATGAAAGGCTGCATCTAGGTTTTTCCAGATTACTGTAGATGATCTTGTCCTGCTATCTGGAAGTTTCTTTGCCGGCTTTAAATTGAGCGATGCCGCGAGCGGCGGGCATTCGTAGTTCGACGACTGACGAGCACGCTTGTTGCTTACGCCGCCGCCGAGTGATTCAGTTCTTTTACGGGCGCAAGTCAGCCCAAATAAAGAGCTTCGTTTGCAAGCCTTGTTGCTGTATTCCTGACTGCTGGATTGCCGTCACTACAACGTGACATCTGGTGGAGGTGCGGGGTAGCCTTCCAGGTACCGGACAACCCCTGCAAGTCGTGACGCCAGCCCTCTGAGTCATTCACCTGAGGACCTGACTCCAGTCCACCGCGCAAGCCGATGTCTGCTAGGGGACGCACCTGAGTTCGGGACTCTGCCCGACCCTACCCGGAAGCGAAAGCCAGCAGCAACATCCACCATGAGCTTGCCCCAGCCGACGACTCCAATCATTCTTCAGCAGCCCCGGGTGCCACCAACCCCGACCCGGCCAGCGACCAGCCAAAATTGAGGAGTTCTTGCGCCGGGAATAATACGCATCGCCGAGCCGCCTATCGCGTTCTCCGTCGGCATCGTCACCGCGCTATGTATCTCCTAGCCGAAGCTACGCAGTGCGTGGACGCTCCCCCAGCCCCCGAAGGTTAAACTGGATAAAGCAACCTTTGGAGGCGAGGTTGCTTCATAGCGCAAGAACTAAGATCTTCCATCGACGAAAACACAAGACTATGCCTTAACTACGACGAGAACTACGACGACCCCTACGACGACGACCGCTACGACGACGACCACTACGACGACGGCCGACGACAACTGCGACGACGACGAAAACTACGACGACGACGACGACAACTACGACGACGACGACAACTACGACGACGACGAACCCTACGACAACGACGACCCCTACGACGACGACGACCCCTACGAAGACGACGACCCCTACGAAGACGACGACCCCTACGACGACGAAGACCCCTACGACGACGACGACCCCTACGACGACGACGACCCCTACGACGACGACGATCCCTACGACGACGACGATCCCTACAACGACGACGACTACTACGACGACAAATACGACGACAACACCGACGACAACACCGACGACGACGACGACACGGCCAGACTTAAAGCTTTTACCGCTGCCCTTACACCTTATTAGGAACGCTAAAGGACTCTAAGTTCTCGAAGCATCCTCCGTGTTTAATTTCATTATAAAGCATCGAGACGATGCTTCTTTGGAAGGGGGGTAATGCCACGTATCATTGTAGTGTTTGTTCGTTCACGCTCAAGGCTGCAGGAAAGGGCTGTTATCATTTTTGTTCGTGACGCGAGAAGCGACCAGTCTAATCACGATTGATCGCAGCCATGAAAGGCTGCATCTAGGTTTTTCCAGATTACTGTAGATTATCTTGTCCTGCTATCTGGAAGTTTCTTTGCCGGCTTTAAATTGAGTGATGCCGCGAGCGGCTGGCATTCGTAGTTCGACGACTGACGAGCACGCTTGTTGCTTACGCCGCCGCCGAGTGATTCAGTTCTTTTACGGGCGCAAGTCAGCCCAAATAAAGAGATTCGTTTGCAAGCCTTGTTGCTGTATTCCTGACTGCTGTATTGCCGTCACTACAACGTGACAATATCAATTGAATCGAAATAGAATGTAATTGAAAATAAAACGTTCAGAGCCGCTACGTATGACTATACATCAATGTGCGAAACTCCGTTATTACAATTTGGCACAGTTTTGTCACAATGCCGCCTGTAGTACTTTGAACTAGCGTTTCACCCGACGCATCACCCATCTTGAGCTGCTCATATCGAGCAGGTTGTGCCAAAACGTAGGAAGAGGCGAACGTTCGAATTAACACGCCAGTGCTGACAACGCGATTGCGCGACCGTGGGGCCGGCTGAAAACATTCCTGCAAAGAATATTGCACCTGCTGGCACTTCTTCGCGTTCCAGCGGTAAATTGCAAGATGTGCCCGTTGTGACTGCTTTCAACACCAAAGGTGCCTGTAAGGCCGCTCAATATCGTCCGCAGTGGTCGAATCAGAATGTGTGCTTTTGTTCAGGCAATCAAAACGAAAAACTCTTCAGCAATACGATCACAGAAAGCATCGTACGGGTTTTTCGCCTTCTCTCGGTTGCGGAAACTCCAGGAGCTTTCACTCTATTGTTTTCTCTCTCTCTCTCTCTCTCTGTATATATATATATATATATATATATATATATATATATATATATATTGATATATATATATATATATATATATATATATATATATATATATATAGATAGTGAGAGAGAGAGAGAGAGAGAGAGAAAGGTAGACATGGGCGTTGACCTTATGTGAGACGAAAACGAAATTAAATGGCAATTCACTGAAAAAGGCACCACCTCTACGCCTCGTGAAAAGCCTCACTATACCGGCGACCTCACCTAGGCGGGCCAATATAGGCAAAAGCAGTTTGCGTTGTTGCGATCGACACGTCCGCTGAATCGACCTGTTGGCTCGTCGTCGTGTATTGCACTGCAAAGCCAGAACCTTAGGGCATATATCGCTGTGCAAACACAGACATGCCGGACACAGGGCACGTGTGTATGGAAGACATGCAAAATGCCATGAAAGTAAAAACAAAAAAGAAAGGAAAGGAACAAACTAGACAACTCGAAAACGATTCCGCCAACAAAGACAGATGACAACATCGACCGGCCACGGTCTTATGACATGAAAGCAGGACACGTGGCAATACCAGAAAGGGTGACTGTGGTGGCGCAAGGGCTCGTGCGTATGCAAGACGAGGTTAGGCGGGCATTGATAGCCCGTGTTGCACTCGAATTTCTTCGCTAAGAGGTCATTGCCCTATATTGCAACTGACCACACAGAAATTAAACATAAATACCACTCATCACTGACGAGCAGCCGATCATTGGTCGATTGCTACTTTAGTCATCCAATAATAAAGCTCCCTTTATTTTATTATCGAGCTCTTTACTGAATTCCGCGCATAAAATGCACATGTGAGTCTGCATACACATTGAAAATTTCTTCTAGTTTAGTTTTCACGCTTCTTGGGGTGTCGTTAGCGCTATACAAGACGAGCAACTAAGGCGCTGCAACTAAATACGCAACTCCACGTGCCTCTTTGCACAGATAATGCTTGCCCAACGCACAGAGAGCCGTTCTGGGGTGCCGATATCAGACTCGTTCATTGCTCCATGTATAGCTGAGTCGAGCTTGGCCAGCCAGCGTTTAGCGTGACGCTCTGCTAGTCGTGTGAGAACTCACGACACGCGCTTGTCAAACGCAGTACATGGTCAACGGAGCGAGAGACGGTGAAACTGCTTCAAGCCGCAAAAAGAGGAACGAGATAACCAGGCTTGCGTTATGATAGTAGGGTTGCCAACCGTTCCGACTTTTGGTCCAAATTCCCGAACCTTGTCGGGCGAGTCAGATATTGCAAAATCGGGCCTACCCGCACCAATGCACGCCAATGTCACACCCTGCAAACACCCTGAGTAGAAGCATGCATCTAACTACAGCCGTAAAACTTCACTGGCGCCATTCGTTATGAGCAATTCTATGGACTACTCATGGAAACTACAGCCGTTATCACAACACTTTACGGTTCTTCACAATGAATACGAATTTAAATTTATGACCTATGGCTTAACGGTGGGGGAAATGTCAGTACTTCTGTATGACACTATAAGTGGATGAAAGGAACGCTTTGTTCTTGTCGCCGTTTTGATATTTTTTTTCGTGTGCTGTAGACGCATTTTTTGCTTACGGTAACTGTCGTTCTCTAGCGACTCATAGCTAAGTCAGCGAGTCGTATTTTTGTTGTCTACCACCGTTGTAAAATGTGACGTGGGGATAAAAAAGTAAAACCTGAGAAGATAAGATTACTTCTAGTTGTAGTTTTGAAAAAAAAAAAATGAATGTGCGATTACTACGAACCTCACCTCCAGGCTCTTCGCCCACCTCTTTTTGAGGTAGCATGAAATACCCAAGTTTAGCCGACGTTGTTCGATATAGTTTTATCGGATATTTCTTTGTCCACTGCCCCCTTTTGTCACTAAAATATTGATGGTTAAAATAATGAATAAAGGTTAAGATAACTAATAGAGGTACTCACAACTAGTCTGAACGAAGCTCCTAAGGAGAAGCTGAAGAGTCTGTCAAATTCGAAAACCTCGAGCTGCCGGACGAAGGACCTAACAATCTAGCAGAATATATTTTTTCATCTATTTCATTCTTAGGAGCGGCGTCCTGTTGCTTCGCCCTCGGCAGTGCTCAAGGAGGAGAGCAGAGAGTGAAAACCGGCTAAGTGACGTAAGCGTTGACGTCAGCACAAAGTGTCTTCAGAGTGCGGTATGAAGACGCGAAGAAAAATAAACATACAGGAAAACTCAATCACAGGTTGGCTAAGCATAATAACTTCCGGCATGTTATGCGTAGAGCTCCTGTGTGTATAGTTTTCGGAAAGGTGAATACCAAAAGGTTTTTGTTTTGAATCAAGCAGCAGTCGGCCGTCAGGCGACAATCAAATCCATATCTGGTTTTCTTGCCATTGCTCATCGCTATGCTTTGAGTTCACCTCAGCAGAAATTTTCGCTCGTGAGTCAAGCAAAGAAGAGTAAGTGGAGAGCAAGAGAGAAAAAAAAAATAAAACAATCAGACAAAACATATGTTTTACGGATCGCATCTTTCGTCATCCCGAGGCTCAGTAAGCACTCAAAGGAAGTAGTGGTCATCTCGCTGAAAGGAAGAACACTTCCCTTGCCTTCAGTGAATGTATTAGAGTAGAGTATGAGCAATGCTATCACGCGTGGGAGTGTTGTATCAGGTCTAACGCAAAGCGAAGGACGAACATATCGCGTGCGGGGTAAGCGGTTTCTCAAAATCCTCGAGTGGCTCCTGACGCCACGGAGTTTTACGAGTCCACAATCGACAAAACCGAAAGTTCACTTAAAATGATAATCATTCGAACGAGTTTAACCGACTGAGTTACCTTAAAATAAATAAAGCCGGGAAACTATGCTGGTCTTGATACCGTGGAACGAACGATAGTCGTAACGAGGAAAAGCCTACGAATCGAGGACTCTTAGAGGCGCCAAATAAAACTGGCCGAACTGAAAGAAAAATTCATCGACGCCGCCTGCACTGAAAAAGTCGTAATTTCCTTTTCAGCACCCGGGAAGGAAGTTCTTTCAAGGGCGTCAAAGGGTCGCGGCGTTTTTGGACGACGAAATGCGCAACTGAGCCTGCTTCTGAGGCCGCCACACTTGTCCAGCGCGTAGCAGTAGTGCTGATTGTTTTTCCTTTATTTTTCCGCACTACTTCAGTGAAGTAGTAGTCGCCGTCATAGCCTGGCGATTAAGGCATGCACACAGCGCGGCGCGTTTTATCGCGTGCTGTAACGCATTCCGGTGACCCTGTAGTTTCCTTCTTAGCATTCAGAGCCACCCGCTAGTATAAAGGCGCAGTCTGAGTCCCGCCATTCGAGCCGTAACTACTACGGAGGAAGGCGACGCCGTAAGGCGAAACGTTAAGGAAGCGGTTTATTGCATTGCATGGAGGCTCTGCTTGCGCAACCTTCATGGCTGGCTGTTAAAGGTCTTCGCTTCTTTTTTCTCCGTGCTGGGACCTGGACATGACGCTCGGAGCGCAGATTGCGGGAATCCAACGTCAAGGTCATTTCAGAGTGTCCCTGGCGTCCTCTGTCGTCCAGCGAAGGCAATGGTTTCATGTTGTCTTGATTTTAAAAAGCGTTCTAGAATGAACTGTGCATAAAGAAGGGCTATTTTAAACTTCACGCTCTTGGCACTTCTTGGCGGAGATCGACAAAGAGCATACCGACTAGAGTTAAGTCCGTGTGCAACATGATACCACATTGGTGTAGAACTTGATACCAGCATGACATTGTAGAACGCGTGACGTACGTGGCACAATGAGAAGAATTTTGGGATTTAATATAGAGCGTTTGCAGTGGTTTTGCATCTCATTTCAGTTCCAATTTCGGATTGTTTAGTTGGCACACAAAGCTGGAGGGCTCAGCGAAGTATGTTGCTTAGAATACATTTTTTGTAATATTTTGACTATATGATATCTAGCAACATAGCATAGTGGGCGAGTTGGTATTGCCTCTTTAAGGAACGAAACAGCGCAACTAAAATGAAGGACCAAGAAAAAGAGAAAGACACGAACACGCGCTGTTCGTGTGTTCGTGTGTTCGTGTTCGCGTGTTCGTGTCTCTCTTTTTCTTGGTCCTTCGTTTTAGTTGCGCTGTTTCGTTCCTTAATGATATCTAGGCAATAAAAGCACGAGAAAACAGCATTATTTTGGTATTATTGCTGTTAGTTCGTAGAATATTTTCATATATTTGACATTACAGAAAGAGAGAGAGAGAGAGACAGAGAGAGGTTAACCAGATTAAGGTTTCGGTTTGCTGAAGTGAAAAGGGATACAAAGGGGAAGGGTAAAAGCAGCTAAGTTAAAGACTGTCAAGCAAGGATCGAACGTACGGCATATACATAGCATTTCACACAGCCACGACATCCCCAAGAAACGGAAGTTTCTGGCTAGTCTTCAGACACAACAATGATAGTGGTCACAATCCGAGAATCTTCATCTGTGTTAGCGGGCGCAGGTTAATAGGTCTAGTGTACAGCACAACGATTGCCTCTCGTCACTGAATGCAGAGCATTTAAAGAGCACACGTTCTACCATATACACCACTGCAAAGGCTCTAAACCATACCGGTGAGAAAGGTCTATCGGTTTGTGATTTCAACTCCAATCCGCACAGCAGAGTTGCTTCACGTCGCGGTAGGCAGGGTGGAAGTCTGGGCTGTGGTTCAGGGCCCGGGGAATGTAGACCGGATTACTAAAGTTAGCCTAAATTCCATGAGGCATGCTTGCGTGATCGCTCACGTAAGCGTTCGAATCCTACATCCGGTGACGTTGGAATTCATTAGCAGGGCGAAAGCAGTTAATGTGCATGCGTATTTATTACTGCATGAATAAAATGAACGAGTATAGACGTTCCGTAATTTTTTAGCGCCCTTGGAACAGGTCTTTGAGAATTATCGAGAGCACAAGGTGGTGAAATTCCATCCACCACTATGGTGGAAGCTACGACTATCTGAGTAACCAGATTGACATGGCCATTAGCTCTCTCGGAAGGCCCTTGTACTGCCCGCAAGCGACTTCGGGACTGTTCTTCGGAAGCCTGGCGTTTTCATTTGCCAGGGAGATGATGAAGATTTAAGATACAGCGGGCCTCCGAGTGAACGGGAACGGAGAGATCGTGCAAGCGGATCGCTGGTCCTGGCTGTCGGACAGCGCCGCGGCTGCCTACAAGTCGAAGGCCGGATGTCTTGGTGCAGAGCCCGTCGACTTGTCCGACATCGCTGCCTCGGAGGTCGTCTCCAAGGCGCTGTCAAGTGGCCTGGTAACACCACCTCGCTTCTGGAGACGAGCCGCGATATCGACGAACAGAAGACGTTCTTCATAGCCTTATGTTCTCAGAGCTGCGCTGTGAACGAGAGTCGCTCGCCCGCCGTGAACTGCAAAGCCCTTCTGTGGCACTCGCGGCAGTTTTCTGAAGTTTTTCACTGCAAAACTGGTTCCCCTATGAACCCATTTAGGAAGTGCTCGTATTTTTAAGCAGCCATTTCTTACGACGTTCACTCAACTCCGTTTTTTTTTAGCAGTGGGGAATATTTTTTAAATTTTGTATCGAGATAATCTCGCGGCATAGCTATAAGAACATTGCATAGTTTTCTTTAGCTTAAGCATCATTATTCTGCGTACATAAGCCAGTTTACTTTTCTATATGTCACTGCTCAGTCAGCTTTGCGCACTAACAACAAACCCTCGTTCTCATGCTAACCATCCATCTTTTCTTGGCTAGTAACATGACGCTCAGCTCTTCACATTTGTATTCTCGTTCACAGTAAAAAGGAAAATTGGTTGTACGTTGCTTTTGTGTTCCAATTTCTAAGTTTGTTTCAGGTTTTGACTTGAGCCGGAAAATAAACTTTATCTCTCGGATGACACGGGTGTCATCTCACGTACTGGAAGGTTTTTGTAGGACGGAGATTGCATTTTATTCAGTCACGTAATTTATTACGCACTTATGCGGTTACTAATGCCGTCTTTGGATCCTAAAGACAACTCCGTTTAACTTTAGATCTATGTGATAAATAGTTCTATGGCTTCTTTCTCACTCGCATGCCACGGAGGACGCCAAACATCTTTCTCTTACTAATTGCTCGAGCACAGAACTCACGGGGAGTCTAGCGAAGAACTCGTGCAGCACGATGACAAATCGAATGCCAAACTGCAAGGGGCGCTAGCTGCACTGACAAGTGCGAGAGTGCTACACCGTCAATTAGTGCAGAAAGTGCAGTCAAATAGAGGAGACCTGTTCTGGCAATGTGGTTCTTTAATCGCACGGATAATATGAAGCGGTCGTAACTAAACCTGGCTAGTGAACAGTTAACTTAACGTTGAATGAAATAACTATAAATGACACGGATCTCGTTGAGATTAGAGCTTGCGACGGCCGAGGAGCATAGAACAACGGTAAATAGTGCTGAATAGGATCTAAAAAATTCATCCCCAGTTTGGCGTTCATAACCGATACTCAACAAGCCTGAGGAGTAAAATTAACGTGATATATCAAAATGTTGTAATGATTACCGCTAGGTAAATGACAATAAATTCGACATCAAAATTATATTTCACAGCGAAGGGGCACTTAAGCATTTAAGCGCTTTAAGCATCTCTGGTATCACTTACCATAATGACTAATTTACATGCAGGCCTCGCAGGTAGCTTCAACGCTAATGTCATTCTGTACTCATCTTGCTGTAGAACTCCACGATGCTCTCTGGGCGGTGTTTCTTTATGTAGATTTCAATTACGAATAAGAACTTCCTCCATATGGGTTACGTGGACCCCCTTAGCGTAGTGCTTCCGTAATTGTTATGAGGGACATGTCGCTGCCAAGCGATCTAATTGAATCACCAGGCGACGGGGCTTGCGAGGCAATACCGCTTCCTTCTTTTTCTAATGACGCTTAAATGACCGAGCGTTCCCTGTGCAAGAGAAAGGTATTAAAACGCGCGGTAATAAGCGGTATACTTTATAGTGATTTAATTTATATGTTGTTGGTCGAATGAATTTGCTTGGCTTCCCTTTCTCGCGTGAACCTATGCACAGAAAAGAACGAAACAGTCTCAAAGCAGCTTTAATGAGTGCAGGTCAGAGGAACTTGAGCTCATTATCTAAATGAGCGACGCAAATGAGTCGAATTTTTGTTAATAGCCGAAAGTGTAAAGTTTTGGAGGATTCAATCAGGAATATTTCAGAGACATTCAGAACAAAGTTCTGAAACGAACGTTTGTACCGGTTGGTTGGTTGGTTTATAGGGTTTAACGTCCCAAAGCGACTGAGGCTATGAGAGACGCCGTAGTGGAGGGCTCCGGAAATTTCGACCACCTGGGGTTCTTTAACGTGCACTGACATCGCACAGTACACGGGCCTCGAATTTCTCCTCCAAAGAAATTCAACCGCCGCGGCCGGGATCGAACCCGCATCTTTCGGGCCAGCAGCCGAGCACCATAGCCACTGAGCCACCGCGGCGGCGAACGTTTGAACCAGCTAACTACTGAGTACAATAAGATCACAGTGTACTAATGTCAGTGTACGTTGAACAGAGCGGAACTCTTACTTTTTGCACTTAAAGGGAACGCCAAAACCTAACTTGAGCCCGGCCTCCGCGGAAGGGCTAATAACCTGAAAGAAATGACAGAGGTTAAGGAAGAGTGAAACAAATGCAGAGAAGATGGTTGAACTATGTGAAACTCATAAATGCTAGAGATGACGACATTGAGCTTGCCAATCAGAGCAACTGAAACGAAAACACCTCTGTGAAGGAGAAGTTTTTGATAAAATTTCTAAACCGTGTTGAGAAACTTATATATTTCGTTACCAGCAATGACTTTCTCAAGATTTTATGAGAAAGAAAGTAAAGAAACAAGAAAAAGCGCCAGAGGCGGAACAACACAGCTGCAATGACACACGCGTGGCACAGAGCTTTTCCGTGCTGATGTTTGTGATGCGCCGGTTTTGCCCCGGATTTTCTCTCTGTAGCAACACGAGCCCTCGAAGCAAATTACAAAACAGCCCGTGAACTTGAATACGCAATGTTTGATCCGGTTTCTTACTGGAACTGCTTCGCTGTCCTTACTTTTCACGCAACGTGTACATCAATATATTGTCACGTGCTTGCACAGAGCCTCGACGGAAGAAGCAGAAGATGAAGGACCAGCAGAGAGAAAGGAAGAAAAAGAGCTGAGGGACGCTGGTAGGCTTCCTGCTTCCATCCTGCACCGACCGATCCCCTCTGTGAATAACCCCCCGTGCGTGCTAAGCACGTAACAGTTTGGTGAGAGGTGCCGGGTATCGACCACGGAGCATTCCATCTACCGAAGGAGCCGTAGACTCGCAGGCTTCCCACCACTGCCATCGGACATGCCTGGAGACGACAATGCCGAGCAACCCGGGACATCCACAGCGAACAACTGGCCACATTACCGAGAGCCCCGCACATTTTTTGGAAAACCTGAAGAGGACGTTGACGAGTGGCTGAAACACTACGAGCGGGTGAGCAAATACAATCGCTGGAACGCTGCTACCAAACTGGCTAACGTGGTGTTTTTCCTTGCCGCCACTGCCCTTGACTGGTTCGACAATCATGAGGATACACTGAGTTCATGGGCAACCTTTACGACCGAAATCAAGAAAAATTTTGGGGATGAATCGGCAACAAAGAAACGTGCGGAACAGACATTGCTTCACCGCGCGCAAGTACCCGGAGAAACTTGCACGGCATACATCGAAGCCATCCTAAAGTTATGCAAGCTAGTTAACTCCAGTATGCTTGAAGAAGACAAAGTCGGCCACCTTCTAAAAGGAATTGCGGAAGATGTTTACAATTTCCTGATTAGTAAAGAGTGCCTGAGCACCACCGCTGACGTTATAAAACATTGCAGAACATTTGAAGCTCTTAAGCTGCGTCGAATTACCCCTAAATTCGGAAGATTGGCCAATGTCACCTCTATAGCCAGTGTTGAAGCCTGTCCTCAAAATTCTATGGCTGATATGATTCGAGAGATTGTGCGCGAGGAATTGTCCAGATCCCGGGACACCTTCTGCCGCACAGAATATCTGCGGCACAGTTCTGCACCGGAGGAAGATGTTGCCGCCCTGTCGACTCCGTGGGCTCAACCTAACAGCACTTTGCCCATGGACGATCGGAACATTGCCCAACGTTATGGCCACCAGCCGGCGGTAAGGAGGCCCACCTACCCAGAAGACGTTGTTCGTCAGCAGCGAGATCCTGGCTCCAGCCAACGTCGCGACTTTGTTCGCCAGGACTTTTATGCCGGTCGCTGGCGCTCTCAACCTTCGTGCTACCGGTGTGGCATTGCAGGGCATATCGCCAGATATTGCCGTCGTCGTTTCCCGACTTCTCAAGACTGCCAACCCCCGGCGCCTACTTACGGACAAGTGCACACCGCGCAGCAGCGACCCTCAACGTCCGCTTGGGACCCATACCGTCCGAGCACTTTGCGGAGTTCATCACCTGCATCTGACCGCAGTGTGACGCCGCCACCTCAGCGCCAACGGCGGTCACCTTCTCCTCGACGTCGTGCATCCCCTCCGCCTCCGGGAAACTAGGAGGCGCGGCCAATGGAGGTGAGGCCGCCGGCGAGTCGATGACGTCAAATATACCTCTGCCCGTGTTTATGTTGAAGAACAAACTGGAAGTGTTTATTGATGGTGTGAAAACAATGGCTCTTGTGGACACTGGTGCTACCGTATCCGTTATGAGTTTGAGGTTTAAGAACCGTTTAGGTAGGAAAGTGATGTTTAGTGGTGACCGTGCAGCATTATTCCGTGGTGTCGGTGGTGAACCTTTGGTTCCACTTGGTGTGTGTGCTTCGGATGTTGCTATTGGTGGTCTAACGTTTAGAACAGAATTCGCAGTGCTACCACGGTCAACGCATGATGTGATTCTTGGAATTGATTTTCTGCAAGAGTGTGGTGCAACTTTAGACTGTCGTACGGGAGAAATTGCTTTGAATTCTTCACTACTTTCAGCTCTTGTGGATAACTCGACACCGGATTTTGGAGCATTTGCGGTGGAAGAAGACACTATTGTACCAGCTTTCTCCGCAGCATTCGTGCGGGTTTCCTCTATTCACAATCAGTGCGAACCTTTTGAAGCTGTGGTAGAGCCTACGACATTCGCCTGCTCTAAGAAGAGTATCGTCGTGCCTCGTTGCGTCGTTCCCGTGGTGAGAGGCCGTACTGAGCTGTGGACAGTGAACCACTCTGAAGAGCCAGCTGTGTTGCCCCGGGGCCTCAAACTCGCCCGTTTCGAGGAAGGTGTGTCAGGTTCCGTCGCGACGTTAACCAACTCTGTCAGTGAGCAGCACGTGAAAAGAGATATGGAGACCCAAGTAAAGGCTATGATTAATCAGGCTCTTCCCACAACCGAGCGTCGCACTCTAGTGGAACTCCTTCTGAAGCACGTGTTCGTGTTCGACTTTGCCAAAGACGATTCTACACCACCGCCTACCAGTCGTATTCATCACACGATCAACACCGGCTCCGCACCTCCTATACGCCAGAAGCCCTATCGAGTCTCAGCCACTGAACGTAAGTTAATAGATGACCAAGTTCAAGAGATGCTAAAGCGAGGCATAATTCGAGAGTCTTCAAGTCCTTGGGCAGCTCCAGTTATCCTTGTGAAGAAAAAAGATGGCACATGGAGGTTCTGTGTTGACTACCGTCGCTTAAATACGGCCACGAAGAAGGACGTCTACCCACTTCCACGTATAGATGACGCAATTGATTGTCTGCACTCCGCTTCATACTTTTCTTCTATTGATTTGAGATCCGGCTGCTGGCAAATCCCCATGCACGCTGCAGATAGGGAAAAAACGGCATTCATAACACCAGACGGACTTTACGAGTTTAACGTTATGCCTTTCGGATTATGTAACGCACCTGCAACATTCGAGCGGTTCATGGATACAATCCTGCGTGGCCTTAAGTGGCAAATTTGTTTATGTTATTTGGACGACGTTGTAATTTTTGGCAAAACGTTTAGTGAGCACAACAGCCGCCTGGATATTGTGCTTGATTGCATGGAACGAGCTGGCCTTATCCTCAATTCCAAGAAATGTCATTTTGGGAACCGTGAAACAATTGTTCTTGGTCATTTAGTTGATAAAGAAGGTGTTCGACCAGATCCAAAGAAAATTGAAGCTGTCAAAAGTTTTACGGTGCCTCAATCAGTGAAAGAGCTGCAGAGTTTTTTAGGGCTCTGCTCGTACTTTCGACGTTTTATAGCTAGGTTTGCGGACATCGCTTACCCACTGACGTGTTTGCTGCATAAAGATGCACCGTTCAATTGGACCAGCGAATGTGACGCAGCTTTCCGACATCTGAAATTTCTTTTGACCTCGGGCCCCATCCTACGCCACTTCTGCCCATCTGCACCAATTGAAGTGCATACTGATGCAAGTGGTATCGGTATCGGCGCTGTACTTATACAACGCCATGGTCACGATCAGCACGTGGTAGCATATGCCAGCCGGTCATTGAGTAAGAGCGAAAGAAATTACACGGTTACTGAGCAAGAATGTCTCGCCGTTGTTTTCGCTGTACAACGCTTCCGCTCCTATCTGTACGGGAATGCTTTCACCGTCGTCACCGACCACCACTCGCTTTGATGGCTAGTGAGTCTTCGTGACCCCTGTGGCCGGCTTGCTCGATGGGCTTTGCGCCTACAAGAATTTAATTTCACTGTGGTGCATAAAAGCGGCCGTAAACACTCAGATGCCGATTGTCTTTCCCGTTTGCCGCTTCAAACGACTGATGACGACGCAGACAACTTTGATGAATACTTGGCGTCACTTTCACAAGCCTTCCCCGATCTTCAAGTTTTCCGAACTGAGCAACGCAAGGACCAAACATTAACCTCTTTGTTTGATGCCGCTCAAGATTCTGTAAAGAATACTTTTTGCATTCGCGATGGTTTGCTTTATAAGAAGAATTTTGCTTCTGGAGGAGCACGCATGCTTCTTGTCGTACCCGAAAACCTACGCATCACAGTTCTTGAAATGATGCACGACGACGCCACGTCTGGGCACTTGGGAGTGACACGCACACTCCACCGCACACAGCAACGATTTTACTGGCCTAACATGCGTTCAACCATCCAGCACTATGTAGCCAGCTGTGTGCAATGCCAGCGCTTTAAGCTGCCGACTTCAAGTCCACCTGGCAAACTGCGGCCAATCACACCTCCAACAGCCCCGTTTGAGCAAGTTGGCATTGACCTCCTTGGACCTTTTCCGCGGTCCTCGAAAGGAAATCGATGGATTCTTGTGTGCGTAGACCACTTAACCCGTTATTGTGAGACAGCCGCGATACCAGCTGCTACTGCGTCTGAAGTATCTAACTTCTTACTTCTTTTCGTCATTCTTCGGCATGGCCCTCCTGCAGTTCTCATTAGCGACCGTGGACGCCAATTTACAGCGGACGTTGTTGAAGAACTTCTCCGCCTCAGCAGCTGCAGTTTTCGCCACTCCACGCCATATCATCCCCAAACGAACGGTGTGGTAGAACGCACTAATCGGACGCTCACCACCATGCTTGCTATGTACGTCGCTGCAGATCATAAGGACTGGGATGGCGTCCTCCCGTTCATTACTCATGCATACAACACAGCGCAACATGAGACAACTGGCTACAGCCCCTTTTACCTGCTCTATGCCCGGTCGCCTCGCTGTGGCCTTGACACCATTCTACCATTTTTCATTCACGACGAACCTTCTCTTGCGACCACACTCTGCAGAGCTGAAGAAGCTCGCCAGCTTGCCCGCGTTCGAATTTTATCTTCGCAAGAGCGTTCCAAGAACCGCTACGACGTCCAACACCAAGAAGTTTCTTATGTTCCTGGTGACATTGTGTGGTTGTGGACCCCTCTACGCAAGCGTGGTCTGTGTCAGAAACTGCTATCCCACTACACTGGACCGTTTGTTGTGTTGGAGTGCATTAGTGACGTTAATTACGTTATATCGCGACTAACTGCTAGTGGTCGACGGTCACGCCAGTCTCAGGTGGTGCATGTAACCCGCCTCAAGCGATTCCATCCCAGACGGTCTATTTAACTCGCCCGACGGGCTTCGTCTGCGAGGAGGGAAATGTCACGTGCTTGCACAGAGCCTCGACGGAAGAAGCAGAAGATGAAGGACCAGCAGAGAGAAAGGAAGAAAAAGAGCTGAGGGACGCTGGTAGGCTTCCTGCTTCCATCCTGCACCGACCGATCCCCTCTGTGAATAACCCCCCGTGCGTGCTAAGCACGTAACAATATTATCGTTTATCATGCATAATAAATATGATTTTAAACGCTACTTAGTAATGGCCCCAAAGCTGCTTGTGTTGTCCAATTAATTTCAGTGTTTGATAAATGCTTCAAATGCCTCAAGAAGGAAGAAGATGGCTAGATAAACTCAGGTTCTGTCTCATGTCAGCACAGAAGAAGAAGACGGTTAAGGCGTTCAGGTTGCCGTTCCATTGCCTCCAGAGACCAGCAAGCGAGTGTGACGGCGTCCTCTACGACAGCATGGGACGTTCAAGTAAGCGTTAACAGTTCCTAGAATTAATCATCGCTTATCGGAATGCTAACGCCTAGTTTTGGTTGTCTGGGCGTACGTTCTGGTAAGATGTACTCAGCCTGCTATCGTAGGACTATTCAGAAGGTCAGAATAACCCGAAGCTCATCGAAATACTTTCAGTGCCCTGCCCCAGAGATCTTCGCGAAAACTGCAACTATGTTTTAACTTAGGCAAGGGTTAAAAATGTTGGGTAGGAAATGAGTTTCAGGAAATTAGTTTCTGACTTCACCGGCGAGTTTTATATGTGCGTGTGAGGGCTTAACGTCGGTATTAATACAGTTCTTATTTGACACGCGTCTGCTTTTTTCTAGGCAGATAGACTTAGCCAGCAGTAGTCGCAGACGACATAAGTTGTTTGTTACCTTGACATACCGTTTTGTGACAACCGACATCCACAAAATAAGTGGCTCTTGCCTGCCTAAATTTTTAATTGGTCTCTGGCGTATTTTACGACTGGAACCAAATGAACCACAGGAAGCATATCTTCTGAGAATTTTTGAATACATTATAGGTAAAATATGCATTCAGAAATGTGTGGTGACGGCCCGAGGCAGGTGGAGTAGAGAGCTGACACTCTCTGACTGAAATCATGACAAAAAAGAATTCTAGAACGACATAAGAGCATCAATTGGTTACAGTCACGTGACGAGCAGAAGATAGATATATGCATTGTCAAGAAGACATACACCAACAAGTCTAAGACAATCCAAGTACATATAAACAAACTGACACGCAACAAAATGCGTGCACAATCTTGGGCGTTTAGATACTCGGAAAGGAATTTTTCTTGTAGAAAAATAGAGGAACAACAATATATTCGTTCCAATTTGTTTCCAAAATGAAGCCCATTCTGTGTAATCAGCAATAGTGCTTATAGCTGTCGTGTCGCCGCTGAAGGCACAAACCTATTGTCTGTAGTGGACACAGGACTTATTTTTAACCTAGCTAACACAATTTGTTGTTTTATTGCAGCCTTAGCTGGTTTACTGGTTTCCTGGGGTTTAACGTCCCAAAGCAACTCGGGCTACGAGGGACGCCGTAGTGAAGAGCTCCGGAAATTTCGATCGCCTAGGGTTCTTTAACGGGCACTGACATCGCACAGCACACGGGCCTCTAGAGTTTTGCCTCCATCTAAATTCGGCCGCCGCGGCCGGAATTGAACCGGCGTTTTTCGGGTCAGCAGCCGAGCGCCGTAACCACTGAGCCATCACGGCTGCATAGTACTTTAGACACCGTCTTCACAACTCCACACGAACTCAATATATTGGAGTCCCTTATGGCCGATGTGTCGCTTGGGAACGTTAAAGCCCACATTTTACAATTCGCATTTACAATAGTTGCGTACTAACGCGAGAGCGTTAAGGCTCCCGTTCCGCGGAAAATCCGGCGTCGTCGACGGTCTCATCGTCGTCTTCATAATTATGGTTACATCCTAAAGAAAAGTGATTTGTCATTAACAAAGCTTGTGCAGAAAGGAGAAGTGACAGCCCACTCACCTAAGTTCTAGTTTACTTCCTAGGACACCGTCATGGTACTGTAAGTAGGCGATCCTTAAAATTAATGCCGGAACGGATCACCGACGTGCCCCGAGGAGGGCGCGGGAAAAGGCGCCCCGTAAACTTACAGTACACGTTGCCGGTGGGAGTCAGACTGGCTCCTCTCCTAAAAAAGCAGGGAGGGGGGTTGTTTCTCTTCCTGTCTCCATTTTTTTTTCTCGTTTCTTCCCCGTGTAGGTGTCCATCGCGTCCGCTGCTTTGGGGAATCGTCACAGACACTTGAAACAAGCCTGCGTTGCACTTCAAGATTGGGTCCTTTTTGCAGGTGGGGCTACGCCTCGGAAGCCAGGTTCTCCATCGTGCCCTGCGTTGGTGACCACCTGGTTGGTATGCGCATGCGTACCGGGGCCTGCTCTCGGCAGCGACCTATACCACAGGGTTGCCCTCCATCATCTTATGGGGGACATCATACCGGTGGCTGGATGTGAGTGGTCTACGCTTTGTTGATACGCTCTAGAATGATTAATGCACGAACTGTGTCATTACGGTGATATCAATATTTATGCACTGGATTGGGAAATGAGTCATCCATGCTTCACCTGTACTAAGCGCGTAAAGATCAAGCTTGAATTATTCCAAAGCTCTGTACATCGTTACAAAAAGGCGACGCTGGCAGCGCGCAGCTGTGATGCTTAAAGCCACGATGCTTGGTGAGCTATTGTATCCGCCTCAAGATATTAATGCGATAGCACTAGAATCCACATTTGAAGAAAACGCGTCTTCGGAAGCCAAATTCGCTGATTGGATGTATGGAAGTGATGTCACCAGACTGGATAATTCCCATTGGCAGGAGGAA
The DNA here is from genome assembly GCF_055824585.1 of Amblyomma mixtum. Classification (NCBI taxonomy): domain Eukaryota; kingdom Metazoa; phylum Arthropoda; class Arachnida; order Ixodida; family Ixodidae; genus Amblyomma; species Amblyomma mixtum. Next base: position 288,409,624 of record NC_143013.1, read on the forward strand.
GGAAGTGACGTCACTTCCGGTAAAGGCATCAACAGCTTCTGATGCTATTGCATTGCCAACACGTAATGGGATTGGATGTCTCTGTGATTCTTTGCTCATACTATGGCCACTGTTCGCAGGGCGCGAGTACTGCGACGGCGGTAGATGGGCCCACAAGTCACCGTACTGCGGAAACGTGACCAATGTGGACCCCAATTTTTCAGAAAGTAAGTAAACACTTCTGTCATGGTTTGGTGTTCTTGTAGCGTATCCGAGGCGTACATAACCCCCCTGATGATACACGACTCTAAAAATCCTGCGGCATCACCGTTCCAGTACGTGAGATTGGTGAGATAAGTTTCGACTCTCCAATTCGTAATCATTTCCTGCCAGAAAAAAAAAAGCAAAACGGACAATGAACTCGATGCTAAACTCCAGGTCTAAACTCGATGCAGGAGCTGAATATATTTTGCATGTTGAGCCCGAACTAGATAGTATCTTTTCTATTACATTCACCTGCACATAGAAGGCATACTTCCAAAGTAGCTTATTCAGAGATAAGCTCAGATTTTGAATGCCTATATGGCGAAAAAAGTTCATAAGGAAGTGGTACACATACTTACGAGCTGCTGGCGTAACTGCAGCGCATGCTTATGCATAACGTGTGTGTGATTAATCCCCAAGCAGCAAATGCGATCGGCCCAATATTGAAAATGGATGGTTTCACTCTAGGCCTTTGTTGGACCGACTTTTCCCAATACGTTTCCAATATTGTGCCGATTAATTGTGCTGCATGGATCACGTTTAAAGGTGGCAACCTAGTGAGCGGAGCGCGTAGGGCGGTAAAAGAAAAGCATTGCCGCGTTGTTCCCCGCAGACCAGGATGCGTGGCCGCACTTCGAGAAGGCGTGCGGGAACCCCGGCCAGTCGCCCGTCAACATCAACTTCCTGCAGACCAGCTTCAAGAGCTTCGCCCCCATCTCGTTCCTCGGCTACAACGTGCCCTTCCGCTTCAAGGTCGAGAACGGGGGACACGCGCGTAAGGAGATGAGCCTGCACGTGAACTTACAGAGCGTGCGTCTGTCACTTAATATATTCGTTACAACGAAACGGAGAGACTTACATCGCCAGCAAAACATTGGTGCTGATAAATAAATGCGATCACCATCAAAGAAAGGTGGACCTGATAAATATTGAAAACGAAGAAAAACTTTGAGATCAGGGCGGCGACCTGCATTGGAGCAACGCGAAAGCAAAACGTCCACATACTATATCGACGTCCGTGGCTGTTCTGACGTCCATGTGCTATATCGACGTCCATGGCTGTTTTGACGGCGAAGTGTATTTATTCGCCTTTTGGCGCGCTTAATTAACTAACTGCACCTCATCAACCAAATATTTCCCACGCAACATTTTATCTCACACTATCTGCAGTCACAATCACGCGTCATTCTTAAGAGAATGACGTAATCGCGTGGACAAATTTGCGGACACGTTTTGCTGACGCGACAGAGCCATATAACGCTTTCGCATTAAATAAAGGCAATATATATAAATGATGCGCAGCATCCACACTACGTCTGCTGTGTACAGCTTTTGTCAAAAGTAGGCAGTCCGAGCGGCTCTCTTGTTAACTGCATTGTGGCGTCTTCGTAGAGTCTGTGGAGGTCCCCAAATTCGGAGGGGTAATCACGAGAGTTGGTCTCATTTGAAAGCATTTTAAACACCGGAGATGCAGAACGAGCCGTACAGCATGGTCCGGAAACAAACCCGATGGGCTCTGAACTTTTGACGAAGGCTGCACACTACGAAGAACACAAGAAAATATGCATTGCACATGCAGTATGTGAACAGTCCGTGACCTTACTTCAGTCAATGAATATTACAGATGTCAGACACGCAGGAAGTCTTTAAGAGCAAGTTAGATCGCCTAATAACCATATTTAGGCCCAATTTCCGCGCAATTGAGCCAGGCGTCCCTATAAAACTCTCGGCAGATTTATTTCATACATACACTGAGCACTGATTATACTGGCCCCGTTTAAGGCTCATTCTCGCAAAGCACGGCGCATCTGAATGAAGGCGCTTACGTCGTGAAAGAAATTCGGAATTTTGCAACTACTATAGGCTCATGCATCTCAAACAGTGGGCTGGCAATTTTTAAACGCAAAACGACCAACAAGAGTGTTGCAAAATCAATCACGAGAAGCTTCACCCGATTACGGAGGAATGTCGTTGAATTGCAACGTCTTCGAAACGTCCACCGCTCATTGCACATCACTTTCCTCGCAGTGAGAGCGAAATGAGCAGTGTAGCATAGATTATGTTTTCAACAAATGTGTTAAAGAAGATGCTGGTGTACGAAAAAGAGGTGTACTGCTCATTACCTTGTGTGGATTAAAACTTTGTGCGGAATGTGCGACACCTCGGCATTCAGGGTTAACCACCCCAGCCGACCAGCACAGACACTCGAATCTGGACCCATGGGCCCCAATAGCGGGCTTTGTTGGCATTCATAGCCGACAACAGCCTGCACATGTAATCCTGCGGGCATATTTGTGCAATAAATGAATAAATAAAAAACTTACACCACCATCACCACAAAGTTCACGGTGTCTATATAAATGTGCAAAGTTCAAGCACGAAAAGATAACTACACTCTAAACACAAAGGAGTGAAAAGGAAGCAAGGTGTCCTCCAGAATACTTCCTTTTATAAAAGGAGGTGTGCCAGTGAAGCGCTGACTCCCTGTTTACTTCCATGTAGCCGTCTTCGTGTTTGGAGTGTAGCTCGCCGGTGCACTACCAACTGCATAGCCTAACACGAGGTGGCAGTGCTGTAGTTGTGACTAGTGCACAGCTGTCGCTTGCTGCGTTGTGACGCAGTGTACATCACGCCCGAGGACGCTCACCTCGAGTCGTACGGAGGCCCGCTGCCGGCGCGCTACAAGCTGTCCAAGGGAGTCTTCCGCTTCGGAAACGAGACCAGCGAGAAGGGATCGGAGCACACACTCGACGGGCGCGACTTCACCGCAGAGGTGACACTATACGCAGCGCAATTATTAACGCGTCAAGGCACGAAGATGAATTTGACACAATTGGTCGTACAACTAGTGGTAGAAATATAACTCTGACAGCTACGGTCGGATGAAAGTTAGGCTACCAGCTATTTTCCGGCACTACCTTGGGAAAACAATCCCCCAGAAAATTACTGCAGTCATGTATTGTTGTTAAAGAAATACATTTATTGTATTTTCCCAGTCAGACCTGCAACTTATAGCATGCCAAAAGCTGCATGTATAACATGCGAACGTATTAATTTCCAGGTAAGTGCTCGGAAAAACACATTCACTGACGAACTGTATGACATCTCCGAGGTTCAGCTGAGGATAGTGAAAAGGCGTTGTAGTGGTCAGTTGGTGTTCTTATGAAATAACTGGGGCTCCTCGTATTTCCTGCTTCACGGGGTTCTTGTGCCACGAGGTGATTTCTCAAAGATAGAGGGAAGCCCTGATTTTTGCCGGAAAGTGCGCCTTCAACGAAATGCAGTTCCGCAATGCAAGAAAGTCAGGAAAACGCACGGTCAAATGCGGATGTCTTGCACTAGCTCTAATGCACTGTTTGCAGTAATTGTTGTTGATTTTCTTCCTCTTTTAGTGCTCGTTATTCTAAGTCTGACTTATTTTGGGAATAGGTTCGATTAGCTTGTTTTAAGAAGTAGAAGCCAAAAGACTGCGAGTGACCAGACGTCTCAGTGGCATCATTTTGTTATGTGCTACCGACGCCAACGAAGCCCTGTTCTAAGGCAGCTGTGTGTTTAAAATGACTACTTCTGTATCGAATAAATGTTTCTGCAGTGTACATCGCCTGACAGGACTAGCTGAAACGGCAAGTGCTGGACTTGGGAATAGTATATGTTCTCGACGACATAAATATAATTAAAAAAAGTAATGTTTCATTTCTAAAAAGTAATTCCTTGGGGCGCTCTTCCATTTCTGGATGGCGCACAAAAATATTGAACAAAAAAAACTAATATCCTGCACAAAAATAACGCTAATAGTTCTCTTTGCTTGAAAAAATAAGTCGAAAAGCCCGGATTATGGAACTTTTTCTTGAATAACCAGGTTTAACAAAAATTGAACTTCCAATTTTTTATGTATATTTAATCCCCCGAGTTCCGAAAAGAAAACAAAATTTCATAACAAAGGGCCTTAGTTGTAACTCGGTGTGGTGCGCTCCACAATGCTCTCGAATTCGTGAGCTGTTTGAAGAGTTGTCCTACCCCTTTGCCGTGCACAAGAGACATGCCCTATTTTTTCTCCACTTGCCTGGTGTTGCTTGAAAATGTTAAGATGAATGTTCTTTCCGCCGTCTCTGTGCAGCTCCAGCTACTGATGTCCTGCGAGAAGCCGACGCCCACTGACTGCCTCCGACGCGACAAAGGCTTGGCTATGTTCGTCATCCTCTTCGAGGTAGGCCGGCCTAGCTTCTAATTTTGTTCATTTCTTTTTATTTTAATACCTTAAACACCCGGTGAGGGATATTACATAAGGAGTGGGTACAAACAGCATCAGGAACAAGGATTTAACAGAGCGAAAAATGGCTGGTGACATTTTCGGCGAAGTTTGATGAGCAGGTGATGGCTTCGATGTTGTTGGGTAGATCGCTCTAGTCTGCAGCAGCCCCCCCCCCCCCCCCCCCCCCCCCCCCCACACACACACACACCAAAAAAGAAAAAAAAATGAAGCGGCAGAAGTAACAGCATGGAAAAGGGGTCAGGAAATGTGCAAATGATAACGACTGCGGTGAGATATGCGGACTGGCGGGACAAGGTAGGAGAAGAGTTTGTGTTCCGATAAGCAAATAGCTAACTCACTGCCACGTGCCGGGGTTTATTTATTTATTTAAGGCGCCGCGCTTTCCTTCTCCCTGCATCTGGATATAAGCGCACTGCGGTCTGTTTGCGCGGGCAGTCGTTGACCAGCGGGACGCGCTGTCTGACGGCCGGATGACAATATACAACCGGAGTTCTGGTTACTATTCGGCTGCGGTGTCATATTCGACTTCTAAGACACGAAAGTAGAGTGGGCAGCTAGGTGAACTATGGAGAAATTAATGAAATAAGCAAAGACAGGCAATACGGCGACGATCTCAGAGGGGTAATAAGCCGGATTCTGCTTTCAATGCCGACACACTGATGACGTAAGAATAGGTAGGATGAATGAGTCTGGTCGCTCCGTTTTGAATTGATTCTAGCGCATACCACGTGCAATTGTATTTCCAGCCGTCGTGGCATCGTAACCGAAGTCATGCACTGCGGTCTCTACCCATCGGCTTCCTTGATTTAATGCACACTAATGAAAACTTCTCTACGGAATTTCTCGGGGATACTAGATAGTGTGAAGCAGCAAGCCGAAGGAAAGAGCGAGGTCATAGAGGACGCAGGGGATGGTTTCACTGTGTATATAGAAGGGCGAAATGGTAGCAGGCAGGCGAAGTGTTCCCGCCCTTAATCGGGACCCTGCATATTTCATCCCTATGCATGTGCGCTTCAGTGGGACTGAAGCGTCCTACAAACTCGGAAAGTGACCGTTATATGCGCGACAGTAGTTAGTTTAGCGATTGTGCGATGAGGTGCAGAAACTGGGCGAAAACAGTGTTTCTGCTGCGATAAGTAGTTTACTACTTCTCTGGACACCCGTTTGTAGAAATAGTATATTGTTTATCTCTACCTGTGCATTTTCACTCATGGAACTTCAGTGAAGGCACAGTTCGCGCATTGCTGTCTTTAGGCTCAGTGACTCCCCCCTTTCTACACGCGCGGGTGCTCTAGACATTCGTGTCAGGTTATCCTAATGGTGCCACTATGTAGGGGAATCGAAGGATGGCTTGGCAGATTACGACATAGTATCGTCTCCAAGGCAAACTGAAGGAAACGCACTCGAAAACCTCGAACTGAAGGGGGGCCAATTAGGTATCAGTTTCTGCACGGCATGAAGTGGCCTCCGGAGCTGGAAGCTGTGGTCTGCAGCCTTAATGATTCTATGCGGCATTATTCTTTGCGAGACTTTGAGTAATATGGCTGGCTTCAAAACGTTGCTGGTCATATACACCATTTTACGGGGAGTGGGCAGGGGAGGGAGAAATAGTCTCAAACACGTGCGCTGCGGGACACCCTACTGTTGCCGTCCTCCCCTGGGCTGATAATCCGGCGCGCGTAGCAACGTCCGCCTGCTTAGCCACTGGTCGAGCGCGTGTTTGCGTCTGTGCAACAAAAGCAGCAATGTTGTACAGAACGCCAACGTCCTCTGGGCATCATTACTGCTGGTTGCAGCAGTACTCGACGAAAGTAGAGGCCGCCGCGGTGGCTGAGTGGTTATGGTGCTCGGCTGCTGACCCGAAAGACGCGGGTTCGATCCCGGCTGCAGCGGTTGAATTTCTTTGGAGGAGAAATTCTAGAGGCCCGTGTACTGTGCGATGTAAGTGCACGTTAAAGAACCCCAGATGGTCGAAATTTCCTGAGCCCTCTACTACGGCGTCTCTCATAGCCTTAGTCGCTTTGGGACGTTAAACCCCATAAACCAAACCAAACCAATCGACGAAAGTAGAAGAAAAACGCCGCCAGTATGTAGTAATACACACACCATGTAATGGAAAAGTCTCAGCGCCTCTGCGATTTCTATTTCTTCACCGCTTACCCGTCGGCCCCGAGTTGCATTGGCAGTGGACGTAGTTGGTGAACAAAAAATACTCGCGCCAACAACAAGCTTACGCATCAGCGCACTTTGTGAATGAAATGCGTGCAAAAACAAACCCACTGCATGAGCTTAATATCGAGCGCGGAACGAAGCGCAGCGCCTGCCTTGCCAAACTCTAATACTCCGTGCATAATTTTAAGAGCTGGAGCTTTTATGACGGCCTTAGCAAAACTGTTTTAATTTAGCGGCACTCGGTATGAGGACTTCACAAATTTGGCCAAAACTTTCTTTCGCCACCCCACATGTTCGCCAATATCGGGGGCGTGTGTGCATCGCCACCTGAAAAAAAAAAAACCGTGCCGTTAGTACAAAAATACTAATTTAATTTGCACAGCATGGCATGAACGGAAGGGTCAACACGGAGCTTTACCCAACTGCAAAGTGAGCAAAAATGCAGCCACGGCAACTTAAGGAGAAAAAACGCGGTATGCGCAGGTCGGTAAACTCTTGTTCGACTGAAATCAAATCGAATGGATTGTAAAAAAGTTCACTATGCATAACAGTACCAGATCTACAACAAACGCAACGACTTGAGCTGTGCCCCTACCCGACTGAGATTGGAATTCTCAACACTGGTGCGGCGATTCGGTCTGCCGGTAAACGGTAATAGCGTTTCATTATCGAATCAGCCTATCAGACCATGTAATTACACATTTTTCGGTATTTGTGAACCAGTGAGTAGTGGCGGGAGCTGATTAAGCGAGAATGCGAATTGCTTTCAATGAACTGGCTTCTATCGCTCATAGTACGAACAGCCCTATGCAAGCGGCAGGAGGGACCGAATTTCAATTCCATCGCGCGTTTCTCCGCAAACAAACATTGCAATGATCAGATGTGGATTCGTTTCGGTCATGCGCTCGGTGCTGTTTCCAAAGTGTTCAATTTGTGAACGGGGTACTCTATCGCAAGCTCTGCATCTAAATTGTCACACTCGCCATGGCCAAGTAGGCAGCCAGAGCGCAGACGAGAAACTGTGCTCCACGGAAAACAAGATATTCGATTGCTCTCCGCGATCTTATGTTTCAACACATTTTGCTTTCATTTTTCTAACATGCAACACCATGCCATGTTTGCCCTACACTCAACCGGCGGACAAAAACTTCACGCGTCAACTGCGAGCATAGCACTCACCGGTGCTGATCGCTCGCTTCGTCGTAGAATGGTCGTCTGCTCCCGGTTGGTTGTTGCAAGTGCTAATAGCATAGCACGCACGTGAATGAACACGAGGCGAACCCCCACGCACAATTTCTAGGCCTGGCAGGAATAAAACGGGTGGATATGACACTTCCAGAGATTACACGCTGCTTCGTCGGCAGCCCACGGGCTGCAAATTATCAGCCCACGATGACGTCAGCAGTAGGCGGCGCTCAACTAAAACACACATGGCGGCGCCCAAGTATCGAAACTAAAATCGTGTATAGGCATGGAATCACGTCGTCTAGGAACATTGTTCTTTACCCGAATGCAGAAACGGGAAGAGCCCAACCCGCTCTTGGATGTACTCGTCAATGCCACGGAACACATGACGTCCCGGGGCAACTCGACCGAGACCAAGATTCCCATGGCCTACCTTCTCCCGAACACGACTCTGAGCTACTACATCTACCTGGGCTCGCTCACCTTTCCTCCATGCACTAACAAGGCGCTCGTTGTGGTCTTCAGCAACGCGGTTTTCATCGGCGAGCAGCAGGCAAGCAGCTTCCCTGCTAGGTCTTGCTAGGGTAGTGGGCTTGAACAGGTTCTCACGACAGTCTTTGAAAATCTATGGCGAGGATTAGTCGTACTTCGTCTGTATGGCGACTTAGCAAGATTCCTATTTTTACCTGTATTTTTGTTTGCGTTTTTTCGGCATGAGTTATTTTTCTTGGCGATGACCCTTCACAGAGGTCACTTACGTCCTCTGATTTGTAAAACTATCAAAGCAAAGACGTGGCAGTGAGAAGAATTTTCTAATTCAAGACGGGAAGCTGGACAAGTCGGTTGGTGCCGGTTCGTGCTAAATGACGCAGCGAAAGTGTACACCCGCAGTATTAAGTTCATGCGACTAAATGTTATTAAAAAATCTAATTTCATCGATGTCGTTGCACGCTTCGTGGCGTACATGTATGCATCCTAATTCGCACGATGTGGATTGCGTAGTGCGCTAATTAATCTCATCTATTAAGACCTGCTTGCAAAGGGAGATATTTTTAAAATCTAATGTGCGCTCAAAAACATATTTGCGAGTGCACGTAGGGCATGATAAGAAGAAGGCGCAGGGTGAGCCCTGCCCACGTGTAGTACGTATGAACACGGTCGATCTTGAGCCGCGTATTTGTGCTGCCCTTAAGAGCAGATGTTTCTGTCAAACGAGGGTTGATCAACGTTGATTCTTTTGCGTCGACCGCCGTTAATTTTGCAAACGGGGTATGCTTGCAGCTGACGAAGTTGAGGAACAACCTGTACTACTACTTCGGCACCTGCAAGAATAGGGTCGCCGGAAACCTGCGCAAGCAGCAAAGCCTGGGCAACCGGGTCGTCTACAGATCCTTCAAGTTCACCGGTGCTGCAATCACCACAAGCGTCACAGTGGAACCGTTGCTGGGGGCGCTAGTTGCGGCTGCGAAGTATTTATTATCCACCCACAACATCTAGGTAGATACTTGAATGAGGGACAAAACTGATTTTCACAACGTATGAGATCACATCCTGCGAAACCTTTTAAGTAGGCTTCATTATACTGTAGTAAAATAGATTTAATACGAGCAGAAATGTTCTCCTGGAGCCGTCATAATGTGTACGGAAAACAAGATTTTGTACTTGCAAAGAAAACTGTTCCCTGTTTACCTATACGTCGAACCAAATATGCTGGAAAGGCTTTTTTTATTAGTATTTTTAAATTGAATGATGCGTTTCTTACGGAGAACACGCATGAGGCGAAGAGTTCCATGACGCCCTCCTACCTCTGTAACCTAAGGAGTGGGTTGAGAGGTAATATAGAAACGAGCTACGTGACCGCAACTATTTGGGAGCGTACTTTCTGTGTTGTCTAGTCAGACGCTTTAAATGTGGAGTGTGGTGTGTCAGATACAAGCCAGAACACTGAACACTTGAGTGCTCCATCGTTTAGAACTGGTCTTGCTGATTGTTTCCGCTAATTTTAATGTGAAGTGAATTTTCTGTGCGGAGATCTGAACGCATACTACATAAAAAAAAGTAAACTTCTAATTGCTACGTACAATTCACAAATCATTTGATGAGCTAAGGCTATAAGGACCTGTGGCAATGTTTTGTATACTGAGAAAATATATTGTCTTTTACTTCAAGCCTCAATTTGACTGTCAGTTTTGTTGCTGTACCTTTTGTTTATTTTTCGTTCATTATTACGTGCAAACTAGTGCAAGGCATGCTCACAGTGCCCAGTCTTGTTTTCTACATGTACCGTATTTTCCGGTGTATAAGACGCACCCTCGTATAAGACGCACCCTCCTTATGTGCAGGCTGCCATTGAAAAAGTTGGCATATAAGAGGCACCCGTGTATAAGACGGACCCCAATTTAACCAGATAGGCTAGTGAGGCTTAATTGAACTCGCTTGCATGACCGTCGTGAAATTAACCGTCCCTGGGAGAAATTTGTAAAAAACGCCAAGTGATCAAAAAGGCAACACTCACGTCATACCCGCCCATGTTTTAGAAAAAACAGAGAAAAAACAAACTCTCCCATCTGTCCATAACAATATTTTATTTATACTTAAAACCTTCGAAGTCTTCATCTTCGGATGCGCTATCAAAAAGGTCGCCCATTTATGAGGCAACGCGGCTGAAACATTCTCTTCGCACTACGTACACAGAGCAAGCAAAGTTGCAAAGGGTGGCTAAAAAAGAACGCCGGCTTGCCTTGGCTTGAAAATGGCGAGAAGCGAGATTGTCGCCATCTTTTGGCATTTCACATTACTTTTGCTTGCGACCTCCGAAACGGTCGCTTGTTTGTGATCCCGGAAGTCGTCATCTGCGCCGTTTCATGATTAAGTTCACCTAAACAAAGTTGCGCACGGCGGTCCCCGTACTGAAGTGTTAACCGTGTTACAACCACTCTATTGGTAGTGATATTTTTTGGGTGAAGAAAGCTTGAACATAACGTGAGTAATTTCTGAACTCGCAAAAAAACGAAAAATTCGCGTATAAGACGCACCCCTTTATAGGACGCACCAGCAAGATTTTTGATCAAAAGCCGCGTCTTATACACCGGAAAATACGGTATCTGGACCAGCAGAAGCGGACAGTACAGTGCGATTATACTTTGTAAGTGCGTGAAGCATGATGAGCGGCTCCTTAACGTGCATGGCACGATTGCCAGCAATGAACGTGCTAGTATTGTGGCCCAAGTTCACCCAATAAACAGTATCCGTTACGAGCTCTTTGTCTTCCTTACAGCTGCCATCCTCTCACCACGGGGCAATGCGAGCTCTATCTCATTTCCTCAATTCACTCAATTGGTTCTGTTCTATAGAAAATTGGTTTGTATGCATAACCTTTCAGTTGAAATTTCCTCGCGCTTTCCGTGTAACATACACTCGAAGAGAATGTGCTTGCATGCGGTGTACTGGTAATCGCAGCTGTTGGGAATATGTTTCCCCAGCTATGACCAGGACGTTTTATGGGGATGGTGACGTCGTCAAATAAACACGTATCGTCAGTATTAACAAAAGAAAGTCGAAAGAAAAAGTTCAGAGGCACGCGACGGGAATAGAGTTCCTGCTCCTAGTGTGAAGGTAAGAGGGATGTGAAGAGATGAGAAGAGAATATGTTTGGATCGGACCAGTTGGGTATGCTATTTACGTAGGTCACGTGACTGACTACGAATTATGTGACTAATCTGTGATTCGGATGTTGATTTATCCGGACAACGGCCACGAGGCCTCTATATTGGTGGGGAGGGGAAGATGGGGCTGACTTTTTTTGTAGCAGCTGCGGTTCGGGTGACTCAAGGTAGGCCTTCCTCGAATTCTCCTCCGAAGGTAAAAGATTGGTTTCGGAAACCCCTTTCTTTTTCTTCGAGCAGGTACTGACCACGACTGTTCGATGAGCCCAGCTAATGTAATGTCACGACACAACAGCAAGCAGAAAAACGCAAATTCATAGCACATAATTCGGGCCGTAGTAACTACGAGCAGCGCACACAACGGCTTCTTCCAACACTGTCGCGCGGCTACAGGTTTGTGGCAAGAATAACATTTGTTTCTTGTGATAGGCTTTGTTTTGCGAGAACAGCGCGGCAATATCGAACTTAGTCGATCGTGACTCCACTTGATTACAGGTGGCAGCACGTTTATTCACGACTACCGACGATGAAACTCTTAGTCTCTTTAGGTAAGAGGCCGCTTCCACATAAGTCGACTCCATCGGCTCTCATACTGATCTCACCTGTTGAAGTGCTTTGGCCTAACAAGGGTAAAGATGTCGCCGGAAGGCCAGCACCGGTATAGCTACCAGGTAAATCTTACCGGCTGCTCCCTGAAGAATGCCCCTAACGAACGGCACCGCACCTGGTACCACTACACTCAGTGCATGCAGGAAATTGGTTGTATATTCGTTTCATGGTTAATGTTTTGCCTAAAACAATCCAATTTGCCTGCGGGCAGGATCCTCATCTCAACACTTATGGCCGATGTACCTCGGCAACTAAACCTGCGGAATTACGTCGCCTAAAAAGGAAGCCCTCACTGCTTCCAAAGATGCATCGATGGAAAGTGAAGCTGAGCGACACAGTGGAATGTAAAAGACTCATAGGAACAACCTTGACCTGGCTCAACTATCTTGGCGACTTCTGGTCGCCTAGGCGGTCGACATGCTCGGCCTATAAATTATGGTCGAATAAAAGTCTTCTACTACTACCACTACTAGGAACAACACAACTGAGAGAAACGCAACAAAAGTGAGATAGTTAACACGACATTTATTAAGGGAACAGCGGGTGTCTTAAGCACTCGTTTGGTTTTTGTGTGCCATTTCTTTACCTTGTCTATTTGAGGCCTCAGACAATGACTGTCCAGCTACGAAAAATGCGAAAAATGCCATAAGATGGGTAGCTAGAGTAAAAAAAAAAAAAAACCTGGAACCGGCTCAGTGTCTCTCTTGTATTTTCCGCGCTTCGTCACAGCCCGAAGTGAGGCCTTGCCCCGAATTCAATTCACGTTATCGGCTCAAGCCCATCGATAGTGGAAACGCAGGGTCGCTTCAGCCAGGGATGAGACGGAAAGTACATAGACTGACGGGAAATAACAAAACAGTTGGAATGAATCGTTATGTTACGCTGACTCCGTTTCCAGCACAAGAAAAAAGTAAAGAAGTTAAACACTAAATTTTTCATCATGTAGACGCTAAGAGACTAGGAACACGAAAAATCACATAAATCCCCGGTCTCCTCTCGTAAGCACTCCATTCTTTAAAAGTAACGGCGTTGATTTTCAATCCCGTTTTCAGAACTTTGCGCTGCAAAACCATGACCCGTCCTCTATCAAGGGTGCTTCCAACAAAAAACAGGCCGAAAGCAACAGAGACCCCAGCAATTCAAATTATCGGGGAGTGAATTGCACTGGATACACCCGCATTTGCATGCAATAGCCAATGTTTGCGAGATTTTATTAATAAGGGTCGAGGGACACACTGCTCCTGATTCCCTGGTTTTCCAAGTATCATAGTCCATAAGCACCAAACAGAAACAAGCTGATACACAAAGAAAACGAAGTGGCAATATTGGCTCTCTTCTAGAGCAAGCGGATGTGTTTACCTGGAAAAGCCAAACCTGCTGGAAATATGGCGGTTGTAACTGAGGTGCAGTTATTGTGCGGTCGGGTACAAAAGTGCTCAGGACAAGCGATCGACATCAAAAGCATATAGCTTTGTTAGCAGCCGATGGTTGCAGATCACACTCGTGGAGATGAAACTAGACCTCGGACTCTACAATGTGTGCTAGTGAAATGAGCTGAACAACAGCGCACTTCGCACCTATAAGCCAATGTCATCCGTCGTGCGTCGTGGAGAATTTTGTCCCCAATAGCATGTTAATACATTGTGGTACTGAAACAATAAGCTTGTGACGGAGTTTTAAAAAGAGCACAGCCTCAAGTGCTACGCTATTTTCGCATAAATACCCATCCAGATGCCTCCAAGGAAGGTACAGGTTTCGGCTATAGTCTGTACATTAAGTAGGCAGCAAAAGTTTAAGGGGCGCGAGCGCTCGGCAACGAATTTATTCCAGCGGTGTCTAGCTGCGGAGGGAGCATGCTCATCTTGTTCCACCTGCAGGCATTTCAGGCGATTGGCGTGTGGGACGGCTTCGAAATAATTTTCTCTCCCTCACGACCGCGTCTCGTAAACTTTTTTCTTTGTTTGCTGCGCATTGCGGTGGTGCTACAGCACCGAATACGATACGGCCGAGGACCCGAACAGCGCTAATTCACTTTAACTATGGTCATCATTTGTGCTATGTAACACTGCCACGAAGCCCCCTAAGCCAACAGCATTCAGTTTTCTACGAAGCAGCACTTCGCTTACTTTCTTTTTTTTTCAATTAGATTTTCTCTTTATCATGACGCATTATTGCTGACGCACAGTTCCTGAGAGAAAAGATGGAAATAGCTGACCCCCGTCTCCTGATCAAGGCCAGCCGGGCAACACCCCTCCCTTTCACGTTGGCGCTTTGCCTCGGAGGAAACCCCGCCTTTCCCGGCTACCTTCTGCACGCTACTACTTGGCAGCTTACTCGGGACAGACGTCAACGTTTACGCGAGAGAAGAGGTTTGAAACAGCGTGCGCTAAAGGCAGGTTACTCAGTCTATTTCAACGTGCGCACCCGTGTGAAGCTTTACCCGTGCCTTGTATATAGCGACTGCAGTGCCGTGATCTTACGAGCAGTTTTTGCAGAGACACACTAGCAAGGAACATGAAGACGTCGGTGGTCTTTGTTGTGGCGATCGTGGTTCTCGGTAAGTGCTACACTACCCTCTAGATGCGTGTGCCATACCATTTCAATCTGCTTCTTTTTTGCGCCCAAATGCTCCTTGAGATAGTTTCTGGCCGCAAACAAAAGCTTTCCGCAGAAAAAGACTGGTCAGAGCAGCAGAACACGATTTTTGATGCGCTTGTAGTTTGACGCTAGAATCACTGTTTGCTCTAAAGATGTCAAAGTTTGCGACTGAATTAGCCGACTATTGGTATTTAGTATGTCGTCAGGTTGAGGTTTAGTTTGCAGGGATTTCAAGCTCCTTCACAGGTAAACCCACGTCTCGATTAGGATGGCTCATAAGACGTTCAAAGTGACCTTTGTTAGGTTTCTGCTGCTTTCAGGGGTTTATAACTAGGCGTAAAACCGAGGAATAGAGCATACTTTGCCTGCGTGAAGTGCTTACTGTGTCACTGTTTAAATTATCTGTGTCGTATTAAATGAGTGATGATAGGAGACTCGTCCTCTTTTTCGTGTAACGATAGTAACTATTGCAGGTGCTTCATGAATATGAACAACTCGCTCTCTCTGTATGCAGGACCATAATTTTTTTGTAATAATTTGGCTGATTAATTCACATGGCTTTCATTAATTTCTGTCGCCTGGGCTGCCAATTATCTTAGAGTGATGAGGTTGAAATATACGCCACATTAAATAAGTAATAAATTGAGCTCTTTCCTATCAATCGTGAACTTTATCACTCCAGCCAGAGTCCACTTTTTTCAATGTTGCGTAAGCCTGACTTCTGTCTTCTGTCTTCTAAAAAATGGACGAGGAGTTTTTAAAAACCAGAAATTCAGAAGTAAAAAAAAGTGATTTTGCAATGACGAGAAGAGATTAGCGCATAGGTGGCAGAGGTATATCTCAGTTGGTGGACATACCCCTCTGATGTGAAAAGTGAAGGGATCCTAAGAAAGCAGACAATCCAAACTTCGCATGCAGTCTATTTTAATGGCAGCACCTATTAAAAAAGGTGAATGGCTTTGCAGCTTTTTCTTAGGTAAATGGAAAATTAAAGAAAAAAAGCCAGAAACATACGACGAATAATTACTTGTTTACTTCATTTTTTTTTCATAAAGCGACCTTCGCTGACCTCGCTACTGCCATGATCACAACGGACCCGGCGTGCCACAGGATGCGGACGAAAGTGGTGAGTGGCAGCGAAGCAATACGCTGAGGTTTTAAGCTAGGCTCATTTAGCATGCTCTAAAACTTTGTTCGCGTCACTTTGCTGGCGCTAAGAAAATTTTTCGCGAAGTTTGTTAACTTCCTGCCTATTAAATCGTTTTCACTTCCTGTACTGCTGGGAATCAATGGCCCAAAATATAATCCATACATACTTCACAGGCGTAATAAGCAGGCGCAGTAACTTCACAAAAAAGGAAGTTAAAAATGTAAAGTGAAACTTGAAGCAGTCAATAACGAAAGTCATCACAGGCCATGTTGAAACGAAAGAATGGTGCGATTGAGACTAACGCATCAGATGCGATAAGCGCGTGAGCCGTTAGCACTGTTGTTGCCAAAGGAAAAACGTTTCCCAGCCCGCTCGGTCTCCTTGATTGGATAATGAGTCTCCTCGCTCGAGTCCAACAATGACAGATGATCTTTTTGATATGATTTATGTGCACAAGCTCCTCAACGTCGGCTAATGGCAGTAAAAGAGGGAGAGGGTAGTGGTGAAGCCCTCTCTTGTGCATGCACAAGGAAGACATGCTGGGTGAAGTTTCGCTGCATATGATTTGTTTGGAATTCCAGTCAGCGCTATAGCACGAGTGGGGCAATGTGCCAACATGGCTTGCCGGCTCAAAGAGGCGGACATTACCGTAACCACCAATGTAGCAAGAAATTCAAGGCGCAATTCCGACTCGACGAGATTGCATTGAGGGTAAAAAAAAAAATTGTTAGCAAGGCAGCAGCTCTTACCATAACCCAGCAGGCTATGGCTGCCAACTACTGAGCCATAATTTTCAGAAAGCATTTCCGGCTCACGACGGTCGCGCATAAAGAAAAAAACCCGTGTAATGAGTCTCGGCGTACATTAAAAAGAATGATAGGTTGTTTAAATTGTTCTATAACCTCTCGTTACTCAGAAATTACAAGTCCAGAAGCAGCTTTGCCTCTTAAAATTACGCTGATCGCAGAAATGCAGAAAATATCAAACAAGCCACCAGCATATGTGCAGTGTACAATGTTCGTTATAACTTTCGAAGTGCCGGACCAGCTTTTCTTTCATTCCTCTCCTATAGGACAAGGTCCGCAGACACTGCGTCTACCTGTGCCATCTGCCGGAAGGCAACTTAAGGATGGGACTGGAAGAAGACGGCACGCCGTGTCGGGTAAGCACCATGCATGGTCGTCGCCTCACTTGAAAGCCCGAACGCATTCTTGTTACGCAGTATGAAAATCATGGCTGCGTATTGCCGGTTCTCAGTGCAGGAGAGGTATTAGAGCGTTTAGTCATAGTGCGGTTCTCGGCCGCTAATGCAAACCGCTTTCTCCTGCTGCTCTTAAAATATGAAGTAATTGCTATTCTTTTTTTTCAGTCACTGTTGCACGAAGGCGTGTGCATTCGAGGCAAGTGCCGAATGCCAAGGCCCAAGAAAGGAATATCGGCCAATGATGATGGAGGTGACATCAGCGAACGGCCAGAATAGACCCCTGGCAATTACGACGAATAGAATATTAAGCGATTAGCGGACTAGCCCGGAATATGTCGCTGCAACGTGACGTATTTTGCGAACACAAGCGCCGAAGAATTTGAATGTTCTGGCTTCGTGCTCGTGGTTCCTCGAGTAAAGAAGGTCTTGGCTGAAACCTGTACAGCTGCCCGAGTAGAGTTTTCTTGATGCAATACAATGAGCGCAACTACGAGAGTGCATTTTTGTGCCAAAAAGCTTAATAAATGATTTTGTAAAAAATAGTTGGACTTTTTATGGAAGAAAGCTTACAAGAATAGCGAGGTTAAGTGGAAAGTACATGCAATCAACTAGTGGAATAGTTGAAAGTATAACCCATTTTAAGATTTGAGCGGTTTGTTCGGTTAGAGCCTAGTTTTTTTTTGCCAATGAAATGGGTTATGATGTTCCTGCCTGACAATATTCATTGAATAGTTTTTTCATTCATAGCGTTTGTGTAATTCTCTTTTTTTATCGTGAGCGTGGGAATAACAAGTGACTTTTATTTTCATCTCCTGAAAATTGTGAATCGAACAATGTACGCTTCAAAGTCCCGGACATGGAAGAGAAGCCAAGGCGGCAGCGTTGTCATTGGTACTTCAGGAAAATTTAGGCTGCAGCAGGAGATAATGTCGGAAGGTTGCGTGCAAGAGGAGGCGCGTTTTTCGTGCATCGTCTCGATTATAGCCGTTAGTGCGTAATTAAGCCCTCATGTTAGTCTAGAAGGTCTAGTCGGCTCTCGAGTAACCTCTTTGTACGGGTGTTGACGCACGCAATAAACATATATTCTGTGACAAGAAGACAATCGCCAGAGGAAGAAACGGCGTTCACCTTGACATATATGAACGCGACTGCAAAAGGAAGCTTCGATCAGTTCTCTCAAGGGGGGAAATCCTGGACCGTTGTGTTGCGTGCGGAGCTCCTAAGCTATTGACGTCATCTTCGGTGAATCCCGCCTGGTTCGCGCCTTCTTGTCGTCCCAGTGCGTGCTCTTAGAGAGGGCTTTTCGCCGAAGTTCGTATCAATGACTTAGTTGTCGTTCGTGCTATTGTGTGAAATCCAGAACTATAGTTATGATAAGTCTAGGGGAAAAATGAAAATGATTGTTGCCCTTTGAATTTAGCGTTCTCTTTTTCCTGCTTTTGTATTTTTAATTAACTTTTTTAATCATTCGTATGCTGTCGTATCTTCGAAAGTAAAAAACGCTAGGCTGTCTGTGTCACGTTCCGAACTGGAGAAGAGTTGTGTTCATAGGAAAAGCACTTCATTGAACAACGCCTGTGAGTGGACAATCAAGATTGTGAACAGTAGGGCAGCCAAGGCTAGAGATGCGGCTCTTGCCTGCAGTGCTAGCTTGCGCAGGACCTGTTAACACACATTTACATTTGCGAAACTGACACTCTCACAAAAGCAAAAAAAAATCAGTTTCCTTGGAGAGAGGGTGAAAGTTCAGACGTCAGCAGAACATCACACGCTGGGGTACGATTAAGCCTAATAACCATGTACGAGTGTTGTTAAAGGTTTTCTTTCTTATGTAGTAATTTCGCCTGACGGCAAACTTCCTTCTGGCGTAATTATTGATTCACGTCCTCTATTGTCATTTTTGCGCAATGTTTGCCTCTATATCTCGCAACGCTTACGTCAGCTTGACACCTAGACCAACTTATAAAGTTGAGTGAAATTAACGTAAACAAATCCAAAGCAGTCTTGCTCCGATCAATGTCTCCGTGGACACAGGCTTATTTGCATACAAGATGTTTTATTTACATGAACAAGCAATAACTTTTCTTTTGCTGAATGTTATGGCCGGATGATTATTACAGATGTAATGATTCAGACAGCGGTGCCGTCGAGAAGCGCATGAGAAATGCCCTCTGCCAGCCTTCTTGCACACACTGGCACGCATGTTTTACGCATCAGCGGTGAAACATGGTGCTAATGTAAAGAATACTGAGGTGGCGCCTCGAAGGAGTCCTACGGCCATGGTGTGGCAGTCTCTGTGGCGTTCTGCGACAGCTCATGGCGAGAAATTTCCCCGAAGATGTCGTCGTTGGGGTCCTCGAGTGGGAGAGGTCCTTCGGTAGTGTCGACAGCTGGGGGCTGGCGTCCCAGCATCCCATCTTCGCTGGCGAGGAAGCCGGAGAAGGAAGTGAACGCCCTGCGGGAAGACTGAGACTCGTGGAACTTGCCGTCTTCCAGGTACAGGTAGACGAGGTCGTTCTGTGCCAGGTGCAGCACCGCCCCGCTCGACGCCCAGCTGAAGCCGTTGTCGCTCGCATAGGCCGTCACCACGGGCACGCGGTTTCGGCGCAGGGAGATGCGACAGGAATCCCGGCGGGATGCCATGAAGGTGAAGGAGAAGTAGTACAGGCCGGGCTGCGAGCAACTGCGGAATGGGCGAGAAGGGAGAGACAGGACATTTAGCATTCCGTTAGTGTACCCCGCTTCTATAGCTGACACCGCCTGCCCTTACAAAATTTTGTTAGACAGTGTATAGACGGTCCAAAGACCTATAAACACTATAAACACTATAGACTCTTTATAGACAAATCCTAGAGGTCAGTCTATAGGCAATACTAGTGTTATAGACAGTCTATAGACAATCTATAAATTTATTATCATACACTTCTAGTAGACTTTTGTCTATAGACAGTCTACAGACTATGAATAAACAAAAAGAAATATCTATAGGAAGGCAATGCAGTCTATAAGAAGTCTGTAGACAGTCTACAGACTATGAATAAACAAAAAGAAATATCTATAGGAAGGCAATGCAGTCTATAAGAAGTCTATAGACTGTCTATAGAGAATTTTTATAAGGGTGGTATTCTTGTCATACGCGTCTGTCGAGGCAGGTGAACAATCAACGCATCGACAGCCCGCTAGCTTAACCTGAAGTAAACGCGAGGTTATAGAGAGTTATTTATAGTATTAATTGTTCTAAGTGTTATGTGCCTAGGTGCTGTCATTTCCGGGTCGTCTCCGGGCCCAGTAAACCTACTAGCTAGCCTTGGAACAGAAGTGAATTGAAGACAAATCAAGAATAATCAGTGTAGGTGTAATGAACGAAGTCGCTTAAATTACGAAGTCAATTTCGGTACTTTACGAAGCTTCCCACCGTGACTACAGATGAAGAAAGGTAGCTCAGAAAACCATAGGTTTATGGCTGTTTTCAGTGGATCCTAACTAACAAAGGTCACTGCAGAAGTCGCTATTCGCCTTCTATGCAAAGCACTGCAGAAGGATCCCGAACTGCTTCCTTCTTCATGTCACTAAGTGATGGTGTGAGAATGTGTCTGTACTTTCTTCTTTCTCATTTAACGCAGAAACGTCTTTAACGTCTCCATTGAAGCATTTTTGGATATATTTTTGTCAGAAAAATACTGTGCAGCAATTTTTGTCCGCAGTGGGTGCCTAAGTGAAGAAGAGATGATCACGCCCTGCACGAGCCCCGCATTTTCCGCTCGCCTTGCACTTAAAACGGAGCCATCAGCTACTTTAAAAGCGACTGCGGCAGCCACTGCACCAGCTGAACGACGCATGCAGACTATCGCACTGACCGGAAGGCACCGAGGTCCTTGGTGACGTCCGCTTGTACATTGGTGGGCACCTGGCTGAAGCGGACGTATTTGCCGTCGGGTTCTCCCTTAGTCATGGTGAAGCCCACTGAGGCGCTGGCTCCCTGCAGCACGAAGGGGACGACCAGCAGGAGAGAGGGCAGCAGCCAGGAGGCCGAGGAACCGTGAAGCGAAGACATCTTAATTGGATACCTGCGAAAAAGAAGCATCTTAACGTTTAGAAGTCAGGCTGTTTACACTGTTTTATTTTATTTTTGCAGATGTAGAGTAGTTGTGAGCAAAAATTCAAGCCATGTTTGTTTTGGAATGAATGGTCAGATTTGAGAGCGGTACGGGACCCGGAAATGTTGAGGAATTTAATGTCACAAATGTGTTGGGCGATGTATCAAAATTCGTGTGCCTGTTACGATATCTACTCTTTAACACTGCAGAAACGCTACACATCGGCATTAGGGATTTGCGCCGGATCACTCCCCCGCTCTCATCGTCCTTCCTTTTGGCAGGAGTGATTCTACACCACCAATGTCTTCTTTTCGATTTGGCGGCATTCCGAGGTCGGCCAGTTCGAGGACAGACACGCGCAGCTATGGACGCCACCGAAGAGAATGTCCATCCTGATCTTCACAGAATATCTATTCCAGACGTAGTTTGTGTGAAGACAGTACAGTAGGCTTATTTGCTCAGAGTTACCACCGCAACGACAGGAACACAGTAACACCATGACCATATGAATACACGCGCACTCAGCCTTCGAAGCTTACGACAAAGGGAAAATAAAATAAACAGTTTTAAAGTTTCATGCCACACTTGTATAGCATCACATATTGTCACAGAAGCAGATAGGCAGGTTTGTATTTGCCACAACGTCCAAGCGCCAGCGGAAAACGGCCCGGCCGGCTAACCGACTAACGAGCGAGCTCACGGGCGAAGAAGAGCGCGCGCCAGCCTCCTGAGCGCGACTACTAGGTGGCGCCAGTAATGCGTTGCGGCATTGCCCCTCCCGGTAGAAAAAGCATCGTCCCGATGCTGCGTGGCGAGGTCAAGCAGAACCGTAGGCTTGACCTAGCGGGCGTGGAAGGGCTTCATCCGGGCAACGTGTACGACTTCCGACTGTGTTTGCCGTCGGGACGTACGAACAGTTCCTTGCGGAATCACTTTGTAGGTGACGTCGCTGAGTTTGCGCAGCACTTCGTACGGGCCGAAGTAGCGGCGCAGAAGCTTCTCGGAGCGACCCCGCTGGCGAACAGGAACCCACACCCAGACTTTATCGCCAGGGTTGTAAATTACCTCCCTGTGACGAAGGTTATAGCGTTGAGCGTCTTTAACCTGCTGCGTCCGGAGTCTCGTTCGAGCAAGCTGACGGGCGGCCTCAGCGTGCTGGACGAATTGGGCAGCGCCGGCAACTGATGGAAGGGCGACATCGGGCAGTAACATTGCATCCAGCATGGTAACGGCTTCGCGACCGTACACCAAACGAAACGGAGTGAAGCGGGTCGTTTCCTGGACTGCGGTATTATACGCAAATGTTGCATACGGTAGTACCTGGTCCCAGTTCTTATGGTCTTCGTCGACGTACATTGAAAGCATATCGGCGATGGTCTTATTGAGTCGCTCAGTAAGGCCATTCGTCTGAGGGTGGTAAGCTGTTGTTCTGCGATGACAAGTGCCACTGAGCCGCATAACTTCCTGGGTGAGAGCTGAAGTAAATGCAGTGCCTCTGTCAGTTAAAACGACCGCAGGGGCACCATGACGGAGGACTAGGTTAAAGATGAAAAAGTTCGCAATATCAGTAGAAGTGCCGCTGGGAAGAGCTTGGGTTTTACAATAACGGGTGAGGTAATCAGTGGCGACTATAATGTAGCGGTTGCCCAAAGATGACGTAGGAAACGGCCCGAGCAAGTCCATACCGACTTGGTGAAAGGGTACTCGAGGAGGACCAATAGGCTGCAGCAGACCGGCCGGCTTGACAGGCGGCGTCTTCCGACGTTGGCAATCACGGCACGTCCTAACATAGCGCCGGACAATAGCAGCAAGCTTGGGCCAGTAGTATTTTTGTCGTACGCGAGCCAAGGTCCGTGAGGAACCGAGATGGCCGGCAGAAAGTTCGTCGTGGCATGCCTGCAAAACGTCGGGACGGACCGGCGTTGGGACCACCAGCAGGTACTGAATGTCTGTGGAAGCGTAGTTTTTCTTGTAAAGGACGCCGTCCCGCAAGCAAAACGACGACAGGCCACGTGTAAAAAGGCGAGGTGGCGATGAGGCGGTTCCCTCGAGGTAATCAATGAGGGGCCGCAGTTCGGTGTCATCTCGCTGTTGTTGAGCGAGATCAGGCGTCGTGAGAGCGCCGAGAAAAACGGAGTCATCTGTTTCAGGTGAAGAACACGGGATAGGGGCTCGGGATAGGCAGTCAGCGTCACTGTGTTTCTTGCCGGACTTGTACACAATAGTGACGTCGAACTCCTGCAAGCGGAGACTCCAGCGGGCTAAGCGGCCAGAAGGATCTTTAAGGTTGGCTAGCCAGCAGAGAGAGTGGTGATCACTGACCACTCTAAACGGCCGACCATACAAATACGGCCGAAATTTTGTCACCGCCCAGACAATTGCAAGGCACTCCTTTTCGGTAGTAGAATAATTCGCTTCGGCACGAGAGAGGGTGCGACTGGCGTAAGCAATGACCCGCTCAGCACCATCTTGCCACTAAACGAGAACTGCTCCGAGGCCAACGTTACTGGCGTCGGTATGCAATGCTGTATCCGCCTCCTCGTCGAAGTGGCCAAGTATGGGCGTTGTTTGAAGGCGTGTGCGAAGCTCCTCGAAAGCCCTTTGCTGCTCGTCGGCCCAGATGAAAGGTTGGTCGTCCTTTGTCAGACGAGTCAGTGGTTCGGCTATCCGGGAGAAGTCATGGACAAAGCGTCTGTAATATGCACAGAGGCCCAAAAACCGTCGAACAGAACTTTTATCAGTAGGAGTCGGGAAAGCAGCTACGGCAGCCGTCTTCTCTGGATCAGGGCTAGTACCCTCAGCGCTGACGACATGGCCCAGAAACTTCAGCTTTTGGAATGCAAAGTGGCATTTCTCCGGTTTTAGTGAGAGGCCGGCCGCGCGGATGGCATTTAGGACGGCCGTCAAGCGCTTGAGATGCTCGTCGTAAGTCGCAGAGAAAATGACGACGTCGTCAAGGTAGACGAGGCACGTCTGCCATTTGAGGCCGGCTAGGACAGTGTCCATCATTCTTTGGAAGGTCGCGGGGGCGGAGCACAAACCAAAGGGAAGCACCTTAAATTCGTAGAGGCCGTCAGGAGTAATGAACGCCGTCTTTTCAAGATCACGTTCATCGACTTCGATCTGCCAATAGCCACTGCGTAGATCGAGCGATGAAAAGTATCGGGCATGGCGGAGTCGGTCGAACGAGTCGTCGATTCGAGGCAGTGGGTAGACGTCTTTTTTTGTAATTTTGTTGAGCCTCCTGTAGTCGACGCAGAATCTGAGTGTTCCATCCTCTTTAGCGACCAGCACAACAGGCGAGGCCCATGGGCTTGTGGACGGTTGGATCACATCATCGCGAAGCATTTCATCAACTTGCGCCCGAATAGCCTCGCGTTCCTTAGTCGACACTCGGTAGGGGTGTTGGCGGATAGGGCGTTCGGTGGGGTCAACTATAATGCGATGCTTTGCTACTGACGTCTGTCCCACCTTGGACGTGACGGCAAAGCAGTCATGGTAAGAGTCAAGAATTGCTTGAAGGCGGCGTCTCCGGTCAAAAGGCAAAGCAGGATTCACGTCAGTTCGAACTGTATGGGCAGTGCTCTCGGGAGGGTTCTTGGTGAGCAACGATAGGGCGCAGTGGGCTGAGGGCTCGCCGACTTCATCAAAGTAGGCGATGGCTGCCCCTTGCGGTAAATGGCAGTATTCGGCGCTAAAGTTCGTTAAAAGCAGTTCAGTTCGGTTATGACTCAAGGAAAAGACCCCACGAGCGACGCAGACTTGTAGGCTCAACAATAAATTCACATTCATTTCCGCGAGGCCTTGAAGGGCGGGAGGGTTGTCGCAGTGCACTGTAACAAACATGCTGGTGCGTGGAGGGAGTGTGACATGATCATCGCATACCCGGAAAACTGGCTTGTCGGCTGTGTAGGCGTCGGAAACTGCGCGCTGGGTCGAAAAAGTCACCATGAGGTAACGGAGGTCGATGATTGCGCCGTTTTCTCGAAGAAAATCAAGACCGAGGATCAGGTCCTTGGAGCACTCCGCCAGCACAGCAAAGCAACAAGAGAAAGTTACGTGGCGAATCTCGACTCGGGCGGAGCACACTCCTAGCGGCGTCAGCACATGCCCTCCGGCTGTCCTTATCGGCGTGCCGTGCCAAGGAGTCAGGACTTTGCGTAGGATTGTAGCAAGGCTACGACTCATAACGCAAAAATCAGCGCCGGTATCTACAAGGGCAGTCGTATGGTGGTTGTAAACGGCGATCGGTATCTCAGCGGAAAGAAGCTCACCGTCGACGAAGTGCGCCGTATCACGGATCGTCGGACTGACGGGTCGTTCAGTGCGTCGAAGTGCGGCGTCGAAGGTAAGCTTCTGTGATCGTCGGGAGGTCGTCGGACTCGATGGTCGTTCGGTGCGTCGATTGGGGGCGTCGGAGGAAAACTGCGGCGATCGTCGGAAAGTGGTCGGACTGCTGGTCGGTGCGGGGGGTCGGAGGTCGGAATGTTTGGTCGAATCGGCGAATGGAGGATGTTGGTCGTAGTGCTCATCGACGGCGGCTCTACCTCCGAGAGTCGCCGTCCTCAGTTTTCCCGGCGCGGACTTGGGGATTGCCTGAAGGAAGTACGCCGGTTGGGGGAAAACTGTCGCGGCGATGGCGACCTGGACTGGCGTCCCGGTGGGGACGCAGGTGGGACGTTGGCGCTGAGGTACTGGTCGATGTCCCGAGGTCGTTCACCATAGCGCGGCCGAGGGGCATCCGGTGAAAATCCGCGCAAGCCCATCCGGCGGTATGGACAGTGGCGCAGTACGTGTCCGGCTTCGCCGCAGTGGAAACACAGAGGTAGATTGTTCGGCGTACGCCACACGTGTGCTTTGCGAACGGGCGGTCGAGCGTCGGGCGCATCAGCCGGAGCTGGATGTCGGGGTGCAGGACGGACGAGAGGAGCGGGCCTGTAGGGTGCCGGCGGTGCTGGCGCAGGGGTACGCAACGCGTCACTGTAGGACATGACGTGCGGCGCAGGCGGCTGGGGGGATGGCATTGATGGAACTGCTTGCCGGAGCTCTTCACGTATAACATCCGAGATGCCTCCAACACGCGGGTGTTGCTCGAGAAAGGGCAGCTTTTGCAGTTCTTCACGTACGATGCTTCGGACAAGCTCGCGAAGGGCGCCACTCTCGTTGTCGTTCATCGGCAAGCGGAAGTCCACAGCAGTGATGTTCGCAGAACGATCAAATTGTACGAATCGCTGTTGTAGGGCACGCTCCATACTTGTCGCCTCCTTCTTAAAATCAGCCACAGTACATGGAGGGTCACGTACAAGGCCGACGAAGATCTGTTCTTTAACGCCACGCATAAGATGGCGCACCTTCTTTGCCTCCGACATGGACGGATCCGCGCGGTTGAAAAGCCGAGTCATTTCTTCTACAAACATGGCGACGCTCTCATTGGGCCGCTGCGCTCGGGACTGTAGAGCCAGTTCAGCCATCTCTTCTTGCGTCGTTGCCGAATGTGCTGAGCAGCTTTTGCCGGCAATCTTGCCAGGTGGTGATGGTAGCCTCGTGGTTTTCGAACCACATCTTGGCGGCGTCTTCAAGTGAAAAATAAATGTTCCGCAACTTTCGCTCATCGTCCCACGCATTAAACGCAGCGACCCGGTCGTAGTTGGTCAACCAGTCCTCAACATCCTCAAATTTGTCGCCATGGAACGGCGTGGGCATACGCGGAGCATGGAAGAACAGCGGCTGGGCACATACTGGATGGTGAACGGGCTGGCTTGCCTCTGTAGTCGTCATGGTTCGCGGTAAGGAAAGAAGGGGACCACACTCGGGAGCTAAGCCTCTCAAGCGGCGGCTGGCCTTGTGCACAGGTGTGTCCACGGTGTGTAGCGGGGCTTCGGAGGCACCCAAAAGCTCTTCGGACATGGGATGTACCCCGCACCTCCACCAAAATGTCACAGAAGCAGATAGGCAGGTTTGTATTTGCCACAACGTCCAAGCGCCAGCGGAAAACGGCCCGGCCGGCTAACCGACTAACGAGCGAGCTCACGGGCGAAGAAGAGCGCGCGCCAGCCTCCTGAGCGCGACTACTAGGTGGCGCCAGTAATGCGTTGCGGCAATATTATTTGTCCTGATCTCATAAAGTATGCCCACGCCGCAGCATCAATCTTCTTTGTAGTTTCGGACAGGGATGCTGAATCCATACACAGGCTAGGATATGTGCGCGCAGTTACATTTTTTCTGAGATCATGTAAAGTTTAATATAAGCGAGAGCTGCGTGGGTGTTTTAGACTGTCATAAGATCTTGGAAGATATATGGGTGCCTGAGCTTTTCTGAGAGAATTGCGAGAGCCGATAAATATGGCAGACTGGTTTTCCTGACAATGCGAAGTAGCGTCCTATGCACCGTTGAGAATCAGCGCAGCACTGTTCTAAGCGCTTACATTTTGCGGAACCTGGAAACCCGCACACAGCCTTGTTTAGCCTGCTCTTTACGATTCTTCGTCACATTTCTAGATATATGTTCAAGACTTCGGGCAGGGGGCTTCTTAAACGTGCTCTCCACAGTAGTTTTTAGAGACTTCCAAATAATGTGCTGATTTTGTCCCTGATTATGAAACAGTAGATGTCTTCAGCCATTGGTATGCAGCAATAATGCAGTATTGTTATGCAATATGCCGGTTTCCGTGAAGCAACACACGAGCTATGAGAGGTGTCCTAGGGAAGGGTGGGGATTAATTTTGACAGCCTGAGGTTCTTTAACGTGAGCTCAAATCTCACAGCTCACGGGCACTTTTGCAATTAGACTCCATCGAAATGCAGCCGTCGCGGTCGGGAAAGTATTTTGAGGGGAATGATTCAACCAGCATCTCTTAGAGATTTATCAGTTATCATTCGCGCTCTCTAGTGAAGCCAACGAACCACAAAATACGCGGGGGGGGGGGGGGGGGTCTAGTTATTTCACCCTGATTTCAGTGTCACGCCATTTCAACAAACTTTTTTTTTTGCGCGGTATGTACAATATAAAATTTAACAATGCGCCAAATGAGCTAGAAAAAATAACTACACGTTAATGGACGCAAATCGGCAAACCTTCGTTAACACTGAACAAGGAGCAAAATTTTTTTGGAGGTATTTATGATATCAAAAAATAGAAAGGAGGTGATTATGAAATAAATATAGAAAAATAAACACCACCTCGGTTTCGAATGTCCAGTCGCTAGGAATTATTTACAAGAAGCGCGCTACGAACTAAAATCGAACACAAAGTCATTCTGAGGAAAACTTTCATTATTTCATAAAAAGAGGAACAACACTGACCTTTTTGTGGAAACCGCGACTTGAACGTAGCTTGGTTTTTGCGAAGCAATGGGCCACACTCGAAGCGAAGGCACTCTGTTGCACTCTCGTCGTGCGTTTTCTGCCTTTATATACAAAATTGTCAGGAACTGGGAGAAAAAAAATCTTGAGTATCTATTCCTATCTGCGAAAGATATGAAGCTAATCGATAAACTGAATTTCGATAATGCTGACACTCTCTCTGAGGCACCCTCATTTTAAACAAAGTAAAAGAATAACTGGGATATCTCTTTTTACCGCTTTCAGGCTACTGATATTCTCTGTGAATATATCCTGATATGAGAACGATATGAAGCCACGCGATAAATTAAAATTACTGACACTGCCTTTCAGTAGCCCTCATTTCCGACGAAGTATAGAAGAGGAACTGGGACTATCTCTCTTAACCACTTTTAGGCCAGTGATAAACGCTGTCAGAGTGACTGCTTTCTGACGGGAAACGGAGCTAGCATAGCATGTGAGAACATATTGGCATTATAACCCAAGTTATATCTACGGGCAGTCTCTTAACATGTACGACTCTCATGAGGAATTTTCAACCACGAGTGCAGATAAGGCTACACTGCTTGTGTTGCGGACAAGTTTTAATTCATCGAGCACCATAGCTGAGATTGGCTTCGTTTTGTGGTCACTCGATAAGCGACCCCGTTCGACAGTGTTGCAAGAGCTTCTCGCGACGCCACGTCCAAGCAAAAGGCATGGCCGTGGATTCAGTGCGTCAAGCGGCGAAAAACGGAAACGCGGAAAGCACAAAGAAACGCTAAAGCAGAACCTTCATATGAAGGGAGCCAGCAGTCACCGCAAGCAAGGAAATCATAGCGGAATTGTCTTAAAAAAACAAAACAAAACTGGTGGTGTTGTTCAATTGGAAATTTGTAGTATAATCGTTTTATGCTTTAGAGCTAACTGATGAGAAAAGAGAAGACGAAACAACCCCATGCTATAATAAGGTAGTAATTACTCATTGGCATCCACCCGAGCGCAGCCATACGGCTACAAAGGAAAGCTATACAGATTTCTCAGAAACTTCGTAAAGAAAAATTCGTCCTGGTCCGGGGTTCGAACCCAGGACCACCGCTACACCGGAGCAGTCGCTCTACCAATTGAGCTAACCAGGACGGCAAGCTTATGGTAGGGCGAGATCGAATTGATCAATAACTCGAAGTGGGAACAGTGTTGGTCAAATGTTTAGGGGAATCCCCCAAGGTGGAGTAGATTTGTAATAAGGGAGTAATTACTCATTAGCATCCACCCGAGCGCAGCCATACGGCTACAAAGGAAAGCTATACAGCTTTCTCAGAAACTTCGTAGTTAAAGGGACACTGAGGAGAGCACTATTAATATTTTTTTGGCAATTTCCTCACTGGCGTCCCAGAACATCCTCGCAGCGCCGCCTCTCCTCCTCCGCTCTTTTCTCCCTTCTCCTCTTTTTTTCTTTCACGGCTGTTGCGCTCTTCGGTCTATTCCTCCGGCGAGTCTGCCTCCGCGCACCGCCGCCGCGAATCTGCGCGTCTTCTGAACCGCGGCCTGGTCAGCGCGCCTCTCAATGTGCTGACGCATGAACACGTAGGTGGTGGTGGAAACGTTTATTGCCAATGATGTAAATCGTAGGGGGCGCCTGGTTTGCCGCAAAAGTTTGCATGATTACGAGAATTGGTCTGGGTATCGGGCATGCAGCAGTATTGGGTATTGAGCAGTCCGGGTTTGTAGTTGTCGCCAATGTGCAGCCTGCGCTATGGTGAGGGACGGAGCGGGGGGTGCGTATTCCCTTCTTTTGTCTCGGTAATACGAGAGAATATCACGGAAGGAGACCAGGTAGTGCGCGGGCCGCGGGCGAACGGACCGTCGTGTGAATCGCGCCCTTTAACGCCATTTTAAGTACGTGCGCAGTCGCCTTCTTTGCGCGAGGAACGTGCCGGCCACACAAATGGCTCGAAGGGCAACGCGAAAATCGCGAGCCGGCCGCCCTAGAAGCTCGCCAGGAGCAGAACAGCTGTGAAAGACAATACGAGCAGAATCGCTTTATTAAGGCGAAGGCCTTTAATGCCTCATACTGTCGTGAGCAGGGAATGCACTACCTGGTCTCCTTCCGTGATATTATCTCGTATTACCGAGACAAAAGAAGGGAATACGCACCCCCCGCTCCGTCCCTCACCATAGCGCAGGCTGCACATTGGCGACAACTACAAACCCGGACTGCTCAATACCCAATACTGCTGCATGCCCGATTCCCAGACCAATTCTCGTAATCATGCAAACTTTTGCGGCAAACCAGGCGCCCCCTACGATTTACATCATTGGCAATAAACGTTTCCACCACCACCTACGTGTTCATGCGTCAGCACATTGAGAGGCGCGCTGACCAGGCCGCGGTTCAGAAGACGCGCAGATTCGCGGCGGCGGTGCGCGGAGGCAGACTCGCCGGAGGAATAGACCGAAGAGCGCAACAGCCGTGAAAGAAAAAAAGAGGAGAAGGGAAAAAAGAGCGGAGGAGGAGAGGTGGCGCTGCGAGGAGGGTTCTGGGACGCCAGTGAGGAAATTGCCATTTTTTTTTATAGTAAAATCCGATAGTTCGGCATGTCATGGCTTTGTTGCCACTTGGCCGGCAGCGAAAGATGCATTTATTTCTAAGAAATTTGGATTCGAAGTTGAAAAAGTTTTTCCCGCCGCTCTGATTCAAACTTGGGATTCGTCTATGACGACAGAGGACTAAGAGACGTGAAACATGACGTGCATATGACGTAACGCAGACTCCGTGATTTCTGGAGGCCAGCAGTGCGGCCTAGCAGCAGCCGAAAAGAAAGCTACCGCCGGCCGCACGTTGAAGGCATCTATCGGCTATTGCGGCC
Source organism: Amblyomma mixtum (assembly GCF_055824585.1). Lineage (NCBI taxonomy): Eukaryota > Metazoa > Arthropoda > Arachnida > Ixodida > Ixodidae > Amblyomma > Amblyomma mixtum. The sequence goes on from NC_143013.1 coordinate 288,441,010, forward strand.
GTTGCTACAGTCGCTTCGATTACGTTTGCACTGGCGTTTTGCCAGCGTTACGATGGATCTCGCTCTCGAAGTCGTCAACGAAGTTCTCGCAAATAGACACCTTTAGCATACCGTGTACCTTGTTACCGCTAGCGGAATACCGGGAGCCCGCCTACCGCCGGAAAACAGGCGCTGATTTGTTCCGATGCTTCAGGAGCGCGCGTAGCAGCCGGGCACGTGGCGCCATCTGGCGACGTCAAGGAGATTTGCGCATGCATCGGCTGCGCCTCAGTGATGCATGGATCTCGGTTCCTGGTGTTGCTAGAACCATTCGTTCTAGCAACACTGTTTTGTTCTTTGATCTCATCACGCTTGTACTTGCGAGTTTGGCCTGTGGCGGCGATACCTGTATTTTGGTTCTTGCTCTTTTCTACGTTACAAGAGCTTTGTTGTCAGTATGAGTGGCGTTTTTGTAATCAGGAGCTGGTATTCTGTCGATACAAGCCAACTTCAATTTCTCCTCAGTGTCCCTTTAAAGAAAAATTCGTCCTGGTCCGGGGTTGTTATTACAAATCTACTCCACCTTGGGGGATTCCCCTAAACATTTGACCAACCCCATGCTAGTAGCGGGATATGAACCCCGCGACCTCCGTATGTCGCGTGCGGTGCGCTACCAATTGAGCACTGAGCTATGGCGGTGGCTCTCCGATCTTCTACCTTCGGTGGTATTTATGTTGCATGGAAGCTGTTCTTGAGAAAGGTGGCAAATTGGGCATGTTGATACATATTCGAAGACACGGAAGCGCAGAAAAGACATGGACGAAGACGAGACGACAAGGACGGTGCTGAACTTCCAGCTTTTATTTGCGAATATTTCCACACATACATGCATCCTGTTGGAGCCATGGTCATCGTCAATGCATGCACAAACACGACAAAGAGCTCGCCTGTTTGCGCATGCGTTGACTATGACCGCGGCTCGAACAGGATGCATGTATGTGTGGAAATATTCACAATAAAAGTTGTAAGCTAGTCCTTGTCCTCTCGGCTCTGTCGCTGTCTGTATTGCGCTGCCTTATCTTCAAACTGTCCTTGAGAGTGTTCATTAGCATAACATTTGTATATAACGGTGGACATAGAACATACTGCATTACCGCGAGTGTTACGTGGTGCGTGATCGAATGATGAGAGCGGTAGCTGTGCGAGAGCCCTCTTAATGCGATCTCAGGCATCCAGACTGCCAGAATTGAGGCCTTCATGAAGAGGGGATGGTAGGGTGAATGAACGAGAAAAAAATTCTATAAAGTTTTTATTACCAAAAAATGCACACTATGCAATTACCAAAACTATGCAGCGGTGAGTACGCAGGAGGGCTCTAAACCTTTTAAACGTGACACCAAAAGGCGCGCTTCCTGGAATCTGACATGGCAGTTGCCAGCATTGGTTTACGTGTTGTGTTCCTTTCTTTCTATTTTAGCACATATTCATTACTTGATGCGAAATATCGATAGATGTGTAAAATAAATTCAGTTTCTGACGTTTCTTTCGGTGTTAACTGCAAAATTCGCCAGTAGACGGGACTTCTATAGAGCATTGAAACCTGGTCGGTTTTGCTTTGTTGTTCTGATTTTCCCCGGCGTGTTATCGTTTTTGAAAGTTATTCGTGTTATTCGTAGTGAAGACTGCTAGGAAGAGGATAAGGAAAAGAAAGTTTCGTTGTAAACTATTAAGCCTGAGAACATCATCATCATCATCACAATCAACCAATCGCCTGTGTGATTCTCCTTGACGTTAACCACGAAACCCTTGCAAATCTCCCGGCGTGGGTGTATGCCATGCCTACTGAGGTCAACAACAACAACAATAACTTTGTGAAGAACGATACTAGCGAGGAGCTGGTACGCCGCAGTGCTATTTTTTCGAAAATAGGCGACATTGCCGCATGGGACAGTAGATTGAGCTAGAATATGAACATTTCTTTTCGTTTATATAGTCATCTTTCGTGACTTTCTACTGTTTCAGGCTTTGTTGAAGCCAGGCCTTCTCAACTGGTGCGCCCATAGCAGGACGCAGAACAGCGGTGTGTCAATGAACCAGCTGATATGGTGCTGCTGCCCAAAACAACATTTGTTGGGGCTGACAGACTATTCATATTGCTAATTGTGACACTGTGGCTTACTTTAATGATGGAAATAAAGCCACAAATGCTATTTTTGATAACAATGAACATCATACCAAACGTACAGTGTGAAATCGCCCTCAAACGGCGTGATAGAGCAGGTTGAGACGGAAGAGCTCGGAGCTCGTCTGAAAATAAGGAACAGCGCTGAAAAAAAAAGGAACCTGAAGCAAGGCTTTGGGGAAGATGCCAAGAAAGCAAGAAATAGTTTTTGTTATTCTGACACCTTTCGTATCACTGTAGTGAATGTAGAAACATAAGAGTATTTTTTCTCAAAATTACATCTTCGAGAATTTTTTCTACTTTCATGTGTCTTGGTTAATTAGTGGCTTCTGGCTGACTAATTGTGGGCAACGAAATTTAAGTTCCAGCTTAACATTTCCCACAGTTGAATTGTATGATGTTTGTGCTTAACATCCAAATGCAAAATGGGCTATGAGGGACACCGCAGGGGAGGACTACGGATTAATTTCGACCACCTTGGGTTTATTAACAAGCACTAACATCACACAGTACATGGGTGCCTTGCATTTCACCTCCATCAAAACGCTGCCACCACTGCCGGGATCGAACCCGTGTCCCCAGGCTCAGGAGTCGAGCGTCTAACCACTGTGCCACTACGAGTGGAGGGATTGTCTCCAGTTGAACTGTATTCGGAAAAAAAAAGCCAAATTTATTTCCTCTCGCCCTTTTTATGTTCTCTTCAAATCTCTTAGAATAAGCTTTGAATTCCTCAAGCGTTTCTGAACATGTCGTTCGTATAAATTGGCTACGAAAAATATTAATTCTGGTACTTTGATAGGATGGTCAGGACTTATTTGTAAGTTACAGACTTTCCATTCGTTTTGATAGCGCGAAAGAAAGAAGATTGCCGTGAAGATTGTGATAAATTAACCGTGAAGTTCAGAGGAGCTTTTTCTTCGTACCCAGTCCACACAAAAATCGGTACGTTATATTTACAAATTTTATTATTCATTTCATTTTTATTTATCTTAGTTTTCTTTGTACAGAAAGCTAAAGGATCAGGGACAAAAGGTACTGTGTACCTGACTAAGTGCCTAAACCCTTACTTTGTTCGGAAACAGTGCAATAAAAGGTATATGGCTCTAATGCGTTGTGAGATGTGCCGGCTGCAAATCTATTGTGAATACTTTTTGCCTACAGTAGATAGAAATATAGGTAATCAGTTTCATAAATTATAAGAAAATATTCGTTGCTCTATTCTTTTCAGTTGCGACATTTGATATGAAACTGTGAAGGTTGACGCATTAGGCTTGTTAATATGACAGGTACTTTAATAACTCTGAAGTAATGTTGTGCGCACATTAAGGCTTTTTTTGTTTTTGTCTCATGCCCAAAATTTATTGCACAAAAGTTTCTTGTGCATGGTTTTCGTATTCTAAGTCGTAGTAATGATCCGTGTTTAGCCAAGTTGATTTAGCCCTCGGTCCCACAGGATGCCGCATGAACTGTGTGGAGAAGAGAGAAGAGTAGAGATACGCTATTAGTCGAATACCTTTCCAAAGTGAACCCGCAAGGTACCGGGAAAACTGCAGCGAAAACGAAAGTAATCGGCAATCTGAGGGAAGAAAGAAGCCCTAAAAGCAGAGAAGGGTTACGTATAGCGGGCACGATGAGATAAAAAGAGCGAAGCCCGCCAAGAAGACGTTGTCCCAAAGGCTGCAAGGCGTGAGGTGAGAGCCTTGTCTGGACAAAGGAGCATGGCTGGGCGTCTGGTCTCGGTTATCGTGATTCACGGTTTCCATATCGGCGACACTGCTGGCGCTGCGGCCGTCAGCAATATGTATTTTTTTTTTACCACAAAAGCGTGCAGTCTCATTCGCCTGGCATTGACCCTATCGCGACTCTTGGCTTCTCGGATGATGAAGGGCCGGAAATTGCTCGCATTCGATATAGAGAGACAAAAAAAAGCAAAAAAAAAGAAAGGAAAAAACACAATCTGAAAGCGGTCTGCGACGTTCGACGCACGCAGATTCAAAGCGGAAACCAGGAGAGCGGTTCTTGAGGCGTGCTTCATATGTTGTTGTTTTTTTTTGTTATTGCCAGCTACAGAATACACGGAGAGGGCTGAGTCGGGCTGGTTGGTTCATGTTGAATGGTACGGCAAAACAGCGCTGACGGACGGGACGGAAGAAGATGCATCAGCGCATGTGTTTGTCTCATCTTCTTCCGTCCCGTCCGTCAGCGCTGTTTTGCCGTACCATTCAATAGAATACACGTAGGAACAGCGACTACGTGAACGAAATGACACGGTTCGGCGTGTGCTTTGTGTCCAAGGTTTGATCGGTGTTTATTTCTGTGTCTCACCTTGAGTCCACCTTCTGTCACGTAATATCTTCGATGGATGGGGTGGCTACGCTCACCCCACCGTAGAGCTTCAGGCTGGCGCTTGCAGAAATGAACCGGCGGGAAATGAGAGGCCTGTAGTGGTACCTTACATCCACACAGTCACTCACGGCCTGAAGAATGTGGCAAACCGGTTTAAAGTAGCGGTGGCATTCTGTGCCTTCATCGCGCACTCACGCAGCTACGTTAAAGAGCATGCACGGTACTTTTTGATAGTTATGACTCATCAGGGACATTGTTTTATCATTTACACTGTAAGCAGCAAGGAGTTAATTATCTCCTCTATTTTGCAAACTTAGCTCTAAGAAATACGCATTTTACATTGCTTTGCTGTGTCAGCGCACGTCAGTGATCCCGAAGACCCTGAATTCATCCAGAGCCCTTCCTTACATTGTCCCTCGTAGCTCATGTGTTGCTTCGAGACGTTAAACCCCCGTACCATACCATACCATACCATACCATACCATACCATACCATACCATACCATACCATACCATACCATACCATACCATACCATACCATACTGTCGCGTAGTAGTGACGGCAGTCCAGCGGTCAGGAAGACACCAACTAGTCTTGGAAACGAAGCTCTTTATTTGGACTGACTTGCGCCCGCAAAAGAACTGAATCACTCGGCGGCGGCGTAAGCAACAAGCGTGCTCGTCGGTCGTCGAACTACGAATGCCCGCTGCTCGCGGCGTCGTTCAATTTAAAGCCGGCAAGGAAACTTCGAGATAACAGGTCGAGATCATCTAGAGTAATCTAGAAACAAGTAGATGCAGCTGTTCATGGCTGTGAACAATCGAGATTAGTCCGGTCGCTTCTCGCGTCACGAACAAAAGTGATAACAACCCTTTCCTGCAGCCTTGAGCGTGAACGAACAAACACTACAATGATACGTGGCAATACCATACCATACCATGCCATGCCATGGTAAGGTATGGTATTGCCACGAGACGTTAAACCCTGCCACGCAGGGTTTCCTGCCACGCAAGTCAGTCCATCGAATTCGACCCGGGCTGGTCTAGTATTAAATGACATGGCATGGTATCGTATGACACGGCATGTGCCGGTATGGTATGGTATGGTATGGTATGGTATGGTATGGTATGGTATGGTATGGTATGGTATACCATACCATACCATACCATACCATACCATACCATAATGGTATGGTATGGTATGGTATGGTATGGTATGGTATGGTATACCATACCATACCATACCATACCATACCATACCATACCATACCATACCATACCATACCATACCATACCATACCATACCGGCACATGCCGTGTCATACGATACCATGCCATGTCATTTAATACTAGACCAGCCCGGGTCGAATTCGATGTTTATTGACCGGCGTGTAGAGTTTTGAGCAGTCTGCGACAGGGACGCATAAACAGCGGTTCAGCTGCTTCCGTTGACATACTGAAAAAAGAAAAACGCAAATTAAATTTATTCCCATATCTTGATGTAACTGCCATGAATATAAGTGCAAGTGTAATACTGCAAGGGATCTGACTTGTGGGGATACCCTGTACTGACTTTCTTTTTTTCATCCGGTGTCCTTCTTTGAAAAACCGACGGTAAAAAAAGACTGCCTTGTCTTTTTCTTCTTTTTCTTTCCCTTTTTGTATTTGCGTCCGAGTTAGGCCCTCCGAGGCGATCAATCTTTAGCGGAACTTTAGAGCATAGGATTCTATGCTTATACGGTCTGTTAAACCTACATGTACATATTTTTATTCTTGCCCGAAAAAAAATGCAGCTGTTTACCGGGATAGTTACGTGAGCCGATAAATTCTTGAATTTCCCGTTTACACGCGGAGAACTGTTCTAGACTCATTCGCATCAAACCGACACTAAATCGGAGATGATAGAGCTCTCTGAAGGAGAAAAAAAATTGCATTCTTCTCCTAGTGGCAAAGGACACATCCCCTAAACTGGGACTGCTTTTGTTAACAATGACAAAGGATATGAGGGCTACGTTCCACACAGACGCACAAAATAAGCAACCTAGCCATTACGAGACCGCGTCCTATCGAACAGGACGGCTTGTATACTCACTGCATTCCTCTTACCTGCGACGAAGCGCCACTGCAACCCACGCGACGCCTGTTTTACGTTTTCCCCATTACCGCAAAAGCGCGTTATAGCTATCTCATGGGCGGTTCGAGCAATAATAATTTTTCGCTCGATCACCACTCTATAGGCGGAGGACACGCCACCGTGCTTTCCTGCCACGCAAGAGTGACGAAAAAGAAAAGAAGGAAGAGAGAAGAAAAGAGAAAAGCGCAACACCGTTGTAACCACGCGGGGATAAGCGTTTATTGGAAATGCGTTAAGGGGAGGCCGCGAGTGCGAACTTTCCTCGTTGATGCGCTCACCTATAGTGGCACGCGCATGACAGGTTGCGACAAATTATGCGTTCGATGGTGACACTCGCTTTTCGCTGACCTGTTACTTCCTGCAATAGTAAACTTCTCGCGAGCTCGGTGTAGTTGGTGACCGTTTTGCGCCCAGTGGTAGATTATATATCTATCTTCCATACCGACATTTTTTCTCTTTGTCACGTTCAGTCTGTTTGTTTTACACAGACACTATGAACAGGATCACTCAATATGAAAGGGAACGCACGAGCACTTGGCTGCTGCGCTTGTCGTTCCGCGCATGTGCCTCTTGCCGCGATGCTCTTTGGCTCTAGGAGGCAGCCCTCCGCGAATCGTGGTAGCCACACGCTTGCGTGTTCCCTTTCACAATCAGTCATCCTGTACAGCCTTTGTCAAAAAAAAAAAATGGCTGAGGCTTAACTGGGTTAAGCCTGGAGAATGCGAAGCATCATCGAGTCGCGTAATTTGGAGGCGCACAACCACAGCGACGGCGCGAGGTGGGCCCCCGTTTCTCCACTGTCGTGACGTCATCGTGTCACGTGGTGTGACGTCATGTATCACGTGATTTGGAGGCGCACAACCACAGCGACGGCGCGAGGTGGACCCCCGTTTCTCCACTGTCGTGACGTCATCGTGTCGCGTGGTGCGACGTCATGTATCACGTGATTTGGAGGCGCACAACCACAGCGACGGCGCGAGGTGGGCGCCCGTTTCTCCACTGTCGTGACGTCATCGTGTCACGTGGTGTGACGTCATGTATCACGTGATTTGGAGGCGCATAACCACGGTGAAGGGCTGAAGTGGTAGCTAAAGTAGTATGCTTCGCATAATATACAGCCCAGCAGCCGTAAAGATTTTCCCTGAGAGAAGATTAAATTTTAAAAGGAGAACAGGTTTGCGGCGACGCTGCGGCCACCGGTTCTACTGATTGACTGAATGGCTTTTATTTTTGAAAAATTCAGGATACGAAGCTGAACGGCTCTTGGAATTTTAGTTTAAACGCTAGATTCAATTATTCGAGTAGCATATGAAAGAATGCACCATGTAAGGCTGCTACTTTGCTTCTATGTAGATTAAGTCTGAACGCCTCACTCTTGGATCACGGGTTTAACGAACTCTTTTCTGGGGAAGGTATGAGCCTATGACCTGTTGGCTGTACCCTGTCCTTCGCACGAAACTCGTGACATGGTTCTTGTTGTGACGTAACACCGGAGATGGCTAAAAAAAGGGAAAGATTTTGTTTACATAGCTTCTCTCACTCCATTGTAAGTTAGTAGTCATGCATGTTTTCTAGCGTTAGTTTAGTGTGCATAGAGGATAGTGCAATCAAGAAGAAAACCCCAGAGGAACCAAGAAAAAAACATGGATGCCATTTTCCATTTGTTTTCATTTATTGTGCCAGGAGTGACCAAAAATACACATAAAGAGTGCCTTTTTGCCCCAGTCGCCTAGTTGCGTCAGCTCCAAGGCGCATTAGCTTATTAGGTGCCCGTCTGGCATCAGCGAGCCTCTTAACAGGCATTTCAGTCTCCTGTGTGGAGAAACAGGACGGTTTGCAGGGAGTAAGCACAAAAAGAAACAACAGCCCGTCTTCTGCCTTCCTCGAACAAAGATAAGATCTCAGAGAGCCGCAAAAGGGAGGCTCGCAACAAAGAAGTGGGAAAGAAGTGAAGAGGGCGAGTGTAGTCAGAGGGAGAGGAGGAAGCAAGGGCAGAATCATTAAAAAGTGTACAACTAGGAGTTTCCCTGGTAGGGATTAGTATTCTTCTACCAGATAGCGACTCTCAGCCGCCTTTGCGTCATGAGACAAGGAAAGAGTTTCTTCGGCACGGTAACTTGCCCTAGCAACAGTGCTGTTATCATCCCAACAGGAGGGCTCCTTGGAGCAGCGATTGTTCTTTTATTCTTTGCCAATTACTAGCCTCCCCCCCTCCACTCCCTTGTTTGCCTTTGTTACGCCATTTCCACAGCATATATCGCTATCCTATTTCTTCATTGCCACAGATGTGGCTAACGGAGCGTCCTCTACAACATCACTCTGTGGGTAATGCGAGTAAATACGGCTCCGGGTATATCCTGCCCGACAGTGTCTGCGCGGTGTGTGCTTTGTTCTAGTAGTTCTTGTGCAGGGCAGAGCAGTGTTGACGCTGTGGACCGCAACATAAATAGTCTGAGTCCTTCTAACATGATGCGCCACACAGCCATAGAACTGCTGCTGCTTTGGTTTTATGGGGTATGATGTCGCAAAGCAACTAAAGCTATGAGGGACGCCGTATTCGAGCGCTCCTGATAATTTCGACCGTCTGGGGTTCTTTAACGTGCACTCACATCGCGCGGTACCAGGGCCTGTAGCATTTTGCCTCCATCGAAATGCAACCGCCGCGGTCGGGATCGAACCCACGCCTTTCGGGTCTGCAGCCGAGCTCAATGAGCCACCACGGAGGCCTGTTTAATTCTTAGTTTAGTAAAGAGAAAAATTCAGGGGCACTTTGACTGTCTAAAGTGCGTAGAGGCGAAAGCGTTTTCCGCACCACTTTCGCTGCTTTTGTGGTACTGGTGGCGTCACATATAATCGAGTACTAATTACTAAGTGATGGCAAATCACTAATTAATGCTTAATTACTAATTAATGCCTGAATACTAATTCACTGCTAATTAATGGCGCTTAAGTTTCGCCTTTACGAGTGGAACGCGACAGCGTGTTGTAGCGCTGCCAGGGAGTCCACGGAACGCCACCACCCGTTCGGCGCGATGCCTTGCCCTTTGAACGCAACGCTTTTTGAGGAAAGGAAATGGCGCAGTAATTCTCTGTCACCTCGGTGGACACCTGAATCGCACCGTAGAGGAAGGGAGGAAGTGGGAGTGAAAGAAGACAAAGAGGGCCCGTAATGAAGAAAATGAAAATTGCATTTGAGGAAAGGAAATTACGCAGTAACTGTCTCGCATATCTCGATGGAAAGCCGTCAAAATTCAGGGGGGCACTTTTTTGACCTAAAGTGTGGTCACTGATGTATGGTTAAGGTGTTAAGCTTCACCTCTAAGAGTGGAACGCGACAGCGTCTTGCAACGCTGCAAGGGAGTCCATAGACCTTGCAACGCTGCCAGGGAGTCCATAGAACGCCATCGCCCATTCGGTTCTACGCCTCGCTCGTCGGTAAATTGGTATTTTGAGGAAAGGAAATGTATCTGTCTCTCATATCTCGGTGGACACCTAAACCTCTCCAGGAGGAAAGGGAGGAGGATGGGAGTGAGCGAAGACACCGTATTCACTAGACGCGCCTTTGTTCATTCCAAACTATCGCGCTGGCATGGCGGAGTGGATAGCATGCTCGTCTCGCACGCCGAAGACCGGGGTTGGATTCCCGAGCTCGACCAATTTCCTACTCGGTTTTATTTATGTATATGGCCTGACTAAAAAGCTAATTAGGCTAATTGAGTAATTAAACAATTAACTAAGCTCAGTCCCACTTGGAGCATCACTATACGATCCCTTCAATTGGTTGCATAGGTACTAGCCAAAGTACAATTGGCCCCGTTTGAAATTCGCGCACTGTGACGTCACGACCGTTTCGACCAACTGAAAAGCGTGACATTTCTGTCGACAACTGCTGCTTACAACGATGAGACATTAAAGGCTTTCGCCTTAATAAATGTGTCACTTCAAAAGTACCTGACGTTCCCCGTGACGCTTTTCTGCTATCGCATAGTAACTGAGCACAAAACAAAATCAGCACAACAGGAAGAGAGGACGCCGGGCAAGTATTGGTCCAGTCCTGCGTCCTTCGTGATTTTTTATTTTGAGTGTTGTCATTGTTTATTTTTATAATTGACTTCCAACTCGTTCTCTGTACTGAGCCACCGCGGCGCTCAGATTATGGTGCTCGGCTGCTGACCCGAAAGACGCGGGTTCGATCCCGGCCGCGGCGGCCGAATTTCTTTGGAGGAGAAATTCTAGAGACCCGTGTACTGTGCGATGTCAGTGCACGTTAAAGAACCCCAGGTGGTCGAAATTTCCGGAGCCCTCCACTACGGCGTCTCTCATAGCCTTAGTCGCTTTGGGACGTTAATCCCCATAAACCAAACCATAAACCAAACTCGTTTTCTGTACATTCGGCCTACCACCGCGACTCGCGCAAGTGTACGGGTATTGAGAAGCACTCGTGAAAAAAATATTTGTCAGATTTCTGACAGACGCTTGTTGACAGTAATGTATTAGAGAAATATATTATGCACTCAGTGAACGCAATATCTACTTACGTTAGGCAGAAAAGAACCTTTGAACTGCTTTAAACAACCAGTCTTGCCTTAAAGAATTGTTCGATTATTGCCAATTTCAGCGACACCTAGGGTTACGCGAAATTCCGATGTTAGTTGGAATGCTTAACTCTGGGTAGGGATGCCTTTTGTTGAGTGCATGAATAGACAAATGAAGTATGGGGCGTCAGACACTGCCGGTCCTGCGTCACACACGGCCGCTTATCCATCTATCCATCCATATCTGGCGGGCGTCCGGCCTCACAGACGCAGCTGTGGAGACGAAATATCGTTAGGAGGGCGAGGAGGAGAACTTCTTGCGTCACGGGTGTCGTCATCGCTTTCGGACCACCCAATGATTAGAATTCTGGCCAGTCAGCGCGGCGTGATCTTACGACGTAACGCGTGACGTCACATGTACTGAGCAATCAGCGCGGCGAATATTCATTCTATCATGCGTTAGAACACCAAGACAAAGATGCTACATAAAGGAGAAACGTGGTGTTAACAGCCGTCCTAGTAAAACGTTTTTTCGCGTACCATTACTGCGGGCATAAGTGCTGAAAGGTGTTTGAGCTGCTCCAATGAATCCATGGCGCACCCCCATCGCGGGTATGTGCCATGTCTGAAGAGGCCAACAACAACTACAACGAAACACAGTATAGCAAAGGGCTCCGGATTAATTTCGACCACCTTGGGTTCTGTAAGCAGCACTGAAATTCCAGTAGTGTGACTCTATTTTCTGGATTATGCCGCCGTCGAAATGAAGCTGGTGCAGATGGCATCAAATCACTGACTGGCGCTGAGCAGCTGAGCAAAATAAAATCGAAGAAGTAGCTATGGCGGAGCGCCTAGTTTTCTAGTGGTTGTTATGCGTCATTTTATTACAAGGAAATGGCGGATCACATGAAAGCGAGAAGTGAACATAGGTATCGTTTTTTATCTTCAGAAGTGGTGGTTGCTTGCTTTTGGGCAGATTTAGTGGGTGGCCAGGCATTCTAACATATTTTAAAACACTTAGCTTCTCCTGTAATATAACTCGCCGCGTGAAACGATGTTGCCGGGAGCAGACTGAGTGAAGAGTCCGACGCCTCGTCTCACTTACTACAGTGCGAGCAGGCTACCCGCATTTCTCCATTAGGCTTAAATACGGGCATAAGATACCAGATAGATGGCTTCCAGGAAAGTAGAGAACGTGTAAGGTGTGTGGCGTTTCTGCAAACTGTCCAAAAAAGGAAGCAGGTGCGGTAAAGTTGGTGAGCTCCTCATCACAGATATTTCAAGCTCCATCGTATCTGCTTATATATGCTGACGGTACGGCTTACTTCTGAGCTTAAAAATTTTCCGAACGCTTACTAAGGCCAACGAATACTCCATAAATGGCACCAAAGAGGGCTAATTGCGGCGGCTCTTGATTCGCTGCATTGGTTCTGTCAGATGAAGACAGGTTCATTAGGAAAACTCATTGACTGAACCTGTTCCCGCACAGGGTAGCAACCGCCCTGTCACCGTCCGTACACTGCAGCTATAGGTCGTGCTCGGCAATCGACCGAAAAGCAGACTCCACCATGGCAAGTGAGCTTAGTTCCAGTACTTCATTACAACAGCGCAGGAAAGCAGTCCGAAGTTTCTGTAAATAGACTATCGACGTCTGGGGGGTGCTTACCTCGTTATTCTCAAAAGGGGCGTCTTTCCGGCCAAAGCCCTGTTTCTACAATAGGAATGTGGAAGGCTGAGGTTTCCATGCCTATGTAGCCTCTATTTCAGGTCACCATGTTTAGAAAGGCAACCATACGCCCCCGCGACAGAACCATTGATCTCGACAAATTCTGAAAGTGTCGCAATACGTCAATACATCGAACCGAGGCGAACTCATTTCGCTCTCTTCGTCGTGTGATTCCAGGTTTGGGTCAGCACAAAAGAGTCGAATTTTTCGCCTCGCATACCCTGTGCCGGCCTAAGCAAAAAAAAAAAAATGTAAATTTCCCACTAAGCAAAGGAAAGTGTGAACACAAGAAGGTGTACCTTGATTGCGAAATTAAACAAAAGGATATTGATTTTGCTGTTCGCTTCCAGCGAACAAGAGCGCCTGAATGCAAATGTAATTAATACCGCAGTTACTGTGTGCCGGGCTGTCTGGGGCAAGGGATACGGAATACGATTACAGCGCAAACCCCATATGTTTGCGGAGCGGAAAAGACAGGCTGAAGTTGGAGAATGCCGAGGATAGCTAACGAAGTCGAATTTGAACAATGCGTTTTGCGCCGTTTCACAGTTCCTTACTGGTCTCGCAGTCGCTGAATAGGGATCACCAGCAAAAAGCCTTGAATGCAACAGCAGCGCTGCTGAAGTTCTTGGCGCCAGTTTATTGTTAAACCCAGCAGTTCTTGAACACTGGAAATAGAGAGAGAGACTCTTTAATGAAGAGCATAGAATTTAGCCGGCGTTTAAAAATCGCTGGCATGCTACTCTGCATAGGGAGGGGAATTTGGGAGATAAAGCCAGAAGGAGAGCAGTGTGGAAGAGGTAAAAACATCTCCAAACAGCACTGAGCCACATAACGGCGCCGAGGTCCCATCTAATGTGCACTCCCCGGCAGTGGAGAAAATAATGGCACTCATGCAGCAGTTGACCACCCTGATCGTTGAAGCTCTTCGGCCTCGCCATGGCTAGCGCATCATCTCTGGTGGTGCAATGGAACTGCCGTGGCTTTGCCAATAAGTCATCTGAAGTGAACATCCGCCTGCGTGACAGCAAACTCAAGGCCTGGGCCTTCCTTCTTCAAGAGCACAATTCCCTTCCTCGCCTCTCTGGTTTCTGCGCGTACCATTCTCCTTCCATCCCTGATCGCCGCTGCATCGCTTCCTCCCTCCATCCCGGTAAATCTGCAATTTATGTTCATCGTTCGGTTCCCCATACACCGATAGATCTTTCACGGTGGTGCTGTGACGATTCGTGCGCGTACACCAGTGGCCGCACAAACACGGTCAGTGACTCCCGGGAGGCGGCAGACCGCGCCATCCTGGCGGCGTGTCGCCACGGACGGACAAGGCCACATAGCTCATAGGATGGCCGCCGACGATTCCTACGGTGGGGATTAAGCCTGCCACGAAGATTCCAGGGAGGAGCTGCGCGGAGTGGACCCGGTCAGCGACCTTCCCGGGAAGCGGCAGGCTGGCGTCGTGTCGCCACGGAGGGGGGCTCGACGCTGTCACGAAGATTCCAGGGGAGATCTGCGCGGAGGGAACAAAAGGAAGCGGCGAGCGGGCGGCGCCGCGGGGGCGGCGTGGGGCAGCCGGCGGCTACGGCGAAGGTGGAGGCTGCAGAAAGAAAGAAAGAAGCAAAAGGCTTAAAAAGGGGGAGCCGACGGGAGGAACGGGGACAGGGAGTCGAACGAGCGGACGAGTCGGAGGAAGGCAGAAGACCGGGGCCGCGCATCGACCAGGGAGCCCGGGGTCTAGCCTTCGCCCACATTCGACCTCCGACAGCACGCTTCCACGCCAGCAGCTCCTCCAACGCCTGGCCGAGAACGAGAGCTGCACAGCCGCAAAGAGTCCCCAGCCCGGCCGCAGAAGACATCCAGCCATTCGTCGAGCCCGTGCCACGACAAGCTGACTAAGCCCCGACGTGGACGAGCCCTACTGCATTTCCCGTAAGCGGCATCAAGCCAGATCAATTAATTAAATCATATTCTAAAATCATTCTTGGAGTCTGTGTATCAATCTCCTCGTGCCCAGTGTGGACCCAGGGCCAATTTAAGAAACCGGTCCATCACAGTGCAACACTCGCCAGGAGGTCGTTGGCCTTCCTGTAAAACCTGCACATACACCACTGATACTTGTATCTTTCTATGGTCGTCCGGGAACAGTGTCTCCCAACCTAGGTTGGATTCGTTTTCTCCGTAATAACTACTCGGGCACCCCTATTTTAGTTGGCGGAGATTTCAACGGCGCTCACACATCGTGGGGCTACCCTTTGGATTCCTCCCGGGGTGCTCACATTCATGGCACTTTTCTAGATCATTCATTTCAACTACTAAATCAACCGCAAACTTCAACGCGCCCTCGGGGTGGTCCGTATTCGCCTGATTTGTCTTGGTGGTTAGGGCCCGGCTACCCTCGTTGGAATGTTGAACCAGACACTTGGGGCAGTGATCACAGCCCTATTTTAATCTCCACCACAACTTCGCGTCTCCGGAAAATACGCCGCAGCGTGCGCTTTACATCATGGGATTCCGTACGCGCAGATAATAGGTTGTCTACGCTGAGCCCATCTACTGTTCTGTCTACCCTCTCAGCTGTTTTGTCGACTCATACATTCGTCACTACTGTAAATGAGGATGATCCAAACCCGGACATGCATCTCCTTAATCTCTGGGCTCTTCGTCGCAGGGCGGATCATTATGCTTCTCGTAATCCCGACGACCCTTCAGCTCTTCCAGCTCTTCATCGGGCTACTGCACGTGCGCGGCGCTACTCAAAGCGACTTAGCAGACAACGCTGGGCTGCATGGTGTGCCCGCCTCTCCTCTACACAGGGTAATAGACATCTTTGGCGGGTATTTCACGCCATGGAACGCACTTCTCAAGTAGCTGATTATACCGAGAGCATTCGCTTGGCTCTGAATGTGGATGAAACTTCATTTGCACAACAAGCAGCCCGTCAGTTTTTCCCACATCATGACTGCCTCCGTACCCCTTCTCCCATATTATCGATTTCTGAGCCCCCTGATGAGGTTACTTCAGATTTTAACATGGCAGAATTGCTGGCTTCCATAGATCGCCTCAAAACAAGCACTGCTCCCGGGCATGACGGTGTACCTAACTCGTTGTTTCGCAACTTGGAAGGACCTGCTCTACATTCCCTCCTTGATACATTCAATGAGGTGTGGCATTCTGGAGTTATTCCTGCAGAGTGGAAACATTCCATCGTTGTCCCAATCCCCAAATCAGGTCAGCCGCCGGTTTCTCTTTCGGCCCTCCGCCCTATTTCACTTACTCCTACTATCTGCAAGCTTTATGAACACATTCTAGCAGCTCGCTTGTCGTGGTGGCTGGAATCGAATGATTGTTATCCAGAATCTCAAATTGGGTTCCGCCCTCACATTGGAACAGAAGACGGTCTGGCTGTTTTGGCTGCGGACGTACTAAACCATTCTCCCCATAGTCATCTTGTTCGTACGGTGATCGCGACTGACATCACAAAGGCATATGACAACGTCCTACACTCTTCTATTCTTGGCACCCTTCAAGATCTCGGTCTCCCGCATCGCTTTCTTCTTTCAATTCACTCATTTTTAACAAACAGAACCTTCAGTGTACGTATCCATGGGAAGCCTTTTGGTCACTTTACCTCCAACCGCGGTGTACCCCAGGGCTCCGTCCTCGCCCCCACATTATTTAATGTAACTTTTATACCTCTTGTCCGAGCCCTAGAGAAAATTCCTTCTGTGCGCGTCCTTGCGTACGCCGACGACATAACCTTGTGGTCCTGTAATCCAGATGCGTCTGTGCAACAGTCGGCGCTTCAGCAAGCGCTGGATGCCTTAACATCACGATTACCCCCTTTGGGTCTGACCCTCTCGTGTAATAAATCTTGTTTTATTCGCATTGGCAACAGAAGTGGCTTACGGAAAGCAGCACCTTTTGCCTTTACGGTAGACAATTCTCCAATTCCTCAAGTTGAAAGTGTGCGTGTTCTAGGTCTTCTACTTCATACATCTGGGACTGGGACTCCGTGGCTAAACGCGACCCGTAAATCGGCTCACGCTACTCTTGGTCTGATTCGACGCATAGCTATGCGCTCTGGCGGAGCGCGTTTTGATACTGCCCGTCAGCTCGTGCGCTCCATCCTTCAGCCGCGGATAGTGTACCAAGCGCAATTTCATCGCCTCACCCGACGACAGTGGGACTCCCTTGAATCAATCAATCGGGAGGCTATGCGCGCCATAACTTATCTTCCGCGTATCACACCCATACCCATTCTGCAAGAGTACGCTCAACTTAATACATTGAGTGAACTTATCGACCAGCGTGAGGCAAACAGAGCACGCAAGATGTCGCTTCAGCTTCATCGTTTACAGACTCTTCCCCCATGGTCATACTGTCAGCTCACAGACAATCGCCCCTCTGCTTCGACGCCGATATCAGCCGCCCATCTTTCTTCAGGGTGCATAATATACACCGATGCATCACACACAGCAGTGCAGGGAGTTACTGCAGTTTACAGTCCCTCACATCCTCATCTCAACTCCCGCGCTACATATAGCACGGATACTTGCTCCCCCCTGGCCTTGGAGCTTCAGGCGATACACAATGCCATTGCTTCCCTTCCACTCGTACCTACTTTCGATATTGTACACATTTACACCGACTCCCTTGCCGCCCTTAAGCAGCTTAAGGCTGTCCGGCGCACATTCCAAGTTACACAATCCATTCACCAACTTTGCACAAAATACCCCTGTCCTGTGCGTATACACTGGATTCGCGGGCATGCCCAGGATCCGCATAATATTCATGTGGATGCAATGACACACCTTGACACATCCGATATCCCGCCACCTTCCCCTCTTCCCTCAGATCCGTTCCTGTCCCATGTTTCCGAGAAACAGTCTTTGCGTCAGCGAACACGCGCTCTAATTCCTCCGTGTTCGTACCCTCTCCCCCGGAGTCTCACTCGGGAGGAGGAGGTATCTGTGCACCGGATTCGGGCAGGAGCGGCTCTGACTCCTTGTGTGCGTCATCGGTGGCGTGACAAAACGTTACGAAGTGACAGACAAGTGTCCCCATTGAGGTGCTGCGCCCGACCAGTGTGATGAAAAACACTTGCTGTGGACTTGCCCGGCTACAGCTTCCGTGAGACGACGTTTACTAAGAAAGGTTGGCCTGCGATGGGACGTTGCAGACGACTATACCAAGTGGACTCTAGATAATCGCTATATCACGAACTTGTGCCGCTTTTTAAGCGAGGCTTGTTTGCACTCCTTTTTATAACTTTCTTTCCTTTTTCATTATGCCTGATGGCGAACAGCTCGAATAAAAAAAAAGAGCTAAAAAAAACGAAGATAAAATGCGGCCATGAAATGGGTACTAAGGATGCAATGGCGAGTATTGATGTAACCTATGAAATGATGGAGTGCATAGTCCGTCAAATAGGCTGACGAAGTTCACTGCATGAAGAATGCATGAAGGTAACGTGCAAGTGAATTTAAAGCTTATCGAGATGTCCAATGCCTTTTAAATATGTGAATAGAAAGTTCATTGCAAGTCTATTTTGCCTAAGGCATGCTAAGGGACCTAAAACTTTGTCCATTGTTAGGGGCACTGAGCAGAGCTTCTGCATGCAATGTTCATAGTACGCACGCTCGTTAGCATACGCAGGGCACTCAAGCAAGATATGTTCCACAGTTTCTATCGAGGCACAGTTGTCACAGTGCGGACTGTTCATTTGTCTAAAACTGTATCGTAATCCGTTTGTATATGCAGCATTCAGACGAAGTCGATGATAAAGTGTTTCCAGATGTCGAGGAATTCTGGGTGAGAGTCGATCTAAGATGTGGGTCGATTGAGCGAAGAAATTGGTACTGATGTGTTGGCAAACTCCAAAGCCGATACGTTTCTTCGGAAGCAAAACTTTTAGCCATTTGGGACGCATCAGATTTCGTGAAAAAAAGTTCGAATGTATCTCCGATGTTGATGGCCCTTACGGGTCGCTTCATCTGCTTTTTCATTAGCCTGAATGCCACAGTGAGCAGGTACCCACTGAAATGTTGTGCAACGTGGCCTGCGGCAATAGCTAAATGATGTAGATATCCGATGTCCAGGGAAACTGGCTGGTGATTCGTTTTCTTCAGCAGGTTGGCCAGGATCTGCAGAGATGCTTTTGAATCGGTGAAGATAACCCAACGGCCGGCGGTTCGGCGCAGGATGTAAGAAACAGCTTCCTTAGTGCCGTGAAGCTCAGCTGTCGTAGAGGATGTCCTCCGCTGCAGCCGGTAAGAAAGGGCATGACCTGTTGAGGCACATAAAGGCCACAAGAAGAGGTTTCTTTAGTAGTTGAACCATCGGTGAAGATATGGGTGTGCTGCCTATATTCCTCCGTTAAGTAGGCGAGAGTAGTTTGCAGAAGCGCTGCCTGTGGCATGCGGCTGTTTGCATTCACACCTGGAACAAACTTCTTCACCTTTAGAGGAGAGAGTGTCCATGGAGGAAAGGCCAGAGGTAGTAGTTTCTGTGGCTGATTAATAGTAGGGATGGGCAGGAGCTGCACTGCCTGGCCAAAGCTAGAGTTGCTGTGAGTTAGGTGGACACGGTGCAGGAAGTGCTTCTTCCCTTGAAGAAGCGGAGATGGGTACGCATAGTTTCCTGGGCGGCAATCACCTCAAGTTGGAGACATCCTGCCTCCGCTACTGTTCCTGATACAGAGGAACCCTTTGGGAGGCCAAGGCATATTCGCAGGCAGTTGTTCCGTGCGGCAACGAGATACTTATTGTTTGATGTAGATAATCTTTGAAACACTGGTAGACAGTAGCGCAAGGTCCCTTCAACGGCGGCTATGCAGTGTGCCTCACTTTGGCTCCGAGGTCAGTGTGACCTTATGCGGCTCGCCAAGTCGCCGTAAAGTTGAGTCTAACATACCTTTTCGGAAGCGAGAGTCACAATTATGAAGCGAGCGAAATGGGATGACCAGCGACAACTTTTTCTGTCCCTGTTTTGCCCCTTTTTTTTTCTGCTCAAGGTCAGGTTGAAAAGTGATCTCAACCGCCTCTCCCCAAAATAAAACAAAAATAAAAATAAAAGGACCATAATAAAGCAAGGTTGTTTGTTTGATCAGCGAGGACAAAGGGTTTGGATGGAGAGTTCCGCGCATTGTGCCTTATTTCACATAAAGATATCGCCCTCTTCCAAGCATACACTTGTCCTCTGTATAAATCTTGGTAGCCACATTTCACATCTTTTTTTTTTTGTCCAAGTACTCCGTCTGTGGAGGCGCCTGGTTTCAGCAGTAAATGCGATTTCCATTTCAAAACCCCGAGAACCGCGCCGTGGAGAGCGCATGTGTGAATGCGTTTGCAATCTCGTTTCCTCTGCATTTCTCTATAGACGCCTTCCTGCTTTCTCCACCGTTCTCGGGGTGCAAGTGGTGTTGGTTTTCTGAGCCACTCCCTGCGGCTAGTTCCGGTATTTCATCTTATATATTTTTTTCTTTTCTGTCCCAACTAAGTTCTGTACTTTTATATACATAGGTTTATTTGGCGTGCCTTATTTTGTTTTCATTTTATATGTCATGCTAGCATCGACCGAAAGCTTCTCAGATATCATTGATACCCGCGGCCTTCAAGTTTCCTCAAAAAATTTTCTCCCTTTTCCTCCCGTTCTGAAGGGTTCGTATAGTGCTTGTATTTTATTCGCCCGGGGATCCAGGGTCTGAAAGCAAGTTTTCTAGCTGCTTTCTTGCGGCCTCACGACAGGTTTGTTAGTGGCTCCTGCTGTCTCTGAATATTTTAGTTGTCTTTTGGAAATATGGCGCTTAGAGCTCGTTTCTAGCCGGGATTTTTAGCCAGGATTCCAAAGGTAGAGTGCTTTGCGGCCGAGTCTCACTCACCTTTAGAGCGCGGAACGAATAAATGCTAGACTGGTGCAGAAATTTTCCAAGACCTTTCGCTTTCAAAAGGTCGCCAGTCTTAAGGTTCTGGTTGCAATACAGTAACACGGCTGTGTTTGCTTTTATTCCAATTAAATAAATTATGTTGAACGTTTTAAAGCAGTGCAAACTGAATGCTGAGGAGAGAGTCAATGGAAGCTCTAGAATGTGCCAGGCTTTTAAATTGTATCATGGAACCGGCCGTTTAAAATCTTGTAGAAATTCTATTAAAGAAAAAAAAGCGCTTGATTGGTCCACGAAAATACGTGGCGGTAAATATTATACCCAAGAATATAACGGCAAAGGAACAAGTCCCGAAAGACTTAGCATCAGGTTATAAAATTAAGCAAAATATATTTCCTAACAGTACACATTTCATCCAAACATGCTATCTGCTGGAAACAGCGCGTGTTAAAAACCAAGCAAAAAAAAAACAGTAAAACATGCAAATTTGTCACTTGAAGATGCTCGAGATTCGTTCCTCGCAAGAGAAGGCTTTACGGAATCTTGCTCCTTCCGCGCTGCTGTCTCGTTATGCCACAGGTAACACAGGTGGAACTCCACTGTGCGCTCGTCTAAAGGTCGGATATAGGACGGCCTAATGAAGCAGTCAAAGAGCGAAAAATTTCTCACTTTGTGCAACCCTTCTCCCGTGCCGAGTTAGGAGCTGCTCTGAAATCCTGTCCGTGACATGAAGCTTACTAGTACACACGACATCCGCTTCCACCATAAACGCGAACTGCGCAGCTGCTCTTGCACTTATACAAGGAGTCAACGCAACGCGTTGCTCGCTCAATAAATTATCTATGACAGTTATCATGCGCATTAATTAATATTCTAGCGCTACTGGAATCGCGTCATTTTCAAAAGAAATAGCCTGATGGTAAGTGTTTTTTTTTTTTCAAAACCATTGTCTTTTAGAACATAAGGGAGCTTTGTTCTTCACTGACAAAGGTGCGAACGTGAGCTGCCAAGTTTGAGAGAGGTGACTGATAAATATTTGCGTTGTTCCATTACCTTTCATTTATATAACGGCCTGTTTCAGGGACGATGTGTACCTTGCCGTAAGATAGGGGCACGACAACTTGAGCTCCTCGAGGGGTCATTATATTGGGATAGAATAGACTACACCTTGCGGGTATGTGATTAAGGGTTTTTTTTTGTGTCACGTGGTACAGTGTGGTACAACAGGGTCATCTCTCAAAAACTTGGCAGCTCGTTGCAGAAGCTGTGGCGGGGAAGAACATTGCTCCTCCGTGTTCAAAAAGACAAAAGTTTCGAAAAAAAAAAGCGCGATAAGCTGACAAGCGAAGTAGTGGAAGCCACAAGATTTTGAAGGTTGAAGGTGACTGCGTCATCCGCTTCTTGTTTCCGTTTGGCGTAAATTAAAACAGATCTTTCTCTTTTTTCTGGCTTTACCTTGGTTTCGCCGGTAAGTTTTATTTTCCTTTATTTTCCTTATGTTAGTCTGTCCGCGTTTATTTTTATCTTTTTAGACCCCGCACCATAGTCAGTGGTCTTGATTTATATCAATCTTGTCTTTCATATCGTAACCGTCTTAGTCGTTGTCTTTCACTTTTCAAATTTTTTTTTCATTATACAAGCACATTGCTTTCCTTCTTGTGTGTACTATCATCCTCTACACATCTTCAGGCTTTCGTTTGAGCTTTTTGCTGTTAACTTTGCGCTACTGTTGGCTTTCAATATGTTGCTCCTCTTTATTCTTCTAGAAAAAGATAGACAGAGAAAAGAAAAATCTCGATAGCTGCTGGCTTTTTGGTGCACGCCTCCTGCTATGTTGATGACCCCCACTTCACGACTTCTTGATACTTTTTATTAATGATAAGTTGATAATGCTGATTAATCACAATAATGTTTTTATTAATGTTTAATGATCATTAATAATAATATTTCGTCCTCTAGTTGCAACGCGGCGCTGAGAAAACCCATGCAATATCTTAGTAATATCTTGGCACTTTTGAAGGGGAGCGTTCTAGGCTCCCATATTCGAAGCTAGTTCGTGTGAAATGAGGCAAAAACTGTATTCTGAATTTTCGCATTATGTTGGTACCTAAAATCAAGAAAGATTAGTTCTTGCTCCACTCTGCAAATAGGAGTGTCTAGGAAGTTTCTTTTGGGAAAACCAGAAATAAAAAAAAAATTTTTCAACTCTTCTGCTTCCGGCAAACCGGTATCTTACGTGGGGGAGGGTAAACCGTATACTCATCGCTTTCAGCCAGCTGTTCTCGACTGGGAAAGTTTGCCGGAATAAAATACTATCTGTAAAAAAAAAGTAAAGTATCATAAAATGCCCCCCTCCCCGCACACACACACACAGAAAAACATAAAAGAAACCAAAAGAAAGAAAACATTTTACGAAGTAGGCATTTTGATTATAGTTCAGCTTTAAATTGACTACTGTGTGGAAGTTCGACATATTGCTTTCCACTGACCACGTTGGAAAGCACGAACAGGATGCGTTACCAGATGGTGCATTGAAAGAACGAGGGGGAAAAGAAGGTGGTTTGGTTTGGTTTATGGGGTTTAACGTCCCAAAGCGACTAAGGCTATGAGAGACGCCGTAGTGGAGGGCTCCGAAATTTCGACCACCTGGGGTTCTTTAACGTGCACTGACATCGCACAGTACACGGGCCTCTAGAATTTCTCCTCCAAAGAAATTCCAGCCGCCGCGGCCGGGATCGAACCCGCGTCTTTCGGGTCAGCAGCCGAGCACCATAACCGCTGAGCCACCGCGGCGGCAAAAAAAGAAGGTGGCTTTTTCCCCTTATTCTATGTTGTAATGCGTAAGAGTCACTGCTAACACAAAAGAATAATAATATGTGCCGCCCCAATCATAAGACTGGATAACCAGAAAAAATTGAAATGGGAGTTAAAAATAACTGAAAAAATATTGCCCAACCACTGGTTAGCAACAGGAGTTTAGAACTGAGCATCCTGTTCAGTGGAGACGCTGATATGAGGTCGGGAATCCCGATGCAGGGACGGCTGAAATATTAGGGGGCAAAAGCGCGTATTCTGATTACCCTGCATTGACCGCTGACATGGGGCGCTTAGGGGCGTTAAGACGTTGCCAGCAATTAATTATTCATTTACCACGCTAAGCAGTGATTTTTTTTTTCCTGTGAGGCTGCGGGGGCTTCGTTTTGAACATACAGACACAAGCAAAAAAAAAAATGTTCTGATTGCAGCATTTCTTTCGTGAACTTCGTTTCGTTGACGCTAAATAACCTTCTTTTACACTTATAACCTTCTGTTATTACCTTCTATTTTCAACCCTCTATTTTTTGAACCCTCTATTATCTTCAACCCTTGTAGCCGCGTTGTGATAACGAAGAGAACCATGCAACGTTTCTGACACCGTATTGGCTACAGCATGGTAAGAACTGGAAGCACAGTGCCCAATACGAGAACACAGCCGGCTGGTACTTTGTGCCGCAGCCTGTAATGCTGCTCTACGAACTGAATGGTAAGCATGATGTTATGACTAAACGCCAGATTAATCAGCAACTCCCCTATGATACTTAATTAAGAGAAGTCGTTTTTTTCTTGACATTAACATCAATAGGAGTTTCAAAGTATACAGAAATTTTTTTTCATTATATGTGTTAACGGCAGTATACAATCCTGATTGTTTTCAAACATTTCATGTCTAGCGAAAAAAGGCAAGGAAAAAACTTAGTTTCATGGGAGTTTAACGTCCCAAAGCGACTAAGGCTAAGAGGGACGTCGTAGTGAAGGGCTCCGGAAATTTCGACCACCTGGGATTCTTTAACGTGCACTGACATCGCACAGTACATGGGCCTCTAAAATTTCACCTAAATCAAAATCAGCCACCGCGGCCGGGATCGAACCCGCGTCTTTCGGGTCAGCAGCCGAGCGCCATAACCACTGAGCCACGGCGGCGGCTCAAGGAGAAAGCTGTTTTCGTTTTTTTTTCTAAAGTTATGTTTCTTCCGAGCCCTCCCATCACTTCCATGGTGTACAAAACACGATATCAGCATATTTATTCTATGAGGCTGATTTCGTACAATTAAAAAAATATTTAACTACTGATGACGGCAACTAATAGACTAAAGACATACCTCAGTAGGTAAGAGGGGAAAGAACTACGCTTGAGGCGGGGGATGTGACATGGACTCCGAGATGGGGAGTCAAGGCAGGGTTTGCTAAATCTTCTAGAGCCCTGTCGCGCTGCCCAAACGTGGAGGCAATGTTGAAGCCTTGCAATCGCTACCACACGAATAAGCTGTGTGGACATCGTTCCAAATATTCGAAAACTATTCGAAAACTTGAGAATATAATCGATTCGTTCCGAATAATTTGAACACTCGATACTTGATTCGGTCGAGGAATAAAATAAGGGGGTATTCGAGTCCCTATTAAAAAATTCAGAATATTCGCAAAGCTCTAAAACTCTTCCATGGGTGGTTTATATGCTGAAAAGCTGTCGTGGTGTCAAGTGTTTTCAGCTGAGACAGCACATGAATTGGGTCTTATTTAGCCTTTGATGATCATATTATTAGAGGGACTTGCCAACATCCAATGGTCAATTAAACACGAAATTGACCTATGTTCAGTTTTATTCCGAAAGATGAAATAATTCTTGCTTCCTGCGGGTATACATTCATCTTTATTTTCTGTTTCACCGCTTCTTTCCCGGCGCAATTTAAGCCGACCACCATTTGAAGTTGTAGAGGTTGAAAAGTTTTGAATATTTTAAAAGCCTTTGTGTTCTTCGCTTAATCTGCACGAGGGTCACAATAATGAGCTGAATATATATTAATGTTTTTGGGCTGCTCTCTTCTGCTTCCACAAGAGAAGGAAACTTAGCTGAATACTCGCTTAGTCTTTCTTTACGAGTGGAAGTTGGAGTGGTTGTCTCGAAATAATGCCACTCTCCGTGGAAATTGTGCCGCGGGAACTTATCCCACATTCGTCTCTCCCCTTACTTTTTGTACTGCGGGAAAATAGCTTTGAGGGCAGAGATTAGATAAAAGAAGATAACAAATTTTATAAGCCGACGTTGGAAAGAAGCAAACCTCTTCGCGAGATATGAGAGGCAGATTACTTTTCTAACACTTCTTGTTCGCATTTCATGCACCACCACCTTTATTTTGCTCAGTTTACTGTTTTCCACAAAATATGGCTTTGCGCTTTCAAGCCCAGACGGGCATAATGTATTCTTTAAGCGAGAGGCGCGAGAGAGAGGTCGCTGTATTCTTTTGGGGTAAAATATTGTAAAACCAAAGAAAGAAACTTTGTAGACTTGCTGAACTGCTTTCTTGAGTTGCTCGTTCAAATAAAATGTGCAGTGTTGCAGCATACAAAAAGAAAAGCGAAGGATGCGCAAATCTTTCTTCGAGACGGAAAACCAAGGTGAAATACAGAGCTGGGGCCATAACTGATGACCATAACTGTTTTGATATTGCGCTTTAATCGCTTCCGTATGGAGGTGACATAGTTAAAAAAAGCTCCCGAAGTGTTTCATACCAAACTATGTTTATTCCGCAAATATATCAGAGTTTCTTGAAATGACTGAAATTTCTGCGACGTTCAGGCCATATAGATGCTGGTCAAGGGTACGCTGCACTTCTGTTTCGGTGCTTGGGGAAATACATCTGTAACATTTTGTAGCGCCCCTTCTTCGTTATCACGGTGTTGAAACAACAGCACGTCTCGAACAGGAGGACCGGAAAGGAGTACCATATGGCCTTCTCTATAAGACGGCATATTATCGCTGATGACGTCACGTCGTTTAGTGGTGAAAGGTGCAAATGTCTCTCCGCATTTTAGAAAAGGGACTTCAGAATGAAGAGAACACCATCCTATAGTCCCTTGAACGCATGAGCTAGAGGTCTGTAAGAAAAATAAAGTTAGGTGCCGCAAAGCTTTGCACACGCACATTCTGGAAGTTTCCCGCTAGGCTGGCCAGGTGTAAATCACGAAAAAAGCCTGTAAATCTGTGAGTGTAAGAATTTTTTGCTAGTGTTTTTTTTTTTTCGGGGGTGGGGGGGGGGTGGGGGGGGGAGGGCGGGGGCGGGGGAGGCTGAGAAAGATCATACAAAATGTGCCGGTTCCGGCGAATTTAGGTCACTTTCGACGCAACCACTAGGTTCGAATGGCAAGAAGACCGCTCTTAGTAGCATTCTTTCGTTTTTCTTCTGCGAAAGAAGTGCGCCCGGTCAGAACACGCTTGTGCAGTCCCGGGGCAAAGTTCAGAGGTGCACGCGAAAAAAAAAAAAGTCTCTTCATCAGTGTGTTTTCAAAAATTAGCTGTGCTCGCTCATGCAATCGGGTTCACTCAAAAGACAAAAAACAGAGGCTGACATACATGTATTTGCCGAATGTCTGCTCACCCGGTAGCGAGGCAATGCAGAAGCGTTTATTATTTTTTTTCATGCCTCTGCATCCCTTAAATTTTGTCCGGGACTATGCCTATGAAGGAAAAGGTAAGTTTCCGGTCACGTATTCTGCGATGCTGGAAAAAACGGGGCTAGAGAAGATGTACACATACGGTAAATGGGCCACGTAAGACACTAATCTCAAATCCTGGCGCTACCGGGATGGTTATTAAGTTCTTCCCACTGAAGCGACGAACACGCTGCAGACTTGGCCGTCGCTCACTGTAGTTACGAGTAATGACGGAGTGTGAAAGGCAAGACAGGGGTCCTTCATCGGCATCTATGTTCTGAATTGGGTCAGCGAAGAGACGCTACAGCAGCCTCTTAACTGTCAACCAGGTCACCTGTGAAAGCAAGACGCATAGCGCTGTGACCAGGCCGACAGTTTTGATCCATTGATGTCAAGGACGGCGCTTGTCGGATTCGGCAGCGAGGGCTCTGCACAAAAAAAAGAAAAAAAAAGGAAAAACAAAGAAAAGACAGTAAGCGTAAAGAATTTAGGGAGACAGTGAGCGAGACGATCTGTTATCATATTCACCTAATTTAGCGCAAAACGACAGGGCAACAGGAATAAGAAAATACGGGCCGATCAAACATCTGACGCGAAAGTTCTCTGAAAGGAGTTGCATCGACCCTCGATGTTTAGTTTTAGGTTATTACTCTAATCAATTCTTTCACTCTAAGCCGAGGCTTCGCGCACGCGACAGAATATTTCTGGGCCGTGATGGTGGGCGGAGGTCGGTCGAGGGTGGCGGTGAGTGGGTGGGCAGCCACTTAACTAGTGGGGCGGTGTAGGGAGGTGGCTGGTGGGCGGGGCTTCTGGACGGCTGCTAGACATAGACATTAAAGAAAATTCATAAAAGCCGACCCCGGTCTTCAGTCTCGCATTGTTTCGGAGCCAAGATCCCTCATTTTTTCTCTCGAGATTATTTTGAACAATTACCCCTTTTTTTTGGAATAAAAAAATAGTCCCGGTTAGACGAAAATTTTTCAGGACACCTTCGTGTTCAGTCTGCATGGCTGTGAACGCCAGCATGAAACTTTTTCCACCCGAATGATGGGAAAAGAAAAAGTTTAGGCAAAATATAAACATATGGCACAAAGAAAGGTTTCCCTGTTCCATGAGCCTTTAGCACTGCACCATATACAATTTGATTTTCAGGGTATTTCCCGTGGTGCACATTTTCATAAATGTTTTTTGTTGGCCTCGATACAAAGAGCCTTCCGCTTCTCAGTAATTCTGAAGTTCATTTTCTGGTCCCTCGACCCTTTGAAAAAATGAGTAAACAAAGGAACAGTCCCACAAGAGGGATTATGTGCAAGTGACGAAAGGAACGTAAATTTCATCCATAAACATTTGGTACAGTCTCACAAGTTATAAAGGAGAGAAAGAGAAAGGCTTGGATTATTCTGGCGACTCTTTAATATTTTCGCCCTTCCTGATGCCCTTACGAGAGCGCTTAATCTTCATCGCCTTCTTTCAAGCTACTCGGAAGCCACACAGAGGAGTCCTTGGGAAAGCGCGGAAGTAGAAAATGACATTTCCATTTCCAAAGCCTTGACCTTGTCCCGGGAAGAAAGCCCTGATGGGACTGCCGTTCGCCACCTTCGTATTTCGTTTTTATTTTCTTTAGATTTCGCACCATCCTGTAGGCATGCCTATTTGGTGTGACCTTTTGTTTATGTTTCGGGACAACATTTCGGTTGCCTCCTAGAGGTTTGTTTTTTATTTTATGTATTCGCTGTTTGTTTTCTCGCTGTCGTCGGCACGTACCTTCTGTTTATTATGTGACTTCGTCCCGCATTCTCTCTTTCCTTCATTTTTCGTGGCCCGTCTTTGCACCCAAGCACGGTGTAACCGTGCACCCAAGTGAGAAGTCCCATTGCGGTTACCTTTTCTTGACGCGTGCGTGCGCTTCCCAGAATTTCTATGTTCATTTTTGCAGTGCTGTGCGGGGTACGGAGAGATCGTATTATGCGGCTTGGTCGCTTACGACACGAGTTGTACTGGATTTTCTTTTTCAGCCGTTTTTCTATGTAATAAAAGAAAAAAAAATGGGTGATAACTTAATGGTCTAAGGCGTTGCAACCGAAGCGGTTCGCTATGGTTCTGTGCGAGCTGGAATCCAGCTTGTACTGCGAGAAGTTGATTCTTGTTTTTAAATTCAGACAAGACTCGGTGTTGGAGGCCGTGAGTTCGCAACGATGTTCGTTTTAATTTCCCGAAAATTTCGAGGTAAGAGCATTTCATGCTTGAAATCCAGCAAAATTCTGAGTTTGCTTCTGGGCTTATGGCCTGGCCCGGTTACATAGTACGCTCTTTAAATACGTTGAAGGAGCGAAGAACTTCCGTCCTCGAACGTACGTAAGGTTAGGACGTCAAGGGGCATGAAAGCCTTGTCCCCTATCCTACACATTTTAGAAGCAAACGCCATGGACCGCATATTTTCGTAAAATGATTAAGCATACGGGCATAGCAGAAACGCGCTATGTACGATCCCTGTGTAGCTATTTTACCTGCTTAGGGCAGAATCATAGATATTGTATAGAATAAAACTAATTGTTATTTGTCAAGGAAAAAAACATTTTGGTTTTACCGTTTGTTCAACTCTGCGCTGTGAAATATCAATGCGAGAGCATTAGAAGCCTCATCACAGAAATTACCCGGTGTTGTGGTCTGTCCTAAATGTCGCGCATTTTCCGAGGGTGTTATGACGTCATTGAATAACATGGTGTGCCACCTTGTACGCCTACCGACCCTCCCCTCCACCCCCTCTCTCCCCGTGCATTGCCGCGAACGGAAACCTCATCACGCAAAAAAGAAACACGGCGTTGGGGTCTGTCACAAAATTCGCTTATTAATCCAGCCGGAATTGTGGTGTGTCATAAAATCTCCTGGTTGGTCGAGATAGTTAGCGCGTCATCAGATTATGTGACGCGCCGCCTTCCGCACGTGCCGCCTGCCACCTTCTCCCCTCCCCCCCTCCTCCCCCGCCTCTCTCTACATGCGTGATTGCAAACAGAAGCTTCATTATGGAAAAGAAATCCGGTGTTGTGGTCTGCCACAAATTCGCTGAATCTAGAGCTATTGAGTTCCCCACATATAATGCAATTAAGTGCTCTATTGTTCTTTTTTTTTAACTCTTTCGTATTGTGCTATAAGCAACGAGGGATTTGCTCAGCTGCGTTTCTCGTATTCTTCTCTTGGGCCGTGATATTGCTGCTGTACTGCACGGCAGGGGACTATTGCCTCCGTCAGGTATTCTGCGAGTCCGTTGCCCCTGCTCAAGTTTCCTCTTGGGAACCAAGGAACTAAACTCTACTTGTCTTTAAAACTAACACGGCGAACTTTATGGCACGAAGACAGCTTTATTAAAACCACGTCTCTCGTCATGCTGAACTGCTAACTACTGAAGTCGGCACAGAAGCTCACGAGAAACGAAACAACTATTCTGGCTGCTGCACGCGATTCCGAAAGTCCGGTTTTTTTTTAAATTCTCTTTTTTACTCTCAAAGCCATAGAACGTTGCTTGCAGGAACAACGTAAAAACTAGGAAGGCTGCATAGCGAATAAACTTGGCATTCCAGCCTTGCAGAATGAACAGTGTTCAGCCTAATTAAACTTGGGAGTAAGCTGCACGGCTCACGGCTATGAAGTTGGGATTACGACACTCTAAGACCCAGAGGCGTGTCGCTGTCGTCTAACAAGCGAACTTTCGACTGGAAGCCAAGCGCTCAGTGAAACAGTCACATAGAAAGTTTTACGATCCCGTTTAGAATATAAAACAAGAGTTGAAATGAGCTAGACGGTAAAAGAGCGCAGAGCTTTTAAACAGCGCCCCGTCAGCTGCAGACGCTCCTTCACTTCAGCACAAACACCGAATCCCGCTTCATTGCAATGTAGATTGGGGACTGATGCAACGGTTGCTATGGTTTTTGTTTTCAGCGCTGCACTTGAAGTTTCGTCTCTTGCGCTGAAGTGGTGACACCCGTGTGCTGTGTAATTGCAAATATACGTGCCGTGTGTTTACGCTTAGCTAAAAGCAGGAGAAAGCTCAGCGCGTTGCATCAATATCATTACGGCGACTATGAAGCCTGTGACTGTCACCAACATGCACATTACTTGTGAAAGGCCCCGTACCTTTATGTTACTTTTCATTGCTTTCCTTTATTGGTCGGTTGAAGCTTGTGCGATGGGAAATGGTTCTAAAGCAGGGCTTGCCCCAGAAGCTATGGTTCTATAGCCTTTCTAAAGCCAATGTGGTGAACTGAGCTCCAGAGTTGAGTTAGGTTTTCCTTGAACTCATCCCTCAATTAGTTAGTCGTCTGTATCATAGAATTCAATTTGTGGTTTAATTTTCTGTTTTCTTCTTCTGCTTTTAACGTTTGTATTATATTCTTTTGCGAGAATAATGAGAGTCATTTTTTTATTCTAGACCAATTACCACAGTAGACAAGTGCCTTTTCTGTCCGAGGAGAATGGCAGCCCTATTTTGCACAACGTGTAACTCCGCGTTTCAGGTCACTTCGAACATAAAGTCACGTCACCTTGAAGCTATCCCTTGCAAACGGTGTCGAAGTGCTATAATTAGTGTTTTAATAGTTCAAAGCCCGTCCGCATGTGTCCAGCGCAGGCCCCATCAGTGCTGCTTGCGCAGTGCACGTAAGAAAGTACTCTCACCCTTGTGTGACTATCAGTGCATTAGCATTAGAAGGGCCTATGTAAGCGTACAAGGCATCGGCTGTCTTTCAGTAGCCAGCGACTGAACTGAACTTAATGTACTACCTAGGACCGACCTTAGTGCACTACCTAGGATATAACGGCCTTAGTGTGCCACAACAGATGTAACAAATCTTTGTGTGTTAACCAGAAATGCTACGAGATTTCGAGTTCTACCACAACTGTAATGAACCTAAGTATGCCACCTCGGATACAGCAAACTTTCGTATCTGGACATTGGATGTACCGAACTTAGTGTGTTGACCGCGGATGTCAAGAACTTAAGTCTACCACCTCGGATATAACGAGCTTTAGTGTGTCAATCTTGGATATAATGAATGTTTGGCTGTTAACGCATTCAATCGATCCACCGAGGATCACATAAGAGTTTTGTGTTTCATGTCATGACTACCAGACTGTTTCTAGAAACATTTATCAGTAAATACATTGAAGTTGTTTGGTAAAGTCTTAATAGGGCAGTTCAACACTTAAAAAGAGTCTGTTAGCCTGATACTGTCAAAAGCTGCCACAAATTCTTGAAAAAACGCCACACAGTTCAACTGCGTCGTAACGTGACAACAATTTTTGAACTAGCCTTACATCCCAACACTTAAAATCTTTTTACATCTGCAAAATAAATTGCCATATTGTGAGTACAGGCCTAAATAAAGTGTTAATATTGGCACTGATTTGAGGAGTAATCCCTTGGTGAAAAATAGGTCCGTCGACCATGTCTAGTCCGTTAATCAAATGCAAATGCACTCTCGGACGAGAAACTAATGTTACTGCCACTGACCGGGTTTCGCACTCCTTACATAGCTGGGCTCTTCACGTGGTTAATGCTAGCAGCGGCCAAGACACAACCGACACACTTGCTCCTTCGTAACCATTCTAGCTTGATAGAGAGAGCAACGACCCCACATACGTGCTACATAGACTTACAGGCGAGTGTTCGTGTCCACAGCCGAGTACAGGGTCATGTACGCAGCCGTTCTACCCGAATAAACTACTCCTCAGTGCTTCTCGTCGCAACGCTCATCCTACGAGACTAACCGACAAACATTAATTCATCCTGTCGTTTCTCCTTAGAAGTGATTGTGTTAGGGCTGAAGCCCCCGTAGAGTTGCACAAGTGTGGCTTGACGCGCTTGCCTTAATTGGCAAGCCCGCGCAGCACAAAGGGAACGACCTAGTGCATTCGCGAATTGAGCATTAAGCCTCCCAAGCTTTCCTGTTCGAAGCTTCCAGCTATGCGTCCCTAAATAGGATGGCAGCGTGACTTCGCAATATATTAGGCTTTGCCCGCTTTGTATGGAGCCTTAGCACGTCAGCGTGCTGGTGTCTAAGTGGTGGCGACGCCGCATCGATGTCGTAAACGCATGCTTGTGCTTTGAAAGTATTTTCTTGTTAGGAGAGAAAAGAACCAGGTCCTGTGTCTGTAAACAGTAATCCACTGTGGGTGAACTAGTAGAGTTAAGAAAAATGAAATTAAAATAAATACTCTCATGGGATGGTTACATAAGGGAGTAATTACTCATTGACATCCACCCAAGCGCTGCCATATGGCTACAAAGGAAAGCTATACAGCTTTCTCATTAACTTCGCAGTTAAAGAAAAATTGTTCATGGTCCAGGGTTGTTACATCAGACATGTGTGTCCAACGTTCAAGAAATGAACGATAGTTTTATCTTCTGGAAGCAAATGTGCTTGCTAGTACGAAAGCTTTCGTCTCATAGAACGCTGCAATATAAATTCCTGTGGCCTGCGCATTTTCGGCTAACCATTGAAGAAACCGTTTTTAATAAGCACCGAATGTTACTGATAGTAGTGTTTTTAGCAAATGCTGATCGTGTGGAGCCTAAAAGCATTTCATACTTAAACAAGTCCCAAATGCTTTCAGGCAACCGTAAGTGAAACCATCGTTTACGAAAGCCCCGTTTAGAAAAACAGCGTTTTTTTTTTTATGTTCTGCAAGTTGCCTGAAGTAAAATTTTGTAACTCTCTAGACGATGATATAAATGCCGTCTGTGGTTGCGTTTGAATTCCAGTGCAGTTCTACTTCCGTCTGGAACGCCATTCGTTGCGCTAGAATCCGTTTCTTTTTTTCCTCTCACTTATCTGTTTACCTTGTCAGTGCACTGAAAGATTTAATGAAAGACGCTTACTTATCGCACTGAACATCCTGCCCTATTTTACGACTTCGGAATGCTATTATCCTAATTCACCACACGAATCAGTCGCCCCTATGACACGGTGTACGCTCGGCCAGTGTAACAAAAGCTTCGCGAAATGACGTCGAAGAAACTCGAAAAACAACGAAATCTAAACGCAGGCTCCGATCTTTCTGCAAACCAGCTTCGGCAAGCACAAGGCATCGACGACAAAGCTGAACTGCGTCCTTGCAGCCATTAGCACACGCGCCGGCCGCGTACCTCATACATCATAACGCAATGCGATAACGCGCCTCGGAAGGATGACCTCGATTGTCGCACGTTGTTGCCGAGGCCAACGCCACAGCTAAGGTCGACACCCCGAGCAGCGAAGTGCTGGCGCTGCTAACAAGGGGGCCCCTTGTTCGACCCCTTTGTTAGAGTGCTGCTAGCAATGCCGGGCTCACGAGATCTATTAGCGCCCTTGGGAAATGCTTCGTAGCCACAGAAATGCATCTGTGACCTCCACGCTGGCAATTCTTATGACTTTGTATTTCGCTTATGCTGTTTTCGTTCGGCGAACTGCATCCCGCAGTAACTCAGACCAGATGTGAGAGAAAAGACCAAGCAGACGTGTCCTACATGATGCGCGTCTGTCGGCGTTTAAGACGATCGGATCATGAGGTGCGTGTAAGTTAGACAAACTGCGCATCTTTATCCGCCTTCTTTCTTGTTTTGCTTTATTCGCTGGTTACTACATTCTAGTTGGCAGCCTCAAATTCCTTACTACTTCTTTTGCGCTCTGGGAGGCTCTGCTGAACAGCGATAGCCTGGAGGACCAAGGGACCCTCATCCAACAGGTGCGCAGGGCAGCTCAAGCCAACAGAGCCCTGGAATGAAGACCCCACCCAAAAGTTCGAACAACTCCCCTTCTTTTTAATAAAGTTTTCCTCCGCCTCCTTGTTTTTTTTCCATAAAATATGATAAGTAATCATGCCCTTGAAAATGCAGAGCCCTGTTGTTCACACGCGCATCCAGTTAACTATCGTGCAAACGTGATAGTCATACTT
The DNA here is from genome assembly GCF_055824585.1 of Amblyomma mixtum. NCBI lineage: Eukaryota > Metazoa > Arthropoda > Arachnida > Ixodida > Ixodidae > Amblyomma > Amblyomma mixtum. The sequence goes on from NC_143013.1 coordinate 288,476,186, forward strand.
GCCTCCGGAGGGTTCTGCTTCACAACAGTACGCTAAGGGTTTAGGATGAAATAAACGATTCCAGGCGCTGCAGAGTTTTTACAATTCATTACCTTGCGATGCGAAGGAACATAACATACAGAATACAGTTGGTATACCGCTTTATTAACGTAGCGATATCATCAATAACAAAGCACGAACAGGATCAACAATGAAAAACAATGGCCACATAGTGCTGGCTGACATAATCTGCATTTGGCCTAATTGCGAAAATTGACCATAGATTTTTTTTCTTGATAATTAGGGCTGCGTGCTCCTTTTGCAGCTGTGAATTATTACGTGATTTTCGCAGTTACACTCTCAATTACTTTTTGATTTTCTTGTGACGTGTTATCTACTCTCTCATAATTTGTGCTGGGTTGCTGCCTGTCCCGCCTTATTAATAAATTTAGTATTCGCGGCCCCGCTATAATGTCATCAGTACGCTTTCGGAAAGATAGTAAATAAATAAATAATTAAACCGACCTTGTTCAGCGCCACGTTCAGTGTTCTTACTCAGGCAGGGCATCACGCATTTTCTGCCGGAAATTTCCACACCGAGCCCTTAATACGGTTCGCTACGTGGGCGAACCACCGTGGGTGGCATTAGCCTTCGCGTAGTTTTTCTGATAAACAATATTTCATCTTTCTTTAGCTTATGGGAAAAGTTATCGAAGCGTCTTGTACGTAAAGACAGGGGCAAGGCAGTTAGTTTTGATAGCTTGAAATCCAATTTGCCCAAATGTGGACGGGTCGCGACGAGTTCCCTAATTTCCATTTCCTCCTTCAGTTTGCCTCCATCTGATGTGCACTAATTTGCGCAATGTCAGCTGCCGATGAGGGCCTCCAAATGACATGTACGGCTGGAAAAGCAGCGCTTGGGGACCTTTGTACCCAATTTTTTAAATTAAAATTACTGTATATATTTCATCCCATCTCCGGTCTACTTTCCGTGAAGGATTTATTTAATCTTGTTCTCTTATCGCTGTAAAAGAGACTAATCCATTAGCTCTAGGAGGCAACGATAATTGATTATATAGGCCCTGTTCTTGATAGCTGAAGGGACGTTAGGGTATCGTATGATATATAGGGTATTGAAGTTTTTAGGCTTCTCCTGGGCTGTCACATGCCATAGTGGGAAGCTGCGGATTATTTTTCACCACCTGGGGTTTTCTAACCTGCAATGACATAGCACAGCAGAAAGTTTTTTTTTGTTTTCACTCTATTGTAATGCGACCATTGCACGATTCGGCTTAGCGACCTTAGGCTTGGTAACCGAACGCTATAACCACTGAGCCACCGAGGCTAGTATCACAACATTTGCTTCAGCAAATAGAATGACACATTTGGTGCTTCTATGTTTCCAAATGAAGAATGACATAAACATCATTTTAAGAGCATTTTGAACATAACTACGTGGCAACAACGTTTCTAAAAGAGGCGTTCCCGTGCTAGGAGCGGCGCTGATGCTTTCGTCATTTGTCTAAAATTCACACGATAATGTAGCCCCTGAAGTTGACACGTGCCAATAAAATGTATTCTTAAAATTCCGAATATATTCACTGCAGGTTCTTACTGACCAAATCCTGAATTACCATTGGAACGATGTAACATTACGTGCGGCACTCATTTCGCCTTCAGTATGCACCAACAACCACTTGAAGATAAGACACTTTTGACTTGAAGAAAGAAAAAAATGCTGACTAAATCAGTTTCTGACGTCTAGCAACGTGAAGGAGATGGAAGTAAAAAACAAAAAGCCGGGTCCTAGATTTTACGTTGAGTGGGCTGTCAAAGTAAATGAACCTGTTCATGAGTGCAAAGCAATCCCAGTCGAGAGTGTTCGCGCAAGAAAGCACTAGCGGAGGACAGTGCTTAGTCATGCGAGACACTGAATGCCAGGCTCGGGGAATTTTCTACCCCAGCACCGAGCTTGACATTCAGTCTTTCGCATGGTTAAGCACTGGGTGGTGTAAGGAAAAAAATGTCGGAAGGCAAAAGAGACTATAGCTCAAAGCCGCACCGTCTGAAGACCAATATAACTGAAAAATAGTGTTGGAAGGCTCATTCCCTATTGAATTTACCCCCGAAGATGGAAGAAAAAAAACTTAGGTTAAATTAAAGGCTCAGTTTAGATACATTCATGATGCAGAGAGGAAGCTAATACATTAGAAGATGAAATATATTGCATGGCTTGCTTTCTTCGTAGGCGTTGCATTATCAACAATGTCTACCAACTAGAGCATTGCATACTACTTCGTGAGGCACTAGACTTGGCCGTCGTTTTTAGGCACTCAACTCGTCGTAGATACATAAATCTTTGTCTTTTCAGGAGGAATTTTAAAACGCTTCAAGTTAGACGCCACTATGGGCCAACTAAACACCTGCTGCTTACGCTGCAAACTTACTGCAGACGCTTATCCAACAAGGGCGGAAAAGGCAATTGGTCCCCTAGGAAAAGGCCATATATGAGTAAACACCTGCATTTTACCAGAGTTTGTGCGACAGCATGAATTTGTCATTTATATACTTTCATATATCACATAGTTTGCGTCCTTGTATATCGTCATGTATCGCTATCACCTCGTGTATCTTTGCGTAATGAGTAAGAAAGTACTCAAAATGTTGTACCTTACTTGAAGTGGCAACCTCGACTTGCCTCCGCTAGGTCAAATCACGTGACAAGCTGCAACAGCTCTTTACTGTGCGCAGTTACACATAAATATTCGAGCATTTACCAAAATATTCTAATGCATCGAATGTCCCGAAGGAAGCACTTGATTGTAGTACAGAGCAATCAAGGACAAGATGCTATGCTAGTACCGAAAAACTGATTAACTTGCCAAACTCTTGGTGAATAACAGCCCTCAAATAATAGCCTACAGTGCAGTGTTTTATGGCAACTTTAAAAGTTGGCGCTGTGTTACGAGTACAGACATTTGCGAGGACCTGACAAAGACGGCAGCGCAGAATTGACTGAACTCATTTGCGAGCGTGTATTAGAAACAAACAACATAGATGGTTACTGTTTCCTTGTGTTCTCCGTGACGGAGATGTCTCACCTCTGTAAACCAACAAACAAGCCTCCTTCTGGCGCCTTGTGTGAACTTCCTGGGTAATATTGTCACGTCGGTTTAAGACGCGCTAACGCTCAAGGCAGTTTGGAAGGCTCCCAAGAACGTCCGGTGCCGAGTCCGACGGTGGCGAACTTCGTCCTTTTCACTTAATGTCCTCACGTCGTCGTCTTCAGTAGCGCTAGCGTCATTAGCCCCCCCGTTCGAAAAGCATCGTCCCGATGCTAAAAGGAAACCAGCGTCAGAGGGAGTGTCACGGTGTCCTTGCGTGATACGGTTTCAGGCGAACGACGTGGACCACCTCGGGGCGCGCGTCGCGTCGTGAGCGTGGCGTTGGATCAGGAATGACTTCATAGTTGAGATCGCCGATGCGCCGCAGGACTTGGTAGGGGCCGAAGTAACGACGTAAGAGCTTGTCGCTGAGTCCGCGACGTCGGATTGGGGACCAAACCCAGACAAGGTCGCCTGGGAAATATTCGACCGCCCGTCTCCGCAGGTAGTACCGTCGGGCATCTTGGTCCTGCTGAGCGCGAATTCGCACCCGGGCTAGTTGACGAGCATCCTCGGCACGCTGTAAAAAGTGGGCAACGTCGGCATTTGGGTGGTCGTCGACGTGGGGAAGCATAGCGTCGAGTGTTGTGGTCACCTGTCGTCCATAGACGAGACTGAACGGTGTCATGTTGGTTGTTTCCTGGACGGCGGTATTGTAGGCGAACGTGACAGAAGGCAGGACTTCATCCCACGTTTTGTGCTCCACGTCAACGTACATCGAAAGCATATCCGCGAGAGTCTTGTTCAGACGTTCGGTCAGGCCGTTCGTCTGGGGGTGGTATGAGGTCGACCTGCGGTGGCTCGTGTGGCTGAAAGCAAGGATATGCTGCATGAGCTCAGCAGTAAAGGCAGCTCCTCGGCCAGTAATGAGAACCCGGGGTGCGCCGTGGCGCAGGACGATCTGAAGCACAAAAAATTTGGCCACATCGATAGCGGTTCCACTCGAAAGAGCGGCTGTCTCCGCGTAACGCGTGAGATAGTCTGTGGCGACTATTATCCACCGCTTTCCGGAGTTTGATATGGGGAATGGGCCAAGCAAGTCCATCCCGATTTGTTGGAATAGTCGGGACGGCGGGTCGATGGGCTTGAGGAAGCCGGCGGGCTTGGCAGGAGGAACCTTGCGGCGCTGACAGTCACGGCAAGAGCGAACGTAATGCGTAACGTCATGACCAAGGCGAGGCCAGTAGTATTTTTCGCGAATCTTGGCTTGCGTTCTAGTGACGCCAAGGTGGCCGGACGCAGGTTCGTCGTGGCAGGCATTCAAAATTTAGAGGCGTAGGTTCTAAGGCACGACGAGCAAGTACTCGCGACTGTTAGAAGAAAAGTTCTTTTTGTAGAGTACGCCGTCACGGAGGCAGAGGGAAGACGAAGCTCGCCGGAAGGCGGCAGGTACTCTGCCACTGGCACCTTCAAGATAATCAATGACGTCTCGAAGGTCTGGGTCGGCGCGTTGTTGGTCAGCAAAGTCGGTAGAGTTTAGGGCGGTCACAAAGGCGTCGTCGTCCGCAACGTCGTCAGGAGCTGGTTGTGCGGGGGCACGGGAAAGGCAGTCGGCGTCCAAGTGCTTGTGGCCGGATTTGTAGGTTACAGAAATGTCGTATTCCTGCAGTCGGAGACTCCATCGTGCAAGGCGCCCTGAAGGATCCTTTATGTTGGCCAGCCAACAAAGTGCGTGATGGTCGGTCACTACTTTGAAAGGTCGACCGTAAAGGTATGGTCGAAACTTGGAAATTGCCCACACGATGGCGAGGCATTCTTTTTCGGTGGCAGAGTAGTTTGCTTCGGCCTTAGACAGTGCACGACTTGCGTAGGCAATTACACGATGTTGATTTTTCTGGACCTGAACTAGGACTGCACCCAAACCAACATTGCTAGCGTCGGTGTGTACCTCAGTGTCAGCATATTCATCAAAGTGCGCCAGAATGGGTGGTGACTGTAAGCGGCGTTGAAGCTCTAGGAACGCCTGTTGTTGCGGCGCTTCCCACTGGAACTGGACATCGGCCTTGGTCAGGTAAGTAAGGGGCGCAGCGATTTTAGAGAAGTTTTTCACAAAGCGGCGATAATACGCACATAGTCCAAGGAAACGCCGAACTTCTTTCTGATCGCGTGGCGGCGGGAAGTTCGCGATGGCGACGGTTTTTTCAGGGTCCGGGAGGACTCCTTCTTGGTTCACGAGGTGACCCAAAAACTTCAACTCCTCGTAACCGAAGTGACACTTCTCGGCTTTTAGAGTGAGTCCAGAGGATTTTATAGCCTGCAGCACCGCCTCGAGGCGACGAAGGTGCTCGTCAAAAGTTGGGGCGAATACGATCACATCGTCCAGGTATACGAGGCAAGTGTGCCATTTCAGGTCCACGAGTACTGTGTCCATAAGCCTCTGAAAGGTCGCTGGGGCGGAGCAAAGACCAAATGGCATGACCTGGAACTCATACAACCCGTCTGGAGTGATGAATGCCGTCTTCTCGCGGTCCCTCTCGTCTACCTCTATTTGCCAGTACCCAGACTTCAAATCCATGGAGGAGAAATACTTGGCGTTGCATAAACGATCCAAAGCGTCGTCGATTCTGGGCAAAGGGTAAACGTCCTTTTTAGTGATGTTATTCAGTCGCCGGTAATCAACGCAGAACCGCAATGTTCCATCCTTTTTCTTTACGAGCACGACAGGTGCGGCCCAGGGGCTCCGAGACGGTCGAATGACGTCGTTATCAAGCATTTCCTTTACTTGCGTGCTGATGGCGGCGCGTTCTCTAGGGGAAACACGGTAGGGTGACTGTCGCAGTGGTGGCGCCGTGTCGTCCGTAATAATCCGATGTTTAGCAAGGTGTGTCCTGCCGACGCGCGGAGACGACGCAAATGTGTGTCTGTAGCGATTGAGCAGGTCACGCAGCATGCCTGGTTGTTGCGGCAATGTCTGGTTAATGTCGTACTTGACGTCGACTATGTCCTCTGGATCCGGTCGTGAAACACGAGTCAGGCTTTGTGCGCACTTGGTATCAGTGACGGCATCGATGTAAGCGACAGTCGTCCCCTTGTTCAGGTGCTGGTGCTCATTGCTGAAATTAGTCAGGAGTACATCAACTTTGCCGTCTTCCAGAAACACGACCGCCCGAGGTACTGCAATACCGCGGTCGAGAAGCAAAAGTTGTTTACCCTCGACTATACCTTCAGTGTCTCGAATGGTATGCGAATCGACAGTCACCAGGATACTGGAGCGGGGAGGCACGGTCACTTGCTCGTCAAGAATATGGAGCGCCGACGGGAGGGCACCTGTGGTGTCAATGGCATTCGCTGTCGAAAACTGGACGGACTGAGACTGCAGGTCGATGATGGCGCCGTTGTCCGTTAGGAAGTCCATACCCAGGAGAACATCACGAGAGCAATCAGCAAGGACAACAAACTTTGCAGGGAACGTTTGCCCTTGTACCGTGACCCTAGCCGTGCACATTCCTATCGGCGTAATCAAATGTCCCCCAGCGGTACGTAACTGCGGGCCGTCCCAAGCTGTCATAACCTTTTTGAGCACAGCGGCGAATTGTCTACTGAGCACAGAATAATCGGCACCAGTGTCAACTAAAGCAGTTACGGCTGTGCCGTCTACTGAAACGTCTAAATCGGCCGGTGCTGGCGTCTTGCGGTACAGTCGAGGAGTCCGATCGCGGCTTTGGTGCGTCGAAGGGATGCGGCGTCGAAGAGAAGCGTCGTGGTTACAAAGAAGTGCGGCGGGTTGTCGGCTTGTCTTAACATGCTGTCGTTCGTGGGTCGTCGAGGACGGTGTGTTGCACGGCATTGGCGATGTGTCTGGCGGCGTTGGAGGGTCTTGTTCTTGTCGTCGAGCAGCCGCACCTCCAGAGGCTGCCGCGTCTAGTTTCCCCTACGGGAACTTCTAGACTGGCCCTGGTCGCTGGGTCCCGGAGAACTGTAGCGGCGCGGAGATGGTGATCGCGACATGCGACGCTGGCCGGAGTCCGCCTGGGAGATGTAATCTGCGATCTCCCTTGGTCGCTCTCCAGGCAGCGGACGGGGAGCACCGAAGGGGAACCCTCGAAGACCCATCTCCTTGTATGGACAGCGGCGCCAGATGTGCCCAGGTGCCCCGCAATGGTAGCACAACGGTCGATGGTCCGGGGTTCTCCAGACGTCAGTTCTGCGACGCCTAGGTCGCTGGACAATGTTCGACTGGGAAAGTGGAAACTGAGGAGCGGCTGGCGTAGGTGCTTCATATCGTTGGGTCGAGGCCGGAAGGAAACGACTTGCGGCGGCAGCATAACTCAATGTTTGTGGCGGCGGTGGAGTGGCTGCCGGAAGCTGCGACGTACCTAATGCTTGTTCGACCTCCTCGCGAATGACATCTGTAAATGACGCAATCTGCGGCTGAGCAGGGGTGTGCTGCAAAGCCTTCGCCACCTCTTCCCTTACAATGGCTCGAATGACCTCACGCAGCGATTCTCCTGAGGTCATGGATGTTCCCTCAGTACGGGTGCAGAGCATCGATACGTTAGTGCGCTCGTACTGTCGTGCCCGCATGTCGAGTGATTTCTCAATGGACATTGCTTCCTTGACGAAGTCGTTTACTGTTGCGGGTGGACTCCGAACCAGGCCCGCGAAAAGCTGCTCCTTTACACCCTTCATCAGCAATCGCACCTTCTTCTCCTCCGGCATGCTCGGGTCTGCGCGACGGAAGAGGCGTGTCATCTCTTCCACGTACACCATTACACTTTCGTTCGGAAGTTGGATGCGATTCTGCAGAAGAAGGTCGGCCTTCTCCTTGCGAAACGTACTGGTGAACGCCTGGAGAAATTCTGCTTTGAATGTCTCCCATGTTTCGAGGCAAGATTCATGGTTTACGTACCATGTCCTTGCAGAGTCTTCCAGAGCAAAATAGACATGACGCATCTTTGAGTCCCCGTCCCAAGAATTGAATGTGGCCACCCGGTCGAACTGGTCGAGCCAGTCCTCGGCGTCCTCATGGGGTAGGCCATGGAAACGCGGCGGATCCCGTTGGTGGTGGAGAAGGACTGGCGCAGTTGATGCTGGAGGATTCATTGCAGCAGCGCCGGCACTCCTTGTTGACTTGTGGTCGGGGAGCAGCCCGAACTCGGGAGATAGGCCTTGTAGTCGGCGGCTGCCCTGGTGAACGGGCGTGTCTACCGGGGGTGGTCGACCTCTGCTGGAATCGCGGCTTGATGGGGGCGCCCGGTACATGAAAGATGTACCCAGCAGCTCCACCAGATGTCACGTCGGTTTAAGACGCGCTAACGCTCAAGGCAGTTTGGAAGGCTCCCAAGAACGTCCGGTGCCGAGTCCGACGGTGGCGAACTTCGTCCTTTTCACTTAATGTCCTCACGTCGTCGTCTTCAGTAGCGCTAGCGTCAATATAATCAGCCTGCTTGCTCTGAAATGCCCCATATTTGCTTTATTAATGAAGATGTAGTCAGTAACAAGCGTTTATGTAAACTAACAATGCACGGTAGCCAGGAAATAACATGATTTCGGCTTCATCAAAGATTGGGGCTTCACGAACCTTGCCAGTGAACATTTTGTAGTCCCGAATCCAGCCGTGCCTAGCTTACCCCAGTTGCAGATACCCCGACTGTATTTGGTCTAAGTGAATCTCGCAAGCTGGGATCATAGAGCGAGTACTTGCGGAGTCAGTTCTCGTTAGCTACCGTCACCAAGTAAACATCTACGCGCGTGTTTTCGTTCTAATCAATCAACGTTTTATGTAAACAGTGCAATCAGCTTTAAGAGCTCTTTTTCTGTGTACACATATATAGAGAGGGGAAAACACATGCCTAGAACAACTCAAATGTCTGTCCCGTACCTACCAAAGCGGCTATGACCAGGAAGTGAAAAAATGACGACGAAATCCTACGAGCTTAACGGCAAATGCTTACATCAAGACCATATTGAACCAGATGCTATTGCTAGATATCGCGTGTTTATCCCAAAATACGCCCAGAACGTGTTCTAGAGAAGCGTTTTGCCCTCCGTACATGTAGCTCAAACTGATCAGTGGCGTTTATGCAGGTTATTTGCGCGAACAGAATTCCCTAGTCACACACAAAGTTAATAGATGCTGGGTCGTCAACGCTCTGTGTACCCAGCATCGAAATGATGGGAATTGCCTGATAAGAACAAGTAAGTTCTGCCCTCGCTTCACCCCTTCGTACGACATGTCGTTAGAGCAACACGTCGTTAGTATTCAGGAATGCATTGGGGCCTGTGGAGGTCAGGCTGCGTTTGGCCTCGGCTTTTCCGCCTTATGTCGACGTAAAACAAAGGGGACAAAAATGACGTGAATATGTCAATCCCTCTTGTCAGACGACCGTGTACTCGATAACGCTACTCACTTTCCGCGACTCACTGCACTTATTGCTGGACTATTTTTCTCTCATGCGATCAATCGCAATATCGTAAAAGTAATAGCACACCTTTATCCCGGATAAACGAATTCTGAGTTTGTTTTCTGTCCTTACAAATTGCCGGCTTGTTATGCATGCAATATTTAACACTTAGACGATTCACGATAATGAGCTCTTTTGATAACAACGAAAGATACTTGCAAATCAACTTTTACGTTCAGGCTAATGCTCTGCTACCACACGAAGTCGCGTTAGAGGTAAACATATTCAATTTAAATAGGCTCGCCATTCGGCGAAAGCTGTGGAGCGAGGAGGCTTGCATCCCGTTAAATAATCCACGCAGCCTACTTTGATGAGCAGGCGCGTACTGTGGCTTTGTTTCTCATTGCTAGGAATGATTTCTTAGTAAAGGTTTGGTTTGGTTCATGTGGTTTAACGTCCCAAAGCGACTCAGGCTCTGAGGGACGCCGTAGTGAAGGGCTCCGGAAATTTCGACCACCTGGGGTTCTCTAACGTGCACTGACATCGCACAGTATACGGGCCTCTAGAATTTAGCCTGCATCGAAATTCCACCGCCGTGGCCTGGATCGAACCCGCGTCTTTCGGGTGAGCAGCCGAGCACCATAACCACTGAGCCACCACTTCCACCAAAGGAAGCATTGTCATGCCTGAAACTGCAATATAAAGAGAGGATTACGTTAGAATTTAGGTGAATGCCGACAATATTCTGGATAGAATCTACAAAGATCCCGCTTGAATGAAAACTAGATCGGCTGAACCTTACGTTGTTTTCACTGACTCAAGCAGTGTTGCTCCAGCAGCATTCACGAAACGTTGAGCGCGAACATAATTCCAAACAATCGTTCCCAGAGGGAAAGACACACGCCTGTGTCGGGCGTGGCATTCATCTACGACTGAGAAGTACACATGCTGTCCTGTCCGTGCCCTCGGAACAAATTTTGCTGAGTAGTGGCTGCGTGTACTGCTTCTATTTACTTTTTTAATACCCTGTGACAAATGAGCCGTTAGAGTGCGCCAGGTTGCGCATCAATTTCTAGCTGTTCTCTACTGATTAAATAATTTGCAGGCAGGTGGTCTTTGCCCTGCAGTGGGCGTAGTCAGGCGGATGATGATGATTATGGATTTAAGCGGGCTGCAGGCGATCGTATTTTTCAATGTGAAAGGCTTTCAGCCAAAAATTCGCACTCACTCCTGTTTTTTCATGAATGCGGTTTTAAATATTTACAGTGATTAATAAAACAACGCCTTTCCCGTAAATAGCTTCCTGAGGGAGATGCCCAGTAATTCGGCCCATGTTTGCAGGAGACTAATTGCCTACACGCTTGGCGCACAAATATATTTTGCACCACTTCAACTTCAAAAGGAAGAAGAGAAGAAGCAAGACACTCGGCACAAAATACTGCTTTATTGCCGGCAGTGGGTCCCGCTGAGGCGACAGCGAAAAAGTGTCTTCGCAACTGCTTTCATTCACACGTCCGGTGAGCTTGACGACCAAATGTTTGAACAAATGTTGCATGAGAGCACATGTTTTGACACCACACATTCCACTAATAGAACCTCGCAAAAAAAAAAAAATCGAACACGCCAAAATTCTTGTTCTGAATATGGGATCCACAGTTAAGATAAATTGGAAATTTATCTTAACTTTATCTTAACACAGACGCACACACGCACGCACGCCCAAGCATGCACGCGCACACCCACACATAACAAAAGAGGATACTTGAGTCTCCTATCTTGTTGTGTGCAGTGCATAGCAGTGTGTGCATAGTGTATAGTAGTGCGCCGCCGCGGTGGCTCAGTGGTGCTCGGCTGCTGACCCGAAAGACGCGGGTTCGATCCCGTCCGCGGAGGTCGAATTTCGATGGAGGCGAAATTCTAGAGGCCCATGTACTCTTGATGTCAGAGCATGTTAAAGAACCGCAGGTTGTCAAAATATCCGAAGCCCTTCACTACAGTGTCTCTCATAGCTTGAGTCGCTTTGGGACGTTAAACCCCTTAAACCAAGCCAGTGTAGAGTAGTGTGTGCATAGTGTACAGCAGCGTGTGCGCGTGCGTGCGTGAGCATGCGTGCGCATGCGTGCGCATGCGTGCGCGTGCGTGCGCGTGCGTGCAGTGCCTGCAAGTCCACGCGAAAAGATGAATAATTTAGGTAACTATTGTCTGCAATGCATTTCTATTGTTTTCCTCTACGATGCGCAACAGAATCGTCCAATCGAACCCTATTGCAGGCACGCACGCTGCCCCAATCCAGAACTCCTCCTTACAATCAGTGAATCACTGTTATTAACGCGACAATAGCACTAGGCTCGTGACCGTTATAAACGGGAGCAGGCATCCGGTACACCTATTCAACGCTGTAGCTTCTCGCCTCTTCATGGTTGATGTACCGGCGGAAGCAGCGTGTTTACGTCTCCACCACCATTTCAGGACTGCATTTGTCAGCGCTTCAGGAAATTGCGCATCCAGTTTCCCGGTGGCATGCAGCCCTAAATGCGGTTGTTTACCAGTTGCTCGGGAGCAGCCAGCAACATTTACGTTGTACTGTGTTGTTTTCCGGCTCGGCTGCTTGACGGTAATTAGGCGAGGACGAAAACATGCTGGAAATATGAGAACTGCAAAGCGGGAAAATTGTGGAAGAATTTCCATTGTTTACGCATCGGACTGTTTATTCCTGGGATTGAGAAAAAAGGGTATTTAGTGATGGAAAGGGTAGAGAATATAATGTTTTGAAAGTGTGAGATCTATGCATTTTGATCCCGTGTTATGAGATGAGACCTAAACCTTGGTATAAACTATAAACACACACAAAAGATTAATTTTAATCGCAAGATATCTGCATAAACATTGCGAAAAAACGACAGCGTGCTAAAACAAGGGGAATAACCTGTGCTCTTCCTCGAACACTTTATTGTGCAGGAACAGAATGACCTCTCAAAGTACCGTAAGCCATTATTTCCTCCAATTTTGTTCCACGCATTAGAAAATATTGTAGTTAAAGCGTTTAGGGAGGGCGATCATCGCGTATTTATTTTTGCAAGCGCGTTCTACTGCTCCGACTCAAAGTAAGGAAATGACATGCTGTTGACAAACATCAACAAAAATTAATTCCGAAAGAAGCACCTCACTCTTACCGGTTTCAACTGGTTGCAGCCACAGTTTCTACTAGTTGCAGGGAGGAACTACGACCGAGGGATTAGTGGGAAGAATTTGAAAATCATGTTTAAGCTGCCTGCAGTACCAACATTGTTGCTCCATGCGTGCTTAAGATCCTGCAACAACTTTTGGAAAATTATGCAAGAAGCAGGATTATAAGGCCCGCATTCAGTGCTCCTAACAAGCTACCAATTCTTTTCCTCAGGACCAACGCAGAATTATAGAAGAACCCGTCTGGCGCTAAGAAACATGCCCGCCCTGCGCTGCAAGTAAAGAGAACGTAGTTTGCGAAAACTTCCACGCTCTTTGCCTTCTCAAATACGATTAAAAATGCCTCAAGAATTATGCTTTCGTATTATTGCCTTTGATCAGCTTGGCTTTAATGCTTTTGCAATGTATGATGAAAAGAAGACACGTCACCAACACCTGTGCGGAGCGAGCTCCTCAGTGCCGGTGACGTCACCGGTCACGTGTTGTCCTGCAACTCCGCATTACCAATCACGTGATAGTAACGCAACTTCCTCTTCGAATTATTGATCAATTAGATCTCGCCGAACATAAGCTTGCCGTCCCGGTTAGCTCAGTTGGTAGAGCGATTGCTCCGGTGAAGCAGTGATCCTGGGTTCGAACCCTGGACCAGGACGAATTTTTTTAACTGTGAAGTCTCTGAGAAAGCTGTACAGCTTTCCTTTGTAGCCGTATGGGTGCGCTTGGATTGGTGCTAATGAGTAATTACTTTTTTATAACAGTCACGAGATGTCACATAACCTCAATCTGGTCACGTGATGTGGACGCCGACAACGCCGCTCATGCCACAAGTGATCCTCTAATTGCTTCAGTATAAAATGAGAGCAATGCTTCAACGCTCTTACTGCTCCGCTCTCCACATCGCCCATGCATTCTCTCTCAGGTGCACCTGAATCAGGTGACCAGAAATAACTCGTCCTTGAGAGGGCCGCTCCCTGGGACACAAGTGCAGTCTTTGAGAAAATCAACAGGCGATGCAACAAGTGTGCGAAAACAAGGTGAGAACCATCTTGCTTGTAATGCGGCTGCTCGCACCGATGGAACTCGTATCGAGGGAATACAGTGGGACGCACATTGTTGTGAAAGCATGTGCCATGGGGCTGAGACCTCATAGCAAAGTGCATCCTAGCTGATGCTGAGGGCGATGAAAACGGCTTCACAGTGTATGCGTGATGCCAGTGTTGTTGAACTGTCTTGGGTTGTCGGCATTGTTAACGTGGGGACCACGCGGCGATGCGTGAGTGACAAATAGCCGGAACGTGTCGACTAGTTTAAAATAGAACTAAGCACACTGAACACATTTTAGTTCGGGAGTTCATCTATATTAACTTTATTTTGCAGCGAGAGCTGTACATGTGACTTCCGAGAATATGTTTGCAGGCAAGTTGCTGCGTACCCTGTTTTGAAGGCAAAAGTGCAGGAAGAGTCTCTAGAGAGTACGGTAGAAACAGAGTGATTGGAACACAATGGGCGGGAAAGGAGGAGCTTGTGGCGCTGTGCCCCTTCTATTTTGTTTCTTTTTCTACTTAAGCCCAGCATTAAGGGCTCTAGCATACATGCAAAATTGGTCATTCTGTACTTTACATTCATAGATCGCAGCGAGTCCTCGTACCACTACCGGAGGAGCGGCGCAGCGGTTAAACGATACGTCACTGCTTTGACAGGGGGATGCTTCTATCACAGCCACCTGCCATGGTGGTCAGTTTTCTCACAATCCGGTGGGCAGGTTATGATGACGCTACACGGTTACGTGACCTAGGTGGCGCGAGGTCCTCCTCTCACTGGCTACAGCTGGCGCTATGCTCCTCCGAACTAACCCGAGTAACTCAGGTGAGCTCGGGTTGGTTCGGAACACAAGGCAAGACAATATTCTTGCTAGGGGTTGGGCAAGACAGCTCACAAGAGGAGGATCTTTGTGTTGATCCGTCTGGAACAGTGCTTTCGCACTAAAACAGTAAACCTCGCCGAAAATTCGCATGCATGGAATTTTATGCGCTGTACAGAAATACTCTTCTATGCTCTCATATTTTCTATTTAATGGTTAGTTGACGCATAGCAACTCCGGAGGCTATGTGGCAAGTCATAGTTCAGGGCTCCGTATTTATTGCGACGTCCTCGCGTCTCTTAATTTGCTGCGGATCATGTGCACTCGGGTTCTCTTTGGTGTCTTGCTTCCATGGAATGGTACCCTCCTCAATTGGGTTCGAATCTGTGAATTAGTAGCTGCGCTCTACAATGGAAATGCATAATTAAGTAGCGAGGTATCGCACCAAATTTTCAATGTTCCGTATATGCAGCAACAGCGATACATAACTTAGGCGTGGGCAGTGTACCAAATACTACTTTAGAGCGAAAGCTCTACTCTTCACACTACAACTACCAAGGTCAAGTTTGGTGCACGTTTGACCTTGACCGGGTGGAGCGGTGGTGTGGCAAGTGACGTCATACCACGTGACTCGCCGTGGAGAGGCACCCCAGCTGCGCTCACTCGGAGCCTCGCCACTGCTGTACCACGTGACTAGCGAGGGTATAACAGCTGCTTCCCTGGCACTCGGTCGCTCAGCCTCGCCAAGGATGAGGCGCGCGCCGGACACACTCTGGCGCCGAACTATGCGTAACCATGTGTAACAGAGCTTTCGCTCGTATCGCTAAGTTTAACAAGCGCTAAACCACTACTAGTTTTTTTAGCTCAGTTACGCCTACTGAACAAACAAAACTATAACTACAACTCGACTCGGTGGCAGCACTGCAGCGCCGTCGTAAGCTCGTATGAAATTTACTAGCTCAGGAACATTTTTTCTTTTAGAGATATGCTTTTGGTAGTAGACTTTTTCGAAAAAAAAAGTATCAGCCTGGAAGGCAGATACAACACAATTTCGGTTCATAGCCCTCGCGGTATGTTTCACAAGAGCCAGATCAGCTAGAATGAAGATGTCTCAAGCTTCGAGCTCAAGACACTATAGGGCACCTCCTACCCAAGCCTACTGCAGCACGCGAAAAAGTGTGTGTGTGTGTGGGGGGGGGGGGGGGGGGGGGCAGAAGCCTACCCGACTTAAAAGAAATCCGAATCCAAAGGCAGGGAATACTTCTCGTTCTCCATGCAACACGTGTTCTTTTATGGAAATGAGAACTTCGCTGCAATCGTGAGTTCAGGGTTTTCCTCTGCTCAAATATATGAGTTCGCACGTGTGTAAAGCGCACGCTTTTGAAATTTCGACATGACTATGTGAAATAACTCTCGATCGGGTTGCGAAAAAGGGCAAGAATTGCGAGGTATTCGTTGTTAAAAGGACACTGAGACAGTCCACGCCACCGTAATTTTTTCCCTGTAAGAGTAGATTCCGAGGCTCTCACTGAGCACGTTGATGTTTCTTCAGAGCAAAACAAGTATTCACTGTTCACAAAACTATGTTTAAAAATTTTATCTCCGCTCGATCGGAACTCCTACGATCCACAGGGGAATGTCTCCGTGATCACTGTTTTGATGCGAATGGAGGCGTTTCCTAGCCTCTGGGATCGGCATCTGGTGGCGACATCAATTTTTAATGGCTCGGTCGTTTTTAGCTAACAAAAGTCCTAGAGCTAAAGAAGCGTCTTTGTCGTTAGAATGTGGTAATCTAGCAGTACAGGCCACGTTCAATTTGTCCCGAGTGTCCTATTGAGAGCGGAGGAAACGTTTCCGCAGCTTACAGCTGAGTCTAAAATTGAAACGGAATGCGTGGACATCAAATTTCGTAACACTCGAAGGGCTGATTGAACAACAGGCTTGACTGAGTGCCGCTAAAGTTAGGTGCAAGAGATGTAGGTTTCGTTGCAGCCGCTATGGGCGGTGCAATAGGGAAAATTCGCTTGGTGCATTGCAATTGTAAACTGAGTTAATTGTATATTACGTAAGTCAGGGAACTAACAAAAAGCTACCTTTCAGGCCTAGGCTTGTGAGAAAAAAAAAAGAGAATGCGCTAAGAGTCGTATTGGGTGTCGAATCCTCTTATTTACTAATTTGTCCTTTTATTGCTGGCCCAGCCTGCCTTTAATACTGAAGCTGGCATTGATATGATGTGCTACCGATCAGCAGTGGCGTAGCAGTTTGCAGCCACCAGCAGTAGTGGTGAGAAACAACTCGATACCGAAAAAAGAATAATTATGAATTATGACCCGGTTAGGAAATATGACTATCAGTGACTACATTTTCTTAAAAAGTAACTGATAAGGTTTTTAGCATTTGGCGAGTTCAAAGGAGTCACATGTGTGAAGTCTGCAGATAAAGGTTTCAAAGTCTTTTTTTGCCAGAATTTGAAATGGTGACGAATAAAGAGCGGTAACGAAGTTAGGTGGGTGCATATAAGCGAGATCCTGCCAATCTATTTGTCTATGTATCTTCAAGCATTGTCGTTGTACAATAGGCAACTACGGCAGCGCTCGGGCCGACGTTGAAATACGCGACGTCGCGGTGCCACACGATTTCGCGTTGCATATAGCTTACATGTGCTTGTCAAGTTGGAGGCTAGCTGTCAAGTTGGAGGCTGGGTGCATATGTAGTCGGATCGACAGGGATTCGATCCTACGACCTATGCACATTCAATTGTATTAAAACTGTGATGCAGCCGTTCGTCGTACAGCGTTTCGGGTGGTGTCATACGCGTATCGACTCCACTCGGAACTCTGTGCGACGCCGTAGCTTTAATAAACTTGGAGATAACAACTGTAACGTATGTACTACAAACATTACGCGTAAACAATGCACTCAGGAGCACTAATGATTTCACATTCTCACATGTAAGGAATGTTAAAAGTCTCTGCCGATTTAAAAAAAAAATATTTTGTTATTTTGTCCTGATGTTCGTTTGTTATTTACTGAATATGCTGTTTCTATTTGTTCATTACATTTGTTTTTCGTGCAGATTTTATTGAAGTTATTGGCAAAGGCTTTTGCCCTGTATTGCGCCCAACATCGCAGCTGGTGGATATGACGATCACGTCGTTTATTTTTCAGCATTGCTCCGCCGTTGCTGCCTATTTGCAACTCTTACCACATAAACAGCCGAGTGTGTCGCTGAAAATTTGGTTTCGCGTACCGGTTGAGGTTTTACAGGTTGGAGGACTACACTTTAGAAAGGCTGATTACTGGACGCTACCCTTGAACGGACACAGCTCGGTCCTGTTGGCACTGATTATTTGAAGGCGGCAAGATGTTGCATTAACCTAACTTAAAAAAAAGATTTCATTGAAAGATCTCCTAAATGCTCGTGGGATACGTGCAACTTGTAGCTCGTCGACGGCACTAGAAAGAATAATAGTGTGACCCCCTTTGTTTGAGAGAAAGGGAAGATGAATGCAAATCAAGCAACTGAGGTTTAGGGTCACCGGCAGTATAAGGGCCACAGGATCCCGAATGCTCGTGGCACTGCCTTGATTACGCGGAAGAGTATCTGGGTCAATGGTAAGCCTGCAAATTACCTAGCGACGTAGATATCCGCATCATGCCCACGTAAAAAGAGAGGAAGCCACGAATGAGCTGAATAGAATCTAGACAAAGTGAAGCATACCCCTCAGAGCACACAGAAAACGAGAAGGTTAATCTACGGCCGGCATGCGACCTACTGATAAAGTGCAGCATTTTCTTTCTTTCTTTTTTCTGGCAAACTCACACACTGCTACTTTTGCATGGACGTTTGGCTGCTTCCAATGAGATAAACACCTCATCGAAGGGTCGCTGTGGCACTTTTTGATTCTGTAAACACAACTAGAAAAAGCGCGAACGTGTTGTTTTATCTTAACGGTTAACATTGTCCTTCTAACAGAGAAATGGGCGACACAGGCAAGATTCTAACCTCTCTCTTAACGCTAGTTGGCCGAAATAAGCAAAAAAGTGAGAGTACAGCATGTCAAGATTATACTAAAGTGCGACTCGCTGTGAGCATGCCTGCGGTATTGGTAAAGCCTGACGCTGTCAGTGAATACAAATGAAGTGGATCATTGTGACTTCCGACTCTCTTCTTGCAAAGAAAGTGCGCAGGACAGATTTTGTCGAAACATTTCCTAACCAGCACTACTGTGCTGCGAGAAACGCCCATTGCCACATCAGTGAGTGTGCACGAAAAGGAAAATGTAGTTCACTCTCGCTGAAACAAATGGCGGTGTGCTGTTACCGGATAGTTTCGATCCTACTCGTAGTTTGAGTGGAGTAAGTATTCCGCTTGTTTGCAGCGGGTCTCCAGTAAACAATACCCGTATCCGCAGTGATCCCAGCCTTTCGCATTAAGTTTCAAGGCAATACAAATCAGGTTAGGCTTCCCAAAACACACCGTGATCACCTGGGGCCGTGAAAGTAGGCCACCACTGTCAATGTGTACTTAGAAGGGACCATAGTAGAAAAACACAGGAGCAAGAGTGAAATGAGAGAAATAACAAAAAGCAACGGAGAGGATCTACAGGTAGGAGTGGACTAAATTACCCGGAACAGAAGGACGGTCGGTGAAGAGGTTGTATTCGAGTGCCAGGTAAACCAACGCGAGAAGCAATCAAGCGACTCAATGCATGCCCTGTGTCGGGGAGGAAGCGGCTACATTGTGTTTCCACCCGAAGTCTAAGTTTGTTTAGTCCTTTGTTCCGATCAGTTTGCGAGAGGTGAAACCAGGGTTACCTTGGAGTTGTAATGGAGGGTGCATTCGTAGACTGGTGTGGCACAGAGGAAGAATAAACGCGGTCCGTTTGTCTTCCTGTAGGTAAACAACGCACAGGTAATGCAGGAAAGAGAAAACGAGTTGTCTGTTATACAAAGTCCTTGAGCGAAGAAGCAAGATAAGCTGAGGACAGGTGTACGAAGACAAATAAGAGTGAATAAGTTCGAATTCGAGAAAAAGAATGAAAACCTAAAGAAAGCGCTTTTGTTTACATTACTAAACTACCTAGCTTATCGTATTAAAACAAAGAAAAATTTGCCATGAGCAGCTCTAGTAGCCAGTCAGCTTAATGTCTTGTTTGGTACTCAGGGAAACCTTGTTTATGCTTTATGACTTCAGATGATGCAAAGCTTAACAATGGCCAAAACTGACGTTACGAAGCACCCGTGAGCCGCACACCCCGATCTCAGTCTGCCGGCCACCTCTCGCGAATGTGGACTCGCCTGTCTGTATTTATACAAGCCGTGTCCCGCCGCCACGGGGCTGCGCGCTTGTATTTATCATGTAGGTACATGCGCAAGAGTAAAGCTTGTTCTCCCGAAGTGCGGTCGTATTTTGAGTTCGCGAAGATCCTTCGCGGTGGAACCGCTTGAAGGAAACGTTGTTCATGAGTGCACGAATCAACTTTGCATAGCAGTTTCGCGATGCAGCAGAGAAAGCTGTCTATCCCCCTTTGATTAGTTAGAAAACATTAAATACTAAGAAAGGAGAGAATTCGGTCTTGTTTCTATGCACACGAGGTGCGGATGTTGAGGTGTCTGCTGTTGCTCGCAGAGCAGTGTGCGACGTCGAGGTTGGGGACACTACTTATGCAGTTTATGCTTTTCATATTCTCTCATTATCTGTAGTGTTCTACGGTGGACGCGTTTGAGAACACGAAAACGCTGGATGGCACCGACGATGCTTGCGTCTCTCCAGAACGTTACTCCAGAACGTTACTCACATACCGGGTGTCCCAGCTAAATGTAACCAAACTTTTAAAAAAGGCGAAGTGTCGTAGCCCAGTGAACCCAACTGAGGGTTGTTCATAGTCGCGTGGCCTAGTCTTGAGTAAGTTTATCGTTCTTCAAAGTTAAATTATTATTTTAGTTTAATTAGCTTACTTTTTAATTATTGACTTCAGGAAGAAAGTGTCAATGAAAAAGCTTTAGTTCGCCTCGAAAAACCGCTAGTAGTGCGTTTCAAGTTACGATTTACGTTGCTTCATTTATTGGTCTTAAAAGAACGTTGTCACATGACCAGCTGCTCGCTCACTTCTCTGCCCCAATGTGCACCCAAAGTCTCATCGAGGAGAGGACATCAGAAAAAACGGATTTTATTCTTTAAGGCGCGTCTTGGGACGTTGAAGTGGCACAGTTGTCGTGTGGAAGCTTTTTCTTATTGTGCGGGCTATGGTTAAAGGCCGGTAAAAAAACTACTTTACGTAAATAATACTTTGCTGCAAATGTCTTAGTAAGCTGTTTCTCAAAGCGATCTACAACTTTTCCATTGGCACGTTGTTCCTCAAGTCAATAATTAAAAAGTTAGTTAATTAAGCTTAACTAATTAGTTAACCTTCAAGAACGAAAAAAATACTGCAGACTAGGTCACGCGACTCTAAACAACCCTCATTTGGTTTCAGACGGCTAGGACACGCCGTGTTTTTTAAAAGCTTGGTTACATTTAGCTGGGACACCTGGTATATGCTGCGCTCTAGTTGGCATTCAGTCGTCATCCACTCCCAATGCAAGACTAAGGCCTCTCCCATATCTGTCGAATTGATCTGGTCTTGCTGCAGATGTGACCACCTAATGCCCGAAAACTTCCTATTAGCTCTTCCACCAACCTAACGTTCTGCCGTCAGCTGCTGCGCTTGCCTTGGCTTGAAATGCAGTACGTAACCCTTAACGATCATCGGTTACGTTGCATTCGCATCACATGCACTGCCCAAGCCCCCTTCACCTCCTTGATTTTAACTAGGGTGTCATTAACTCCCGTCTGTTCCCTGACCCGTCTGCTTTCTCCCTGCTTTATGATGGTATACACCTATCGTTTCCTTTTCATAGTTCGCTGCGTTGTCCTCAATTTAAGGTGAACCCTCTTTGTTATCTTCCTCGAGTACCGGGAAGGTACAGCTGTTACATACTTTTTTCATGATTAATATTCTACTATTCATGATCTGAAGATACCTGCCAAATGCGCTGCACCCCATCCTTGTTCTTCTAGATACCTCATTTGCATGGTCCGGAGCTGCGGTCACTACTTCCCCAAGTACAAAGGTATTTCCTTACTACTTCCAGCGCTTCGCTGCCTATCGTAAACTGCTGTTCCCTTTCAGGACTACTGAACGTCACTTTAGCTTTGTACACGTTTTTAGACCAGCCGTTCTGCTCTGCCTGTCTCTGTCATTGATCGTGCTTTTCAGTTAGTCCCCTGAGGTACATAGCAAGGCACTGTCATCAGCGAATCGTAGATAATGAATGTACTGTCCAGTAATTTATATCCCCAGCTGCTCGCAATACAAGTCTCTGAACATCACCTGTAAACACGCGTGAATAGCATTGGAGTATTCAGTATTTTCACTTTAGTGAGTTAGGGCTATCCAAGGCAGCGAGAAAACCAGGGTTGGGTTTTAGAACGAGGAACAAAACCATTATATTTACTTCAGTCCTTCCAGAATACCACAGTGTCGCGTTACGCCTAACGTGTAGTATTTGGCGAGAATTCTTGCTTAAATTTCCCCGGCAAAAAAATGTTTTAACTTTGCATATGAAAACACCAATAACTAATTGTGATAACTAAACGCCTACGTCAACCGACGCCGGGTCGGTTGAGGTGCAAAGTTTTGAAAAATTTGGCGTGCAGAATTTAGCATCTTCTTTGCCTTTTCCTCGCCAGCCTGCGCTCACCTCACAATTTCTTCCTGTGCTTAAATGCAGCCAATCTTGTCAATCTAATCTCATTTGTAGTGTGCGCGCGGCGAGACGTACCAGATAAATGTGATATTAATATGATAGTACATTTAAATACTGTTGAACCTCGTTATAACAAAGTTGACGGTGCGGCCTATCACTTCGTTATAGCCGTAGGTTGGTTATAGCCCGTGTTGACCGCGCTTCCAAAGGTAATCATCATTCCTTCGTTATATACATTATATTGTTATAAACCATTTCGTTATAACGAGGTACGACTGTATTACAGGGCGCTGAGTCACAAAATGTGGAGTTTTGTCTCGTGACACGTTCTGCCCCGCATGGCCCGGAAAATCTCATTCGAGCGAACTCTAAGCGGCACAGGAATCCTTCTCGACTATCTTCAATGGTGAAACGAGTGAGCGACGGCTATCAGCGAGCTGTGAGCCCGCCCCACGTCTGTTGTTGTCGTGGTCTCTTTTTGGGCTAGCGACTTCGCTAGATATGGCACACAATGCTTACACTAGGAACCTTTATTGCGATATTAAATAAAAAACTTCAGCAGCATAACTAAACCTAATCAAATAACGTCTCTGTCATTCTTTCCTGGATATAAAAAAAAAAAACGATATAATGCTGCCTGAGACCGCTCATACCAGCCTTCCTCCCAACGCCAGACTCGACAGAACGTCGACGTCTTGCGCAATCTGGTGAAACCAGCGCTGAGAAAGGGGTTCATCGGAGACATCTGCCCGCTGAACAAAGACAGAGCGGTCGATGGGCCGACCCTATTGCTCAGCTGCAGAGGACGGCTGCTTCAATAGTTGGCCCACTTTGCTCTCTGCTCGAGGCTGGTTACGATCCGACGACGCCGAGAAAACAGCTTTTCCGGGCTTCGAAGCTGCCAACACTGAACAAACAGCCGGAAGCAGAAAGCACCGGCAACACGACAGAAGGAAGAGAACCAGGGATTTTGTCAGAGGCCTCAGTGACCAAAAAAACTACCAATAAAGAAAACATGAACAAGTTTTTTTTTATTAAGGAGCTGTATGTAAAAGACAAGGGCCCTATAAGTAAGAGAAGAAATGATGGCGCAATGGCTGAACGACGTGCGAGGGACAAGAGTGCCTGAAGTTTTGCCGGGAAATAACAGGAGGGTAGATGTGAGAGCAAATTCTCTCGCGCTCTCCGCCCTTGCTTTTTCCTTCCAGGAAAAAAAAATATAGGTGTGATACCCTATCGTCTCGCTTTTATAGTGTGGAACTTGGCACTACGCAAACTTTCATTATAATAGCTCAGAAAAGATGACAAAATAGTGATGGATTAAAATCCTCAGACACGCTGCACTTTGCCTTTTTGCGCACTTTCTTTCTAACCCTAACACTGAGTGTAAAGCTCAGCATAGAGAGGATAATAAAAAATAAACACGACCACCTTTATTGTTCCAGACACGTTTGATTGTGCACGACCCGCTGAATCTGGCGGGTGCCTCTAACGTTCTCGCTTTTCCTATCGTCACCGAGACTCGATAGGAGAGGACGGCCCACTGAGACGAGAACCTCTTCTCCGGTTCCACAAACGCGCTTCATTTTCCTAGGAAACTGTCTTTATTCTGGTGCCAAGCAAGCAGCAACTGTCCTCAAGGAACAGAAAAAAAAACGCGGCATAAAAAGAGTTTGTGCCGCGTCTTGCAAATCTGTATACTTGTCGCGTCTCTCCCCTTCTTTGTTGCTGGAGCTTTCCTTGGTTCGCAGACACTTCCTTACTGCTGCTTTTTTCTTGACGCTCACTCAGCTGAAACGAGAGGTGGGGAGGGGAAGTCATTGCGGAAGCACGGAAGCAGAAAATCACATTTCCATTTGCAAAACTTTGACCTTGGCCCTGTATAAGGCAGGCGGCGCACTCTCCTTTCCATCATGTCTTTTTTTTCTGTTTGTCTCGTGGTGAAAGAAAAGAAACAGGTTTGAATTGAAGTTGCTTTCTGAGGCATCCCCGATGGGGGTAGAAAAGTTTTTATTTTTGTCCCCTAACCTTAACGGGCTGCCTCTGAAGCGCGGTTTGCATTCGAATGCTTTATTCTTGCTCTTTTTATCTTGTTCTTTCAGGAACCACACACACACACACACACACACACACACACACACACACACACACACACACACACACACACACACACACACACACACACACACACACACACACACACACACACACACACACACACACACACACACACACACACACACACACACACACACACACACACACACACACACACACACACACACACACACACACACACAACACACACACACACACGCGCGCACGCACGCACGCACGCACGCACGCACACACACACGCACACACACACACACACACACACACACACACACACACACACACACACACACACACACACACACACACACACAAAACACAAATAATGCAGAAGTCTGAACCACCGCCGCCGTAGTTCAGTTGGTAGAGCACCGTAGCTTCTCTGATGGGGTCAGCGCCTGTCACTTGACCCTGCGCCGGGGGCATGGTGGCCAGGGCTACCTCGAACATGCAGCCTTCCGATTGTGACCAGCGCTGCCCATGTGATCAGAGCCGGTGATGTGACCCTTGCGCTGTGAAGTCACTGGGGGCATGCAGCCGTTCGAGCTCGTTGCCACTAGCATATCATACGATTACCTCACGCTTCTCATTAATTGATGTTGATGAAAAACGCAGGAGGAAAAATGTCAGTAGTCATGGAAAACAGGCATAAGGAAGGCGCAACGGACGCGAAGATGAAGTTATGTAGTTCAGGCCACGAAATCATAGATCTGCGCTGGTGAAACGCATTAATGAGAAGGCCGAATCGCAGGGTAAATTCTTTCTATGTAGAAATTATATCTTGTGGGAAGGAGGGAGGCAAGCTCTAAATGGGAGGCAAAATCGCAAGCTGTCGACACGCGAAATTTTTGAGAGATATCCATCGCAGAACGTCATATCAATATGGAAAACGCGTGACTTTGAGTACCTCGCGTTCTGTACGGGAAAAAAGCGTGGTACCGTTTCATGCGCTACTATTTATTGGTTTATTTATTCTTCATTTATTTTTAAATCTAAGGTGTCCTTTAACAGTTAGAGGCGTGGAGCAGTGGTGTACACGATGATTAATAGTGAAAATAGCGCGAGTCCAGAGAGAAAGCCTTTTTGTACTAACACACCGCGCTCATATAGACATAAATCCGGATTTTTCTTTTGGTAATCAAGCCACCAACTATTGAATGCGGCACATATAAGTATTTTTGTCCAGTTTTCGTTTACTTTTCTCGTGTGTTAGCGCCCGATTTCGAGGTAAAGATATGAAGACATTAGCTCATCTCATTGTGCCGCCAAATCAAGGTCTTTGTTGCGGCGGTCGAGCTAGGAGGTCTCTGTTCAAGGAGTGACGAACGCTGAAATTGCGAAAAGAAGACCTAAAGGACGCGAAAGGATCTGTGCGGACGCGAATAACACTCGAAAAATACGGCCATTTTTTTTTCGTTAGAATGAAGGTCTGAAATGTCTTGTCGATCATGTTAGTAGATGTAAGTTGAAAACATATCATGAGAAAATAAAAGAGCGCAGCGTTTTTTTTCCCTGATATCAAAAGAACTGAGAATATAGCAATGCTACCGCGATGTTGTGCAACGACTACTGGGCATTGAAAGCAAGCATAAAAGACAATTAAAAAAACATACAAAAGCGAAAATTGTGGGTGGAAGCGACGGACCGCCCGGCTGCACAATGATTTCGTCGACGCGGATGCCGTTACGGGGGGCGGGCTTTTCGTGTCAACATTTCCGAAGAGCTCCTTTCTTGCCCATTTCACGCAGTCGCGACAGCCATCCAATGGGGGGCTGTCACATTGTGCTACATTGATGATCAGAATCAGAATCGGGCAGAACGTACAGAAAGAAGCACATTGAGTGAACCGAATTCCATACCACGAAGGTCAGCCCCATTGAGACGGCGCCAGTGTTGTGGCATCCAACACTGAAGAGTGGGCCCCAGCCCAAGGCCCCGTACGCGTTTTGACGCTTTTATCGCGTAATAAATAGCCTCAGTCCGGTGAAGGCCGGAGTCTGTGCGGAAGACGACACAACAAACCAGTGGTCGCGCGCAATGCTTCATTGGTTACGGGTGGGGAGCAATGTTCAGAGCCGGGAATAGGATGCCGTGTTAGGAGCACTGTGGGCGTATGAAGAAGCAGCTGCTGAGAGAAGCAGTGGGCTTGGGTAGCGTGATCAACTGTCACATTTGTGGCGAAAAATGTGCTCTTTATAGACACATTGCTTTCAGACTAGTGATTGCAGGGACGTCAGGCAGCGATCAAAAGATCTGGTTGAGCTCGTACGCTGCAAGACCACAAAAATATACGCATAAAGGAAAAAAAAACTTATGCAGAATGCACTACAACTGGGAGCTTGTGAATGGCGCTTTTCAAAACCGAATCGACAACGAATAGTTTCGTCACCGAATCGAATAATAATAGAATATTTTAACGGGAGATTTTAGCTGGGAATTCACGAATGCCAGGGCCACTGTGTAAACTTGTGTAAGAGAGATATGGAGTATGAATGAAAGAAGACGGGGAAAAGAGCAGAAAATGGAAACTCGGGCAGGGTAAGTGCACAAGGGCACATGTATACATATAGGAAAGAAAAAAGAGACAAGAAGAAATGAAAAAAGAGACTAAGCAAAGAAATATTACAGTCGCGCACCTAGAAGGGTGCACGTTCAGAGTCTAAAGCGGTTGTAATTCCATAGTATTAGAACCCTCATCAGTAAAAAAAAATGCGTCGTCGATTGCGTGATTCCCAGGACAGGAAGTGACAACTATCAGTTTCTATGTATTTTCACTGCGTCCGTGTGCCCACCTTGGGGGAACATACACCTAGGGGGAAACATCTAACAGCCAGAAATGTCTCATGAAGAGATGTCTGGTTCTTTGCAAACAGACGCCCCACCACAATCATGAAAGAATGGCACAAAACTCGACGTAAAGACATCAACAGCGCCTAGAAGTAGCGCATTGCCAGCACAAAATGTAATTAAGTATTCCTGTGAATTTTTTAGGCCTGTGGATATCAAGTACTGCAGAAGAAACCGCGTGGCTTCCAGCGCTACCGATCGATAAGCCTGCAGTGCCCCAGGACCTTCGACAAACATGCCTGACTTATAAGGTTGTCAATAAGCCTAATCGTCTTCAAACTTCGCTTCTAACTTCATAACATTAAGTTCACTGCCAACAAATTTACGTTTGTAGTTTGGTCGCAAGACTGAAAACTGCTGAATTGATTGCTGCGCTTAAAAGATGAAACCGCAAGGTTCAATGAACGCGTCAAGGCAAGAATGCCAGCGCTTCCCGGGCTTTGCAGTCTTTCTTTTCCTGGAAACGAAGCGGTCCTTTGTCTTCCATCGGAGGCACTAAACCGCGGAAGAGTCACGGCTGGAGCAGTTTGTGCGCGTATTTCCGGGTCTTAAGCCGCTAAAGGAGAGCAAACGATGCGCCGCATTGCCACCCCCGAGATGGTGCAACCCAGGGTGTTAACCCGCTCGGCCGATCGGCTCGATTTATGGCTTCTTTGTGGTGCGGTAAGCCTCCCACACAAGGAACTAATTTAGCGGAGTTGCTTCCTCGGGGACTACCGAGTGTGTGCGTTGGTGTGCCTGTGTGTGTGCTTCGCGGATAGAACATTTGTAACCGGGCGTGGCAATGACCTCCACCGCCAATATGCGAGAAGAAAGAAAAAGGGTATCAGGCTGATAGAGCAGCCCCTGTTCCGGAACTGCTTGCGGAAAGCTTAAATGGTTCGTCTCGTAAGAATAATTAGATCACGCCTGCGTTGTGTGCGCCCGTAAAGTAGCGATTACTAAGGAGATCTGTCATTTTACTGTGGAATGAACAGCACTAGCGTTGGCAGAACAAGAGACAAAACAAACAGACGACGTATATGACGTGGCGTTCATCTACAAAATTTTATTTTCATGCACGAGTATGCCGTTATATGCTCATGTGAAGTAAGTGTTGTTTATTTTCTCGTATCATGCGACCCTCGATATTTGTTCGATATAACAGTACCTGAAACCTGCTTGGTGACGTGTGAGACGACTGCCATGGCAAGACTAAGGACGGGCACAAATTTCAATGCCGAGGGAGGAGGGTCGCTACCCATCCTTAAGGAAAAAATTTTCAGTGACAAAATCACCATAGGTTTTTCCTTATAAAAGTAAAAAATCCACTGCAAACCAAGAGGTAAAATACACCCCCTTTCTGCAACCCACTACCTCCCTCCCCCATATCACCCATTGAAAGAGTTACCGATAAGTTCACCCTTGAGAGCACATTCTATTCACTGAGACAGACGGTAAAAAATTCTAGTTTGAAATACACGTCAGGCATAACGCATTTTACATCTCACCCTTCTTTCCAAGACCAAACAGTGCCTTGTGTTCTATTATTTTTTTTTCAGTCTCGTTTTTCCACTAGAATAAGACAATTACTGGACGATGAGACATCTGATGCGACAATTTCGCAACAGGAGCGGGATTTATCCTCGGCGATTATGTCGATACATTTAACCTGAACCTGAGCCTAAGCTGCGCTCACCGGAGAGAATTTTTCTGGATGGTGAGGGTGGATAGAAGCGGATCAAGGGTGGCGCTTCGGGAGGGTGGCGGTAGGGTGATTCAAGGGCAGCCTCCTAGCTATGGGGGTGTGGTGGTGGGTGCGGTTTCTCGAGGGCACAGATGCTTCACTCCACAAGGCTGCATACAGAATGACGTCGGCAGTTTCGCATTGTGTGTTTGGTACTGCTTGGAATGATGCATTGAAGCCATTTATTTTAAACATGAAAGGACAAATTTGCATGTCAAGGTTCGAGTTAGTGTACAGTTCCTTCTGCATTGGCTGGACTCGATCAAAAGGGCATTAGTCAGCACCCCTACATCGTCATGGTCAGGCCACTTGATACCTATGCGCAATAAATAGGAGCTGCTTTCGCAGTAAAAAAAAGAACATTGCGAACATTCGGTCCGTAACTTTATCGGATATCTCGTAAAACGTCACAATGATTAGCTAAAAGGAGCAGACTTGTGAAACAAGAGGAACTTGTATTACGTTTCTTTGTGCTTAATGTACTCCTTTTGCCTCTTGGTTGCACTGCCTTGCTCTTATCAGCAATTCAAATTTTTCAACCAGAAAGGACCACGTGGTCTCTTCTTGAAACACACTTCACGTCTCGATGCAGGCGAGGCTGCTCAGCCGTAGCGACATGAAATGCCAAAGACCTCCATCACCACCTCGCTTGTTGAAACAGTACGTCACGGTTGAGTAACACCACGGGACCAATCGCGCTAGAATAAACGCCGCTTTCACCGCGCCGGATTGGAATGTTTTGGTGGACATTGACATTGACATCGCAAAGCAGGCTGGCTGGTGCGGTGACCTCATGCTTTCTTTCACCGACAGAGGTAGGTTACGTAAACCGTAGTGAAGTTTGCTTGCGCGCCTCGTTCTGAAGCAAAAACTAAATATAAAGTACTCCTTCTACTTGTTCATTTTTATTTTTTTTTTGTGTGACGGTCATATGGTAAAAGTTTCTAAAATCAGTCCACTGCCGTAACTTTTTGCCAGCTGAAGCAAAGTTTGAGAAGGTGGCGTCAAATTAAATTACGTTTGCTGGAAACACTCTCACCGCTTCTGTCGTGAGGAGCGTGAAAGACCAGAGCTGCCGTTTTCGAATCAGAAATTTGATGCTATTTGGGTCCTACGCTTTGCAACTTCACGCTCCCACAGTGCACACAGGGAGGTCCCCGTACATGAAAAGAAGCTCGAGCAGCGCACAATGAACGGAAGTTGAATGGCCGCCACCACTGAAAAGAGGCATCGGGCGGAGCAAATACGAACTGCGTGGTCAATTCAATTTGTCAGCTTGTAGACACCGAAAGAGAAGCTCGATCCTTTCATTTTTTTCTCTCATTCACAAGGCAGTCACTACACATTTCTTTCTTATGAAAGACGTTGGAGTATTGTCTTTTTTTTTTTCGCTCCTGTAGCAGTTTGCCTTTGCGGCATACGACACTTCTGATTCACCCGTCGCAACAATCTTTTTCTGGTTGGCAACTTTTGAAGCGGACAGGCGCATTGATAACTATAAGGGCACGCTTGGCCATTTACCAAGTGTCGTTCGAAATGGCTTTGCAACCCGGAAATATACGAGCGCTTATATACGATAAGAATAGAAAAGAGATATTTTTCAGCTTTCTGACATACCAGAGGTCCGGCTGAATCATTGGGAACATTATGCGACCGGAAAGAATACAGCCACAAAACCGCTCCTGCAACGGCAGAGAGAGGGCATTCAACCAGGGCGTGTAATTCATCATGGTTTATCCCCAACACTAGACAGCAATACTGTAATGATGTATGTGTACTTTCTTCAGCCCCTAGTTTGAAAAAAAAAAGGACATTGCTTTGCTCTTTCAGATTTGCACCGGTCTTTAGCTACCATCAGCAAATGAGAGACAGTTTAAAGATAATACTTTCTCTTGGTGTTAACACGTTTTGCTTGCTTAACCATCTGACGAGAACAGAGCCATATGACGGGAAGCCTAAGGCACCTTGCTGGCTTTTCTCTAAGCCTCCCCTCTGATGTGCAGACTTCCCTGCATAATACTCTCGTTGCTCAATGGGCCCGGTGAATGCTCACAAATTACCCCAGTGTGAAGTACCTAATTCCGCTCAAAAACTACCGTTTTTAATCACATTAATGACCTTGATTAGAACATTAAATGGGAAGGTGATGGCTATATGTGATGACAGCTCACTCCTCTTTCCTTCCTTTCCTTTCCCTCAGCTAAAACTGCACGTGCCACTGCATCATGGTCTTTCCGCGCCTCGTGTCTTAGACTGTAGGACCACTTCAGTGGTCTGATAAGTGCTCATAGCAGTCAGAGCCTTTGCGAATAATTGTAACCACGTCCGTTTATTGAACACATGCGTTACAAGCTTTCACAGTGTCGTAATGATGTCATGAAACCCTCCCTTACTTATCTGAGACATATAAAGATGTTTCTGCCGCGGTAAACGAAACGTGGAATTAAAATCAGCACAGCCTTCTTTGCGAAGAACTTAAGCCTTGCTTGTCGTCGTCATGCATGGACATATAAAAAAAAGGCTTCCAATATACGTTCATTTTCGGCTTTATCTTAAGCATAAATTACATATAGATTAGCATTTTTTTGCCTCAAAGGAACGCAGAAATATCTAAGCATGGAGCAGCAGTGACGTGCGCATAAAGTCACTGGTACAAGCATCTTGAGTGAAACATATCTGAAGCGAAGCTCCCAAATGAAGCTGGTGCGGTAAGCCGCTTTGGGTTCTCATAGGAAGGTGTCATTGTACTGCCAAATCGGGCAATCAGTGAGAGAGCATTCAAGGCGGCTGTCCACGAAGAGGCCTTGAGACGAACATCCTAAGGCATCCATACTATAATAGGATACAACTTATAAAAACAGAAGTTGCTAACACTGGGCCGCGATCCGCGCCGTCCTGTATTACTCCGCTGGCTAATCGTATCAGTAAACGAAATTGCTTTTCAATGTTTTACTGTATCAACCAATCTACGTATCAAAATTGTAGAGCTCATTTTTTTTTTGTGACAAGCTTTTTGTTTAGGCAACAAGAAACGTTTAAGCAGCGGACTACTTTTTTGTCGTGGAGGAATTTTGTGCGCAGAGGCTGAATGTGGGCGGAGTCTCGCTGCAGACTTAAGTTGTATCCGACTATAGATAGAAAATTTATGCGCACAGACGACTGCTGTACGTTAGCAAAAAGAAGATTATCTGCTTACTGGGCCACAACGAGAAGATTAGTTTTTCTTGTGTCATGAAAGCACTTTTTATCACCCCGTGATATCGAGCTCGCTGAAAGTTGTCAGTGGTAGTCACAAATCATGCCTTATAAAGGGCTCTTTGAAAACTAATTAACATGAAACGAGTCAGAAGTGTTCATAACTTTACACTGAGTAGGTGATAAAGGGCTTCAAGAAGCGGTTCCTATGTCCTGTGGATGCCACAAAGCCGCCTGAAATAACAATACTAGAGGAATCGTCTGCAGTTCACTGTATGAGCCGATATCATAGTGAGGCCCCGCCGTTGTCACGGCGGCTGAGGAGGGCCGCCGGTTAGGCGATGTGAATATTAGCGAAGTAGCACGCAGAAGAAATCGCCTCACCCGGTGTTCCACTTTCCAGAGGTATCGGTTCTGCGGTGTAGTACACAGCAGAACCCAAGAGCTCCTGTAAATATCGAAACGCTTTTAACTTCCGAAACTTCCGCGCAACCCACACTATGTAGTTTTCATGGAGACGTGTCATTTCAATCTAGGAGTACAAGCGTATTTGTCCAGCACACATGCACGGAGACGATGGCAATCGCAGGCAAAGTATGCAAAAATGAAAAAGAGGTTTCCAGTTATATCTCGCTCAGGGAAGATTGTTTCGCTGTAGGGAAAAGGGTCGAGTGGTGGGGACTTGTACGCATCGTTCTGGCGAAAACATGTTTGAGTACGAAGAGAGGATATTAGATATTCTTGCTTCGCTTCCACAAAGTTTCTTTTTTTTTATTATTCTAAGGTTTGTTCTATATCTCCTCACGATCAAATACAAATGCCTCACCACAACTGGAAAATTTTTCTCGTATATTCGGTGCATCCCGCAGGAAAATCCTGTGACAAACTTTACACGAAACAACTCTTGCTGGTCGAAAATTTTCTTTTTGTTAGGAGGTGCTCATAATCTATACACAGACAAACATAATGAAGCGAGTATTTCGCACACATCAAAAACAAAATAAAAAAGAAGATGAGTGTATTCCTCCTCCTTTAATGCACTTCTGGGTCTGAAGTATCCACGTCGAGATGTTTCCTGTAGATCTCAGTCAAGCCGCCTAACGCCAAGTCCCGTTACAGCTTTCAGACTACATGAGCTGATTCTCTCACTAAAAAGCCAGGAATTTCTTCTCCTGATTGGTTCTACGTCGATAATAAATACTTTGATGACAGTTTCAAGCTGACACTGCTTACAAGCGCACGATCTGTTTTTACTTTTGGCCTGGCTACGGGAACGTCAGATAATTTATAAGGAGACCATTATGAAGAGTAGCGTGAGGTGTCGACGGACCATGCGTACTGGTTTTAGAATTTCAACTAAATGAAAGGAGAAAAAAACATTAACATTCTTTTCTATGGCTTTGCAGCAGTACAAAGCCGCTCTGATGTAACATGGTGGCGTACAGGCGGGCAGAAAGGATCTCTTGATGTATTTTTCTCGTAAGAGCGCGATCGAGGGGAATGTGAACATCTGCGACCACCGCGTACAGTGCTGCGATGCGCCGCTGTTGAGACACGACGCTTTATTTTACGCCATGGCCTAAAGCTCGTTTCTTCAAGTCCGGCATGCATAACGATGTTTTTTTTTTTTTTTTTTTTGTGCGCAGTGCGCATACTTCAAATCCACTTCACGGTTGATTGCATAGCATGAGATGAGAACTCAGAGGAAAGTGCGGCTGCAGATTTTAATGAGCTTAGTTGCAACATTTTTGGGTCCAGATCGTGGTGAGAATCGCGCCAGACAGACACGTGTACACACTTTTTTTTTAGAAAAACTCGCGCTCCGCGTTTCCTGGAGGTGTCATTATTCTTCCAGACTAAAAATGGGAGCCTGTGAACGTACTGCACTGCACTGTAATGCAGCCGTAGGTGAAGCCCATGTCACGCAGAGGCGCTGATGACCGCGCTACATGTTTGCGCACCTCGGTACATCACGTCCACGAGAGTCTTCAGAGGTGTTGGGAAGACCATTTGCACGCGCTGGCCAGTGACACATATCCGTGCGAGTTCGCGCCTTGTGGTCGTTATCGCTGCACCATTAGCACGCAGCGTAGAACAGGCTTCGTAAACAATGTCTCGTTTCCTTTTTGTCCTTATTGTGTCCTTCACCGTATTACGCGCCCGGTCCATCGGCGTAATTGCACCGTTTGCTATCATAGAAAAGCGAAACGCTATTACGTTCCTGTGTTGATGAGAAGCAGATGTGTTCGTGGGAAACGGGGCGGGGATGCATGTTTCACAAGTGTAGTAATATACGAGAAGGCCCTCGCTGCGCTAAGCCTCCGGGCACAAGGTTGTGATATTCATACAATTGTTTTTGCTCATAAACTACGAGACCTCTACACGATCGCTTCAAAAGGGCCCCCTCTGAATTTCCTTCACGGAAAAGAACTACGATAAATATTTGTATTGCATATAGATAACACGTTGGTAAATTTTATTCGATGGTGGCATTCATTAGCCTTGTAAGCCGACTACGATTGGTTACCAATGAGGGAACTGTACAGCATAGAATTTGGGCACTGAAATGTCTAAAAGTCAAGCCTTGGCGCTCGCTAGCGTTATTCAAGACATTGCGAAAGCGATCACACTGAAATTGTTTCCTGGACCGCTCACTGAAATAGAACGAAGACGAATCAGTGTTATGACAGGGTGCTCCTGTGTGCAGTCGTCAGCCTTCTATTGATGCGGATCCCATTAAAGGGTCAAGTATTACTCGAAACCACCATCTTTGTAAATACTACGTGGGTGCTCCTCTGTTATCTCAGCGAGTCGACAATTTTGTAATGGCGCGGTGAGCTCCCACTGAAGCTCATGTATGCAGCACCAGCTGTATAAGGGATGTTGGACTGTTCCGCAACGTTAATCGTGCGTATAAGTGCATGGGTGGACCTCTGCACACGAGAAGCACAGGCCCAGAGTGGTTGGACACGGAAGACCGAACCGCGGCGAACCTGCCCCGGGAAAGTAAAGTTACAGCCGTATAATACTTTTCTGCATTAAGAAGACGCGACTACAGAAATGGTAGGTACTCTGGTGTCGTTGAAGACAAACGGCTTTAACGGCATGACTGGATGCATTTGCGCAAGTACCGTAGCAGTATATGTGAACGGCAATAATTAAAGTAGAGAAAAAGAGGAACGTGTTTGTCAGAGACAAGAGTAGAAAACAAAACTCGTTTCTAACATGCGTTTCGAAGGCAGGCTGCCTTAATGGCGCGCACGATAGTGGCCATTGGTTGAGGCGCACACAACTACAATTTTCGAGACTATTTTTGGCTCTGCAAATGTTTCCTTTTTTTGCGTAATAGTGTGTCGGACCAAACAGATGCAGCATTGAGTGCGATTAACATTGGCTGTAACAAGCCAGCATACAATAAGCGAGGATTTCTCTATAAGGATTACTCCTAATATTTAAAACTATGTCTTATACAGTATGATTTGTTTTCATTGCGGTTGTATTGCGGATCATTAGGCTCCTGCCAGTTATTATGCTTTCATGGTTGTTATGATGAAATTTTTTTTGCACGTGTCGTTTTGTATAGCTAGCCGATTACACAACATTGTCTTCTTGTATAGATACTGAACGTTCACTGTGGCCATTTTATGGGAAAAAAACTGAGGATTAGATGGGAATAATTAGCACTGACTAGCATAAGAGCAGCGCTCAAGTCTACGTCATTGCGGGAGGCACCAGTCATGCGGAAAGCGCGCTGTGAATTGCTTTCCTGTTTCTTCCGTTTTTTGTTGGTTAAGAGCAACTAGTAACGGAATATGGCAACTGCATTACGTCTAGTACGTGGTCACGGATATAATATTTATTCTTTTTTTTTTGTCAGTAAAACATTTGAGTAAACTTGCATTATGTGCCCGTTCATTTCCGGCAAACAATGTAGTAGCGTAATCGAAATAAAAAATAAAGCCCATGTATTCCGACCATCGATATAGTCCTTTTTAACACAAGAATTTCCTTCTTATTCACTTTAAAGGCCGTATGTAAATTAACTGACGAGCTTGAAGGCTTCATCTCAACTTGAAATCTATTGACGACGGCGAACACACTCAGTGCTTTGTTGGTTGCTGATCTAAAACATTATTTACGAAGTCATTTATTCTGTGCTCTTTACTGCATTGTTTACCTTTCATTGTTCCCTGCCACATTCAAGCATGGCTGTGAGGTTCATGAAATCTGGGGTGCTGCGTGAGATGAGTCGTCCCAACGAGTATTTGGAAATGAGCTGGAAACTCCAGTCCCTTTAATCTTACAGGAAAATATAGTTTGGTGTACCACTGCGGCAGCTCCGTTGTGAAGCCCGGTAATCCCAGTAAATATAAAGAGCTATATGTTCGTAGTTTAACAAATTGAGTTCCTAGACACAGTGCGTTCTTCATTCTTCACGTTGAGAATCCGGAAAGAGCAGCCTGCCCTGCAGATAGTGAAAAAAAAAAAAAATCTTGAAGAACTTTCGTTTCTCCCTGCCTCTAAAAGGCGAGACCCATGGTCAATGTAAACCGAAGCATAGGCAGCTCCGAATGTGATTTTATGGCCTTAAGATGAAAGATGGAGAAGGAAGAAAATTGTGTATTGAATTATGGACCGGGCTTCACTTCAATCCCGTTTAAAGACTGCATTATATGAGCTCTTCTTCTTACAGGCGCATCGACCAAGGAATAGAAGAATGGATGTGAAGAGGCACGACGAGTTTTATGATGACGAGTGAAATGAATGCTGGCAAAGAACATTCATTAGGAGACGGAGTAGCCGGGGATGGGAATAATAAATTGCGGTAGAGGAAGGCGAACAACCTATTGGCCTGAGTTCTACGCGTGCTTTGAAAAGGATAGTGAATATAGAAATGAAGAAAAATTTACTGCAGTGGAGAAAAGTGCAGTTTTTATCAGGAAGCCGAAAAACTCGTTTTTGTGTAACCAGCACGGATCAGTTTTTTTTTTCAAGAGGAAGTATAAGTTAAAGGGAACCCTCGAAGAAAGCCTTCATTTGAAGTGATGCTCACGAGGTCCGTTTTGTGTCATTTTCTTCCTTTGATCAATGAGAGGTCATTGGCAAGCCTCTTGTGTCGACGCACGATAAAGAAGCCGTCTTGCGTTCTTTATATTGCTAGTTCTAAGCGGTGTATAATGAAGACCGTGCATGACTGAAAGAGAAAGAATGATAGAGCAAAAAGCGCGTAGAAAAGGTTTACTTGACTTGCTAACGCTAAAAATCTATAACCTAGCACGGCTAGTTCAAACGACAATTTGTCAGGCGTACAGAACATGTTTGAAAACAACGGCGTCAGTACCTATGGTGTTTCGCTTAAGGCGTGCCGCAATTTTTAAAAATAGACTTTTTGAGTTAGAGCAGCGCTTTTTTCGGCATAGCATTGCCAGCTGCGTAGTGCATCAGAATACAGCTAAGACGTGCTATTGCTAGCAGTAGGCTGGTTAACTAGATATTGAATAGTTCACTTTTAAACTAATATTGTTTGTCACTTTCTTTATTGACAAGTGTGTAGTGGTTTGTAAACAATAGCCATTTCAGTTTTTAGAACTTCGAAAAAATTTTTATCCTCGGCGCTGTTGCCTTACAAATTTTGCTTACAGCGCAACAAAATATTACGCTTTCGAAAAGCTTGCAGGCGTAGCAACCCATCCACTGCATAAAACTGTACGAAACAGCCAAAATCTCTTGGGCCATGCGCCCAGGGTAACTGCGTTCTCGCAATTATAAAACTGATTTAGATATCACTTACGGTAGGCTACACGCCTCTCAGTAAACAAGGAGACTAACAGTAACAGTGAAAAAAGTAAGCTATTCAATATTAGTTGACCAGCATAATAGGCACGTGTTAGCTGTAGTCTGATGCGCTACCCCGATGACAATGCTACGCCGTACAAAGCGTTCTTCAATTCAGAGAGCCTGTATTTAATGCGATACCGTTAAAGGCCCCTGTGCTGGGATCGTTTGTTCATGCTTGCGTGAAGACAGCAGGCATCGTCAGCTGCGACTGCGATAGTGGATCTGCGGTCATGGGAAGCGAGTGTATGAAAGCTGAGTGCGATTATAAAGGGGGGCTTCTTTCATCATCTGGGAACACCATGTCTGGACTGCTTCCTCGGGCAGCGCTTAGGCGCACGTTCGGCTATCCCCCCCCCCCCCCCCCTTAACACGACAGCCTCATTGCCCATAAACTCCGGCGTCTCTTCGTTGTCAGCATCGGTGTTGTAAGCGAAAAATCACGAGCAGGTGGTGCTCAGAGAGGAGCTTAGGAGTCAGGGGGGCCTCCTAGATCATGGTTAAAGAATGCAGCGCAAAAAGACAAGGACAAAAGAAGAAGTGGACAGGACTGGCGCTGATTACCAACACATTTATTCAGAAAAACGAGCAGCTTTTATAATGCCATCCAAGTGCCACGTGGCCAGATAAAGCAGCAAGCGTGGGAAAGCTATCTAACACAGATATACATCATTTCACACAACATCGAAGAAACATCACATCGAGGCGACGCAACATCCCCCCCCCCCCCCCCCCCCGTACCGAAAGAAACTGCATGACAAAGTGACCAGGAAGAGCCAAAATAAACCAGGAACAAAAGAATGAATTATCGACGTTTGCTGTCCACTCATCGTGAGGCAACTGACAGAAACAAAGAACAAAAGCCAAAATAAAAACAATACCGCAAAACTGCGTTAAAAGTCGAAGCAAAGCAGAGTCAATGAGACACAACGCAACAAAAAAGAACGCTACGCGTAAGCTGTGTCAAATTCTGAAAGCCATACAGAGTCAAAGAAACAGTTAAAAAGTTCTAAAGAACAGGTCGGAAAGTTCTAAAGAACGAAAGTCAAAGAAAACAGAGACGTAATTATAGCTGACCTAGAAAACTCAACTCCTTGTCTGAAATGAAAAATTGAAGGCATGCTGACGCACTTGTCTCCTGCTTTGGCGATCAACCGTGCCTCAATAATGACCCTTTCTATTTAGGTCCTCGCACGTGCTCTGATCACCGTGTGCTTGAAGAATGGTTCGCACCCTTGTCTTTTCGCGCTGCATTCTTTAACCATGATCATTGACCAACAAGCCCAAACAGCCACTTTACTCCTGGATCACGTGACCTTGTGGTGTCATTACCACCTGCCCTTCGGATAGGTAGCAAACTTCCCACCCTGACAGGTGGCAGTGAAATTTATGGTTGGTCGCTAAGGAAAGACCAACCTGGTCCACAGAAAGCCCAGGGCCATCGCAGGGCATGTAGTGGCGCATCGCTTAACCGCTGCACCACTGCGCCAGGAGCGCTATGATGACTCCCAATGATCTATGAATGTAGAGTAGAAAATTAACGTTTATATGTATGGGAATTAACTATTTACGTTATCGCGTCATACCCTTAAGGTGGAGCATCAGTGTCTCTACAATTTTTAAAAATCGCAGGGCATCTTAGGTGAAGCACTCAGTATATCTCTTAATGCTGTCCTAGGTGCGGAAGGTTCGGAGTTTTTGAATAATCGACCACACAAAACTGGCCTTTAATGGCCTCTCTGCTTGAAATTTCAATGCGGCAGCACCATCACCCTGAACATCGTCGCTAACTCTCCCCCCCCCCCCCCCCTCCTCCCACCCCCTTTCTTCCGAGAAAACAGCAAGAATTCCCTCATCATCACTCATCATCGTCTTCAATAACAGCTCAAGGAGCCACCTCGCCTGTCTCTCAAATGTTCTGCTCCTCACAGAGTAGCTATTACAGGGTTCAGCCTGAGAGTACAGAATTATTTGTCTTGAGATCACTGCAAGGTGTACATTAACTCTACGGCGACGACCACATTGCCGTTCTTGTAGGGGCCACACTTCTCGGGACTTTCACTGTGCACCCCGAAAAGCTTGCACAACACTTTAATTCTTAATTAATTCATGCGCTTAGGCTTGCATGGCCGCGTTTAAAAGCCGTTTCTAGGAAACTGCGTTCCATACCTGCTTTGGCTAGATGAGAAGGCGATAGAGCTTTATATTTGGCCCTGGTAGGACGACAGGTTTATTAACACGGTCTATAGCGGGACAGGTTGATCGGACGTGCAGCTTATTACTTTCTGCGAACGTTGCGCAGGAGTTTTAACCACGTGAACGGCGACCGAAGCTTTCGCTTGCGAGGTAATTGCCTCTCAGAAAGGCTTCAAATCTGATGTGC
The DNA here is from genome assembly GCF_055824585.1 of Amblyomma mixtum. Classification (NCBI taxonomy): domain Eukaryota; kingdom Metazoa; phylum Arthropoda; class Arachnida; order Ixodida; family Ixodidae; genus Amblyomma; species Amblyomma mixtum. The sequence goes on from NC_143013.1 coordinate 288,516,573, forward strand.
TTGGACGGCTTGTGTGGATAAATTTGTCCGTAGCGAAAGTACGCTATAATGACGACGTAGCCACAGACTGATGTTTGATGCGTTTGCATAATCAGCTTTTGGGCGCAGTCACGCTGGCCTTACCAGATTTGGTAACACGCAAATGACATCATCCAGTGGACAACTTAATTTTTGGCGTGAGCGCGTGCTTGCTTAGCGGTGGAAAAAAACTAAAAGAGAAATCAACTACTTCCCGCGTTACCCAATAAGCTGCTTCATACTGCAACTGACATTAGAGTAACTCGAAATTCCAAGGTAATGCGTAGGTGCCATGGAGACTGAAAATGGCTGAAGGGTAAGGGCCGTGGAGCTGGTGTGCCGCATTCAGAAAATACGTTGCGACAGAAGCCTGCATGACTTCGCGTCGTACAAGCGCTGGTGAATAATGGCGATCAATTAGATGACGGTTTTGGTGAATTGTGTGAGTCGTCACAGATAAGTGTGAAGCAGTAAAGTGTGCTTAATTGAAAAGTTCCGAGAATCTGGTCGCAGATACCTGAACCATCGATAAGCATTCATAAGCATGATGACTTGATGATTCCAATAGCTAACGAGAACCAGGTTTCAGCCATTTGCCGTAGCCGCTCACTCTAACTGTTTACAATAAAAGAGTGACGTTAGGGCATCGACCATACCGAAAGGCTGAAATAACTATAGACCTTTGAAAAAATCTTGTGAATGGGGTCACTCATTCGAAATTCAGAGCGCTCTTACTAACGCTCTACTGATTCACAGCAAGAAAATGAACACTTTCTAGCCTAAATCTCCGGTACCTACGAACTATGGGCCAAATTCAGGATCCGGGTCACTGGTCTGCGTTCGTAAGACCAATTCTTGATTTTGCGGAGCTTCGGCTAAAGCCTCGCCGGCTACCGCCATTGCTTAAGGCATGGGTCTGGCAAAAGATACGCATTCTCAACCGTCTTGTTAAATTAAAACTTGATTAGGTTCGAACATTACTACTGTTCATGTGGGATTAAACTAGCCATTACCTGCCTGCTCTACGAACGCATCGAGGCTGCCAAATAAATAAAAATATTTTGGGGCAGTAGAAAAATATCATCATCATCATCAGCCTGACTACACCCACTGCAGGGCAAAGGCCTCTCCCATGTCTCTCCAATTAACCCTGTCCTTTGTCAGTTGCCGCCACTGTATCCCCGCAAACTTCTTAATCTCATCCGCCCACCTAACTATCTGCCGTCCCATGCTACGTTTGCTTTCTCTTGGTATCCACTCCGTTACCCTTGGTTCTTAACCGCTGGTCCTTAAGGGTAACGGAGTGGATTCCAAGAGTAGAAAAATATGCCTCGAATTAAAAAGAAGCAAAAAAGAACAAGTAGGTTTTACCGCAATCAGCGCTTTTCTGTTGAAAAAAGAACGCCAAGCTGCAGAACTTAATTCAACGACACTAAAATACATCAGGTCACGACATTCGTAATGAAGATTCGGTTCTAGAGGATTCTGGTTTGAACAAGTCTTACCGCGTTCCTTGTATTAGCCCGTCGTTATACGGATCTATAGCTGCTGTGATCTCTGCTATTATGCGGACGCAGGGCACAGTTATGAACGAACGGGCTGTAGCACGGCTGAGATGGTCTTGGTAAAACGAGGAGATTCAGAAAGCGGCAAATTCGGCAGCAGCTCTATACGTTGCACCATACCGCCTGACAGCAAAGGCCAAGCCGGTCATCTTTCTGGCTAACGAGTGCTAATAAAATCATTATACAGCGCACGAACGGCGAGGCTCTCAGCAGCACCGCGTCTAATATAGTACGCTGCCGATCACGGACGTCAAAAGGCTGGTTATGCTCTTGATTGCTTTATTCGATGAATTTGGCCTGTTTTTATCTATTCACTACTATCAAGCATTGAGTGGATAACAAAAAACGATTTGCGATATCTTTCGAGTGGATTCGGAAGCTACGGGAAGATGAACAACAGGTGTTGGTGAAGGGTCTGAGAAAGTTCTAACGCCCGTCCTTTTTTCTTTTCGCTCCCACTATTGATTCCTGAAATTTGAACACCGTGTTTATTAGACTGCATGCCTAGCTGGTCATCTCTCCCTGCATGGTGGGGGCGGATCGTTATTTTCGAGAGAGCACTGGTATTTATCGGTGCATTCCTCTTTCTAAAACATAGTCCTTATCTGAAAAACTGATTTCTGCCGGTTTGTGCCTCGTTTTGGTGTTAAACTGTATTGTGGGTCGAATATGCGATGCCTTGCTTCGCTGCTCTATATAACAAGTTCGCTCATTTTTAATGACATGGTGCTTGCCCACAACCCACTAAAAATGTATGGTGAGGGGATAATAAGGAGGGTCCCGCAGTTAGCACATGTTCGAAGCTTGAAATTTTTCCTCACGTGTTTCTGGATAAAAGGAGAAAGGCAACCAAGTGCTCATTTAAAGTTGTTGGGGGAGCAACTATCGTTGAGAATATCTTCAAAGATATTTGACTAGACTGATTCTTGCCCAACAATTGATGTATATAAGTGGCTGACCTGCTTAAAGGAAACGTTGAGTGAGTGCCTTAGTAGATGTCTTTCGGGGCAAAACAGAAGATGTGTTCGTTAAATGCGAGCTTACGAGCCCTTCGGCGCCCATTACAACACACACATTCACCATAGGAGAGCAGATAAGTGCATACGCTATGTGGGCTAATTGCATTCTAGTCTTTGAAACCTGTGCGCAATTTCTGGGAGTATTCATCACATTAGAACATTACCCTCGTAAGCGGTATACAAAGGCATTTTGTGTGCTCAGATGTGCAGGATTTGATATGCATATCGTATTGTTGCGACGAGCGCTGGCTCACAACTGTTCATCCGAAAAGAATGGAAATACACAGGGATATGCATTCTTTAAATCACTCATCTTAATGCATGACTGTTATGATGAATGATATCAAGAATTCGTATATGTACGCGCGTTATTTTCGAATCAACTGTTGCAAGTTAGCGCTCATCCCGTCTATCCTTTTGTGCTGTCAGATCTGTAGCGCTGTGCAAAAATCCGTATATAACCGAGAACCAAGTATAGAACCAGAGCAAACGCTGCTATCTCATTTTGTAGCGATTACCAAAAGATGAAGGTGAGGTATGCGGCAGAGCCACTTATAACCACCGCAGTTGCCTATACTGATGCTATTTCTTATGCTTAATATTTGCTAGTCGAGTTTCCTTAAGGGTTTGAATGAAGAAACAAGCGTTATAACGTGCGAATTCTGCACGAGTTGAAAAGAAATTGAGGCAATGCATGAAATGGACTTGTTGTTGTCTTTCGTGAGGTAAATTTCTGTTGTGTTCTTGAGCGTAACAGAAAGCCGAGGTACAAAGGAAAGAAAAATAAATAAATTCCTTGGTACGATAAGGCACGGTATGGTATGGTATGGTGCAACAATAGCAGTCGGTGAGTCATTGAGTCTTTCATTTCGTCTTCTTCTGGTGATGACTATGGAATGAAAATTAATATGGGTTTCGAAGTATCCCAATTATCCTCTCAATCCTCACTGCGGCCTTTCCTGAATCTTGTGCTCACATCAATTCACATCATGTACTCCCCTGAAAGCAGAAAGGAAGAGCAAAAAAGACAGAAGAGAGTTAAAGGCACATGATTATACACATGGTAAAAGGCTAGAGGAAGTGAATGAAATCACAGAAGGGATATTGAGTTCTTTATGTAAACAGAACTTGTCCATGCATGGACATTGCTCCTTTCTGGTGTATAAAAACAAAGCGCGTCCACAGATTGCCTACAGATGGGCGCTCAAGCTTTTAGCTTATAAATATCTAAATAACGCTTTGATGACGTTGTGAGGCGATGAAGATCGAGGCCATGGTCTCAGAGTATTGCTCCCCGTTAGAAGACGCCAGTATAAAAATTAAAAAGCAGGACTGACAAAAGCAAAAATAGAGGAAACACTTAATGCAAGCCCTAACAAATAGCAGCGCTGACTTGTTTATTGTCCAGTCAATCACGCCCATAACAACGCCTATTCGCAAATTATAAGAAAAAACACACAGTGACTGCTGACCGACGCCATTTTTCGATTAGCCATGTTTTTGCCGTGGTCTCCGCACGAAATTCAATCAAGAGTGGCGCCTGAGGCGCGCGCTGCAACCGCCCGCGGGGAGATCCCGTGGAACAGAAGAACCAGAGGTAAACAGTCGGTGAAAACAATGTGAGGTTGGGTCGCGCCCTTCAAGCAGACCGATAGTTTGCAAATTGTTTTGCCCGGCATGACGAAGCTCAAGTGTCACAAGCACCTATATGTTTTGCCCAACTGTATCGAAACACCTGATAAGAACAGCCGGCGTCACCGACAAGCTCTCGCAAATGAAGAAAAGAATACGTCTGCTAAAGCTCTACAAGATGTTATCGAAAGCTGAACATGAGGATTGGTGCAAGTGGCGCGGATTATGTTAGGTATCACAGGAGGTCGCGGTTTGTCGTAACTAATGGCTAAAGTGAGCTGTAAGGTGCAATTACTCCCTTAAGTACCAGAACGTGGCTTTATAGCGCTTGTGACTGGTGGTTCCAACTTTATGCCATATTCCGGTTGTTAAAACTGTATATAAATGATTCCCGTTTCATCTACTGAGGTATGGTAAGGATAAAAACCTATTGAATCTACAATGAACCCTCTGAAAGCCCGGCTGGTTTCGAGGACAACACGGGCTATTCAGGAATAATTTCAGTATGAGGAAAGTTCTCGCACAGCTGCCAATTTGTGACTCCAGCCGAGTGTCCTTCAGGACCCCTACTGTGGAAAATAAAGTTTTACCACCACCACCACCACCACCACTTGTTGAACATATTTTATTTTGGCTCAATGGTATGGAGGTACTTTCGCTTTCTCTTGAAGTGAAGGAAGGAAGATAGAACAACCTTGGAAGCTACACGTGTCCTCTACGAAACACAAAGCGACAGCACCGCGGTCGACTATCATTCATATGGTTTCATACGGAAGCCAATCTTTTTCTTCTCAAGAGCCTTTTCGTATACTACAGGAACTCGTGGTTGCAATTATGTGCGCGCCGTGACTGGAAGTCCTCCTCCGCAAACGCGCGCGTAACGTGTATTCCAGTGGTGGCCTCCTTTCCTGAGAAGCCTGCGGTGCGTTCAAACGTGTTTGTTTGGGCTTCGAAATCATGGAAGCCTACTTGCTTTCATCTCAACACATGTGGTAAGCAAAAAACACGGCCCTGAATAACCCTCACTGTTCGCGAATAGGCAACACTGTGCATCACGTGGAGCCCAGTGCCATCTCGCAGCGCTTTACAGCGGTGTTTCTTTGAGACAGACAAGAAAGTTAGGTCGTGCTGCGGGAAACGAAGAAAGACGGGTCCAGGAACACACGGCGCATCAGTATATAATGCTCTGGAGGAGGCACGTCGCAGCGAGAGAGAAATAAAAAAAAAAACGCTGGAATGAGACCGCGGCAGCAATGCGGTGGGCGAGTGAGAATAATAGAAACACACCGGCCGGCCTATGTGTGTGCTGGCGCAAGCAAGGTGCATGAAATGCGGCCAGTCCGCAGACAGCGGCGCAAGCAGAATCCGCGTTGCTGTCCAGCGTCATTTGTTTGTTTGTTTGGGTTGAGAAGCTAGCGCGTGTGCGGTCTAGTGACCTGCGTGTATGGTCAGCGCCGAAGCTTTTTGTCGGTGTTCACCTGGCGGTTGAGGCCGATCGATAGAAGCCCGAGATGCGCGTTGGGCACGAACCGCACTCGAGCTACTCCCGACACGTGTGGAGTGCCCTCGCTCCGAGCGGGTTTAGCCCCCTGCGATGAACTAATGGGGCCCGAAATGGGATTTCCGTGTGCCGTGTGGGAAGCTTTGTGCACTGAGCAGAGTTGTACTTTATCGTTTCCTCGTAAATGTAGTCTCGCGATTAACATCGCTCTTCTTTTTGGTTTATTAGAATCAGCGGCTAGCTTTGTCCTTGCACGCGCGTGAGGGAGTGGGGCACGGATAGGAAATCCGTCACCACCTACCTGAAATCGTAGAAGTTGGCTTCATAGAACTGCTCGAAGTTGACTCTTAGGCTGGCGCCAGTGATTGCAGCTGCGGATTTGGGGAACAAGGAGAGGTGTTGCTTATGCGTTTAAGAAATGTTTGAGGCATACAGTCGGGCCCGAATATATTGAAGCCGAATGTTTAGGATTATAACCGCTAAGTTTTTCTTGTTTGCTCCCAAGTCACGGTCACGAGCCTCCCCTACCCCTTCCCCCCTTTGTCTTTCTTTAGGTGGGCAGAATATAGAGCGAAAACCGAGGTCAGCGTTCTGAGAACTTCGGTCGTGCCGCGCCGAGGAAAAAGACATCGCGTGACGTAAACAGGGTGTAGCATTATTCGTCTAGGTCCATGTAACTGTCTCGCTGCACCAGAGTTGTCGCTTGCGAAAACCTCTACCGGTGCGTATTGATCAGGCCCGAGTGCGGCTACGAGCGGCGACCGGAATAACATTGTCGGCGTCTTTAACGGCCCGGCTGACGTTGTACCTCGCGAAGCGCTTATTGCATCAGTGACCATGCCGCGCAAAGACTACGTTTGAAAGCTGGACACGTACATGTACCGAACTTCGGTTGATTCTTGTTGGAGGTTGTGGATATCTTTGCCCTGAGCTTTTGATAAACCCGCAGGGCTTTGTGACCATGGCGTCGCAAAGGGACAGTTCGTGCTCGATGAGTAGTTGCGGGTCGCTTCATTCTGATTGTTGTATTCAAGTTTGGTCGCCTCATTTTTGTGTTCAGGTAACACCTGCGAAGAATTTCCAAGCTTCGGCCGACCTTGACCTCGGAGTTACGTAGTCATGCGTTCCGTGCCATATACACCCAATCACACCTAAAAGGCAACAACATGCAAGTGCACCTAACAATGTGCACCTATTTGTGCTAATTAGAAGCGTGCGCAGTGGAGTATTGAGGTTAGCTAAGCTAATTTTATAATAGAGCATTAACAGGCGACTATATACTTGCTTTTCTAAGAAAGTTCACCACAAATTTTTAATAATAGGCCTTTTGAGGCACAAGGGTGGCTTCTACGGCATAGTAGTACCAATGTTGGTGGACATCATAAAAAAGTTGAGTCATGTTAACTAATTTCTAGTAACTTTTTAACTATTAGAGCTAGACAACTGGTTGTAATTAGAAATTTAGTGCAGACCGTTAGTAATAGCTATATCGGCGTTTAGAATTTCGAAAACTCTACTAGCCCCGGCGCGGTGACTCAAGGAATTTTCGCCATCCAGCGCCTAAATACGGGCGCTTTCGATTTGCTCAGCACAAAACAAAACCCTGAGAGCTGTCACTTTGGAGGGCATGTGCGACGCGACCTGCCCTTTTTTTATTAAGCATGAAATGCTTTCAGCCCCCGTTGTCGGCAGTGTGGTGACGTCACGCCGAGACCGAGAGCCATCATCCGGGCTCTGAAACAAGAACATCCGGGCGCCGTACGAGACTTAACGAGATTTAACGAGACTCTCTAAGCCCTCCTACGCGACCGGCATGCAAGCGCCGGTTGGTCTCCAAAGGAGTCACAAAAAATAACTGCTGCCAGTGCCTTCTCAATGTTTATCAAGATATCAGTCGCTGTGCGTTTGATAGTGCACGGAATTACAATTTCCGATTTCTAATAACGCCTGCAAAAAGCACATAAATGCCACGATACACTTCGTTGTCATACGTGATCTCTTAGGGGCTTCGCGCATCGAAGCAAAGCCGCGCAGGCGCACAGGGGCCCGGGGGAGAAGCGCTGCGTTCAAACGGCAAGGCATCGCGCCAAACGGGTGGTGGCGTTCCTCCCTTCCATTACGGTGTGGTTCGGGTGTCCACCGAGATGGCAGAGAATTGCTGCGCCATCTCCTTTCCTCAAAAAACCTTGCGTTCAAATGGCAAGGCATCGCGCTGAACGGGTGGTGGCGTTCCTCCCTTCCTGTACGGTGCGGTTCGGGTGTCCACCGAGATGACATTAGGCCCGTAAACGTTTCATGCTTACTCTACTCGGTTACGGGAGAGGCAGAGATTTTTTCGAAGACTTGGTCCAGCCGGCCCCTGAGGGAGGTCACGTGGCACATAAGCACCAATGGCGACAGCGCCTTGTATCGCGCCCGACAAAGCCGCACGCTCTTCGAAAGCACGGGTGCTTTGACGCAGGAAATGGTCCAAATTCCTTGTCACACGGCCCAGGCTAATCGAGTTTTCGAAACCCTAGAAACTGATACAGCTACTACTATCGGCCAACCACAAATTTAGAGTTGCAACCAGGTGTCTAATACTCATAGTTAAAAGTTAACTACCAGAAGTAAGTCAACGTGACTCGCCTCTTTTCTTACTTCCTCCAAAAAATGACATTAGCATGGGGCAGAAACCGCCTTTACACCTCTAAGAGCCTATTTTGAAATATTAGTGGCGGGTTTCCCCGAAACACCCGCTATACCGCTGATTATTTTTAAGCCTTTAAAGATTAAAAAAAAAAATCAGTGAGAGGCACGTCGGCGCTGTTTGTACTGGTAGATTGTACAGGAAGGCGGACATTTTGTACGGGGAAGAGCTTAAGTAAATGGCGATTAATTAACTAAAATTAACTAATCAACTTTTTAACTTTTGGTTTTCGCATCCAAGATTATACCGAGAAATAGAACTTCGTCAACGTAGAAGATGAGCCCAGTAACTTTCTTAATCGTCATTGTGGCTCGAAATATTGACAAGAAAAAAATGTGTATTTGAAAGCTCGTTAAGTTCGCTTTCTTACGTTGCCCATTGATAAAATGGCGCACTTCGCATTTGTTATGGAGCAGATACTGGCGGAGTTTGTGTATTTCATGATGTAGAAGTAGTGAACTCGATTTCGGCGAAGATACCACGCACAGCGACGACGTTTTACTACGTGAATTCCCTGCATTTTCATTAAAGGGTTTACCTTGCCAACAGAGGTAAATTGAGGAAACAGCAGAGAACAGCTATCGCTGTAACCACTAGGCCAGCGCAGCGGGGGTCTCGTGTTTTGAGCTTCTACCTTGTATGTGGGAGGCTGTGGGGTCGTGGGAAATGCTGGAGCTGGTAGGCAGGTGGTGCATTTTTACCGAGTGGGCGCCCGGCTGTGGGTTGTCAGGACTGCGCCGCCATCGCCACCACACTTTCAAGGTCTGATTTAGGAATAGTTAATACTGTAAAAGCAAATGTTGGACAATAACTAAAACCCGCATAATTAAAAAAATTGGTGGTTATTGATTGTACTGATGCGCAGAATTTGCGAGCGCATTCTTCTCAACCTTCTGCTTCTTTGTGCTACCACTCTGCTGCCTGGAGGGTGAATTGTACCACTACGACCCCTAGCGCTACTTGTAGCTTCACTAAGCCACTATATCACCTTTAAAATTCCATTACTACGGCCTGTGACTGAAGTATCCTTACCAAGTTGCTATCGCCGGTATGTCATTAAAGTCGGTGTTTCATTATAGCCGGTTTTTCAATATAACCCGTCTTTTGTTATAGCAGGTTCGTCACTAACAGCTGTGTTCAGGTGTAGCCGGTGTTATAGCAGGCATCAGATGGCAGGTGGAAAGCGGGAACTCGCCCTTGGCACCACTTGCTACCTGCCACGGTTGGCAGGTGTACGCTTCTGACAGACGCCGACGCCGGACACCGACGCCGGACACCGACGCCAGACACCGTTCACCGTCGCATGGTCCTTTTAATGCTCTCGCATAAAAAAAGAGAGACCAAGACAGACCAATGCTCAGGAGCTAACCAAAAGGATTCAGATATGTATTGCCAGAATCATAGCTACAGGTCGAATCAGAGTGAAATAGAACAATGAGGTATCCCTAAATAATAGTAAAAAATGTTTTTGCGTGTGCATGTACGAGTAAGCTCAGAAATTCTTGCGGGTTATTATTAGTCCGGGGCTGAACGCTTTATAAAAAGAAGAGAAAATATGCCCTTTTCCATCTTAATCATAAATTAATCAATGCTTGAATACATTCCCCCTTATGTCCGCAACCTTCGCATCCGAGAGTTCGTAATGACAGACGTCGCAATAGATTCCCTAAGGCACAGTTGCAGGCAGTGGACACCAAATGAAACCTGCAGCTCGGCTGAATAGTTAGACTAAATATAGGTGAGATGTAGTGGTTTGAAGTCCCAAAAGAGCAGCATTCAAATACCAACGAGAATTTGACGGTAGTTTAATGTAGACCACGTGTTATCAAGGCCTTTCAGCGAGGAAATTGGAGGAATCCACTGGGCTCCTATTTTTACCACGAGGAGAGAAACCGAAATCTATCTCTTGCCAGCAACTGTCCTTCCTCATCCAAGTTTGCTTATAATGTACAGCAGCGGCAACGAGATGACATGATGAAAAATTATATGATAAAGATTGTCAAAAGAAATCTAAGAGGAGCTTTCGACGTAAATGCAGGACAGAGAAATCACGTTAACATGCACGAAAATTGGAGAAATACACACTGCGACGGACTATAACAAGCTGATAAAACCAATGAAGCCACAATGAAATTAATAAAGCAGCAACAGTGGTAACCAAGGCAACTCGCAGAGCACCAGTGACGTCAAAGACAGAATATAAGGTGCTCAAGCAGTGCTCAGCTAGGTCATCTAGTGTGTTCAGATAGTAAAGCTCAGCTAGAACTAGCATTCATATTTATGTTTGAAATATGGAGGCGGTCGCTTTGCTAAACTACTTCATTTTGCATAACTCTCCTGACAAGCCGTGTTTCAAGATATTCGCCTCCAGGGGTTCAACTCAATTCGATAACTCAATCCGCCTTGAGTACAAACTCAAGGCGGTGGCAATCGACTCTAAACTTCTTCGTCGTGTGACGAAGCTGCTCCTTAGGTTGTTTTTTTTCATTTCGATAGTTTAACTCGGCGCTTTACATCGTTGGTAGGCGAAGCGCCATACGAACTGCTGCTTGACGCCTGGAGGTGTTTCTGTGTGCGTCGATTGTGAGCGCCTCGCGTGAGCAATTACGCGTGTTGAGTCCAACCGTTACAGTTGAATATGTCGGAATAAATGCTCGTGAAGAGCAATCTACTAAATCGACTAGTCTAGCGATGCGATTGTCTCTAAGCTTCTGATATAAGCATGTACTCTAGCTACATTTAATAAAAAGTTTATTAAGTGATCTTAGTTAATTGAAAGGTAGACAACCGCAATAATCCTCTCACCATGTCTTCCTGGTAGTAGAACCTGCGTGCGAAAACAGTTTTCGTGTAATGCTCATCGGTTGTTTGTATTTATTCCGAAAAGTCTTATTCTGAGCAGCCTATATATGCTACTTTTATGTAACTCCTACATACTGGCCACACTGTTAAGAATAGTCCGTACAGAGCAGCAAGAGAGAAAGGCACGTGAAGCTTTTCCTTTCACTCGGGTACTACTCGTCTACTAGAGCCGGCGTGCAGGCGTGCGACGTCGAGCGTGATAACGCCGTAAGATGCGCGGCCCCATCTCGACGGAGCAGAACTCGAACTTTTCCTGCTATTTTTCCAACTTGCTTACTTGTTCTTTCTCTGATTGCTTTAGTTTTCCAGCCACCACTAGTTACCTTCGCCGCCTTTGTTTTTCTCGCACATGTGAATGTCTTAGCGTCTGTTCGAAACATAAAGGTGCTCGCGGCAGGCGGAGCACGTTTTATTCCCCCGCCCTTGTCGAAGAACGTGAGTATGGCTCATCCGCGGAAAGCCTTGAGCCACCTAAGCAAGGGCAAGGTGACTACCACGCTGGCATGCTTTTACAACTTCGTCCTCGCAGCTCTTCTCACGGAACGTCTAACGGCGTTTCTTGGAGCCTATGGCGAGCTTAGCTATTCGTTGCTTTTTTGTGCCTAGTGTTTCCACTCCTGAAACTTTGTTCACTGCCCTACGTGTCACCTTGCTGTCGTTTGTTTCGTGCCTGGCTTACGTGATACGCGATTCTTGACGGAATGAAAACACCGTCGCGCCGCCGCGGTGGCTCAGCGGCTATGGTGCTCGGCTGCTGACCCAAAAGACGCGGGTTCGATCCCAACCGCGGCGGCTAGAATTTCTTTGGAGGAGCAATTCCAGAGGCCCGTGTACTGTGCGATGTCAGTGCACGTTAAAGAACCCCAGGTGGTCGAAATTTCCGGAGCCCTCCACTACGGCGTCTCTCATAGCCTTAGTCGCTTTGGGACGTTAAACCCCATAAACTAAACTAAACTAAACTGAAAACACCGTCGCTTCGGAGCGTCTTCCCCGACGATCAACCCTTCGACCCCCGGAAGGCAAGAAACGGGAAAAATGCCCGAGTGCAATGGAGGAAGAAAGAGGAAAACAGTGTTCAGTCGAATCCTATTTTCTTGATGTGAATTTTCACCGCACCTATTTTGTACTTCATTTCGTTCATTTTTTTTTTGCAGAACGACTAAGAAAGATTAGGAGAAGAAATCGGTTTGCATTAAGGACTGCAGTGAGGCATTTTGCGCACAGGAATCCGTAGACCTGTTGTTAAAGGATTTCTCCGTATATTAAACTTCGCAAAAGAAAAGAAAACTAGATCACAAATTAACTAAAGTAGCAAATAAATCTTTGGTCCTAGTCAGGTGTTAGTAGGCATAACAAGAATAATATTTGCACAAATAAATACATTTATGGGCGCTTAGTGCCCAAACTTGTTTAATATTCAGTTCAAGTTATTTACGCTTCCAGGATAACAGAATCAATGTATTTCAGAAATAAATAGAACTATGGGAACTTAAGGGCGAACCTATTAAATATTCAGTTGAAGTCATTTTATGTTGTGTCATGATTCTTGGGCAATTGGCATCTGTGCTCATCAGCTCTGAAAGGTCGACGTGAATGGCTCCTGTTAATCCGGATCCTGCAGATCTGGATCATGAGAGGGAAATAACTAGAAGAATAAGAATGGGGTGGAGCGCGTATGGCAGGTTCTCTCAGGTCATGAATGGTAGCTTACCAATATCCCTGAAGAGAAAAGTATATAACAGCTGTATCCTACCGGCACTCACCTATGGGGCAGAAACGTGGAGGCTAACAAAGAGGGTTCAGCTTAAGTTAAGAACAACGCAGCGAGCTATGGAAAGGAAAATGATAGGTGTAACGTTAAGAGATCGGAAGAGGGCGGAGTGGGTGAGGGAACAAACGCGGGTTAATGACATCCTAGTTGAAATCAAGAGGAAGAAGTGGGCTTGGGCAGGGCATGTAATGCGAAGACAAGATAACCGCTGGTCCTTAAGGGTAACAGAGTGGATTCCAAGAGAAAGCAAACGTAGCAGGGGACGGCAGAAAGTTAGGTGGGCGGATGAGATTAAGAAGTTTGTGGGGATACAGTGGCGGCAACTAGCAAAGGACAGGGTTAATTGGAGAGACATGGGAGAGGCCTTTGCCCTGCAGTGGGTGTAGTCAGGCTGATGATGATGATGACAATTCGCGCAACAGGATCTGACTGTGCGCGAAAATATCCTGCTGCTTCGCCGTATTACACTAGTATAGGTATATTTTTATGACCAACTGGTATTGCTTCTCTTTCAAACCTTTCAGCAGTTAAACTACAACAACTTCAATAAAGCATTCACTTACAAATCGTCGTAAAGTAACGAGTCTTCGTTCATTTGATTATCAAGGACGGGCTCCCATCGAAGTACGCAAGAAGCTTCGCTTAACGCCGCGAGACAGCCCTGACCGGCAGAACTCAAGAAATGCAGGGAGTGGGAAGGTTATTAGTGAGAGAAAGGGCAAATCTTCAGTTTCTCTTTGCTGATGCTTTCTTTTTTTATACCAGCTACTTGCAACTGCGGCGGCGCATTGTCAGGCACTGTCCTCGGTCAGATTTTCACTGACAGTCGGCCTTCGGCTGCTTCTAAAGCTGATCGTGTTTTGTCTTTCCGTGTAGAATCCCGTTGAGATGCGACCTACAATTAACTGTCTCGACTAATTAACCTCAGAGTCTGGTTGCCACAGGTTGTGACAACTCTGGCGAAATTTCCCTGGAGCATTAGGGCATTTGACATCTACAGGTCACAGCGCATTTAAGTGGTTGCAGCAGCACAGCGGGACGCAGAGCCGTGAAAGTAAAGTGATAATATTGGACAGTTTAGTAAGAAGGCTAAATAAAAATAAATATACGAAATTGATGCAATCCCTGGATGCCCGCTTCTATTCTGGGTCCTTGGATCGTGCCGACTAAGAATGCTAGATTTTTCGTTGCGCAAGTATGCCACCTTTTTTGTCGCATCAATGACGTCATTTTTGTGACTGCCATTTTTCGCAGAGTGGCATGCCTTTGTGTGCACGATTGCCCACTGGCGGGAATAAAGGCCTTTTTCATGTCTCTTGAAGAACGAGAGAGAGCTTTCCTCTCAAAAAAGATTTTATGCTTATGCCGTAGACAACCGAAAATACACTGGAAGAAAACGAAACCCACAGATTGCAGTTTCATGTGTTTAAGTATCAAATATCATGAACAATGAAAAATAATCAGATTTTTATTTTTTACTGGTCAGGATGTTCTTGTGCGCCTCGTGTGAACATTCTAAAACCAAATACAACTGTATGGGAGTGAAAAGGGAGTCAGTTGTCCTCTGGTGCACTGCCTTTTATAAGAGGGAGTGCGCCAGTGGACACTCCCTTTATAATCTTTACTGCTTAGAGTGAAAGGCTGCGGGGATCAGGATACCTGCTTCCTGCCTGGTGAAAGGGACATTGAGAAAATAGCATCCCATTGTTGCGCTCGCCTCATGTCTATTTTCTTTTCTTTTTGTATGCAAAACTTGGTCCTGCAGACAATCTCAAAAAGGCTGAATAAAATTTTGGTTGGTTGGTTTGGTTGGTTTATGGGGTTTAACGTCCCAAAGCGACTAAGACTATGAGAGACGCCGTAGTGGAGGGCTCCGGAAATTTCGACCACCTGGGGTTCTTTAACGTGCACTGACATCGCACAGTACACGGGCCTCTAGAATTTCTGCTCCAAAGAAATTCCAGCCGCCGCGGCCGGGATCGAACCCGCGTCTTTTGAGTCAGCAGCCGAGCACCATAGCCACTGAGCCACCGCGGCGGCGAATAAAATTTTGGTCCTAAAAACTTCTGAAGCCTTAATAAAACTCTATTCTTTGTAGCGTTGCGATCAGCAGGACGTTTCAAGTAGCGGATAACGTTACAATTAGCCTTTGTTCCTCCTTTAGTTACGAAGAACCACATTCGCCTGCTTCAAAACGTAACTTTTATACAGAACATTGCGTGTTTTGAGTAGACAGCGGTGATCTCTAATTTGCGCACTTTACGAAGAAAAGAAGCTTGTTGAATGACATATCTATAACATGATTTTTTATTTGTCTGGTCGTTGAATACTAGCAGTTAAAAGAAATGTGAATGCACATGACTGTACACATAATGAAAAACACGTGACTTTTTTTTTGTGTAGCTTTTGTGTAGTTTTTTCTGACAATTAATGCCAGAACTTGCTTTTTCTTACTTGCATAGGATAAAGTGCCATAAGTGCAATCTAGCTCTTTTTTCTAATTCTCGAACTTAGCGGATGCACAAACTCAGTTAACTGCGAGAACACATGCCATCTTACATACAACTTTGCTATACGGAAATGTTTACACTGCCCTTTCTACATTACCTTGATAAGATGTACATTCAGCCAAGAAGCGACCTTTAGCGACTACGGCAACCTTTTCCGTATTGCTTCTGCTGATGAGAATGGACTAAGTAGGTAGGAGCTGTGTAAACACGGCATGCAGTATTCACATGGGCATCTCTTGTTACCAAGGGTGACATAGGCACTCTGTGTTTATGTGCTGCAGGGGTATCGGTCGCCGACAGAGAACAGTGAGATCGGCCCGATGCAATCACCCTGATGACTTCCTATGTTCGCTCTGTCTCAAGGCGCCTCTCACAAGCCGATTACCGTGTACCTTGACAAGAAACACTGGCGGCACTGATCATCCGGTGCTCATGGTCAGATATTCAGAAAAAACAGAGCAAGGAACAGGAGAGAGAAAGTATACTGACGCTTGGGTTTCTTCTATCTTATTCTGTGCGGAAAGCCAGCTTTGTAGATAGGTTTTTTAACGCTGCATTCAGTAATTACAATAAGTTTTATTGATAATATTCAGCTCAGTTAGCCGCCCTGTGATGTGTTAATGTGGCGTGCCCCAGTGCTGTACTAAATGTTGGCCTACAGAAACAGCGTAGTCATAGCTGACGCAGAGATGTTTAGGACGAGGTATGAAGAAGCCCTGAAGGAGAGTGCATAAGTTCCCTCTTCTGCGCGAAATAAGAAAGGGAAAAACTAGATACACTTTCGAACGTGTGGTCGATGAAAGAGAAACCTGCTAGAAATTTTGATTTGTAAGGATGGATTACCACAGACATAATTTTGTGATTAGGTGGAAGCCCAGAACATTGCGGTCGCCTTTTCCCGCACTGTCAATTTGGAGTAATTAACCGTGCTCCTTGCTCTCAGTTTGCTCGTAACAAGTGGATGAAAAACATGCAGTGAATATAAGGCACCTATGGCAGAATTATATTTGGCCGACTGTATTTTATTCTTGCCATCCGCCCATCTATCTTATTGATTCCAGTGACAGCCAAAACATGGGGCAACTGAAGTGCAAAAAGAACAAGGATGAACAGAAATCTGAATGAAATCATTATATCAACTTCCTCTGATTCGACGGGGATAACACAGCACACTAATCGCCATACCTGCTGGTTGGTTGGTTTATGGGGTTAAACGTCCCAAAGCGACTAAGGCTATGAGAGACGCCGTAGTGGAGGGCTCCGGAAATTTCGACCACCTGGGGTTCTTTAACGTGCACTGACATCGCACAGTACACGGGCCTCGAATTTCTCCTCCAAAGAAATTCAGCCGCCGCGGCCAGGATCGAACCCGCGTCTTTCGGGCCAGCAGCCGAGCACCATAGCCACTGAGCCACCGCGGCGGCTGCCATACCTACATGTCGTAGTAAGGGCCGCAATTATTGCGACAGTCAACACGGAATTCTTTGCAATTCACACGGACCCGTTAGGAATGTGTGTTCACGGACGCTTCATAACAAATAGCACCGCTTATTAACATAGGCCCTTCTATTGAATACAAAACATCTGTTTAGAAAATTAAGATTGGTGCGGTACCGGTAAAAGCTGCGCTGTGATGGTCCTGGAAGTCTTCATCTGCAGTGCGAAAACGTCCTGTTCGCTTGATCTGTATGCAATGCAGGCATGAGAAAACTAAGACAGTGACGCTTAGCGGCTCTTATTTGTCATTAGAGTCGAAGCATAAACAGAATACCACTCCCGAGATATATATTTGGCAGCAAATCTCAGACAACGATGTCTGAATAAGCCGGAGAACCAGTCAGGCAGTGGAGCAAACGACGTCATTCTGCCCGCGCCGATCCTACTAGGACTATTGTTCTTGGTACCGGTGCAGTATGGCTTCAATTTTGAGGAAATCATCAGTACATAGAATGAATGGACTCAAAAACATTGTAAGGGTGAAATAGGCAGGTGTACTCCACGAAGATGAGTATAAGAGACAGCAACACCAAGAATAGGCATAAGTCAGTCAAGAGAAGGACGAAAAAAATTTGACATTTGTTGCGACCGCTGGGCGAACACTTCAGAGGAAGAGCTGCGCCGTTAGGTCAGAGCCTTGGGCATGAAACATGGGCATAAAGGAGCACAGACGATCATTCCACGCTTTGTCCATTTGCACATAGTAATGCGAATCCATAGTTCCTTATCACACCTATGGTTTTTTTTTGCCATACTTAGACATGCTCCCCCAAGAAAATTGGGCTACTTTCATTGAAGTTGTGGGTACTTTCGGCTGACTAAGAAAAACCGGTTACCTCATACGCGGCGTCTTTATTTATGCCTTGATGAGTGAGGTAGACTACTAAGCCTGTGTGGATCGTCTTGGTTAGTTGGTTTAGAAACTAGGAAAGCCCTCGCTCTAGGCAACATTCGCAATCGAGCTTTTCAGCGAAAGAAGTGCGACCTACTAATTACGTTATACAAGTAGTGAAAGCATGCGCCAAGGGTATTTCATGAAGTTTTATTGGTTTTTTATTGCATAAAATAGTCGTACTGAAGAACTACCAGATGGTTCGGAAATGTCGCACAGTTCTCGTTGTAAAACATGGGTTTGAATTGAAGTTAACTGTAGAATATCTTTTAAGACAGTTTGCCTGTATGATTCAGTTGGTCCCGGTTAACTTCGCACCTACAGATAACACTCTGAGATGGAGGCACAAAAGAGTTTATTTAATGCGTCGCGCTTATTACTGATTGTTTCAGGAGTTCTACGCACTGATAAGAGCAGACTCATAGTTCCGAGAAGTCAGGATGTCTCACTTTAACATCGACATTATCAACTGTAATGAAAAGCATCCTTGCTTCATGGTGGAAATCCCGCGCTGTATGACTGCCCTGTGTTTGGTGGCGAAGGACGTATTCTGTGTTGTACTGAGGTCACAGTGCTCGGCAGGCCACAAGGTGGCAGGCCTCGGCCGCGGTGGCTTGTCTTTCAGCGCTCGAATCTCTGCTTAGTTTGCTTACAGCAGACCGCGCTTCTCTTTTGTCTCTTCCCTTTTAACGTCCCTCTTTTTTTTTCTCCTGTGCAGGGTAGCCAACTGGAACATCCTTCTGGTTAACCTCCCTGCCTTTCGTCTGCCTGTCTCTCTCTTGTAGGGTCCGCTCGCGGGCAGCTCAAATCCCGCGCCGCTCACCGCGGGTAGCCTCGGACCCTTTTTCCCGAGTGGTGGGGCGGGGGGAGCGAGGCTAGGCGAGGAAGCCTTCTTAAGGCGCGACCGCGAAGGCTGGCTCTCTCTTTTGAACCAGCGCTTTCGGACACCTGCCCTGCCAGAGGACCACCTGACCCCGCTGCCCCAACGACGACCGACCCCCCTGCAATGTGAGAATAAACCTTTTTGTACAAAGACCTGCCTCCAGTCACTGCCTGTGCGTCCCTGCGCAGAGGAGTCGCCCACACTCTCTATGAACAACAGAGTAAGTACTAATACGAAATAAGTCTTCAGGCAAGTAAGACTGACCATTCAGCATACTGTAAAAACGATTCGCACAAGAAACTTAAAATGTAGCCTGTAAGCACATCAAAAGAATAAGCATCCATAAACTCTACAAAGAACAGCTGTGGAGTAGCGCTACCATATCGCGAGTAAGTGATGAATTCTGTCAGAAGGCCCTCTTGTAGTAGGCCTCAGACATCTTCAGTGTCAGTGAATGAAAAATCGCTCATGTTAATTGACCTAATCCAGCGTTCCATCAAGAATTCAAATGTTTAAAACTATGTTGGGTACCCGGTCATGTGCTTCAGGCGTTCATGAGAGGATATACTCTAGCTTCTTTGTTGGTACAAAATTGACTAACGTTCAGCTGAAAGCGAATGAGACGAGTTTTCTCACCGGGTTCAGCATTGTAACCTTGAAGAGGGCAAATACCGCCGATGTGCACCGACACACATCGATGCAGCGGCAGCCACAGTTCTAGACTGGCATCGCCGAACAGCCTCTTTTACGGCGAAAAACCCCTTTCGTCGAACAGTAGCGTGCGGAAGCAATTTAGAAGTATTGCCACCCGCCTTCGATGCCTCAGGCTTGCATGGTTGTCCGTTTGTTCGCTCCCTGCCAGAGAAACTATTGCCACGAAATGAGGTGGCAATGACCTGTGTCACTGACCGAACTATGAGAGGACATTTTCCGGGCTCTGCTGAGAGAAAGAGCCTCGTTTATGTCGAACTTTCATCCTTTCCTATAGAGCGCGGGTTTGGCCGAATCCTGGAATTAAATGAAATAGCGTTCGTTATGAGGGTTCACAGAGTTCTTGAAAGACGGACTATATCGCATGCTTGAGCGGATCTAGCTGTGGGACTATGTTGTCGGAATAACTAGTGGAACTTTTGACGTTGTGAAGCTCTCCAAGGTAGCAAAAAAACAAGCCTGATCGGCTTGTTATGCTTTGCTCCTAGTGTAGGTGGAGCAGTCACTTCGCCTGGAAAGTGAGCGATAAGTCTGGGAAACATTTTAACCAGGATGTAAAAAAAATACTTCTGGTTTGCTAACACTGTGACCGAAATGTTGCCTGTTTTGCAAGCCAGCTTCGATGAAAACAATGAATGCGTCCAAACTTACTGTGAGACAGACCTTGTCCGTATTGATTAAGCAAGGTTTCAGGCCCAACAGCTTTCATATAAAGCTTAAACCAATCGACCACCTGTTATGATAGGATCTACTTTAACTTACAACCGCTTGAACTGCGTTGTGCTAGATTTAATCCTTAACGTGCTTCGAGTGCGACTGCTTCCAAGAGAAGTGAATTTTTCTAATTAAGGAAGTGCTCTCTCCGAGCAACGGATCCAACAACTTAGATAAACAGTGAATGTCATGTGGTGTGCTCTCGTTATTTAATAGTGACGTTAGATATATTGTTTCGTGTGATCCAAAGTTACAGTTGAGCTTTGAAAAGAGTTGTAGTAGAGGGCTACCGAATAATTTAGAACGCCAGATGTTATTTAGGACATGCCAAAGTGGCAGCAAATAAATTCCTTCCGAACATCGTCTCCATAAAAATGCGGTCGTCGGGGCCCAGGAAACGAAGCAACAAATTCTTGCTCAGTTACAGAACGCCCTAGCCACTGAGCAACCGCGACTGGTGTTTCCTCGTTGCGCTAATTAAGCGGCATTAATTAGCACGCCATTTTCACACCGCTAATTTTATGCTCTAGGGTAGCTGCCTATCACGCTGCAAAAAATGTGATACTCCAAATGAACCCCAACGAACCGACAATCAACGCGGTCTCTCAACAGGACGTCGTTGCACAATGCCGTTGCGTCGGCGCTTGAAAATAGCAGGTG
Organism: Amblyomma mixtum; assembly: GCF_055824585.1. Taxonomy (NCBI): domain Eukaryota; kingdom Metazoa; phylum Arthropoda; class Arachnida; order Ixodida; family Ixodidae; genus Amblyomma; species Amblyomma mixtum. The sequence continues at coordinate 288,537,497 of NC_143013.1, forward strand.
TCCTGTGCTCCTTCGGTAAAGGGAATCCCTCACCACTCGCTTTCTTCCAGCTGTGCGCTACAATGGCGTTTTTATGCATTACGGTTTCCCAGGACAGAACCAATTAAGCGGCCGTGGTTAGATAAATTTTTTTTGCGCGCCCATATAGAAAGTCTGCCTGTCTGCGCAAAACTTTTTCTTACAATAATTATGAGCCTGTGATGCGTCTAGTCCGACATGCCAATGACACACAAAATTTATCCACGGCCATGTAGATGACCAGATCTTCAGTGCGTGGGCGGCCAGACATTGGTGACAATTCTGTAATTGTCACATGAACTGAATTCCAAGAAAGAAAATAGAACAGGGGCTTTCTATCGAACTCATAGCCCTTAGCTTCAGATACGCATATTAGGGCACAAATGTGTTTGAATATTCTCGTGTACATCTATGAAAATCCGCAGCTTTTTTTTTTTTTTGAGAAGGTGACAGGCTGTGTACGCAAAAACGTGAAGAGGTAACAATACAACTAAAAACAATATAGCATGACGAGTTTGAAGAGTGATGCTTACATCGACTGGTTCCAGCACTTGAATGCTTTTACACTTAAGGTGCTGTTAGAAGAAAACTTGTGGAAGAAAATATTGGCATCCTTTCTAGCTCCTGACAGTACGAAGCAAAAGTAGAAAAAAAAGCTTATATTAATCAGGCTTCGATGTTTCAGAGAACATTCAGAGAATCTCAAAGGTGGAGAATGCGGACACAACACTATAAAAAATGGGAAGAATACCTGCTGCAGAAGTTCAACAGCGGAAATGTGAAATACCACAGGCACGTCGCCTTTTCAGAAATGAAACTACTGCAACTTTACCTCTAAGTCTGCAATTTTCCGAAAAAAAAAACTCCCCAATAACGACGCGTACTATGGTAATGAAATTGACCGAACATAAACAGAGAACAGCCTGCTCAGCAGAATAAAACCGTGCGTAAACACAAAACTACCGTGTAGGACGTAAGCGTAAATTAAAAAGGGAGACACTAATCTACCCAGGTATATGAATGTATGCAATTCAAAAGAACCGAACTGCGCTAAATATTTGCTTATTTAAATAAACACTTTACGCCAAGGAATGTAAGATTGCTGATATGCAGGGGCATGGAGCTGAGGTTCTTTCTATGCTAATTGGAAATGAGTACATAAATGGAAGGACAGAACAATTAGAACAACGATTAGAGAAACGCGACCAAAGAGGTGTGTAAAATAACGCGCACGTCGTTTTCGCAAATGAAGCTCTCGTGTTGCCTGGTGCCTTACTCTGTCGAGTTCAATGGTCATAGAATAGAGGAAGGCATGAAGGTAAATATACTGCAGCAAAGAATCACTTGGCACCTATTATTTCTGCCCCATTTGAGTCAACTTATAGGCGCGATCGCTATTATGCGCCTCCTGCCTGGCGTACAGGGGAACTTCAGTGCAATTAATGAAAAAAAGGCGGAGACAGGATAATGTCCATTAGACCTGAATTTGCGTGCATGAAGATACAAATACGGCTTATCTTCTTTTGTGTTTCAGGTTCTCGGCAGTTCACTGAACAATGGAACTAACGAAACGCTATGTAGCATCTGAAATCCAAAGGAACATTTTTGAAAACTGGGTAATATATTTGCGCCTGTTCGAGGCAATCCGTGGTGCTTAGCTGTTGCGAATACAAAGTTTGGCCATTTACTATGTTGTAAAGGGCTATTTTATCACCGTCACCACTTATAAATGCCTAAGGCTGTTGTTTTTGCAAAGAAAAAAACAAGAAAAAAAACTTTGATATTAATTGCCGCCGCTGTTTAATCTATGAAAGATACATGTTCGCTGTCTAGCGCAGAATTAACAGCGACCATGAAATTCACGACACGTTTAAGAACAAAGAAATGCAAAACACTGCGTGTAGGTTTAACCGCTTTCCGTGATGCAGAAACGAGTACTCGGCTGGGAAAGTAATTCAGCTTACTTTTAAAACAGTGACGCACTCTCTCTTAATATGCACGCGACTTGAGTACCGCCGGCAAGGTTATCAATTTTGTAATACACGTACAGAGGGCAAAACGCATGCCTAGAACAACCAAACTGTGTGTTCCGGAGCTCCCAAAGCCGCTGCGACCAAGAAAGCAAAAAATGACGAAATTCTATGAGTTTAACAGCACAAGTTTACATACAGACCATTTTTAACCAAATCTTACGGCTAGTTATCGCGTGTTACGGCCGAAACACGCTCAGAGCGTGTTCTAGACATGCGTTTTGCCCTCTGTACATCAATAGGGACACGAAAATATAGCCTCGCGTTTTTGCGCAGAATCTGGTGGGTCTGCAGCTTTTCTTCTAGATAATTACCAATAAGTTCTGGCCACAAAGTTAATTATACAGTTCGCTTTCGCGAGACACTGATTCGTGATGTTGCGTGCACCACGGCGCTGCTCGCCTAATTGGTGCAATCAGGTTTACTTGTTTCAGGCTTGCACATGCCCAGTGGGGGACTGTCAATGGCGGAGTGCTAGCCACAAGAACAAGTTAAAATAAATGTCTTGTTTAATAACAGCGTGAAAACAGACAGTGCGTGAGGAGCTTTCAATTTGGCAGCTAATTATTCCGATGGCGCTAGGAAGAAAAACTCTGCAGAACTAATCGGGTTTGCAGGCTGTCACTTTATGCCGGCTTGTCACTAATGCTTCGCCCTTATCTTGGCCGAAAGATATAACTTTGTTTTCCCTCTTCATTCATCTGAATACCCGTCAAGCAATAGAAGACGAGAGAGGTCGTTCTTCTTAGGCCTCACAATAAACTATGCTTTCAGCTTCAATGAAAGAGACAGTACGCAGAGAGCTGACGAGCTTTCTATTTTTCGATGCAACCAGAGAGCTACTATGACATCTACGCTTTATTCTGTGATTCTTTATTCAGAGAAACCCCGCTTTGCCAAAGGGCGTATACGCTGGGGGATTGGGGGGGGGGGGGGGGGGGGTTACAACTTGGACAAAAACAAGTATTGATTTGTATGGCACACTTGGTTATAGTACAAACGATTCCACTCTGTCAAAGTTCATGCAGAAAATGAATTAGCCTAGCGGCTCCGGGCGCTTCCGAGCAAAATGCGTCTGGCACCTTAATGGTTCACAAGAAACGGAATAAAACTACAATTTATTCTCGGCTTCCATAAAAACACAGTTATAATACGGAGGGAGAAATAATTCTCTTTATTACTGTCTTTTTATTCAGAATAAAGGGCGACTGTATCGTGTCCACATTTTTCAGACGTTCAATGTAGACATCATAAATATGTATGATAACTAATGGCATTGGCCGTATAATGCAGCCAGGAGCTCAATCATGTAATAGGTCTTGCGATCAGATTAAAGGAAGATCATTCATCTGAGTGTGCAAAATAATTTTCCAGCCAGCTTCAGTTTGAAGGATTAGCTTGCGGACAGCGCGTTAAGCGTCTTATCCCTAGTTAGACGGGTTTTACGATTCGCCGAACACCTCAGAACACAAATGAGGCAGTGCATTAAAGATAGGAAATTTTCTTGCTTCAAAAACTCGGCTTGCGATTGAAGCGCGTTCTTGCAAAGTGAACAAATAAAGCAAATTATGTGAAAAATCAGTGTTTACTGGAAGTCACAAGTTTTTTTACTAATACTGGTAGCTAAATCATTATCATCAAATGTCTTTTACCGCAACGTGGAGAAAAAACGCGGGGAAACATATCTAAGCCCGAGTGAAAAGCGTGGCAATTAAGTATCCCCAGCTGCACTAAGTAGAAACAAAATCACGTGAGTCACACAAATGTAGAGTAGAAAGTGCGATAACAAGCGAGCTGAAACATATTAAAAACAAGCCAATTCATCCGGTGAACTTCTTCAAGGCCATAAACAAAATATTTCATTTGCCATAAATTTTGTAATTCTTTATGGGTTTATCTTCCCCAAAATCCGCCCATTACGTAGGTGAATGTTTGTAGGTAATAAAACGTAAACTGGGTTCAGTGATGCAGTGAATCGAACCCAGCACATTCTGTACAGTAAGCTTTAAAATGTAAGGCACAAGAACACGATAAACAAACGGGACAAAACAAACGAGGAACTGCCACCCGAAGAAGCCCAGCGCTTATCTTTATCAGGCATGGGCTGCTGCGGTAAAGAAACGAAAAGACCTAATATGGGAATATGAAAGGTGACGAAAACAGCTAAACGCAACAGCATTATAATAATGCAAACGTCCATTCCGAGTCAAAAATTTGTTGAAGACCTTTCAAGAAGATAACTAGGCAAAAACTTCGTTGAAAAGTGCGCTTTAACTTGCCGGACACAGGACTATGAGTCCTAACTGTAACAGTCTCTACCACCACTTCTGTCAATAAATATTTATTCATTCATTCCTGATGTTGGGGTCAGAGCGTGTACCAGGCACGCTTATCCTACACCTATTTGTTGTCTGAATCATGTGCCAAGAAGCCCATATTACTCCTGACCACTCCCGTGTCTGCTGGCGTATCGCCTACCTAAAAGGAGGGGAATAGAAAAGGAGATCTGGATGGAAGAAAACTGCGGATATCTGCTCGTATGCCTCTCAGATCTGAGTGAAAACACGCTGGCGAGTAATAGAAAGGCGACCGACTGGTCGCTGTGCGATCGGCTTAAAGCCTGCGCTGCAAAGTTAAGCCTGTTCAGTGCATCTCTCGGACGCCAAATTACTTCCACCGTTTCCGGGAATAAAACAGACTTCGATTTCGAATCTGTCGTAATAGAGTTGCCAGCTCCTCGTGTAGACCTGAGCAGTCGTGGTTACAAATTTTATTTCGGGGCGAATTTTCGAGGCCACCAATCTACGCGCTAACTGTGGTGAGACAGGACATATTAACCAGTGCAGCGCTTTTACCAAGTCGTACTTGAATTTCAATATTAGGGAACTAGCGCGGAAGTGGCATACTACAGAGCTAGAGTGCGCTGTACGAGAGACGACGTGAGTCTGAAAGGACCGAATCAAGTTAGGCGTAGTGGAAACGAGGGCGAATGGCGGATCTGCTGAAAAAAAGACTAACCGAAATGAATCTACTCCACGCTGTGGTCTGGTTGCTGCTTTGGCGAATGGCTTCCATCCCCTAATGACCAAAACCGCAATACGGAGCGAACAGGCCACCAGGATGAGGGAAGCATTACTAATTCGTTTCGCGAAAAAGCACTGGATGGCCTCAGCTTGGTATTTGTAGGGATGACGGAAAACTACTCCGTGGTTTAGAATGTAAAGCCCGTGGAACATAAAGCTTAGGAAACATATGTTCTTAGTGCAGCTACTATTTTCGGTCAAAATGTCGGTACTAATCAAGAGGCGTGTGTAAGTAGTTAAATATTTTTTATTAATAATGAAACATTTATTTTTGCTTACTATGTCCGGTACAGCGGTAAACCGGGCCTAACGCATCCAATTCGTCACAGCTGTGTTGGAGCAGCAGGGCAGGACAGTACGTTCTGCTGCGGGCAGATACGCCCTCACGTGGCAATTTGTGAGCAATTATATGGGAAAAGGGTGGAGTGCGTATTGTTTAATGAGGGCTTTAAAGCTCGGTAGGAACAGATATCCCGCGAGTATGACTTACCATCATAGCTCTCACTGCCAAGTCCACGTCCATAACGAATATGTTTTAAGCATTGTCAATGTTTATTCGACAGCTGGATATTTCTCTTTTCATGCAATACGTGAATTCAGAATCGGATGTTTCTGAGAGGGATGATCAAAAAGATATAAAATTACAAAGTCTGCCAGTTCTGTCCACCCTTCTGGTGGTATTCGATCATCGCCTAGAATGACATGGTTTGAGACGTGTATTATCTACGGGACATTGTGCTTCTGAGAATGGCATTGTTTAGTTAATCTTTAATTTAAAACGCTGTGTTCAGGAAGCCAGGTTGAAATAGGTGGACCTGTGTATTATTTAACGCGTTGCTGTTGTTGCGGACCCCTTCCTGCTTGTGGAGAACGCGATATTTCCCGCATGCTCCAATACATTTCCTGGAAGCGTTTATTGAGGTTCTGCAGGCGAGCAACAACTTTATGCAAATGTATAAAATGCTATTATGTTTTTTTTTTTTAAAAGAGACCGTGATATATAGCATTTTAGTTCACATACGTTAATTTTCTCAGAGCATCACAACATGCTTCACTTCAGATCACCAAGCCACTTCGAACGCTTCTTGATCTTTAAATGCAATGCTTCAAGGTCATTTTCATATATTGCGGACATTTGTTGGTTACAAAAGATGCTGGCTGGAATGCGGAGTGGAAAATAAAATATTTCCAAACGCAATATTGCAAGGTTTGCGTGAGACCTGGTAGCGAACCTGTCGCGGAAAGAAGAATGGTTCTTACTGACGTGACGGCAAGCATTTAATATGCCGTTGCGCATATTAAATTTCATTTTTCCGGCAAAAATGAAAGTAGCGAAAGTTCTTCCATTATACAAGTCAAAAGAAAAAGATAACATCCAGAATTACAGGCCAATATCAATATTACCGTTTTTCAGCAAGGTCGCTGAAAAACTGTTAGCAGCAAGACTTAACAGCTACCTAGAAAAACATAGTATTCTGTCACCCTACCAATTTGGGTTCAGAAAAGGATATTCCACAACAACTGCCGTTTCGACCTTTGTTGACATAGTTAGGAAGTTTATTGATTCAGGTTCCCTAGCAGCAGGCATATTTATCGATTTCGCCAAAGCCTTTGATTCTCTAAATCACAGTATTCTTAAAGAAAAGTTAATTGGTTACGGCGTCAACGGCACACCCCTAACACTCATTGAAAGTTACCTAAAGGACCGTCATCAAGTTGTTTTCTTCGGAAATTCACAGTCGAGTGCAAAGGTGATTAATGTCGGGGTTCCCCAAGGCTCCGTGTTGGGACCTTTATTTTTTTTACTTTATATCAATGACTTGCCTTCCCAATTAACTTATGCCCAAACTGTATTATATGCTGATGACACGACTTTAGTATTAGCAGATCGCGATGAAAGTGCCCTGATTAGAAAAGTAAATAAAGAATTACAAAATGTACATAAATGGTGCATGGCGAATGCAATAACCTTAATCCTAATAAAACCGTCTTTATCCTTTTTGACTCTGGCAGAAGAATTGTTTCTCAGCATACAGAAGTAATTTACAATAACCGGCCTATTCACCATGCTAACAACACAAAATTTTTGGGTATTGTGATAGATAATTATCTCAAGTTTGATTTACACGTCCGTTCAGTGATTAAAAAAGCCTCATACGGCCTGCATGCGCTTTCCAAATGCAAAATTTTTTCCCCGTTGATGTACTTGTTAACCTTTATTACGCCTTTGTCCATTCACATATTAATTACTGTATATCTGTTTGGGGATGCACATATTCATCTCACATCGCCCCCTTATATGTTTTTCAAAAAAGAGCTCTTCGAATTGTCGCGCAAAACATTCAGCATACTCATCTAGATGAATTGTTTGCCGTTCTTGGTATCCTAAGTGTATACGACCTAGTAACTTACAATACCGCTTCCTTAATTTATCAGATATTTCACAACACACTCAATTTAACTACAGTACGTCTTCATCGCTCACTACGCACCAACACGTCTACTACAAGACATCGGCTCTTGCTTCCTACCATACACACAAATTATGGCCGGCAAACGTTGCAATTTACGGGTCCTCATTTGTGGAACAGTCTTGATTATAACATTCAAATTTCACCTACACTTCATGCCTTTCAAAAACAATTAAAACATTTTCTACTAAGCTCAACCTAGCGTACATTCTTTAGTGCTTTTTTTGTATTTTTTTTTCTAATTATAATATGTTTATTTCATGTTTTCACTAGTATTCAGTGCCTACTGCTGTAACATGCTTATTGCTATATAGTTGCCTTATTTGTTATTTGTTGCTGTCGTCTACATCATGTGTAACAGCTTATAGTGGTCGGGACCCTTAAACAAATTTTGTTGGGTCCCTGAAGTTCTGTGTTTGTATTTCTTTTTTTTATGCTAAATAAATACTTTCTATTTCTATTTCTATTCTATTTCTATATTCAATAAAACGCCGGGTAGGTAAATACTATCGCCCAGATCATTTGTTTGATTAGAGTGGCTCTCACACTGATTGCGATGCGAAAGCATTCGCACGTGTGTTGACGGAACTGAAAGACATGGAGCCAAGAACTGGCGCATGCATCAGCCCTTTGGAACGTGTGGCCTCACAAGAGAAGTTAGAGAGCCGACTCAGACACATTAACTGGTGCACACGCGCATAGGTGGTTGCATGTGCGCCATTTATTGTGTCTTATAAACACGCTCGTTCTGGCGAGCGTAGTCGGTCGCTTTTCAGTCAAGGCCCGTGAGGTTAGGACCCGCGTTCTCGTAATTAGCGCTCGGCATGCAAGACCTTCAAGCAAGGATCACGGGAGAGCAGGACGAAGCGAGAGGCCAGGTTTTTTTTTTCCTGTCTGCTGCGTATTGCTGGCCGCAACTTTCCGTAAGCCCGCCCTGAGATTTTCCGCAGGCTGCTTGTCAGTCTCGCAACTTTTCTGGACGTGTCGTGAGGTGCGGAAGCTTTCCTCTCAACAAAAAAGCCAGACGGTCGAGTGAAAGCTCGCCTGTTGGGAGAATTACGAGCATGAGGGAAGGGATTGTGTTCGCTATTATAGTATCGCCGATTTCTTTTAGTGTCGATGGCAATAAGTATGAAATAGCGCCTGGCGAAAATCCAGGATAACCCTCCACCGGCAGTTTATCTTTTCCGTACCTGAAGTTGTAGAAGTTGTAAAGCAACCACAGCGCCAAATTTGAAAAAAAAAACAAACAAAATGGTTGATTGATATAAAAGACTGTATAATCAGAGTAATTAAGTCCATGCTTAATTACAGCATAAGATAATTATGCAAATTATGTAGTTAAAGTAATTAACAACGGAAAAGAAAATGAGAGACAGTGACAAAGAAAGGCGACGAGTGCCGAGAAGGCGTCAATGCTTTCACATTTTACCAATGCGGATTACCGCAGTGATCTCGTATTTTTTGTTCATTTATACGCACAAGCTCTCCCATAACCGTGTACTTTGCTAGCAAAAACGGTATCATGACTTTGTACAAAGGGCCCTGCTATCATGCAGATCTTTCAGCCTGCTTTTACGAGTTTTAGCTCTCATCTTTATTAAGGTGAGAGGAAATTCCTCAATTTGTTGTCCGAGGTGCTTCAGCGTACCCGGATCTGAATAAAGTGACAAGAAATTCTTGTTTTCTCTCTGATTTCGATCTGTAGGCTCGTCTAACGACACAAAGAAGCAAATGTTACGCTGATGCAAGTTTTACATTTAACCGCAGTAGATTGTCTCCTTTAGTACTTCTCGGCGTCAAAAAGAGCACTCAAAGCAAGCTATGAAAACAACCCTCCGACATGCATTAAACTCTTCGTTTCGTACTCCGCATTGGAAGTGCGCACAAGCATGAGTATGACTTGTTGTTCAGCTGGAATCACATAAGAATTGTCTCATCACCCAAAAGAATTTGTTAAGTCTGCCATAACTGAATTCAACCTTTATTGACGTACTGGAAAGCAAGGATCGAGATGGCCGGATGATGCTTGTTCTTCCATGCTTTGTGTTTACATGTGTGGCCTGCCGGGCTTATATCTCCGTACGTTTTCAACGTATGCCATCAGTTTGCCATCTGGGGCGGATGTTTATGCTTCTGTGGTTCTGAAATACGTTCCCGGAGAGTAGCACTACAGTAAAATACCTTTCGTGATCACAGGCACGTGCGGTAGCGGGATAGTGAGAGGAAAAACGTCACATGTAGCGTATTCGGAGTGGAGTGCGAAATGGGAGGAATATGTTTGCAGCTCCGAACTGGGTATCTAAACATATTCTTCAATAATTAATTGCGATTAACATATCAATTCTGTGACACTCTGTAGTTTAACGAGATTTTGCGGCTGTGATGTGAACAAGCTACGCTATGACAGATGCGGTAACGCTTGAAAAATGATTATTTCTGCAAAAGTGGTATGGCGACACCGACTGCTAACACTGTTTCATATTATAATAAATTTATTTTCGAATTTCATTGAGGTGTTCTAAAGGAAAAAAAGTAAGAATACCTCTGGCAGGTATATTAGTCCGCATTTCTACCGACAAAATGAATCTCTTTAGTTCCGAATAACTTGCATAATCTGAAAGAAGCCGTAACAATCACAATTTATCTTTCTTCCAAGTAAATCATGCACCATGGGGGGACAATAGCAACAGTACAAAGTGCAGTTTAGTTGAGATTGAAAGGGTTTGGAAACCGAGCATTTTTATCCGCCGCACAAGAACTATTAAAGTAAAAAGCTCGCGCAGATGGCCCTGATGCTGCATTAATGGAAGACATCGAAGGAATAAGAAGATGCAAACCATAAGGGTGGGTTTGCACGTTCTGTGAAAATGTGAATAAAAGTATCTATAGGTCTGATGGCACCCTGCTTCCAGGAAATGTTTTCGCTTAAGGCCGGGACAATTAGCGAAAGGAGCTGGAAAGCATCACTCCGAGGCGTGGCGCAAGGCCAAAGTCCTTTATCTTCTGCGAGTAATTGAATTTCGGATAACGGACACGCAACAGCCCGTTTGCAGTCAATCTTCGACACGTCTGGACGGCTCTTTTTGGCTCACGTATTGATCCTGTGCATGCAGAAGGATGCCTGCACTTTCAGAGGATCTGTACTTTCGTTGTTTCTTTGCTTATGTTCTCGCAATTTTGTCGCATCTTGCTGGAGGAGATGCAGACGAAGTCTAGAAGCTCTGGAAGTAGCGGCTGATAGTTCTTTTCTTGCAAGCTGAGGTTGTACTTTCTTTTCTCTAGCACTTCTGAGAATGATTTGGACATTATCGCTACTGAGAGATGGTAGTGGTTCTGTCGCCGTATATGCACCAATTTTTTTAAAGTTTGGTTGTGTGATGCCTAAAGAAAAAAACGGTATGTGGAGAGTTGCGGTTGTATTATCTGTCCATCGTTACAGGCAGTTTATACGTTTACATAGACTGAAATTTTGAGATTTCGACAGGCAAAAAACATGCAATGCAAACGCGTGAGGAGAGGTCGTAAAGCGGTTAAACAAGCAAGGTGTTCTTGTAGGTTATCAGTTAGAGGAATGCTTGCACAATAAAGAAAATAATTAAAGGGTTATATATATAACCGTGAGACAAACAAGATTTTCGACAGATCAACACGGGAGGACAGATACATTGTTTTTGGAAAGCAAGAGTGCCTTGTTTTCTGTGGACCAGCATCACAAGAATTTTGCTTCGTCCGGGGTCACGTCGGATCAGAAAAAGTTTCAGCGACTAAGTGGCTTTGACTGGGCCACAATCGGCCCGTTTTACTTGAGAAAGTGACTGTAGATGTTGTCAGAAAAGGGTGCTGTTAATGTCAAGAGCTAGAGCGTTTTATTTAATAAGAAATGTTAACCTACCACGTAGCGAAGCTAAACAGTCGCCTGTGGAAAATAAAAATGGTTTGTTTCGCGTTTGCTCCGCCGTGCAGCCTTAGTCGAAGAATTAAACATGACAGAAGAAGGCAATTTTAAATTTTTTCTTCATTACTGAGGTTACAGCAGAACTGTTGAAACTCTGACGGAGTATCGAGAAGAGAACGCGCAGCAAAGTCATTTTAAAAATAAACAATGGTGGGATAGTAGGACCTGAAACAGTAACTCATTTTGCAATCCAAAAAAGGGACGGACAAATAAATAAGAGAAGGCAAAAGTAAGAAGCGTAGTTCAGAATAAACAAAAAGAAGAGGCAAACATAGCTCGCAAACGAGTCGGTGTTACCAGATTTTAGTTAAAGCACAGAAGTCACAGCAAATTATCCTGATGAAATATTTTCTTCTGTCAGTTGCTCCTTTAGCATGGTCTGTTAATGGGCATTCGCTTTTAAAAGCCTTAATTGTCTTGGGGCGAGTGCTGTGCAATGTGGGTGTAATAAAAAAAATGTGATTCGAAGTGTTTAATTGGCTGTGCTGGGATGTTATAAAGAGGCAAGCTAATTTTATATACAGAAATTATTTCTGGGTTGCTTTACTTTCGATGTGTGTGTTTTAAACCTCAGTGAGCAGCAGACAAGTATCCCCATATTAAGAAATCGAACCTATTTCTGAGAGGAGAGATTATTACTCAGTTGTGATGTTTTTACTGAGTAGATGAAGGTATAAATAGCAATAATCTTCGCCCGAGCTGCGTTAACGGCAGAAATTTTTTTTCTAATGCTTTCCAAACAGTCTCCTGCACCGGCTGTGGCTGCTTTATTCTCGCGAACTTTTTAATCTCATGTGTTCGCATTACTCTCTGCCGCCTCCTGCGGCGTTTGCATTCTTTTGGACCCTGTACACCCTTATTCTAAGTGACTAGCAAAATAATAGTAATGGCCGAGTAACAACTTGGTTGTGGCAAGCGTGTGACTCGTTTTTTAACTCCAATTGGAACTAAGATTGATGGGAGGAAAATTTTATTTTAATACTTTCCTTGTATCATATCGCACAAGACGGCATAGATAGTGGTTATGGAAAACGGCACCTTGAGTAATTGGGCATCAGTCGCGTTTAAGTAAGTATTTCATCGTGGATTTGAATTTATGTGCGAAGCAGTATTCTTATTGTACAACGCTTCACGGAGAAGTTCTCCAGCTCATTACACATAAAGAAAAAATATTGCTGCTCTTAGAAAATTTTGATGGACTTCAAGTGCAGAAATGTCAATATACTGATGATTTCAGAACGCTTAATAACCCATACAAATGCGTAGAAATTCGGGGTGCACCCTGATTTAATCACAACTCACAATGTTTCATTTGCGAGTTAATTTGCATTTATTGAAAACTGTTCAATATTGCGACTTTTCTTACCCTTTTGTGCCCACAAGTAACTCTTCACAAAGCAACGATAGTTTATCTCGTAGCCGTTTCAACACGCTGAAGTGGGGGCCAATACTTTTTCAGTGCAACATTTCTCTTCCGGTAGAATCATGACCCGCTTTCCTGGGCATTCAACATTCAGCGCCGTCCGTTGGCCGCCAGTTGAAAACAGTGATTAACGCAATGGGGATATTTTAAACTAGTTATTTTGAGAAAAGTGGGGAATCCCGAGAGATCCTGTGCGAAGTGTGACGAATCGGGCTACTTGTTGCATATACGACCCTTTTAAGAAGCTCTATAATGAACACAAGCACGAGCACTCCTCGTTGTCTCTCTCTCTATCTTTCCGGGTTGATTGCAGCGCTTCCGAAAATTCTCTATGACTCTTGGTGGTTATATTATGGCGTACTATTCTTTCTCACTGCCAAATATGACCTCTAAAATGCTTCATACACTCACACCAATTATTTCTGACGGCCATAGAATATCAATGGGATGTACAGAACGTTCGAAATTCCCGCCGTGATTTTGAGGGTTCAGCGCCACGTAGCACGTGGTGGCAGCCATGCTAACTAGAAGTGTGCATCCAGAGTTCCAAGGCTTGAAACTTGTGGGCGATTCCTCTGCGCGGGGACGCACAGGCAGTGACTCGAGGCAGGTCTTTGTATGAAAAGGTTTATTCTCACATCAGGGTCGGTCGTCGTTGGGGCAGCGGGGTCAGGTGGTCCTTTGGCAGGGCTGGTCCAAGAGCGAGAAGGTGCGGGCCTTCCCGGTCGTGCCTTATGAAGGCTTTCTCCTAGCCTCGCTCCCCCCGCCCCACCACTCGGGAAGAAGGGGTCCGAGGCTACCCGCGGTGAGCGGCGCGAGATTTGACCGGCCCGCGAGCAGACCCTAAATCTCCCCCCCCCCCCCCCCTCAAACGTCCGTCCCGGGAGTCCGCCAGTAGGCGTTCGATGACCTCCGGGTCCGGGTCCATAGAGTCGTCGCAGGGGGAGGGGTGCTCGCCGGGGGGCCGCTCACCGCTAGCTGGATGGGCTCCTCACGAGCCGCCTGGGGGAGCGAGGCGCCTGGCTCCACTGGGGGCCCTGCCGGCAGCGCCCTCCAAAGCTCCTCGGCCGCCGGGGACAGCAGGTCTGGGCGGCTGGACTGGAGGATGCGGAGGGCCGCCTCCTCCGGGCTGACCCTCTGCAGTGGCACAGCGGGGAAAGGTGCTGCAGTCGCCGTTATGCCAGGTACGCAACGCACCGGCCTCATGGCGGAGCCGGTGCACGACAAGTGTGCCGCAGAGCGAGCACAGGCCGGCCCGCTCCTCGTCGTTTTACAAGCGGCCGATGGCTCCTGGACCGCCTGGGTTGCGGCTGCTCGGCGGCCGAAGCGCCGGCTGGGTGCTGAGGGGTGCCCTGCGCTTGATGATCCCTGGCGCCCTTGCGTTGGCCTGCACCACTGGGAGGTGCTCTCCAGTGGTTAGGCACGTGGTTTGGCTGGCGGTAGGGGCCACCGCGGCCGTGGAACCTGCGCCACTCGCGCGGCTCCTGCCGCCAGCGGGGTGGCGCGCCTTGATGGCGGCCACCGTTCGACGGTGGTCTGCCTTGCCTTCTGGAGTCCGAGCCACGGGCGTCGGTCCGCTGGAGCTTCCTAGAAGACATACTGAGAGGGCGAGAGCACTGCGAGTGATTATTAATCGAGAGACACGGGTGCTACCTGGTCCTCAGGTTGTAGCGTCGGTTGCGAACCGCACCGCTACCTGCTCGTCCTCGCAGGGGTGAGATCGCCGCATCGCGCTGATTTTCCACCGCTTCGCAGCCATCGTCCTTGCGAAGGTGGAAAGCCTTCAAATCAGCGACATGCACCGGACCGGCGGTTTCGCCGTTTGTCAACAACCGCAGCTGGTAGGTGAGCGGCGTAGTCCGTGCCGTAACTTCGTACGGCCCAGCCCACTTGTGCGCTAGCGACGCGGCGAAACCGCGCGCTGCGTTACTAAGTGGGTGCGCTCTCTTGAGTACTAAGTCGCCCGTGTTGAAAACGACGTGACGGCGACCTTTGTTGTACTGATCCGCCTGCTCCATGCGCGCGACATCGAGGTTTTCGCGGGCTGCTCGCTGCGTTGCCTCCAGGCGCTCCCGGAGCCTTGCCGCGTACTGCGAAAGCGGAGGGGGCGCAGGCCCCGCCGCGTCGAGTAGGCCATTCTATAGCGGAAAAGCGATCTCTCTCCCAAAATTCAAGTAAGCGGGTGTAGTACCCACTGACCTGTTCACGGTTGTCCTTGTAGCGAACGCCAGTTCGGACAGCCGCACGTCCCAATCTCTGTGCTGCTCGGTCGTCGCGACCAGCATGCTCTTCAGATTTCGATTCACCCGCTCGGTTATGTTGCTCTGAGCGTGGTAGGGACTCGTTCTCCTGTGGCGGATTTGAAGCGCCCGACAAGAGTCTACAAAGACTTTGCTTGTGAAATACCAAGCATTGTCTGTAATCAGGTCGGAAGGGAAACCGAAACGAGTGAAAGTCTCCAACAGTTTTTCCCAAATTCGTTCCGACACAAGCTTCCTAAGGGGGAAAACCTCAACCCACTTGGAATAGTGGTCCGTTATTACCAGGATGAATTGGTTTCCGCGCGCGGACCGAGGGAGGGGTCCCATGATATCGCACGCGACCACTTGCCACGGGTAGTTGCTAACTACCGCCTTCATCATGCCAGCGGGCTTGCCCGCCCGAGGCTTGGCTACCTGGCATACCGGGCAGGTACGGGCGTATCCCAGCACATCCTTTCTCATGCCTGGCCAGGTAGCGACACGGCATAACTTGTCGTAAGTCTTACTGCCGCTGTCATGGCCTGCCAGCGCTGAGTCATGGAAGTACTGCAGGAACCGTTTCCGCAACCTTCTCGGGACCACGACTCGGAAAGGGGATGCTATCGCCTCTTCCTCGTCAAGTTGGGGAATATAGCGGAGCAGCAAGCCATCATCGCCCAGCAGATACGCGTCGTACTTGCCCTCAGCGTTCCCGGTGCAAGCTGCGCTGCTCGCAAGCTCCTTCAGCACCCGCTGGCAAAGACCGTCTGCTTTCTGGGCCTCGATCAGCTCTTCTCTACTGACCGCTACTCCCCAAGACAGATTTCTTTCTGCCTCGCTCCTAGGCAGGCGAGCGGTCGCCGCCACGAGCTGCTGTGTTTCCCTTCTCTCACAGCACAGTGCGGGACCTTTGTCCGTCTCCTCTCTCTCCAAACCGGGCGCGACACTCCCGTCCGCCCTCTCCTCCTCTCCAACAGCGGTGACGCCGCTTTTTACAAAGCTGGGCTGCGCCTCTGAAGCGCTTCCGCCAGCATTCCACGGTGCGCGCGATAAAGCATCGGCCACCTTGTTCAAGCTGCCCCGGCGGTACTCGATGGCGTACGCGTAACGTTGCAACGTCAGCGCCCATCTCGCGAGTCTGCCTGCGGGGTTCTTGAGCCTCTTTAACCAAGACAATGCCTGATGATCTGTCTGCACGGTGAAGACCGCTGTGTCTAGGTACATGTCGAACTTCGACAATGCGAACATGATCGCCAGGCATTCCTTTTCGGTCACGGAGTAATTCCGCTCCACCGATGTGAGCGTGCGACTAGCGAACGCGACAGGGCGCAGTTTGCCCTCGTGTTCCTGCAACAAAACAGCTCCAACACCGTAGTCACTAGCGTCTGTCTGCAAGACAAACTGCTTGTTCAGGTCGGGGAGGCGCAGACTAGCGGTATTCGCTATCGCGCGAGCCAAGGCAACAAATGCGTCACTCTGTTCCTTGCCCCAGACCCACTTCGAGCCTTTACGCAACAGCAGGTTCAGCGGCCTTGCAAGCTCCGAACAGCGCGGGATGAATTGCCTGTAGAACGCAACCATCCCCAAAAACCTCTGCAAGCTTTTCACATCCATGGGGCAGGGGTAGTTCAGAATTGCCTGCAGTTTGTCATCATTCGGTCTCAGTGTGCCATCATCCACGACAAAGCCCAAGACGTTCACTCTCTTCGATGCCAACTGCACTTTCTTTGGATTAATGGTTAGACCGGCACGTCTCATTCTATCGAGAACGGAATTCAGGTGAATGAGGTGCTCCTCGAACGACTGTGAGAATATCACAACGTCGTCGAGGTACGCCATGGCGTAGTTGAACCTTGCATCGCCCAGCACGATGTCCATCAGTCGCATGAACGTGCTCGGGACGTTAGACAAACCAAACGGGAGTCGAGTAAATTCGAAGAGCCCGCGGTGGCAGGTGAATGCGGTTTTCTCAATGTCACCTTCGGCCACCTCAATCTGCAGGTACCCTCTGCTTGCATCTAGGACTGTGAAGAACCTCGCGTTCCCTAACGCGTACATCACAGCCTCGATCGACTGAAAAGGGTACGCAACCGTAGGCGTCAGTGAGTTGAGCTTACGATAATCAACACACAGCCTGACCGATCCATCTTTCTTCGGCGCTAGAACCACTGGTGACGCCCAGGGACTTTGTGAGGGTCTCACCGCACCGGTGTCAATCATCTCGTCAAGGGCACAGTCGAGAAGCTGCCTCTTATGCGCACTTAACGGCCTCGGGTTGCACCTGAAAGGGCGCGTATCACCCGTCTGAATCTCGTGCTGAAGCAGGTCGGTTCTGCCCGGTTTCTCCGTGAAGCAATCCGAAAACGGGAGTAAAGTTTCCGCGAGCCTTCGGCGCTGACTACTGGGTCCTGAGAAAGACGCAATAATCGCTTCTAACGGGCCACCGTCTCTCAGCATCTCGAGGGAGCTCACCTGCCTTTCTGTCGCACAGGTGTGGACACCCACTTTTTGTGCCGGACAGCCGGGCAAGGATGCGCTTTCGAAGGGAATGAGGGGGGCGAGCTGGCTGTAACGATAGCCATTCTCCCCCATGTCGAGCACAATGCCTTCGCTCGAGAGAAAATCCCTTCCCAGAATTACTGGTATCGACAAGCCAGGCATATAGACGAAGCGATGTCTCCGCTTTCTGCCGTCAAAGCGCATCGTAAGACGCACCGCTCCCTTTGCCTTTGCCGCCCCAGCTGCTAAGCTTAGCGGGGTTTCGGCCGGTCTGACACGGATGTTACCTATCCGGCAGGCCTCGTACACCTCGTCACCGATCAGTGACAGCGTTAAGCCCGTGTCTACGAGTTCAGAGTAGCATCGACCCGCTAACTGCACTAGCATAAAAGGGCTTGAGCGCGGAACGACTCCCTGAGCTCTACAGGCGAGCGGGACAAAGGCCTCCCCGTCGCCGGCGCGGGAGTTCTTTTCCTGACTAGCGCCTTGACAACCATGAAATTCTCCCGCTGACGGTGAAAGGCCGGTGCCACCAGACATCACCGCCAGCGTCGGGCGTTTCCCTGCATACGCCTAGCTTGGCACTCGCGTGCCATGTGGCCGGGCTGGTTGCAATTCCAGCAAAGCCGGTCGTTCACCCGCCGCGTGGACGGAGGACCCCTCGTTCCACGAAGCGGTTGGGGACGACTCTCCCCTTTCTCCGCGCCTTCATGACGCTCGCTCGGCGCGCGGCCTGTGAGGCCGGCACGACGCCGCTGCTCGAATGCGTACGGGTCCAGCGCGCAAGGGACAACAGGGGGTTCCGCCTGCCTTTCCACGGCCATTACCTCGGCGCGCCGAGCCCTCATCGCGCATTCTCGGCCTCCATCCCATGCGCATCCCGGTTCCAGCGATTCGGCCGGCCTGGGGGGCGGCTGGTAGCGCAGTTCGGCCAGAAAATCCGCCTGCACGGTTTTGGCCTCCTGCGCTAGGGCCTCGAGGTTTGTAAAACTGCGGCCCCGCAGATACGGCTTGAAGCGTGGATGGCACTGCCTGATCACACGCGCAACCTGATCTCGGTCGGTTGCCGTCGGATCTGCCCTCTTGTACAGCTCTTGCATTGCGCGTACGTACTCGAGGAGGCTTTCCTCTGGGTGTTGGGTGCGCAACGCGAGCTCCTCCAGCATCCGGCGCTCATAATCAGGCGGCAAGAACTCGGCGCGGAAACGGTCTTTGAAGTCCGCCATCGACTGTAAAGTCGGCTGGCAGCGCCTCCATCGCGCCGCGCTCTCGACGAGTGCTACAGGCAGGACCTGCCCTAGCATTACGTCATCTGGGGCGCCCAGAGCCGTCTGGTAGTCCTCGAGTTGTTCTAAAAACTCGTGGACTGATTTCGCGTCCGTGTACCCAGAAAAGGAGGGGACCTCCATATTTATCCGCGGGCGCGATGCTGTCGCCGATGCTACCGATGCTGCGGCCTGGCTGGCGCCAGCCACCGAACCGAGCTGACGGGCTAATGCGGCAAACATCTCAGTCACCTGCCCCATTACGGCCGCCGCGTCGGCCGTCTCACTACCGGCTGCCCCGCCATCCAAAGCCGTGGCTGAAACATCCTTTCTGGGAGGCATAGTTCGCGCTAACTGTCCGGCCGCACCGGCTAACTGCTCATGGCAACAAGAACATTCATATACACAACAATCTATCTACAAACACACGGAAATACACAACAGAAAACACCCGAAAACTACATAAATAACACAAAACCCCTAACAAATTTACAACACTACACAAGTCGCTACCCCGCGAACATTCCGCCTGACCCGCTCCTTAACCCTATCGGTCCGGCGTGGCCCTGAACAAAGAGGGCCTGCCACGAGTCTGGCTGCACGTCCCAAAATCGGCAGAGAAATCGTCCACAAGGTGTTAATTAAAGCCCCACGTTGGGCGCCATTATTTGTGGGCGATTCCTCTGCGCGGGGACGCACAGGCAGTGACTCGAGGCAGGTCTTTGTATGAAAAGGTTTATTCTCACATCAGGGTCGGTCGTCGTTGGGGCAGCGGGGTCAGGTGGTCCTTTGGCAGGGCTGGTCCAAGAGCGAGAAGGCGCGGGCCTTCCCGGTCGTGCCTTATGAAGGCTTTCTCCTAGCCTCGCTCCCCCCGCCCCACCACTCGGGAAGAAGGGGTCCGAGGCTACCCGCGGTGAGCGGCGCGAGATTTGACCTGCCCGCGAGCAGACCCTACAAACTGAACGGGATTTTGAAGTATAATTACATATCTGTCAGTTTGAATAATAAATATTAATACAGGCAACGCTTAAGAACAGTTTCACTATTTAGCTTGAATGGCTCATTTCTTTCCGCGAAGAGCGCCGATTTTCTAGCGTGATTTCTCTACGATTTATCGTCCCCATTTTCGACCCGTTTTTTCGGAAAGCAATAGTGCATGAATCTTTTTTTGGCAGGATAGCTTCCCTAAGGTGCCTGCCTGACCATATGATCAAACCGTGAACGCTCGTTTGAAAGGATTATCTCACTGGGAGAAAACCACTCAGTGGTCGTTGACGTACGAGAAGCCATCCATAGTCAGCGCTCAGGGAGGGTTTAACGGCATAGAGGTCAATTTCCGGGCAGCGGGGTCTCGGATTTCGACCCAGAAGTGTACATCCCTCAACCGCCTTTCATGCTGTGCGGGAAGGAGGCCTAAACAGGCTGCGGTAAATTTCCGTTCTTGACGCAAATTTCCGTTCCTGATGGGTGGCCGGACGTGTACTCCGGATCCGGAATCGCGACTTCCCTACAATTAAGCCTCATTTTCGCTTCGTTCATTTGTCTGCCGCAGTTCCTTTTTTTTGTTGCTCCTGGAATGCAGGGGCTACCCCCTGTATTTCTGCTTTCCCAATGTTTTTGATGAGTCCAGCTGCGTAGAGTAGGGTATCTGATTATTTAATCTCTCACTTGAAATCTAGACCTAAGTGCACATATATCGCATCGAATATTTCAAGCAGAGTGACACTAGAGTGCACAAAGGTTGCTTAAAAAAAACGAAAAATACTCGGCGCACGAACAAGGAAGCCGATGTTGGCACCTTTTGATACCCTGTTCCAATCGATAAGACAAAACCACAGAGAACTCAGTAATAACTGTATTTCCTGCTTTTCAAGGAGCATTCATTGACATTGAGAGGTGGTGATGTGAAACCAAGCGAAACTCGATAACAGTAATTGCCTGGTCAGAAGCCTACAACCGGGATCAAATGTGAAGTTTTAATATTTAGGACCACCATTCTTCTGCATACCACTACAATTGTGCTAAACGAACAAATTAAACAAAATGAAGCAAACAAATTTGACACAAAAATAAGTTTATCAGAACTAAAGCGAAATTTTGCATTTGTCCAGATAAGCGCCAAAAAAAAAACATTGTTTAAACGGGCTTAAAATGTGGTTATAAAATGTAGATGAGACATGATTTCTTTAGAAAATATGGGACAACTTTAATGAGATCACAGTCCTAAATGTATCTGGAATAGCAATAGACATGCATGTTATATAACGTCTGCGCCCTCTAACCATTGTATTTTTAAAAATCTTGTGCTGAATACTACCCGCTTCTTTAAAACGTCCAATATTTTCCACGCGTTTATAAGAAGTCCTGCAACACGGTTTCAATGCTTTCTAGTGCAAGACGAGGGTACGCCGACAGCAAAATGACACCCGCTACTTTGACCCTTTCACAATGGAAGATTTCTTGTTTATATGTGTAATGTTTTTGTTGCGTAAGTTTAAGATATTATAAATGTTACGGTTTGCTTTTTTAGTCAATATTTCAGTGATGTCAAAAGAGAGACTTGAGTCCGCCTGACGCTCTTCTAAGGAGTTTAGCCTTGGGAGTTGTTTTATCAAAAGAAAGCAAGCTTCATGCCTGAAGTCAATGAAAAGGCGGAAACACTCACCCAAAACACTTCTATTGAAACCGGAATTAATTGCCTTCTTCTATTCCAGCTGCGAGAGATAAGCTGCGACAGCCGGTGTCATTAAGGGCGCTTTGTCCGGGCGG
This sequence comes from Amblyomma mixtum, assembly GCF_055824585.1. Lineage (NCBI taxonomy): Eukaryota > Metazoa > Arthropoda > Arachnida > Ixodida > Ixodidae > Amblyomma > Amblyomma mixtum. The sequence goes on from NC_143013.1 coordinate 288,559,253, forward strand.
AATATAATGAAAAGAACTGAATAGGATTAATCAGAGCAGGGAAACATGCCGAGACCTTCAGAAAAGTGCGCCAGATTTCTTTCCTTGGAATTCGAGATGCTTTGAAGGGGGATAACATTCTGGTAGGTACAGACTGGCAATAAAACATTACGTAAAGACGCATCCTCGCTCGGACAAGAAACTTTCCCGAACGACCCGCGTGACTTGTAATTGCGAAGTTGATGAAGAAAAAGAATTCGCGGTTCGATTGTCCGCAGAAGGAACGCGACGTATGCGGCACGCAATTAGTTTTCCACTCCAAGCGCAACGTTGCGGCGTGAAAAATTGGTTATCAATAAGTTGAGGTGGAACAGATGGCCCAGCTAAGAAGAGAAAATTTATTGTTTCGTTGTTATAGCAGCTTTACCTTTTATTTTGTAAACAGAGTGCAGTATGAGAAAAGGAAATTTTCTTGAAAAGTTGATGAAGTGTGTGTTGTGTTGTGTTGGGTTTAACGGCGCATAAGCGGCTAAGGCTATCATGCGCCAAGCGCAGATAAAGTAATGTGTACGTCGTTATCGGCTTAGTAGTACACAGTGAAGCTACGTAGACCACTACACGGCCTTGTACGCTGAAGAATTTCAGCGCAACGCCTACTGCAGCGCTATGTGTCAACTTGTATTAGTTTAGTTTTTTCTGGGTCGTGCTGCAATTGTTCGTCTTGGATGACCAACTAGCGCGCACCCTTAGCTTAGGCTTGCATGCGCTGTGTATGAAATTGGCTTACTTTTTGGAAAGTATAATTTGTAGCATATATATAAGCTTCAAGTGATAGCAAGAAAAATTACTAAAAAAAAGTAACTTTTAGACACATGACAGTTCCTAAGTTTTTGTAGGAGAAACACCATTGACTCAACTGTGAACTTTAGACGTTTATTTCCTTTATGTGAATGCCATTTAGGAGTGCTTCTTCATTTTATTTGAGAATGTGAATTTAATTGAAGGGGCTAAGAGCAAAGCTACATATTATACGATACCTAGGGTTGTTAAGAGCTCATGATAATAAAAGTCGTATGTCCTTTTCTGCAGGCCTCTGAACTTGAATTCGTTCTCGCGATGCAACGAAGTCATTATTTATTTTTAGTTGAATTTTTGAAAGTTTTCAATCCAAATGAAATACTGTTTTACTGTTTAACACCGACTTCAATGAAACGCGGCCCGAAGGAAAAATGTGGAGCCTTCATGCCAGCTGGGCCTCTACTTAAGTTGGAGGTACGACGTATATAGGTAACAAAGTTATTTTGAGAGACTTCAGGGAAGGGCTGTAGATCAGATGGACGCAAGCCCTTGCCCCGTGGCGGCCCCTGCAGTCCAGGTGATCGTTCTCTCTTGAGCGATGGCTTCCGAAATGCGCAACGGTGCCTCCCACTGTCCGGTTACGGTGATTGTTGGTTGTGTGAAGGGTAGGTGTTGACATTCCCAAAGTTCGGTAGCTGGGCGTATTATGGAGAGTATGAGCGGGTGCTGTTAGGAATTTGTCTGCAGCCGTCACCACGCGTTTGTTTGAGTTATGGTCAGCGACTTGTGCGCGGGAGGACAGAGGGTCCGCGACAGTCGGTATGCTGATGTCATTTCTTGGTAAGTTTGGGGGCTCTCCATGGATCCAGACGCCATCTCTCGCCCCAGTAATTTCCTCGCCTGGTAGGCCAACCATCGGCTGAAGTGTGGGTATTACCTGGGAGTCTAGAGTGAGCGACAGCTGGACTCCAGACTAAGGCTATTCTCGATTGTAGCGCTGGAGTACCTTCAAAGATAACCTGTGACCATGGGGAGACACGGCCGCAGTCGAAGTTGCGGGCGGCTATCTTATTACTGTCGCTGATAACTGTGCGGATGTCACCCGTAGAAATAGCCAGGGCAATGGCCCTCTCTTGTGCTTCTTCTGTTACGGCGCCTACTCCTAACTGCTCCATATTTGTCTGTGACTACTGCAGCTATGGCTGTCTTGTGACCATGTTCCGCAGCGTCTGTGTAGACGACCCGGGGATTTGAATGATGGCACAGATGCAGATTTTGACCTCTTGCCATCCTTCGGTGGTACACTTCGCATACATATTTTTGGATATAGGGGATGACTAGTTTCCTCCGCGCATTTATGGGAGCCGAAAATTCGGAATTTGGAGATGGATCTAGCGGGAGGCCCGAATACATGAGTAGTGCTCTGTCCGCCGCTTCCGTGGAGGAGAGCCGGATTGTTTTCGAGGTTAGGTGGTCTTTCACTAGTTCATCGATGGGGTTGTGCACAGCCAAGGCCAAAAGCCAGGTTGTGGATATATTTAAAGGCAGTCCGAATGCGCATTTGAATGCGCCTCTGACGAGACGGTCCAGCTTTAGCCTGTCCGCTGCGTACATTTTGATGTACGAGGCAACGTATATCCTGCTCCTTCATGCCACTGCGCTCATTTGAGATACTCTTGTTAAGACGGACAGTTTGATATGTGGTAGCTGTTAGCTTTGAAGAGTGACTGCCTCTCAGGGACGTTAAAACCGACGTGACATACCACACACCAACGCGTGGAAACAATCATGTGCGTCCGCTCGTCGCTTCCGCAAATCTTAGCAGGACTCTCAAGGATCTGTAAGCCAACGTTTGACGGGCTCGATGCTGAGAACTATTTGCTGGGATCTTGGCCGGTGGCAGTGCAGATGTGTCAGCACTGTGGAGATAAACGTCTCTGTCAGCAACACTAAGGGCTGTGGCACTGGAAATAACCAAATGTAGCCGGTACTTCCAGGACTGTCAACCCATAGACACTCAGAACTATACTTACTAGCGGGAATGCGAAAGCATTATCGTTTCTGGGTGCATTGACACACGCACTACCCATCCACACGAACGGCCGTAGCCCCCCCCCCCCCCCCCCCTTTCGGAATGCTGTACGACGAACGGTTGCACCACAATTTTGATAAGAAAACTGATTTTTTTGGAAATAGCGCAGTAGCTGTTTAACATCATCTCGGTGGATAACTCAAGCGCCTTAAGGCCGCATGAAGGTCGGCCAGTGGCGGGTGTCCTTTGTTGTTGTTATTGATGGAAGAAAGAAAAGGAGAGCGCATGGGCCTGTCCAGTGACTCGAGTTTAGCCAGTCGCTGGAGAGAGAGAGAGAGAGAGAGAGAGAAAGCTTTATTGTCAACAATACGTTCGTGATGTTCTCGGGTACTTCAGCCGCTCCAGGTGGCCTGCAGTTTGAGTCTGTCGGCGACCTCCTGCGCTCTTGCCGTGGCCCTGGACTGAACGTCCGGGTCCGGGCTAGCGAGAACAGCTGGATGGAATGTTCAGACAGAGGAGAGTTGTATCTGCTACTAAAGCCAGCGTCGTCGCTTCGGCGGACGCGGCTGTTGCGACGCGCGTTTGTTTTTGCAGCGAAAAGCTGCACTTCTCGCATGCAAAGCTGAAGGTCAAATCCGACCTGGATTTAACCTGTAACTAGAGGCTCGCCGGAGTTGTGACTGTGCCGCCATACTATGAGACTTTCCTCTCCTCCTGTGAGCTCTGCGGGAAACCGGGAGACTTTATTCACATCCTCCTCACGTGCCCTACTTTCCTACACCCTCCACCGCAATCACGGCGGAGTAATACTGGGTGACTCCCCTGGCCAGCCCCGCTGCTGCTGACCAGCACCAAATAAGTACCGACGCCTTGAAGCGGATAGCCTTCCAAGGGCTGTCATTTGCCCTTTAAGGGCAGCCCCCTAAGGGTTGCCTCCGGCCACGTAAGGGGGGGGGGGGGGGAAGGGTTTGCCCCCACAGCAGTGCTGGGCAATAAATGTTTCCACGACCACCTACCACGCGCCAACCGCCGCTCCGACCGTTGGATCTCGCCAGTTGTGTCCCGGGAATAACCACTTGATTCGCTCTTCCTAAACTAATGCCAGCGCTCGCCGCCAGCCAGCGTCGAGGGAGGAGGTGGAGCGAGCGCGGCTTGGTGGTGGTGGTGAAAACATTTATTTATTCATAGGGAGAGGTGTTGGGGGTCGTGACCGGAAGGGTCACGCCCTTACAAACACTAGGTGGGATGCCTAGTCAGGCACACCATTGGCATTTGCCGCAGCCCGGGCGCGCTGCGTTAAGGCCCTTTGGGCCTCGAGGGTGCAGCAACCGGACAGGGTCGCCTCCCAGTCCTCTCGGGTGGGGTTCGGGATAGGGGGTAGGGATGGGTTCTGCTGGCAGGCCCACACCATGTGGTAGGTGTCAGACACCTCCCCACAGTGTGAGCTCCGCCCGTCGAATTCAGGATCGAAATGCTGTAGAATTGCCGGGCACAACATCGTGTTGGTGAGCAGGCGCAGGAGTACCCGCTCGTTGACCTTCCCCAGCCCTTCGCACGGGGTGGGAAGAGTTTGGTGCGTGGATTTGCAATAATCGCATATTTCCTCAAAAGTGTAAATCGGATTGAAATCGAAGTCCTGGTCGGCGTCGGGTCCCGTGGGAAATGCCCGGAGAGAGAGCGCGCAGGCGGCGGCGTCGGCTGCCTCATTTCCGTGGACACCTTGGTGACCTGGAGCCCAAACGATAGATCAATGCGCGGGATCCGAGTCTCGGCTACAATTTTGGTAAATGCGATAAGCTAGGGGAGTAACCCACCCTTGCGTGACGTTTCGACAAGCCCCTCGCGAGTCGGTGATTATGTATTTGGAGGAGGTGTCAGAGGCTGCCAAAGCGATGGAAACCTCTTCTGCGTGAATTGCTAACTCGGCCTTGAAAGAAAGGGCGTCTACCTTGAAGTGAGATCACATGATGTGACGCCACGTGATGACGTCACACCGGCTGCAGATGGGGCCTTATATCGCGCCGTCGGACGTCGCCCGGCGGAGGCCTCCACGCCTCGGTTCGCGCCGTCGCGCGCGACGCGGCGGCGGCGCCATCATCGCTGCATCACGTGATATGTGACGTCACGCCAATCGGCGCGCGCCCGCCGTTGCGTCAGTCTCTGTGCCCGCAACCGCGCCAGCGTCTTTGCGCCGGGCGTGTATGCGGTCAAGATGCCTCCAAACGCTAAGGACGTTAATAATAAGAATGCAAAACGAAGGCTGCTTCGCATCCACTGGGCTTAACCTTGTTCTTTTTCTCTTTCCTCTGATCTTTTAAAACTCTTCTATTTGCACGTGGCAGCGGTGGTGGCTCGGCTGGAGCCAGTTGGCAGGCCCGTGCATTTTCCTTTTCATCCTTCTCTCAGTCGCTACAACAACAAGCCAGCGTCGTTATCCGTGTGCTGTGCGATGTCAGTGCACGTTAAAGATCCCCAGGTGGTCGAAATTATTCCGGAGACCACTACGGCACCTCCTTTTCTCTACCTTCTTTCACTCCTACCTTCCTCCCTTCACTTCCGGCGCAGTTCAGGTGTCCACCGAGATATGTGGGACAGATACTGCGCCATTTCCTTTCCTCAATAACCAATTTACCAATCGTCGCTTTGGCGGACGCGTTGTTGCGACGCCCGTCTTTTCTTTCACTCTTTGCTGTTATATCTTTCAACTCTCTTCTATTTGCACGTGGCTGCGGTGGTGGCTCAGCTGGAGCCAGTCGGCAGGCCCGTCCAGTTTTCTTTTCATCATTCTTTCACTCGCAGCAGCAACAACAACCGCGACGAGTTTTCCTTCCCATAAACCATGATATAGGTTTACACCGAGAGGTGGGGCAGGTACTTTACTTTCCTCAAAAAACAATTTTCAGTTTCCTATTCCTTTCTTCCTTCACTCCACTCATTCCATCCTTAAAGGGCGGTTGAGGTATCTACCGAGTTCTCGAAATGTGAAGGTTGAGGTTAGCTTGCGATAGGTGTTCGAACCATGATATACACACCTTCATTTGCGTGGTTTAAGGCGCGGGGGAGGTGTCCACATAGATGTCGAGATTTGAGTGCTACTCCTCCAAACACACGATTTCGCATTCCTGCATGTATGCAGACCTCAGTGCCGTCAGAATTATTCCAGACCCCTCCACTACGGCGCCTCTCTCTCTCTCTCTTCGGTCACTCCTGCCATCCTCCCTTCCCTTACAGCGTGGTTCTGGTGTCCACCGAGATGTGACAAAATTGCTGCATTTCCTTTCCTCAAAAACAAATTTCGCAAAATATTATTGTGTGTGGCCCTGGTTCTTGTTTCAGTTTTGCGGATTGTTTTGTGACTTGCTTTGCAGATGCGTATTTGTAATTGGCGTTTAAGTGTCACGTGACTAAAGGGTGTAAATACCGATGTCCATCAAATACACGCTTTTTCGCCTGGTGACGATTCGGTTTGCAGCCTTCGGGTTGCGGCAATACCTCCTAGAAAGACTTGAGGCCTGCGCGCTGCGCGAGTGACGTCACATCCAGTAGGCGGATGGCCGCGTCGCTCGCTTCCTCCGCCGCGCTTGGTGTCGCTTTTTTAGGATGGTTTAGTCCCTCTCTATCGACCGCTGTATTAAGCGCGAGTGCGACCGCTTTACAAGCGTACAAAAAGATAGGCGTGCGCTCATTTATAACGAAAGGAAGAGCCTGCTGTGAAATACCTAGGGGCCTGGTCAGCTGCAGTGCACTTTTTAGAGAAGTAAGATTGACAAACTACTCTAGGTGAGTTAATAACTGATACAAGACGCGAGAATTCTGCAGTGCAGTTGTTTCGCTTCGCTGGCTCCAGCTTCAGCGGCGTGCGTCACGTGAATTCGGGATGATGGAGGCAACAGCAACTCGATCGTCACCTTCATGCAAAACTGTGCAATGGTGCCTATTGCAGCGTTCTACAATTACCGCTCCCATGGGGAGTTTATTGTTTGCTGAATATTCAAGAATGAGGCAAAATTTAGTCGTCAACCAAAAGACAAATTTCGGTTTATTGGTCATGGGCATGCAAAGGCGCTATAAATAAATGTAAGACAATATAATATACATACAGTAAACAGAACTAATGAAGCATCAAGGTAACAAAATTGAACTGCCAGGTAGTAACCACAGATTTGTAAAACAAACATACCCTTTAAATATGAAAACATAAATTGTACTCATGGTCACACTTAAGACTTAGACCATGTCACATACAGTAGAACAGGTCACTGCAACAAACATCAAGGAAACGAAGGCAGTCATGGTTCGCAGTCCAAAATAACACAAAACTTTTAGCAACATACGGTTAAGCACAAAACATATATGATGAAAAACAATTGCAATCGACTAGAATGAGGAACTTGGTTACTTCCCATAATATGGCACTGCGAGAACAAATCAAAGCAATAAACACTCCACATACAAACAAGCACATGGTCCTCTCTTGTTTTGGAACACTGTGGTGTGGACAGGTATGATGGGCAGTCCTTGAATATTGAAGGCACAGCGCTAGGGTCCAGTCGTGGCACCGGCAAAGTGGTCTCGATAACCTTTCCAGTCCTTGGGTCATGATAGACTGTTTTTTTTTTAAATAAAGCTCTCATGGAAGTGCAGCGCACAGACCTGCAAAAACGAAAACAGGGGACTGTACCACAAAAAGATATCACAGTCTCTCCGAAAGGACATTAATTATGTATACGTGCTCAAGGTATATTTTTTTTATGGTATTGGCAGATTCTTTCCTGACGCAAGCACAGGCTGAACGAACACTTTTCGCAGAAAACACATGGTATTTGGTGTTTAACGTCCCAAAGCAGCTCAGGCTATGAGAGACGCCGTAGTGGAGGACTCCGGATAATTTCGACCATCTGGGGTTCTTTAACGTGCACGCGTCTGTCGACACTCCTGCCGACGCGTCTGTCGACACGGCTGCCGACGCGTCTGTCGACATTCCTGCCGACGCGTCTGTCGACACGGCTGCCGACGAGTCTGTCGAAATTCCTGCCGACGCGTCTGTCAAAATTCCTGCTGACGCGTCTGTCGAAATTCCTGCCGACGCGTCTGTCGACACGGCTGCCGACGCGTCTGTCGAAATTCCTGCCGACGCATCTGTCGACAGTCCTGCCGACGCGTCTGCTAACGACAGTATGAGGCATTAAAGGCTTTCGCCTTAATATGAACACGAAATAATTTCGCTTGTCAGCCGTAGGAAGCATTCTGAGTCGCCTCGTCCTTCTATGCGGAACAACGGATTCTAGGCCTAACGCTCAATATGCTCGCACTGACAATGAACTTTGCGCAGCGTAAAAGCGGGCATGAAGGTACACAACAAGCTAATTAAAGCAGTTCTTACCCTTGAAGAAGCTGTAACTTGGTAGTCCTTGCGTGGTATTGCACGCAGCCAGTTGTTCCGCTGGGCATCGTCCTTCGGAAGTCAGAAGACTTGAATTTTCGAGTCTTCGTCGTAGTTTCCCCGGCATTTCGGCACACAGCACTTGTAAGGCATGCTGATAGCCGCACTTCACTCCTTGACAACCACCACGCGCGCCGATCATGCGCAGGAACGCGCACCCAGTGCAGAAACACAGAACAACGCCAGAACGATGCACGCAACGGCAGGCTTTCTGCCGCTGGTCCGCGCGCGCCGACTGCGGGGTTCGTTGGTTCGTTTCGTGCGCGCGCGCCTCCCGACTCTCGAAGAGGCGATCGCCTACCGGAAATGACCTTGGTCACGTGACATTTGGGAGCGCGCAGGCCTGAAGTCTTTCTAGGAGGTATTGGTTGCGGCCGTGTATCTGTTTTTTCAGCCAGCGTCCGTTCCGGCGGACGCGGTTGTTGCGACGCGCGTCTTTACTCTCTCTTTTAAGGCGAAAGCCTTTAATGTCTCATCGTTGTAAGCAGCAGTTGTCGACAGAAATGTCACGCTTTTCAGTTGGTCGAAACGGTCGTGACGTCACAGTGCGCCAATTTCAAACGGGGCCAATTGTACTTTGGCTAGTTAACCATGCAACCAATTGAAGGGATCATACAGTGATGCTCTAAATAGGACTGAGCTTAGTTAATTGCTTAGTTACCCAATTAGCCTAATTAACTTTTCTAATCAGGCCATATAAATAAATAAAACAGAGTAGGAAATTGGTCAACCTCGGGAATCGAACCCCGGTCTTCGGAGTGCGAGACGAGCATGCTATCCACTCCGCCATGCCAGCTCGATAGTTTGGAATGAACAAAGGCGCGTCTAGTGAATACGGTGTCTTCGCTCACTGCCATCCTCCTCCCTTCCCTTCCGGCGAGGTTTAGGTGTCCACCGAGATATGAGAGACAGATACATTTCCTTTCCTCAAAAACCAATTTACCGACGAGCGAGGCGTAGAGCCGAATGGGCGATGGCATTCTATGGACTCCCTGGCAGCGTTGCAAGACGCTGTAGCGTTCCACTCTTAGAGGCGAAGCTTAACATCTTAACCACACATCAGTGACCGCACTTTAGGTCAAAAAGTGAACCCCCCACCCAATCCCCCTGAATTTTGACGGGTGTCCACCGAGATATGTGACACAGTTACTGCGTAATTTCCTTTCCTCAAATACAATTTTCATCTTCTTCATTACGGTCCATCTTTGTCTTTCTTCTTTCACTCCCACTTCCTCCCTTCCTCTACGGTGCGGTTCAGGTGTCCACCGAGATGACAGAGAATTACTGCGCCATTTCGTTTCCTCAAAAATCGTTGCGTTCAAACGGCAAGGCATCGCGCCGAACGGGTGGTGGCTTTCCGTGGACTCCCTCGCAGCGCTACAACACGCTGTTGCGTTCCACTCCTAAAGGCGAAGCTTAAGCGTCATTAATTGGCAGTTAATTAGTATTCAGGCATTAATCAGTAATTAACGATTAATTAGTGATTTGTCATCACTTAGTAATTAGTACTCAATTATATGTGACGCCACCTGTGCCACAGAAGCAGTCAAAGTGGTGCGGAAAACGCTTTCGCCTCTACGCACTTTAGACAGTCAAAGTGCCCCCTGAAGTTTTTACTCTGTCCTCTTATCTTTCAACTCTCTTCTATCTGCACGTGGCAACGGTGGTGGCTCGGCTTGAGCCAGTTGGCAGGCCCGTGCACTTTTCCTTTTCATCCTTCTCTCAGTCGCAACCCACCAACCTCTAGCTCAACCGTTGTGGATTGTCTCCGTTCTTTAGGCGTTCGGCGTCTTCTCCTGTACCAACGTTCCATTAACGTTGTCCTGTAACAACGTTCAACGTTGTCCTGTACTACCTTTGTGACGATGGGTCGTTAATCCTGCGTTCACGGGCGCGTCCAGATGGGTCCCCAGTATAAATAATTAGGGAGCACGACACAAGCAGCCACGCAGAAGTCTATGAAATAATGCCAGCATAATATACCTCAAGTTCAAACATCCCTTCCGCAACTTTGCCTGCAAATGTAAGTCGTCATATCTTTTTCATCGTCTGTAGGGAACAAGCTTCGGCAGCGAGCACAGAGCCAATCCAAGAAGTGGACTGGCTACATTCGTCACTTCGATGTGTGTGACTGCATAGGAGTCTTTTCCAAATTTTCGGAGTTCTTTGGCAATAACATTGTTGAATAGAGTCAGCCGGCAATATAAATTTCATGAAGGACTGAGAGGATATGTGAAGCCGAACGTTCAGCGGTAAATATATCAAAGGGGAACCCCGAAAGTAACGTGAAACGGTTCCCTTGAAAAATTGTAGAAGCCGACACGTTTTTCTTCCAAGGCGCACAAGATGGCGCCGCCTTTTGAAACAGCTTCCCCAGAGGGGGGAGAGCGAGAGAGCAATTGAAGCTTGACCCGCAACCGTCCACCGGCAGAGCCTAAACGATGAAGAAGGGTTTAAACACCATATATGTACGGCATTATATGTAGGGACAGAACATCTGCGTTCCACTCCAAGCCGTAACCAGCGCATGCAGTACAACCGCATGAGGACGGTGGGAAGGGCTGGCAAAACTAGGAACGCTTCCATTCTTTTACGCGTCTCTCATAGCTGATGATGATGATGATGATAACAACTTTTATTTCCACCGATGTAGGAGGCCCCCTACTCCCCGTCCCTGGCACGCAGGCCTAGGGGACGGGGGACGGGACCTCCGCGACTAAAGACTGGCGAAGATACATTGTCTCTTCGCGGCTTCAGCCGCCAGGCGGACAGCTCGTTTCTGGTCGGCGGGGACCTCGCTTCGCAGAAGGGCCTCCCAGGCTTCTCTACTCTTAATATTGTCCTCAGCACCCGGGGATCCAGGGCATTGCCAAATTATATGATCGAGGGTCCCTCTCGCTCCGCAGGTCTTACATTTGTCACCTTTTTTATCCTCTAACGTGGTTTGAAATAACCAGACAGGGTTAACGAAATTTCCGGCCTGTAATCGTCGCCAGGCGATGGCCTCTGTATTGGTTAAGTTTGGATCTGGTGGTGGCATTAGACGCCTGCCTAACCTGTAGTGCACGGCGATTTCCGCGTACGTTTGCAAACGTTCGTCCATCCCCTGGGGGTCGGGCGGCTCTACAGTTACCCGGAAGTAGAGATCTCGGGCTAACATGTGGGCCGCCTCGTTACCGGGGACGGATGTGTGTGCTGGGACCCAAATTAAGGTGATCTTGCGATCAATTTTGGCTGCGGAAAGAATTCGAGCCGTTTCTGGCGAGACCCTGCCCTTTCCGATGTTGCAGATTGCTGTTTTGCTGTCACTAAGAATCAAACTAGCCTTGGTTCCGGCGCAAGCAAGCGCTATTGCGACCTCCTCGGCCGTATCTATGTTTCTACTCCTAATGGAGGCGGCAGCGACTGGTGCACCTCGGCCGTCGACTACTGAGGCGACCGCCGCCCCCGACCTGCCACTCGCTGCGTCCACGTAGGCAACCTCATTTGCCCTGATATTTCCGGCCCTTTTAACCAGCGCCTCCGCCCTCTTCTCCCGTCTTTCCCGGTGATGTTCTGGGTGCATGTTGCGGGGGAGGGGGGGAACGATGATATTCTCGCGACATTGTGGCGGTAGGGCGACCTTGTCGCATATGCCCCTATCTACTTTTCGGCCGACCCACTCTAAGATGGTCCGGCCCGTATTTGTTGTACTCAGTCTTTCGAGCTGGGCGATTCGCACCGCCTCGGCGAGTTCAATCCAAGTATTATGCACCCCCATTTCCAACAGGCGGTCTGTAGAGGTGGAGATAGGTAGGCCCAGCGCCCTCTTGACGCAACGCCGAATAATTGCGTCGATCTTCTCTCTCTCGTTTACCCTAATATCGAGGAATGGCGTGGCATAGCATATTCGGCTAATAATATAGGCCTGCGTCAGTTTCAAGAGGCTGCTTTCTTTGAGGCCCCTGCCCTTCAGCGCGACCCTCCTGAAGATCCCTGTTACTTGCGCAGCGTAGTTGCTGAGCTTCTTGATCGTTCCTTCATTGTAACCGTCCTCTTGGATAAAAAGTCCGAGGATCCTGATGTGATTAACTTTCGGTACAGCTTTGCCCTCTACCTTAATTTCAAAATTCCAGTCGCGCTTGCACCGGAGCGTTTTCGGATTGTAAACAAAAAGTTCTGATTTCTGCGGCGAACACACAAGGCCCCTTTCGGCCGCGTAGGACACTACAGTGTCTGCCGCTGCCTGCAGCCGCTCTTCTATGCTACCGTCACTACCACTGTTCAACCATATGTTGATGTCATCTGCGTACAAGCTAAATTTTATGCCGTCTATGTTCCTGAGTGCGGCGGGAAGGCCCCTCATTGCCACGTTAAAAAGGAAGGGGGAGAGCACCGATCCCTGTGGCGTTCCCTTACTTCCCAGGTAAACCTTGGGGAATTCTAAGTCCTGAAATTTTAGTTTTATCGTCCTGTGCGACAGGAAATCCTTGATGTAATTATACGTCCTTTCGCCGACACCTATGTCCTGAAGCCCCGCAAGGACGGCCGCATGCTTAACATTGTCGAAGGCTTTGGTTAGATCTAAACCTAAAATCACCTTCGCGTCTTTGGATCTCGAATTTATAATGTCATGTTGCAAGCGAAGCATCACGTCCTGCGTACACAAGCCCGGCCGGAACCCGACCATCTCGTGCGGCCACAGGTCGTTCTGCTCCATGAAGCGTGTCAGTCTAGCCTGGATGACGCGTTCCATAAGCTTTCCTACGCACGAGGTTAGGGAAATTGGTCTGAGATTTTCTAATCCGGGCGGTTTACCCGGCTTAGGGATTAGCACCACGTTTGCAGTTTTCCATTGCTGAGGGAGACGGCCGCTACTCCATACCTCCTGCATGTATTTCGTGAGCGCCGTTATGGACATGTCGTCCAGATTCCTTAATAACTTGTTCGTAACCCCGTCTGGGCCGGGGGCCGATCGCGTCTTTAAAGTCAAAATTTCGGCCCTAACCTCCGCCTCTGTTATGGGCGCATCGAGAGTCTCGTTAGGAGGGCCCTTGTACTGCGGGAGGGGGAGGGATTCTGTGTCGCCGATGTAGGTGTTTACTAATTTTGCCACGAGCTCCGCGTCCGTCCCCTCGAACGCGTGCCTCATAGCTGAATTAAGTGTATGATGTCATGTGCGTCCGCCGCTAGATGGAGGCGAGGGAAGAACGCGGAGCCGTGCGTCACAGAGGGCGTAGTCATGGGAATGGAGTAGAGTCGTGTGCATGAGCCCGTACCACGTGACGACGCACGCGCCAATTGGTGCAACCAATAGCGTTTTACCATGTATCATGTTCTGTGACCCCATTTCGGCAAGCTACCATTTGTGCGCGCGACCCGGTGTTCGCAGGACCGCCCCGCCTGCGTTACTGCTAGTCGCGTCTTCAACCCGTGATTGCCAGCTCCACTGCACCGCATGGAAGACTGGCAAGGGACGCCGCCATGCCACTCCTCACGCCCGTAGAAGGCTGGCAAGGGACGCCGCCATGGCATTCCTCGCACCCAGCTTTCATTCGGTGGCCGAGACTGAAGCGCAGCAGGAGGCGGCAGACTAGAGCGCCGACGAGGGCTTATCGCCCGAAGAGGTAAATATTCAGTTCTTCCGTGACAAGTCAGAATATTCTTCTAGGAGTGCGGAATGATTTGACGTCGTTCTCACGAACCCGTCTCCGGCGGCCGCGTTTCGATGGAGGCGAAACGCAGAATTCGCCCGTGTGCTCTGGGATAACGATCAGTGAATGTTAAATATCTCCAGGTGGCGGAAATTATTCGGAAGTATACTATGCGATGTCAGGGCAAGTTAAATTAGCCCAGATGGTCGAAATTTCCGGAGCCCTTCACTACAGCGTCTCTCATAGCCTGAGTCACTTTGGGACATTAAACCTTCATAAACCAAAGTAAACCTAAGAAATGTTAGGTGCTGTTAATAGCACACAACAAAGCTGAAAAATCGTTTTACACCCGAACCGCCCTAGGGGGGAAGGTTTGAAGGGAGGGAGTGAAAGATGAAGTGGCGTCGCTTCGAAGCATGACTTCGAGTTAATTTATAGCACCCTGGCTTCTCAACCGAAACACTGGCGCTGCAGCCGGGTGTTAGAACACTCGCTCTTAAGCTCTTGAAACCACGGCTGGTATGGAGTGCGCGTCCGTGACGGACGCGTGCTCTTCAGACGCCGTGCTAAAATAAAGGTTCCCGGTCTACGCGTAGTTGCTCTCGGGCGTCTTATGTTTTGTCGATAGAAACGCGGCCGCCGTGGTCGGAACGCGTGCGCTGCGTCCAAGCGGACGGCAACACGCCACGAAGAAGCGTTGTGCTCGACGAAAGACGCACGTCTGATCCATAGCGCTGCTCTGCATGGGTGCTCCTTTCAATCTTTCAGGGCACGGTCTTGGCGTCCACCGAGTATGCGACATCTGCTACACCTTTTCTTCAACACATAACCTGGACGTAGACGCGCACTTAGTGGATTGAGGCACCTCACTTCTTTAGGCGAACTGACACAGTTAATGCATAGAAGGGAGGCTCGTGCCTCAATCTGCAATATGAATGTTGGCGTCAAAACATTAGTCGCGCAACGCCACTCTAGGGCGCCCTCATAATTGCTTGAAATTGTACTCTGCTGTCGTGGAAACATTGACATTGGCGAATAAGGCAGATGCAGTGTTAGTTCTACTGAAAACTTAAGTTAGAGCCTTTCTCTAAGTCGATGTGACTGCAGTACGCACCACTCTACTGACTCTGAGCAACGCTCGCCAGAGTATGCAAAAGTGAGTCGCAAAACTTAGCTGGAACAAAATCTCTCTTGTGCAGCAAACACATCACGGAGCATCGAGGTCACATCGAGCCACATCCAGGAATACTGCGAGTGTGAACTGCTCTCCCGCTTCCTAGCAAGCTCATCGCGGACAACGTCTTCAAGCCTGGCCTGGTGTCCGTCGCGGTGCGATGTTGGAGGGTGTCACGGTACTGTTCTGCCACACCTGAAGCAGGCCAGCGAGATACAAACAGTAAGAGGATGCGCCGCTCAGAAAGAGGAAGTTCGGAGGGACGACTTAAATGGTGTTCTACTTGGAGCCCTCATTTATGCTTGGAGCTTCTGGTACTCGTTTGCGACGTGGAATCCTCCGCTGTATGCCTTTGATGCACCCGCCTCAGGCATCTGGCCATTGTGGCTTCTCAGGAAGGCCGTCGTCAGCGTTTGCGTGCCAGCTCCACTGCGTCCAAAGCGAAGAAGTGCGATTAGCCAAGACGAAAACTCCGTCGTGACACTCAACCATCTTGAGTCGGTGGCCGTAACTGAAGCGCTGCAAGGGGGAGCTGACGGTAATTTCGACTCCGATGTCGAAAAGGTAAATGTCCACTCCTTCTGAGAGTTGGTAATTCTTGTACGGGCTAGTGATGGTCTGGCGTTCTGTGCTCCCGTTTGCTTACGTAGGGGGTTATGAAGTAGAATCGTATGCGACGCGTTTGTTGGCCTGCCGAGCAGGTGCGTGTGGGTGACAATTTTATATTACGTAAAGGGTGAGGGCGCAGGTTCCGAGCCTAGGAGTGGGGCATCATTCCTGGGCCCCAACAGCCCTCGACTTTACTTCAGCCCGGAGAACGAGCAAACGCGTCCTCTAGGTTGGGTGCGCGATGAAGGCTCTCCTAGTCCGCTTCGGTTGGCACTGGTGTACGAGGGGCCGCTTGTAAAGCTTGGAGACTCAGACTGTATGGTAGAGGGTTGCTGGAGCCTTACACAGTGGATATTCAGGGCGATAGTGGACTGGGTAAATACAGTGGAAGCGAGAGACGCCGGGGAAAGCCTGAGTATGGAGCGTTAGGAGAGAGACTGCCTCGGTCCTTGCGAGGCCCATCCCCAGATCCCACCGCAATGACATCCCGTGCAGCGCAATGAGATCCAATGCCGAAGCGGTGGCTTTACCATTCAAGACTCTCTTGTGAATCCTGACATTGTCGTAGTTGTGTACCACGCCTGCGCGCTCGGCAGGGGAATAACGCTGTGGGTCGATTACATGCTCACGACCTGCCCTCATCCGCGCAGATGAAGCATTCCACACGTAAGGAGTCTTAAGTGCCTGCCCATTTTTTTTCTATGAGTTCGAACCCATCTCTCCCTTTCTTCATGGTGGGTATGAGTGTCCACCAAGGAGGTAGACAATTTCTGAGCCTTTATTTCGTTTCCTCGAAAATTTTTAAATTTTTCGCCACGCCGTAGAAAGGAGTGGCGACTGCAACGGTGGCTTTTAAAAAAAGCCCTTTGATGTGTGATGTCTGTGCTGGTTAAAGCGTGTCGGATATTCGAAATTCATCCCCCCCCCTCCCTCACGTTCCTCCCGATTAAGCACTCTATTAATGTCGAGCTGCTACTCAGGGATCTTAAAACCGACCTGCCATACCGAATTACCGACGCGCTCAAACAAGTGCGCCCAAAGGCTTTCGGGATTGGGTAGTCACTTCCACAGATCTCGGGAGGGGGGGGGGGGGGGGGCGGTGAGGACTTTCTAAAATGTAAGTTTTTTGGGCTGGATGTTGGAGAATTTTTTGACTGGGATTATAATTGTTGGGGCAGAAGCCTCAGCACTGTGGAGATCAGCAGACTCTCAGCAATACTGAGGGGAAGTGAGAAAGGACAAAAAATCTACTGCAGGCAGCGCTGCAGAACTATCAGCCATCCCTATATAGTAAAAAAAAAACTTTCATGAAAGCTATACGCAAGGAAAGAACGCAGCTGTGAGAATGTACTTCATTCGTAGGAAAGTAACAACAATAAAATCCAGGAGGAGTGCAGTGAGGCATGCGTTAATGGTCGCTGTCTCGCAATCGTGGCGAGGGTGCGCGAGCAACAGAAGTAAATTAATGCATATTCTTTGCGACAGTTACGTGCATTTGTGACGAAGTTGGAAACTTTTTGAGCCCTCGAGAATTTTTCTATCATGAATTCTCTGACTCAGTTTTGTTTACTTTCAGTCGCTTTATGTTCTGCTCTATGCGTTTTTTTCCCCTTCTGTGTGACTCGCGCGTTTTCTCACAACTTTCTCACACACAAAAAAAAAAAAAACTACCGCGTGCGCCGCGCGCTGTTCTTTCTGCTATCCCAGCAGCCGCTATGGCTGCACCGCGTCTGAAGAACAGTGCGGGGAGCCAGGACCAGAAGGCCGCTGTTCACGTCCTCCTCTGTGTCGATGTCCGCGACTGAAGCGCACGAAAGGGCTGCTGTACCTCGCAGCGGTCGCTCGCACGTGTAAACCGAACGGTGAGTCCCAAGTCTCGGTGCGAGCTGTTGGCAATGCCCATAGACGTACGCAATGGTGTCTGTTGGTTGTTCTTCACGAAGTGTTTTTGCCTAGTGGGCTGTTTTCGGAGGCGGTCATGCCACTCATCTGAGGCCGTTCTGTAACACAGGGTATGGTTCGAAGTTAGACCACAGCGCTTTGGAGAGCTTCGAGCATGATTGCCTTGCTTTGGCGTTCTTTGCGGAAATTAAAGCCTATAGCTGCTCGTGCTGATCGCATCGCCCGAACAAGCAGCTTAGGGACTGGTGGAACCTGCTTACAACACTTTCACGATGTCACTGAAGAGCATATATCCGGGAAGGACTTTGCGCTCTGCTCTAAGTAATAGTCAGCGCAGGAAGTACAACCACATGAGGAGGGTTCGAAGGGCTCATGAAAACGAGGGACGTTTCGATTTGCACATAGTGTATATTGCAGTCCTGCCCCTGTCTTTTGCTCTAGCGCTGAACCCCCCCCCCCCCCCCCCACACCACCACCACCACCAACACCCACCACCACCCCTTTTGGGTTCGATCCCGGCCGCGGCGGCTGAATTTCGATGAAGGCGAAATTCTAGAGGCGCATTTACTGTGCGATGTCAGTGCACGTTATAGAACTCCAGGTGATCGAAGTTTCCGGAGCCCTTCACTACGGCGTCCCTCATAGCCTGAGCTGCTTTGGGACGTTAAACCCCAATAAACCATCCAAACCTTTCTCTCTTCCCGTCCTCTCCCTGTCCTTTTATTCCCGCTGGCCGCAGCTCAGGTTCTTCAGGTTTCGATGCCAGATGCCGCGGCAAGCAACATCTGTGCCTTCCATTTTTTTTATTCACGATAAATAGGCACTAACACCAACACACTTTCACGCGTGTTTCGTAGTTCAAAGACCTGCTTTCTTTCTGTCGTGGCATAAGTGGCTGTTGGTGGTAGTTATGGCTGCAATCGAATAGACAGAAGGCTTTTCGGTTGCTGGTCGATCGCGCACTGTGACTTCGGTGCATTGTATGTTTTAATTACGACCACCACAAGAACAGTTCCCACTCCTTGACGGGATTCATGGCTGTGTGAGTGCTAAGACGACACCTGCTCCTGATAGTAGCAATAGTGGCAAAATTATAAACTCTTCAGGCCTTTTATAATTACCTGTAATCATAACTATTTTGTATTGTATGTAGATATCGACTGCCAATAAGCGCATGTGATGAGGGAATTTGGCTTACATCACCATTTAGTATCTTCTTTTCTTCCGCGAGGTACTGTTTTGTGCGTCTCTTGTTCTTTGTATTGTAAATTGCACGCACCTGACACATCATGCCTTTGCCGCTATTCCACTCCTTACGAGTTGGTGGCTGGATATCAAGCGCGACAACGTGCTGAAGAAGTTCTGTATGGTGCGTGTTCCTTGAAGAGCAGTTCGCACTTCTTTACGGCAATATGCGAATCTTTCCCGAAGAAAGGAAAAATGTAAATGTCGACTGAGAACCGTACGCAGGTCTTTCAGACGTAAGCGTTGTCTCTACCCGCCAAGTTTCCTCGCCGGCATTCGTCTGATGAGCATGAGACACGGGATCAAAATCCAGCTGCTGCGGGCTCAGTGGGTATGGCGCTCGGCTGCTCACCCGAAAGACGTGGGTTCGATCCCGGCCGTGGCAGTCGGATTTCGATGGAGGCGAAATGCTAGAGGCCCGTGTGCTGTGCGATGTGAGTGCACATTAAAGAACCCCAGGTGGTCGAAACTTCCGGAGCCCTTCACTACGGCGTCTCTCATAGCCTGAGTTGCTTTGGGATGTCAAACCCCATAAAACCAAAAGCAAACCAACCAATGCTTTCGCATTAAGTCGAACAAATGCCCACTGGCAAATGAAGGTTTTATCCTGTGTCTCGGTTGTTTTGACTCGCGGCGCCGTGGTAGTGTCGACCGCGAATCAAACTAGGCGGAGAACTAGAATGATTGGCTTTTGTAATTGGCTTTGTAGATTAATTGGTAAGAGGGCGCAGTTCTTGGTGACTGGCGATGATGGCGCGCAGTGATGCGGCTCAACGGAGCTGCGCCACTTTTGATGCTGACACGTACGCCCGACAAGTACGAGATGTGAAAACTGCGCTTTCCCACGCAATTCAGCTCATTCTAGTGCGTTGGACGTTCATTGTTCCGAAAATGTCGGAAAAGAACAAGTCATAACTATGGCAGAATAAGCATGCGGGGCAAAAAGAAAAATAATTTAAAGGGACCCCTGACTGCTTCGAACGTATACGCCACGATGCCTGTACGATGCGTGAAGCACGGCTGTGTGTGTGCACTGTGCCTGATATCTGTAATCCTGGTCCAGAAAGCTGAGCAGAAACCGCCTTCAACTCGAAAAAAAAAATAACTTGTTTGGTAAGGGGTCTTTCAGGATTGTGAACGGAAACATTTTACGTAAACCGAGGTGTTATGTTATGTGTGTGTGATAGCGAGAGAAGTGCGCAATACGCGGCGCGAAATAACCCACGAAATTCTTTCTCTGCGCAGCAAACTCACATCTCGGAGCAGACGGCATCAGATACGGCCGGCCGGCGATCCACGAAAGTGTGGCCACGTGTATCGACAGCGGGTTGATGCCCATGTGTGCTACAAGTACGCAGGGGATGTCGCTGTCCGCATGTGTGAAGCCTCCCAGCTGCTTCAGCTGCCAGCGGTAAGATAAAAGAAATTCGGATTACGTGTGAGAATGCGAAAACATTACTGTTCCTGGCTGCACTGACACCGACACCCGTCCACACGTAACGCACGCGCGTATGACAACACCCGGAACGCTGTACGACACACGGTTTCATCATAATTTTGGCGTGAAATTTGTTTTTGAGGAAAGAAAATGGCGGAGTAAGTGTGTTACACTTCGGTGGGCAGCTGAACCGCGCCATAACGGTCCCTGGGAAAAGATGAGAGTCTTGGAAGGCAAGCAATTAAAGGTACATATGTTGTCGGTTCGAATCCCTGTCGCAAGGTGGCTTCCATCTTGACTAGCACATGTAAGCTATATGCAAAATGAAATTGTGTGACACCACTCGGGACGCTGTGCTTAGAAACGGTTGGGTTTACAGTTTCGGTATTAACCTTGTCAGCCACTTAGCGGTTGGCCAGTGGCGAGTGTATAAAGACGAACGACATGTGTCTGATTGTACGGCGAGGTGGTGCTCGGCTTTTTGTGTTGGTCGTTCGGGTGTTTGATGACGGAACTTTCTCGCATCGTCGGGATTTTCTGTAGCATCTGCGATTACGCAGGCAAACACACACACGTTGCCAGCTTTTCTCGTGATGGGACTAGCAATGCTTTCGAACTGATAAGACCCCGACAACCACAGCCGCAACTTATGAGAGTGCCTCTCCAGAAAGTGGCGTGGCATGCTCCGCTACCGGCCCTCGCTCGCTTGCGTGGCAGCGTTGTCAGGTGAACTTTCAGCGTCCTTCAGAAAAGCAAAGTGATTGATGATTGATATTTTCGCACGGAAAATAACTCCACGAACAGAGAAACAGATAGGCCCACACCCTATCGGCACTTTGTTAAGGGTCATGTAATGCGGTTGGCATCCCGCCTGTCATGGCGGCTGTGTGTGAGACTGCTTGCGGAATGGGGCATCAATTGAAGTTCATGCAAAGGAGTAAGCGCGCAAAAATTCATTTTCGCATTGCCTGTTCGCAGAGAGTCGAGAAACGTTCCGGTATGCTCGTTTAGCTCTACTTTCGGTAGCTTGCTGCAGCTTGACGGGTGAGAACTTCGAACCTCAGCCTCACTGTAGAGCAATAGCGAGGATAGCGTTGAAGATTCGCTGTACACGAATAATTGTTGTGAATCTGACTTGTGCGCCCGCCGAGAGACCACTGCGTAGAACGCGGAGCCTTGCATCAAAGAGAACGAAGTCATGGGCAATGGAGTAGGAGCGCGCACCCGAGCGCCCACAGTGTACGCGCCTGTTTTTCCAACCTATAGCATTTTACTTCGTCATACACCCCATTTCGTCACTAGTTGCCATTCTTCGTGCCGGCTACCGGCGTTCGCAGGACTGCCCGCCTGCTGTTCACGCCTCGGTATTCGTCGTGTGTGTGCCAGCTCCTCTACACCGCATGGAAGACTGGGGCAGGGACGCCGCCACGCCACTCCTCATGCCCAGCTTTGTCAGTGACCGTGACTGAAGCGCCGCAAAGGGCGGAAGACGACAGCTTCGACTCCGACCTGTCGCCCTAAGGGGTAAACCATCAGCCCTTCCCAGGCCGATTGGAAGATTCTTGTAGGCCTTGTTGACGACTTGACGTGGCCGTTTACCTCACGGACCCAGCCGCGGCAGCCGCGTTTCGGTGAAGATGAAACTCACAAGGCGTTCATGTGCTGTAGGATGTCTGTGCGCGTGAATGGTCCCCATGGAGTTGATATTATTCCGGAGCACTCATCTAAATTCCCCATTTCTCTCTCCTTTCATTTACACCTTTCTCCCTTCCCTCGCGGTGCGGCTGAGGCGTGCACCTAGAAGTGAGACAGTTACTGAGCCAGTTCTATTCCTGAATAATCACTTGTAATTCACCCCTGTTTCGGGCTAGGTAAATAATGAACAGTAAGGTGAAATAGATAATATAGTAAAGCATGCTTATTTAGTGAGAATTCGTTTTGAGAAATGAAAAACGGGTTATGTGGCTTTCCCTCGGTGGGCGTCCGAACCGCTCTAGTGGGGAAGGAATGAATGGAAGGAGGGAGCGAAATATTTAAGCGATAAAGTGAGGTCGGAGCGCAGGGCTTCTAATTTTGACCACCTTGAGCTCGTTAACGTGCACTGATGCCCCATAGTACACGGGCGGCTTTTGCATTTCGTCTCCACCGAAACGCTGTTGGCAAGGTCGGAAATTAGAATATTGCTTTCATAGCACATAAGACAAAGGTGCCTGGCCAATGCGTAGTTGTCTTTGCCAGTCTTCCCACGTTTTGTCCACAGAAACGCGGCTTCCGTTGCATGGACTGGGGGCTGTGTCCCGCCGGAGTGGGACAACGAACTAGTGTGCAGGACGGGAGACGCACGCGTGATTCATAGCATCGTTCTGGTTAAGAAAGTGCCCCCTTCATTCCTTCAGGACACAGCCCAAGCGTCCACTGAGTACGAGGTTGCTAGAGCGCTTCTTTCTTTGAAAGTAATTCTCCGTACGTCCAGAAATGCGCAACCATTTCGAGTTCTGTTGACTCCTCTTTTACTTAGTAATGTAATTAATCAGTGATGGCAATTGTTTAATTAGCTAATGAACTGTTTATTCATTAATATCTACAATTTACTATTAATTGATCAATCATTAATGCTTAATTGTGATTAAAATGAGCAATTAAACAATTAGTTTAATTAAACTATTTAGATTGCCTTTTTTACTGTTCATTCCTGGTGGAACTGCTAGTAATTCACCAGTACCACGAATTACTCGGAGTAATTAGCGAAATTAATTGCCTTATTATTTGTTAACAACTAATTCGGTCATTTAAAGTTTCCATTTAATCATTATTATTATTATAAATCTAATAACACTCTTAATGGATGGTCTCTCACTGGATCCCGCGGTGACACATCCTGTCCACCTGTGCCACTCTTGAGGCAAGAAATGCTTTGGCGTTAATAACCTAGACGCATATGCGCACTTCATGGCTTGAGGCACCTCGTTGCTTTAGGCGATCGGATGCAGTTCTTGCAGAAAAAACAAACGCTTGTGTCTCAACCGGTGATATGAATGGTGGCGTCGCTACACCAGAGTCATGCATTACGCCGTTCTAGGGTGTCCTCAAAGTTGCTTCCTTCGATCGGTTGGCTAATGTTAGAACCACTGCCGGGGAGTGCTGTCGTTTCTCTGCTTGTCCTGGAGTTGCCATGCGCCGGTAAAGAGGCGGTGTTTGCAAAGCTCCCGTCAGTCGCATGGAGGGACGACGTCGTTCCGAAGCTAGGCTGAAGGGCGCGGCCTTCAAACCAGTGGCCAGGACTCGCATGCGACGTGAGCAAGCTGAGTGAGGTCCGTCGCGGCCTGAGCAGTCGCCCCAGACCAAACGTAAGGGCGTGCTCCAAGCCATCCGTTTAAGACGATGCGGTCCTCATGTGCGAGCTGGTCGAGTAGAACGCACCCATTGATTCCAGGGCCTTAAAATTCATCTGCATGCTGTAGTAATGCATCGATCATGACCGCTCCAGTAGAACTATAGCTAATCGTAAATACCAAAAATAACCGCAAAGTGATCATTCGCAAAAGCCGAACGAAAAAGGTGCTAGCTCATTGTCATCCGCGTTACCACGAATGTCTGATGGCAACAGAATTGTTGTCAGTCACGCATCTTGCGGGAAATCGGGCCTGATTTTTAACAGGGATCGCAGTTCCACTTATCACTATAGGACATAATTTATGGTGAACCTTATGATGCTTGTTACAAACGACTGCGCAGCTTCCCAATACGTAAGCATCAACGGACGGGTCTATGTGGCTGACGTCTGGTGGCAGAAGGCATGAATGTGATAGCAGGGTCATCAGTATTTTCATGAAGGCTGAAGCCGCTGATTTCTTGACAAGAAACACAGCGCAACTCGTTATCAGAAGCTTATATATAATTGGAAGGACTGTTGGGGACAAGCTTATAGTTCGTGCCGTGTCGTCATAAGTTGCCTTACATCTGACGTCACAGGCCGCGTGGTTGTACACGCACTAAGAAATAAAGGGGGAAGATTACGGGCGGTGTTAAATGGGGCTTGCTGTCGCGGAAGATTTTGAGAAAAGCGATCCAGATTGACACTGCCTGTATTCTAGTTAGAGCTTGAATTCCAGCCATTCTCGGCGTCGATATTACTGCAGAACGAACCACTCTTCTAGCGTTGCGTAATGCTTGGGACAGTATGCGCAACTTGGTCACAAAGCTTCACCTGATGCAAAATCCCCTTTGTGCAGCTGTCTCATGTCAAGGAGCATAGGAGGAACGGTGGTGGGCGCGGACGACTACTACGAGTGTGTCTACTGCTGTTCCGCCTGCAAGCAAGCTCATCGCGGAGAACGCCTTGAAGCCTGGCTTTTGTGGTTTCCGTCGTAGCACAAAGGGGGGTCATGGTACTTTTCGACCCCACGTGAAGCAAGATGCAAACAGGAATACCATGCGCCACCACTGAGAAAGAGGAAGCTCGGAGGGAGGACCTGCGTGGCGTGACACTCGGAGCCCTCATTTCAGCTTGGAGGTGCTGTTACTCGTTTGCGACGTGGGATACCCAGCTATCTGGCCGTTGTGACTCCTCAGCAAGGTCTTCGTCGTCAGCGTTCGTGTGCCAGCTCTGCCGCGTAGCAAGCGGAGCAGTGCAGCGAGCCAGGACCACATCGTAGCCACCTTTCAGTCGGTGGCCGTAACTGAAGCGCTGCAAGGGGGAGCTGTGAGGACGTCTATTCCGATGTCTCCCCCGGAAAGGTAAGTGCCCGGTAGAGACTACTGATTGTATGGCATTCCCTGCTTCCGCACGCCTGCTTGGGCGTTGGGAAGTATAGCACCATATGTGCCGCGTTTGTTGGTTTGCCCAGCACGCAGCCATGGAAGGCAGTTGCAAGAGTTCCAGAACTGATCTGCGTAGCTTGGAAAGTAAAGAAAGTGCTGGCGTATATTCAGCTTCGCGCTATCTGCTGCGCATTGTGATCTTATTGCTGTGGGACCTGGGGCTGGGCCGATAAATTCTCGGCAGCATAAAAAGGTGCTTTTAACGGGTGGAAATACGGCTCTGACAAAGAACGCAGCCGATATATTGAGGTTGCGACTAGCGATTTTCTTGAAACAATTAAGTGAGATAAAAGTGAAATAAACATTTGAGACACCACGCGTTGCTGGCACTGCCACAACTCCTTTCCCGGGGCAAGAGAGCTGCAGTAGACGGTTAATGATTCGCCTGACCCGTTTCCGAAGGAAAATGGTGTCTGCATTACTGTTTTAGTTTTAATGTGCGGTGTGAATTCGATTGCCAAAGCACGCCTGCACCTTGGGGTGGTGACCGGGGTCATGGCCCTTCGAGCGGCCGTTCCAGAATAGTGATACCCTGCTCTAGAGCCGGAAGCTTTGTAAATGTGTATGTAGTTCTCCTTTGATCTGTGTTCCTTGTTAGAGTACTCCTACACTAAGGGAACAAATCATGCGGATGGGACGCGGACACCGACTCCGACGACGACGCGATCATGGGGAGAAGGAATAACGTAGCGAGAGCCGTGAAAGAATGAAGGCATCGCAGTTAACGCAGTCCACTCCGGCGCGTAATTTTGTTCCGTGAACGGTGAGGACCTCTACTCGTCTTTTCGCCTCCTGACTACTTCCGCAGCTTCTTCAGCAGCGATTTCCACTATGGCTCATCCCACGACATGACGTAAATGGTAATTCACGCCCAGGAGAAATGGTAGATGGTTTGTGTGCGGTTACTTCTTGTCGGCTAAAAAAAGCGGAAAGAATTCATTTCGAGCAAAGGGATTGGAACTGCTGTCTTATTAGTCGTAAAAAGCAGCGCTAATTTATTTCGAAGCAGATGATAGAGAGCACTTTTAACTGTGCTCTTGTCTGCTTTGAAACTACCCTTGTTTTCCGCGGGACGGTGTGGCGTAAACGGAAGTTGTGGTGTTTATTGAAAGATTTGGAACTTTACTGCATTGAAAGATTTGGAACTTTACTGCTTAGGCAACCCAATAAGGCAACATCGGCAGGAAGCTGCTTCCGAAGAAAGCTCGCGCCCTAGGGCGCGAGCTTTCTTCGCATTACTAAAATCGCGACACACCGCAGTAGGGTGTCCTTGAGTTACTTTCTTCGATCGCTGGGCTGGTGTTAGGTTATTGCTGTCGGGTTGAGAAACATTACCGGGGAGCAATGTTGCTTCGATGCGAGTCCGGGAGGTTGCATGTGCGGGTAAAGAGGAGGTGTTGGTAAAGTTCTCGTCTGTAGCATCGAAGAACAACGTCGTGTAGAAACAGGGGGGGCAGAACAACACTTAAAGGAGTGAAGAGATCTCGCGAGCAACCGAAACAAATGGAGTAACATGCGCCGCGGCCGAAGCAGTGGCCCTAGAACATACGTCACGCCTTAGCTACAAGCAACCCATGAAAGACGCAAAGATCCTGAAATACGAGATGGCTGCGTATGGCACACTCGTTAATTATCCCAGGAAACTCGAAGTTCATCTGCCTACGATAAACGTGCTTCCACCATAACCTTGCAAGATGGCCTGTAACTAAACACAAAAACAAAATATTAGCGGGTAAATGATAATTACCAAACCCCCAACGAAAAGGCTGCTAGCTCTCATCATGCGCCTTACCGCGAATAACTAAACGCCGCATGATAATTTGTTTCATCTCCTATGGTAAAGCGCGCGCAATTTTTCAGCAGGTATCGAAGTTGCACCTATCACTGTTATTTTGTCTGGTGAATACTAAGGCGCTGGTTAAATAAACGATTGTGCGGCCGTCAAGAAGCAAGCCACAAAGAACGGGTCTGCAGCTCACGTCTTGTGGCTTCAGCTGGCATAAATGCGATAGCAGGGTCAGAAAAGTTTTCATGAAGGCCGAATTCTTGACAAGAAACACAACTCAACTCGGTCTCGAAAGCTTACTATTAATGCGAGAGCAAAAAGTGTCCGAAAATTTAGTCCTCATGATTACGTCCTTCTCTGAAGATAAATATGTGAAACTGTGATTGTGACTGATAGTGTGAGATAAAATGTTGCTATGGGAAAAATTTGGTTGATGAGGTGTAATTAAGCGCGAAAAAACGCAGAAAATAATGAGACGTCCAAATAGCCATAGACGTTGATATAGTATGTGGACGTTCTGGTTGCGCATTGCACCAACGCAGGTCGCCGCAGTGATCTCAAATTTTTTTTTAGAATCATTGTCACAAGCTCAAAGTTATGATTTTCATAAGCTTATAGTCATGGCCGTGTCATAGGTTGGCTTTGATATGATGGCACTGGTCGTGTTCTCCGACACGCAGTGAGAATTAAATGCAAAGGTTATGGATGGCCTGAAACGTACAATGCTATCGTGGAAACGTTGACAAAAGCGATGTTGACTGAGTCGCTTTGGGAAATTAAACCCCATAAACCAGACCAAACCGATGTGGAGTTTGACAGCGTTAGGTCTAGTTAAATTTTTAAGTTTGAGCCCTTCTAGACATCGATGTTACTGCATGCAGTACGAACCATTCTA
Organism: Amblyomma mixtum; assembly: GCF_055824585.1. Classification (NCBI taxonomy): domain Eukaryota; kingdom Metazoa; phylum Arthropoda; class Arachnida; order Ixodida; family Ixodidae; genus Amblyomma; species Amblyomma mixtum. Next base: position 288,587,008 of record NC_143013.1, read on the forward strand.
CTAGCTCTCCGGAATGCTTTCGAGAATGTGCGAAACTTCGTCACAAAACTTCAGCTGCTACAAAATCTTTTTTGTGCAGCAAACTCACGTCACGGAGCATCGAAGACATGGCGAGCAGCACCGACGAGTACTGCGAGCGTCAAGTGCTGTTCCGCCTGCAAGCAAACTCATCGCGGACAACGCCTGTAAGCATAGTTTTTATGGTCTCCGTCGCTGGATGATGTTGGGGGGCGGGGGGGGGGGGGGGGGGGGGGTCACGGTACAGTTTTAGCACTACTGGAGCAGGCCTGCGAGGCGCAACCACACAACGGCCATGCGCGACTTAGAAACAGCATGGTCGGAGGGACGGCCTAGGTGGTGTTCTACTTGGAGCCGTAGATTTAGCTTGAAGCATCAGTTATTCATTTGCAAAGTGGAATCATCCCCTGCCTTTCATGCGTCTGCCTCCAGCGTTCTGGCCATTGGCGCTCCTCAGCAAGGCCTTCGTCATGAGGGTTCCTGTGCCAGCTCCAGAGCGTCGCAAGCGGAGCAGAGCGGGGAGCCAAGACGAGAACAACACCTGTCAGTCGGTGGCTGCAACTGAAGCGCTACAAGGTGGAGCTGACGACAATTTCGACTGCGATGTGTCCCCCGAAAAGGTAAGTGCCCACTCCTTCCGAGAGATATTCAGTAATTCTTGAAGGGACTAGTGATGTTCTGGCGTTCTCTGCTTCCTACGTGAGGGTCCGGAAGTAGCACTGTATGCGACGCGTTTGTTGGTGTGCAGTGCACGCAGGCGTGGAACACAGTTTAGACACTGCCAGGATAGACAAGAGAGTCTTGGAAGAGAAATAAACCGATTCGGCATATTGAGATTAGTGGCAGTACTCTGCCATGTGTTGCGATTTCATTGTTGAATTGGCGGGCTTAGCTGAGCAATTCTTGGCAAAGTAGAAAACTATCTTTTTTTTGGCCAAAATATGACTAGGACAAAAAAAAATAAGATGCCTCTAGGGATCAGTGTGAGGTTGTTTTTTATATGGTTGACATAGTGACGATGCCATGCATTACTGACACTACTGCTGAACTCCTTCGCCAGTGCGAAATAGCTGCAAAATCATGTGCACGAATCACCTGATTCTTGTCTAAGGCCCAGTGTTCTCTGCACCCCACTGCCTGTGTTCTAGTCGTCGTTCCAAATGCGATTGCCAAAACTGGCTCTCTCCCGGTGTGTGGAGACCGGGGTCATGGCCATGCAACCAGCCGTTCCATGGTAGAGACGTCGTGCCCTCGATGCGGCAGCGTTGTACAACTCATGAATGTAGTCTTCAGTTATCTTATCCTGCGCTGCAGGGCTACTAAACTAGTCTGGTACACTGGTGGAATAGGGCATGTAGCCGCCGCGGTGGCTCAGTGGTTATGGTGCTCGGCTGCTGACTCGAGAGACGCGGTCTTGGTGGCTTTCCGTCACTGTACCATAGGAACTCCGTGCAGTGTAGATCTTCCATACACGGAGCGGCAGCGGCTTCGATCCCGGCCGCGACGGTCGACGCTCGATGGAGTCGAAATTCTAGAGGGCCGTATATTGTGCGATGTCAGTGCACGTTAATAAATCCCAGATTGTCGGAATTATCCGCAGCACCCCACTACGATGCCCCTCATATTCTCTGTCACTTTGGGACGTTAAAATCCCACAAACGAATGAACGTATTAATGCTGCCCGCACCACAAGTTGTGGCCTGGCACAGACCACTGTCGCTCCTTGTATTACAGCCCCTCTATGCTCGCTGGCGCGGCGGCGTTGCCAGGTGAGCTTTCACCATCCTTCAGAAAGACTAAATGCTCGATGGGAAGCCTTTCGTGGGCCTTTTTGAGTTTTGACCTACTCCCTATCGGCACTTCGGTAATGGTCATGTAGTAGGCTGGAGCGTCGAGCTTGTCGTGTCGACTGTGTGTGAGGAACTGTTTGGTATACTCGTTTAGTCTCTGCTTCCTGTGGCTTGGTTGGCGTGAGCGGCGAAAATTCTCAACTCTAGTGTTTAAGAATTAGGTTTACTATAATTTAGGAAAGGTAGTAATTGCGGGGACTGGGACGACCGTTCGCTGGATTAATTCGTAAGGACATGACATGCGCCCAAGAGACGGCGGCGTAGAATGCGGAGCCATAGTCATGGGCAATGAAGTGGGATCGTGTGCCCGAGCGCCTACCATGGGACAATGTAAGCGCCAGTTCGTTCAAACAATAGCGTTTTTCCGAGTGTGTCATCCTCTGTGCACTGAATTTCGTCACTAGTTACCACTCTTCGTGCGCGCGACCCGGCGTTCGCAGATCAGCCCCACCCTGGTGACTGCACCGACTGCTCTTCGGACCTTCACCATCATCATCGAGCGTGTGCCAGCTGCACTGCACCGCATGCAGGACTAGGGCAGGAACCCGCCCGGAACGCCGCCATGCCACTCCTCACGACCAGCCTTCAGTTCAGTCGGCGGCCGAAACTGAAACGCCGCAGAGGGCGGCAATAAAGAGCTTGGACTCTTCTCATTCACCCCAGGAGGTAATTGTTAACTCTTCTGAGACCAATCAGAAAGTTCTTTTAGGTGTGGGTGATGCTCTGACACCTCACAACCCCAGCCAGAGCGTTCGCGATCCGATGGAGGCGAAACGCATAAGGTGTCCGTGGAGCTGTGCAATAACCCCTCGGTGTGCGTTAAAGACCCCCAGGTGGTCGAAATTATGGCGGAGCCCTCCACAACGGCCCCAATTTCTGCTTTCTTTCACCTCCACCTTCCGCCCTTCCCTTACGGCCCGCTCGCGCTGTACACCTAGAAATGACATTTTCTGCGTCATTTTATGAAGGCGAAAGCCTTTAATGCCTCATACTGTCGTTAGCAGACGCGTCGGCAGCCGTGTCGACAGACGCGTCGGCAGGAATGTCGACAGACGCGTCGGCAGCCGTGGGTAGGAATGTCGACAGACGCGTCGGCAGCCGTGTCGACAGACGCGTGGGTCGATTTGTCCGCCTTTCGGCGTCACTGCTTGAAAAACTGTGCCGAGGATGGGAATCGAACCATGGCCTTCGGCATTTGAAGAGGAGACGCTACCACTCAGCCACGAAGGCTCAAGGTTCCAGCATGAATAAAGGCGCATCTAGTGAATGCATAGGTTTCATAAATAAAACAAAAGGAATAAAGTCAAGAAAATAAAAATAAAAATAAGAAAATAATGAAAAATAAAAACAATAAAATAAGGCATTAAAATAAAAACTAAAAACAAGGAGCACAAATAAAATGAAAATAAAAATTTAATAGAAGAAAAACTGCGCGCCAGGAAAAGCTTTCGCCTTGAAGCACTTTAGAGAGCCAAAGTGCCCCCTGAATTTTTCCCCGAGTAACCACTTCAGATTCATTCTTGTTTCAGGCTCGGTAATGAGTGCACAGTAGGGAGAAATATGAAGCATTGTAATGCGTGCTTGTTTAGAGATAGCAGATTATGAGAAAAGGAAAGGGGTTATGTCTGGCTTCCTATCGGTGTACATCCGAACCTATCTAGTGGAGAAGGGATGGAGTGAGATATGGAAGAGATAAAAGTCGCAACCTATCTAGTGGAGAAGGGATGGAGTGAGATATGGAAGAGATAAAAGTTGCGACTTCATCCAGGAATACAACCCCCTTCGGTTCGTTACCATGCGGTGATGCCACGCAGTACACGGACACCTTCTGCATTTCGTCTTCATCGAAACGCTGGCGCCAGTCCCGGGGATTAGAACGCTAGGTCTTATTGCCCGTAAAAGGCAAATTTTCTGGCCTATGCGCCGTTGCTTAAGGGGAAAGTCTCACTTTTTGTGCTTAGAAAGGCGGTCGCCCTGGCGGAGCTAAGCGTTGCCTCCAGCCGGAGCGCAGGACTCGAGGCACCGTTGAGCACGCCTTATTCAAATTGTTGTTTGGGGTTCGGGAGCTGTTCTGCTCTGTCCTTGAGGGCACAGCCCTGGCGTCCACGGTGTATGAGGATGCGGCGAATTTCGATCGAGGTGAAATTCTAGAGGCCCGTGTACTGTGCGGTAAGTGCAGGTTAAAGGTCCCCAGGTTGTCGAAATTATCCGGAGCCCTCCACTACTGTGTCCCTTAGAGCCAGTGTCATTTAGGGATGTTAAACCCTTCAAACGAAACAACATATTAATAACGCCTGCACAGCGAAGGACCCAGCCTAGCATAGCGCGTACGCAAAAATTATGGCCTGGCATACACCACTGTCGGCCCTTGTATAGCCCTTGTGTGCTCGCTGGCGTGGCGGGTTTACCAGGTGAGCTTTCAACGTCCTTCAGAAAGTGTTATATGCTCGATGGGAAGCTTTTGGTGCAGCTTTCAGCTTTGGCCCACTCAATATGACCACTTCGGTAGCGGTCAAGTAATAGGCTGCAGCATCGTGCTTGTCGTGGCGGCTGTTTGTGAGAAACTCTGGTATGCTCGTTTAGTCGCTGCTTCCTGTGGCTTGATTGTCGTGAGCGGCGAGAATTCCGAACTTTAGCTTTTCAGAATATCCTTTAACCATAATTTAGGCAAGGCATTAATAGCGGGAACAGTGACAACGATTCGCTCGATTGGTTGGTATGGAGATGAGCTTCCGCCCGAGAGTCGGCGGCGTAGAACGCGGAGTCGCGTGCCAAAGATAGCGTAGTCACGGGCAATGGACTTAGACCGTGTGCTCGAGCGCCTACCGTGCGACTATGCATGCGCCAATTCGTCCAATAAATAGCGCTTTGCCATGCCTTTCATCCTAAGGGCACCGCATTTCGTCAGTAGTTGTCATTCTTCGTGCACATGACTCGGCGTTCGCAGGGCAGCTCCGCCGCCTGGGTGACTGCTCGTCCCGCCTTTGTCTTCAAGCTGTGAGTGCCTGCTCCACTGCACCGTGTGGAAGCATAGGGCAGGCACGCCGCCATGGCACTCCTCACGCCCAGCTTTCAGTCGGTAGCCCAGACGGAAACGCAGCCAAAGGGCGGCACAATACAGCTTCGACTCCGATTTGCCATCCGAAGAGGTAAATGTTCAGCTCTTCTGCGACCAATCGGAATTTTCTTATTGGTGTGGGGGATGGTTTGACCTTGTCGTTCTCCCTACGAACCCAGCCGCGGCGGCCGCGCTCTGATGAAGACGAATTGGATAAGGCGTTCGTGGGGCTGTGCGATAACGGTTATTGTGCCGGCCAGTGTGCGTTTATGATTCTCAGGTGGTCGAAATTGCCGCCTTCAGTTCGACCTTTCTCCTTTCCCAAGCGGCCCTAAAAGTGACAGTTTGTGGGCCATTTTTGTTCCTAATAACCCCTTCAGATCCATTTTTGTTTCATGGTCGGCAGTGAGTGGACAGTAGGGAGAAACGCGAAATATAATAATGCGTGCTTGTTTACTCGGCTAAGAGAAAAGGAAGGGCGGGGTATCTGGCTTCCTCTCGGTGGGCACGCCGCTATAATGGAGAAGGCATGGAGTGAGAGATGGAAGAGAATAAGGTCGCGTCTTAATGCAGGAATTTTGTCCACCTTGGGTTCGTCAAAGTCCACTGATGCCACATAGTACACGGTCATCTTTTGAATTTCGCCTTCATCGTAACGCTGGCGCCGAGTCCGGGGATTAGAACACTAGCTCGTATTGGCCTTAAGACAAAGGTTCCCGGCCCATGCGCAGTTGCCTGTGGGCGTCGTCTTATGTTTGGTGCATAGAAACGTGGCCGCCGTGACCTGGATGCAACCGGAGTGCAGGACTTAATGAAACATTGTGCACGGCGCGTGAGACGCGCCTAATTAATTTCAGAGCATTATACGGCTCTGTCGCGTCAGCAAAAAGTGCCCCCAACTTTGTCCGCACGTTTATGCAATTTTTTTGATAAGTGTGTGATAGTGTAATTGTGACAGATAGTGTGTGACAAAATATTGCCGTGGGAAAAATTTCGTGGATGGGGTTTAATTATGCCATAAACGCTAAAAATGCGAAGAAATTCTTAGACGTCAAAATAGCAATGACGTCGATATATTACATCAAGGTCACAGCAGCCACAGACGTCGATATAGTATGTGGGCATTTTGCTTTTGCTTTCGCGTTGATTTATTGTGGGTCGTCGAAATGGCCCCTATTTTTTCATAGGATTGGTCTGCTTCAGGGGCTGTCCTGTTCAGTCCTTGTGGAGAAAGACCCCAATCCTTGTGGGGACAGACCCTGCGTCCACCGTGCGTGGGGCTGCTACTGCACCTTTGCTTTGTTTAAAGAAATGAGTGGTTTGAGGCAACTGACTCCTCTAGGCGAACAATTTCAGTTGCTGCAGAGAAAGCACGCTCGTGCCTCAGCCTGTGATATCAATGTTGCCGTCGCTGCACTAGAATCGCGCAACACCGCTCTAGGTATCCCTCGAGTTGCTTCCTTCGACAGCTTGTCTAGTGTTAGGTTACTGCCGTCGGCTTGAGAAACATTGCAGGTTAACTTAGTGACGACGCATGGCATTAGTGGCGCTGCTGCTGTACTCCTTCGCCAGTGGGAGAGAGTGATTCATGCCGAAGTCCAAGTGTTCTCGGCACCACTGCCCCTTTTGGAGTTGTCGGTCTAAATGCGATTGCCAGAACTGGCCTCTACTGGGGCGTGGAAGCTAGGGTTATGTCCATGCGACCGGCCGTGCCACGGTGATGTCGTGCCCTCGATTTGGCAGCTTTGTACACATGCATGTAGTCTTCTTCCTTTGTCTTCCTACGCCGCAGATGGTGCACTAGTCTGCTACCCTATGGAAATAGAGCATGTAACCGCCGCGGTGGCTCAGTGTTTATGGCACTCGGCTGCTCACCCAAAAGGCGAATTTCGACGGAGGCGAAATTCTAGAGGCCCGTGTACTTTGCGATGTCAGTGCACGTTAAAGAACCCCATATGGTCGAAATTTTCCGGAGCCTTCCACTACCGTATCCCTTAGAGACAGTGTCGCTTCAGGATGGTAAAGCCCACAAAACAAAACCAGGTATTAATAATGCCTGCACAACGAAGGACCGTGCCTAGGATAGCGCGTCCTGCGGCAACACTTGTTGTTATGCTAGTTGGTAGGACATGCTTCTGAACGAACCAGCGCAAAAAACACAACGAGCAAGAAAAAGGCTGAACACGACGGACAGGAGCGCTGATGTGTTTTTTGCGCTGGTTTGTTCAGAAGCGTCCTGCGGGCCTTTGTATAGGCCTTCTGTGCTTGCTGGCACGACGGGGTTGCCAGGTGAGGTTTCAACGTCCTTCACAACAGGTTAAATGCTCTATGAGAAGCTTTTGGCGCGGCTTTGAGCCTTGGCAAACTCCCTATGGCCACTTCGGTAGCGGTCATGCAATAGGCTGCAGCATCCTGCTTATCGTGGCGGCTGTGTGTGAGAAACTTTTTGGTATTTAGTCTCTGCTTCCTGTGGCTTGATTGGCGTGAGCGGCGAGAATCCCCAACTTCAGCGTTTCAGAATAACCCTTAACCATAACTTAGGCAGATTGGCGTGAGCGGCGAGAATTCCGAACATTAGCGTTTCAGAATAACCCTTAACCATAACATAGGCAAGGCATTACAGCGACGATTCTCCGATTGATCGGTACCGACATGGACACCGCGGCGTAGAACGCGGAGTCGCGTGACAAAGATGGCGTGGTCAAGGGCAATGGATTTGGAGTGTGTGTATGAGCGCCTACCACGCAGCAATTCGTCCGACCAATAGCGTTTTGCCGTGTCTTTCATTATGTGCACTGCATTTCTTCAGTAGTTGCCATTCTTCGTGCGCACGACTCGACGATCGCAGGGCATCCCCGCTTGTGTGACTGCTCGTCGCACCGTTGTCTTCATGCTGTGAGTGCCAGCTCCACTGCACCGTGTGGAAGACTGGGCAGGGACGCCGTCATGACACTTCTCACGCTCAGCGTTCATTCGGTGGCCGAGACTGAAGCGCAGCGAAAGGGCGGCAGGAGACATCTTTGGATTTTTCACCCGAAGAGGTAAATGTTCAGCTCTTCTGAGAACAATAGGAAGATTCTTAAATCGACGTCCGCATCGCAGGGCAACCACGCTTGTGTGACTGCTCGTCGCACCTTTGTCTTCAACCTGCGAGCGCCACCTCCACTGCACCGTGTAGAAGACTGGGTAGGGACACCGCCGTGGCAATCACGCCCTTTTTGAGTCGGTGACCGAGACTGAAGCGCAGCTGCGAAAGGGCGGCAGAATACAGCTTCGACTCCGATTTGCCACCCGAAGAGGTAAATGTTCAATCGGAAGATTTTGTTAGGTGTGGGTGATGGTTTAACCTCACGAACCCAGCAGCGGCAGCCGCTCTTCTATGGAAGTGAAACGCTTAAGGCGCCCGTGAAGCTGTGCGCTAGGATGTGTGCGCGTTCAGGATCCCCAGGTGGTCAAAAATAATCCGGAGCACTCCACAACTACAACCGCTCCAATTTCTGTATTTCACTTCCACCTTTCACCCTTTCCTCACGACCTTGTCGCGGTGTCCACCTAGCAGTGACAGTTTCTGCGCCATTTTTGTTTTCCGAATAACCACTTTCAGGCCCGTTAATGAGTGGATAATAAAGAGAAATCTGAAGTATAGAGTAATGCGCTTCGTTTACATATAGTCTGTTAGGAGAAAAAAACAAGGCGGGGGTATTTGGATTCCGCGCAGTGGACGTCCGAAACCCTCCAGTGGAGAAGGGATGGAGGGAGAGATGGCAGAGAATAAAGTCGCCTCTTTATGCAGGATTTTCGACCGCCGTGTGCTCTTTAACATTCACTGACGCCACATAGTACACGGGCATATCTCGCATTTCGCCTCCACCTAAACGCTCGCGCCAAGCCCGAGGATTAGAACGGTGGGCCTTACTGCCCTCAAGACAAAGGTTCCCGGGCTATGCGCAGTTGCCTATAGGTATCCTGCGCATCTAACTCCAGTCTGACGCGCGCGCCACTGGCGGCGGCACGCGCGTCCCTGTCAGGAAGGCGGGGACAGCCCGACAGCTCCCGCTGTGTTGCGCGCGCCGTCGCGAAACAGTTTTGCGCCTCCTTCCTAAGCATAAAAAGCACAAAACAGCAGTGGGACACATTGCTGTGTTGTAGTATGCAATAATACATATATAAATTCGTCCGGGACAAGGTTTTATGCGACATTGGGAGACGGCCCACCCGTCGCGACGGGCAACACGCGCACGCGGTTCCTGGTCAAACAATGGGCAAACCCGTGCGGAAGACGCGTACTTGCCTCATGCATTACCCCCTAGACAGGTTTTTGAGTCATGGCACATTCAACAGACGTGGAGGAAGGCTGATGGCGCTCTGGGAACCCTTCCTCTCTTCTTGCTGCCACGATTTCCAGTCATTGACTTGGCTGTCAACAATATGTGGGCTTAAAAAGGTAGGAATAACTCGCCCGCAGTCACACCTAAGCAAGAAGCCCAAACTTTGCGCTGCAAAGAATTGTTTGCCTTAGTTCCAGCTATACGCAGAATCTTTGCTCGCTTCCACTGCGCCTTGTAGTCCAGCGTCTTTTTCGACAGTAAAGGCACGTTTTCAGGGGCAACAGCAACATGCTCCTGATAAATCTTTGCCTCCACGTCTGAACGGCTGGGTGATAATTTATTTCAGTTATCGATATCCCAATGTCGAAGAGTCAGGGCACTTGTACTAAATGCGTAGAAATTAAACATACCTTGCAATGAAATTCCGCTTTTTCAGCACAAACTTTCTGCAAGAATCCTCCATGAAATAGCCAGGATACCCCTTTTTTGCAGAATCTCAGTCAAAAAGTTTTATGTTTTCCGCAGGAGTTTCAGTGCGCACAGGCACTTCTCCGCAGCTTGCATTCTGTTCTGCTTGTAAAACCTCGTTCATTAGACATCTCATACCACCAAAATACTGACGCATGTGTTGTAGCGATAATGGCCTAGCAGTTGCTGAAAAAAAGAGAAAATATGAGTGGCAGATTACGCAATGGGCACATCATTTCAAGGCGTAGTTTGAACAGGGTATTGCACATTGAACCCCGAAGGTGCGGCGAACGACAATGTTATGAAATCAGGTTTCCGCCGTTCGCTCAGAAACTGGAGTTTTCTACTTACCTTCAATGTTATGCCGTCTGGCCTTCTTTGAAAGTTCAGGGTAAGCCTTTCTAAATGCAAGAACACCCCATGCTTGCGGGTGGCTCGTTTTGGGTTGGATGTTCGAGAATTTTTTGAATGTTATTGTGATCGTTGGGGCCAAAGCCTCAGCACTGTGGAGATCAGCAGACTCTCAGCAATACTGAGGGGAAGTGGAAAAGGACAAGAACTCTACTGCAGGCTGCGCTGCAGAACTATCAGCCATCCCTATATAGAAAAAAAAAACTCATGAAAGTTATACGCAAGGACAGAGCGCAGCTATGAGAATGTGCTGCATCCGTAGGGAAGTAAAGACAATAAAATCGAGGAGGAGTGTAGTGAGGCGCGCCTTAATGGTCGCTTTCTCGCAATCATGGCGAGGGTGCGCGTGCAACAGAAGTAGATGAATGCATATTCTTTGTGACAGTTACATGCATTTGTTACGAAGTTGTAAACTTTTTGAGCCCTCGATAATTTTTCTGTCATGAATTCTCTGACTTCGTTTTTTTTTTGCTTTGAGTCGCTTTATGTTGTGCTCTGTGCGTTTTTTTCCCCCTTCTGTGTGACTCGCGCGTTTCCTCACAACTTCCGCGTGCGCCGCGTGCTGTACCTTCTGCTATCCCGGTAGCCCCCATGGCTGCGCCGCGTCTGAAGAACAGTGCGGGGAGCCAGGACCTGAAGGCCGCTGTTCACGTCCTCCTTTGTGTCGATGTCCGCGACTGAAGCGCACGAAAGGCCTGCTGTCCCTCGCAGCGGTCGCTCGCACGTGTAAACCGAACGGTGAGTACCAAGTCTCGGTGGGGGCTGTTGGCAATGCTCATAGATGTGCGTAATGGTGACTGTTGGTTGTTCTTCGCGATGTGTTTTTTGCTTTTTGGGCTGCTTTCGGCGGTGGTCATGCCACTCATCTGAGGCCGTTCTGTAACACAGGGTATGGTTCGAAGTTAGACCACAGCGCTTTGGAGAGCTTCGAGCATGATTGCCTTGCTTTGGCGTTCTGTGCGGAAATTAAAGCCTATAGCTGCTCCTGCTGATCGCATCGCCCGAACAAGCAGCTTAGGGACTGGTGGAACCTGCTTACAACACTTTCACGATGTCACTGAAGAGCATATATCCGGGAAGGACTTTGCTCTCTGCTCTAAGTAATAGTCAGCGCAGGAAGTACAACCACGTGAGGAGGGTTCGAAGGGCTCATGAAAACGAGGGACGTTTCGATTTGTACATAGTGTATATTGCTGTCCTGCCCCTGTCTTTTGTTCTAGCGCTGCCCCCGGATTACACGGATTACGTGTGAGAATGCGAAAGCATTATTACTGTCCCTGGCTGCACTGACACTGACACCTACCCGCAGGTACATACGCGAACACCCGGTACGCTGTAGGACTCACGGTTGCATCACAATTTCGATGCGAAATTTGTTTTTGAGGAAACAAAACGGCGGAGTAACTGTGTCACACTACGGTCGGCAGCGCAACCGCGCCTTAAGGGAAAATATGAGTCTTGGAAGGCACGCTATTGAAGGTACATATGTCGTCGGTTCGAATCCCTGTCGCAAGGTGGCTTCCATCTTGACTAGCACATGTAAGCTACATGCAACTAGAAATCGTGTGACACCACACGGGACGCTGTGCTTATAAACGGTTGGGTTTACAGTTTCGGTATGAACGTTGTCAGCCACTTAGCGGTTGGCCAGTGGCGAGTTTATGAAGACGAACGACATGTATCTGATTGTACAGCGAGGTGGTGCTCGTCTTTTTGTGTCGGTCGTTCGGGTGCTTGATGACGTAACTTGCTTGCATCGCTGGGGTTTTCTGTAGCATCTGCGATTACACATGCAAACACACACACGCCGCCGGCTTTTCTCGTGATGGGAGTGGTAATGCTTTCGAACTGATAAGATCCCGACAACCACAGCCGTAACTTATGGAGTGCCTTTCCAGAAAGTGGCGTGGCATGTGTGGCATGCTGCACTACCGGCCTCGCTCACTGGCGTGGCAGCGTTGTCAGGTGAACTTTCAGCGTCCTTCAGAAAAGCAAAGTGATCGACGATCGATATTTTCCCGCGGAAAATAACTCCACGAACCGAGAAACAGATTGGCCCACACCCTATCGGCACTTTGTTAAGGGTCATGTAATGCGGTTGGCATCCCGCCTGTCATGGCGGCTGTGTGTGAGACTGCTTGCGGAATGGGGCATCAATTGAAGTTCATGCAAAGGAGTAAGCGCACAAAAATTCATTTTCGCATTGCCTGTTCGCAGAGAGTCGAGAAACGTTCCGGTATGCTCGTTTAGTCTGTACTTTCGGTAGCTTGCTGCAGCTTGACGGGTGAGAACTCCGAACCTCAGCCTCACTGTAGAGCAATAGCGAGGATAGCGTTGAAGATTCTCTGTACATGAATAATTGTTGTGAATCTGACTTGTGCGCCCGTCGTGAGACGACTGCGTAGAACGCGGATCCTTGCGGCAAAGAGGACGAAGTCATGGGCAATGGAGTAGGAGCGTGCACCCGTGCGCCCACAGTGTACGCGCCTGTTTTTCCAGCCTATAGGATTTACTTCTTCATACACCGCATTTCTTCACTAGATGCCATTCTTCATGCCGGCTACCCGGCGTTCGCAGGACTGCCCGCCTGCTGTTCACGCCTCGGTATTCATCGTGTGTGTGCCAGCTTCTCTGCACCGCATGGAAGACTGGGGCAGGGACGCCGCCACGCCACTCCTAATGCCCAGCCTTGTCAGTGACTGTGACTGAAGCGCCGCAAAGCGCGGAAGACGACAGCTTCGACTCCGACCTGTCGCCGTAAAGGGTAAACCATCAGCTCTTCCCAGGCCGATTAGAAGATTCTTGTAGGCCTTGTTGATGACTTGACGTGGCCGTTCGCCTCAACTCCGACCTTTCGCCCAAAGGGGTAAACCATCAGCTCTTCCCAGGCCGATTAGAAGATTCTTGTAGGCCTTGTTGATGACTTGACGTGGCCGTTCACCTGAAGGACCCAGCCGCGGCGGCCGCGTTTCGGTGAAGATGAAACTCAGAAGGGGCCCATGAGCTGTAGGATGTCAGTGCGCGTTAATGATCCCCATGGGGTTGAAATTATTCCGGAGCACTTCTCTAAATCCCCCCTTTCTCTCTCCTTTCATTTACACCTTTCTCCCTTCCCTCGCGGTGCGGCTGAGGTGTGCACCTAAAAGTGCGAGTTACTCAGCCAGTTCCATTCCTGAATAACCACTTGTAATTCACGCCTGTTTCGGGCTAGGTAAATAATGATCAGTAAGGTGAAATAGATAATATAGTAAAGCATGCTTATTTAGTGAGAATTCGTTTTGAGAAAGGAAAAACGGGTTATCTAGCTTTCCGTTGGTGGACGTCCAAACCGCTCTAGTGGGGAAGGAATGAATGGAAGAAGGGAGCGAAATATGGGAGAGATCAAGTAAGCTCGGAGTGCAGGGCTTCTAATTGTGACCACCTTGAGCTCGTTAACGTGCACTGATGCCCCATAGTACTCGGGCGGCTTTTGAATTTCGCCTCCACCGAAACGCTGTTGTCAAGGTCGGAAATTAGTATAGTGCTTTCATAGCACTTAAGACAAAGGTGCCCGGCCAATGCGTAGTTGCCTTTGCCCGTCTTCTCACGTTTTGTCCACAGAAACGCGGCTTCCGTTGCATGGAGTGGGGGCTGTGTCCCGCCGGAGTGGGACAACGAACTAGTGTGCAGGACGGGAGACGCACGCGTGATTCATAGCATTGTTCTGGTCAAGAAAGTGCCCCCTTCATTCCTTCAGGAAAGAGTCCACGCGTACGAGGTTGCTAGAGCGCTTCTTTCTTTGAAAGTCAGATGAATTAAAGGTGCACTTAATTCTCCTTGCGTCCGCAAATGCGCAACCATTTCGAGTTCCGTTGACTCCTCTTTTACTTTAATGGTAATGTAATTAATCATTAATGGTAACTTTTTAATTTGATAATTAACTGTTTATTTATTACTATCTACAATTTACTACTAATTGATCAATCATTAATGCCTAGTTGTCGTTAAAATGAGGGATTAAACAATTTGTTTAATTAAACTACTTAGATTATCTTTTTACTGTTCATTTCTGGTCGAACTACTAGTAATTCACCAGTTCCACTAATTACTCGTAGTAATTAGCGAAATTAATTACCTTATTGATTTTGTTATCTATTAATTAGGTCATTTAAACTTTCAATTGAATCATTATTATCATTACAAATCATACTTACACGCTTACTTGATGGTCTCTCACTGGAACCCGTGGTGACACATCTTGTCCACTTGTGCCACTCATTAGGCAAGAAATGCTTTGGCGTTAATAACCTAGAGGCATATGCGCACTTAGTGGCTTGAGGCACCTCGTTGCTTTACGCGATCGGACGCAGTTCTTGCAGAGAAAGTACGCTTCTGTGTCTCAACCGGGGATATGAATGGTGGCGTCGCTACACCAGAGTCATGCATTACGCGGTTCTAGGGTGCCCTCAAAGTTGCTTCCTTCGATCGGTTGGCTAATGTTAGAATCATTGCCGGGGAGTGCTGTCGTTTCTCTGCTTGTCTTGAAGTTGCCATGCGCTGGTAAAGGGGCTGTGTTTGTAAAGCTCACGTCAGTCGCATGGAGGGACTACGTCGTGCCGAAGCTAGGGTGTAGAGCGCGGCCTTCAAACCAGTGGCCAGGAGTCTCAAGCAACGTGAGCAAGCGGAGTGAGGTCCGTCGCGGCCTGAGCAGTCGCCCCAGACCAAACGTAAGGGCGTGCTCCAAGCCATCCGTTTAAGACGATGCGGTCCTCATGTGCGAGCTGGTCGAGTAGAACGCACCCATTGATTCCAGGGCCCTAAAATTCATCTGCATGCTGTAGTAAAGCATCGATGACGACCAGGTCAGATGAATTATAGCTAATCGTAAAATACCAAAAATAACCGCAAAGTGATCATTCGCAAAAGCCGAACGAAAAAGGTGCTAGCTCATTGTCATCCGCGTTACCACGAATGTCTGATGGCAACAGAATTGTTGTCAGTCACGCTTCTTGCGGGTAATCGGGCCTGATTTTTAACAGGGATCGCAGTTCCACTTATCGCTATAGGACATAATTTATGGTGAACCTTATGATGCTTGTTACAAACGACTGCGCAGCTTCCCAAAACGTAAGCATCAACGGACGGGTCTATGTGGCTGACGTCTGGTGGCAGAAGGCATGAATGTGATAGCAGGGTCATCAGTATTTTCATGAAGGCTGAAGCCGCTGATTTCTTGACAAGAAACACAGCGCAACTCGTTATCAGAAGCTTATATATAATTGGAAGGACTGTTGGGGACAAGCTTATAGTTCGTGCCGTGTCGTCATAAGTTGCCTTACATCTGACGTCACAGGCCGCGTGGTTGTACACGCACTAAGAAATAAAGGGGGAAGATTACGGGCGGCGTTAAATGGGGCTTGCTGTCGCGGAAGCTTTTGAGAAAAGCGATCGAGATTGACACTGCCTGTATTCTAGTTAGAGCTTGAATTCCAGTCATTCTCGGCGTCGATATTACTGCAGAACGAACCACTCTTCTAGCGATGCGTAATGCTTGGGACAGTATGCGCAACTTGGTCACAAAGCTTCACCTGATGCAAAATCCCCTTTGTGCAGCTGTCTCATGTCAAGGAGCAAACGAGGAACGGTGGTGGGCGCGGACGACTACTACGAGTGTGTCTACTGCTGTTCCGCCTGCAAGCAAGCTCATCGCGGAGAACGCCTTGAAGCCTGGCTTTTGTGGTTTCCGTCGTAGCACAAAGGGGGGGGGGGGGGGGTCATGGTACTTTTCGACCCCACGTGAAGCAAGATGCAAACAGGAATACCATGCGCCACCACTGAGAAAGAGGAAGCTCGGAGGGAGGACCTGCGTGGCGTGACACTTGGAGCCCTCATTTCAGCTTGGAGGTGCTGTTACTCGTTTGCGACGTGGGATACCCAGCTATCTGGCCGTTGTGACTCCTCAGCAAGGTCTTCGTCGTCAGCGTTCGTGTGCCAGCTCTGCCGCGTAGCATGCGGAGCAGTGCAGCGAGCCAGGACCACATCGTAGCCACCTTTCAGTCGGTGGCCGTAACTGAAGCGCTGCAAGGGGGAGCTGTGAGGACGTCTATTCCGATGTCTCCCCCGGAAAGGTAAGTGCCCGGTAGAGACTACTGATTGTATGGCATTCCCTGCTTCCGCACGCCTTTTTGGGCGTTGGGAAGTATAGCACCATATGTGCCGCGTTTGTTGGTCTGCCCAGCACGCAGCCATGGAAGGCAGTGGCAAGAGTCCCAGAACTGATCTGCGTAGCTTGGAAAGTAAAGAAAGTGCTGGCGTATATTCAGCTTCGCGTTATCTGCTGCGCATTGTGATCTCATTGCTATGGGACCTGGGGCTGGGCCGATAAATTCTCGGCAGCATAAAAAGGTGCTTTTAACGGGTGGAAATATGGCTCTGACAAAGAAAGCAGCCGATATATTGAGGTTGCGACTAGCGATCTTCTTGAAACAATTAAGTGAGATAAATTAAGTGATATAAAAGTGAAATAAACATTTGAGACACCACGCGTTGCTGGCACTGCCACAACTCCTTTCCCGGGGCAAGAGAGCTGCAGTAGACGGTTAATGATCCGCCTGACCCGTTTCCAAAGGAAAATGGTGTCTGCATTACTGTTTTGGTTTTAATGTGCGGTGTGAATTCGATTGCCAAAGCACGCCTGCACCTTGGGGTGGTGACCGGGGTCATGGCCCTTCGAGCGGCCGTTCCAGAATAGTGATACCCTGCTCTAGAGCCGGCAGCTTTGTAAATGTGTATGTAGTTCTCCTTTGATCTGTGTTCCTTGTTAGAGTACTCCTACACTAAGGGAACAAATCATGCGGATGGGACGCGGACACCGACACCGACGACGACGCAATCATGGGGAGAAGGAATAACGTAGTGAGAGCCGTGAAAGAATGAAGACATCGCAGTAAATGCAGTCCACTCCGGCGCGTAATTTTGTTCCGTGAACGGTGAGGACCTCTACTCGTCTTTTCGCCTCCTGACTACTTCCGCAGCTTCTTCAGCAGCGATTTACACTATGGCTCATCCCACGACATGACGTAAATGGTAATTCACGCCCAGGAGAAATGGTAGATGGTTTGTGTGCGGTTACTTCTTGTCGGCTAAAAAAAGCGGAAAGAATTCATTTCGAGCAATGGGATTGGAACTGCTGTCTTATTAGTCGTAAAAAGCAGCGCTAATTTATTTCGAAGCAGATGATAGAGAGCACTTTTAACTGTGCTCTTGTCTGCTTTGAAACTACCCTTGTTTTCCGCGGGACGGTGCGGCGTAAACGGAAGTTGTGGTGTTTATTGAAAGATTTGGAACTTTACTGCTTAGGCAACCCAATAAGCAACATCGGCAGGAAGCTGCTGCCGAAGAAAGCTCGCGCCCTAGGGCGCGAGCTTTCTTCGCATTACTAAAATCGCGACACACCGCAATAGGGTGTCCTTGAGTTGCTTTCTTCGATCGCTGGGCTGGTGTTAGGTTATAAAATCGCGACACACCGCAATAGGGTGTCCTTGAGTTGCTTTCTTCGATCGCTGGGCTGGTGTTAGGTTATTGCTGTCGGGTTGAGAAACATTACCGGGGAGCAATGTTGCTTCGATGCAAGCCCGGGAGGTTGCATGTGCGGGTAAAGAGGAGGTGTTGGTAAAGGTCTCGTCTGTAGCATCGAAGAACAACGTCGTGTAGAAACAGGGGGAGCAGAACAACACTTAAACGAGTGAAGAGATCTCGCGAGCAACCAAAACAAATGGAGTAACTGGCGCCGCGGCCGAAGCAGTGGCCCTAGAACATACGTCACGCCTTACAAGCAACCCGTGAAAGACGCAAAGATCCTCAAATACGAGGTGGCTGCGTATGGCACTCTCGCTAAGGATTCCAGGAAGCTCAAGTTCATCTGCCTACGGTAAAAGTGTATCGACCATAACCGTCGAGGATGGACCTTAACTAAACACAAATACGAAAAATAATAGCCGGTAAATGGTAACGGAAAGGCTGCTAGCTCTCATCATGCGCCTTACCTCGAATGGCTAAACGCCGCATGATAATTTGTTTCATATCCTCCGTTAAAGTGGGCGCCATTTTTCAGAAGGTATTGAAGTTGCACGTATCCCTGTTATTGTGTCTGGTGAATATTATGGCGCTGGTTAAATAAACCATAGCGCGGCCTTCAAGAAGCAAGCCACAAAGAACGGGTCTGTTGGACTCACTTCTGGTGGCTTCAGTTGGCATATATGTGATAGCAGGGTCTACATATTTTTCATGAAGGTTGAATTCTTGATAAGAAACACAACTCAACTCGGTCTCGGAAGCTTACTATTCATGCGAGAGCATTATATAGCTCTGTCGTGTCAGCAAAAAGTGTCCGAAAATTTTGTCCTCAAGATTACGTCCTTCTCTGAAGATAAATATGTGAAAGTGTGATTGCGACTGATAGTGTGAGGTAAAATGTTGCTAGGAGAAAAATTTGATTGATGAGGTGTAATTAATTAAGCGCGAAAAAACGCAGAAAATACTGAGACGTCCAAATAGCCATAGATGTTGATATAGTATGTGGACGTTCTGCTTTCGCATTGAACCAACGCGGGTCGCCGCAGTGATCTCAAATTTTTTTTTAGAATGATTGTCACAAGCTCAAAGTTATGATTTTCACAAGCTTATAGTCATGGCCGTGTCATAGGTTGGCTTTGATATGATGACACTGGTCGTGTTCTCGGACACGCAGTGAGAATTAAATGCAAAGGTTATGGATGGCCTGAAACGTACCCTGCTGTCGTGGAAACGTTGACAAAAGCGATGTTGACTGAGTCGCTTTGGGAAATTAAACCCCATAAACCAGACCAAACCGATGTGGAGTTTGACAGCGTTCGTTCTAGTTAAATTTTTAAGTTTGAGCCCTTCTAGACATCGATGTTACTGCATGCAGTACGAACCATTCTACTAGCTCTCCGGAATGCTTTCGAGAATGTGCGAAACTTCGTCACAAAACTTCAGCTTCTACAAAATCTTTTTTGTGCAGCAAACTCACGTCACGGAGCATCGAAGACATGGCGAGCAGCACCGACGAGTACTGCGAGCGTCAAGTGCTGTTCCGCCTGCAAGCAAACTCATCGCGGACAACGCCTGTAAGCATAGTTTTTATGGTCTCCGTCGCTGGATGATGTTGGGGGGCGGGGGGGGGGAGGGTCACAGTACAGTTTTAGCACTACTGGAGCAGGCCTGCGAGGCGCAAACACACAACGGCCATGCGCGACTTAGAAACAGCATGGTCGGAGGGACGGCCTAGGTGGTGTTCTACTTGGAGCCGTAGATTTAGCTTGAAGCATCAGTTACTCATTTGCAAAGTGGAATCATCCCCTGCCTTTCATGCGTCTGCCTCCAGCGTTCTGGCCATTGGCGCTCCTCAGCAAGGCCTTCGTCATGAGGGTTCCTGTGCCAGCTCCAGAGCGTCGCAAGCGGAGCAGAGCGGGGAGCCAAGACGAGGAGAACACCTGTCAGTCGGTGGCTGCAACTGAAGCGCTACAAGGTGGAGCTGACGACAATTTCGACTGCGATGTGTCCCCCGAAAAGGTAAGTGCCCACTCCTTCCGAGAGATATTCAGTAATTCTTGAAGGGACTAGTGATGTTCTGGCGTTCTCTGCTTCCTACGGGAGGGTCCGGAAGTAGCACTGTATGCGACGCGTTTGTTGGTGTGCAGTGCACGCAGGCGTGGAACACAGTTTAGACACTGCCAGGATAGACAAGAGAGTCTTGGAAGAGAAATAAACCGATTCGGCATATTGAGATTAGTGGCAGTACTCTGCCATGTGTTGCGATTTCATTGTTGTTGAATTGGCGGGCTTAGCTGAGCAATTCTTTGCAAAGTAGAAAACTATCTTTTTTTTTTGCCAAAATGTGACTAGGACAAAAAAAATAAGATGCCTCTAGGGATCAGTGTGAGGTTGTTTTTTATATGGTTGACATAGTGACGATGCCATGCATTACTGACACTACTGCTGAACTCCTTCGCCAGTGCGAAATAGCTGCAAAGTCATGTGCACGAATCACCTGATTCTTGTCTAAGGCCCAGTGTTCTCTGCACCCCACTGCCTGTGTTCTAGTCGTCGGTCCAAATGCGATTGCCAAAACTGGCTCTCTCCCGGTGTGTGGAGACCGGGGTCATGGCCATGCAACCAGCCGTTCCATGGTAGAGACGTCGTGCCCTCGATGCGGCAGCGTTGTACAACTCGTGAATGTAGTCTTCTTCAGTTATCTTATCCTGCGCTGCAGGGCTACTAAACTAGTCTGGTACACTAGTGGAATAGGGCATGTAGCCGCCGCGGTGGCTCAGTGGTTATGGTGCTCGGCTGCTGACTCGAGAGACGCGGTCTTGGTGGCTTTCCGTCACTGTACCATAGGAACTCCGTGCAGTGTAGATCTTCCATACACGGAGCGGCAGCGGCTTCGATCCCGGCCGCGACGGTCGACGCTCGATGGAGTCGAAATTCTAGAGGGCCGTATATTGTGCGATGTCAGTGCACGTTAATAAATCCCAGATTGTCGGAATTATCCGGAGCACCCCACTACGATGCCTCTCATATTCTCTGTCACTTTGGGACGTTAAAATCCCACAAACGAATGAACGTATTAATGCTGCCCGCACCACAAGTTGTGGCCTGGCACAGACCACTGTCGCTCCTTGTATTACAGCCCCTCTATGCTCGCTGGCGCGGCGGCGTTGCCAGGTGAGCTTTCACCATCCTTCAGAAAGACTAAATGCTCGATGGGAAGCCTTTCGTGGGGCTTTGAGTTTTGACCTACTCCCTATCGGCACTTCGGTAATGGTCATGTAGTAGGCTGGAGCGTCGAGCTTGTCGTGTCGACTGTGTGTGAGGAACTGTTTGGTATACTCGTTTAGTCTGTGCTTCCTGTGGCTTGGTTGGCGTGAGCGGCGAAAATTCTCAACTCTAGTGTTTAAGAATTAGGTTTAACTATAATTTAGGAAAGGTAGTAATTGCGGGGACTGGGACGTCCGTTCGCTGGATGAATTCGTAAGGACATGACATGCGCCCAAGAGACGGCGGCGTAGAATGCGGAGCCATAGTCATGGGCAATGAAGTGGGATCGTGTTCCCGAGCGCCTACCATGGGACAATGTAAGCGCCAGTTCGTCCAAACAATAGCGTTTTTCCGAGTGTGTCATCCTCTGTGCACTGAATTTGGTCACTAGTTACCACTCTTCGTGCGCGCGACCCGGCGTGCGCAGATCAGCCCCACCCTGGTGACTGCACCGACTGCTCTTCGCACCTTCATCATCATCATCGAGCGTGTGCCAGCTGCACTGCATGCACCGCATGCAGGACTAGGGCAGGAACCCGCCCGGAACGCCGCCATGCCACTCCTCACGACCAGCTTTCAGTTCAGTCGGCGGCCGAAACTGAAACGCCGCAGAGGGCGGCAATAAAGAGCTTCGACTCTTCTCATTCACCCCAGGAGGTAATTGTTCAACTCTTCTGAGACCAATCAGAAAGTTCTTTTAGGTGTGGGTGATGCTCTGACACCTCACAACCCCAGCCAGAGCGTTCGCGATCCGATGAAGGCGAAACGCATAAGGGGTCCGTGGAGGTGTGCAATAACCCCTCGGTGTGCGTTAAAGACCCCCAGGTGGTCGAAATTATGGCGGAGCCCTCCACAACGGCCCCAATTTCTGCTTTCTTTCACCTCCACCTTCCGCCCTTCCCTTACGGCCCGCTCGCGCTGTACACCTAGAAATGACAGTTTCTGCGTGATTTTATTAAGGCGAAAGCCTTTAATGCCTCATACTGTCGTTAGCAGACGCGTCGGCAGCCGTCGGTAGAAATGTCGAAAGACGCGTCGGCAGCCGTGTCGACAGACGCGTGGGTAGATTTGTCCGCCTTTCGACGTCACTGCTTGAAAAGAAACTGTGCCGAGGGTGGGAATCGAACCATGGCCTTCGGCATTTGAAGAGGAGACGCTACCACTCAGCCACGAAGGCTCAAGGTTCCAGCATGAATAAAGGCGCATCTAGTGAATGCATAGGTTTCATAAATAAAACAAAAGGAATAAATTCAAGAAATTAAAAATAAAAATAAGAAAATAATGAAAAATAAAAACAATAAAATAAGGCATTAAAATAAAAAAATATAAAAACAAGAAAAGGAGCAGAAATAAAATGAAAAATAAAAATTTAATAGAAAACAAACTGTGCGCCAGGAAACGCTTTCGCCTTGAAGCACTTTAGAGAGCCAAAGTGCCCTCTGAATTTTTCCCGAGTAACCACTTCGGATTCATTCTTGTTTCAGGCTCGGTAATGAGTGCACAGTAGGGAGAAATATGAAGCATTGTAATGCGTGCTTGTTTAGAGATAGTGGAATATGAGAAAAGGAAAGGCGTTGTGTCTGGCTTCCTATCGGTGTACATCAGAACCTATCTAGTGGAGAAGGGATGGAGTGAGATATGGAAGAGATAAAAGTTGCGACTTCATCCAGGAATACAACCCCCTTCGGTTCGTTACCATGCGGTGATGCCACGCAGTACACGGGCACCTTCTGCATTTCGTCTTCATCGAAACGCTGGCGCCAGTCCCGGGGATTAGAACGCTAGGTCTTATTGCCCGTAAAAGGCAAATGCTCTGGCCTATGCGCCGTTGCTTAAGGGGAAAGTCTCACTTTTTGTGCTTAGAAAGGCGGTCGCCCTGGCGGAGCTAAGCGTTGCCTCCAGCCGGAGCGCAGGACTCGAGGCACCGTTGAGCACGTCTTATTCAAATTGTTGTTTGGGGTCGGGAGCTGTTCTGCTCTGTCCTTGAGGGCACAGCCCTGGCGTCCACGGTGTATGAGGATGCGGCGAATTTCGATCGAGGTGAAATTCTAGAGGCCCGTGTACTGTGCGGTAAGTGCAGGTTAAAGGTCCCCAGGTTGTCGAAATTATCCGGAGCCCTCCACTACTGTGTCCCTTATAGCCAGTGTCATTTAGGGATGTTAAACCCTTCAAACGAAACAACATATTAATAACGCCTGCACAGCGAAGGACCCAGCCTAGCATAGCGCGTACGCAAAAATTATGGCCTGGCATACACCACTGTCGGCCCTTGTATAGCCCTTGTGTGCTCGCTGGCGTGGCGGGTTTACCAGGTGAGCTTTCAATGTCTTTCAGAAAGTGTTATATGCTCGATGGGAAGCTTTTGGTGCACCTTTCAGATTTGGCCCACTCAATATGACCACTTCGGTAGCGGTCAAGTAATAGGCTGCAGCATCGTGCTTGTCGTGGCGGCTGTTTGTGAGAAACTCTTTGGTATGCTCGTTTAGTCGCTGCTTCCTGTGGCTTGATTGTCGTGAGCGGCGAGAATTCCGAACTTTAGCTTTTCAGAATATCCTTTAACCATAATTTAGGCAAGGCATTAATAGCGGGAACAGTGACAACGATTCGCTCGATTGGTTGGTATGGACATGAGCTTCCGCCCGAGAGTCGGCGGCGTAGAACGCGGAGTCGCGTGCCAAAGATGGCGTAGTCACGGGCAATGGACTTAGACCGTGTGCACGAGCGCCTACCGTGCGACTATGCATGCGCCAATTCGTCCAATAAATACCGCTTTGCCATGTCTTTCATCCTATGGGCACCGCATTTCGTCAGTAGTTGTCATTCTTCGTGCACATGACTCGGCGTTCGCAGGGCAGCTCCGCCGCCTGGGTGACTGCTCGTCCCGCCTTTGTCTTCAAGCTGTGAGTGCCTGCTCCACTGCACCGTGTGGAAGCATAGGGCAGGCACGCCGCCATGGCACTCCTCACGCCCAGCTTTCAGTCGGTAGCCCAGACGGAAACGCAGCCAAAGGGCGGCACAATACAGCTTCGACTCCGATTTGCCATCCGAAGAGGTAAATGTTCAGCTCTTCCGCGACCAGTCGGAATTTTCTTATTGATTTGGGGGATGGTTTGACCTTGTCGTTCTCCCTACGAACCCAGCCGCGGCGGCCGCGCTCTGATGAAGACGAAATGCATAAGGCGTTCGTGGGGCTGTGCGATAACGGTTATTGTGCCGGCCAGTGTGCGTTTATGATTCTCAGGGGGTCGAAATTGCCGCCTTTCAGTTCGACCTTTCGCCTTTCCCAAGCGGCCCTAAAAGTGACAGTTTGTGCGCCATTTTTGTTCGTAATAACCACTTAAGATTCATTCTTGTTTCTTGGTCGGCAGTGAGTGGACAGTAGGCAGAAACGCGAAATATAGTAATGCGTGCTTGTTTAGTCGGTCGCCTTTCCCAAGCGGCCCTAAAAGTGACAGTTTGTGCGCCATTTTTGTTCCTAATAACCACTTAAGATTCATTCTTGTTTCTTGGTCGGCAGTGAGTGGACAGTAGGGAGAAACGCGAAATATAGTAATGCGTGCTTGTTTAGTCGGTTAACAGAAAAGGAAAGGCGGGGTATCTGGCTTCCTCTCGGTGGACACCCCACTCTAGTGGAGAAGGAATGCAGTGATGGAAGAGAATATGGTCTCGGCGTAATGCAGGAATTTTGGCCACCTTGGGTTCGTCAAAGTGCAGTGATGCCGCATTGTACACGGGCATCTTTTGAATTTCGCTTTAATCGAAACGCTGGCGCCACGTCCGGGGATTGGAAGGCTAGCTCAAAGGTTCCCGGCCCATGCGCAGTTGCCTATGGGCGGCGTCTTACGTTTTGTGCATAGAAACGCGGCCGCCGTGGCCTGGGCGCAATCCGACTGCAGGGCTCAACGAAACACCGCCTTCCCTCGGGCTCTACGTCTGAAGAGGCAGAGGAAACCACTATCGCCCTAGCCCTTGTACATTACAGCGCAAACTACATCTTTAGCGACTCCAAAACGGCTCTGTTCAACTTCGCGAGAGGCAGGATTCACGCCCCTGCTTGGGAGTTGTTGAACACCCCCACCAAAAAGTTACCACGCAGGGTAGAGCTCCAGTGGATGCCGGCTCCCACCGGGAATCCAGGAAACGAGGCTCCCGATAAATTGGCCCGAGGTTTGATTTTCCATGCTCAGGACAGCCTCGTTCCGGGCTTCCCGAGATAACGGGCGCACACCTTTGCAGAGCTCGCGCAAATGCCCCGCTTGGACCGTCGGACTTAACGTCCACCACACTCCCTTCTCCCTTACCCACTCCCAGCAGATCCTCTGGAGTCGCCTCCAGGCCCGCTCTCTCTCATCCCCTCAGCTGCAATCTCACTACAGTGGCACCTCCCCTGCATGCTCCCTGTGCGGCGACCCTCGCTCCACACTCTCCGACATCCTTTTCGGCTGCCGTGCTGACCCTCCCCCGCAGGGGCAGCCCGCGTTATCTAGTTGGGACGACTGGGAGGTCCTGCTCTTGTCTCTGTACCCGACATCGCAGCTCGCTGCGGTGATTCGGGGTGCCGACGTCATGAAGAAACGCCAAATAAACGTTTCGACCTAGACTGACCCGAAAGACGCGGGTTCGATCCCGGCCGCGGCGGCTAGAATTTCTTTGGAGGAGAAATTCTGGAGGCCCGTGTACTGTGCGATGTCAGTGCACGTTAAAGAACCCCAGGTGGTCGAAATTTCCGGAGCCCTCCACTACGGCGTCTCTCATAGCCTTAGTCGCTTTGGGACGTTAAACCCCATAAACCAAACCAAACCTAGAGTGAGCGTGCGGTGGTCCAGGGACCCAAGGGGGGTTTAAACACACTTGCTTCAATGAAGTTTTTCTCTATCTGTCAAGAAAACATTGCTAGTCGCTCTCCTTATTCATTTCTGTCGCGTCTGCAGGAAGTGCCCGCAATTTTATCCGCATGATTAAGTCACTTTGTTGATTAAGTCATTTTCGATTCAGTCATTTTCATTGTCGATTAAATCATTTTGTTTCGCCAAAGTGTGAAAGTATGATTGTGACAGAGAGTGTCCCATAATATCTTGCCATGGGAAAAATTTCCTGCATGGAGTTTAATTAGGTCCTAAACGCGCACAAACACGCAGAAATACTTAGACGTCAAGATAGCCATGGACGCCGATATATTACATGGACGTCACAGTAACCGCGGACGTCGATGTAGTATGTGGACGTTTTGCTTTCGCATTGCTCCAGTGCGGGTCACCGCTGTGATATCTAGTTTCAATAGCGTTGGCCTGCTTCAGGGGTTGTCCTGTTGTGTTCAGTCGTTGCGGGGACGGACCCTGTCTTCGCCGTGTCTGAGGCTACTACTGCACCTTTTCTTTCTTTAAACAACTTAGTGGTTTGACGCACCTGACTCCTCTGGGCGAACTTTTGCAGTTGCTGCAGAGAAAGCACGCTCGTGCCTCAACCTGTGAGATGAATGCTGGCGTGGCTACACTAGAACCGCGCAACACCGCTCTAGGTATCCCTCGGGTTGATTTCTTCGAGAGCTAGGCCAGCTGTAGGTTATTGACGTTGGCTTGGGAAACACTGCCGGGGAGCACTGTTTCGATGCGAGTCCTGGACGTGCCATGGGCGGGTAAAGAGGCGGTGTTTTACGGTGAAGCTCCCGTCAGTCGCTTTGAATAACAGCATCCTTTGGAAGCTAGGGGGAACGGCGCGGCACAACGAGTTGCCAGGACTCGCGAGCGAGAGGAAGAAAGGGAATAAGGGACTTCGCGGCCGAAGCACTCGTCGTAGAGCACTGGTCCTAGAGCGTACGTCAGGCGTCTGCTACAAACCACCCGTGAAAGACGCGAAGATCCTCAAATACTAGGTGGCTTAATATCACGCACCCGTTAAGGTTCTCAAGACTCTCAAATTAATCGACCAGCGGTAGGAGGCCATCTACCATAACCGTGCAAGATGGCCTGTAACTAAACGGAAACACTAAAAATAATAGTCGGAAAATGATCGTTAGGAAACCCCCAAGCGGAAAAGCTGCTCACATCATCGGCATTACCGAGAATAACTAGACACCGCATAATGATTTCGGTTTTGCGTCCTTAAGTAAATCGGTCGCGATTTTTGAGCAGGTATCGCAAATGCATATATCACTGTCGTTAATTTTGGTGAACCTTACGGCGTTGGTTAAATTTACATTTGTGCGGTCGCCAAAACCCAAGCCGCAAAGAACGGATCTGTGCAGCTGACGTGGGGTGGCAGTCAGGGGAGCATAAATCTGAGAGCAGGGTCAGCACATTTTTTTATGAAAGCTGAACGCGCAGATTTCTTACCAAAAAACCAAATGGAACTCGGTGTGACGTTTTCTTTATTAAAATGATTTTGACAAGATTATTGTACATCCGTGTCATAGGTTACTTTGAAATGAAGGCATAGGTTGTGTTATGGCACACGCAGTGGGAATTAAATACGATAATTACGGATGGAATGAAATATACCTCGTTGTCACGCAAACGGCAAGAGATGTAGATTTGACAGTGCGCGAGTTTTAGGCAAAGGTCAAGTTAGAGATTTTCTAGACGTCGCTTTTACTCCATTCAGTACGAACCATTTTAATAGGTTTCCGGAATGCTTGCGAGAGTGTGCGAAACTTTAGTCCCGAAACTTCCACAAAATCACAAAACTTCCACAAAAGCTTCTACAAAATCTCTCTTGTGCAGCACATTCACGTCACAGAGCATCGAATCGAAGCCATGGCAATCCGCATCTACGAGTACTGCGAGCGTCAAGGGCTGTTCCGCCTGCAAGCAAACTCATCGCGGAAAACGTCTGTAAGCACAGCTTTTATGGTCTCCGTCGCTGGATGATGTTGGGGGGCGGGGGGGGGGGGGGGGGGTCACGGTACAGTTTTAGCACTACTGGAGCAGGCCTGCGAGGCGCAAACACACAACGGCCATGCGCGACTTAGAAACAGCATGGTCGGAGGGATGGCCTAGGTGGTGTTCTACTTGGAGCCGTAGATTTAGCTTGAAGCATCAGTTACTCATTTGCAAAGTGGAATCATCCCCTGCCGTTCATGCGTCTGCCTCCAGTGTTCTGGCCATTGGCGCTCCTCAGCAAGGCCTTCGTCATGAGGGTTCCTGTGCCAGCTCCAGAGCGTCGCAAGCGGAGCAGAGCGGGGAGCCAAGATGAGGAGAACACCTGTCAGTCGGTGGCTGCAACTGAAGCGCTACAAGGTGGAGCTGACGACAATTTCGACTGCGATGTGTCCCCCGAAAAGGTAAGTGCCCACTCCTTCCGAGAGATATTCAGTAATTCTTGAAGGGACTAGTTATGTTCTGGCGTTCTCTGCTTCCTACGTGAGGGTCCGGAAGTAGCACTGTATGCGACGCGTTTGTTGGTGTGCAGTGCACGCAGGCGTGGAGCACAGTTTAGACACTGCCAGGATAGACAAGAGAGTCTTGGAAGAGAAATATACCGATTCGGCATATTGAGATTAGTGGCAGTACTCTGCCATGTGTTGCGATTTCATTGTTGTTCAATTGGCGGGCTTAGCTGAGCAATTCTTGGCAAAGTAGAAAACTATCTTTTTTTTGCCAAAATATGACTAGGACAAAAAAAATGATGCCTCTAGGGATCAGTGTGAGGTTGTTTTTTATATGGTTGACATAGTGACGATGCCATGCATTACTGACACTACTGCTGAACTCCTTCGCCAGTGCGAGATAGCTGCAAAATCATGTGCACGAATCACCTGATTCTTGTCTAAGGCCCAGTGTTCTCTGCACCCCACTGCCTGAGTTCTAGGAGAATTTTGGCTGATGACGCGTAAATAACCAAACGGGGATATGCGCAGAAAAACACTTAGACGTCAAAATAGCCATGGACGTCGATATAGTTCTCAGATGTGTGAACAGCCTTTGACGTCGTTATAATATCTGCGCGCTGTGCTTTTGCATTGAACCCAAGAGGTAAATGTCCAGCTCTACTGAGAACAATCGGAAGATTCTTAAATCGACGTTCGCAGGGCAGCCAGCGTGTGCATGGTACTGCTCGTCGCACCTTTGTCTTCAACCTGTCAGTGCCAGCTCCATTGCACCTTGTGGAAGACAGGGCAGGGACGCCGCCGCGGCACTCCTCACTGCCAGCGTTAAGTCAGTGGCCGAGACTGAAGCGCAGCAGCCAAGGAGCGGCAGAATACAGCTTCGACTCCGATTTGCCACCGAAGAGGTAAATGTTCAGCTGTGCTGTGCGATGTCAGTGCACGTTATAGAACCCCAGGTGGGCGAAATTTCGGAGCCCTTCACTACGGCGTCCCTCATAGTCTGAGGTGCTTCGGGACGTTAAACACCAATAAACCAACCAACCAATCTTCGGAGTCCAATCGGAAGATTTTGTGAGGTGTGGGTGATGGTTTAGCCTCACGAATCCAGCTCCGGTGGCCTCGCTTTTATGGAAGCTAAACGTTTAAGGCGTCCGTGGAGCTGTGCGATAGCGATGAGTGTGCGTTTGGGATCCCCATATGGACAAAAATATTCCGGAGCCCTCTGCAACCGCCGCCATTTGTTTTTCACTTCCACCTTTCACCCTTTCCTCACGGCGTTGTCGTGGTGTCTACCCAGCAGTGACAGTTTCTGCGCCATTTTTGTTCCTGAATAACCACTGTGGACAGTAAGGAGAAGTGGGAAATATAGAGTAATGCGTTTCGTATAGAGAAGTGCAAAGGCGGGGTATCCGACTTCCTCTTATTGGACGCCCCAAACCCTCCAGTGGAGAAGGGATGGAGTGAGAGATGGAAGAGAATAAAGTCGCCTCTTTATGAAGGAATTTCGACCACCTTGGGCTCTTTGACGCGCACTGAGGCCACATAGTACACGGGCATATCTCCCATTTCGCCTCCATCGAAACGCTGGCGCCAAGCCCGAGGTTTGAAACGCTAGGCCTTATTGCCCTTGAGACAAAGGTTCCCGGGCTATGCGCAGTTGCCTATGGGCGTTGTCTTAAGTTTTGTGCTCAGAAACCCGAGCGCCGTGGCTGTCCTGGACTGAGCGTTGCGTCCAGCCGCAGTGAAGAACTCATGGAAACATTGAGCAGGGGGGGTAGCGCATGCCTTCTTCATAGTGTTGTTCTGCTTCAGGCGCCCACTGCGTATCAGGCGGCTACTGCACATTTTCTTGCTTCAAGCAACCAATAACTTACGGGCAGTTGCTTCAGTTGCTTCCTTCGAGAGCTAGGCCAGTTTTTGGTTACTGGCGTCGGTTTGAGAAACACTGCCAGGATGCGATGTTTCGATGCGAGTCCTGGAGTTGCCATGTCCGGGTCAAGAGGCGGTGTTGGTAAATCTAAAGTCAGTCACATCGAGGAAGAACGTCGTATAGAAGCTATGGGGAACAGTGCGGCACTTAAACTATTTGCCAGGACTCACGAGCGACCGAGAGACAGAGAGAGAGAGAGAGAGAAAACTTTACTGCCGGAGAAGAACGGTTTCTGGATTCTTAGCACAAGGCCCAACTGCCCGTTAGCTGATAAGTGGCGGCGAGCTCTTCGGTGAGCTCGTTGGCTCCTGCCTGGACGGCGGGGTCCGAGCTGCGCAGCACTTCTTCCCAGGCTTCTGGTGAGGGAGCTTCTATAAGAGCTTCCCGAGGAGAATCCTCCGGGCAGTCCTATAGCATATGATCAAGGGTGGCAGTGCAACCGCAGTGAATGCAGGTGGGGTCTATGAGGTCGGTAT
Organism: Amblyomma mixtum; assembly: GCF_055824585.1. Lineage (NCBI taxonomy): Eukaryota > Metazoa > Arthropoda > Arachnida > Ixodida > Ixodidae > Amblyomma > Amblyomma mixtum. Next base: position 288,617,692 of record NC_143013.1, read on the forward strand.
AGATGTGGGCGTAAATGCACGGGTTCGGGTAAGAATGAGTTTGAAGTCTTCTCCAAGCCACGTCTTGGTGTTTGGAGAGTGACTTGTGCGGGGGAGGATAAATTCTTCTAGAGAGTTTGTAGAATTTAGTAACGTCGTGGTAAGAAATCCCCGCCTCCGTCTCGGGCTCCCCTGGACGAGAGCACACCGCTCGGCCGAGAAAACCTCTACCGTGTTGGTGGGCTGCTTCGTTCTCTGGGTTTCTTGAATGGGCAGGAGTCCATACCAGTTCTATCTCTCCTTCTAGTGTAACATTTCTCAGAATGTTTCTAGCAGTTGGGGATATTATACCACGCGAGAAGTTGCGTACGGCAGTCTTTGAATCGCTGACAATGATATCAGCGTCAGTACTGGTTACGGCAGCGACAGGAGCACATGGAGTAAGGCGCGTCGCGGCCGAAGCAGTGGCCCTAGACCATACGTAAGGCGTGGCCTACAAGCCACCCGCGAAAGACAGAGATCCTCAAATAGGAAGTGGCTAAGTATGGCGCACCCGTTAAGGATTGCAGAACCCTCAAGTTCTCCTGCCAGCGGTAGAAGTGCTTCCACCCGGCTTCGTGGCATCGTCTGCTGCACGAGCTGACTCGCCGTCGCTTGACCCGAGCTTGCCTTGCGGCAAGTCGCCACTCATTTCCGGGTACTCAAATGACCTGGCCAGACACACATCGGGTGCGTTCCACAACTGTGTGGCGCTCTGCCCGGTCGGCCCAGCAAGCCCGCCTCCGTTCCCTGGCTCGCATGGAACGCTCTTTCCATCAATGACGCTACGGGGCCCTTCATGCCCTATGACCGACACAGTGTGCGGTTCCAGCAACGCTAGACTTTCTCCTGTCACTAGGTCCGCGATCTGACATCTGTCGTCGCTGGCCGTTCCCTGCTGAGCTAAATGCTCTTTTCCGCAGCTTGCTTGCGACTGCGTTTTTGGAATTGTGAGACTCACTTCCAACAATCCTGAGCACGCGTCCGCGTCCCTGGTGTCATTTGGGATTGAGCTAACCTGGGCGGCCGTGTCGTCGGCGTGCGCGTTCACCGCCTCTGATACCGCGACGCTGCGTTCCGTCAGGCTGCTTTCTTGAACTGCGACTCCAGCTTCCCAGAAATCTGGCTCACCCTTTACCTCTGCCCGGCTGTCCTCTTGACCTGCGCCCGGCAGGCATATGCCGTTGCCTTCCCGCACTGGCGACCTCTCTGCTCGTGACTCGGAGCAGTTCTCCCTGGCTAGTTGGCTAGCTCTCCTAGACTCCTTGATCTTAGAAATCTCGAGCTCTACCTGCTGGCGTCTCGCTTCTAATACCCCCAAGACATACTTAACATCCTGAGGTTCTTCCTCGCGAAGCAGCGCCTTTCCGCCATTTACTTTCGCAAGTTGAGCCTGAAGGTACGCTAAGCGCGCCTTTGCTAATTCCACTTGGTACCTCACATCGAGTGAGGGCCGGCATGGATAACTCTCCATACCGCTGTCTGTATCCCTCAACTGTCCTGCCGGCTCGAACACAGGGACGTGAACAATGCGACCAAGGAAACTCACGGTTTCGATGCGTCGATCCGCATTGCCAGCTCCTTGGCGTCGGGGTCCACCGCCACTTTCCCCGGACGCTGCGATGAGCTGTCGCACGCCGCTAGTCCGCCGCCGGTGATCGTCGAGATCCCGACGCGCTGCTTCCTTGACCGGACGCAGTCCCGCGTCGCTGGACACCTGCCGTGGTCCTTGCGTCCTTGCCGCCGTGTCTCCGCAGGTCCGTTCACGAACGCTGACCTGTCGCCTTGTCGTCACCTTTCTCCCTGCCTTGTCTTCTTCCTGCGCCGTCTTCCGATGGCCGCAGGATCCTGTCGACTGCGCCAGTAAAGATCACAGGTTCTTTCGTCTTCCTTATTGCACCAGCGGTGCCCCGCCAGAGACGGGTTGGTTTCAACTCGAAGACTGAAGCTCTTCGCACCAGCGGTGCCCCGTCAGAGACGGTCTCTCGATGAATAGAGCCGCAGGGATGAAAAAGGCAATGACTGGAGATTTATATACAAATATGTACAATAGATACAAGTTAAGACACTTGAGACAAATTAACGGCACAAGACAAACAACAAAAAGGGCGGAACTGGCTAATCACTAGGGGAGGCCCCTAACTCGGCGTTGCCGAAGATGCGTTGCATCTGACCTTAGCGCAGAACCCCGCTTTCGGCTCCGGGGCCCAGTTTTAAAGCCCTAAAGGCCCAGCCCACATTCGGTAACTTCCAATCATGTTGCGCTTTTAACATGGTTGGTTCATCCAAGGCATGGCCAGCCCTCCAGCTTCCGTAAGGTAGAGCGCTCTCTCCACCACAAAATAAAACAAACACAAATATACATTCGTGCCAGAACGCGCTCTAATCGGTTCCGCGGGGCGGGTGGACACCCGTACTTCCCGGCGCGTTCGCGAGCGGCCGCGTTCCAAGAAAGGAGACGCTCCGCTTTGAGTGCCCCCAGCCGCGTTCCAATGACCCCCGCGAACGCTACCGATACCTTACATGGAGTAAGGCGCGTCGCGGCCGAAGCAGTGGCCCGAGACCATACGTAAGGCGTGGCCTACAAGCCACCCGCGAAAGACAGAGATCCTCAAATAGGAAGTGGCTAAGTATGGCGCACCCGTTAAGGATTGCAGAACCCTCAAGTTCTCCTGCCAGCGGTAGAAGTGCTTCCACCTTTGCCGTGCAAGATGGACTATAACCAAATACAAATACTAAAAATAAGCAGAAAATGATCATTAGCAAACGCCAATCGGAAAAGCTGCTTGCTCTCATTATCTGGATTACCACGAATGAAAAACACCACATAATCTGGTTTCGCTTCCTTCGGTAAAGTGGCCGCGATTTCCTAGCAGGTATCGAAGTTGCACATACCATTGTCATTATTTTAGCTTAATCTTACGGTATCGGCTAAATTTTTGTTAGGTCGCCAAAGCGGACGCCACAAAGAACGGGCCTGTGCAGCTGACGTCTGGTGGGTGGCTGTTAGCTGGCATAAATATGATACCAGGTTCAGCGCATTTTTTATGAGGGCTGAACCCGAGCATTTCTTGACCAGAAAACCAACGCAACTCGGTCTTAGAAGCTGATTGTTACAAGTCTATAGTTATTGCCGTGTCAAAGATTGCCTTTGTTGTGACGGCACAGGTTGTGTTGTTACACATGCAGTGAGAAATAAATGCGAAGATCCTGGGCAGCCATAGACATGCCGTGCTTTCGGGCAAACGTTGAGAAAAGCGATGTAGTTTTACAGCGTGAGTTCTAATAAAAGGTTAAGTTAGAGCCCTCGCCGACGTGGACGTTACTGAATGCAGTGAGAACCATTCTACTAGCTCGCCGCAATGCTTGCAACAGTTGCGGAACTTACTCACAGAACTTAAGCTTCTACAAAATCTCTTTTGCGCACCAAAGTCACGTCACGGAGCACCAGAATGGCGAGCCGCATCAAGGGGTCCTGCGACTGTCGATGCTGTTCCGCCTCCAAGCAAGTTCATCGCGGAGAACGTCTTCAAGCACGGCTTTTGTGGTCTCCTTCGTAGTACATTGTTGTGGGGTGTCACTGTTCAGTTTTACCTCACCTGAAGCAGGCCTGCGAGGCACAAACACTGCTATCATGCGCCAGTTAGAAACAGGATGCTCGGAGGGACGAGCTGCATGGTGTTCTACTTGGAGCCGTAATTTTAGCTTGAAGCATCTGTTACCAATTTGCGACGTAGAATCCTCCGCTGTCTGCCTTTCATGCACCCGCCCCCAGGGATCGGGCCGTTGTAACTCCTCAGCAAGGACTTCGTCATGCGGGTTCCTGTGCCAGCTCCAGAGCATCGCAAGCGGAGCAGAGCGGGGAGTGAAGACGAGGACTCTGTCGGGGACGCTCATCATACCAACCTTTCAGTCGGTGGCTGAAACTGAACCGCTGCAAGGTGGAACTGACGACAATTTCGACTGAGATGTGTTTCCCGAAAAGGTAAGCGTCCACTGCTGCCGAGAGTTATTCAGTGATTCTAGTAAGGGCTGTTGATGGTCTGACGGTCTTTGCTTCCGGAAGCACCTCTGTATGCGACGCGTTTTTTGGTCTGCCGAGAGCTCAGGCGTGGAACACAATTGTGAGAGTGCCAAGATAGACAAGGGAGTCTTGAAATGTAAAGAAAGTTAATATAAACAAGTTAATAGGTGATGGTACGGTGTCTCTACTAACGGTCTCACGTCCTGACTCGTTTTACAGCTTCTAATGCAGTCATCCAAAACGCATCTCAATATATTCTAAATGGTATTACGGACCCAGAAGAAGCGGTAAATGGTTTCTTTGCTTGTAGGGGCGTGAACAAAAATTATTTATTTCGTGTAAAGGGATTGCAACGGCTGTCTTATTCGTTGTGAGACGCAGCGCTAATTGATTTAGAAACGGAACTGCATAGAGGGCTTCCTTGTTTGATCTTTTCTTTCTAAAATTTCTATTTCCCATCGGGAGGTACCACTTAACGGTAAGGTGTAGTGCCTAGGAAGATGGAATTTACTGTGTAGACAACGCAGCCAGGCAATATAGGGTGGACTCTGGGGCTGAAGGGAGCTCGAGCCCTGGGCCAAGCTGCTGGGAATGTGCCAACAGGAGCTTGATGACAGGCTGATACTGCTGTGAGGGGTACCGGAGTAGCAATGGTATGATGACCCACACCGTACACTTCCATGAAATTCACTTGTGAGGGCGCTAATCAGACTTGACGGGACAACATAGGCAGACAACGAATTGCTTTTTCTTTTTACCGTCCGCTTATTTAGGCGATGTCAGCTGGTCATCGCATATCAACCAGCCAGTCCTAACACATTGGCTGTCTATATGCGATACACAAATAGAATTGCGTCAATTGAAGGAGCTGATGAAGTAAATATATCAAAAGGAATGCTCCGCTGGTGTGATATGTTCCCTGTAAGGGCAACGCACAGTGCAACATGCCAGATTGTCACAAGCTGATGTCGATGCACAAGCACAATGGAGTTTTAGTGCAAGTAGGCTGTTGGAAACCGCGGATTTTGCTTTGGTAAATTCTGGCACCTTACCCTATTGCTGTTGTTTGCTGCAGCTGCTGTTTTGCTTGGGTGATCGTGTGTGTGCTTACCGGAGCTACTGCTTGGGTGGGTGCTGAAGACAGTTCGACACTGTGGGTAGTATTTGTTCGTCGCTGAGCAGCGAGCACTTTCGGTATTTAGTGGTATCTCGTCATGGTCCAAAGGCGTGGTCGTGGTGCCGAGACAGGCAGTAGCGCGCAACAATTGGACATCTCGGCATTAAAGAAAGTGAAAGAAAGCCTTAGAAGCGATGAAAAGGGGAAATCAGATGTTGAAGATCGCGGCCGCCGCGGTCGGGTTCCCGCCTGGGTACACAGCTGTATCTTACCGATACTTACCGATGGGACAGAAGCGTGCAGGCTAAAGAAAAGGGTTCAGCCTAAGGACAACGCAACGAGCTAAGGAAAGGATAATGACCGGTGTAACGTTAACAGACCGGAAGTGGGCAGAGTGGGTGAGAAAAAAAACGCGGGCTAATGACATCCTGGTCGAAATCAAGAGGAAGATATGGGTCTGGGTACGGCATGTAATGAGAAGGCAAGATAACCGCGGCAAGGAGCAGCGGAGTGGATTCCAAGAGAAGGCAAACCTAGCAGGAGGCGGCAGAAAGTTAGGCGGGCGGATGAGATTAAGAAGTTTGCGGTGATACGCTGGCCTCAGCTGGCAGTGGACACAGTTAATTGCAGAGACGTGGTAAAGGCCTTTGCCCTGCAGTGGGTGTAGATGATGTCATGGTCAAAGTCGCATCCGCAGTAGTGAGGAATAAACAATCGCGATGAGAATGATCAGCAGAGGGGAGCGCTGAATGGGAACAAAAAGCAAGGCTTGGAGCAAAAGTGATGAGGTGAAAGAGTTAAAGGAGACTATTGGAAATGAGTAATGGAGAGGAGCGCGTCTATGGCATGTGGAGCTTTGAGTTGAGTTGAAAGTCTTTAATTGGGTAAGGAAGGCGCATATTCATTGGGGGGGGGGGGGGTAACGAGGATTAGAAAGAGTGCAGTTATCATGGTCGACAGTCACTTCGCGTTTCTGTTAATATCCGAAAGCTGCACGCCGGCATTTCAGGGGGTAACGAGGATTAGAAAGAGTGCAGTTATCATGGTCGACAGTCACTTCGCGTTTCTGTTAATATCCGAAAGCTGCACGCCGGCATTTCAGGGAAGCTATAATCGACTAGCGATTAATTTCTTCCCTCTGGGGTTCTTAAACATGCACTGACATGGCGCAGTGACTGGACATGGACATAGGCTTCACTCTGCTCGCTTGCCGTGAATGCTGGCGAGAGTACGCGAGCATCAGTCTCGATTAACAGAGCAGCCAATTCCTCCTCTTTGCAGCAACTTCACATCACGGAGCAGCAAAGGGTCTTCCTCTGTGGAGCAACGTCACATCTCCCGGAGCAGCAACGGCTCGTCGAATCCATCGACGAGTAGTGTCGAGTGCAGTTGCACCTCCAAGCAATCTCATCGCTGACGTCTGCAAGCATGTCTTAATGGCATCCGAAGTGGCACGAAGCTTTCTCACCCTATCTGGTGGCTTCGCAAGGGAGAGTGTAGTACGCCCGGACAGGGGCGCTGCCCCGGGCGCTGCCCCGGGCGCTGCCCCGGGCGCTGCTCATGGCCCGGGATTTCCGTCGGTGGCTGGGACTGAAGCGCAGCACGGAGAGACGGAGGACACCCCTGACTCCAGTCACGTTAAGGTGAGTTCAAAGCGTCGACTTAGATGTCGGCTTTTGTATTAATGCGACAGCATTATATGGCTCTGTTGCGTGTGCAAAAAGTGTCCTCAATTTTGTCCGCACAATTACGTCGTTCTCTGAAGATAAATGTGTAAGAGTTTGGTTTGGTTTATTGCAGTTTAACGTCCCAAAGCAACTAAGGCTATGAGAGACGCCGTAGTGAAAGGCTCCGAAAATTTGGACCAGCTGGAGTTCTTTAACGTACGCTGACATCGCACAGTACACAGGCCTCTGGAATTTCGCGTTCATAGAAAATGTGTGTGTGTGTGTAATTGTGACGACAGATAGGGTATGATAAAATGTTGCCGTGGCAAAAGTTTTGGTGTTGAGGCGTAATTAATTAAACGCGAAAAAGTACTCTTAGACGTCAAAATAGCCATGGACGTCCATATAGTACACAGTCGTCAGAACAGCCACGGACGTCGATATAGTATGTGGACGTTTTGCTTTCGCATTGCCTCAGTGCGGATCGCCGCTGTGATCTCTTAGTTTTTGACAAATGTTTGGCATGTATGAAATTTGCGAACTTTTAAGAAATAATTGTGCTTTAGCATGTCGCTTCATGATAGGGCTACAATGGTAGTAACAAGATTGACTCCCATTCCTCACAAATAGCGAACAAAATAAAATAGCTGCGCCCTGCATATAGTAAAGCATGTGCATACCAGATTTCATTGTGATGCGTCCACAGTCGTAGTGATGTCAAGCACAAACGCAGAGTTTGGATGGATATAGTAAACGAAGAATAGTGTGTCCCGAGTGATTTCTGGGGACATGAGAAACCAGTTTTTCGAGTTACGAAACTACGGGAGGACGCCTCTGAAAGGATGCTTGTTGCACCTGCCTTCAACACCGCAATGGCGGGAAACGGCGCTATATAAACTTGTTGCCGTCATGAAAGTAGTTCAACTATGCTCTTAATTCAGCCACTTGGCATGTTTAGGCATGTCAGGATTCAGTAATTTCGCGTCCATACACGGCGCTTATTGATGGGCCTGAAATAGAAAGGATTTCACAATAAAACGAGCAAAACGAAGAAATGACATTTTTTTTAATAATAATCGTGTTCTTTTTTTCACCCACGTGTCCCTTTGAGGGACGTTTTTACACGATTAACGTAATCGAATATGGGCGGCATTCACTGAACCCTCCGTCACAAGCACTTCCTGAACAGTTTACGACGAAGGCCGAGGTCCCCCTATTTCTCTTAAAACGACGGAAAGTGCTTTCGGTTGTCTCTCACAGATAGCACACGGTAAAATGTGTATACCTTAAAACAGTACACCGCGTATACAATCAGGGACCCCATCGTCGCCAACGTTTTCCTGGAGTATTGCCGGTAATATGATCGCGCTTAGGGTAAAGGAATCACGCAGAATGCTACTACGAATAGACTAACCGATATTATTTGAACAGTGGCCGTGGAGGAGCCGCGTCATGAGAGCTGAGTGCGCTATTAAACGACAGGAGAATGCCTTACAACATCGATGTAGGGAAGAGATTCTTTCCGTGCGAACTACTCCGGGTAGACTCTCGTGTGTAGCTTCTAGAGAAGTGGACCCCTTTAGGTGGCCAAAATGACCAACTGGATGTCTTTTTTTTTTTTTCGCAGCAAACTCGGATCTCGGAGCTACGTCAGGAGATGTGGCCTGCAGGCGATCCACAGCTCTATTTCCGGCTGCCAAGCGAGAGGATCACCTATGAACTGTTCAGCAACCATGGTTTCGACGGCGCTAGACGGACAAAGTGCCTGTTCAGGATCACAGTGGTGCGATTTGAAGGCGTGGGCCAAGCCATGCCTCCTAGGAACCCGAGCACCATGCCAGGGAATGGCTTGTACCCATTTCAGGAAACCGGTGGACAACCGGCGGCACTGGAAGTCGAACCCACAACCTCCCGAAGCCGAGGCGGTTCCTCTACCACGATGACACGGCTGCGGTTTCGACGTTGCTAGACGGAGGCGTTAAGCCACCAAGCTCAATCTGATGAGATGTGGCGATTACAAAACGACGTTTGTGCACCCGGGAACGCAGCTAAAGGAGCGCGCGTTTGTGTGCGCGTGCGAAGAGTTTATGCTTTTCACGTTAGGGCAATCCGTAATATACGGCAATACAGTTTATGAACCCTCTCAGATTCAACCTTTATTTAATCCCTGGTCAGACCATCCCTCATTGAAATTCAAATTTTCTTTAGTTCAACTTAGTTCTCAGGAAGCCGTATTCTTTCTAGTCAACGTGCACTGCATATTTACACTGATGGGCCCTTCACTATACTCACTCAGCTGGTGCTACTTTTGTTGTTGTTAGCTCAACACAAAACATTGTATACATCCATCGTCTCTCTTTAGAACCACCCTCTAGCGCCTATGCCGCTGAGCTTGTAGCCTTTCATTCTGCTGTTGCTTATGCTATTCATAGCTCTCCCTCTACGCATGTTCGTTTCTACACTGATTCTCTATCTCTGCTTTTTGCCTTGTCTTCAGTTACTTCTTACAACTCGACTATTACTGCAATTAAGAAAGATCTCTATTGTTTGTCTTCTCTCACCCCATTTATGTTATGTCATAACCGGGGTCATTCCGGAATTTTCGGTAACGAGTTAGCCGACCAAGCTGCTGGTAGTGCCGGGCAGTATGCCAGTTTACATATTTCTACCCTTGCACGTCGTTGCTTGCGTTCCTGTTTACGTCGTTCTTCACTTATTTTATGAAGCATTGTTCCATTACTGCTTTAGTTTCTTGTTTAAAATCTCTTTGCTCATCGGACATCACGCCGTCTGTTCACCCCTCCTTCCTCCGAGACCCTGCTGCTTGTGCTCTTCTCCTTCAAATGGTTCACCTTATATATAACACAATTCCTAGCTATATATGCTGATTGCTATTTTCTCTCTAATTTCTCTTCCCCACGCTCTGCACAGAGGAGGGCTGCGTGCTCCTTTGTTGAGCAGAGGCGCTTGCGTAGTGGCCTCTATACTGTGCATTGACTGTGCAGACTGTGTGTCCTTGACTGTGTTGGGAGTCTGGTTTTGTCTTGTTTTGTTATGGTTGTTTTTACTTTTCTGATTTTCGTTGTGGCCGGCACTCGATGCTTTGTTTTGACTGTTACCGTGACCATGACTGTGGTGTGACTTCGGTTTTTTAATTTTTTTTTTCATTTATTTCGTGGACTGCACGCTGTGCTTTGACTGTCTGTCTGTAACTGTAACCTTTACTGTGATGTGCATTTTGTTTCCTCTTCTTTCGAGTTTTGTGTGCTTTGTTTTTCTTTAAAAATTTTTTTCCTCTTTGGAACATTTCTTTTCCTTTTATCCCGAATTTGCGTTAAGCCTAGCAAAGATTTGCTGGTCCGGGGACACTCTCTCTTTCTTTGTTTTTTTTTTTTACTTTTTCTGAGAGGACCAATAAAAGGGTAAAAGGGTCCTCCACTCACTCGTGCACCTGGACTAGAATGCCATTTTAATCATTCCTCAGAATGATTGGAGGCTTGGGGAAAGCCTTTTGCGTGGTAAAATTAACTGTACGAGCGGAGTCGCTGAGAAACTGCCAAGTTGGTTGAGCCCTGGGCTTCGCACGTCTCCCCAGCGAGGAAGGCAGGGGAGCCATGAAGGAGAGGGTCTCCGAGAACTCTCACTGTGACTAGTCTGATACTGAGGTCTCGAAACCGTTACCTAAGTTATGAAATAAAGGATGACTCTTTCTACTATGCCGATTCATACATTTCGCCATTGCTTGACTGCACCTCATGACCGCAAGAAGATAAGCCCCCGGTAACAGGTAAGTGTGCTGGCTTTTAATCTTAGTACTATTTTTTTGCTCTCTCGGGACAATCGATTGGGGCTTAAAGGGGCCCAGAAACACAATCTTAGTTAACTGTTTTGCCTGTTGATTGCATACAGTGAGTTATAATGGTGCTATTAGCGTCGGCAATACCGCGTACATTCCGTTTTTTAATATTTTAATGTCCTCCCCAAAACAACTTCATGTCTCTGATGGTGCCGCCACACAGTGGCGGGTTTTTAGCAGCGGATATGACATCACCGTGCGCGAGCTTGAAGACCGGACAAACAGTAAATATACTGCAAATTGTGTGAATAAATAGACACATATTTTGTCACCTGTCTGCGTTTTATATTAGATCAACAAAAACAATTTGTTTGTCTTAGATAAAAGCCCTGCAAAGCAAGTAAAATAAAAACACACCACCAGGGGCGCTCTGGCATGGAAACAACGCTGCCAGTCTCACAGAGAGCAGGCAACCATGGAGTACAAACTTCCGCGACGTGCTCTGGCTGGCTGTTTTGATTGGTTGCGCCAGGTGCCGTCATTGGGAGAGCGAAATAGGAGTGGGAAGCCCCGCCAAAATCGAGTTGAGGGCAGCGTTTTGTTTGCTTGTATTTTGAAATTTCTTCACTGAATAACTCCGGTTCCTGTGCATCGATTCCTGTAATTCTTTTTAAGTCAGCATCTGTGTGACATAAAGAACCCACCTGAAGTATAGCCGGTATTCCCCCAGGCAGTGTTTCGCAGCCCCTTTAAGATCTATCTACGCCGCCCCACAAGAGCCTCGTTGCTACAGTGGCTGTCCCTTCCCTTCCCTTCCCGGCCGCGTATTCGCCAACTGCAGCCTGTACAGCCACATGGCTTGAAACCACGGTGAATTGATCACGGTGACTGAAGATTGTCACAAAGGCTTACCTAAAAGGGATAATAAATCCTCTTAAACGGCGTTATATGCCACTAAGCATCACGATTTGCGACCTAAAAGGGAAAAAATTGGAAAAAATGAAATTAAAAAAACAATAAAATTACAGTACAGAGAGCGGAGTCGAACGGCCGACCTTCCATACGCAACACGTGCCTCTAATCCACTGCGCCATAGCGGCGATGTCAACCCCTCGTTCTGAATGAATATTTATAACCAGCCTTAATGTGGCTGCTACCTGCCGGTGGGCGGCGCTGTCATCGCTGGCTGTACCGGCTGCATTTGGCGAACACGCTTCCCGGCCACAGCGTCGTTCATCCGCAGTGCGCTCAAGATCACATCCAGCGTCTTTACATTTAACTGGGATATGCACACTGCAGAAGTGTAACAGTGTAATATAGTTAAATCTCTTAATTCTCTTAATTTGTAACGTATTGCAGTTTCTGTGAAACAAAATCATCTTAGGTATTTTATACATAGCCGTTATGATATTGAAGGGCGAGGGGTGGGGACGAAGTCGAGCAGGCGGTAGGACTACTACTTCAGAGGTTGCTGTGAAGACTGCTAGCCAATATGGATATGATTAGGACATTTTTTCAAAATTTTGTTGCGAAAGCAACAATACGCGAGTCGAGCCATTTCGCGAAGCTGAGAAAAGGCCATACTGCGCATGCGCCTGGAGCAGTGACTTCACACTGTGCACAGCTGGCGCGCCGCCGCCGTCGTAGCGCGGTTGACTTCGAGCTGCCGCCACCGCGTTCGCCAGTTGCGCATGCGCAGTAGCGGCGCATAGCTAGCGTGCCGGGGCCGCCGCCGCTGCCGCGCGCTCTCCATCGCCTCTCTCTCTCTCCCCTTGTTGCTTTCGCAATCCTCCATGCATTCAATACACCACGAGGACCGCAGGAAGGCAAGAGCCAAGCTTTACATGCCAAGTACGGGAAGTACAACGGGGCAGTCTATGGAGATGTCGCCAAGTGTAAGGACAAGGACGCATTTGCAATTAAGGTGGTGGACGGGCGGGGACGCTTGATCGCCTCTGGATCAGTCAAAACCCGCTCCACAGAAACTGCAGAGCAAGCGGCGATAGCACTAGCTATAACTAGTACTAATGCTGACCTGATCTTCAGCGATTCAAAAACAGCCATCCGAAATTTGGCGAGGTGCAAAATATCTGTCACAGTGGCGCGATTGCTGAATCGGGCCACGGGGCGAGGGACTACGGAGGCGGAAATTGTCTAGGTACCTGCACACTCTGGGCACCCTGGGAACGAGACGGCTCACATGTATGCTCGAGGTTTCGTCAGCCGAGTAGGTGAGCCGGACGCCCCGGAAAGGTCCACGAGAGATGGGCTGGTACCCTTTCATGACTACTAACCATTTAAGACTTGAGCGGAGGATTTACCCACCCCCGGACAAGCAATTGGTGAAGGCGCAGGAATGCGTCTGGCAAAAATTGCAGACTAGATGTTTCTTCAACCCATACGTGTTGAGAAAAATCTACCCGGACATTCAGCCGGAGTGCAAATGATGTCAGGAATTGGCGACCTATGACCACATATTATGGAGCTGCAGCATAGCACCGCTACCGGCGGAGATTATGCGGGATTCTTCCCTCGAGCATGGGCATGGGAGGCCGTGTTGGTCAGCTGAGACCCGATAGTTCAGACCAGGGCCATGGAGTGGGCCACCCAGGTCGCCGTCAGCCATGGGTTGATGGCCATCTAACACGGAATCGTCCCCACATGCTCTCTGACGGAAATAGCTTTTCCATCCATCCATCCATGTTTAACCAGGGGCCGTATTACGGAACTGTAAAATCAAAAACTTGTCAAAAACGCGTCAAAAACTCGTCAAAAAGCCCCGCCGTAGTCGCGCTCCTATTGGTCGGCTGTGTCCGGCGGCCATGTTGCTTTCTTGCGTCATGGGTGGCTGGCGTTTACGTCACGGACATGACAGAAGTGGTGACGTTGCACGCCTAATTATGCAGGCGCATTTTGACGATTTTTTTTGACGGCTTCGAGGCGGTCAAAATTGGACCGTTCCGTTTTTGACAGAAAGTGGCGGCGGCGGCAGCGGCGTCGTATGTGGCTGAGGCGGCTGTGGCGACGCGAGCAACGGTGAAGGAGGGCGCACGAAGACGCGTTTGACTTGCCGGACGAGCTGTTCCGACGCCTTTTTCGACTGGAGAGGCAGACTGCGGTGTGGCTATGCGACGAACTCGCCGATGAATTTGGAGGTTTGCGTGCGAATGCGCTGTCGGTGCAGCGGCGGGTGCTGTGTGCACAGCGGTTATTTGCGACCGGCGGCTTTCATGCAAGCTTCGGCAGCCGACGACACCTCTGTGCCACAGCTACATACAAATAAAACATGCTTATGCTGGCAAAGAACTTTATTTTCACCTGCAAATCGCACTTCGTGGCCGTCTTCTGTTTACCGGTCGAGGAAAAAGAAACAGACGACCACACATCACATACAACGCTTCACGCTTTGACACTTTTTTCATCGATCGTAAGAGCCGAACAACACAGACCTTAACAAGTTGGCTTCGTCGATTTTTCCGCACTTAGAACAACCGCACAGTACCTTGATTTTCGTCGCCACGTAAGAAAACAGTATCAAGGCGTGGAACAGCTGTCCACGTGCAAAGCGGCTTGTTGACGTTTTACCGCCGTCTGCGCACCCCCGCGGCAGCAAAAGTTACCCACCAGGAAATTTAATAGCCTCACTTCTTGTGCTTCTTGTTTTTCTTACTATTTTTTAGCTTTAAACATCATTTTTTGGCAAAAGAAAATAATAATTATTTTTATCGTTGAGCATTTCTTTACTCTTTTAGCAAAAATTTAGCAGACGGTCCCTCGTCGTGCAGACAAATGCTTCCGGGGCGCCGCTCTGCTGCAATTGGCTGATTCCCCGTTACGTCAATTTTGCGTCAAGCGTCGACGTCACATTGTTTCGTCATTTTGACGTCACTGTCAATAACTTTTGACAGGTTTTTGACAAAGTTCCGTAATATGGGCCCAGAGCTAAACCACAGCCAAGTTTTTATTAAAGTATTAGTCTGCGCTACCGGTGGGTGATCTGACGGTAGTTACTCTAGAGTAAGGTTACCGTGGAAGCAGGCGGGTAAGAAAAGAATGTAGGAGGGCGTAACAGATGGTTTACCACGCGAAGCGTCTGGAAGGTGGTTACTGTGGATTTGTTTGGATTGGAAAACGTTTATTGTCAGCACTGAGCCCTAGTGGGCATTATACTAGGTGGCTTCGAGCCCATGGCTCTTGGCGACCTTGTGAGCCCACTCAGTGGCCCGGACTTGCGTCAACGGGTCTGAGCTGGCCAGTATAGCCTCCCAATGCTCTAGAGAAGGGATTGGTAGTAGGTCCGCCGGTGGCGGCGCCTTTTTGCAGCTCCATAAAATGTGGTCATATCCGGCTATCTCGCCGCATTGTTTGCAAGTAGCGTTGTATTGTGTTGGATACATGTGTGCTAGTCTCGACGGGCTAAAGAAGGCTCGCGTCTGGAGCCGACGCCGCGTTACCTCCTGGCTTTTGTCGAGCTTTTTGTCTGGTGGCGGATAGATCCTTCTTTCCAGTTTAAACTGATTGGTGTATTCGTGAAATGATATGAATGCATCTCTCGTGAAATTTGGGGACTCAACACGGCTCACTGCTCGGCTGACATAACCTCGAGCTATACTGTGAGCCAACTCGTTTCCCCTGTTCCCCGAGTGTGCCGGCACCCATATTAGTTCCACCTCTCTTTGGTCCCAGTCTTTATGTCTTAATATTCGTTCTGCCTCCTGGGAGATCATACCCCGCGCAAAATTGTTGATAGCCACCTTGGAGTCGCTAATTATGGTGACTGCTTTGGTGCTGGACATTGCCATGGCGATAGCCGCCTCCTCCGCTGTCCCTGAGTTTTTTGTTTTGACCGAACCGGCCGTTAATGTTTCACCCGAGTCGTTCACGGCCACGACCACAAAGGAGTCGCCTCCTTCGTATTCCGTAATTTTCTATGGAAGAAAGATGCGGCGAGAGCAATTAGCTGAAGGGTGGTTACTACGGCGACCATCTGTGGCGACAGTGTGAAACGAGACTGGGCAGTGGTTGTCTCAAGAACCGCCCCCGGAGGGTGTTACCGTTTCAAGGAGGAGGAGGAGGAGGAGGGTTGCCGTGGAAGGTTCATTGCGTCTCCCTCCGCAACCTGCTCTCGACGCAATAAATGTTTTACAATCCAATCCAATCATTGCGTCTCATCGGGCGCGTGCAGAGATGTGGCGCGCCCCAGTGTTCTAGAACGCTGTATGCGTGCCTCGCTGCACTGGTGGGTCTTACCTTTGGCACCTTGCACTCGCGTGGTCTGAGCCGAGGACGCCGACATTTGATGCTTCGCGTTCAGTTTCCCCTCCTCTGCAACAGGGCTTAATGAGCGCTAGCGGAAGACTACGGAGAATTTCAACGGCCCTGCCAAAGGGTGAGTCCTCATTTTTCTTATGCACTGTCTCTCTCGTGAGCTCATGTGGTGGGGACCCTGTGGTGCGTCGTGCTCGTTGCCATTCGCACCTTAACGTTTGCTTACGCGTTTAGTTTCAAATGATAATTTTGTTAACACTGGCATGCAGCATAAAAACTGTATAGTTTTATCGCATTCATGTTCGCATGCCTGTAATTAGGTGTAGTAAAGCTGCACTGCCTCGTAAACGCTGCAGCCACTGGGTTTTATGCTCAGCGTTGCTGGTCGCAGGCGCTTGAGTCGCGGCGACGACGTTACATTCTACACTACGAGAGACGCGAGCTTGATGCATAGCGCCCTTGTTTGTGTTCGGGGATGTCGTTAGTGCTTTTTGAGAAATGGAAATGGCGCAGTAACTACGTCACTTCTCGATGGACGCCTCCCCTGAGCCCTGAGGGAAGGGAACAAGTTGGGATTGAAAGAGCAGAGAGAGAGCTGTGATATTGTGGAAGGCGCCGGAATCTTTTAACATGCATTTATATTTAACAGCACGAGGCAGCCTTTTGCGATTTGCCTCCATCAAAACGCCGCCATATTTCCACAATTCCGGCTTCTTCACTACAGCGCCTCTCTCTCTGTATCTTCTTTCACTCCCTGTTCATACTTTCCCTAAGGGCGACTGAGTTGTTTACAGAGGCTGGACCAGTTACTGCACCTTTCCCCTTTTCAGAACCAGTTTTACGTGACAGCGTTTACAGCTAGTTCGTTCGAAAAGCCATCGGCGTCGTACTAGTTGTGAACACCACGCGTCAGAAAAAAATCGTGTCATTTAAACCATTTGCCACAGAATGCTCCTTATGGTGTCATACGATGCAGCGTTTAGTGCAGCATACATGTGTGAAGTTCCGGCCGAGCTCATGACAGGGATTCGTACCGGCAACTTATAATTGGGAGAAACAGCGACTTATTATCGGGGGCTGCGTATAATGTGCGGTAGAGTGACCACTATAGACAAGCGAGACTGTTACTACGTAATTTTTTTCCCCTCAAAACAATTTTCTGTTCGCACAACGGGCAAGGCGTCGCGCCGAACGGACGATGGCGTTCCGTGGACTCTCTCTGGCAGTGCTGCAAGACGCTGTCGCTTTCCAGACACAAAGGCGAGGCTTAAGGGTGAAGAACAGACGCGCGTCGCAACAGCTGCGTCCGCCGAAGCGACGCCGGCTGTGACAGATGCGATGCGCTGGCACGCTTTGCTAGGGTGTTTGGCGGGCCGTAATTTTGACTCGCGCTATGTCATGCAGGCAACACTGAGGCATCACGATGTGGCTTTCTCAAAATTGATTCTGCTGCTGACTATAAGCAAGGCTTTAGGGTGCTGGTGTCGGCACGGAAAAATTCACTGCAGCTTTCCCTGACGAGCTGTGGTCTGTGCTCTGTTTATGTCATGTTCCGCATAGCGTGCTTACTGCGCCAACAGACCCGTGTGCATTTTTGTTTTATCCAAGGGTCGTCCAAGCTGGAAAGGCGCTGCTGGATGAGACAACCGTCTGGCGAGGTCACGGCCCAGCAGTGTGTCGACTGTGGCCTGCAGTTCCGGGATCGCAGCCAGCTTGTGACGCGGTGGGATATTCAAGCACGAGAATGGGAGCCCCGAGCGCGCCTCTACTCTTCCCTGTACAAACTGCGGGCATCGTCACAGACCCCGGATCGTGATGGCCATCCACTTGGCGGCCACTTTCGCGAGCGTACTCCCTAAAGTTCTTCGGAGGGTCAGTCAGTGCGGCAGCTATTTCGACAGTGAACTGGCTGGACAGATGTGCTCCTGGGCTTGCGTGACAATGAACGGCCCTAGCATGTCAGCGGAGCCAGCTTCTGGAGTGGTCGCCGCCACTTTGCCTCCCAGGAGAGGGCGGACAGGGTACTGAACCCGTTCACCGATTAGTCGTATTGTTCGTAGCGAGCGTATATTGTGAAATAAATAATTAGGATGATTTATATATGCGTCATATACTAGTGAATTTGCGAAAATACCTGTAGCGCTGCCTTGCGTAAAGCCTATTTATTGGCAGACTCGTTGCCTAGCGCAAAACATTTATTGGCAAACTCATATGGGTTATACTCTCAACACATTTATCTCCTTCGAATAGGCTCTAGCTTTTAAACTAAATCCCGCCGCAGTGGCTTAAGGGGCCGGGACGCTCGGCTGCTGGACCTAAATACGCGGGATAGATTCACAGCTAAAAATTTCCAATGTGCTGTGCAACGTGAATCCACGTTAAAGAACTTCAGGTGGCAGAAATTTATCCCGAGCCCTCGACTAAGCCGGCTTTCATAGCCCACGTGCAATTTTAGAACGTCTATCTTCACATATTACATCAGTCCATAAGTTATTAATGAGAAAGCATTACATGGCTGTGTTACCTGAGTAAAAAGTGTCCGCAAAACCTGTCCGCAAATTTTGGCCTCACGATTCCGTGGTACTCTGAAGATAAATGTGTGAAAGTGTGATCTTGCCAGATAGAGTGTGATAAAATGGGGCCGTGGGAAAAGTTTTGCTGATGAGGTGTGATTTATTAAACACGAAAAGAAAAGGCGAAAAAATACGCTTAAAAATCAAAATAGTACGCTTAGACGCCAATACGCAAAATACGCGTAGACGGCAATATAATACATGGATGTCAGAACCGCCAGGGACGTTGATAAAGTGTGTGGACGTTTTGCTTTCGCATTGCTGCTATGCGGGTCGTCGTATTGATCTCAAAGTTTATGAGGAACTGAAATGGCGCAGGCAGTGGTTATGGTGCTCGGCTGCTGACTCGAAAGACGCGGGTTCGATCCCGGCCACGGCGGCCGAATTTCGATGAAGGCGAAATTCTAAAGGCCTGTGCACTGTGCGATGTAAGTGCACGTTAAAGAACCCCAGGTGGTCGAAATTTACGGAGCCCTTCACTACGGGGTCTCTCATAGCCTGAGTTGCTTTGGGACGTAAACCCCCAATAAACCAAACCAAACCAAACCAAACCAAATGGCGCAGGTGTGGCACGTGAAACGCGCCGTAAGGGTAGGGGTAAAAGAGGAAGTGAAAGAAGAAAGGAAGAAAGACGTGCCGTAGTGCAGGGCTCCGGAATACTTTCGAACGCCTGGGGATCTTTAACAAGCACTGACATAGCACAGCACACGGGCCTATTTGCGTTTTTCCTCCATCTAAACGTGGTCGCCGCGGCATGGTTCGAACCCGGGCACTCCGCCTCGGTAGCCGAGAGCCCTAGAAGTCGTAGTGAGGAAGCGCTATTCGCTTGCTGCCCCGCAAAACTCGGGTGTTTGCGTGAAGCCTCTCAGGGAGTTACGCACATCACGCTTTGAGCTACGCGGCGGTAGTGGCCGAGATAGTGCGCTGCATGCGTTCGTATTAAGGCGAAAGCTTTTAATGGCTAATGCTCGCGGTGTCCATCATGCGGTGTCCATCATGCTCGCGGTGTCTGTCCTTGCTCGCGGTGTCCATTCGTGCGCTGGAATCGTGCCAGCTGTGGCCTCGCCTCCGCGCAGCGGCGCAACCTCCTCCGAAATTTCCTTTCCTCAAATTCATTTTCTGCATTACGGCCCCTCTTTCTGTTTTTTTTTCTTTACCTCCCACTGCCTCCCTTCCTCTACAAGCGGATGACGGGTGTCCACCGAGACATGCGAGACAGTCACTGCTTAATTTTCTTTCCTCAAACACAATTTTCATTTTCTTCACTACGACCCCTCTTTGTCTTTGTTCTTTCACTCCCACTTCTTCCCTCCATGTACGGTGCGGTTCGGGTGTCCACCGCGACGGTTGCTACGCAACGCCTCGTACGGCCGCATCAACCAAACAGCGCGATTCAGGCGTCCACTGACCCAGGGAGCCAGTTTGCGCACTTTCTTTCCTTAAAATGATCGGTGTGTAAAACGTCAATGCCAACGCCAATGAACAAAGTGAACGCCGAAGGGGCAACGGCGACGGCGACGCCGCGAAACGGGCGTTAAAGAGCTGCGCTCTAAAAAACTGCAATAAAAATATGAAAAATATGACCGTGGTCGCCAAAGACAATAAAAACAGCACTTGCGAGAAGCCCGCCACGCGCCAAGTAGTTCGGGGAAGCACCAGCGGGTTGACCACAAGGCTTTCGCCAAGCACACTTTAGAATTTCCAAAATGTCTTCAGTAATTTTTGTAACGTTGTGGCTTTATGGTGCGTTTAACGCCGCAAAGCGACTGAGGTTATCAGGAACTCCTGACGCGGTGGCTCAGTGTTTAGGCGTTCGGCTACTGAGCCGATGTTCCCGGTTTCGAACCCGGCCGTGGCGGGCGCTTTACCACGCGGAGGCGAAACGCAAAAGGCGCCCGTATGCCTTGCGATGCCAGTGCTCGTTAAAGATCCCCAGGTGGCCGAAATCATTCCGTAGCCCCCCGCTATGGCACCTCTTTCTTCCTTTCTTGTTGCAAAGTGCTTACAAAGTACTAAAAACTAAATGCTTGTGCTAGCTTTCTTGCAAGGATATTATAGGTTTGGTGTTCCACTTCAGGTTTTTGTGAAAAAAAAGTGTTTCGCTTTATAACTTCTTCACCTTCCACTAAAATAACAGCTTTATAATATTTCTGCTCCGTCTGTTGGGTCTTTATGTTGTCAGGGGAGCAACTGTTCTATGTAGGGGTGCGCGAATATTCGAAAATTTCGAATAGCGAATAGAATATCCTTGTATTCGATTATTTGAAAGAATGAAATGGTTCGGTTCGGTTTATGGAGTTTAACATCCCAAAGCGACGAAGGCTTTGAATAAGGCCCGTCGTATTTTAAGAGCGTTAGCTCTTACTCATCACGTTTCGAGATTTCTGGGGGTCTGCCACCACCCTGAGATCACAGCGCTATCTGTGGCAACAACCACTCATTACGTTTCGAGATTTCGTGGGGTCTGCTACCACCCTGAGATCACAGCGCCATCTGTGGCAGCAACCACTCATCACGTTTCGAGATTTCGTGGGGTCTGCTACCACCCTGAGATCACAGCGCCATCTGTGGCAACAACCACTCATCACGTTTCGAGATTTCGTGAGGTCTGCTACCACCCTGAGATCACAGCGCCATCTGTGGCAGCGACCACTCATCACGTTTCGAGATTTCGTGGGGTCTGCTACCCACCTGAGATCACAGCGCCATCTGTGGCAGCAACCACTCATCACGTTTCGAGATTTCGTGGGGTCTACTACCACCCTGAGATCACAGCGCCATCTGTGGCAGCGACCACTCATCACGTTTCGAGATTTCATTGGGTCTACTACGAGCCTGAGAACACAGCGCAATCTGTGACAGCAACTAGAAAACAGCACATCTCGCATTGAGACTTGTAGCACCATCTATTTATGTGATAGTTGGTTGCAATATGTGAAAGTGATAGGTTTTTGAGCGTGTTTATCATATGGGGAAATAAGCGTACAAATTCGTATTCTTATTGGTGTACATCCCTTTAATCTCATTCATATCTGTTCTAGTAAATCAAACGGCTAACGCTCGTTACTTCAACGTCTTCTGGACCGTGGCGGCCTCTTTTTGTTCAATGAACGATCTAAAAACGGTCCACTCCGACGCCGCGCGAAAAGTATGGATGAGATGGTGTTCAGCGCCATTACACGGCTGATTTGTGTGGTGGAGTTCGTAACGCTTGTACATGGTTTCTGAGGCTGCACGGCGCGGCAGGACTCAGACAAATTCAGAAAAGCCGTCCTCTGATGCCCGACTTCGGTGGCCATGGCTGATACGTATGGCCCACCAGTCTCATTTACTGCGATGTTGTTCTAATGCCGCCGAGTACCCGCCGGTTTTCTAATGGGTCGAAGGTTTCCTCAGGCCTGGTGCTCGGCTTTTCTGGGGTGAAATGCTTGGGAAAAGTGTCTTTGACCGAATCAAGCTTATGGTAATTTTCCTACACCTAGACCCTTAAGTTCACCACGAGTTAAGTTCACCCCGATGAAAACGCGGAGCCTTGTTTCGCAATGACCTCCGGCCAGAATTCCAGTATGGGAGACCCGATCCCGCATATCTTCGTCAAAGGCTGAAATCGCTTTCTTTACAAGAACTGCGATAAAAGGTCACCTCAGATTCTTATTTATTAGCAGGATCTTTGGAGGCGAGCCTTGGTCTGTGTCTTGTCAGACGTTTCTTGTGATCTGACACCACTGGTTTGTGTTCTTGCGGACAACTGTGGACTAGCAAAGTAAAGTATTCCGCAACTATGTCTTCGACAAGGGTCATGGCGTATAAGGGAAGAACGTAACTTCCAGTCAAAGCTCTATAACATAGGCAAATTTAGTGTCACTTTGAACGAGCGACATTAGTGTCATTCGTGCAGTGTCAAACCATGAACTTAGTCCCACTCGCTGCAGAACGCACTGTGCACAAAGTGAGCACAGTGAATTCACTCCTCTTAGCTAAAACATACTTCACCTTGCCCACGTGCGCAGTGAGCTTCCTTGTGCGGTGAATATTTCTGTGTCCATGTTTGCGTGGCTTTACTTCGGGAATATTGTTCGGAGCATTACCAGTGTCGTCTATCCCGAGACCATGTGACTTTGCAGTCTTTAGACACGAGACACCTGCCGCGCAGCAGGCTGTCAGCTCTGGACTTGATTCGCTTTATCCCCGATTCGAACGACGCTGGTGAACCAGGCCGCATTTCTCTTGACGGATGGTTGTACTGCGGGAAATATGAACACGGGAGTGGGCACTGAACATAACCTATTGTTATACAGTGCCTATTGTTGGTTGAGAAAATGGCGGGGGTGGACGAAGCGGTGCTGTGACTTCAGATCGTGAAAATGTTAATCTAGAATGTGCATATGCAATGCTGAGATTTCGAGAAGCACTTTTCCTGCCCGTATAGCGCGGTGACAATAACGTGACATTTGAGAAGGCGACGTATACTCCCTGCATGTGACCTTAAGTTTACCCATCTGACACTTATAAATGCCCTTGTGGACACGGATGTTACCGAAGAGCGACTTTAAACTCGAACTACTCTATGGGTAGCTTCTCGTGAATGCCCGCGAATGTATGCAAATCTTAGCTGTACATGGCAGGAAAGTTATTTCTGCACTCTGCGGCTAACTGGCGTCATGGAGCAGTAAACGCTCGTCGAAGTTATCGAGGAGTACTACGAGTGTCAATTGGAGTTCCGCATCGGAGCATGCTCACAGCCCATGGCGTTACAAGCACGACCTTAACGGCGTCGTCCGGACTGTGTGAATGGATTTAGAGGCATTCGCTTTGAATCGGGTTCGTGGCGAACGCCTCGTGGCTAGTAAATTAAAGTGGTTGTATTAACTGTTCATACATCCTTCTGAACATTTAGTTACATTTAGATAATGTGCCATTCCTAGCTTTTTTTCTTCCTATGTTCTAAGCTATACTATTTTGATTTCAGTGCTTGTTCGTGCAATTTTTCTGTTCTACTTTTACGCCACCAGTACTTTAGTGTTCTTTACCTCGTCTCAATCACCGACGTGCTAAGTTTAGGTACCTCTAATTCACAATTTTCTTGCAGGAAAGCTGCCTCTCCCGATGTGGTCGCAGGGGATAGGGGTCGTGAAACACCAAGTAGGAGAATTAGAAATGCACTCTCTGAAGTAGTCCTGCCTATCGCAATGTTCTTTCTAATTTATATATAAGTATGAAACTCGTACTTTGCTGGTAGTTCTTTCTATTGGAACGTGTATTGCTTTCGGGGTCAACTATTAGCAGAGGCTGCCTTTTGTGCAAATGCCTTCTTAACTGAGCAATTTCACGAATGAAGGTGCATCCGTTTTTATTAGAATTTTGGGTTTAAAAAGTAACGAACACTAAAAGACCGATGAAGGTACTTTTAGCAAAGGTTCATTTTTAGACAATATTGTCACGTAGAGGTGACTGCAGACCGGCGAGGAGGAAAACAGCGAAACTAGGTTTCAAACGAAACTCTTTATTTCGGCTGACTTGTGCCCACAAAGAACTGAATGACTCAGCGGCGGCGGGGCAACAGGCGAGCTCGGCGGTCGTCGAACAGAATGCCCGCCGCTCTCGGCCGTGCTGAATTTAGAGCTAATAGCGAAGTTTCGAGATACAGCCTGCAAAGTTGCTACAACATTCTGGAACAAGGCGGCATGCCGGCAGCTTTCAAGAATGAGCGAACACTACAAAGATTCGCGCCATTTGGGGGGGTCTCGTCGGGGCGCAGAATTGCTTAGTACGGCGGCGTGGATCATGGCTTCAGCTTCCGTTGCTGCCGGCGGTGACGGGGAGCCAAGTGCTGGCTGTACTTCACGGATTGTGAGCGACGCCACCTAAGTCTGCTGCGTCTGTTGTGTTGGGGATGGCGGCAGTCGCTGAAGTTCTTCGCGAACTGTTTCGCGTATTTGGAGGATCCCGGATCTATCCGGCAAACAGTTATTTCTTTACGCGATGCATCAGAAAAGTGAGCTTCTTTTCTTCATTCATGTGAGGGCTGGCGCGCCTGAACATGTGTTTCATTTCTTACCCATGCGCAGTCACGGTCTCGTTTGGGTGTTGAATTCTTGACTGCAGCCGAACCTCCGCTCTTTCTTTCCGTACGACGCTAGTGAACGTACCCAGAAGCTGCTTCTTGAAGATCGCCCAGGTCTGAGGGAAGATTCGTGGTTTTCAAACCACATTCTGGCAGAGCAGTCCAATGCAAAATAAACGTTTCGAAGTTTGACGCAGTCGCCCCAGGCGTTCATCGCTGCCACACGGTCGTACACGTTCAGCCAGTTTTCTACATCTTCGTGTGGTTCTGCATGCAAAAGTCGGTGGCTCACGGGACTGGCAAACTGTACACGAAGTTCCATCGTGGGGGAAAGGGGGGGGGGGGGGCATAGCGGAATAGCAGGTCCGCACCTGTGCCAAATGTCACGTAATGCTCACTGGAGTCCGGCCAGCAAAAAAACAGCGAGAATGGCTTCCAAGCGAAACTCTTTATTTGGGTTCACTTGCGCCCGCAAGGAACTGAATCACTCGGTGGCGGCGCTGCAAGAGGCGAGCTTGGCGTCCGTCGAATAGAATGCCCATCGCTCTCGGCCGTGCTCAACTGAAAGCTGATAACGAACTTGCGAGATAAAGCATGCAAAGTTACGACATCTCGGAACAACGTAGAATGGGCTCCGCCTGGATTTATCTCGATAAATCTGGTCGCGTCTTGTATCAAAAAGTGATAAAGCGGCGTGCCGGTAGCCTCGAAGAATGAACAAACAAACGCTACAAAGATTCGCGGCAATATTCTTTTTGTCGCGAACATTGCATTGCTGCACAGATGGTCATGTTATTGGAGAGGTGCCAGCTTCGGACTCTCTTATTTTTATTGCCCTGTCAGAGAGTATGTTGATCGCAAAAATAGCGATAGAGACCTCAGATTTCAAAAGTAGACTTCGCCACGTGGTGCTACACGGACTTTGAACCTTCGGCTAAAACATAGAAAGCTTCCTGCAAACAGTTAGTCTGACATAGCAACCGGATTTGAAACGGTGATTTTCTTTGGCATTACCTCGTAGACTACCTCCGATAAAAGCTCGCACGAATCCTTCCAATGATGGTGATAGTTGGTCATTTTTTCAAAGCACCTCTTCTTTATGGTATTCTGAGGTTTATAGTATGGAAAGCATGCTATAATTCAGAAACGTTCAGAAAGCAATGTATGGTGGGCCCAGAAAAGTAGCGCCGAGAAACAAAATGATAACGAGGGGCAGAAAAGTTGAGGCATTCTTTGCGACACAACGACCAAAGCCAAAGCCAGAGCCAAAGCGTTTCCTTACCTGCCACAAATGTAGGTCGTTCGAGATTCAGAGGAGAAGGCGGCGTCATATGTGAACGCCGCGCTCCACGTGCTATGTACGATCAATACTGCCAGCACAGTGCCGGAAAACTGGAGCATGCGCTTGATTTATACCGTATTTAATGGCTCGCCCCCGATTTTGGGCCATCGTCATCGGCTGCAGACGCGCTTTTCCACCCCAGTGGCGGTGACGTTTTGGTTAATTGAGAACAGGCAAGCGCAACCAAGCAAATGTTACCGGTATAGACGCCTTTGGCAAAGACTTAGCTGCTATTCCTGTGGAATCGATTTTGCAGCAACAACCCGCTGTGGTGGCTCATTGCTTTGGCCGCTCACATACTGAGCCAGAGGATATGGGTTCAATTCAGGCGGCCACGTTCCGGTGTAGAGTCGAACCGCAAAAGGCGCCCCGTCAGCGCGCCAATCAACTGAAACTAGTTCGAAAGCTTATAGCAAGCATGCTTGTCGGCGGCAGACACATCTTGCAGCATCAACAGTGGAAGGTTGCGCTCTCCAGCTCAATAACTTTTGAGCTAATACTGCCATGAGAACAAAAGTGAAAAACCAGGTGCACAACGTGCTTCGCACTCGCGCCAGAGTGGCCTATAGCTCGCAAACTCCATTCCTATAATCGACCACTCAGGGATGTCAGCAACGGATTTTGCAAGAGGGCAATGCGAACTGCCTCTGGCACAGAATGCGTCGGTAGGCAGAAAATTTGCGAGTTCTGCCGGGAGGCATGGACAAAACGTGCTGTTACTGACAGGAGGCGCAGTTTGCAAGAAATGGACAAGGACAAAAACTACTGGAACATACAGCCGGTTCTCGCATGCTCACTGCAGTGCTTAAAAAGAAGCATTGTCTTCAGGATTCCAAATCGTGTGAGTTCTGCACTGTTGACGTGGGAATTCCTCCTGAATGTTTTGCTAACACGTGTAGTGCCAGTTCCCTCGTGTGACACCGAGGCTGCTGACGAGGAATTGTGCTTCGTTGTTTTGTTTTGAGTGCGTAATCACTGTTTAACGAGGTCTGACCGGCTCACCGAGTTTGTGTGCAGCTTAACCTTGAAGGTGACCTTGACGATGCCTAGCATAGCAACGGCCCATGTAGAAATAAAATAAATATTGCCGCGAGTGGGTTTCGAATCCGCGGCCGCGCGAACAGATCACCTTGGCTGGCCACTGCCCGTAGGCACCATGCCATCGCAACAGCCGACCCCGCCTCGTGTTCAACTCCAACGTACTCTCGCGCTGTGCATTTCGCATCGTCGTCTTCATTAACTTCCATCTATGGCACGAACGAATCAGATCAGCTTAAGCTCGATCAGAACTTAACTTGAGTCTAATATCGTCGCCAGACGTGCCAACAACCCAGAAAAGCGAGCGAATCAGGCTAAACGCATGCTTTCGCACGTCTACATGGTTTAGCTG
Organism: Amblyomma mixtum; assembly: GCF_055824585.1. Classification (NCBI taxonomy): domain Eukaryota; kingdom Metazoa; phylum Arthropoda; class Arachnida; order Ixodida; family Ixodidae; genus Amblyomma; species Amblyomma mixtum. The sequence continues at coordinate 288,644,951 of NC_143013.1, forward strand.
CGCTAAAACCACAAGACTTTTTTTTTCTAGCCCTTATGAAGACAAAACACTTGATTGGTTTATTGGTTTATTGGGGTTTAACGTACCGAAGCAATTTAGGCTATGAGGGACGCCGTAGTGAAGGGCTCCGGAAATTTGGACCACCTGGGGTTCTTTAACGTGTACTGACATCGTACAACACATGGGCCTCTAGAATTTCGCCTTCATCGAAATTCGGCCGCCGCGGCCGGGATGGAACCCGCGTCTTTCGGGTCAGCAGCCGAGCGCCGTAACCAATGAGCCACCGTGGTGGGGCGGCAAAAACGCTTGAATGGGTCAGTCGTTTCTCAGGGGGAAAGGAGATACCGTTCACAAGTTCATTGCAAAAAAAAAAAATAAAAAAAATGTGTAGTTCACATGACAGCTGTGATTTTCGATGCCTTCTGAATGGCGCAGAGCACTAATGAACAAAATCTCAAATACCACTGCTCGCTTCCTCCATGGCTACGCTCCCAAGAGCTGAATTCAAGCCTAAGAGATACAGGAAATGTGAGATTGGGGAAGGGGGCGTTCAGAGCGTGTTGTTAGAAATATTTAAAAAAGAAATGCGTGCACACATGCATCGCGTTCAGATAAGCGTGGGTAAATATCTCCATGAAGACTCACCAATACCGCCACCGCCTGAAGCGCAGGTAAAACGCGACGGCCTCTTCGTAGCATTAGGAATGAGGAAACAGTTTTGCGTGCAGTTATACTGCCGTCCAGCCAGTAGGACAAAATATGCGCTCGGCATCGACCAGTATCACCAAAAGCTATTAACGTAACGGATGTGCACAGAGGTGAAGATCTGGGCTTTGCTCTTGTTTCGAAGCCGCAGAGCGTGGCGTTTTGCATGGAATAGTTTTCCGTAGATTTCTCTACAGTTAATATGTGCTGCGTGTTTCCACCCAGCCTTAGTTTCTCTGCCTTTAAGCATGAAGCTGAAGAAAAGAGAAGACCGAATCATGTGTCGAATAGGATGAAGAGATGCTAACATGAGCCTCACGATATGCTTTAATGAACAGATTGTGCCACGCATACATCGCACTCTTGTCACTACGTTGGTTTCCTGAAAATAAGCTCTTGTGTTCGTAAAACGCCTGCAATACACTGACACGCACATTTCTTGCACGCTTTGAAGGAAAATGCGATTGAAAGTTCTGTTTTTGTGAAACGTGTTGAATTCAGAGCGCCTAACAGCAAGAACATACGTATTGTAAGTTCGTGCGGACGTCAACTTTTGCACTGCCATGCAGGGGGTTATACCGAGAATTATAGAACTAACAAGAAAGAAAAGGGAACAGATACGCTGGCTCAGCCTCAAGTAAATCCAGCGGAAGATGTTTTTCGTTTTGCCCTGATAAGTCAGGGAAAGAAGTGCCTTTTCGAGGGCTAAAAAGCAAACAAACTTTTCCCTAACTCAAGTTCGGGGCCTTGCATATACTCACTTCGATGTGTGCGTATTAGGTAATTTATGCAAAATCTGCTTGCGAAACGTGTGCAAGCCTGAAACATTATTTTCAACTCGAGCTCTAATCCACCTACCGTTTGCAATTATCATGGCTTGGGAAACATGAAAAATGATTCTGCCGCGCTACACCTCCTGTGCACCCATAATTTGCGCCTCCGTGGTTTTCAATATAGAATTTACAGCGGCTGCACAGAAAACTATATTACCGGGGACGGTCCGCGAGCAGCCATTTTACCTGCCCGTCTGCAGGGAACCATATTTTAGAGTAGTTTCGATGGAAGCTCGAGTCCGTTTCTACATTTCGTGTGGTTGCGACGTCCTTTTCTTCATGCTCTAACGAAGAGCAGCTGTCAGGTTTAACGACCCTGTATGAATCGGCGCCAAAAATTGAATCACTGCCGTGATTCTTCTGGTTTCAGAAAATCATACATAAGTATAAGGAGTGTTCAGAAAAAATTGTGCAGTGTAGGGCGACTGCATTTGACGAAAATGAGCGCCACCACAGGAAGCTGTTTGCCCGGAATGTTCTATGAGCTTTGCGTGGCAGCGAAATGAAAAAAAAAAGAACAACAAGCACAAAAGGAAATCTACAGCGCCCGGCTTGTGGCCTACTCATCCACAACTGCGATAAAAAGTGAGACTTCATGTAAGAAAATAAAGAAAGTTAGTAGGGCGAAGGAAGCAATCGATTTGCCCTGCTTCGGATTTTTCTATTGCGTGAATGAGTACACAACTCGGAACCGGCTCAAAGAGAGCGTAAAAGCTCTGTAGAGCACCCAAGTGGTAACCTCAGGACACTTGTTCTTTCATTAAGTTAATGAGTATTACGAGCCCGTTTTCTGCTGTAGTTGCATTCAATCCGCATGCGAATACCAGCGATGTTCCTTCTCTTTCTACGCAAGTCCACATTCTTCACAAAATCCAGACACCCTGAGTACTCTCCTGTTTCCAAATGCCTATTGTGAGCCCTCCTGTGCGGATCGAACTGCTGTGTGCGCTAATCTAGAACACTGGACACGGGGATAGAACCGGAGCAAACACTCTCACCGCATCGTCATTTTTTCACTCTCCTCTTCGAGTGCACGGCTGTCGTTAGCCTAGCTGGAAAACCATTTCGCCTTCGTCACCAAGTCCATGATTTACTGAGCGCTTGATCTGGGCTCTTTTATAGAATAGTTTGCCCTCTCTCATTCGCTCTTCATTTTTCATTCGTGTTGTCTTTCAAGGTATGAATTTTGCCATGAATATTTGAAACCACAATGCTGTTCTCAATTTAACAAAAGGTGTGCGAAAGTTACGGTGTCTCGTTAAAAAAAAAAAAACGAAAGGAAAGGCATCGGCATTTCAGTGGAAACAATTATTTGATTTCATTTCAGTGGAAACTTGTGTTTAAAGCAAGGGAAACGCTTAGCTTGAGTTCTCCCTTTAACATATCCCTCATTCCAAAGTATCTGCTGCGTTACTGACGAGAGCCCAAATAGCAAATATTTCACATTTTCTAAGTGCAGGTTTGTCGCTGAGGAATAACATTAAAACAAATAATGTGCTACCACGGAAATATAGCAACCGAATGACTCGTGCCCTGGTTCATTGCAAAGAGAGACATAGAAAAGTACATCAGTGAAGGTTTCACCCAATTAGAAACGCAAAGAAATGAAGAGCATTTTGTACAAAATTGTATTCATTTTCTGCCGCCTTTGCATGACCCTCGGAAACGAAGCTTACTGCGAACAGCTTTCATACGCCTGATTTGCGAAAAATGCGAAAAAATGTTACTTTTTGAGAAGTACAGCAGCATAGGTCACGTGCTGCGCGCATGCAAACAAAAAAAAAGAACATTTATTTGATCCTAAGAAGAAAAACCCCAGCAGTACGAATTTTGCTTTCTGAAAAAAAAAAAAAACAAGAAAGGCGAGCACCCATAATAACGCCGCTATTTTCAATCCTGAGCCAGTACGAGAGCTGAGTGGCAGCACCTTCGCGCACCTGGGTACGATTATTTACCGATCTCTTGACAATTACCAGTAAATTTACTATGGCGCCGCTTTCAGACTCGCATCCTTCCCTGCCCCTATTTCGTCTGCCTCACCCACCCGCCCACCCGCACGCTACTCTTGCCCACATACTCCTTGAATGTCCGGCGTACCCTCCCCCGCTGGACGCGGAGCTCCTGACCGCGTCGGAGGAACAGGAGACCCTACTGCACTCGACGAACTCGGCCAGGCAGAAGAAGGTCTCTACTGACCGCGCCACACGAAGTCATGGAACTTCATGAAATCATGAACGTGTTGCGCAATGGGATCGTGCGGGGAACCAGGAACCTGCGTGTCACAAATCTCTTGGTCCGTTAAAATTATTTCTCTCTGTCTGTCTTCATTGCTCTTTGGGCGTCTACGTTTGTGACTTTTGAACGTGAAAGAAGTTAAGAAATGCACCAAGCAGCTCGGCAACTTTTTTTTTTTCCCGTTGCGACTACCAATTAACTTCCAGCCACTGTGGTGGCTATGGGGTTATGGTGCTGGACTGCTGACCCGAAAGACGTAGTTTTGATCCCGACTGTGGCAGTCGCATTTCGATGGAAGCGAAATGCTAGAGGCCCATGTACAGTGCGATGTCAGCGCAGGTTAAAGAACGCCAGGAAGTCGAAATTATCCGGAGCCCTCCACTACGGCGTCCCTCGTAGCCTGAGTCAATTTGAAGCGTTAAAGCCCACTAAACCAGGCCAAACCTTGAAAGAGCTGAAATTTACGCAACAAAAACTGCGTGCCACTTCAGTGGTGTTTGTAAGGTCAGCTAATTTCAGGCAGCACCTCTTTCAATGTTTTTTTTTTATCCACGCCGCATTCAGGGAACCGGTCTTACGCATGCAGCATATTATTTCAGACGCTGATTTAAATCGCATGCGTTTTCGTTACCTTGACTTCCAAGCTTCAAATGAAATGTTTTCGGCTGCGTTATATCGTCATAATAACTGTTCAGATATAGAATTTTTTACATTTTATATACAGAAACCTTAGCCCCATTCTTGGTCTAGCATTTTAAGCTACTGTCCCGCTCTCATTGTTGATGTGTAAATTTAGCTGTCATTAAATACAAAGAAAAACATTCTGAATATGTTTTGTGAGTGCCTCGATTGTGTGCTACAAGACTGAGGTTGAAATGCCATAGAAAGAATGCCCAAGTTTGTCTCGGTGTCAGCTCTGATTTTCTTTTTGGGAAAACAAAGCAAGTTTACCTTCACAATCCTATTGTATCTTGACGTGTTCACATCTAGAACTTATCGTTCGTAATGCCATCATCGCGTCGAAGGTGGACACCAATGCATGGCTCGAAGGAGGTCGCTGTCTACGTCTGGCATCCCTGCATCGTGGTTGACCTTGGTGTCCTTTTCGCTGCGAGCAGTCATTATTGCTGCAGCGGCGAACTAGCACGCTCATTCACGCTTCAAGGCCCACAAAGACCACCTTCTCTTTTCCTATTAGGACAGCTGTAAAACTAAGCAATGTAATTACACCTTACCAGTAAGCAGTCTTTAGAAGGCAATGGAGACAGCAGGGAATGAGTTCGCTGTCACAGTGGCACATAGGCTGCACGACACGCTCGATCGGCTGAAATGTCTGAGTGTGACGCCACTTAGCGATTGCCAAGTGAGTGTGACGCCTCTTGATGACTCAGCCGAGACAGCCTAGACAGCCGTTACGTAAGATGGCTAAGCGTGCCAATCGCTACCGATTTGGTGCGAGCAGACAACTGCAGATCCATTTCACGTCTAGGGCGAGATCCGAGGCTGTTATTTTTTTGCTTTGTTTTACTTTGAGAGCGATCGAGTAAGCGAGGAAAGTACTTCGAAATTGGAAGCGTGGTTCTTTTTTTTTCACCTTTTTATTCATCTTCTTTTGGTCAAGTGTGATATTGTCACGGAAGGAAGATATCGAACACAACGCACAGAACTGCACCTTTATACAATTAGACGACTCCAGACCCGAGCAGAGAACGACAGCTGCTACTTGTAGAGAGGTGTCCATTTCTTTCGTTATATAATTTTATGTTTCGTTTATATTTTCGTTACATTTTTCATTTATATATATATTGTAGGGGTGCGTTTATTAGGCGTCCTCAAGAGACCGAACCGCTGTGCAGGGTCTGGCAGCGTAGACGGGCGTAGCCAGCACCAAGAGAGCGGGGGGCACTTCGTCGTCGTCAGGCGCAGCGTAGTGTCGGCGCATAACTTCGTCGTCGTCAGGCGCAGCGCAGTGTCGGCGCATGGCGGTAGCGGAACCTGTCACAGTTTTCACACTACAATATATATTTTTAACAGACGCGAAAGGACAAAACATAGGCAGTATGAAAAAAACTATCAAAACATGAAAGGTTTGGTTTGGTTTATTGGGGTTTTATCGTCACAAAGCAACTCAGGCTATGAGGGATGCCGTAGTGAAGGGCTCCGGAAATTTCGACCACCTGGGGTTCTTTAACGAGCACTGACATCGCACAGCACACGGGCCTCTAGAATTTCGCCTTCTTCGAAATTGAGCTGCCGTGGCCGGGATCGAACCTGCCTCTGTCGGGTCAGCAGCCGAGTGCCGTAACCAGTGAGCCACCGCGGCGGGGAAACATGAAAGGAACCGGAGGCATTAATTCATACAGTTGGTCGGAAAAGTTCAGCAAGCAGATATGTCCGCATCAGTAGAACATTAGCGAATTTCTGCTGCTCAATGTTACCCTGGTGTGTACCGGTGTGCGGAAACAAATATCTATGAGCCGTTCTAAATGGGCTAAACCTTTCCTACAAGATATTTTATGTTTACGCCTGATCTCATTGACGAGACAGGCCGAAATTTTTTTGAACTAAAAGGACAAGTGTGGTCTTACTGCCAGCCTCAGCATTCGTTGAACATTCTTAAAGGAGTATAGACCTCTAACTATTGGGAGTGTGCTTTTTTTTAATGGTGCGTATGGCATTATTATACATGGATTACCACGTGCTATTCTCCTACAACCACTAGTTTATAATTCAATTTCTTTTCCGTGCTGTTTAGGTTTCGCTTTAAACAGCCGAACAATGCCTGTGATGTCAAAGTGTGGTTATAGGTCACGTGAGGCATGAAGAAACTACAATATAATCGCTGCTTCTACATTCGTTGTCATTCCGGCTCTTGAGGAAGGCTGGTTTCAGGACTGTAGTGAATTAAAACGATGAAGCAGCGATTATATCGCAGCTTTTCTATGTATCACGTGACATATGACCTCACTTTTACGTCACAGCCATCGTTCGGCTGCTGAAACCGGTACAGCATGATAGAAAAATTCAATTGTTATATTATTTATCCGTCGCAGGCGAATACCACATGGTGATTCATGCATAGTAGTGTCTTTTGCATCACTGTAGAGAAGAAAACAGGCTACCAAAAGTTCGTGGTGTCTGCAGTATCCTCAAAGTAAAGGTTGCTTTCGTAGCACGGTGATAGTGAAATTGAAGTCGAGGCAGTTTAAGAATATTTTTTTTCTGCAGAACGTCGCAGTTCCACGGAAGTAGAAGTAGTGCACAAAGTAGCTCGGCGCACTGACAAAGTGAAGGCAAAAATGAATAACGGTGCTGTGGCTCATGACCGCAATGTTTTTGCAACGCTATACAATGGCCAACTAGCTTGTTTCATTCATTAAATTCTTATTTACATATGACACTGAAAATCTCCAGGCTTTAGTGCACAATCCTTTGACAAGGAAAGGTGAATTCAAAGCAAATCAATGAAGAAAATCTGCGTGCTTTTCTCATGCATGATCTGGTATTTGCGTACATTAATGAGACTTCCAGACTTCCATCGACTCGTTAACTCATCGAAGGAAGACATTACGGCTGAGTTTATTTCATAATCTATATTACAACCGCCCTGACCTGCGAACCTCCCTTCTGGTACCACCTGTACGAACGTCCCGTCGGTTCTTCAATTCCCTGAGCGTGCAGCGTATTACTGGTTCCACAAATGCTTTTAATAAATCATTCTTGCCCTTGGCTATTGATGAATGGAATTCACTTCCCGAAACTATTGTCCATGAGCGCGACAACTCAAAATTCAGGCAGTTAACATCCGCCCATTTTTCTAAATAAACTGATGTGCAGCAATAGGATTTCATTTTTCTTTTGCTTTACTTTTCTTTAATACACTGCATTTTTTTGTTCAGTACCCGATTGCTTTTCCTTTTTGTGTGTGAATATACTGTTTTGTTGTTTGTTAAAAGTATGCGGACCATAACTGCCTGTGTAATTTTCGTCCGTTTGTTTTCCCTATATTTCAAAATGTACGAATCATAGAAAAGCACGTACATCACCATGCCTCGTTGTGTTTTTTTGTCTGTATAAATATGACCATGGCCATACTTTCTTGTCCCCCCCCCCCCCTTATGTAATGCCCAAACCAGGGTCCTTAAGGGATAATAAATGATGATGATGATGACGATGATGATGAGAAGGATATGTATGAAAGGTACTGACATTCGTTAGCTTTCTGAATTACACAAAAATGTTCCCGTAAATATGAGAAATTTGGCTTAGTACAAGGCAGTACAAGGCAGAGTACTGCATCTGAACTGTTGAAGCACAAAGACATGATTCATTCCCTACAATTTCTCAGTTCTCGGTCGGGAAGTGTTTTAATACAGCCAGGGGCGCTGAAACCATACCACAAATATCCCCCAATTTTCCCTCGCCAGATAAACAAATTATGTACATATTCGCCTTTACAATTTATTACCCATCTAAGTTAGTGCAGATGATATTGATTGCATTGAGCAAACAGCCTTCTCTAGCCTCTGCTTTAATGTATCGAGGAGCTCTTATAGGTTAGATATAGGCCACAGTTAGCTCAATCAGTTTTGTGCGAAAAAGTATTTGTCTCAAAACGTTCGCCGCGCATTACGGCACAATGGTCACGTCTAAAGTATCAGTTGATGTAGCGGTGAAGTTGAATGGCAGACTTGGTGTGATCGCTCGCTCGCTCGCTCGCACGCACGCACGCACGCACGCACGCACGCACGCACGCACGCACGCACGCACGCACGCACGCACGCACGCACGCACGCACGCACGCACACATGCACACGCACGCACGCACGCACACGCACGCACACGCATGCACGCACACGCACGCACACACACACACACGCACGCACACACACACACACACACACACACACACACACACACACACACACACACACACACACACACACACACACACACACACGCACGCACGCACACGCGCGCACGCACACGCACACACCGAATAACAATACACAGCGCCTGTGTAAAAAAGAAGCATTGTCAAACAAAGACACATTCAATTCCTGTAATAACTATCGGAATCTGAAAAATATTGTTTTGTTATACTTTTGCGAGAAAATATTGTTTACACACGCCCTCATAGGATATTGCGGTCATTCAAGAGTACCGTAGAGATTTCGTTAATGTGGAAACATTGTCTAGGTCCTTCTCGCTTGGCAGATATGACACCGTTGTTAAGCATACCTTGCCTCTGAAATAAGCTTGAGCTGGGAAGTTTCGCTGCATCAGTCACTCCTTGCAATGACCTTACGTTCAATAAAAAGGGTGGACACTATAGCATTGCGCAACAAGTGCACATTTCAATACTAACGAAACATGCAGTATTGTCGGAAAATTACCGCAAGCAGCAGTAAAACTTTCTGCACAGCAAGCTCGTTAGCTTCCTCAAACCAGCTTCTAGAAAGCTTTAGAAGCTTCCTGAAGCTTCCGGAATCATACCAGATGTTGCTAATCTTGTAGTGAGAGCAAAAAAGGAAGAGCGCCAAGTAATAGCGATCGATTAAACGAAAAACAAGAACTTTAGCGGAATGATTCCTGCCAGGGATGGATATCCGTTTTCATTAGGCCGAACTATTCAGCCGCCGAAATATATTTTTTGCCAGCCATGTCTGTGCACTCTCGATGAACCGTTAGCAAAAAAAAAAAGATTACACAAACAACACGAGAGCGAAGTTACGTAGTTTGTTGCCAGAGTTCGCTCACATGGATTTCTGGTTTATTTATGAAGCGGTATATAAAAAAGTGAAATACGAGTTGCATTAAACTAAGGCATAGATTTAAGGCTGTTGTTTCCACTATAATAGCCTTTCTTAGACCCATGAAAAGAAACTCTTTCGTTTGATGTTGGAATGAATAAGAAAGTTTCTAGTGTATAAGGAACCGTCCGTCGCGCCCTAGATGGCATTTTTGTAGGGCGCGGACTGTCTTGTTTGCCCCACTGTGTACCCGTCGTGCCGTGAAGAGACGTCTATCTGTCAACGATGTGGGTCGCTTGGGCTACTGACCCTGGGATTGCGCCCACTGCCTGCTTCTCTGAGGGCTTTGAAGTGAAATAGAGTATTTACAGTCGTTTTTATTGTTGAATATCATAAGAATAAGGCAGTTTCGCTTTCTGCTCGACAAAATTGCCCCATTTAACGCAAGGCGTTAGGTCGCGACGCTTAGGCAATTTGAATTGTAGTGGCCATATGAGAGAATTAAGTTCTGTTGTCCTGTTATCTGTGCTACCAACCTCGATGTTGTTCGTCTGCTAACTGCTTCATTAACTATGTTTGTCTCCACGGGGCTGGTAGCATAAGTGTGGCTCATCAGTGGCTAGTATTTTAATTGCCAGTGGCTAATCAATATACAAAGCAAACAACTGAACTTTAGGGGCGGAAAAATATTTCGGGCCCGGGTATAATTTCGCCAGCTGTATTTATTGAGCGCATGCCCAATGGCGTTCAGCACCCGCTAAGTCTATGCCTATCCGCCATCAACACCAACGCTGGTCTTGCAACATCCTGCCAACTGTTCATGAAGGCGTGGAAGTCGCAATGCGACGTAAAAGACGTTTAAGTAGTAATTTCGTGCAGAAGTTGAGCATCTAGTTTGTTTTAATGGTAGTGGCCACGGGTAGCTTCAGTGGGTTGTTAGGCAACTATGGCCGTCGTTGCAATCACGACGGAATTCACCAGTAAGCTTCTCAGCAGACAGCGTCGCTCCGGGGATTTTCGCTCGTCGTTGAAGCGCGAGTATTTCGCCATCATCCTGCCTTGCCGCCTCCTATACCTGACCGAATGTGAAGCTGAGTGGATCTAAAAGTGCATCCGCGCTCCAAGTACCGAATAACGAGTGCTTTGTTCACGGTGAAGAGCTTATGGGATGCTAGGGCAAGCGGGCTTTGCGGAATGCCGCAAAACCCAGGCAACGAGACAGAGGGCTGGCGTGTCGCAAACTTTCGCGCTTCAAGTGGACAAAGCCAGCGCGAGATAGCAAAGCCTTCTGTCGCTGCCATTCCCTCTAGATGCAATGAAGGGTGGCGGAGCCACTCAGTCGTAACCGCTGCGTTTCACACGCACCCACCACGTTGCTCAAAAACCCCGGCTTCTCAGTGAGACCGACGTATCTTAGCTGGAGTCCTAAAGAAAAAAAAAACCATTATGATCACACATAAGAGTAGCCCTACACCTCCCGGAGGCTTAGCACTACTACCGCTGGATATTGGGAATTACTCGCACATGGCTGCCGTCAAACTGAGAGCCGCTTCTAAGTCAGATTCCCGCTGCGCAACAAGGGTGTAGTTTTGTAAAGGCTGTTGCAGGAAAACCAAGGTTAAATAAGAAAGCATTGAAATGAAGTTTTTTGAGGCATTCTTTCGCAAATTTATGTGGTGGTGTTTTCAAATACCCTACTAAAATGAGCCCAACTGGTGTCTAATGGATGGAAACTGCCCTCAGCTTTTGGCAAGAGACAACTGTAGTTAGTCTGCTTTCTCTAGAGTTAATGTAATAAGCCACAGCTGGGCCGATATAGTACAATAATTCTATTCTTATTTGTGTTCTATTTTCATCATGTACACGCCAGTCCGTTGGTATATACAAATGACACAAGTGCCAAAAGATGCGTGAAGCAATGAGTGAAAGAAAATGGATTAGAATTCTCAGAGAATCAGCACATTACGACACTCTAAGCCGTTACTTTATAACTAGACTCGTCATGTCAGCTTTTAGTGATTGCCTTTCCGATCGTCGACAGCCCTTTCGATGTCAGAGCAAGCGATCAATAATGCTAGGTAGCTACCGGTCCGGACGTCACATCGGTAATGACCAGTGATAGGGGAGCAAATTAATGAACCGGGAGAGCGCATCATTGCGAAATACGACCATGATACCGATTGATTAAGCTCGAAGCCGAAGAAGCTTAATCGCAGAACAGAACAGTTCGAGGGCCCCACTGGTATGGTAGCCATATCAGCCCCCTCAGAGTGATTTCCACGCAGAGTCAGAGTCATCTATGGACTGGCGCACTTCGGAAGAAATACGGAGGTTGCATTTCTCGCATTACTCCCCCCCCCCCCCCCCCCCATTCACTCTGCTTTGCAGCAAACAATGACGTATGCACGTTATCGCATTCAGACTACTTCAGCTTGCATAAAGGAAACGAATGATATATGACGAACTTGTATATGTGTAGCAAACGTTTCAAAATTGCGCGTCTAATATATTATAATACAGGCATCTGAGCACATTTTTATAGAGCTAAGCTGAACGTTTCGCTGGAAAGTTTCTTTGATGGGGTACTAGATATACGTGATGTATCAGTTCGTCGCAAACAATAAACAAGTGCATATGGCAAATATGGCTCATACCGAGGCGCTCATGTTACAAGGCCCTCTTAATAATGTAGTTTGGCTGCCTCAAAGGGCACGCAAACCTGTTCGCGTGAGGACAGAAAAAATAATCTTTGAAGAAAATATGGACACGGCTTTTCTCTTTTTTTTTTACCGCGTTCTAAAAGGGGCACAACGTGATAACCAATTAATGTTATTCTGTTTTTTTTTATTCCCGGTTGTTGGGAAGAGCTTTCGCTAAGACGTGGCCTGAAAATCAGTTCCGATGGTTTGTAAGGCTAACGAAGTGGATTCCAAGTGAAGGTAAGCGCAGCAGGAGGCGGCTACAAGTCAGGTGGGTGGAAGAAATTAAAAAGCGGGGATTGCGGGGCCGCAGCTGGGACAAGAGAGGGTTAACTGGAAAGATATGACGGATGCTTTATTCGTACAGTGTAACGAGTCATCTTCTGGAGTGGATCCTGGAGTAGAACGAGACGGACTCTGCTAGTTCCGCTCGTTCTGACGAGTCTGGCATAGTCTCCCCCGTGTTCCACATGAGGTGTGTGCGGTAATTGGCTGCTTCCACATAAGAGCATTAGTGAGCTTCTTCTATCCATTTGGAGATCAAGGTATGCTTGGCGGAGCTTCGAAGACAGGAGGGCTTTAAAAAGTCTTATTGATGATAAAAAGACTTCTGGAAGTAAGGATATTTTTAACAACTTAACTTCACGATGCCTAGCAACCGTTCATCTAAAGACATTCACTATTATTTTGTAGTCTTGCACCGGTACAGTAACTGTAACATTTACTGTCATGTACGTCTAATGCTTATCCTCAAGTTTATGCCATCTTTTAGACAATCAGAGGAAGTTGGGAAGCATGGATAGAATCATGTAGTAAAAGAGTGATTTGGATAAAGGAAAGTGACCGCTGGTATGATGGTCAAGCTAGGAGGATGTGCATCAGGAGAAGAGTTGAACAATGAGCGTTTCCTTTTGTTCACTGAGCGAGTAAAAATTTCTTCCGGGTCTGTGCCTCACACATACAAACATGTTTTGCATTCCCCTGTGGTGCTGGTGCATGTTTGGTGACATCTGCTTGCGTGGAACACAACATAAGAGCTACCAATGCCATTATTAAGTTCAAGAACCATTCTCATTGCCACAGCTCATGTATTATAGAAACATCGAAAGGTTACTTGATTTGTCCGTACTCACAGGAAATAACGCGCAATTGAATTTACGAAATTGCGGCACTTGGCTATGCTTCCCCGATGGCCGCTGGAATTTTGCCACGGTGCTCGCAGTTTTGTCAGCGAAAATATCGAATAGAGCGGCTTGTTGCAAAGCTAAAGGAGCTGGAAAAATATTGTTCTCTTTTTACTGATCTTCGCTGAGAACACTCTGATTAATGCCACATCAATCATGGGCCGTGAAAGCTTGCCACGCACTCCGCCGGTTCCTGAGGGCATCGTGCATAGGCGGTAGTTTGTGACATTGCAGCAGGCATGTCTTTATCTGACGTCCGGAAAACCCATTAGTTGCCTTCTCTCCTTTTCATCTTCCACTTTGTCTCTCCCTCCCTCTCTTCGCTCCTGTGTTTGGGTGAAAAAATATTTCTGGCGGCGGGGAATGAATCAAGATTAATAAATAAATTAAATAAATCAACTCGTAAATAAATAAGTAATAAATAGCAGTTTGCTTATAATGTAATGATCACTTATTGATTAACTGATTATTAATTAATTATCTCTCTTCTTATTCCCTCTCCAGAAGAAGCTATTTCTAAATGCTCAGTATGCCATAGCTTAGGACGCACTGTTGTTGTTCTTGCCTCAGTTGAAATGGAACAATCACCCCGTTCGGTATTTTCGTTTTCCTTTTCAGTATTTGCAGTATTCATTCTACTCTCTGCGCATGTTAGTCTACTGCGCATCCACGTACATATGTATGCTACTGTTTCAGGTATTCTGCTATTCTGTTCCCTTCATTTTTTTTCCGTTATTTTGTGTTCACTGCTAGTATTTCTCCTTTCGGTGCTCTCTTCTGGTGACCGCAAAAATTATTGGAATGTTTCTAATGCTTCTTGTTTGCAAGCAGTCTATTCAAGCGTGGTCTTATATTTACCCCACTTGATTTTCAAAAGAATTATGCCACGCGTTCCCACACTGGAATCGTTTCGGTGTGTTGCTGTCGTGTTTCATGCCCAAGCTACTTTCGCGCACCAAGCCCTCTTTAACATCTAAGGGCGTGCCGTGGGGCTCAAAACATGCTTAGAAGCTTCAGTGACTCTATAAATTAAGGCTACTAAAGTGCATTTGCGTCCCCCACTGCACTTGTACGCAACTTTCCCAACCTTGCTAGCTGGCGTGGCTGAAACAAGTCCTTTGGCATCATAGCTTAAGTATCTGAGTACGACTTAAAGTAACATGCAAGCCTGTTTACAACTTTTTAATGCATTGCGTTCAGTACCTGCTGAATGATTGGCGGGCTCCACTTTTCGCAAAAGCTCAGCATAACATGCTCGTCAAAAAAATATATATTTGCCAGAGCTTTTACCGTTGCCTGGGCACAAAATTGAAACCGAAAACTCTTGCTCATGTGACGCTTGTGAACTTAATTTTCAAATTCTGACCTATTTGCCAGGCAACGACCAGCGGCTTTCTATATGTGCTTTAGTTTTCATCCTATTGCTGCTATAGGTGCTGCAGCTTTAGAGCATAGAAGTCATTTCTATGCGGTTTTTTGTTTTCACCTGCTCTTTCGGCCAAACACTCGGGACAGCTTCCCTCAACAAAATTCAAAAGGTCACCGTCTTACTGCTTTGTCACTGCACCCTGAAAGGCAGAAACGCAAACACACGGCGACCTAAACAAAGCTCCTCTATACAAACAACAACAGAAAGCAACATCCGACTGGCGCCTGATTTATTGCGTTGTTTCGGATTTTGTCTTTTCAGTGCCTGCGAAGCAAGCGTCCGACATTCTGATCTTCACTGCGCGCTGCGGAAAACGACGCGGATGCGAGAGAAATGTACGAAGCATAAATTAGAGACAGAAAACCCGCAGGATCTGTTTGTCAAAGAGCTCGAAACACAGATTCGTAAGCTTTTTCGGAACAAAATCATAAGAAGCAAAGAGATCACTTTCGAGCGGAAATCGACGGTGGTTTCAACTCGGCAATATTAAGATGAATACAGATAAGAAAGGAGCGATGCAGTCGTTTCTTTTACGTCCAGTTCTCGTTCAGGGTGATCCCTTTGGCATCATGAGTTTCGCGACGATCTTTTATTGGACTTGTAGGCCGCGCCCTCTTGACAGCGACGCTAGAAAAATAAAAAGTGGCGCCGAAGATTTAAAAGGCATGAGCAGCAGAGCTCACTGTATCCTTTTGTAAGTGCGGCCACTTTGTCTTTTCTCTGTGAGCAAAGGTCAATGTCACGCCTCCCGGGACGCATAAACGTAGATGAATGCTTTTCAAAGCAACAATTTCCAGAAGCCATAAAGTGCCTGGCGAACACGCATTCAACGCAGAAAAGGCGACGCCCGCTCAAAATGCCTGACAAGGCTATCCTCTCGTCTTGTAAAAACCAGAAAACTACTGGAACAGTGTAATTTAATTATGAATTGCGCATGTAATAAACACATTTTATGTCAAGTACATAATTCATGGACGCGCAATCATTTACATTTTTATGGTGTTTGCGGTTCACTTAAAGGTTACTTGTCGGGTTCTTTGCTCCATAAGAATTTCAAGAGTATTTGACGAATCATTAAATGATGCTCTTTTTATAAATATGCTGCCCATCCAAGAGAGAAATAAGGCCTTGTACAATGCGAACTACATTGGGGAATATATATGTCTTTCAATACCATTGCCGAAGACGTTAAAAATATTTAAAACACCCCGATATTGCGATTGTTTTCTTATCTTAACTGCCGCCACAATAAACCACGACACTCGCAGTACCCGCCAAATGTTAGAAAAGTCAAACTTCTCTATGCTTCAGCTAGCTGGTAGTAACCGACATACATCTGACGTTGTGTTATGTTTTACAAACTCAACCCGATATCCTGCGGGTCTTTATTCTCCGTATATATTCACTTGAATTATTTTTCTTCTTTCATTTGATGCAACTTTTATTGGCACACAGCTGCGCAGCACTATAGAATGTGGTTAAGTTCTTTCGCTTCTCAGTAGCTTATACGCCATCATTAGACTCCAAAGCACTGACCTGCAGTGTTGTGAAATAAAATAACAAATACAAATAAAAAGTCACGCCGCTGTTCTATATCTCACACCACAGTTAGGGACGTTTCATTCATGCAACTATCCATGCGTTTGCCCGTAAATAGCCAGCTCGACTACTGTCAGCTATGATAAATACGACAAACTTTAACTAGTCTTCGGGAAGCGCTGAAAATAGCTACTGTACGTATTTAGTCTCAGATAGGTAAGTACAAGTGATGTCACATGATTGTGAATCCATGAAACTTTTTTTTCCAGGAATGTATAGGTGAGCGTTACTTCAGGAGAAATAGCTTTACGAGATGTAACTACAAATCGAAAGCCGTTTGAGACACATGGGAAACGTGGATGAGAAGACGCGCTAACGTAAGCAGACTTGCCATTTAG
This sequence comes from Amblyomma mixtum, assembly GCF_055824585.1. NCBI lineage: Eukaryota > Metazoa > Arthropoda > Arachnida > Ixodida > Ixodidae > Amblyomma > Amblyomma mixtum. Next base: position 288,661,726 of record NC_143013.1, read on the forward strand.
AACTGTTAAGAATAGAGCCCAACATATACTTTCGAATGCAGCCTGCGCATTGCAGGAACTGTACTACGTGATTAAAAACTAATAAAAGATGTCGGATGTGTACAATAGAGCATTTTTGCTGTCAATGTCATCTGCAACAATTTAATCGAAGACCAAACGAAGAAAAGTGTCTGGTTCGCGCGTAAGCGATGCAGAGGGTCATCAATTCATGGGAGACAATTTTGAATGTTTCTGCGACCAATTTGAGTTGCCAGCAAGCAATGCAGTGGCACCAGTTGTTTTCTTAAAAAAAAACAACAAAAAAAACTACAAGACTGCTGGGGAAGTCCTCCTAGAAGTGTTTGAGGAAGGTTCTGTGGTATCTTTTGAAGAAATCGTATCACCCTTCAGCTCTAATAAGTTCCGTTCGCCACTGGCCAACTTACAGAGCCGTCTCTGAAGAACGGGGCGTGGTTGATATTCATGAGAGGCTTTACTACTGAAGCGTAGATCAAAAGGTGGTAGCAAAAAAAAAAACAAGACGAATAAAAACAATACCGGATCTCGCTTTGTATTGGCCTCAAATTTCCCCCTCGCACAGCCCTAATTTATAATACCCCGTTCTCCTTACGTGAGTACACTTCTGATTACGATACTTAGGGAAAATTCATGCCTACCAGATAGAAGAATGACATAAACGAGTGGGAAACAAACATAACCAGGCGCATCAATTGGCTTAAACAACGTTACTGACGACTGTTGTACCACATTTCATTCTGTAATTAGCGATGAAAATAAATCTAGCAGCCGACGGCTTTCATTTCTGGACGCTTTTCTGCACTTCGTCAAATTTTCATCACCAAAGATGGATCATTAAATGAAAAAAAAAAAGACAGTTATCAAGTGTTCTGCCCAGGTCACTACTCATCCTCGTCTCATTCAAGTCAAAAGAGGCTGACTGATGTGCTGTAGTGGTTGCTACAGAAGCGCAATAACGTCCTCTTTGAGGTCTTAACGCCCTCACATCTCGTGCACGCCGGGAATTGAATGGGAAATAGCCCAGTAATGATTGAGTGGAGACCTCCTCTAATCTTCTCGCGCGTGAATACCCATACGAATGTGCCGAATAAAGGATGCTTCAACGACGGACTCAGCTATATTTAGGTGAAGGATGCTAAGGCTGCTGAAGGGAAAAATCACAGTGTTGTAAGTACGTGAATGATCATGTATATTACGAGGAAGGATTACAGAAAAGGACAGAAAGCAGCGGCGTGGAAAGGCGTGATAAGGGACCTGAGAAAAGCCGGGGAATCCAAGAGGATATTCGGAAAAGGATTGTGCTGCGAGATTACGTAGTGCTTTCTTCAGGGCGTATGAGAGCTCCGTCCACCAGTCTAGTCGCAGAATTCGCTCTCAAGGCTGGCTTGCCAGCACCAGTGAGGCTTATGAAGATTCTAAGGTACCTAGATAACCTTGACTACTATTCTCATTCAGAATGACGGCTTGAAGCTTCCACTGAATTCTGCAACTGTTTTCAACGAATCTCGTTGCCTAAATTTAAAGGAGTGCATCCATGAAAGACAAATCAGTTCGCGTCCTTCGAGTAGATAAATCTGCTAAGTCTTCGCCTGCGTAGGCGCCCTGTAGCTATAGCGGGAACACACGCTCTAATTTATCTTGTTATCTATTCTATATAGTGACGTTCTGGGTGAAAAGGCAAGCAGTTTTAACGTGTAATGGTTTATTTATTGATACTGCAATTCCAGGAAACAATTTTCGCAGGCTTTGAATACAGAAGAAAAAAAGATACGAGTGCAGACATCACACATTCAGAGAAAACAGTCCGGAAGAAATTTATAAACAAATGAAACAGAATGGAATGAGGCCCCTCCCCCCTTTTACTCAAACTCCCCAGTAAGCCGCTCCGTCTGAAGCTTCGGTTGGCAGGTGGCGATGTGGAGAGAGGAGTATAGCCATTTCTTAGCTTCGAAACCCTTAATTTACTCTAATGAAAGTACGAAGACAAAGTCAAAAGGAATGGGAGCGTGGTTTGCGGTAACATCAAGTTTAGCCACAGCAGCAGAAACTAGCACATAAAAGAGCCCACCGTAAGCTGAAAAGTAAGGTAGGCGTGTTTACGCACACACGAGAAAAGCAGATGTGGCCGTGTAGGTTTTATAGCAAATATATGGAGCATTAGGTCTATTCGCAACTTTCACGGACGCTGTAGTCTCCAAGCCGCCGCTTCCGCTACCTCCTTTGAGGTGACACCGGCGAACGGCGGCCGCATTGGGGTAGCCTCTCAGGGTAGCTTCTTCGGGTAGCGACTCGGGGTAGCGACTCGGGGTAGCGACTCGGGGTAGCGGCTTGGGGTGGCGTGCTGGGGTGGCGTGCTGGGGTAGCGTGCTGGGGTAGCGACTTTAGGTAGCGATTTTAATGTGTAAACGTGCGTTGGTTGCGCTCTGCACACAGACACGGCAGCAGGTGAAGACAATGCGCTTCCTAAGCGCACAACGTGGGCAGAAAAGAGGAAAGAAATCATATTTTTTATCCACCGCAGTGCCCAAAGTGAGCTGTCAAAGGCGAGATAAACCAGCGTCACAAGATTTCTCTATAGATTCTAAGCTAAAACAGTAGTGTATAATCAAGTTTATTAAGATCTGCATGCTGCCAAGTTGGTTACTTGCAATGAAAAGATAGAGCAGAGAGATAAAACGTGGGCGTTGAAGAAGCCCACAAACGACAGCACCAGAAAAGAAGGGTTACCCCGCTGGCAGCGCGTTTTCTCGAAAACGCCACGCACATAGTCGAAACCAGACACCTTGTTTGGGTACATGGCCACTGAAGAGTGCAGACATGCTGCAATACCACAGACACGAACTTAGAAGGTGCCCCCTTCGGTTAAGGGGACACCTAAACGTAGTAGCCACTATATTTTGTTTTAGCTCGGTAATATTAGAAAAATACCGGACTATTGGTACATGTTGCATTTGCAATGCATTACTCAATGATTATGATACTGGTATGGCATGAAGCGTCGTTGTTGTTATTTCTTTCATTAGTGCATCATGTCGAATGCGTTATGGTCATGTATATGTGACATGTATTTTTCATATGACTTAGCTTCGGTCGTAATGACTGTGTGGTCACGTCAGTAGTTTTAAACGTTTCTCGAAACAGACTATCAGTATTGTATATTTATATATTGCGAATATTTACAGAGCCCGTTGGTCATTATCGTAGAGGGGCTTTTCACAAATACGAATGTAAATAGAAGCGTCATCAGAGACTCATGTGGGGCTCCTTTTGGCAGATGGAAACTTGGGAGCCAACGCTATTTACTCCGGAGGTACCTTGCGAAATTGCGGAAAGAATGAAAGCATAAACACAATTAGTCGACTTTCGTATGGCCAGCTATTTTAAAACTGTCTTGGAATATGTTAAGTAATGTACATATTGATTTGATCAGGGTCAGTCACTTCCTCAAAATGAAAACAAAAGCAACGAGACTAACATCCTCTTTACCGACGTTTCGCGAAAACGTCGGTTCTGCGTTCGATACCTGGTGTGGCCACTCTACAGCTGCGTTCAGGAAGGAAATACGTGTTTTACTTCTAGCAGCTATGCCAAGTCACGTTCGCGCACTTTGTAGTGAGCCGCATTCTTTGGCACGTGACGAGAGGGCTCAAAAATAAATGGAGCGCATGCCTTTGTTGTTTCAAGCCCGCGCATAGCCTGAGGCACGCACGGTCATTCATCATCGGCCGTCTCAGGCGCCGTCGTGGCTGACCTCTCCAATAAATCAAGCGCGTTAAAGAGGACACCATGAATCATGTCAGGCTTAGCCCGCGGTTAGTGAAGCTAGAGAGTGCTGGCAAACCCTTTGATGTCACGTGCTGTTAGCAAGACAGCGACCACAGCGGCCGCTTATGTGGGGCACACTTTATATTATAGGAGTGAACGACTTCGGGGGCTGTGCTGCTCATTTAATGGCAGTCGTCATGACTGGAGGATATTTATTCAGGTTAGCATTCAGTGTTTAGTAGGTTCAATACTGATGTTACACAACTTTTCAGGAGGGAAGTGCCATGAGACAGGTTGAAGATTACAGGAGGCTTCCTTAAATTGCATGGAATTTTTACTTTCTCATATTATGTTGCCTACGCAAAGATCTGAGATGGATTGTAGATGGGATAAGAGTGTTCCTCTTGTGGGATAGTGCTGCGGTGCCGGCGCTACTGGTAATTATTTACAAGCATTTTTAGCCTTACACTGGTCTATCGGCAACACTCTGCCCGAGTCACCTAATTAGGTCGGTGACATGTAAAAAAAATGGCTAACAAGTCTCTTAATAACAGTGAAACAATAAGAGCCTAATTAACCAACAGAAGACGTTAAAAAGTTTACAAGAGGACTGAGAATAAAGAAGCCTGTACACATTGAGAGACGAACGCAAAATAAGTCTGAAACTCTTCGTTAAAGCTAAAGTCAAATATGCTAAAGAGGGCGCATAAACCTTTTAAGAGCGCACATCCACCAGCGCGCGTAAGCGCTGCCGTGATTCTTGGCACGAACGCCGGTATCTGGACGGTCGCCGTCGGACCGGAACGCCATGTTTTGTATCAAAGTCATCCTGTCAAGTTGTGTTCACTGCATTTTCTTCAATTTCTTTCTCGGCGTGTTAGACATTCTTGACGATCAAACTGTCATTCTGACGCCATTTCTAAGCCAGCAGGATTTCGCGTGAGATGTGTTAAAACAGGCGAATTTTCGGCTGAGGGGCTTGTGGACATTATTACCTTGCATTATTTTTGAACTTTCACGGAAAGGTTTAGTGTGTGGTGGAAATCTCCGCATCTTCGATGGTCTGGCAATAAAAAGGAGGAAGCTTTGAACAGAGCGGGCAAGAGATTACATCAGAAAACGAATTTGTGGGATTAAGCGGCTACGGAAATTATGTCGCTATGACGCAAGCAAAATGATACATGACCCACTGGACAGTCGTCGATGGAAGTATAGCATAGTCTTTGTATACCACAAGATTCGGTTGTGAGCCGTGAAAATCGGTGATTTTCAATTCGAGGCCTTTCCCCCTTTTCAGGGAATTTGAGGGGTAAAATTTGGAGAAAATATCACCATAGCTTCAGTGAATTGATAGAAATTTCAAGTATCTGTAGAGAAAAGGACCTAAAAAAGAGAATTTTAGGCATGTTTGAGGCTATTTTTTGGTTACGGCATGGAACGCCAGCGGTGGAAACGCAACTGGGCACTTAGGGCACAACCAAGGTTCGAAACCTCGCGATTGGGAGGAACACTATTGTCCTCCTTCTTCCAGACTTTTCCATCTTCGGGGTTTTTGTAAGGGTTCGACTAACCTGTGGTCTGAATACTTGTCGCAAATTCTGCACATACAACTCCAACAATTCCGAGCCCGTCCCATTGCTTATGTAGAATGCTGTGCTCCCGTGAAGCCTAAACTCAGGACACCACTAGCCCGTTGCCTTTGAAAGTCCGGCACTATTGTTGTGCCTTGTTGACGGCTCCATCGCTTCCTCAGGACGTGGGACAGGAATCTAGGTCCAGGTGCACATACCCAGGACCCGCAGTGTTGTGTGTGCCTTTATCGGTGGTGCCGTGTCTCCGCTCCCACCTGTCGAGATGGGTCGATCGATAAAGCCGGGACGCTATATAGGCTCAGCCAAGAGTCTTCCTTTTCCGTGCGCATTTTTTTTCCCCCGGAGCAGCACCTACGTCGGGAATTCTGTCGCGCTGTGTGTTGCGATGTTCTGTCTCCGGGATTTAAACAACACACCACGGGAAGTTCTGCGCTCGGGTTCAGCTCACTTAGTTCGAAAGTGGAGCACAAGTGCAGGAGGCACTCGGCTGTTCGGTGTTAAGCGAGTTTGAGAAGATGGAACCGGAGGACCGACACAAGTGCTATAGGAAGATTGTGATGCTTTCTTTTTTGAGCGGCTTTCTGCGCACCTTTCTAAGAGTCCTGTTTACCAGGAAAGTAGCAGCTAGAAGGAAAAGTTCACTAGACGCCTACCAGCCGCAGAGTGCGATAAAAAAAAGTGCTGGCAGCATACTATAAACAGAAAGGAGTATAAAGAAAGTAAAACTGCGCCGTAGCGCGCGCCTTTTAAAAAAGGGAGTGCGCTAGAGAACAACTTTACTCGCCTTTCTACCCCCACATAGGTGTATTCGTATTTAGAATGCTATAGGCTATAGAACGTGCCCATGGAACTCTTGTAAAGGAATGATGTTATCGGCGCTGCTCCCAACTTCTCCCTCTCTGTAGTTACACGCGTATGTAGTAAGAAATGCTTTTAACACCTGTTCTCGGTAGTTTTATTTGAGCACTGTCTGGAAATGCGGCGCAGTTGACACCGAATATAAAGTCGTTTAACGCGCAGAGTTTCCGTTGAAAATGTTTAATACACGTCAGAAAACAATTACAAAACCTGCCATCCGGATTTAAACCCACCGTGGCGTCGAGCCAGTGGCGGTCTCTCTTAACACTAACGAACGCCCCAGTGGTAAACTTTTGTTTTTTTAAAGATGGCATTCATTGCAACGGCATGATGTCATACATGCAGAAACTGGCTCTAAAGAAATCAGGAACTGACACCCAACCGATTTAATTGCAGGACAGACGTTATAACTGCAGCGAGCTACATCTAAGACAAGGCCGAAAAAGTGATCGAATGGTAGTACCAGTGTGCTCTACAGGAAATTTGGTCATGCATTTTTGATGGAACTAAACGGTAATTTAGAGTTTATAATGGCACAACAAACTCAAAATGGTGACCAACAAGGTGATTTTCCATACGATGTGCAGACGTGCAGGCCAGTAAGAAAGCACATGTCTAGAGGTTTTCAAAGAAGTTCAGCCGAGTAAAGTATCGCACGGTATTAGAATTCAGAGCAAAATCGTACTTCAGAGGCCCTCGTAGAGCATCCCAGAAGAATATAGTACTCTTATGACTATAATTAAGCAGTGTTTGACTGCTGCAGCATGGACAAAATTATGGCAGTGTACACAAGGCCAAAAATACCCGTTCTTAATCGCAATATCTCAGTGTGTAGCTTCTGTATGAAAGCCTTCGTACGTAGTGAAAGAAGTTTTGTGGGCACTTTTACAAATACTTCATGCCCTGGCAAGGCAAGTTGTGCCGTATAGTAAATGAATGCCAGGAGCAGCTCTGAAATTAACTATCTGTATACTCATTTTAATGTCACTGAATGAAAAATTTCGGGAAAAACTGATCAGAAAACAGAGAGCAAAATAAACCTCATGCATGAACTTTTATAAGCCTAGACTATCGCAAAGATTAGACAAAACAATCAGACTCGGCAGAGCAATAACTGACATCAGGCAGAGAAATAAGTGAATTTACTCGCAACAATGCACAGCCTATCGGGCGAGATGTGTCTCGGAAGAACATGTAGCCCGAAACAATCTCTGGCACATAAAGAGTGACTGACACGACTGAAAACGTTATCACGTGTCTTTTACAAATATCGGCGAACATTTGTAAAGCCGGCGCAGAGAAGGATTCTCGCCCGCGCATTACGTAGACGATTCGAGAAGTTTGGAGAAAATTTCACTCGTTACCCACGCGGAGCGCGTAACCTTCTGCATGCTAAAGTGATGCCCTGTCCACATTGCTCGCGCGCGACGGCGCCGAGGTAGGAGAGAAGTGACTTGAGCTTTATGGAAACCATCCTCTTCGCTTTACCAATGGCGACGCGCACCCGGTAGCAGGGCGAGAGGGGAAATTGTATTTTTCGAGCAGGCACTGTCCCTACCGCGCACATAATCCATTAACCAAAAGATGTGGTTCGCAAATCCGAAGTAGTTCAGAATGAAAGCGCGCTAAACGCGCTTTTACACCAGCTGAGAGGCTTTGACACTGTAGGTGGAGTAGATAAATCAATGCCGCCGCTTTCTTCCGACCCTCTCTTTGCTCTATCGCCACATCATAGGAAGTATGGACTCTGGTTGCCTGTGCATTTGTGACGAATGTCGTCACGGGCTGGGATTTTGTTAGGCTTCTTTTCACGAATGTGCGTGACATAATCATGCTCTGAACCGACACTTCCTGCACCGACATTTGTTGAATGGCTTCTACGACGAATACTGCTTCATTATGCATACGGTTGTGTGTGAGGTCAGGAGAGCTGCAAAGCGTTTGTGTGGAACTAGTTGTACCAGCAATGTCGATGTTACGGAATGATCAGTGCCCAGTAAACTAAAAAAAAAAACATCGTGTGAGAGCGCCCGCAAGTCAGCGTGGGTTCAATTTCTTGCATCATATTCTGCCCTTACAGTACATATCCGAAAGGCTTGTTGAAGGAGGGTCTGATTTCTGCGCTTGAAAAGACGGTGATGTGGGTTACGGAGCACGCCAGTTAGGAGGGCTGCGCAATAATTTCGGAAACCTGAGGATCATGTAAAGCCTTCGATCTACATACCTTACCTTTCTACTCTGTAGCAATGACTTGACGCCACCCCACACAAAAGTTCTTAAATGGTGAAGCGGAAAATTTCTTTCACCCCATCGAGATTAGAAGATTCAGAGGGGCCCAGAACTCCCACTACATGACTGCAAAAAGAAAAAAAAAAGAAACTTATGGGTTTAGTAACCTCGACCAAGAGCGTAATATTAGTGCACGCAGAACTCTCCGTCCAAATAGATTGCCTGTTGTCGACTATGACACACATTAAATGAACGGCGTATACACCGCAGAAAGCGCCTAATACAGTTATCTCCGAAGAAAATGGAAGTACGAATAAGCACGTCTGCGATTAGCGTCTCATAGCAGTAGCTCGGAAGACAGTGCTTTATATAGTTTGCAAGATATTACATAACGCAGGCAATACGCTACGGAGGATCAGAGATTGCGTTCGTACGTACACTAATGAAAGGAGTTCACCGAAAGATTAAGTCAGTGCTTGCAATCGCTCTTTCTGCAAGGGAAACCATTTGTGGGTGTGAGGAGGGGCGTTAATTTCCGCAAGGCGATCCTGGAGATCAAGGCAGAACATCATACTGCTTTTTCAACCTCGCTGCGTGGGCCGTAGCAGATAAAATCGGCGGGTGAATTTTCTCGCCTTTGTGGACTTTTCTCTTTCCAAGCCGAGATGTATATCTCTTTTTCCCCCTGCTATCCTCTCTAATGTTTCCTTTCTTTCTTTTCTTTTATGCCTAAAAAAACGTTTTGCTCCTTCTCTTCCGCGCGTTGTTGCCTTTGTATGTAGACGATCTTAGGAAAAATAAAGGTTGCACTCTGTTTTACATTCTTACACTTGTTGCTAGGAAATAAAGCTCTACAGAAAAGTTGCTTTACAGGATTTCGTGGGGACGCGAATGCTGTGGATACCTATATTTGCTTTGGGATAAAAATGCATGTGACAGCATTTGCTCTTACAGGACAAAGAAATGGGGCAGGTTTGGGAACACTTTAAATACGAAGAAAAAAGGCTTAAAGGTCTAAGCTCGACACGAAGGGAGAGAGGGGCACCGATGTTTAAACTGAATTAAGGAAGCGAAAAACGGGACTAGGTAGGAGAAAAACAGACCTTTATCCACCATTAAGTGACCTAACTGAATTCTCTCTCTCTCGCTCACTGTGTCGCTTGCTGGTGACTTTTTTTTTTGTCACAAGTCGTCTTATTTGTTTTGCACGGTTGATCTCCTTCAACGCAGCTCTATAAAAGCATAGAAGTTGACAGGAAAGAGCCCAAGCACTCCAGGGACGAAAATCCTATCACCTGAGCACTTAGGTGCAGGATAGGTGAACAGAACTGGGGAGGAGCTAGTGATGAAGGAAAGAAGTCGGTACACGATTTAGATTAAGCTACCCAAGTGCACAAACGCAGTAGCACCAGCTGCGGCCTATATTTCTAAAAAAAAAGAAAAGACAAATGAAAGAAAGAAAAGAGATTCAGCTGCGGAACGATAAGACCCTGCTGGCTGTTTGGGGACCCATGCCACTCCACTGCATACCAATGTCGACAACAGGGCATCACGCGTAACGTAGGTGCATTCTTCATGTGATACTGTTTGAAAAGTAATACAGGGGACGCCATATTCGCTTTTGGGCCATATAGCAGTGGCTCGTTCATACCCAGCCTTCGTAGAAACTAGCAACTAGCACCATCTGTTGACCGCCAGTAGTGCGCACCGCATTGCTCGATGGGGATGTTTTAAACTTCTAATTTCGAGAAAACTAGAGTACCGAGAGATTCATTCTGAATGTAATGATTATCATGGCCGAGTCTCCTTCTCGCTGCAATATCTGACCTAAATAATTATAAAAAAATGTTCTAATTACTGTCTTTAGACTTGTAGACTTTATTGCCTTTCTGTAGATATTTCGTTTTGTCCATTCACAGTCTATAGACTGTTTATAACCAAAAGTCTACTAACGTGTATGGCCATCATTCTATAGATTGCCTATAGACAACAGTCTACAGAGTTTATATTACCTATAGATTTAACGATAGGATTTGTGAAAGAAGTCTATAAATTTCATAAGCGTAAGTGTATGGACAGTCTATAGACTGTGTAAACAAATTTTTGCAAGAGTGCGCACTCACGAACTGTTTCCGATGGCCATAAAAGATGTACCGATCATTCGAAATTCCCGCGGTGATTGAGTTTTCAGCGACACGCGGCATGTGGTGGGAGCCGTGCAAACTAGAAGTGTTTGTCCAGACTTCCTTGGTTTGTTTTCATCGTTGGTGTTCCAAATCCATCAAAGGTGAGGGAAACACTCGTCCTCCCAGCACCAGATCATTGGACTTCCAGGGGTTCCAAAAGAACCTCGCTACGCGTCACTCATAAGGAAGTACCTTGGGCTGTATGTTATAGGCGGACCGCACCGTGTCTTCAGTACCGAGCATGAAACAACGTACGTTTCATGCTCGGTACTGAAGACATGCATAGCGATTTAATTTCAGGCAAGCACCTAGAAATAAATTTGATTCTGTGCAGTGTGAAATATGCTTTTGGAATTAGGGTGAACTTTTTGGAATGTGAGATGAGTTGACTCAAAAGGACAGGCGTTAGATTGTTCGTCTTTTGCTACCAACTTTTCAGTTGCTGTGCACATGATGGTCCTCTGGATAAGTTTACTGTGTTTTGCGGAATAGGGGCTAACTTCTGTTTGGCGGTTCGCAGCACATAGCCTCTAGGGTAGAGAATATAGCTAGCTTCACCTTCTGCGCTTTTTTCGATTTCTCATTCTATTCTGTACATATCGCAGTACACGATAAATTCGAAAAACATGCAAATATTCTTTTTGGGCTTGATTTTTTTTTTAACAGTCGGTGATAAACAATCGGAACGTCTGAATATTTATTTTTCCACAAGTGTTTCATTTTTAGAAGAGTCATAAAGGGAGAGTGAGGATACTGGTTATGCTTACAAGCATTTCAGATGGACTTGTAAAACGTAGCTACCTGATACTGTAGGGATAATATTACGCACCATTTACTTTCCTCATTTGGTTGTATGCAGTGCATTTGTTTTATAATCTTGGTTCACACAGCTTCAGTTAAAAGTAGCTCTTGCTTGTAATATGCAAAGTGAAAAATAGTGAATTAAGTTATTAAATTTGTTTATTTAATTTGCCGCAGAAAAAACAAAATAAAAGAAAAACAGTAAGGCGGGCTTAACTGCCACTTGTTAAGAACGACCGAAAGAACGGAATTAGCTGAACTTTGACTTTTCAAGGGCTTCAAGTTTTAAGCTGCGCTAACGCAGCGACAGTCTGTTTAGCTTAACTTTTGAAACACACCTCCCCCGTGTGAGGTGGATGCCTCGTTGAGCAATTGTATATACACACCGCAGGAGAAAAAACAGCTCTGTTTCTCCTCGTAGTCGCACTGATACCTGCCATTACAAGAGCCAAAGTCAGAGGCGTGGAGGGTGTTTTCTTAGGAAGTCTGTCGTAACGCGACAAGCATGAATCACGTCGCTTACGCAGAAACCAGCTCGAGCGAAATGAGCACCCGTGCCATAACTTTTTCTTTTTACGTTCCGTGCCTTTCGTTCGGGACAGTTGCTGCAACACAACGTCGATTTCCAGGCGCGTGTTTTAGAGTGCTCCTCTTGCTCAATGTTCATTGACTGCGATCGACATGGATCGGGTAGAGAAAAAAGAACACCGTCAAAGAACACCATTTGCCCTTGTTTAATCTTCAGCATGCTTCGAGGTCACTGGCTTGAGCGGCGGAGGTCGTGCTTGATAGTTCAGTCAAAACGCAAATGGCTAGAGATGCCCGACGTACCGTAAACGGAAACGTAGTTGACCTCAGCAGGTGTGTCATCGTGTTGCAATCTCACACTCTGCTATTGCATTTTCTTAGTGTTCAAGTCGAACGACGGCTGCCGGAAAAGGGCAATGCACCCCTTCACGGGGCCAATTACTTGGAGTACCTGCAGCGCAGTTTTTGACAAAAACAGTCAGCCGCCGCCAGCGAAAGTTCGCAAGATGCGTGTGCCCTGGAGTCAATTTCTCGTAGCACTGTATCGAAGCCCATTCGAGCGACATTGATACCGGCGGATGGTACGTGCACGCCAACTCGTACTATGCGGACATTGGAAGGGATTGGCTTGCGTTGCTGTGCAGAAATTTTTAATGCGGTAGTGTTAAGGCTTCCAGAAAATCCATCGTCGTTGTCGTCGTCGTCGTCGGGGTTGTGAGCGAAAAATTCGAGGAGACGCAAACTAGGTGGGCCACCTAGGTCAGTGTCCTTGTGGTGTCATCGCAGCCTGGCCATCGGGTTGTGAGGAAACTGACCACCGTGGCAGGTGGCAGTTGAATTACTCATTAGTCGCGGGAGGTTGCTCTGGAAGGGCAACCTGGGCGCACAAGCTCCACCGGTGGCAGCAGATGCCATCGCAGGGCAGTGGAGCATCGCTGAACGGTTGCACCTCTGCGCGAGGAGAGATATGAAGGCTCGCAGAGATGTATAATCATAAAAAAATAATTTGGACAAAAGCATTCTTGTACGGGAAAGAGTTTATGAACGCAATTTTTTCATGTATTGTAAGATTTCACTATAAGAATCAAACTATCCGCAGATCAACCGCCGAGAGGCTTGCATTTTTTTTCCTATTAATGGTCTTGCTATCGTCAAAATCATTTCCTATTAGTTTTATGGAAGTCTTAACTGCTAGATAGGAGCTATGGTAAAACTTTAAAAGGACTTTGATACGCATCGGAACAATGGACAGTTACCTTCAATGTATTTATAACAGTACCTTACAATTTTCTAATATTCAAATCTTTTGTCCAAGAATTTTGGACATTATTCCGCATATATGAGCGTTAACCCATCAACGTTATACCTTACGGTGGAGCTTAATTGCACCCTCCAATTGTTTTATTTTCCCGCAAGCCTGTATACCGAAAACGACTGCTGCCGCCTGTCCACTGAGTTTGAGTTTGTTGTTAGCATTACAGCTCTTGAACATACGACATGAAAGAACAATGCGAACATCTGGAGCGCATCCTGTGCGCTGCGGACGGGCCTCGAAGACATTTTGAGGTAAAATAGAACTGACGACGGGAGCATGACATGCAATGCCGTAAGGTGGTCATCATTATCATCATCATCATCAGCTTGACTACGCCCACTGCAGGGCAAAGGCCTCTCCCATGTCTGTCCAATTAACCCTGTCCTTTGCCAGTGGCGGCCACCGTATTCCCGCAAACTTCTTAATCTCATCCGCCCACCTAATTTTCTGCCTCCCCCTACTACGTTTGCCTTCTCTTGGAATCTACTCAGTTACCCTTAACGACCACCGGTTATCTTCCCTTCGCTTTACATGCCCTGCCCAAGCCCATTCCTTCCTCTTGATTTCAACTAGGATAGGTGGTAACTGGAGCTATATATTACAGTTACTGTGTAGACATCAAATAAAAGATTGTTTAGTGGCTCGAGAGAGACAAATGGGTGCGATCAGAGTTTCTTGCAGTTACCTGAACTTTGCGGACGACGGTGGCAGTTACGGTGACGATGACGATAATGAGTCACCTTCAATGCCGAGACTAATCCGAGGGTAGCAATGCTGCTACCAGGCTGCCACAGCGGGAAGAGAATACGATGTGGGGGCATGTGTTTGGAGGGGCGCCAGAGAGAAGGAAACCGAAAAACAATCATACGTGAAGCCTCCATCGCGAGCTCACGCACGCACATTACTGGCTTCGAAAACCTTTCCGCACAACGGTTCAAAATTTGTCGTCACGCTGGTCTACTTACGAGTGTTAGATTTCTCTACCGGTTGCAGGAACAAAGATGCTCTTCTACTGGATCGTAACTTGTGAAGTTGTGCACAAATGGTGTGGCATGCGGATATTACTTTCGTTTAAGATTTGCGCTCCAAGCTGAGAGAAAAATGTTTCCCACTGCATGTAATGGTGTTGCATGCACTTTTTGCATTGATAGTTCATTTCAGCTACTACACTCAGGAAAAGAAAAGGAAGCCCAGGATTAAGTATTTCGAGATGTATCTCAGAACGTATGCACTTGAACCATTAGAAACAACAGTTAGAGTCCGAGTAACGCAATAAGAAAGTATGGCGCATCGCTTTATGTCTGTTCCAAAAATTTGGTCCGGTTTTAACCTAGCTAAGCCGACTAGACGTGGAAAGTATGTACTTAGCGTGGCTCATGGCTTGCTTTGCTGCGTCGTCGGCACGTCTGGCGACGATATTAGAATTAGGTTAAGCTCTGATCGAGTTTGAGCTGACCTGAGCTGTTCGCGCCGCAAATAGAAACTTTGAAAACTTAAAAAATTTAAACCATTAGCTTGGCCCCAGTTTACCTTCTTTTGGCTCTCCTCACTGAACTTTGGCCAATCCTCCGTCGTGGGTATGTGCCATGCCACCAAGGCAACAACAACAAGACGAGGCGGGATCGGCTGCGGCGACAGCATAGTGCTCTCCTGCAGTGGCCAGCGAAGCTGATCTGTTCGCGCCACCGTGGGCTGGCATCCACCCGAGCGCTCGGGTGGATGGCAATGAGTAATTACTCCTTTATTACAAATCTACTCCACCTTGGGAGATTCCCCTAGACATTTGGCCAACACTGTTTCCGCTTCGATTTATTGATCAATTCGCTCTCGCCCTACCATAACCTTGCCGACCCGGTTAGCTCCTATCCTTTCTACATATCCTGCATATCCTTTATACATATCTTTTCTGTACATAACCATGTTGAATAAATACCATGAAAGAAAAAAAAAAAGTCCCGGTGAGCTCAGTTGGTAGAGCGAGTGCTCCGGTGTAGCGATGATCCCGGCTTCAAACCCCGGACCAGGACCATTTTTTTTTAACTACTAAGTTTCTGAGAAAGCTGTCTAGCTTTCCTTTGTAGCCGTATAGCTGCGCTTGGGTGGATTCCAATGAGTAATTATTCCCTTATTAAAAACTACTTTTATAGCAAAATTAGCGTAGCAAATCATTAAGTTAATGGAGCTCAGTGTAAGGTGGCGCTTGGCTTCCTAACCTTTCTCTGTGCACCAGACGACAGCAAGAAGGTTGAGACGTAAAGGGCATGTGGACCTCTTAAGCTCGAGACGGTCAGGTGCAACTTTTATTGTATGCAGCTATAAAAGAAGTTAAGCTCTAGCCCAAGCCGCTTTGTTTCGCAATAGCGGGAGCGCTACCTCCAGGTAAGAAGTGAATACAAGATCTCTGCTATCTTTGAGAGGATGAATGACCTCGACTGGCGGAACAGTCGGGCACAAATTGCCTGAAAATGGCGTGCCTCGTGTTCCTTTGAACCAGAGCTTTCTCTCCTAGAATAAGGCTGTGTTACTGTTACTTTACCTCACGTATTAAAGACGAGCCGTCCGTTTTATTTTACTTTCTTCGGTAGCAGTGGGAGTGTTTTCCCGGGGTGCGTGCACTACAGAAGCGTTTCTATTTAGAGCCGCTTTTCCCGCAGGAGCTTTGATAGTACTGTTTATTCTATCCAAAGAGTTTCCGACCGCGACCTAACGAAAAGGAACGGCTCAATTAAGTTGGTTCATTGACTTACCACCCAATGAACACCGAAGTTGGCGAGTGCACGAAACAAAAGACGGCTGTGCCTGTTACCACATCAAAGGTTAGCGCCGTCGACCAGGAGAATGCTCGATGGATTTTACTTTTTTGTGCGAACAAATTTATTGTCAGTAAAACCTGCCGTGCAGCGCCCCCTGGTAAAGCGCCGTTTGCGCAGTACGGCGGCGTATGTCGTAATTATGGACGATGTAAAGCCAGATCCGAAGAGAAATAATGCAGAACGATACAAAGAAGAGAGCCGTGCTTCGTAAGAAATGCAGCTAGAAGTTATTTATGGCGAACAGTTCGTTTTGGGCCGAATCATATTGCAGTCTTTTGCTTGGACCTGCTTGAGAAAATTTGTTTTCATCATTTGTTTTCATAAAAGCAAATGCCCAACCATGTTACGAAACAAAATTGCTGCCTTCAGTAGCTTTCTCTTCCATCTGGATGGCAGCTGTTTCGATATTCGCTGCATTAGGTGAGTTGCCGGCTATATGTGATACGTTTCGGTTGCTATTCTTTAGCATCTTTTACTTAATTTTTGTCATATTTATATGTACTGAAGCGATTAGGACGTTATTGCAGGAGTTGGAAACCTACATGGCTGAGGCAACAAAAATATACACATTATGCACAAATGTGCACAGCGTAGAGCACACAAAAACATTTAGAATTGGTCAGGCTCGCAAAACGTGATTACCCGTTTTCGAAGGAAAATGCGAATCGGTGAGGTGAAAACGAGCGAATGACATTAGACAACGAGCTTCATTCTCTGATGGCGTGGATGAAAGACTGGGCTTAGCCTTTTTTACGGGCGTGGTATGATGACTAGTTTGGCTGTGATGCCGGCTGGTTTATCATTCCTTCACAAACATGACAGAATTTCATTTATAGTCGAACGCATGAATGGAGTGTAGACTGCAGGATTTTCAGTGGTTCGGCAGGTTTTAAGTGTAACGGGGGCTGCGGAGGAAGACACTCCTATGCTCTATGGAATGGTACTGCTCAAAAGTTAAAACAACAAATTTGATTTTTGCATCGAGGAGTTCACTTAGTTGCGACAAATGTGCTTTATTACGTAATAGTACGTGAGAAGAAAGCAGGAAATTGGAGAGGACCGCGAGGCAACCCGAGAAATGGGCGCAGCGACTGAGGTAATTTTCGTTAACGTATTGCTTTGTCCCAGTTGAGAAACCGGGGATGGATCCACAGTGCTTGTCATATTTCAACCCTGCTTTCGACTTGATGCAGTCCGATACTGGGAGGCTTTACAATCTGCGTTCGAGGTAGGAGAATCGTCCTTCCTCCTTCTGCGAGCCTTGCTTGACTCACAGAAGTCTTAAGTGTTCGATTATGGTGCTTAAAAACGGATCCTGCGGCATGCAAACTTTTGACGTGCACTGTACGTGTATATAAGCTTGTGTGTTGCATCTCAGTGCTTGAGTGCACGTCAGCGGTCAGGAAATGCTTGTGAATATATGAGACGAGCTCACTTATTCCGGACGCTAAGTGGAAGTCTAAGTGGAAGTAACGGTTAGCCGTTTATTGTATCATTGCGAGTTTTATAGCATACAGCCTCCGCTGTCGCCTGTCCAAAACGCGAGACCGTAGGTTAGAAGCTGCGTTCGGCGCCTTGCGAGCACAAGTCGCAGAAGGTGACGGCTTGGAGAGATGTAGGTGTGATATTAGCTTGCAGGTGAGTTGGGATTCTATTTCTTTTAAAATATAGACTTCCAGACCGTTGGCTCTATTATTGTGTTCTTCATTTTCACGTCGTCGTTGGTGTCGGTGTCGACGTCAGCATCTGCAGCACCATCTGCCGCCTGCCTCAGTTGACAGGTGGCTCGCCCTAACCCTTCTCCTTGCATGGTAACTCTCCTTCTCCTTCTACGTCAGCGACCCTCCGGGGGGCTTCTATCGTTGGCGCTTACCTGTTATGTTGACTGCTTTGACTACTTCTACTATTACCACTACGGTGATGTGAAACCAGGAACAGGCGCTTAACAACTGTAGCTGTTAAAGTGAACACATTTGTGAAACATTCTTTGCTGTCACCCCGCAACTACACTGAAAAAGTGAAAACGGATATGCGAGACTACCAGGTGCAAATTCACCCGCCAATTAGGCACATGACCTGGACCGAGAACATGCTCCGCCAGCCGCATGAGGTGACACTTAGTGGGCTTCTTCTCGTTTTGATGGTTGTGGCACTTTGAGTTTCAACTTGGGAACTCCAGCTTAAATAATCCTTTCAAATTCGCAAACTGCCCACTTTTATCCGACTTTGGGTGCTTTAATTCTTTTTTTTTTCAGGTCAGTTAAGAGAGTGACCCTATAAACTTTCTGACCTCCGTATCGTCATCACCCATAGTTCTTCCGCGGGGCTGCGCGGGTATTTTGCGATAATGCTATTTTTATTCCTAACAATGCTCTGTGGTTGTTTAGACCTGTGTATTTGACTCTTTTGGAAGGAATCTAAGATATTTGTACGAGAGTTTAATCTCCTTAATTAAGTGGCTAAATGCTACGACGTTGGTATAAAGGCAGAGCCTGCCATCAGTAATATCATCAAGGCAGTTAGCAAAACCTGCACAAACCTGTTGAGGAAGAAGATCAGCTATGAAGGCCACTCTGCATTAATAAAATTTCTGCGCATCTCTACGACGAAGCCAAAGAGACTCTCATTGATCAATTATTTCTACGGCCGTTTTATCTATAACTGGCGAAGATACAATCCGTTCCAGCGCAAAGATTTCACACTCCTCTTATCTCGGACTACGAATCCACGGTCATCAAAAACTAGTAAAATTTTACAGGCGTCGGTGATTTACCAGTAATTTTTCAAGAGTTACCAGTATGAAATAACACTTTGCCAGACAAGAGAATAACTATTTGCTCTCTTCAAAAGCTAGCTATACGAAGAAAAGAAGGTATGACATGTTTACACCGATGGCAGCATTGTCTTCAAAGTTACTTCTGCAATTCCGAGCACCAAGTTTTAATGCAAGTACTTTGAGACTTCTAAACCATTTGTCTAGATTATATTTAAAATCGCATTCCTCGTATTTCGCGGGTTTCTGCTGTCTCTTTTTACTTTTTCATTGTATTTCGAATCACGCTTTCCGCTCCTCAGTAACTCAGTTGCCTAAGCGCTACTTTTATTTAGGTTTTCAAGCGGATAGTGTGTATATGCAACAGTCGAAGCACTTCAAACATCATCCGAACTTGCGCAGCCAAACACGTCCCGGTATTGGTGCGACAGTGGACTCCCCTTCCCTCGCCCAATGTGATCAGCAGGCTTTCAAATGCAGCGTGTGAGGAGGAGCAGCGGAGGGAGAAGGCTCCCCTAACAAAAAAGTCATTTATTGCATTCATAATGCTAAATCTTTCCGCACAGCGCACACACAGAAAACCAGCATCTTTGCTAGAGCTCGGCGCTAGAGAACGAGGCAGTCACACGAGATCAGAAGTCATATCAAAGGCACTGCGCTAAATGGGGGGGGGGGGGGGGGGGGGGGGAAGCAGACCGGAAGAAGGCACATTTCATCGTTTATCAAAGCCATCGTTGGGTAATGGTGCGGCAGAATGCACTGAGCTCTGAGCACTGTTCCATTGCTTTTCCTTAAGAGCAAAGACATATAAAGCTTCAGTTTCCCACTGTGATGCAAGGGTTAATTAAAAAAGGCATAATAAATTGACTAATTTATGCTGAAGACTCCATTATGCAAGTGGTCTAGTGGAAGGATGAGGAGGAATTCATTTACCTGATCCAACTGTTTTCTTTACACGTGCATAAATGTTTTTCTGCCTCACAAGTTGGATGCAGAAGTTTAGAGGTTTGTTGGAGAGTTTTCTCCATTGACCTGACAAGCCGGAGACTAACACCTTTCATTGTGTTTTCTGTCCGACGTTCTCCGAAACAACAGCATTTTCGTCTAGCTAAAGTGTCCATAGATAAGCAAAACTTCAGAAATAGGTTGTGATTAACCTTTAAAAAGAAAAACGGAAAACACGATACGCACGAGCGCACAATGCCCCCGGAGGACGCTCGATAAAGCCCCAAGGAAGTCACACGATGGAGTTTATGAAAATGAACAAGGGCCTTATTCTGAATCCAGAGATTCATTTCAGGACCAAAGAGAGGAACAGACATAATAGGAAGAACGCGGAAAAACAGCCTTTGTAATTACAGATCTCTGTGTATGCCCTAGGGGTGCAGAGGAAAAGGACAGTTTTAATGAGTTCCTACAGGAGCGGCAGGTTGAAGCAATTGCTCCCGATTTTCAATCCCGGAAAGGGCCCCAAACTGCATTAGATAACGTGCGCACATACTTCGCCGCTTCTTGACGAGGATTTTCGAGCTACCGGGTTACGCATGATATCGAATAGGCCTCAGTTAGTGGGCTCGCTTGCTAAAGTAATATGACAATGGGTTCAGGCAACTTTACTTGATAACATACATTTTGTTCTCCGTCGGTATAGTCACATAGCAATGCACTGACTTCTTGCACAAGGGGAGTGAAGTGCAAGCTGTCTTGGTGAGTTGGGAGGCTGACCTCCACATGATATATGTGATCGATCAGAAGATCATTCAGACGGTTTGTACAAATTTAAAGCCTTTGGTAGCACAGTTGTCGCAAGCAATAAATACGGTAACCCTTCTTTCAAGGAATTTGGCCGTGATGCGACTTTTGATGCACACAGCCTGTGAATCTGACTCACTAGTCCTGCATACGTCAGTGCAGGCCAATGGAAGTAGAACGGCAGCCGCCGCGGTGGCTCAGTGGTTATGGTACTCGGCTGATGACCCGAAAGACGCGGGTTCGATCCTGGCCGTGGTGGTCGAATTTCGTTGGAGGAGAAATTCTAGAGGCCCATGTACTGTGCGATGTCAGTGCACGTTAAAGAACCCCAGGTGGTCGAAATTTTCGGAGCCCTTCAATACGGCGTCTCTCATAGCCTGAGTCGCTTCGGGAGGTTAAACCCCATAAACCAAACCAAGCCGGAAGTAGAACAGGAGAACAGGTGCTCTTGCTTTCTGATTTTACGTCGATATTCCAATGGCCCGAGGCCTCATTGCCAGGGTCACTGTTGCCGGCTTTCACATTCTAAGTCTCTACTACTTGGGACCGGTCTTAAAGAAAATTGGCGTTCGGCAGCTTTCTTTGTGTTCGGCTTTGCTCTTAAAAGACGCGTCGCAAATAGTTATATCGAAAAATTGGTGTCGTTTCAATGCTGGCTCATTTTAAAGAGAAAAAAAAAAAGGCATTTGTGCGGCGTAGCGCAAGATACGGCGTCTGTAGGCCAGCAAAATGCGCTAATGGAGACTGCCGCGGGCTTTTTTATTGCTGTCCTGTGTCGAAGCTGCTGGGAAGTGTACTGCAGTGAGCGAGAACCGGCAGGCGTCCGTAGCCTAGCGGCGAAAACGATCCAGTGGTGTGAGCGCCCCTGACGGGAGAAGTCAGAGGAAATTAGGAGACAGCGTTGAACGGCAACACCGGATCGCAAGGCCGGGCATAGAAAATATACGACGCTATGTGTCATATAAATATCAGTGAAGAATCAGTCCAATTTCTTTGGCTTCTTCCGGTCGACCAGATAGGCAGCGTTGTGAGTGCATTGAGAACACCGTGGGAGAGAAAACTGGCTCGTTGCTTTCGCCAGAAACCACAGAACTTAAATAAAACTTCTTTTTGGGCTAGTTGGTGCATTTTGAACCTAATAAAAGAAGCAGCGCCAAAGCATGCAACCACAGACGAAGAAACGAGAAGACACAAGCGCTTGTGTCTTCTCCTATCTTCGTCTGTGGTTGCTGCTTTGGCGCTGCTCCTTTTCTTATTTTCATAGAACTCCAGAAGAGGAAAAAAAAATCGGCTAGGATATTTTTACTTAAAACATAAAATTCTTCCGCCAGAGGTACAAAATGGCATAAAACTTGCGTCTACCAATTGGCGTTGTTAAGGTTCTTGCGGGCGTTGTCACCGGAGGGTTGTGCCGATATAACGAAGGAGTTCTAGAGAGGAAGCGAGAGAAAGAGGAGAGAGGGAGATGAGGAGACGTGCTGCAGTAGCCCCCCTAGATGAAGTGAGAGGGACTACATCGCTCACGTCGGAGCGAGCGATGGAGTGCAAGAAGGGAAGACAGACGAGACGTGCAGCAGCGGCGTGCCTAGCGGGGCACGGAATTTGAATTAAGGAGCCAATTAAAATGCGAATATTAAAAGGGAATTTGTAAGACGAAAATTCTAATTCTACATCTCACGCAGAAGTGCCGCATCACGTTATATCCCCTCAGTTTTTTTTTTGTTTTTGTTTTTAAGGTGAAAATGTGTTTCTTATGTTTCTTCGTCGACAAAAGAGGGTTCAGCATGGTTTTTTTTTATGTAAGATGTCTCGCTTGGCAAGGGCAACCATCCCTCCTCACCCTCCACTGCCCCTGTCTCATTAATCTGCCCCTTGCACATAAATAAAGAATACACCTCACTGGCACATGAAACGACCAAAATACTAGGCCTATTAAGTAATTAAGGTCATTCACGTTTCGCTCGTGCCAGAGCGACTTGGTGAACAGAGTGCGAAGCTACAATTACCTAGCCTGTGCTACATTCGTATATGGCAGGAAATGGAACCTCATACGAGTTTGGAGTGGCATAGGGATATGAACTCTTGACAAGGATGACACAGCGCCCGAAACTACACTGGGGAGGCGCTGACTGACAACTCTTTACACATTAGGCATTACGGTACTTGCATCCACAACATTCTTGCAATCATGGCTTCAACGGAACCAGCCTCTAGCGCTTACAATGAGAGCAAAATGACTGGTTGAACCACACGAGACAAAGAGGTAGCTGTTTAGTTCTTTTAGCGTTTCCTGCGCCTATCTTGTTGTTATGAAAAGGCGGAGTCGAAGGACGGCCATTCTGCTTCTTCTGTTGCTTGGTGACCATATGCGTGCTGTACCTAACCTAAGCTTCCGTCTTATATTAATTTCCATCTTTTTAAAGTGTGCAGTCTCCCGTGTTCTGGTGGCGGCTAGGTAGAACCGTTGCCAATAACGAAGAGCCTGTTGTAATTACTAAAGGTCGCGTCGAGCAGTTAAGACTGCCATAGAAAACCAATGGGGAGTGCTCTTGGCGATAGCAAAAACGTTAAGAGCATAAAAAAGCAGGACCGCCGACGGCGGATCTGCGGATATATTGAGGGTTATAGTGAATTCCTACAATATATAAAAAATCGCTTTCATAAACTTTCCCGCTTTGAAAAAATGCTTTTTATTTTCCAGAACTGTTGTGTGTATACCGTCCAGGAAAAGAAAACAAAAGTAAAAAAAGAAAAGAAACACATGTCAAAGTTGCATTGAGTAAATAATAAACACGAGGACCCCTGGATGTGGTACGAGCAATAGGACGAACACCAAAGATTTTTCTGATGCGATGAAGAAAATGCCTGGCGTACCGCACTATCACGTTTTTCTAGCGTCACACTCATGAAGAGAACTCTAGACCTTCCAGATCTTTCACTGCGGCGTCATCTTTCTAGACTTTTCACTTTCCAAAAAATATATTACACAAATCAATCGCTAAAACAAAGTCTTTTCGCTGTTCCAAGTTATGTATCATCTCGCATTGATCACCGACTCAAAGTGAGTGTTCCAAGTTGCAGAACTAACCAGTATTTTTATTCTTTCTTGCCCAAGACCAGCTCAGACTGGAACCACCTGCCCACCAGCATCGTCTCCATCTCTGAACCAGAAGCTTTTAAATCTGCTCTTCTTCATCACCTATGTTAACTACTCTCCTTTCTCCTTATTGTATTTTATTTGTATAAGTATACTTACCACTCCTATCTGTAACGCCTCAACGGCCCTGATAGTAACGAAATAAATAAATAAATAAATAAATAAATAAATAAATAAATAAATAAATAAATAAATAAATAAATAAATAAATAAATAAATAAATAAATAAATAAATAAATAAATAAATAAATAAATAAATAAATAAATAAATAAATAAATAAATAAATAAATAAATAAATAAATAAATAAAAGAATTATTCGAGGAGCTGTTCGCCCTGAGAGCCGGTAGCAACATTACTGTTGACAGCAACTAGTACTTTCTGCTTTTTAGGCGCAACAGAACACACTTCCCAACATTTTATTGCTGCTTTATGTTCTGTTACGTGTAGCCTTTTTTCTTTGGTAGCTCCTACAGTCAAGACATGGACGACTATGTGGAGCCTGGCTTGCTGGTCCCGACGAAAGTTCGTCGATTGTGCCGCTCAGGCGGTCCTAACTAAAACAGGCAGACCTCTCAGGAAGGCAGAGCGTCAGGGAAAGTATCCAGAATGAACGGGTTGGTCTAAGTCGGAGCTTCGCCAAACGGAGAAAGGCTTCCGGTACCCATTTCGTCTCTGCTAACTGCGATACCGGAAAGAAAGTGACCCAGTCTCGAAATCGAATGGCGTGTGGACCTACAGCCCTCCGTATTTTCATGAATGTTCGGTTCCTTCACATTAGCATCTTTTATTTTGGATTGCAGACAAAGCATCCACGTGCAGATGACCAAGGAAATGCCTGACACCAGGAAATGGTGTACAGACTAACGACCTGCCAAGTGAAAGTGTTCCTAATGCGTACACGAACGTTGGGATTCAGCGAAAACTTGCGCAGCCATATGTACCTCCCGTATCGGTCAGCAGCTGGAGCCTCTTAGTGCGTCTAGAACCAAGTGCTTTCATCTCTTTCCGGTAGCTGGTTAGGTGAAGAAGCTTTCTTCTTTTTCTCGCCACAGGCAGATACGACTGGATTCAACCAACCCTATTTTGATTATGCTGCTGCATTCGCACTGTTAAATTTCGGTTCATTTCCCACTGTTGGGGAAGCCAGCCAATGCGCAGGAAGGTCGTAAAATCTTCTGCCCCATCTATTAGCCGCTATCCCCATCCCGAAGTCAAAAGAGATCCTCTTTCTAAGCCGGTAATGGCTGTGCTTGAGCAATGGCCGCTCTTTCCCATCCTTTCCCTGGTTTAACGCGCCCATTTTCGCAAAGAACTCCTTTCACGAACCTAGAAAGTTTGGTATTGCTCTAACCTCAGCCATTTTTTTTAACGAAGTTTTTATGGGAGAACCGAGAAATAAGGCTGCCTTTATTAGGGTCTTGAGAATGTTTTTCTCATGATTTAACAATGTTTTTGCTTTTATTTGGGGTTTAACGTCCCAAAGCAACTCAAGCTATTTAACAAAGTAAGGAAGAAAATGGTTTAGCCTGTTTTCTATTTCGGTTGTGCAGGTTAATGATGGATTTCCGTCATATGGAGCTCACTGGTTTTGGCATTCACCTTCTCAGCTCAAGGTATCGGGATGCTATTCCGGTAGCGCCGGTCTCGTTTTCGTGCAGGCAGAATTCAGGAACGCCCGTCTGCTTAGAGGTGCCAGTGTACGCTAAAGAACACCATAAGGCCGAAATTAACCTGGAGCCCTCAATTACGGCGTCTCTCATTACCCGCCTGCAGCTTCAAGACGTCAAAACCCCACGCGAATACGCGCAGATAACCCATTTATTTATTTCTTGTTTGATTCAGTTTCCGACTGAGCATTCGTCAGGTCCGGCCAGTACTGTCAGGTTCCATTACCGCTTGATAAATAGCAATCAAAGGCCATTACAAAGTTGTGATCTAACCTATGCAAGGTGCGACACATTCAAGGCAGGCCATAGAAGGGGTGATAATATCAGTATACATCTGCGGAACACAAGGAAGTAAACAGCGGGGAAAGGGTTCGTTCTGACCACCCCAAGGTCTAATATGAGCTTTCAATACCTGATGCCACAGCTCTAGATGCACATAATCGCCTCTAATGCAACTATGCGCATCATAACTGTAAAGTCCCTTTTGGCCCGTGTTACCGATAAGCTTATTCTGAAGAAAATTAAGGCGCATACAATATATTAACGGTTAAAGCAGACGTTTACAGCCGTCAGAAAAAATCGGGATGACACTTCAAGTTGTTTGTACGAAGTCAGCGAGTGTCCGTATTTACTCTTTAGCTATAACAGAAACGAGTAAGACAGGATTTTAGCGAGGAGGGGGATTGATTATTGCCGATTTATTTCCTGCAGGCAAAAAAATTAATCGACATCCAACACTGCGGTCACACAAAGCGTTCCGCTTGCATCGCAGAGAATTCACCTTGGAAATTAAGCGTCGATGCGTCACAATACTAATGCGAAGGATTTCCGCCAATTGAGACGGCTACCTCACCCATCCTGCCGGTGCCGCAAATGCTGCCTGGCCTCCGCCTCGTGACCAATAGCGCCACTGCGCGGTCACTCTCAGCAGCCTGCGCTCACCTGCAGCCTGGGTGGGAGGTTCACGAACATGTAAGAGTTGTTAATGGACTGTGATTCTGTTCTTCAAGAAAAGTAAATGACGGGAGCCAACAGTAATCGAAGCCAAGGAGCATAGGGAATGTCTTTTAGGGATGATAGGAGATGGGCTAGTGACGCTTCAGTCTTGATTCTAAGTATAACTCGAGGTCCGAGCGTCCGCGCTCTTTAGAAGCCAACGAGAGTGCACTTCTTCGTAGAGGCTATAAGCGCTTATGAGGAAAGGTGCGCTTGCAGCCTTATAGCAGATGTACACCTGGACCGTTCCATGAAGGGATTGATTTCTCCGCCGCGGTGGCTCAGCGGTTATGGCACTCGGCTGCTGACCCGAAAGACGCGGGTTCGATCCCGGCCGCAGCGGTCGAATTTCTTTGGAGGCGAAATTCTGTGCGATGTCAGTGCACGTTAGTGCAATGTCTGTGCACTGTGCGATGTCAGTGCACGTTAAAGAACCCCAGGTGGTCGAAATTTCCGGAGTCCTTCACTACGGCGTCTCTCATAGCCTAAGTCGCTTTGGGACGTTAAACCCCATAAACCAACCAACCATCAAGGGATTAAGGAATGGGAGGCAGGGTCAGTACTTTGGAAAAAAAACAAAAAAAAAACTCGCATTTACGCTAGTTCTGTGCGAATTTAGCGTTTTAAACAAGTCTAAAAGTTGAAATGTGTCTCCGCAGTTTGCGCCCTTACGCTTGTGCGCTTTCCTTCGTCGGTGTCGTTGAGCGTGCTTGCCTGCCTCATGACGTCATTTCACGGGTTGTAACTGACATATTGCAACGCCTTGTTTGGAACGAATTCGTTGATTACCAGTGCACTGCACGTTACACCCAGCTAATTTTTGTCCGAAATCGACTAAAAACAGCGATAACAGACTCAACACCGCCTCCTTAGCTACCAGTACTCCTTGACGGGGTGAGCACAGTGTGCAGTGCATAGACCATCTCTAATACGGGCCAGAATGGCCTAGCGCATAGCCTAGTAAGCTGCGCGCAGAAGCGTTTATAGGATTGGGAGCGTCGGCTGCGGAGATGGGTGTAATTAGGCGGACTTCGTCCCGGCTGACGAGCTTATGAGCGGGGCTGATCAGGTAAATACTTCCCTATCGTCAGCATAGCTGAGCTGTTATCTTTCTTTTTTCGTCCACCTGTGCATCCACCGGTTTATTTGCTTCCTCTTTGTGTGCGCCGGGATTAGTTTCCCAGGGTAGTCTTGCCGTTGATGAAAACTTTTGCTGAGACCAACACTTCCGGCGAGGCTGCTAGCGGATGCTCTTTTTCGTGTTGTTCTGGCCCTTCGCCGAACGCCGAAATTGATGTAACTTTAAAAAAATCTGGAATCCGACTCAATGTGAACAATGCCGGAGAACACCTAAACTCGTTATGCAAAAATCTGTTTTTAAGCGACAGCTAATGCATTCCAGACAGCTCGGCGTCTTACATTGTTACTCTCCTATTGCAAGAACGCCTCCTCCTTTACTCATAGCGTGAGACTTCAAGGACGGCCGAAGTGTGTCTTATAATGAAAGTGGCGTGGTTTAGTGAGGAATAATCTGAAAGAGAAAGCTCCTCAGACTGTACGTCACTGCATGATACCTGTATTCTCTGCAGCGCTCCGGTGAAGGTGTTGGAACTAACATAATTGTCAGGAACTAACATCATTGTCAGGATCGTGGGACATTCGACTGTATGATCGGCCATAATAGCGGATTGTCGATTGCAAGAAAAAGACATTCGGATGTAAAATACTAATCCCCGCACATTCAGACATGCTTCATTCTGATCTTCAGCAACAACCTTACAAATATTTTGTGAAAAGTATTCAAGCGCAATCATCGGGTGTATGGCTTGAAAAAGATTACGCACGCCTTACATTGCGACGAAGAGTTTGCGTGTTTGTCAACTGATAGCAACATAAGACCTTATTCAACCCTTCCTTTATTTAGGAGTTGCATTCTGAAGCTGGTTTTTCTTCGAAAAACATCTAAAAAAAGTTTCTGCTCTGCAGATAAGACAAACCAAGTGAGAATTTCTCAATTGTTATTAAACATCCTGAATAAAGTTGTGAATAGCCGAGAAGGCTAGAAGGAAGCGGCAGAATTTGGCGATTTTTTCAGACCGACGTCTGTACCATCTCTCTAGAACGGAGGCCTTACTGCCATAAACAATTTTTTTTTTTAAATCTACGGCAAGACATCTTATTACAAATGTTTTTATTCTGTGCCCTCTACACTTACTGAGATGACCTAAATTCAGTCAGTTTTTTTTCTGTTCTACACAGGACAGCTCTGAAACGCTGGTAGCTAGTGTTTGTGCAGGCTTTTGTGTCCGTAGTTAAATCTGCATGCTTTTTATTCAATTCCTAATAGAAACATTAATGGCGGCACCCGGAAGCTGGTAGTTTCCAACCGGTCTTTCTCAGATGTAGCGAACAAAACCTTGTAAACCAACACTTTAGAAAGATTTTGTGGTTTGGTTTGGTTTATGGGGTTTAACGTCCCAAAGCGACTAAGGCTATGAGAGACGCCGTAGTGGAGGGCTCCTGAAATTTCGACCACC
The DNA here is from genome assembly GCF_055824585.1 of Amblyomma mixtum. Lineage (NCBI taxonomy): Eukaryota > Metazoa > Arthropoda > Arachnida > Ixodida > Ixodidae > Amblyomma > Amblyomma mixtum. Next base: position 288,690,715 of record NC_143013.1, read on the forward strand.
TGGGGTTCTTTAACGTGCACTGACATCGCACAGTACACGGGCCTCTAGAATTTCTCCTCCAAACAAATTCTAGCCGCCGCGGCCGGGATTGAACCCGAGTCTTTCGGGTCAGCAGCCGAGCACCATAACCACTGAGCCACCGAGGCGGCTAGAAAGATTTTGTATTTTATATTTTACGGAATGCGGGGAATTGAAAAGTGTCACAAATGAGTCACCTGCTACACGCACAAAATATTTCAGTGCATGTCACTGAATGCTGCTGCTTTGAATAAGCTGCCCGTGGAGCCAAGCAAGGCAGCAAGGAATACTTGAGTACTTTTAATAGCAACTCTGCGAAAGCAATGAAATGGCTTGAAAAGTTGATATCTATTGATGTTTATTGATATCATCATCATGAGTCTTGGTCATTTAAGTTCAGGACAAACACCTCTCATAACTACCGGCAGCACTTTTGCGTTGCTCCAGCTACTGCTGAAAATGCCGCGAAAATTTCATGAGCTTAGTTTTACGTGGGATCGATCTAATTGGATAAATACTGGGCGTATATTCATGTCCTGCAGTGTAAAACCACGTTTGGTAAAAGTGTCAATAAAAGTGCTACACTGCAGATTGCGTATGATCGACCAGTTCATAAGCTGGTCATTTTGCTTGACTTTCTTCCGCCCTCTCCTAATAAAGAACTAAAAAGGCAATAGTAATAAAGTAATAAAGTTAATTGGAAAAGCACGAATATACGTCCATGGGATAAGGTTGCACTTCACACGATTTTCAGCTGCTACCTTTTATGCTTACCTTTCCAGGCCTCGACACTCCATTCGCTACCGGTTATGAACTCTGAGAAGGAAATGCCTAGCCCGAGCAATAATATGAGCTAGCGTTTGTTCTCCAGTTTACGCTGCCTTGGTTTTGTCTTTTAAATGGACCATTAGGTACAAAGATGATGGAAACGTGCTCTTAATATATTGGTAAATAACTCCTCGAGACCTCTTTCTGGGCTAAATCTGCACAAAACTTTGTATCTGTCGCTGAGAAAATTGTAAATTATCTCCACGAATTCCTTTTCTTTTTACACCCTTTAACAAGACGCTTATCCCACTGGTAAGACGGCTTTTTTGATGCAGTATATGTCAACAGATGGCGCCACTATACTGTGCGCCTCCTTCACACCGCGCGTGGTCCAATCAGAACATGGCGGCTTCACCAATCTGTTAAGGCGCGAGTAGCTCTGATAGCTTCTGCTTGGCTTGGGCCTCGTGAGTTGCGCTTCTGAAGTTAACGGCTTCACTGAGGATTAGCGGACGACAAGCGAAATGAGCAGCGCTTCACGTTCTCATGTCTGGGCAACACATGCCATGCTTTGGTCTTTTTCGATGGCACCTGTCTGTCGATAAATTGTTGCACAAAGTGATGAACTATCCTTGGGTGGGTGCAGTTGATGGAAATCGTATGGGCTGTTCACAAGATATTTTTCGCTGGTAAGTAAATTTGTTGCTTATCCAGGCTTTGCTCCTGGTAACAAGGATATAATTTCTGCCCCTCGAAACTAAAATCTCAGTCTAGATAGACTCAGTATTCTGCTTTTTGAACCCTTTAAAGTTACTTCTGATATTATCCCCTGTGTTTTCTCGCTACGCAGTGGTCAGTCTCCTTTCAAGCCTTTTTCCTAGCTTGAAGCTTCAGCGCCAACATTAGCACTGGTACGATCCATCGGTTAGCTGCCGCTTGTATTTTTGATCTTTGTAAGTTTCTGTTAATAATTTAGTAGTGAGTACCGTTGGGGACACAACAACAACAAAACGTTAATAGGACAAGGGAACGTCTCTACTGCAATGCCTGTGGTTGATTAGCTGAAAATTCAAATATTTGGGCTGGACGCCTCACACAGAGAATACTGTATAAAAATATTTCAGCAGTATAAGTTTTATTTGCGGTTAAAAGACTGCTAAAATGAAGAGAACAGGGAAAAATAATGTGTTTGAGGCGAGAAAAGTGTAAATTTTATGAAAACAATGCAGGCTTTTCGAGTGTTTTAGAGCCGGCTGCGAACAAACGCTGTTGCAAAAATGAGCAAGAACTGACAAGAAGCAGGGCTGATAGCGGCTGCTCTCCACTTTTCTATTGTAATGTTTTTCAGGAGAAACTTTAACAACGAGTAAAGAAAGCCGTAAACTCGATCGATATTGACTCCTGTAAAAATCGAAGCGAAGAGAAGAACAATTTTGCGGAATTCTTATGATACCCTCGGCAGCAGTGCGGTTAACAATACCCTTCATCCATTCTCTTCTTTATTTCTTGAACTTTGTTCCTGGACAGCCTCGTCGCTTCCTTCAATCGCGCAGGAAGTACTAAAGGGAACATGAGGCTGTTTTTTGATATTTTATGGAAAAACCAAACTACTCGCTCAATAAATCGATGACCATATATCGAACGAAGTATGGTCTGAGCACCCGCCTCAGGTTTTTGTGACCGTCACTGACTGCATGACTGCAGCAGTGTTGTACGAAATGGGTACGCTTTCCGAAATATAAGGCTTTGTTTTCGTATGTGGCAACCACAAACTTCACCTGCAATTTGCTCACAAATAAGCATAGTGTGCACATTCCGGTGCTATACGGCCCGATTGCCAGAGGTGTGGCGGCCATGGAGAATGAGTAGTATGTAATGCAATCATGGTGGTTTTCGAATTTGATGTTCTCTCGAGGTTTAACGTAAAACTATTCCTTTCCCTTCTTACCCTTTCAGAAGAGTGAGAAATTGGGTGCTTTTTAATTCACATAATAAAGAAGCAAAATAAAAACACCCTTAAATATGCGAGAACTGATCTTGGTTGGTTGACACATGACTGCTTTGGCGCACTATACACGTTGCGAAAGCAATAAGGACAGAGAATGACAGTGACATACGGAGTGCGGGCTGAGAATTGTTTACTGAGTCATTAAATATGTTGTAAAGCACAGTGATCAGACATGTCAACGACTAAAACTGATGATATCCTCAACTGCAAAGAAACATGAAAAACCAAAATTAAGAGCATGAAAAAAAATTAAGAGAAATCTGACACTTCAAAATATAATCGCTGCAATATCTTCATTATTTCTAGTTTACTTTGTGGTAATGAAAGAGAAGCAGTGATGACATGCTTCCGCATTCAGTGTTTCATGGCGCAAGCGAGGATTTCCTGAGGTAGAGCTAAAAACCCACATTACATATCTCGTTTCTAAGCAGCAGCTGAAAAACGCCGCTAGTATGAAAAAAGTGAGAATTTCGATCAGTGCTAACTTTCTCTGAAACTGCAATTTTTTTTTTCGCGAAATTTAATTTCCAAATTCTCCAGGAAGAAAAATATCCCCGAGTGAAGCATCACTGCACATCTCTGTTCCGGCTGATCTAATCACGAAAGCTTCGATTATCGGTTTTTCCTTCTTAATTTTCGCGTGATCTCAAATTGATAGGAAGGCAATGTGATTTGCATCGATGGCAATGGGATTAATCTGATCGCAATTTTTAGCCTCTTCCCAAAACTTTGTGTTATTCATCTTTCCTACTTAGCCGTGTACTGCATTCTGTTGCAGCGGTATGCAGAAGACAGTTTCGATGTCGCATTCAACAATGCCTATCTGATGTTTCATGTCGCAACGGGGGTTTCCGCGAACCTTTGGTGCATTGTTCAGTTTCACGCATATTCTTGAACACTTCCTAGGTATTGAAAAATCTGTGACACTTCGTGCAAAGGCCTGGGGACACTGCTTACGCAGGGGAGAATGACTGGGCGCACCTTTGCGCACCTTTCGCGCCCTGTGTGTCAGTGCGGCTCTTTGTCCTGTTTTTTTTTTGTAACCTGTACTATGTGTCAAAGCAGTCTTAATCATATTACGTTAGAAACACCGCCTGCAGCTCGCACGCATACTTGTTTTGTCTTCAACAGTTAGTGAGATTTAATTCCTCTTTGATGACCTGCTGTTACTTCACACAGATTGGTCAAGTCATGAAAGAACTAGGCTCATCAGGCACGGCAGGACAAAGAAAGTTGTAGGGCCGATAGTGACATCTTTTAACAGTTTGGTAGAGGGTACGGGGTCAATGGATTTTAAGTTTACGTAACGCTATAGAATATTTGGTCTTATGAAACATGTAGAGAGGAAAACAGCCGTGCTTGAGAACCTGCTGTACGACACGCTTTGGTTTGGTCAGGCAGAGCAATGTTTTACCGATTTGAATGAAATATACTCGTCACAGCTCCACCTAGACAATGCGTAAGTGTCACAGTTATGATGGTCTCTCCATTTGGTGCCCCTTTATTTCAGTTCGTCTTGGCTGACATGTAGCCACTGTAGCGGGGGTTCGAAACATGCGACTCTGCGACCCTCCTCCCTGCATTTTACGAGTTTTTTTACGTGTCCGACAGCCGTGAGAAAGGGCAGATAGGTTTCCGGTAGAACGACGTTATTTGTCCCATGCTTATCGGTTGATGGCTCCCATGTAACGCCATTTAAGCCTTTCAGCATTGTGTCCATGACCTTTTGGAAGATAGCTGGTGCTGACGAAATTCCAAATGGCAGTCGGTTGACGAGAAAGAACCCCTTGTGCGTATTCAATGTTAGGTATGGTTTCGACGGTTCTGGCATGACCGCTTGTTGGTAGGCGCGGTTCAGATCGATCTTTGAAAAATGTGCGCCTCCAGGAAAGCTCTGAAAACAAGTCATCGACCTTAGGCAAAGGGCGCCATGTGACATTAGGACAAGGATTTAGCGCAGTTTTAAAATCTCCGCAAAAGCGTATGTCCCCCCCTTCCCCCCTCTTGATTGCAGATACAACAGGAGTTGCATAATTTGCCATGGGGACTGGTGTCATGATGCCCATTCTTTCCATTTTGGGCAACTCAGACTCTACAGCTTTTCGCAAAGCGAATGGAACGTTTCTGTCCTTGAGAAATTTAGGTTTGTGATCCGCTTTGAAGTACAGTTCTGCACTTTCGCCTGTAATAGTACCTAGCTAATCTTTGGAAATGCAGTCATACTTCGCGAGCAGAGAGAGCAGCCTTTCTTCTAACTAACCATAAATGCAAATATCTCACCTTGGCATAGGGTGAACATTCCAGATGTTCCAGTCTAGTCGACTAGCTTGAAGCCACTCCCGGCCAGGCAGTGGAAAGGCCCTCTTGATCGACCACGTAGGAAGGCTCGCCGCGTTTGCGCCTTGTCGCACGTTCACCCTCAAGACGCCTTGTGGCTGAACCAAGACCAATGTGTAGGTGCGAAGGCTTTAGGCTAGTCGCTGGAAAAAGAGTGCGATATTCTTTAAAAGGCGTAACTGATACAGCGGCACTAGTGTCTAGCTCCATGCTGACCACAGCATCGTCCACGGTCATCTGTACCGTTATAGGTTCACTTTTGTTGAAGACACGTCCTTTAGGGCCACTGTTATTGGCTGCCTGTCAACCTTTCGCGTTGCCACCTTGTGTTTCGCTGGCCGTTTCTTATGCGACGGGCCGCCAGTGCTACGGCAGACCACTTGAATGTGCCCCGTCCGGCTGCACCGGTAGCACTTGATGCCTATGTGGGGACACCCTTGGCTTGAGTGCTTCTGCGAGCCGCAAAGGACACCCCATGTCTGGTATTCGATGCAGCCTGCACGGTATGGATGGAAGTAACCACTGGCACACAAGTTCGAGCTTCAGCCGTTCTCTTTGTTGCTGCTTCCGTGGCCACAGCGTGCTCTACTGCTTTCTGAAACTTGAGCTTGCCATCTTTTGTGAACAGCACACGCAACATGTCCTCTCTTTGCAGACCGCACACGAAGCGATCCCGTTAGGATTCGTCTGGAACGCTTCCAAAGTCGCATGTCCGGGAGAGCTTCCGAAGCTCGGTGTCGTAATCAGAAACAGACTCGCCTTCGTGCTGTTGTCGCTTGTGAAACTTCGCCCGCTCACCGATGACCAAAGGCTTGGAAAACAGGTGCTCCCGGAGGGACTTCAGAACCTTCATGCCCTTGGTAGACGGCAACCCCAAGACTACCAACGATTTCAGAAGACCATAGGTTCTAGGGCATATGATGCTCAGAAATGTGTGCACCTTGCCACTTTCACGAACCCGGTTGACTATCAGGAAGGATGTTAACCTTTCTTCGTACGACGCCCAGTCACTGGCGGAGGCATCGAACGGTTCTATTCGGCTCAGTTGTCCAGCGAACGCGTCGAAGCTGCGGCAGCTTCGTTCATGATATCAGTCAGCTTATCAGCAGCGCAGTTCAAAACGTCAAATTTCAGCAGAGTCGAATGCAAGCAGCACTTGCCTTCCTTGACAATGTGCGTTGCTTCGTAATCCCATCCTCGTCGCCAGTGGTTACGAGTCCGACAGCCGTGATAAGGAGCAGACAGGTTCCCGGCAGAGCGACATTTATTGGCCCATGCTTATGGGTTCGTGGCTCGGACGGAACAGCCACCGTTCGCAGGCGAAGCTCTGCTTTTAACCGCGTATGGCGGCACATGCGCACTTCGCAGAGTGCCTTATCAGCGGCGGGCAGACACCACAACTTTGGCGAGAGATATTTTTTTCTGTTTGTTTGCACACTACCTAAACAGTTAGTATACTTATTTCCGCGTGACACACTTATCATGCACAGCTTTAAACGATCATTTTACGAGGTGCCTGGCACGCTTGCCTTCGCTATGGCCTTTTATGAGAATAATGAGGCCATTTCTAAAGCTGCTTTTGAACAATCATACCAGATTCGCCTGTTTCACTGCGGTGTGCTGCCGGCGGATGCATTTCCCTGCTGAAAACTTTCCACAGACACATAAGCTCCGCCGTGCGCTTCGGAGGCGTAAACAAGTTGTTTACTCTGCTGCGGCGTCGAATGGATGCGATGAACCATGAAACTCCGTCACGGAAGGAACGTGTAGCTGCTTGATTCGAGTAGGTGGCTGTCGTAAGCCCAGTGCTTGCCCCCCATACACTAATTGGCAACGCCTCGTGTGGCGTGCTGCTTCGAACCTCTCCGCTACACGCGAGCGAGGTGCTCGAAAGGCTCGGTCGTTGGCTGCGAGCAACTGACGTGCGTGGCTATTGGTTTCTCTGGAAGGTAATTTTGAGCCGAGCAGTGGTGTAACCTCCCTCGGATAGTGGCAGTGCCGGTCCTGTGGCGTCTGTAGTAAACAAAAAAAAAAAGGACGCCATAATTTCAGCGTTCAAACAATCCCTGGGTAGTTACGGCAGGTGCCGTGGTAGAACTGAAGGATTAAATGTTTGCTGGTACAGCTTTCTTTATGAGCCAGAGCCGATCAGAATCATTACAATACTGAAAGCCCTTCCAGCTGAGCGCTTGATTCACGACGGGGGGGGGGGGGGGGGGGGGGGTAGTGAAAACTTTCTATGGAAAGAAGGAAGTCTGGGACGCGCAAGTCCTTGGGCCCCCGCACGGCCGCACTGCACTTAAACGTTCATGTCCTGGAGGCTCGTGACGCTGGCAACCCGGCATGTGGCGATGGCTTGTTTGGCCGGGTCCTCGGAGCGCAGTAGGGCCGAGTACTTCGTGTTTCAAGTTAGACTAAATACGCTGCTTTGTTCTCTACCACGGGGATCTTTTGGTTAGTTGGCCTCAAATAAAATGGCACATACCCACTACGGGGGAGTGGCCAAGACACAGGCGGTAAACTGCTGGAAAGAGGAGCGTTTTTAAAGGAGCAAAAGGAGTAGTAATAGGGTATAGGCTGACAGATTGGACGACGCAAGGACAGGGGTCCTGTCAGCTGGGAGATCGAAGACGGGAGGGTGGCTTTATATGCAAATTCCAATGCAACGCATGTAATGTTTCAGTTTTGCACTGACTGAAAGAGAAAAATAAATAAAAGAATTTTGAAACTGAGAAAATTAAAAATAAAGAGGGAAAAATGAAAAATTAAATTAAAATTGTCATGGCAGTCGCTGCGTTTCTAGAAGCAAATTTTGAACAGCACAGCGCTCACTCTTGTTGCGTCGTCCAAGCGAAGAAGCGCCAAAGGAAAGAACAACGGCAGTGGACACAGGCAGACCCAGCTGGTGAAACGGAACTTCTAATAGGCGCCTCTTCAAAGAAGAGAAGCGGCGGACTCTTTTCTTCGAAGGTTGGGTGGGGCTCACCTCTTCACCTTAGAAAACAAGAGCGGTCATAAATACACGACATTTTTCGCATTAACATGCGCAGATTCTTCATGTATCTTTACTGAGAAAGAACACTGCCAAATGACTGATTTTTTTTTTTGCGCCTAGTATTATTTTAGCTGGACGTGGAATGGTGTGCGGTGGCTGGCGAGTTACCAGATTCGCGTCCGACCTCGAAGGTTCTCGTTCGTCTACTGCCGCTATAGCTCTACTCGCACGATGCCACTTTCTTCAGCCGCTTCTGCCTGGGTGCGTCTTGCTTGTGCTCTTTTCTGTTTGCCAAGAATGGCGTACAGTCGGGATTGGGATGGGGCAACGGAGGGGAACGTTTGGAAGGGGAACGGAGTATGACTTCAGCATCTGCGCTCTCTTTTCAACGAGCACCAGTATCAGCGGACCACGATAAGGCCACTGGGTGCCTTATCGCGGATATTTTTAGTTTTAAGTGGGCTTCGTGTCTTCTCGTTATGCGTGGAAGCGTGGCTGTTTACTGGGGTCGTCATTCGCAGGGATTCTTTGTCAGCTATCGCCGGCATACCGTAACGACCCAACCCTCATGTAATACCACGAAGGGGGCATTTGAGGTATAAATAAATAAATAAATAAATAAATAAATAAATAAATAAATAAATAAATAAATAAATAAATAAATAAATAAATAAATAAATAAATAAAATAAATAAATAAATAATATTTGCATTTCTTGCCAGGTGTTAGTACCGCCGTTTATTTCTCAGCAGGAGAACGACATTGCTTGCTAGTTTTCAACGGATACATCACAGGCTTCAGCTATGATAGAGAGATAAAAGAATAAACTCGGAGTGAGGTAGAGAATCTCCCATAATATATGTCAGCCCACAGAGTTTCGTACTATTAACTAAAGGTAAAGCAGGCGGCCCGGCACTACATCCGACAAATACTCCAGAAGCATGTCGGGAAGACGAAGCTTCGGATTGACTGTTCAGTTTTGTTTTCATGGATGTCTTGTGCGCTTTGTAATGATGTAGTTATCTAGCCACGCGCGCAGTTGTTTGAGATCCGAATAATCTGAAGGCTGCATTAATTGTATTCCATATGGCCGCTGTAAAGAATGCTCAGGTACACTAACTGTGCTTATGCGCGGCAAAATTAGCAGATGTAATCTGCTTTCGTTGTGAATAGCGTCGATTATTACACGGGAACTCGCACATGAGCTAACCGGTCAGTGCTGTTTCCTGTACGATCATAAAAGGAAACAATCTTTTGTTCCCACTTTGTGCACGCAGTGGCACTTTATATTGTCTACGTCGTAAATAATGATGGCTTCTGGGCAAACTTCTTCGAGTTCTCTAATTTCTGAGAACAGTGCACATGTTCTGCATATCGAGTTAGAGAACAAAATTCACGCCACCGCAATCCACTTTTGTAGCGCAAAGCTACACTGCGCGTGTAAGAGCCGAGTTTCGCGTGTGTGTGCGCCACCCGTTATGCGCATGCGCAAGAGCCGGGGACGTCACGAGAGGCGCAGGTGCGTCGCCTCCTCGCCGCCGGCGTGCGCTTACGACAGTTAGTTTCGCCGCGCGCTACTGCGCATGCGCGTGGAGGGTGCGCCGCGTGTATATAATGCGCTCGGCGGAGAAAAGACGGTCGCGCTCGGCATAGAAGCTAAGGAGAGTCGAGCCGCTGCCAAACGGCGCAGACGACTACAAAGTTTAAATTCGTCCGATCTTAAGGTTGTCGCGTGGCAGTTGGCCGTCCAGCAGCGGAATAGCGATCGAGCCAAGGCGAAACGTGCGGCCAAAACACCGGAACGCTTTACGCTACGTATATCCAGGCATATAGCAGGGCTAAGCCACTGTTAATTTTTTCTTCCTGCGCATCCACACTGACATGCCGTTTCAGTGAATAGCTGTTTGATAAGCGGCTCTGGATGATAAGCTCTATTTCATAACAGCTGTCTGCGTGGTTCATGTTAGCCTAGCAGAGAAAAAGTTGAAGTGCTTCAGCGCGAAAAAAGGAATGAGACGGCGGAAGAAAACACAGACCTTATTTTCTTCCATCGTCTCGTCCCTGTTTGCCGCACCAAAACATTCTCATAGTATGGATCACCAACTGGCCTGCCACACAACCTTGCTAAGCAGAGGGTTGCATGCGTCAGCAGAAACACGACCGTCGCTTACTTGCGGCAGGACGGGTTTTTGCTTTTTAGAGCATGTTTTTCTTCGCAAAATTCTGAAGCACAGCGCCAAGACATGGTGAGAGCCGGCTCTTTGCACACGCGATTAAGTTTCTCATAGAAGGGTGAGGGTTCAGGCAAGTTTGTCATGGCACGAACCATAGCCTATGCAAGAACATGGGGCGCGAACCCGCAATAGCAGACGGCGTCAATGAAATGGTTTATAATTTTCACAATGGCAAAACGAAAACTTATAAAGTGGAAAATTTTAAGCGCTAACAATATTTGAGAAATAATATTTGTGCTGAATATTGTGTCTGTTCAACGCAAAAAAAAAATAGTTTTCGACGATGATCTGTATCTGGGAACATCAAGAAAAAGCCTCCTGTCACCATGGGTAAATTCGGTGCTTGGTTACGCCTATATGGTTTTCTGCTCATTTGTTCCAATGCACATTTAGTATATTCTACCACTGGGCATATGGTTTTTTAAAACAATTCTTGCAAGATTTTTTGAGCAAGAATTTGTGTTTTTGCGGTCGTAGTTACGTATTGGGGCTAATACTAACCAAGAGAAGTAAGATATACTTCATCTTCCCGGCATTCCCACGGTGGATAAAACGCCATTTTAAGGGCCTCGAATATACGATGGCGTCAGCTTTTTCTCTAGGCAATATTTAGAAACTCTATGATCTCAGAGTCGTTCACAGCAGCGCAAGGAGAAACAGTGTTGCAGACTGGTTACTTTTTCATGACTTTAAAGTAGCAACGGTAATTTTTTGACAGTAGACGGAAAATTGATGCGCAGAACGAAACCGTTTTCAACACATGAAACTGCACTTATCATTGTTTCTACTTGATCGTGGTTTCCTTTTTCCCTGAAGAGTTTTGATCAGAGTAGAACACACCACCTCTGGGCAGACATATTGTAAAGCGAAGATAATGAGACAAAACTAAGAACGAGCCATTTTGTGAAGTGACGTTTAGTGAAGAATGTACTATACATTGCACCGTGCGTGACTGATGAAAATATAAAAGCGCTTCAAAGATTCTTGTTACGAGTCATGTGCGATGATTTGAGTAGCTAGAGCGTGGTTTCTTCGCCCGTGGGTCGTCTTTCCATAAACTCGCATGACTTCAAACGCCCTTATTAGTCATAGTTCGGCTGTTCGAGCGACCGGTGTTCCGGGCCTCATGAGAAAGATACATGCTGTCTCTAAAATTTTCCTCACTGCCGAATTGTTCAGTTGTGTTCAGTTTATTGCCTTAAAGGTCACCCAGAATGGGCCACTACATCAGAGGAAAGTTTTTATAAAAGAAGCATAATATTTTATTGCTGGTCAAATGTTTAGGGGAATCCCCCAAGGTGGAGTAGATTTGTAATAAGAGAGTATTTACTCATTGACATCCACCCGAGCGCAGTCGAACGGCTACAAAGGAAAGCTATACAGCTTTCTCAGAAACTTCGTAGTTAAAGAAAAATTCGTCCTGGCCCGGGGATCGAACCCAGGACCACAGATACACCGAAGCAGTCGCTCTACCAATTCAGCTATCCTGGACGCCCAGCCTATGGTAGGGCGAGAGCGAATTGATCAATAACTCGATGTGGGAACTGTGTTCGTCAGATGTTTAGGGGAATCCCCCAAGGTGGAGTAGATTTGTAATGAGGGAGTAATTACTCATTGACATCCACCCGAGCGCAGCCATACGGCTACAAAGGAAAGCTATACAGCTTTCTCAGAAACTTCGTAGTTAAAGAAAAATTCGTCCTTGTCCGGGGTTCGAATCCGGGACCACCGCTTCACCGGAGCAGTCGCTCTACCAATTCAGCTAACCTGGACGGCAAGCTTATGGTAGGGCGAGAGCGAATTGATCAACAACTCGAGGTGGGAACAGGGTTGGTCAAATGTTTAGGTGAATCCCCAAAGGTGGAGTAGATTTGTAATAAGGGAGTAATTAGTCATTGACATCCACCCGAGCGCAGCCGGGTGGATGTAGCCGTTGTAGCCGTTTGGCTGCGCTCGGGTGGATGTCAATGAGTAATTACTCCCTTAGTACAAAATTTTATTGCGAAATCATTGAACAAAATGATCACTTACAAGTTGTAAAAACAAAGATGAACTAGTGACAACAGCAAGTTGCATGCAAGTGCACAAGTGACACGCTACTGGATTCGAGTTTACTGTTTTCATTGTGTATTATGCGGCTTTCGTTGCAAGGCTTGAGTAGTAGCGAATGTGACGACAACTACTCGCGATACGGTCATCGTTTCATAGCGCATAAATACTAACCTATTCAAACACAACGATTTGCTAAGGACACCAAGCCTGCAATGCGTACCGCCCCTCAAGAAGACTACGTTCCTCTAAGTTTAACTTGTCCTAAGAGCCTACAGGAAACGAAAAGGGCATCAGCCACGGTGCGAACGTCAGGCAGTCACGTACATTTGATGTGGGCGACTTTAACACCCGACCAAAGAAACAACTGTATGTCCCAGCAGTGACTAAAATAATTCTGTTCCCGCATTCTGTTCCGATTTCTGTTCCCGCATGTTTACGCTCCGAATCGCGCACCCTTATTGCTGAGAGTTACTCTAAATCGGCACGCCATGATCTAGTTACCGCCTTCAGCTTCAGACAATTACTCATTTCGGTTCAAGCCCCCATCGCGGTGGCGTGTTTACTATGGCGTTCAGCTGCTCAGCTGAAGGACGCAGAATCGAATTACGGCCGCGGCGGCCGCATTTTCCACGAAGCAGGAATTGAAGACGCCTTTGTGCTGTGTGTTGTAGATAGATAGAGAGAGAGAGAGAGAGAGAGAGGGAAAGGCAGGGATGTAAGTGCACGTTGAATAACCCAAGGTGGTCTAAATTAACACGGAGCTCTCCACTAGAATACTGCACGGGTCGTCTGATGGTTGACACTCAGAAATCCTAAAGATTTGCAGACTTTGCGAGAAGTATAATCTACATGCAAGACTGGGAAGACGTGAAATAGGCTCCTAAGCATTTGTAGTGATTTACTCTTTTGAGATGCGTCTGATTGTAACGTAAATAAATACTTGCAAGGACTTGTTGCTTAAAAATGTCATGCGAATGGTATTTTTTTAAATACATTAAATGCCATTCTGCCCTTTTCGCACCACTGAGATGTAAGAGAAACGGGGTGAAAGACACTTTATTGCGAGGGCCGTGTCTATGTTCTGTAAATACTGAGACAGCATTCAGTTATCAGAAAGGTGACGGAACTTTTTTTTTCTTTATACAGCAGTAGGCCCACAAGTCGAAACTGAAAACAGGGCCTCCTAAGGCAACATGAACACACTATAATATACCAGTGCATGCACAGCAATCCGAGGTGAAAAAAAGAAAGGAAACAAACAAACAACAAAAGACAAACAAATGTACAGCAGATGAATGTGATATAGAATTTCTAAAGCTAAAAACTTATTGAATATAAGGATTGAAACATGTGGTCTTTTAACATTTTCTTGAACTTGTACAATGACATTTGCGATTTCAGTGTAGGGTGCAAGTTGTTCCAAGTGGACATGGCAAAGACCATGTCGTTTGCTTGCCATGATTATTCCGTGATTTTGGTAAGAAGAAATTTTAGTTATTTTTCAGATATTATTAGTGCGTTAAGATATAAAAGGTTTGTGCAAGTGCGACAAAAACCTATTGAATATCTAAGGATTGAAACATGTGGTGTTTTAACATTTTTTTGAACTTGTACAATGACATTTGCGATTTCAGTGTAGGGTGCAAGTTGTGCCAAGTGGAGATGGCTAAGAAACATGTCGTTCGCTTGCCATAATTAGTCCATGATTTTGGTAATAAGAAATTTTAGTGATTTTTCAGACAATATTAATGCGTTTATATATGAAGGGTTTGTGCAAGTTTCAGTTTTATCGGCAGAATCATTAGCCTCAGCACCAGCTTCCAAGAGAGGTGGAATAAATACATTATTTTCCCTTTTCGTTTGATACACTTGCACAGCTTTTATAAATTTTGACCCATTTTAGTCGGAAACGATTCATAGAGCTCTTTTTGCCATTTTCACCGCATAATTTACTTCATTTGGTAGTGCTCTAAGCTTATGAAAATTAAAAGTCGACCGGCAGTGTGTAAACGCTATACAAGTTTGTATCAACCATTGTATCAACTTTTTGCGCTGCTTGTTAAACCAAAGTTCGCTTTCATTTCTTTTCAGCAATAGTATCCAGGATAAGGGAGTAATTACTCATGGGCATTTACCCGAGCGCAGCCGTACGGCTACAACGGAAAGCTATACAGCTTTCCCAGAAGATCCGTAGTTAAAGAATAATTCGTCCTGGTCCGGGGTTCGAACCCGGGACCACCACTTCACCGGAGCAGTCCCTCTACAAACTGAGTTAACCTGGACGGCAAGCTCATAGTAGGGCGAGAGCGAATTGATCAATAACTCGAAGTGGGAACTGTGTTCTACTGCACCTTGGGGGCTTCCCCTAAACATTTGACCAACATAGTAATCAGGATGGGACGAAGCGACGACGTAGTGCCGGAAGTTTTCTTTTATGCTTCACCTAAGTTTTACAACAATGCTTGCTTTTGCGATTGCATCAAAGACAACGAAGATATTTTTCAGAGATGAGCTCATCCCCGCTTTGTTAAAAACTACCATTTTTAACTGGAATCTCCTCAGAAATAAATGCTTTTCTTTTTTGCTGCCAACAGACAACAAAACCAGGAAGAGCTCTGCGCTCTACATTTACTAAGAACAAAAACTA
The DNA here is from genome assembly GCF_055824585.1 of Amblyomma mixtum. Taxonomy (NCBI): domain Eukaryota; kingdom Metazoa; phylum Arthropoda; class Arachnida; order Ixodida; family Ixodidae; genus Amblyomma; species Amblyomma mixtum. The sequence goes on from NC_143013.1 coordinate 288,705,774, forward strand.
GACGGATTTATTCGCAGAGCTGTTTAAACAGTCACCTAAAAAACATAACTACGGCAGTAGGTTAGCTCTGCAATATTTACCGTTTTGTCGGCAGAACCAAACCCCACATGTAGGAGCAGGGAGGCCTCTCTGAGCCGGGGCTAAACGAATATGTGGCTCCCTGTTTCGACATACGACCGCGAGCGGACAGGTGATTAATGGTGCCCTTTTCACTATCTGCGTGCGAAGGGTCTGTACCTTACTCTCTTGTTGCTCGTAAGTTTCACCTATGGTTGCGCTCTTTCCTATTAAAGGAAAGGAGACCAGCAGCACAGGATAATTTGCGGCTGATTCGTTGACCCAGATACTGTCCTGCGTAATCAGGGCGACGCCCCGTGCATTCCCGTTTCCACGACCACTAATGCTGGCGATCCCATGTTGCGCGGTTATTTTTGAGCTGTTCTTTCTCGTCCTTTCGGAACTGTGGCGGCTTCGATCCCTACATTTACGGATGCATCAGGTCGGACACTTCTATTTAAGGAATATGCGTGGGTACGTAATTTTTTTGTCGCTTCAAGCACGGAACGTGATACTTTTGAAGCCATTCCTCTGGAAAAAGCACGTGCAGTCTTTGCCAAAAGTATCCAGGCTGCACGGTTTGCTTCTCAGTCGTATATTAAAGCTATTATGCCAGCCCTCAAGATTTAAATTCTGTTTGGTAAGAAAAACCCCGGTCCTCACCTTTAGAGAACTTTTTTATCTTTAGGGAAGCCATGTGGGCTCTACTATACGATTGAGAAGGAAACCATGCAGCCTGGTTACTTTTGGCAAAGGCTGTTAGTATGTATAACGCAGTTCATAACCTTGCAGTTTCATGCCGATATTGCCGTGAAGTTGCATTAGCAGAAATAAATTATTGGTGAGATCAATTATTCTTGTTTCGCTTACATTTTGCGCATGCATGTAATACCCCTGTCAAGCGGGCAAGTTAAGTGCACTTACGGAGAGTGTGCTTCGCTGTAAGTACACTTTGTCGCATGTAAACGACGCAAGTGAGTGTCATTTGCGGAAGAGTGCACTCCGCTATGAGTGCGTTCACGGACAACACTTTGCTGGCCGAGTGCGTAGCCTCGACGCCAGCGGTTCCAATGGTACAAAATTTATAGGGCATAAAAAGTACTTAGGGCATAAAAGTACTTACATCTTTATTTTACGTGCTATAACACTGTTTTTAGAAAAACGTTCGTTGGTTATAGCTACAAACGAAGCAATAAAACAAGTAAACGTGATCAGATGCAACATCGCTGCCCGCCACCTTCTTGTTTGTTGTCGAAATTCTGGATAATCTTGGCTGGACTTGGCTTTTCTTCTATTTCTGTTTTTTTTCATCGTTAAAAACTGTTGAAACTCGTTTTATTTGCGCTATCACGTTAAGCAATCAAATATTATGAGTCTTTTTTTTCTTTTCCATCGTCCTGTTCAGAAATTCCGCTCATTTTCTGTCGCCATTTTTTTTTACTACGAGTGCACTTTGCTTTCCTGTTTAGCACTGCGTAGCCCAAAGTGTCACTCGGAATGCCGAAGCGCACTCCCCGTAAGTGCACTTAACTTGCCCGCTTGACAGGGGTATTAGTTGAACGAAAATTTTAAGCACAGAGACGTCGGTTTCCCTCTTTGTCACGCGACCGCATTTTGTCAGTCACGACTTGCAATAATAGTTTTTGCTTATTTTTGATATAAGAGGACAAGAAGGCAGACATACATATAACTTTTTAATGGGGGGAGTAGAAAACCATATGGAGTAATAGTTTCGGGGTCCACAACAAGTGGTACTCGAAGGAGGCGCTGGTACTCGCTAAAGAAGAACTAATAAGATTGAATTCTTGCGGCTTACTTTTCAGTTAGCTTCTCTTCACGCGCTATATCATTTTTTGTAGGCTCTGTCCTCGCTTTAGTGGCCTTAGATGCTGTTCTACTATCGTTGATGAGCTGAGTGATGAAAGAGCTGGTGCTGGAATCTTTCAGTTTGTCTACGACATAACATGAAACGCCGTGATTTCTGCACAGTAACCTTAAGGTAGAGGTAATTTGTTTAGGTGGCTAGAGGTGCTGCCGAAGAGACGTGAGTGACAGTCAGCGTAGTTGCATCCTGATGAGAGGTGAGCATGAGCAGCTAAATTGTGTAGCTTTGGATGGCTAACGATTGACGTTTTGATATGAGTGGACCGAGTACCTTGCTTGGAGACGGAAATAGACTCGCAGGCATAGGAAATCTATAAGGTCACATATGCCTATTGTGAAAGCTGTGGTGTCCTTTGTGGACTTATGTTTTGTCTCACACGACAGTCGGACCAACGCAAGGAGACGATAGCTGTGCTAGGGGAAAGCATCCGTCTGGCAGACCTCAAGGGCAGCCCGTAGCACCATTGCCTTGCTATCGGGAGCACACCAGCATTGACAGCTCTATAAGGGCGGCTGCATATTATACCACTTACATTCAACCATGTCCAACACGTTAAAGAACCCCAGGTGGTCGAAATTTCCGGAGCCCTCCACTGCGGCGTCTCTCATAGCCTTAGTCGCTTTGGGACGTTAAACCCCATAAACCAAACCAAACCAAACCATTCTTGGAGAAAAATTTTGACTGTTGGAAAAGTGTAACGTACTGATATGCAATTATTGAAGGTAATGGTCCACTCTTTCAATATGTGCACTGCCGAATTCATGCCATGCCTATGTTGCACGCTGCTTGGGCAACCTTAGCGTTGAAAATAAACTTTTGGATTTTAAGCCAAACCATTAGCAATCGAGAGAAGTGTAAAAAAATATAAAATATAAAGGTTTTAAGAAATTCGAGCGACACTCGGTTTTATATGAGCAAGTAGAGCTCATTTTTTATTGCTATTAAATCTATTTTGAGAAATTAGCTTGTGTGCTGTGTTTCAAGAATCGACAGACGTGAAAACAAGAGAAGATCAAAGTGTTGACCGTCATAAAATACTAAACATCACCTTTTAAAGCCTGAACAACCTTGTGAACGGCCCCAGACCTCCCCAATCGTCATGCAATCATGGTCCACAAAAGCAGCGCAGAAAAGGTGGCCTATGTATTTTTCAAACTAAGTGAAGGCTAGCTCTAGTTCGTAGGGAGGATTTTGTTGAAGGTGAACGAAGAGGTCATCCGTCCTGAAGATTGGACAAGGGAGCCGTAGGGTCCCTTAAGTCTTACTAAGCGGGTCAGTGCACCTGGAAAAAAAGCCCACAACCTGCCCAGGAGTGGCAAAATCAAATCCTGCTAGGTCCTCCTAAGCTGAACGAAAGTTTCAGCGGCGCGAATTAGGTTACGCAACCCTCAATCAAGTCGAGCTGGAGTGGAGAGTCTTACAAAAAAGGTCACTGCATAAAATAAGCATGGCGATGCTAAAGGACGATTCTAATGGAGGACTTAGAGAAGTCTGCCTCCGAGCCAACGCTAAGCAAATCAAAAAAGAAGGGAAAAAGAACTTAGTGATTCAGTGAACGAATACGCAGCAAAGAAAACAAGAGAGAAGCTAAACAGGGTTTTGCAACAATAAGGGAGATGGGGTGCGGAGAATAAGAGTGGGAAAATTAAGAATGTGGAGTACTGCTCGGAAATTCAATGATAGCAAGTTTACAGCTTTGTAGAGTATAGACATTCCAGGAACCAATGTGAAGTGCGACTCATAAAAAACAACTAAGTACTGAAATAAACAAAAATGGGGAATACAATTAGTGTAAAATGGATACGCAGAAAACCATTCTGCTGAAAACACCGCGCACCGAGACGGACATTCCGATATATTGGTTTTATAGATAGGTGCAACATCGATCCTAAGTATCGTAACGACTGAGACTTCCAAGGAATGAATAAAAGCAGTTATAAACAGTTTGAAGAAGGTTTAAGCTAGTTCTTGGTTTTAGCCTTTTGACGATGGTCACTGTCAATTATCGAAAACCTGAATGACTTGAGAGAGCACAAAACGACCGAATTCGCGCTGAATTTTCTAACCTTAAATTTAGTTTACATTTCATTTCAGTGGCTACAAGTACGATGTTTTAATTGATCAGGCCCACATAAACTTGCGTGTTGACAATGCCCTGCAACCGAGATATTTGGTTTATTTCACCAATGAATATTTATTGCCAAAACTTCTTCGCTTCTGATTAGCAGCCAGTCCCCTAACGGGCTTGATACAGAAATCATCATTCATCTGCGAGAGCAACCTTTCGTAATGCAGTTAATTGAAGATATGTTTTACAAGTATTAAGAACACACCATTATGAAAGTGCATTGATAATGGCACACTGCATTTTGCGTTTTCAATTCACACTTTTATTGCACCAGGTCGCTTTAGTGCGCATCTAATTCATGCTCTGAGAAATTACTACTAACTACTTTAGTAACTGATTGCATCCTTGGTATATATGCCCGTGTTCCTTTTTAGCATCTGAAGGCACTTTGACTTCAGTAGAATAATTTTTAGGCATATGTATGGCTCGCAGGAAGAACACAGTGTACAAAAATTAAATTGGCATAGAAATTAGACAAGTTGTGCAAAAAAGACTGATAATTGTTTAATGTGGGATATATCCTCAATGCTGGAAGTTCTGCAGCAGCAATAAAGTACTGTGCAGTTGAGGTCACTCATTATAAGCAAGAGAATATGATGGCGTTTAATCGATGGTGCAGCAAAAGCGCTAGTGCACCTCCCCCTTCAGCCATTCGCCACAAAATTCCCCCTTTGTATGCGGTCATGTCTCAGATTCTCGAACTTTGATCCTTGAACAGGGCCTACCTGCTCAAGGTTATAAGCTAGTTTATTAGTTTATAGGCATTATAAGGAAGAAAATAGGTTTGCGTTGAACCGATGGTGCAGCAATAGCACTCGTACTCACTGAATGTCAAGAAAAGTAAAATGAATAAATCATACATTGTCGACAATAAGCACAGGGCAGCGTAACCAGACGTGCTTGTCCGTGCCGGATGTAGCAAAAACTAATATTAGGGCCTGGTTTTGAGCAAGCCGTATCTACAGAATTATTGACCAGCATTAAGCCTGACCTTCCTGGCCCTAACTTGATAGCCTGTCTTTATTTACACGCTCCTTCGAGTGAAATAGCAGTGGCAGCGGCTTGTATTTTTACAACCATGTGATTTCTTAGCAGTGCTCTCAACCTCCCGTGCAGACGCCCGCCCAGGCGCCGCTAGCAGTACTTGCGTGTGGACATGCAATAAAGGACTTACTTCATTCAATCGATAAATCAGTGTCCAGTGTTTCTACATTGCCTTACTCGAGCTGCTGCTCAGAAAAGTTTCCTCCAAATGTTTTCTTGAGAGAAACAGATAAAAAAAAACACGAAAATTCGATCATAAAAGCAGCTGCTGCATTAACCACACCACAAACGAAAAGCTGGCAGGATTTTCGGAATGAGAAAGTAATGTTGTCCTGCCGCAATTTTCAAATATATGTATCAATGCCTGTTCTCTGAATTTGCGGGGCAGGCGCAAGTTTACCGTCCCTCCTGTAGCTGTAAAGTGCGAGGTCTATATCTCTGCTTTTTGCACAAAAGCAGTAATTCAATGTACTGCTTATTTTTGAAAAAGAAAAAAAAAAACGTATGACGGAACGAACAGTAATTTTCACTGGACCGCTTCAATCCTTCCTCACATAATGGCGTGCAAAGGAACGTGGAAAAATGGTCTTCGAATCTCACCCACTTTACCGAACACTCTTAGGGTGATTCTCACGGAATATTTGCCTTAAGGCTCCATCCTAGCCTACTTCCCCGCTGTTACGGTCAATGTGCCGTGCACAATGGCGGCGTTCCTTTTCCTAGGACGTTTAATAAATTATCTCTCTCTCGCCTGTTGCAACTCTGAGCACGCCGTCCGAGCCTAGTGCCTCTTGCTCCTTAGTCGTCAGTGGGGGTGTGGGGTCGCAACATGACGTCACCAGACACCTCCGAACCCCTCTAAGAAAAACATTCTGAACTTCTGTCGTTTTATCCCACGCTTTCGATAGCGTTCCGTCAGTGGCAACTGCTGATGATTACACCGTCGATGTCATAAAGCACAATCAATTCGTCATCGACCACGCATCAGTAGACGACTTTCCCTTCGAAAGAAATTCAATTGAGTACACACCATAACGAAGCACGTGCATCTATCCGGGCTTCACCGGCCAGGGTAGCTAAAAAGTAATTACGGCCATAATGACCATTTTTTCTGAATCCCGAAGAGGGCGCAGTCGTCATGCAAGGAACGGATATAGCGCAGAGACAATAAACTTTGAGGCCAAACGAAATAATACGCATTCTCATCATTTTATACTTAACCGTGAGTCACCAAACTTATCAAAGAACCAATCACCAAACTCTTTATGCATTGTGTCATCATTTCGTCAGGTATTTTGCGAACAAGCTAATGCGCTCACCTTTCATCCTGCTACTAGGTCTGGCGTCCTTAATTTGTATTCACTTAAAATTTTTAGTGTAACTTCGAAAATGGAAGTCGAAACAATGGTGGCGGGCAGAGCTCTGAGAGAATAGGCCGGAGCCAAAGCATAGGGAGGTTATCGCCTGTTATTACGGGAATGTCTTCGCAGTAACATTCGTTACCAATGCAGATGTAGAAGTAAACGATAATATTGCAGTATATACACCGAGTAGGTTATCGAACCGTTCACTTAGGTGCGATATTATCCACTCCATAGATGTTCTTGGATATTTAATGCTGGCCTCCGTATTCTAGCTATATCGCTCTAGTGAGAAGCATTTCTCAACATACTTTCGATATTCTGCCCTGACGCTTTAGGGATTTCGCATCAACGCGTGTTCAACGCGATAGATTCCCATAAAAGGCTGTCTTAGGTATTGCCTTACAAAGTACAGTGAAATCGATTTTCATGTCCGACGTCACAGACCGGCTTAGCCATTTCTAGTGCGATTCAAGAAACCCTAGAGAGGTTTAAGCTAATTATGCGCCCACTTGAGACGTTTTATCGCTAGGATGCTATAATACGCCGCTTCCTTTTTCGTGCTTTCTCGCCGTATGCCATCCTATGTCCTGCGCTCCCTTCGGGTCGATTTGTTGCTCTGAACCTAATTCTGTACCCAATCAGCGGAAAAAGGCCCCGGCCGGGATAGGGTCAATGCCACTGGTCCGAGAACGTGCGTTTGTGTGGCACAAAAGAAGGCGAGTGAAGTCCCTCGACGTTGGGCCGCCTAATATGGAAGCAATGAATCACGGTGACTGAGGGGCACACGCCCTGGACGACGACCTCTCGTGACCAGGCCCGACTGGCGTGATACCCGTTTGCGGTCGTTTGGGACCCGCCGCCAGTCCTTTGGGGCTTCCTTCTTTTCCGGGTGTTTGTAGCAAGCACTGCGTGTACCTATGTTTTTCTCTCGCGGTAATTTTTTGACCCCACTAGGTGTCGCTTCGAGCTTTCCACCGCCAGCTATACGCCTTTTCTTTTGGAAGCTACTGTGTTCGAAAGTCAAGTGACGCGACTGATATCCTTCGAGGTGTTTTACTTGCAGAGCTCAAGTGCGGCACTGTCATAGCTTGTGCTAAAGGTTGAGGAACTGCGTAGCATTAATAAGTAACGATGGGAAGGAAGGGGCATAATAAAGGCCGCAAACTATTATCGCATAATGTTATGCGACACGATTTACGCCTCGAGCACCGCGCTGACCTTCTAGATATCAAAAATGGTTGTCCCCTAATCTGTGCCTTGTTTAGTCGCATTCGGAAGAGGCTTATAAGCGTCTCATTGTGTGGCCGTACAGAGGTTTCGCAGTCGCTGTTATAATAAGTTTTATTCATGAAGAAAATGTGGCCACAAAGAATAACACTGAATTTAAGGGTCATGGTTTATGCATTTAACATTCCAAAGCGACTCAGGCTTCGAGGGACGCTGTAGCGGAGAGCGGCAGAGAGTTTCGAGCAACTGGCGTTCTTTAACGTACACTCGCATCGAAGAGCACATGGGCCTCTAGCATTTCGCCTCCATCGAAATACGACCGCCGCGGCAGGGATCGAACCCGCGTCTTACGGGTCAGCAGCCAGGTACCATGACCACTGCGCCACCACGGTGGCTTTGAAAAGAACGATGTGAAGGAAGCGTGGACACTGACGAGATAAGCAGCCAGTCCATGTCATCTAGGTTTCGTTCCTTTATTAGTTTCCCGCCGCAGTGTTGACATGAATGTAAAATCCTGTAATCTATATCATGGACCGGGAGCACAAATTCGTTACTTCGATTGCTACTGAATGGTTTGGTTTGGTTTATGGGGTTTAACGTCCCAAAACGACTAAGGCTATGAGAGACGCCGTAGTGGAGGGCTCCGGAAATTTCGACCACCTGGGGTTCTTTAACGCGCACTGACATCGCACAGTACACGGGCCTCTAGAATTTCTCCTCCAAAGAAATTCAACCGCCGCGGCCGGGATCGAACCCGCGTCTTTCGGGTCAGCAGCCGAGCACCATAACCACTGAGCCACCTCGGCGGCCGATTGCTACTGAATGTGATCAGAACTCTGCTTCAATGAATACATTTTAAGCTAGGCCGGAGAGCGAACATTTTCGCTTATTGCTATCTAAGCATGATAAAATGGTTGATGATTCCAAGTGCGCATGTTTCAGCCTAATGAGTGCGCCACGCAGTAAGTCAAAAGGAAGAATGACCGTCGGCAGGACGGCCAGAGACGCATCTTTGCAGCTGAAAAGGCTTTCCCAAGGGCGTTAATCTATATCTTTCAGCTCTGTGTCGTCACTGCCGGGCGGACAAAGGAGACGACCGAAGCACCGCTTGTTAGCTGGGCCGAGCATGCCACACTCTGTGCCTCTGTGTTAGCGATTGCACTGACCTCTGCAATGACATTCGACAGCCGAGATTGGACATCGCCGTCCTACTACCGTCCAACGTTATGACGTAAAAAGACGCCTGGGGCACGCACGAAATAGTGCTATACGACTATGTTGTGTAGAACATATGCGAAATGCTCTGCAGTCGTAGCGTAGCTTTGCCGTTAATCTTTTTGGCGCCCTATATCTTTTAGTTATCAAGTGATCAACTCGATCCCAGGATGAGATTCAATTCCTCCGAATGTATAATCATGCTTGGATAGACGAGGACATTTTCATGCCTGTACCCGAATCTTAGAATCTCTGGTGCTGAATGGTCTTTTTGGTTGGTGCTATCCGGCGCAAGACACTTACAGACTTCTTGAAGTTGCATTACCACAGAGGCAAATAGTTGTGCCAGAAAGGAGACGGAAGATTTTTTTCCGCTTAATGAAATAGTTGCGACTGCTGTAACAAAACAACCAAACTAGCGAAAGTAAATCGATGATGCCGCATTTCCCTCCAAGCTGGTGCACATCCAACTTTGTGAAGAGACATAATGTGGGCAATGCGAAACGACAGGACAGCCTCGCTTCGTTCAAGTGAACGTGGTCAAATGTTGTGGTGATTGATTTCACACCAAATTTCGGCCCTTATCAATAAGTTGCTTCCTCGTCCCGAATGTCCTCCTCAGCAAAGGCTCCGTCTATCGAGGCAGAACGGTGTAGTCTGGTTGCAGTGGCTCAGTGGTGGCTCAGTGGTTACGGCGCTCGGCTGCTGTCCTGAAAGACGCGGGTCCGATCCCGGCCGCGGCGGCTGAATTTCGATGAAGGCGAAATTCTAGAGGCCCGTGTACTGTGCGATGTCAATGCACGGTAAAGAACCCCAGGTGGTCGAAATTTCCGGAGCCCTTCTCTACGGCGTCACTCATAGCCTGAGTTGCTTTATTATGTTAAACCCCAATAAACCAAACCAAAACAAACCAAACTGGCGCTTTCTGCTTTTTAGTTTTTGTTGTAGCGCTCTCTCACAGTGTAGAGTACGCGGCTGGAACTGCATGCAGACACGCCGCGGAACTCATTCCGATTAAAGCAACACGAAAAGCGGATCATTAAATTTCTGCTGAAGAACTCTGAGGATCTCGTTGTCAAACCAAATGCCTCAAATAACTTCATAATTTCGTTCGCATGTCACTGGTACGTGGTGCATTGACTCAACACATAACACACACTCTTCCTCAATACTACACCAAGACCCCATCGTATTGACAGCCCTAAAGTTGCGTGCAGCGAGGACAACCAAAGACTATTCACGCAGCCTGGCACAGTTTATCCAACGGAATGCTTGAAGCCTAAATTACAAGTATTATTTGTAATTCAGATGCATAAGAATTGTATCTTGTGCTGGTCTTAGAACGGTAGCACATAACAAATGTTTCCGCAAGTTTGGGAAACTTCTTGAAGCTGCGGACGTGAATTTGCATTAGCTGTAAGCACTGTGACTTAGGTCGTTTATGCGCAACTCATGAAATGACCGTGTCATTACTAAAAAATAAACAACTTCCATTGGATAATTGTTTTCAGTGCTTACAGGCTGTGGAATGCGAATATTTCAGGCCAGTGTTTCAAGTGCGTGGCTCCATGCTACATCGCTTGGATATTTCAGACAAGACAGAGACACTGGTAGCGTTATAACACACGCTTCTTCCTTTCTTTGCTTTGTGATCTCGATTTAAAGAAGACAAGGACCCCTTTCATGACGTCATACCAGGAGCACCGCTGTAAATCAAGGGATTGCAGAGGGTCGCACGAACCTGTTCTTTCTTCACCTGTGAATAGGAGAAACGGCGAAAAAGCTTTCCAAAGAACCCGACGTGGGAATTATTTATAAGCATTTTCGTTCTTTTCCTGTTTGTCGAGTACAGCCAGGACATTTTGGACAGCCATTCTTTCTGAAAGGACAAAACCGCGTCGACCTTGCGTCCAAAAGTGCGCGCAAATAAATCCCCCTGTACCGAGGTCTGGGCCTGCCCTCCTACAATGGCGCATTTGTTATCCCCAGCCTCGGTTCTACGAATACTTTGGCCCATTCGCTGCAACGACAGCACGGATATTGCGGCCTGCATCTTTCCTGTATCTTTTACTTCCAGAGCTTCCTGTGTTCTTTCTGGTTTTATGGCATTTTTATTCCGTGATGTCCAGTTTTATCTATGTGGGTAAAGTAGCCTAGCGTTTCTGCACGCTCTTTTAAACCATGGCTTCATCCGAAACCTTTCGCGTCTTTTTACACTGGTTTAAATCCGTCGATCCTAGAATATTCAATAGACAAATGGAACACTCGGAAACTGTGGTTTCAGGACAAGCGTTGGTTTGGCCCGCAAATCCTCGTAAGTAGAGTGGATTCAAGAAACAAAGGTTTCGGACCATCTTCCAAGTTTTGAAAATACTGGTGGTGAAGTCAGGTTTTCACAGCTGTTAAAGTCCGCAGAGCGCCGCTGGCCAACGCCTACGCAAGTAATAGTCACTCTAGCTAGTGTAACGAGAACTTAGTAATGATTGGAAAGTAACAAAGCGGTTAGACTTGCGAAAGTACAAATGTTTCCAAGTACTGCGTGCATTGTGTAACGGTAGCCACGAAGCCAGGGGAAGATCTGAAGCCTCTTTCATAATGCCGCGCTTTCGAAACGCGGTAATATAGCCTGAGCGTCTTACTTCTTCTCGACGCTTAAAATAGTTCTCCCCAAAATCAAAGATGTGGAAACCATTGCAGCCAGAGGTCAAGTTACGGTGTGGTGCCAATACAGCAGCGCGCTTTCAGCGTGTGCGAAACTTACCTTATGTAAGAGCATTTGCTCTTGAACCAGCCGGGAATTAGGTGGTGTGAGTATACAGACGTGTAATAAGCACTATTTCGCGAGACACATCCTTGTGCAAATTATACGTCAGTCCCCCAAAATGTGTCAGTGTATGCGGGAACGTGTATGATTTATCCGCTGGTAACAATACCATGCGACTGGGTAGCGAGTTAGAGCTGCAATCAACCTTTGTCTCAGTACACGTGTCTCGTACTACTTTGATCGCGCTAGTACATAGTGCAAACACCAAGTAGCATGCTTTGCCTTCGCGGCCAATGCTGTAGGCAGTATGAGAGGAAATTTTCCCAAATTAATGTATGTTATATCATAAGCCATTGTCCAGCTGCCTTCTTTTCAGGGCTAGTGTTAAGGATATTTCGTTTCTATCTATGCAACAAGCTCCCTTTGTCGACATGATTAACCACATTTGTTCTTTCCCGGCCATGTTTCAGGTTTTCGTTCAGTTCATCATCACTCTTGACAGGTTTCACTGGAGCTTCAGCATCTTTGTGTGTGTGTGTGTGTGCGTGTGCGTGTGCGTGTGCGTGCGTGTGTGTGTGCGTGTGTGTGTGTGTGTGTGTGCGTGCGTGTGTGCGCTTGTGTGCGCGTGTGTGCGCGTGCGTGTGCGTGCGTGTGCGTGCGTGCGTGCGTGCGTGCGTGCGTGTGTGTGTGTGCGTGCGTGCGTGCGTGCGTGCGTGCGTGCGTGCGCGCGCGCGCGTGTGTGTGTAATTTTGCGTGTGCACGTGCACTAGCAAAATCTATTTGATTTTCCCGTGATAAGCAACTCGAGCTCCATTGTACTGCACGTTTTGGTTTCTTCCTTTTACTTCCCCTCCTGTCGAGAGTGCGGCAGCGCTACTGCCTTTTCGGGGAGCATTTCTCGATCTTAATTTTGGCATATATGCCGCAACAGCCAATCAGTACAGCAATAATGGCACTTCAGTGAGAAATATGTTCCGAAAGCCAGCTGTAGATTACACTGCATGATAAAAACTTTTGGGCCGCACTTGTAATGCATTTGGCGTAGTGCTTTTGCTCTTAGTCACCACGTTGCGTACTACTAAAGGGACAAGTCTCGTACATGGATGATTCAATTCTCCACTAACGAAAAAAAAAGACTTGGCAAGCAAACAAAGCCGAAGCTCTGGCTTGCAAAGCAATTTTCCAGAAATATTAAACTGAGCAATGAAGTATGCGATATATATGTAGTCATATTTATTTTTAGCTTTAGAAACCCTGCTGAAAAAACATCGCATCAGGAGGAGCACCTTTACCGCACAAAAGAACCAACGCGGCAAAGCTTCTCGGCGGCGCCAAATCTCTTGTGACGTGCGTTCTCGCTGCGGCGTGATTTTAATCATTTCTTATTATGTTCTCAGTTCTCAGTGAACGAATTACCAACCTCCTCGTATATTTGCATACAGAAGGATATAATTTACCATCCCAACAAAATGCACTGAATTTTCTAGCATGTGGTTTGCGCACTGCAGTTTCCCTAGACTACATTCATACACATGAGTGTGGATGAATTCATACTCTTTAATATGTCTTATACTCTCAGTCATACTCTCTTATACTCTAAAATATGTATGAATTCATGCTCTGAAGTAGGTAGGAAGGCGTCGTAGCTAATATAAAAATGCTCAACACAGTTTGCAGTCATCGAGGTTTTGCCATTTTTACATCCTTGCTGTGCTACTGCCGGCGATTTCCAAAATAGCTGCAGACATACGGAAACATTGACAGAATCTATCCCTTTCAATGCATTTTGAGTCTGAAAGTCAAAGTTTGTGAGCTGCACATTTGCATGAGCGGAGCTGTTTGAAACTAGAGGCTCTGAAGTAAAGTTCGCGCTTAGTGGTATTCAATGAACACTCTAAAAGGGTAATTGGAGGAATATATATTGCTAGCTCATCCCTTTGTCCAGAGGAACAGAGTTAAATTCTTGGTTCAACTTCTTCATATTTTTACAAGCGGTGTATAAAGCTCTTCTAAATCTTTCCCCTGTCCTTACTCGCCATCACTCCACTTTGTACTTGTTATCCTCACCCTGTCTCGTTATTTCCGCGGGTTGCAGCTCGGGTACTTAAATAATTAGGTATCAATTGCCGCGCCTGGCACCTTTTGATACTTTTGAAAAAATAAACCACTGCTACTAGCAGGCCTCAATATTAAATAAAAAGACAATATCTGTTTTGCTTCATAGTTTCATAGTCAGCGCTTTTGCCCTAGAGCTGGTGCGGGAAAAGATAAATTAAGATTTTTTTGTTCCAACTAGGTGAATTAGGAGGCTTTTTGGAAACCGAAAACGGCGAACATCAAAGGGCGGCTTGGGAGGTGAAAAATAGACTCCATATATGTATTTTAGGGGCCAAGTCACAAAGGCGAAGAAGAGCACATTTGATTTTGCATGTGCGAAAGGTGGCGGAAAAGTGTCAAGTCTTGGTTATCATCTTTTTTAATGGAGTGTTGCGCTCGTTCTAGTCGGAAATTCGGAACCTCTGTCGACTGCGCTATTAAGAAGCGCAGCCCGCATGCAGCGGGACTTTCTTGCTTTGATTATTATAGTGCTGGTCAGCTAGACGCCGTTCATCAAAAAAAAAAAAAACATTTAGAATTCTGATTTAAGCATGGTGGTTTGAAAACGCCTGCCTACACCGGCAGCATTTCTTAACACTTATTTATTCATTTTGGTATATGAGGGCTCAGAGGAAGCATTATAGAGCGGAAGAGCTTACTTAGAGATTATTTGGGGAGTCTCCAAGGGATCAGGGGCGATTAGCGGCACTTTTCCTTGTGCACCTCTTTATTCCTTCGGTACCTCCTATCGCAATCCGTAATCCGCCCACCTCTGCGGCACTGCCCCAGCTAGGGATGCAGGTAAACCTCTTTAAGGCTTAGCATCGGCTCACTAGTGTGTTCTAGCGCTAGCTGGGAGTTTCTCGTTTCCGACAATTCATTAGACGTGATAAAAGATTGGTGAACTCATTCAGACTTTTACAACAATAGCTGCGTGAAAGGATTTCGCTGTAGTAAACAAAGCCTGAGCCAGCCTCATTGTATGTCGGTTACAGAAGTACAGCGTTCGACCACTTTGCGCAGACAATATTGTTTAAACGGTTTTGATTCATCGAGGACTTAAGGGATATGATGAAGGAGATTTGGAGTGAATGGCACCCTTGGTCATATGGCCTCGTGGGCACGGGAGAGGGGAGGAGAATATAAGAAGAATTTATATCCACGACATTTGATGTTTTTTTTTGTCACATACAAATATTATATATAATGCTTATATTATAATATCATGAAATGCATGCAGTATAAATATAAAATATAGCAAATGTCTGAAGTACCAATTTGGCACGCCGGTCTTGAGGGAAAGTATTTATTGTACAGAAAAAGCAACTTCCATAAAAAATTTATAGGAACTCACGTTTCAAGTGTTGCTGGGCAACTTAATTCCCGCTATAAAATAGGCAAAGTCTCTACATTCTCAATTTTTCTAGTCATTTCCTTACTGTTGCTACTATTTATGTAGTTCGACATTTATTTAGATTTTGATTTTAATTAAACTTCAACTGTAACTGCACGATTTAAGTAAATGACTACAAGCCTAGCCCTCGCTCAGCAGCTTTCTCTATAACTGATCACCTTTTTCTCTTTATTTTCCTTCTTTTTTACAATGCAGAATTTATTATTTTCCTCATGCCTCATTATTTACTTTAAATTGGCTTAAACCCATTTTGCCACAGGCGATTCGGGACTGACAATTTTTCGTTGTGATTTTCTTGGGCTGCGCACTATGTAAGTATTGCTTAATGAACAGCATTTTGACATTATTATCGCGTGCAGGACTGGTATGGCGCACATCTCAATTAAGGAAGCGTTGGCTCCAGGCAACCGTGAAATGAAAACGCCTTCATAGTGAGGCCCTGTGCTACGGTGCAGTGGTCAGCGGCTTTCCGCTTCAGCTGCTGCACTCTGGGATGAGCAGAATCTCGTCATACTTCTTCTCTGTTTTCATCCCGGGGACGTATGGGCGCGCACACCTGGCCGGAAGGCAGTGTGCATGCTTGTGGGAGGCGCAAATTATTCTGTGCAAAGTGGCGGAAGCCGGGCGTCAGGAAACACTCGTACAGCTTGTCAGGATGGTAGGCCTTCCGGTGTTCTAACAATCTCGTAATTTAGCAAAGGCTGATTCAGTTAACTGGAAATTGAAGATAACAAAGATGTGCTTTGGCGGAGTGCAAAGCGGTTGACTGTGCTTTCTCCACTCCGTTAACCTCATATTTCACGCGTCGTCACTCCTGCTGATTGCTCCAGAACTCTTCCGCGGAGAAGGACGCATGGGTGCTCCTTGAATTTTGAATTGTACGCCACTGTTTACTCTAGAATGCACGCACGTTCATTTGCCGTACTTACTATACTCAGTACTCAGAAACGTAAGTATTATTACTTAGCATTTAGTGACCATTACTAAACAGAGATAGCATTTCAATGTGCACTGCTCATCGGCAGTGCTGCAGGTGTGAATGCACAACAATGCATTAGCGTACGCGGGAAAAATTTATATACTGCTGCCGCAATTAACTTTCTTAAAGGTCCAGAATGCACAGAAACCCTGAAAATCGAGGCATTGAGTATTTATCTGTAGTGGAGGCAATTAATTTTGCCGCCCTCAATCACATTTTTCTTCCTCAGCCTTTCTCAAAGCGCTTTTATTTTTTAAACTGCAATATGAATGCGTTGCTGCAAACCGACTACCAAAGAAAGTAAAGTTCACTTGCGGCCTGTAGAGCCGAATACTTCGAGCCCTGAGGCGTTTAAAGACTGTCCTGTCTAAGCGCTGTGTTTTCGTTCTGTCTTGGGCTCTGTGTCTTGCGCGTTGACGTAGGCTTTATAGAGCCGCAGACAACATAACACAAAGCCTATTTGTTCCACAGGGATCTCTATTGTATTGCACGGGCAACAAAGCAGGCTTTGCTGACACAGCCCTGAATTCCATAGCGCTGCCGGCGCAGTTACGTCAGGTATGGTATGACTCTAGTTTGGCTGTTTTCAGATTTTCTTTTCGTCGGTTAAACAGAGGTAAGCGAATGTATGTTTTTTTCCTCAAAGATGGCACAAACGAGTGTCATCAGGAAATTGTACTATGCGGTTTATATGATAATGTGCTGACACTGACGCAAACTGCTGAAGGAACATGATAGTTGAACAGAACCCCTGTACTCCCAACGAGCAGCTTGACAATGCCTATGCTCGTCGGAACTTGGCTTAGTGTGCGCGCTTTGTGTCTACGGAGACAAGGACATTCTGCGTTTCCTGCTCTAGTTCTCGAACAAAGTGCAGACGGCGTCAAGGTCAACAAGTGAACGTGCTGGGCCCATAAAGTCCAGTCTCATCATCCAAATTTCCCTCTGGTGGCCTAATACAACAATGCGAAGGGCCCTGCGCGCTTTTGAGCTCTACATAAAGATGAGCAACATAAGGCGTTTAAGTGTCTTCTACGACGAACCGTATTTGCAATATGTTTGACTTTACACGCATTGTTCCCTTTCCACTTTCTACAGTGCTCTCTTTCGATGTGAGCGGCTTTGCCGTGCGTTTTGCAGAGCGTATTCTATAATCAATCTGTATTTTTGATGGGTGAAAGAAGTGAAAAGGGACGCAGTGTAGTAGAAGATGCAGGCAGGACTGCTCTGGACTTACAACTGGTTTGATTATACGATACAGATCCCTCGAAGACAGGCACCATCTCTTATCATCGCTCTCATGACATGGTGCGGTCGCATATGCGGGTGTCCTGCTTTATTCACTCCCATTGCACCCAGTGCTGCCTATGTTGCATGTCTTTGTGTGTTCGTTTTTATTTTGATTTTACAGCGACGAACGGCGGCAAAATATACTTATCTATTTATTTCCTGCGGCTGGGAAGCCTATTTAGCACAGTTTCTTAAGTGGAGTTTAGTTTAGTTTTGTCCTGTGCTTTTAGAAAAGGCTATGTCAAAGAGCCTAGCGTTCTGAAGTTGTATTAGAATCGTTTTACGTGCATGCCCACTTCTTGTTATCGAAGGGTTGGTCGTGAATAAAGGAAATGAATACGCATTTTTTGAACTCGGGTGGTTATTGGGGATTTCCTGTTTGCTTACAAAGGCTTCACCCTACTTTGTACTGACTGTGTCCTTTATTTAATTTTCCTTTTCAGTTTCACAAGGTTGCAAGAAAATAGGGTTCGTCACCTTTGAAAAAAATAAAATATATACAGAAAATAAAAATATAAATAGTGCAACTGTTAAGCCACGCACCCCTACACTGGCAGGTGGCTGCTTCAAACATGGCCACCGGTGTGGCTTGTGACACAGGTTGCTCTTACCGAGCAATGCTAGAAGCAATAGCTCCCGCAAGCTTCAATTTTGCACAGTTAGTTCTTCGGGCGGCTGTATAATTTGCAGGTAGGCGAGCTGCTGTCTGAGTCATTTTGATTTTAGTCGTTTTCATTTTTGCTCAGTCATTGTTACTGCGGCGCATGCTTCTCCTCCCCTACAGGTGGAGAGGGGGAAGGGCATAGCATCAAGAGGTCAGGGGTACGGTTGCTAGGTGGCAGGCAGAGAGAGGCAAATCTCCCTAAACACCCCCTAAAAGGTGGAGACTTGACTCAGACGACCTCACCACCAGGCAGTTTTCGTATTCATGACCCTCCTATTGCGACGGCGCTAAAAAAAAAAAGTCCTGCTCTATTCTCCGACTACGACTTGACGGTGCGTCTCTGCGGAGACGCTCCTTCGCATCGGAACGATTTAATTTCACAACATTCACATTTCCAGGTCACTTGTGCGCACAGCCAAATGGGCTATAGTGCATTTAGCGTAGAAAGTTGGGCTAGTTGGTTGGTAGTACTATTGTCAGACAATAGTACTACCAACCAACTAGCCAAACTTTCTACGCTTAATGACATACTTTCTAGTACCGGCGTTCGTCCTGTCTCGTCTACCTTCGTCCCTGTTTTTTTAGCCGCTGGAATGTCTCACAATAGTACTATCAACCAATTAGCCCAACTTTCTACGCTTAATGACATACTTTCTAGTACCGGCGTTCGTCCTGTCTCGTCTACCTTCGTCCCTGTTTTTTTAGCCGTTGGAATGTCTCACAATAGTACTACCAACCAAGTAGCCCAACTTTCTATGCTGAATGACAGACTTTCTAGTACCGGCGTTCGTCCTGTCTCGTCTACCTTCGTCCCTGTTTTTTTAGCCGCTGGAATGTCTCAGAATAGTACTACCAACCAACTAGCCCAACTTTCTACGCTTAATGACATACTTTCTAGTACCGGCGTTCGTCCTGTCTCGTCTACCTTCGTCCCTGTTTTTTTAGCCGCTGGAATGTCTCACAATAGTACTACCAACCAAGTAGCCCAACTTTCTATGCTGAATGACAGACTTTCTATTACCGGCGTTCGTCCTGTCTCGTCTACCTTCGTCCCTGTTTTTTTAGCCGCTGGAATGTCTCAGAATAGTACTACCAACGGGCCGCCGCGGTGGCTCAGTGGCTATGGTGCTCGGCTGCTGACCCAAAAGACGCGGGTTCGATCCCGGCCGCGGCGGCTGGAATTTCTTTGGAGGAGAAATTCTAGAGGCCCGTGTACTGTGCGATGTCAGTGCACGTTAAAGAACCCCAGGTGGTCGAAATTTCCGGAGCCCTCCACTACGGCGTCTCTCATAGCCTTAGTCGCTTTGGGACGTTAAACCCCATAAACCAAACCAGTACTACCAACCAACTAGCCCAACTTTCTACGCTTAATGACATACTTTCTAGTACCGGCGTTCGTCCTGTCTCGTCTACCTTCGTCCCTCTTTTTTTAGCCGCTGGAATGTCTCACAATAGTAGTACCAACCAACTAGCCCAACTTTCTACGCTTAATGACATACTTTCTAGTACCGGCGTTCGTCCTGTCTCGTCTACCTTCGTCCCTGTTTTTTTTAGCCGCTGGAATGTCTCACAATAGTACTACCAACCAAGTAGCCCAACTTTCTACGATTAATGACAGACTTTCTATTACCGGCGTTCGTCCTGTCTCGTCTACCTTCGTCCCTGTTTTTTTAGCCGCTGGAATGTCTCACAATAGTACTACCAACCAACTAGCCCAACTTTCTACGCTTAATGACATACTTTCTAGTACCGGTGTTCGTCCTGTCTCGTCTACCTTCGTCCCTGTTTTTTTTTTTAGCCGCTGGAATGTCTCACAATAGTACTACCAACCAACTAGCCCAACTTTCTACGCTTAATGACATACTTTCTAGTACCGGCGTTCGTCCTTTCTCGTCTACCTTCGTCCCTGTCTTTTTAGCCGCTGGAATGTCTCACTATAGTGCATTTGTAGGTCAGAATACTGCGTCATGAGTGAAGCCAAGTATGGTGAGACCAAAGAGAGACATATATGATATGGTTTTCTAGGCTCTGTAAGTGAAGATCTAAAGACCGCCTTCTAGCCTCCTACTTTTGCCAGACAATTCCGCCGTAATGTTTAGCCCAGTACCTCGGCTCCTCTCGTCTTATTGCAGAGACCTAGAATAAGCCCCATGTGAGTTTTATACGACGATGTGCATCGCCACCATCTGGACTACCACAGTTAAGCGTCTTTCCTTCCTCGGTTTGCGGGTCGGCAAGCCGCTTAATTAAATTTCGGGCCACTAGCTCACTGATAAGTACTCAACCGTTGTCAACGGCCGGAGAGCTCGCTCTAGAGTTTTCCGGTCAAAGCAGCCCATTTTTCCAAGGGAATCTCTCATTACGGTCTCCCGCAGTTATGTGTTTTATTATTAGCATGTAACCTCCTCGATAAACGTCCTTGCGGGCCTATAAGGATTAGAGAAATAAGTATAATTGAACTTCGCTGATAGTTTCCCTCTACCGCGTATGTGGTATGATAGAGTTATAATTGTACTTGTGCAAAGCAAACTGATATTAAGCAGCCGTTCCAGTCCTCGCATGCCATTAAAACCAGAAAAATGCAAACGTCATTTTCGGTCCTCACATACAGAGGTTTAACAACAACAGGAAAAACATGGTTTTTAAGACTATGTCGTGGTCATTTAGGATTTGGGAGCAAGAATAATATATTCTTCGTAGCCATATACCACTCGAAATACACAATGCTGTTGAAGAACCAATATTAGCAAGAAATAGAACTTCGACTAAAGGTAAGTGCTAATGAAGCATTTTAACATAAAAAGCCATCACCTAATTCTGGTGGTGAAGCGCCGGTAATTATCGCATAATACTTTGGACACCGGAAAACACGTTGAACAGGCGTCCTGTGCCGTAACTTGGCAAGGACAGATAACATGGCAGCTATTTTTTTATCTGTGATTGGCGTGACTGTGGCAGCAAATTTGTGAATTCAGTCCACAGTAGGAGAGCAATGTTTATTCAACGCACATTGTATTAGGGTCCCATCGTGAACTATGGTAGAAAGAAAATTCTGGAACAAACAGGCTGTACACATGCCTTAGCGTATGAGGCCGTGTTTTATTTCCGAAAACTGGCGATCTCCTTGTCAACTGTTCTTAAACAACATTGCCATTTCTCATCTGTGATAGGCACGGTATGATGTTTTCACACAATCCGAGAGTACACGGCACTCTTCAAAAATACCCACCATCCACCTTCGTTCAAAAAAAAAATAGACAATAAAATAGCTTCGGGTTAAAAAACGCAATCGAAAGGCCTGTGAAATTTCAACGTTGGGGCCACGGGGAAAAAAAAATGTACTTGTGCTGCACGCAACGAGATTTGAAAAGCCTTGTTGTAGAATTCTCCTCTGCAATGCTGTTTCACATTTTAAACTTGAGAACAGCTCAGTTGCTCCTAAGAACCATACATTGTGAAGCGAAAACATTACAACCCGCATCTATAATGCTCAACACTAACAGCTTCTTGTCACTGAGGGCGCAAATCAAGGACCCATAAGGCATGATTATTGATAGGATATGATATAGCAGTACTCCTGGGAAGTACTGCTGTATTCAAGCGGCACAGACCAATTCGCTTTCAGTTCCGCCTAAAATGGTGCCGCCATGTAATTCGTTTTGCATACAGGTACTGAAATTGGGACTGTTTGGGCAAACTTCGCGTAGTGTACGATGAATCGCAGCGGCATATAGTACGACGATGCAATAAACACACACGCACTCTAAAACATCGCCGTTTAATAGCTCAGGTACTTGTGTCCTTTTCTCTTCTGCGCATTCTACGTTTGCATAGCGCTAATTGTGATCCAGTTACCTCAGGGGAGAGTGAACGGTGTGCGAATATTGCAGAACTTAGTTTAATGCTATTCGAATAGGGATGTCGTGTAGCTTGGCCTGGGCCCATGCAGTACGACCAACATACGTTCATTTTCTTGATTCGAATGGATCTAACAAAAAAAAAAACGCAGGACGCGCGACAAAGGAAATCAAGAAACGCCTTTCTTTATCCTTTCTTACAGCACTGGATGTCAGTTTCGTTCCCTTGTTTCACGTAGCCGTCAGCGTCGTCAGCCCGTGCCTAGCACTACGTTCGTCGTCGTTTTGTTGGCCACACGCTCGGCCTCGATCAAGTAATCACTCCCTTCACGCAGCTTGTGCCCGTGCATTGTATCATCTTCGTCGTCATCGAGGAATTAAGGAAAAAAGGAAGGAAGGAAGGAAGGAAGGAAGGAAGGAAGGAGGGAGGTAGGGAGGGAGGGCAGGAAGGAAAGAAGGAGGGAAGGAAGGAAGGAAGGAAGGAGGGAGGGAGGGAGGGAGGGAGGGCAGGAAGTAAGGAAGGAAGGAAGGAAGGAAGAAAAGAAGTAAGTAAGGAAGGAAGGAAGGAAGGAGGGAGGGAGGGAGGGAGGGCAGGAAGGAAGGGAGGAAAGAAGTAAGGAAGAAAGGAAGGAGGGAGAGAGGGAGGGAGGGAGGGCAGGAAGGAAGGAAGGAGGGAAGGAAGGAAATAAGTAAGGAAGGAAGGAAGGAAGCAAGGAAGGAAGGAAGGAGGGAGGGAGGGCAGGAAGGAAGGAAGGAGGGAAGGAAGGAAGGAAGGAAGGAGGGAAGGAGGGAGGGAGGGCAGGAAGGAAGGAAGGAGGGAAGGAAGGAAGGAAGGAGGGAAGGAGGGAGGGAGGGCAGGAAGGAAGGAAGGAGGGAAGGAAGGAGGGAGGGAAGGAGGGAGGGAGGGCAGGAAGGAAGGAAGGAGGGAAGGAAGGAAGGAAGGGAGGAAGGAAGGAAGGAGGGAGGGAAGGAGCGAGGGAGAGAGGGCAGGAAGGAAGGAAGGAAGGGAGGAAAAAGTAAGTAAGGAAGGAAGGAAGGAAGGAGGGAGGGAGGGCAGGAAGGAAGGAAGGAGGGAAGGAAGGAAGGAAAGAAGTAAGGAAGGATGGAAGGAAAGAGGGAGGGCAAGAAGGAAGGAAGGAGGGAAGGAAGGAAGGAAAGAAGTAAGTAAGGAAGGAAGTAAGGAAGGAAGGAAGGAAGGAGGGAGGGAGGGAAGGAGGGAGGGAAGGAGGGAGGGAGGGCAGGAAGGAAGGAAGGAGGGAAGGAAGGAAGGGAGGAAAGAAGTAAGGAAGAAAGGAGGGAGGGAGGGCAGGAAGGAAGGAAGGAGGGAAGGAAGGAAAGAAGTAAGAAAGGAAGGAGGGAAGGAAGGAAAGAAGTAAGAAAGGAAGGAAGTAAGGAAGGAAGGAAGGAAGGAGGGAGGGAGGGCAGGAAGGAAGGAAGGAGGGAAGGAAGGAAGGAAGGAAGGAAAGAAGTAAGTAAGGAAGGAAGGAAGGAGGGAGGGAGGGCAGGAATGTAGGAAGGAAGGAAGGAAAGAAGTAAGGAAGGAAGGAGGGAGGGAGGGCAGGAAGGAAGGAAGGAAGGAGGGAAGGAAAGAAGGAAGGAAGGAAGGAAGGAGGGAGGGAGGGAGGGAGGGAGGGAGGACGGTAGGGAAGGATGGAAGAAATAATGATAGAAATGAAGGAAGGAAGAAGGGAACGAAGGAGGACTGGAAGAAAAGAGAATGTAGAAGGAAAAGAGCAAGCAAGGATGGAGAGGAGGGGTGGCCCATCTTTTGCGACACACTCGTAAGGAAAAATAAAGGTCCATGTCGAAACCGCATATTGACGATCTTAAATACCAAAAACATGTAGGACTATACAACTTCCGTGAAAAGCAGGAAAAATCTGAGTAAAAAAATGCAAAAATATTTAAGAGCCGTAAGTGAACTTTGCGAAGTTCAGATCTCTATTTTCTAACGCGAGCGAAACATGAAATCAGGGAACAGAGTTTCCCAGCAGCTGTTTTGGCAGTGCTAGATCAGGTACTTGAAAACGGGAATGTAGTTTTCTGCTTCCGCAGTTTCGCAAGGACTGTTTTCAATGACTTCTCAGAACAGTGATAAATGGCGAGAGAGAAGCAGGTCAGTGCTGATGCGTCCTTAGAAGCGGTAATATTAAGAGCATGAAACCGAACAGGATATCACTGGAGCAATTTTTAAGCGCTGAAAGCTCTGTTTCTTGAATTTACCGTTTCTTTTCTGTTCACTGATTCAAACGTGAGGATCGAACAGTTCTTAACTTTGTTGCGAAAAGGAGACGTAAATCGAAAAACACAGGGAAGTTACTGGGATGTTACTGGGAAGTTACTGGGAAGTAACTTAGACTGTGGTTACCGATTTTCGTTGGTGTTTTAGAGTACGACCTCGGAAAGAGCCGCGAAATAAAGGGCATTGAAAAGGCAGGGAAAGTGTAACATGTGCAATATGAAATGAATCCCGCTTTTCGTTTCTTCTGTATAATGTGCGCAAACGCACCAAAAAGCCACAATATACACAAAACTGAAGATTAAATATTCACTTGAAACCTTTCTGATGTTCTATAGGTCTAGATTTTCGATCCTGTAACTCTTCACATATACTATTGCCCTCAGCCAAACATGCATACAGGAATCCAAAAAATTAAAGCAAAAGGGTGCGACTGTGGCAAGACGTTTTTCGCGTGGAAAATCTTTGTGTTTCTTGTTTTCTTACCTTCACCATCTGGCAAAGGTTTCCACACTAATTCTTTCTTCACTTCGCAGATTCCGAGATCACTTGGAAAAAGTTGCAACAGTGTTCGGTTTCTCTTTTCGGGCAGCTCTGTCTCCTTCCTAGAAATGCCCTAAGGAAGAAAAATTTAGTTCTCCAGTTACGAGCTGAACAAAGATTGTCAGGTCTTGTCTTATATTTCAGCCGTGGTGCCCTCAGATGCCTGTCTTGTTGTGTGTACGTGTGCGTTGTTGAGTGCATGTCTATGTGTGCATGCTTGTCTGCCGTTCCCGGATCTGAATACACAGAAGCCGCACTCTCCAGTTTCATCTCAACCAATACCATTAATCGAGAACTCGAGTGGCACTTTTGGCGTTTTCTTTAGCAGCAGCAGAGGGGAAGTTGTTAAACTGCTATCTGACTCCATTCAAGGAATACATGTCTGCGAAGGGGGAACTTTCCGAGGCATTGCAGGCTCAATTATAACTGCTCAGGAGCAATATACAATAGAGATACTGTCGCTCTACTCGTGTGCCTTTCCTGAGAGTGTATGTAAATTATAAAACCCGTTCTCTTTAACACACCAAGTGGCACGTTATTTCAGACCTCGGATATTAGTAGTCACGCCCAAGGACAGACCTAAATGACGTAGAATAAGTGGCGGTGTCTCAAAAAGGTTGAGTAATCTTTTTTCAATGCACTTCAGCATTCTTCATTGTTTCTTCTACGTTGTGACCCAGCCATATAGGCTCCTACCTTGAATTTAGAACGCAAAGGCCAGATTAAATTAGAGAATCTGGCTGCGGAGAGTTACCCGGCCGTAGACGCCAGTAAGCCCATTCGGGAGCGTGCAATCGTGAGCGACCCTAAATTTGATATTTCACGGAGTCAGCGCTGTTACTGTCGCGTCGTTGCGGTGGCGAAGGCCCACAATAGGTCGCTCCGAATTCCCCTGAGTGCGCGCATCTCTTTGTCTATCAATTTGCAAGTTTTCATTTCACCCCGCTGCTAATTCAAGAAAAGCTAAGGGATTCTCGGTGGAATCGGTTGAATGCTTTAGCATGTTGTTTTCATGTGTCATTATTTGCATGCTAACAACACATGTATCGCGTTCCCCTCGATCACACACATAGTGATCGCTCTTTTTCTAGTGTTGGTGTACTTAGGTTCGTATATACGAGGTTGACACACAATGTTTGTTTTATCCGGGGTGGTACACTTCGGTTTGCTATATCCGAAGACAGCACATGAAAATTCGTTATATCCGAGGCGGCATCGTTATATCGGAAGTTGGCGTGCTAAATTTCGTTACATTCGCGGTGGCCTACTAAGGTTCGCTATATCCGAGGTAGTATGGAAAATTCGTTTGATGGCCACGTGCGACGATTCCCCCTTGCCCAGACCATTTTAATTCTAACGCATGAACAAAATGGTTCATGTCGAGCTAGCTGTGTTATTGATACAATTCGTTTGCAACTTCACTCAGAAGTTTCCATTGCTGAATTACATTGTCTTACTGAAAGAAATGTGACAACTGGCGCACTTGTGTAGTGAGCAACATAACAACAGGTACCGGTGGAGGCCTCCATGTTCTTACTGAGAGCTAGTATAGAGTCAGCTCCCACCTAAACAATCTTGTATTACCTTGAAAAATTGGATCGAATTACGTGAATTTCAAGTTACCATATACCTTAAGTATTTGAGGCGAAGCGATTCTCATTTACTGCAATTATATTGGGACCGTCGTCCTGCTGGTACTCCCTCACCTGTACAGACAGCATTCTAGTAAACTGCGCAGAGTTGCAATCGTTTTCGACGTCAAGGAACCGTTCTGGGGCTCAAAGAGCGGCGTTGGTTCGGTAAGGGTTCATGGCGTTATCTAGCTATCGTAGTTACCATCGCAATGACTGCTGCTTGAACCGTCGAGTGTAGTGGAAGAAAGAAACTACCTCGATTAATCAGTGGAAAGTTTTCAAAGCTCTCTTTCCATGAGAACTGCGCTTAACAGATCGTTGTCCATGCGCTCAAAAGGCCGCGAGATGACACGCAAAGCACGAGCCTGTCACAAATTATTTTAAGCGTGACCACCGAGCGAATCTGATCCGCTGTTTTAATAGGCGCATCATAAAGAGAAAGCAAGCTTCATGACCGAAATAAAAGAAAATAAAAAAAAGAGAAACGAATGGGGAGAGTATAAAGGAAGCCTACCTCAGCTCATTCGTAAGGGGTGGTAGTAAGGAAGAGGGGAGGACGTTGCGGATGAAAGAAAAGCGCAATAACTGTCCCTTACTTTGGGTGGGCATCTGACCAGCGCCGTTGAGGTATGACAAGGGGGAGAAATGGGTGGAGGGAAAGAAGCTTAAGTACATGCCGGGCACGATCTATGATGCGCGTGGGTTGGCACAGCTCAAGTGTGTTGGAGACCGTCGTTTCGCAACTCACCGTGCACCGGCACACTCCAGGCGGCCCTGCCCAAAACTCGGTGAAGAGAAAATTTATAAATATTCCTCCTGGGCTCGTACGATAAGAAGAACGTGCGACGAGGAAAAAAAATAAAAAAATGCGGAAAACGCGACGAGATATCTGGTTCCATTCATATATCATCGCCCACGTTCTTCGTGTCTTCCTGTGTTCTTTCTATTTCTGTTTGGAAGATGGAGAACAGCAGAGATGTCACCTCGACGCTCTTCACGCGTGCACAAAGCACACAGCAGACGGAAATCCTAGTACAGAATGTAGGCGATGAGAAGATCTCTATTCTGCAGTCGCCGAGCTGCTCCCGATCCGAGCCCACATCTGTCAGGTGCCAGAAGTTGAGCAATGCGCCATCGTTCACGACAACCGCCGGCTTTTGCGTTTTTGTCACATCATTCGAACAGCCTGCCAGGCCGCTTCCTTGTTCTCTGAGAGAGACAAGTTGTAATACGAGAAGGAGTGCTGAGGGCGGGAAAGGGGAGAATACGCCTCTGACTGGCTACTTTTACTCACCGACACTTCTGACGGTGCCTCCACCTGCGTGACGAAAGTGTCACAGGTGAAAGGAGCTTGAATATTCTAACAAAACTGGGGTAAGTAGGAACCGAAAGTTACCAAAAACCGAGAAAAAAGGCCGCCACCGTCTGGAAGACGTTTAAGTAACAAGCGTTAGCTGCTTGACAATGGAGTGCATATTGCAACCGCGCAAAACGACGACGGACGAAGAGAAGAGAGCACAGGAGAAGACGCGGAACTTCAACTAAGGTGTACTAGAGGAAAACCACATTTATACAAGATTCGAAATCACACCTGATAAACAGCCGAAACCATCACATTATAAAGGCACGTTGGCGCGCGTGGCACAAGTTAGCATCAAGATAGCTGAATTCTTTTCTGGATAACGATACTGAAGTGGAGCTGATGCAACGGTCGTTTTCTTTTTTTATGTAGTAGGCTTCAAAAATTTCTCTGCTAAGCTGGGTCGTGAATTTTTCCAAGAAAATTGTGTCGCGGAACCTGGGCGTGCAGTTACGACGGCGACAATGTTTTACCAGTTCCCCGCCCCCCGCCAATGATTCAACGGCTGCGCGATACTCCTGAAGTCTAACATTCAGGCAACGACCAGTTTGCCCTATGTAGCGGGCCGGGGCAGGGCCCCAGGGTTCGGACGGTCAGCTTAGGGGTAGGCCGGAAGAAGGAATATTTAGGCTTGCCTTCCAAACAGCACGCAGTTCAATGCCAGAGCAGACAAAGGCCGCACTGGAAGAAGTTATATTAGGCGGTTACCTCTTGAGTTAGAAAAACAGAAAAAAAACATGAGCAAGCAATGAAATGAACCGCACACATCATTTAGTTGTTTTGTTTTATTATTTAAAAACGTGTTTTCCCAATGAGGTCTTCGAAAATGACGACATTACCCGATTAATGTCCGATGACGCCTCGCTAGCCCACATCTCGCTCTCTTATGGGTCAGGAACGAACACATGCTTTCAAAATAAGGTGTGTAAACATCACTGGTGGTGTTTTCGATAATTTTTCGTAGAGCTTAGTTTTACTGAAAATGGTCAGTCTTTTTATTAATACTTCAATTTTTACTACATGTCTTGAATGGAAAGTTCGTTCATAGAATTAAACACATCAAAGATGGCTTGCGATTTCCATCTAGCAGCGATTGTTTCCTTTAAAGAATCAAGAATGCGACACCACCGCCTCACTACTAAGTGACGACACCATCGCCTGAGCAACAAACGCAGCGTTCAAGAGCACCATGCCCCACACGCATTTCATGCGAAGGAGTTCGCGCATTTTTAAAAATAAATCGCATGGGATCCCCCTAAGATGCGCGTGGGGCTTTCTTTCAGTTGAATACTACATGCAGCCTCACCATGTGCCGGCCGACGTAAGAACCATTCTTTTTTTCGTTTCTTAAAAAACCTCTTATAAATTTAAGACAGCATTGCTAAAGTAAGTAGCCTGGTCGCGTGATAAATTGAAAGATCATTTTCACAGCTCCCTTCAGTTCTGCGTTTCCGGGAAATTCCGACGTTCGCTAGTATTTGTAGATGCTTAGATACGTCATCTAGCGAGAGCTAACGTTGCGCCATGAACCGTGAACTGCGCTATGCAGCTTGAAACATTCGCGGAAGGCTTAGCGGATTGAGCTCTTCCGGCTCGTCCTGAGCTAGGATTAAAAAAAAAAAATGGCTGAGGCTTAACTTGGTTAAGCCTGGAGAATGCGAACCATCATCGTGTCGCGTAATTTGGAGGCGCACAACCACAGCGACGGCGCGAGGTGGGCCCCCGTTTCTCCACTGTCGTGACGTCATCGTGTCACGTGGTGTGACGTCATGTATCACGTGATTTGGAGGCGCACAACCACAGCGACGGCGCGAGGTGGGCCCCCGTTTCTCCACTGCCGTGACGTCATCGTGTCACGTGGTGTGGCATCATCGTGTCATGTGATTTGGAGGCGCACAACCACAGCGACGTCGCGAGGTGGGCCCCCGTTTCTTCACTGTCGTGACGTCATCGTGTCACGTGGTGTGACGTCATGTATCACGTGATTTGGAGGCGCACAACCACAGCGACGGCGCGAGGTGGGCCCCCGTTTCTCCACTGTCGGGACGTCATCGTGTCACGTGGTGTGAAGTCATGTATCACGTGATTTGGAGGCGCACAACCACAGCGACGGCGCGAGGTGGGCCCCCGTTTCTCTACTGTCGTGACGTCATCGTGTCACGTGGTGTGACGTCATGTATCACGTGATTTGGAGGCGCATAACCACGGTGAAGGGCTGAAGTGGTAGCTAAAGTAGTATGCTTCGCATAAAAACGAAAAAGAAAGAAAACGTTCCTATGTCAGCACACGCAGCTGAGCCCTGTCGATATAGGCCTACCTGCATGTATAGTGTCGTCACTACTCTTAACCTAATCTTGGGAGGGTGCTCTTTCTAGTGTCTTGTGCAAGGTGCTATCGTGACAGTGAAGCCCGTATTCGCGTCGACTGAAATGGATTGCTATCTCGACAGGAGAAAGCAAATTTTTCGTCATTCGTTTTGCTCCTCCTCATTTCTGCTCCCGACTCCTTCCCGAATAAAACCGGAAACTCAGCATGAGCTAACGTTTCAGAGGAATCGAGCAACAGTGTTCTACGAACAGCGCTGCTCTTTCGGAGGGGTGAATTTTATAGCAGGAAGCGACTCGGACCGCCGAGCGTGTGAAAACCGGGAGATCGTTCCTCTTCCTTTCTTTTTGTAAAACAAGAGAGCTGTACGCGTTCATATTTTGGGGAAGTTTATGAGGCAACCCAGCCAAAGGCCGTGCTAGCATCGCCTGTATGGCATCTCTACGCCTGCGCATAGTACAGGCGAAAGAAAAAGTGCCTTTCTGCAGCTTCGCGAAATGATCGAGAGGCGCTCCGGCCAAAGAGCAGTTGCGAATTATAGCCTGTTGCACGGAGATAAAAATGCTTTCTGAATATTGCTGGGAGCGACGAAGCCATGGAGCCATAGGGACAGCATGAACATAGAGCATGCTTTCGTAACAATGGCACGCTTACGTGCTCTTCGAATGCCCCCATTGACGAAATACCTACACGAGATTTTGTGAGTGGAAGTGCAATGCATTGGCGAGGCAGTCACCATATACGGTACACTGCAGTATATTTACTTTTTCTAAGAAAAAGTAAAAACGCCTGGCATTTTGTTCACGGCCTGCATCCCCGGACATTCCCAAATACTGATCATACCCAACAATTCTGGACAAAAGAATTTCTACCGGGAAACTATTTATGAATGCAATTTTTTCATGCAATGTAAGATTTCACTATGGCAATCAATATATCCGCAGATCATCCGATAGCAGTATTGTATTTTTTTTCTATTAACTTTTTTGCTATATTCAAAATCGTTCCCCATTGGTTTTCTATGGCAGTGTTAACAGTTCGATGCGATCGACGGAAACACTTAAAAAAAATTGTTACATATCAGAAGAATGCATCATTAGCTTCAATATTTCCGTAAAAGTACCTTACAATTTTGGAAGTTCCAAAATTTTTGTCCGAGATTGTTGGATATGATATGTGCTGCCTTCTGTGAATATCATCATGAAGAAATTTATTGACGGTGCCATCCTCTTAAAAGGAGACAGAAAAATCGTATATTGTGGGTATTGCTTGTTTCGCGTCGTCCCAGTTGATGATGATGATGATGTCCTGAGGCTTAACGGCATATTCTTGCAGCGCTAACAGAGAGTGCCCTTCTCACTTCTTTGTCGGTCAGCAGCTTGATGCAACAGCTACAACGGGGCAAGCCAAAGAAAGAATTGTAATCATTAAGAGAACTTCTTTGTGGAGATTTTATTTTCTGTCAAAATCAACACAGGCGAGTGCGAAGTTCAGTGTTTTTTTATACAAAAGGCCTCTCAAGCTCTTCTTTTCCTCTGGAGGGCAAAAGGTTATGTTCGAAGTTAAAGCTTAAATCGTTTAGTCACTGAGGCGCTCATAACCATTATCCGGATGTGTTATCAAAATGACGCCTATGGAGTGTACATACCTGACTATGGGAGAAAATTTCTGGTTATTAAAGATTATGAATACAATAGTGGAGACGAAGACAACAACGTTAACCTCGCGAACACAGTGTGGGATCCCTGTATGATTACGTTATCGGATGGTTTAGAACGCGTACAGAACCGTGCAGCCCGTTTTGTCGTCAGTGATTACGACTTTCGACACAGCGTTTCTGCAGTAAAGGAATCTCTCGGTTGGGAACTTCTCAGCAATAGGCGCATGCGCAGTAAACTAGAAATGTTCTATCGCATCTATTTCAACAAAATCGGGATCGACAAAACTCTGTATGTTGAGCAGCCACATTTTGTATCTGCACGTTGTGATCATGATTTTAAGGTGGCTGAAATCAAATGTCGAACAAACGTTTATCACAACTCTTTCTTTCCGCATGTCTTGTCAGTTTGGGACAAACTCCCCAAAAACGTCGTTTACTCCACACCTGTTGAAGCGTTTCCTGATTTTATTCGTGCTCTTATTCATTGATTCACTTAATCTTAGCTCTGTATCATTAATGTGTGCGTGCGTGTGCCTGAGTTTGCTGTATTTTATGGCTGCTCCGTGTGTTGTTTGAATGTCACATCACCTGACTAGCACTTATAGTGCTTGATTTCCTTGTACGTTCCCCCCTCCCCCCCCCCCCCCCCCTGCAATAATGCCTTCGTGCGCTGCAGGTATCTCTGAATAAATAAATAAATAAATAGACAGTAGGTTTTAGAATAAGTGAGGACTCCTGAGCGGGTACTCTGTGTGCAAATTGACGAAAGGCTTCCCCGAAAATTTCAAAGTGAGGTATTATCGCTGGTATTAATTTAGCAATAAGAAACTGCACTTTCTTCTTCGGATTGAACTTGCAGGTAAGTAATCCATCTGTTGGGAAAGTTCAGGAGTGTTCTGTCATGGTTCGACGTGGAATACGATTCGTGTTTTCAATTGACGTATTTTTAAAATCAACACTCCATAATTTTTGGGATTCAAGAAAGTAGGCCGCTCAAGACAAAGGCATTCTTAAAAAAAATAACGACTACATCCGTTTGAAAGGAAGCCTTATCAATGTCCAAGAGCGTTATCTGGTTATCTGGAGCGTTATCAATGGTCAAGAGCGTTATCAATGTCCAAGAGCGAGCAAGCGAGTGAGCTAGCGAGAGTGTTATTTGCCGGCGTTCGATATTTCTCTCACCGTGACTGCGTGCAGACAACCATGCACTGACTGCAGCCTCTTATATTTCCGCAAACGAAATCTCGAATTTATTGTAGGCTCGGGAATGTGCAGCCCATTCCTGTGCATAAAAACCAACGCTAATTTAAATATTGGGCTGTCGCAATTTAAGGTAGAAAGTGCTGGTCTTCCTGCCCAACTATGTTTGTGTGTATGTGTAGGAAAATTCCTAGGGGTGTCATTACATGCGGCTTTGGCTAAGCTGTAGCAGCTAAGGCAACATGTAATAATCTATAATTTCCGATGTCTCCTGCTGGCAACTGAGGATATTGCCTTTCCGTAACAGGCAGTGAACGATTTGGGAATATGACTTGTTTGATCTTAGGATCATATAGTAAATATGAACGAGCTGGCCCGAGTAGAAGCTTGAAATGACGTTTTCAGCTTAAAAAAGAAGGGATTTCAATCATTTCTAAGGAAAAAAGGAAGAAAAGTCTAGCTGTTTATTTTTTTTTGCCGTTCTCTTCTTGCCTGCAACCTGCTAAATTTTCCTTTCATATTTTTCATCTTCTTGTTCTCCCCTAGTGTCACTCCGTGGTATTTATATTCTGGAGGTTCGCGACCCAGCGAAATGAAAAGGGGCCCTCCTATGGGGTCAATGCCACTTGTGCGCGAACGTCCATTGATACAAAACGGAGAATAGGACGGGAAGTCAGTGCCTCCACTTCCTGCTTATATCGCGAGCGATGAATCATAAGGACTGAGCCGAACATAGCCAAGCAAGCAGCGACCTCCTGTGGTGGTCAGGCGCGATAGCAACGGTTTGCTCTAGCGCCTTTGGGTACGATGTCTGGGTAGGGGAGGGATTCTTCCATTCAGGGCGCTTTGTCCCGTGCGCCGTCTATTCCCTGCTTTGTTAGCAAGCGCCTTCTTGTATCGATAGCATGCTGCTCTCGGTCTTTCCTTTGATGTTCTCCCGAATAGCTTGCCTTTTCGAAGCCTTCGAGGTCGCGAACCCGGCGGAGATTCCGGGGTCGCTGCAGACTCGCAACCGAGCGCACATTATGTATTGTAGCCGCGTTTCAAAGGATCCCAAAGCACGATAATAGAAGACGATGATATATCCCGCAAGGGAGCGCGCAGATGACTCGGCCTCACAGAAGTGGTGTCATTCATGACAGGAAGGACTGAGAGAGGCAGAGCTATGAAGAAAAGCAATGATAGCAGGCCAGCTACAGTAGCTGCTGTCATAGCTCATTGTTTTAGAAGAACATGAATGATTAATGAAGTAATCGGAGCCGGAAATGTTCAAGAAACTATGTGCGCCATACTTTGTACCGTCTTTATCACAAGGTGCCGATAGTAGCTTCGAGCGAGGAGGGTTTCCCGAAAAATTCGGTTAGAGAATAAAATGCAAAGGGGTTACGGAACCGAACGACGCTGAGACGGCACGCACATTTCTTGCGTTGACCACAAAATTAACGGATAAAATGACTGCTAGTTCCTGAATGATTCTATCGATGACAAAGTATGATGCAGCTAAAAAGCTCCGACCATCATAATAAACAATAAATTTCTGAATAAATATATCCCCAAAACACTTTTCATCACCCATGCCGGGTTTCCAGATACTTACGCGGGGGCTGGAACTGGCCAAAATTGAGGCTGGCCAAAATTGAGAATTTCTGGGCACGTGGGGAAATTATGTCCCTAATACTTAACGAAGATGGATGGCAAGCTTGTGGATATTTTTTTTTTCTTGAGGCACATGTCCTCTGCGCCCACGGCAGTGTGCATTAGGAGGGACGTATTGGGTTGGGTGCTGTTCAAATTACGGTCTCTTCCTCCCCCCCCCCCCCCCCCACTGTCCTCCTGAAACACACATTTGTGAGGCTCTACTTTCGTTCTCAGCCCTAGCAATAATCTTCAGGATAGCCAGGTACCCTGAACCTGTACTCACTCAACCCCGGAAAAATATCGGGACGTCACCTTAAGAGTAGAATGTGGCAGCATTACAAGCAGCGTCACCACTGCATGTTTACGTGTATGTATCATTTCTTTCATCAAATGCACAATTGCTTACCACATAATTAATTGCTCACATATAATCATGCGCTGTGTGGGTCCGCCGAGAATCTGTTACAACCTCATTGTCTCTCCCGCAACAGGTTGCGCGCTCCGCACTGCTCCTTCAGCTTTGGATTTTCGCGGCATAGTGACGCTACCTTGTGACGTAATAGGCTTTCCGACCAGTCAGCAAATTCTGTGACAGGCGCAGGACGCGAAATCGCATGATGTGAAATTTAATGCTGTCGCATTAAAAGAAGGTACTGCATTAAAAGAAATTCGGACAAATGCAATTAGGGGCGTTAGCACTTCGGTGTTCACTTCGGTTTTCGGTGTTCAGAACCATTGTTCACGGACGCCTTGGTCCACATTTCCTGCGCGCAAAGAACCATTGTTCACGGACGCCTTGGTCCACATTTCCTGCGCTTGCGCAATAACTCCTTCTTAATGTTGGGCGCCCGCTCTCGTGGCGTAAAGTATTGAGGTACACACGTGAAAATTATTTTATAGTTCAAAGTTCAAATGCAAATTTTGCAACAAATTGTGACCGGTTGGAATGAAACATGAATTGCTTAAGCAAGGCACAAGAGCTTCAAATGTTCTCTCTACTCACACGTTACACTAGAAATTTTTTAAGGCTTACGCCAAGTGCATACCCCATTAATTCACTCATGCCCCTTTCATAATCAGAGACCTGCGGATTGTTCTACACACCTGGGCCTAAGGTCTTCCAGACGGCAGTAGCGATGAGGAAGTCTTTATTGAGGTGAAAACCTTTGTTGGCTCATTAGTGGCATTTTCCGACAAGAGATATCTTTAGCCAATACAAAACTAG
Organism: Amblyomma mixtum; assembly: GCF_055824585.1. Classification (NCBI taxonomy): domain Eukaryota; kingdom Metazoa; phylum Arthropoda; class Arachnida; order Ixodida; family Ixodidae; genus Amblyomma; species Amblyomma mixtum. The sequence goes on from NC_143013.1 coordinate 288,741,583, forward strand.
CCACATAACAATCCATACATTGGCTAAACAGTTCTTTCTTGGGTCATGAGTGGCGTCCGCAAAAAAAAAGAACAGAAATAAAACGACAATAAAAAAACAAATGCAAAAAGAATAAATATGCAAAAATATAAATTCAATACAAAGCAAAACGAAAACAAAATAAAAATAATGAGAAGCAGAAACAAAAATGACCATATAAAGAAAGAAATTGAGGGACAAAAAGAGGAGAGAGAAAGGCTTTCGCATTTCCGCTCTTAAGCAGACAAGTGCATTCCTGTAATTTTTACAATGTGCGACTACACGTTTATGAAAGTGATCACAAATTTCATCCCTTGCACGAATTTTGATGCTGAGTTTAACGCTCAGTCCACGTGGAAACTCATTTCTTGTACTACCCGTGCTTCTCGAAAATTCCTCTGGTGTCGTTCATATATATTCGGAACATGATTATATTAGCATTATATTATATTCGGCGCATATATATTCGGAACATCCCGTGACGAAATACCGCTCTCAGAGGGAATGACGAAGACGATGTGTATTTTCTATGCTTTATTTCAGCGTTGCTAAAACTTTTTACTGCACTAGTAAAGCTTTTCTTTTTGTGCTGAAAATTTCGCACATCCTTCTTTATTGCGTTCCATGATAACGGAAGGCGAAAATCTTCGAATCGCTGCTTTGTGATGCAATAAAGGAGACAAGTATTTTTTAAATTTCCCTCTACAATCAATCTTTCTAATTTCATGCGATTCGATACGCCTGTATTAAAGCTCTGAAGAAAATGAGACCGGATGCAACACTGGTGTGCCATGTCTCGCAAGTCGCAACGCTTCAAGACTGATGCCCTTAAAAATGAAAGGCCTAAGAAGTGAGACACAGCACTAGCCAGAATTTATCACTTTCACTTTTTGAGAGGACAACAAACAACAGCAGCTGAGCAGTATAACTTTCAGGAGCTAACCTAAACCCGCTACAGGAGACCTATATGCTGTCCCCAGACGTTAAAAGGAAACAGACTCAAAAACAGCTTCAAACTATTGGCTAGCTTGCGGGAGCGCTTCAAAATAGCAATAAACAAATTCCTTCCGAGACCCCGGATCCCCGGGGGCAAAATGTATTAGCAATTCAAATCTGCAAATGCGGAATGGGAGGAAACTTTAAAAAAAACCACGTAAATTATAGAACTAAAAAGGCGCCTCTCTAAACTTGACACCGTTGCGCGAAAACTGAAGACAAAAAAAAAAAAGTGGTTTGAACAAGAGAAGGCAATTTGCGCTGCAAAGGGAAGGAGGGAAAAAAGAAGCTGTGAATCGAATACAGGAAGCTGCGGAACAGCCGAAAAATACAGCTACAGAGTTAATACTACCTGAACGGAAGAAAGTGAGAATGAATACGTATGCTAAGAAGGAAATCTGGAATAAACGGATTCTTGGATTTTTTTTGTGTTTCAAGCGCTAATTTCAGTGGCAGTTCTTGCTACTAACCTACACAGTCGTATGGATATCGTTTCAAAAGTTTCTCATGTTGTGAATTGAGCTTAATTCACATCAGAATACTAGGAAAAGATTAAAATGCTGAGTTCAGTGATGCCCATAGTGGAAGAGTCGAAAAAACTAAGTTCTGTGCAGGTCGATGTGAAGTATGTCTTAGAGAAGCTGTCCGCGTTTCTTGAGCACTTTAAGTCAAAAATTGCAGTTGGACCCGAGCTTAAGCGAAGTCGTTGACGTGAGGCTTGGTAAGTTACGGTGGCAGTAGTGTTACGGAGTTCAGTTATATCATGAAATCAATTTGCACGGCAATATTTTCGTTACGTAGTGCACACAAGATCGTTTTAATCGCGTAATTATAACATCTGTTCTTTTTAATTATAAATACCTTGCGCACTGTGTGGCGACGGTGCCTACCACATCAGATCTCCAACAGGAGCTATTTGAACCTATGACTGACACCATCCTTCGGAATTCGTGAAAATAAAGACAGGTTATTGTGAAACTTTTTTTGGTTGTCCCGCATAGTGGTTCATTAAACACCATCGGCATGCTTTGCGGCGAAATTTTGCGGCAGTATTATAAGTCTGTCGATGCGGTTTGCACCTGCACGAATTGACACCTATCAGTGCCCGTTAGTTCGACGGAATGAGAGAAACGAAGTTTCCAATGGGGTTCTGCGTATAGACGTGGCAGGCCCGGAGTCAGGTCATTGCTATGTTCGGTGTGTCTTTGATGTGCGTGACATGTGGCTGCGGGATCACCCGCTCGCCGAAAGCACTTAGGAGTAGACAGGCCGGGCATGCGCGGGAGGGTATCCTCACAGCCGTGATAAGCAGAACGCAAAAGAAACTTGGGGGCGTTTTTATTTTTGTAGCGAAAGCGATACTACTATATCTGGGACGCATTTCGCTGTGAGCCTCTGAATGACCTTAAAACGACCTTGAGATAAGTCGTGGCTTGTGTGACTATGCACATATACCTAACATGTGCACCTTTGACCTTGAACTCTGACCATGACCTTTGACCTTGAACTTTGACTTTTTCCCGTGACATTTCTCCCTGAACGTTGATGTTGAACTTTGATTTTGAACTTTGACATTGAACTTTAAACTTGCAAGTTGTCGGCAGAGGCAGCAAGAAAGCCGCGTGGTAATCACGTTGTGTCACGTGATTCAGTTTGCAGTTGTGACGTCAGGTATGGGATATATATAAACAGAGGTGTGCTCTTGACGTAGTCAGATGATATGGAGGAAAGAGAGTGCACTGAGGAGCGCACGCATTGTGAACTACATCTTCGAACACTGCGGCAAGCCGCTTCTAGCGTTCGCTACGTGAAACTCGGTTCGGCAGAGTTAAACCACTGCCTAACGTTTTTTTTTTTTTGCGATGTGACCCGGTGGTGAGGAGAAAGACGTTGCCAGTTTGAGAATACAATTCTGCCGAAGAACGTGGCGCAAGGTTAAATGAACGCGTTTCCTGCGTGCGCTGGGCTTTGGCGACTGCGGTCTAGGATTTGGTAAAATGTTTTTCCATTATTTCTCGTCTGCTTTCAGCGGTTTAAACCATTCCTTAAGCCAAACATTCGTGAGTCCCTTGAGGCGGTGACGTAGAGGAAACGTTCCTGAATAATCAGTTGAACAACCTTCTCACTAAGACTAACCGTTTCAGATTCCTACATTCTACCATGTGGAATGTTCTTCCCGTTTTCTTCAACATAGTTACATATAGATTGTAAAAACGGCATGCTAGAAGGAAGAAAAGCACCACGGGTAAGAATAATGCATAAGCTGTGTTCAGCCTGCCGCAGTCTTAAATAAGCTTTTTGTATGCCACTACAGGATCCAAGAAGCAAAATGCTCGGTCTGTAATGTTAAACTTTCCAGAGCTCATCAGGCGCACACGATTATGTAAATACGTCCTTAAAAAAAAAATGTAGCTGACTTTCCTGGCCTGTGCCATCCACGCGAAAAACATTCCGCCGTTGCGGTTGCAGCAAATCTCCATTAACCAGTACGTTTTCTAAATATCCTCGTCTGGGCGAATGAAGTGGTTTCATTCCTTGCACGTGGTGCCTTGAATCGATTGAGCAGACTCCTTCACACGTGCCCTTGATAACGAACGTGCCTGAGTATTATCAGAGACCTAAACCTACTAGTACGCAACACAGGTTGCACTTGAGCTTGAAATTGAGTAATTTATTTCACAGTGGTTGTAATGGCAGGGACATCAAGAGCCAATTGCATTTTTTATGACCACAGCATCCATTTTTAACGTGCAACTTTCATCTATCGAGCGCAGAGGTAACACCGAGCAGCGTTTAGGAATGTTCTTTTCGAGTAGTGGCTTCTTTCTTTACCAGAAAATGGAAGCATGCGCATCACTCTTCTCTTGGGAAGCCTTTCGTTTAAAAAATTGTGGTTTTGTCATGGATACCCTATTAAAAAGCGAACGAATATGGAGCAATGAAATGCACGAAGATAATTAGAATGCATATCGCTACCAATTATTTTAGCTTAGAGAGTGCTTACGCAAACCTTGAGTGGAATTTTGAGTTGAATTTGAATGAGTGGAATTCTTGTTTATCATTGCATTTGCAGGGCAGGCTCATGATTGCAGCAATCACTATTAAGCAACCGGCTAGGCTAAGTAAGGAAAAAAACATTCCTCTATAACGTTTTGGAGTTTTCATTTAATAAAGATGCATTTCAAAAAATAACAGCGTTCTGATCACTTGTACTTCTCTGTATTGACCTGTGTTACTTAGCTCAAAACTAAAAAAAAGCGGTAAGGGTGTAAGCAAAAAAACGAAACGCCAGGAAAAATCCGCAGTTTTGCCCAAAGAAGTTCAGAACATAATATGGCTGTTTCTTCGCCGCGAGAAAACACAGAACCACGTCGTCCAGAATATCAGGTGTAAACCGCACTTTCTTGCGAAAAAACCAGCTTATTCCACGAGCTAATTTCTGCGCACTTACCAGGAACCTTTCAGGAATATTGTTAGACGAATGCTGCGTTTACAGAACTGAAGATATTGCGTCATTCAAGATATCTTTGCTGCTCTCTCCTAAAACCAAACATTGAAACGAGAGTCGCCAGCGTCCGATTTTCGTGTGTTTCACTCCCCCGTTGTCACCGCGTTTCCTGGGCTCTTCACGATGTTTTGCTAGCGGTTTCCATCGCAAGAGACAGTGGAGAGGAAGAATGCACTACACAGAGTAGGGTGATTCTCTGATATGCGGTCCTTCGGAAACAAGACCCTATACGTTTAGGTAGCTGTGACCTGCAGCCGAGTGGCCATATGTAGCCTTTATATACTGTATCTCGCAACAAAGCAACGACGCATGGACCTTCGCTTTAATCTACGAGGCACTTAAGTTCAAAAAGAAATGAAGCAATAGATGTTTTATCACCAGTGATATAATGGTGGCAGCTAAGTCACCAATAAAGTAATTCTTCGGGATATATTCCTGTCTGTAAAAAGGCCCACTCTGGAGAGGGATACATGAGTAACACAGGAGGGAGCATGTCTCAGCACCCACCACTTTCTGCGGGATAATGAACGTGTGCCCGTCCGCCTTTCTTGGAAGTGTCTGATCAAGTTCACAGTGAAGGAATTTGAAGGAATCAGGCTCCTCTGACACGCCATCCGCATAGTAACGCCGAGAACGCCGAGGGACACTTGCACGAATATGAGAAAACCGGTGGCTGACCGGTGGCAGCAGGAGTCGAAGCCAACACTTCTGAAAGTCAAGGGCGGTACTATAGAGGAAATCGCATATAAGACCCGATGATCATGAATGATTGCTGTCTCGACAGAGCTTCAAGGGCCGACCGCCAGGTTCTTTCAAGCTGTGGCGCGCCTATGTGGTTTGCTGTAGTTGAATTTTAATGTTTTGGAACAACAAAATTCATGCCTAATCGCCTTCTCTGATTGTACAAAAATAATATAGCGTCTATTGGCTCATTCGTTGGGGATCTGCCGCTGCCGCAAAATGTTCTTTCCATTGCAAGGCGAATTAGTAAGGAGCGTAAAGCTTAAATCCTCCCTTGTATGCAACTTAACTGCCTGCTCTCGACGAGAGTTGAAGTCGTTTCTATATTTTAGGGGACAGAAAAGTTAACTCAGGTCGTTGTGCGCAAATGTTTTGGTTACGAGCTACGCAGCTTTCTCTATGCCGTCTACAGTAGCGCTAGTTGAAACCTTGCCTTGTTCTTTTATTCCCTCTAGAACTGTCCTGCATTCACGAGACATTTCTTTTTGTCGAACCGTTAGCTAGAGGACTGATGCTTCCACTCAGCCCTTGTTCTCTTTGTTTTGTGTTATCAAGAATACGATCTTCTTGCCCCCTACCTTCTCTTAAAGAGACATAATTGTTATCGATTTCCGAACGGTACCAAAGCAGGTCGAAGTTCATCCTGAGAAAAAACGAATGCGTCATGGCAGAGGAAGCTTACACACCCAACGCTGTCTGAAGAGCTACATTCCGACTGAGGAGGTTCGGAAGAACAGAGTTGACAGGGATAAGAACAAGAGAATGAGAAGAAAAGAAAGCAGCCATTTTTTCGTGAAGATAACTCGACTGTACTTAGTGTGACTTTATTTACTGACTTTCGTTACATCTCAGGCACAAGTTCAGAACTCGCAAATATTCATGCAGGATATGGGAATAAGTTCAAGGTATACTCTTCACTGACCGTTCACTCTGACGCAAAGGCTACACGTATGGAGGTTGATATTCCGAAAGAAGCTTCCAGGCAGCCCAGAAAAAGCACCCGGACGATGTGACAAGGACGTGTTATTTCTATCCGGACTCCTGACGCCATTCGAGTGGCGATCGATATACCCTTTGCAAGGCCAGCGCGTGCGCTACAACGTGATACCAGAAAGGAGTGCCATGATGCAACCTATAAGAGTGAATGTGTGGGCTCGTTCACCGCCCATCGTAAAGTGAATGTTTAGCGAGCAGGAAAAAGGAGGGGCACAATGCGGGAGCTAGTTTTAAGTTGAGTTGGTTTGAGAAATCGTAATTATAATTATTTTTTTTGTGGCAGAAAGGAATGCGGTGGCACAAAAGTCTGAAAGAAAGATTTAAAAAAAAGATTCATGATGCGACCAGAGAGAATTTCGTTTCTTGTTAGTTATGCGGCTGATGATCTTGAAAAGCCTACTCAGCAGGGTGCAGCAAATAGTCGCGATAATGAATAATTCCAGCAAGGTCTGCACAGTATGCCGGGGCTGAACCTAAAGATGAAGTAAAGAGCAGATCGTCAGCAGAATAAGAATTAAACAGTTTGCGGCGCCTCTTGCCCAGGTTCTTTATTTCGTTCTTAAGTGCCAAGGTTGGCTGGAGATGGCTCACATTCCTATAATTCACATGACCACGAATGGCACATGGCCATTCGCTGTTGTGCCCATATTTGCATTTCGCGCTCGTCTGTTTTGAAAACTTTCCCAATGAGCCCCGGTAAGTCGCTTCACGGTGGAATTTTCATCTACTCCGGAAGTAATAAGAAAAAATATAATCAGCAAGGCTCGCTTCTTATGAGCTTTTTTACATAAAAATGCACGGAGTGTTAGAAAAAGATTAAAGATTGTTCGAGAACCAAGCTGACAGGGTGAAGTCTCGGGAACAGCACCCCCTTCCCCCTCCCCCCCCCCCCCTCCCCGCCATTCCCCCTTCAAGGCAGCGTAGGGGCAGAATTAAGGTTTGTGGTGGTACAGACCGGAAATTAGGTCATACGTGCAAAATCAAACAACTTCAGAAAATTCCCTGCCTCATCCGCTCCTTACGGTCTTTCCAGGACGGTCTGCTCAGCTTTGAAAGCGCAGTTCAGCCCGTCTCTTAATCTCAGCGCTCGCCTTCCGGAATATCCCATCTACCGAACACACAGGAAAGACTTTTCATGTATCTCATATATGAGCAACAAGGCTCGCCGGCTTTCGAGCGGAGTTTGATATGCACGTGCTGCTGCGGTGTATGGTATTAAAGCAGCTGGTTTTACGTAGTGCCTGCATATTGAGATTAAAACCGCTCAACCGACGTCTGTTTCCGTGGTAGGAGTATGAGGCGTGACGATACATCGTTCACCTCTTCTGAGAACCACCATGCCGCCGAATCTTTCCGCATGGGTATAGAGCATAGTCGTATAAGCTCCTACTGAGACAAACTTGTCCGCAGCTCTACTTCTTATTACCCGTAGGCTACATTGTTGGCACAATTAGAAGGTCGTTTGGGGACCCATAATTAAAATACATTTTGCACATGAACACAATGGAAATAGAAGCTTCTAAATGGACATTACTTGTAGTAAGGTAGTCCATATCATGTAGATGGGAGCGCTGCTGAAGAAAAGCTATTGATATTAGAGGTTGACCTTTTTTTTTTCTCGGATAATATGTCAAGATAGAGGGACGGCGCTGCATGATCTATGTTAAAACTCTGCGTTCGTCGAGCGTGTGTTCGTCACTTTGTGTTACGCATGTATTTTTAAACGTGTTGAAAATTAGAGAAGATTCAGCGACTCGTCTCTCTGCCTTGAAATGTGCTCGTTTAGAAGGCCGTAAGAGATGCCCCGATTATTTTGGCCAATAGTTTCGCGCGTTCTTCAATAATACGTTTCGTCTTGCGTGCAGGGCCTCAATTACCTAGGAGGAGCTGACGTTGCGAATAATCTCTGAAGGCTGAGTGGCCCATATACATTCGATGAAGTCAACAACGAACATTTCCCACGAAAAGACTTCGCTAGGGTGGTTTTAGATATATAAAGCTCTCTAATCTAATAAGTGCGTGGCACCTGCCATGATTTCAGCAGTTGTCGCTTAGGACCAGCTAAAATTTGGCGATAATATATGCTGTCAGAATACAGTAGCTGTTGCGAAGTTTACGCGTCGTCAACATACATTGGGGCGCCTACTTTGGGCAGACGTTTGAGTTGGGATGTAATGGTCACGAGCACAGAAAAAATTATGAGAACCCACTATTACTCGTAACTATGCATAGCATGGGCAGCGTTGGTTAATATTCAGGACACTTGCTTTTCTTCCAGCCGCATATTAGAGGTCTTACTGAATCCCAGGGGACTATAAAGTGTGGAAAGGTGTGGGCGGGAATTCATTCCTCCAAGCACAGATATTAAGAGCTTCAGGGTTGCCATCACATCAATTCCGACTACTCGGCTTCACCCGTGTAGATGGAAGACCAATGTTTAATGCTGTACGTATGATCAATGCAGTTTCTTTCACTTTCGTTAATTTCTTCCCTTGAAAACCGCTCCCAAGGTGCTGATACGGTTTCCATTCAGACCGAGGCAATTATTCTGCCTTTGCTTCCTTTGCAACCCCCGCTTCCTCAAGTAGGGAGCGGCACAAGAAATGTATAGGTGGTATCCAGAGGAGCAGTCTATCGATATTATCTGGAGTTTCTGAAAAACATTCGGACACAATGTGTTGGGTTTGTAATCGCTAGGATACGCTACACAGGGTCAGAAATTTGTGTGTCCGCCATACGATGTTTCCTGACACACAAGAACAACCTGCAGAATAAACAGCCCAGACGCAAAAGACTGGTTTTTCAGTGGGACATACTGCAGTTTTTCGAACTAGACTTGAAGCCCTTACCGGAATAGGCGTTTGCGATACTGACACAGATCTCTGCAGTTATCGAGTGCATTACGCTATAAGATCCTGCCTTGTAGTTTGTTTTTTGCTCTCTTTAAAACGTTTTTCTAAAATATGAGCCTCGACAATTGTTTCTAATAACGGGTCTTGGTTAGCGCTTAAGGTTGTGACATATCTTTAAAGATATGAATTCGCAATTTACCCTGTTATTGTCGCCATAAGAAATATCTGTCGGCAACATAAGTTCATAGAAAGGCAGTGGTGCAGCATCTACCTAATGGAGACGGGAGAAAGCAACGTTCGGCACGTACCACACAATACTCCCTGCAAGTCATCTACACAGATTGTTCAGCACAAGCTTCGTAACTACACGATAAGGCAAGAAATGACAAGGTAGCCAGCGCAATGTTAATATACGTCTTCTGTCCCTGTTCTCTTAAGTATCGTTAATTAACAAACGAACAATGAAACATCCTCGCGTAACTGCCACTGATGACACTAAGGCGTCGCAGGGAGTTTCACCTGTCAGAAAAAAAAAAAAAAAAACAGGCTTTTTGAGCTGGATCTCGCGGAAAGATCTCTGCCGCTTCCCTGCAATGCGGTGTTCAGCGCCTCTTCTGACTTCGCTGCTACAGCGCGGGCGGAAAAGAGGTATTCACGTGGCACTTGCGCCACAGAGTGACGCGGTTGGATACGGGACATGGCCCCAATTTGTCGAGCGAAGTTATTGAGGATAATCGCGTTTCGGAATTCCAAAAACTGATATGATATTACTTAAGGTTCAGTACAGAACCCTCCATGTAAATAAGCAGGCTAATAGTAACAGGTAGAAAGTTAAATATTCTAAATTAGATAACTAGCCCGCTATTTAGCATGTCTTTGTGGTATTCAGATGCGCTACACAGCTGATAATGTGGTGCCAAAGAAAGCGCCCTTCTAACTCAAAAAGCCTATCTTTAAAAATTACCGACCGTCTTAGGCGAAATGCCGTGTATGATGCTTGTCCAGGTGGTACGAGCACGGCCGACATTTGCTGCCGACTGCCATTGTAGCAATGATCAGTCAGTCGTGAAATCACTTACTGCTGTAACCATGCTATGCGTTCCGCAGTGCTTGCGCTGACTTAATTCGTACTCGCGGAAGCCACTCAACGGTTCCTATGAGCGACTGCAGGTGACTCCAGAGCGTCCCTCAGTCACGCGCATTCAGGAAGCGAAACCCAGCAAAATCTCAATGGGCGAAGGCGCCGAGCGTGACTGCATGAATGGTCGACGACGACTATGCCCCGAGAGCAGTGATGAAAGCCGAGGAGCGAAAAAGCACAGAAAAAAGTAGCTGTACTTTAGGATGACCCACAATCGTGTACGTAGAGAGCTTCCGAGTGTTCTGCAGGACGTTAGTTCAAAGGCACTGAATTTTGGGCACTTAGCAGAAATCTTTAATCTGCTGTGACCCATATTTCTGGGGCAAAAAGCTTATGTATGAGGTCACATTGCCTATATAGAACTGATTTTTCAACTAATTCTTCAAGCAGTGCGCGCCCTCCTTAGCTCAGTGCGCTTGCTTCATTGATGCGGTCTACAGCCCTGGTCGCCAGCAGTAACGCGCTGCGAAACTTACGACGTTGCACGTGGTGTTTAGTGGCGAAGCGAGGAAACTAACGTCAACGCAAAATCGAAGCATAACTATCGCAAACCGGTTAAGCCAGCCTTTTTTCTGGTGGCGACAAGCAGATGGCGTAAAATGGACATTTGTCCACGCGCTCCGCTGTTTGACACCGATTGTACAGGTTGTTTCACATTTTGAAGGAAACTGATGGGGTGTGATAGGGCCGCAGGTCCAAATCACGACAGGGAATGAACTAGATGAATAACAATGCGGTGGAGTGCATTTGAAAGGTAAGGCAGTTGACCAATATTCCTCGCGAGGAAAGTATATAACAGCTGTATAGTTCTAGTATTCACATATAGAGCATGAACTTGGAGGCTAACGAGAAGGGTTCGACTTAAAATGAGGACAGTGGAGCGAGCTATTGAAATAAAAATTATAGGTAGAATGTTAAATTCAAGGGAAGGCAAGCGTAGCAGGGGGCGGCAGACAATAAGGCCGGCGGATGAGATTAAGAAGTTGGCGGGGATAGGGTGGCCGTATTGGGCACAGGAGAAGATTGAGAAATATGCGAGAGGCCTTTGTCCCGCAGTGGGCGTAGTCAGGCTGATGATGATAATGATGATGATAGGGCGTGACCGACACTCTTCGACTACCGCTACTGCCGACAACCGGCCAGAATGGGCGGCACCAGGCGTGCACGCGGGAGGATGAGCTGGCCGTGCTTACTGAGCATGCGCCTTTAGCGCCAGTCCTCCCCCGTTGTCATAGGCAGCGCTTTTCGAAGCGTGGTGGTCGCGCGCTCCCAGTTTCCCTATAAATGTAAAACAACCTGTTCAACCAAGTATCCCCAATAGCCGCCATCAGGTTGTTTAAATGGGCCTAAGAGCAACCGACATTTACTAGGCATATTCGCGTTCATCGAGTGGATCCTAACATATAGGCAACGCTTTGCTGGTGGCCTGCAAGCGCTGTCGTCGAAGATAAGGGGCCCAATGACTCCGCCTGGACTGTGCGGCATGATAATCGCTCTAAACTATGAGAGGCATGTTTTTCAAGACATAAAATCATGGCGGGCTAAGTGGGTTAACCAGGTTTTGTGCAATAGTTGCTTTGTGTTGCACCCATTGATTGCTGTACGTCAAGTAAGCGTGCAGGAATAAAAAGATAAAAGTACGCCCTGCTTAATGAACGTCGCTGTATGGTTCCACACTTGCAGAAGTTCCTGCTCTGTTGGACTTCCACGAACCGGACGTTTAACTAAGTATTTCACTGGCGACTCACATCCTTAACGTTCATCTCTCAGTTAGTTGGCCGGTAAGCACAGGAGATAGAGAGGGATGCCAAGAAACCATGACAGCAATTATATTTCCCTTCCTTGAAAGCTATTACCCGCTGTCGGCTCCTTATTTATCAAGGTGCTAGGCTCCGGGTTTTCGGCGCATCGAGTCGGAGCTGCAGACGTGCTCCTTCAGCCGTCCAGGCATGATGTTGCGCGGAAGAAACACCTGTCTCTTTTGCAAGGCTGGGACCTGTGGCGAAAGAACCTCGCGGCCAAATCATTACAGCGCCGAAGAGGCTGAGAACACTGGCGGGGCATCTTCCGCCCAAGGAGAACGAGAACAGGTGTTGAAGGAGTTTCGGTCGAGTGTCCCGGGCTTTATTGATCCGTCCGGTGCGCCAGGCGATAGCGGCAAAAAAAAAAAGAAAGGCCGCCGGCGGTAAGGGCAGAGCCAGCATTGCAGGTCCCCAGTACGCACTCCGGACAACCGGGTCCCGCGATCTGCGCCCTAAGCAAACAACGGGAAAACTTCTCGCAAAAGATAGTGTTCAGCAGGGGAAGAGCATTAGCTCCTTGCAAAGCTATCTGCTTATGCGAAGCAGGATTCCGGTCAGGATTTCGCAGCTGCTATCGATATCATTAATAATGCATTATTTGGATATCCTTGCGAATCGCAGAGACAATGAAGATGGCTGCTGCTACCCGCAGTGCTGTCCATCGGTCTCTGTGGGCAGCGGATAGTAGTCGCAGAGAGAGAGAAAAAAAAGTCGAGGGTAACGAAACAAAACGCGCGCAAAAAAAAAAGAAAACCAACATAATACAGATGTCTATAGGAAGTAGACAGAGACAATATCTCTACTTGAAAACTATGTATTGCATTGTATGGTGTTCTGTATTAGACTCGGACAACCTTTAATGTCAGCCGCAGCTTGCTCTTTTACGTGGCGAAGCAAGGGCTTCGTAATGTAACACACGTGCATTCCAGAGATGGGAAGAGAAATATATCACACTTGTGCTTTTGTGCGCAGGCATAAAAATGCTAAACAAGGAACAGAGGCACGAGTACGAAATATGATCGCCTATGGTGAAAAGCTGCAGTCGCTACTAGAATGTTAGAACAGCAATTCTCACAGCTAAGAGTCACTTATAGTGCTATGCTTTCGGCATACAGCATACTTCATTACAGGCAATTTGCATGAGCAGACGGCGCCAGAAACCTTAATCTGCTACGAACGACGCATAATAGTTTTGCATATAGCTTCAGCAATGAGCTATGCCCTATACGAGAGTTTATGGGGCTAATGCATGGCATAGGGTATGCAATATATCTGCCTTCTTATGAACACGAAAAAGGAGATTTCTTTCGCAAGACGCAATTACAGGCAGCACGATTATTATTGCCTGCAGGTTCGTATTGTCATTTTATTTTGTGAACTAGACAGCAAAGACCTCCTTTCAGTTCGCGGATGTAAGCAGAAGACAGAAAAGGAAGATGTCAGTTGCGCTACGTTTTTTTATTGTTTTAAGTGAAAGGCTAGGAGATCTTGCGTTGCCTTCTTGAATCAGTATTTTCCCGCACTTAATTCAACCTCTTTTTCAACAAAAGAGATTATCCTGAAGTACACAAAAGTGCTTGGTAACCTAAACAAGCTTACCTCTTTGTTTAGTCTTATAAAGTCAAATATCTTACTTCATATTTTATTATGGCCTAAGATGAGGTGTATGAGGACAATACGTATATATGAAAAACAAAATAAAAAAATTCTTGCAAGAACAACTATAGCACTGCCGAAATGGACCCCCGTAATGAGGCATTTAGTCGCTGCGGAGAAAAAGTTGAAAGACACTCATTGAGAGTTTTATCAACCCTCGGTACAGCGCTTAATAAAGAGTAGAACAATGCACACGTGCGGACATGGTCTTGCAGTACATTTATGTTAAGAAAAACAATGGGGCAAAAGTGACCTTTCTTCTTTCCTGACAAGAATGGCTCAAAGTTTGTCTTTATGAGATAATGTATTGCGAGCCAGTGTACAAATATAATTTAACAAAACTTCTGTTTGGGCTAGATGGTGCATAGCTATAAATGAAATGAAATTTAAGCGCACACGAAAAACGCACACAAGAGGAGATACACACAGGACAGGCGCTCCTCTTGTGCGCGTTTTTCGTGTGCGCTTAAATTTCATTTCATTTATAGAGTGTACAAATAATTGCAGGGAATTCGAGTGGAGATGTCCCTTTGAAATGAAGGGAACGTAAATGGTATCAAATATAATTTACGCTCAAATGCTTTCTGCTATCAAGAAGCGTGTGCTAAAGGACCTGCGAAAAAGAGCCTGCCGTATGAGAGTTGTTGCGAGCCAATGGCCGGACACCTATACACGAAAGAGCTGCAAAAATGTTTAGCTTCTTCTCATAGTCGCTACTTAGCTATCGCAGTTTTCAAAACGATTCTCGGACACTACGGCGTTCAGTTCTTCGGGAGTCTTCGTGAGGTTGAGGAAGACAAGAGTAAAAGTATGCGTGACGAGAATTTTTTTTCAAGAAGTTTGAGTATTATTGCCAGCGCTAGCAAAAAGCAGTGCTTTCAATTTTTGACGCTATGTTCAATGTATTGAAGCCAGTTAAACAATTATTCCGCTTTCTGCATATCTGTCGCTGTGTCAGGAACTGTAGGTTAATTGTTTTGTTTTGCTGGGTCATTGGCACGTCTGGCGATGATATTAGTTCGATAGTAGTATTAGTTGATGACGACAATGCACAATGCAGAGCGCGCGATAATATGTATATTAGCTCGGCGGCAGTATTAGCTGAAGAATGTGACGATGTGCAATGCACACCGCGAGAGTTTGTTGCAGTTCCCGTTTGCGAGAGTTGTTGCAGTTCGTTTCGAATCCCCATAGTGTCAATGTTTATTTTTTTTTAAATTTATAGTTTGGCTCTGCTACACCGACGGTGGCGACGCTGGTCAACCTACGAACGGGAACTTAAGAGCTGCAGTCTAAAACATCGAAAAATGCATCCCATATAGTGATGATGCCACTCTACCAGGATGATTTGGAACGAACGATGTATTCATAAATTTAACAGGTCCTAATAAAGTAGGATTCTTAGGTGAGAGCACGAAGCTGGTGCTGGGTGCGAACTTTACTTTGATGCCAGCAGGCAGAAATGAATTGCATGAGGTTATGGCTTCCAGTGCTTAGCGGACTGTATACCCGTGTGTCATTGTGACTGTGACGTCGAAAAGTGCCACAAAACAACAAGAAGTGAGCATGCTGCACCCGTAAGAAGCGACAGTCAATTCCGTTCTGGCGTTTTTGAGACATAGTTCCCGGTATGAGAAAACTGCTCTTTGATTATGCCTGCACCTCAACTGCCTCTTTCTTTGCACACTGCTCATCATCGCACTGACGAAGGGAGAAAATCTTTAACGCACTCAAATGCTTTAGCTACATGCAATTAAGCAAACAAGAGAAGGGGAATGGGGGGCTCGTTATAAATATGACAGAAGCCAACAGCCACAGAAACCAAGGGGCACAGGGTTTTTTTTTAATTTATTTATTTTGTGGTGTTGATCAATTTAGAATATTACTGAATATGTTATCGCTTAAAGATAATTGATTAGAAAAGCAGAAGAAAAAACAACCACATGCCGCCGGTGGGATCCGAACCCACGACCTCCGAATTACGCGTCCGGTGCTCTACCTCTGAGCTACGGCGACGGCTGTCAATTCTTCTGCTTTCGGGGGTATTTATGTTTACAAGTAACCTAACCTTGAGAGTGTTCATCAGCGCCACCCACGTTCATAAGCGGCGGACGTAGAACGTCCTGAGTTACCGCAGGTGTGACGTAGAACGTCATCGAACGGAGAGGGTGGAAGCTGCTGATGAACACTCTCAAGGTTAGGTTACTTGTAAACATAAATACCCCCGAAAGCAGAAGAATTGACAGCCGTCGCCGTAGCTCAGAGGTAGAGCACCGGACGCGTAATTCGGAGGTCGTGGGTTCGGATCCCACCGGCGGCATGTGGTTGTTTTTTCTTCTGCTTTTCTAATCAATTATCTTTAAGCGATAACATATTCAGTAATATTCTAAATTGATCAACACCACAAAATAAATAAATTAAAAAAAATCCCCTGTGCCCCTTGGTTGTTGTGGCTGTTGGCTTCTGTCATATTTATAACGAGCCCCTCATTCCCTTCTCTTGTTTGCTTAATTGCTTAACGAGGGCCTCGATTCTGGCAGCCTTGACGCCATAGGAAGCATAAGAGGGTTCTCACGCAGCTTCCACCCTCTCCGTTCGATGACGTTCTACGTCACACCTGCGGTAACTCAGGACGTTCTACGTCCGCCGCTTATGAACGTGGGTGGCGCTGACGAACACTCTCAAGGTTAGGTTACTTGTAAACATAAATACCCCCGAAAGCAGAAGAATTGACAGCCGTCACCGTAGCTCAGAGGTAGAGCACCGGACGCGTAATTCGGAGGTCGTGGGTTCGGATCCCACCGGCGGCATGTGGTTGTTTTTTCTTCTGCTTTTCTAATCAATTATCTTTAATCGATAACGTATTCAGTAATATTCTAAATTGATCAACACCACAAAATAAATAAATTAAAAAAAAATCCCCTGTGCCCCTTGGTTTCTGTGGCTGTTGGCTTCTGTCATAGCTATATGCAGTACGCCAACAGCCACCGAAACTAAGGAAAGCTAAGAGAATGTTGCCATTCTCTAAATACTTTCCATGGTTGCGGTGAATGGGGTTACTTCATATGTATGTCATGACGAGCCTCTCATTTCTCTACTCTTTCGGGCTCAATAGCTTGATGATGGTTTCGGTTCTGGCAGTATTGATGCCACAGGTGGCATAAGAGGGTTCTCACACAGCTGCCGTCCTCACTGTTTTACCACGTTCCACGTGACACTTGCGGTAAAACAGGACGTACTACATTTTCTGCTATGCCCAAGGCTGGCCCTCGTGCGAACTGTCATGATGAGCTTGCACGTAGCATAAATACCACCCGAAAATTGAGGATTGGACAGCCGCCGCGTTAGAACAGTTGATAGAGCACCGTAGGTGAAATTAGGAGGTCGTGGGCTCGGATTTCACTGGCGGCATGTGATTGTTTTGTTTTTCTACTTTCTAATCGACTACTTTTCAGCCAATGAATGTTTACAGCATTAATTACCCATGGATCAAGAGAAGTAAATAAAATGGCGGACAATTTAGCGTGGTGAGGCCATACGCGAATTCTCCTATGCTGTTCCTTGGTTTCCGTGAATATTCGCTTTCTAGATATGTATATCACAACTAGCCCCTCATTTCTCTTCCCTTGTCTGCTTATTTGCTTTAGAGCTTCTCAAAGTTAGAAATTAAATTGTTTGTGTTTTATCTCATTATTTTTTGCAGCTTCCGTTTGTTAAAAAAATCACAGCTTGAAAGGAGGTCG
Source organism: Amblyomma mixtum (assembly GCF_055824585.1). Lineage (NCBI taxonomy): Eukaryota > Metazoa > Arthropoda > Arachnida > Ixodida > Ixodidae > Amblyomma > Amblyomma mixtum. Next base: position 288,759,036 of record NC_143013.1, read on the forward strand.
AGTGAGAGTCCTGAATAAGAATTTTTGACCCGCTTTTCCTGCACCGCAACATAATAAATGCATACGATTCGCTGTTGTGAGGAGAGTATAGATTGGCTCCTAATATTGGAGTTCTTAAGTTCGCTCTTAGGGCCGAAAGTTGTGCATTTTGCAATCGATTGTTTAATTACAGGCAGAGGTAATCACCTCTGTAGAAAGAAACGCGTGAAGTGGACATATTGTTCTGGAACCCAAAATGTATGAATCATGCCTTACTGTTTGTACATTATTTAACCAGTAGCTACCGATCTATCCAAGCAAGCGGCATTCACATTAAGATTGCACTGCTGCAGCAATCCTCTTTAGTTTATAACTCATTGGCATAGCACTGAGCGGCCATTGGCTTTTGTATGACGAGAGTGTCTCGTCGAAGTTATATGGCTGAAAGAAATTGTGATTTGAGCAAAACGTTATCGCAGTTTATACGTCTCTGGACTCGCGGCATTGACCTTGCTATAGTCCAACAAGAGAATGAAAACTGGCCGGGGCGTGCAATAGGTATAGTTAACTCTTTTCTGGTGTTCTGTTATATTCTGCCCCTTAAAGGTTGCCCCAGCTTGTTCGATGAGACAGCTTACAAGTGCAATAAAAGGCCGTCTGCGAGGTTATCGCGCTATAAACAGAGATCTCCCGCTTGAAGGTGACAATAAAGAGAGAAAAACTTTTTCGCTTTTCCGCCTATTCTTCGTCTGAAAAATCACTTAGCGCATGCAGTGTCCGAACCATTCACGATAGCATTTTGTTTTGCGATTTGTCTAGGAAGAACTATTCTCATTTGACGATAAAGTCGCAAACAGAAGTAAAATCCCGTAGGCGTCGTGTTTTGTTATGTTGAAACTTCTTGCTGCAAAAAAGAAAAGAAAACAAAACAAATTGTTGCAAAACAGAAAAGATTTCAAATTTCAAAGCCCTCATCCGAATTTTCTCTTAGTTCACGTACATCTCGGCCTAACACCTTTTTCTTTGTCTAAGTGTGCTCTTGCACTGTCCTCTAATTTCTCTCGGTTTCCGAGTTCAAAAGTGACGCGCTTCCACTTTTCGTTGGGAGTTGTTTGGGAGGCGATGCGCTGTAATGTGCCCTCCACTCGTGATTCGACCTGTACTGTTTCCTAGAGTGCTTTTCATTTTATTTTATACTGAATATCAAGAACACTCGGTATTAAAGCGTTAGAACACACCGTCAACGCGGGTAGCACCTATCAGCGCTTCCAGTCATTTCCTTTTTATGCGTAGTATATTGCAATCACTCAGTTCAGCCCTTGGGCGCGGCCGGGCAGCCACCAAACCACGTGACGTCACGTCACGACAGCCGGAGGAAAAACCGTAGGTAAAGATGATGGCGATTCTTGGCGAGAATTGCAAACACAGTAAACAGAAAAAAAAGAAAAAAAGGAGAAAAAAAACAGGAAAAAAGAAAAAAGAAAAAAAAAACAGGAAAAAAATAGAACGGCTGAGCATGGTGTTGGTTGCCACCGCCCCGTTTCAAAGGGGGCGCTCCTATCCATCCATCCATCCATCCATCCATCCATTCATCCATCCATCCATCCATCCATCCATCCATCCATCCATCCATACGTCACGGAGGGAAAGCTGCTGAGAAAATCGAGTGCAGCCAAGCAATACCTCGCGCGAAAAGACCGCGCAATATGCAACGCATTCTTAGCTTAACCAAGCTAAGCCTGGGCATCTTTTTTTCGTTTATGGATCGTTGTTCCCTGCTTTACCTGTAATAAACAGCGCTGCAGGGCATCTGACACTCTTTTTTGGCAGATTTCGAAAGTCATCTAATGTTCAGTCTGAGGGAACCGTGCAATGAACAGTAAAACATCGCCCAAAAAAAAAAAAATTCGCAAGTACGTTAACTGACGGCTGTCTTAATTGATGCCACCTGAAAACTTGCAGAGGGGAGTTTGGAAAAGCTATTTTATCTTCATGGGAGTTTATCTTTGTATATGATGAAATCAGCTACGAACATACCGGCTGTTCTATTCATCTTCTGCTTCGTTTTTTTCTTTTTTATAGCACCTACAGATCGAAACATCGAAACAGCCATGCCTGAGGCACAATCAACTTTTCTAGAGCATGTACCTGATCTCTATGAATGGTTTATGAGTTGTCATGTTTTTTTTTTATTTATATGTAATCCTACCCCTTTGTAGCACCCTAAAATAGGGAGTCTGTAAGCAAATGAAACTGATTTGAGTTGAAAAGCTTTTGATGAGTCAAGTAATGTACTATCTGTTTGAGGATAGTGGGAATAGTTATTGCAAGGCGATGCACGGTTCCAGTTAATTGAGCATAGGTGACATAACGCTTCGAAATCTATGTTGTCTGCCGTTGGAAAGGCTATTATTTTCTCCTAAAGCTTGCTACGATCAGCTCGGCTCTATTCTGCGGAGGAGTTCTGCAAGCTGTGCAAGTTTTTAAAATGAGGTGATAATTAGGATTAGCATTATCAGCTGAGTAAGGAATGATAATTTTTTAAGTTAATTTTCATTCGCATGGTACGTCTGTTGTTGACGAATATTTTGTATTTCATGTGCTCTAGCTTAACGTAACCTCTATTGTTAAAACGACGGACTGCCTTAGGCAAGTGAAAGAAACCGATTGCGGTTGAGAGTCACACGTCCTAACAACGAGTATTTATTAGTCCTAGAAACTTAAATACTTAGTGAAATCCCATTTAAAACATTTGAGATATTGACATCTGGAATAAAGTGCAAATACGTAAGTTGTGGATCGCTTTCAGAAAGAGCTTGCAGAAATGATTGGACTTACTTGAGGTACCACAGCGCAAAACTTGTGTCTCCATCGTTTTTCGCTATGGAACCTCGTGTGAATTACCGTACAGCCCTGCAGCATAAACATTCACCCTTCGAAGTCACTCCTTACGTATATTCTTCGTACTTAAATCCTACCTCGCTAGAAAGCTCGCTAAATACAAAATTTACAAAACCTAAATGCAGAATTTGAGTTGCTTAAATAAGAAAAAATTATTAATTTTTCATAGGATCAGCTTTTTGTGCAGGCGTGTGCTGAAATCTTTGAATGGTCATACCAAAGTTTGCTAAATTTATGTAGCAATACTTGATCGTTTTTAATGTTCTGATGTTACGTTTCACTTCAGTTCTTCAAAGCAGCAAGTGCAGCACACCTCTGAGCAAGCATTCATTCACGAATATTATAGCCACTGTACAGTATTTACTCCGCTCAGTATAGTGGTTGTTCTTCATTAGTCTTAGTAATGTGTTCTTCTGCACAGCAATGAGTGGATGCCTAGAGTGCTCCTGCACTTTGACTGTCGTTAATTTACCTTGTCTTCAGCTGTTTAAGGAAGGTAGCCTAGCAGCCTCCCTGAACAGCGTGGAACCGCGAGATTTATGGCTGCTTAAGGTCGAGTTTGGAGGGCTAATTATTCTGTTTGATGCATACAGGTTAAACTCTGAGATTGCTTTCTTCCTTATTTCGGCTTCCAGCCTGCGACGTCTTGTTATTTCTCTCCTTCAAGACCATTCTGAAACAGTTTGTGTCTGAAAGTTTTATTCACGGTACTGCATGCGGTGCAAGCGACTACGCGTCTCCTTTGCTGAAAGGCCTCAGGCCTCACTGAAAATCTAAAGTGCTCCGGCCTTATTGGCGAGCTCTAAACACGAAAAAGCACAACGACGTCGGCCTGCCCTTTAGTACACCCGAAGGCTGATGGATATTGAAACTGAAAGCCACCAATGCGCACTCGGGAATGCCTCGTGAATAGTTCAGCGCCTAATTTGGGTTGAAGCTTGCATAATTTGTGTGTAAGCTGCAGGCGGTCTCGTCTGTATCCTGCAACGAAGGGGCATGTACAATCGTGGAAAAGGCTAATAGGACTTCGTGGAGTGAACATCAGGATGCAGTGCATTTTTTGTTTACTTATTTTTTTGGCAAGCCTAGCTTAACGAGCTCTTCAGTGTGCGGAAGCAGGTCTGGAAAGCGAGATTACAAGTTCGCTGCTGGCGAAAATAGTTTGTAGACTTAGGCAGCATCTAAAGTAAGGGCAGTGAAACAGTAATTAGCCGAGCCGCCAGCTGCGCGTTTTTATTCGTCGGGGCAGTCTCTGGTGCAGGCAATCGCCAGCAGAGATGTGGAGCCGGAGGATAGCAAGAATCTCTTCATGGGGTTTTTCTGCTCTAAGAAACCGTTGGTGAGCAACGTATTACCGCTTCCGGCCGCTGGTGTTTAAGTCAAAGTAGAATCAGTTATCTCAGCTTATTTTAGCTTGTTAATGTGTACTAGGGTGGGCTGTATGCTCGATCCAGGATTAAGAGGTGTAGTGAAGTACAAAGATTGTCCTTAAGAGGCCAGAAATTTCAAGCTGTCCATGGCCTTTTAAAAGAATAAGCTTTTGTATGTACCTGGCTCGCTTTGTTAGAACAACAATCCTAGTTCCTTTCAGGAATAGTCGCAACCGTGCGTTGGGTGGGTAGAAAAATCATGAGGAGCCAGAATGCATGAACCAACTGACGGAAGAAAGCAGTCAGGTTGAATGATGTCTCGTCCAATGCGTAAATTAAAAAAAAGTAATGCAATTCAGAAAAAGTATACATTTAATTAGATGAGATGAAAAGCAGGTGAAATGGGTAAAATAGTGGGAAAATGCGCGAACTAATTCCCAGGCACTAGCCCTGTTCAGAACCCAAACACACGTGCACCCCATAGCTTCATCAGACGAGAGCCATTTTCAAGCATAAGGATCAAACATTAAGAGAGTTAGTGATAAAGGAGGTTCTGCATGCCCTAGCAAACCTTCATTAAAATTGGTTAGCAGCGAAACTGCCCAACGGACGAGGGCATTTTCCGAAAACCAAGATATGAATCAGTTATGAGGCAGTGTTGCTTCCCGATTGTCTTTTGCTTTGTGCTTTTTTGTTTTGGGCTGGAAAAGGTACACATTTAGCTGCGCTTAATGCATCGCTCAGCACTCGTGTCGGTGTGTTGTGCCGTGCTTGTTCTGTCTTCGTGTTTCAGTCCCGTTTACAGCGGATTTAAAAGGATGAGTGTATGCTACGGCGGTTCAAAGAGATTATGTACAAGGCTCAATTTAGCCGCATTGTAACCGCTGCCATTGCTGCAACTGATTGTAACGCCAGTTCCTTGCCGTAAGCTAAGGCAGTGGCTGCAGATCCGGATCGCAAGAGGGAAATAACTAGAAGAATATGGATAGGATGGAGCGTATTTCACAGGCTCTGTCAGATCATAAATCAGCATAAATAGCATAAATCATAAATAGCATAGATCATAAATAACAGAGAAAAGTATATAGCAGTTGTATCTTATCGGTACTCACCGATGGGGCAGAAACGTGGAGGCTAACAAAGAGGGTTCAGCTTAAGCTAAGGACAACGCAGAGAGCTATGGAAAGAAAAATGGTTGCTGGTCCGTTAAGTGACAGACAGAGGGAGAGTAGGTCAGGGAACAAACGCGAGTTAATGATATCCTAGTCGAAATCAAGAGGAAGAAATGGGCTTAGGCAGGGCATGTAATGCGAAGGCAAGACAACCGCTGGTCTTTAAGGGTAACGGAGTGGGTTCCAAAAGAAGGCAAGCGTAGCAGGGGGCGGCAGAAAGTTAGGTGGGCGGATGTGATTAAGAAGTTTGCAGAGATACGATGGCCGCAACTGGCAAAGGACAGGGTTAACTGAACAGACATGGGAGAGGACTTTGCTCTGCAGTGGCCGCAGTCAGGCAGATGCTGCTGCTGATGATGCGGAACTGCTCATTCTGTACTTTACATTCCTAGATTCCTTACAGTCCTCATACTACTCCTGGTGCAGTGGTGCATCGGTTAGGCGAGGAGCAACGGCTTTGCGATGGCAGATGCTGCCACTGGTAAGGCTTATGAGACTCACGTTCAACCTCTCGCGACCAATCATTGTAATACTGAACTGCCATCTGCCACGGCGGACAGTTTGCTCACAATATGGTGGGCAGGTTGTGATGATGTCACAAGGTCACGTGGCCTAGAGGCCCTCCTAGGTTGTTTCAAGGTGAAGCATGTTTCAGACAGAGATCGGCGCAATCACTGATTTGCGGATTAAGTGGTAACAAACTAAAAACAAGTAAATGAAGTAACACTTGCGAAATGAAGAACTTTAGGCGCTGGTCTAGAACAATATAAAGGGCCTCTTTGCTCCTCTAATTCGGTTTGGTTTGGTTTGGTTTATTGGGGTTTAACGTCCCAAAGCGACTCAGGCTATGAGAGACGCCGTAGTGAAGGGCTCCAGAAATTTCGACCACCTGGGGTTCTTTAACGTGCACTAACATCGCACAGCACACGGGCCTCTAGATTTTCGCCTTCATCGAAATTCAGCCGCCGCGGCCGGGCTCGAACCCGCGTCTTTCGGGTCAGCAGCCGAGCGCCGTAACCACTGAGCCCCCACGGCGGGGCTCCTCGAATTAGATTCTGGGATTCTCAGAAGCTGCCAACTGGGCGAACTGAAGACCAGGCAGCTGTATAAAAGACGGGTATTTCATCCTTCCCGCTGTTGCAAATTGGTGCGCGAATGACATTTCTAAAATGGTAATAAGATTTTGCCGCACCTCGAAATTCAGGTGAAAAAAAATGAAGTCGGAAAAAAAATCTTTGTCTCTCTTTCTTTCGAAAGCGGGGAGGGGCTGACTGTGTTCTTCTAATCCCTTGCGATCGAAAATAATTTGCACTTCTTCGTAGTATTGCAAAACGGCTGCCCCAGATGCTTCACACCCGTCGCACGAATTCATGAGGTTGCACACCTTTCAGGAGAACGTGGGTGGAGACGACAGGCCGTACAAAGATACCTGCCTTCGTTAGACATCTGACTCGTTTGCTCCGTTCCAGCGCCATGCACGCCCTCATTGCTACATCGCGGGCATCCGTCAGTAGCTATCACTGAGTAAAATAGACAGGAGATCCGACTCAGCTTCTAAGAGTGCTGCATTAGTGCAGCATAGGGGCGGAATTTGTAGTGAACATACTTTCTAAGCGACTGTCGTGGAACGGTGCCGACTTTACGGCCGCTGCTGCATTTTGCTTAACGTCAGTGTCGATAGGTGTCGCGCTTGTGGAATCGTGTGTAGAGCCAATGTAAGAAATTTTTCAGTGACTGTAATCGTGTTATCGAAGAGACTGGAAATTGGGAGAAATGGGCGTACGAGCGAATGAGCGAGAACAGGGGACCGGAGGAAAACACAAAGTGCGTGATGTCATTAGGGCATGACTGGCGTGTGTCGAATGCACGTAGGGACCTTAGTCCGTTGTCCCTATGTGCGGGAACGAAGTTCAGTTTGCAGCAATCATCTCCGAGTTCTCCCTCCACTCGCTAAATTAAGCTTCAGTGAGAGCAGGAACGGGAAAGTGCGGACGAGCTCCCTCCAACAACGTTACGTCTGTGTGGAAAGCTGAGATTTCAATCGCCTAGAATGCAAGCGTCTTGCAGGAAGGCAGCCGTCAACTCGAGCCAGAAGTGTTACCTTTCGTCCCTCAGATGTGAGGCGGTTCTACACGACGCAGCCACTCGCATGGGGGCCGCACGTCTGACGGAGAACCCAATGAGTTTTTGCAGCTGACTTCATAAAGAAAAAGTCAAGTATCATATTTTAACTCCTCAAATCAAAATTATTTCAGAATGGAGCGTTCAAGCAGATTACTTACATCGGGATAAGCTCGTTCACTTCTCCGGAGATATGGGGAATTAGTTAAGGTTATGGGGAAGTTAAGGTTTGCCGTGCATATATGATTTCGTATCTAGTCACTATAGAGGGTGGTTTTGCTTTTAATGAAACAGGAAAGAAACAGGGAAGAAATTTGTCAGACCTCGTCCCTCAAGCCTCACCGGGCTTCGAGAGGTCGTTTCCCTTCGCAGTCTGCGGTGGGTAGGCTTCTTAGGCGGCAACGGTGCTGGAACAGTTGCGCCGTGCAGCGTCTTGTGGAAGTGAGGGCGCAGTAGTAAGTACGCTAACAAAACAAACTAAAATCAAATAGACTTAGCTTCGAAGAAAATCAGAATAAAAAACAGCAACCTTACCGTTTGCTTTTTTTCCCTGCCCTGCACGTCGCAAACCGCACTTTTTTCCGCAAAGAAAAATAAATAAATTATAGTAGTCTGACGGAATCCTGTCTAGTCGGGACGGTGCATGATATTAGTAAGTCGCACCGACCAAAACGTAGTAAGTCGCACCGGTCCGTGCGAATTGCTAATGTCAGAAATAAATAAAGATGTACCAAAGACACGAAGCCATTGCGGCGAGAACACTACATTAACTGGTGGTGTTGGCGCAATCTACATCGGCGTACCTTGTCAAATCTTTATGGAACTATAGACTGAATGAGAATCTGTGGTCAATCACAAGCCATCCTCTGAATGCATTGTTACTCAAACTGGAGCAAAAAAGTGCACAGAGCGCTGAAGAGGACTTTATAACGAAGCAATGGCAAAATCAGTGAGATGACTATGGACATGAAACTGAATGGGTTGAAGAATAGGGATAGTGAGATCCGCAGCCATTTCCAGAGTTTTGAAAAGGTTTTAAGCTGTCACAGTGCGCAGAGAGCGTATAGTTATTATTGCGTGCCTACCATGGCCCTGTTTTAATTTTTAGGTTGTTACTTATAGACCTTCTATCGTCAGGATTACAGAAACGCAGCAGTAAACATCACTTTTTGCGTCTGTTTTTACTTGCCTGGGTCCTTTATGTGTATGTTTGCACTCCTTCGTTTATTAAAAAGAAAATGGATGTAATACGTACCAGAAAACCTCATTTTATTGTCTTAATGCTAGTCTAGTGATAAAAAAGATACAGTATCACTCCTGTGGTTCTTCGTCTTCTGATGCTTCAAATTTTCGTCCGAGCTTAAAGCATTCTACACTGGCCATAAGGAAATTGCTTAAAACTTCCAGAAGAATCTAGACTTGTACGCTGTAACCATCATCATCATCATCATCACGGGCAGGTTCAATACTACTGTAAGCGATCCTTCGTTCGAAAGGAAAACTACAGAGTATCACTGTGGTCTTGGGGCAAGTCCGGTTTTTCCGGCTGTCTGACTTAACGCGCGCTTAAATTCGTGCGTAATGACATGAAACTTCTGTAAAATGCTTCAGGTCATTAACACCAACCGCGTTTGGACGTTTTTCTTTTTAAAGCGTCCAGGCAGCTTTGTTGACATTATAATTTGCTTAAAAAATGCTATTGAAGGTACTTTGACTTACAGTTTTGCTGATGCTGCAACACTCCCACCGCCCCCCCCCCCCCCCCCACCCCCCCCGTTCTTTTTCCTTTTTATCCAACTACTTTCTCCCACAGCTTCGAGTATTCTCACGTGTTGGCTATGCAGCCTTGACCCGCAACTGCACTGTTGATATTACGAAAGTCGTTATCCGGATACATCCGCTCCAGTTGATTGCCCAGATACCTCTTGCCGGCAAGGCGGACGGAAATAAATCCATAGGTGTACCATAAACGCGTTGCGGGGTGATATGAGGACCTGTAGGAAATTCACGTTGGTGAACGCTTCGAAAACGCTACATAACGCTTGAAAGGATGAATTCTGTCAGAGCTGGGCGAGACATGAGCTGTCAGCGAAGCTAAGATCGTGCGTACAAGCGACAGCGCGCGCAAATGTGGCCACGTGGACGAGAAAAAACTCTGAACTCACAGAGAAATAAACAAATACAAGGGCGGCGACAATGACAAATCTGAAGGAAAGCAGAGGGCCTCTGATTTGGGGCCGGTGCAGAAAATAAGTGGACTTCCGCATTTTCGACGCGCCATTGATCAGAGTGGACCGGGCACGTCGCGTTATTTTCCTCTTATGTAACTCCCTTGCTTTTTTTGCTCGTTGTCGTATTTTTTGGCGGGGGGGAAGGGGTGGGCGGGGAACGGAAAATTTTGTTCGACTGTTCTGGCTCCCAGGGGTGTCATGGCGCTAAAGTGCCAGTAGCGTTCGATGCTTTGACAGGTTCAAAAGGGGCGCTCCAAAGTGCTGTTGTAAGAGTGAAAAAAAATGTTTAGTTTTTTTTTCTTGCGCTGCATACGACGGCGGTGCCTTGATTGATGGTGATGATAGGCGGAATACAGCAAAAGATTTAGAGCACTATTTTTCTTGTGCTGTGTAGTGAATCGTAGCTGAGGTTCAGTACTTTGTTTCTGGGGGCCCTATAAACAGAGAAAAAAGTGAAAATACCAGTTGGTCGGTTTTATGCGATGACTGTATCTTTAGAAAGAGTACGACGAAGGTATTTGATTTCAACGATAAATTGTGTCAAAAGGCGGAAAGAAAGTTGACTGCTGTGGCATACTTATTTGGACTAAGGTCTCGCTATCAGAAACAACGAACTTGAGAAATCGAAGATTATTTGGAGATGCTCCATTAAACAGCTCGTTAAAACGCAGGGAGGTTCTCCTGTGATAAGCTCTGTGTTATATTCCCTAATATCTGGTTGCCCGATTTGTCGGCGATTTCGCAAAAACCCCACTTTAAACGAGCGACGTTTTACAACTTGATCGCCAAGCAAATTTGCTATGACATGCTTTGGCCGGAGGCAAAAGATCTGAAGGAAGCGTGGTACTTTTATATTTTATTGGTATTCTTTACATGCCAGAATAAAACAGGGCGAGAAAAAAAGAAACGACTACTCAAGCACATCACTTTATTGCACACATGGTTAACTGGAAGCAGAAAGGGAAATCAATTTTTACGCTTTTTTCCTGCAACTTATTCCGGAGCTGTGTCCCACAGAAGCTTACGATCAAAAATTTTAGTGTTTTAGTTCAGGAATGGAGTTCACCTCTTCATTCTCAGACATCCCCGTCCGGCTTTGCATGGCTTTGTACGCTTAGCTTGTTAGCAGGTTTCAAGGAGTGAATAGGTGTGACAACGATTGCGAACTCAAGTCCAATGGCGCTTAGAGTTGCGTGCATGATGTGGAGGTTACTGGGAAAAGACATGCGCCTGAATTCATGCAGTAGTCCCGCATGAAGCATTCGGAGGCAGGACAGCGAACGTTTCAAAACCACACCATCACATCACAGCAGCTCAATAGGAAAATAGGATGCATGAAAGCGGCTGTAGCTGCTCTCTCCAAAAAAACACAGTCTCTACTTTTCAAGACTGGTTCGGTCCTTTAAAATCTCAGTGGAACGGCTTGTAACCAATTTTTGGCGTGGCTTTCGTTTGCATGTTTTGGTCATATGGCATATAGGTCGCAGGTGTGAGCAGTTGGCAGGGTTCCCAGTAACTTTACATGCAGCTTAAAAATGCCACGATTCTGCAAAAATGATTTCTTTATAAACTAGCTTAAGTGATCAATTACGTTGGCATAAAATCTCTTCGATGGTCATATGTCTCGCGTTGTTTTGACAGAGTGGTGCGTCTAGCTTCACATTCTTCACAAAGCTGAGAGTTGGTGGCGTTTGCAAAGATGAACGCTGTACGAGTAGTGATGAAGCATTAGAATCACATATCTTTGTGGTAAGAATTTCGCCGAATTTACCGATCCGCTTCGGAAACGTTTCTGATAGCTATCTAAATTTCGCTCTTATTTCTCCAGAGATTACTGCCGAAGCCTTAAATCTGCCGAAGAGGCCTTAAAGGTGCACTGAAGAGGAATCTGAACTCGTCTTTTTGCCGCGGGAACTCGATCTACACGTTCCGAGCAATCTTAGAAACTTCGCCTTATTGCCCTGTGTGGCCGATTTTTCTAATTAAATCGAATTAACGTCCGGCTCCCACCTTTATTTTTTGAATTCTCCCCGTATGGTGGGCGCAGTCGACCAACGCGTGGAGTGCCTTTCAGCCAGCTCCGCGGAGGCTTTGCTTTCGCTTTATTTAGTTTTTTAGGTTTCCGAGAACAAATAGTTTCATTCGCAGATAATATAGCCGCAAAATAAGCCCGCAGAAATAAAAATACGCGCGGACTATTTGCTTCTACGGATTACTACATGTTACTCCGCCGATGGCAGAGCGGCAAGCCCCCACGGGACTGGGTGAAAGGCACTCTACGCGTTGGTGGGCTCCGCCCACCATACGGAGATAATTAAAAAAATAAAGGCGGGAACCGGACGTTAATTCGATTTAATGAGGGGATTCGGCCACACAGGGCCATAAATCGAAGTTTCTAAGAATTCTCGGAAAGTGTAGACTGAGTTCCCGCGGCAAAAAGACGAGTTCAGGTTCCTCTTCACTGCACCTTTAATAAAGGACTCCGGATCATTTATGGCGACTTGAGGAGTTTGGCCGACAACAAAAGCTGAGTAGTACAGAAGCGCTTTCACATTTCGCGTCAGTCGCAGTGAGGCAGTCTAGGCCAGGAATCGAACCACCTTGCGTTTAGCAGCAGAGCGAAGTAGGCAGAGAGCCTCAGTGGCTAGTCTTTTGAGCGTTCCCGTAATACAGGGTGTTTCACCTAAGACTTTCTGCAATTTTTAAAAATAAGCTATTTGAATTAGATGCGCGCTTTCTCTGGCATAGCATTGTCAGTGGTGTAGTACATCATAATTCAGCTAAGACGTGCTAACTAGCAGGCTTGTTAACCAATATTTAATAGTTAACTTTTAAACTATTACCGTTGGGCTCCTTAATTATTGAGAGGCATGCAGCCCACCGTAAGTAATGTCCATATACGTTTTTAGAATTTCGAGAACGCGATTATCCTCGGTGCTGTGGCCCAACAAATTTCGCCTACATCGCGCCAAAATACATGCGGTTTGAGAAGCTTGCAGGCAAAGCAACCTCTCCAGTGAACCTAACTCGTCGAAATAGACAAAATTTGTCGGGCCACAGTGCCGAGGATAATCGCGTTCTCGAAATTCTAAAAACGGATATGGACATTACTTACGGTGGGCTACTTGCCTCTCAATAATTAAGGAGCCCAACGGTAATAGTTTAAAAGTTAACTATTAAATATTGGTTAACAAGCCTTCTAGTTAGCACATCTTAGCTGCATTATGATGCACTACACCACTGACAATGCTACGCCAGAAAAAGCGCGCATTTAATTCAAATAGCTTATTTTTAAAAATTGGAGAAAGTCTTAGGTGAAACACCCTGTATAGCTACGTACACTCTCAATGAAACGTATCTGCATTCTACATAGTCCTGTTTCTTTCACAAGAACTTTTATGTTAGGTCTTCCTTCACTTTAATCGATATGATTAATGACAGCTATTCAGTTTTCGCGCCGGCGCTAAGCAGAGTCGTTATCCCAGACAGGAGTGATCGTGGCATACACCGCAGAAACGAGCGAAAGGTTCCATTGAAATCGTAGTGATACATGGTAGCCCGCTCACGGAATGGAAATTACCTCCGTGCAGCCCCTGCGCTAATGCATTTTCCAGTGTAGCCGCTGAGAATATTGGATGAGAAATTGAGAGGGGATGGACCACGATTACGCGGACGAGACAGTCTCAGAGTTGAATACTATATGCCCCTCCCTCTCCGCCATTATAATTGCTGGGACCGGAGACCGCTGTATAGAGTTATCCCAGCAGACGCACACAAACGTCGCAGCGTAAGTTGCGCAAGTGTTCACGAATAAAAATGTAGCTGTGCCTGCGTACCCTCGTGCATTTAGGCGGAGCGGTCCGCTTGTTGTAAGTAGAAGCGTGTTTAAGAAACTTCGCGTTTCTCTTGCCGTAAAATTATATTTTGGTTTACAATTACCCTAGACCTGGTGAAAAATGGCCTTTTATTGTGGCCCGCGAGCTTTGATCGCAGAAGTGTCCGTGTCTTGAGTTTAAACTTAACTTTTTTTCGTGCGCTGCTGTTAGAAGTGTTACTAAATAGCACTCAGGTGAGGTGACTCTAGTACTTGCGTGTACATATAGTTTGTGTGCAAACTGTCATGGTCAAGTGAAGTGGGAACGGAACAATTAAAACCTCCCCAAAAGTACGAATATGAACGAGTTTGGTTTTCAAATAAAACAACCACTCGTCATGCATTTCAAAGGAGAATTGATTATGCAAGCCTTTAATATCGATAGAACCTGTAGTGCTGCCCTTAGGCTGGCGGAGATGACGACGCAGTTGTAGCAAGCACTCGCGTAGTGGAACTCAGCTGACATGGCCTCCCCAGCGCTCGCCTCGCAACCTGGAGCAAATGTGGCCGCCGTTGCCACAATATTGGTGACATGGACGTGATGACCTTCCCCACCGTACTTACTGCCAAGGCTCCACCGCCTGGCATCTCCTTTCTTCGCATCTTCCTTACGACCTCAACTTCACAAAAACATCAATCTCTACACGCCACGGTCCGATCGTAGTCTGACTCGCTCAGCGACGTTCGGCGCTCCACTGGGGACTCCACCTCAACCTTGACGGCGTCAGGGCTCAGGTGACAACGGGGTGCACGTGCATTACCTTCCCTGCAGCGGTCATATCGTCCTTCGGTCGGCAACCTTCGTCGCAGGTGTCGCCCTCTCCGCGTCCCGAAGGCTCCCTCATAATCCTGCCTGCTCAAGCACTATATATCATAAGTGCTCTTGCAGCGCACTGCCACACGTTGCCGTGCCGTTGCTATTAGCGTCACAAGCAGAGCGGTGGCCCACGCCTCCCCAGTTCACTGCATGTCATATGCCGGCTCAATATGCCGTTGACGTTTGAGGTGGATTGCTTGCGTTTCAATTGTTCCTGATAGTGCACGTATTCTTATATTAGTTGCTTGCTTGCTGATGAGCACGCAACAAAGAAACAGTTCTATCAATCGGCTACGTTGCGTTAAGGTAATGACAGCTTGGTGGGTAGTCGGCCTGTCGGGATTATTGAGGGGAAATTTGCAGGTATCGCTTGATATCATTTCTGCATAGTTGTTTGGCCTATACATTGTACAATTTCACGGTAAGGCTGTGTGTGGTAAACGGAAATGAGATATTTTCGCTCTCCTTGATTGTCTCGCTTTGGAAGGTGGTAACATCGCTGGGTTTCTTTTTTGACGCAGCTGAAGTTATTAGCGCATTGCTCGATGTCCTATGAATAACCGACTAGTTCCATCAGGACGCACACAGTCATTGACACTGCTTCGTATACACAAAAAGAAAGGGGCTGGGTACGCCTGGCATACCACGTGCTTTGCCATCAAAACGCAGAATGTAACGGCGCGTGAAAGGAATATCCGGATATTCGCTTAACTTGTTATAACCTGGCAATTAGTTTTTCGTCACTAATAGCCAAGAACCCAAGCGTAAAAGCTCATAAGTGATGCGAAAAAAATAATAGGGGATCACTGCGGAATTATAGGCGTTCAGCGTATGAAAAGAAAAAAAAAACAAACGGTACGAGAGGCGGATAGAGAGGTAAGAAAAGTGAAGATTGAGAGGAGAGGCGTTCAACGCATGGAGGATTATAAAGCATGCGCTTGGCCAGTGTGAGCATAGTGACACCCGGAAGTGCGCTAGCCGGAAGTCTGAAGAACAAAGCCCTGAACCATTGGAACAGAATTTTTTATTCTTTTTTATAAGCGCTACTTCTTATGCTGCGGTGCCATTTAGAAGCCGTAGGTGTCGGTCACAGGTAACTTTAACGGGCACCAAATGAGTGGAGTTGTTCAAAAGGACTTGACAGCCTTGCTGCGAATGTAAATAGAGACAAATATATTTTTGCGAGAAAGACCCGCTGCCAGCGTCTGTTTCGAGACCAAAATTTGCATGTCATTATGGTGTCTTTTTTTCATTACATTAGGAGGACAAAAGCTCCGCCTTTTAGGGCATGATGCGGCAGTGGTAGTGCCTTCCTTCAGGGGTTTCTCTTTACAGACACTGCTTTTTTGTTCAGTCTCACATATGGACTCATTTATCGCGTTTAAACAATTGTTTTCACATTTCTCTCTTTGAACTCTTCCGTACAGCAGTTTATGCACATAATGTTACTGTAATATGGATCTCGCTGAGTGGCACTTGTCTATTCATTCCACTAATTACCACATTACTGAGCTTTAAATTAAGCCAACACCGCACACTGCTCCTTCTCTTTCATTGTACGTAAGCCAAGTGAGCGCGTCTACGTGGGCTAGACAGCAGTATACATGGCTGCCAGTCCAAGGGTCATGGGTTCGAATCCCCCACTAAAATTTGCGAAAATGTTTGTGCACGTAAAATTAAATACTTTATGAAGTAGATCGATAGTTGTTTGGGATATGCGTCGACTTTTAATTCGAACTGCAAGTGCTTTTTCAAGTTATATTCATTGCAGACGTGCACGCATGACGCGGTTTTTCAACGCAACAGCGCCGCCAAGATCAAGATCACACATGGTTTTCGGTTGAACGGGAAGCCTCAATGCTAGCGCGTTGAAAGGTATCTGCAAAAATTCTTTTCAGGCGTTGTTAGCATTCAGATGATCACTATATGGCATGAGCTTTTGACACTGCAGCTATACGCAAGAGTGCGGCGAATACAAGCTGTTAAATTTTTCGTAGTTTGTCAGAATTAACTACACAATATCTATACATACCTCGCCTAATTTGTTAAAGCCACAATTGTGTCCCATATTTGTGTTTTGTTAGTTTTATTTCAAGTGGAGGTCTATAGTTGCATGGATAATCTCAGTTCAAATAAACGTCGAAATTTCTGTGCTAGCGCTTCCCCAGCTAATGCAAGTATGGTGAGTGCAATTGATTCTTCACACCCTTAAAGCTGCGTCAACAACTTTAAAGCCAGCTTTCTCGATATTGTCATCGCCACAATTGAAGGAGGCAGCTCCACGGTACTGCCTTTAGTGTCATTGGCACGGGATGTGAATTGGTAGGCTTATGATCGATCTTGTCTCGCCAACGTTACACATTTGAACAGTAAACGAAGCCATGGCTAATATTCGCGCAGATTCTACCTACGCCTTTAAGTCACATGGTATCTATCATGGTACCCTAACATGCTTGCAGGCTTGGTGGAAAACATCGGTGACTGTTTTTGCATTCAGTGAGGCTACTATGCGAGGATGCGCGTGGTTGACTGTTCAGTTTTCGACAATACGTTTGTTCTGCATGCAAGCCTTTTTAGCAGCATGGAAAGAGGAAAGGCGGACCACTTGACTCTCTGTTCGCTAGCCCGAGCTGCTCTCCAATTTTTATTAACCCCACCGCAGCGGCGACCAAACGGTTGTTCAGCGTCTCATTTGCCATGTTTGTCGGCGATGAAACCTTGTCGGGATGAGGGCAATTTTTCGAGGAATTCGATAGAGACAGGTACAAAATGCTTGCTTCTTTTCGGTAATGTACAACGATTCCTTTTCTGGAGAAAAATTGATGAAAACAGCTTAAGCTTAGATAATGCTTTGCCCACACTTATGCTGTGTCAGCTGCAGCACATAAATGAAACATGGGCAGCGGAATGTCTTTGCGGGTCTTGACGGTAAAATCGCCGTTTGGGGCCATGCTATAAAACTTCTCAGTAGGCGTTAAAATCCACACACGTGTGCTTGACTGATTATGTTTGTTTTGACACATTTTGCTTGCAAATTAAAAGTTTTTTTTCCCTGAAGTTTTCAACAAAATATTATTCTCACAATTGCTTTAAGCTGCATAGTAGCCGCAGTCTATTGGCAGGCCGCCGTCCTTCATGAAACCTTAAGCGTTGGTGGTCAGGTGCCCTAGACAGATGATTTTCATTCGTCCCCTACGTTAACATTAACATCTACATAGCACATTTGCTTTAAATTAAGATTCAGGCTCAGTTTTTCTCCCGCACTCGCTTGCTTTCGGTGTGTGCTTTAAACGTTGTCACAAATCGTCGAAATTTTTGAAGTAAAATTTGTACCTGCTGGCGGAGGGCGCATAGAGCGTAATTTGCATATTCGGGTGAAGTGTGCAGGTTTGTGCAGAGGGATGCAACCTGTGATTGATGAACTTTACATAGTCAGTGTGCTTGGAGAGAGAAGATATAAACAAGACTTCAGAGTTTTTTTCCGCACCCTCAGGTATGAAGACGTAGGATAGCTTAACTGTGCTTCAAAAGCATCAAGAAGAGATATTGGCCATAGTGTGGAAAATGCACGTGCATACATATACCCCTCCTATTGCGCTCTGTATGGTAGCACACTCTGTGCAAAAAGCTCATTTCACCTGCGCCCCCCCCCCCTCCCCCCCTTACACACACACACACAAAAATAAAAGAACTCCAGTGGGGCCAGTCAGCCCTTTCTATAACAACATTGGTGAAGCAGACGCAGCCCGGTCAAGCTGGCGGCCGGGCCCGCTGACCCAAAACTCTATTAGTGCGACTGCTCTAGCAGCACGAAAGAAAGTCACGCATGCTTTATCGGGAAAATTCATTTCAGAAAATCCTCTTTCGGGAGATCCAGAATTTGCTGCAGATCCCGCTAGGCCTAGCTTTATTCAATGCTCTCATTCTAACGTCCCCTGTCTCACACTCCGTGCCCTAGATTAGGGATGGTCTTGAATATCGCCCTCTTTTCTACTAATCAATATTCTCACATGTTTTATCGAGTATTGCGAACACTGCGGCTACGTTTCATCTAATTATGGGTACAACTGCATATGTTTCCAGCTCAACTTTAGAGGTCTCTATTGACTTTCCTCACAGCAATGTCAGTGCGTCTTTGTAAGGATGGTGTTCTTGATTTTGCTGAGGTCATCCATCTTAGCACACCCTGTTGCTAGGTGTCTTAAATTCACCTTTTTGTTTTCTAAAGAAGACGCATTTGTACATACTATAGCAGGAACCGAGAGATAGGGAACTTTTGTATACTGAAAACAAGCTCTGGCTTAAAGGTGTCTACTGGTATGTAAGTGAAATGCGCAACAACTTAGACAGGATGCAGAAAGAAACACGTAAAACAGTTCACGAGCGCATCTGTCTACTGGGACGATTAATATTTATTTACGCCCCCTATTTCGGTGGTCATGAATCGCAGAGGATGTACTGAAAGACAAATGCCAAATACTGAAGGGTGTGGTCGCAGGATGAGAAGAGATGAATACAGTAAAAGCTACTAGTCGTATTTAAATAGTAGACAGATTGTTTAAGCTACCATGTGATTATTTTTGTTTCCCAACATGCTTACAATGAAATAAAGGTTTTGGAGCCGGACGCGCCCGTCGTTAAAAAGTGCGTTGTTCCTAGACGGTCTCGAGCAAACTGCGCATGTCTCGAGGCCTCTGCCTAACGCTCATTGCACCAACTGCACTCCCAAAATATTATAATACGGAGTAGAGGAGCTGCAAAATGGTAAAGCTGCAAGACCCAAGAGCGTTCGCATGTGCTTACAGCTGTCGTAAATTCGAAGCACTGTAACTATAATGCGACTTTGTTTTGTAGCATATGTGTAAAGGCGTTCAGTGCAACAAAGTTGCCATCGTAATTTAATACCTGTCGCTGGTGGACTATGAGCTCTGCCAAGACGAGATATTTAATAAGTGTTGCTTCCCTATGACACATTCGGTCCCTTCAACTATTTACTTGTACTCTCTCAAAGCGCGCTGAAGCGCAGGCTTCCCTCGTCCTTCAATAGATGACCTATATTTTAAGCCGTAAACATTTCCGCTCGGTAGGCGCGGCATTTCGGTAGCGGATATTGTCACCGTGAAGGCTGGAAAGTTTGAGGAGACGAAGGTATAAACGTGCGTATTGATTTTGCAGGTACGTTGCAGCCTGACATCCTGGTAGTTTGAGTGGTTTTTGACTCGCCGAACATAGTACTTCAACTCTAAGCTAAACAGTAAACATGGAGTAGCATCCGCATCTTGTAGAATGCGCTTTCGAACGTCGAAGAAGTCGCTCATTTTGTCTTTATCTAAACGCGGTGCATATAAATTATATTTATTAAGGTATAATTACATTTATACCTTATAGTGTTGTGTCTAAGAGGAATAAATATGCAGCATGAAGCGTTGCACACCTGACGACGTTATTTGTTCACATGAGTGCTTGCGGTTATGGAGCTTGCAGCAGACCATTGGTAAATTTTGGAGCTAAGAAAAGAAGTGCAAATAAAAGGTAGGAAACTATGAATCTTAGATGGTATTGTGACATGGCCGATAAGTTATCAGCAGCCCTCTGGTTAATAAAAAGACACGTAAGAATTGAAGCTTCAATTTTATTGATCGCCCCCCCCCCCCCCCCCCCCTCCATTTCGCAAACCAACTATGTGGTCCCTATATCACATCTATCCTATATTACATCTATCAGATCCGACAGTGGTCCGACATCGTATTGTTCGGTTCTATTTATTTTCGAGCCATTTAGACACTTGTAGTTTCAGTGTTAGCTGATGTTTCGCTGTGGTATGTTTCGTGTGCTAAAAAGGAGAAACAGTCCCAATAGTAAGTGGATTTAATACCGCCTCTTCATATGAACATGTCGTCTCCTGCCTCCCCTTTGTCCTGTTTTCTGCGCTGCTTAAGCATCAACCCATACCAACCTCCCAGTTTTCCGTTCTCGCGTCCCCATATGAAAATAGGACCGCATTATCCACAGCGTTTTGACCACGCAGGGAACGAAGAGCACTTACAAGCCGGGGCTTCGCAAGCCATCTATCTGGACAGGTAGCAATTATATTAAATTCCTTGTTGCTATCCGTAAAGAAAAGAGTGAAGAAAAAATGAAAACACACGGTACTTGCTGGCATTACGTCATTAGCAAAAGCACAAGTTGGCAGGCAGCACAAGTTGCGTGGCGCGGTTAATAATTCACTGCTGACAGTAGCCGGTGGCCCCACGTCGTTATTTTGGTTGGCAGCGGACATTTGTCAACGCAAGCACGTACATTCTGGTAGTGGTTGCCTGAACGGCACGACGAAGTGGTAAACGAGAGATAAAGCAGATATAATATCTCTCGCTACAGCTGCGTTCGTGCTAAAGGTGCATTAACGTATGCATTCGCGACCGCCTGTCGTGGTCGGGATGGGAATGACCTTCAATTACTCTCTTATAGGGTGAAGAACTAAAAGAGCGTATAGATGGGGCAGCCCGCAGCATGGGCGCCTTCAAAAAGAGCAGTTCACGAAGCAGCTGTGTGAAGAAGTTAGCCTGCGAAGTAGCATTCCATATGCGGTAGTACGGAGACGTTTCGTGTGACCGTCACCGAGGAGAATGGCTAACAGACAGTATGGCGTGAGGAATTTACGGGGTGGAGATTTATTATGTATACAGACGCCCTTCGTTTCCACGTAAGACCTGTTCGCGCCTAATTCTTGCATCACCAGCCTGGTTTTTAAAAATAGGCTAAACCAAATTCCTATTCGAATTTAACCCTTCTTGAAAACGTATGTTTCCTCTGCACCAAGCCGAAGGTGCCGTAGGAAAATTAACGGACATGTATTGCTCATTTCCAGACGGGTTTTTTGAGTTAACTCATCACTTTACACCCTTTTTAACGCTTATTACCTTCCATGCTGTTCATTAAACGGTTATACCCTTCATAAATTTAAGGTGCCTTCAAGGCGTATTAAAAATGAACAGCGGAAAGAAGTACTTACGAGAACTTCTCGATCAAACAAGTTGAAGTCGAAGGAAAAAATTTTTTACTTCCAAAAAAAGTAAATACTTAACTTGACGTCAGCACTAGGTTATCGGAAGACGTTGCTTTGTGACAACCTCGGTGGCTCGCTCCAGGGCCCGGCGCTAGTCAGCCAGGTGCGCGCTGAGCAGCTCCGCCTCCCACTTGTCGAAAGTACTTAGCTGTATTGCTAAGTACTGTATTGCGTGGAAGACAGCAGTCTCAGTAGCCACCTTCTGGGTGATTACGTATGACGACGCAATCTGAAAGTAGCCAATAAAAGCTGTTGCCATGCGTCGCCATTGTTGTCTGTAAAGCATGCTTTTTATTGGTTTTTTTGTCGTTTAATTTATCTCGTTGGCTGTTTTATATATGAACTTTTGTTAATGCAACTGTTGTATTAATTTTTTTGAAAGATGCTTGTGCTTGTGTCATAAATATTGAAGTTTTCAACTTGAGCACAGTTTATTTTATTGACCGAGAGTGGCGCAGCAATCTGTCAGCTACGAGTTTTGGCTACGTGGAACAGCTGTTTCTTTGGTGCATTGACCCTTCTTCCATCCCAATAAATGCTTATTTGTTCCTTCGTTCTATTATGTGATGTTTAGAAACTGGTAATATCAAAAAGATCTCGTGGCTACTTCATGATAAATCTCAAACGTAGATGTTGCGTTGTTCAAGCTACTAGGCCGCAAGCTTCCGTGGTCATGTCCTTCCAGAAAAATTCGAGAGGACACTTAAGATCCGCCATAAGGGTATGACACGATAGCGCAATGGGTTAATGCCCATATATGAGGAATTGGCCATTCTCGACGTTACGTTCATAGTTCCCCGGAAGTCCTCATACCACTCCTGGTGCGCCATCTCCCGTGCGATGTCAGGTGCTGCCGTCCGTGGGGCTTTTGTGACCCAGGTTGCTCTTTCGTTGGTCAGTTTGCCCACAACATGGTGGGCAGGCAATGATGATGCCACAAAATCACATGACCTAGATGGCCCACATAATTTACTTCTCCGGGATTTATGCCCTTAACGGCGGCAACGACATCGATGACGCTGGATTTTCTACCGAATGGTATTCTTAACTATGTCGTGTCAATATACGCCTCACGCGGTCGGATAGCTCTGCTTCTCTAAAAGGTTCCATTGATCAGGGTTCCCGATGTGTCATGTTGCTGCGCGCCTGCAATTGCTATCCACTCTTGACGATACTGCCTCCCGGTGTTCGATACACGAGGCAACCAACGATTAGCGAATCTACCTTTGACACGCAAACGTGTGAGAGATGCGCTCTCCTGCGATCTCGGGCTACGTATTGCAGCTGACAGCGTGTGTTCAAGCGGGGCTGGGATTTCCTACCGAGAAGCCGGAAAACGGCGGCCCCCCGAATGCTGGTTTTGTATATTCTAGACATGCCATTTAGGCACAAACTTGAATGACTGAAATATGCAGTATAGCTCAGTTTTTATTTAAAATATAAAATAAGCAAAAGGCAACATATAAAGTCTCCTTTTGCGCCTAGAGTCTCGTTTGCAGGTGTTCATATGCGACATTGCAGTGGCGTAAATGTTTGACTCAGGACTACTTTCAAGCATAAAATTAAATATTTAAAGCGCAATATGAGGGCTGGTTAAATGTTCATAGAATGAAAGCAAGTTTGTAAATTCCTTCTCTCGTATTTAATTGAAAACTGTGGTCTAATGGTTAGCACACCCACCGCAGTCTCTCCAAAAGGGCGTAGGTCCTCGAAGCCTTGAAAAGCTTGGTAAATAGCCTCTCCACATTGCTCAAAAAACGAAGAACTGTAAGAATTTACAGTGACCCATGAAGCAGAAGGCAAACTTTAGTCAGAAATTGTCTAAGCACTCGTGAGTGGATGAGGGCTGTGGGGCAGAATGAATAGCAAGAAAAAAAATATCGTAGTTTGTAGTTTTTGTTAGTTTATTTTTCATTGAAGTCTTCTTTGGTTTGCCATCATCGCTTCAGCGTAAGCTACCGTAAAGTAGGAAGGAAATGTTAACCTCACAAGAATTCCGCCCAAGGTTATATAGCCCCAATAGTTTTTAGCCCAAACTGTACGTCGAAGGGTAGACATCCGAAAAATAAAGAGGCGCAGAAGAAAGCTAACGGACGAGAGAATCGGACGCTCGCCGTCCACAACATCGTTTATCTTGAAAGGAAATTTGATCTGAAGCGTCATGGAAACATTCCAACTCTTTTTTTTTTTTTTTTTTTGTCGGGGAGAGGCTCAGGTATCCATTCGAACTGGTGTTTCTTATTTCTTTACAAGCATCTTCGTGAGCTTTTTTCACGACCTTCCATTTGAGAGGTCCCTTTTTTATTGTCAACAAGTCCTATTCGCAAAATGGCAGACGGCATGGCGCACTTACTTCCCGTTATATAGCGCCAAAGTAGGTACCATGCGCTTTGTCAGTAGGGCAGTATGTATTTTGCTGAAAACTCACTTTCAGTTGCTCGCCAGTGCTAGCGTTATTCAGGTTAGTTTCGTAGTGACCGCTCTGGAGAACGCGCGACCATTTCACCAACATGAGCTGTGCACAAGCGAGCACCGGATAAGGCACCTTCGGAAGGTAGAAAAATGGCGCGGTAATGCTATTAGTTCAGTTTTCTAACCCAGAGGAGAGTGGGATATCTTGGAACCTTGCTGTTTTTGTGAACGTCTTTCGTTTAGATAACAAAAGTGCAGTTTCCCCTTTGCATGATAGCAACTGTTTAGTCCATGCGAAGCTGCTTGATAAAGCTAGTAGGTGGTGGTGGATGGTCATTAAGGCAGAGCTAAAACTAAAATTTGGACCCTGACACAAAGGGAGGAAAGACACTGACAAGCGACGCACGACCTGGAGGTCATCCCTTTGTCCTGTTTTTTTTTTTCGGTTGGCGCGCCCAAAGCCTGTTTTATTTTTAATTCTGTTTCAATTTTGCAAGATTTTCAACATATTTTGCGAGATTGAGTGCAGCTTTGCCGAGAGCATCACACAATCAACTACACTTTGTCTTGAGGGCGAAAACTTTGCCTAGATAGATGATAGATGAGATAAGACGGAAAACGACGTAACTTGTCCACACGAAAAGCCGTCTTTAAAAAATAGTGCTTCAAACAGCAAAGCCTCGCTTTCGTGCTCCCTGAAGGATTCACGTTAATTTCTTTCATCGATCAGGTCTCGTCTAAATAGGCGAAGCTTTGGGTAGGCTTAGTGATGAAGTAAATATATTCAGGCATGTTTTGTTATCGACTTTACTTGCACTGCACCAGGAAACAAAGGAAAAATTTTAAGCCTAGAACAATTCTTCAAGCTTGAAGAGAAGCGTGAAAACAACAAAATTCGGTCAGAAAATAATCGACATAATTTGTTTCAGTAATTTATTTTTAGACACCGAAAGACATTTCTTTTTACTAATTCATGCAGGTTATAATTATCAGCCCGCTAACACATTTATTTATTTATTTATTGATTGAAAGTACCTACAGCGCCCATGAGGCATTATTGTAGGGGGGTTATTACTATATACAATAACACATGCAAAGAAGATATTGGAAAACATGTCAGCAAGGATAACACAACATATTAAAAGAAGACTAAATGAGTTTACAACTAGTATGAATTGATGGCAAAGTGCTGGTAAACACACGAGACCTGGAAAAAAAATACATCAGAAGGCTGTTATAGCGGCAAAAGGCTGTTATAGTTTTCTTCTAATATCATTTAAATCATTGGCACTTCTTGAGAAGGAGACTAAAGCTGTAACCATTAATGCTAAATTCGATCTCAGGCTATAGTGTCAGTTATATTTAGTTCAACCCGAAACCTACAGGCTTCAGTAAACTTATAACAGTCAAACGTTAAACGAGCATAAATAACTAAACACGAGGTTGTCTCTTGGGGCTCAACAAAGATTATGCGAGGCCGCAACACCGGTGGTAAGGAGGCAGGTTAATGGGTATCACAGGTTTTTTTCACTTCACCAGCTTTCTTTCTCCCTGATGATCCTTTCACGGTACGTTTGTTGACACTCCGTTTGTCCTTGCTGCCCAAACCAGGGGCACATTTCTTCTATAGATGGCGTGAAGGGGGTAATCATAAACTCACTTTTCACCTTTGTCATGCAAGCATTAGTGTCTTGCTTTCACCAACACACTCGTAGAGAAAATACCTCGTTACACGAAGAGAGAATAACAACGTTCGAATACTTAACTTAGTGCCTAGCTTGAAGCACTGCCTTAAATACGGGACCACGGTCATGCACATATGTTTTTTTTTTTCGCCGTTTCCCAAAATTCTAGTTGGCTGGGTGGGCATTGTTTAGTGCCCTTGATGCACTTTCTTAACATTTTGCCCCATTTTGGAAATGAGGAGGTGTCAGCCGCAAAAGTGACAACTAAAGCAGCATATTACATCGAGGTCATGCGCCTTGGATATTTTTTATAGAAGCATATTAAGGATGACGGAACCAGCCAGCTGGCTGTGATAACGTCACTTCCGGCTATTTTCGCCACTAATGTGTTTGCCATGTGCCCCTGAGTGGTCGTTAATTTTACCTGTTTGATATCGCTTGGTTAATGTAACTAAAGCTGTCCTTAAAGGTCAGAGAAGTAATGTTCAATGTGTTCTTGTTACAGCGTACGTTTCGTGTGTTTAGCGTAGGCGTAGTCGTTGGTGTCATCCCGCCCACATGCTCTCACATACTCCCTCTTCGCGGACGGGCAGGGGGGAGGAAAAGAAGAAAAGGGGAGGAGGAAGAAGAGAGGAGGAGAGCAGGTAGAAGGCGGAGAAGGGAAAAATGCCGAGGATAGAGGACAGGGCGGCATGCAGGGAGAATGGTTGAGTGCACACAATTGCTCCCAGGAGGCGGCTCTCGCTCATTCCGGTGGCGTTTCTATTGCGTTACGTGTGATTTGCGGCCATGGAAGAAGGACCCTTCCTCCATGTTTGCAACTATGCGCTGTTGATATGGGACCCAAGGTCAAGTTAGGCCTCGCTACGACCTCGCCGCGCTCCTCCTCTAGCGCCGAGCCATAGAACTACTGGCACTTTGCCGGGGCCATTTTGATTGCGGCGTCGGCAACTAGCTCGCGCGGACGCGCTTGTTAATTCGACTGCAGTGCTACAGGGGCGCCACTCCGCTAGCTGCGTGCGCTAATTCGACAAGCACATTCCACGAGAGCGCTAACTTGGTGCGCGCTGAACACAAATCACATAGGGTGACGAAGACAAGAACTACGGAAGGTACACACACACGCGGACAGGTCACTGCTCAGAGTGTGTATACCTTAATGCTGTCTTCGTCGCTTTACTCCTCTTACCTTGCATGGGGCGGCATTTTTCGTGGTAGCGGAAGCGCCCCAGACGGACCATAATGTGGGTACGAGTTATTGTGTCCTGGCGTGTACAACAGTACACAGAATACCAAGGATCTAAATCCACCTGTATAGCTGTACCGATTCCGAGGACAGTGGTCACAATAAGGAAAAAATACTTAGCAGCCTGTCACATGCCGAGGCATACATTCTTGTAATTAACTTCTTCTCAGCAAATGGGCCTCTTTCATTGGATTCCAGAGCGCGAACAGACGGAATATTAGGTCAAAAGAACTTGTTCAAAGATATTGTAATATAAAACAGTAGAATCTTTGGAAAGTGTTTATGCCCACGCTTATTGCGCGAAATCCGCGCTTCCTCGTTATCGTAGAGCGCCTGTGGTTCGGCCCCATGACGTATGTAAAATCGACATCATTACGAGAGTGAAGCGGAAGTCTCATTTGAAAACCAGAATAATGGGAGATACAGTCTGTTTGGCTTCGCAGCGCTTCAAGTTTAGCTGCCACGTGTCGAATAAAAGGTGCTCTAGGGATACTGCCTGCAAACGAGCTCTACAAGAACCTAAAGTCCGTGCTCACACATTTTGACACTACAAAGCACTCATTTTAACCCTCCCATAGCATAAACACAAATGTATTAGTGTTATACATGGTGTAATCTTTATTTTAAGCATTCCACGAACGAGTTAGCGCTGAGGACTTGTAGCACTCGGATAAGTTGCTTTGATTTTAATAACACAGTACCTTCGCATGGAACCCGCTGCGCTCATTTCTGCAGCTGAGTGGACATGAATATGTTCCTTGGTGTGGTTCTCGTCATATCCTAATTTTATGGTTCTTTGAAAGTGGACTTCTTACATATTTGTTGTTATACATTACTGATACCTTTTACACTAGCAGGGTCGTCTTCTAATCTTGTCATTTTGCAGCCAGGAAATCGGCGTCTACAGCAAAATCGTTTCAGATTTTTCGTCGAAAGCCAAGTGCCCTTGCTTCATTTGCAAACACGGAGATTCGTTGATTTGTGCAACGTGGTATATTTTAATTATATTTGTCTGTGCGTTACGATTCATCGCTTTTTCCCACGATGACCTCACTGGTGTTTACCGCGTATCTTTATGCTGACGTTCTGTTATTCTAAAAAGCGCTAGTAAAGAAATAGAAGACCCGTGAGAAACTAATATGACAATTAAATATGCTATAGCTTTGCTTTGTCTATTTCGATGTGCTGAAAATGAAAGCGCAACCATTCAAATTCTGCACCATGGGTAGCTCTGCGAGTACTGAAGATTTCGAGCATAGCATCACTTTTAGTACGCGTTACTTTTGCTGAAGACACAGGCTAGGCTGTAATGCTGAACTCTTCCGTAAAATATCAGTTTTCTGCAAGGATTGATGATTCTGGAGGTGTATGCCGAGCTGGAATAGAAAACTTTTTCTGAAAAGTGCGTAACAAGTGTCACAAGCATTTCGCACAACTATGACCGTCTCGCACCAGCGTTAGAAAAAAAATGGTTCATGAATAATGGCTAGTGTTTGTTCACGTATCGAGCTCTGAGAGGAACGAAGAATATATGGTAATCACTGCTGTGGTAAGGTCTCAGCAATTTCATTCGATGGACGTGCCCTACAATGCAGCAGCATACTTGGTTTCCGATACCGACAAATCGTACAGAGCGAGCATTTTCTCTATATAAGAACTTTTCTAGTCTCTCTCGGAGATGCTACTATATGCATTGTCCATGTGCACGTTTTGTATTTTATTTCCGGTCGGATCATATAAATGCACGTTATCAAAATGATCGCCGTCGACTGATAAACGTTGTACTGGTGCACAAAAGTGGCTCCCAGTGGTTTCCAACCACACATGTCTCGCACCAACTGCGTCCTCTAAATCTTATTCGCTTTGCTAATACAATCAATTTTTCTACTTCCCAAACTCCGCCGTGTCACACATCTGGCCTCACCCTCGGTGGGGTGCCTCGAAGCTGGCTTTTCTGCAGGGCCATGGATAACTTCCAATATCCATTTGATGCGTAGCGGCCAAGTTGTACTGCACGTTGGCCAAGACACAGAAGTGCGCGGTTATTCGAAGTTTTCGAATAGCGAATCTTACATTCTCATAATCATTTCCCTGAATGAATCTGTCAGTACGAAATAATAATTATTCGAAGCCGCTCGAATATGCTATAAAAAAGGAGGACACACTATAGCGCCCCAACGTGGTCTACTCTTGCGGGAGCAATCGTAATAATCATTCATGCTTTTCAAGATTGGGCGATGCGGCAGGCTTTAGGTAGCTTTAGCCAAACCTGCACTGATACCCGGTCGCTGAGGCCATGAGACTCTATAGTCCGCTATATTTCTACCACTAATTCCTCCATATTTCTACCTCGCTTTATCGCCGGAGAAAGTACTGGGTTCATGGCCATGAGACGGGTAATTTCAGGTACCCATTTTATTCCAATATTCGCTTCTATTACAAGTCACATAAGCATCCCCATTTGGCTGATTTAAAAACTGGAGGTCCATAAAAAAATTTCGACTTTATTTTATGTGGTGACTATTACGTGAGTGAGCTCCGCGACGCGTCAGAGAATGCCGAAGTTGATGAGAGCAAAAAGAGGTGATCTTAGCAAGCCTGCTGTCTATTATACGTACGCTAAACCTTTCTCCAACTTCGCTGAACTATCCTCTCATCTCGTCTTTCTGTCTTAATAACTTGCCTATTGCACAAGAAGGCAGCCATTCGAAGTTATGCGTGCCGGTGACATAGCTACCGGCAGTACGGTCGAAATTAAATTCCTCGTCGAGATCGTGAACTCCGGTAAGACGTTCACCGCCCTTTGTTTCGTTTTGCGTGTGCGTCTTCGTGTTTTCAATCTTTCAGATTCATCAAACGAACGGCTTGCGTATTGTAGTAAAAAAACCCATCTTTAGTGTATTTAGAGTTTTTCTTTGCGCTCTTGGGATTTTCGAGATGTCATGTTGGTGTTGTGAAAATAGAGTGTTGTAATACTGGAAATAAAGCCTATAAAACTTTGGAATGTCCTGTGGGATCTCTTGCACCTGAAGAACGCGCGGGAGACGGGAAAGCACGTAGTCCTAGACGGCCAACGGGCCCCATAAACTGATGTTCCCTGCAGAAGGTACGATAGTAAACGATCAGGCCGACAAGTTACTTCAGCAAAACGAAAGAGAAGCAACAGGTGACGCCCTTTCAAGGTGTGCCCTTGTTTTGCCTAAGACAGGTCTTCTTTTAATGCCTTAGGGCATCCCGACTTCGACGCAGCACCGAGGTGCTTGAACGTCGCTCGCCCAGACGCAGTTGTACTTGCTGGGAATTATTATGATGATTCAACACATTTATTTAAACCCAATACCTGTGAACTGATGAGGAGATCGTCATTTCTCTTTGTACAGGGTCCTCAGTCCAAGACGCGGTGGCAACCACTGTGATCCCGCGCATCCACTCAGTTAGTCCTTGGTGGTATTGCAGATTTCAGCTGTACAAAGCAGCTTTCTAGGGGAAGAAAAGACTGTGTGAAATGAGTGTTCGGCCTTTCCTTTGGTGGCAGGGTTTGCGAAGTTTACGCTGCTGAAGTGCATGAAATTTCCGGGACGTTGCCTAAATACTGACGCTGAAATCATAATTGCTGAAAGGATGACAAATTACAACAAAACAAAAAAGGAACCTGAAATTACCATGAGAGTTGATCATGTTAAAACTAAAGAATAATAATAGCCTTTTGAAGCCTGTGCTAGGACTAACTTATACCCACGGGATATGTTCTGTGCCCGTACGGAATCATCACGCCGCACAAAATCAGCATCTTTTAATATATGTTCTACCTTAGTCGACAAGGAAATGTCCAGTTTGTGGAGCAGCCGGTGTGACAATTGTAGCAGCTTCTAGTTTCCAGCGCGCACTGAGTGGTCTTAGGCTTTCTACTTCAGGTTTGGCGTCAGGAAAGAAGGTCTACCTTCTACCTACTTTCTTTCCACTCTTGAACAGGAGCTTTTTCCTCTAGTGGTTAGAAAAGGCAAGAAACGCACACTACTATGTGTGCAAGTACAGGCAGGCTTAGATGAAAACCGGCACTGAGTTGTCCCTCTGCCAGGAAGGCAAAGAAAGAAGAATGACAACACGTTCGCGAACCCCTCTTTCGAAATGATTGTCTCTGAAAACTTAGGGCAACGTGACTACTCAAGTGGGAGCAATGAATTTTTGTGCCACGCTTCAAGTAGCTCACGTGTACTGGAGTAGCCAAGAATACAAGAGCTGCTTTCTAGGGAACGGGAAAAAGAAAACACAAAAATAGAACAGCCGCTGTAAAAAACTATATCAGTGGTCCGGTGGCCTACCTGTCACTCGCATCAGCACCATTGTGTAGACTTGTATAATCATATGTTCACAAAAAGAAACATGTACGATAGATTCAGGCTCTTTTTGCGTGTCTCACAAGCCTGCTGCCCTAGGGGGTTATCTCTAAATTTTTGTTCCCTGTCGCTGCCTAGTCCAGTAACACTCTGCGCGCATAACGCATTGGTCGAAAGCAGCTGCACCAGATCCAGACAAGCATTTAGTTACTTTCTGACAATGATGTGAAAGCAATATTTGCCTCCTGCTTTTATCAAGTGCGCCTAGCTGACAACCGAATTCCCCACATTCCTTCATATCAGCTTTGCCAGTAACATTGAAGAGGCAGAAAATTAAAACTTTTAATCTCCACGCAAGCTCCTTCACTCACTGTAACCAAGGCCAGGAAATTTGGAGAACCGCTCTAACCTGGACGGTTGCCTCTACGTTCTGCCTCCACGTAGGTCTTTTCTACGCCACCTTCCCGAGGTGCACAGATAATCAGCCCAGTGGAGGAAACGTAACCGCAAAGCTGGTCCTACAAAGGACCAGAGTGAAACAATCCATTTGCAATATTGGGCCGAATACACGGGCTGCTTGTTCAGCTGCGCTTCTGGGCGTGAGATTTCGCCCTCTGTTGAAGGCACGCGCGGCGTGCGTCAGCTAGATAGGAACGGGAGAAGCTAGGAAAGGAATATTATCAGCCAAGACCGCCTGTAATGGCTTGGATGTGGTAGAACAGTAGAACACTTTCAGCGCAGCCGGGGATCTGAAGATTGCCTATAATATTTCCAGCGCCCCAAAGTCAACATAAGAACCTTTGAGCCAGTGTGTAGGTTCGTACAGAAAAGCACCGTTCATAATGTGCCCATGGTCAAATCGTTGAATTGCTCTTTCCTCATAAGTGGATTTCCCTCGAAGCTTAAGTTGAAATTTTGTCACGTGTTTAAGCAGTACAGTAGTACGTGTTTACGTCGCTAGTATGAGAGGTAGTAAGCAAGTCAGCTTGAAATGGAACACTGTACGGTAAGATATATCAATAAAACCTTCAGCAGGGCCTCCATGCCAAAGACGAAAAATCATGGCCGCGGAGCGCAAGGGAGACGCATATCCTTTCCGGAAAAAGTGCACGGAGTACGGAGACAACTTTTACCCAAAGTTCCTACATCTGTCACTGCTTTCTTCTGAGGCGGCACAGGAAAGAGATGCTAGGGAATTCTAAAAGAAAAAATAATAACGTAGCTTCGAATGCCCTAGTAAAAGCTCTTTTCTTTGCCTATTGTCTCAACGCACGGGGGCCCCTTAGTGAGGGCTTAGTAGAAAAGTGCGCTCTATTTCACTCCTTCTACCTCTTGCCTCGCAAAGGCAGGCTAACGATATTCCGAAAGCGATTTGTCACGGAAAGTTTTGCTGCAAGTGAAAGCGTGATACACGTGGAGCCCAGAAACAATTGTAGGCTATATCAGCGCACCCTTCGCTGTTAAGAGCACAGATCAGGACAGGAGCACGCTCTCAAGGGCCAAACTGCAAAATCCTGACCGGAAGTTTTCAACTTTTACTTTTCTGAGAAACTCACAGTTGTGGGCAGGTGAACTAAGCGCGCCAGCTTCTTGTCTTACGGGGTGAAATAAAACGTGCTGGGCGTGCTCTCGGAAGTTTTTCCGCCGAGACATGAACACCGAAGCGTACGTGAACGAACAAGACAAGGCCAAGGAGAATATTTTCTGGTGGCAGAGGACAAGACGAGCCAGAGGCGAAGCAACGGAAAACGACATTGAGAGTGAAAGTTCTTACTGGTACAAAACGTCGATGAAGAACGTGGAGCTGGAGCACGGGTGGCGTTGCTAAGCCTGTCAGACGCGTAGAGCTCGCAGGAACTCAGTACAGGAGTACGTTGAAGGGTTCTCCGAGTTCGCCGTGACGCGTTCTGAATAGATGAACAGTCGCGCGTTGAAAATGAATAGTGTAAATAAAATAAGCGCGTAGAACAGAGATTAATTTTAAAGGTTTGGCCAGGCGCATTTCACTTAGCCTCGTTTCTGGTCTGTTGAGTTTGTAATCCCGTATGACTTACCCTGAGGACTCTAATTACTGCGCATGCCCGAAATACTCGAATTGTTTGAAATTGAGAACTGGAGGTCGGTATATTTGTGAATCTTGGTTCTTTTTAATATTTCACTGACCTTGACTTAATCGCGTACCAGGTTCTAAATTGCAATTTTGCGGAAACCACATATACCATGCCTGATTGAAGCGCGGGCGGAAGGCCCAGGAGTGGGAGGGGGATATTTCAAATCAATTTGATTCCTTTCACAGCGGAAAGCTGACATATTACTCTTCATGCTTATTTCCTGCTTGCTATGGTAAAATAGCATCTTTTGCGAGACACTGAAAGTTTGGTGACCAGCCCTTAAGAGTGACCTTGTTTCACAGTCACTCGTATTCTTAAATTATCATGCCAGCCATCATGACTTGGGCTGCAGAGATAAAAGTCTTCGAATATATGAGTAAACAGACAAACAACTGTTTAAACGAAACATGATGAGGAAAAGAAAGCCTGTCGGCCTTCGATGCCTACTCTGCATGGAATGTGTCGTTCAAATCCTGGAACTTCTCCTTCTTCATATGAGCCACAGAAAAAGCACCTTTTATAGGCGTACTAAAGCGGTGGGAACCGAATGGTACTACTACCGTCGTCATCGATCTAGGAAAGTATGAAGTTCCAGTAAACTGGCTGTGAAGTCGCGATAAATTATACGCACGCGCGTCCTTTGATTCGTAGTAAGCTGGGTCCATAAATGCATTCTGATGGTCGCTTTGGTGCATCGGCAGTCTCTTCATCTTTCGGTGATATTTTCACCCATGTCTTAACTTTATTCTCGACAAACATGTGCCAGTATAAAACCTTACTAGTGCAGCGAAAGAATCTAGGAAGACAACATCGGGCGACAGCAGCTGAGAGGGGCTCTTGCTAACTGTATTTTTGTCTAAAGCTTTATCGTCAAGTAAACTTAGCCGAAGGCAGCTGGTCTCTAATAGAGCTTTCCTGCGTCAGCAACAGACTGATCGACACGTCTAAATTTTC
Organism: Amblyomma mixtum; assembly: GCF_055824585.1. NCBI lineage: Eukaryota > Metazoa > Arthropoda > Arachnida > Ixodida > Ixodidae > Amblyomma > Amblyomma mixtum. The sequence continues at coordinate 288,793,312 of NC_143013.1, forward strand.
TAGCCTCTTGAGTCACGCTTTTTTTTTTTTTTTTTTGCCGCCGGCAGCCGGAGACAGGCTTCCCTGGAACTATTAAAGTGCCAGTGAAACTAGATATGCACAAGAATTCTGCACTTCTGTGGCCGTTCGATGCCGCTTTGTGCTGGCGAGGGCTGCGCAACAAGCTTTATTGATTCGATGGCAGAAATTCATGTCACCAAAAGCTCAAATTTCTTGTGACACGAATTCATGCAACAGAAACTGAAATAAAGAGAGAATATCAAGGCCAGCCTGTTAAATCAGTAGACTCCGGTGCGCCAACCAAAATTTGTTACTGCTATGGGATTTAGTTTCTCCAAAAAAAATACCCTCTCATGACCGAAAATATTTCTCGAAAAATATTTTGCCTTCTTGTACACCTTTCACGACGTAATTAACGAAAAATGGCGTATTTCAGCATTGGTTTTCTCGCCAACTCACTGTTTCGACGCTCTTCTTGCTATACGGCTACTTTACCATTTACAAGAGGCCCAGAAATAGTGTTTAAGGCTTAGTTTAAGGTTTATTTTTGTCTATTCTGAAATCGGTCGCTCCTATAGCGACCTTAATTGCTAGGATCCCCATATCTCGCAGGCAATATCGGCGTCACTCTGGTAACAGCATGCTGTAATTTAGGCCTCTTCAAACACGAAACACCGCGGACACAGGAGGCAAAAAGGTCAAATGGGTCACACGTCCGTACCTTCTCCACCTGCTTCTTTCTACGATCCGTTTCAGCTGGAACACCTTAAGGTACCTCTTCGCTGCTATTGCCTGCCCATCTGCCTTGAACGTCAACATTGAAATTAATATACCGTCGTGACAATTGTAATAAAAACTTGACGATTACCCTACCCCTTACGTACGATCCCCAAGTGGGTCAAAATGGTCGGTACCGTATGTTTAGTCCGGCGACTTGAGGCCCGATTTATGTTTCAGAAACTGGCATAATTCTTTTGGAGGCTACGGCTGTATTGCGGGCTTTTTCCTCACGCAAAAAAAAAAAACAGCCAGCTACACTTATAGAAGAGCCAATTTTTCATTACGAAATCAAGGGTCAAAGACATTGCGATTATGCACATCCAGTCGCGCTTGTGTTGGTGAACTAGATATTTTACATAGGTGGTCTAATGGTAAAAGCGCGATATTACCGTGAGTTTTAAGAATGAATCGAAGCAGCGAGAAGATAAATAATAAGTGAGATTTTTCAGCTATCTTGAGCACCGTTGCTTGGAAGACGTTGGCGATTCATTGAACCTCAAACGAGATGAGCGAGTTTCGATGCCTTTAGGCACAAGCTGAGGTAATCGATATCTTCTTCGAATTCAATCAAGTGAAAGTGCGCCGTAATAAGCCCATAAGAAGTTCCGGGGCTACACCGCTAATGCGTGGCAGGCCCGGATAGCTTCGCGTTTTCATCCGAGATTATAGCCCAACGTGACCGATCACCGCCACAACCGCAAAGTCGGGTGATATGCGAGGATCAGATGAAAAGTTTCTCACAAAAATGGGGCAATTATTTTTCAGTGACGAAATTTCAACAGGGTCCGAGTTAGTCCCTCACCCCTGCGCTTCCACGAATTCGCGTCAGCTGTGCTCGGAGAAAGAAACAAAAAACAAAAAGGGTCCCCTTCGGGAGTCACGTCTCCCCCTTAATAGCCATGACTGCATCACATGTTAGAAAATACTTATCGTGCATGACTTTGATGTTCCCGCGGGGGGCCCTTCTTAGACGACGTGTTGCGCGGCTGGCCCCGTGTGGAGTCGTCCCGCTTGTGTCAGGGGTTGGCCCAGCGTTTATGATGTGCTGCTATGCCTGCGTATTTCTTCTGTTTCTTTTTTGTTTTGATTGTTTTGTTTTTGATTGTTTTTATCCCCTGTGCTCACGCCCCCTTGTCGCCTTTCCCGTTTCCCGTGTCTCGCTCTAAAAAATCTACGGTCAGTTGAGAGTCAGTGCTTTTCTGTGTTTCTCTCCCTTGTGACCCATTTCTGTCGTGCAATATTTCATCACTGCCTGGCATCAAGTGGTCAGATACGCCTTAGGCTTTTCCTTGTGGCAGGGGAGAGGTGAAGGCCTGCCGGGGCAAGGTCAAGAGAATGCGACAACTAGGTGCCGGAGGGATTAGCTGTCTCCGTGCCTTCTCACTCGCAATTCCAAACCAAACACATTTTCAGGATTAGCATCGAGAATCCTCGGCCTCGATTCATAAACCGAGCCTAACAAAATAATTCCTGCGAGGAACCAGAGGTTTCAATTACTAAGGTATCATGCTTAACAGAAGACATACTTTCGCCCACTCTGAACTTCGCTACATCATACACTTGGACTAGCACGTTTTGTACCTCTCCCGCCACACCTATCACGTAATGCGTAACCAATCCCCAGCAATAGCATAATTCCGTCATTGCGAATGGTGACAGTTGAAAAATTCATTAGCATTGGGGAGAATAAAATTAGGGGGTAAACGCCAAAGGCGCTATCGAAAGGAGTCTCCTGCGCGTCACAAATTTACTGTCAGTGAATAGAGCTACTTTTTTTAACGTCCATGATGCTATGCTTGCTAAAGCTTAGGTCCCTAATCCCCTTCTACACTTGCAAAAGTCGGCCTTCGTTCTGTGTGGATGCCGTGCCATCACTAGGGTTCCGATTTCTTAGGACATATATAGCAAGCGCTAACTTGGAAGCTCCTCGTGCAACGTAAAGCGTTTTAGTGGGCGTTTGCATTCATTTACTGCCAACAGAAAAAAGAAAAATCGCGGTTACCTCAGAAATGCAAGTGAGATTATATAATTATAACAAGCTTCGTTAATTTCCAATTCAGCGCGCTTCTGGGAGCCGTAGCGCTAATCCGGAATTTATCTCCACGCTCGTGCCGCAGGTGGTTCCGAACCTCACAGAGCAGCTAATGCGGTTAGCAGCTGCTCCGTTCGCTTCGCAGGCAATCCATTAAGTTATAGGGCCGCGAGGCATCGCGCTGAAGTCTGTTCACGTGTGATACGAGAGTCTCGGAGTATTTCTCGCTCGTCTGGTGCCTTGTTAATGAAGCGCTATTGTGCCTCGGCCATGCCAGAGGTGCATGGATACCAATACCCGTACAGCGACTGGCGCGTGGGCAGCCAATTATCGCTTCCTGCTCGCAGAACCATGCATACAACGGGAGAGACAGCTGGAGGCGTAGTTAATCAGTTAGTCACATTCAATGCCCAGTCACCATGTACTGTGTGTTCTGGGTCCGTGCTGTGTTTTGATTTGGTCACTATTGTGGCTAACCGCCTCAGAACTTGAGCACAGCGCTCTGCCATAATTCAAGAGCCATGGATTTAATTCTCCTGATTGCATCTTCGGTGGTTCTCAAGAAATCGCAAATGGGCTCCAAAGTGACAAAACTTTGTTTTTTTGAAAGTGGCTTTATTATTTCCCCTTTGGAACTAATGCTTACGCTGCAGAGTCCGCCGTGGCCTTTTAGAAAGAATTTAGTAAATGAGGCTCTTTAATACTCGGTGGGTACCGTTTATAAAATAATGGTGAAGAATATATCAAATCTGGAGTATGTGGTGTCTTTTCGAAAAATAAATTAAAAAACAAATACCTCAACTTTCCTAGGAGCATTTTTTACCTCCAAGTTTAAGTGCAAGATGTCCATCGTCCATGCGTCGTTAAAGGAATATTAACCAAATTATGCCGCAGAGAGTACTTTCATGATCAGGCGATTTTCAGCGTCAGCGGCATCGTGGCTACGCGAGCGCGTACCTCGGCTTCTTGACGCCATTGTCACATGGTTAAAATCATAAACTAGAATGTTCTCAAATCCATCTTCTCCCTGTCGCCTACCTTCGTCCTATAACCTTCCCGAGCTGGCTCCTGCTCGGGACCTTGACGGCGCGATTGCTTGAGTTCAAGATAACATTATCGGCGATTTTCTCGTTCTTCGCGTGTACGAAGCAGCTTTTTTCGGGCCATGCCTTGGGGTGCTCATGTCACACTTACATAAGTAACAGCCGGCGTATAAATAGGTTTTACTTTCCAACTATGTGGAGAGAGATTGCGGTAGTAGTATCTGGTCATGCGAATTGCATATATCGTGTGAGCCGTGACGTTAGCGGTACCGCGTGCGTTCATGCAAGCACTCATCCCCTGCAGTTACGCCTCTGCGGGAGTGTATGGCAGAGCGCAGTCCCCGAATCTTGGCGACGTGGAACAACTGACGCCATCTCCGTACCTCTGCCCATCGGCCGCTGAGGCTGAGAAAAACAACAATAAAAACAACATGGTTTGTTGGGCGGTGGTGCCTCTGAAGCCGTTCTTCACCTCACAATCTTCGAGTAGCCGACACGCGATGGCATCTTAGTGAATACGAAACCGACAACGTGATCTCTCCTCCTTCAGAATAGCAGCTGAAATAAAGTTCACTTTGCGAGTACCATCAATAATTTTTCGGTGTTCTTCGAAAGTAGCTTGTGAAAATTGGAGTTACCGATTCATTCTTAGGCTTCCCTTCTCTGATTTAGCTTGGCATCGTAAAGAAACCGAAACCAGAGAGGTAAATAAATGTTCCTTTTCAGTGCAATTCGCTGCTCGGGTGGGCATGCTGACGTACTTATGAACAACAGCATCCGCAGGAACAGAGTTTAAGTCAATAGCACCAATAATTAATTACTTACCAGTACTCGCGTTCAGTATACATGTTGCTGAAATTCATCTTTGATAAGTTTGATTGAGGATAAGAAACCATTATAAGGTGTGACGAATACTTCTTAGCGCACTAATGCTTTCTGCTTGCATGAAGCCTTCTGGCCCGGTGTATTGAAATGTCATGTGCATTACTTCATGTCCTTATGTAGATTATCAACAATCTTTACATTCTCGGCATATGCCAGATAAACATTACCTGGAGGTAAACGCTGACACAGAAGACGAATAGACGGCACAAATGCAAAATAACACGAAACGTGCATTTCATTCTGAGCAGAGTAGCCTCGTAAATTTGGAGTGTAGGTGCTGTGCAGCAAGTGTTTTGTTGTGAAAACCGTGGCCGATTGCATAAGCTTCGTTTATTTTATTTTGCCCAAAAATGAAAGTGTCTTTTTCGAATGGTATGGAATAACTTTGCACATTTCAATACTTCTGTCACAGCAAGCGTAAAGTTTGAGCCTTATCTTGCAATAAAGAATTCTTGAAAGTTCCGGCTGTCTTGCCGTCACTCTTCCTTGTCGCGTGTCGCTAGAAAGAAAATAAACAACCCTTTTATGCCAGACTTTTCTCTTTTGTTTTCGCAGAGCCTACAAACGTAGTGTTGCCTTTATGCTTGCGCCCCATACCATCTAGCATCTGCTCCTCTAGTGTGCAGCTGCGACTGAAGTGTTTTCACCACAAACAATTCGGTGAACACTTTACCCCAATCCATTGGTTGTCCAAACAAATTCTCCTGGGAGCGCTCACTGGACGGTCACTTTATTTCCTCGCCCGGACCTGCCGGCTGGGTCCCGCACTCAGCTGCACTGCGCATGCGCGCACTGCTTCGCTCTCTTTTCGGCCTTACGCCCTTTTATTTATTGCTCGATGAAAGCGTGCAGCCCATAAGGGGCCTTGGAAGGGACCCGTTATTTAACGTTGTTTGCCACCTCAGCGCACCCGCCTGACTGCGGTCGACTTTCGGGACGAAAAACACGTATTCTCATTTACTTTTCTTTATTATTTTTCTATTATTTCTAGTGGCTGCTTCGATGCCTCTCTACAAAGTAGCGCAACTTGACGGCTTTTCAGGGCAGCTCCACCGTCGGAGTGAAATGAACAAGAATGGCACCGCGTGCGAAGTGTCTTCAAAGTACAGAATTCCACTCTTTTCGACCCGCGTCTGGGTTAAGATATGTTGAAGTTAGGAAATGCGCTGATTCAGGTTAGAGAGCGCTTATATTTACTAGGCATTTCTTTGTTTTCTTTTTCTGAGATTTTAATACCTGAAGCGGAAGTGGAAGGAGACTGTGGCGGTGCAGAAGTGACGGTGATTGGATGTTCTATACATATATAAGGCCGGGTGAAAAGGGGTTCTGCTCCGGAAACAAGGAAATATATCTGGCTCTCAGTTTGCGGCTCCTTCAAATATTGCTAAAAAAAAATCTCGCCGCAATTGGAGCGCAGACGAAAGCTCTGGGTCCTATATAGGGTACATTTACTGCGGCAGCATTCGTTGTCACTGCCAGCACAAGTGGGCGAAACGATTGCTAAGGATGAGCCAGGGGTGGGGAGGAGTTCGCAGGGGACATCCTTTCTGAGAAACCTTTGCACATTCGAACCGAGCAGCGAGATCTAGGAGAGGTTTCCGGGTTTACAAGGTTAAACCTCTACACGGTTTCACTGCTTGTTCGCAGGGGAATAAAATTTACAAGTGTCCACATGTGTGGCCGTCTGCCACACTCGCGAGCTAACCACACAAACTTGGAATGCTCCGCCTTGGGGTCTTATCTTCCACTGTACTGAGAGTAAGTTGTAAGGAGTAGCGTTATTCCTGAAAGCAATATGTGAGTGTGGACACGGTGAAGTACAAACCGCATCTTTCCAGCCGGAACTACTAGGCGGCGGCGGTAGATTGGTTATGGATTGGCGAGGGTTCTTTAGCAGGATACCACAACGGATGAAATTTTGTTGTTGTTTATTGGAAAAAAAGCTTACACAAATGAAAACAAGAAGCTCATAGAAAGAAGTTCGAGTACTTGGGCCTTCAAGCATAAGCACTGGTTCGCCACATTCTGCTGCTCTCACGCATCGACCTCTGCAGCAGCCTTTTTACACCATGCCAGCCAAAGCTTTGCGAAGTTTGTTACATGAAGACGGTATGATTTTAATTGCCAACGTTTCACTGTGTCTATTGTCAAAATTTGTTGTTTTTTCTGAAACAGCAGTGCAGCCAACACCAGCGGCACGATACCGTCTTTTTATTTGTTTAGGCCGTGATCTAGCATCTTGAGGTTTTCATTGAATGCGCTAGTTTTATTCTTTGTACCTTCCAATAAAAGCTGACTATAGAAATGGCATATAGATGGTACGGAGGCGTTCGAGACAGCAAGCGCGTGGATGTCGTCCCGAATATGACATGTTCATGCCGCATGGTATAACTTGGTAAAAGTTAGACACGGTAGAGGAACTCAATTGAAAATATGTGGCAAACTCAAATATATTGCTTAGACAGCAGTCGTTAGTGATGTTTTCTAGTTGTTGCCTGTGATCTATTTTTGCAATTTGAACAGACTAACATCCTGCTGCTAATTTATAGTTCTTGTATGACAAGGGTGATTTCGTGTGCTGTGGTGTAAACCTCAAAGACATAAATGAGGCAACGGATGGGAGAAAGGGCGCAAAAAAAAAGGGGAATGACAAAACTAAACAGAGCATTTAGCAGTTGACAAGTTCTGGGTTCTGTCAACATGTGGTTGTTGAACGATTTATGAAGGCTGGGATTCAGAGCTTTGCCAACAAACAACGAGCAAACAGTTTAGAGCAGGACGGAAGAATAGCATGCTTTTATAAAGACATGGAAAGAGTAGACACGAGCAATATGTGGACGTGATGTAGAAGCAATGAATAGAAACAAATCGAATAAAAAACGAGGCCCAGACGGGGAAGCCTAACGTAGAATGAACAGAACAAGATGAGAGACTGCAGCCTGCAGAGAGCGGCCTGAATACGAAAGCGCGGTTTTCTCACACGAGGCAATGAAAAGACAACAATGGTGGCTGAGTGTTCTTGAGGTTAGTGTGGGGATAAGGTCAAGGATTTCTATATGGCAATGTGATTTTATGCTTCCGCGTTTTTTCAGCGCCTCCGCGTGGTTACTGTTTAGTCTGCACAGGGCAGGAAAAGAAGCAACGTGGGATGCAACGAGAAGTGGCAGCAAAGAAAGAAAATAAACCTGTGCGATAATCTTCCTGGATTTCTAATAGAAAACAAAGCTTCTTCTCTGCATTGTTCTTTTTTTGTTCTTTTCTTCAACTTGCCAGCCCAGAACGATTTCGTTTTTCGGATTGTTAATGAATAAAGCTACGCGGAAAAAAAAGAAGCTTCAGCTGTCCGCGATCTGTTGTGGTTGCCGTGACAATTCCTGTGTACGCAGTTTATTTTTTTTATAGACTTGCAGTAGAATTTGCCGTATTATATACCCTCCAATAGGGCAAACGTGGCTATTCATTTATCAGTGCGTGAGCTGTGACCACTTCATAATTTTAGCGCACTAAAGGGATAACTTACAAAAAAGAAACTGTACCGATTACATTTTACAGATTGAAGAAGTGAAACCACGACGACCACGAGGTGTTTCAGAGGGCCACTCTTCAATGAAGGCAGCTTTTTCTGGTATATTTATTTACTGCCTATTTATTCGAATCTGCAGAAATGGGCGGAGCTATTCGAGGAAACTCAAGGCACTAAGGATATCGACACACTTGTGCCTATTGTTCCAACGTGTGCTCATTAATTTTTTTTCAAGGCCAGGCTATCTTACGCTTGTTCCCTTCGTGGTCCCTTGAAGCACCAATACATGAAGCGGCCTTTTTATTTATTACTTCCAAGATTTTCGAGCTATCGTACCATCCTATTTGCAAAGAGAAAGCAAGCAAAAAGTCTACATTGCTATTCTTTATACCACACAAACTTTTCTATGGGGGGATGGCTACGCCTGACACCTTTAATCGCGTGTTGAGCCTCGCATTCTCCTGAAATTAAAATTTTTGTCGTTTAAGACGCGAAGTTTTCATAATGAACTATCACATTTTGTGTGGCGCACTTGGAGAGGCACTCACTAGTTTTATGATGCAGGCTTTAGTTTCTGAAAGAGGAGGTGGAATAAAATAGCTTAGCTCATGACATGTAATGCCGTCTTGTTTTATCTTGCATCACTGCCTTGTGCGACTGGCATGACTATCAACATTCAACATTTCACGCAAAGGGATCACCAAGCGTCGAGAAAGGAAGAAATGAGCATTCTGGCCTCTGAAAGCAAGATGAGCATTAACGACGTGTTTCACGTCCAAACTTGTCCTTAGAGCAGCGGGGGATATTCATCAGTCTGAATGAATAAGGGTTTGGCAATGAGATTTGTTATGCACGATTACTATATAGTTGTTTTCACATAACGCAATCTTCACTATACTTTGAAGGCGACGATTTTCAACACTAATTTCCTGCTTACTTATCGACTCTTCGTATCTTCTTCCTGATACAACATGTTGAAAGTGGTGATTGCATCCTCGGCATTATAACATATTTACATGATTTCGACAAGTGAAAAACGTCAGCATGCTCAGCGTTTGGAGTGGCTGTAGAGGCAGCAGTAAAAAGATTGCTTTGAAGTAATAAATGCGCAAACCTTGACGTAAGGAAAACGTACGGTTGCAAATGGACCCGGAGGAAACCTTCATTAAAATTATTTTCAATTTAAGTTTGTTCGCTGACTTCTGGTCGCGCTGACACTTGTCTGGCAGCAAAAGACGCATTTATAGCCGAGAAATCTCGATTTAAACGTCATCCCCCTGGTCTGTTTAAACTCGTGACGTCATTACCGAAAAATACGAGTGGCCGTCGATGTCGAGGCAGATATTTGATTTGTGAAATTCGCCATGGCGAAGCCTGTATTTGTTTCTTTTTCTCTCTAGCTTCTAAAATGTCCGTTTTCGATGAGAGGGGTGTCTGTGGTTAAAAGAAGGCATCCTATTGATGCAGGTCACCTTCTACCAGTCCTCATTGTCTCTTTAAAATTTTCGTTTGTTGTGCTAAGTTTCTTATGCATTGTAATAGCCGTTTACTTCAAGTTGATTGTTCAGCGCTTTCTCGAGCTGCACGAGTACTCTTTGAGAACGCTGATCGCCATGTGCGATGCACGCGAACGATGACTAGGAAATCCAATTTTTTTCTTTCTCGGCAATTTATTAATGCGAAACGATTACGTGACTCAGTCGCGTCAGCAAAAAGTGTCCGCTAAACGTGCCTGAAATTCTGTCCGCACGATTGCGTCTTCTCTGAAGAGAAATGTGTGAAAGTGACTCTGACAGATAGCGTATGATAAATTGTTGCCATGGAAAAAATTTGGCTTGTGAGGTGTAAATAGTGAATTAATTAAACCCGACGAAACGCGAAAAAATACACTTAGGTGTCAAAATAGCCATGGACATCGATATAGTACCTGGACGTCAGAACAACCATGGATGCCTTTATACTATGTGGATGTTTTGCTTTCGCGTTTCTCCAGCGGGTCGCCGCAGCGACCTCAAAGTTTTGAGCATTGTTTGTGTAGCATTTTGCACTCCCTACCAATGAATTTGCGTTTGCAGAGTACTACTCATCCCGTTTGGCACTTCTCTCCAACAATCTGGCAGAAGGAATACAAAAGTACAGTAACACCCAGCAAGAAAGAGAGTACTGTTGCAAGAACCCATTAATCTCTGGCAAAGTCGAAATCGTAATCCGGCTGCTAATAACGTCTTCATTCGTGGCGATATTCGTGGGGCAGAAGAGATACCATGCAACTACTGGTCGCTTTGACGCACCATCCGATTAACCCAGCGCAGCGCACTAGGGTGTTTCGGAGGCAGTTATTAGCTTGATATGTGAATGGACGGGAAAAAGAAATAAAACGTAAATAAAGAGAAAATGACACCTGTTTCGTTTAATTCACAAGCAAACAAATTAGGCTATTAGGGGGTTAGTTAAGGCCTTTTTTATTCCTAAACCAGGTCTGACCTGCTTAAGCAAACCTTCTGTCGCCCTCTATCAGTGTGATATACTGTTTTTGGTAGGAATATTATGAGCCTAGCTGGTGTGACGTCATCAGTGTAGACGTGTATACATTCTTCGTTCTTTTAAAGACCCTCCAGATGAAAGTTAGGTGTTTGTAGTGTCTCACCTGCTGTACGTTGTCTTTGTTTCTTCTGCGCTATGAACTGCAATAATTTTTGTGTTCACAGTTGCCTCTTTATACTTTCGCTACTTCGGCTGTTTCGCACGATTTTCGAAGAATAGTTTAAGTAGCCACACCTTGTAGAGAATAGGCTATTAAAGACATAAGACGCGGATAGGGCTGAGCCCCATAGACAAAGCGAAGTAGGGTGTCTTGATACTAAATAATTCTAAGCTTGTCATGGGCTCAGTTTGAGGCAAATCGAAAAACTGCCAGCTCTCTTTCACACGCAGCAAAGAATTCTTCGCAAAAAGCTCTTTGCTCGTAGTAACAATGTGTAGTTGAGTCTTCGAATGAGAAACTGATTTATTAAAGACGCAGTGTTTTTTTTTTTTTTGCAAGAAAACTATATTTTTCGATTAGAGAATCTTTGAGAGACCACGATCTCGCGATAAAGTCACGAATGTTCGAGGGGATTATCTGTTTCGTAAAAGATGTGCTTCATCCCTGATGATCCCTTTGCCAAGAAATAGAAAAAAGGATCAGCAATGCCTGTTATTAAATTGAATGAGCCAAATATTCGAGTAGATCCACATTCACTAAATATTTCCCAATACATCGTGCCGGAATCAGCTATCGCTCTTTTTCACAAAGCCAATTATCCCAAACTGAAGAAAATGACAGTTTTGACATTGCACTGGAGCATTAAGAAAAGAGGGGCATAAAGATGAAGAGGGAAGAGCAAATGAAGTGAATAATTGATGACGCTAACCAAACCACACGTGCCTTTACATCGACATGAAAACGAGTATATATCATATCTTCCTTGATGTTCTTGAGAAATGCCACAGCATCCCAAATGCAGTGTTTGCACACCTCAATCCCTCCGTGAGAAATCTTCACACAAGGTATATAGAGTAAGCGTGAACGCAACTAGGTAGCGCTATCACGAAGTGGACAGGCATTATTTTCTGAAGAAAGATTCCGCGACAGTGAAAATTTAGTACTGCTCAAAAGCTGATTTTGCGGTTCTTTTATGCTATTAATTCTTCTGTTCTGCATTTTACGTGGCAGAGGAAAGTGCATAGAGCAAAATATTGTGATTGATCTTACGGCAATTTCTTCGCAGGATATGTTCTTCTCACGCGTCTATCGCAAGTCACCACGTGTATGTCTGCATCCTTTCCTCCAACGATGAGTGCAGAGCCCCCCCCCCCCGCACAACAGATGCTTCACCACGATGTCAACAGCCGAACGTTTCGTCCATCACGACAGTGTCACACGTGCGGCGGTGGCATTGACCAGGAGAGGTCTATTTTTGTTTTCAATATCGACAGGAAGTGTAGACGTCTCCGCCTGCTTACTTCCAGCTAGAAGGATACGGCGCACGTTGGCACGCAAGTGGCACTGACCGCCTAACAACACGCCCCTTTCACTCTTCTAGAAGATCCTTCGCGCGAATGAAGGTAAACTACAGGGATAGAAACTGGCAGGCATAAGGACAAAGGAGAAGGGAAAGAGAGAAGCATTGCAGTGCGCACACAACCTAAGCAAAACTTAGTCGAGGCGCAGGCTGAAGAAAACGTCGTCCTCACCTTGTTGGAAATGTTTTGCGCAATGGACACCCCTCTATTGTACGGAAACGTTATGACCGCACCCTTCTCAATGTCGGTCACATACTATATGCGTTTTAAATGTTTTCGCCTGTGCAGCAAAAAAAAAAGACAATTTTAGAAAATTTCTCCTTGCGCAACAACATCGACACATCCTGCGTGAGTTCGTTTGCAACTGCCGTGATTTTATTTCTTGTATGGTTCAAGAGAAACAGCAGGAAGGCTGCGCTGAATTTTGGGATGCTAACATGATTAGACGGGAAACATAGTTCGTGTCTGAAGCTACGTCAGAGACGCAACGTACGCCGCAAGAGTGCGCTAACACGGATCACTTTCCGCTCTTTCACATGCACCAAGGCTCACGAAGTGATCGTATTAATTAGATGCCTAAAATATTCTTGTATTCTCAAAATGTAGGGCGCCTGCTCAGTATTGACTGTCCAGGATTCTTTAATGTACCCCGAAATCACCATCGAAATGCAGAAACAGTTGAATGATGTTGAGGCCCGATCTACTGTGCAGTAGAGTCGCGCAGGGTGGCAGGCACGCCATTATGTTAACAGAAAGGACCGAGATATGCGAACGAACGACTTCACATACACTCGCAAAAAATTTGCTCTTATATAGTAGCTTTTCGATTCTTGCATCTTTCTCGCGTTTCCCAATGGATTCAAAATGTTACGTGTAGGCTGCTCGCAAAGCTCCTGTTGATTGCAGCTCCAGATGATTGTGCAAAGCTATTGCAACACTCTTAGTGAGCCGTGGCGTCTTTTTGAATGACGCGTGATGATGGCGATGATGCTTCATTCAGGAAGAAGCCCGCGATCCTGCTTCAAGTATTTACATAACAGCTCAGCTCTTTGCATGCTTCATTTCATTGGAGGCTCCGAGAGAAAGCGTGCATTGAGAGTGCGCATCGCGATGCCGGCAGTGAGGCTCGAGATGGCATGACTTGCGGCTGTGACAACACGGCGTCGCGCCTCGCTCGCTTTGCGTCGCCGAAAAACAAGCTTCTTGACAGCACGTGGCGACGACGTGACGTCAGCTTCCTGAAAATAGTCTGCTCCTGTTTACGCCACTTGTAGAGCTGGCGAAGGAGCTCTGGTGACAAGGCGCATGGCCTGCTAGCTTGACTGCGCTTTGTATCCAGCCTTCCCTCAGTTTGCTACCCCGTGCACGTAGTTGCATAGCTTCAACCCGTACATCTGCGAGTCGCTTTCCACCACTCACAGGGTGGGAAGATTTCCTTTTTTTTGTTGAAAGGCCACCATGCCTCCCGCCTGCAATTTTCTGATCCAGCTACAGCCATGGGTCGATGACTTCCGGGTGGCTTCTTTGCGAGCCGAAGTATAGCCAACGAGTGCGCTCCTTTTCGCCAAACCTTTGTGCTAAGCTTGAGGCTAAGCTTAAAAGGACAGTGAGGAGAAATCGAAGTCGATCTGCGTCGATAGATTAATCCTTCTTAATCATAAATGCCCCTTTTAACCGAAAATAAAGCTTATCTAGGGCAAAAGTGAGTAAAAACAAATATCGTGACCCTAGCTAATTTCGCCAGTGGAGTGCAGATGACGTCCTAACAGATATGGCACGGATCTCAGAAGCTGAGAAATGTGCATGTAGGTTACGCCTCTCGGTATGAGTTTTAGTTATAAATTCAAATAGTAGGTTTTATTTTGCAACCGTTAGTCTCCGTTCCTGACACAAGGAAGACGATAAACTGAATGTTCCAAATAGCAGAAACCTATCCATGGGTCCCTGAAGTGGAGCAAAGAGCCCCTCGCACAGACTTTCTTTTGGGGATGGAGATCTGCAATAATGTCGGTGCGACGGCAGTGATGCGACTGATAACTATGCCTGCAACGTCTGGTGGCGGTAGCTTTCGTTTCGACTGCTGCTAAGCCGCACACCTCGGCCGCCAGCAATCACGTGGTCCGCATTTTCGTCTTTCTCTCGGCGACGGCGTCATCACAACACCACGAATTTCAATCGTAGAGCCGGATAAATATTGCCAATACGAATTCAAATCTTTCAGCAACGAGCGATTCTTTTGCTGCCGAGCGAACGAGAAGAAGAGCCCCGAAATTTCAAAGTATCGAATTTCGCCCACTAAAGAAAAAAATTCCTCCAGTTGTCATAAATGCCCTTTAGAATATAGGTTTTCTCAGTTTTCCCAATGCATCAAGTTGAAAGCTGAAGATTTATAGAAGTGACTTTGGAAATGAGTTGTGTCATTAAATATGTTCTGATAAGAATGTGCACGGTAGTCAGCGCATTGTTTTCCACCCATACTCACGTAGTCATTCGGACAATAAGACCCGCCATTTCTTCGGGAAATTAGCTCCTTTTTATTTTTTGTTGGCAATAAGCCCGGAAAAGCACTGCTTGTACAGGCGTATTTTATGTTTAATTTGCCTATAAAGTATATTTTCTTTTGGAGGCCGACGCTAGCAGGAAACGAGAGGTTAGAGTGTCAGAGGTTTTTTGAGAAATGGGTGCACCGACAGCCTCTTCTTCCTTGTGTAGCTAATAATAGCTACTTAATAATTACTCATTTAATGCTCATACCAATTCCATCATCTTTTTTTATCGATTATTACAGGTAGCTGCTGTGAGTGGCAAAAAAATTACCGCACCTACAAATTTTCAGTTACTGACACTCTTAATAGAGTTATTTTAAAGGCAGAGAACCGCAAACTGTGCGCAGCTGCATGAATAAAAGCTTGACTTAGGCTCGTAAAACAACAAAAGCAGAAAAAAAATGGCCCATGAGAAGTTTTTTTGCAATTTCGTCCTGTCGTGCAAGTCCTGTAGCACTGAGTCTTATTGGCATGCCTGCAGTCAGTAAATGGGCAGGCAGTCTATTCCTGAGTTTAGCAGCTTTAGCCGGTCTTTTAACTTTAGCGCTTAGAAGTGCTCCGGGTGCCCATGGGCGCCTTATTAACGCGGAAACAGCTCTGAACACATGCTGAACATGAAGCTTAACGCTTCCGCCCATTTGTGCTAAATTCGTGATTATCGTTTAGACGGCCAATTTTTATTCTTTGAAGGTTCAACCGTGAAACTAAAGTAAGCTGCTGCGAGCCTTTTTTGGTCGGTTGGTCACTTGCAACCGTCAGAGCCTTTTGGCCATCTGGGGACGCCAGATGGCCAAAAGCTACCTCGAGCGACGCTAGCTTAGCCTCTCAGCACTTCCGGCTGCTAGCATAGAGTGATGCAGCCAAAGATACCGCCTTTGAAGTGAATGGTAAGTATTTGTTTCCTCTTCTGGAATTTTACTGGCGCGTAAGACACCGCATATACATCAGTGCTGCTATGTTTGGGTCGTTGAGCAATGTTTGTAGTCGTTAAGCAGGATTCTAGTCACTCCTTAAAGGCGGGAACTTACTTGAGTCGATCTACTTCCATTGGCCCCGTTTACGCGAAGAAGAATACACATTATTATTGCGAAAGCAATACTACTATCACTTTCAAGCCTTTGCGGTGCGACGGCGGTGCACATGAAATGACCTTTCGCATGACCTCTGTGTGACGTCACGCCGAGGAGCTGGGCGACCATCTCGTGCCGTCCGTGTGCGACGGCGGTGCTCATGAACGGCGGCCTAACTCCCGCTCTCTCCGCCAGGCGCGCCACAGGTGTTGTGACGTCACGCCGAAGAGCTGGGCGACCATCTCGCGCCGTCCGTGTGCGACGGCGGTGCACATGAACGGCGGCCTGACTGGACTGGATTTGACTGGACTGGATTAAATTAAATTAAATTAAATTAAATTAAATTAAATTAAATTAAATTAAATTAAACTAGATTAGATTAGATTAGATTAGATTAGATTAGATTAGATTGGATCGGATTGGATTGTATAACCGATGCATCGCCACAAGTCTAACCACAAGCACCACCACCAGCTACACTACCAGCTGAACCATGGCGTAGGTACGGATATTGCTTTCGCAATTACCGGGCCTAACCAAGCTAAGCCACAGCGAATTTCTTGTTTTCCCCGGGATGTTGGATACGTATATGAAAAGGATTGAGGTGAAAGTAACCGTTACGTCACATTAAATGGGGAGCTATCTGTGAATGTCACCCCCCCACCCCCCAAACTCTGCAACGCTGATATCTGTGACTTACGTGCTCTGACATCCCTCGCATTCTGGAGATGTTACGAAACTTCACTCATCTCATTGAAAGAACGTACAGGTTGAATGAACAGAAATACGGGAATGCATTCATCGCGATAGCCATCCGCTGTTTCGAAGAGCGTTTCTAGAGTTTTTTTTTTATTGTGTAACACTCATTGTTATAGTCGATATTGGTGCTGCTTATAGTCTCCTCTGAGGACAGCTGCATGCATTTATTACTCCCAGTAAAAAGGATTTTCTGGCTTTATTGACGTTTCTTCGGAAACAAAAGGTGCATATAACGGTGAGATAATTGGATTTAAAGATAATCCCATCAGCGCATTCAAATTCATGATGTCCTTACTTAATAGGATGGCTGGATGCATTTTTGAAGTGAGTGGCGGTGTCGTATGTACTCTGGGACGTGCTAGGTTGTTTATCGGCAGTCAGTCTGAGGAAAGTATGGGACCAATTTTGCTGCATAAGAAAAGACATGTCAAGTTAAGCTTTCAGTCACATAGCCTCTTGGTTTGGTTTGGTTTGGTTTATGGGGTTTAACGTCCCACAGCGACTAAGGCTATGAGAGACGCCGTAGTGGAGGGCTGCGGAAATTTCGACCACCTGGGGTTCTTTTACGTGCTCTGACATCGTACAGTACACGGGCCTCTAGAATTTCTCCTCCAAAGAAATTCAACCGCCGCGGCCGGGATCGAACCCACGTCTTTCGGGTCAGCAGCCGAGCACCATAACCACTGAGCCACCGCGGCGGCTCATAGCCTCTTCGACATGAGTCGCGACTGAAACAGGCGCTACTCTGTGAGCTAAGCGGCTAGCGTGCGTGCGTGCGTGTGTGCGTGTGTGCATGTGCGTTTGCGTTTGCGTTTGCGTTTGCGTGCGTGCGTGCGTGCGTGTGCGTGTGCGTGCCTGCGTGTGCGTGCATGTGCGTGAGTGCGTGTGCCTGAGTGCGTGTGCGTGCGTGTGCGTGCGTGTGCGTGTGTGTGCGTGCGTGTGTGCGTGCGTGCGTGCGTGCGTGCATGCGTGTGTGTGTGTGTGTGTGTGTGTGTGTGTGTGTGTGTGTGTGTGTGTGTGTGTGTGTGTGTGTGTGTGTGTGTGTGTGTGTGTGTGTGTGAGTGAGTGTGTGTGTGTGCGTGCGCGCGCGTGTGTGTGTGTGATTCCTAAATTTTGAGATGCATATAAGGTTATTTGCATTCTTTTCTTCGCTATCACGTTGTTATGCACTAACCTTGACGAATGGAATGCAACGAAGCATCGCCAAGCTTTATCCGCGCACGCTTCTGGATCTGCACTATCGGAGCGTGAGGGGGAGGGAGGGGGGTCTTTACTCTCTTCAGCATGAAAGAATCCTGCCTCGGAAGCGAGGACTATGCCAGCAACTGACTGACTCTTGATAAGCGTCACATGCTTCTTCCACATCTCGCGGGACAATCGAGACTTCGCGGATTGTCCGAAGATGGTTCTATCGACCCGGCTGTTCATGGAGTGCCCTTGGGGAAAGCCAGTTTGCATTGGTTAGGAAGTGAAAGAGGGAAGTGGGCTGGTAAACCCTTGAGAAAGAGGCCACCAGCGATAAGCTACAGGTCACGGCTTCCGTTGATTTATGACGCGTTGCAGGAATTCTGTCACCAGCGCTTGGACATCTCAAGGGAGGTAACTGGGACAGAAGTACTGCCTGGCAACAGTACAAGCGTAGAAGGCGTAGTGTCTTGCTCCGTGCTGCGTATGCGAGATTTATGCGTGCGACGTGCTTTTTGCGCCAACGTCAGCTGACGAGCTAGTTGCATAGATGAAGAAAAAAAGACAGCGAAGAGCGCCCGCGAGAAACTTGCCTAGAGGGGAATAAATATTTATTTATTATTTATTTATTTACAGAATACTGCAGACCGAATCGGTCCAAGCAGGAGAGGGTACATACATTTGTTATTAAATACAATGCCTTAAGATCAGCAACAATGGTGAAGTTAGAAATCACGACAAGAAAATATAATATAATAACAAAAATAAACAAGTTTACAAAGCAAATACGCTATGTGAATGTACATGCCCCAAACACAGGCACATAGACAACGAAGCACACTATGCACTGCTAATGAATGATCATCATTTCCAACCATACACTCAGATATGTAGGTTCTCAAATGGTTGAAGGCAGGAGAGGTGAATCATGAGGCAGAGAATTCCATTCGGATATTGTTTTTGGGAAGAATGAATATTTGTGGAGTTTCGTGCGGGCAAATATTTGCCTGATGCTATGACTATGTTTATGTCTCGAAGGTCTGGTTGTGTCCCTTTCGAAGTAGTCCTGTGGCTGAATGCCTAGCTTCTGAAGATACAAGGAGTGTGTGAAGATATTAGTGTGTCTGAGCGCCATCTTCCTATAGGGGATTAAAAATTACTATGTCTGAGAGACTTTCTCTCAAGATAATTTTATTGGACCCCATGATTACACGATAAAGGACCACAGTCCCTCAAAAAATACAAGAGTACAGTTCGCGACTAGTGTCGCTCGATTACGGAAAAGCGATCACTCAAGACACGACGGCGACTCCTGTCGCCCTGCAAACAAAAGTCATTCACTGCACGTAATAATGTCCACAGTGTCCATAATGTCCGGATGCCGCGGGGGAAGCACGCTCTCTAACTAAATAAGAAACGCGCAACAACACCGCGCACTGCACACACTCAATAAGGCAGGAGCCGTACGGTCACGCGGCCCCTGTCGACGGCGATGAAGCGAGTGCTCCAACGCCGAAGGAACTCTTCCTTGGGGAGCATCACTCGGTCCAGGCACGCCTGTTGGAAGAGGCGCGCCCAAACCCGCTGGAGCAGGGGGAACATGGCTCGCTGCGGTCGGCCCTGTAGAGACGCGACGCCACGCTGGCGCCACAACACAAAAGCGCCCACACAAAGGAGCAGGCGCACAAAAAAGTCGCGCGGCCTAGTGCGCGCGTCGAGAGTTACAAAAAACATGCGGGACAAAAGTCTCCAAAAAGTGCGCGCCACGACGCACTCGAACATGGCATGCTCGAGGGTCTCGGTAGCACCGCACTGGGGACACCGCGAAGAAGGAGCGATACCCCACGCGGCGATGCGGACCCCCGTCGGAAGGACACTCCAGCCTCGCAGCCAGCCGAAGTCGCGGACGTCTGGTGGTAACGTGTGTGACGTCAAGTCCCGCCACCGTACCCGCCTGCTCCGCTGTAGCTGGTCGGGTGTAGCCTCCTGAATTGCCAGGAGCTCGCAAACGCGGGAGGCCTGCGTCTCAGAGACGTCGACCTCGGGCATGGTGGCGGTGAGGGACTCGGCCGTGAGAGACTTTCTGTTTAGAAAAAATTTATTTACATATGTACACATGCCAAGGTTACAAGATACATTCACATTAACAAAAACACATGACATTAAGCATGTAAGGTGAGCCAATTAAACAGGTACCATAAACATTTCTAAGTAACTAACAGGAATTGGCAATGTAAAATTAGAATGCATATATACCGATTGACAGAAGAGCGAAAAGTCGATAATTAGTCATTGAAACATTGAAAAGGAGACCTTAGCGCCAGTTTGGCCTAAAAACCAAGGCAAGACGACCGTTATTAACAGAAATAAATGGGCATGACCATTGTCGGAGAAACTCTTCCTCACCCAAGAAAAAGAGTTCCTCGGACAAAAAACTAATCAGCTCCCGTCGGAGACGGCCGAGAATTGGCCACACAGCGCGGCGTCGAAAGCCACTAGCGACCGCGGCGCATCGACTGCGCCATAAACTAAAAAGACCTGCAACTATTAACAGGCGAGCAAAACGGCCGCTGGGGAAGCGGCCGCGGGAGACGAAGCACGAAATGCCCTGCCCACGAAATCCCGCATGAACCGCGCGCCAAAAGACACGCGCTACAACACAGGTGACTGTAGCGTGGCGATTAGATTCCGGGAGCGGGCAATTCGGACAGGTACTGGAGCGTAACACACCCCACCGCTCTAACCGATCACAAGTAGGGAGAACTGCCCAGCCAAGTTTCCAGACAAAGTCACGTAGATGATCTGGGAGAGGTGTCGACGCTAAACGCGCCCACTGAACGCGGCGCATAGGTGAGCGGCGAGACGCCGGCACAACAGGTAACAATAGTGTGCCCATAATGTCCACCACACGGTCTGCAACGATGTTGACAGCAGGTGCTACTGCTCTTACATGCCTGTAAAAGGCCACTGATGAAGCGTAGAAAGCGGTAGGTTGCTCTGACTGGGGTCCATGATTAACAGGGGCCGCCGGATCCAAAAAGCGTAAAGAAGGGCCCAAAAAGTACCGAGCCAGGATTCGCGCCGGAGATGCGTTTCCTAGCAGGATACGCAAAAGACTCTTCAACGCTAACAGCGAGGACGTGACGGACAAATTTGGAAAGGCAAACCCTCCTCTCTCCCGTGGTTGTCCAAGAACAGCACGGGCTACAAGCTCGGTTCCGCCTGACCAAAAGAACGAAAAAACTGTAGCCTGCACTCGCCTTATGACACGGAGGGGTGGTTTAACAGTGTAGCAGAGGTACCAGAAGGCACCAAGTATGACGGACTGAACCAGGTAGCGCCTCTCAAGCAGAGGCAACTCGAATGTCTGCGCCCTTCGCACACGAGCTGTAATGTCTTCGACTTTCTTATTCTCTGAGGCACATTTTAGAGCGTTGGCACTAATACTGTCATTACTCATGGTCGCGTTAGTATGAAACATAATGTCATTCAAGTGGACCAGTGGGTGACACCGTTGGTACACAGATTGTGGACCACCTAATTGGCGTAGAATGTTCGGACAGGTATCAAACGAGTCAGTGCGTTACGGACCATAAGGTTATTAGTCGTATTAAAGCGTAGCGTTTCAGAGGAATTCGTCACCGGCGACCTTTGGTTCCCCAAAGCATGACTTCTTGAAAATTGAAACGTCCATTACGGCCAAATTAATTGATGTAGGACGTTCGAACGGGTGTGAAACGATTTGTCCTCATGCGCTGTATACGTTGGCCTTAAAAAAAGGAAATATCTGGACATAACAAAAAATTTGTGCTGGATATAGCGAAGATGGCTAATGACGCAATTTTCTTTCGATATTTCTAACGCTCGATACTCCTACGCTGCCTCAGCGTTTGGAGGTATTTGTTTCATCCCGCAATATTCAAAGCGAGAATGTACATTTTCTGCAACTTTCACAGGTAGAATTTGGTTATGCAACCCCATTCATGCAAGGTGAATGAAGAGAGTTTCAGGCCGCCGCGGTGGCTCAGTGGTTATGGTGCTCGGCTGCTGACCCGAAAGACGCGGGTTCGATCCCGGTCGCGGCGGCTGAATTTCTTTGGAGGAGTAATTCTAGAGGCCTGTGTACTGTGCGATGTCAGTACACTTTAAAGAACCCCAGGTGGTCGAAATTTCCGGAGCCCTTCACTACGGCGTCCCTCATAGCCTGAGTCGCTTTGGGACGTTAAACCCTATAAACCAACAAAACCAACCAACCAACCATTGAGATACCGATCCGAGACATAAAAACGGAAAATAAACGTATTTCCCCAGTGAGCCACGTAGAATCTGCCACGTGCAGTGAGATTCAGGACTTCAGCGCGGTGTCAGCATGTCATACATTTCTTTTCAAGATTTAATTATAATGAAGGAGGGCAGTCGCATCCACCGGTTTAACCCAGAAGGGACTCAACTGACCTCAACACCTAAAATACGTACCTTGTCGGGTATGGAAGGCGCATTATTCATTCTAATAATCCGCTGCACCTTTGATGTCCCTGGTGATTTTTTGCAAGTTGTGGGGCAGTTGAGGACCATTTGGGTGATAAACATCTCAGACAGGAACTAAAGGTTTTACATCTGAAGAACTGGAGGTAAAAGCTAATGAAATACACTAGTAATATTCGATTTAGTAAGCAACTGCCTCTGCTGAGTGACTTCACAAACAAACTTCAACGTGTGATTTAAGACCTAAACACACAATGTCCAAAGTTGG
Organism: Amblyomma mixtum; assembly: GCF_055824585.1. Taxonomy (NCBI): domain Eukaryota; kingdom Metazoa; phylum Arthropoda; class Arachnida; order Ixodida; family Ixodidae; genus Amblyomma; species Amblyomma mixtum. Next base: position 288,815,953 of record NC_143013.1, read on the forward strand.
GGCTATTTGGAACAATGCTAATTTTCAACGCTATGGGAATAAAACAACAGCTTACTATAAGGGACAAGTTATTGGAATTTGTAAGGAAACTCGGTATCCCAACCAAAGCAAAAAGATTTTCAGGTCGGGGCCATGGAAATGAAATGGCTGGGAGAAGTATGGAGTGGAGCGCTTCGGGCAGGCGCTCTGAAGTAAAAAAGAATAGCTCACCAGTATTCATCAAGCGAAAAGTATATAGTATTCGTATCGTGCCACTAATAATCTATGAGCCTGAAACTTGGAGACTAAGCGAAAGGGCAGAATTTAAAAGGAGGGTACAAAAACGAGTTATTGGGAAGGAAATGATAAAGGTAACCGACTATAGTTTAGATTGCCTTGGAAAACCAGATCGGTGTGCTTTCGTCAATAAATGGCACAAGACTACAAGCGTACCCAGGGCGCATGTGCGGATGGATAAATTGTTACGGTGCAATATGACGATCTGCGAAAAATGAATCGCTTCATGAACGACCTCTCGTGTAAAAAATGGGCCTGTCCAGAATTTATGAGTACGAGATGAAGGCAGCGTAAGAAGCCCTCAAAGATTCTGGGCTTTCTGTACGTCCACAACAATGTGGACAGCGCCTTGAGGAGCTGCAATATAACCTTACCGTAAGCTCCGCTGTTCTCTCTAACAGGAAGCCATCAGTGTACAGCTTACGCATCTTATGAATCACACTCGTCTGGGCTCTCTCCGCCGAAGAACTACTGGCTGTGTAAAGAAAGACGATCTAAAGAAGTGAAGATTTTGTTCGCACGCATCCTCTGCAGGCCGTGAAATAAAAGGCACGAGTGACAAATGAACACATACAGCGTAAACATTGAAACAAATTGCATCTTCCGACCGGCATCAATTTCGATGCATCGATGATAAGCTATAGGTGCTTGTTGATCTTACTGCCACTCCAGAAAGAAAAGCATTCAGATGACCACAAGGCTCACAGAGAAGAAAAATAATTAGCCAGGTTGATCGATCGCTTTGTGCGTTCTTAGCAAGAAGCCAAAGCATAGAGCACGCTTAGGTATTTTGCCTTCAGAGCTAGAGGCTGTCTGCAGGCAAGAAGGAAGGATAACCACGGCCATTTTTCTCTGCGCGGGAGACAATGGACGAGATAGAAAGGTGAAAGAAACATTTCCTGAATGTGAAAGGACCGTGGGGATGGAGAGGGGGGGGGGGGGGGGGGGTACGTCAGCAAGGGCAGGAGTAATCAATATTCTCGCACGAACTGAAAAATAAGTGAGGTCCAAGATCGCCGTTCGGCCTGACTTCTTTGCAATTATATTTCGGTCTTTTGACTTGCATAGTCATGCGCAGAAAGCAAAAGAACGTCACTGCAGTGCAAGAAACTTCAAGGCGATTTGGTGCTGTGCAGCAAGTCTTACTCTCATTATTTTGTTGTGTTCCTCTGCAAGCACTGCAGGCAGACATAGAAGCCCGAGGGACTAACGAAAAACATCGATCAAGGCTTTTCAACGCACCACATACATTCGACTTTACGCCACCGGCTATTCAAACTGGCAGCCATGTCTCAAGCAGTTGTTTGCTTGTATATTTTTCCAGCACCATGGCCAGGGCTAGTAGAAAACGGTAGATACTGTTTTTTGGTTCTTCGCATATTGCGAACTGTGTCTGTTATGTTGTTATTCTGAACCAAATAGCATGACATGCAGTAGGCGCAGCCGGGGACAGAAATTACAGGAAAAAGCCTCCTGGACTGTTTCAGAAATTACTGACGCTTTATTTTGTCCGCCCTCTGATCTTCTTGCTAGTATTCCTCTGGACAGCAATCAGCCGTGTTCCTTCTCCCAGAGCCCATTACTAGTCTGCAGAAAAGCCACGGAGAGGAGGATTCATTATAACTTTGCGGAAGCAGAAAAATCGCAATTCCATCTGCACAGCCCTTGGCCTTGTCCCGGGAGGAAAGTCCCCGGCAATGCCATTCAACGCCCGAAGGCGGTCTTGAGCGTGTTTTTTTTTTCTTTACCGTTAGTCAAAAACAGAAAGAAGGAAAAACGACCTCGGTTTCACACCATTCCCTCGGGCGTCTTCGCAAGGTATGAGCATTTTTTGGGGGGTTGTCGGTTTACATCTGCAGAGGTTGTTTGAATGCTTCTTTCCTTACCTCCGTGGCATCTGTAACAATTTTCCTCTACTGCTAGACCATGTTTTGTTGGCTCGCTGTTTAGTCCTTTGGTTTTTCTGACATTTTCTCGCAACACTCTTCACATTATAAATTTATTTATACCGCGATAAACACAAATATCATCTCTTACCTTAAATAATGTTATTGAATAAAGTAAATTACCATTGTTATTCTCATAGATATGAAAAAAAAAACAAAAAATGCTTTTTTGCATTTACAAAATCTACAAGTACAAACAGCCCGCCTTCTAGGTTACTTCAGAGACAGCTGTGATCATGACGCCGTCTATAGCAACACATGACTAATTCACTGGCCGGCTGAAGTAGCGAACTCACTCAAAGAAATCTCAGAGCATCGTCTACAACGTTCGCAATCAGCGACCATTTAGCAATCGTGCAAAAAAAAAAAAATGGAATAGAAACTTATTTACGGCGTGCTTCCTGTGGCTTTCCTCACTCGTCGGAGTCGCTGGTGACTTGGCAGCAGATTTTCTAGCACAAGAAGCTTGGTAACGCGTGCCCTCGCTGGCAGTTCCGAAGGATTTCGCTTTTGCAAACCACCTGTTGACCCACCACTTGACTGCGCTTTTACCGGCTCTGCGCCTCCAAATGAAACACGGGATAATCACGGGAGAAATCCCCCCCTTGCACTGTCAGCGCACTGACTATACACCTATACGTCAACGTGGCTACAGAAAATTCGTTGTGTTACGTCCACTGTATACTTTACCGGTATCGTTGTTGGTGACCTACAACATTTTCTCTTAATGAGCCCATGCTTTATATTTTTGTCTTGAGAATCAAACGCTCCGCAGCCTAAGAAGAATGTGTTACAGGACCGCGTCGCTCAAGTCGCTTTCCCTGGAGGTCCACGAACGATGAACAGGGGAGTAGCAACACTATTTTTGAAATTCTTAGAGGGCACTGGTCGTCTTGACTAATGGAAAGAACTGAATTTTGTTTATACAATGCGGTGCGGACGAAACAATTGCTGACATGTTCAATCTAAGGCTAAGCGCGCCGGAATTTCCACGCCACCAACTAACAGCACCTGCGGCAGCTTAATTCTTGTGGTGTCGTTTTCACGCAGCTAATTTTAAGCGCTTTCATTTTGATCGAAGAGAGTATATCTACCATAAGGCGGAAACCAACTGAGGTTTCCGCTTTATAGTATATATGCTGTATACCGCATGTGAAAGAGCACTCTACTAGACATTCAGTGTGCCTCGTTTGCATTAACGATTTTTAGCACCGATGGGTTCGCCCTGCTTCGAGAACCGAGCTCCTGTTAAGTCTTGTGCGTTGCATTTATTATTGAGCACAACAGTACGTGTTTAGCAGTGAAGACACGGTTCTGCAGTATCTACTAAACAGGCAGGTTGCGGACTTCAGAACTTCTTTTCTCGCGTCAATAAGATTTTACGACAATTTTCTGATTAAAAGTATTGAAGTCATCTCACATATTTTTATCTGGGCGGTATTTATCCCAAAATTTAAGTCTGAATCTAAAAAAGGCCACTTTTGCGAACTTTGGACGTAGTTTTCGTAAAAAGTACACTGTTTAACAATGATTTTTTTTTTAACATAAGCTAGAGCGACTGATGAAAGTATGCAAAATTATTGTGGCTGACATCTTAACGACGTTTACGTAAAAAATTTCTCAAAACGTGACATTTTTTGCTTTTAGTGAGCCAAAAAACACTGAAAGTTCTTGCATGCCTTTATTACTGAAGTAAGATGAAAGAATAAAGGAAGTAAAATATCCTAAAATAAAATTTGTCTTTGCACCCTGTTTCATGTTTGATTTAAACAATTTTTATATCCAGCCAATTTTTGCTTTTTCGCAGAAACTTCTAAGCGCAGTCGCGTGAGCAATTTTTTTTTTTTACAAAAATACTGAACTAAACCTCCGTTCATAAATAGACAACTAGCCCATTTATTTTATTTTTTTTTTCAAAGGAATCGGCTGAGGTCCCTTTAGTGATTTGGAACGCTTTGCTTGGAATGACCCTTTTATTGTTGCACATTTAACGGGACGGCCTCTTGAGCTAGAAACTAAATAAGCACCGTCATACACCGCCAGAAAAAATACTTCGGCTAGTGTCTATGAACACCCTGCTATAATATATGAATCCTACAGAATTTTTAAGAAAGAGCCGAATGCCTTCCTTTTCTGCAGCCAGATGCCGCCAGATGCCGCTAGAAGGACCAGATATATGCGTACATGAAAGCCTAGCAAACTGTGCAGACATCCGACAAGAGATGTGACCAAGAAATTGATACCTTTGCACCGCAAAAGAAATAGAAAACAAAAAACAACCACTTAATTTTTTGGTGTTCTTACTTTAAAATATTTTCTGAAAAGCACCCGTTGAAAAAGCGCCCATTTCTCCAACAAACGCTATTGTTGCGCGCGGAACACGGCAGTGTTTGTTCAATTTTAAACTACAAAAACGCATTCGGCGCACTGCGAACACACGGTAAATACGCTATCCAAAATGTCGGCCGCCCAAATACGGGGCCGCTTGGCTTCAGTTCTTGCCCCGGCGGTCGTTTACGTTTCCAAGTTCAGATCTGAAGAAAACGCGACGGTCCATCATGTGAAGAGGGTGCTGACACTGCGGCGAAGGGTGATGCCTCCCACAGCACTCAAAGAAATGTAACAATAAAGAAGCTCCTAGAAAACAACGCAACACAGCGTCTAAAAATGGCGACGAGTAAAGCCGGGTTCAAGAACACTGTAAACAGATAACCATCTTTATTGGGCCAGCGACCTCTTAGTGTTCGAAGCCGAGAAAGCAACGCCTGCTTTTTTCAGAGCTCCCGGTATAACAGGAGGCTCTGTGGACTGCACACGCACTACGTTGCGTGCTCTGAAGCTTGAGGCAGCCAGAAGTGGATCTCTTTTAGCGCTGTAGAAAGGCGACGCTGAGTCCGAAACCAAGCACGGCGACCGAGTACCGTGCGAGATCTTGGCGAGGCTAAAGGGCTCAAGCCAGTCAGCGATGTGCGGCGAGTAGGAGCCATGCGTAGGCGTGGCTTCAGAGCGAGCAACAGTGCACTTTAGGGCAACGCTTTCCTACGCACGTAAGCTTTTAGCTCAACCTGTGCTTGCACGCTGCACTTATGACGTACGCATATAGGTACAGCCGTCGAGGCATGACCCTAAAAAAAGTACTAGTGATTGTAGTTTTAAGTTTGTCGTGTATGAGGCACGTCGATACACTTTTGGAGTTTATATAATCTTTTGCTTCATGCTAGATAGATGTTTCCTTTGTCTCTTAGATTGTTGCCTAAGGCCTTAATCGCCTGCTTATAGGATATCTGTGTCATGCCCTTGCGTGGGAGTGGAGTAGCATTTGAAGAAAGCATTCTAGTTTTGGTTGTTGGAGCCGCAACATGATCATTTACGATGAGCAAAAAACCAATATCTAAATGGGCATGTCTCTCAAGGCTAAACAACGTTCAGGTGTTCATTCTAATGGCTTTAAGGAACCCTAACACGGTCATTATATAAGCAACACGAATATGCGGCATTCTTGATCCGAAACATATTACGCCGTGCGAAAGCACTTAAGGATCATTATAAGCTTGATTTCTTGCAATCATTTTCACTACTAAATTAGATTTTGCGCTGGTACAATAGAACAAGGACCTCAGACTTAAAATGTTTGCACGACAATTTTCCTTGAAACAGCACCCAAGACCCACCCATCCCGAAGTGAAGAATTAGGCAGTTTGCGTGTGAATGCGCGTCAGTTATTTAATTTTTCGATCTTTGCTGACCTCACTCCCAGTCTCTTCCGGTAAAAGGTAGGGCCGGTAGTAGAAAATAGTAGTTTTGATCCGTCCCTGCCGCCATAATTTTTCATCAGGCATATACACATGCGTATTAGGAAGCTTATACATGTTCCGATTAAACAGACTGCAGGGCCCATAAAGATGTCTGGTCAAAAACCTGCACTCATAAATGCCGTGTGCTGTTGCGGAATCAGACTCGGAGGCCAGATTACCATCGCTATAATTAAGAAAGCTGCTGGCATGCAAAAACATGCAGAAATTTTTGGAGAACATGTTTTTCGGAGCTACCATTTCTCTGACTTTCGGATGGTTGCAGATACAGGCGCTGGTTTGCACACACAGCGAGTCAAGGCACTCCATTCAAAATAACGCTGAACTACGAGCTGCGAAAAGTATAACATGGTTAATTGGTACGTACGCAAATGACTGTGAAGGCAAATGGAGTTTTCGAATATTTATTTTTCGTATGTTCCACGTTTAAGATCATTCACTAAATAAGCATATGCTCAAATGAAGTGACCTCTCTAGAGGTTCAATTAAAGTGCTATGGCTTGAGCATAAAATGTAAACACTATTTTTTCCAGCAGCTAAGCCTCTCTGCTCATCCCTCCTGACCTGTTTGATTTAAACCAGAGCTACTGTAAAGACCGAAATATGACTGGGGGGCACGCTCTGAAAGGCGCTAAAAAGGGGCTTTGGATGAAGTGAAAACCATTTCGAAACTGCTTTATTATGCGAGGGAAAACAACACACATATACCGACGCTCACTTCTTGAAATATTAAAGAACCAGTTTCTGCGGTCAATTGGCGTTGTACAGCCGAGGACTGTTCTTCTGATTATCTTTTCGCTGTATTAACTCTGCCAGCTTTACCCGTGCTCGTTACAAAGGCGTGCTTTATTGAGTGCTTTTCATGTCAACGCTGACGTAAAAAGCTTCCGAGTCGGGATGGGATGCTTACAATTTTGCTATAATAACAGTCGTTTCAAAGCCATGTTTATAGCCTGTGCTTCGCTTGACCACGCTCCTGAATAAGCCTTGAATCGTTACAGATCGAGTGACACAATCGGCAAAACACTGTGATGCTCCTAATTTCTGACCGAAATGCTGTTTTTCGCAACTATATTTCGGTCTTACTGAGTTTAGTCCGTGCCCCCGAGTAATGAAGAGATCATTGTAATCTTTTCCGGCCATTTTTACCGGCTACGGCCGCTAAAACAGATGCACAACTATGAATCTTTTTGACCGACGTCCGAAATATTTTAAGGGAGGTGTTATGCCCGTAGTCTCATATTCCGAACAAGTGTGGTGTTAATATCAGAGAAACGTATTCTTGACCTCCGCCTCGTGCTTTGCGAGCATGCTAAAAGCGACCATTTTTATCTTTTCTTTCTGCTATTTTTGGCATCTGGTGCGATGAGCGGTCACAAGACACCACGAAGCTTTGCAAAATGCCTCTGCAACGCTATGTGAACCTCTTTGTAGG